>NC_134321.1:19657118-22057118 GCF_964195595.1 Calonectris borealis | reverse complement strand
GTATTCTTCCATGCCAAGTTAATTCTAGCCTTCCAGAGTTTTTTATTCTGATTTTTCTTTTCATAATCTTGTCCCACTGCAAATAAGTAAAGCTTTGAAACATTAACAGCTAACTTTGTAATAGCTATCCTGTTTATTTGTATCGCATCTCCATTTTCAATATTTTATGGCTGTAGAAATGATCCTCCTCAATCAAAAAAAAGAGCTCATAATTTTACTTGCAAGTATAATGAAAGCAATCCATGCTCAAGGCTTAAACGCAGCTACAGGTATTATGCCTGAGTCACTTAGCTGAGGATGGTTTAAGTTAATTTATTTTAAGCTTTAGTAATATAAATTAAAAGTTTTGTAATCACAACTGAGTAAACCCGCACACTGTCTACAGTCACATCCTTCTTTCCCTGCCATCAAGACAAGTGAGACAAAATTATGTGTCTCTAAAAGTTTTATAATTTTTTTCAAATTTGCTACTGTAAGGGGAAACTGTAGAGAATGCAGAACTGAATTAAGCAAATCAGGTAACAACTTCATTTTATACACAAGAAACTATTCAGGCTGACATTGAGTTCTTACGTTCTTACAGTCAGCTTTTTTTTTTATATTTGAGCTTTGATTCAAAATGAGCTTCAGTACTAACACTTATCTAAGAGCATCCTTCAATTCAAGATAGCCAGAAAGGGGTAAAAACCAAACCAAAACAAAACAAAAAAACCACAACCCACAAAAGATCTCCAGTCCCTAACAAAGCACATCTAACTTCTTGTACAACCTGCCAGCTTTCTAATAAACCTGGGATAATTGTCACACTATCCATCAAAGCATAAAACATTTGTGGCCTCGGTAGTCAGCCTTCCCACTCCCCATCAATTTACCCCCAAAAGGGATTAAATCTATCTTTTCACAGCTTCTTAGAACTCCCCTTAGAGAAATTCTAGTCTGATTACATTATTATTTCACTTTCTTTTTATGGCCCTCCTGTTAGAACTCTAATGTGACTGCTTCATTAAACAAACTGATTTTAACATAGGTGGTCTAAAGCAGGTATAAAATATTTATCCAGGACTTAAGTGATGAAGGAAGGCTTTGTTCCATTGAAGATTTGTAGAATTAAAGCTACACTTAAAACAGTTTGGAAAGTTTTGTCAATGAGACATTTGCTTACTCCATCATCTGATATTACTGCCAGGGGAGAAAAACCCAGGGGAGTTACTGACACTCAGATTGTTCAATATTATCAATATGCAAAAATAGGACCTAGTAATATGGAAGCATATAAGAAAAAAGAAGACATTTGAACACGTTTAAGTGTTTCAAAAAAAACCACGTAAGTCTCCTTAAGTTTCCAAAAAAAACCCCAAACAAACAACCCCCTCGCCCCCAAAAAAAACCAAAAAACAAAACCCCAAACCACTCAACCCAAAAAACCTGCACACTTTCTCCCTTACCGGATTCTGCAGATAAAATATATAGTATACCAGAAATACTGCCTAGGAATTATATAGTGAAGGGCAGACTATATTTCTCTAAAAGAATTGTCTGAAACGCATTCTATATTCAGCCCAGAAGTAGTTGAGGCAAATATAATGTAAGCAGGTGCATTATCACTGGAATGTCATATGCTATTCCTCATAATCATGTTGTAAAAATAAATACCTAAGATAGGTTTGAACAATTGAAATACAGACAGCTTATTCTTGACAGAGCACCAAACATGAACCACTGAATGCCATCTTTAAGGCAAAAACATCCTGGATTGATTCCACTGGGGTTTTTCCTCCATTTTAGGTAAAGGAAAACTTTATGTAAGTTTATCTTAGGAAATCAGAAACAGCCACTTACTGCCATGCATGTGTTTCGTCTCACTTAATGGATTTTATATTCATTTGTTATTTATCTTTATTATCAAAGTTTCATGACTGTAAATGTTATCCTTGTGTGAACTGTTTCATGATCTTACGCTATCTGAATCTTTTGTAACACATGATTTTCATACTCCTGGGTGGAGGTTTTTTGGTGTGTTTTGTTTTGTTTAATCAAATTAACATTTTCAGCATTTCAATTAATTACATAAATTAATCATTCATATTTTGGTCATTTGGTTGAAATAAAAATTTAATTTAATGATAATTTTACTACGGGTAATTATTTTGATCCAATTAGGCTTTAATAGAGAATGACTTAGTATTAATCAGGATTTTGAAATACTGAATTACTGTCTTCACCAAAGGGGATAAACAAAGAAATTCTATTTTAAAGTCACATCCAAGCAAGGACAGAGAAGGAGTGGGTGATACAGACATACTTATTCACATCCCGCATCTTTTGTCTTGTAAGTAGAGTCATTTAAATAAAATAGCACATCTCAGAAATCATCTCCCCTTGAAGCAGATCTATGAACTCAAGTAGCTGAAAGGGACTCAGGTAATTTTGGTTTTGTTTTGTTTTGTTTTCATAAAGCTGATCACCATAGAACAAAACATACTTGTTCACATTAGCCCAAAAGTAAATTTATTTATTACAAATGGAACAGATTTAGTTGCTCTTAAGGACAGTTATTAATTTTTTTTTTTTTAATCAGCCTTCATTCCAATTTGTAGGCATTGGTTGATATCTACAGATTGATATTGTCTCTTGCTGGTGTCATAATATAAGGTAATGAACCAGTTAAGATTTGTATCCCTACATAAAAATAAAAACTAAAAATGGAATTTAAATGAAAGCATAGTGTTTTCAAGGCTGAAGTCCAGAAAAGCACTTAAATACACATACATATTCTCAATTAACTCAATGAAACTATCCCTGTGCCTTAAGCGCTTTGCTGGATCAAGGCCATCTAGAAGGTGATTTCTGCCCCTAGGATTGCTCAGAAAATTCTGTAGAGCTCTCAAGTCTCTGCTCTGTAAATATTTAATTTCCATTAAATCCTATTCAGTATCTACTAGTTTCAGTCCCAATCTATTTCATAACAGTTTTCCTCTCAAGAAATGTTTAACATGTAAAGTTTATTTATAAAAAGTGAATGAAAGAGGAAATACTATAAAATTCATAATCGGCTAGTATAACTTAGCAAAGGTGCGTGGAGCCATGAGTCAGCCTCTGTCCCAGACAGTCGCAAAAACCAATGACTGACAGAGAGTCAGAGAAGCTGCACCCCGGAAAAATATACATTACACAATGGCCTGGAGAAGACTGGGGACAACTTTAGAACATGAAAGCATCGACAAATCAACAGAGTCCTATCCCTTATTTCTTTAGAGACAGTGAGAGAAGAAAAGCATTACTTCAGAGGAATTAGAAATATCATCTGTTTCTCCTCTACCTACAAAGGCAGTAGATATTCTCATGGCAGATAGCTGGGCAACGTGCAGCTCAGAGCACTTTGTGGAGAAGCCATTAGTAGTTGGGGGGTGGCGAAATGGCAAGTCAGAGAGGGAAAGACAGACACTAAAATGTGATTGTTCAATACGTAGCAGAAAGGTGGGAAACATCTCCATGTTTTCTGAATTTGGATGACTTTGCTGTTATTACTCTGATCCCTGAATAGACGGGGGGGGGCTGGAAACTGATATCAAAGTGGGGGCTCACCAAGCCCACCATCTCAGCGCCCAGGCTCCTCCGATGGGCCGGAGCCGGCAGGGGCTGTCCCCTCGGTTCCCACGCCCCAGGGGCTGTCCCCTCAGGTCCCGCACCCTTCGGCATCAGCTGCAAGCGGCGCGGGGCGGCTGAGGGTCCCCTCGCCCACCGCCGCAGCCCTGGCTGCCCAGGGCCGGTTCTGCCCAATGCAGCCACGTCAGATAAATTAGACAAAGGGTGATTCATTTGAAAGCGCTGTTCTATCAGCAAAGGGCCTCTAGTGGATAGATTGCTACCTTAAAAATAACAAAACGTGGGGAGGTGTGGATTTCCAGGTGCTAAGTAAGATATGTTGCGCCAGGGTAGATTTAGATTGGATATTGGGAAAAATTTCTTCACCGAAAGGGTTGTCAAGCACTGGAACAGGCTGCCCAGGGAAGTGGTTGAGTCACCATCCCTGGAGGTATTTAAAAGACATGTAGATGTGGTGCTTAGGGACATGGTTTAGTGGTGGACTTGGCAGTGCTGAGTTTACGGTTGGACTTGATGATCTTAAAGGTCTTTTCCTACCTAAACGATTCCATGATTCTAAGTATGTAAAATAACATTTAGGACTTACTTCAAACTCCTTTTTCAAATAATCTCAGGGGAGCCCAACATTAACCTGTAACAAGGATCGCCATTTGTATGATGGTAGCTTGCGAGGGCAGGCTAATAAATCACACAATCAGTTTCAGCAGTTAGCTGGAATTATTTTGAGACAAGTTATAAAGTATTTGGGATCCTTTAAAGATGACAAGTTAAAAATACATACAGGACATGAAAAAATGAGGTCTCTGTTGAGCTTGTAAAACATATAATCACAAAAGCTTCAGAATATTTACACCACATGGTGCATTTGAAAGTAATTCAGTTTACTCTTAGAAAACACGAACTGTATGAATGATCTCTCTGCAAGTGAAAGCCCTCAAAAACTTTATTTCTGAGGGGGAAAGGGAAAATACTTGAGAACTGTGATAAAGGTCCTCATCTATCCTGCCCTCACATCTCTACATAATGAATTTATGAAATGGAAAAGAAATATGGGGGGTTTGCCATAGGGAAACAACAAATATCATCGCCTTTCCTTTCTAAAATTCTCTTAAACTTGAGAACTATGAATTGATGTCAAGCTACTAGAAATAATGTTTTTCAGTTAGTCTCAGCAAAGCAATCAATTTATTAGTGAAAAGCAAAGAAAGATCTTGAGTGGGTCTTCAGTTGCACAACATAGAAAAACAGAGCTTAACTAGGGAAATCAGTGCAGTGCAGTCACAGTATAGTGAAAGGATGGTAAAAGAAAAATTTAGAAAAAACATTAAAGTTCCAAGGGCAATATTAATAACAAATCCATACTTTTGTAATTGCATAACAAGCCTACCCAAATCACTCAGTGCTTCAAGTACTAGTTAAACAATACAGTATCCGTGGGAGGAGAAACTGATACCCATTTCACTGAGGCACCAAGAGGTTAAAGCATGATTATACTCTGGATTTTCATTCTGCTGTCTTCCTGGTAGTCTGGGAAATTGTACTTTAATAACCTCTAATGGCTTTGCATGGACTCATTCAAAATTGATAGAGACGCTAATTTTAAAACACAGTGTACTACAAATTCAGTGGATTATTGATGTAGTAACACAGCTAAACTTAACTATTTGTTTCCATCCTAATGAGTCAAATTCACTTTCTTCATTATTTCTCCCAAGATTTTGAATTGCCATAACACAGTGAGATTCTGCAGTTCTTATCAAATAAAAGCATACAATGAAAGTACTTTGGTTAGGAACAGACCCACGTGTGTGTGTCACGTGACATATAAAAATCATAAATTGAAACCAAACACCTGTAGAAGGAAGTTATAAATCACAGAATTATTAGATTCAATGAGAGAGAGCGGGCTAAGAATTAATCTCTTTCTCTTCTATATTCAACTCATCTTCCATCATCCACCACTTTACTCCCATCCTCTGCTCTCAGACCTTGCTGACAGTGTCCCAGACATTGGTTTCTTTGCTGGGCTAAGCACTCCGCCCTCCTTCCCTCCTCCCATTAACTTTAGTTAGTGTAGTGCAGTGCAGTGCAACACAGCCATTGGCAGAGTCGTGGCTATTTTGGTTAGGATCTCATCCTCTGTACAACTTTTCCTGCAAGTCTTATTTCTTCACTCCAACTTTGATGTTATTTTAATCCTGTCCAAGCATGCATGCATACTGAACACAAAACACTCTCCCTTGGCTCTGCATACACAGCTCAGGACTCAGTTGTGTTACTGTGATAGACCTCCTCCTGTTCCTTGTATTTAGGATCTTCCTCATTTGTCATTTATTCAACTTCCCTGTCCCAGTCCCCCAGATACTGCGAAATGTGAACAACTCTCAGTTCCATAGTGATGGTTACCTCTGCCTCCAGTTGCTCTATGCAGTTTCTTGTTTCAGATCCTTTCTCTTTCTTCGCCCATTTGCCAGACTAGTCTTTGTTAAGCATATCCTGTCATTTTGTTTAGGTTTTTTTGTCATCCTGTCTTCCATTCTTAATATTGCTTAGTTTCTTCAGTACTAATTTCCAGAACAATTAGTGTCTACTTATTTGACAACTTTCTCTCCATATCAAAATACAGCTTCTTTACACTATCCTTTCTATATTAGCCTACAGCTGTATTTGCAACATCAAATCTCTCAGTCTATGATACTGGTACACAACCCACACCTGAAGGTGTGTGTTCTGAAGCAAAGGAACCAACACATTGCCAAACTTTGCATCCATGCTCCTAATCCCCAGAGATAACAAAGGCTACATCAAAATTCATCATGAGCTTGTTGACTTTCCATTCAGCCTGCCATTGCTTTCTGTGACCATACTAGTCCTCTTTGCTGTTTAAACCCGGCACCCGCATCCCCCACCACATGCTGCCTCGTAAAGCACTCCACTCATCTAGCTTCTTTAAGGAGATGGCACCTGGCAAAGCTTCCTTCCACCTCTATGCTGTTAACCCCAATCTTCACTGTGTTATACAACATATGTTGTACAAAATTTTCCAAATATTACTAGGCAGAAGCTCTACTACATGTATGGCTTTTGTGCCAGTAAACTATTTACTGTCTCCCGCTTTCACTAACAATGCTACAAGCAAGTGGGGTTATAAACAGGGGGTTTAGGGCTTTTGACCCTAAATCTATCTTGCAGTTGAACTAAATAGGTCCAAACCTGAAAACTAGCACTTTTTTCATTTTCTTTCCATTTTCAACCAACCCCTTAAGATTATTCCCACACCACCTATAAAACAGAATTTTGTAACTGTTTTTCATATGAAGTACATGAACAGAAATTTAAAGGACTTAAAAATTAACTCCAAAAGTCTGCATTGGAATAAATCTGAAAAATTTTCATCCCCCACAGTTGATAGAGTCCCTTTCACTGTTCATGGTCCCTAAAAAGCCTGTGGTTCAGAAGTTGACCACAAAACAGTAACTTTTTTTTTTTTTTCCCCAATGGTATCTTTAAATTGCATTCCTTTATCATATACATTACACTTTGCTATGTAATAAAGTATAATTATGTTTGTGTCTCCCAACATGCTAGTTCCAACTAAGACTTGCTCTGTCATAACTGTGTTCTGTCTGTGGATAATCATATTAAGCTTCACCAGAGCTCTTGGCTTATTAAAAGCCCCTGCCCAGAGATGATCCCAGCTCCAATCTGGAGAGGAGGGTTGGCGCTAGGCCCACACTCAGCTCCGGAAAGCAGGCTCAGGCCCTCATCACTGCAGAGTGGGAAGGGAGGAGCAAGACACCACTGAACTATGGTAGTGAACTATGGTAGTGCCATACAATGCCTGGTGCTATGGGAGGCTCTGCAGCGGCCTGGCAGTGTTAAAACCTCCTGCACATGCAGCCAGAGATGGGAATGGGATTGTTTCCCGCATCTTCTGTGTTCCTTACATGAGCCATGCCATCATTAATGCCCTGGAGAATGTTTTTTCCAAGTAGCTCCTGAAGCCTGAATACAATAGTCCCAACCAGCAAAGCACTGCTGACGCCACTCTGCAGGCTTGGCCGGCAGGCGCAAAGCCTGCATGGTCACACAGAGATACCCCAGTAAACCCCAGGTAAAGCCACCACTTAAACCCTCTTCACATTCATAGCAAGGGACTGAAGTGGGACGTACAAAGGCTCTGGGGCACCAGGAGCTGGATTCACCTCAGCAGTGAATGCACCAGGCAGGAGGGTCAGCAGCACAGCCCCCCAGCCCCAGTGACAACACTGTGCATGGATGAGGGGATAGAGATGATCACTAGCTTAAGCAGCTTACAGTTTAGTTGGGGCATCAGCAAACCCTGTGTTAAAACTTCACATTAGTTTTTAAGTGCTAGCACTTGTGTGATATAGACAAGTCTGAATTAATGGAAAAAATTCCACTCAAACAGGAAGTTAAGTGCCTTGATCCTGTATTCTGATTTACACGTGCAGATAAACATACCAAGACAGGATTCTGGTGAAGACGACAGCATTTTGTTGGAAGTCATGTGGGTCGGAGTACAGAGCTGGACCCATAGCTTCTCTCTACAAAAACAGGGTTTCAAAAACATTTTGAGCATTAATGAAATTACGTAATGAGAATGAGAAGGCTGAAAGGTACTTATTTACACTGAAACCTTCACTGTTTGATTCTTAAAAGTATTGGTGTTAGTATCCTAACTATGGGAAAGCAATTTCGTTCAGGGCAAGAATTATTTTTGTTGCTTAGTTACCCTACTTTTTATTCTAAAAGAGAAAACTCATTGCATTGTTACATAAGCAGCAGTGTTACATCCATCCTGAGAAAAACAGGATAAAAACCTGCCTGACTGATATGAGGGGCTCATTGAATAGATTTACATAAAGAGCATAGAGTTTGTTTTGATTTTTTCTTTTGCATACAGCTTTGCTCCAGATGGTCTGAAAATGCTCTAGATGTAAATGCTACAGCAAAATATGCTAGCAATAGAAAAGACGATGGAACCTCAGAAAATTCTTTGGTCTCTTTTGCAAACATAAGAGAATAAAATGCAAAGAGTTAGATGTATTCCATCCCAAATGCTCCCTGCTCACCAGGAGCAACTTTCTTTCAGTCCCATTGTTGCCTGTTAAGAAAAATAATAGAACAAAACAACAACAAAAAAACCCCACAGTGAGTCAATGTCATTAACAAAACAAGTCTTTCTCGCTTTGTCTTTTCTGGTAAGACAAACCACTCACTGCAAATTAAATGGCTGCTTAATTATCAGTTGAGAAGTTCTGTACACAAAATGACATCTAAAACAAGTTTTATATCTTTATCATTAAATGCAGGGAATTAAATGCACATGAGCTTTAAGGGAAGAGAAGAGCAAAGACCAATGAACAGATTTGGAAGCTTGGTATTCTTCCTGCCAGATATCACTACAGTTCTAGATCAACATAAAGCCTGTTATGCAATGCTATTGTCGTATAATCTCATTCACTTCTTAGCTTACTTTTACCTTCAGCATCATCTCTGTAAAATTCCTGACTTTGAAGAAGAAACAAAGAGTTAAACAATACCAAGAAAGACTGTTCTGGTATATCCATGTGCTGGTTTTGGCTGGGGTAGAGTTAATTTTCTTCACAGTAGCTCGTATGGGGCTGGTTTGGATTTGTGCTGACAACAGTGTTGATAGCACAGGGATGTTTCGTTCCTGCTGAGCAGGGCTTACACAGAGTCGAGGCCTCTTCTGCTCCTCACCCCACCCCACCAGCGAGGAGGCTGGGGAGGCACAAGGAGTTGGGAGGGGACCCAGCCGGGACAGCTGACCCCAACTGACCAAAGGGATATCCCATACCATATGACGTCATGCTCAGCATATAGAGCTGGGGGAAGAAGAAGGAAGGGGGGACATTGGGAGTGATGGCGTTTGTCTTCCCAAGTCACCGTTACGCGTGATGGAGCCCTGCGTTCCTGGAGATGGCTGAACACCTGCCTGCCGAGGGGAAGGAGTGAATGAATTCCTTGTTTTGCTTTGCTTGCATGCGCGGCTTTTGCTTTACCTATTAAACTGTCTTTATCTCAACCCATGAGTTTTACTCTTCCGATTCTCTCCCCCATCCCGCCGGGGGAAGTGAGCAAGCGGCTGTGTGGGGCTTAGTTGCCAGCTGGGGTTAAACCACGACAATCCAACATGGGTACCAGAAATACATAAAGGAAACTATTTTCATTCAAGTAGAATCTTTGTATTTTAATAACATGAAGGGAAGGGAAGGGAATTCTGCTTTACCATGTGACCACTAGAGATCCATTACAGTCCTAACTTTGGAGATATTGCATATTCAAAGTTGAATCTACATCCAGCCTGAATAGTGGCATAAAATTCAAGGGGGTATCAGATGTCAATAGATACAGTTTTCCTCCCAAGTCTGAGAAGTTAGTTTCCTGTATAAGACACATTTTACTTTATTTAGCTACAAGTAAAGTAAAATAAAAGTCACATCAAAATGAAGTAAAATCCTGACTAATTTTAGGAGTGATAACAAGTGAAACCTGTAAAACACGAACACCACTTTTTTCTATTCTATTATACTCTTCTCTAAAATTGACTTAATGACTTCTTCAGAGCATTAATGAAATCTTCAAAAATTAGCATCTTATCAATGAAATGCCATAGCAGTCTTAATATTAAGAGTCAAAGACTAGCACATCTAGTACAGTAATTAACTTACATTAAAGTTCTGTTACAATTTTTAAATGTGCTGATTAAAAATCAGTTTACAGTAGATCAGACAAAAAACATCCTTTCTAAACCAGAGTGAGTTTTTTTTGTCTTGAAAGGTTATGTGACAGCAGATGAAGTGAAAGTCCAGATACAATGGGGTAAGGAAGGGTCAGAGCAGCAGAAATCATTTAAGAATTGCCAAGGAAAGACTGTCAGTAAATCTTTATTCCGATATTGTCTTTTGTTACCTATGTAGGACACTTCTAAAACAACATGTGTCAGACATGGTGAAATATATGATGAAATAGTTTTGCCAACTATTCTACAGAAAAGATCTTCTAACTCAAAAGATGTCGCATCATCACAAGTGAAACTTGATTTTGCTAGGAATCACCTCTCTACTTAGGCATAGCACAGTTTGCTAATCTGAGCACATTATTTGCCAGATTTCCTTTTTACTGCTTTACAACCTGTTCTGTATTTATTGAAGGAACTTTAATTGCATATTTTACTTCACTACTTTGAATATGGCATTATTAACATAAATGGGATTTGTGTTGGTAGAAAAGCAAAGTAAGAAACTGGCATCTTAGTGCTAGCAGTAAAAGGATAGCAAATCCAAAAGCAGTTTAGTTTTTTGTTTTTAACAGATGAATTTTCTACCAGTGACTTCTAATTTTAATCTATTCTTAAAAGGTTAGATGAATCTCAAAGACGCACATATTTACCTAACTATAAATAAAAGCTGCAAGTACTACAAATTAATGCTGCACAGTATCAGTATTATCACAGGCTTACCACACAAGAATCACACTTCTGGTCAATCTATATTTTAAGAAGTGATTACTATTTAGTTTCTAGGAAGGAAAAACAGACGTTCTATCTGGCTGATTCTGCAAGCCTTTCACATATGGCTTCCCAGGATGAAAACCAAGCACAGCATAGTAAAGAAGGCAAGATAGTTAAGATATCTGAATATTTACTCTTAGCTCTTAATATGTGTGTTGGACAGGAAGCAAATACTCTCAAAAGGAACAGCGCACACACTGTTCTAACATTCTCTTGAAGGCTCATAATGGTACTTTCATTTTGTCTAAGCCAGAGGCAATTTGACGTTAGTAAATGTCGCACTAAGCAAAAAGCTCACTACTGCTATTCTGTTTTTCCTTGTAGGCATGTTCTGCGACCACTGCTCATTACTGTTCAGTATATGTCTCTGTCAGTTTAGCATTACACTTTAAGAATCACATCTTCCATTTATTATTTTGAACATTTCTCACATTCATTAGTAAAAGATGATCTAGCAGAATATTGTTTTGTATGGAATTAGAAAAACTAAGTCATGACAGGTTTATAAAGAAGAGAAGGCCCTGATGGATAACAGTCATTTAACAGTAGTATGGAGCATGTTGTACAGGTGCACTTTTGCTCACAACAGGGAAAAGCACTAAAATATCTGGACTTTAGCCAGTGAAATAAAGAATAATAACTATTAATACCTTGGTACCTTGGTAGCTGGCACCTTGTACTCTGAAGGTGAAACAACAACATAAGTTATGTCCAAAAGTTATTCATATATTTGATTGCAATAGTCATGTATGAAACTACTACTGTTGAGTGCTACCACAATAATTTTTTCACAGTGCTTATCACCTCATCATCCTGGGATTCTTACCTGAGTCAGATTATATGTCTCTAAAAAGATGAAGGTTATGCTAGCATATCAGCACTTGGGAGAGGAAAAGCACTTTATCACTGTAGGAAACTCTAAACAATGATAGGAATAGAGTTTGAGTAAGATACAGAATAATCTTTAAACATAGCTGTCAGTGCTACACAACTAGATTCCGTTTTATATATTACCAGTAATCAAGATTTATTCAGCCAAAATTTTCTGTCATCAAAGCAAATATATCCCTCGTTATTCTGCTCTATTTTCAATAGTTCAGTCAGGAAGGCAGTAAAATATATTTAAACACCCTCCACTGTCTGTATTAAATAGCGTGACTAACCTCCGTCACACACAGTTTATTTCCTCTCATCCTCTGTCCACAATTACGTCATACACAGTACAGCATACTTAAACCTGGTGCCTGGTAACACCATTTTGTGCTTATGCTAGTCAAGAAAACATGGAAGAGTTGCACCTCATACTTGGAGTAGAAGGTAACAAGGTTTGTAATAATAGTTTTACTGGAATTCTTTCTGCTCTCAAAGTAGAAGGTTTAAATAATCGTAAAAAAGAAAAGAGAGACTGATGTGTAAGGAGAATGTATGACTTACAAGTTTTACTTGCTGTAGATTGATCCCACTGGTCAATCTACCACCTAAAATAAATCCAAACACCTAAAATAAAATGGAATTAATTATGAAAACCACAGGCTAAACATTTCAGACTGATTAGCCTAAGTATTCCACCTTTTCTGTTTCTAGAAGTTCCTCATACATGCTGCTGACAAGCTTACAGAGAAAAATACGTATTTGACTAAGTACGTTAAAGCTGTTCCTTTCATTCTCCCATGTAATTTGAGTAACTCTGTAAAACCTAAATGTTTCCTCATAATTCAGTAAAAAAACCAAAGACCTGGTAAGCAAAAGATGCATAGGTTGATAAGAATGTTTCAACATAATAAAAATTAGTGAATGACAAGTGACTCAGTAATACCAGGATTTAAAACAGCATAATGTGGGTAATCTCAGAACATCTGTTGCGCAGAACAGGGCTAAACTAGGCTTACAGAAAAACCTGAAAGCAAGGCAAAAAACAGAGGCATATTACTTGCAGAAATACTTTTGGGTTTAGTTTATTTTAATAAGATCTGTTAAAAATGAACCCACATAAAACATACATCAGAATGAGCAGATGTAAATTATCTATCAACAGATGTCTCTAAGACAAACAGCCACAAAACTCCTCCAGAAAGCTTCTGGACACCTGTAACTTGGGGCCGAACAATAATGAAGCCCAAATTAATGCAATATGCTGCCCGTTCTCCCTATCACTGCAAGCCTGATAGCGTTTACAGCTTTAATCCATTGTTCAAATCCAGCAAAGAGAAGAGTCTCCAGGTCAGTATCAATATGTCTGTTCCTAATGACAACTGCAAAAAGACTGGCTACCAACTCCTGTCTCAAAAACTGCCAGTTGAATAAACAGGTCTTTTAAAATTGGTTGCTTGTACTGTATGTACTGGCTTCAGCTGGTACTGAATCTTCTATACTGGGCATGGTCCAAAACATAAAATTAGGTCCTGACTTGCAATCAGATGGTTAAGAGGTAGAGAATGGAGTCAGTATTTCCCTTTACAAATGGAAAGCCAAAGTATAAGCAGCAAATGAATTTTGCAAGGGCACAGTCATTATTCAACGGACATTCAGAATTCCAGACAGTCTTCAATAACAGGATTTCCTTTCCTCTCTAAGAAATTAGCAATTAAATGCATTTGAACTTTTAACTGATATGAAAAATTCTGTTAACCTGATCCATGACCACAAATGCCTTAATTGCAGAAAGCATCTCCTACTGATTCACAATAAATTAGTAGATTATTAAAATCAAATGCTGTGTAAGTAGCTTTCAAAACTGTTTCTAAACTTATAGACTGTTTTGCAAACAATGCTTTTAGCTGAAATAAACTATCTATACTCTAAAAATAGATTTGTATTTGCTTTTTCCCTGAAACCCAAGCATACAAACAACACTGGGGCATAAGATTGCATGCTTGCCACAGGCACCACCAAATATAAGACTGCACCTCCCACTGGACTGAGGTCTGGCTGTGCTTAGATGGGGCTCTCCATGCAGTTTGGGATACAGGCATAATACGCATGTTGCATAAATACATTGCAAGAAACTGTCTGAGAGAGAGGACCTGTCTAAGTGTCGATCGCCTTCAGTTTTATCCTCTGCAGGTTCCATAAGCACCATTTTTAGTAATATCTTCAAAATTACCCTTGAAAATGCAATATATTAATGCTTAGATAAATTATTTGAGGAAATTAAGTAATCCTAAAGGCTTATACTAATACAGAACAATTCTAATTTCTACATGAGTCAACATAGCCTCCCAAGTAGGAGACAAAACTGAAAAAAAAAAAATTGGTGAGGGTGTTGTGTAGTTTTTATTAGCATTCTTCTGTGAGGCTTGCTCTACTAACAAACCTCTTGTCCTTTTCAAGCTATAGCTTGCTGAATCACCTTTATCTTCACTTTGTATTTTCTTACAGTTTTCGGATGCTGCAAGCACAACTCCATGTGGAACTATACTTAAACCCCCCCGTGGAAAAATCAAGATATACTAGGATATGATGTAAGGCAGAATAAAGCAATTTCTTAGTAAATATTAGGGCTTGGTACATATTAGCACTATAATACATTTGAAACTACCTTATACCATCAAACGCTGTGATATATTTTTTTCCTGCTTGTTTTCTCATAGTGGAAAGTTAGAAGTGATAAAACCAGAAGGTCTGGTTTGTAAGCCCAGGTAGCCAAGCTAACTTGTTATACACTCTTTTTGGGAACTGCCATCAAGACCTGAGGCAACTGTTCATGAATTCTGGTCATGGGATTAATAGTCTATGTTTACGTCTAAGTAACACTCAAGACAAATAAGGAATCATGGCACAGTGCAGAACATCAACTAAAACTTCACAAACTGACATGTGCAATCAAAAAAAAAAAAAATCAGAGGCCAGAGAGATCCCACAGGAAAGAGGATTTTGAAACAGTAGATAATACAATAATAAAAGATCTAAAGAAAAAGAAAATATTTGGCAAAATATTTTGCATGTTTTCTAAAAATTTAAGGGAAATGTTTTGACTTTTCCTTTTAAAAGCATTATTTCTTACAGTTCAGAATTGACTGATAGTTTATTACATTCAACAGGTTAAGTCCTTAGATCACTGACAGATCTTGCTGTCAATGAAAATTGGAGAAAGATGACTGGAATGATGCATTTAGTAATGAACCTTTTAGAAGGATTTTATTCCTACTTTATTGTTGAACAAGTGGGACATAAACCATTATTTACCAGAAACTATTTTACAATTTTACTTTTATTGCTGTTACTAATTATTAACTAAATCACATACTTTGTGAAGGACTGTGTAAAACAGCAAAAATATGTCCATGATGGCAATAAGGGAGATTAATCTACAAATCTTTCTAGAAATTTTAACTGATGAAGATAGTCGGGATAAGGAGGACAAAAACAAGCTAGCATACAGATGTACAAGCCTTTACGTTTTGAGCTATCTCCCCCAAACTTTACCAACTGGTATAATAAATAATTTCACCTCTTTGCATAACTCTCAGCTCTTTTTATATTTAAAAAAAAAAAAAAAAATCAGAGAAGTGACATGTAGCTTTCTGGTCCTACTCATGTAAAAATAGAAGATAATTTTATTATTGGCATTATTAATAATTTTATTGCTAGAAATTTTCTAAACAAACTGATTTGGGTTTTGGTTTTCTTAAAATGAGGGTCACTTGCCATTTTTGTTTAATACGACCATATTATCTGAAAAGATCCATCTGAGGTCTGACTTGATATGAATCCCAAACAGCATCAACAAACCACTGACTTTTCTTGGAATTTTCAGGAATTCTCCAACTGAAGTTCTCCAAAAGAAAAGAAAACAAACAACAAAACCAAAAACCAAACCAAAAAAACCCTGCTGATTTTACAGAACCTTTGGAAGTGCTGCGTAACTTAAACACACCTTCTATATATTGCAGATTATTATTAGCTACTAAGATAGAGATATATGTATGGGTACTAGATGTTCAGAAGCATCTCTTCCCTTTGCAGACTGCATGTTGCCTGCATGAATCTAAATCCTAAAATGGATTTAGTTAAAGCTGCTCACACTACTCTTCAGATCGTACGCACACATAATTCTTTCACACATTCTTTCATTTTCCTGTTTTGAGTTTAACACCTAATACTACTGAAATATCTCCAACTTGCAGGCTCTTTATGGAACTCTTATCTACTTGGCAAAAAAAAAAAATCTAGCTGGCCCTAATTAACTGCAGCAGCAACCATGGTTTTAGACTGGCCTTCTGTACCCAAGAAACAATAGGATAGAAACAAATAAGTAATTTTTCCCCCCTCTGACCCCAATTCAAAGCCTCTTCCTGTGGGAAAGTACCTGAACACATGCACGCCTGAATTAGAAATTAATGGGCTTTAAAGATAGTGATAAAACCTGTGGATGCTATATCATACCATACCAGGAAATAGAAGTTATTAATAAGGAGGCATTTTAAAAAAGTGTGCAAGAATTCTGTCAAGTCAATATCAAATGCAAATATTTTTAATCCAGCTTCCTAGAACTGAAGCTTGTGCAATCATATGGTGTATGTATTGATAAGCCTCCTTTTCCCCTCTTTATCTTTTGGCCAGTTTCAGCCAAACTCAACAGAGCTTCTGACAGTTGAAAATACGTGGCTAGGCTGCAGTATGAATATTACAGTGCAGATGACATGGTCTGCAGCCACAAACAGTTTCAAACCAGAGCCATCCCACCCCTTCAGATAGCAAAGGCAATTCTATACTTCCATGGAACACCAGACTTAGAACAAAATGAAAACATAAGACAGGGAAACCCTGTCACTTGTTCATATGCCCCACATGCTCTAGGACTTTTCACATCTAGTTACGTATCTGTAAACCAGGTAGCAAATGAGACTATTTGTACCAACAATGCCTCTAATTATCTCCATGGTATTCTGATGGCATGTCATTAGCTAGAGGGCACATTTTTTTGGTTTATTTAACCATCCCATAGTTGCAGGACTGTCATCAAGGTGCCAAGCTGGATACTAGCCAAATTAACACAGCACCTTGTCTATGAGATCTGGTAAATTGATGTTGATACCAGTTCTACCAGTACAGCAAACTACTTTCCCCAGCAAAATTCTAACAGAAATACATAGTTTGTTTTGGAAAATGCTTCCGCACTTTGCCAGAGCTATAGATCTCTTTTCTACCTACCTGACACAATGTCACTGAAGACCAGCAGTGCTTAGAAAGGGATTTACAAAAATAATAAGTATTTTCATTTCCTTTCATTGTGTCAAAAGATGACTTAATGGATGTCAAGAAGTTTGAAAGAGAAAGCAAATTTGATTTTTACTTCTATTCTACTGAACTTCTGCAAAAATCAGCATAAGAAACATTTTAAAATCAAGATATCCAAAGGGAGAGAGAGAACTGAGGATTGCCCGAGGATTCAAAACTCAGGCAAAATTAAAATTTAAGTGAGAGCAGGCTGCTTAACAAGTATTTGTCAACATTGCCATATCCTTAATAAGCTTTCATGAATGAGTGAGAAAAACAAGTATCTTTCCTTCTTGAGTATTTGCATGCTACCCATTGACTTACCTATGGCTATTTGTATCCAAAAGCCTTAAATAATTAGCATTAGTGAGACATATCATACCAGGAATATTCAATGATCTCTTGATAAAAATTGCATTGTACAATTCTGTTTCTCAGTCTTCTTATTTCTTCAGTTTCACTCCATTCACATGAGATCAGTATCCTACATAAGCTTTCTTCTCCCTATCCAAGTCCTACACAAGCTTTCCTCTCCCTATCCAAATTTTCCTATCAGAGAGAGAAAGTACATATTTTCTTTTGAAAATAATTATTTAAATTGTATAACACAGGTCATCCTGTCAGGACAAGCTATGACACTTAAAATTTTTTTTAGTTACAGAACAAAACCACATGTAGCTGGTTACAAAATCCCATGATGTAAATAGAAACACACAAGGAAAAAAATCTTAATAGCTAACACATTTTTACACAAAACCAGTTTTGAACAGTAATTAAGTCCACTTTTCAAGAAAAAGAAGGTGGATCTTACTAAAAATGAAGGTTGCTGATTTTTTTTTTTTAAAGGAGAAATATATTCTTTCTTCTCCACAATTTCCTGATACCACTGTCATTTTACAGAAATTAGGCACATGATAAGCTACAACAAAACTCAAAGACAGATTCAGTTCTTATTAAAGAAAGCATCATGGAACCACCACTACGCATTTTACATCTGAGCTGTTTCACGTGGGAATCTCAAAGTGCAATCTTGGAATTTGCTCTGGATCTTTGATTACAAAACAGAAATAGTTTTTAGCTGTCCTGGCGGAGCACAGTTCTAATGATAAGCCCTGCAGAATAGATCGTTAGATAGGGGAAAGCAGCAACCTGTGCTTGTGTTTAAACTCTCATTATTCAACTCCTTAGACAAAAAAAAAATCATAGCAAGATCAGAAAGATAGTATTTATAAGATTAAAGATCCATAATGAGAGCCAATTCACGTGGCAAGGGCTGTCACAGCTCTTTGTGATTTCCTGACAAGAAATATACAGGTATATGCAGGCCCAATACATTACATCAACAATAAACCTGATATGTCAAAGGAAAAAAAAAAAGAAACTGCAGCACATGTTGTGACAAGATGTACTGCACATAGACCAAAGCCAGTGTTTCCTGGATACGTTGACCTGATTGTGTTCACACTGTTCTGTCTGCCTGTGGGAAGGATTGTCACCATCTAATAACACCTAAGCTACTAAGGTACTTAATAGCGCTGTTTACATAGCCAGGTGTCCAGCAGTGCAGGAAAATGCAATCACCTGCATAATATGTTTGCCTGTAAAAGAAGGATTTGTACTGGAAATTCAGGCTTTAGGTGGGCACAGTTACAGTGCTTTCACAGGAGGAGAAACCAGTGGAGAGGAACCACAGGGCAGGAGTGTGTGGGGGGGGAAGATGGACAGAGAGGCAGATAAAGATACTCTTTACATTTATGTTCCTTGTATTTGGGAGAAACTGCTCAGTCTTTAAAGAATAGGAGTTTTGGTTTGAGAAAGATTGGCATGCAACCCAAATCAATATACTTTTGTATTAGTTTCAGGTTTTTTCAGTGATGAGTTCTGAATCTTACATAGTTGTATCTATATCTATGTCTCTATTCATTCAGTCAAAAAAAAAATTTAAAAAATTCAAAGTCAACCTTAAATTCCTCTTAGACTTTCCTAATGGAAATTATATATCAAACTTCAAACTGATTTATAGAATACATCTGAAGACTTTTATTATTAACACAAATTAAAGAATGTATGTTTTACTGAAGATAAATATGCACTAAAGAAAAATCAATCAATTCTATTTACCTTTTTCAATGGAAGAGATTCAACACAACCATGAGTTATGTGTTTAAAAAAAAAAAAAAGGCAATACAAGCAAAACTTAGAAATTGCTGAATCTGTTTTACACTAAAAAGCAGAAGAATCCCCACCTCCAAAAAAGAAACAAAAACCAACCACAACACCAAAGCCTCAAACAGTCAAACCCAAATCTTATCTTCCGGTTACATGTATCGTGTTATAAGGCCTGTTGCAAAAAACCAAATAATAGAAAATTGCTAGGGCAAGCTAACTCCACAATCTAAGAGCATGCTGTTCTCAAAGAGATGGAAGCAGTAGATGCTTGTCAATAAGATGTGTTGAGCTATGTCAAAAGTGTCACTGGAGGCAGGACACACTGCTCCCAACTTAGGGTTGCTTCTTTATATTCACCTATCCTATACCCTCTTTTCTCCTGGATGAAGAAAAAAACGGATATATTCCAGCTTAACAGAAATTGTCTCTATAATTCAGCTCTACAGTCACTTTGGAATTTTTTTTAAGTTTTAGGGTTTTTTAAAGCAATTACCGGATATGGAAGATAGCAGAAACAACATCTGTGACAAAACAGACCTCAATTTTTTATTTCATGCTGCTGTTTTCCCTCAAAGCAGTCACCAATAGAGTCTTCTTACTCAAGTTATCTGTTGAAAAGAACAGACTGCATCTACATAACAGTATTGTGTAACTATTAATGGGAGATAGTTAAGCTTGTAGCTAGTTAAACTTTTAGATTAGACCATCTCTTTTAACCTCTGATAAAACATGAGTAAGTTCCATGTCTTCATGGGACAGTAAGCTGGAATCAAACTCTATAATGAGATTGCTGGTATTCAAAGAAGGGAACAGAACCTGAATTTTAAAACAATTAAAAGATGAATGACTATACAATGGTAGCAGTGTAAAGAATCTGGGTCGCTTAAACAGCTAAGGTATAAATTTTCTGGGGGGAGGATTGGCAGGTAGGACCAAAGGGATGCTTACTTGAATGTGTGGGAAAAGCAGGTTAGCCAGAGGTTTTGGTGCATCTTATAATTAAAAACTCTCCATGTTCCAATATAATGCACCAACTCATTACTTTATACTTCCTGCCTATTTTCTAAAGGTATCCTGTTGCCATGAAGACAGCCTTGGTTAACAGTGTTTTCATCTGTAAGCTTCTCTTACTAGATACGAGTACTAGACTTTTTTTTTCTTAATAGCTTAAAGACTAGAGCACAGCTCTATTGAAAAAGCTGAGAAACCTCACAGAAGAAATCCTCAATCTATAGAGCTCCAGTGACACTTAATATTTTTGGAATATTTTGCCATCAGTCACATTCTGATTCACATTACATTGCCAGCTTCCTTCCCACACTGCATGCCACTTGAAGAGATGGTGATTTGTAAGAACAAAGCCTGGTAAAAGCAATATTTAGGAACCTTTCAGTTACAGAGATTATGCATTATACGCACCACCTATTTATAAATCAAGTTTCTGCTGCCTACATCTGGCAAATCCATCAGGGATTGCTAATTTAGAGGCTATTGATCCAAATCTGTCTTTTAGTAAAAAAAATATTCACTTGAAATTAAAAATGGTTAGACGCTGTAATTGTGATTGTGCATAACCACTACACTCAGTGAAGAGGGGTTTTTTATTGACTGGAATGTGCAGTCCTACTTTACAGCTGCTGGAGGTAAGTGGCTGCTGCACAGAACAACAGCTTGCTTCCCTATATGTATAGGTTACCAGTGTGTGAGTTCTTCCTTTCCTTTCATATCCACAATTTATTAAACTTCCTCACAATTTCCTTGTTGTAACAGATACTTCTACTGCACAGTATCTAACGTATTTGGAGAAAAATAAAATCAGGGGTTATGCATGAAATTGAACACCATGATAGGATTTTTCCATACTGGTCAGCAGTGCTTTCACAATTGTAATTGATCATAAATAACAAGTCAGTGCTTTGCAAAAAATGCCCTACCTCCAAGGCTGTGGTGACTTAAGATGATCAGGCAAATGCTGGGTTTGCCATGGGAAACATGTCCTTATCTCTCAGGTTTTGGAAGGAAAATATAGAGGTTAAAATTAGAAATAATGTCCTTCCTTTTGTAGCTTCTGTTATTCTTTTTATGTGGGTATTTGTGTCACCACTAAAGTCCGGGGTTTGGGTCTTTTCTCCAGACAGCAACTAAACAGAAGTATTTTCATTTTCACAGTTCCAGTAGGAGTCAACCTGCGTCACAAGTGTCACTCCAACAAATGGAAAGACCATACCTTCGGGATGGGTGACTCAGAAAACTTAATTCACTTGAAGAAAGATCAGAAAATTCTCCACAGTGACCGGCCCTTTCATTGCTCTTGTGTGAAAATCCCATCCTTATACAGTGACAAACTAAATTATGTAACAATATCTGCCTTCCAATGTAAAAGCCTATCTAAGCAGTGGCAAGCAGCTACAAAAGATAGAATAGATGCAACTATGAAAAATCACCAGCTCCTCTGTAAGATTACGTATTTACAGTCTATAGACATATCCAGAGAATTTAATGCTTCTATTTAATCAGTCAGACCTAAACCAGACTTTCTGCTGCTTTCAGTTTAAGTCTGTTTCTGTAATAATTTCAGATGTTTTGGGAGCTTAATTTATTAATTGGCTTCTCTTCAAAAACTACAATGACAGCTCTTCTATTTCAGTCATTTAGCTCATCCTGTGCATTCCATATTTTCTTAAAATAATCTAAGCCACATTAGGTATACCAGACCCAAAACAAGTGAAAAAACCAAACCAGATGAGGACATATACTTCAGGTGAGCAGAAAATTCTCTGGAAAATGTTAGTAAGTTAAAGCAAAAAGCTCCTGAGTAATACAGTTGTTCGAGATGCAAAGAAATAGTTGCAGTACTTACACAAGTATTAATGCAATTGCTTAAATTTAAACATGCTCACAGTCCTTTTATTTACTCAGGGAAGATACAGCCATTAGAGAAAAGCTAAGTGAAATCTTCTAGAGTTCTTTAAAGAAGTCACTGTATTTGTTAAAATTACCTAAGTGTACTATAATAGGATTTTTCAAACCTCTGACATCTCACCAAAGGCTCTTCATGAAAATAAGTTCTCCTAGACCAAAAAGAAAAGTCTTTGCAGGGACTAATACTTTTAATAAACAAAAAACGTTAGGAATAAGTGGACAGTTTTCACAAAGGAGGAATATTAATAATGAGGTCACGAAGCATGTTTTGTGGGACCGGTACTGTTCAACGCTTGCCAAAGTGTTCTATGAGAAAGGGTGAAAAACACTGAGTTTTCCAGAAGCAGACTTCAAGGATCTCACTGAGTGACGAGGATAAATGAAAGACACAAAGTCAAAAAGTGCAAAGCAATGCATAGTCAGGAAAAATTACTTTGCTTACCCAATTACACCTTTAAAATTAGCTGTTGCCTCTCAGATAATATATGGAAGATATTCTGATAGTTCTCTAAGAACGTAAGATCAACATGAAAAGGCACTCAAAATGTAATGTAAGAAAGTATTAGGAAAAGAACTGAGAAGAAACTAGAAGATTAGAAGATGTTCTGCTACTTAATAATACTCTCGTGATGAATACTTCGGGGAACTGTGACTTCCCACTGTCCCACCTCAAAAAACATAGATGGATTGGAAACGATAAACAGAAGGGAAAAAAAAAACCCAATAAGTGCAGAAAAGTTTTCATGTGGGAAGCGCTGAGAAGCCAGGGATTCTTCAACCAGGAATAGCAATTATAAGAGATGGGAAATTTGAGAGAGTTCTGTAACGTAACTGAGAAGCAGTTATATTTAAAACCAAAAGGAAATACTTGCTGTGGAAGACAAAGTAAAAACGCATTTTTTTAATTAGATGACTTAATAGAAGATATGTCAGTTGGTGGCTGTGAAATACAATGATCCATCTAGCAAATAGGAGGCTACGGTGGCAGCTGATACAAGCTTACAACTGTCTGTAGGGCAACTTAAAACACAATTGGCCAAAATCTTGTCAGGTAGCAAAACAAGGGGCAGCGGCCACAACTTCAAGCTTGGGACCTTCATATTGGACATTAACAGAAATTTCTTCTGGAACAGGTACCCAGAGAGACGGTGTGTTCTCTCTCCTTGGTTCAGCTACACAATGTGATGGCTGACCTCATCTAGGACCAGGAACACTCTTGCTTTGCACAGGAGTTTAGACTAGGCAATCTCCAGAGAACCTTTCCAGCCAGCGTTTTCGTGATGACTCACTCTACAAAAACTCTTTTTCTACTGGTCTTTGCCTAGATGATCACTGCAGGTCATTATCTGAAATAGTATTTTTTATATGACTTACATGAATGTTCTCACGTTCTCTTTCAATTGGGAAAAATATCTCAAATGAAGTTTGGTTTGAAATCCTTTGTGCCAGTCCCTTTCCCTAGCGAGAAGGCCTACTTCCATCATACAAGATTTCATGTAACTTGCTAGAGCTACTTATGCTGCTTTTCGTTCTGGCACTATTTTGTTTAGCACTAGTTTAGGCTTCTGTATGCTCTGCTGTACCTGGACAAGCATAAAGTTCATACAAATAGAAGCAACACTCAGAGGAGAGACTGTGGGCATTTAGTCTCATGAATTACAATTACCAGATAGCAAAAGCATTGTAACGGGAAGACCCAGGGGTCCCTTCCACTCTATGATTCTGTGAGTGAATGATAAACTGAAGTGATATGTAAAGTATTTCTTTTGAGAATATGAAAATATTTTCTTTCCATATAAAAACCTGGAACAAAACTGGAAAATTCATTTTGTTTCAATTAGAATGACTATTCACATGTCAAATTAGCCCATGAGAGAAAGATTCTGATTTTTCGCTCATCCAAAATACCACCATTACTAGAGAACATAAGAAATCTTTCATTGTTTACCCTGTCTCAGGATAAGAAGTAAACTGTGATATTTTTATGTCAAGATTCTCTCATTAAAAGATTCCTACCTCTACCAGATAGTTATGAAATAGATTCTGTTCTCTAAGGTCTTGTGCAGGGAAAGTGGGAGAAGGTTCCAACTCACAAACTATCATAAATTTCATCATCCCTCCTTCTGGAAAACAGTCAGATAAGTGGGTTGTTTCTCCTTTAATTAGAATGTTAAGGGCAGAATTGAGAAACTGTGGCACATTTATCGCTCCATATGCCACTGTAAAAGAATGCCAAAGAGACTCAAGCATTTTAAAAGATAAATGTGTCATATAAGTGTTTAGACTAAGCTAAAAAAGTATTTTCATCCTGTTTTAAATCAAAACACCTATGATCATAAAAAGGTATTTTTCTCCCTGTTGCTTTTGACCATCATTTACTTCAACCACTACATTTTAAATTAATTTTAGCCTGATTTATTTTTTACCTATACAAAGGCAATTGTGTCTTAACAATATTCCCTTGATTTTTTTTTTTTTTTTAATTAATAGCCTGTATGACTCACCATTTTTCTAATGTTTTTATCAGTCTGTCCAGGGAGTCTTTTTTTTTTAAGCTCTCAATGTTTTCCAGCAACTGGTTTATTATAGCAGGCTTAAGATCCTTTTGAAAACCACTTCTACAATTTCAAAAAGATGTCTGTTTAGACATAGGTGATATAACTTTTTTTAGCATAGGAAGGGGAAATTTAATAGTCTCTGTTTACTGAACAGCTCTGACTCATCTTGTCCAAGCTGTCTGTGCTCTCGGTGAGGTGGAGGCATTCTGGAGAGGGGGAGAAGGAAAAAAAAAAAATAGAGTGTGCGAGAGAGCAAGAGAAAGCAAATGTGATCATGTCATTAAAGACTGTATCCCAAATTATACACAACAGGGAACTGAATTAAGATCTTAAATCCCCAGTGTTAAGTGTTATATTTTCCATGTTAAAAGAGCACAACCATGTGCTGACATCCTAATTGGTACTTTATAAAGGAAATACGCAAAGGAAAAACAACATCACTTAGATAGGAAGCAAAATACTCATTCTGCATCTTCTCACAGGCCTGTCTCCAAGCAGCATATTTATGTTTCAAAATATGGCATACAAAATCTTAGCTACTTATATCACACTATTTTTTTTGTTATGCTTGAAATTTTGATATAATTTAATTCTATTATATCTGGCAGGTAAAAATTTAAATGTATGCTTGATTCTACTGCTCTAAATACCCTTAAATCCAAATACGTAATTTCCTGTGTACCTACATCCTTCACAAAAGTCAGTACATCTACATAGGCACTTGGCTAAAAGTGATTTGTAATACTTTCTTTCAGAAGTGTGGTTGGTTCCCTTCAAAAAATAATAGGGATTTGTCTTCTAAGGTTTAACTGTTATAAGCAATTCTGTAAAACTCTTGCAAACATCTCAGCCCTGCATACAGTATTGGCTCAGTCTTCAGAACTAACTTTTCACTGTCAATCACACGGCTTGTCAGATGAAAGTGAGAATACTGTTTCTACCCCATCTCATCCAGTTCATTGCAAAAGGCTGCCATTTAGCTCTCCTTTCAGTACTGTAGATGATGGATGGATAGAAGATTATTTAGATCACAGAACAGATGAGTGCTGAATATACACCATGAAGAAAATTTTCATTTCAGATAAGTCATTAACTTGGTGAAGCCAGGTTAGTGACCCAGGTTCCAAGTAACAGCCTTCCTAATTTCAGAAATACTAAGTCACTAAGTAGGATTTCAATTTACAAATCCCATCTTATTTTTTTACTGCAGTATGCTAATTTTGAACAACAAACAAGTTATGGCTAATGAATTAAGATTAGCACTTCAGTTAAATAACCCTCTTAATTTCTAACCACTGTGATAAGGATTTCTGGAAAAGGTCATACAGCCTTATGATTTACTCTATCTATCCAGTACTTTTCAAAAACACTCTATGGGAATACTTTAGATTTTTTCCACTCTTATAGATTTAGAGAAATGCTGTAACTTAGCACAACACACTGTTACTCCTATGCTACTCATGGGAATGTTGGAGTAGCAAAGCCTGTATTTCTGACTCCAGTTTAATCTTTTGCCTAGGTATCTTAGCATTATGGCTAAATGATGATCTCTGCCTGCACTCAAGCTGGTGGAAGCTGTGAAATTGCAGTTTGCGTAGTGCCAAGCCCAAGATAACTTCTCCAAAAGCAGGATCTTGTCTTCTGCCAATCCAGACAGAGTAGCACAGCCACTGGGGGAATGTCTCTTAGGCTTTATGCGGTAATTATGTGCCAATGCGAGCCAGCCCAAACAACAAAGTTTTTTTAAAGCCTCTACTTAGATTTGGGCCAGGCAGCAGTGTCCTTCAGTCATTGTAAGAGACATCCCCTCCATCCAGGGGAAAATCAGCCTTTTTTAAAAGAGTGTCCCTCTTGAAACGCATGTTTGTTTTCCTCATTCTAGGTGGGAAATATTTCAGTTTGTGGGTTAAGGTCTAGGCAAAACTGCTGCATTACTTCATTATAAAGTGGATCTATTTGTTCACCATCTAAGGTGCCCATAGACAGCATGGTGGTAGGCACCCTCCCAGTTCCTGCTCAAGGTGCTAGCAGTGTATAAGCATGTCCTTAAATATCAGTTCCAGAAGGACAAAAAGGCCAGTAGTAACTTGGCAAAAGTAAGAATCAGGCCCCACAGAACCAGTTTCAAGCTTGTTTGGAACCATTTTTTTAACAGTTTTCTCAGCTTTCTTGCTGCTATTCACTATCCCACTCCCTGAGGTAATAGACTAATTAACCCCCAGACAGGATGCCTAAATAACACAAGTATATAAGAACTTTCAGTGAAGTGACTAAGGGAATGCTGGCTTAGCACTGCATCTCACCTCTTTGCAAGAACCATCCCTGATAACAACTACCTTCAGAGTTGTAACAAGATATCCATCTCACATGACTACATTTTCTCTCTGAGAATCTGCAATATGTGCTCAAAAGCCTTCTATCTTATTAGAGCTAAGCAGTAAATAAGTACATAAGTGATCAATGAATCTAGGAAGATAATTTTAATCTGTATGAAGTTTCTCTGTTGTATCATCTTAGTGAAAAGAAACTCTTTCAGAAGTAAAATCATGAAATTGTCAAAACTGATTTGTTATAAATCCTGCTGTATTAGCTGCACCAAGTTCTTTATTCTTTCCCTTTACACACATATCCTCTTCTTTCCAAAATATATTTAGTTGTAGGAAAAGAAAATAAGTACTGTAGGACTGCTGGGAAACCCCCTGATGTTCAGCTGTCAAATGACAAACAAAAGCTTTCCAAATATTTTTATAAATACATCATTACAAGTTATTTCCACATCTAACGTCAGAATGAAACAGCAGGTTTTCAAAGTGCCCTGCAAAGGAGACAGATTTTAAAATTAAAGATCCAATACCTTGTTAGACCCATTTAGTTTTTCACAGAGCACCAGAAAGACCTAGAGTTCTGTGTTTTCCTCCTTCTCTTGATGAGTCACTGCTTGTGACACTGAGACACTGTGCAGACTTAGTGTCTTTATGAAGATTAAGTAGTCTCATGAAAAGCAATTAGAATGAATTTGTACTTGTCAATTTGTAATTACATTCAGAACAAACTTTACATTAACAGCAAAATTAGAATCTAGCAATAGAGAAATACAGTCTGCCATGTTATATCTGTCCAGTTCATTTCTCTATCTATAGCAGTGGGCAGAGATTCAGAATAGAGCATTCCTTTCTGATCTCAGCAGTAATCAATTTATGCTCTGAAGCAAAAAATGGTAGCATGCAGCCAGGTACTATGGCTGTCTCCAAAAATACAGGGATATCTGGCTTATACGGCTAGTGAATCAGATGCATCTCACTGGCTCCACTGAAGAGTGTTTCTGGATAATCCAGTAAGCAAGCAAAAGATGTTTGAACAGGAAGAGTTCTGGGAAGAGCAAAACAGACTCCTGTTTACTGTTCATTAGATGAGAAAAGGAACATGTTAATAGAAGAGTTGAGGTTTGGGTACTAACCTACAGAATGCACTGCTCAGGCAAGGACAGACGTGCAGTCCACAAAGCCCTCCACCCGTAGCTTTCTCATAAACTGATCTTAAATATCTAGACTAAATTGTATTGTTGCTATTTGATGGTACTTATTGTACCTCAGTCAACTAGCTCTTAGCATTCATCTTACCTAATTTTCTTTGGAAAGCATAGCTAAAAAGCATAACTAATTAGAGTCAATATGAGGTACCACTACTTTTATTGCCACTTCCTCTGCTTTTTGACTTGATTATGTCCACCACTTGGGCAAAAAAATACACTGATTTCTTTAGACTTTCCTCAAGGAAAAGTTGTCACCAGAAAGCTCTAGCTTGGCTCTTCTGCAGCATGCTGCATGTTTCTACAGGACACATTGCTACAGGATTGCAAATCTTACAACTATGCCTCTAGCACAGATTAGACATACAGGCAAAAGACAATACTTCTTCAGTTCTCTAAAACAGGTGACTCAATACTAAAAGAAGCATTCAAAACACTCTGTTTTGTCTGGTGTTTTTAACCATATGGAAATAATTAATGCTAATTACTATGCCCTGCACACTGTGTTTTTAGGTAAACTCTTTAATTACAAAATTTCCTCTGGAGCTCTGCACTATACCTTAATTCAACAGTGAAATGCATGTGTGCAGTAAAATACAAGGCATTTTGCACATCAAAGTTTCAGTTATTTCACATATAGAGAAAAATATTCAATGTCTCCACATGGGTAGGTTCACTATTACTGCAAATTATATGTAAAAAGTGCACGTGAAATGAGCTACCTGTGCTGGGGATGGGCAAAATCAAAGTAGCGGCTCGCTCAAGAGGATGCAGGAACTCTGAGCAGCCTGTTTGAGAAGAAAACTTGGTGCTCTCACTCTTGCAGGTCAGTGACCCAGCAGATGCTGCATTCAGGACCTGAAACAAGAGGGCAGTCAGTCACTTGGAAACGCATATAAGGAAACTTCTTAAACTAATTAATTTATATCAACAATGACACTCAAAGAAAAGCAGTGGAAGAGCATTTCAGGACTGTTCAGAGAAAGTTTTAATTAGACATGGTTGGGAATTTGCCAAAACAAACTCATTAATTTGTTGGCTGTGACAATCGGCTACAGTGTGAAAACCACTGCTTTAAGTCCTTGTTCTGTCATTCTCCCATATCCCAAGGCAGAGGACTAGCCAATGGCCTGCCCTGTGGCCAGCTCTTTCCTAGCACATGTATTTCATCTTGTGCAAACATTCACAATTCAGAAAAAGATTTTCTAAACATGGATTTCAGGTACTGAGAATCTTGGCAATATAAATACTTACGCATAGTTACACAGCTCCAAAAAGGACAGCTGTATGAAAACCTCTCTCAAAACTAGACAAGATGTCAGCCATAAAGGCACTTATCTAGTATGTTTCTGGAGAGAACACAGGTCTTAATATTTCAGATTATTTACTGAATTCAAATTTTCTTACTCTTCTCAAAAATGTTTTAAAAAGTCTTAGTATCATCCCAATGAAGAAAAGGGATATTTTTTTTTTCCCCCTACAATTTTGTAGAATGAAAGAGTATTTCTGTGACCAACTTCTAATATGCCAAATTTATGGTTATGCACATGCAAGAGTCTTTTGTTGGCTCACACCCATATCTGGTAAGGAGAAAATTACAACTGCTAATGGCTACAGACAGTATTAAATAAGAATGAAAGATACTCCTGAACTTATCTAAACAAAACTGATCGTATTATATGAACTAATTATATTCAATTGTAATGCCTCAAAATCTTTGGATCTAATCCAAGTTCTTTCCAGCACAGACATTTCAACCATGTTTGATGTATCTAGATAGAGGTATCAGTCTCTTATTTCACTCAGAAAAAGCTAAGGCAAACAGACCTTCATTTCCTTCATTATCTTGCAGTAGTTTGTAGTCTATTCTGATCTTCCCCAAATAAACTATAATATTTACCTAGAGCTTGTACCAAGTATGCAAAACACTATTTCTATTAAATTGTCTGTTTACTAACAGAAACTTACAGTGTGTTCATCTTCAATCAGTTTAGCATTCATATCCATTATGTTATAATTGTCACTATACTCTGTTCCAACACCTTATGATTCAAGTTTACCAGGTACGGTCTTTATGGTCTTTTGCCCTGGATTTTATAGAGTGGCCAGAGTTCTGCTTGAATTTCTACAGCATTGGGTTTTGTTTCACACTAGTTACAAGCAGTTGAGTATCACACATATACCAAAATATTTACTGTTGCCTACCCAGATCTGTGTAGTCTGGGATACAGGTTTGCAAGCCTGTATTGGAATTCACAAAAAAAAATTCCTACAGAAAACAGGAGTGCAAGTTACCTGAAACATTTCAAGAGAATGTTCTTTTTTCTATTTTGCCTTACAGGACTCTCTTGACACAGTATACCTGGAAAAATAATGGAAGTGTTGCACAATAGAAAATACATTTACTCTAGCATGCAATACATTTTTAATGATTTTACCATCTGACACATCAAATGAGATAAATACGTGCCAAGCAACAGCAGAAAAAAGCACAAGTGGCAAACACAGAAGAGGAGGATCGAAAAAGCACTGGGGTTTCGAGGATGTGGTTGTGGTTTTCAGACACAATGCTACTGTGATGAATTTATTAAGCCAAGAACTCTGTTCATGCTAAGAAGTTCTTAAGTGTCAATCCCTTTATTGAACCTGTACAAGGTAACTTGTCGTCGGCCAAACCTTTCAGTGCCATACCACGCAAAGTAAAGCACCATTTAGAGGCCAGTTCTGTTTACATCAAGTTAGAGAACACATTCTGTAATGAAAGGGCATTTTATTGCAATACCTTGTTTGGAGTAATGACATAGGTAAGTAAAGCTATTAGTTCCACTGCCCTTCATCTCTGGGGCAAACAAAAGCCAGGTGTTATGGACACTGCCCAACATTCCTGTTTGGAAACAGAAGAGCAACTTCTTGTTCAAGGTCACATATTAAGGATAGTTTTACAAACGAAGTTCTAATAGTTACTCAGAACTAGGCACATCATCCTGCTGTATACATCAGAATTCCTAGTAAGTAATGGCTGTGGGAAAACAGCCATCTCCAAGACAAACCATGCTCCTGACTTATTTAAAACCCATTTACCCACTCTTAAAAGGAATAAATACTTTCAAATGATGGGTGAGCACATTTATCGACATAGTATAACCAGCATGCCTCTGTATGTTGGCACAGTATTTAATATTGTCTGAAGCTTATACACAGAAGTCAAGGAGAAAGCAAACTTTTGGTTTCTAATATATAGTAACATTTGTCCTATTTAGAGGAACTTACATGCTAGTAACTTAAATTAATATTGTAGATAAATTATTCATAGTAAATTTGAAATTTCCTAACCCAAGTGATTTTCTAACCTAACCCTGAGATGTATCCTGTAACAGATACATGTTTCTAGTTGTTAAAATAATTTAGGCTTTACAGTTTGGCTTTGTGTTTAGGCTTTTCTTTCCTGGAAACTTCTAGTGTGGACAGAGAAGTCTTTATATCTATACAAGCTGGATATGATACCAGGATGAATTACCAGAAAGCATCCTCCAAATATTTTTTTAAAGGAATTATAGAGTCTTACCTGTTAATTACAGGATTATAAGAAGATTAAAATACAAATAAAAGAATGAAAATTTCATTTTTAATAGAAAAACTGCCTTCATTTTCACATTCTAAGGAGAAAAGAGATAGAAAAACAGAACTTCTGGATTACCCAACAAGGGACAGATTATTTCTCCCTAATTTAAACACACAATTTTAAAGTTGCACCATGATTTTTAAATTGCAGTTTTTAAATTTTAAAATCCAAATTAAAATTAAGTGTTTTAAGACAGAGAACACTAATTTTATTCTCAAAGTACTGAATTAGCTGAAACACAAAGTCCATTAAAACACAGATGGTTGTCCAGTTGAGGAAAGCAAGATATATAAGGTAGTGAAGTGAATAGAAGTGAAATGGAGACAGAAGAAAAACCTGCACTAGAACAAATAGGATTTTATACTTCTATTATCCAAAGTACTCTACCCTCACCACTCATGAATGGTAAGGAGAGTCAAAATAAAGTCTGTTTTAGCATTAACATATGTTATTCAGCTGCTGCAGGCAGTCATAAATTATGGCCCTTATAAATGCTCTACACAAGCAAAAAATTTAACTGTCAGGACCACATTAAAAGCAGTCATGAACACATCTCAAATTCTGAGGAATTCTTCTGTATGACTTAAGACTATTAGAGAGCTGTGCAAGAGCTCAGAGAAAAACTAGCAGATTTTTACCTAGTTATACTAATTTATAAATTTCCTTTAAAAAGTTCTAAATAAGAAATTCTGTATACATTTGTTGGTAAACATCAGCATCTTTATAAGATCAAGGCTGTTACAGACATAAATGAAGTCTGAGACTGAGCAGTAATTCTCTTCTCCTAGAGTAAGCAAAAAACCTCCTTGCTGCCCTGAAAGAGGAAGACTGGTTTTCTCTCCCATCTCTATTGCATCCCTAGCTCCCAAACACATTCAGTTATTGCTGGCCTGAGGGCTGTCTGGTGCTTGTCTGCTGATGGAAGCAGTGACAGCTGAATTCAGAGCACAGTGTTTGCCCGGTGATAGAGCTGACTCAGCCTACCCTGCCTTCAGGCAACCCCAAGAGCTGGTCTGAAGAGGGGAAGAGAGGTGTGGGATCATGGGGAGGAATGAATGAGAACAAGCAAGTCACAAGACCTTCCTTCAATAAGCAGAGAACTGTTAATCCAGTGCATCTCCATCATCAAATTATAGCCCTGTTTAGTATTAAACTTCAGCTTTTTCCTCTTACATGTTGATGAAACTTGTATCCTATTATATATAACTTATATCATGTGTATGTATCAAACTGGAGATTAACAAATGCTAAAAACCTTGTCTTCTCTCAGTTTTTCAAAGGTTAACCATACATTATTTTTCTCATCTTGGACATATTGTACTGCTGAAGTTGTTAATATGGGCTTTCAACATAAGCTATAATGTTGGCAACTGTGAATTGTACTGCAGCATTTATATTAAACTTTAGAAATGGTATTAACACAAAAACATCATTCTTCATTTATCAGACATGTCTGCATTTCCACTTATTTTTATTTGAAGTTCTGGCTTTATGCTCTTTTCAAGTAAGTGCCCTTCCAACCCTTTGCCTTTTGGCTTCATCAGGTTCATTCTCCATTGATGTTGTTCTACACAGATGCACATGAGAAAGGACTGAGATTTTCCTTGCGTGTTTTGTTGTATGGGACTGGCAGACATACAACTTTGTTCACCAGAAGTCTACTACTCATAAGCACTTTGAGTTCACCTTTCAACAAGGACTGGTTTCTTCTCTCAAATAAAAAAAAGCATGAGTGTGAGAAGAAAACAAAGTGACCACCTTCTTCTTCCTTTGGACTTCAAGGCTCCATCTCCAGCAAATAAATGGAAAGGGTAAATCTGACTTATCGGGGAGAAAAAAAAAAACAAACCACACCAACCCAAAACAAACAACCAAATAGTCTTTTTCTAATTCTCTACAAAAAACCTCTTGCCAACACCTCACTATTTAAATATACGTTTCATGCTGTAACCTTGCTGAGTCAGACACACTGCCACGGCCATAACCTCAGCTACTTGGAAAACTCAGCAGTGAGGTCAGACAAGCTTTGCGATTCCAGAAACTTTTGCCAAGAAACAAGCAAGGGCACCTTGCTTAATAAAGGCCATTCTAATGCCTAACGGGAGGTATGTCCTCTTATTGCTTATATATGGGCTGTCTCAGAACCCATATTCTTCACATCCATTCATTCATTTTTTTTAAAACTTACCTCTTGTTTTTAACTTGTATTTGTTTTTAAGGATTCAACATAATCTATATACCATGGAAGCTCTTCCAGACTGAATATGTTGCTATAGGAACAGATTATTTCACTTACACAGCTCTCTTAAATGGTCAAATTGGGTAAACGCAAAAATCAACAACTGCAAAACTGAACTGATTACTCTTTTCAAGTTCATTTTGAGCATATCAAATTTTAAGATAAATGAATCGACAAGACATTTGGCAACTGAAGGCAAAAATCAGATCTGAAGACAACTTTAATGGGCATCTTAAATAATATCTTTAAATAAACTATATAACATATTCACTTGATATTGAAATCTGCTTGCTACTCAGTATATTATCATTTCTGGAGTGATTTCTCACTAGAAAATAATTTTACAGGACAAAGTTATGTTTTGCACTTATCAAAGAAAAATTCACAGTATTTCAGTAACAATATACAATACATCAGCATGAGAAGAAGTAGTCTGTTTTCATGTCAGTCAAGATAGATAAAGTGAAGTGAATGCATGTATATATGCAAGTGAATTCATATATATATGTGGCGATGTCTTGCAGTGCAGACACAGTAGCACAAATCCTGTTATTGGCTCATACTGAACTCCAGGCCATAAAGCCACTTCCGCACATACATGGGTTACATATATCAATGAAGAATATATTCTTAGGCAGTAAAAACAAAGTTTTAATGAAGTTACACAATATCCTTTTGAATGAAAGGAAACAAATGAGGTTTAGAATAATATCAGGTTCTGAATTTGAACAGTTTGGCGGGGTTTTTTGTGGTTTTATTTTTTAAAAACAAAGGATAGGACTGTTTGTATAAAGCTATACTGAGAGAATATACATTTCTCGCAACTCCTTAGTGCTCAATATATTTGATCACCACCAATTTCCTGTTAAAATTAAGTGAGGAAAGGAAACTTCAGGAGGAGAACCATTTTAATTATTAGATCATGTGCTGGAATAAGGGTTACATGGAATGACCACAAGGAAAGAGGCCAAAAGGATATTTCTGTTGTAGTTAACAAAAAAACTTCAGGTAGTCATCATATCTGATATTGTTCAAATATAGTAAATACAATATTGACATTTAAACCGGGGGGGAGGGAAGGGAGAATTGCTGCAATTATTCCATGACCAGAAAGTTACAACAATTTGGAATTCCATGGAAAACTTCACAATCTACAAGCAAGTCACTTTTTGGAGTTTTGTGATGCTAACGGTTATAGACATTGTTTCATGGATAAGATCTATAAAGTTAGGATTAAAACTTGTAACTGAAATCACCCACAAATAAAAAGGCTATGTTTCTATAACATATCACACAGACAATAACTACCTTAACCACCCTCGTACATTTGAAGTATTTTGTATTATCAATGGTATAACTAAATAATACTGTAGTATATTTGGATCTCTAAGTTAAAACTTTGGATCTCTGAGCATTTTTTCATATGCAGGTGTTACTCATATATTCACGAGCAGATCACTAGGAACCTTATGTAAAATGGCTTCCTATTGCCTGATTCCTGACAACCATCCTGAGTGAAGGCATGAGAAACTTCAGGAATATTCCCCCTGGGCTTTGTATCTCACCTTTCTGAAAGTGTCCACAGCTACTAGAAAGAAGTAGTATTTGCTTCAGACCAAAGAGAAGGTGGAGAAGAGCCAATAATTGCTTTCATGCACAGAACTGCAGCTGATGGTTTCTTTTGCCTTCCCTTCTATATTAGCAAACTGACCAGCGGGGATGGGGCCAAGAAAACACAGGGCCAACAGACAGAGTGGTGATGCCTCACCCTGGGGAATGCCAGACTCACCCCTAAGCACTCTGCACGGAGTCTCTGGGTTGCCTTGTGCAGTGCAGAAGGCCCTCAAGGCAACTGGAGCAGCTCGAGATGAACATTGCCAAAATCTACAGTGCAAGATGTGGGAGTGGGAGGTCAGGCTGGATTGATCAGAACTTAGAGAAAATGGAAGGTAAAAAAAATATTGAGTGTTGTATTCTGAAGGGGAAACTGAAGTTTGCAATAAACTAGAGAGATGAAGGGTGGGCGATGGTACACTGAAGGAAGAGGATGAGAAAGAACAGGAAAAAAAAAAATAAACGAAGGTGCTGAAATAAAACAGTGGTAACCTGATGCAATGAAAAGTACCCCAAGAAAAATATGTACATGAACAATCTCAGACATTTGATTGAATTAAAGATGGACATTCTTCCATGAGTAAATTTTTGACAGGAATAGTGTTTATGTCTGTCTGAATCCAAAATCAGTTTTTGCTACCTGCAGAATACACAAGACTTGAATTTTTGATGCTTGAATAAAAGTGAATCTTTATTATTCTTCATCCTAGAGCTGCATTAAGGATATGACTCACTTAATAATGAGCTGTTTCTCACAGCTGTTTCTCACATTTTTAGAAATTTTCTAGCAGGCTAGATTTTAACTGTATATCCACAGGGGATGTCACAGGCAGAAAAAAGTTTGTTTTGCATAAGCAGAGGCAGTGTAAACACTTGAACTCTCACACTCTGCTCCTCAGCAGGTCTTATTATTGCAGGCAGGACAAGCTTTTGGCTATGTGGAACTGATAGCATGCATCTGCTCAGATTAGACCTCGAGAGAAGCCATGCTGTAGGCCAGCAGAAACTTCCACAATACATTAAGAATCTTCTGCTGAACAAGACCCTAATATACTTTCCTCTATTTGTCTTGTGGGAAACATCTTTTGGTATTTTGCAGCTCTTTTTCCCCCAATGCTCTCTGTAAATGAAAAAAATCATTTGCTTCATGATTCATTTTTTGTCTGAGAATCTCCGCACATGTCACCATGTAAAAAAAGCATTCAGTGCCAAGCTGTGAAGTATCCTGCATTGCCAGCGTGCTTTTGTTATTTGATTACTTAAGCTACATACTATTTTTTAAATCCAAAAATTAAATCTTTGCAAGTCATAGAAGGCTTTAAAATCCAACCCTAAGACAGTCATAAGTATCAGTCTATTGCTAGGGAAGGAAACAGGTTTTTTTTTTTATAGTTTCCAGAAAGTCGAGAGGAACACTTGACATTGATTCTAGCTCTGGAGTGGAGGAGTCTTAAAGAAGTGAGATCTGAGCCAGCTTAATTGGCTTGAATTCTTTACAAATCTGGCTTAAAGTGGGTGAACTACTCAGTCAATACAGTATTTTGGGAGGCTGTGCATTTTATTCTGAAAACATGAGTTTTAAACGATGACATTTCAATTCTCTTGGAAGACAGCAGAAAAATAGATCTGAGAATTAAGCCTCCTACATGGCCAAAGACCAGCAACAGAATGCACAAAGTAGCTGTACTACTTTCTTCTGTACTTCTGCCAATGAACTGCAGTGTTCACCTTGAGAAACACCTCCCAAAATGGCTTGTTATCAGACAATTTTAATTATTCAGACTGATAATAATAGTAAAAATGTACACATTTTATAGGAATGCTATTTCTGTGGATATGTACAAACATCAAGAACTAGTTATGAGCTGGACAGATTTCACATAACCAAACCTGGTCACCTCCCATGTGAAATGTATTCCAATCACTGGATAAACAGTAGCAGTGCCAGTTCCCTTTAATGATCCAGTATACGTATATGTATATGTACAGGATTCTCCTTGTTCTACTTTTTAAATCCAGCATACCTGTAAAGATGAAAGATGTCTTTTACTTAATTAACACAGGAATCTCTTTCTCCTTAGTAATATGTAATTAAGTCTGCCAAAAATAGCTACCCTATAGGCTTGTTAGCAGCATATTGAAATACAAACCTTAAAGCACTTAATCCCTAAGCAGCCTAAAACAGGTAAAGTATAGAGAAAGGGATCTAGTCCTAAACAACCTTTAAAACCTGCTCTCCAAAAGTCAAGAAGAATATCAGAATATAACATCACATTTGGGCATACATTGGCTATATGATCACTTATACTGAAAAAAGGGGCAACTTCCCATAGGTTGAACTCAAAACATAAGTATCAAAGATTTGTGGCCCATGTGTGTATAGAATAATCAGGCCACACAATGTTAATGAAGCCCCATACAGTTGAATTCTGTGGTAAAGAGTTAGCAGAGCTGTACATCCTTTCCCAAAGGCTGCAGAAGAAGCCTCAGTTTCCTCAAAGATCAATATATATATAAATCCTGACATCATTAGAGCACAGAGTGACCCTTTCAAGAACTGCTGCCACAAATCTTTTTAGCTTTACAGAAGCTGACCTACATCATTAGGAGAACGGACTGTTTCTAACAGGGACGTCAAATCCATGCATTTTTCTATTAAGAAACATTTGTTATTCTCATTTACTATGAAGATAAACAGCTAGTTCAGGAATCATCTGAATTTTAACTGTGTTTTTAGACATCACTAATTAGAACCTAAGAAAAGCACTAAAAATACCCAGACATGCAGCTGACATCTCTCCCTGATTCAACATGGAAACCTTCTGTGCTAACTTAGCAGCAGTGACTAACACAACTGCTTTCAATGTGTGCTCTTCCATGAACACCGTCACATACAAGAACTACTTTTTCCTATATAAGATGGATAACTAAGATGAGTAGGGTTTTTTTTCCTCCTGAAAACAAGTAATTGCTAGGTCATTCAGGAATTCAGTGAACAGAATATCTAAAACTTCATATATCCATAAAGCAGTAGATTCAAGTTGCTGGGAAAACAACTCCTCTGATCTGTATTCCAGGTCCATCAACTGTAAATGATTTCTTAAGCAAAAGCTTTCTTGCACGTCCAGGCTTCTGGTAAAAGTCTGTGGTTTAGCTCTGACAAAATAGAAAATGAAAGAAGCAATAGTCCAACAAATAAATGAAAAAAATACAGAAAATTTCAGGGACACTACCAGGTCAGAAAGAATGGAACTTTTTGCTCTGTGCATCATACAACATATTCAATATTATTGTTACTTCAGATTAAACTGAAATATGATCTCAACTCTTAGGAGGTTGGACACAGAATATATATGCCTGTATTATTCAATTACTTTTCAGTTTTCTCTAGTTCTACAACTACCTACATTCACAGACAATAGCTAAAAATCTCCATCTAGAGAGAATTCTGGAGGAATCAAATAAAATACCAGTAAACTACCCCTTTTCATTTCTGACAAAGTGAGATTTGTTAGAATGGTATGACACTATTTTTCCAATTTTTATTAACACATAAAAGAAGGGAATCAGTAGAATATATCAACATGTTGAACAATTTTCGGACACTCAAATATATAGTTAGAAAAAAAGAGATAAATTAGAAAAAGAATTAATTACAAGTTACTGGGCAAAACTATTTAAAGCAAAGCAAGGTACCACTCCAGTAGGAAAAGGTGCCTAATAATCTTGTGAAAAGCTTGCTTCTAAATCTATCATTTGTTTAGCTAACAAGAGCAGTCTTAGAAAAGAACCAAACAGGAATAGATAATATAAAGTATATATAGGACAAGAAAGTCCAAATAATACAGTCTATATTTTTAAAAAGTTATAACTTTAATAACCTGGTATATAAGTAAACATGAATTGTTACAGAAAATGTCAGAAAGACCATTTTATGTGCATCTGTGCACCTTGGTGCACAGACCAAGGTGATGTGCATCCTGATCCTTCACAGTTTTCAAGATTTCTGATTCTCTGATGACAAGAAGAAGTATAGTTTCCTACTAATCCTAAACATCAAGGCAATAGAGCATCATGCAAGTGGTACTCAAATTCAAGTTATCAAGTTCAAAAGCTGTGGCTTTAGAGTGAGAAAAAAAAATTAAAACCACTTCAAGCTCCTTTAATAATCTTTTATTTAGTTTTGAAATTAATTGCTTACCCACAGTTTGCTTCTTTTTACTGGATTTCATCATGTAGTTCTCAGCCTTTGGAACACAGAATTTTTGCAAAATAAACAAGTGAATAAGAACCAGCAGTAAGCTAAACTTCACTGATAGCAGACTTCAACTTCATGTGCCTCTGTCTACACAGTAGCTCAGTGGGGCTTGCACATGAACCATGGTCATCTCACAGTCGGAAAAAAATAACAATACCCCTTCAATTTAGAGAAACTCTGACAATTAGGAATTACTTTTCTCAGTTTTAGTACCTGAAAAAGGATATATTTAATATTGCTTTCTCCACAGCTGCATATTTGCATTCAAACAAGTTAACCTGAAGTAAACTGGACAGTGATTTACCCTTCCTAGTTATAGACAAGGGCTATGCTATCAGGACAAGTTTCAGATCTTGTTGTAGAAGGCATATTTCTGTCCCAATGAAACCTTGCTCCCTCCTGTTCATCATCTACTGCCTTGTCTAAGATAATTCTAAATGTGCAAAGCAATATTCCTTTTACCGTTTCCTTGAGGAAGCTAGTAGGCCTGTAATAATTTATCCTGAAATGCATATTCAACTCTTCCTTTTTTCATTTCAATTCATCATTGCTAAACCCACCAATCACCTGAATTAAAATCATACTTAACCATCCCATTTGATACCATTTCCTTCATAAAACACTAATGAAATTTTGTGAAACATTCTGATTTTAAAACATTGTGCCAGATAATTTAACACTCTCATCTAGAGCATCTCAAAGATGAGGGATGAATTCTTAAGATTAAGATTCCTAGGGAATTAGCATCTTTAATATAATGAAAAGGTTTCTTCAGATTTAAGAATCTATTATTACTATTACATTGGATATGACACTAACATTTAAGAAGATAGATTTTACAGATCTATACTATTAATTTCTTGCTTAAGTATTTCACCTATGTGCAAGAGTTTGGTTTTATCAGCTTATCACAAATTCTTCAAGGAAATTCAACAGTAATGACCTATTTTGTTTTGAAATATAAGACAGACTCAAAATCCAAAGAATATTTTACACAAAACATATTCATAAACAAAGAGAGACATCTCAAAGTGCTAACAAGGCCAAAACCAAGAACATCTAATAACTTATCCTCTGGCAACAACAAATCTTACACACATACAAAACCAAAACTGTTTTATTAGCCACACTGGGAAGTTCAGTGGTCTATATCCAGAAACTACTGTTTCAGCACCAAGATATTTAAAAGGTAAATTCCAGTAATTGATAGGAACATAATACTCTAAGAAAAATAGCAATAGTCTGATTCAACTTTGGTAAACATTAGCAAAGACTGACATGGGTGACTGTTTTGGCACTGAAGTATCACCTACTCGCAGACAGTTAACCAGCTGGATTGATTACTGAACAATGCACAAACCCAAAGATACTAATACACCTGGATAAAAAAAGACTCTGTATTACACATGAGCCAAGGAAAGGGTGTGGTTACACACCAGTCAAACTCTGCTCTTAGATATGCCTAGCTTTAAAAGAATAAGAACTCCATCCAGTGAAGAGGAGTGCTTTCAAAGAGGAGTTTCAGATAGATTCTGTCTGGGACTTGAACACTGCTAACAATTCGATCATAGAAAAGTCTAGGTTGGAAGGGATCCCTTTTCATTGAAATCAGGGCCTTAAATTATGTTTTGTGGGGTCCTGTCAAGTCAAGTCTTAAATCTTTCCAGCAAGGGAGATTCTACCACTTCTCTGGACAACATAGTCCAGTCTTCAATAACTCTTACGGTGAAGGTTTTTTTTCTTATATCCAGACAAGTTTCCCCTGAAACTGATTGTGTCTGTTGCCTCTTGTTCTGTCACCTTGTGAAGAGAGCACCTCCATCTTCTCTACAACTTTTAGTTATTCGAAGACTATAATCAGATACCCTCTCTTCTCTAGGCTGAACAAACCCAATTCTTCAGTTTCTTTCAACCTTTCCTCATATGCCGCATTCTCTAGCCCTCTAGCTGTCTTGGTTGCCTTCTGCTAGACCCTCTCCAGTTTTTCAATGCATCTTATGAACTGAGGAACTAGAATGGACACAATATTCCAGATGTGATCTAACAAGCACCAGGCAGAATGGAATAATTACATCCACAATTTGCTGGCTAAACACCTGCTGGCACAGCCCAAGACACAGTCTGCCTTCATTGCTGCAAGGGCACACTGCTGTTCATGTTTAGCTTGTGATCCACCAAGACACCCAGCTTCTTTGCAGCAGAGCTACACCTAGTCAGGCAGAACCCTGCCTGCACTGCTGCTTTGGATTATTCTGTCCCAGGGCTTTATATTTATCTTTGTTGAACTCCATGCAATTCTTGTTGGATCTATCTTCCAATTCATTGAACTCTCTCAGTGATCGATTTTCATTCTGACACATCTATCCCTTGTCCAGCTTGGAGTCACCTGTAAACTGCATGATGATGCATTCAGGCCAGTCATCCAAATCGTTTATACAGCTATCGAATGATATTGGACTCAGTTTTGTCCCATGAAGAACTGTACTTGTGACCAGCTGCCAGTTCAGCTTTGAGCCACTAACTACTACCCTTTGAGCTTGGCAATTCAGAGAGTTTTCCACCTCTGCTCCAGTCCGTATCTTACCAGTTTGTCAACAAGGATGTTGTGGCAGTCAAAGTTAATGCATTCATTCATGACATATGCAAAATATACAAAACATTTATGAATTACTAATTAAGTTCATTCTATATTATGCTTTTTATAAGTCAAATTAACTAAGAGATTAATGTAATTTGTAACAATTACAGTCAGCCACCTGACCCCCCCCAGCAAAATTTAAACTATTTTCTTACATGGCTGTGTTAACTATGTATCACATAAGATATACACAACCATAAGCAAACCAACACGGCAGCTTACAAGGCTGTGACAAAATATGCTCATCTTCTGGATTTTTGCAACAGTTTTGAACCTTTAAGTAAAAGGAAAGAGAAACAGCTTTTTAACAGAAATTAAGATTCAACTGTTTCTCTTTTCTGTTTATCCAATTATGAGTGCATTGAAGTTTAAGATACTACATTCTGCAAACTTCTTCAAAGATTTTGTAACTACAAGAGAGACCAAAAGAAAATACTCACCACAAAAAAGATCTAGCTTATAATTGCTGCTCTGCAAAGTAGTTCAAATCCTCTGAGATTCTTCTAAATAAGGAAACCAAAACCTTATGGAATTAAATACAGAATAAGAAAGTAAATATAACCACTACTCAGGTGAACCGCAAATGGGGATCGCAGACATTTCAGACAGATCTACTTAGGCACTTCAAGGAGCAGCATTTACGATGAAAGAAATGAAACATTAACCCTATAGGACTGACTAGCTACATGAAAATGCCCTTTTTAAGTATTTTTCATTTCCACTACAGATATCAAAGCCCATGGGAAATGCAGATAAGCATGGCCATTTCTAAATTAGTATACAAAATAACAAAAAATACACATTCTCAGTTTTCATGAACATGATACATTTTTGCCATGACATTATAAACTATAGTCAATATTAAAAGCTCCAATTTTCACAGAGCATGAATTCCATTAAATCCCATCTCTCACTAACAATTTCAAATCAATCAGCTTAAGTAATGGAAGAAAAGCTAGGATTCCACTGATAACAATATAATACAAGTAAATATTTTCATAAATGAGGAACTACAATGACAATTTGCCCTTTCATCTACGGAATGAGGCTGTTTATAACATAGAGCCTCCACTTGAACTAGAACCTAGAAAGGATAAAGAGCATAAATTAAAACTTTTTAATTCCTCCTGATTAAGATCAACCTTTTTATGAAAATGGAGTAAGTTGTCTTAAAATGACATTTGGAAGACCTGGTCATTAATTGTGTGTCAGTCATTTTCTAGTTCAACACCTTTACTCATCTTTATCCCATTTTGCAGTCCTGTCACCTTGCTTGCTTCCCTCTCTTGCTTCAGGGCATGAAGGGCCTTACCTAGCCCAGCCAGGTAAAGGAAAGCAGCAGTACAAACTACTTGTTTAGTAACAGAATTGCAAAAAGGATTGTAGGAGATAAACTCTTTGTGCTTTCACACAGCCCACACAAGCATTAGCTTAAAATATCACTGTAATGTATTTTTCAGTGTCACTTGCTGTTTATTCTGCTTAATGATCCCTTTCATTATTTTTGTGTATGCATAGAATTTAAATACTGCTTTAGTAATAGATGATGATGAGAATATGCAGTTTAGTGGCTACAATTATTAGGCTAATAAATAATGTACTGTATTGAAGCTAGAACTGCCTTGCTTATGAACAGATTCAAAGATATTAGTATATTAGTAATAATTTAGGCAGTTAAATACACTTGAATTCAAGCTGTTGTACAATAAAGTTCCTCCAACACACAAATTGTACAAGCAAACTACAAGATCTCACTCACTTTCACGGACTGCCATGTAATTAAATGCGGCTAAGCTATAGTTAACAGTTGATCAACTAAAATACATAGAAATACCAAAGAACCACTCCTGAGCATTCAGAACCTCAAATTATCACACCCTTAGCCTAACACACTTGACATGACTTATTAGCATCTGCACATATCATAGGAAAAAACAAGTCCTTAATAAATGCTATGGTTAATCATGCAATTACAGTTAGAAATACTTAAAAAATGGAATTAAAAGCAAGGATGGTAAGGAAACATCCTATTACAGTCATTGCCCTTAAAAGCATTATTACCATTGAAATTACTTGTTTCTGAAGTCACTTTTGGGTGGTGTTTCATCACTTGCCTCACTACTTCCCATGAACAGAGCCATTGGCAAGCCAGCATCTGGTATTGCTCTAGGTTAATGCCGCTGGAAATACAGTAGAGTTCTGTTACCTTTCCAGAGCCAGGGTTGTTAATAATTCAGGAGCGCAGAGCTGAAATAGGAAGTAATGAACTGGGGATAACCTACGGCTCCTATTTGTTCATCTAATAATGGCACAAGGGAACACCCTAATTTGTTGCTGTTTGATGTCTCCACAGAGGGGAGAAAAAAACATAAAATGTGGCTTTTTCTTATCACTCCTATCCAAATACAGAAAATAAGGTGCAACTTCCCTAAAAGCTTTAAGGCGGGATACTAGTTTAAAGCATTCAGTAAGAAGAATGACAGTGCTATTGATCACTTCTGGAAAACAGCAGCTCCCACAGGATTTCAGCTGGCAATACGTGATACTTGGTCTCATATAGAGGTCAGTTCCCCATAGCTCAGAAGTCGCTGGGGACAAAATAAGTCCTTGGCCTGGGGTGGAACAGCCTGCAGTACACCACCTGCAGGAACACATCACGATTCTCGTCTCACGATGCTTCACTGCATCCCACAGAATGGTTAGTGTTGCTGTGTAAAAATATGTTCTCTCACACATTGCCAGTCTGTCACAGAAATCTCTGCCTGACTAGAACAAGCAAGGAGACAGAACCAAGGTGAGAAGAAAAGCCGCAAATTTCAGTATTTAACCAACTTTTATACTCATTTTTATCACCTTGACTATTATTGTTGCCTGGTAAAAATCAACTTGTTGATTGATTGTAAGTGCTGCCTGGTAAAATCTCCCAGCAAGAGAAGAGTAAGCCTTTGCATGGTGATGACTGAGCTGATTGCAGCAACAGGTCTGGAGGAGACACCTAGAAATATCCAGCTATTTCTCTGTCCTTGCTGGAAAATAATCCCTTGGATACTGATGAGTCACAGGGTCACAAATAAGCTTGTGGGGGTGGGCGGAAGCTTTACTAACAAAATGTAACAAATAGCACACATTCCCTCAACACTTCCAAGTGGCTTCACACCTCAACCGCTTCAAAACTAAGCAAAAAGGTTTGTGTTCCCCTCCTTCCCCGCTTTGGTTTGTTTAAAATCAGTATTTTCAGTTAGAATCCACAGGAGGATCTTCAGGAGGTAATTCAGATCTGATACAGAAACAGAGGACACCTGGTGGCATTTAGTTGTTAGTGTATAAAAACAGCAAGCCAATTCATACGTGTGTGCAGCTGCACCAGGAACAATTAATGTAATCCATGCTTTAAATAAAAAAAAAAAAAAAGTAATGGAGAATTTAAAATAATGTAATCACAGAAACACATGGAAATTTAAAACAGACAATATAATATGATTTTCTGGTTCCAGATGCTGCCACTACTTTGTGAACATTACTCTTCATAGAGTTGTAATGGTTACATACACAAGAAGTAGCAACTCTATGATCATAGGAGGCTGCCACCTCCAACAGACACATGCTATGGAAAAGTAGGACAGATTTCCCACTACTGAAAAACTAAAGAACACAAAGTTGTCAGTTTTGTTGGAGGAATATCCACAGAGGCAAAAGCAGAGGAAGAACAGAATGAGCTTATTCTTGGGAAGTAGTACCACCACAAGTGAGGTACTTATCACCACCTAAACCACAGCATTTCTGCCCCTGTGGAGAAGAACCACTGGCCCATACAGAAGTGCACAGGGGAGCTGAGCCCAGTTCCAAACTGCCAGATCAACTCGTCGATTGACAGACGTAGGTATTCACATTTCCATATTAAGTTAGTGAAAATTGTTATTTTTAGCTGAAGATGCTGATATTAAGATAACTCTGTGAAGATCTAATACTGAAACTTTCTATAATATTATGCTTAGCATATACCACTTGGAATTCAGACAATGAACGAAGTCAACATCTGTGAGACTCCTTGACTCTAATGAACTAGAGAACACAGCAGCAAGGTAGAAACAAAAACCATACCTGAAAGATAATCTTTCTAGTTATGTGGGTGCTATTCAAAGTATGCATTTTATTGCCAGTGGCAAAAACTGAAATAAAGAGTCAAGATCAGACTTTTGTCATGCTCTCTCATGAGAAGTATACCGTAGTATTAGAACTTGCTTGACTGAAAAAGAAGGAATAAAAGCAAAAGACAACTGTGCAACATACAGAATATCGTACCCTTCCTTATGCAACTTTAATGCATGAATCAATCACAGCCAAGATTCTAAGTGAGGAAATTTTATAAAAAAACAAGTACTTTTATCTTTTGAACCAGCCCTGTCAACAGAAGGAATCTTCTCGTCTCTCTTGCTTGTACCAGCACAAACACGTGTGGTAAAGCACATTGGTGACCTGGTTAAAACTAGACTGGTTTAAAAAAAAAACAACAAAAAACCCCAAACAGTTGGTTTTAACCCACATCAATTCCCCAATCTGTTCTGATATGCAGCCACACAAACACCTACACTGATACAAGCGGCTAGAAGAAAACTGCTCCCTTCAACAGCAGTGCTGGCTGAAAGTGTAAATGAAACTTAAGACCTTCTGGTGTTTGCAGATTTTCTTACCAAAGTTAGTAAAGCAAAAGTTAGACTGAAAAACAGATTAGACCAAGTTCAAAATCAGTACGAGACATAAGATAACTTTACATAAACTTTCAGATAAGCTCTTTATAGACTCTCAAAATTTTGTCCCAAATCACAAGCTGTTAGTCTCAAAATTAACTGTGCTGTTGGAAAAAAAAAAATTAAGTGTCAGTAATAGATACAAGAAACAAATTTTAGATTTAATCTAAAATACATAAAAGCCAGTTAAGGAAACACAGCAAAGAACACAGTTGTAAGAAAGCTGGAAATCAAGGCCTTTAAGTTATGTGAACAAAATCCACCTTGGAGTCCTCAAGGAGGGGTTTTAAGCTGGTAAGATAGAGATGGACAATTCTGCAATACTCTAGCAACCTTGTTCCCCAGATTTGCTCTAATACACAAACACTCAAGCAAAAATGCTCCAGATATCTTACTCTTGTTTGCTTTATTACCTTAATTTTAAGTATTAGCCCACAGTATAATAACTGCCTCTGAAAGGTTACCAGTCTGTTCATTTTCAAACAAGTTTTCCCTTTTTTACTTAAATTATTAGAATAAGTGCATTCTGGGTCAATACCATCCATCCATTCCTTAAATAAAAATGTACTTAATGACTTTTTGCTTTTATTTTTATTGCATAAAGTTAGACTTGCCCTAAGAAGATGCAATAAAAGTTACCTATTTTTCAGAGCTACGGATTTAAGACTTCCAAGCAAATAGGCATTGTAAAGTCAGCACAGTGACTTTATAGAAGCATAGCATCCCTTCCCTTAGCTCTGAGTTACTTCCAATTTAGTTAAGTTCCTGAATGCAATTTAAAGGCAGGCTGGGATAGCGGTCTTCCTTATTAGCTAATAATTTTCATTCATAACACCTTCTCTCAATGAAACATTTTTATACCTTCTCCTTAGTCATGCTTTCCTCCAGATAATTCTAACGGTGAGCCACTGTTGTTCTACTCCCTTCTGATGATCTTTTTAATAAAATTGATATGGATCTCGTCTTTTCTTGAGTTTGCAGGTAGCTATAAAGAAGGTGAATAGAGTTTAGAAAATAAACTTGACCAATAAGTGAGTGTAGATACTTGAAAGCTTTCTCATTAAGCTTTCTAAGTGGTGACAAGAAGAACTAGTTGAGCAATACCAGCTACTTACGCCACATTTCTTTGTCAGCTAATTTAAATTCTTAATCAAATTAGTTTACTAACCAGACAGGAGTTACCATTTATAGCAACATGCAACAAATACAGTCCCACAATTTAAAGGTGACTCTTTTAAGTTTCAGCAAATACACTAAAAAATGGGACATTTAGTAAATTTATTCACATTGGTGCTTGAGAATGTACCAAATTAGTATAACTAGTTAAAAAAATATATAAAGCCAATACTTAAATGGGTGAACTATCATCTAATATAATTTGCATCCCAACATTTTAGTCAGGATGACTAAATCATATCATATAGTCCCCCAAAACTGTTTATTTGGATACTTCCATAAATTGTGCTTTACAGAGTTAGATCCTCCTGTCAAAAGTAATGCAAAATCTTTTGCTAGCCTAAGCAGTAGGAAAGAATTTTGAATGTGAGCTCAATGAATCTACTGCTCTTTATATTGTGTGCCATGAAGTATTTAAATCGTAAATAAGAATTGTAATTAATTGTATATATTACTATAAGAATAAATAACAATATATTATTAATATAATTATTAATGAAAATACTTTTATTAAGGAAAGAACAAGGTCCATGATCTGACTTACGCCTAGCTAAATTAGTGCAAAGACACTAATGGGTACTGAATCACAATCTTAGTGGAAAACAAAAGTCTCCAAACCCCGGCCATAGTTGGACCTTTGGGACCTTATTATTCAGAATAGTAAAAATTCAGTGTGATTATTTCTCATGTAAACACACATTCCTTTCATATACTACGGCTTCTCCTCTGAAAGTGAGTATTTAGAGCAGAGATTTCAGAAGGAAGGGTCTGGCTGAGTCATTTGATACAGAAAAACTCAAGAGTGGAGATCCGCTGCAATTTTATGATGGCACCCACCTCGCATAGTTAAGGTTTTATATTATTTGCCAACAAGCATTGTTCTCTTGCGAGAGGTGCTCCCTTCCAATATTCCTAATGGCCAGGTTCACACACATGCTAATTAATTTATCATCACGAAAACAATTGTATAGATCGTGACTTAGTTGTGTATATCAAACTGCATTTTCTGCAATAGAGTTACAGATCCTTTCATATGTTTGTTTTAAGCAGACGTTATGACTCCAGTGATGCCTAAAGACCTAATCATGTCTGAAATTTAGCGCAAGTATGAAATTTAGCTTGGCAATGCCTCAGACTGGATGTGATCTGCCAGCGTTTCCTCAGAATAGTATACAGCAGAAATAGGGTATTTTGAAAGCCATAAACCCAAGGAAGATAAAATGTGATCTTTGGGAAGACAGATGCAGGGAAGCATAAAATCGTGAGGAAAAAAGACACGTTTCAATCTCGTGAGCCATTTTTATACATTTAGTACTCTCATTGAGTTCAGATAAGTTTATTATGTAGGACTTGAAAATTAAAATCAAGCCAGGCTCAGCACGAGGAGAGTGTGAGACAATCGTGAGCACAAACGCGATGATTAAACACTGTGGGCTTTCTGTTTTCGTAGCATGGGGGATGTGTGAAGGAGCATAAAGCCTGCGACAATTCCTGAGGGATGCCTGGAATCAGTACAAAATATGAAAAAAAAAAAAAAAGAGGAAAAATAATCGAAGAAGGGGCACAGAACCGCGATGACCTAAAAAAAAATTAAACTGAAACGGGGATGGGGGGGAAGACTGGAAAGTTAAACCCGTCCGCTGAGTATGACCTCGCTGCCGCCGCCGGAGCCCCTCAGCTTAACGGGCCGTCCTGGCTCGGGCGGGACAGCACAGCCTCAGGAGGAACTCGGCCTGAAATGCTCCGGAGCCCGCTCCCTGACACCTCAACGGGCCTTACCGGCGGGAACGCGCCGTCCCGGGGCTCCGGGACACTGAGGGGGGCCGCCCGCGCGGGCCGCCGCCGCCCGCCCTGAGGGGAGCTGCCTCAGCGCCGCCCGCCAGCCCGGGGTCGCCCCGCGCGGGCCGCAGGGAGCCGCCGCGGGCGGGAAAGCACCCGCGCCGGGCGGCCGAGCCCCGCCACCCCCACGCCAGAGGGCGCTGGGCGCCGGGCCGCCGCCCCCTGCCGGCGGCGGGCTCTCTTCCCCACGCCACCGCCTCCTCAGCCGGTGGGCGGGGAGAGGCGGCGCGGCGGGAAGGCGGGCGCCATGGCGCTGCCGGTGCTGTCGAGCTCGGGGGTGAAGTTCCGGCGGGTCCTGGCGCACTTCCCTCAGGAGCTCAGCCTGGCCTTCGCCTACGGGTCCGGGGTCTTCCGGCAGGCGGGGGCCTCGGCCGGGCACGGCGAGGTGAGCGCGGCGGCCTCCTCCGGGCCGGCCCGGCCCCTGGGGCTCCCCCCGAGCCGCCGCGGTGTGTGGCGGGAGGGCCGCCGCGGCCGTGGGCCTTGTGCGTTTCGGTTAGCGGCGTGGGGGTGTCGCAGCGCGTCAGCAGGGGCTGCGGCTGGCGCCGCGGGTGTGGCTGGTGCGCGACGAGGGGCGAACGCCCCGTCCCCTCAGCCAGCGGCTGAGCGGGGCAGCTGTCCCGGCCCGCGGCCGCCGGCTGCCCGGGCGGCCTCCGCCGGGCTCCCTGGCCGCCGTTTTACGGCTGTGCGTGGTTCGGGCGCCCCTTTAGCCGTGTGTCTGCGAACCGCCTGCCGGAGCGGGTTGCTGTTCGTCTTAAAGGAGAGTTACAGCTTGTGCAAACGGCCGGTTTGCTGTGCGCCGGGTGAGGGTTACTTTGGCAAAATACATTGCCAGACTTCAGTGGCGTTCTTCAGTGGCGCTTCCTCATCGTTTGGAGGTCAAGCTGCTTGGAAATAGTGATTTTTTAATTTTTTTTTTTTTTTAATGTATGTGTTTAATCTTTTAAAAATTGTTTATAGGCAGTATTGCTCATTGTGGCTTGCCTATTGAGCACTCCCCACAAATGCGACTTTAAATGTGTCTCATTTTCCTTTCTGAAAAGAGAAAAACAGAGGATAATAAGAATTTCAGAGCTCTAACAGCATCTCATCCTCACACAAAAGAATGGGGAAAACAGGTAGCTAACAGACTATCTTGTTAGTAATATTAACTGATTAGCTAAGATGCAGCCCAGAATTAGTAAGCCGCAGAGAGAGGCAGGCCTAATGAATTTGAAGCGATGTCACTCCAAATATTTCTTGTAGGTATGAGGTGTAAACTGTTAACTTGCCTGTGTGCAGGGGGTGCATGGACTGATTTCTTCAGAAGAGCAGGGCATGCATTGAACACTACATGTCCTTGGAGTTTGGATTGCTTTGTTGACAAAAGCAAGTGAATACACTAGAAGTGCGGTTTCTTGCTGTCAGCTCTAAGCTGACTTTATCCGCCCACATCTCCCAATTCACCATCTCTCGTATTAGCAAAAGTCCTATTCATTAGCAGTTTAAGCTGTTGCGCTGAGCTGTGAACTAGGATGAAGATCTCATCACGTGCTGCCCTGTTTCGGAGGGTTGAAGGTTGGTCACTTAACCAGGAGGACAGGAAAATTTTGGACCATCTCTGCTAGACTGACCGAAAAACATACAACTTCATCAGAACCTTTAAACTGTATTTGATATTAATGCTTGTGTTTTGGTATTTTTTTTTTTACTTGTGAAAAATGATTAGCTGGTAGTTTGATACTATGTATATCTTAGATTAATAACATTAACATCACTTGCTTCCTGACATATAAACCCCAATACTCTTCTCCTTATCCACAGGACAATATGCTGGACTTCGTGTTTGCTGTTGATGATTCTGTGACCTGGCATATGATGAACTTGTTAAAGAACAGGAGTCATTATTCCTTCCTAAAAGTTTTTGGGCCAAAACAGATAAGTAGTATACAGAGCTATGGAGCAGGGATTTACTACAATACTTTAGTGCCATGTAATGGTAGGGTAAGTACAAGTAGTTTGAGTAAATTAAGTCAAATGTGTGAAGTATTGAAATGATTAGCTTAAAGCTAATGTAACTGGCCCTTAACTCGTGGTATCTTCAATATGTCTCAAACAGAGCAGCTGCTCTTGCACTTTAAAAATGTGAGCAATGTTTGGAATTTACAACTAAAGCACTTCAGGAACTGAATTTATATTCCTTATTACTTGCTGTCTGCCAGTTTTGGTGGTTGTAAAGTGTATCGTGGGGAAGCAGGGCCTTAATTTCAGCAGTTGACTGTGTAGTAATAGCAAAGTGGATTCTTACTGTTTGACATAAAATGCAAATATTTTAACATAGCAAGTTGGAATTGACATCTGTGTTGTTTAATGGCTAACATCCTGACCTGTGAAGCATCCTGACCTAGTATGATTAATAATTCCAGGTAAGCGGTACTTGTCCAGCAAGTCCTACTCCTGCATCTATGTGTAGACTGTTTGGTGAGGAGGAGTGCGGATAGGAGTCAGGGGAGGGAAACACACTATCTGTCTGTCTCGGTGTTGATTTTGAATAACTTTTGCCATGTGGTAACAAACGGTACATAGGGAAAGCAAGTTCTTTTAAGAAAGATGGGAAATGAAATGAAATGAAGGACGGTCATGGAAAAATGTCACATGAGCAATATATACCTAATTGAAGTTTCTCAGAGCACACATGGTTGCAGTAATGTTGGGTATATGTCAGAATTTTTCATAGAAAGTTGGAGAGGTAGATAAAGTAGTCTGTTACACGCTTGCTATTTTGTTTAAAGGCATCTATATGAGGCAAGAATTTGGGGTTTAAACCTTGTTCGCTTTATGTAAAAAGGCACTTTGGATTTTATTTTAAGGACCAATGATCTTTGCTATGAAATTCTGTTCTTCTTGGCTCTTATCTCATGCTGTAATGACTCGTTCATATCTCAGTCTATGGTCCTATGTTATCCAGAAATTCTGGAGTTGGCTGCCTTGCTGAGTGATAATCTTTGGAAACTCAGGAAGTGCAAATTGGTTACAAACTGTTGAAAGTTCATTTTTTTTCCAGTTACATAAAATGAACTACAAAATCACAATTTCTTTTCTAACATCAAAGAGCAAAAGAAAAAGCTCCCTGATACACACCCGACCCTTCAATAATGGTACACATAAATGTCTAGGAGTTTTGTTTATTTTGGATCTCTGACAAAGTATTTCTTGAGTGTTTTCAATATCATAAAGGATACTGGGCGTTATTCCAACTATCGTAACGTTTGGCTGGTACAAAACTGATCATAACCTTTCCAAAATCTTCTTATGAACAGTTGTATTTTAATGTTCAGATCTCTTGAGTGTCAATGTCTGTCTAGACTAGGTTTCTTTGGGATTTAAAGTCTTTTGCTTTAGGGATTGGTCCTGGGGTGACTTTATTGTAACTTGGATTCTAGAAAGGGTCTTGGAGGGTTCTGTGCATCTTCCTTTTTTTTTTTTTCCAGAAGTTTGCATGTAAATAGGAATTTTTTTTTTTTTACCTCTTGTGTTCATTCAGACTTTAAAACGTTTTAATGTTACGCATCCAGTTTTTTATTGGAGGTGTGTGTTCCTTAGCATTAATGGCAGTTATAGTAAGTAAGTAGTAAGTTTCATGTAGTGAAAATGGTGCAGGTATATGGTTTTTCAAAAGCCTTTATTTTGCTTTTTTTCAGATGATAAAATATGGTGTAATTAGCACTGATACCCTGATTGATGATTTACTTCACTGGAAAACCCTCTATGTCGCTGGACGCCTACAAAAACCGGTAACTGTTAGTCTGTTCAGTTATCTGTCTTGAAATGCAGGAAATTACAGGGCTGGGAAATTATCAGTTGTAGTTTTAACTTTAACTGTTAGGGATTTTTGCGTCAGTACTGAACAAATCATCTGCCCTGACTTAGGGGTCTAGCCCTAAAGGGGTAATCTCTCAGAAAGGAAGTGAAATGTAGTCCTTAATAATATTCTGAGTTATATGAAAAAAACTAAAGGTAAGTATATTAATCACAGTTTTCTGCCAGTAGTAAATCTTGAATAAGTGGACTATATTAAGTCAAAGTCCCTTTATTGTTAAATGCAATGTTTACCTTCTATAACAAATTATAGGAGTCACCAAAATTTAATACAGTTAAATAATGGAAGTCTTCAAAGATGAAAGCTGCTTTGCTGTGCAGTTACAGTCTCGTTCCTTGTATTGTTAAAGTATCTGTAACTGACCGAACCATGTGTTAAGCGTGTTGGTTTTTCTCCTCCATGTTTGTGTCATAGAAAATATGAGGTCTTTGCTTTCCCATGAGTGCCTGATTCAGTGTGCTTTCAGCAGATGGCAGCAGTGCTAAGTTAAAATTTCTGAAGAGGGCAGGGTGGAAGGAGAAGAGAGCTCTGTGCAAGTCTTAGAACAGAAGTTAATTACGCTTTTAACTAAAAATTTGGGGTGGAAGTTTGAATAGGTTATCTGAGCGCTATGGCTTTTCTCTGTCTCCAGGGCTGTATTATAGCCTGATACAGGTTAGAACAGCTGTTATCTTTATAAAGAATGAAATTTGAGAAAAATAGGTGAAGGAAGAATTCTGAATTTCACATTAACAATGAATACTGAATATTTATTTTCAGTGTAACTGCATTTGCTGCTGGTTTGATTTATTTTAGGAATTTTCAGCTTAGTATATACAAATTGTGCTTCGTATCTTTTAGTTAAGTTCAGTGGGAGTACATACTTGCACAAGAAGGCAGAATTTGGTATTTTGTTTGGTTGCTAACAAGACACTGGAGATATCGCATATGTGTTTGATAGATAAAAGAAGAAATAAGTCCAGATTATTTTCATAAAGGACACAGGAATTTCCATTGAGTAAAGACTCCAGGACTTAAACTAGAATTGGACAGAAAGATTACTTGGTGAATGTTTAAACTGTCTCTTCCTGTAGAATCTATAAAATCACTAACTAGGGTTTTGAATGTTATACCGTGTTGACCAAAAATGACCAAATAATTTGTTTAGATCTGTTTTATGGGTTTCAAATGTCTGCTGGTTCTGGCTTCACAATTGATTTGATGTTTTGATATATATGTTGTAAGTGGTAGTAAGCTTTTTTTACCTCCTTAAAAATGTACAATAAGCTTCTTTTGGAGCGGACACAGGGTTAGGTTTGTTTTCTTATACACTATAATCTCTTACATACCATTTGCCATTTGTGCTAGTTCTGGACATGGTTGACTGAAGCCAGATTAATATTGTTTAATAGTTTGTTTAGGAATTTCCTCTTCACTCTCATATAGAGGAGGAAGAGCCCAGCGCCTTTCTGGTGTTCCATTACAAAGCTGTCACTATGAGTGAAAGCTATCCAAGCTATTCTAGCACATGAGCTAAAACATTTGCTCTGGCTTGAAAATCTTGGCTTAATTTTCACTGGAGGTTTTGTTTCTGTTATAAACTGGTTGCCTTGACCAAGTAATCTTTCCAGAATGTTTGGCAGAATAGATGGAGTTTGGAATTGCTACGTAGAAATACTAGCTTTTCTTCCCAGGCTTCTTTGTTTGTGTTAAAGGTTTATTGGCTTCTCATCCTACATGAAATTTATAACACTGATCAGCTAAATTCCCATTTAACTGTATTGAAAAATTGAATAAACTTAGTTGTAATTTCTCCAAAACGCACAGGTTTTCTCCAGGTTTCCTGGAAAAAAAAAAAGCTGCTGTACCTAAAAAGTAAAATAAATAAGCACAAGTGATGCATAATTGGTTTTCAGCAGAAGAAGATTTTAAAAAGCATCTGAAGTATTACTGAATTTTTGTTAAACGTAGAGAGTAAGTAATTGCTTTAGTTTAAGCAACTGTATTTACTGTTGTCCTGGAGAAACTATTAAGAGAAGGAAGTGTTTAATAAATTTAAGTGAGGTGAGAGAGAGAGGAGTATGAATAGTGTATAGAAATATCTTGTCCTTTTTAGAGAGTTCTTGGGAGGTTTAGGTTTTTTATATTATAAAACTTCCCATGAAGGAGTGACAGAGCACATATTTGTTTACAGAATTTTTCCATTGTCCAAATCTGTAAAAACAGTTTTTGAAAGAGAATGGAAAAATCCTCTTATTGTGTTATTTAGCAGAGTGGGGATGTGGCTAAATGGCAAACTGGAATAGTCAAGTGCCTTTGACACCTTTCATTCTATAATGAGATTTTCTTTGTATATGTTGTTTGTCTGTAAGTATCTTTGTGTACACATGGCTGCAGTTTCTTGTGTATGAATTTCCTAGCAGTGAAGGTAGTACATTTCCTGCTTTAAACTGTTGTGATGACTGAGGGTCATGCTTTATTTATAAAATTGAATAATATCCCTCACTTAAAATATTTAATAATTCTAAAGTCTCAACTGTACTGCTAGTTAACTGAATTCTCTGTATACTGTAAAACCAGAATAAATTGCTGCTTCTTTCTCCCTTATGTGATACGTACAGTGACTAGTTCTGATCATAAATTCTCTGTACTGTGAAAAAGCCTTCCTTAACTTTGGTCTTTCAGATTTACCCCAAGAATCAACATTCATCCTTGTCATAACTTGGCGATAATTATTGCATTCTGTCTTCCTGGGAGATTTCTAGCTACCTGAACTGTTTAAAATTTGTTCGTAAATGGTATCACTACTGCAGTGTTTCATGTGTTTAAATTTTGAAGCTTAGCATATTATTTCCCTTTGAAAAAAAATCTGGTTTATGTTAGGGAGTATTTTTATGTTTTTATGTTGGGGAGTATTTTTAGCAGAGGAGGAGGTTATTCCTTTTTACTTCACTAAAGTAAGTTCATGGTCTTCCATGAGGAGGAATAGCATCTCTGCTGAGTTTCATGTTTTAAAAGGCTGTAACTGTGGTGTTCTTAAAACACGTCCATAACTTGCTGTTATTCCTAGGGCTAGCCTAAGGTATAAGCAGTTTGCGTGACTGCTTGGGGTGCCACAGACTTCCTCTTCTGTCTTACCTTAGAGTTTCCCTGTAGCAGCAAGTTATGGAAGTACATATAAGTGAATTAGTTGATGAGATTTTAAATGTTAGTTTATTTTCATGACCAGCCTGTCTTGTTTATTGGATCTTATTTGAGCAAGTCTGTATGCATTCAGTAAATTTCTCCCATGGTTTTCAAGGAAATAAAATTTACTCTGGGCTCCCTGGCAGATGAAATTGTATTGTATTTTAATGTGTTTTATCATTGTCTTTCATTTTAATGCTAAAAAATACAAAGTAATTTGCAGGGGAAGTTAGGAGGAATTCTGAAATGTTCGCTTGTACAGTGAACTCTTTATTTTAAAAATTAAAATCGAAGGGAAAACGTCCTTCAAAAATCCACCCTGGACCAATTCCAGACTATCGTATAGATTTGATGTTAGGCAAACCCACGCTTTAGTGCGGAACTATTGAAACAAGCAGCCTGTATACTGTTACATTCACCACCATATCAAAATGAGATATTGTTCTAGTTTTATCCCTCTTAAAGATTTCACTGTAATTAAAAATTATGTTCCGAGTATTGGCCAGCCATGACGTTGCTTTGTCAATGTGCTTTCTGTAAGAAGAATTTTGTGCAGTAGGTATGTCTGATTCTCTTACTTTCTTTACTGAATCTGGGTTCGTGGGTGTTTTTTTTAATTTCATTATCAGATTTACATTCCTAAGGAAAATATTTACTTGAAAGTATACCTTAGCTGTTTCAGGTTATATTTGAGGGCAGAATTTCAAGTAATACTGCAACTCATTTGTGTGTGAATGGGCTTTTGGGGAATAAAAGCAAGTTGGATACATTTGTTCCTAACTGCCAGTGGGTTTGCATTTTAAGGTATTCTAGGGTGAACAAATATTAAGAAGCTGCCCTTTGTAAGCAATGCAGTATTGCTTAATAAGAACACTTGAAAAAGACAGAAACTCACAACAGACAGGTATTCTTGGGAGAGTTGTTTCTGAAAGAGCATAGTTGGCCATCTTGTAAACCAGGCTGACTTCATCTGTCTAATGTTCTATAATAATATGTTTCTATATTCAGTACTTACTGAAGATGTGCTTTTTATTCCTGTATATTTCCATATCCGAGGTGACTGGATTCTGTAGTTGGTCTTGAACAGTTTGAATGTTTCCTAAAAATAAACTTCTCTTTGTGGCACGTAGAAGCACTCAACTTCAGCGATCTGTTCTTCCTGTATATGTGAAGTTCCCATTGAGTTCACATTCTGCTCATACAGAGTGCAAAATAAAGCCCTGCTTCTTCTAGGAGGACAACTGATGTCTAAGAAACTACTTGAAGCATACGACAGAGGAGTGCTCTGTTTAAAAAAAAAAAAAAAAAAAAAAAAAAAAAGAATGAAGATGAATGGGAAAACTTATCTCTTTTTCTGGTATTCCATTGTCTTTCAGTGTGACAGTGGTCTTTTTTTCTTGTTGCACAGTCACATATGAAGTATTTCTGTTAATGCATTCATAATTTACTGTTTTGATTAATCCTAAATTCATGAATATGGAAAGGTGAATAGCTCTTCAGGGATTAGTTAATGGCTGTTGCTTATAGCAATTCCAAACGTGTTTGTAAAAACAGCCTTTTGTAGCAGGCTGTTAATTCTTAAAAAAGATGTTCCTCTCTCTCCCACTGTGTAAACAAAAGGGGACACTCTAGTCTTTATTGTACCATAATAATAGGATCTAATCTTAAATAAATTTCTTATTTATTTTTCATGTTGGACTGAGTAACACTTCTAGCTCCATCTTCAGTAGCACTTTCCTGAAGTCTTTGTTCCAATGACTCTGCTTTTTCAGGTGAAAATACTGACTCAGAATGAGAATAGCAAGCTACAAGCTGCTCTTGTTAGCAATCTGAAGAGCGCAGTCACAGCAGCCTTTCTCATGTTACCAGAAAGTTTCTCTGAAGAAGACCTCTATATGCAGATTGCAGGACTCTCCTATTCTGGTTAGTATGTGGTGTCTAAAGTCTTTGAGGAGAAAAGCTGTAGTTGGAGCTGTTGTATAGAAAGTCTAATGTATAAGTCATCTGCTCTCTTGCTTTGGGCCTACGCTGTTGCGTGCTCCAATAACTATATTTTACTGCTGTGTTATATAACAGCTTGGAAAGACTAATTGTGCCCGTTCATAGAAAATAGGTATAGGTACATATCCAAAACTTCTTACGCCTGCTTGATTTATGAACAGCTAAGTATGGGTGATTGAATATGGTGAAATAATGTGGTTTTTTTTTCTGTTTGTATGGATTGTATTTTGGTTTTAATGGTTCAAAACCTTGGGAAAAAATTTTTCTTCTCACTCTCAGTGTAATGTTGATTTATCTGATAGTGTGACCCATGCTTCGTTATCGCTTACTTTTTGAAAGTGCTGTGTTTAAGGTTCTTATTTAGTTAACTTAAAGATCCAGATTATGATTCTTCAGTGTACATTTAACACTCACCTCCTGGTTGGTATTTGTTGACTTTTTTTTTGGTAAGAGAATTTCCTCCTTTCTCTAGTTATGAAAATGGTATGAATTGGTATGAGAAAAAAATTTAAGAAATTACTCCAAATGAATCTTCAATACAAGATTTAATTATTACAATTTAATTCAGCATTGCTCTTTAAATGTTTATATCCTTAATGAAATCACTGTGAACAAGTTTGGTTGGAGTTGTACTTCACACAGCACTTTCTTTGTTCATAGAGAAATGCAAGTTTGGCTTTTTAAAAAAAGCATAGGTAGGCAGGTGGGGTTTATAAGATGCAGCTTGGTTCTACTGAGGAGTGTTACTGTCCTTTACATAGTACTTCTCTGGTCAGTTTAGACTGCAATTTGTTCAGCTTTTCCTTAGCAGTTTTTTCTGAGTCATTATCTGTTTGAAAGCGACAGTAAAGTAAAGAGGGTACTGACAGTGGGATGGCTAAGGGTTGCTAACCAGGGATGTTTGCTACAGGGCTGCATACCTGAAACCTGTCCAGGAATGTCATTAGGTTCTTGGTGAGCACTAGTGACCAAGATACTTTTTTATATGTCCTTTGAAATGATGATATTTTATATGTCCTTTGAAAATTAACCAAAAACGTGGGAGATCGCTTACCGTGCTGTAAGACGTTGAAACTGGCTCCGCTGTGTGAACAAAGCTAAAGCGGTAAGACTCCCGGTTGGGAATGTTCAAGAAAAAGGCTGTCAATGACAAGTTCGTGGATATTTTATTTTGCTGCCATTTTGGTAAGTCTTAAACTTTTCAGAGGGTATACTAGTAGACAAAATTGATTTTATGTGTTACTCTAATCGGTCTCCTTGGAGACTGCTGAAAAGAGTTGTTCATGCTTTAATTTGGAAAATGTTTATTCTTTTATTTTTTTTATGCATTTTTTTTAGAGCAGTGAGTCAGTACCATTTATATGGGAAGTGTTTGTTTTGTGGCTTGGCATAAATTGAAGTAAACTAAGTAATGCTAGCAAGTTGCCACCTTGGAACAACATTTATCTCCTGAATGTGGGAAGTGGGAAAGTGAATTGATTCAGGATTTTGTTTGTTGATACGTGCTGCACTAAGCCTCTAACTCCTGGTTAGTAACCCTGGAAGCTACCAGGGTAGTACCTAATAGAGGTAGATGAATGCTCTATTACAGACTGACTGTCTTTTCACTTACTCTCTTTGAAACTTTTCAGTCACGCATCGTAAAAGAAAGTCTAAAGGTCAGTAATATAACGGTGGTGTTAAAAGGAGTTGCTTTTTGAAACTACTAATACGTAGTATTACGTAGCCACTAAATACGTGGCTAAGAGGAAAAGGTGATGCTGTGATCTTACCATGACTGCCATTAGCTGTACTTCAGGTACTGCCCTTGAAGTGCAGAGAAAATGCAAATTATTTTCTTTCAGTGTTGGAAAATTGAAGGTTATTTGTTTCTGGATACAAAGTATTGGGGCTGGTCAGTCTGTTTAGTAATCTGTTGAAGCTGATGTATGGTTGCAAAGAATACAACGGTGTTACTGCCGCTTTCGAGGCTGAGCTTGACAGCTGGAATTTTTTTTGTGGTTCAAGTGAAGATGTGGACACATGAGTTGATGACATTACAGCATATCAGAGGCCACATAACAGTTCTGAATCCTATTTTCTGTACTTGAAAGTATTTGAATAGTATTTTTTTGACTATTAGAAGGTGAACCTTACTGTGGATTATATTGGCATTGATAGAGAATAAAGTTTTAGATGACAGCTTTGTACCATGTTGGTTTCCGTTGTATTCTCCTTTGAATTTTCAGTTTTTTCTTAATTGAATTAACTGTTTTTCTTTTCTTGACTAGGTGATTTCAGAATGGTAATAGGAGAAGACAGATCAAAAGTGCAAAACATAGTGAAACCTAACGTTCCCCATTTTCAGAAGCTGTACAGTAACATATTACAGGACTGCCCTCAAGTGGTATATAAGCACCATCTGGGAAGGCTAGAGGCAAGTGTTCTTCAAAACATTTCTAAAACAAGCAAGTGGAAGTGCTTTATCACATTGACAGAAGGCAAGAATTATGCCATACACTAAGGCGAGCAGTTTTAGTCATTGTACTTGCTATTTGTTATGTTTCTGTTGTTTAGTTAATTCTGCAACCAGGAGACTTGCTGTAAATACCAGTCTCTGCATATGTAGTAACTACTGTTCATTTTCTTGTGAGTATGGGCACAGAACTAGAACAAGAGAAGATCAGTTTAAAACGTGTTCTAATGACTACCGTATGGAAACAACAGTCTAGGAAGTGATGAATAAACATATGGTTTGTGTTAAAAAGATTAGGCGGTAACTTAGAGGCGCAACTTTCTGCGATCAAAAACTGCATCTCACAAAAAAAAAAGTGGAGTGCTAGTTATGAAGATCAGTTGATTAAAATGAAATGAAATTCTGGCATTATCTTTAAATACCCCTACTAAAACAATTTTCCCCTACTATTTGGGAAACAGGTATCCAAAATGACCAGTATCTTGAATTCCATCTTTCTGGCATAAGTGTAACATTGCAATTAAGAGAGAGGTGCTGCAGTCAGGGGCCCAATAGCAATTTTTCCTCTTGTAGTATGCATGTCTGTGTGTGAATATTCAAGTGCGATATAGATTTCAACATGAAGTTACAAATAGCATGGGTTGTCTCATGGATATGGGTGTCTCTTTATCCTCAAGTCACCTTGGTAATTATCTCACGAATGCCCCCTTTTAGGACGTGTCTTTGTTAAAAACTGAAGTACAGATATAAGCAAGCTTGAGTACAGTAAACAATTTTACTGCAACGCTTTGGAGTACAGAGTAGGCGAATCTGTATTATACTGCAGCTGTCTCCATGTTTTCTTATCAGTGTGCTTTTGAACAGTTAGTGGAAGAAGTATTTAAATTAATTTTGAAAAGAATCAGTAATGCTTTCGCTAAGAAAAGAGCTAGTTAGACTAATACTCTCTGTTGTGTTACCTTTAAAAAAATCCTGGTAGCATACTACAAGTACGTTGTTGGATAATAAATCTGTCCATAATTCCATAATAGTCATCAAGGTGGTTGATTAAATGCCATCATTTTACTGCTGATTTTGAGCGAAGTGCTTTAATAATGTATTCCTCACACCTTGGTCTGGTTATTGGCAGTTATTCCCCAGATTGAAGAGGGTAACTGCTATCGGGAGTGCTGTTTAATGCAGAATAGAAACCCCTTCTCCCAGTGTACGTCTTCAGAGTTACAGAGAAAATTCTTTCTTAAAAGATTCCTCAAAAACAATTGAAGGCAGACACTAGTTCTTACAGTTCTGGTTCAGGCGTGGATTCCTCCCACATAATGTTAAGAGCCTGCTCATTGTCGGCTCCCTCTGTAGTCAGTGGGTGATTCATCTGGATATCATTTTCTCCCCATTGACTAAAGGGAGTGTATAGGACAACTAGACTCCTGTCTGATGTCTCCATGAACTGTCTAAAAAGTTGTGTGGGAAGAATCGAGCTCTTCATATTTTCCTCCAGTCTTGGAGAGATCTGTGCCATTATGCATTTTTCAGTATTTCTGCTTACATTTTGTATAAATGTGTACAGGCCTGCACGTTGGTATCATTGTATTCAAAAAAGGGTCATTGAATTTCTGATTTAGATTGGAAAATGTGGAATGAATGTTTCCTTCAAATTATACAAACCAGATGTGGTTTGAGTTTAAAGCAGAGAAAATGTTTTTCAAACTAACTTGAAATGTGTATGTGTGTATAGTTTGATTATGTTCAGGCAGAAGAAACTGAGCTAAGTGGTCTTTTGGGAACTTTTTTTTTCATTGTAGTGTACTTACGTTTCTGAAGGAAATTGGATAGAGCAGAAGTGATACAGTTTCAATGAAAAGTTGCTTGCAGAGGCAGTGAGATCATGTGTATATGTTAGTCTTCCCTTGGATAAAAATTAACATCTTTGCATTGAGTTATTCTTCAGGTTCAAAACTGAGAAACTGCATTTCCCAGTGCTTGGGAAGTTTTCATTAGCATTGTCAATGACTTTTACAAATGAAATGGATCGTGTTCTTTGAGATATTTGTCAGAGGTCAAAGATAGCCAAAAGACTTTTCTGACTTCTTAGAAAAGAGAACTTACTTTATCCACACTGAATGTTTTTACTGTCATATTTTTTATAACATTCAGATTGATAAAAGTCCAGAAGGTCAATTTACACAACTAATGGCTTTGCCAAGGACTCTGCAACAAAAGATAACTTCTCTGGTAGACCCTCCTGGAAAAAACAGAGATGTGGAAGAAGTTTTACTGCAAGTTGCCCATGACCCTGACTGCGGATTTGTGGTGCATCAAGGTAGGCCTAGATCAGTGTCTGTAATCTCCTTTAAGACATGATAGATACACAGATTTATTGTACATGTTCTCCTAGTCAGAAGGATGATTTAGAGAGAAGGAAGAAGAAAACGAGGTTAGTCTTGAGATATATTCCTAAAAGCATGGTTTTGGATTTGTTTGATTGCAAACAGGTTCTCTGAAATACTAGCAAATAGCATTCCTACTAGTATAGAAAAATATGTTTTGTTTTGGATTCTGAAAGAAGTAGTCTTTAGGAATTAGTGTGGCCTACTTAGACCATCTAACTGTTTGGGATGCTGACACCTTTAGGATTTCATTGGCTGGCATAACTTCATCTAAATACTAAGCTATATATCCTACCAGTCATACATTGCAATGCTAAGTTAATTTTCTTGTTTAACATTACCTTTCCCAATTTCTGTAGTTAGTCCAGATACATGAGCTCTGGCAGAGAACTTGGGCTTTGAGGAAAAAGATTAAGGTGTTTATCATCATCACAGATAGCTTCTCTGAGGCAAGATAATGTTGCTAGAGCAACTTAAAGCTTATGCTGCAGACATCACTGTTTTATTATTCAGCAGAAAAATGAAAACGTTTAGTACTTGAAGAGTCCTTTACATCTTTAAAGAACTTGACACATCTTAGTTCCAGGTGGCCAGTTTTGCAAGCTCCTTGAGCACAGCAAAAACTCCCTAGATGCCTGAGAGCCACTAGACACTAGCCAACTGCTGAAGGACCTCTTACGCTGATTTCTGTTTGGGGAGAATAAAGCTCCTGAGAGTTGCAGTTCTCCGTTGACAGTATAAGATGAATTGCACCTGAACATCGAGGTGTCCAGCTTCTTCATGTCAGTCTATGGCAGCTTCTGTGCTACTACGGTTGGACTGCAACAGCAATGTGATAATAGCTGAATTTGGGAGCAGGAGTTGCAGTGGTTGTGAGCTGCATATAGTTTTAGAGCTCTGCGTTGTCCACCCTGAGCTAACTATCCTTGAGGTTGTATTTATGTCAGGTATTGCAGGCATGGCTGTGACTGTGGACTGTGCACAGCGGTGCAGCAGCTCAGTATCAAAACATTGGATAGATCTCAAGCCGAGCAGTTTATACTCTTAGGTGAACAAATCAAAACCCCTCTTTCACTTTTGTGGCTGAAAGATTTTCCTAATTCAAGAATCTGGGTAAAGGACAGGACAAGCCATTTGGTAATCCTACAAGACAAAGCTGATTACTCAAGTTGAATTGCATCCCTAGGTATTTTACTAGCTCAACATGATTTGTTCCCTTCCCCTCCCCACCCCTTCCCCCACAAATTATTTTCCGGTGGAATATTGTATCCCTCTTACTTATTAATGCATTTCCGTAAGCTTTGTTCTTAATCATAGAAATACCTTTGAAAGAAGGATTTAAAAATAATATTTGAAATTATATTCTACATTCTGGTTAATGCAGAAGAATAACGTTCAGTTTGGAAGACTAACTCTGGGTCTGCTGCATTTTTATGTTTTTAAGTATTTAGTAATGTACAGTAGTTTTGTTCTGCACGTATCAGTATGCTTTTATATATATGTGTTAGAACAGATAAAACTTGGTACTTTTCAAAAAACGTTTTAATGTTTTATTTACTATTCCATTAATACCTAAGAACCACTGGACAATGAGAACTGAATGTGCCACAGTGCAAAGTGGTAAACAAGCCTTATCTTTAAAAGCTGATAATTTTAAAAAGCCAGACAAACACTGCACACTATAGACATCTCTACTTGATCAGAGAAGTGCAAAATCCCAATTTCATGTTGAATTAAACAGTGAGTATAATTTGGTCTGCTCTAGAAAGTTAATATGCCAGCACTTAAATGAAACAACTCTGAATCCTTTGTGACTAATTTCAGTCTTAGTCATAATCTTAATCTTCTCTTAGTAGAGAAATAATGGGATTATTTCATTTTCTAAATGAATTCATTTGATCAATTCCTACTGGTTGTTACCTGTTTTAATATTGATTTGGATTTTTTTTTGTATGTTATATATAAAATAATTTAAAATAGCTTAGAGAACATTTTCAGTTAGTATGACAAAGCAAAACAGAAACAAACTTTCTCAGCTTAAGTGTATGTTTTACTTTCAGGCTGGCTTGATTGTATAGCTGGAAAAAATATTTAACTTTTTTGTGTGTGTTGGAAGATGAAAAAGTCCCCACAAAACTGCTAAGATGGGTAACATCTGTGTGCTTTTCTATCTGCAGGCATTTCGGGAATTGTGAGATCTTCCAGTATAGTGCAGAGTGCTAAAACCATACTAACAGCTGGTAAGAATGTGTGTGATTTCTATCAACGTAGGCCTTCTGATTTCACAAAGTAAAAATTATAGGGCCCCAAGACTTAAAGAGTAAACTTTTTGGGTGTCTAATTGAAAGCCTCTGGAAAATAAAAGTAATATTTAAAGCAGAAGCTTTATATAACTACTGAGAAATTGTAAAATGCCAAAAGGAATTGGAGTCCATGAGACTCTTAAACAAACAAACAAAACCCCCCAACAACCCAAAAGTAACAAAAAAACAGCTTCTGACTTCAATTTCATTCTATACGTGGGCCAGATTTGGCTGATGTGCACTAGTTCTGCTCTTTTTGTATTAAAAAATGGAAAAAATTACTTCATAATTCACTCTGGCTTTCTACATGTGAGTGGATCCCTAAATGATCATTACATAGTATTGGTGTGTTATGTAGACTATAAGGTTATTTCATCATAAAATAAAGGAGGGGATGAGTTTTGAGGGAGAGAACTTTGACAGGATCCAATGTTTTTCTCGGGCTCGGAAGACAGGTGTGTGTTTGAAGACGACATGTATTCCAAACTGAGCCTATACTTAGTGAGCATTGGATATTACTGTTAGTCTCATACTTCAAAATTAATTACTTTAGAAAAAGAGTTGAGTATTATAAAGTCAATGTGAGAGAAAGTGTAGAAGGGGAAAAAAGGACTTGCTTGTGTAGAAACATGGGAAAACTAGGTATGGTTTTCAGCTATCGAAGTCTTCCTAACTGAATGAAAGTTACTGCCAGTTAGCTATCTGAAGCTTCATTCTGTTTCCTGAGTTCTGGAATAAATCTAATTTTAAGGTGGCCTGATTTTTACATTTTAAAAAGCTGAAAGCACTGCAGCTTGATTTAAAAGAAAGACTTAAGATCTGAGCCTTCATTTACTTAAAACTCCGATCAGGAGATAGTCTTAATTCCTGCAAAGTGAAAAATCCTTGCTGCTTGCATGAGGTTGTTCAAATAATTTTCTGAACTCATTCATAACTATTCCTAGTTCTTCCACAAAAGTAATTATATACAAATGATGCCATTACTGGTTTTAAAAGCAGCTGTATAGTTTCCTACTGAGCAATCCTTATTCAGACTTCTACAGCTGCCGTTCCCTTCCCATTGAGTATTAAAGTTGGTGGCCTTCCTACCTCCTTGTAAAGAAACACAAGTTGCAGTGTTCAGGACCATTAGTGGTCTGCTGACTACAATAAGCAGGAACAGTTGTACTTTTTATATGGTTCTGTTAATAGTCTAGTTCTATTAACTGGAAGACGTCTGACAAAACTATTGCCTAATTTTGTTTAGTGGCTGGAGGAGACTAAGGATATAACTCCGTCTGAGAAAAGCAAATTTTTGTTTTATATGATTTAAGCATATTGCAGGTATTTGTTTCTAATGTAAGGTTTCCAGCCAAATAGGTAATGTTTTTCTTCTAGGGTTTGTTGTCAAAATTACCTGCTAGTGGTCGAGACTTCTTGATTTGTATCATGCCTCTTTTAGAAATATCAGCTTGTAACCTATCTGTTTCTAAATCCATGGAGAGTAGATTTAGTAGAGCAAAATAACTGGAGGGGAGGCGTCAAAGGCAGCGTTACCATGTTGAATTCAGTGAAAGTTAGCAGCCTGACTGACCCATGGAGCAAAGCTGTTTGTGTGTAACTGCAAGAGTATGAATAAAAATAGTTAAGCTTTGTCAGATTATTTATGCTCCCCTTCTGTCTGTTCTGACAGACAGAACATCACCTCTGGGAATTCTTAGCTCCTTTTGTGTGTCATGCAGTAAATCACTTACAGCCTATGTTGTTACTAGGACTTTTGGGGGGTCCTAATGCATGTTTTAGTAGGACTTGTAACTTTTACCGTGTTTTCTGTTTTGTGCACCTGAAACTAGGTATTTGTGAAATGCCTTTTCTTTCCTTTGTCTTAACTGCTTTTTGGTTTATATATAGTGGCTTTTTTTTTCCCCTTTAAAACAACCTCTAGTTGTCTTCTAATCAGCCAGTTACATAGAGTAACGCTTATATCTAAACCCATGTATTTTCTACTAGTGCTTTTAGTGTTGAAAATGCATTTTTTGCAGTTTGATTCAGGTAGAGCGAAGCAATTGTGATCCTTTGCCTCAAACACAAGCCAAATTTGAGCAAGGAGGCTTGGGAGAGATTAGTTTTCTTACTTTTAGCATAATTTAGTTTGGTTTTTAGTTGTTTTATTTTAACTGCACTTCTACCAGAATCTGGCCAAAACCATTAACAGCAGAATTCAGGATTGATCTTTTGGGGTTACTCACCAATTACGTGCTGAGGGAAATGAGTTAGATTTGGAAAAGGACCATTTCTGGCACTTCCTAACCTCTGATTGTTTAATGAACGCAAAGCTCTCCTGTAGAGCTAACCTTCCTGAGCATTGCTGTGCAGGCCACCCTGGCTGGAGAAAGGGAGTCCTGCTGCTTCGGTTAGGGTCAGGAGCGTGTCTCTAACGTGTGCTGCCGCACATGGAACGAGCGTTGCCTCACTTGTTAATGTAGACATAGCCCTGCTTCCCGACAAGCCTGTGTGTGGGCCTTGCCAAAGCACCACCGGTTTCGCTCGCTGAAGGTGGACAGAAGCACAAAAATAGTATTTTCGTAATAAAAACCTACACTGTAGTGTGCATTAAAGAAGAAACTAAATTTAACTGACCAGGGGCGTGACCTCAGTATTTTTCAGATGCGATGTTTGTATGATCTTCAGTGATCTTCTCTGGAATTTAGGAGGGATGGGTTTCCATGGGTTTAGGACTGAGTTAGTAGAAGCCTTTTGCCTGATTTTTTTAAAAAATATTTCTCTCCAAACATTTATGGTTAAGTTTATGTGAAATCTTGCTGTATCTTCTAATGATGATTTTCTCCCAGAGTTTCTTAATTTAAAAAATTCGTCACTAGGGGGCAGGCATTAATGCTATTCACCTTATTTTGCCATTTCTTGGGGCTTTTATCAGCTAATATTCATACAGATACATTCTGTACACAGACAAAACATTGTGGCTCCTACACTGAAGGTATTTGCTTGACTCATGCAAGGAATGTGCATTACAGGAAAGTGTTGAGCTTTTAAATTTAATCCCTAAGGATGCTGTATTCCTTTCTTCATTCTTTAACCAAATATTGTCTAATGTTCTGTTCTGATTCATGAAATCAGTGGCTCCATTAAATAAGCCGTGGCTATTTTTTCTTGCTGTTCCTGGTAACTATACAAGTACTTTTGTCCTACGTCTGCTTGCAAAATAATTAGTTTTCATTGCATGGCCATCAGTCCTTTTGAAATGTAACGGGGGACACAAAATTATTTCCTTAGCTGATTGTTTTATCTTAACAACAAAAAAAAAGTGAAATGCCTATCCTCTGGTCTGTAGCATGGTAGTCCAATGTGCAGCATGTTTCTAAATTAAATGTTAAGTAGGGACTAGTTGTTGCTGGGGTGGCGTGCTGTGTATTAACATTATTGGCAAGAAGCACAAGCAAAATAAAGATTTTCAACCCATTTAGGAGAACTTTTTTCATCTATCTCTGCAAATGTGGTTTTAAAGTTAAGCTCAAGCTCTATGTTTTTGTTTGTTGTTAAATGCCCTATTTAGTTTTTGAAAATGTGCCTATGTATTTCTTCAAGTCTGTGGTGAGATTGCCTCTCTGTTTCCCATTAGAGATGGCACCATCATTTGATTTATTTTCCCACATAGCCAGAGTCTGCGTGGTCTTTGGGAACTAGCTCTGAAGTTCTTATATTTAGCTCCTCTGAAGGAGATGTTGATACTTCTTCAGCTTAGATTTCTTCTTTATATCTTACTAGAGGAACGCTGCAAGCCTTGAAAATTTCTTATAAATGAAATACTGTGAATTAAATCATCAGTTGAAGCAATTGTTCAAGATACTTTTAAGTTAGCACAAATGCTTGTATCTGCTCCGAATAACATTTGTTTTCTTAGAATTGGGATATTAGTATTGTATGTCTTCAAGGATTTTTTTTTTAACTGTAAAAAACGGCTTTACATATAAAATATTCTGTAGATTTGTGATAACTGCTGTCTTCATCAGCTGCCTGAGCAGATACTGCATACCACTGCACTTCACTGTAAATATGTGTAAAAAGTTTGCGTGTGTCTGTGCATGATATGCTAACAATATATAACTATTTGCCTCCACAGCTCTTCAGCAGTATATGCATTAGTCTTTCTTTTCAAAAGGAAATAAAGAATACTCCAGCCAGGCATATCTACCGGGAAACTTTGGGGGACTTATATTATAGCCAAATTACTATCTTACAACACTAACACTTCCAAAAAAACCGAACATGGATCGCTAAGTAAAACCAGATACAACGTATGTTTACACTGAAATTTTGTGGTCTTGATTCCATGTGCATTAGGTCTTTGTTCTGTATCATATAGTGGAAAAATCTAAAGGGGAGGTGGAACCACCAAGTCATAGATTCATAGCTAAAGTAGAAAGACATTCTCATGTGGTCCAACTGCTTCAGATTCTAAGGCTGAGCCATAATTACAACCATTAACTTTTACTACAGATGTGACTCATCACCCTGAGGGCTGCTTTAAGAAACCAGCTGTATGTATAAACCTGTATTTTGCTTTGTAGCGTGATGTGCTAGGGCAGAAATGTAAGCATCTTATTACATAAGGCTCCAGTGGGTGGAGTTCAGTGGAGTGCTCCCTGCAGGGGGAGAGTATGAAGGAGAAAAATGTCTTCATATTGAGCTGCTGCGAGCGGCAGAGTAGGTTGGCAAGCTGATAGAACAAGCTGATTTGCAGGCTGCAGTGCTAGCGCAGTTAATTGCAGTCCTGCAGGGCTGTATCAGCTGCGTTACTGTTGATTTGCCACATGCTATACTGCGCTTCCAGAAGTACACTGACTTCATTGGAAAGGCAGAACAACTCCGATTCTGGCAGAGCAATTTCAGTATTCGAGGGGCTGTATCCTGGAATTATAGTACCTAGGAGGTTGCACAGTAATTTTCAAAGCCGTACAGTTACGTAGTTTTAACTTTGGAGATTGGAACCACTTCTTTCATTTAGGTGCTATGCCTGAGCTCAGTCTGGCCTTGTTCTGCAACTGGAGTTCTTACACTGTGTGCAATTTTAATGCAGATATGTGACGCGCTTTAGAATTTACATGATTATTTACTTGTTATTTAAGATGCTGCAAAAAATAGCCCATCGTGACTTCATTAGTGTGCTTGCTTTTAGCAGAAACCTATTAAATATAGAAAAGTTTGAGCTTACATATGGGATGCACATGGTTTTGTAAGTGGAAAATACATGTATGGATGATTCCTTACAAAAGGTAAAGTTGAGTTTATTTAAATTGCAATTAGAGACACAAGAAGTGCAAAACTGATTATATCCAGCATATTTGTTATGATAGGCTTTTTACTCTCCATCACATTCCTTCAGAAATGCATTTTTCCTTATTATTGCATACTCATTTGACTTCTGGTTACTGTAGATTGCTAATACTGAATGCATCTTTCACTTCAAGTATTTTATCTTCATTTGATTACTTTCTCAGGTCTTTTAAAAACCAAGTATTTTTTTGTTTCCCCCCCAAAAGTCCAATACAGTAGATGGCTAAACCTGGGTCTAAGTTGCTCATTTGTTCCAGAAGATCTTCCCTTATGTTGTGGTGTGCCATACTGTGTGACTTTTGGCTAAATTGCTTCTGTGTACTTTTAGTCAATCTTGTCAGGTAAACAGTGTTCTATTAAATAAACATAAGAAAGATTGCATTAAGTATAATGTACCACACTTTTTAATCTGTGCATGTAAGTGTCAAAATTAAAGCTTTTTGTGCAGCATTAAAAACTTGCCTTTTCAGTTTTGAATTTGTCAGGGTGTGATTCAACTCTCTTGTAATCTGAAAAGTTACTTTGTATTTTTTGTTGGTGTGGTGTGGGTGGTGTGTTTTTTTTTTGTTTTGGGGTGTTTTTTTAATCAAAAAAAGCTGGAAGGAGGAAAAATAAGTAGCTCTACTGGCTAGGATCTCAGAACCCCACTGAAATGCCAAGGCTAACAAAATATTGTTTTAAGTTTGCAAATACTAGATGACTAAACCCAGGAAAAGACTGTGTCTTTTTTTACTCTAGGTCTGTAAGAGAAGGCTCATCTCTGGTAGAACTTCAGAAAGTGTTTAAGGGTGCACTTTACAAATTGTGTGGGAGTCATCCTCAATTCCTTCATATCTAAAACTTGTCAAAGCTCGGAGGCAATGACTGCTGCGAAATCCTTCTGTATCTTTATGAAAATTGAGAAATGCCTTCCTTCATTGTAGGCCTAGCGTAATGGTATGGTATTTATCAAAGTTCAGTACTTGTGGGCTACTGCAGGATGATGCTAGAGTATGACAGCTATTCTGGCGTCATATGAGGTTTATTATAAACAAGTGACAGGCAGGTTACTCTGAAGCAAAATTGGTCTGGACAACATCCCTGTGACAGGCTATTCACACTGGTGTCCATGGTATACTTTGGAATTGGCAGTATTGCCAAATTATTTGCCATCATCTCGTTATTTTTGCTTCTTTCAGTTCACCTGGGTATATGCCTTATTAATCTGGTTTTTCATACCCATCATCATTTCAGTATTACCTTTTTTTACCTAAGGACACAGATGTCATTTCATTATGCAAGTCGAGCAATTTTATTCTCTTGCAGATGTGCTACTCTCTCATTATGAGATGGTAGCTGCCATTAGTTAGGATGAGGCAATAACAAAATATTCAAGGTTATAATGTACTTTACAACTTGTTGAAACCAGAACAGATTTCCACCCCAACAGTCAGCAGCACATTTCTTATGAAACAAACAATTCTCTGTTTTCATTTTTAAATCACAAGCCTTTGAATAGCAATGCTCTGGGTTGGTGTGTCCTGAAAAGCTGCTGGTGGTGTGCAGTGTTTGATTACATTTAATCAAGATGCGCATCAGCGTGATGCTTCTCAGTTCTAACTGCGTAGAACTGGTCTACAACAAGGCAGCCGAGTTCCTGATGTATAGCATCAAGCAAGGCTAACTAAAATCTGATTAGCAGAAGAAATTGGTAAAGTAGGATTTGGAAGTATAAAAGTTGTTGTCGATCAGACATGTAGAGTTTGCTTGTCTTGCTTGAGCAGACTGTTTTTTTTGTTCTGGTTCACCTCTCTCTCTCTTCTTCTCCTCCTTTATCCCTTCAGTAAAATTTTGCTGTGCAGCTTTGGGCATAGCTGTGGTTCTTGATGATTAGGCTTCATCTTATCTGCAGAATCTGGTGGTAGGCTCCTGTCTCAAGAGCTGAAATACTTCTACAACTAGATTCTTCTCACGGATGTGGCCAGCTAACTAACCTGCATGCCTAACACCCTGGATTTCTCTAAACAGTGCTGCTCAAGTGTCCTGCTGCAGAATATAGTCTGTCGGGTTGCTGGTGTCCATTTCCAGCTGGACACGCTACCTAGCAGTACATCAAGAGGGGCTTGAGAAGCATAATGTATTGGCTTGGTGTGGGTCTGCAGTAGACACAGATGGTTTAAAAGCCTTCCTATATTTAGCATTTAGGAACAACAATGTAAATTAGAAGTTTCCCTCTGTACTGGTTAAGAGTTTTATCATGAATCTTTACATTTGCCATACCTTGGTTATTGTCTATACGTGCTTGTATGCAACATCGTCAGGCCTTCAGAATAAACCTATCCTATTTTGCATGCTTTGATACTCTTAAAAGTATTTTTTTGTGTCATTATTTACTGTGTTATGAATGTGACAAGGTTATTTGCATGTCTGCCTGATGGTTTAGGTTGTCGTTCTTCCAGGGAAATATTTTACTTAATGTAGTAAGAACCTAGTATTTGAGTTAGCCTTTCTAAATGTTGATATTTTCTGGGGTTTGTGTTTTGTTTTGTTTTGTTTTTTTTTCAGGGGCAAAGAAATCTGTAACTTACAGTACGAAGAAATTATATAAAATGACAAAGGGATGGCTAAGGAAGACATCTTGAGTCTTGACATACTGTGTACGGGTAAATAAATGGTACTTTTTCTCTAAATATTTTGCAGATGTTGCTTTGCCTGTTTGAGAAGATTAAAGTGCATTTAAGAAGTCTGTTCTAATAATTCACATGCCCATTTTTACTACTAAAATAGAAACTTTTGTTAGTGGGGGAAGGTTCGATGGTAATGGGGCAAACGAATTATACTGTGTAAGTACTGAAATGAATTTTCCTGTATACTATAGCGTAGATTTTGAGAAACCCTGAGTAAAAAGGATTGATTGTACATATGAATCAAAAATCAAAGCCATTCATTTTCTATGTATTGCTAGCTTAATTTTCCAAAATACCCCCAGCCTCTTTCAAAATACTCACTGTCACAATTTTAGTTCTGTCACGGACTTAGGGAACTGGAGAGTCCATTGAGTTTTAAGTAGATATGAAAATGTCCTCTCGAAATACATTATTTCTGCACTTACAAGTTCATCCTTAGAATTCTTCTGAAGATGCTTACTGGGTGCTTCTGCAGGGTAGACTTTACAAAAAGTAAATTTTTTCTCAGATGTGTGATGTTCTCAATCCAAAAATTTTGACAATGACTTTCAGTCTGGGAAGGAGTGTTTGAAAGGAGAAGCTTGTCAGGTATCAGACCCTGTCATAAAAATTGTATGTTCCTTTCGTGAGACTGAGATTACAACTGCCCAACTCATAGCTAAGCATTGTCAAAAGTGTCATGGCTGGAAGGAAAGTCTTACTTTCACTGACCTTCAGGACCTACTTGTGCAGGTTTATGAAATGTGTTTTCTTTGGCAGAAGATTCTATCTAAGTGCTTTAAAGATGGGAATTTTATGGACAAAAGTACCTTTTTTTTTTTTCCCCCTGAAAATACTGTCCACAAAGATAAAACTTGTTCTCCTTTGCTTAATTAAATGAGCTAGACTAAAGAAAATTGGACTCTTACGTAACATGTTACATTAATCATGCCATTAAAGAATGGACATTTCTGACAGTATTCATGTGTGATGCAATAGATTTGGAGGATCTGTTGTAAATAGAATATTTTTCGCATTGAGTCAAGTGGGTTTGCTAATTTTGGATGTTTTTCTTAATAGAAAGAAATTTAGAGAACGCATCATTTTACTTGTGAGAGTGTCAATGATAAAAGTAATTTAAAGGTAAAAAAATTGAAATAAAATGTATCTTTCCTGATTAGCATGTATTTTTTTCTTGTGTATTGTGTGATCAGTAGGACCATCTCTCAAGCTACATTTGATTTAGTGATCTCACTTAAAAAAAAAAATTGGAATGAAATTGGCTGCTAACTGTTTCCAGGGAGCAGTTCAAAGCATAAATTTAAGAAGGAAGACAGAGAATATATTATTGTATGTAATATGACTCATTCACACTTACTTTAATCACAGGGGAACTTTTAAATATTGATTATTTTAAAATATTTTTGTTTCAAGTGGCAAAGTTTGAATCCAGAGTCAGGAAATAAATGTGTCCTTTTTTGTTTTCTTGGAAAATATTATTACTGCGAAATAGTAACTTTCTAAGGTCATAGGCAGATTCCTAACACTTTGCATTATCTGTTGATGATAGATCTGGAATTTGTAAGACAAATCCCCTCAAATGTCCCTTTTCTGATATTAGGAGACTGACTATCCATTTTACGGTGGCATATTCTGCAAAAGAAGTGACTTAAGCTAGAGAATGTTTGTATGTATGGTACTAGCATTCTCTGTCCCTATTAGTAAGAGGCCAAAGTTTCTGATTTGAAAAAGTTTATATTACAAGAAACGGAGCTAGGGAATTTAAGGCACTGCTTAAATTAAATTAAATTAACCTTGGGGTTTGGCTGGATTTTTTTGTTTACATGAAGAGGTTCCTTGCTGGATAAATCTAGAAGTCTTTTATACAAAATACACCCTATCCACCTTAAAATTAACTTCATATGTAGTGAAGACTTGAAATAGCCATACAATTTTTTACATTTCAGCATAAGCTCTAGTAAAAAGAAATCTGAAATCAGATGTTGACTTACTTAGGTATGCTCGGTGGAAAATTCTTAAGAACAGAGAATACTGATCCCAGTGGTAGAAACAGACCCCGACAGATACAAGGCTTTTGGACAAATGAACAGCACGAGAAAAGATGCAGGATGGAGTCATGACCTTTTGAATGAAATAGTTACCAGGTAAGAAGTGCAGTGCTGGCAGAACTGCCTGGTTTAGTCATCTAATGAGGTAACGGCTTTTATTTTTTGTCCCAAATGAAGTACACTGTAGGGGAAACTGCATGTAGGCAGGAGCATGGACAAAAGACTGATTTTTGCACCAGCAGTTTGGTGTTAGCAAATTTTTAGTAGAGTCCACTGTATTTTGGGGGGGCGGGGGAAAAGTCCTTATCTGTGAAAGTCTTAGGATACAAAAAAAAATTTGGAAATGGAAATTGACAGCACATAATGTGTCAACTCCTTGTAGGAAACAGGACAATTTCAAAAATAACCCTCTGCATGAATAATTAGCAGGAGGATTGCTTGCTTTATTTATTTACTTATGTTTAATGTAACTGAATTTGATGTGTTCAGGGCTTTCTTTTGTAGTTGTGTTTATTTTCTTTTAAGGCTGTGTGGGAAAGGGCCTAAGTGAGCCTTAACTCCTAAAGGAGGGGATACTTACCACTGGTGAGGATTTGTCCTTGACGAATTCAGCGAGATCACTCTTAGTGAAATTGTATTTTTCTGTGTGTATGTGTGAATTCTGTTCCTGTAGTCAACTTCTGGAAAACGAATACTGTAAGCAGGAAAATATAGTTGGTTTTATGTTTTTAAAAAAAATGCCAATTGCTGCACACTGGATTGTTAGAAAACTATTCCATGTACTGAACACATCACCAGATAATTAAGGCTAACAACTAAAACGTTATTCCAAGTTTTGCCTCATTTATCTCCTCTTTATGTCTGGAAATGGAAATGTAACTATTGCATTTTCGTAATTCCCATAATTCCTTCAAGGATGCAGGCTTTCCTAGGTGCTGTATAGAAATGTATGAGCTGAAAGGAAAAAAAATAAAAAAGGGACATCTGTGGTGCACAGATGGAGCAAAAACTTATCCACTGAATAAGCAATATGACCAAATTAAAAAAAAACGTAAGCAGTGGCAAAACTAGACACTCTTACCTTTTAAGGCGCTCATTCCTTCCTTCTCTGATAGTACAATGAAGTGAAGTTTTACATCATGAGCCGTACTGGGAAGTAATATCATTGAACAAAACCATCCTGACCAACTTCCCCCCTCTCCCCCCGAAAAGGTGAGGATGGGGCTTTTTAAACCTGGTTAAATAACAGCACCACAGGATGTGAAACCACTGGCTCATAAATTATAACTGCTTCAAGCACTGGTTGAGAAAGGCCATGTGTCATAAGATCACCCAGCATCTGGTTGAGAAGTCTTTCTAGCAGAGCATTTAATCACATGCTTGACTTAAAATGCATACATTACTACCATTGTTGAATAGGTATGCAATTCCTTTATGAGACTAATGGCAACATATAGCTTGGGCATGAATCTACAGAAATAAAAAAAAAATTAAAAATCTATGTGATCTCTCAGTACAGTTGGACACTGCTGAGCCCCTCCTGGGATATGGGATGGCTCCTGTGATTGGAGTGTTGGGATGGAGGGATACAGACTCTTTAGGAAGGACAGGCAAGGGAGATGAGGAGGTGGTGTCACCCTCTATGTCAGTGACCAGCTGGAGTGCATGAAGCTCTGCCTGGGGATGGATGAGGAGCTGACCGAGAACTTATGGGTCAGGATTAAAGGGAGGGCAGGGGGAGGTGACATTACGGTGGGGGTCTGCTACAGGCCACCCGACCAGGAAGACCAAGCGGATGAGGCGCTCTATAGACAGATAGGAGCAGCCTCATGTTCACAAGTACTGCTCCTCATGGGGGACTTCAACCACCCCGATACCTGTTGGAGGGACAACACAGCAGGGCATAAGCAATCCGGGAGGTTCCTGGAATGTGTCAATGATAACTTCCTTCTCCAAGGGGCAGAGGAGCCAACAAGGAGAGGTGCTATGCTGGACCTTGTTCTCACCAACAAGGAGGGTGTCGTGGTTTAACCCCAGCCAGCTGCTGAGCACCACGCAGCCGCTCGCTCACCCCCCCGCCGGGTGGGATGGGGGAGAGAATCAGAAGGGTAAAAGTGAGAAAACTTGTGGGTTGAGGTAAAGACAGTTTAATAGGGAAAGCAAAAGCCGTGCACGCAAGCAAAGCAAAACAAGGAATTCATTCACTACTTCCATCAGCAGGCAGGGGTTCAGCCATCTCCAGGAACGCAGGGCTCCATCACACGTCACGGTTACTTGGGAAGACAAACGCCATCACTCCAAATGTCCCCCCCCTCCTCCTTCTTCACCCAGCCTTATATGCTGAGCATGACATCATATGGTATGGAATAGCCCATTGGTCAGTTGGGCCAGCTGTTCTGGCCGCGCTCCCTCCCAGCCCCCTGCACATCTGGCAGGGCATGGGAAGATGAAAAGTCCTTGACTAGCGTAAACAATACCTAGCAACAACCAAAACATCAGTGTGTCATCAACATTATTCTCACACTACATCCAAAACACAGCACTATACCAGTTAATAAGAAGAAAATCAACTCCATCCCAGCTGAAACCAGGACAGAGGGGCAGGTGGAGAATGTGAAGTTCAAGAGCAGCCTTGGCTGCAGTGACTGTGGAATGGTGGAGTTCAAGATCCTTAGGGCACCGAGGAGGGTGCACAGCAAGCTCACTACCCTGGACTTCAGGAGAGCAGTCTTTGGCCTCTTCAGGGATCTGCTTGGTAGAGTGCCATGGGACAAGGCCCTGGAGGGAAGAGGGGCCCAAGAAAGCTGGTTAATATTCAAGGCTCACCTTCCTCCAAGCTCAGGAGCCATGCATCCCGAGAAAGAGGAAATTAGGCAAAAATGCCAGGAGGCCTGCATGGATGAACAAGGAGATCCTGGACACACTCAAACACAAAAAGGAAGGCTACGGAGGGTGGAAGCAAGGACAGGTAGCCTGGGAGGAATACAGAGAAATTGTCCAAGCAGCCAGGGATCAAGTTAGGAAAGCTAAAGCCCTGATAGAATTAAATCTGGCCAGGAACGTCAAAGGCAACAAGAAAAGCTTCTATAGGTACGTCGGGGGATAAAAGGAAGACTGGAGAAAATGTGGGCCCTCTCCAGAATGAAAACGGGAGACCTGGTTACCTGGGGTACAGAGAAGGCTGAGGTACTTAATGACTTTTTTGCCTTGGTCTTCACAGGCAAGTGCTCAAACCTCACCGCCCAAGCTGCAGAAGGCAAAGACGGGGACTGGGAGAATGAAGAGCCACCCACTGTAGGAGAAGATCAGGTTTGAGACCATCTAAGGAACCTGAAGGTGTACAAGTCCATGGGACCCGATGAGATCCATCCGTGGATCCTGAAGGAACTGGCGGATGAAGTTGCTAAGCCACTATCCATCGTATTTGAGAAGTCGTGGCAGTCCGGTGAAGTTCCCGCTGACTGGAAAAGGGGAAACATAACCCCCATTTTTAAAAAGGGAAAAAAGGAAGACCTGGGGAACTACGGGCCAGTCTCAGCCTGGGAAGGTCATGGAACAGATCCTCCTGGAAGCTGTGCTAAGGCACAGGGAGGACACGGGGGTGATTTGAGACAGCCAGCATGGCTTCACCAAGGGCAAGTCCTGCCTGACCAACCTAGTGGCCTTCTATGATGGAGTGACTACATCAGTGGACAAGGGAAGGGCTACAGATGTCGTCTATCTGGACCTCTGTTAGGCCTTTGGCATGGTCCCCCACAACATCCTTCTCCCTAAACTGGAGAGGTATGGATTTGATGGGTGGACTATACGGTGGGCGAGGAATTGGTTGGATGGATGCATCCAGAGGGTAGTAGTCAACAGCTCGATATCCAGATGGAGATCGGTGACGAATGGTGTCCCGCAGGGGTCCTTATTGGGACCGGTACTGTTTAAGATCTTCATCAGTGACACAGACAGTGGGATCAAGTGCACCCTCAGCCAGTTTGCAGATGACACCAAGCTGAGTGGTGCGGTCGACACGCCTGAGGGACGAGATGGCATCCAGAGGGACCTGGACAAGCTTGAGAAGTGGGCCCGTGTGAACCTCATGAGGTTCAACAAGGCCAAGTGCAAGGTCCTGCACCTGGGTTGGGGCAACCCCTGGTATCAATATGGGCTGGGGGATGAAGGGATGGAGAGCAGCCCTGCCGAGAAGGACTTGGGGGTACTGGTGGATGAAAAGCTGGACATGACCCCGCAATGTGCACTCGCAGCCCAGAAGGCCAACTGTATCCTGGGCTGCATCCACAGCAGCATGGCCAGCAGCTCGAGGGAGGGGATTCTGCCCCTCTGCTCTGCTCTGGTGAGAACCCCCTGCAGTGCTGCGTCCAGCTCTGGGGTCCTCCGCACAGGACAGACATGGACCTGTTGGAGCGGGGCCAGAGGAGGCCACAGAAATGATCAGGGGATGGAACGCCTCTCCTATGAAGAAAGGCTGAGGGAGTTGGGGTTGTTCAGTCTGGAGAAGAGAAGGCTCCGGGAAGACCTTATTGCGGCCTTTCAGTACTTAAAGGGGCTTATAAGAAAGATGGGGACAGACTTTTTATCAGGGCTTGTTGCGACAGGACAAGGGGGAATGGTTTTAAACTAAAAGAGGGTGGATTTAGACTAGATATAAGGAAGAAATATTTTACAACGAGGGTGGTGAAACACTGACACAGGTTTCCCAGAGAGGTGGTAGATGCCCCATCCCTGGGAACATTTAAGGTCAGGTTGGACGGGGCTCTAAGCAACATCATCTAGTTGAAGATGTCCCTGCTTATGGCAGGGAGCTTGGACTAGATGACCTTCAAAGGTCCTTTCCAACCCAGACTATTCTATGATTCTATATGGCTGCAGCATAAGTGGAAGCTGGATTCTAATAGCTCATTCCCTTTGGTGGTTTTTATTCGTTACCTTGAGGTTGTGGCTGTTTTCCCTTTTACTGAGAGAGTGTACCTTGGAGATGTGTGTGTACCAGAACTTTAAATAGAATATCCTATGACGATATCTTGCATCCTAAGAGGCTCGGTGTTTCTCTTCGGTTCCTCGCTACTGCTAAGTTTGCGGATGAGCAGCAGTTAAATCCAGAATTTTTTAAATGATGAAATGCAGTTGTAACTCTAGGGAAGCATTTAAAAGAGCAGCTTTCTTTTAAAAGCCATAGCAATACAGTTAAAGATAGTGTTCTGAATATTAAAGTAAGACACATTTAGAAGTGATTTTGGTGTTTCAGAGGGTGCTTGCTACTGAAATGGTGGTTCAAAATGTTAGAAGTCGATTACAAGTCAATCTGGTGTGTGAGAAGGAGTTGGCCTCAGCTTCCATAGTGAAATAGCTATCTTGGTTCTGAACCTTGCTAGCTAAGCAAGGGCATTTATTCAAGAAATAATGTTCTTTTAGAAAAAATAGGAATGTACTGCTTGCTGTTTAGCAGCTAATTAAACCTTTTTATGTGCAGCAGATGCTGTATGGCGTCAAACCCTCCCAACCTTTAAACTGTTTGTCCTGCTGCCAGTGGATCGGTCTTTCGCTTTACAGGTGTTACTTTACTGCAGAGTTTGCCTGTAATCTGAACTGGCCTTGTGTTTGTCTTACGTGGCTGAAATACATTGCATATCTTGATTTGGCTTTATGAACTTTCTTTGTGTATAGCAATAGAATGGGTCATTTCTTGCTCTTCGGAGAGAGTTTTGCAAATCCCAGTTTAATAGAGCCTAGTTTACTCCATCTGTTGATACATTGCCAGTATTCAAGTCTGTGCAGTAAATCTTTGTGAGACATAAGAAAGTCCTTCCTCATCATCCATATAGGCTGAAATCTTAAACTGTATTCTGTTCTGTAAATCATTTATCTCTGTGCTTTTTAAAAAAGTGGCCTACCTTTCCCCTTGAGGCCATTGGTCTTGAATGTATTTATTTTTTTGGCAGAGCGCCACGAATGAATCATAGCTCAGAGCAGCTTACAGTCTGAACTCCTCTCTATTGTTAATATAAAATACTTTATGCAGTTGTTACAACGTTTTGCTATGTAAAACTTTTAAGAGAAGAGAGATTGATTTCAGACTTGTTAGTTGCTTTTGAAGTTCCTCAGCAGTATGTGGAAATGATTTCTTATGGTCGTACAGCTGTAATCCACTAAAATAACTAGTGATTGTTGCACGGGAAGTTAGTACATGGGAATATGTTACTAACTCTTTGTCGTAATGAGGTGTGTTTGTTCTTTCACGAAAAATAGTCACTTCAGCTTTTCATTCCATTTGTAACTTTCCTGTTTATACCTTCCTGCTCCATTTCCATACTGCTTATTGTTTTATTCTTTCTCTTCTTGACTTAATTCTCAAGTCTTTCATTCTGTTCTTCAGACATCCCTCTTTTCTGGTTTGGCCATTCCACCATGGATATGGTTTCATGCTCCATCCCCCTTTTTCCTGTGTAACAGTGCTTCCATTAAAGGCAACCAGGCAGATGATTTATTTCTTGATGTCTTAAAAGGCTTCTTTGTAATGAGGAGCCTGGACCCAATCAAACCACTGAGGATTTCCGTAGGTGAGTCAGCAGCATAGGCCTAGCTGGCTCGGAGATCGACAGTGCCAGTGAGGTATGTAACTCCATCTCATGCTTCAGAGGGAATAAACCAGATGACACAGGATGAATGGGACATCAAAATTTGACTGGATACATAACCAGAGATTCTGGTTTCTACTTCTCTTTACAGCCTTAAATCTCAGTATTGTGTCCCTTTATTAACTTGCCTACCGTTGTGAGCAACCCATTTGGCTAGCAGTGTGATGTTTGGCTGCTCCTAAACTTAAGATTTGGGGAGTGCATAAAACTGTACCACACAGGATGCTGACTTTCTCCATCAGCATGTGTAAGATGTGTTCTTTATCGCTTGCTCGTTTCCCCTTTTTCCCACTATTTGAGTAGTGAGTTCCTCCAGGTGGCTGGCTATATGACCCTTCAGATACCGGCTATACTGAATGCACCTGACTTTGTTTCAACTGCAGAGACTGCGTTTCTCACCTGCGCTTCGGTGAAGTTTCTCTTTAGATGAGGTTGACCTTCAATGTCAGTGAGTATGACTAACAGATGGAGAGTAACAGCTGCAGCCTTATCATAAACAAGGTGCCTCTAGGTAGCATGCAGCTGAACAAGTGCCATTCCTTTCTCTCAGAGAGCTGGACTTTATAGGATCCCATAGCTTCCTGATGTTTGCAACAAACACCTTTGCCAAACTGGGAAGGTAGAAATGGATATAGAGGCCAGTATTCCTGGGCGGCTTAGGGAACTGAACTGTAAGGTCCATGTTCTTTAAATTTATTGAGGAGGTAATGCTAGAGCCTGTTCCGACTTGGAAAAACTTTAGAATAAACATAGCACTTGGTGAGTGTCCAGTAGAGGGGGATCCAAGCAGGGTTGTGACTCATGCCTTTTCCCAGCAATTAATTTAAAAATAGAATTGAAATTGAAATATGCTTTGAAGGTCAGAATGTCAGGTCAGTGTGTGTCTGATAGTTTTTCATGGGTAAGGTGATCAGAGAACAAAGTATTCTTCATTTTCAAATTCACTTCTGCTGGCCATATATTCTGAATGTGTAGAAAATGAATTTTCTTTGTATTATTACTGCAGGAAGAAGAGACGTTACCTTTGTATAGCTATTTTTTGTTTGAGTGAACAACTGCTCTGTCACTTTTGATACTGTGGTTTCATAAAATTTTGCAGTGACCTTATTTACCTGTTTATCTAGATAAAAATCTACAGCACAGTTGCTAACTGATCCTGAACTTAATGACTGCTTTAGGGAGAGGCTGTAATCATTTTACTCTTGCATGTTTTAACCTCTTACTCAGACTTGTTTAATCAGAAATGTTAAGAAATGGGTTAAGTTTTAGTACATGAACGGGAAGCTTCAGACTATACATTCTGAAATCATTCATAAAAACTCCAAATATTTCAGTTACATCTTTAGTCTAAGAACTTACATGTCATTTTTGCCTTCAGAATCCAGCGTTCTGCCAAAACTGTTTCATTAATGGATGGCTGTTTTGACAGTTACGCACATTTTTTTTCTGAGAAAATGAAGGTCATGCAGCTGCAAAGACCAATATTCTGATCTGACTGAAACTTCATGCAAGTGTAATGGCTATAGAGGGTTCTTCCTGGTTTTAAATTTGAATAGAATTTGATTCTTAAGAGTTTGCAACCATAAGGGACTGTTTTTTTTTTTAAAAAAAAAAAGTCGTAAGTCTTTTGGTTCCTTCACTTACCTTTGTTGCACCGTGAGACCTTCTTTGAAAGACTTGAGCCTGATGTTTAAGATACCTCCCCTATTCAATTAAACAAGTGAAATAGTTTATTTAAATATCTCTTTTTTGCTTTATTGAATTAATTTGTATTGCTTCTCTTACATGGAATCTATCTAGCTCTATGGTATACTTGGTAAATTTGAAAGGTTGTGTTCCCACACAGTGGGTTATTTTTTTAATCTCTGCCTCCTGCCAAAGTTTCTCCAAACCTCCTATTTTAAAATTAGTAGTGAAGCCTGAGAAGGGGGCATTCAGTGTTTTTTTTGTTTTTGTGGTTTTGTTTTTTTCTTTTAATGTTGCCATCCTCAAGTTGTCTTGCTGTTATGCAGCAATGAAATGTCTGGCTCGCTCCCTGTTCGAGACAATAGCGAGAGCCAAGAAGTTACTAGCTTCTTAGAATGCTTCAAGAAGTGGTGCAGGAGAGGGGGAAGAGCTGATGCAAAGCAGGCTACCAACGTCTGTCTCATGATGCTGTCGCAGTGCTTCGGCATTACAGTCTGGGGCAAGGCTTTTCAAAACCAAATTATTTTCACAATAAAATCTAGCCAATCTCTTTTTTTTTTTCTTCATTGCCTCCCAAGCCTGGTATTGGGGCATACATCCTAGATGATGAGATTGTGCACATTCTGCACACTCATGGCTAACTCTGACCCTGCATCAGAATTGGATTAGAAAATTGCCAAGTAGAAACTGAGTCAGTAGCAATTTGACAGTTTGAAGGTGAGTTTGTACAGACAAGAGTAGATGATGAAACTACATCACTGTGATTTAAATTCTTAGGACATTTTTAAGAGGATTATATTTAAAGGTTGTACTTGCATTGGTGCTTTTAAAGTAAAGCATCTGTTTTCTTCTGCTTTACTTCTTGTTGTTAAAAGAATGTGTCTCCTCTGTTCCTTGTCTAGTTATTTGTGACTAATTTCAGCAGGATTCTCTTTCCAGTATAAAATTGAAAGTGAGTGTGTTATTTGTATTAAAAACAACAGAAAAAACCTCAGAACCCCAAACCCTTCTATCCTCCTGAGTTCATGACTAAAATGATCCGATGGCTGTCTGATGTTCCACTTGTAGTAGCGCAGCTGCCCGAGTGGTGCCTTCCAGCCCTGCCCTGTCCCTGATACACCCAGGCCTGCAGGCAGCAAGGCTGTGCTGGGGTCACCTGCAGCCTTCTCCAAGCCGTTCTGAAATCACAGTGGTAAGGGCACATCTGGAAACCTGGGGAGAAAGCCCACTTGTTCTGATGAGATAACTGACCTTAGTCTAGAAATTGCTGGTCAGTAAGAATTTCGAGTCCTCGGTAATTACCAAGATCAGAATGCAAGAGCTATAAAGTTGGCGCATAGAAACAGTACTAAAGTTGGTGCGAGTATTCTCATCGAATAAATGTGACTAAACTTGACTCTTCCAGTGTGATTCCCTGATGCATCTTTGAGCTGATAGGTGGGGGTATTCAAAAGGGCTTTAGACAGTCTTCTGGTGTCCAGTTCCTTTAGACAGGCATGTTCCTTTTGTCCAGTGACCTACTGCTGGTGTCTTTGGTTTAGAAGAAATTCTGCTAACTAAATAACCTTTTCTTACAGCTTTGAAATGTATGTAAATTATGTAGCTTACAATGAGCTAGTATATAAAGTCTTAAAATAATTTCGCATCTAATAGTGAACTGCAACCTGTTCATGATTTTAATGATCCCAGTTGCACTAAAGTTTGTCCTGTGTGAACGTTAGGATACAAATCTAATAGGGAGTTAAATCTATTATATGTATGTGTTTACTGCACAAGAAGAGGGGCAGAATCAGGAAAAAAGTGTATGATAAATAGATTACTCTGAATATTTACCGACATCTGTATATCACTGATTATACTGACCTTTCTTTTACACTGAGTTTGCCATTCAGAGTTTTGCTGTGAACCCGTTGTGGTCATTTTATTGGTGTTTAACAAAACTTTAACAAATTAAAATCAGTGGGTTGTGGCCAAAGGGTGCTTTTCGTTTGTTAATCTGACACTCCTCTTTTTTTTTTTTTTTTGCTCAGCTATCTTGTCTGTCTTCATCTTATGGGAACCTCCATAGTGTGGAATCTTCCTCTTCTCTAGAACAAAGCAAGCAAAAAGTACCTGTGGTTAAATGCTCTGAAAGAACAGAGTTAGTGGTGTTCATATTTCTGTTTGACTCTGAAAGTATCTCATTGTTTGCTTGAAGATTATGCTGCTGTTATGACCCTGCTCCAACTGAAATTATACTGTCTCTTTTAATCTTCCTTGGGATGATGGGGCAGACAATTATGAAGAGGGCAAGCTTTGTCTTGAAGCAGGTAATAAATAACCATCTCCATCAACTTACAGTTTGGATCAGCTTGTCTGTCTGGAATTACTGCAATTTAACACATTATGGTCTAATGAAATAATAAACTATCTTCAAAAAAATTTAAAGTGTCTTTTTAAATCTTATGTGCTACAGTGTTTTGGTGTGTTTTTATATAAGGTAGTTTTGAGGTGCAGTGCAAATGAATCTAGATTTTTGCAGGGAAGAGTTTTCGTTTCAGAGTTTAGCAGTGTTAGCATTGAAGAAAAGATGTTTGCTTGTGAGGCTACGTAATTTGTTTTTGATAAAATGTATTTTGAGATACCATTTTAAAAGCTGCTGTCATTTGGTGTAAAATTAGCCTATTTTATTAAAAGAAGATGTGGATAGATGAAGGTATGCATTGTAATTGTACTGACAGATATTGTGAAGCAATGACATACCTTATTAATGCTGTGACAAATAATGGTGTTTTGTGATAGCTTTTGGGAAAAGTGTTTGCTTTTGGCAAAAACTTAATCATCTTTGTGCAAAGTTTAGCATATCTTGGCCTTCTCCTCAGACTTAAGGTAACTTCATGCGTTCCTGTCTGTTGCAAGGGAAGTATCTGTACTGCTGCTGTTTGAAAAACAAAAGTGAGATTGCAGTAAGAAATTGGAAGAACTCAGATAAATTCCTCTTATACATGCAGTGAATGCCAGCTGGCAAATCACTTCCTGAGATGGGCACCTAAAGAAAAAAGAACCATCTCTTTGTAGCTTTACACTTGTATTGTTGATTGATGCAACACACAACATGTGCCCCCTGCTGCTAGTCTTATAAGCTGAAATCACTTGAAAATAGTTTAACAAAACAGTTTGAGCCCTTTCCACATTGAGTATCCATGTCTAGTTAACACTGAAGTCTTTCACAATAGTAAGGCATATCACTGCTGTGGCCCACATGTAGGGAGATACTTGCCCAAGGCATTTTTAACCAACTGTTATTATAGTGGAAACGTTTTATTTTCTTAGTTGGTCATGGAACAGATGTCCGGCTTAATTTCAATAATAATTACAAGATTAATGGTTGAGTAGGGTCTGTAGAACTAGGCCATCAGATCTCCCTATAGACTGCCACTGCACTTGATATAACACTTTTTTTTTTCCCCCGCTGCTTTCAGGTTCTTTCCCTCCTCTATAATTAAAAAAAAAAAAAAAAAATCTTAAACCAAGTTGTGAAACAGTGGTAACTGTTCAAAGAAATTTCTCAAAATGTACCCAGAAATGATGTAGCAGCTTTTGGCTTTTGTTGCTCGTGAAATATTGGTGGTTTTCCGTGAAACTGTGCTAACGCTTTGTTCTACGTCGTGTTCAGTGGGCCCAGGGGATGTGGGCTGTTACACAAATTCAGGGTAGCAAATCTTACTTGACAAGCATCCTCCACAGCAGAAAAGTTGGGAGGCATTGCTGATACCGCTACAGCTGAGATGCACGGTCGTTCACAATCCTGGCTCCCTCTTCTTCTGTTGCATTGGCTGTACTCTATGGAGAATGTCACTAATTTTTCAGTGATTAATATAGATATGGAACAGGAGTGGCAACTGGAGTCTGTCCCAGGATTTGAATCATACCTTAGGCGCTCTACCTGGGTGCCTGAGTTTGGGCCGAAGCATCTATGTTTGTTTTAGTTCAGGTACCGCTATCTTGGTCAGTTTTTGTGTTTCAGCAAAATATGTTTTTGCTGGTATCTGAGTCAGCCAAGAGTCTTTGATATCATTCAGTCATAAAGTACCTGTAAAATAAAAAACAAATTTTGACACCCAAGCAAACCAAAATATGGTTCATCAAACGAGATTTGTTTTTGCTTTGCTCATTTGTGAATTTGCCTTTTGAACAGCTTGGCTAAGCTTTAGCATGTGTTGGGTTCAGCAGCTTCAACAAGGTTTTCTTACACGGTGTTAGCTGTTCAGATTTGTTTTCAAAGGTTTCTAAGGGTTGACAACTTGCACTTCATTTTTTTAACAAACATTGACACCTACCTTTAGTGGGGAAGTCTGTCTGTGCTAGCAGTGTTTGTACGGGAATGCACAGGGTCACCTTTCCCAGAAATCTGGTGTTCCCTCAGACTCTTTAGATGTTTAATAAATATCCTGTTCTAAAACTTTTGCTGGGAGCTGTAATAGCATATCCAAAGGATGAAAAGCTGGTTTGACCTCTCCTTTTTCAACCTCCTGCTGGTCCCAGGAGCTCTGTCTCTTTAAACAAAAAAACCCTTCCTACCTCTTCCCCTCCAGCAGTTATAAACAGGAGTGGCATCCTTTTCTCTTGAAGATACATATTAAAAGGATTTGTAATTAGTCTGCAGCAATTCATTCTCATGATACGTACGATGTCTATTTCAGATCTTTTCTCAGTGCCTGTGGTTTTGTTTTCCATATTTCATAGTATTTTTCTTGTCCGGTATTTTTTTTCTCAAATAATTTTTACATTGCTATTTTGACTACCATTTTTCCAAATATTAGATCATCAAACTTCTGTCCTGCTTGCTGGTAATGAAAATATTTTCCAGTAGTCTATTAATACAATATCAACTTTAAAAAAAAAAAAGACCATATATTGTTATAAATGTCATAGATGAAGAGTTTAAGAAATGTATAAAATAATGTTTATTAAATGTGTTATTAAACTGTATGCCTTTCAGTTTTTTAGCAACTGAAATCTTTCCATTAGATATACTAAGTGTGTTGAGTCTAAATCTGGATTTCATTTAGTGTTTGGAATGCATTTTTGGCTAGCTTTTGATGGCCCTGAGATCTCATGACCTGTCCTTGCAAGGATATGAAAATACTTCAATATCAGTTATTCTTGCATAATTTTCATAGATTTTTAGATTGGAACTGGACAGCACGGACCCTTCGTGGACTCTGAATCTTTCAAGGAATCAAACTGCAGGGCGTGTGGATTCATCCCCGAGCGCTCCCTTCCGCGCAGCCTCCCACAACACTTGGCTGGGCTGCTGCTGTGGCTGCACCTCTGGGTAAACGTGGGAGCTGTGCTCCTTCCACGATTTCATACATAAATCCCAGTTTCAGGATCTAAAATAAACCTTGCTGTGTCTTGGTACTTTTTTCCTTGAGAAAAGACAGACAGTCGTGCTGCCATTTCTATACTTACGCATTTACTGGCATATACATCTGTCACCTTGAGAGAAGGGAGGAGGAGCTGAACAGGAGAAATGCCATGAGCAGAATTGTACCGAGACACTTTATATTTCTGGTGCCCTCTGCTCCTTCAGGTTCCACCACAAATCTGCAACCCTAATGCTTCTCGTGGTGGGGCTCCGGTTGATTTGTTGTCCTTTTCTTTCCCTTTGCAATGGACTCCAAGAGTCATCTGAAGCAACCTCAGTTCCTTGTAGCCTCTGTAAAGGTAAAACGTGGCATTTTGGGACTTAATTCTCTAGAAGATGACTGATGTTCACCGTGGACAACAGAACATGAGTGCAGTGCTTGTCCTTATCCTCCTGCTCCGTAATTAATTTATGCAAGATAAAATGCCTGTTGCAGAAAACAGCATTACCATGTTCTTCAGAGTACGTTGGTAAAGTCTTAGCTCAGCTTCTGAGAAGCGGCTCTTTCATGTGTACAAGTCCTCTGACAGTTTAATTTCATGAAATTACTCAAAACAGGCGAAATATTTTAGCAAGACGTGCTCCTAAATTGCTTGGATCTTGAAAATGTCCAACTTGGAATGAAGACTGCTGCGAAGCAATGGGGATGACCGAGGACGTGCTGGTGTTCGCGCGGCAGGGCGGCGCTGGGATCGAGGGCGCAGGTGTCTTCACTGCTTTCGGCAGGAATCCAGTTTGGAGGGACTGGATCATTCCGGCTACTGGCGAACTTTCAGGCTTTTTGTAATTGTACGTGGAAGCGCAGGAGAGCTCTCTGTTGACCATAGTGATGGCTCAGCTTTGGTTTCACACAAGTCTGACTTTTGGCAATTTCCTCAGACGGCTGAATGAGTCATATCGAATGCAAGAAGGGATTCTGTAAAAATACACTTTGGGAGTACTAGCAGTAAACAGGAAATAAAGAAAATGCTAGATCAGTTCAGACCTAGCCTTGAAATCGTATCGAGTATGTGGATCCTCCAGCCTATTTGTAGTACATTAGCTCAGAATGGGAAAAGCTTGCTTTTCATCATTTGTGCATTTTTTAATTGTGTGTGTGGCTGGCTATTAAGCCAGTTTCTCAGACGCTGAATGATGGTGCATTTTAATTTGAAATGCATGTGGTGTATTTCTGCTTTTAAAAATTGCCTTGCTTTGTTCTTAAGAGAGAAACGCTTTTGTTGTTTCCCTTCAGTTCTAGACAGGCGTTTTTAAGTGCGGTGACGAGCCAGTTCGGCACGGAACAGCAGCGCTCCTCCTTGCTGCCTGCTCGCAGAGGGCAGTTTCTCGATTTACTCCCGCAGCGCTGCCCGCCTCTCCTCCCGGCTTCCCTCGCCGGTCTCGCCTTCCAGCCGCCGGCAGGGTGAACTCCTCCGGGCTCCCCCGCCCCAGCCCTTCCCCGGGGCCGGGCGGCACCGCTGCCCTGCGGGGCGGGGCCTGGCGGGCGGGGCGGGGCCGGGAGGGGCGGGGCCTGGCGGGCGGGGCGGGGCGCGGCTGCCGCTTCCTCCTTGCCGCCTGCGCCGCGCTTTCCCTACCTGCGAGGATATGATGTCAGCGCCTCATTACCCTAATTATGCTGACCTCATAGCTGGGCCCAGCCAATGGGGCCGCCCCGCTCTCCCCACCTGCTAGGAGGAGAATTCCATCATTCCTGGGATTCCTCCCCGGGCCCGTGCAGCGAGCGGCGCCGGGGCCAGCGGCGCGGGGGCTCGCCGCGCCTGCTCCGCTCCGCTCCCGGGCTCGCCGCCCCGGCCCGGGAGTAAACAGGCCGCCCGCCGCCCCGGCCCGCTCCCCCCTCGGCCGCTGCGGCCAGCTGCTCGCCGGGCGCCCCAGCCACGCCGCCGCCGCCCGCCCGGGAGCACACTGGTGAGTGAGCCGGGGAGCGGCCCCGCGGTTTGGCCGCGGAGCGGAGCGCGGCCTCGGCCGGGCGGGAGGCGGGAGGACGGGGACAGGTGCCCCCGCGGGTGCGCCGGGCCCCGGGCGGGGGGCCGACCTCGCTGCCCCGGAGGAGCGCGTCCCTCGCCCTCCGCTGCCTGCCGCTGGCGGCGCCGGGGCCCGGGGCGGCCGCGGGGAGCGTCGCCCCGGAGGCGCTGACAGACGGGACGCCGCCGCCCTGACGGGACGGGGCAGCCCCCGTCTCGTCCTCCGCGCCGCGGGGCTTTCCCGGGGCCGGGCACCGGGCCGCTCCCGGGAGCGGGCGACGGGGCCGAGCCGCCCCGGTGTCGGCCCCGGGGAGAGCTGCGGCGGGCCGGGCGGCCAGAGCTGCTGGTGGGAAGGGGCGGAACCGAGCCGCCCCGCTACCGCCGAGTCCCCAGCTCTCCCGCGCCTGCCCGCCGGGGCGCGGGGAGAGGAGCGGGGGCAGCTCTCCCGGCGGGCGGCGGGGCTGGTACCGCCGCGGGCCGGGCCCCTCTCCCGGGGGAGGGCCGGCCGCCGGGGCCGCGCCGCTCCCGCTCGCCGCGGGGCCCTCCCCTCCCGCCGGGGGAGCCGCTGGCCGCAGCCCCGGGCGCTGCGCGGGTCGCGGCGAGAGGCGCGAAGGCTGACTGCTAGGAAATAGCCCGAGCGAAGTTCCCATCCCGAAAGTCATTTCGGAGCAACCGGGGAGCATTTTGACTGCCATCTTAAATTCACACCTTGGCTTCGAGGCGGCGTATTCGTCCTGCAGAGAAAATCCCCGGAATCTCATCAGTAGCAGAGGGCCCTGTGGTGAAAGCCGCCTAGAACGAGTCCGAAGGGCACCGTTAAGGCTTTTGACTCAGCCGCTGGTATATCCCATTTGTAGAGATTTTTTATTTAACCTTTAGCAGTGCGATTTCAGTCTGTTCACTCAAGCTGGCTTTATGTTTCCCAGATGTAACCAGAAGTAATTAATTTTCTGAGTCAAGCTGACCGCACGTGACACCCCTTTTCTAAAGTGCGATGAATGGGAATTTAACAACCGTTTCCACTGACATCTGAGCAACCATGAAGCCAGCTCACTCCCTTTTAGTCTGTTGGTGCTTCAGGATTATCAGGAACAAGAAATAATGGATATTTTTTAATTAAAGCAAAGAGGACTAACTGATCAAGAGCTCCAAGATTTCTCCTGCAGGATAATTTTTCTCATTAGATTTTCTGTAACTTTACAACAGGGTTTTGTTTAAAAAGCGTTCCTCGTAGAGGAACAAACTGTAGGTTGTGAAACCTGAGTGAAATTTCTTTGCAGGCAGTGATATTAAGAAGCCTTAGATGCAAAATGGTATAAAATCTGGCAGCAATCTGCCTCTCCTGCCTCAAAAATACATAAACATTTTTAAAGGCTCTTCTCCAAACTTCTTGGCCTTTATTTGTATTTTCCCATCTTCCCATCTTGTCAGGATATTTCTAATATAGAGTTTTTTGCTTAAATCCCCTACATCTCTTTCTTCTCATTGATACACCAGTTATAACCTCGGTATTTGGGATCAGTTACAAGAACTGCTTCCCGTCATAATTAAAACACAGGACCGGTCCGTTAGACTCTTGGTAGAATTTGGGTGTGTCTAGACTGTACATTTGCTTTTTTTTTTTTTTTAAGCAAACAACTGGGCTGAAGCAGTTATTGCTGAATCTCCAGCATCTCCCACGCACGTTGTGGGGAATGGGGACAGGGTGTTTCGGTGCAGGATGCTGTGTCGCTAGCCCTCCTTACCTCTGCTCAGTAACGGCTTGGTGAGATGAATGCTACCACCACCTAGCTTTTACCCCCACCTTAGAGGAGGAACTAGGCCAGTTCTGTAAGCGATGAGCACCCAGAAGTGGTGCTGAACGGGGTGGATCTGACAGTCTGGTAGTATAAAATACGGCTAGTAGCCAAAACAGGATAGAAAATCACTGATGCAGACCTTTGGGGCGTCTTAACTGAAGAAGCATATTCACACTATAAAACGCCAGGAGGTTCTTGTTTAAATATATGCAGCTTTGATAACTAATGCAGTTTGGAGACACTGAGAAGGTTAATTTGTTTATTTTCAGGTACATTTGAAAGTTTTCTATTATAAAAGGTAGTTTTGGTTCAGTTCCTTTTACTATAGTTAGATGTTGCATAATATGTTTGCTGCAGCATGTATAACATATAGGATGGACTGAGCGATCTTGTAGATACAAGATATGGTCAGGTTAGACATTTCCACCTTTAATTTCTTATGTTTATTAGCTTTTATTTCAAATACTATTGTTAATAGCTTTCTTTTTAGAATGTTACCTTGTTAAGGAGGATTTATGCAACAAGAAAACAAAAAGCACAAGGTAAAATGCCAAAGCTTTGCTTTAAGCTTATAATTTTTTGTGTGATAAGTTAAATCGTTAAGTTGTTTCTGTTTGAAGATTTGCCTGTTCAAACACATTTTCCACATGCAAAACAAGCATGGTAAAAACTCCCAAAGTACTGAATAAATACATTTTTTTAAAAAAAAGTGGTATTTCGATGATTCCTTTGGCCAAGTAGCTTGAAGTCGCTATGAAGGCTGAGAGTTGTAAATGCAGAAGGATGATCAGTGCCACATGGTAATCATAATCTAAACTGAGCACTTACAGTTAACATTTCGCATGGGTATCTCAACACAGGATTTATGTATTAACAAATAGAAGCTCTGATCTAAGTGCAGTTGAAGGAATTTAAATGTATTGTGGCTGTTGAGGACGCATATTGAATGCAATGTGCTTATCATTGTTCTCATCCACGGTACAAATATGCTTTACTCTCTCCTATCTTAAAAAATAAAAGATGGTGACCTGGTTTGCATCAAACTGTTGCTTTATCTTCCTTTCCCCTGTAGACTTACTGATTGTGCGGATAAGTTGTGTCTGGATTTCCTCTTCAGTTTAGCTTTCTTCCACTGAAATCAGCCGGAGTCTCTTTCTCTAGGTACTTCTGGTTATGGATTTGACTGGGAAGTACTGTGCCTGTATCTTCCTAGATGTGAGCTGCTTTTGACCTGTTTGACCACGCTCTTCAATTAATCTTGTTTTCCCTATACTTGTGTTTATCTGCACTTACTTCACTTTAGCCCTCGCTCTTGATTGTTTCTCGAGTGTCTTGTCATTCTTGTCTGACTTTTTCATTGTTATAATGGGCTTTGTTTATCAATCCACTTCTTCTCCCTCCAATCTTGCCTCTAATTTCACCAGACATGTGAATTCAAGTACCAGACTTTTCTCCACATCATTGAGAGGTTCAGCCTTTCCCTCTCCTTGGCATCGTGCAGATGTCCCTCTCTAGTTCACACTCAAGAAGTTTGAGAGCTCTTACTAGTGTCTGCTTTCAGGTGTTTCTTATTAACGTGTTTGCCGTGGCTGTTGGCCGTGCTGCTATTCTGTTTGCCAGTCAGACTGTAATCCAAGTATCTGTATGACTGTGACCTCTCTTTAGATCTTCATGTCCAAACTATGTCTAAATTCTTCTGATTTTTCTTATCTGCACGGCTTGTCTTTTGTACAGGACTTTTGTTCTCATCGCCCAACTTTTTCCTTGTTTCTGTCATCTAACTTGCTACTTCGGTTACTCGTTAAGATCCGTGCTAGGCAAAAGCCATCATAGCTCCATAATGGAGATTACTGCCGCAAACACCACATTTCAGGTTTCTCTTTCCTTTCTGTCCCTTTGCTATTCCCCTTTTTTTTAAAAATCAAATGTAAAGTTCTTCTCTTTATTTCAGATCTTTCCTGACATACCCCACTGTGAATAATAACTTTCGTGGGATTGAATAAATGTCTCATTGTTCAGTCTGCAGTTAGTCTCTGGTGCCGGTTTCTCTACTGCCTGTTTACTTAAGTTTCAAACAAGCAACTTTAGGGTTTTTCCCTGCGTGCTTTGCCTGATGCTTGGAAGGTGCTGTATAAATCCATGAAATCACTTAACTGTTCATTTTCAAAAGCTTTAATTTCTCTGTAGTCTTCAAAAAAACATTTACAGTTGGGCATTTGCAAAGCTGAGAGTGCTGCATATGTGCATGGAATTTGCAAAAGCTTAAAAAGGAGAGGGAAAATAACGTGCTGTTTCGTGACACTAATGGGTGTTGTGTTCTTCCAGTGTTGCATAAAAAACTTACTAGTGGGTCAGTGTTTAGTAACTTATTTGTCTTTCAGGCATTGTATCTTTATGATTTTACATTCTATGACTTTACTGTTTTTTAGAATGTTTCTTCGCTGCAGTGTAGGTGAGACGACAGACTAGGGGAATGTTGAGTGGAAGCAGTAACTGATAAATAAAAGGACTGAGTAAGATATTAAACTAATACTTGAAATTACAGGAGATAAAAATATCTTGAACGCTTGGAAAAGTCCTTTTGGCTTGTGTCTCTCTAAATCTAACAGTTAAGATTTTGTAACAAGTAAGGTACTTATGAAACTGTTCCACCGTGTTTAAATCAGATCTGTCCAGAGGAAGTTAAGTTTGTGTGCTTGTATTTCCCCGCTCACTTGTTTTCCCTTAGGAGGCCCGGGTATAGAGCAGTCCTTGCGCATAGCTAGAGAGTTGGGTTTTGGCGGGGATGCTTATAAAAATTCAGCTTTGATTCAGGTTAGTTTCTGCTGCATAGACAGGTTTCTGTGTCACACAGAGAATTAGCTGGCTTTTGTCGGAAGTCTGCTTTTTCACTGGCTTTTTTGTCAGAACCCTGGAAATGGAACTGTTCTTCCATTTCTGAAACATGACTCCTCCCGAGGATGCCCGGCCGTTCTCTGACGGCTGCCTTGGGCAGTTGCTCTCCTTGCCGGGATGGCATTGGGCTTTTAGGCTTTGAACTGTCTAAGAGAAGATTCCCCCTCTCTCGTTCTCGTAGGCAACCTTTATTTCTTTCCTGAACTGTTATCCCTGACTTGTCAGCTTAATTTACACATAAAGTGGTTCATATTGTTTGAAAAATAATCTGGATGTTTATAGCTCCGTGAAGGTAATTTTCATAACTGTAAATGTGTTCAGCATGTTTAAAAAGCCGTAGCATATATGGTATTGCAGCCTGGAATTTGCAGATCTCTGTATTAACAGCATCCCTTTAAAGAAGCTCTCGAACGGACACAACATTCTTCACAAGACCTTACCTGTTAGAGAAACACTTCTGCAGCTCTCTCATGGTACGAACTTCAAAATGCAAAGCTACAAAACTACACTGAGGCCGGTTTTAGAGAAGTTGTTTTTAAAGTGTCTGATTTCCTGAATAGAATTAAGACTTGGTTCCTGTTTCCTTCTCTCAATGTGGACTTCTGTCACCGGCTAATTCCCTTACTAGGAGCATGTTCCGGAAAGGGATTGGGCATCTGCTACTCCCATTATTTGAAAATTACTGAAAAACTTAAAGACAACAGCAATTTGTTTTCAATAAAAGATATCTTGATATCCTTTGCATTGTTCTTTAGAAAAACCCTCTTAATAAAGAGTTGACCAAAAAGCTTTGTATTACTGTCTTTGGACTGTAGGACAGAGCTGGTCAGTACTAAATCATGAGTTAGCCAGCAGTTTGGTGTAGCTGCATCGTCTGATCAGGCATATTTTAATCTTTTTTCGAACTGAATTTTCACTCTGTTAGAGGAATTTGTGTGAGAGGGTCAGTAATCAACAGTCTGGGGAGAAATAAAGTGGTGCTATTTTAAACTCCAAGAAAACAAGAAGCAGGAAAGAAACCAAGCATCAAGGCCTAAGGGATCAAAGTGGAATGATGCTGAAGGCTTCTTTAGTGAACATTCTCTTCCAAATCTTTGCTTTGATTTGGGAGAGGGTGTGGCCAAACGTGAGCTAAAGGAATATTTAATGAAGACAGACTTAGTAAAATAAGAATCTAAAATCTTGTTTTCTCAAACCTCTTGCCCATGTGTGCTGTCCACGTGAAGGAGTTAACTGATTTTATAAGTTTAGTTAAAATGCTGTTCTTGAGCAAAAGCTGATTCTGACAGGGAGAGAGAATGCATGTGTTTGTCCTCAAGCGCTCTACTTGGTTATTTCAAGTATGGTCTCTTCTTCTTGCACAGTTCTGTGGAAACAAGACCGGATTTAATTCTTTATTGATAATATATTTTTTTTAAACTTAAAAATACTTCAAAAATCCTTTCTCTTATACTTTAAAATCCTTGATTAATTTTAAAGTCTGACATTATTTAGGAAGAGGGAGGGATGATAGCAAGGTTTATTATTTATAGTGCAAAGTCAAGGAAATTGCTTCCTAAACATATGCTTGTTGTTAAGTCTATATACATGTGTTTGAGATTTCTGTAGTTGCCGCTACCTTTTTTTTTTGTTGTTTTTTAAGATCATACTGTAAAGTAAGTTACAGTAAACAGTTCTTATGACAGAATAGCATGCTAGTTTTGTGGGGGGAAAAAAACCCCTGAAATTGTTAGCAGTCCTGGGTTTTCTCTCTTTCTCCATTTGTTTTCTTAACAGTTCTGTCTGTGCTGTTGCCTTCTTATTTAAAAACATATCTAAGTTGTTGGCCTGTTAACAAAAGCATCTTGACAACATGTTATTCTCTTCCTTCCTTTCCCTTTCATATCTTTTGGAATTTCATATTGGAACTTCTTTTTTAGTTTTGAAGCCATTAATGTGAAACTTTGAGAGGCTTATGTAAGCTGTAATACGATATTTTTTTTTTTAATGGGAGAGTCTGTTGCTCAGTATAGTGCTGAAATGTGCGTTTTTATGCGACGGGGTTAATTTTTCGTGTGTGGGAATTATGCATTGTAAGGGGAGAAAAACAGGGAAAAGCAGCTACTGAGGTGTTGTTATGATTATACAAGTTACAGTTTTCTGTGTCCTTATATATACACGTACCCAGTTCATGAATAAGAAAATGCCTTAATGGCTTATAAGCTTTGGATGATTCTACTTTGGGTGTAGGAGAGTATGGAGTACAAGTTTATTGAATACTATGGATCTAAAGCAATCTTATGCTCATGTAGGTAGTCAGGCCAGCTGTCATCCTCACTTCAGATGAGTTGCATCTTTGGACGTTGTCTCAAGTAGCTATTTATTGGGATGGAAGGCCGGCACGTGGGAGGCAAAAACGCTTACAACGTATAGCAGATAACCCTGTTGCAACATACAGGAGTGGTGGTCATCAGCTTCAGTCAAGTATTTGAGAATTTGGTCTTCTGGTTTGTTTTGGGTGAGTAGTTGCTGGGAAAGCTAATTCCAATGTTTCCTGGTTTTAGCAATAACTTGGTTTTAACAGATCCTGTGCTGGTGTAACATGAAAAGAGCAGCAGAAACCTGGATTTTTTATTCTGTCTGCTGTCACGCTCTCGTTGCTCATTACTCCTTCCTTCTGTAAAACCTGATGTGTGTATGCTAGGAACAAGTGGCATACCACCTAGCATGTTGTGGTAAGGACTCTGTGAGTTTACTCTTTGAAACTTTGGCTCTGAATTTTCCAGGATCCAGAGAGGAATGGAGACTCCATTGGATGTTTTGTCGAGGGCAGCATCGCTAGTACATGCTGATGATGAGAAACGTAAGTCTGAAATTTAGTTCTCTGCTTTGTTGGATCCAGATGCTTTATGTTTGCCCTATATATCAGCCTAGATGCTGGCTTTATCGATCTTTGCATTTTACTGAATCTAAGACATGTAGAAAAATGTCTTCAGAAGCCCTTCAAAGGTCGTCTTCCTCAGGTGCAAAACCAATACGTTGCATTTCAGCTGGTTAGGACGCAAGAGAGAATCATTCCTGTAATTTTGAAAATGTACTTAGCAATTCATAGTAAGGTGCCCCTCTTTCCCAATTGCATTTGCATTGTTAGCAGACGAAAAGTTGTCAAACTAAGGACGATTTGAGAACTCAACGCTCCCTAATAATATCAGTTAGACCTGTTCTCACTTAAGAACACATAGCTGGGTGGGCATGAGTGGGTTGTGAAGATTCCTTTTCAGTTCATAAAAACTAAGAGGTAGACCTTTGTCATTAGTAACGAACACCTCGTTTTCCTTTCACTGCTACTAAAAGGTGAGTACAGGATTTTACCATAGTAAATGGTGTAGTTGCAGCTACAGAGGCTCATGTTGCCAATCAATTGGGTAATATTTTTGCTTTTAACGTTCACGATAAGCGTTTAAGATGGGTTAACTAATGGTAGAATAAGATTTTCAATTCTGCCAAATTGCAGTGCTACTTTGTAGATCAGATTGTTAGCTGCATGCTTAGTAATAAATGTCTTTGCCAGGTTTTTTTCTGAGTAGCGTAAGCACTCAGGAAGTGTGTGCATCTTGGGTATCAATCTGAATAGATGCTCCCTAGAAAAATGGTATTTTGGATTTCAAACTGCGTTTGTGTGTAGCTTCTGTGCATAAAATCACCTTTTAAGATGAATTCAGCTTTTCTTCTTTTGGTCTTTGTTCCTTTATTCTGTATATATTTTTTGAAAAGTAATTGCCCTGAATGTTAAATAAAAGAATTGATTTACTTACTGCTGTAGCTAATCAACTTACTGAAATAATTGCAAAGTAAACAAATACAGTGTATTTGGACAACAAGTCCCAGAATTTTTGTGTATATTCAAATAGTCAAGATAATGTAGCTCGCTCTTTCAGAAGATTATAAGATGAAGGTTTCGTGCCCTGATGAGCTCTTCTGTATCACTGGTTCTTAGCTTTATAATGAATATTGGTTGTGCTGTTCTTTCACGTTCACCTTGCTGCTGGATGAGCACCAAGTTTTTACAGATCCCACTGTAGTAGGATGATGTGGTTGATTGCTACAGTTATTGACTATTACTGGTGAACAGCAGTGGAAGTCCTTGAGGAAATAATTTCAACCGTGATTTTGGCCTGGGGGATTTCTCTTGTAAACTAACATATATTTCTAGAAAAGGCAAAAGCTTAGCCTATTTTCCTTTGACTACATTTTTATTTTCTTAAGCTTAAATGTGTTCTCTTTGGTTAACTGTTGCCTAAGATTCCAGTTTGATTTTGAGTTCCACAGGGTAGGAATGTTGGGCTGGATTTAGAGAATCCAGAGGAAGTCTGATTCAGTGCAACTTGCATGTGAGGAAGCTGATATGTATCTGGTTCTAATTTACATTCCTTTAGTCTTACCACTTAGACTTAATTAGATTTATGCCACTCTGCAGCTTCTAGCTTATGCTGTCTCTGAGTTTGTGCTGTTGTTGTGCATATTGCACACCAAGAATGCCGCAGTCTGAAAAGCTGCTACAAGGAAGAAATGAGTAGTCCAGAGCAGGCACTGAACTTGCACTTTCTTGTGTCAGCTTTTGCGGAAACGGCACCAGCCAGACTTCGCTCTGTGTTACAGAGTGGCTGCTACCAGCCTGAAGTTAGTCTCGATCTTGAATTTAGCAATTGTCCTTGAGCTTTCCAGTAAAGAGCCTGGCACGCTGCTCCTGGAGTTCTAGCAGTGGTCCTCTCTGCACTTCTGTATCCCCTGTTCGCTTTGTCTGACACGTAGAATTCTACGTTGAGTTTCTAATACTCCAGTCAGGACCAGGAATGCAATAATTTCTTTTTTTTTTTTTCCCCTTTCGTTAAATCGGATTACTTTCAGATACTTGGTATCTGAACAAACTATAGAATTTATTTCAATGACGTTTCTTGTATTTAAGTAATACATACAGGTAATTTTATTGTTGATTCATTGGAAAAAATTCCAATGGGTTCTTTTTGACATTTCTAATGATATCATGAAGTTTCCTGCTTCCAAAGTTTTGAATAAGGATTTCAGATTAATTTAGTTTCTGAAACATTTCTGTCTTACACCGAGTCTTTTATTTTTGTGCTGGAATAGAAATTTGTCTAACTCCTGATGCCCTTTGCACATTTCATGGTCGAAATTTTCTCCTATTTTTTGAGAGGAGAGCAAAGGAAATGTAGCTCTACGCTATCCTGACATGACAATGCTACCAAGAAACTAGTGGTTAGATTCCACTAGTGAAACGATAAATCTACTTGTTAAGACGATTCAACTCACCTCAGATATTCTCATCTAAGCTATATGCCATGAAACAGTTGAAAACTGCTAATTTGCCATTTTTTAAAGATCATTTTAAGCTATTAAGGTATCCGTTTTAACTATAATATCTCAAAATTACTCCTCTTCAAAGTAGTTTACTATTACAGTTTTTGTAAGAAAAATAAAGGTGGTCTTAGCACTTCTTCCGTGTCATCTAGTGTGAGAAGTATATGCATAATGCATATAAAATATTTTTGAAGTTAAACTGTGTGTGCTCCTACACAAGGTATAAAGCTAGCTGAAGTTGTTAGTGGCCTCTTATTCATACATATCAATAATTTTCACTACTGCTTTTCTTGAAAGCGTTAGTACTATTTGTACGCAAACCCTTGGCCCTCTTGCAGACATCTTAAATTGCAAACTTTCACACCCCGATGTGCTTTAATTCCATCTCCCCCTCAACTTCAAACTGATTTACATAAATCAGCAGCTTTCAAGTGCATTCACTGGATCCAAGCAGTGCAAATTCAGGTCCTTGCGAAAAAAACAAGGTTTATTTCCTGAAGCTGGTAGGTGTTCAATTTTATTCTTGTTTGTCTGGCTGTATTCAGAGGAGGAATATTACCAGTATCTGTGAATTTAATTCTTTCTAACGTGAAGGATCCTCTTATCTCTGTGGGCACTCTCCGCAGTGGCAAGTAATATAGAAGTGTCTTAGTGTATATATAAATCACACTTTTTAAAACAAATACGTTTAAACTTACCAGCACTTAAAGAAATGAATGAGGTGTATGCCTGTGTAGATTTCCCGGAATGGTTATTGCTTCCTTAAACAAATACGACCTTCAGTTTGGTTTGGTTTGGTTTTTTTGCAGCTGCACCTATGTCAGTAAGGTTGACCCTCAGTGATACGTTAGCACTGCGCCCTGCTTTCAGCCGCATCTCTGTTTTATTTCGTGAACTATACTATATACTATATTTCAACACCTCCCGGTTTAAATCATTCTGCACTTGTTACCAAAGAAAATTTATGAAACACATTTGGTTAACTACCGTGTCATGGAAATGATTAATTACGGAGAAGAAACGATTACTGTAATTTTGTATTTGTAACTGTTACCGCTGTGATGCAAGCAGTTATTTAAGCTTATGGTATAGTGGATCTGTACCTAAACCCCTCTTGCCCTGCCCCCCCCCCCAAAAAAAAAAAAAAACAACCCAAAAAACTGAACAAAAGACGACCGACACTTCTTTAGCGGTGATAACAGTTAAAGGAGAGGATAAAGATATTTCCTAATGGAGTTCATTGTTTACTTGTTGTCCAAACCTGGACTTCCACTTCAGGGGACGTAATTATTAGCCAGTCACCTTGAAGGCTTGTCAGTAATTGCTTACTGGTCAGTAGTGAAGGGAAGGGCTATAGGAAGCCCGTGCTGTTTACGAGCAGCTGTTCAGGGCAACTATTTTATCTGTAAGTGGCATCTGTGAAGTTTTGCTGGGTTTTTTTCAATGCTTCAGAAGCGGGCTTTGTATGAAGTGAACATCTGTAAGAGCTGTGTATGTACGCTGTCTCTTTAATGTTATCGTGGCTGGAAGGCTTATGGAATGCGCATTATTGTACAGTTGCAAAAATCAGGTTTACAATGAGATGCTTGATACTACTCATTGCTCTTCCGTTCCTCCTCTTTTCCTGTACTGCTCTTACTGGGGTTGTACTGATTTCTCACACGTTCAGGACTCAAGCTGGCTATTTTTAGAAGACCACAGTATAAGCTGGTAGTATTTAAGTAAAGACAAAGAATTACTGAAAGTACAGTTTTTCTTCCCATAATTGTGTTGAACAGCAAGCGTTCAAACATTAACGAGGATTATCATTTTGTATTTATCTCATCTAAAAATAACGGGTTTGGGAACTGGTCTTTCAGCTATAAACAGCGTTTTAAATGCATAATCTTGTTTTTGAGAAAATAGAGCAGGAAAGTGCTCATAAGGACTTGCACTGGCAGAATGTGTTGAAAGCACTGCGTACTCAGCCCGTGCTGGTTTGATAGTAACGCTTTACTTACGCTTCCCTCCAATATGCAAGTCCAATTTAAGAATATGGGGACGAATGAGAAAAAACATGTTGTTTCTTACTGTCTCAGAGTAATATAGTGAAAATTCTGTTGCTGGCAAACAGAAGAAAATATACTTCCACAAGGAAATGAAAGGTTTGGAAACAGCTAATAAATGGCACAATAAAGTCCTGGGTAATAGCTTTGCATTCTAACGCATTGTACCAAATCCATACCTGTTGCGTCTTGATTTATGTTTTAAAAAACTGATACAGGACTACATTTTTTTTTTTTTTTAAAAAAAAAAGGTGATCTTTGATCAAGCCATGCTTCTTGCACATGTACCATGAGTCGCGTGCGTCATCCTTGTGTGCGTGGAAGCCTGGAATTGCTATTCCACACTTCTTGCCTGTGAACACTATTATTGTTTGGCAACAGTTTCTTTTATGTGGTTTAGTTTAATCCACTTCAAATAATTAAGCTAGACCATCCAAGTGGATATTTCTAGTACAGAAGAATTATTGTGCTTTAAAATCCCTGCCCTAATCCACTTTGTAATAAAATCCTCATGTAGACAAGATCTACAAATCAGTTTTTACTGTTCCTCATTCATATCAGTTAGTTCAGTTAGGAGAATGGATTTAGTGCTGGCTAACGTCTCATAATTAATAAATATGCAACGATTAGTTGTTTTGGATAGCTGATCCTAAAAAAGATAGTACTTTAAGGCTGAGTTAAGAACAATTTATTGTTTTTTAACACTTTTGAAGAGGATGGCGACTCTTCAAGCTTATTGTCTTTAAATACAAAACAAGCAATATTTATAATAGAATTAGACTTTCGTATTGCTGTTTGTGATGAAGATGTTAATGATGAAATATTTCTAGCATCATCAGGACTTTTCACCTACATTACTGTTTGTTTTGTAAATTTATAGCAAACTATGGGCAGTGAGCCTAAGGCAGGTTTTAATATCAATGTTTGCAGCAGTTTAAATAGCTTCCGTCCTACTGTGTGAACACTTAAATCAGCACTGAAAATATTTAAGATCCCGAAGGTTTTTTGACTGACTAAAAGTGAGGAATTGCATAGAACTTGCTATATGAATGCAATTAGTACAATGACAGTCTCAACAACTGGTTTCATTTGAGATTTGCTTTTTGGGGGGGGGGGGCAGGGCGGGGTTGGGGTTTTCTTGGTTTGGGTGTTCTGTTTGTTTGGTGTTTTGGTTTTGTTTTGGTTTTGTTTTTTTGCTAGAGATTCATCTGCTTCAGAAAAATGGGAAACGGTGATAGCATTTTTACACAGAAGTGAAATAGCAGTATCATGTCAGAGTCCTTGTTTATTTTCACAAGTTCGCCTCATTCCGGGTAGAACCGGGAGGAATAATGCATGCTTGTAGTAAGGATGATAAATATTATATAGCAAAGTATTACTTAAAACAAGGTGAAAAATTTCCAATAGAACATAATCTTGTCATATGACTTGTCCTTTGTGTTTTTATTTGCACATATATATCCAAAATAGCAAATCTTGGAACAAAGAAATAAATGGAAAAAGTCTTAGCTGCATGTTGGAGTTAAGAGGTATTTCAGTATTAGTTCTCATCTATGGAACATTTGTTTTAGGGGTGGAAGGGAATCAAGTTGGTTCAATAAGGGCAACCTGGAGCATGTTTAGAGTTCTTGTGAAATCTAAAATGTGTTTGTGTACCGAACCTTAATTCTCAGATAGTTTTGATGGTAAACTATTTTCCCTTCATGCTAGAATTCTTCATTTTGCGTCCCCAGTAATAGGTATGATACACTTAAGAGTTTAGTGCATCACCACTTCTCTGTTTCGTGTTTATTATTGCTGTAGTTTGTGATTCTTCTTTTCACTCTAACAACCTTGAGAATGTTAATGTTACCTGTAGTACTTGGCGCTGTGCAAATACATGGGAAAAGGTAGTCCCTGTTCTCAAGGCAGACCGTCGGGGGCAGGGAGCAGAGCACCGCTGTCGTGATACAGGGCTGCTTCTCGTGAGCCAGCGGGTCAGAAGCAGAGATGCCAGCTCGCCTGTCTGGATTCCTACTTGTAGCACCTCGTTCACCGCGCTGCCAATGCCGTAGCTTCTACCGGTCTGTAAAGCAACCTGGCAAAAAAGTCCTAGCGGAGTTTGATGCCATGAACGCTGTTGCTACCGTGGAAGTGGAATTCCGTGGGTAGGCAGTCCTGCTCCTCTTCTGCCTGTCGCTTTTGGAATATTCAGGAAATAAATTGGTTATTGTCTTTTACAGTAGCTCATAGTTGCACCATAAAAGTGCTCATAGGGAATTGTCCTTAAGGAATTCTTTGCTTTGAAGAGTGTCATGCTAGTTTCTGTTCCTTTAGCTGGGCAAGTCATTGTAGATAACCTTAAGATACCATGGCCAGCAGGGCTGACTAAATCACTGTCTTGTTTTTTCCCAATTTAGGTTAGATAAAAATCTCCCTTATAATGGAAAGGTTGTATGTGATGTTTCTATTAAAAATCTTGCTTCCTATGACTTTTCATAGGAGTCATTTTTGATCTTAACCTCCTACTTTTTGTTTTGCAGGACAATACTGGCTGAAATCCTGCTTGGCTAGGATGAGGGCAACACAACCACGTTAGCTTAGGTTTTTCTTTTGCATTCTGTAAATAAATTTAACAGTATTTTGTATCCATGTTGTTCTTCCATGCTTTCAAAGTTTGGGGATTTTTAATCGGTGTTTGTCAACTCTTGGATGTCTCTTATTAACCAGCGCAGTGCAACCCTTCATTTAGAGCTTGACGACTCCTTCAGAAGACTTTTCCCTTACTGGGTTGAAAGGAGGGTAAGAAGTGCGTCGTGCTTATTTCTCGTGTGAAAATAAGTGGACGCTCCATATGGATGTTTGTTTCTTCTTTTATGGTAAATTAAAATATTGATTTGGTTGTCTTTCTACCAGGTTGGTGACTGGATGAATATGTCTGTTGGTTCAGAGAAGAGGCAGATATTTCATATAGGCAAAGTGTTACATCTTGAAAAGTAGAGGTATGGTTAGACTTTGGTGTCTGCAGCTGGGTTTAATATACTGAATACTTTAATTGCAGAAATTAATGTGCAATTAAGTAATTGAATAGCTTTTATGAATTAGCAACTGTGCTTGTGGTCAGAGCTTATCTGTGATGTCTAGCAAAAGAGAAGCTTAAATTTTCTGGAGGAAAAGCTAAAATCTAAGAAGCAGTATCAGTAAAAATCTACGTTTGCAGTCCCTCAACAGCTACGAGAGGTGTTAAAAGTAGATTTGTCAGCTAGTCATTTACGTAATGTTTAATCAACGGTAGGGGAAGAGCGGGAGTCCTGTTAGTTTTGGAGTGAATTTGTGGCATAAATCATCTTCTTTTACTGAAAGAGGGAAAAATATGGAAGTGTGATGTTTCAGTTTGGTAATAACATGATGGAAAAACATACGTGGTTCGGTCATTGAGATGCAGCCTGAATCATCTTTTGTTGCTGTATGAATACCAAAAGCCTTAAATAATAAAACTCTATGAGTAATAACATGCATAGTGTTCTGCTTTTAAATTTATGAACCATACAGACCAGAAAATAGTAATGTCTTCTCTGTTTTAAATATCAGTTAATCTGTTTTTCAGTAAAATACCCAAATGGCTGAATTCCTAACCTTCTGCTTTTTGACTTTTAAAAGCCTTTATTTTACTGTTTATATTACTCGGTATTTCACAGCGTAGCTTCCTGTAAATGGTGTCAGGGCCATTTTATCATTTTTAGGGTTTTCTTGAAAGTAGGAGTGTTAAATTGGATAACTGGTTGTTTGGGTTGTGTTGTTTTGTTTTTTTAAAAATAAAAAAATTATTCTTACCTCCAGAAAGCTTCACCCTTTTTTTCTCAAAGTTTATTGTAGCAAGGAAATAAAGACTGAGGAGAGTTATGTTTTCAACTTGTTAAATAGGCTGGAAAATGGGGCAATTGTCTGCTTGGCGCCTGGATGTATTTTAATAGCAGTAGAACACCATTAGCACGATCAGTGGAGTGATGGTAATGCCTTCAGGAACAAAAGTGTCTAAACATTTTTTTCGAATTAATTTTAAAAAAAAACATTTGCAAGAGGTTCAGCTGCCTACGGTTTGTAAACACGTTGTAGCATCCTTGAACATACCAGATGTTCCTACCCAAGCTGCACCAGCTCAGGAAACAGGCTGCTCAGAGTTCCTGGGCAACGTCAGCCAGACAATACAGCTTTTCTTTCTGAATCCTTTGCAGCTAATTGGTGATAAAGTATCTGCTGTGATTGGTGGCATTACCTCCAAGTAAATGATGTTTACAGAAACACTATCTCTTGAGGTGTTGTTGGGCGAATGGAGGGGAAGGAGTCTTCTTACTAGAATGGAATTTGTCATCAGATACCAACCATTGCTCTGAAAATCGCAGCTGACTGAATACCGTATTGTTAAGCGTGGTAGCGCGCACATAAAAGTATGGAACTTGTCAATGCACGTGCCTCTAAATGATTGTAGTTTCTGAAATGCTATACTTGGAACTTGGTGCTCAATTTGTATATTTTACAATAGTATTTATTTGTTATATCCTGAATTTTGAAACAATGCAGGGAAATTATTCAAGCATTAGGTTTGTGCGTTAAGTTTTCTGGCAGTGACTGAGAGGACATAAATGGACTGGGTTTTACAGCTAGGCAGAATATACTAGCATGTGAAAATCTGGCCATTCTTCAGGTGGTAAATATTATTTGGCTTATTTCATTAAAAAAAAAAAGTTCTTCCTTAATTAGAAATACTGCAGGCTGACTTGTGAAATGCAGGGTGCTTTCCCAGGATGTTCTTTCCACATCTTGAAGAGCACAGAGAATCAGGACAAGCTTGGAAAATTCGCTGTCACACGTGAAAAGCTAGCATTCATATGGGGCAGAATTATGAGAGGAAGAGAGTTAATATATTTCAGAAATACTTCGGATGCGGTGTATTTACTATTGTCCGTCTACTTTTCCCTATCTGATTGTTTTTGTAGGTACTTATTTCAACACTTCACCCATCTGTCTGGAAAGGTGAGAAATAGAGTGCTGTGCAGCTTCCCCATTGCCTCTTGCCCGTAGCCGTGCCGTCCCTCCCCTTGCTCGGGTGCTCCCCACCAGATGCCATACATTCTGGAGCGACTGCAAGTCATTTTCCAGATGGCAAAGCAGGGCTTTTTGGGAAAGAGAATGTCTTTGGCGCAAGGTAGTGATTCTTACTTTTGTTTATGCAGGCGGGCAAATCTGGAGGTACCGTTTTCTGTAAGCAAATGAAAAGATTGTATTTAAGAACGGAGGACTGAGTAAACTGTGTTCGGTTAGGGTTTTCAAAACCCTATGCTGAAAAAAGGGTGATTTTAGTTAAATACATAGTTTTTGTACACACACAGTATGTTAAAACAGTATTAATGTTGTAAAGTCAATTCTTTTAGAAGCAGTGCGGTGTTAAAATTGAGGTGGTCCTACACAGTCTTTAGTCCTTTTTCGGTTACACAGTCTCTGGTGAAATGATTATAGAATATTTACTGTTGTAAATAGAAATATGCAAGTTCTTACTTAATGAGCATATGTCTGGTATTTTCTTTTCCCTTGCTGGGAACCCAGACTTTATTTATGGTATGCCATTCAAATTCTGACCTGAAGGAGGAGGGATCTGAACATGGGTTTTCCAGTCCAAGATGAGTGTCCTAATTAATAGCTTATGAAATAAAAGGAGGATACAGTCAATGATCACACTCTGTTTTACTAACTCATGACTTTTGTTTTGTTACTTAAGAAAAAAAAAGAAAAAAAAAGCAGCAATACTTTGTTTCAGGCTGAAGGGAGCATATTTCTCCCCCAAGAAGCTTTTACTTGCTTTTAATTTTTCCCCTCTTTTGCTGCTGAACCAAAAATCAATTGCTTGTGTAAGCATAATTCTGGCTACAAATCTGCTACGCAGCTATAAACAATGTCACTACAGAAACTTCTGACATCCATAAGCTTAAAAGGAGAAATGCTTATTATTTGGCAAATTGAAGAGTGATTTATTACTCTCTTATCATTTATTTTTCCCTTCTGTTCTGAGTACTTTTGTCCATCCACTGCAACAGCGTTGTATTAGGTGATAATACTTTCATAACACTGGAATTCAGTTTACTTCAAATATATATTTATTGCTTTGTAAGAGAGAGAAATTACAAACGGTAGTTGGACAGATAGTGTCTTTTGTGTGGTCTTGTTTTAAATCAAATAATTTTAGTACATGCACTAGGCTTAATTTTGCTTAATTTTTCCACCGAAAGGGTTGTCAAGCACTGGAACAGGCTGCCCAGGGAAGTGGTTGAGTCGCCATCCCTGGAGGCATTTAAAAGACGTGTAGATGAGGCGCTTAGGGACATGGTTTAGTGGTGGACTTGGCAGTGCTGGGTTGACTGTTGGACTTGATGATCTTAAAGGCCTTTTCCAACCTAAACGATTCTATGATTCTATTCTATGAAATTGTGGCAATTGCAGTAACTGCTTTTATTTTCTGGGTCATGCCCATGTTGTCTGCTTGGTTCACGTGAAAACATCTGTGCATTACAGTTGTAACTTTATTACTGTAAATCTCTGGCCTTCATTTGCTTGCTTCAGAGCCGGATATATCTGGCTCATAATAGCAGAAGAGTGACAGTTCATCTATGGCTCCATCTGCCTGTCTTAACGCACCTCTTGCTTAGCCTGACCTGGAACGCATTTGGTTATATAAACATGCAAAAATGTTACTTTCCCCTCTGAACTCACCTCCAAATTATGAGATAAATTAAGGACCTCTTTCACTAGTTTTTATCCTCAGAGTTACCTCATCGGTAGACAATCTCCTTCCATGACCAGGTGACCCGCCTGGTGGAGGAGGGAAAGGCTGTGGATGTGGTCTGCCTGGACTTCAGTAAAGCCTTTGACGCTGTCTCCCACAGCATTCTCCTAGAGAAGCTGGCGGCTCACGGCCTAGACAGGTGCACTCTTCGCTGGGTAAAAAACTGGCTGGACGGCCGGGCCCAGAGAGTTGTGGTGAATGGGGTTAAATCCAGTTGGCGGCCGGTCACGAGCGGTGTTCCCCAGGGCTCAGTACTGGGGCCGGTCTTGTTCAATATCTTTATCAATGATCTGGACGAGGGGATCGAGTGCTCCCTCAGTCAGTTTGCAGATGACACCAAGTTGGGCGGGAGTGTTGATCTGCTGGAGGGTGGGAAGGCTCTGCAGAGGGACCTGGACAGGCTGGATCGATGGGCTGAGGCCAATGTATGAGGTTCAACAAGGCCAAGTGCCGGCTCCTGCACTTGGGCCACAACAACCCCAGGCAACGCCACAGGCTTGGGGAAGAGTGGCTGGAAAGCTGCCCAGAGGAAAAGGACCTGGGGGTGCTGGTTGACAGCAGCTGAACATGAGCCGGCAGTGTGCCCAGGTGGCCAAGAAGGCCAACGGCATCCTGGCCTGTATCAGAAATCGTGTGGCCAGCAGGAGCAGGGAGGTGATCGTGCCCCTGTACTGGGCACTGGTGAGGCCGCACCTCGAATCCTGTGTTCAGTTCTGGGCCCCTCACTACAAGAAGGACATGGAGGTGCTGGAGCGTGTCCAGAGGAGGGCAACGAAGCTGGTGAAGGGCCTGGAGCACAAGTCTGATGGGGAGCGGCTGAGGGAACTGGGGGTGTTCAGCCTGGAGAAGGGGAGGCTGAGGGGAGACCTCATCGCGCTCTACAACTACCTGAAGGGAGGTTGTAGCGAGGTGGGGGTTGGTCTCTTCTCCCAAGTAACAGCGATAGGACAAGAGGAAATGGCCTCAAGTTGTGCCAAGGGAGGTTTAGATTGGACATTAGGAAAAATGTCTCTACTGAAAGAGTGGTCAGGCCTTGGAACAGGCTGCCCAGGGAAGTGGTGGAGTCACCATCCCTGGAGGTATTTAAAAGACGTGTAGATGAGGCGCTTAGGGACATGGTGTAGTGGGCATGGTGGTGTTGGGTTGAGGGTTGGACTCGATGATCTTAGAGGTCTTTTCCAACCTTAATGATCCCATGATTCTATAATATAGTGGTTTTCAAATAGCAGTCTAGAATTCAAATACGTTGAAGTTCAGCAGTGTTGGCCTCCGATTGAAATCTGTGATCTTACTGTGCAGGGGCCTCGGGCTTTGTGAGAATTTCAGAACATATTTATTGCATAATGCTGGCACTTACCATAATTATATTGTTTTATGTGTTGTCATACCTACCTAACCAAACTAATTCTTTTATTTCAAAATGATGAGCTTGTTTTTAGAAGTGTAGTCGAATAGTTAATTAGCTTTAAATGTATTAACATTTATAGTAGTCCTTAATAAAATTGTTATAAATCGATAATATTACTGTTCTCTTGAATAAAATATGTGAGAACCTTAGGCTTGAGAATGTCATTTTTCAGTGTTTGAATATGAAGGAAAGTAATGGGCTTTCCACTGTCGTCTTCTGTGGAAAGAAAAAGCAATTCGGAAATTTTCAGTCTATTCTTTTTACAAAAATCTAGATAGGTGTTTTGGGGGTTTGTTTAGTAGAATAATAGTTAACCAATCTCAATGGAAGCCTCTGAGCTGTCTGTCTCTTCTTGACTACAGTACTTGATAGACTTTATCTGAGTTAATAGCAGTAACTGGTTACATGAATATCTTGTGGTTCCATGAGGCGGCGGGGTCAGCTGCCTTAATCCGTTTGACTGAACTTCTCATGACTCCCACCAGATGTTTTGCCTTTAAAGGTCAGTTTAACTTTCTGACCAGACTAGCTCCTTGCTTCCCATGCCAACATAGTTAAGAACTGGAATGTAGTTTGACATCAAGAATGAAATTTCATGAATTTCTTTTTCGCTTCCTTAGTTATTCAACCAAATCTCACGAAACCCACTTTCATAACAACTGCCAGAGCATATTTAAAAGGATAATACAATGTCAGAAGAAAAAGATTATATGAGGAATTAGAATGTGTTGGTTTTCTGAATAGTTTAAGGCAGAATCATTGAAATTCTAAGCAGTGTATTTTAGTAATGTCTACTTGTATTACAATATTATATAGAAGCATGCTTGTACTAGGCATTGAAAAATATGCATCATTAAATTCCTGTCCAAAATGTATGGTATGCATATCTGTGGTTCTAAAAACAGCTGCAGAAGATTGGGCAATTAATGGAATCAAACACCATTCTTGACAATGGAAGCGGCAGGAAAAATTTGCCCCTCAGAAGACCAGGGAAAGGCATGAAGTTTCAGCAAACTGTAAACTCTCGTCAAGAAACTGTTAGCTCTTAAAATGAGAAATGTTTGTGTCGTAATGTGTTTTCAGGGAGAGTCATAATGTGCTTCTCCGTTGGAACGTGAGATCTGTTTTACCACAGCCGCATTACGCATCTTGCGAGTGGCCGAAGCCTGTAGTAGGTCTTTCCGAGGGAGTTTTTTTTGAACCCTGGACGTTACTTGGTGGCTCACACCTGCGAGTGCCAGCTTAGCCGGGCGTAACCGGGCGGGAATGTGATCTGGATGGTGAATCTCTGCGGGGATTCCTGCAAGTATCTTGTGACTTCCCTTCATAGATTGATCATGGATTATGTGAAAGAATGTGTAGTAGACTTGCATGTGGGAATTACTACTGTGCTTACTATGGTGCTCAATAATAGGAGTATTTACTCCATGATGCAATTTACAATGTCATTTGGCACATGTGTATACGTTTTGTTGAGCTACTCTGTGAAAATTTCAGTATTTTATTGCCACTAATAAAATATTGTTGTTAATAAAATAATCCTGCACAAAATTGGTTTCTCAACCAGCAGCTTTGCTGAAGGGTTCAAGAACTCTGCTGCATTCAGAAGAGGGAAAAATTACCATGTTTCTTCATTTAATTCTCTCTTCAAAGCTTAATATCTCCATTTCTATAGGTAGAGAAGGAGTAAACAAATTGGTACAGCTACGGGACAACTACAGCGTCATGCTGAAATAACAACTTGAATCTTGCTTAGCTGCCTTTATTCTTATGTGCTTCCAGTATAGTTCTCCCTAGCTAGACTGTTTTTTATGGTGATCTGTTCATATTTGCATGCATATGTCTATCTGATCTTCTGATAATTTTAAAATAGACCTGCCAGATTATTTTTGTTTTTACTTGTCAGAAATAGGACATAGTGGTATTATGAGCTGTTCCACTGACCTTAATGCAGTCACGCTAATGCTACTGTCTTTCTGCTTTCAATCATACCCAACTACTAATTAGTAATGAGAGGAAGATTGTGACAATAGAAAAATGTAGGTCTTGACTACTACTTCTGGCTATTCCCTTCTAACAATCACTGACCTGTTCAAACATGGGCACCTCTGCTCTCCTTACCTTTTCAGTTATTAATAACAGAAGATTTGTATTTTCTGGTAGCACTCAAGTCATTTCAGATCACTTTTAAAACAGAATAGATACATACTTGCTGCCTTGCGGTATTGTACTAGAAAGAAAATCATGAGAGTAAGGATCCAGCATGGGATGAATATGACAAGCCTGAAGAATTTTTTATGGAGTGGCAGAGATGGACTTTCTGGTAGAACAGAGTAGGGGTCACTCGGGAGATCTCCAGCAGAACGGGACACTGGGGAAAGACGTGTGTGCTGCTCACAAGTGGAGGTCCAGGTCAGGTCTTCTGGCTGCGATGTGAGGCGAGGTGTCCTGGGGGTTATGCTAGACTTGATGGTGGTTATAAAAAGCTGAAAGGTGATGTGCCAGCAAGACAGGAGGTAGTGGACAGCGGACTGCAGTGAAGAGTCTGCTGACTAGTAGACTTTTTTTCCCAGTGGTGTATTATGGGATTCCGTGCATATTTTATAAATGTAACGAACATGTGTAAAGTACTAAAGAAAGATTTTAGCAGAAGACCTTTTTATATTTCCCAATTTGGATTCTAAACATATTTTTACGTACTCTTTATTTCCTTTTTCTCTTTGGGTCCCTGTTCTCCGTTAAGTTGGAAAGAGGTTATCGTTTTCATTTTATGGCTGAAATTGCATGTTTGTTGAAGTAAGTGGAAAAGACTTGTACAAATGATGCTACTTTATGACTTCTTTTATTTTGACTATTCTACACAAAAAAGATAATTAATTTCTCCAGTAGGTGTAGAATACCTGTTGTTTCCTATGAGAAACAGAAGCTATGGTAGAAATGAGAATCTTTTTTTAAAAAAAAAGTAACTCGCATCGTTATGTGAGTTACTTCATGATGTGCCAAAACTCCAGTAGAGCTGCGTCTTCTTTCAAAGAAACTTTGGATTCTCTTTGTCTCCCATATTGGGGAAAAAAACCCAGCTGACTTTTTACTGCATTCTTGTAAAACACAGCATCTCAATGTTTAAAGGCAAGTGTATCTAACTCTTTCATTTACTTACCAATTTTTATTACCTGTTGCAAGCTGCAGCTACTGATTGTTAATGTTAACTGTGAGAATTCAGCAATGCATGGCCTTGATTTGTTACCTGTCTGTCACCTTCTTTCGAGTGCTATGGCTACCAACTTCTTGACCAGGATATTTATTATTGTTGTTGCCTATGCTTGAAGTGCTCGATGCGGCGCCTTGATAACTGCTTGGCATTTCTACCAGGGTAGAAATAGCCATAAGTACCTTTCTGCCAAAACAGTAAATCCTTTTTATCTTTTTCTGAAAAAGTTTAGTAATTTCCTTTGGGTTTGTATCTATAGCTCACCCAGTCATTCATTTTTGAATGTCCAAAAAAAAAGATAAGCTTATGTCACTAACATGTGTCCTTTCCTTCTTGGTCACTTTTCTTATCATTATGGGAGTTAACTTCATGATGTGCCAAAACTCCAGTAAAGCTGTGTTTTTCTTTCAAAAAAACTTCGGATTCTCTTTATCTCCCATATTAGAGAAAAAAACTTAGTTGACTTTTTACTGCATTGTAAAACACAGCATCTCAACATTTAAAGGCAAGTGTATCTAACTCGAATTTAGAATAAAAATAATATTTCATTGGAGAGCTCTCTCTCTTGTGGATATGATAGTTTCCTCTCCATAATCTTATGGGTTTTTTCCCCTCTCTTCTAACCCAGAACTGCAGTTTCTCTGTTTGAATCCTCTCACGGTGAAGGTCACTGCTAGTAGACAGGTTGGGGACTTGCTTAGTATTCCACATGCAATTCTGGCAAAACTCACGGTTCTGTTTTCATGACACAAGAAAAAATGAATGAATCTACACAATACACTTTGTTTTAAGCATAGTAACTGTTAAATGGTGATTCTAAACAACTGTGTTAGGAAAAGGGGGAGGTGATTTTGAATTATTTTCTAGTATGGTTGTACAGAATGATGACAAACAATTTAAAAGGGGGTTGAAAAAATACCCAAAAAATGCAACCAAAAAGTCTCTCTTTTAGAGATATGGAAGCTTTAGAAAGAGTGTATGCTAATCTCTATTTTATAATGATTTCTTTTGTTTTTTCCTTAGATTAGTTATGTCTAAGTATTGGTCTTGACAGAGAGTTCAAAATTTAATAAGCTTTCTGTATATATTCTGTATTTATGCTTACGTTACTGAGAATTTTGGTTTGAGGTGTGCTTTAGTTCTTGGGTTTTTTAAGCCAATGCTTAAATATAAACATATGAAGGAAAATATTTACACACCTGTATTTATTAAAAAAAAAAAAAAAAGAAAAGATGAAACAGAGCAAAAAGGATTTGTTATTTATAATGACCCAGGAACAGCTTTTAGAGGGTTCCTATTTGTCTGTGTAAAACACTGATAGTCAAATATGCCTGTGCATTCAGACTGAGACTGTGAAATAAATAGTGATGGAATTCTCATATTTAGGGGCCACTGCCAGCTGTTTCTAAACTAGAATTGTTGCAAATCCAGAAAAATGAGTGAATATTGATAAATGGCTTGTAACAGTTTTAATCCTGAGAAGGATTGGGGACATGTGTAGTAGCGGATGTATATAATCACCAAAAGGATATCTTGGGATCCCAAGCCGGACACCAGCTAAGCTGCTGATAACCCTGTGTCCTGGCAGCTGCAGGAGGCAGCCACATGTTAAAGGTTGCACGCATTTTGCTATTTTTTGCATAATTCTTCACATGAGGTGTGCATGTGTGAGAGAGCTGCATTCACTCATAATCCCTATGACAATTGTTTTATGCCCTGCAGAACATGAAAATGAGTTCTGGTATTTGTGATAAGCGTATCAGCTCCTTTTTCAGAATTAGTCCTTTGCATTCTCTGAGCTCTTTCGTTTATTTTTCTTTCTACCTGCCATTATGGAGGCAGTATTGTGTGGTTATTCTTTTGTTCTGTCTGCGTGTGGGTAATAGATTGCAGGCTGAAAATGAAGTTACAACTTATTGTTGGAATTAAGTTCCATCGGCTAACTATTTAATTAAATGTTCAATGTGAATTGGTGTCCTTACATTTTTGGTGTTTGTATGGCTGTAAGGAAATCCACTTAATGTCATTTGTAAAGTAACTGAGATTATTTTAATTTCAAGAAATTGCACTGAAATTAATTGTATTAATGTAATGAAATGTAATGAAATATTTAAAATCTTTAACGCTTTTATCCAATAATTAAGTAATATTGCTAGTCTTGAATTTTTTTTTAATGTTTCTTTTGCGTTTTGCTGAAATAGCAAAAAATAATTTGAAGATCCTTTGTTTCAGTTGAGAATGTATTCCTAGAACAGTGGAACAGAGGTTTGTGTCATCAGCTTTAACTGAAACGTACCTCACTGCAATTTGATAGTTGCTCTTTTAAAGGTATATTGCTAACAGTGAGTGAAAGATGTGGTGAGAAATGTAGTAAAATGGGGGTGGAGGAATTATAAGATAGGCTGCCCTGTGCCAGTACATTCTTAGCACATTTAGCACAATTTCTTTGCAGTGGTGTGAATTGTTGGGGGGCTATTTTAGCCTATAATTCATAAGAGTTTAGGTATATAAATATTTTTATAAGGCATAATATCTCGGTCATTCTGAAGTAAATGTACGAGAAGAAAACTGGAAAGAGAATTCTGTAGAGAATTCTGTAGGGAATTAAGCTGGAGGTTGGGGGGTGTGGGGAGAAAGGAATTGACGACTTAAAAGATCCTTTAAGAGCTGCAGCATTATTTCTTAAAATCTGTTACAGTCATATTTTAGCTGATAAGGATTTTTTCACATTGTAGGGTTCGGTTTTGTCACTATAGTGTGAAGTAGGTATTGAATCTGTTATGATTTAAATCAATGACAACAATCCCTAACTTTTACTGGTGCAATGTTAGACAAATATGAGGAATAAAATCAACACCGTGCAACATGGTGACTGTTCAGTTTCTGCTGAATTTGAGATATAGACTGTGATTTCCTTGCTTGTGGTGAGCTGACCCTGGCTGGATGCCAGCGCCCACCCAGCCGCTCTATCACTGCCCTCCTCAGCTGGATGCCAGGTGCCCACCCAGCCGCTCTATCACTGCCCTCCTCAGCTGGATGCCAAGTGCCCACCCAGCTGCTCCATCACTGCCCTCCTCAGCTGGATGCCAGGTGCCCACCCAGCTGCTCTATCACTGCCCTCCTCAGCTGGATGCCAGGTGCCCACCCAGCTGCTCTATCACTGCCCTCCTCAGCTGGATGCCAGGTGCCCACCCAGCCGCTCTACCACTGCCCTCCTCAGCTGGGCAGGGGAGAGAAAATACGGCAAAAGGCACGTGGGTCGAGATAAGCACAGGGAGATCACTCAGAAATTACCATCACGGGCAAAACAGACTCGACTTGAGGAAAATCAATTTATTACCAATCAAATCAGAGTAGGATAATGAGAAATAAAACCACATCTTAAAAACACCTTCCCCTCACCCCTCCTTTCTTCCCTTCACTCCCGATTTCTCTCCCTCCTCCCCACCAGCGGCGCAGGGGGACGGGGAATGGGGGCTGTGGTCAGTTCATCACATGTTGTCTCTGCCGCTCCTTCCTCCTCACACTCTTCCCCAGCTCCAGCGTGGGGTCCCTCCCACGGGAGAGAGTCCTCCACAATCTTCTCCAACATGGGTCCTTCCCACGGGCTGCAGTTCTTCACGAACTGCTCCAGCGTGGGTCCCTTCCATGGGGTGCAGTACTTCAGGAACAGACTGCTCCAGTGTGGGGGGTCACAAGTCCTGCCAGCAAACCTGCTCCAGCCTGGGCTCCTCTCTCCACGGGTCCACAGCGTGTGCCAGGAGACTGCTCCAGTGCGGGCTTCCCACGGGGTCACAGCCTCCTTTGGGCATCCCCCTGCTCCAGTGTGGGGTCCTCCATGGGCTACAGGTGGCTATCTGCTCCACCATGGACCTCCATGAGCTGCAGGTGGCTATCTATCTGCTCCACCATGGACCTCCATGAGCTGCAGGTGGCTATCTGCTCCACCATGGACCTCCACAGGCTGCAGGGGCACAGCCTGCCTCACCATGGTCTTCACCACAGGCTGCAGGGGAATCTCTGCTCTGGCACCTGGAGCACCTCATCCCCCTCCTTCTCCACTGACCTTGGTGGCTGCAGAGTTGTTGTTCTCACATATTCAGCTGCAGTTGTGCAGGTTTTTTTTCTTCCCTTCTTAAATATGTTATCCCAGAGGTGCTACCACCGTCGCTGATGGGCTCAGCCTTGGCCAGCGGCGGGTCCCTCTTGGAGCCGGCCGGCATTGGTTCTGTCGGCCATGGGGGAAGCTTCTAGCAGCTTCTCACAGAAGCCACCCCTGTAGCCCCCCCGCTACCAAACCCTTGCCACGCAAACCCAATACATTGCTTTATAGATTGCCAGCCTACAGATAGTTTTGATCTGATGCTCACTGTATTTAAGAATCATCGCTGTTTTCTTGAGGCCGTTTTACACTGTGTATGTAGTGCACACAGAACGAGAACGTCGGGCTTCATTGCTAACTTAGTTTGCAACTGTGCAGAAAAACTTTCAGTATAATCATGCTTTTAACAAGAATTGTCCCAGCGGCCACAGCTTTAGACTAAACTTCAAACGAGCGTTAGTCACCGTTTACATGGTAGGTCGGTGCGTTTCTTCTTCAAAAGATGTTTCAGCAGTAAACTTACCCCCTTTTTCTAAAGCGGTTATGGGTGATGCTCCGAGTGCCGTGTCCTCCCGAGGCGAGCAGCACGGACCCGCGGGCTGCGCGAGCCCCCGCGCCTGCCCCGCTCGTCTGCGGAGCGGGGGCTGCCCGAGGGCGAGAGGTTCCCGTCCTTCGCCTCTGCCCTCTGTGGGAAGCAGCGGATGGGCTGTGCCTCCCTACGCCCCCCCGTCATCCGCTGGCACGGGAATCGCGGCCGCGCACAAGGGTCGGTTAGGCTCTTTCCCAGGCGTGGGGCAGAGCTGCCTGCCTCCCAAAAACGTTACCGAGGCGTTTTCTGCGATTTATTCTCTGAGGCCAAGTCTGCACTTCTGCTGAGGATGGTATTTTTTTTCTGATTCCTTTCCACCGTGCACATTCAGTACCCCCGGATTCTCCACAACTGCAGAGGAAGCAGAATTTCTGTATTTAAACAGCTACTGGTGTCATATCCCTCCCGGTTTGTTCTCGGTTTTAGGCTGTGTACAGATGTTATATCAATGTTACTTGATATGTACAGATGTTATATCAATGTTACTTGGAAACCAATACAAAAAGACAACTTTGTGGAACTGGTGCAGACCCTTATGATGACAAAGTAGTAGCAGTTCGGAGTTTACTCATGATTAACACGCGCTACATCAATTTACAACCATTTTAATTGATTCAAGTCGTCATAGGGCTTACTGCAGTTGAATCAAATCAGATCAAGAATAAACTTTTTAATTGGATTATTAGAGGGGTATACATGTAAGTGTGTGAAGACGAGAACTTGATGTTTCTTTTAGGTTTTTCATGTGCTTATTTCATTTGGGAGGCCTCGCTGTCATCTACGGACGTTCTGCAGTTAGAGCTGTTTATCTAGAATCGCTGTCTTGCAGAGTTGTGGTAAACAATATTACACAAGTTCTTGCACTGGCATCCACAGATACAGAATTAATTTTGAACGTTTGTTATGCAACGCAGTTAAGTGAGTTGTATCACTTTTTTTAATACTGATTTTTTTCCTCAAAACTGTGCAAATTATCAGAAATACAGATAATCTCTGCCGGCGCTCAGATGGCATTCTTGCTATTTAATTCCAAGCCAACTGCTGTGCAGGCTGGTGTGGCTAATTGGTTTCTTTGGGAAGCATTCCATTTTCAAGCAAGCAAAGGAAGCCGAAAGCAAGTAGGCTTTAACCTGCCTTGGTTGGCCTGTCTGAGAGTACAGAATAAAGCCTAAACCAGCACAACTCCTGTAATACAGAAACCGTGCTGCTCAAATGCTCTGTAATGTGATGGCTCTCTTCTCTTAGTCTGACTGGAGAGACGTCTCAACCAGCGTGGACAGTTCAGCAACTCTTCTGAAGCCGTAAGAGCTTTGAGTGTTGAATATTTGTGAAGTATGTGGAAAACCTCAGGAGAAAGTGGTGTATGAAGGTGAAGCTGTTAGTCTGTTGTTTTACACCGGCAGCTCAGCTGGGTGCTGTTTTACAGCGTTGATGACATGAATTTACTGGTGGCATATCTGCTGCAGTCTGACAAAATATAAAGCGCTTACCGGCTTTTGAGTTGGGAGGATTCTTCATTTAGGAAAATTGACAGGCAAGGCTTCAGCACCCTGTTCACGTTCTTCAGGCTACCCCATGACGGTACTTTTCCCTAAGGAAGCGATGTGTACTCACGGAGAGCTATGTTGGTTCGGATACGTGATATAACTCTGATGGTATGTTTCCCTTTGTAGCGGAACCCTGCTGCTGGTAAGTCTGTAAGGTGAACTTTGATCTTGGGATCATCTGTACTGCAGATTTTGTACCGAGGCTGCAATCTTGCCAATGCTTATTCCTATGAACAGTATTGTGAAATTCTAATTAATGTGATGTATGTGGATTATGGAGCTCTCATTTTGACTAGCTTTCTTATATTTGATCTTGGCGAAATCAGACATATCCCAATTTAAATGCAAAGAAACTGTGAAAGGACGTCTTTCTGAGACCAAAGTCAGACTATAGTTCTTCTAGTTAAAGTTAAGAACCAGATTGTGCTCACCGAGATGTGTAAGGGTTCACAAGAAGAACCCAAGAGTGTCAGATGTGCAATTCAACCAGCTTCCCAAGGGCTGTCCGCAGCCCCACTTCAGTTGCTGCAATGCTAAGCTTGCAGATCAGGACTCGCTGGCAGGAATGAGCTGCCTTCATGCACTTTATGAATCTAGTTGACTTTGCAGAGGGTAAATGCATGCTGCACTTACTTGTGAGGAGATCAAACCTTCTCCCTCGTGGTCCCTGGAAGAGTCTGAACTCCACCAGTATTTTTTTCTGGGAATTTCTACCACTTTGCAGTTTCTTTTTATACGTTTAATTCTGCCTTGATCAGAGAAAGAGGAATAATACGGTCCTATATTTATTTGATTGTTTCCTGATGACTGAATTAATTTCTTTGTCTTCTTGTAAGCAATGTTTAGAGAAGGCATTCCCTTCTTAGGACAGGAATCTGGCACAATTTACATCCTCCATCATCCAAAACTAAAGAGAGTGGTATGCAGAATGAACACAGTCCGGAGTAAGGAAAAAGAGGTGTTCTACGAGAAACATGTAGTACCAGGATTCTTTTAATAAAGATTCTCCACTGGCTGGCTGTCTTGTGACTTTTAAAATACATTGTCAGTACATTAACAGGTCGGACAGGTTCTGCCTGAAAAGAATATACAGACCCAGAATTCTTTTATTCTTAATTACCAGAGTGGATGAAAGCAAGGTGTGGTCTTTGGCCCGGCGTAGAGAGTCAGGAGCTGACTAGCTTCTGTGCCTGTGGGTGAATCTCCTCTTCCTGCCTGCGCTTCTCCAGCTGCGATACTTGCCTCGGGAGGAGACTGGGTATATTCACGTTTGCGAGGTTCCTTGGAGATAGAAATTCTATGCACGTAATATTTCAGATATGTTGTCTGGATTAGATGTTAGAAAATTAACCTTTTTAATAAACATTTTAAAATAAAAATACTGATCGCATGGCTTCAGTTTAGTTTAGTTGCATTCTTCCTTCTCTTTGTGGAAAATAACTGGAAAATGCCCTCTTAGGACCTCTATCACAAACATTTCCATATGATAATTTCTTCAATTTTGTGTTATGGGTGTCCGAATATCTGACTTCAGAGAAAGCTTAAGACAGCGAATTTGTCCCGCGACAGAAGATATCTAAATAACTGAGTGCGTTTGATGAATGAGACACCTAAGAAGAAAATGTATTTCTACAGCATTTATCCATCTATACTGTTTTTAAAGTTTTTGTGTTCTGCCAAACCCAACCATCTTCGCACTTCAAGATTGGCCTTCAAAATTTTCAATTAAAAAGCTTTCACTGCTTTCTAGTTTCAAGCTTTTGGACTCACATTGAGGCAAAATTTACATGATTCTTTGTTTATCTGTTAGAATTACAAGCTTAAAAAAATAAAAATAAATTGTGTGCAATGTCTTCAGATGCCCTTGGGAGAAATGGGGCTTTAAGAAAAACATCAGTATTGCAAAACTGTGCAATATTATGGAGTTGCAACATAAAGAACATGGGGGAAAAAAGGGGCAAGGTCACTGCTAGGTTCTAGTTTTTCACTAGCGGAGTCTCCTTATTTCACTTCTTTACACGGTCTGTTGTTGTATTTGGAAATAAGAAACTGAAATGCTGTTCTGGGCACATCAGGATTTTGTTCTGCTGACCCCAGCACCGCCGCATCTCTGCTCTACTTCATTTTTCTTAAGACGTATGTATGAAATACTGGGAAATCTTCTCCACTTCCAGTGCCGTGAGTTTAAATTGTTAATTATTCATCCGCGTATCTGGCGATTTGCATTTCATGCGACTGCAAGTGTGGGCAGGAGCGCGTGATATCACCGCGGCGGAGGGGCTGAGCCGCGTTCCCCGCTGCAGGGCAGTGCCGGTGTCGGGGCGCTTGGCAGGGCAGCGCCCAGCCGAGGGAGACGTGTTGGGAGTTGAAGCCGGGGCTGGTTATGCAGCTCAGCAGAGGACAGCCCAACGCCGTGGTGTCTTTGGGTGGAGAGCTCGGGTTTTGATCGCTATTTTTTTCTCTGGATGCAGCTTGGCCACTTGGGTGATTAAATCCACAACCAAAATAACTAGCAGAGGAGGACTGAAAGAGATAAAAAGGAATGGAGACTGTTTACTGGTTTTCTTGCATTTTTCTTTTAATTGCAAATAGTTGTCATTGTACTTCGTAGGCTACAACATGTGCAGACATCACAGGGTTTTATTGCTTGGTGTGACTTACAGGAGATGCAGTCAATTGTTCCGACTTACAGGAGATGCAGTCAATTGTTTCACTAATCCTCTTCCCTATAGCCTGTAGGATTAATTTTGGTTTGCTTTCCTTTCTGTGATCTTAACATTGTTTCAGGGAGGATTTCATTTATGCAGATTTAGATTGAAAATTGGAAAAGAATAATAATTTGAATTTTTCCTGTTTTAAACAGTTTTTACATTTCTTCATCTTATTCCACTGAGTAGCATTGTCGAAAGTGTATTTTAAAATACTTCTGAGAACATGGAATGATTTAGTAGAGTATCTACTTGAATAAAGTGTGTGATAAATAAAATTAAGCCTTTCCAAAAAAAGGACAATAGGTCATCAGCTCTCTTAAACTAAGCTGTATATTGCTGAGATTTTATTTGTTTGTTTGTTTATTTTTAATGAAGCCAATAGCATGCACGGAGAAATGTATTTCACACCAGTTCTGTTTTAATAAACTGGTATAGAGAAAAATGAGCCTGTTTTTTAGAAATTGTTATAGATGCACACATATGTGTACATATACGTGTATGTATTTATGTACAAATACATAGCCAGAATAGGTAGCACTGATTATTTTCTTTTTTTTTTTTAGTGACTAGATGCTTTGTAAAATCCTAATCTCAATTAATTATATATCCAATGGACTTTAACAGCCTGGGATGTGACTCCCCCACACACATGCTAAAAATCTGGAGTAAGATGTGGCTTTTTGCTCTTTTTTTTTGTTTTCCTTTAATAAAACTTTTTTCCTGTAACTTCATTCAGAATGAGTTACCTATTTCCAAAAATAAATTAAGATAGGAAATAGTAGGGGAAAAAGAGGAATTATTTTCTCCGTATTTAAAACCCATTAATTCTGGTGACCTTCTGTTCTGGAGGAGAGATTTGAAGTCTCACCTTCGTGTACTTTCTACTGCCCCTGTAAAAATCTGTTTAAGTTAGCCCCTAGATTTTGAATGTTTGTGCCTACACCGAATATACCAGCCCTTCAGGTGCGCGGGGTCTGGGCTGCGGGGCGCAGGGCGGGGGGACGGCAGCGCCCAGCCGGCCCCGGGGTGCCGGAGGAGCTGGCTCGGGGGTCTCCGGGGCTGAACTGGGGGGTGAGAGCGGAGGGGCGCGAGGTCTGAGAGGAGGGCGAGCGGGGAGGCAGAAGGGATGCTGGCAGGAGAGTCTGGGAATTGGGACCGGTTGGGCAAGACTTGGGACAAGTAGGTACTAGTGAGAGTGCTGGAAATGAACACGGGAGCCCGGGACTGGGAGCACAGGACTAGCTACGGGAGGGGAGCGAGGCTGGCGTCGGAGGTCAGGTAGCAGAAAGATGAGCTGGAAAGGGGTCGAGAAGGGGCTGGTAAGCAGTTTGCCTCTTTGGCGGAGAGAAGAATTTCAGCCTCGCTGCTAATTCTTGCGGGTACAAGTTTAGTGGAGTAGTGGGGATAGTGCTGGGGGGTCGTTCTTTTCTTTTTGACTTGCCCTGTTAGGAAGATCGTATACTGAAATGCTGGGTTGAAAAGAGATTTTGAAGGTGGCGATTAAATTCAGCTTCTATTTTCAAAATGCACGGTATAGAGCACTCCTTGTCATAAGCTATTTTTTTACATAAGGCCTTAGTCTCATGTGGTGAGAGGGACAGTGCCTCCCAAAAGGACTTTCTGTATTTGGGTGGGGTTTTCCGCATTGCTTAGGGGAGCCTAAACTTTATTTTCTGCCCACTCTTCAAACAAAGCTCAACAGGCAGGATTATTCAATTCCTTGTAGGTTTTTGCACGGCATTTATCACCGTGCTGCCACAAAGCTTCATAAACCTTTAATTAACCTTTACACCACCTCTTTGATACGATCGTTATTCAGGACCAGAGCCGGTAAATCTTTCTTTACACAAAATGAGGTGAGGTCCTGTGGGAATATAGTCTGCAAGGTAATCAAACGTGATTATGCAGTACAACTGTGTAAGGGCGGCAAGTCAGGGTTACCCCAAAAAATCCTTTTTCTGGCATTTTTTAACTCGCGAGTGTTTGATTTTGACAATCATTGTGATGCTCTTTAAACATTTTTGTATGTTAAAAGTCATATGTAACATTATTTATCCTGAAAGCAGCTTCCCAAGACATGTAATGGAAGGAGCGGAACATGATTTTTGGCTTTTTAATTTATTATGTCTTGTAACCTTTTTGCTGCTTCTTCTTTTAAAACAAAACCAAAGTGAACCAGCTCAGCTAAGACTACCAGCAAACCCAGACTTTATTCTGGAACGTGCCTGTGCATTTCAGTGCCATGTGGTTCCTAGAGCAGTTCAGCCAGGGCTGCTCACGCGTGTTGGAGTCTCGCTTCTAGACTGATACCAGGACTGACATAAACTCAGTTAGGCTGAATATTAAGGTTGTAAACTGAGAGCCTTTGATTTTGAGGATACGGTATCATACTTTTGTGCGTGGTTTAAATGCTTGTTGGTGCATGTTGTGTCTATTTGTCTCTTCATTTATCATCGTTTCAACAAATGAGCAATTCAGACCAATGATATGACTGCTTATTTAATTGTCCTGACCCAGCCTGAGCAATCATTTTCGTATGACAGTTCAATTTCTCTAACTTGGCAATAATATGACTTACGTAATTAGGCTTTTGCCCTACCATTTCCCTCCAGAAAAATGTACTTGTGAATGACTGAAAATGTAGTCTATCTTGAGGTTCTCTGTCCTGGCTCGTAAGAATCACTTCAAGAAAAGACTCCTGTTACTCTTCTAAGTGTAAAAATCACTTTTAATGGTTTTGTTGTTATTGTTTGTGGCTAAGTAAATTACATTCAGTTGGTTGGAGAATTACAATATTGGCAATCTTAAAACAAGAGTTGATAAAGAGTATATGGGTTTTTTTCCCCTAAGAATTATCTGTAGGCAAATAGTAATATTTTGTATAGTAAATTAGTTTGCAGATTGTATTCTTATGTATGTTTGCTGTGTTGAATGGTGTCATACTAACAGGATGTTTCTGCTGAAATAAGGTCTAGGAAAAGTTTAGCCTTATTGTAAAACTTAGTAATTCTCTACTGCCTTATTTCACAATGGGATTGGATTGATTTTGTTTCTAACCATGTCCCCAAATGGAATTTGATACAGTAAGTGTGAGCCATAATTTTATGCTGTGGGTGGAAGGCAAAACTGAAGAGTTAAGTACAATGTCTTTTCCGTCCTGCCGAGTTCTAGGTCTGTGAAAGGGCAGAGAGCAGTAAATCCTGTGCAGTGGGTATCTGGATAATTTAATTCCAGTTCCACACTAGCGTATGGTCATTACTTAAGTCTTCATTAATACGTTCACATTCTTAGTTAGATTTTGCTAATAAGGTTTGCAGTATAACAGCGTCAGTGATATTAGGATCCTCATTTAGCGTTTGTGTGATGTAATTAGGGAAAAAAAAAAACAACTTGCGTTGTTTGTAATGGAAATGAATCTGTTTCCAAAAAAAGGTGCTAACTGCAAATGTCTTTTTTTTTTTTTTAAAGATGATTTTTCTTAAGTTTCTGAATGCAGGCCTGAAATAGGTGGATATGCATTTTGTATAAATAGGACTAGCAGTCATATTTGCGTTCATGATGAATACTGTTGTCTCTGTTGTCTCTGATCATTGCTTTATGGAAAATAAGGGGACCACTGGGACCAGTCCTAATCACCACAACCTTCCAGCATGCTATGTTTGTATACAGTCTTCTGATTTACAAGCCACGTGTGGAAAATGTGTGGTTAATGTTTTTTGCCTATACAATTATTTCATTTTAAGGCACGCTGATGACCCTTGCATGTATAAGATACCCTGCAGCGTTAATAAATTTCATGTTCTGTGTCTCTGAAAGAAAACATTTGTTTCAGTAATGCGTCATCTTTCACATGCGCTATATGCATAAAAGGCAAAGGAATGATAAGAGTCAGGTATTACCACCTTCTCCAGCCAGGTGGGATTCAGTATTACATGATGACTGCTTTGTAGTATGCCCATCTAAAGTGTTACCAACCCAGACCGCTGACCTGTATTATGTCCATTGAGATAGATCTAGGCAGCATTTTAAAAGCAAATGAGATTTATGCAACATCTCATTATATTTTTGTAGGATAGTGAATTCTAGATGTTAGCTTCCATGAGACTAGTGCTTTTGAACCTTACGTTCACAAATTTAGCTTTTTGCGAAGGTGTCAGTGAAGAAAGCGCGTTCTCTGTCAATAAGACTGTGCATGCTGGAGTGATGCGTTGTATTTTTGTATGCTGTTTACCTAGAGCTGCCTTTTTGAGGGGTTATTACTTCCCCCCCCCTTGCCCTTGATGTACATGTCCATGCAGATTTTTGATAAACGTGGTTTATGCCTATATTTTTTTAACTCCCTAAGAGGGTGCCCTGGGCTCATTTCTGCAGGATAAGCTCTGTAAAGAGGACAGGTTTGGTTGACCACAGCAGATGACGGGGTGACCTACACACCAGCAGCCTAACGGGTCAGAGTTGAGGAGAGTGAATGGAATAGCAGCAGTAATTATAGGAAGCAACTGTTTGGGTTCTCTCATGATACCAAGACCAAAAATGTACATTGTGGTATTCTTCAGTCCATTGAGCGAGAAATGCGCGAGGGCGGGACGGGCTGAGCCAGTAAGTCTCTGCTCCACTCAGCTCACCTCCTACAGCTGGTTTTTTTTCTTGCTTGGGAGCTGGGATCTGTCTGTCGGGGAATTTTACCTACAATGGAGTCTGTATCAGAAGGAGATGCCAGGACCATGAGGACCCCTTCCTCTTTAGCCACCAGTCCTGTCACAAAATAATGCCTTTTCACCCTCTCCTCTTGAAGGAGAGAATGTAGACTCCATTATACCCAGGATGAGGACCTTTTTCCAGCACTTTGGGAAGAAGATGGTGTATTGCCGGGTTAGTAGAAACATTGCTTATCTTGAGTCCCTATTCCTGTAGCTGGGAGGACCTGTAGCTCAAGAGAAAGGAAATAAAAAGTCAAGAGGCAAAGGACCAAGACAGAGAGGGGTAAGGTGGTATAAAGCTGAAAGCCATTTCATTTTTGGGGTCTCAGTGCCTCGTGATTGTATATCTTTTGGCATTGTGTGTGCTTAGGCCTGTCCCGTTGCTAGGGGATGGGTAGCAACCAGAACTGGAGAAGCCTGGCAGCCGGTGCGGAGGTGAGAAGTCAGCGTGAAGTTCAAGGCCTGGGGTACGAAGTATTACCCTTTGATTCGGAAGGGCTGGGGAGTTGTGCTGTGAGAGAGAACGGGCGCGCTGGGGCGATCCCTACGCTGAGGTTGATGAGAAAAGCAGGCGCTTGGCGCACGAGAGAGGGATGGAATTTAGGGCAGTTGGAGAACATATCTTGAGCAAGGGCGTTGAGATTGTTGGAAGGGGAGAGAGAAGCTTGTAGGTAAGTGAAAGGGGATGTTAAGATGGGGAACACTGTAAAAGGCTGAGGAGATCTTGGGGACATTGCAGAATATTTGTCTTGTTTGGGAAGCACTGAATTTCAGGAATTGAAGGGGTGGTGGATATGAGTCTTGGGAAAAGACCTGACACGTGCCCATATGTCTGCACGCCCAAGTCCTTTTTTGTCATTAAAACTGTGGTAGTTCTGACCCTTTCCTCTCTCCCTCCGTTTTCCCTGCCCAGTCACCGGGGTTAGCCTGTTGTCCCTGCAGAGCGGTGGCAGTGTCATCCAGCCAGCTGCCACCGAAGAGCGTGGACAGCAGTTGAGTCCTCCTTGCTTTCCCCGAGTGGCGACACGAGGGTGGTCGGTCTGCAGGGAACGGACGGGAGGGCAGTTAGCTGTGAGGACTCCGGGCTGCCTTTGAAGTAGGATTGAAACTTGCCCGCTCTTTCAAAGTTTGGGGTAAGGAGAGTGACAGGAGGTATGGCTGTATAACAAATGTTTTCCTTGAAAACTGATTAAAAACAAGGTGATAAAAAATGACAAAGCTTTGTGCTCTTGTAGCGTTCACTCTCAAATTACTGCAGCGTTTGCGATTCCACGTAGCGTTGAGTAAAATCTGTGGGCAGCGTTCATCAAAGGGAAATTTTGACTTCTTTATGGTAAATCAAAAGCTAACGTTGGGTTTTAAAACGCCGTTTTTAGCATTGTAGTTTGGAAGCCCCGTGTTGCTGTTACACTTTCCATGCTGTGCAATGGTCTCTTCTGCTGAAGATGGTGGGTGATCCTTGTGTGCCCTAGGAAAAGAAGGCTCGTGCCAGCTGTGCGGAGAGGGGAGGAGATGTGAAATACACGTAAACGTAATTCCCAAGACTTTGCTGTTTTGTCAGAAAGCTGGAAGTTAATAACAATTAAAATAAGTGTCATTTTTTAATGTAAAACGTGAAAAAAATATTTAAACCTTCTTGTTTCGATTTTTTGGAGTGAAAAAAAGCAAAAGCCCAGTAAGAAAAGCTAGTGCTGCTTCCACTGAAAAATAGTTTTGATGGAGAATTTTCAGCAGTCTCTAGGTTTGATTTTGAGACTAAAAATGGCCTTTCGGCCATTTGGAAGAAGTGTCTTACCTTGTGCACCTGTAGAACTGGAAAGGAGAGCTTTGATCCACTGGAAGGAGTAGGGTTCCAGCTCCCGAGTAACGTCACAGCATTCACTGTCAGTACTTGTCAAGGCCTGAGAGCATCAGCGATGTTTGCGTTTCGGAGCCGGGAGGGCAGACTACTTTGGAAAGGTTTTCCCTTAAAAAGGGGTTGATGGGGGGGTTATTTCTTTCCTTCCGAGAGTAGAAAAAATTTGTCCTTAGGGACAGTGAGGGCATTCTCTGTAGTACCGAGTGGAAATAATACAATTTTTAACATTCCACATGTGTGTTACATAGTACTACACACATGCACATGTATGTGTATGTATATATCATATACAGTTAAAACATACTCTTTCTTATATTACTACTTTAAACAATGCAAGGGCAACACTTCGATAGCTGAATGTGGTGGTTCTTTTTTCTTGTTTTCTTCTGCTCGATCCAGAGGACAATAGATCCATCAGCATCTCGAGCAAAGGCGCGGTTCTCTGGGTGGCTGGGCTTTTTGTGAGCACTACAATTTGGGGGGACTGTGTCTTCAGGGTTTGGGGTTTTTTTGTGTGGTAAAATAATTCATTAAGGTCGAATACTTTTTAAATAGTAGAGAACAAGACCGTCAATTGGAAAAGAGTAGTCTTAGAACTCAAATGAAATTTCATTTTAATTTAATTAAGTAGTAGGTTGCAAGTTATATAATTGGGTTCTGTAATAGGTACTTATTAAGATTTTCATCCTAACACTTAGGATAAGTAATTACTTTAATGTTTAAAAGCCAAAACTTGATTTGTTTTGTAACAAAAGTTGTAATTGATTTTACTGCATGGTTCTTAGCAAGATAGCGCTGGGATTCATGGTTTTATCTCATTTATAAGGTTGTTCCCTGTGTTGCCTGTAATACTCAGTCTTTGTGCAAGCGAGCTCAACTCCACACGCTGAAGTCGATTTACATACGTTGACATCCAAGTTGAACTAGGCCCTGTGAGTGTATCTTATGTCTCGCCAAGCTAGCTATAAAGGGGGAATCTTTTCAAAGACTTTAGCAATCTTAGAGCTCTTTGCTTTATTTCTAGACCCTGTAATTAGTGGTTTCTTGAAACTGGATTTGCTTCTTCCCAAGCTGAGGGATATGCACAGTAATTTTGAAACCTAGCCTCTAAACATGGTGTGGCTCCTAACTTTTCTAACTAAAAAGTCCTGTGGATGCCTAAGCATCAAGCTGACTTAGAATTGGCTTTTTTTCTTTAATGCACTCTTTTTTTTCCCCCTCTCTCTTCTTTTTTCCCTCTCACTTCTTATATTTCTTAATCCTTGCCCTGTTGACACAATATTAGGGCGTGGCAAAGTTAACAATTCACTGTTTGCATCTGGAGGCTCTGATGGTGTTCGAGACTCTTTGTAGTTCAAGATAAATTATGTTTGTGATTATCATCAACCCTTCAGAAATTTAAATTAGAATGCAAATAACAGGAAAGATTATCAAGATTTTAATTAGCAAATAACAATTTTTCAACCTAGATAAACTAGATTTATCTGTTATGTATTCTAGCTGCATTTTTAAAGTGTTCTTAGCCCAGCTTAAGAGAATAAAAAGAGAAAAACACCAGCAAATTGTGAATTGCAAGGTACTACTGAGAAATGAAAAATATTCTTGGTAAACCTGGTCTTCCTAGCCTGCTGTTCAGTTTGAGTAAGCAGTCAAAGAATGAGGTCAAGATAAATCGGGTGCTATTGAAGGCTTTTCTCATTTGTATTTCACCTCGTAGAGCTTGGCAGCCATCACCTGGTTCATTGCCTCCACTGCCCTGCAGTCTTCGGCAACTGCGAAATAGTTATTTAGTTTTAGAAAGGTCAGCAAATGTGTACTCGGCGTGCCCCTGCTCACCATTCGTTATAAAGGTTTTAAAGACCCTTCAAGCTTTGTAACAACCTGGAGTACAGCTTTTGTGCCACAGAAGGAGACGAGAAGGTAATCGAAGGGCGTAGCTCAAGTCCTGGGTCAGTGTGATCCAACCCAGGGAAGCAAGTGGGCTGCTTCCTAAATTGCCAGCCGCTTCTTTCTGGAGACAAGAAATACCCGCCGGAGCAGCGGTTGCTGCCAGAGGCATCGTATTCCGCCTTCTGCACCCACTTTGTGTTTTGCCCCAGAGAGCTAAATGTGGCCATTGAACCACCAACACACCAAGAGAACCCCAAAGCCAAGCGAGAGGTGCGGTGAAGGCTTGTCTGCGCCCTGCCTTTGTCCCTCTCTTCTCTCTCCTCTTACCCTTCCCTCCCTTCCTGCGTGAAAATGGCGATAGAAAGGTGCGTTTAGTTTGGAGTAGGAGACATAGCTTTCTGGAGGTGATGCAGGGAACACTGGAAAACAGAGGGAGAGGGTTCTTGCTGATGAAGGCAGGCTTTAATTAACCAAAAGCTTTTTGAGTTTTTCGATCTGATATGAAATGGCTGGTTCTAAATTGCTAAATATTTACAAATAAGCGGTCTGAATTTATTATTAACATTCACAGTGATACGCTTTTTCAAATCTATCTCTATGTCTTCAAAAAAGTGAGTATTACAGAATAAGAACCTGCAGTACAGCTAAATATTTATAAAAAATTTTTAAAAAAATCCAGCTCCCACTCTAGGCAAGCCATTACCATCCATTCCTGGGTCCTAGAAGAGTTTGCAACTCCAGATGTTCTTGGGCATCACTGTATTTTTGGTTTCCCTGGCAGTTCTCTTCTTATTAGGTCAGTAGGGAACTGAGACCAGGATGCCTGCTGGCTTGGTCCTTCAGGGAATAGACAGCTTCATAACTTGAGTTCCCTAGCCATTTATGAGTGCGGATGCTGTTAAGTACACGCGCACACTCACAAACAGATTTCCTTACTAGATATTACTATGTTTGGTTTTTAAGCAGGATCGCATAAGTTAGGGTATGACAAGAATGAAAAAGAATATACAAATTATTTTGCTACAACTTCATATTGGGCGTAAGTCTAGTATTTCAATCTGGAGGAACTCCACTGATAACAACAAAAACATCTTTTGTGTTCTATAATGTCTGGCATATTGTTGAAACCTTTAGCTAGTAAAGGACAGGTGAAGCAAGAAGGCATGCACTAGCTTCAGTTCAGAGATGTTCTACTTGGTGGGGCTTTTTCTTTTTTTTTTCTTTTTAAGGCTGTGAAAGGCAGAAGGTAGATTTGATGTGATTAAAATCTATTTGCAATGTACCTTCATGTTTAAAAAAAAAAAAAAAGTGATCTGGAAGAATGTGTGTTTTGATATCTTCTGTTCCCTGGTGCAGTCGTCATTACTTAGTGCTTCGTAAAAAGTAGATAAAATTGGTACGTTTTGTGGTACCTGACTCGCTGAGCGAAGAGTTTAGTTATGCATTATTCTGTGTGGATCTCAGCTGTTGAAATAGCTGTTTGCAAGAAACTTTAAATGTCATTTTCCTTATCTTGCATCTCTGGACTTCCTGCATGTTCAATACATTTTAACTGTATTTCCTTATCATATCTGAATGTATTTAAAAGCAAACACCCCATCTTGCTTAAATGAGAATTTTTGTTTACTTTTTTTCTGTGAAATGTATTCTAACCGAAATAATAAAAATCGAGGTGATAAGTGCAGCAGCTCTGCAGCTGAGTGTGTGGAAAAGGAAAAGCAGTATTTTTCCTTCAGGCACATCGCCACCTAGCAGCTATTAACTAAAATTTGCTCATTTTTTAGTTAAAGAACAAAGGTAAAACCTGTATTTAAGTACTCTTGCTTTATTCTTCCACCTCTTTCTTGGAGCGTATTGAGGTATCAGCTAATAGGTGATATATCATAAATGCCTGTCTGACCTCAGGAGCTGCAGCAGATACTTTTGTCCATCCAAAAAGGGAATTATACTGAGCAATGCTGTTTGGTATTTCACATCAGAGTGCGTCTCACCTCTATAAAGACTGTATTTTTTCTTTCAGTTGCAAAATTGGTCACTGTAGAAATAGTTCCTCTTTGCTGCTGATCATCAAGGGTGAAATTTCAGTTGTGTCCAAGTGAATGGCTTGCGCCGTGTTCTTCTGCGGTGTTGATTCTCGGCCAGTGTCGCGCATTTTCCCACTGAAAAGATGTTGTGTGGCATAGACCAAGCTAGTAAAACTGCACCAAAACCATTTCCTCAGGCTCCTTGGAGGCAGCGGCCAGCATGGGAGAAGAGAGAGTAAGGAGAGAGGAGGGGAGGACTGGGCAGGGCTGAGGCCAGCAGAGAGGAGTGCTCCGCTGTAGCTTGCTTGAAACCGTTTGCTCTCAAGCAGCTCAATATAAGTGCTGTCAAAACCATATAAACTCTTACTGTCAAATCTGATATTATGGACTCGATATATTAAGGAATTGCCATTTTTTCCTGCAAAAATTCAGGTAAATAAATAATACACAATTGTAGGGATTTATTTTTATGTTAGGTCCTATTATTGGTCAAATAAGCCAGGACTATATATTTTTATGGTGGAAAAGTTTTATCAGCATTTAGGAACCGGTGACACAATAACGTACTACACTCATAACATGCACTGTAACTCCTTGAAAAGGTAAGATTCTCAAGCTTTTTTTAAATCTGAAAAACACTCTGCTCTTCTCATCAGCCATCGGTACATCGGCATCAGCGCTTTAGCTGGGGCAGATGTTTGCTTTCACAGTGAACCTCCCGATTGCCCTTCTTTGGTCCGTCACAGAGTGGTCTCAGCCATAAATTAGGTTCTGTTCAGACAACAGAAGCGCAGCAAGAGTGCCCGCAGCGTGCCCCAGCTGCCCAGGGACATCGGTCCACCTGACCAGGCATAAGCGAACCCGGAGCAAACACATGGAGTGTAGAGGGTTGAGTCCACCGCACCAGTTGCTTCACGCTACTTTCGCAGAAATACCACTGTGTTCTCCAAGAGGGAGAGTTTTGGTATTTTCTTATTGTGAGAATTGTAGAAGAGCAGCACAGAAATCTTGTCAAACTCCACCCTAATGCAGGGACTAGCTGTCAAAATACATATTTAGGCTCTTGGTTTTGACAATGGTGATGTACCTACTCATTAGAAACTGCGTGGTTTTTTTTCCTCATTTGCTTTCCTTGCCTCACAATACTGCTGTGATAAGACATTCTTGTGTGAAGACTGAATTTGCTTTCCATATTAAAGTGAATCAGAAGATCGCTTAAGAGGGTGAACTATCTCATCTGCTGTGTGTGATAATTAGAATCAAATCTAATGTACTTCGATGTGAAGTCCAGAGTGATTCAGAAAGACACGTGGATTTTCAGTTACCTCTAGGGGATGCTGTTGTGTTAAAAGTTCCAGTTTTAAACATTTTATATGTAGATATGGGTATTTATCTGCCTTATAGAAGAAGAGTGTGTGCAATCCTATAGGAAGTACTCTAGCTAATACAAAGCAGAGATACTGCAGCACATAATTGTGTTTGCAACTATCAATGTGTAGAAGAACAGAATGAGCTAAGGTCCTGGGGTGAGGTTAATAGCTTGTTTTTCTGTCTATGTTGCATCTAACCCGCTGATGCATTGATTACTGATTTCCGTTCAGTGGAAGGTATCTCAAACTGGTGAAGTGTTTGATGAACAGCAGTTGGAATCAAGCAGTTGGGAATTCTTTGCTGTCAAGAACAGAGTACTTGAGTGACCCTGTCAGTATTCAAGGTTAATGTCTGCTGGACTTGAATTTGTTGAGCTGTTAAGTTTTCTTTCAAAGAAAGATTTCATATTAATGGATTTTGGTTTTAGAATGCTTGGCATATATTGACATTGATAATTTTCCCCCTTATTCTTTCACTAGGCTTTGCCTTACTTTCAGTATAGATATTTTAATTTAGAAATTCATAAAGCGCCCAGTGTTTGGTAGCAGTTTATTATTATTTAATGTGAAGCATCTAAGTTGTTCATTACGCAACACTTGACAAGTGTTAATCATAGTGTATACTGTACTGCTGAAAGCCATTCACATAATAAAGTGATCATTACTCTCTAAAAACCTGCAGACCAGTGACTACTGGTCTAATAAAGAAGACTTCTTTATTAGTGTCTGGACAGCAAAACTGAGCAGTCAGTGATTTGTAGACAATACCCAACCTTGCTTTTCCAAACAACTTGAACAAACATGTATCTTTGAATATAGAGGGAAATTTATGTTGGTCTTTGAACTATAATGCCTTGCCGCGTTATGTGCAAACCCTGTCTTGTAGACCACTGCTCTAAAGAAGCTTAGAATATTGCTTTCTTTTCTTCCTCATCACCTGCACTTCCCGCAAAAATGTAAGTATTTTAAATTGGAAAAATTAAATACTTATCTCTTTTTATCCTTCCCAAGCATCCATAAAATGTGCTGTATTAATGTAAATTCAGGGATGCTTTCTATATTAAAAACTGTACATATCAGAAATATTTTCCCCAAAAGCTTTGGCATACTTACAGAAGAAACTTGCATTTCATGCTGAAGAAACGTGCCTCTCTTTTGTTAATGTTGTAGGTATGGATTTTTATCGCAGTTTATATCTTAAAGGACTAAGACTTCTCGATGCCTTTATTAAATGGCTGGTTTAATCTGAAGCATTGGTATAGAATATCTTTGAATTTGAGTATGCATAACGTGATCTGCTATGTAAAACTTCTAGTCCCTCTGCTTAAAAATCGTAATGTTCTTCTCTTTATTAAAAACATTTCTCTCTCTAGAAAATACCCACATTACTTTGGTCTGGAGATGTGTGGTTGCAACTTTTGTGGTAACAAATCCTGTGAAGCAAAAAAACAACTGCAACCTTTTTATGAGGTACCATCCAAGAAATGTGCTGTTACCTCAGCGTTCAATACCCATAAGCTTTTACACCGTGTTCAAGTCTTGAAGATTAATAGCACTTCCAATTAGGAGAGTGCCGTCTTTGCATACAAATAATCAATAAAAGACTTCTTGACCTTCAACTTCCCAGCAATGCAGAATTCCTTTCAGGTAATTTGTTTCCTGCTGTATTGAATTCAGCACTGCTAGTGGACATTCTCCTTCAATTGAAGCATATAGGTAGATAAAGCACAGGACTACTTTTTTTATCTGAAGTGAGGAGAAACCTTATTTGGGTTCTAGGGAATCTTCCTTGGAGATAAATTTCTTATTCCTATTTATCAGTAGTAACTTTGACTAAATTACCTAGTCTCACGGAAATACCCAGAACATTCAAGCAGTACTTTTCAAAATGCCTTGACAAATGTCACTCCCTGAGTTGCCTCTGTAATGTAATATCTTCCCCTTCTCTAAGAGAGGGGAGAAATTCCCAGAGTGGAAATGAAAGCTTGTTATTAATTCTCCCTGACTGTATGCTCTTGCCTGTGCCATTACAATTCTCCATCCCAGAACGGCAGGGATGAGTTGTGTTTCTCGCCACAGGACAGAGGGAGGCAGAGGGAAGATTAGGACTCCAGTAGCTTTTTTTTGTTTGTCTTAGACCAAGCTTCCCCAGTATTTATTTCTCTTTTTCTATCAAATCGGACTTCAGGTGCTGATCAGGCGCAGGAAATGCAACCTGATGCCCACTGGGGTAGCACATGCTTACCCCCGTACAGATGTTCTGCCCGCTGGTGATGAGTCATACACATCTGTATAAGCAGCTAGAGCCTTTGTGCTCCAGGGTCGGGCTGCAGAAGGGCTGACCACATCCTGAGATGAGAGCAACTGCTCTGAGAATCTCCATCATTCGTGTCGTCTGGACTGGAGCTGTAACAGCTGTTAGAAATCCAGAACACGGAATGTTTAGCTGCTAATAGCCCTTAAATCAAATATGATAGTGTACACCTGAATTGTAGCAGTGAGTACGCAGTACCTGTCAGTATGCGTCAGGTATACCCACTGTACCTCATTTCTTTAGTTGTAATTGCCTTTGTCATACCAGAGCTGCTGTTCTGTTCCATTACTGTAAAACAGCATTCCTTTTCGCTGCAACAGTATTGGGGCATGTCTGAGGCCACGCTGGGGAATGAAGGAAACGTTTAAAAAAAGAACTAATTTTGAACAGCTCGGTGTAGCTCAGTGCTCCTGCTCAGCAGGCCGACCAGAAAGTTGCTCTGGAGCCTGGCTCGGCTCCTGCCCCGCGTCCAGCGGAGGCCCCTCTGCTCCCCGCGCCGCCCTGCTTCCTCCTCCTCCTCCCGCTGCTGGCAGCGGCAGCGCCGCTTCCTGTCAGGAGGGCTCTGACATGGCCCCTTCTGCACAGGCCCCTTCCGAGCCGGCTCTCCGCCGCCTCCTCCTCCTCCCCAGCGCTGGGTGCGTTTAGAGACGGCTCTGGTGCAGCGAACACCCCCGGCACTGAGCATGCCCAGCCCCGCGCCCGCCGCGGGAGGAGGCGGCGGTGCCTGCGAGTCAGACCGAGCGTAGCCCGCCTGTCAGCGCGGGGAGCTGGCGGCGGGCGGTGAGCGGCACGGGCCTGCCTTTGTCCGGGGAGGCCCCCCGCCTTCTGCTTCCCCCCGCCTCTGGGTTTCGTTTGGGTTTTTCCTGAGAAGTTTTTAGACAGTCTCCTTCGCATGGAAGGACGCAGCGTGCTTTAGCCTTCAGAAGTTCGGAGGGGGGAGCGCCTGCGTTTCAGTCCCCCCAGCTTTCCTCCGACGTACCTCGCTCACCCGGAGGCTGGGCCTTGGGCTGGTGCAGCGGGGCAGGCGGGAGCGTGCCGGCACCGCTGGCCCGGCCGCTGCTCCTCCACCTGGGCGAACGCGAACAAGCTGGTCTTCTTTGCTAGCCCGATAAATGCTGTTGATGAAGATGGACCTGTTGAACTACCAGTACTTGGACAAGATGAACAACAACATCGGCATTCTGTGCTACGAAGGTAGTGGTCTCCTCTCTTTTGTCGGGGGTTTTGCGTGGTTCTAAGCGTGAGGTCTCCCTCGTGAAATCCGTCCTGCGGGCTGAGGTGCCTCGCGGTGCGTGGTGGTGGCAAGGCTTTGTTCAAGGGGAGGATTTTTTTCTTTTAACTTACTTTTTCTGCTCTTGTTTCACAAGGAGCATTTTTTGTCCTTGTTGCAGGAGCATTTGTAATTTGATTTTTCTCTTAAAGATAACATTAGTGAGATTAAAGGGCCACGCGGCTTTTGTGGCAGGTAGGGTTTTTGTTCGCGGTTTCTGCAGCCGTGGAAGAACCGCTGCGCGGGGCGGGCGTGCCGGCTCGCCTACGCCTGCCCCCGCCGCCCGAGCCGGCCGCTGGGCAGCCCGCCGCCCCGCCGAGGCGGGAGGCCCCTTCGGACGGAGGCCGCGGCCGTTCCCGCGCGGGCCCAGCCGCCCCGCCGCGGCGCTGCCGCCTTCCCCCAGGGCCCGGGGCCGTCGGCAGCTCGGTGGAGAGGCCCATTGTTCGGCCTCTCCTTCCCTCCCGGCCCGGCGCTGCCGCCCCTCCTGGCCCCGCACACCCCTCCTTCCCCCCGGGAACCACCCCGCGCCCCAGGCCCTGGGGGGGTTGCACAACTCCTTGGGAAGGGCGGGGGTTTCGTCCCCCCTCGCCGGACTCCGGGTTTCACTTCAGCTAACGTAGGCTGGCGTTTGCTCTGCGTGTTGTGAGCGCTAATAGTCCCCTTCGGAAGCTGCCTGAGGTAACAGGGTACAATCACGGTTTCTTAATCTAGCGGAGTTTTATCTACGTGCAGTTTGAAGAAGTGGTTATGGCTTGGCCTTGACTGGAAAGAAAGGCACCACTGAGCTAATTCAGCTTGGCAGGAGAACTGTTTTTGCTCTAGCCACACACAAGCATTGCAGAAATCTTTCTTCTGATTCAGCAGGAACATTTTCCATGTTCGTTTGGAAAATAACTTGCTGTAGTTGTCAGGAGAGAAACAATGAGGAGCATACATAGGACCAGGGGCTGGCTATCCACGCTCTTCAGAAGAAGGCCAGGCCAGAAGACAGGGAGCTGAACCTCACTTTGGAAAATACCACCTTTTCTATCAGGGCCACGTTTCTTTCCTTCGGGAAGTGGAGGGGCTCCCTGTAGAGCTCTTAATGTCTCTGTTCCATTTTTTTCTTTCTTTTCTTTTTCTTTCCTGAACAAATATGTATATATTTGCTTGAATAAAGCTCTTTTACAGAAGATTGAGCTTGCCCGTCAGTACTGAATAATATAGAGCTGGGATTCAATAGAGTTGAATTTTCAAGACCTTTCCTATCTGGTGCTTTCTTCATTACAGCAAGAAAACTAGTTTAAAAAAAAAAAAAAAAAAAAAGAAGAACAACTTGCAGGATCCTTTAACTTTCTCATTGCTCTCTGTCGTAACCAATGCTTTCTTTGGAAGCAATTGACAACTTCTGAGAAGACCATGAAGTTTTGCATAAAATTCTATTTATGTGGTTCCTGAGTGTTTTGTTGGCTAATGCAGAAAAACTGTAGTTTTGGCTCATTAGTACAATTCATTATAATTATGCCTAATATTTATGGCAGATTCTTTCCAGCCCCTTTTTTCCCCACCCTCTTCCCCAATAATTGTTATTTGACCAGATCTTAGCTTTAATAGTTCAAAAGAACAGGAATACACTCTACTATAGCAGTCTTTGTTTAGTTTAAACATCTGTTGCTATTTCCCTTATTATGGAAGTTAACATTTTTAACACTAAAATAAACACACGCAAAATGAAGAAAAGAAAAGCAAAACTTCAGTGGTGTTTATAGTGAGGTGTTTATATCCCAGTGGTTTAAAAAGTATAAACACTGGCAACATCTGCAGTGAACTCAAGGGGTGTTTTAGAGATGCCTACAGATCTTCCATGCCTCTGCCATAGTATTTATTTTATAAGTGGGTTGTGTCAGCAGTGATGGATCTTGTCCTTTCAGAGACACTGCTGCAGTAGTAACTATATTGACAACAAAGTGCCCTTTCAAACTGAATTAATTAGGATTTATTGAAGGTCATACTTGAACTACTTATAAATAGATGCCTTCCTGAAAAGTACTTCTGCAGATGTAGGATAAGATACAAATACATTGTATGATGTGAAAGTAGGTTTGTAATTTCAGAGGAAAGAATTGTGGACCTATATGCCACAGGAAATAATGAGAGATGGATTCCTTATTCCTTTAGAATCTCTCTTGAAACACTTGCTCTTGCTTATTGAGATAATTGGTATGCTGGTGAAATGTGTCATTATCGTTTTATGAGGTTTACTAGCGGTTTTAGTCTTTCACCTTTGGCACAAGCCACTGGAACTGTGCGCCATTGATTTGTAGCTGCAGCTTATGGGTAAGGGATGTATTGGTACGTAAGAAATAGGAAAAGTTCTTCCATCATGTGCATTTGGCAGCCCTTTAGTTAAACGTGGAATAGACGAATATAATTTACATCCCAAGACGAGTCCTGCTTTTTCTTGCCTAGCAAGAGTTACAGATAGCAATTTGTTACCTGCAAGCTTCAGGCTACTGAGTTAATGCCAGCACTTGGTTACTCTTCCTTGACTGGTAGGGGCAGGAAACCTCAGCTATGTCTTAATCTCATTCTCTTCCTGAGTAGCGTCATTCATCATCGTGCTCCAGTGAGTATGGGAACGTTTATTGACAGAGTGCTGTTTAGTTCATAACTAATCCATATTTCTGATTTTGGCTTACTCAGTGGAGGTCTGGGGGAAGCAAGTAGAATGGCGACTAATAGAGATGGGATCTGCTTTATGGACAGAAAAGTGTCCTTTTGTTGAGGTTGGGGGAGAAGTGGGAGATCTAGAAGTTCTCCCATTAACCGCTAAGAAGTAATCGGCAGATTTAGCTGACCGTTTCGTAGCATGGAAGCTTAACTGAAGTTGACTGTTCTCTCAAATGTAAGAAAATTTTTTTTTTTTTTTAAACTGTGAGGGTGGTCTAATACTGGCACAGGTTGCCCAGAGAGGTTGTGGAGTCTCCATCTTTGGAGATACTCAAAACCTGGCTGGACACAGCCCTGAGCAACCTGCCCTAGTTGAGCGTGTTTTTGAGGAGAAGGTTTGGACTAGATGATCTCCAGAGGTGCCTTCTAGCCTCAACACTTCTCTGATCCTGTAATATGATGGGAAGTTTGCACACTCATAAAATTAAGACAGCCACAGCCAGCAAAAACATTATAACCAGTGATGAGGAGAGAGGGGTTTTGAATGGGGGTCCACAACTTTGAACCACAGAATAAAGCCATTTCCTTTCCTCAGAGTTGTTTGTTTTATACTGGTAATTTGTGCCCTTTTGAGGGTTTTCTTGATGTTATTACTAGCTTTGAGCTCCTCCTGTTGCCCCATGACAATCTCAACTCTGATGCTTTTGGAGGAGTATCTTAATTTTAACAACACGGTGTTTTTTTAACGAGTTGCATAAAAGAGAACATTTGAGTTTTGTCTCCCTCTCTGGTGAAAGAAAATTTTTAAATCATTCAAATGAGAATGTTTATTCTTAATCATTCAGATGAGAATGTTTAGTCATGGGAACTGACAGTTATATTAGCAATGATCAACCATTTCAAGCAATTTATTGCAATATATTTGGTGCAATAAGAAAGAAAAGAAGAAATAATTAGAGACTTGTTGACTTAGCATCTGGATGCTGATTGTTAGCATGAATACTTCTGATATCCTCCTACTAAACATTTGCTACCAGTGATCAACAATGGCCAGTTTAATGAGTAGTGCTTTCTTAACATTGTTTTCTTCCTAATGAGCTCAGAGACATTAGAAAACTCTGGGGAGACTGTTGTCCTCGCTGAGGTGCAAAGGCCACGAAGCAGAACCATTCTGTACCAGTCTGGCATTCCCAGTGCTTCCTATCGAATGACAAGCACTTGATCCGGGCACGTATTCAGAGGTGGAACATCTGCATCTTGTTTTGCAATGGAAACTCACTTCACTTCAGCTGAATATTCTTTCTCCCAGAGCCTTGTGTGTGAGGTAATGGCAGGCGGGCTCAGAGTTAAACAAAACAAATCACAGGTGATCCGGCTCTTTGACTAGTGCAGGGGCAGCCGAGCAAGTTTTGGCTCTCCTTTCCGATAGAATATGTATGAGAAGGTGCAGTCTCCAAGTAGAAGATGCGTTTCGTTTTGTTGTTTATCTGAGGGACTGTACAGATGGCTGCCTGTTGGAAGGCAGATCTCTGCCTTCCTTCCTCTCTCTCCCGTTTTCAAATGCTTTGTGTTATTACTGCATTCTCAAGGCTTGAACTGCTGTGCTGGGAAAGGTATAAAGAAATGCAATAAGATGCTAAGAAATCCCCCAGGCATGTTATGAGACTTGGAGCACTCAAAATAGTTATACAGAGTTCTCTGGACAGTCCAGAAGACTGGATTTTTTTAATGAAGAAAATTGGATCCAGATTTTTAGAAAACCACCCCTTTTTGGTTTCAGGACAGCTTACATTAGTTAGTGGCATATTACATAATTATTTCACTGACTTCCTGTAACAATGAAGCATTAGTTGGCTACAGCACTAAGCTTGCAGGGCTATATGTCTTCTTAGGGCGCTTTGAATATATGTATATCATGTTGAATATATGTATATCTTCCCAAAAAGGCCTGTTTCGATGTTTGGTATCAAACAAGGAGCCTGAAACAGATTCTGCTAACTTCATTTGCTTTTTAATGAAATGTAACTTGTTTTCTTAAGTTCTGAAGAATAGTTTCCATCAGTTTTCTTTGCTGACCTTGCATTTTACTCCGGGCTTGTAACATCAGTTTCTCCTATTAACTCCAAAGTTTGGTTTAGTTTCTAAATGTATAAAATGACTTTAACACTATTCTTCTATTAAGAATTAGTGGAATAATAAATGGGATAAAAATCTCCTTCATGGTGACTTAAGTGTTCTTATTTGTAATGCAGTGTAAAATTTCTGTTCAAAGTAATGTAAATTAAGATGCACCTATAGAATGTTCCCCATTTATAGAACATTCTGTGGATTTTGCCTTTTCAATGTCTTTTTATCTTCAGGAAAAAATAAAGAGCTCCAACTTCACAGTTGGGCTTTTCTTACTCATTTCCTCCTAGCATGAAGTTGGGAATATCCTTTTCAGTACTGACATCAAAATTCAGTTTATTTTCCTCATTCATCAAAGGCAAGATAGATTTAGGTCATACTTAAGCATTTTTTTTTTTTTCCCTGGAGTTCTGTTGTTCTCTTCACCCTTAATGCTAGTTCAGCATTTGTACTGAGAACTCAAACAAGGAAATTAAAAAAACAAATATAATAGCGGGTTATCCCACAACTTTCAGTAGATAAGATAGGCAGCACATTTTTTATGAGATAAAAGGTAGTGAGGTTTGTAGCAGTAAGTTGAATTCTGTGTTAATGAGCAATTTGCTTAAAGGCTGTAACTTGTTACTCACAAGTCAAATTTGTTACAGTGCCAGGTCTCTTTGGATATAAATCCAGGGATTTTAGGAGACATTGAAAAAGCTTAAATTGCTCCAGAGTTTGAACAATGCACTGTATTGTATGGAGAACTGTTAGAGAAAAAATAAAGCTTAAACAACAGTCTTCATTGTGTGGCATCTAAAATTATGAATGAAAAAGTTCATCCATATGTATTGGTTTTGCCTTTTTTAAATATCTGCTTTGCATGAAAATAGTTGTCTATTAATTTCTTTCTGAGGATTAATACAGATGGGCCTTTATGTTTGATTTTGGCTGAATAGACTACAGAGTTTTAACATGCTGCATGCAGACAGTGTGCCAAGCAATTTAGCAAAGTTGTTTACACTAACAGTAATCCAGCAGGACAGAGCCTATAATTTTTCACTGATAATAGTATGAGGTAGTGATGAATGCAAGTTTCTGGAGGAGTATTTACAAAAATGGTATTATACTTTTTCAGTGTTAAGGAATCATGAGTGTTTTTGGTTTTAATTTCTTTTTTAAAGCCAGCCAGTTTTTTCTTCATCATGCAGTCTGTATCATCTCCCTGAAAGTTACTTTACAAATCAGCATGGAACGATTGCTGGACACACAGAGTCATTGTTTCCTTTCCCTTTCAGCAAAAGCCATTCGCTTTGGAAGATAATTGACTGTGTGATATAGCACTGCTAGATGTTGTATAAGCACTATGCCAGGACCGTGGGTGCAGTAACATACACACCACGAGCGCTATGATGCACAGTTTTAATCTCCTGGAGGCAGATTTCCCTTGGTGCTTCATCCAACAGCTTTTTTTTTAAGAAAGAGCCAATGTTCTCCTGCCTGTCATCTCCATCGTCTCGTGCCTATCATCTTCTCACGCCGTTACATCTGCAAGTTGATGTAATAGCACATGTGGCTTGGTGTGTACTGGCAGGTATCTTGGGAGTCTCGGTGGGATGGAAAGAGAGGCCATAGATCATCCAGCACAAGGGCAATTTTGAACAGGCAGTTGAGCTCTTAATTAGGGTTATCTCTGTCAACTTGTAAACCTCATGTTACAGATGGATGGAGTTGGAAGAGTTTTATTCTTAACATCAGTAGTAGTTTGGCACCGATTCAAAGGTAAGGCAAGCTTGGAGCATTTTAGTTGTTAGGAAGAGCTCCATACAGCTTTTTCTTGTATAATCTTGGTGAAGTTGAAGTAGCGGTGTTCCTGGGACCACCACAGCATGGGTTCTAGCCAAAGAAAAAGTCATCCAGAAACTTCAGCGAGGTGGTGAGTCCTCATCAAAGATCTTTAGATATCTAGGGATGCAAGTCCTGAAAATCTCAGGTAAAAAGTAATATGCGTGTGGGGAACAAGTGTGAAATGGAGTTTAGAATGTTTCCTTTGCCCAAGTTTCATGGCACTGTTGGGTATCAGATTTTTTTTTAAAGTAACACTTCTCTTTTTTCTTTGGTTTTTAACTTTGTTATTGCTAGTGTTAAAAACAAGAACTTGTTAAACATAGTAGTGCATGGTGCAGTCCAGCTTTTCCCTCCAAAAAAGTTACATGACACTTTGTGCCTCGTTTTGTCTGTAGAGGAAAAGATCATCCACAATGTAGTGTACATGGATGGAGGAAGATAGTATTTGGGATGAAGTGGAATGTTACAGCCTTTGTGGCATAGGAGGAGGAAAGAAAGTGTGCCTTCAGCAGGGAGGTGCCAGTTTAGTTCCTTCACAAAAGATGTGGCTCCTGTCTTTGCATAATACACATCGATACAAGGGTCTATCTTTGATTATTTTAAGACATGTTCTTTTTCACTCCTCATCATTTTGGAGTGTTCCTTGTCAACTGTGAGAATCGAGCATTGTAGTGTGTAACTTTCCTCCTGTTCTTCCAAACGTTGCTGGCAGGTTCCAGGAAATATATTTGCTCTCCCAGGAAAAGTTTGGAACCGGTTGTGTTTAAAAAGCAGTAGTTTTTCCTGGAAACCCATTTGACAGGGCAGGCATGGAAACCACTCAGCAGTACACCTCCCTGGTTTGCAGGACTTAATATTTATTCCTCAGAAATAGGTTTTTTGCCTTTAAACATGGGTTGTATTTAGATGTGAGAGAGATTTAGTAGACGAGCCTATCTTTTTTGCCCGGGATAGGAATGGCACTGCTGTGTGGGAATATAAGCCAATATTGAAATATTTATTATGTTTTATTTTAACCAAAAATCACAGAACAGCAGATTGGCAATAGCTTTCGTAGTTACCATCTACAAAGTGCCCAGCCTAGCAATCCTTTACGTAAGAAGAGTGAAAACTAAATCCTGGATGAGTTCAAACTAAGAGCTGCTAAGTGGATCTTTTGGAATAGCTGTTGTCTTTCTGAGAGTGAGTATTTACTTGTTTTAAAAATGGTATTAGCGCACTCTGGTTGCATTTTAGAAATGGTATTGTGACTTCCAGTTTTGTAACTTGATTGTTAATGTTTAGTATGTCTCACTTCTGAAAGTAAATTTAGATATTTGTAATATTAGCAGGTTTTGACACTGTCAGAGCAGAACCTTTCAGAAAATTACTCTTTCTTGGCTCCAGATTACTAAATTGGAGTTGTTTTCTCTGTGATGCATTGGTAATTGTAATTAAATGGTCGTATGAAGAAAATCAAAGTTGTCCAGTCAAAAGGAGACTATTTCTAGGAATCTAAATTATGTAGGAAGACCAGTAAATGCCACACAAGAGCTAGCCAAGTAAAATAAGACTATTTAGTTGTTCTGTTTATATTCTTTGGAAAGTAATCTGTTCTAAAGCAGGAGCTCTACTCTTAGCATATAGAAAAAAAAAAGTTGACAGAACTATGGCACCTCCTTTGTGGTGGTTTTATACAGAACACATTAAATGAAGATGGGGTGAGGGAAGTGCTGTATGATTCATATCGGACAAGTTTGAACTCAGTCAGTTTCTTGGATTTAGTATAAATATTTATGGCATTGAAGGGGATCTTTTTTTTTTAATATGCTTCCTTGTGCTCCGGATCTTTTAGCTGTCCTCCTCAGACATCTGGTGTGCATTGCTGCTTGTTTAACCCCCACCCTTCAGTTTTCATGCTGTGGCATCTCGGAGAGCTATCGCAGTCACTCTGTGGTTGGCGTAAATTAAATCTCATAGAGCCAGCTGGGAGAATGCTGACGTGCACACTTTTCCTGCTGAATACTCTAAAACCAGTGGCTACAGTTAAAGAGGTGAACACTTTGCTCTTGTCTTGCTGTAGGCATCATACTGAGCTATTTACCAAAGGTGTCAAAAATAGGAATTCCAGCATTAGCAATGATGTTTACAGATTCTTAACTAGTTTCTCTCTCTTAGAAAAAGCTTCTCTTATCAGTGTTTTATAATAAATGTATCTTAGTTCATCAGCAAAAAATATTGTTATCTTCCTTTAAAAATCCTTAGAAGTCCTAATTTCTAAGACTGTAACTGTTTAGAGGTACGTTATGCTTGCCTTAATAGCTAATCTGTGGATGTACTGAGTTTTTCTTTGTAGTACAGTAAATTGAACACTACCCTGTTTGGTTTCAAGTGTTTCTCAATGAGTCCATTTAGAAGCAAGTATGATAACAAACATTTTAATACTCATTGTAACACTTTTTTTTTTTTTTTAAAAATCCTCTCTGCAGAATCCTAGTCCTCACAGAAGCCTAGTTAATTCAACCTTCAGCTACCCCCATGAAATAAATAGTGAATGTTACCTTTATTTACAGAAGGGAAAAAAGAGCTGTAATTGGTTAAATTCACATAAGTCAGGGATAAAGCTGACAGCAACATTCAGAGTGCCTTGATTGTAATACTTTGCTGTAGCTGCTAAACCTTGATGTGATCTGTTGGTAAACAAAAAGTGCTTTTACCTGTTTGTTTTGAGATATGCAAATAAAAATGTAGTTAATCAGCTAAGCAGATAAAAACTCTGATCTTTGAAACTTGGACTGAGGATATATGGACTAGATGCTTTCTGGTCAGCACTCATGGAGGGAACAGGAGGTGTTGGACTAAAATCTATTGTGACTGTGGTTCATCTATAGTGGACCCCTTCTAAACTGAGATGATGAAATCTGTTTCGGTGGAAGTAGTTGAGTCTTTTTAGCTGATACAAGGAATGAGCTCTTACAAAGAACAGTGGGATGGAAGAATTTTAAGTTCCCCCATTTGAGCCGCAGGACCTCTGCAGGTCTGTTCTTTTATACTTGAGGCCTGTTGAGTTGCATAAAAGGAATGTGCCCACTGATGCTGGCAGTTAGTTTTATATTCTCTTCAGAAGATGAGTTGGGATAAGAAACTTCAATTAAACAGCAGTCCAACTGTGGTCATGCAATGCACGGCTTGGCAGCAGGCAAGCTGATAACCCATTTATGACCTAAAGCAGTGCTTCCAAACCTTTTTAATTAGTGCAGTGTCTCACTGCCCCTGACATGGCTGTTTGGTTCCATTAAAAACTTCATGGTAGTATTTAATAGAGTGCCTGCTTAATTATGGGGTAGAACATCTTTAATGTGTGATGGGGGTTAGAGATCTGCAGAAATGTTTAGGATGTACATCATTCAAGTAAAATGGGGAAGGATTTAACAGATAATTAACTGGGGAGTGATATCATAGTAATGTAGCAAGAGATTTAATTCCCGGATCCTGTGGAGCTAGTATCATGTGAATGGTGGGTCACAGACATACAACTGCACTTTTTTGTTACCTTCGTTTTATCAACCCATCTGCACGTCCCTGTCTTTTCTGTGTTTTGTCAGGAATGAGTCGCCTCTGCAGCTTTGAAATAAATAAACAAGGAGGCCTGGAGTTAATTTAATCAAAAGGGAGATTCAGTAGGTATAGGGGGAGGAAGACAAAGCCCTAATTAAAGGTCTTTGAAAAGCAGAGTGTAACTTTGGTACTGCTCACCCATTCCAATCCCATGACTGTCAAGATAACTTCAAAAATACGAATTTCTGCTTGTTCCTTGCTTTTCCAAGAGTTCTGGAAAACCTGCCCTCAGTGCCCAGAAAACTGTGAGAAAGGCTGTTCAGGCAGCATGTCATTTCTTGGTAGCAAACACAATCCCTCCCTCTCTCTTTCCTGCCTTAGCTTCCCCTTGGAGAGAACATTTATTTTAAGTGACCCTGCAGCTTGGCCCCATAAGCCACCCTCCTTCTTGTGAAATAAACAGTCCAGCTATGATTTAGACAGGGCTCCCATCTATCCCTTGGCACCATAGGGTTGTCCCCCTTTTATCTCTCTGAATCTGACAACCTCTAGCAATCCCCATCACTGCATAGTAGCGCTGACTATTGGAGTGGGTAGGAGCGTTAATTCAGATCCATTATCTTCCGTCCTTCTGAGGAGGAATTAATAATGTTCTCTGGTACCAGGTTTTTCACAACTGAATCTTCTAGCGCAACAACAGTTTTCAAGCTCTTGTACTCTGTGGTTACCTAAAATTTTTTCTGTGGATCTCTTCATAACGAGGTTTTTTTTCCTCCAATAAAATTACTTATCTTAGTTGCATGTCATGAACCCAAGATTAAAAACTGCTATGTCAGAGGCACAAAATTAATTTTATCTTTTTGCTTAGTGGTGGTGTGTATCTGTTTGTTTTGGAAGACAATCCTTTCAGAAGCAATGGTAATATTTTGGATTTTTTAATGTATCTTTCTTTATACCAGCACCCGTATCCCTGGAGAAATTATATGGCATCCTTTCTTCTTCATCTCATGAGCCACACTGTTCTCTGGGCTTTTCTAGAAGATGAAGTCTTCACAAGTTTTCGGTTATTAAAACACTACATGTGAGCAAAATCTGAGGAAGAGTGTTGGGTTGTGTCTCAGAATAACACACAGCCAGTGGGTTGAAGGATCTATATTATCCAACCTCGTAGTGCTTATGACGAGCTTGAATTCATTCTCTTCTACTGGCTGAGGCACTGGCTGGGTCATATCTCAGCCTACTGCCATCAGTTACAGTAAAATTCTGCACATAAGGAATTGGCAAGCTGACACCTCCTCCTCATTTTCTATGTAAACAGCATGATCAAAAGAGTGTCTTGTCTTCATCTGAATGGCTCATGTAGTTTGCGGTTGGATTCAGAGTGCTTGACTGCCCTGCACAGTTGTCATTGCTCTCTTGCTTTCCCTCTGTAGAAGGGATTGTGGAGCCCGTTTTGAAGGACAAAGGGATTTTGTTCTTTACAATGGATTCTTTGTGGGAGATGGGTTGGAATTGTTCTGACGCTCTGTGGATTAAAGTCTTCAATATTCTGTCCAGCTTGGTTGAAGGGGGCTCTGTGTTCCTTAAATACGTGAGTCCATGCAACCCCAGACAGGCTGCATCAGGTAGTTTCTGAAACGAAGTTTCTCTTATGTTCATTAGGCCAAATGTAATGTGCTCGTTTCACCTCAGTTTAGGAAGAGATTATCGTGTTGGTGACCGGCAGCAGCTCCCAGGTGTGTGTCCATGTGCACGTGGTGGTTGAAGCTCGCCTCCCACCCCACCTCCTCCTGCCCCCCGTGGCAGCAGCATCTGCTGGTGCCTGCTTGGCCACGTGCCCTATGGGGAAAATGCAGTAGCCAAGACTTCTTTGCTTTTTATATGGTTTTTTGGTTTTGTTTTTTTTTTTTTAACCTTGCGATTGTGAGGTCACTTGTATGCTACTAATAGGCATCCAGTCAGGGAACTTAGCACTGAGCTTTGCAGGACTTGCCCACAGCACAGTGGTCTCAACAGTGTCCCTACTTTTTTCCAAATCCATTCTGAAGGGAGCCACCCATGTGTGCGTATCTTTTACTAACATTTTGAATATATTTGCTTTTGTGTTTGTATTTTAAAACCACATTTATATCCTCTCTTGAGGGCCTTCTACCTTCCAGGTGGGGAATTTGGGGAAAAATAAAATGGGAAAAAAAGAAACATTGCTTGAAAGTGCAGTAACGGATTTCACGGCTCTTTTAGAAAGCTCGTTTTCTTGATGCTCTGAATTTTTCCACATGTAGCAAAGGAGAATAATGTGGGAAAAGGTGTTCGGAGCATATTTATAGTAAACTACAACAAAAGCTTGCAGTATATTTAAAAATAGGCTCCAATTTAAATAAGTAAAATTTTTTTTTTACCTTTGCATAGCACCTTTTGCTTCAAATCCTTATGAAAGAAACAGTGCACAATTTATTGGATTTAATTTCAGTATGACCCCAGTACAAGTGAACATCTCAAAATTAATGTTTTAAGCATGGTTGCTGCAGAACATACTGACTGTGCTCATATTCACAAGGGGCACTGATTACCCGGTGCAATAGTCTAGAGTTTAATCTATGTCACAGGATCATATCCATGAAATATCAGCCGTCAGAGCAGAAGGTGGTGTTTCAGACCTGAGTATCTAGATTGCAGTCCACTTACAAAACGGTCTCTAAAAACAAAACCAGAGGGAGGGTAGCAAATGTTTTCTGTGTACTGAGGAGGAATTATTCAAATTTGAGCTTTCACAAACTGAATTTCCTATTTGTCTCTCTTTGCCGTTGCATGAAAATACATAGTTACAAGGTATCATTTAGTATGTCAAAATACTGCTTAAGCACCCAGTCTAACAATTTTTGCTGTTGTGACCTTGCTGTGACTTTGATTTACTTTTGGAATAGATGGCAGGTCTTCTAGCTTTGGTTGTTTCTTCTAGAAGACAAGCTGGGCTTTGATCAGTTCAACTTTCCTGTCTTTTGTGTAACACAGTAAGCCATTTAGCTGGGTGACAAAAGAAGGAACACCTAGATCTGGAAACACCATCATTTCGGAAAGCAACATCTTCAACATGTTGACCTACAGTTATATTTCATTCACAGTTTTTTATTGATAGTGTTTTTACATTTTTAATAAAATCACATTACCATGCTGATAAGAGTAAATCTTTTTATCTGGCAGCTTTTAAAATCTGCTTATCAGAAATGTGAGAGAATGCTGTGTAGTAGTATTGCAAATAAATCAAAGGAAGCTGAATTCTGATGATATGTTTCTTATTTAAACTTTGCGTGGTGGTATTTAAATTACATATTCTGGAATTATTTTCTATGTTAGGAATTACTGTAACCCACTTGGTCTTTCTTTCCCGCTTTCTCGAGTGTATGTGCCCCATCAGCATTCCAGCCAGACTACAAAGTGAAAATGACAGTGTATTTATCCTGAGGCACCAGGACTGGTGGAACCCCACCTCTCTTCATGGGTCTAGCCCACAGAGACTCACCTAGAATCTTTAGAGGTTTCAGCTGCAAGCAGGAGAAAACATTACCTAGCACAGAAGAAACTTAAATTACTAAATTTCAGTATTACTATACATGGAGTATGGTGTAGGGATACACCAGAACTACTTACAGTACTTACAATGCAGTATGTTTTGCCAGCGAATTAAATGGATCGTATATCTTTTGCTGACCAGTAAATACTAATGTCATGTTTTCTAAGCAAATACAAGAAAGTGAAATTTACTTTTTCTGCAGAAAATGTAAATGATGCTTCTCCCTTTGTCTTCCTTTCTCTTTTATCTCCTCCCTTGTTGGGATGCCCTCCTCGGGTCACGTTGTTCTGCACCAGATAAAAGTAATCTGCAGCGTTCTATGTAGGAAGTACAGTTAGCCTGAGGAGCTGAGCAGTTGTACCTTCGTCGGCTTATCAGCAAGATATTACGGTCAGTTTTGAAGTATCTAACACAGGACTGTTCGTGCTCTTTTGACAGTTTCCTTTATGTACCCGTCTGTCGACTGCCGTGGCTCTTGCCTGAGCAAGGATTGTGCGTGTCGGACCCCATGCAGTCACAGGACAAGGCTAGCCGGAGAGTGACGATGTTTCTGTGTAGGACAGCCCGCTGTTTTGTAATGACTTCAGACCTTGCGTGCTCACCAAACCCCCTGTTACTGGGCAGGGCCGGTGGCCCAAGCGCAGCGCCGAATTAAGGCACGTGCTTGCTGTACTTGGTCCTACTTGGTAGCTCCCCTTAGCTTGCCTTTCTTTTGTATGAGCCTCTGTAATGCATTGAGCAAACATAAAATGATAACTTGTGTTAATTTTTAGTTCCTCTTAACTGACTTTATGGTCAAGTTTGGTACAGGTTTTTCCTGGGAGAGCTGGCAAAAAGGCTTCAGAAAGGAGTGTTTTTGGGAGCAACCTTGCTTCCTGAGCAAAAAACTCATCCTCAGTCTTGAACTGAGGGAAATCCTTTTTTGACATTGATGTTAACAAGTATTGTAGACATCCCTGGTGCTGTTTATCTGGAGATTAGTGTAGTTTAGCATTGATTGCATTTAGATCTTGTCTGCCGGGTAATTGGAATCTTTTTTTAGCCATAGTTTACATGCGTACAGGTACTCTAAGCAGAAGAAAGGAGCTTTTTTTTTTAGACTTTCAGCTCAGACAGGTGCTGCAAGAGTTAGCTAAATGGGACATTATCTTAAAATGAGATCTGCAAATTTATGAAGTGGTCTCATGCTCTACAATTAGACCTAAGCCTGAGTTCACTGTTGGGTTGGAACTGAACACAGCCCCACAGTCACAACTGTTGAGGTGTGAAAATGGAAATTTGTTAGAGGAAATATTGAAGAGCTCTGCCAGACCGGAGCATTAAAATTTGTTCCATCCTGCTTTATTTGTGGCATATCTGCTGCCCTTCTTTCCATGCCATCAATGTCTTGCCTACTTACCAAAATCCTTTTTTCAGTTAATTTTTTTTTTTTGTTACTCAACACCAAAAATGTATTTAAAGGAGACTTCCAGTTGGTACCTGGTTAGCAGAGCGAAGAGAATTTATTTCAATCATAGTTGTAAATGGTCAGCAGAGACTTTTTATTTCTCCTATGTTTATGAATTAGTTTGTAGAACTGAAGCAGTTATCCATATAAGTCAATTTATGTCCAGAGAGTATACGTATGCTATTTTGTAGCTATGCTTTTACAATATGATGAGAGAGAATATAAGATGATGTAGTCAGTTTTTCACAGTACATTTGAAGGAGCAAATACAGTTACAGTTAGGTTTGGGCAGGCAACTTTGCCATTTTCTGCCTGTTGCAATTTAATTTTTTGTATATAATACAGCATTTTCAAGACCTATTAAGTTGAAATCTGCGTTAGCCTGTGCTACTCAGCTCTAATTAACACTATATGTTCTTTGAAAGGAATCTCAAGCAAGCATGCCTTCACTCTACAAGCGATATCGCTGTGCCTAAATTCTTTGTGCAGTCTTTTGAACGGAAGAGGAGGAAAAAGTGGGTGGAGATGATTGAATGCAGAGGTCACTATTTTATGTTCTTGCTTGCAATGTCAAGCATAATGTGTCCCTCATTGGCAGGCATGGTCAGATGGAGGAGCCAGAACAGAATAGTCGATTTAATCACTGTATTTTGGTTTTGGCCATGGGTTTTCTGGCATACATATCTCTGCACAGTGGTAGCCAGAGCTTGGTTCCAGGAGTAAGTGCTTTTCATATGTTTTGTAAACGGATGAGAGCAGGCTTTTGCCAATTTTTCTGTACATGTGTTATGTGACTTTTTGGTTTCTACTAAATTAGCTTTTTGTCATATTACAAGAAAGTCAGTAAAATATGTGTCAGATAAGTGAATCAGTAAGTTGGCTGCTGAAAGAAATCTATCAATTGTAATAAAAAATATTTCCAAGATCTAATTTCATAGCAGTGTTTTATGATTAGGCTGTTCTCATTAATACTTAATTCTTTGTTGTTCCTGTAAGTTTGCTGTTTTATTATGCTCTCCAGGTAGGCCTGTTTTATATACTACAAAGGAAATACAGACTACTGTGACTTTGTTTACAGTGTTTGGCAGACCACTTCCCAGAATTAAATCTTATTTAAACTGAGCTTAAATAATATCTTTTATAGAAACTGCAATCCAGAAATAAAGTAGTGGTACAAAATGATGTTTTTACATAAGGGATTTTTTTGTTAGTTTGAGTGGGGATTATAGAAGTACTCAGCAATTATATAAATGAATATAATTTGTGACTGCTTCTTAGGATATCTTTTTTCATGAACCAAAGATTTACTATTGAGGAGTCTGAATGGATTAATTAATTTTCTTTGGTCAAGCAAGTGAAGTAAATCTGCCTTAAATTACATACTTTTAAGATAGTCTGTAGTCTAACTATTTCACACAGATTTAATTTCTGGGGAATTTCACAATTTCGAGGATATCAGTCCTCTTACAGGGTATAGTATGCTGTGAAGTAATACCCAAACTAGGCAGCTGACAACATCTGCAGATTAATTTTACGGTACTGTATTGTGATTCTTTTGTTTTGATGACTTGTTGAATTGAGTAATTTGCGGTGACTTCCCTGCTTGGTATTTGATATCTCAAATCATGTGATTTTTGTCCAGGAATTGGAATTTTTATGCCATTTATGCCAATTTATGTTAGCACAGACTGACTTCTGTGTTTGAGATAGCGGAAGAAAGCATGCAATAGTTTAAAATTTCATTCCAATCTATTTGCAATTTAATCTCATAGAATATAGGAATAGAAAACAAAACAAATTTCATTTTATAGTATCCTTTTCACATATATATAGCTTTTGTGAATGTCTTGGCTTTTCAGCAGAAGTGGTTCATATGTCATGAGGGCTAAATTTTGATCTTGGATCTGTTGAGAAAACTGCCCTTGGAGATCTTCAGGTACTGTTGATTCCTGGGAATGTCTGGCCCTGAGAACATGAGGCAACTCCTTTTACTAATGAGAGTTTGTCTGCATGGAGGTATTGGAAAAGGTAATTAAAGGTGTAATGCATGTTAATTAGAGTCTGTTAAACTCTCATGCCCATGATCTTATTAATTAATAGAGTGGCCTGAGGTCATGGTAATTCAATCCAAGACCTTAAAGGTGAGGACCTTGTTGACAGACACCACAACCAACTCCCCCCCGCCCCCCAGGTTGTTAAATGTGTCGGGAATGTACTCTTGTGGCCAAATCCATTTATCAGATACAGAAAGGAAAAGTAAAATGGGCAAGGGCAGTGCTGGAATTTTCTTTCAAGGAGTTTTATTTCAGTCTGTTGTAAGGTCTGTATCATGTCAGTCTTCAGCTGGAAAGACGAAGCCTTTCATTTCTGGATTGTAATTAATGCTGAGATTTTATGCATTAATAGTGGCCAGCGGGAGAGAGGAAGTTGGGAGGGGGAATAGGATATGGTAGCCATGTCTCAGTGCAGCCCATACTGAGTTGCTAGGTCAGAGAGGAAGGAAGCTAGCTGCCAAAATAGTGTATATTTTTTTTTCCAGTCTTTGGTAACTCCTGGAGTTCTCAGACGTATTTTAAGACTTCTCTGGTGTCTTGCTATCAAATCCACACTTGTAAAAACATGACTTTTGCTGTTGTGATGTTTGTATTGCATGGACGTTTCAGTAGGGATGCAGATACTGCTGACGGAACCGCAAGAGAAACGCAAACAGTGTTGAAGATCCACTGTTTACAGAGAGCTGTCCTGGTGGTGTATATGTCTGAAAAGAGCCGTGCTGGTTTTAGAAACATTTAGTTTGCATGTGTTGATTTGAATCACTTTCAGCTTAGGCCCGTAAGTGGTTAAAATAAAGAACATTGTCGCTGACTGCGTGGACTTCTGTCCACGGAGTGCACTACTGCAGCACTGCTCTATAGGCAGACACTACGTCACGTTGTTATCTCTGTTTAGCTTGTCTGTGCTTTATCATGTTGCCTAACAGTTTTAATAAAAAAAAAGAAAAAAGAAAAAAAGAAAAAGAGACTAGTATGAATAGTTGTAAGTAGAACTATCTGAAAGCAGCAGATCTGGAGTGCCTTACACCAGCTGCTTACTGAAACAAAGAGAAGTATTATGAGAGGCACAATAAATGTGTTTGCTATCTCTGCTTTCAGTTGCAGCGCAGACACAAGCCGTCACAGTAATGAATTTTGAAGACTGGAGTTTGGAGTTGGGGAATTTTATAAAACACAGTTGTTTTATCAAGAGTGTTGTCTTGCCAGTTGTGTGATGCTAGTCTGGTTACCATGGAGTGTGGTCAGTTGGGGGAGACAAATGTAGTCAGTAAAACAGCATTTTGTGTGGTAGACTCTGCTGTGGTTTCTTCCTCTCTGGTTTAAATTCAAGTTTGCTAAGGAGGAAAGTAGTGGGGAAAGAAGTCGCCTTTTTATTTAAATAAAAAGCAGTTTTAGCCCTAATCAAACTTACAGGCCACATGAGAACTTGCGGTGCAGTACAAATCCAGTATATGAATATGCGATTTATACCCATAAACAATGTAGGGTTATTTTTCCTCTTGATCTTACTCTGTTATCTGGACTCTTTTGTTTGGTATTGTTCTCTGCTTGCCTTGTGTCTGCAGGATGGGCTCTACAAGGTGCTGAGCACTGGCCACTTGTATCTTCTCAGGAGGAGGTGCTCAGCATCTTCCAACCTGTCCTGTAAGGGCTCTCGCTGCTCCGACCTGCTCACCACTGCCACCTGTTTGAAGTTTTGTTAATTTGATTAATTTTGGCCAAATGGCTGTCTAGTGCTGCACATAAATGTACCGGAAGGTATCTGAAAGCCTTGGTGTCCCCTGCATAATTACCACATTACTTTACGATAAGGAAAATGCATTACCAAATTCGACAGGCTTTAATTAGAAGCCATTCCTTTCTTTGCTAAACTTCTTTAAAATGGGTTCCTTTAATTCCAAATTACAATAGCAATAGCATTTTTACCAGATTTTCTACTCAGTCTGGATGTTAATATCTAAATGCTCTTGTTACCATACATTTAATAAGATGAATTTTTATAGATTTTTTTTTTTTTTTAAGAAAAATCCCTATTGAGGTAATTGTATAGTATCAGGCTCCTAGCCGCTGTTTGGAAAAGGGAAAAGTTTCTAACTTACTAAATTGGACAATGTTTAGAGATTTTTGACTTTTGTAAACACAGAGTTAGCTTTACATGGATATTTAAATTGCCTGTGTTCCTGTCAGGAGTTGCTCAGAAGTAGTCAGGAGAAGTTAGGTGCCTACATGGAATTTGTAATTCCTGTAATGGAATTTTGTGTTTGAGTCTTCAGAAGTGATCTGAGATACTGCAGAGAGAAAAGTGATTGCATACGGGTGGGATGAAAGTATCACAAACCTTAGTTGATGAAAGTTTTATCTTTTGACATTGGTATTAACTTACTTTTTTCAAAGATAGAAGTGAGGGAGATTCCTCACTGAGAGCAACTGGTATGATGTGGTTTACTTCTGAAGTTTGGAATATGAACACTATGTAGGTGGAGGTTTCTACTGGCAAAATATAAAGGCTGAAGAAAAAATGCAGCATTTTTACTGATATGAGGATTATTTCCTATGAGAGGTCTTTTTGATAAAAGCTGCTCCTGTGACATGGTTGTGGGGGGCTTCCCAATTAACACTTCGGTTGTTTCGAACAGGAGAGGGTCTGGATGTCTGTCTGAGAGCATTTGCAGTAGAGCACAGTTTTTACTATTTAGAGCTGAGATGGAAAGTTCCTATTTAGATTTGGTGCCAGAGTCTTTAATAGAAATCATGACTTGTGGTATATTATAGGTCAGTGTATATTTGCTAGTTTATATTATGCTGACTAAATTGGCAAAATGCTTATTTTTACTGGTAAACATTCAGGAGGTTTTCTCCTCGCTCGTTCTTTTTCCAACAAAATAGTATTTGTCGTGTGTGGAAGTAGGGCAACATTTTATAAATCATCTGCCTCGGCGATGATGTGAAAATGTGTGGTGGCATACAAAGATTTCCATTGTCGGGTACCTCAGGGCTGTAGATGGAGTTAACCTTATCCTAATTTTAGTTCTGGAAATTATGGCCATGTAGAAAACAAAATGCTTCTGGCAGCATAGGAAAAATACAAATTTTAAACTCTAGCAAAAGAGGCCGTTTCAGGGATATTACCAGAATAGGTAACCCTGGTTAATTTAGCTCCTCTCCAAGCCCCTTATGAAGCCCCAAAAGCATTTTTTAACATCTTTAAATCCCTATGAAGTCTAAATATGACCTGTGGCTGTAAGGATGTGAGTTCCAGTCAAGTCCATAACTGCTGGTGAAATGCAGCGCTGTGCTTTAGGCTATACATTTAGTGAGACATTTAATTGAAATGGTAAAAGTACTGTGGTCACACTTTAATGCATGCTTAGTAACAATATGTGAATGTGTTTATGCACAAGCTAATTGTATCATTTCTGGAATTATTTATGCACAGCTCCCACATGCTGTGAATAGCATTTTCTGAGAAGTGTTAGATTATATAAAATTTATAATCTACTCAGTACTGTACCACCAGTCTGCCTAGTGAAAATTAGCATTCTTAAAATTGAAATTTTGTGATTCTTGTGCTGAAGAAGCATGCTCTTTCTTTCATTGCTACAAACATAGTTAAAAATACAGAGAAGGACATTTAAGGACAAACTTGCACTTGCATCAGCAAGTTCCAATTTTTTCCCTAATTTTTACCTTGCATAGTTATATACCAGACAAGCTTGTTTTGGACAGCTTTTTATAAAAGGAATAATTTGAGAATTTGAATGTTTATTCAGTTTTAGATCTTGAATATTTGGCATAAATGTTAACTGTAGCCCTGGAATTTATAACCACAACCATAAGAAAAGGAACAAAGTGTATTTCATTGCGAATAGTCATGCTTTGCAGAATGAGGTAATGAAAGTTCAGGGTTGGAATGGCAGCTTGTAAGGAGGAATGCTTCTGAATAAAAATGCTGTTGGAAAGACGTGTTAGCTCAACCTTGCAGATCATCTGGGGGGAGTTGACCCCTCTCATATTACCTTTTTTCAACTGCTTATTCCAGCATAAAGCACTAAGGTACGGTTTATGTATGATGCCTTATTTACCTTACAACCCTGTTAAATGTGCCTATGCAGACCTGACATCTGTTTGGGAAATTTTTCTGCAAGAATCTTTTCCAAAGCGTGCTATTTTACCTCTTTTCCCTGTCGCGTTCATTCTCACTTGTCTTCTTCCTGTAGGCGAAGCAGCTCTAAGAGGTGAGCCCAGAATGCAGTCCCTTCCAGTATCCTCTGCGCTAACCAACCATCGAACAGGCCCTCCTCCTATCAGTCCCAACAAGAGAAAGCTCAGCATGGACCAAGGGGACGATGAGCTAGACTGTGAAAATGACCATGTTTCTAAAATGAGTCGAATGTTCAATCCGCATCTGTAAGTGTCTTGCTTTTATTACCTCTGCTTCATAGAATTTAGTGCTATCCTCTTCATTTGTGTGTGTGCAAAAATCATACTGTGTCTAAAACTTTGTGCTAGATTTTGCCTTTGTTCCAGTTTGTATAGAGGGGCTGCACAAAGGCTGGTGTGATCAGATGGGTGACTTCGTGTTTTCTTTTGTTTTCATACAGCATGAAGTAACAGGAATTAGCCCAGCTTCACTATTTATAGCAAAACATACATATTCACCTTGAATTTCTGAAGTATTGTTCGTTTGTTCTTTGTAATCTGCTCCTTTCGCTTCCCCTGATTCTGAGCGCTCTGTACTCCCTGCAGATGGGGGTGGGGAAGCAGAAGGAGGGGAAGCAGAAGTGCTTTGCATTTTTCTGAGGCCAGGAGATTGTGAGCCAGCTGCTCTGTAGTCTGCCTTGACAACTGGGCAAGCTGCAGTTGTTGCTAAACATTACTTAAACGATCGCACCGCAGCTCTGACAGTCAGATGTGGAATTTTTCGTACAGGTAAGGTGTTGACGAGTTAGGTGCATGTGTTGGGTAATCATCAAATGCCATTCTTGCTGTGTTCTCGTTCCTGGGAATGCAAGCCTGGTTGGCATGAAGTACATACAGGCTTAGAGAATTCCTTTCATTCTTGACTGGAGGAAGTGATCGGAGCGGTTCAGCAGTCCGGGGCAGCCTGATAGCTGTGCGCCTTTCCCTGCTGCCTCAGCTCCTGCAGCCTCTGCATTCCTCGCATTCCACGCTGCTGTGGACTGTTGTGTTCAGTCATAAGATGCGGACAGAGGTATTTATCCTCAAATAAATCACCATAGTGTTAGTCAGAGGCTGGGCCTGTAGTCTGCAGTCTTGGAATTTGTTACAAATCAGGAATCCAGCACTGAAGTAATGCAAAACAATAAAAGCTCACAAGCGGAGAGAGACTTCTCATTTACAACGTACCTTGTTCTTTCTCCTAAAAGCTTAACTATTTATAGCCTTTCATTGGAGCTGAGAATGCTGGTATTGGAAAGAACCATATGCTGTATGTCTGTGGCGTACATACATGACACAACCGAAAACATTTATGGCATTTCTGAATTATTATGTAACTTTGTGGGAAAAGGTGTGATTTTTTTTAAAACTCATTTGCTAGTGATGAAATAAAACACAGCTGGCAGTTACGTACATTATAACACTTTATACAGTGGAGGCCATAAAAGTAATGAAGTCTGAACCAACAGACTCATGTGCAACCAAGGTTCAAAACTAAAAGATACAGGCAGTTACTCCATGTCATCCCTTAGATATATTTTTAAAGCTATCTGATCTTCTGCAGTATGGTACATTTTTACTTACCCAGTATGGTACATTTTTACTCAATAGATTCTTTCTGTGATTTTATGTATGAAATGTGCATCTTTTCTTCTAATAATAAAAAGCACTGGTTGTCTGCTTAGTGTTCATGTGATGGGACTTAATCTATTTCAATTAAACCATCTACTGCACGTGAATCATAATCTAAAAGAGCATACACGAGGCCATCTTTTTTCTACTTTATTTTGTAGGTTTGATCTGGCCATATGAAAATATACTTTCAACTGAATATTACAAAAACTTGGAACTTCTGTGATATATCTGAAATAGCTGAATATCTATGTATTTCAGATATATCAAAAAAGTTCACAAATGTTCTCTGAATTTTATTCCCATTTCCCTGCCACCACCACCAATGAAATTATTTTTCTGAATGTTTTTCATATTTTCTCTCTTTTTTGGATTATGACATTCTGGTTTAACAATAGAAATGGACTACTCAAACTTTGTGGAACTGTCCTAAAAATTTTGTTTTGGAGATGGGAAGTGTGTTGTAGAAGCTTGACTTGTTTGCGCTAAACAAAAGACGGTAGATTTGGGGAAAGAACTATTTCATGGAACACGGTAATGGCAGTCACATTGTAGTGACTTGGCGGTTCTAGACGTGTAAGTTTGACAACATTCCGTTTAGAAAGCCAAATCCTAAGAGGTGTGGAGCGTAATGTGGAGACTAGATGGCACGATATCTTTGGTGATAGCAAAGACATTTTTGTGATTTGGACTATAAAGATGAGGTTTAGAGTGTATGTATTTTGAACTTTCCAGGACAAAGTCCCGTGAAAGCACAGGACAAAGGAGTTGGTGATACAAAAACTGTTCGCAGGCATAGCTCCCCCAGTCAATATTAGGGCTACAGACTGGACATCTTTGCCACATAGCGGTGTTTAAATCCGTTCTCCTCTGGCTGAATGTCTTCAGTTACTCTAAATGTCTGCATGGGCAGATCTTTTTCATTTGGAAGTCAGTGCTTGGAAGACAGAAGTCTTTATAGCCATGAGCAGCTCTTGTTCAGACATTTGGGTTTTTGTGATTGCGTTGGTAGAACTGTGAAGCAGTTGTATATTCATCCTCTTAACACCAGCATATTGTGGTTGGAAGCATAATTAAATAGGACAAGAATTGTATTCTGTGGTTCCTTGTAAATGGTAGAACCTTTTGTTAGCAATTGGATGTTAACTCTTAGGTACCAGCACCCTAGCATCGCAGTCACTGCGCTTCAGCGGGAATGAATCCATTTAAATGCTTTGGATATTTTATTAGAAATCCAGTGATGCCAGCCTTTTCTTCTGAAGTTGAACACTTTGAGATATTCCCTGCTCAGGTGTAACTCCCTGATGGATCTTTGATTAGGTTCTTCAAGTTGTACTCAGGTATGTTTACTTTTATTGTGGAAAAACACAACTATGGGAGTACAGTCGGCTCTGGAGTAGATTGAAACAAATGCCCTAGCAATCCTGCTGTGTTTGTAAAATATGTAATGGAATTCCTGTGCAAAAAACAATTTTTCAAAGACTCTGTTTTTCAGAGGAGATAATTCTCAGCTATAGGGTAAAAAGTAATTTTAGAAATCAGTATGTGAAACTGCCTGCCTTACTTATGGCAGTGTACTGGACTGTACACAGCTTCTGTATTTTTGTGGTCATAGAAAGTACGCCCATAAGCTCCTCACTTGGGAAAACGGAATACTTCAACCCCAAATTAAAACCTAGGCATTGTAATATGAAATTCCTTTAATTGCATTTTGCACTTTCTTGTATGTCCCTCAAATGTTTTACTTAAAATGTGTTCGCCGAAGTAGAATTGTGCTGAATTAGAATGTGCTTTTTGTACCATGCTTATTTTCTGGTGTGTTGTAAGGGAGAAACGAGTTTATTTTCAGCCTCAAGTTGGAACATGCCTTTGTTTTCATATGACTTCACTGCATTCACCTCGATTTACAGAAGAGTAATTAGGAGTTGCAAGCGCTTTACGTACGGGTAACGCGACTGGAGAGCTGCACCGCTCTTTCTTCACAAACGCAGCTGCTTTGTTGTATTTCCAAGGTGCGTTCAGCGTTTCGTGGCGAGTCCTGGTGAAGCGAACTCTGCTGGGCCCTGCGATGCCGGGGGCGGGAGTGAAGCGCCTTGTACCTTTAAGCGGAGGTCTGGGGCCTGACCTGTGTGATGTGGGTTTCTTGTTTGTCAGGCTGCAGGCATTTTCTCATTTTCACAGTTCTGCTGGAAACAAAGGCCTCCTTATCCTTGGGAGCGAGGAGCTGACATCAGCCTTTTCCCAGCGGGCACCGCTGCTGCCGTAAGAGTCCTCGCGGGGGCCGGTGGCGGTGGCTGCTGCTGGCGGCGGCTTCGCCAAGTAGCGAGGGAAGCGAAGGTACAAGAGCACGACGTTTTAATTGGTTTCTAAAGAAATTACACCCGGCCCGTTTCGCCTCCCTGATTTGTAATAGGGGCTAGCAAATATGTAACTCTTCAGTGCTGTTGGCAAGGGACAGGCACGGCTAATACTTGATACTTGTGGTCCAGCAATCTCAAAAATAGTTTGTGTGCTAGCCAGTTGTGGGATCAAATCACTGTATTTAAGGTTGAAATGAACTGATGTCACTGACATCTTCAAAAGGAGTCAGATTTTGTGTTACTGGTAAAACTATATGTGAAACTGAGCGTTTGAGTTTGTATTGCAAGGGGACTATTTTTTTTTGTTCGCTTGTAGAGTACATCAGGCTGAAAGTTAGCATTTTTGGTTTGGGACAAGCAGGCTTGTGAATGGAGTAGTTTCTTCTCAATCTCTTTGTCACAATTCTCATTTGGCTGGGTGGCATTAGGATCGCAATGAAAATTAATTTCTATGTGAAAATCATCTTAGGGCAAAAATTTGCAGCTGTTATGTAGATGTCTGAGGAATAGTCAGCTCTTGATTTGTGTGATATATAATTTGACTTTTTCTTGTAATAAAAGAAGGGTCTGCACAGGAATAAGGTAGTTTAATGTGTATCGCAGAAGATGATGTTTAGTTTTGGACATAACCATACAGACCCAGACACTTCTGTTTCAAATTCTAGGTTGTGTCTTCACTTCTGTTACAGCGGAGAATCATGACAAATCTGATCCATGAAGCCAGGCTAGATTCCTGGAGTTTGGAAGCTGCCGTATATGATAACTTTCTTACCATGAATATCCAATGGAGTTTGCTTACTTTAATGACACTGTAATAGAAATTACCTTGGCACCCTTTTTTAAAAATCTGTGTTAGGCTGTCCTGAAAGTCACCTGGATTCGAAGATCATAGAATAATTCAGGTTAGACCAGGCTTTAGGAGGGCATTTCGTCCAACCTCCTGCTCAGAGCAGGGTCAGCTGTGTCCTCTTCAAGCTTGCAGTAGCTCCAAGTAAGGAATTTTGAGTAAGATCTGGAGTACTCCAGATACGATCCTCCTCATTAGAGGAGGACTCTGTCACCTTCCTCCTTACCATTCCCTAACCCTGGCTGAGAATGCAGGGTGGAAATGTTTTGCAGAAAATCAGGTCCCCATTGTGGTGGAGGCTGGCTCCAGCTCCAAGCAGGGCTTGAAAAGATTTAGAACTGGGCTGCAGAGGTAGTGTGGGAGTTTTCAGGAAAGTTCTTTGCTGCTAACTACTGCTTTTTTGGTTCCAAACTTCATGTGGTATTAAGAAATATGTTTACACTGTCATTTTATTATGACAAATTGGAATTGAAAAAAAAACCCCACACACAGTTGTGTGACTCGGAACACCCAAAATGCCTCTCATTTGCTTGCAGGCATCTTCACTCAGTTCTCTTGGCACGAATGTGCCTTTGAAGTATTTTAGGATTAACCTGGTGTTGTCAGAGCAGTCCTGTTGAAGCTGAAATCCTCTGTACTGCCAGTGGAACTCTTACAATGTGGCTCTTGTTGATTAGAGTGGACAAAGGATTACAGAGCAGGTTTCAAACTGCTTTTCCTAATTTTTTTTTTCTTTTCTTGTATGCATTGCTTGAATGATGGACCAAATCAATCAGACATATTTTCTTATTTATTAATGGAGGTCACACACTACCCAAAATTATTCTTAAATTGTTTCCAACAAATGTACGTTAGATTGGACCTTCAGAGACGGACTTTTGAAAGAGCTAATATATCTGAGTTAATATTTAACACTGAGTTTTGCAGAAGTTCGTATCCAAGGAGGAATTTCAGAAAGTACTCGAGTCCCTTTCAGTTCAGGAGGGTGTAGCCAAGCACATGTGAAATGCTTGTTATCAACAGTTTCAGGGCTAAAAATTGATTGATGGCTTATCAGTCCTTCGCAGAAAGACCTGATCTGTCAAAATTTTGGTGTATGTTTAAGTACTTGGAAAGTCAGGCAATGTTAGTTCAGGTGTCTCCACTTGCAGACAGAAAGGTTTTGTTAGCTAGCTCCAGAATTCTGCTTTGATACAATGTTTTTCACTTTCATTTTCCTTCTTTTGTAAATAAAGCTTCCATAGGGCGTTAAGGCTCCAAGCTACCGTGTGAAGCAAAAGGCGTCGTTGTCGTAAGCGGTGCCAGCACGGACACGAGGAATCGCCCACTCGCTGGAGTGGCAAGGAGGCCTGGGCACGGGAGCAGGACACGAATCCCTGGATTTTTACCCCAGGGGCCATTCTTCGTTTTCGTTAAAGGGAAATTTTACATTGCGTAAATTATCATATACCCACACCAGGGTGAAATTCAACACCAATCCAAAAGTCTGATAGCTAAGCAAGAGGCAAGAAAAGAACCAGTAACGTTTACAAACATATTGTAGATGTATAGCCTAACCATATGGAAACAAAGGTTTAATCTCACTTCTTTTTATTTAACCATTTTCCCAGATGTTTCCTGCAGTTTGACAGATGTACCATTTACTAGAAAGTTGCGCTCTTGAGAATTAGAATGTTATGGACACGGTTGCTATAGACAATGACTCTGTAAGGGTAAGATCTGGAATCAAACGTTACATTAATTTCTAGCTGAAGAAGTAAATTTTTTCCCCAGACTGGAGGCGCGGGACTGGACGCGCTCCTTTCATTTTCTCTCACGCTGCGGTGCGCTACAGAAAGATGCGAGCTGCGTTAACTCATTCCTGCAGAGCGGCGAGTGCGGGCTCTGCGCAGACGGCCTCCTTCCCGCCGCTGAGGCGGGAAGCGTGCCTCGGGCCGCCCTGAGCTTCAGGGAGCGCTCCGGCGCTGCCCCCCTCGCCTCTGCCCGCTCGGAAGCGGAGCGTGCGGGAACGGAGGGGGCGGCGAGTCCGCTGACGAGTCCCCAGAAATGATGAGGGGAGGCAGCTGATTAATCGCGTCTTAATTAACGTGGCGTCTCGCCACCTTTCGGCGGCCCGGGCCGGCTCCCCGCCTCGCCGCCTCTGGAGGCTGCCCGCCTCGAGCCCGCCGCGGCGCGGGGGACTCTTATCGTGACGAGGCGGCGGGGCCCGCGCTCTGCGCCGCAGCCGCTCGCCAAGCTGGTGAGGCCCCGGGCGGGCTGCGGGGGGGACGCGGCCGCCTTCCTGCGCCCGGGCGATGCCTGCCCCGAGGTTAGTACCGGGCCTCGCACCGCGGCCCCCGCGCCCGCCGCCTCCCGGCCAGACGGCGGCCCGGCCGCGCCCGGCTCCGGCGCTGAGGCAGCGAGCGCGGGGCGGGGGCGGCCCCCAGCCCCTCCGCAGCCCCCCTGCCGCGGGTGCGAGCGCCCTCAGCCCGCCCGCCCGGGCTGCGCAGGGGTGGGAATGGTTTTCGTGTAGGATCTGTCCCGAAAGAGAAGTGCGAGGGAAATAAAAGGACCTCGCCGCCATTGAAGCCCGGAGGTTTTGACCTGGGTTATGCGACCGCTTCCCCCAGTGGAAAACGTTGCTGGAACCCCCCGTGCTTTGTCGTTGCCCTGATGTTGACTGAGTTAGAGACCCAGCTCCACCTTGCCTGATGGAAATCCAGTCGTCCTTTAGATTTCTTACATAACTCTTCCAGCACTGTCAACAAACTGCAGCTCAGCAGCTCTCCAAGATTGCTCATTCACAATGTAAATATTGTTCCTAAAATACAGCGGAATGTGAACATAGAAAGAGTGTATTTGTTGGCTTATTGTACCTGCAGGCCTGTGTGCGCATGGGAATTGGATTTCACTCATTTCATGGCCCTGACTTGAGTGCAGAATACCTGACAGAAGGAAAAAGTGGGGTGGGATGAGCTTGGTAAGCCATGAGAACAACTTTCCAAAACATCTGTGGAGAAGCCTCAGCACACTCTAATTACTGCTTGATGTAGGCTTTAATGTGGCACAGATGTACAGTTACTGTACATAATGGAGGAGTCGCACATTACAGTCACGTTAAGGTCGATTCGCAGGTTCCTGTCAAAGTCCTGCATTTCAGGTCCTTGTCTGTCAAAGTTGCTTGTAGCGTATGTGTTAGAGCTGCGTGAGCATGGCCGACTTCTTGCTATCTGAGCGATAAGGAATGACGTTTTGTGAATCTTTTCATCACATTTTTAATCAGTAACTTCTAGTGCTTATAAATCAGTCTTTTAAAAAGGGGGGAAATAAAAACCCCAAACGTTTTTGCTTGTGATTTGCTTTTCTAACTGAAGTCTCCCTTAAACCAGAAGTTGCTGTAAGAAGATCCTGTTGATTGTAGAATTTGATGGTTAACTTGGGCACCTTAATTGCAGAAGTACCCTTTCAAACACTTCACTGCTACTGCTGTGGTTGGTTTGGCTTTTCAAAGGAATTATTTTACTATATTAGTATGAATAGTTGTGCAAAATATAATGAAGCTGTTACTGTATTTACAGTGCTTCTAGAGGTTTCAGTAATTCAGATTTTATTAGCAATTACAAACTGTTTCAGTAAACTTTTAATGAAATGTTTATTCCTTTTATAAAACAGCCCATGAAAAAAATCTCAATCATAAACCAGTTATTTGAACACCGTTCTCGGTCTAAAGGTCTAAAGCCTGGGGTTTTTTTAGCATTTCTGAAATTTTGTCTGAAAGCGAATTAATGTACTTTCTCAGCTTTTCCTGCTTCACATCAGGTAATGTTACATTGTGTACCTGACGGATAGAGACCATAATTTGTAAGCTTTAATGATCCAGGCCCTTTTCCCTCTTTCTCTTAAGAACCACTGAAGTTGGAAACGAAAGCTCTATAATCCCATCTCCTGACAATTTGACACAGTTAATTCCAGTACTGTGACCTTATTTTCAGAGACTTGCTTGTGTTGTTAAAGCTCTTATTAAATAAACTTGCCATTCTTGTGTTGTTGGTATCTTTTACTTCCCACTGATCTAGTTGAAGAAAATTATTAATGTGCTCCTCTACCATAAGATTCTACCTGATGCAGTCTTTTTTGTGATTGAACTAAACAAAATCCCATAAACTTTTGAGAATTCAGAGTTCACAGATTGACTTAAGCTGGTACCCACCTTTACAAAAATAGTTGCATGACAGGCATTGAGTGATGAATGAAAGTATTTTTTCCAAATAGAAAAGATCATAAGAAAATGTAACTGCCATTTTTTATTTCTTCTAACAGTTCTGCACAGTTTCAGCATTGAGTTTCAACACCACCAAGTTTTCCCAGAGCCTGCAGAACAGACTGATGTACCCTGGCAATATTGAGCACACATGTATGTGGCTAATCTTGTTGCACTAGGACATGACCCACTGCTGTGTGTATTTTATGTGCAAGCTTTCTCCTGACATTGGCCCGTAGTTTTCTCTGTGTGATCATAAATAGTTTTTACAGTATTTTCCAGTGACTCAGTATAAAAGGTTAGTTGCATGTGCCAAGTTTGACTTCAAAAGGATGTTAACATGGCTGAATTATAAAAGCTGCACGTGACCCAGGACATGGATTGGTAGAACATAAGAGGAAATGTCTGCCAGAGGTGTTCGGGTGGGCATTGCAGTTGGGTATGAATTAATCATTTTATAGCTGCCTCTGAATCTTTCCAGTAACCCCTCTGACCTTCTAGCTGTTTTCATGGAAGCCTCTTTGCTTGTTAGAAATTTTAGGGAAAGTTTGGAGTGTCCCTTTAACCTCATTTTTTATCATTTGCTTTTCTGAATGTTTTTCCCCTCCGAGCAATTCAGAGTGCCTTACGGACTTGAAACAGTTCGGACTTCTGCTCGGATACTTTTAGTTTCCATTCCAGAGGTGACTTGCCTTTCTAGATCATGTTCCGTTCGTCCCAATATCTGCAGTAGCCTGACTTGCTCTCCAGATGTGAACATTGGCAGGCTGTGCTCCATTTCACTGGCTTCATTGGACTTCTCAGAATAAGATTATTGTGCCTTCAAGATACCATGTTGACTTCTGTATAGTTTACTTTTGAGCTAGAAATGAAACCTTAGTTCTGGGTCCTGACTGGCAACCATAGGATTGAGTTCTGGTGTGCACTGATTGGAGTTTTGCCGTTTTACTGAAACTATCTTCCAAAAAAAGGGCACGCTCTAACTGTAGTAGCAGCGTATTGTAACGACAGACTGCATCCTCTGCAGAGCCTTTTTCAGCTTCTGAAACGTTCACATCTTCTGCCTTTTGGTCTTCACAGTTGGCAGAAATAGTTCTTCACTAGTGTGAAGATTTTTCTAGTGTGTTGTGCAGGTTTTTCAAAGGCAACTGGAGGTACTGTCATTCTTTGAAGAGAGAGTTTTGGGGAGGTGGCTGAATCAGATCAATCATAAAGGTTTGGTTACTTCTCCTCTCTCCTTTCCAAGAAATGTGCTGTTCTTCTGATGGGCTGTTAGAAATGTGCTGTTCTTCTGATGGGCTGTTACACAGTGCTTAGAACAGGGAAGCCAGTGACGCCGTGTTGCAGGTTAGAGGACCAGAAAACTTCTCCTCTTTGGCTAATGCAATTGGTAGGAGGCTCGGTATTTTTTGTCCTCAATCCTTGAAAACTAAGTCAAGAGCTAATGGGAGTTGTACTCTGCTGTTGGTTTCCACCTAGATACAGTTAAACAAAACTTTGAAGAGATGAAATGGGCTTATGTTTACGCTCCAGAAATCATAGTGCATTTTAGGAAACTTTTTATAATTACTGCAATGTCCAGTTATACCTAGACACTTGTTATTGTGGTAATACTGAGGGACTGGGACTTTATATTGTTCTAGCTCCACTTCTTGAGCCGTTCGTGATTTTTTAAAAATTTATTTAATTTTCCTAACAGGCTAATTTGGATTTACAGTTACCTCAGCAGAATTAACGAGATCGCTTACCATTTCAGAATTTTTCCAGATACTTATTACATGTTAAAATTTTGTTGCTTGCTTCTCAGGTATGGCCTCACATAAAACCTCTTCAAAAAATTATGATACTTTAAAATGAGCCATCAGGTCTACCACACAAAATGAGAACCTAAATGTAGGAGGTTTGGAGTTGAGCGAGCAGGCAGTAGAAGTGCAGAGCAGAGCAATTAGTGGGTGAGCAGAGGTTCTGGGGTATTTTTTTTTTTCCCCTTCTTTTTTTTTAAAGTTGAATTACAGGGTTTGATTTTTACAGGTAACCTGCAGTCTGTACTGATCGCAGTAAGGTAACTTTGTCATCATTTCTGGATTGTATATGTATGCATGTGTTCCAGCAGTGACATAATTTTTCATTTAATAAATCCCAGAGTTTTACTTATGGATGGAATGCGCGATTGCCATTATAAAGCAACCAGTGCTACCTTTTAAAACAATCCTATGAGTGTTGGAGCAAAGATGGCCAAACATTAAAAAAAAAAAAAATTCCTGTGAGAAAAATAAGTAGGATCTGAGATTGTGTTAATTGATTTTACTGTACATTAGATTTAGATTTCAGTTTTGTGGGTTTGGCTTTTGACTAAGGTCTTACATCATGCGGTTCTCTTGCATTCTTTCGTACTTGTGACTATTAAGCCTTCAGGAAGGGAAGCTCTTCTGTATCTGAATATTTTTGCTTGGTGCAGGCAGGCGGTAATGGGATACTCCTTTATGCATGTCACAGCTTATTATTAATTTATTTCTTTTACTGTGACATCTGTTCTCCTGGTTGATTACGTTTGCAAGTAACTATCTGGTCCAAGATTTTATCTCTGAAAATCTTGTTTTGGTGAGGATAAATATAGAAAGTCTGACCTATGTTTGTTTATACGTAACATTATCCTATTTCTTGTTAGTATGTTTTCAATGGTTTTATTTTACTTTGTCATGTCAAAGGTCTTTCCATTGGCTGTAGCACTAAACTGAAAAGTTTTCGTGAATTGAAATTTTTTAAGGGAAGGAACGGCAGAATTCTGATTAGAGAGGAGCAGAGCGAGCAGGGAAAAACAGGTATGGTTGGTGCATGTGTACTTCTGACTCTGAAAGAACTTGTGTAAATATGATGCTTAATTCTCCAAACTGGGCCTGATGCTCAAGTTGAAAAATTCAGAAGAACCAAAGCTCTTTTCTGGGAAGAGTTAAGTTTAACTATTGGTGGCTGGAGAGTCTTTGAGGCAGTGCTTAAAGTCCTGGGTACCTTTGCTGAGTTGTTTCTAGCCTGAGGCAGAAAGTGAAGACTTAGCCACCTGCTTCTTTGCTTGTTAACCACACTTGAATGGGGGAAGAAATGGACGATTTGCCAGCTACAGACCTGGGTTAACGAGCCACTTTGTAGCCAGCTGGCTAGCAAACTGCTGTTCTGGAGTCCTCCAGAACCATAGCAGGAGGCAGAGCTGCTGTAGTGCTGCTCCGAGAGAGGTGTTAATGGAAGATCAGTGGTCAGTTTTATCTGTGCATTGGTCTGAACACGATCTTTAGTTTGTCCAAAGGATTTCCTGCAGGGGGGAATATACTGTACACATAATGTTTAAATGACAGCAATGGCAAAAAGGGAGGGCGTTCCTTATCTTGGGAAACCGTATCAGATGTCCAGGTGCTGTGGAAGAAGTGATTCTTGCAAAAACAATAATCTCTTGCAAGTTGCCTACTTGAAAGCTTTTTGGGATGGAGTACTAAGCCATAAAAGGAAAAGGCTACTCAAAGTAACAGGGAAGCGTAAAGCTAGTAGAATGGGATGAAAAAGGGTTATGTATTTAGGTGGCAGCCATTCAACGTAGATGTGGTTTGAAGAGTGTATTGGGCTGTTTGGAGTATTTTTTCACGTTATGCATACTTCAGATAATTGGCTGACACTCAAAGAGCAAACTGCTAATAGTTTCAGGTTTTGTTTGGGTTTTTTTTCGTGAATTTGGATTGCTTAAGAAACTCTGAGTAAGTGAAACAGGATTTTTCCCGCTGGATCTATATCACTGTATTTTGAAATATCACCTTAAATTCTTGTTTTCCCACCTCACAGTAACAGAATTAATGTATGCAAGTAGCTCCTTTTGCAGGAAATGATCCCCATCATGTGGAGAAGATATTTTATATCAGTGGATTATAAATCCTTCAGTAGTCTTTAACAAAAGCAGCTGTCGTCTTTTAGACTTAAGAGCTTGTGAATAAATACAGTAAAAGGTGTTAGAAAATTAGTATTATAAAGATGCTGAAAATACTAAAATCGTATTTGAATTAGGTTACACACACGAAAGTTTACTCTTAAGCAATATAATGCATTGTGTTTGTATGAAGAAAAACATCTTACATGATAATTAAAAAGCACTGTAAGCGGATACTTGTTCTTTCTGCAAGTGAAACACGCTCCTACAGTACAACCGTTTCGAGTTAGAGCTCTGTTTCTGCCAAAGGGAGTGTGAAACGTCTGTGATTTCTTCACTTGGAGGTACAGTAATACTTTTGGCATCTGTTCCTTAAGGATCTGCAGGCTGGAAGTGAGTGCAGGCAAAACTGTCCCCTTCGGTGGGCCTCTTTTTTTTCCTTTTCCTTAAGCAGCTGGCAGAGTTAGTCTGTTCCTGTAGGATGAGTGTGAATTACCGCCACTCTGTGCCAGTGAACAGAACAGCCGCGTTTAAAGGTTGTACAACAAAAAAAATATTAAGAACAGTGGGTTTTAGCTACCTTTGAACTGGTTCCTGAGGAGGACTGGAACATTGCTTTCAATTAACAAACATTATTTAGAACCAAACTGAAGCAGACTTTCAGCTAACAGTCAGGATGTGTGTGGTTTTGGTATGACATCCATCTGAGCACATGATGCTTGGTAAGTGCTGGAGCCTCGGTTATGATTCATTGGGGAGAAACACGGAAAACAATGTCTGTTTTTCAAGAGTTGGAGAAATGAATTTAAGGTTGGAATCCTGTATAATTTTGCAAAAATAAACCTGCAAGTAGCTTGAATACTTCTGTTAAAAGGGAAGTAAAGTAAGGGTGACCGGTATGGCTGATGTGATAGCGTCCCACTGCCTGATGTTTGCTCAGGTTCTCACTGATACTAATTGCTAGCTATTTGTTAAGCCAGTGGAGATGCACTGGCATATTCGCCACTGAAGATGGAGTCTGGAGTTACAGATGCTGATTTTTAAGTCAAAGTGGAGTCAGGGGATGGTAAAGCTGTTTGGACAGCTGGATTTATTCGTAGTATATATTTTAAAATTATTTTTCAGATATCGTCAGAAATCCTTCTTTGTAATTATCTGCCCTTACATTTGAACTAAGAGATGCATCTCTCTACTTGTTCAGTGCATGTGGAATTTTTAAGCCAATTCACTTTAATGAAATACAGTTGTCTTCAAACACATGCAATTTTGATTGCCCCTTCAGACAAAGCATCTAATATCGAAACAAGAATTACTTCTCTCAATAATAATAATAATAATAAGAAGAAGAATTGTAACAAACTTTCAGTTTCTAATAGAAAATTATTTTTGAAGTTACATTTTAAACTAAATTATTTAATAATATGAAATTGATGAATAGTCTATAAATAATTTTATGTACAATTGTTTTACAAGTGGAGTCAGATGTCTGTAGGATTTGCTATTTATATTTAAATAGGAGGGCCTCAGAAGTGCTGGTATGTTTTCACAAGGGCAGAGCTATCATGTTACTACTCTACACGGTGCTGTAAACTTTTCAGCTGGGCTCAGAAAAAATACCTGATGTGGAAATAGAAGCTTCAGGTATTTTTCATTTTTTGCTAAGACTGTATAGTTGAAGGTAAATGAATTGAGAAAAAGATTTTTGAGGAGTGGAGTATAAATAATTCCCTGCCCGGAAGAGGAGTTGTTCTAATTTAGGAAGAGGGAATTATTTGCCGACAGAAAGGGCTAGGGTTGTGGTCTGCTGAGATCACCGAGATAACTCAGTACTTTTAGGTATCTTTAGGGAAGGTCTGCCTACTGTGCTGTGCTTCCTGGCGTCAGACTGATCCCATTTTCCAGTTTCTTGGTCCCTTCTTCCAAAAATCTTTGCAGAAAAGTTCTTTTTTTTTTTTTTTTTGGCAGCAAAACTACCAGTTCGCCAATATTTAGGGCTGTGACTTCGTGTTTAAAGTGAGGATGAATGAAATAGGTGCTATTGTGTAAAATGGAAAATGTCTTTTGCTTGGGAATTTCAGTAGGTTTGTTCATCACTGGTCACTTGAGAGCCCTGACCCCCCCCAAGTGCACTACTAAGTTGTTGAAATCCCAGTTCTAAGAAAAAAAACCAAATAACTGGTGTAGCTACATTTTTTGTTTTGTTTTTACAAGTATTTTTGGTGGAGGAAACAAAGTTTTTCCTTTGAAAATCAGCTTGTGCTTATTAAAACAAAATATAATCATTCTGAACAGGGATTTTTTTTTTTCCTTTGAGGCAGTGAAAAGTAGGAATCTACTGGAGCTGTATGTGGTTTTGCAGCCTCCAAATGGTTATTTAGATTGTAGTAGACCAGACAATATTTAGCTGAAAAGTAAGATTTTGGCTTGCAGCCACCAAAGATACTGCATTGCAGCAAGAAGAATGAGCCATCTCTACACAGCATTGTCTTTATCACTTAAAGAAGGATTTTAGCAATGTCTTTTCATGTGTTATTTCCCAGGGTATCTAATGGCTGTTGTCCAGGTACAAAAACAGTCTGCAAAGGCGTGCTATTTATGAAGTTCCATACTTGCTTCCCTAAGGGGTGGTGAAGGATTAGTTTGTTGTGTTCAGTAGCTGTTTCAGTACTGTAATTCAAGATGAGGCTACTGTACTTTAAATATAGAGTCTGTTGTGCTGCCATTAAGTCACACATTTGCATCAGTCATTAGCTCAGAGCAATGCAATTCTAAACTTCTTTCTTCTGAATGCTGATACTGCAGAGTAGTCTTGTGAATTGAAATGGTACCAAAGCTGGCAAAAGATCGAAATGTAGCACTGTGAGAATGTATTTCCTGGTGGTTTGTGTGCTGCTTTATTGTGTCTAAATCTGGCCTGTAAAGGAGGATTCAGGAAACACATGATTTTCAGAGAACGTCTTGAGCACCAGCTGTGAAACCTTAAAGGTTAGATTTTATGGTCGATTCTGCTAATCTGCAACTACTAATTTGTAATTAGTTAAAAGGGACAAGCGATAGGCGGGGGGGTAGAGCGGAGGCATCTGAACCATTACAAATTGCATTGTTATTCTGTTGGCTGTTCCCTCCTAAGCATGTCGGGGGAATTTGGCATGGAGAACAAGCTGTGTCCTGAGGTTCTCAAGTCACTGGTTGCCTGGTACCGTATTAACCCTAGCTTGTACCATGATAAATGAGTTGAGTTTTGAGTCAGGCAGCAATAGCAGATTTCTAACTTACACCACCAAGTGACTCTCGAGCAGGCTGAAGAGCAGCACTGAAGACTTGTGATGAGTTCAGCAAAGGTCTTGTTCCTGAACACAGCAGAGATCTGCACCCTCATCTCAAGAAAGATTACAGCTTTTCTAGCTCTTACATGAGAGGGGCCACAAGGATGACAAAGGTAACGGAACAGTTTTTATCTGAAGAAAGTAGTACCCTGGAGAAAAAAGGTTGCTGAATAGAGAGATGAACACAGGAGTGGCATGAAGATGATAAGCAGGGAGCGATGGCTTTCTCTCTCTCCTAATACAAGAACTAGGGCAATAGCAGACCAAGCCGTTAGATTTTAGGTTAAAAAGAAACAAAAAGAGCCCGTGAAGAAAAGGTCCTTAACAAAGCATGGAGTTTAAACTGTGGAATCCATTGCCACAGCATGCTGTCGAGGCTAAAAGTTTACATGGCTCAAAAGCCACTTAAACAAATGCCATGCAACACAGCCACCACCCCTGACTCCCGGGGCAGGGTTACGGCAGAGCGTCCCCGCAGCGTGTCGGGGTTTTAGATTCCCCGCGAGGCTGCCAGCACGGCTGCACGGCCGCGCCGGGTTGGGGGCACTGGGCGAACCCGCCGTGCTGAATGTGCGAACAGTGGAGGTAGTGGTGTGGGGTTGGAGGGTGAATGGGAACACCAGCGCCGTTTTGGTTTTAGATGATACGGAGAAATCACCTTCAAGACCGAGCAATATTATTGTCTGGTTTTAACTAACATAAAACAACAAGTATCCATTAGATAAATCTGAGTAATTATTTCATTTATATAAACCCGCAAGGGTTTTCTATAGTATTTTTGTTGATAAGCTTTGGGGTTCCTTATTTTCCTCTGTTGGCAGGGCTTTTTTTTCCCCTCAGCTGTTAGCTTTCCTTTTCGAGAGACTTTCTCAGATGTTGAAATAGGCAGTAGCTTCTTGGAGTTGTAACTTATTTCAATATTGAATACTATTTTTATATCTTAATTTCTTGTATTACAGAAAACATTTTTCTATTCTTTTTCTGTCTCTGCCTAACATTCATCGGAGCATTTTGAAAGATTGCTCCTGCATATCAGTTTGCTATGATATGCTTAAAAAGTGGGGAAAAACACTCCTAAATGGATTTTACCCACTTACACACAGGACATATAGGACACTTCACTATTACTTCAAGAATCTTCCAAAGACAGAATGTATTTTCCATAGAACCAGCTTTTTCCTCCGCTCTTTCTTGTGTGAAAGATAGACTGAGCTTGCTATTTCACACGGAGGCACTAGGTATTGCAGCGTGTTAACTCTTACAATGCTAGTATGTTCCAGACTGCCAGTCATACCCGTGCTCACCTAGCTAGAGGTTATGAACGACTGCCTTCCGAGATCAGTGCAGTGTAGTTTGCTTTTCCTTCATTTTCTGCTCTGAACGTTTTGCTTCCTGCCTTGACTCACTGGATTTTGCTGGTATCAACCTATGTCTTTTGAGTAAAATAAGCTTTTCTTGGGCTTCAGCAATGCTTAGAGAGTATTGCAGTGTTAAGAGACAGAGTGGGATTAATAGTATGTTAAATGAGGAGGTGTCTGATCTTAACAAAACATGATCAGTTGTTACTTTAACTCAGTAAGATTTAAATTAGATTAGATTAGCATTTAGATAAGTGTCTGAAGAAATTCTAGACTGACTAAAAAAGTTGTTTGCCAGAGCTTGCGTATGTAAATCATTGGCTTATCTTTGCAGGGAGGTGGCTGGATAGACCAGGGGTACCTCACTGAGGGATTCTATACCCCTCCTCACAACCAAGCAAAATGCATTGCCTCATGTTTCTTAAAGGGATTTAATGTTCCATATCTCATTATAGCTTGTAACAATAGTAAGTCCTTTGACTTTTTTCTCTCTTTCATGTATTAGAAACAAGACGGCCAATGGAGATTATCGGAAGGAGCACAGAGAGAGGAGTCGCAGCCCAATAGAGAGGGCTGCTGCCCCAACAATGAGCCTTCATGCCAATCACATGTATGCCTCAATCCCAAGCTTGACGATGGATCAACCTCTAGCACTGACCAAAAACAGCATGGATGCAACCCGAACAGTTGGCATCACACCTACACTGACTTCTGTGGAACGGCAGCAGGTACTGCTTCTAGGTTGACAAGAAACTCTGGGTGGTTGTAGGATTCCTTGCTGTAGACACAATGAGGACTTCCCAGATGTAAGCAGAACGTATTGTGAGTTTCAATAGGTAGGCGATACTATTCCTAAGGCAAAATGTATTTTAAAAATGCACAATGAATGTCACAGCTCATTGTGTTTAATGTGAATAATCGCTGATGTTTAAATGTATCTGTCACAGATTTCTCGGCCTTCCTGCTTTTTCTGATGCTTTGCTAAGCTTGTGAATGCACGTGTTTTAATTGGGAATGCAAAATCTGTGGTTGGGCGAAGCTCCAGCACCTGCTAGGCAGTAACTGATGCAGCTCACAGGTAAAGAGGGTATTCATCTGTGCTCCTCTTGGCCATCAGCGCGTGCTTCCCTCCCCTCTGTCCCGGCTCTCTCCTGCCGGGGCTGCTGAAGAAGAGGTGCAAGGCAGAAAGGGTATAAAGGAGAATTTTGCACTGAATTTTCCAGGTGAAAGAAGCGGGAATGACCATAGTTGTTTTAGCCAGCCAAAAGCATTCATTGCATTGCTCAGGGCAACGTTATATCCCTATTTCATAATGACTTTTTCTGAAGCAAAGTAATGATTTTTTATTATTTTATAGTTTATTTCCGTATGCTGGAGTGGGGATTTTTTGTTTCGTTCTGGTTTTGCCTGGTGGTTGGTTTTTGGCTTGCCATCTTGTATATTGTATTTGTTTTCCTTCAGAACTGCTGAAGATGAGCCATCTCTGTGCAGTTTATACAATAAGTTTTCTTATATGTCAGACTCGCTTTTATCCCTCTCACAAGTGGAGAGACAAAGCAAGGTAATTGTGTTGTGATGAGCTGTAGTGTTGAGAAATTAAACTGTCCCACGTACCCAAGCTCTTCCGTCCGTCCGTCCTTCCTTCCTCCCCTACTGTGATGCCTGCAAAGGGTAAACACTTTGAGTGGATGATCTTTCAGAGGTTGGGATTTTTCATATGCAGTTTATGAAAGCTGCTTTTCACTGGAGCCGTATGCTTTACATCTACTGTGTAGATTTTCACGGTGGCTGGCTATGTACGCTAGTCTTTTACATTTTGCTATGCCAAAATGCCTAGCTTTACGCTGGTGTTGCTGATATCTTGCATCATTTGGCACGCAGATTGCAGAGTTATTGTTCCGTGCGGAACGGCTCTTCTTTGCTCTCGGCGTTCAGTGATGACAGAGGAGGAAGGGACAGGCTTCCACTGACGACACTGGTGCCCTTTGATAGTATTACTGCTGCGTCTCAGCTTAGCAGCTGACACCACTGACACTCTTCTATTTTGGTGTGTTTGACTTGGGCTGATTCCTGTTGCCCGTTACCAGATTCCTCTCTCTTTTGTTATCTGTGACATTTTGAGCTAGATTACAATCTATTTTCTTGGGAAAATAGGCTGTTGAGGTAAGTCCTTGCTAAGAGCTCAGATTAGAAGTCATACAAAGAAAAAGGTGTATTGAAAATAAGAAACCCTAGTTTGATGATTTGTGGGTGTTTTTTTTTTTTTCCCCTTTTTTAACCTTAACATAGTGAATGGGATTTCATCTTTGTTTCTAATAAAGAGGTGGGAAAAGAATACCTTCTTATTTTAGGCAGCGTAGGGTTATTCAGCTGCCTGTTCACTGTTACTAAATCCTCAGTATTTTCATATAAATACATATAGTCTGCTCCGTGCAGCCGTACGCACAGCACCATACCAGGGGATTCTGTAAGATGCTTATCCTGCCTCTCAGATCCTTTGTGGTACATGCATTCTTGAGACAAGCTCTTTTATTACCTCTCTCTCTCTTTACTTCCCACCTCTTGCATGTCTAAAATACTCTTCTGAAGCGCGGAGCATGTATACACTTCTCAAAAACCGCTTCATAGATGCACAAAATGTTGGCCCGTATAAAAAAGAAAATAAATACTTCCACATGTAAACTGCTTACAGAAAAATCAAATAATTCACTTTTTTCCTTAACTGCGCTGACAGCAAAGTAAAAACAGTAATTGAGATGTAAGTAGCGTCATTCCCGTTGTGTCTAGAGAAATAGCGTTAAACCTCCCCTTGAAAGCTCATCTCTTCTACTTCGGTCTTGCTCTTACTCTGTTTAGACCAAAGTACCACTGAACAATGAAAATTCCTTCCTTCCTCGTTGACTTTGTATGGCGTTAGGTAAAGGAGTGATTTTTGTGGAATTGCTGCACAGATTTGTAAAATGGACAAGAAATTAAAACTGTGTTAATTATAGCACTTCTGTTAATCTTTGGACGCTTAACAATTAACTTGCATTGAGTATAGCAGAATGGACTCCTTGCATCATAAAACATACCAAAGATGTAAAACAAAAATAGTTCAATACCTGTATTACTTCCCTTCAGCCACCTGGAAAACTGGCACATTTCTTTTCCTAAGGCCTTGTTTCAATGTAACATTTACATAGGAAATAGACTACAGAAGAGTATTTTATGTTTATTCTTTGGACAAAGTTTACATTGCGGAATTAAGATTATGAAAATAGGCATTTTGGGGAATTTGCATATGTTGAGAATGAAAAAGGATGATGTTTATTAAGTAGTGCTGGAAAGATTAATTACAACAGGAAAGTACTTGCGGTCAAAACTCGCTTATTGTTTTGTGGCTGAAGTACGGAATACAGAATTAGTCAGGCTAGGAAAACTTAACTTCTGAACGAAAAATGATAACATTAAAACTTGATTAACGCTAAGAAGACAAATACCTGTAAAATTTGTAAAGCCCTTCGGAGTCCTGGAATCACAAGGATATGTGGACGTAGAATGAAACAAATATTTAATGTGTTGACGTTTAGTTCTGCATATGTAATGCCTGTGAAGTTGAAACAGTCACTGTAAAATCACTTTAATGCTTTTAATGATTTGCTTTTATACTGCCCTTTTTCTGTATGGCTGCTTGCCACTTAAATAACCAAGAAACATTATGGAAATGCAATGTGGTTTTTTTTTTTTAATCAGACAAAGAAATAATAGCTGAATATTTTGAGGTTTAATATGCTGTCTTGAATTGGATAGTTTATGGGTTATTTCACTGCTGGGATTCAGTTCAGGGTACATCTCAAGTGATTATGCAGTGAACTGCTGCTAACGTGGCTTTGGCTGATTGCCTTAGTGAGTGACAGTTTTCTTTCTCATTCCATGTTAGAACCGTCCATCCGTAATCACCTGTGCGTCTGCGAACAACCGGAACTGTAACCTCTCTCATTGCCCCATTGCTCACAGCGGCTGCGGTTCAGCAATGCCTGCCTACAGAAGACCCTCTAGCAGTAAGTTACACGTCCGCACTCTTACCCGCCTGATTAGAATTTGAGGAGAACAAAATCGTCTTGCTAACCGTAACTGTGTAGGCACTGATGTGTTAGCAGGAATAAAAGGAGGTGAAACAATAGACACCTCTTTGTATCCTGTCTACCCAGAGACACGCTAGCACAGATCCCCTCTGCAGTCTTTCTGACCATCAATCCTGTGCCACAGTAGAAGGTACCAATTCAAAATTAGGGAGAGAGTGGTGTTCCTTTTTCTTGTTTTGAAAAGCTGCTTTAAAAAAACAAACACCCCACACAGACAAATCAGTCATTATGTTTATTTTCGTCTAACTGACAAACAGCAGAGGTGGCCAGCAGATCCAACCATGCTCTTATTTTAGGAGCTGTAGTTTCCCCAGTCTGTCAGTAGTCAGTAGACTTTTACAATTCAGCTGCAGTCACGAAAATCTTTTCCTGCAGATACAAATACTCTTCCAGAGCACATACCCTCCACCGTTCTCCGCGTGGATAACAAAAAAAGCTTTGGAGGGCAGTTGCTATAGCAACCCAAGCAGGGAGCTTTAGCTTTCTACCTTCTGTGCAATTAGTACTTTTCATGAAATCTTCTCATGCAGTACTTGCTGGGGAACCTTGGGCTGTTTCCCTTCGCTTTCTCTCACTGTGCGACTAGGGGAAAACACAGCCTTGTTCGTGTCAATGTACCTGCTGATGCATAGCTTTAACACACAGCATTTCCAAAAGTCCACGGCGGTGAGGCTTCATCAACCAGAATGTGTCAATGTAACAATACAGTATGACGTAGGTAGGAACCTAAAAGTCCATAGTAAGATGATGATGATGATTTCATATTTTTTAAAAAAGATCAATGTATTGTTGAAAACTGGAATTAGAAGCTGAGGTGAGAGCCTGCAGGATATATTACACTCTTAGAGAAGTCCGCAGTTCGAGATCTAAGATGTTGGAAATTTTCTGGAAAACTGCTGTTACTTGTCTGTAAGGAGACCGTCTTCATCGAGACCCCAGCTGTATTTACATGGGCTTTGGAACAGTTGTAAACATTTTCTGAAAGTATTTGTCTCTTGTCACTTGAAGAGGTCTTTGTGCATGACACTCACAATTTATTTTAGGATCAGTCAAGCCTTTCTGTAGCATGAAGGACAGTTTTTAGTATTTTTGAAAGATAAATCTCATTTAGACACGCAGATTTTGTTTCTAAATTGTAAAACCGCAACTCTCTCATATTTAGTCTGAAGAATTCTTACTATTATAATTCAAAACCAGATTTTTAAGGTTCTTTGTTCCTCTTGTAACAGTATGACACCATTTTAATGCTCATAGTAGCTGATGCAGAGGTAGTGATTCGTTTCGTTTTCTGACTGGCTCCTAGCACAAGTATGTCAAGTAAGATGAAACCCTGAAATCAGCGTTTGGCATGCTGTCATTTAGAATGGGGTCTCCTCACATCTGACCGGTATCAGCAGGCTTGGGAGCTGATTTTAAAGAACTGTTTCCATCTTATTTAAGCCTAAATATAAGTTCTATGTGATTGTTTTGGGAGAGGGTTCCACAGACTCAGCGCTGTAGCTGTTACTAGCCTGAGGGAGAACTATAACTATATACAAAATGCTTACCTGGTGCAGGTCACAGAAATGCAAAAATATTTAACTCCATTTATTACTGTTCTTTCATTTTAACTCCTTCCATCTTCTTCCCCACCCCATTCGCTACCCGTTCTATAATGACGTAAAGAAGTCTTGCTTTCTGCTGAGAGGACAGGAAAATGGGAGAGAATAGGGGTTCTGAATCCAGCACTTGGTGGCAGGGTTCCGCCCTGAAATAACGCACCTTCTGCCTCCTTTCCCCGTCCAGCTACCACTGCCTGTGACCCAGTGGTGGAAGAGCACTTCCGCCGAAGCCTTGGCAAGAATTACAAGGAGCCTGAGCCAGTGGCAAACTCTGTGTCCATCACAGGATCAGTTGATGACCACTTCGCCAAAGCACTTGGGGATACGTGGCTTCAGATCAAAGCTGCGAAGGACGGAGTCTCTAGCAGTCCTGAGTCTGCTTCACGGCGGGGCCAGTCTTCCCCTTCCTCTCATATGGTCAATCATAATCACTCGCCCTCTGTGGTCTCATGAAGAGAGGACCGTTACGTTTGTGAATTTGCATGGTTTGACTGAGCTTTGAACAGTGCTTAAAATAGTGTTGGGGGAGGGGAGATTAGTTTTCAACACATGTTTTTGTGTACTCACTTTTTATTTGTAAAAGGGTGCCCTTAAAGATGATAGCAGGAACTATTTCATAAAGATTCATATGATGTAGCATCCTTTTTTCCTGCCTCAATTACCAAAGAAACCTCTGATGCAAATCTGCTGCCCCTTAAAAAAAATAATGCATGCTAATCCACAAAAGCCATTACACTTAGTTGGTTGACCCAAATGCTTTTTGCTTTTATTAGCTTCTTGAGACTAGAATTTGTCTGGTTTGCTTACATTGCCTTTTTTTTTTTTCCCTCTGTGAAGTAATTTTGTATGTATATACTTGAAAAGAACTGTCATGTATGATTTGCACTATTGGAGGAGGACTGAAGTTGCATAGCAACTTCCTGGAAGATGCTAATATTTTGAGGGCAAACTGCTGAAAAAAGGGTTTAAGGATGACATTTCTATCAGTTTGATTTTTCTTAAAGCAAAACAGCTTTGGAAGGGGAAGTCTCATACAGGTTATAGGTCTTTCTCTCTTTAGATTTCAGGTGCTTAGTGCTTGCAACTGGACTGCATAATTTACAGAACACGGGCATTTTTTCCTAAACACTGCAGTTTGTTAGAATAGAGCTGAGGTTGGAGGGTTCAATAGTGCTTAACGATGCATGTTTTATGAAAAATAGCTGGTATCTATTAATGTATAGACAGTAAGAATCATAATACTTATTAGCTTTTCTTCAGAATTAGTTTATTTTTGTCAGTAACAATCCTAGATATACTTACTGCTGGTACAGTTGTACTCTATGATATTTGTATTTGATATTCACTTTAGTAGCAGCCAGCAAAAGAGGACAGCCTCAGGACAGGCCTCAAATGACGCAGTTTAGAGATATATGATGCGTGGTACAGGATGCTATAGCTTTGCGCATGACTGAGTAATTGTTTCTGTCTGCAGCACCGTCTGCTTAACGGGAATTTGCTTCCTAAAACTAAGTCTGTGTAATCCACCTTTAACTAGCTGCAGAAACTGCTACTGTTACGTATCTTGGCTGGACAACAGATTGTTACAGTTTGTGAAATATGATCTTTAATTTTTTTAAGCTTATTCATAAACCTATGCCAAGTTGCAGCATACATTCCTCCATTAGAAAACTTTATACAGGTATTACTGCATTTATTATCATTTGCTATATTAATAGCTACTAACTAGAAATTAGGCAATAGAGGCAGGCATAAACCCACAGCTGTGCTAGTACTAAGAGCTTCTCTTCTTCTTGTTAAGTGTAACTACTCTCCCCCATACATTCCATCTTCCCAGTACAGTTGCAACTAGGGCTTTTATTTATACTGGGTTACCTGAAATGATTGGTTCAGAGTAGAAGGTTAGAACTAGTTGGAAGAGGAACTACACGTGATGTATTATGGACTGTTACAGTATTGGGTCCATTGTGGCTTTTATTTTATGGTTTTTTTAAAGTTAAGCTATTTAATCTGGAAAAAGGTGCAGGGTAGAAAGAGAGCGGGAGATTGGCTCTTACTCTTGTTGAGAAGGTGGCTGCTCAATTTTCTTTTTTTAAAAAAAAAAAAACAAACACCCCACCTAAGCCCCCAGTTTTTACACATTTCACTACCATCTTACTGGGTAGTCAACGCTTACTTGCTTTGGCATTCAGTACCCTACTCTCTGTAGGAAGATTGTTAAAAGAACACTTTTTTATATAGGTAACTTTAAGACCATCGTTACGCTGTGCGTAAAGAATGTACAGAGAAATTTGTAGGTATTTTTTGAGGAACAATTAATTTGTTAATGATATGTAGCTATTTAATTTTTCCCTTTCCTTTATTGTAATCATTCATTTTTTTGTTTGGAGAAAAAAGTTGATCTTTTTTTTTGTTGTAGATTTGTCTGTAATACAGTAAAAGTGCAGGAACACAGTTATTCTATGAGAACACTGCATTAGCATTAATAGCCACTAGTTTGTTATTGCTACAGGCTACTGAGCATTATAACAGTAAAATACTAATACTGTAGATGGACTCTGTGGAAAATGTGACTCCTATATTTCTTTGTAAACACAAATAAGATAATGTTTTTAAAGCTAATATTTTCAATAATAGCTGTTTTACAAGGTTACATTTACTTATCTGAGATAGGTAAATGGATTTGAGGGCAATAAAGATTTAATGTGATATGTCCAGTAAAACATATATTAGACACAATAATGTCATGAAAGCCAAAGGGTTGGGGGGAGGCGGAAGGAAACTAAACTGAACTCACCATCATGAGACGTGGTGAAGTTTCTTCACAGAGCCAGGTTATCTACAGTTCAGTTTGAAAGATTCTCTCTGTGTTTGTAAATCTGTAATATACCATTCTTTTGTGGCCTTGTTTCACCTGGGAAAAAAAAAGGTTTGGCAGGCCATCTTTTTTTTTTGTACTTAAAAGTAGCCTTAAAGAACAATAAAGTGCTCTTAAATCACAGGTGTGTACATATCTTCTGTATTGTTTGGTGAGAGAGGAGGTTGGTTTCTCTACTTCCTGAGCTGGGACAGAGACAGACCACTGTCATGTCATGTCTTCCTGCTCGTGAGGGCTGTTACCCCACGGAAGGGGCTGGCATGGCAGCAGTCTGTTGGGGTTTTTTTCCCCTACACGTTCAGGACTTTGTCAAGAAACAGTCTTTACAACTACAAAGAGAACCTGTTGCCGCCGCAGCAGAGATGGGCAGAAATACGCCCGGCTGTAGGAGGACACCTCCGGCCAGCGAACACACGCTGGCGGCAGTGCCCGGATCAGTCGTCGCGTGTTTGCCCAGCATGGCTCTCCCTACGGGGCCGAAGCAGCTGTTCTGTTCCTGATGTCGCTCGCCAGTAGCCGCTCCAGAACAGTTACCGTCCTGGAAAATACCAGCTGTCGAGCATTTCTGTGCTGCTTGTTCATGAAAAGACCAGTATCCGAACTTTCATTTTGTTTTGTCCCTCAACTTCTTCACCGTTTATCTAGGGAACAGAAACTGTTCCCTAAAGACGACAGCTGTAGTTCAAATGTAGCCATCCACGCTCTGGCGTTTTGGGGAGCAGCATTTCAGTAGAAGATCATTCATTCATTTGACTGGAGACAGTTAATCCTTAAAAACAAGTGTTCTAATTACCTGATTTTGAGAAAGTTCGGTGAAGCAGGCAAGAGCCTTCAGAGGAATTTCCACTCTGAATGTAGTAGAGGTGTCTCCAAAATAAGGAACCCCTAAAAATAACGAGATACAAGTTACTGTTGTATTAGAAGTGCCTAAATGGTTTGAGAAACAAAGTAGGCCTGACATGCATGTACATCGTTAAAGCAAATGGCTATTTTGGGGTGTGGGAGATTCCATGAGAACACATCAAGAATGATTAGTTTAACACATCTGAAAAACATCCCTCTCTAAATACCCGTGGAAAGAAGCCTAAATACATGCTTTAAGAGCTTTTGGGAGGGAGGCCAACTACAACAAGCCTCACACGCCTCTCAGTCTGCTTTCTGAAGGGAGCTGGTTTCCTTTTAGGAAAAAGTCATCCCTACATCAACATTTTGGGGACTACATGAAACAGGACCAGCAGCATTGCTATCTTTCAGGTCGGTAGCTTACAGAGTGTTCTATTGTCTGCACAGTAAAAGGAAAAATACAGTAATTTTTTTTCCTACCACATGATTTTTCTAATTAGCAGCAAGCAGTAATTTTGCACAAAAGGGCAGCACCATGGCCTAGAAAAACTGGACCATATGCACACATTTCATATTATTATTAAGTACTGTACTATTTGTAATGGCTTACCTTTTTCTGTGAACTAAATTAAAGGTAACTTCCAGCTATGCATTTATAATCTCGCACACACAATCTTCGATAATTTAAACCAGAATATTAATTCTAGAAAACAGACCTGACATCACAAATATAGTAGGGATTGAGTTTGGATCTTTCTGCACAGTTCAGTGAGTGACTGAATACCGTTTCTAAGTCTTTCAAGCTGCTTTAGTTGTGAAAATGAACTTTACATACAAATACATGTAGAGGCTAGATTGAGAGATGGCGATAGTTTGACACAATAGCGGTACAACAGGCGTATGTAACTGTATAGGTACATAGGCAGTATGTATGTACCTATAGGCAATATACCTGTACTCCGCTTGGTAAACCTGTACTAACAGCGTCGCTGGCAAATGGCCACTGAAGCGACCCAGCAGATTGTGCTTACCCAGTAGGGCTGGCGGGACCTAGCGCAACGTTCATTTCCTTTAAAACTACAAACACAAGGCAGCAAAGGGAGGTTGTAGAGGGTACCAAGCTCCGGCTGATCCCGCCGGGGTCTGTGCTGCGTGCAGGCGTATTGAAGTCAGATGGCTGCAGAGGTTCCTGCCACTGCTGCGGAGAACGCAGCAGGGAACGACTGCAGCTGCTCATAAAGCCGCTACACTACCACACAGTGTCACTGACTGTTAGACTTTAAACCTGGCACATGCACAAAACGCGAAATTGTAACCAGTTCACCATCACAGACTGGAGCTGTAACTGCACCAGTTCAGAAGCTGCTTCAGGAGCAGCAGCTGAGCTGTCACTGCGGCTGGGCTGAACGCTCCCAGAGGGGTGCAGGGGCCGCTGGGGGTGGGAACACAGCCAGCTGTTCCTGGGAGGCCAAATCAGTCAACAGGGAGGAGATGTAAAATTGTCTTTCAGCCTCGTTCAGAGCCTTTGTGCAACAGCACAGCGAGGAGAACTCGCTGCTTACGCTGTACTAACTACTTACGTTACAGAAGAGGTGATCCGCAATGGCTGTGTGAATGAAGCCTTCTCCAGTATCCAAACACCATGCCAGTATGTCACGGTGCTTAACGTGATATCCTGGCAAAACATATCAGAAGTATTTTAGATGTTATTCGTGTAAGAGCTCTACTCACCAGCACTGGCACGCTTACGCGTGGCTGAGGGAACGCTCACCACTATCTTTAGCTCCTTGAGGAACAGCGAAATAAGAAACCAGTCTGCATCCTCCTGATGTACAGGAGCTTCCGTTTCATCTGGCACGGACGCAGATCCACGTACGTTACATGCAGCCGCTGAAGGGTGTCTGCAGCTCTCTTCCCTTACCAGACACAGCTGGATTATGTTGTGTGTTGAAGCACGCTTTACGCCTGAAGGGCCCATGACAGAAAATACACCAATTTAATAACTAAATAATTTTTTAACCTTCAATGGGAAGATTCTGCCCCTCTCTGTGGAACAGCTATCTCAAGTGCATTTCTCAGGTATAAGAGAGCCAAGATAGATAATTTAATTGCTTATTTTTAAACTGCAGTTACATATAGCTCCACAGCAGCTGCCCTGGGCTTCAGACAAAGCTCTCCTATTTTCCCTTGGTGCCCTCCCGACGCAGCACACAAGGCAGCAGCACCACGTGTCTCCAGAGGCGCACGAGGGAGGGCTCGCGCTCTGCCTCGGGAGTACGCTCGCCTCCCCTGGAAGGGAGGTTTTACATGGCTTTTACACCCAAGAGAGGAGCCGGGAGGCTCGCGGGGGCAGCACTCCTCACCAGGAGTGACACGGAATGCGCTGCTTTTTTCCTCCATCAGCAGGCACAAGCCTTCAGAGAGCCCAGCAGACCTGGCAGGCATTACTCACCTCCGCACGTACGGCAAAACCAGGAATGTAACCACTGCGGTACACGGCCTTCCCACTGGTGCGCAACCTTCAGTCTTAGAACCTTTTGATTGAAGCGAAGTTCCGAGTGCATTCAAGCCTAATCCTGCCCAACCATTGTCCCAGGGAGATGCTGTCACTAACCCGTCATTTCTGTAGAAAAGGAAAGGAGCGAGCAAGTCATTTCATCCTTGATCTAAAGCCACAGACACCACTTCTTTCTCCAGTTCTCTAATTTCAGACTTTCTCTGAGACATTTAATAGTTTACAGCAAAATCAGGTGCCATAACAGCACCCTCAGCACAGAAAGCTGCAGAAGACGACTAAGTCCAGTGTAGAACAGCCATTGCAAAAACTGGTTAAACTGCAAGACAATAAACTAAACTTTATTTTTAATTAAAACTCCAAGGACAAATCTGGTCCTGGTACATTTTATCTAACATAAAAATGGTAGGAGGAGCACCTTGCAGCAGCTAGGAATCTTCCACGGAGCTCTGGAGCTTTTCGTTCAAAACTACAGTTTGAATTCCTAAGTCTTCAGTCTTCTGCAAAAAGTCCTAATGAGGTGATGCGCCTCCTCCGTGTTTGTCCATGTTTACTCTAGACTAGCTGGTGAGCTTGGCATCAGGTTTGATTTTTATTTGCAGAAAAGTTTCAACTTTTCCTGCTTAATTCTGCTCGGCAAATCTGAGCATCACCTTTACAGAAAGCCACAAACGCACAAAGGCACGTTCCGGTGAGCAGAGCAGAGCACGAACTCCTCCTCTGGGGTGCGGGGGGACCCCTCTGCAGGCCGCTCTGCCCACACCCTCGGGGCCGAGAGAGGGAAACATCACCCGGGCGAAGCACTTGGCCTCTTTGCTGAGACGCTCGATACTCCTGAACTTCACTGACGGGATTTTCCCTCTCCACAGCAGGAGCTTCCACACCAGTAACTACTGACTTAAAAGCGAGAGCTCTCGCTGGCCCAGCATGGTGGCATTCATGAAGGGAACCAGATGCCCCACGGAGAGCATCGTTAAAGCCTCCATACACGGTTTGTGTCTAACACGGACAACGCTCACCTCAAAGCGACACAGGAGCAGCAGCTCCTAACGAGGCCCACGCACACACCCCGCAGAGACACAGTGGGGCCGGTGCCCGAACGCCAGACGATTCCCAGTACAGGCTCCTCCTATGCTGCTCCTTCCTCTGGAGCTAGAAGGGGACAACATCCTACTGAAGGCAGCCTCCATCCTCATCTGACAACAGCATCCCCACGGAACATTAAATAGGAAATTCTCGTATTTTCCTTTGTGACACAACCAGGAGCCCAGTTCCTCAGACAACAATGCACTAACTTGGGGGGCTTTATGGCTGCTAATTGCTGTATCACTTACGCATTTATACCCGATTGACATGCCTCTCTGTTAAGAATGGTTGGCATGGGATTAGTCATTCATGGATATTCAGACTGACATGCATTTATATTTTAACAGAGTTGGGAAAAAACAGGATTTCTTTTTCTATAGGCTGCTTTTAAAGAACGACAAAGCAGTTACTGACTTCCAGTCAGAACACACTTCATTACTTTGACATGAACTGTTTCAAGCTTTTTTTGCTTGTAGGCTAGCCAGTTACACTGTTCACTATTGCACTGTTCATTCTAATTTTACATTTTATTTTGCTAAGCAGCAGCTTGCTTAAATGCCAAGGAGAACATCTGCCTTCTCTCCATCACAAAGACAGACACAAAGGCATCTGTCAACATGAAGCTATGTCAGCCACATGCCTGGTATGTTTAATAGTCAAAAAGCTGCTTATCTTAAAACTGTTTACTCAGTTTGGGCAAATACTATGCACACAGAATACTTCTGATAGCGCTCTGCTATTCATGGTGGAATCAACGTTACTTTTTTAAACCAGGAAAACACAAAGCTCAAATCCCCTGCTTCCCAAAATATTAAAATAATGTGGGTCTAGTTGTATTAATGACGTGTCGTGTGTGTTAAAATATACACAGGATATACCACTGCACTTACATTAGTTCTAGTCAGTCAAAATGAAGTATAAAAAAGACAGTACTTTTTTGCTTTCAGAGAAAAAAAATGCTTCAACTAGTTTTAAAAAAAAAAGTTCTCAGCCTAAAACCAACTCTTTGCTTTTCACTGATACACTGTAGTGTTCTAAACTTTTTTTTGTTTTTGGAGGGGGAAGTGGGGATGAAAATAATGGAAAGAACTAACAATACTTAGAGACTAAAGCAAGGGCCTTTCCTTTTCCTTCTCCTTCCAAGTGATAAGTTCTTGGGCTCCTGCTAAGGCTACAGAAAATCTCAGACTATTAACTTCTTTGGGGAGGGTGCCAGCCAGCTTCACCGGTGATCGCTTCACAGTGCGAACGATCTGAAGCAAGCAAGCTGCTTTCAGAAATGATTACAAACTAGGACATGATTCAAACAGGCAGGAAAAAGGCCCCAGGTGAAAACCTCCTGCCACCAATCTGACTTCCTCTATCAATGAAAATGCTGGAAAGAAATTAACTGGAACAGATATCTAATTGAAGATTATGATCATTTCTTCTCAGTATTCAGAGTTGCTAAAAATAAAGTCATCCTCTGCTGTGAAGGTCTTTTTTATCTTAATGGTAACCTTTCGTCACTTGTTTGTAAGTCTCTCCTTCCCAATGGTTCTCGTACCTCCCCTAGGAATTTGAAAATCAAGATTAAAAGAAGTCATTTCTTAACCTGCAGGGCCAATTTAGTAAAGTAACAACTGAAACCAGTAAACCTATTTCTTCAAAAGTAAGCCATATTCTCATTTTGTCCCCTGAAACACAGGCATACATATGTACATAATTTACCCTTTGCTTTGAGAAAGCCTTGATGATGTATGAGGAAAGCAAAATTAGCTAGTCCAGAGGAAAATAACATATAAGAGCACGCAAGACATTCTGTTTATCGTAATAAAGACGTGGCTAGCTGAATGTAGGGTAAGAACAGGGTTCAGAATGATCAACCATATAAATGTAAAATGCACTTCAACTTTTAAAGACTGCACTATAGATGCTGTCTAAAATGTACCATTTCAGAGATCTTTGTTCTGAACCACTCCTCTGTCATTTCATGCATTTGCTAATTTAGCCTTCAGCTTCCCTAGTCTATACAATGTAATGTCATTAGCTCAAATGTTGAGTTTTCAGGTGGGGAAATGAAGGAAAACCCAAGTCCTGCAAAGCCATCACCACACAGAACATGGTGGGATTCTAGGGCTCTCGTTTTTAAAGATTTTCATGGCAAGAACAGATTTCCTCACAATAAAAAATAATGTTTTTGTTGTTGCCAGGCATACAAATGCAGTCTGTGAGTCAAGCTATGACCTTTCAGGATGATGCAAAATCAGCAGTAATAAATCAAACGGTGACTTTGCTGACATGTCTGTAACTTTAGTGATTAATCCAACAAATAAACAATTTCTGCTTGGAAATACAGGAGAGAGGAGTGTGGGATTCTCCTCCTGCTCTGCCCTGTTATAGCTGAACTCTGGATGCAGTTGGGTCTTACCAGTTCTCACAGGAAATGTGAAAAATGCCTGGGCAAAGGCTGACGACTAAAGTCAACAGCAGATCCACCCATAATACATCATTAAAGAAAGAGAAGCTAATGAAGGCAAGAAGAAATCCTCTCCTATTTATATGAAAAGTTTGCTCCTTGTAACAGTTGCCCCATGACACATCCCATCTTCTCTCCATTCCGTCCTTCTGTGACATACTCCCAGAGCAAATTATACGCACTTTCCCCCAAGAGAAGCGTTGATTTTACCAGCACAGCTGAATCTAGCTCACGCATCAATCCACTGCCTTCCTCCTTCGTATCTCCTGCTAGGCCCTTCCCTCTCCTCCATCCGCACCAACCGTCCAGCGTCTGCCGGAGCCCCGGAGCCTCTTCGCACAACCCTCGTGGCTGCCTGAAACTACAGGAACTCGGCACCAAGCGCCTCGTGGCTGGCATCAAACTGGAGCAACTTGCCAGTCACCACGGAAGTCAAATCTGCCCAAGGCTCCAAAATCTGCAACTGTACAGATAGGCTTTGAACTGACTTTTTCTAAATTACAAAATAAATTCTTCCCTTGAGCTATTAATAGCATAGAAATCTATACTCAGAATGCTGATTTCCAGCGCTCAACAAAAAGAAAACTGTGAGTGTGTCCAATTTGATCAGCCGCCCAGAATGTAACATCTAGTGCGGGTATACAGAGGAAATACAGCATCATAGCTGCCAAATACGCGATCTTGCTACTAGAGAAACAACAGGATTTGGACTTCAGGACTTCTTTACACTACTCCACAGCCATTCAAAAATTGGTTTTCTGCCTTTACAATATAGAGGAAAGGACATAGACCATTGCTTTTACATTACTTGCACAAATCTCAACTGATTTGTTGGCTGTTCGTCCCGCACAGATACCAAGGCATAACCAAGAGAACAGTATCAAAGTGCTTCAGTGACTAGAAAGCTTTCTTGCCTTGCAGTTATTTTGGTTATAACTTATGTGAACAATTCTAAGGTGCTAAGGTAGTAACACTGGTATCTCACTACAACTGTGTCATGTATTCATAGAACTCACTGACATCACTGTATGAGAAAATATTTCATCTGAATTTTTCAGAAGCAAAATTAAAATCAGGTTATTATAAATAATTACATTTGGAATTAATTCTGTTCTTGAGCCATTTAGCTCCACATTTTCAAGTCTTTCCACACAGCCACAAAACAGATGTGTTCGTTTTTAAATTAAAGAAAAAAGAAAACAGATTCTTGGGAATTGAAGGAATACAAAACAAAAAAACAACAGTGCTGGGAGACCAGCATCAACATTTTGAGAGTTGAGAAAGCTATAATCTACCCAACTAGTCAGACTGATGAAAAGTAAAGATCCTCTCCTCAGGAAACCTCCATTGCTTAGCTTTGCAGCCCTGATGTGGGAATTAGCTACACTATAACCTCAAACCAAAACACGTCAAGAATTTCCACATAGGATGGTGTTCAGGGGACGTTCGTTAAGGTCCAGGATCACATCATGAAGCTTCCAGATATTTTGTTTTTGTGCTTGTGGGTGAGAAGTCTGCTTAAGCAAGTATATTGGCCTTACTCCTCTGTAGGTACAAATTAAGAATGTTCCTCTCCTTCCTGAGAGCGCTAGAAAAGTTGGGTGACAAAAGAGAAGTAGCACTTAATTTCTGCAACAGAGCGAAAGGGAGAAGTAGAAAGCTGGCTGGCTAACCTATACTCCCTGTGATCCTTTGAAACCTTATAGCTAGAGCAACCCAAGAGGAAGCCCCAAAATAGAAGAAAATTGATGCTAAGCCCCAGGAGAACTTCCCATAGACAGACAGGCCCTGACCAGAAAAAGGGATGTGCTGAGACCTGTCAATAGCCAAGGAAATGAACTGAAGCTTTAGGAGGAACGTAAGCTACTCAAAGCCAATGACAATACCTCTACTGGGAAAGCTCCCAAACTGGGGCATCCTTGATCCGTTGCTCCTAAAGCCTCAAACAGGAAGCCATCTCTTCATAGCTGTCTTTCCTGGCTCTCTTCCAGGTTCCTCCTCTTCTGTCACTTCTGCCTTCCTTCTGCCCCTTGGTATCTCCCTTCTAGAATGGAAACGGGAGGAAAAGAAAATATTAGCACGGCAGGACGAAAGAATTACTGGAGCCTCATTACAACAGAGATTTGGGGCAGTGGGCAATGATTTCAAAGGATTTCAGTTTATTTGCTCTTCTCTCATAACTGAAGTTTTTTACTTTTTTTGTGGAAAGTTTAACTGGGGAAAACAGCCAATGACTACACTCTGAAAGTTTAGTAAAACACAAAAATGTCACTAACACCACTATATAGTCCAACAAATTACAGGTCATGGCAATTTATTTACACCTTGTACTTGGTTCATGAACAGTTCTCTGTATTTCACTCAGGAAATGGACAAAAACAGTTTTTTTCCTCCTCTGGAGTACATTTAAATATATGGTTAGAACTAATCAAGAAATGTGTGTTAATTAAGAAAATTTAAAAAACCAAGTCCAATTCTTACTTGCTTCTTGCTTCTTAATTCTTCTGTTCCATTACCAAAGTCAATGCACACCTTCCTTTTGCAAATGAATCCAAACCTTCAATTCTAGGGGACAGAAACTTTAAATGGCATTGCAGGACACAACCGATGTTATTTCTATCCACTGTCAGACTGGACTGCTAAGCTGTATTACCTGATTTCCAACCGTGCTAACAACCCAAGCTTAATGTGGATTTGAATCCCTTTGGGAGTAGCACGCACTTACTGTGAAACAAACAGTTAAGCTTCTAGCAGTCAGACTGGTAACAACCAACACAAGCCTCAAAACCAGAAACTTATTTTTAAAAAGTGCACTCAACTAACTTTTTCCTTTTCTGTATTTCTTTTCCACAAGAATAACAAAGCTCTGTTGTGACTCCTCACTATTTTAGCTGATTTGTTACACAAAACCTAATGCCCGTGCTGGTAAGCGTATCTTCCAGTACATACATGCAAGAGAGAGCAAAACTGAAACAGCAAGCATTTAAAAGTTAACAACAGATTTATTTAATCCTCTTTTACACACATAAAGTTTTTAAAATACATGCTTAATGTAAGATTGTCTTTACATTTGAAATCAGACTCCTTTCAGAATTCTGAAACCCGGTTTAAGACATCATCAAAGTCTGGCTTAGAGCATCCAAAGTTGGGCATCCAAAAATTGAGGCAAATGAATTTCACTAACCACTTCTGAACTCCTTGTCCAAACTGATTAAATTAAAAGGCATTAATATGCAATGTTAGAGATGAGATACACCTGTATCACCTCTAACACTTGTACTATTCTATTGCCTAGCTGACTCAGTCAAGATTGGTCTTGCTGTACTAGGCACTTGCTCAGCAACAGAGACGCTACCAAACAAAGCTCAGACAATGGATGGCAGGCGGAGATGATGTGACTTTCTTTGGCTTCACTGGAGGTCTGTGGTACAGCCCATGGGTTCTGCCTCAATCCATCTTCCCATGTCTATGACTATTATGGAGAGGACAAAGTCGCTTTAAGCAGTGTTTTTAAAAATCACAATAATTAATTCCATTGATCTCCAAACTGTGAAAGCTGGAACATTTTCAGAAACAACGTTCTGCTGCATGTCCTCGTGGCATGAATGTCAGCCCCCTCCCGACACTCAAGTGACATGTAAATCACATTCTTTTCCATTCTTTTCCAGTATCTCAGACGAACAGGTTCGTTGTTATTCTCTGCTCCTAGCTGATTTTTAAGCATTGGATATCTTGATCTCTTAATGACATTTCCAAATACTAACAACAGGAAGCTAAATTAAGTAACAGATACTATCATTGTTGGAAACGAAACTCCAGAATACCTCCAGCAGCAGGGAAATGCTGTACACACACCACTTGACTTGCTCCCCATTTCTCCCTCGCAAATCAGAGCGTGGTTACAAAGGAGCCTTACTTGCTTGTAATACTTGACTTCTAAACACTACTGAATTCCTATTCAACAAAATATAGTTAGCAAGTAATTGAAATGTCTTACCCCAGGATTTCTGAGAGCACTAGTCACAAAAGGTTTCAGGCAGTTGGTGAGTATGATCTAGCTACATACTGTATACATCAGCTGCTGCCCCGCAGGGCTCGTGGGACAGAGTATGTATAGCTCACTCATTCCTAACTACTGCCCTAGAGAAGAATCACAAATACTGTCTAACTGCATGTAAGTGACATACAATAGTAAACATTTTAATTAGGGGAAAATTGTCTTTATATCTGTGTGTCCAAGTAACTGTAATGTTATTACATTTATACCATCTATCACCTCACAGCATTCCCAGCTTAGTACTGATAACAATACACAGCTTTTACTCTAATAGCCATTGGGTGGAACTTGAGTAGAGTTGTTCATTAAAAGCATGCATGACCCCTGCACAAGGGTAATTTAGAAAATGAAGGCTCCAAAGAAAGCTGAACAGCAACTTTAGGAAGGTAGGGTGAAATAAATAAATTATTAGAAAGAAAACAAAAAGAGATACAGAACCTTTTTTAGGACTTTTGATTTAGTGTGTCACCTGAAAAATAACATTAATTCACTGGTACCACCTCCCTGAATACATGGACTTTGAGTTTTCCTTTAAAGTGCCACCACAACGGCACTGCCTGCTCAGTGAGAAGCCATACAATCAGAGCACAACCAGAAGCACGTATCTGAAGTCTCTGCTGCACTAATTCCTATAGAGTTCCAAAACTGCTATTTAAACAAAAGGACAGTGATCCTTTGCTCATGACAATAGTAAATAAATGCAACATAGCCTGCCCATGAACACTATGAATAAATGACCTAGACAGACATCCAACTTGTCACATTCCTTTGATGACAAGAATTCCTGACATTGCTTTTAACAACGGTTTAACAGCCAGCTCCTGCAGTGACATCACTGGGGGCTCTGGCCAAGAAAGAAATGCAGATGCAGCAGCTGCGCGTCCCCCCATACCACACCTACCTGCTGCAACCACTGCTCCTGCCGGCTTTGGAGACGCTCTGCAAAGAAGCAAACTTTACTCTGTTTCCTCCTATTTGAACCATATATAGCATTATCATTGAAAAGTATCAGCTGCAGGAGAGGAAACACTGAAATCTACCACGAATCTCCCGTGGTGCAAATACCCACTATTGAGAGCAGCGAGGGAGATCCATTAAAACTGCCCAGTAGTATGAAAACACATTTTCTTTTGTTTGCATTACTACCAAAATAATAATGGAGAATTATGCTCAGGCCTTTTCCTCCCACCCCCCCCCGCCCCGGCCCCAGATCAGGAGTGAATTAAGAATCTTTATAACAACAGAACCTCTACACGACCTAATTACAATTATTTCATTCATAAACAGCTTGCCTAGAAATGCGGATCTCCTGTTTTAAGTAAACTTCAATATTGGTGATTTCAACGATTCAAAAGGATATAACACATGCCATGTGGTTACTCATAATGGCAAGGCTACCTTAGATAATTAAAACCCCTTATCCCCTCCCCCCTCACAAAAAAAAAACCAAAACAAAGCTGCAAGTATTAAAAGAAAACCAACAGTCCCTATTTAGGAAACAGGCAATTCAAACAAGAGTTGCCGGTGATGTCATTTCATTTATACGTTGCCTGAGTCACAGGTTCCTGAGGAAGTGGTAACACCTACAGAATTACTGTATAAAAATCAGACTTTGAAGCATAAAGTGAAAATAAAGACACTTAAAGACAAAGCAAAACCCCCAAGCAAAATCATACCTACTTTATAGATTTCCTTGCCTCTTCCACTAATTTGAAAGAAATCTGGCACTAGAAATTAATTTGCTTGTTCATCCTCATCCCTCCCTTACCAGTGAGGCACCCAGCACTGGGCATGGGGAGGAGATATCCATGGGGAAAGCAAAAAGAGAGGGGGGGGGGGAAAGGACGCCAATTTACTAGCTGTCAAAAACTGGCGTTCAAATGCATTCAGAGTGGGCCAGACTTGGAACCTCCATGGCCCTCGCCTTTCTTCCAAGCCTACTGACATGATGTGGAAACAATTTTAGCAGCATTTCTCCACATAGTTTTAGCTCATACTGGTTTTGATTTAGAAAGTAAAATCATTCCAGAAATGAGACGCCAGATTGCATTTCAAATGCACCGGACTCCGGCAGCACTGCCTCGCAGGCATGCAGCAACTGCAGTTTCTTAAGAGGGTGCACGCATTAGAGAAATTGAGGAAAACACCACTGACCTCCTCCATAAGAATGAAACCAGAACAATGTCTCCCTTTTCTTATTTAGGTCGTGCATAATAGTATTTCGCTAACAAATCAAGCAATGAATCATTCTGCTGAGTTCTTACAAAAATCAAATGTCCTGGTGCCAAAAAGCAAACTGAAGTTACACACAAGCCTAAATTTTTGGATGCTCAAAGGCTACTGAAGCAGCAATCCACAGCCAAAAAACCTAAGAATAGAAAGTAACTATATGGGAAAGGAGAGAAGTTACAAAGACCCATTTTTTAAAAAATTGTACTTTTGATTTGCAGCAGTACAACACTATATGTATGCTTCTGTCTGCTCCTGTTAGCTTACTAAAATACTTTAAGAAGTAATTTGAAATTTTTAGCATTTAAGATGAAATGCACGTGTGCATATGACCTTCAGTTCCAGAGGCAAAGTCCATTGTATTTTATATCAATGTCCTACATAAACATCTATTCAAAGAACAAAAGGAAACAGGCATTTAGACGGCTATAGTAGATGGAAAGACAGTGTGTACTCCATGCCAGCCAGGAAACACAACACGTTTGTTTTTAGAACTCCTGACTGCCCCAAGGAACTGGACTCCCCAAGCCCAAGGAAATGCCTGCAAGAAGCTACAATGGCAGGGCAGTACTGGCTTGATTAAACAGACAGAAACCATAGTATTTCTTTTGCAAAGTTCAGACAAACAGCTGATGGGTTCTGAAAATCTTTTCAGAGAATGTCCTAGATAATTCCACCAGATTTGAAAAAAATGCTATGGTTAAGTTGCAACAGGCAGATAATATTGTCAATTATGGAGGGCAACAATTAGAACTTGAAATTACAGATGGTTGGAGTACTCATCTGCATCCTTATTCTGGGGGGAGATCATTTGAACTGGGAAATTAGGTGAAAATTGCTGCCCTAAGATACAGAATACCTTAAGGTACTTAACATCATTGCTACTCAAGCTTATTGCTATTAATTCTTTTGGGAATAGCTTCAGTTTCCCTTCCGCAGTGCCAATTTCCTTAACCAGGTTGAAATAATCAAGTGACTCACTCAAAAGGCTTCACTAAAACCTGGACAAAACACCAATCGTTGGCTGGTGGAAGAATACGGATTGCTGAATTTCAGCTACTGTACTTAAGAGAAAAGTGGCTACAAATTAGCCCAAGCCACAGCCTATTTTGGTTAACGCTACATGACTTCAAACAATAGTCAACAATACTTCAACAAAACAATGGTTCGGAGCAACAGACCAGTTTCTTTGACCTGGGATAACTGAGAATGAAAAACATAGATATTCTTTGCCAAGTACGTATATCCATACATTTTACAGTTGAGGAATTAAATAAAAATTTAAGAAAAAAATGCAGGGAGTGTTAACCTCTTTGTGTCAACCTAGGAGTAGTGCTACCACAAAGCAGGGAGTCCTGCGGTCTGTCTCTTTGTCAATCACTGCTCACCATGAAGAGTCACTATTGTCAGTGGTAGTGGACCAAAGGGTATCAATAAAAGTAAAATGAGACTGAAAACACTGTCAACAAATTGTTAGGGTTTTTTATTTCAAAACCTGTCCAGTGCTGCACAAATAAAAAAATTAACTTTTTAAAAATTATTACACTGGATAGCTGAAGTGATAATAGACAGGGAAAGACAGTATTAATTTCAAACCTAAAGTATTACCTGTGTGGTGCCACAGTATTTTTAAACACTGTTAGGGTTCTGGAGAAAGTCCAGGCAGCTGCAAGGGAAAGAGAGCTGGAACTGAAATGGGACAGGTAGGTAGGTTTTTCATGGGTTAGGAATTTACACATTGCCAGACCGGGACAGTCCAAAGTCTTTCCAGTGTGGTATTTCTGCCTTTTACAACAGTTAATCCAGGTACTCTAAAAGAGAAAAAGTGCACAACACCCTCTTGAAGGAAAGTTTCATTTTGGCAGGATACGCATGAGCACAACATCTGCACTGAAAATTAAAAAAAAAAAGAAAGAAGAAAAGGAATTAATGAAGCCATGTCAAAAGATCCAGAAAAAAAGTGGTAACAGGCTCGAGACATCTTCTAGACTAATGTTTCTTAGGAAGTCTGCTAAAGTTTACCATGTTGCAAATATTTCTTTAATGGCTCTCTTTAGAGTATAAAAGCTTAATTGTTTCTAAGGAAAGTATTGCATTATTATTTAAAAAAAAAAAACAACTGGGTACAAAAATTTGGAAAAGTAGCAAGGAAAAACCCCACCATCTGGCTGTTCAGCTTTTGTGTGCTCATGCAAAGTCAGAGCACAGCAAACACTGAATCAATGGACAGCGCGAGAATGGCTATTTGCACTGCTAGAGCACTGGCTGGACTTGCACTGCAGAACAGCTGGCAGAATGACAAAAAAGGTTGACTATGTGTTAGCTTGCAACATATTTATTTTTGAAAGAATGTGAGCTATCCTTCCTATTCCCATAAGAATAGAGAGTTAGGACTCTCCTTGAACTCTTAAGATATGGTTATACTCTGAAGAGAAACTATATAAAAATATCCTCATGGATTCTGTCATGGCTCTTAATGATTCTGTAAGAAACAGGCAGAGTTGTTCTTGATCAACAGCACAAAAGCTGGTATTAGAAGCTTAGTGATCTTTTCACACATTACTGGCATTAATGAGAATCCTGCATACCAAAGTCTATTCTCAGTCACATCTCAGCAATCTCACTGTTTTTATGATTTCGCTTGAAAAAGAGGAAGAAAGCTCAAAGGAAAGTTTGGAGCTGGGTGAACTCTTCATGGCCCAACACTGTCCCAGAGTGGTGCAACAGTGAAGTAGCTATTAGCAATTCCAGTTAGACTAGTTAACATACATTTAGAAGGAACTGGTTCAGTAAAAGGGAGAAACAAGTGCTATGATATGATTCTACAGTGCATACTGAAAAGTTCAGAAATACATAAAACCCATTTCAGTAAGAGGTTTCTATGAGAGCCCAAGTGAGAAATTAAAAGAAAATGCTTATATGCAGAAAAATTACTCAATTTTGCTAATACTTCTGTTGCATATATTTAAGGTGAGTAGCCAAATCTTATACAAAGAAAAAGAATTGGAAAGAACATTATACAGGAAGTGGTATAAGAATATCAAAGATGACAAAAATGAAATTTTAGTTTATGTCACTGGACTTCTCCGAGGACACAATACCAAAGCCATGCAGAACACCAGGAAGGGAAAAGTATTTTTCCCGGCTCAAGCTCAACGATTTTAAGGGCTGGAGCAATCACTACAGTTTCCTTTGATGTGCTAAAATAACTATTGTTGACTTCTACTGAAGCAGAATCTCCGTTTAGTTCTCGGGAGTCATCAGCTTCCTAGGAATATAAATCCTATGGTTCCATTCCTTGGTGATTTTCTAGACCAACCTGTCTGGGCCATCATGAATCTTTCTTCATGGATCTAAGTGCCATTTTCAAATTTGTGCCCTTTCTCCCTTGTAGAGCCCAGTGTTGAAGGCCTGAGACTCAAACTAGCCCCATGCTCTATGGAACAGATTCTCATGTGGGCTGAAGGCTGAACCACCTACTGACTACGATTCTGCTGGCTTTAACGGCACTAAGACAATTTACACGTAATATAAAGGGCATGCCCTAAGTGAAATTTATTCCCAATTGACAGACTACGACACAGGTAAAGTGGATTTAACAGCTGACTGTGAAAGCAAGCATGAGAGCAAGTGACGGCTTTAAAGAAGAAAACTCTCATACAGAATCTCAAGTTCCTCACTTTCATGAATGTGGCACTACTCCGTAACATATTCTAGACTTCAGCCAGCAAACACATTGAAGGTATGACACCGTAGAAAAATTCTAGTCAGTAGAAGCGTGAAAGCAAAACAGAGGCTATCATTCCATGTGTTTCTATAATACTCAAGCACAAAAATGATGTCAACAGCTCTCCATTGAGATCTGTGGTCTTCTAACACTATTAGATGACTCCCCAGATGGGATGTGTAGCTGTCATAGTTGCCTTCTGTGAGATATGGTCCCACTCACACTGCCATATAATGCCATTACATTTCTGTTACGTAGTTTAGGAAGATGAGTAGGTTCCTCTGAGGCTGTTCATTCCTCTTCCTAACAGATTTGGTTTATCCCTGTAAAGCCATGGTAGTTGTCGGGTTCTACAATGAAAGTATGAGTCTGGGCTCTTCACTGATGCCTAGGAGGTCATGGCAGCACAAATAAAATTTAAATCCTACCTCCTTAATTAAGAAAGGTCAAAGCTTAGCTTCTTCCATTAAACAGCAATAACTGCAGCTGAGGACTGTGCCGAAATCCTGCCATTAAGTGCATACAAGCCAGTAAATAAATGTGTTTAGCTGTTAATAATATTTGGATGTGCATTCACTCATTTGAATGGATTCTCAGGATTTCTCACTCAGTAAATGCCTAGAAATTGAGTAAAAGCAAAATAAGAACAATTCTGGTCCGTGAGGAGAAAGAAAACAACATTATAGTTAGACAACGGAAGTTATTGCAAGTCAAACTGAAGTGTTTCTGAACATCAGAGACATCTGGGAAGCATATGTACAGGAAACAGCTCAGCCTGAGAGAGTTGTACATTACTGAAATTACAGAGGTAAGGAAACATTATATTAACCCTGAGTTTTGGACCTTTCGATCTTGTATACTTCTGCAGTTAAATAGATACTTTCAATGTAAAGCTGCAACATAACTTTAACAGGATAAGCAGAGTTTCAGATATTTAAAATAATTATTAATGTTTACCAGATTTCAGAAAGATGTCTAGTTTTGCAGTTTTAGATAACCAAAAAGTGCAAAGATACTTTTCCACTCCATGGTCAGCAACTCCAAAAGATAAAACCGCAGATCGTTCCCTTTAAACTACCCTGGTACTGATTCATGATTCCGGATGGACTACAGCACGGCTAACAAAATGGAAGTCATTTGAGCTCATAACTAATTACTTACATTAACAAACTGCTTTAAAATGGACATGCCATGTTATCAATCTTATTGTTCACTACCTGACCACCAAAAGATCAGTTTCCTATGATTACTAGTCTTTCAAAAAATATATTTGATTCATATATATTTTTATATTACAATGAAGTTAGCTAAACAAGACACTCCCTTAAGGCTACTTAAGAAATCACATATATGTAATTAATATGATAGTTAAAAGAAATAGAAATAATAGCTATTTCAGACATTTGATGCAAATCTCAGCATGTTTCAATAAATCTTCTTTTATGATCGGAATCTGAGAGTTGCAGATATCCTCGCTTTTAGGCAAATTTGAGCTGACAGAACTACTTCTGATGTGGCATAAGAGAGAAGCTGTGAAATTACCTACGCCAAATATTCAGAGCTTATGTTAAGGAAGGAACTAAAATAATTGGATTGACCAACTAATTTTCATAATATACATGGGAAATAAAGCCTGCTTGGCAGATAAAGCGATTTGCATTTTTTCTGAGTGAGTTGTCCATAACCCCCACAACATAAGGCCATAAAAGGGATTTCAAATATACTTCTAAAACCTATTCCAAGATAAAAACCAATAGATTCACTTTCAATTTTGTAGTAATATACTTTGATATTTCACAAATCCTTTTTTCTCAAGTTATCTTTTAAACTCAAGGATTCTCAAACTACTGTTTGTGCTCAGCCATAATCTCTGAAGCCATTCTGATGCTGCAAAAATTGAAAAAAATAAAATCCAACCAAAATGAAAATCAGAATTGCTTTTTTAACACCACATGCATGACAGCATCCAGGAATAGCAAAGTTAGAGAACCAATTTCTTATTTCAGTTAAGCATTTCTCTACAAGTTTTGATTGAATCAATGATCCACCCCCCCAAAACAAGTTTTACTATATAACAGAGCCTTCTCTAAACTTCAGGGGAGCCTAATCACGATTCCAACGCATTTTGGTCTTTCCTGTATAAAAATAAGTCAAACCACATTTTTTCCATAGCGTGAAATTATGAGATCTTTACAAACCTCCATTGACACAGGCAAGAACAATCAATTGTGCTATAAAGATGTACTTTGAAACAGCAAGCAATGTGGTGTAGGCAGGAGGTGTAGGTTCTTACCTACTCCTGCTCTCCTTTAAAGATGCAGTTTAACTCCCAATAGAAGAATATTCTCAATTTTAACAATAAATTCCAACTAAAGGGGCACAAATCTGGGAAAGATGAAAAAAGACATTTAGACATGCTGCTCAGACATGTCCACTGACAAGCAAAATAAAAACTGGGACAAATAAAACACCGAAGTTTACTTAAGCAGCATATTTTATATGTAAGCCATATTTAGAAACTTTAAAAAAAAAGAAAAAGAACAAAAAAAAAAGATGACAACGTTTAAACATAACCACATTGCTTTAGTTATTTACATAATAAAAATGAAAATGTGGAGAGTTATTTCCATAACAGACTGCTTTTAAGGTGAAGATATTAATGTCAAAATGTGGATTGTATTTGTTTGTATTTGTAGCAGTCAGAATGGGTAAGCAATCATTAACTTGTCAAATAACAGATAAAAGGCAGCACTGCAGTCCAAAGTAGGTCATCTTCCACCTTATTCAGCTGATTTTCAGACTGTTTCATCATCACTCATGTCCCAGATCTGCAACAAAAAAGTAAGTGTAATTTTAGTTTGTGGAGTTCAAATATGCTTTTAATATACCTTTATAAAATTAGTATTACTATTTAAAAGGAAGAATAAATAACATTTTATGGACTGTTGACTAGCACCAATGGAGCTTTACATAAAATTCAGTATTTTTCTCTTCTGTTAACAACATACACACCATTCCTTATTTGTAATCTTGGGGATATTTTTTAACATATACTTTTCAGCAGTTGTTCCTCAACTGTCAGTTTGGTTATTTGCTATTTATTATCATTTACAGTAAGCCGTAGACCAAAAACCAGACATTTTGTTTTGGCTTGCTGACTCAGTGGCACATACTTAATGTGGATAATAACTTATAACAAATAGCATACTTTACTAAACACTGCACAAAATTTTCAACACATTCACAAAGAACTAATTGTTCTCCAAGACTTCATTTTGCACTCAAATATTAGATCTTATAAACAGCAGTATAAAGACGAGAAGGAATATGGACATTTGTACTTTCCTATTGTTTAAAGAAATTTAGAACTACACAGATTTTTCTGCAGTACAGTATAATTGTACTTTTACTTTGCCACTTGCCCTTGTTCAGTAAGCAGTTATAGATTGGGGGAAAAAAGTGAATATTTTCACAGAACATCAAGGAATCTGGTATCCTTGTGAACATACTAAGGTGAGTGTTATAAATTCACACCAGTTACCAGGGAGTAGAACACATGATCTGAGGAAAAATACAGGAGCTTGCAAGCAGAACTATTGGGGGGGAGAACATATTCTGAATATATACTACAAGCTTTTTATTCCAGAGAAACGTGGGTGCTCTTAAAAGAATTTTTATGATTTTTTGAAGGTTTAGCTCATGGCAAATACCCTCCTTCCACTTGGCAGGGCTTGCAATAGCTTGGGATCAGGACTAACATCAGGACTAACAGCTTTGAGTTGGATTTAATAATATCGTAATATCAATTTTATAATATATAAAACTTCATCTCCGAATTAGAGCATTTCAAACTTGCCTAAATTAGAAGTAACACTGCTGGAGTACCATGACAAGTCTTTTTGATTACTAGAACAAGAATGCCATTTCCATGGCATACAGCACTCAAAACTGTAAGTCCCTCACTGCAAATGACCTAACAAAAAAGGAGCAGCACTGGTGGAAAATGAAATTCAGTTTCATTTGTTCCAAAACATAATTGGTGTGTGGCATAAAGCGGCCCACTAAGTTATTCTCTCATTTTACATCCTGACCACTAAAATATATCCAAAGAAATACAGAAAGTGAACAGTTATTTAGACTGTAAATTCTTCAGGGCACAAAGCAGTATTTTACATGTATACAGGGTCTAGTACAATGGGGCAGTGTTCACAGCTGCATTGTCTAACACACATGCATTAGCATTAGACAAATAAAAAATACAAACAACCCCATTTCTAGACAGGCAACAATGAATATTGACCTACAGCTTTAATAAACCCCTTCAAGACAAAACGTAGTATTTCTGGAATTTGAAAACATTCTGAAAAAAGCTCTTCAAATCCAACCTCAGAAAACATATAAAATTAAACATTTCTATGCAGTGCTAGAAGCTGCGTAAAACAAAAACACTGAATGGCAAGATTTTCTCAATTCCTAGAAGCATTGCAAAATGGTGGTGTAAATCCTTATGGAAAATACTGAAGGAACGGTTTGTTTACAAAAGGAAAAAAGAGTTTTCATCCTGCCCTAGATGAGCAGCTTGGAGCTTGCCAAGGCAAACACAAATGTCCAGCTCCCCAGTCAGGGTCAAGGATGTGGAAAATAAATACAAAAAACAAAATCTTTAAATAGAGTTTATGGTATGATTCAAGCTGGCAAAAAGCAAGAAATCCAAAGTTCAGACTGATAGTCCATCTTTGTCTTGCCCACTCTAGTTTTTGAAAACAAAGTCAATCGATTGTAACCCTTAAAAACACACCTCCCTGTCAAAGCAGCACAATAAATACTTTTAAAAATACACCATGAGGTGATTCAAAGGCAAAAGTGAAAGAAGCCAACCGACAGCCCTAAAAGAGTCTTCTTTATCTACTAAACAGATATACCGGGAGTGTAGCCAGCTTCTCTGCTCTGTGCTTTCCCATCATCCGTTCTGGTCTGAACAGTGTGGGTGAGAAGGCGAGTACACTCTCCGTTTTGTTTGTTCGTTTTTTACAGAGAAAGGCTGGTAAGGGTGCCAGTTACATCAGTAATTTTGTGATATGAAAATACTTCCATTCAGGAACTGGCTAGCTGTTCCATAATTCCTGTAAAGCTCAGAGAGCCTTTTTGCTTTGCACATCTAATGTGCAATCCTTGCACTACTCTGACACCCATACGATACCAACAGCAGCTCCAACGGCACTGTAGTTTCTTTTTGTTGAAACTGAAGGGAAGAAAGCAGTTCCCTGCATTTGCCCGTAACAGCCAAGGACAGGCAACCCGTAGAGGGCCTCAAGTAACTTGAAGACTAACAGTCCAAGCACAGCGCACAGCCAGCAGCAGCGCCTACTAGGTAATTTAAGAAATACAGTATTGTTAACAGGAGGATGAAAGTGAAGCGAGAAGAAGGACAATTAAATTGTCTCCTATCTAAAGCACACCTCTTTTCTAGGACTCTTTTAACATTAAAATATTTGCAAAAAGACTGAAACTGAGGTTCAGAGGTATTTAACTGCTATGCAAACATCCTGGATTGAGGAGAATTATTTTTAAACATTTGAAAAGTATGCTATTATTTTACTTCCAGAAGAACAGACAGTTTTAGAAGACACTTTACACTTCGCCTAACTATTAGAGCAGTCACAACAGCAGCACTGTGTGTTGCAGCCTAATAAGATTTATAAAGGACAAAGTAGTAGCACCTTAATAAATGACACGCAGAGGGGAATGAAGAACATGAAACAAAAGGGGAAAATTCAGTACAAAAGTTAACAAGTGCATGTTAACCTAAAGAAAACAAGCTACACGATACGGTGCAAAATAAGTTGTGTTAAATGTCAATATTGATAGCTAAATTATAATACATCATAGGCTCTTAGTTAATAGCAATACACCTTTTCATGAAAAGACATTTAAAATACGTAGACTATGACTACGCAAACTTTGGTTATTACTTCAAAAGTGTGAAACTTTAAAGAGCAGAAATAATGAAATATAGAAAACCATGAAAGACAATGTCTAAAATGACTGTCATGCCAAGAACCTGATATCTAAACCAAGCTGTGAATTTGGATTTTGTTTTCACTTCTCTTCTGTCCTGCAGCACACCTGGGTGAGTCAACCCTAGACGCAGCTACAGGCGATGACAGGAGAAGTCATAAAATAGGAAGATAATAAACCAGCTGTCAAAACCAACCCAGTTTGTACAAATCTGGACAGATTATCTGAATGCACCTGTTTCTTCAAATACGTGCTTTTATATTCAAACTTCTTTGTAGAGGTTCTTAAATTTCAGATGCAAATTATGTCTATTCAGGATAAGAGAAGAATTCCCGCACTTGTTTTCTTGAAATGACAAGTATTATTTCTTACATAATAGGAAGAATGGGAAGAAAACTCCCTGTGTGTTAACTGTTCACAAGTTCCGAGTGATTGATTTTACACAGTTCCAGATTGCATGTTCAGTAACTGCTACTGAATAGAGTTTTGCATTTCCTTCATTCAACAATAACACCTGGTACCTGAAATTTAACTTCCACGACAATGGTTCCAAAATTGGTGTTCACCTACTGAAGTAGGCAGGGAGCATCTTAGAATTAACATATGTAATTCAAATAGATAACTACTGTTTATCTCATAAATAAACTTGCAAGACTATAGATGTACCCTTAGGGGATTCTTAAAAGCCTCTTGCCAGCATGGATCTAGCAGGATTTGCCACAAAAATGGTACCTCATTAAGAGAGACAAAACAAACAAACAAACAACCCCCACAAATACTATTTTCTACACACAACTGAGATAAATTTACATACACATGTACCAAAACACTCTGCTTAGAAAAACCTGGAATAGTTTTATTATGCAAACCACGGTATTTACTATGTTCTGAATGCTCCAAATACGGTGAAGAGTAAGTAAAGAGTAAAATTCTACAGGCAGAGGCAAGGGCTGAAAATTAGACGTTACATACATCAAACAGCACAGCTGAGTATCACGTGAGAACATACAGCTTCCCAGATCAATTAAGGCTTATCGTATCTTAGTCTTTGATTTAGAAACGTACACTTAGGAAATCTAAACAAATGAAAAAAAGAATACATTCAAGCATATGTTTAAATTTAAAGCAACTAAATTATTTTATAGCTATAAAATGTGAGCTTTTTGGTAGATATTAGGTTAACCATGTTTTCGTTCTATGCTCTACCAGAGAGACAATACATTAGAACTTCTGGCAGCCTAAATTACTTTACAAAATATGTGTGTATGTGTGTCTAAATATACTTGTACTAGAAATGAACTAGACATAGCAGGCTGTTTTAACACTCCTTGTGTGACTTGTCAGTAGTATTCTTGGTCCACTGGCTGTATCTTTCAGGAATGGCAACAGAAATGAAATTGCAACTTGAAATTCATTAAATGCCTGCAAGTTCTAACATGCAACTTTTTCATGGTATAGACTGAAGGATAATTATAAAGTTCAGCACCCTCCTTTCATCTTGGATACTTGATGCACAGTAAGCACTATCCTTCATCTTACTGAAACCGAAAACACTTCAAGCATTTTACATATTCAACAATCCTTTCCCCATCCCCCTTTCCCACAGGAAAAAAAGCTGTAAATGAACAACCAAGATGAACAGTAGTCTACACTAACGTGAGCATTTAGCTTTGTTCAGAATTTGTATCTAGATGCATGTCAGAGCCTGCATAGTGCACTCCTCAGTAAAGTATTTTCTTTGCTATCTAAGAAACCAAGGTAATGCACTTAAACAAGGATCCACTCTTGCTCCCAGTGGCAAGAGCTTATCCTACAACAATCGCAGTGGTTCCCCCGCAACAACTGTTCATCCACTCTACACTGGACCGTTCTTCTACAACAGATTTCTATTTCTGCAGCAAGATAGAGCTTTTTTTTTTCAGAAGTGGCTGCTAACTTTCTATAGTTAAACTATAGCTAAAATCAGTTTTGGCTATAATCTGAAGAATTAACTACAGACTATCAGATACTTCTTACTTCAGCTGACACAGAAATTAAAAACTTAAATACACACAAAAATAAATTAACCTTAAAAAAAAAAATCAAAGTCAAGGATTATAAAAATTGCATTTCTTTCTTCAAGCTGCTTTATTTAAATAGCAGGTAGAGAAATCATGGATAATTTTTCCAGATCCCTGTACGCAATGGTTCTACCCTAGCTCATTGACATGGCTGACAAATTCCTGGCACCCCTAGTACCTACACGTTCTTTTTTTCTGTCTCTGCCTTCACAGCCTTTCCTGTCTGAATGGTTGACTATCTTGCAATAAAATTCAAGTCCATCAACTTTGTACTTTTTTTCAACGATGGTGTCCCTGACTGATGCTTGTTTTCCCTTTAGAGCCTTTCCAAAATTCTGTATTTTCAGCCCATAACCACAGCTTAAAATCTAGCTCAAGGTCACCAGGCATTCTCATTTTGATCTCAACCAACAGCAACCATTATTCTTTGAGTTCCTCTTGCATGCAATTCTCTTGAATAAATGTATAATACTTCTCATGAATGGCTTCACTTTTCATACAAACTGCAAACACTACCCCTCCCAAAATCACCCGACTGATTTCTGTCTTGCCAGCTGCAGTATGTTTAAGATTCCTGCCATCACCTCTCAGGACACCTCTTCTTTTTTCCTCTGATGCCCTCCATTCTATTAAGCTACAGGTGTCGTGAATTTGATTTTCTGTCCCTTTACTGTTTACTCAATTTTTGCGTCCTTTTTACCCGGCACTTACTGTTCTAGGAGCTTGGGGCAGAGGGATCACAGCCTTTTTCTGAAAATGTCCTCTTCCAAGATGGGCTTTATACTTTGTTTGACCTACCCACATTTGAGCTATTACTGCAACAGTGCGTCAATGCACAAATTCAGCAAGATCCTTAACACGTAGGCTTAGTTGGCTCATACATTTGAAACCAGACCATTTTCTAAGTATCTTGTAGAACTGGCATTGAAGATTCCGAATACTTTGAAACTTTTATTTAAGAACAAAAGAGAAAAAGGCAAGTAAACAGTACAGAAAATATTTGTTTACAGTGTAAACTTTTAGCTAGAAAGCCTTTTTAATATCCTCTAATAATATGTTCCAAACACATACAAATAGTAGCACTGGACAGTAATTAGTCCCTTCTGGTTTTATAGCAGTTTTCCTAGGTATTCATCAGATTATTATATGAAAATATTAATATAAAGGATTTTTTTTTACATGACTAACAGTTAATGAAACAATACAAGAAAAGAAACAAAAAAAAATGCATACTAGCGTTTTTTTTGGTATAAGAATACCACAGACACATTTCCTTCCGTTGTTTCTTGTTTTACACGTAAAAAAAACAAAGCAGAGAAGCAAGCAAATACAAAACCAATTTCTCTCCCCCTCTAAAAGTGCTTTGGATCAGAAAAGGCCATTTTTCAGGGCACAGCACTTGAGTTGGTGGAGTGACGTATACCTAAGAGGATGGTTTCTACTATTAAGATAGTTTCTACAATTATTTTCTTTTCCTCAGGCTCTTAAAAACTGAAAACAAACAAGCGTGAAAACAAACAACCAACCACCCCCCCACCAAGCAGGTTTGATGATTGCCATTATGCTGTTTTGTGTGGGATTTTACACTTCATTTTACTACCACCAAAAGGCAACTATCCAAACAAAATGTGTTTGAATGAAGCCACAATTAATGTAAATACTGTCATAGCAATGATTAGATCTGATATAAACCCTTTATATGAAATGAAAATGAAAACATTATAGTATATAAAAGTATACATTAAAATTCTTCTACCATCTTCCTCCTTTGATGTACTCAGATTTTATATTAAAAATAAAAATATGTGTAAGTCTATATTCATTACATTTCTAAATCCTGCAAAAAATTCACAATGTAGATGTAAACACATACTTACTTCCAAGGGTTTCAGAGACTTGTACAGGAAATCTAGATCATATACATAAGTGGATCTCTCAGAATAATTAACACCATTTATACATCTGAGTCTATGCCATTCCAACTACACAGACTTTATTTGTTTTGCTATAAATCAATAGCTTGTCATGTTCCACTACATCTTTTTAATTCACAGGTGATGCATAACTGCTGTCTAAGACCTGTAAATTAGGTTTCAGGTCATACAGAATCAAACATTTGATAGTTACTGATCAAAAAAGAGCAGCGGTTTAACTACACAAGCTATTCAACTGAATTTCAGAAATAAGCAATTCAGAAACAACAAAGAGATTATAAAACATGAGTGTACTTAAGGTACAGTCAGTGTTCTGAGTCACAGAATCACAGACTGAGCTCGACTGGAGGATACCTCTGGAAATCACTTTGTCCATTTCTTCACTCAAAGCAGAGCCAACTAGATCAGGTTGCTCAGGGTCTTGTCCAGCTGAGCTTTAAATATTTCTGAGATTTCACAGCCTCTCTGAGAATCATGCTCCGGTGTTTTACTTTCGCTCCAAACATAAGATTAAATCATCTCTTGAAACAAGGATCATCTTTGTCAAATCAGCCCATACCCATCACATATCCATAGATATGCCCTCTGGCATTACCATCCTCTCAATGCTTCTTTACAGCACCTGCGCATGGCTGACAGAGCAACACCTTCCAGACAGGAACAGAAGACTCATCTACTTCCAATCTTTTCAACAGCTTAAAGATGCTAAGTTATAAAGGTACAGTTCTATTCACCTAAAAAAACAGATAACCCTTATATTCAAAAGAAATTCAGACCATAACTAGATGGCTGGTCAGACAGGGGACACATTCCTGCATGTGCATTCTGACAGCCTGTGTGAAGAATCAATCATCACACCACTCTTCATCGAGAGAGAGATTTGCGATGGAAGAAGGAACTAAGATCGGTATTTGCAAACCATGTCGTATCACGAAGGGAGATAGCCAAATGTTATGAAGACCCTTCAGAACTGGAAAAATCTCCCTCTTATTTTAAAAAAAAAAAACAAAACCAAAACCCAACTTCTGTAAGTAAAAAAAAAGTCCACAGAAATCCTTGAAGTTGTATTGACTGATTAAAGTGCATAGGCTATTTTCAGATGAGACAGAGAATCCCATAACAATAAAAAGTACTATTGTAGCATCACCTAACTCAGATATGAGCCACGTTTCAACCCTACACCTAAGGTATTTTCTTGTTTAATCAACCATACCCCATCTTCACAAAGTGTAGCTGGCAAAGACAAACAAAATATGCATTATTCTAAATAATTCTGAAATCAATAATATGAATCCTTTTCAGCTCAATTCCCATTATCAGAAAATAATATTTGACAGAAAAAACTGACACACATTTCCCATATGCAGTTATGTCATCTTACATGCATATTTTGTACACCTTTATTATAAACATATTTCCTCTAGTGCACTGTGTATAACACATAAGTAACAGAAAACTTGAAAAGCAATGAAAATACTAATTCATTACAATTTTGATTTATCCAGTGATCTTACTGATCTCATCATTGCTTCCATGGAGATACATGTGGTGTATACACAACATTTCTATCTTGTGGAGGAGGAATCAAGAAGTTATGGAAAACTTTCTCCTCTTATGCAGGAAGAATGCTCTTCATATAGTTAGAAACTAAAATAATTTCTGAAGACACCAGCTGAAACTAAATGAATAAAGGAAGATGGTTTCCAGTATTAAAAGCATAAATGATACTGCAATAATCAGATTTATTTCACGTTTTACAGTTCAAAACCTTAGAGAAGAGAAATGCATTTGCATTAAAATCTTACATGCCAGTTTCCCCCATGATAATTATTAAAATCCTACATATCACTTTTCCCATTATGTTTATCAAGTAGGATAAAAACAAATATTACACAGAAAATTGCAAGCTTTGTATAAAAGCACAACTAGTAAAATATTTAGGTATTATAGGTAGAGATGTTCTAGAAATACAACAGGCAGATCAGGTTTATGGCTTAGTTCTACTAAACCCCTATTGTTTAAAATGGACAGAAAATTAACACAAAAAAGCACAAGGTGCATCAGCAATAACAGACCTCTACAAGCACATTGCCTCACTCTTGAAGTATTTGCTATGCCCATACATTACACAATTTTCTGAATAATAGAGGCAGTCTCAAGTTCACTTAAAAGCCCATGCAGTGATTCAGGAAAACAGTTCTGAAACTACATGTCCAACCCAGATTCAGCTGAAAACTTGTACAAGCATCAGATTTATTTTTACGATAACACTTCCATTAATATGGAAACAACTGAACAAACAAGAATTTTGATGATACTGTGCACAGATTTTGTGCTAGGATTTTGCTTGCATGACTCTTAGGATTCTGTAAGACTTTTCAGAATCGCTTTTGATTTTCTGACCACATAATTTCAACATCTGTTGGACTAACAGATCGTTTGCAAATACTTGTACGTGTCCTAGCTATCAAATCTCCTTATTTAATTCTGTCATTTTCCCTTTCCGTATCTGTCCTGCTAGACCTGCTTTAACAAAGTGGAAACCCACTTGCTCTCCTGTTGTTTTTTTCATTCCCAGAATGCAGTAAGAAAGCAATGTTTTATCAGGCTCCTGACGGTAAGTGAAACTTATTTCAGCCTGATGGCACAAAACTGTTGGAAGATGGCATGACCATGCCAAGTGATCTGTTTCTTTGAGTGCAGCAAATTGTTCACTGATTCAAAATCAAACCCATTCTGTTGCACTTCATTATTTGTAACCCAGTGCTCTGAAAAAGAAGAGAAATAAACACAGCCCCTCCAATGTAATCCATCTGGTACAACGCAATCTTTTCACTGCAAGTCTATTTAGTCTAGTCAAGCTTAGCAAAGTGTTGCTACAGCATTTCTATAGCATCACAGTAACACAAAGTATGCAGCATGCCACGCTATGGAGCTCCGTAACGCAGAGTACGTTGCAGATGTGCTATAGTAAAGGCTTCCAATTGCTTACAAGCCAAACAGCTTGTTTTGGCTCAGAATGCTCTTTCCCCCCCATATGGGATTACTTTGATCTTTTTGCCTATAATATGATTGCAATTACACTGAGTTTATGGGATCAACGGGGACCGCAGAAAGAACACGTTAATCCAACTGTGAACGACAGAGTGAGAAGCTACTTTTAAAAGTTTGATTGCAGGGCAGCAAATATAGTTAGTATGTTTTCAAAATGGGAATATAAACCAAGGCTGTTAAATGAATATTCCATAAATTTGTCTAAAACAAGCAACAGATCTCCCACACTATGAAAACATACTTTACTTCTTTGTGGCACTAAATTCACATTATCTTAAATATCCTTTTTTTTTTTCCCCCACTTCACCACCTCCTCCTCCCCCTGAAGAAAGAACTGGAATACACTTACGAGGTTGTTCTGCGTAATTTTGAACAATTAAGTGTTTTAATTCAAACCTAAAATTGTAAAATACAGCAGGGCCTACAGGGATTCCTCTCATGCTGTGATTCCCAGCAGGTTACACGAGCCAAGCGATGTCAGGCTACAACAGCATTCAACTGAGACATCTCCCCAGAGCAACAAACTGCAGCAGAAAGCAGTGCTGCCATTTCGCCGGGTGTGCTTTTCCTTTTGTGCCAAGAGGAGCAGGCTCAAGCAGCAGTTTGACAATATGCTGTGAGTGATACCTTTTCAGACAGTATTCGAAATCGAGGTCATACTCATTTATGAACATTTAAGATCATGTTACACTGTTAAAAAAGGTTTTCTTTTCCGTAGTGAATAAAATGATTCTTTCATTTTACTCAGTTTATAAAGCTCTTCAATTCCTTACAGCACTGATAATAAACAGAAATTAAAAGGAACAGGTGATTATAGCTATTGCTTAGGGGAAAACTGAAGACTTGATATAAACCAAAACACAAAAGGTACTCTATAAATAATTGAAACGTTAAGCTATTGTTTGCAACTCCTCTTTTTAAACTGGAAAAAAATCTAAGGAGCACTCTCATAATGTTAACTTAAATGTTTGGATCTAAATTTGCGAAACGTAAGATCATCCTGAATAACTACAATGTGGGTCTCAGGCAGGCAAATGATATTATCCAACATAAACCTTACGAGAACTATTTTGATCATCTCTTTATTTTGGCAACATATGACCCCGCTCCCTAAATATGGATCTTGTCTTGTGTAAACTGGTATACTTTTGCTGCACAGTGCTCACTAACAAGCTGCATTCTGCCTTGCAACTTCATATGTAATTATCTCATTCTTACCCATTCTGACTTAACACCAAACTTTTCATAACCTTTTTATGGCTCGATGGAATATTCCTACAAAATGCCAGTGCTGCATTTACCTACTGTGTAATGGAGAAGACTTAAAAAAAAAGCAACCCCCACTCCCTCAAAAACATTAATGCAAAGTATGATTTTCCCAGGAGTACTGTTCTTCCAAAGCATCCTCACTGGGAGCTCAGAAAAGTGATACAATTTTGTATTTTCTATAAAGCTGACCACATCTCTTGGATTAACCTTTCGAATGCCTGCTACTTTATCACAAAATTTATTTAAAAGCTCTTATGTAATTCTAACGTTTCTCTTCTAGTGTGATGAACAAATGAATTACAATTCTGTTGAAACTGTTCTTTCTCCTCGTAACGGTATTAAAAAAACCCTGTTGTAACCAAGAACTGAGGTTTTGATTTCCTCCACATCAGAGATTATGTTTTTCCCCATTTTGTTTTTTATTATGGGTAACAGGAAATATTTTCTAAGGAGCTAAATCGGAATTAGAGTCATATCATACCCAGGTTGTGGTCTAAGACAATACAAAAATAACAACATTAGAGAAAAGGAGCTTCAAAAGACATAAATGAAGTTTGGTTTCTTCGTAACTGTAAGCAGGGAAGTATTAGCTAAGCACCAGTCATTTCTGCCTTTGAAATCCTCTCCTTTTTTCTCCTCTCAGTAATTCAAACCATCCTGGGTATTAGATTCTGCCTTTCTTTGAGCTACACCATCAAGACACCTTTAAACCATATCATAAAAATTTTTAACATTGTCCTATTTGTCCAGAGGTCCTTGTTAAAGCCCACATCACCTTATGCCTTAAATTCCCCTAATTTTCTCATTGTTCTGAGAGTTATGTTGATTGCATCCCATTCGAAGCACAGATTTATCATTTACATCTGTTAGTCCAACTACAAATCTGTTTGTGTCTCTGTGTGTGCTGGCAATACATTCTCCCACGTCTCACAAGCTCCTTGTTTTTAACTGTACGTTATTTCACAGCCCAAGCCAGCTCCTGTCTTAAGTTACAGACAACATGTCATTCTGCCATTAAGGAAAGCTTCCGTTGTCCACTCATCTATTTTATCAGTTACTATGGGGCTTTCCCCCACCTATCCACAGGGGATAAATTCTCAACCAAAACTTTATGATAACAAGTTGCTAACTTGTTCTTTGATATTCCTCAAAACTAAATTAATCACGTTCAGGCATCAAAGAAACAAGTGATGGGCTACAATAAAATTTTGCTGTTGAAGTACAATTTGTGAGTACAGCTTCAAACTACTAAAGACAGCAATTTCATTTTGGGGGGGAATTAAAACAGGATATTAAAAGCAGGAACTATTCTCTTTGTTGCCCCTCTGCACAACATTTAATATAATGATCCATGGTCTAGTTTCATTGCAAAGATGAAGCAAAGTTTTCCTTCATCTTCAAAGTCATGAGCTGTTTCTTCCCTTGATAAGACTATGTCAACAAAACTTGGCATAGCCAAATTATTCCAGATATACACAGCTATAACTGAGAGAATAAGCTCATTTAGAATTGTGATTTTTACAAATCAGTGCTCTATCAGTGCACTCTTTAGATAAGGCAAGCTTTGAAGAAATAGGAAGAATCTTCCTAGTCACATCCATTTCACCTAAATGAACGATTTTCTTTAAAAAGTAATTCCTTCTTCTCTAAAACAAAATATCCATTCAATAACTCCCTCCAGTTACTGTATCCAACAGTGCAGTACAGAAGAAAACCCTTTATGAAAAAATATTTTTAAAATTTATTTTGCTCAACTTTGATTTAAAATAGCTTTTAGCATTGAAAATAAAGGTTTACCAAAAAATTCAGGGAGTAAACAGCATATAAAGTTCACCAAGTTAGGTACTTCTGTAACTTCTTACTAAGTATTTCCCCTCTCTGTTTCAGCAAATAATCAACCATGGAATCAGATAACAGACTCCTTGGAGGAGCATGTACAGAAAGAAGAAAAGGCAATGGGCACAAGTTGCAACAAGAGAAATTCTGTCTGGACATAAGGAAAAATTGTGAAGTGACAGTGGCTAAGCACTGGGACAAGCTGCCCACAGATTCAGCCCTGCACTGAGGATGAAGCTGGACGTGATGACCTCCAAAGCTCCCTTCCAGTCTCAATTTTCTATGATTCTGTAATATATTGAATAACTGGTAATTAGGTGTTGTAATTTAAGTTGTATCAACATTATTATGTTAGTCAGATGACTTAGTTATATTTGTCATGAACAATTAAATCCCCTAACGGGTTTAGCATCTTAACTGAATCTTATTTACTTTAAAGGCTTATTTGTTGGTGGGGTGGCGGAGGGTGCTAAGAGAAAGAGGGGATGGCATTTCTTTTTTACGTGCTGCTCAGCATGCACCATGGTGAAGTTCCATTTCTGGCTAAAAAACCTAGGTAGCAAAGTTTTAACCAAATACTGTCTAATTATTTTAATACAGAACAAATAATCTATATTTATTACAAATACATGCTTTATAATTATTCTTTTGAAAGTCATGGAACTGTTTTCTAGTTCAAAAGGTTTCTGAAAGACTAAATGATTAGCTGCCATAGCCCGATGTAGTTGTTTCTTGCTAATCTGATATCTAAATATTGTTGCTCTGGGTGACTTTGGTGATGTAAGGAAGTAGCTGCTCACGGAAACTTTTGTACTCCTTTGTCTTTGTAGTAACACAGCTCAATTAAAATTTCAACAATGAAAAAAGTTCCGTAACATTAACCAACAATACTGAGGGATTTAAAAAAACCCAAAATAACAATCGTAACTCAGGTTTGGATCTGTATGCTTCATTTTCTGCGATGGTTTCTTTGGAGATCGTTCAGTACTTTAAACTCACTAGCTTCAGAAAATTTCTCTGATTACCAAACAGACATGAGACCAAATAGATATGAGAGTAGGAAGCTAAAGGAGACAGGTCCACCTCGGAGAAAAGACTGTATGTATCCGGTTTGTCAGCCCGCCTCGGCAGATGAATGGCTGCAACCGCTCTGAGGACAGCAGTGTTCTCCCACTGGAAGCCACACCTTCAGAGCGGCAGCCAGTCCAATCACACACCTATAGTAACTTACCACTGGACCAATACCACAGTGATCGCCCTATTCAGCGTGATAAACCTAATCTTACTTCTCTCAGAGCTTTTATTAGCGACTTCCCTATTCCTTGCCTTATTTAATTCAATAGCAAACAGTTCCCCCTGACATCCGTTACACAGCATCAGTCCTCAGTTCCATTTGCATCCTGTGGATATCACTCAAGAGCCTCCACGTTAAAGCAAAATTCTGAGCAGAGATTCTCCGATTCTTTCTGAGTCATGATGACAGGAAAACTGTTGTGGTCATGAATAAACATCACTGGGTTTTCTTACTTTGTTTTCATATAAAGCAAGGTTTGCTTTTTTGGCTATCTAAGTACTGCTCCTAGGGAATCAGAAAAACTAGAAAAATCTCAAGACTGGAAGTGGTTTTATTTATGTAAAGAATAAGGTGTTCCTTGAAAAGTTAAAAGTTCTTGAGTAAACCCTAAAATGAAGAAAACATGAACAGCTAAAATATTTTTGCACAAATTGAAAAACTCCTCTACCAGTCGGGAACAAGCTGGAACTTGCATGGGGCCCTGCACACACTGGCAAACATCTTAATTGTTCAGAGCAGACAAAGTCTGTTTAGTCATGTCTGCTGAATCGGGAAGGATATTACAACACATCTGTGCAGTCTGTTTCCACATAGGTCAATCAGTTCTTGAAGCTTGTGTTTAAACCACTTTCCCCCAGCCAGAACAACGTGGATACGGACACCATTACACAGGTTGGCCATACACCTGGCTAACAGACAAGTCATCTTTTAATAGAAGCACACAAATGAGCAATCAAAGAACCAATCTCAGAGTCCTAGTAGACATGCAGTGCCAACACACTTACACTAATGTCTGGGAGGGATTTTGTAAGAGTCTAAGTATGCCTCAGTGAAATTTCAAAACAAGCACATTCAAAGTTTCAGCGCCCACTGAGGATAGCAATAATATATTTAAAAAACACAGGGAACCACAGCATGGCAAATAGAACGGGCAGCAGCTGAAACTGGTAGATGAACTCAAATTGGTTTCTTCATTTAAAAAGGACCGGGCGGGTAACACAGGATTCTTTCTAAGATATTCTAGCAAGTTTTTTAATCCATGTTCCAAAGCAGCCAAAAGCTATTCAGCTACAGAACATGTTGCATGACACAAAAACATATTTAGAAACAACATTGAGATGAATCTCATGTAAATCGACTATGCAAGGAGTAAGTGCAGTTTTGTGCTCTACAAACACCCAAACATTGTTTTCCTGCTTTGGTAGTGGTAGTGGTACCTCAATGTTCAACACATACCCTCTCTTTTACCTATATTGCATCACTGGAAGGAAAAGAGTTTCAGGATGCATCTATACACTGATTATGAAATGATACGTGAAGTGCCAGCTCTGTAGAGAGCAGCTTCACGATGACCTTTTCAGTGTGGGTCAATCTTGCTCCACAAGATTGTGTTAAGGTCAAGAGAACCAGCAAAATATTATACAAATCCATATACAAAGTAGCATACAAATCTTATTGTATTTGGATCTCTCTGTCTCATCTAGGGTATGGTATGGCTCAAAGAGCCCAAAGGTATATTGATTCTGTTGTGTACAGAGAACGGCCAGTGTGGAACCATACAACATTTGTATTTGTATGGAAATATATACTCTTCCCTTCAGCTTAATTTTGCACTCTGGAGAATCTTCAGCCTTGCAGGTGAGAAAGACACAAGATCAGGTGGCAGCTTAAGTTATTTATATTTATTTTAATAAATTATTAAATAAATGGTTTAAGCTTATTTTAAATTCCAACCCTTCAGAACAGAAAACTATGTCTAGGCTTCATGTCCCATTAAAAAAACTGAGTAGGATGTGGTTTTCACAAGGAAAAAAACCTAAAAGATCAGGTTCAATAAAAGGAATGATATATCTCCATTGATGTCTCTGAGCTACAGTCAAGTTCTAATCCGGGCAATGATAACATCAGTGATATTAGCTTAGAAACAATTGCTGTTTGCTTTATTTAGAGCAGCCAATCAAAAAGGGATTTATCTCTAGACTAGTACTTTTCCCACACCAAGGAAAAATGAAATTCATATGGAGACAAAGTACAAAGCTGGGCAGGCACATCACATATTTAAAATTATGGCATTGCTGCTAACAAGAAGAAAGAAGTCAAAAAACAACAAATCATTCCAAAAGCAGAACAAGTTCCAAGTTATTCTAATTATAAAGTTCATGCACAAAGATTAGAAGTACCATAAAAACTTATGGAAAATTATGCAATGAGTCAAGGTTTATTAAAAGACAATGGGGAATGGGATAATTATTGCATTTTTTCATGCTTGTGAAGTGGACTCAAAGAACATTAGATGAGCAGGACAATGTAGCAGAGGTGATATAGTTATGTTCCTTGACTTATACAGTATGGCATGCTTACATTAATACAGGTAATCTTTGTTACTTTGAGAAAATGGTGGTGTCACCTTGATTTATAATCCATACCAAAAAGGCAAATTAGATGCACCTCAAGAAAGGGCAGCACCTAAGCTGATGAAATCAAGCAGCAATGAGACTGAAGAATAAACATATTTACGTTGTCTGATTATTGGTGATGGCTCTATGAAAAATGAATTAAAGGACATTTATTGGAAGTGTTTCATAGAAACTGAGATGAAAAAGGTATTAACTGGAGTTCTAATACCATTACAGACTGGAAGCATTTTGCAGTAAAAGAAAGGTGTCAGCTGACAGCAGTGGTGACAAGAGTTCAAAAGAAGGTAGATATAAAGTAAAATGATTTTTAAGACAAGCTGAAAGTTAGGTCACAAGATGCATGGATGGGTAGACATCAAAAAGCTTACGGTGACTGACAATATCAAGGACAAAGAGGTGCTAGAATAAAAAAATCCCTTAAGACAAAACATAGGTAAAACACTGAACAAAGCAGACATGGTCTGTAGGGAAACCCTGGACATGAAAAGGTATCAGTGCCACACAAAGATACTCTCTGATAGAAAGTAGGCTTCAGTATTGATGTTACTTTTGCCTGAAGAATTAGGTTTTTCTTTGGAAGTGTTCAAACAATGACCCAGCCCAACTTCTTTAAGAAATATGGAATAAAATGATTTTTGAAGTTTAAGAACCAGATTAAACAATATAGGTGTCTCCTGACAGCTCTGATCATAACAAACCATTTTTGTCTTTTAAGGATTGATGACAACGAGCTAGTTACCATCAAACAGCGTGGAACTCAGCTGACTAAGTATGGACAAACCAACAGCTGTCATTATGATAAATAACTGCTTCAGAGCTGGTTACTGAAGTCATATTCCCAAGGGCTGTACAGTGGGAATTCCAGCCTCCTTCTGAACCTAGTCCTTTAAAATTGCTTTGTCTGTTTTGGCCCTAGGCTGCATATTAGAAATGATAAAAGTAGTTCTTTCATACTCAAAGCAAGACAGTTCAATTGCCAGTGTCAACATGACAAAGTGCTTATGGCTATAGGAGTGGGGGGAAGAAGCAAAAATGGGGGGGGGTGGCACGAGAGAAAGCTCTGCAGTTAACACGAGGCAAGTAGGAACAGAATTTTTCTCTCCAGTGGAAGCCTGGACTTATCCCACCATATTTTTTACCTTGTGTATGTTGACTAGACTCAGAATTGTTGTTCTGGCAGCAATTACAAATCAAATTCATTATAATTATTCTTACAACATAAAGATGAAGAAATGACCCTGGAAACAATGCTATGTCTTTGATATACATTCAATGCTTAGTTAATCAGTGTTTCCTTTTTTCAGAAACAGTGAAAAGAAACAAGCAACAAGGAAATAAAGTAAGATAATTTCTTGAGACAAAACCAAAATGCTATGCTTTATGCTGACCTACACATATTAGGTAAGGAGATTTTTTTCTCCCACAAAGTTAGAGTGAACAAATGTTCAGTTTCAGCAGTAGAATACTGTTTTTTTGACAGCATATAAATTTGAATTCGGGACAGAGAGGCATACAACCCCAACAGACTGTAGTGGCTTATCATACTACCTAATAATATCCAAATTACACCCAAATAAGACTTTTCAAATATAATAATTAAAATCATGACCAAGATGCACATAAGAGTTCACCAAGAGCCAGAATCAAAAGTCTAAACAGCAACGTACTTCATCTTGAAGAATTATTCCACTACCTAAGAAGAAATATTTATAATTGGAGACATGATAAGATCTGTAGAGAGTGTGTTTCAGGAATCTGCAAAATTCAAACAGAGTTCACAACACTGCAATGTCAATTTGAATTTTTAAAATGTTTTGACTCATGCTGTCATTAATTTTTTATGAAGAGAAAATGCTCTAACAAATACAGTCAAAATATCCTCAAGAAAAATCCAGGTAACATTCAATTTAAAATTATATACTTTATATTTACATGATGTGTATACACTTACGGAACATGGCAAAAATTTTGTGTCATAGTACAAAGCCTGAAACAAGACTATGAATGCAAAACCAGCAAGTTAGCTTGATGAGCCCTTTAAGATACTACATAGCATGCAGTAATCTTAAATTTGATTTTAGTTTATGTACAGTAAGCTTTCACATACTTCATTTATAAACTTTTGTTTGGCAATTTCAATTATTTTATTCCCTAGTGCTTCTCCTTTTTTGGACATCTGTTTCTTCACACATTTTGCCCCAAGGCAAATCAGCTGTCTTCACAGCTGAATGAAATTCCCTTCTCTGGCTCAAAGGAAAACTTTTTTTTTTGTTTGTTTGTTTAACTAGAAAGAAGCCAGCCATCAAAAAGCAGAAATCCTTACCTATAACCTGGGTCTTCAGATGCTAAGAACATTCTCCCCACAAATATCTGTAGATGCTGACTTTGAAATGAAAGAAAATAAGCTTGTCTACCACAGATTTTTGAGTCCGTCTGAACTATCTTTACTAAAATTAGGCCTTCTCCTACTTAACCTCCTACCGTACCGAGGTTTCTGAAAAAGGATGTTCTCGTACCCCGACTATCACTTACCACAGTAAGATGTTACCATCTGTTAGCTGAGACAGAGTAGCCAACTCTGAGTGCAGTCTTCATTAGTACCTCGTATCATTAAACTGCAGGCTCAGTTTCATGTTACATATTACTGCAAATACTGGACTGTCTTCAAAAGACACTGTCCTACTCCCCTCTTCTGCACTACATCTAGCAATCAAATAACTACACATGAACTGTCAGCAGAAAGTAAAATAATTAAAATTGGCATTACTTGTAACTATTTTACTTCAGTGCTCATTGGTATTAAATAACTATGCTATAGTAGCACTCCAGGACTCCTGTCATGATGTCATCATTCGCTAAGACATGTTCAAGCTAATCAGAAATCTGTTTCTTGAGCTCCCGCTGTAGTCTAAGGCCTGTGTACTGCCTACAGATGGAATCAGTGTACCTTACAATGCCTCACTGTTGTTATCAGCGCTCCTTTTGGCTACCCATCTTCCTGCAAACAGAATATTCTGGCCTATTTATTGATGCACCATTACATTCAAAGTATTTTGGGTAGAGTATCAACCAGTAAAGTGTCAACTATCTGCAATTTTCTCTTCAACCCATGATTCTTAAATGGACAATTTCTTACAGATAACATCTATTACCTGAATTGTGAACAGTAACATGAAGAAGCAAAAATAATGGATCTTCTAAGCCAGTGCAACTAAAAAAACTGGTGCATGGCTTGGAATAATGCAGGAAAATTATGTTTAAACTAGAAAATTATAAATGGGTATAGCTGCCATCATTGACTCAGATGAGAAAGTGAGACAAAGGAAAGGATAGGAGGTGCAGAGAATTTGGGAGGAGGAAGTTAATAAAGAGCTATATTTAGGCAGGTTTTTTTCATCTCAAATTTTCCAGAAAATGTATTACAGCCAATAGTCTTAAGACAAATGAAAGGCACTCAAAGCTGTCTGGAATATGATAAGCATCCGGTTATCAACAACAAAACAGTCTTCATAAACCCATCCATCTCTTTCCATCAAATCAAACCATCTCTGAGCTCACATTCCTCACTTAGGCCTGACCACTTAATTCTCTCCAATCATCTGATAAATTTAAACTCCGGCTGTAGCCTGGGAGAGATGTAGGCTTTGGCAGAGACATCAGCCTAACAAGCTCTCTGCTTGCTCGCTCTTGCCTACTGCTGCGGATTATCATACTTTTAGTGATGGCCAATATAACTGTTCATGAATTTGCACTGTGAAATGACCTAGAAAGTGACCTACCTTTGAAGAACAAAAACCAAACAGAATCTAAAACCAGTTCCTAATGGAAAAAAAGGGAAATGGAAATTACTGGATGACAGTGAGGCCAAGGAAAAATTCTACTATTCAATCAGTCTCAGAGCAAATGTTTCAGCTTCAGCCAGCCTAAATTTTGCAGCTTTTCCTTTGCACGTAAATGTTGTATGTCAAAAGATTCTCTTGCTTTTCCAACTCTGTCAGTACATCTAATACAAGATATTACCTTCTCTACAAACCTTGCTGTGCTTATTCCTTAGAGTGCCACAGCTATATCACCACTAGCTAATTGTTCCACATCACAAACTCAAGACTGAGAATCACTGCAACGATTTAAAAAGATAGAAGCAATCAATAATTTGGACAATTGGAACACTGAAGGAAGTTTGCTTGTTAAGTGCAAGCTGCTAGTACTTGATGGCCTAACAATATGTCTAATGAGAGACAACATCTTTAACATTAGGCTGCCTTCCCCAAGCAAACTAATACATGCCTTCAGTGTTGATTCGAATGAAGACGACTCGCTTACCAAATTGCCACTTCCCTTCAGGTACTTGTTTCTGTTTTTCAAACAAACTATCATGCATGACCCTCCTGTTCATGAGATAAAATCAGAATGTGTCTTTTGGTGACTAAGATCTTAATTCTGCTGTCTTTGAAGTCAATTGGAATTTTGGCATTTATTTAAACGATGAAGGATCAGATCCCAAAGTGTTTGTGCAGCATTTTTGGAAGAATGCCAGTCTTAATAAAATCAATTAAAACACATTTTAAAGACATGGCCAATCAAAATATTTATTTTCAGACTCATAGACTCATCTCAGTATTTGGCATATCTTTTCAGCTGAAATGCACAATGATGCTCCTTGGCAGAGGTAATACAGCGCTGCAACATGTTCTACAGATTTCATTATACAACGTTCTTGTTAATGCAAGCATTTGAATCAGAAGCTTGTAAAGACTTAGCAGTACTGAAATACTATTCACATTTTCTTTCTCATCTTCTCTAATGGAATAATGTCTTTGATAAATCTGGCACGTCAAGATCTTAATCCTACTCTTGGAAGAAGTTCATGAACTTACCAAGGTTTTCCCCTTGAGAAAAGAATCCTTTTCAAGATAAGCTATAATATTTATTTTTCAGAAATTAATTCTATTGCTTCAATGAAAAACAAGGAGCCAAAAAAAAAATTGTCAAGGGTGCTATCACTATTTTCTAAAAGTACTAATAATTATAGTGGAAAATAAGACTTTTTTCACTGTGGCTTGTTATCACCATGTTCTTATATTTTCAGTACACAACATACTATGATAACTTGCTATTTTCAAAGTTTTTTAGAATCACAGATAGAATTAGAAGTTGAGGTGTAAGGACATCTGAAGGCTTCTAGGAAGAAAAGAAAAGGCAGCAACCATTTCTCATATATACACAATTTGACGCATTTGCAGAGTGCATAGGTGAAGAGATCAACTGAAAGCAGATCCTTAGTGCAACCATTTCATAGTTCTTAGAAGTCTTGCATGAACATGTTTTTGAAAGATTAATTAAAGTCCAGCATTCCTTGTAATTTTGTTTGTATCTCGCTGCATTATTTACATGCATGAATTCTCCAGAATTTCAATTTCTACAGTCTCTTGAAGTCTCATGAAAGTTTCCACATCTTGCTGTCTCCATTACAGGCACAAAGACCAGCACATATTCTCTACTCTTAATATTTAATTCATCTCCTTTCAATTATGACACTGCTTTTTATTTGAGAACTAACTAAAACCGGTCTTTTACTTAAAATGCAAAATTAAAAATAAGTTGTCAGAGGTGTAAACTGCCCTGAAAGAAAAAAGACTTACCATCTGTAAATTGACAGGTAGTAAGAAATCAGTGAATAATATTCAACATTCTGAAAAGCTGCAGGGATAGCTCTGTTAATAAGGAATTGCTAACTTAAAATAACAACTGTTTACTCTGTCTAAGAATACTTAGTGTTAACAGCCAGTCACACAGCAAGAAGAACCAAATATTCTATGTTGAGATATCAACAATATAGGTATGTTAAAATTTCTATATAATTTTAAAGTGTATTTTTGTGTCTACTTCTAACAATGCTATATATATGAATATTTTAATTGGTTTTAAAATTTGAATATGTATAATAAAAAGCATAATACAGTTTTTGTGGGGAGCAAAAGAATTTCTGGTTCTAATTACTGTATCACAATTAAATTACCTAATGTACATAAGATCTGCAAAGTCTTGGAAACAATAGTGGGTGGTGTTTTCCTGGAATAGGGCGATATGTCTTATGACTGGGAAGGAACACACACCACCTCATTTTAATGTTAAGTCACACAGTTCAATCCACACAGTCAAGCAAGAATTAAGAACAGGAAACAGAGGGACTTCTTGTCAGGGTAACTATTCAGAGAACGGAAAAGTTAATTTAGTAGCCCGAGGCAAATAGTTAAAAGTAGCTGAAGTCAATTATATTTGTTTCTACAAAATAGCATATCTATTGCTAGGTTAAGCAAGACCACAGAAAACATAAATAACTGATTTTAACACTGGTTTTAAGATTTACATATTTCAAGAACACACCACACAATACTGCAACACATTCTGAAAATTAGTTCAGAAAATTAAGAATCTTTCACCATTTTACTTGATTATAAAGAAGTTACAGTACTTAAATTAATGTATGCATACGTACTGTATTTAGATACACAAACTGAGTATCGAATACAAGTCTTCCAAGTAAACTGAAAGCCATTTCACACTGAGACACAAAAAACTAATGTGCTAGGACACATTATCCATGCTGCTTTTACTGTTCTGTGTATGATTTAAAAACCTATAGCTTAAACAAGTCTTGCATAGTTTACACCCAATTGTATTTTTTAAAGCTTCACTACCAGTTTATCTAGAAAAAGGAATCTAATTCATATTCTATTTCCAGCAGGCGTAGCTAGAACCAATTTTCAATTATTCATGTTATGAGACTCTGAAAGGGAAACTCAAAAATACTCCCAAAGCATTCGTAAATTAAATTGATTGTTCAACGCTGCGTAACATCATACTAAACTGTAAAATAATGTTGTACATTAATCACTTAGAGGATAAATGTAAATGGTCACATTTTCAATCAGTGCACCAATTAGCACTGTTAATTCAAAAGTGCACAGCTTGAAATGTACTCTACAAGATACAGTGCATTAGAACAGTCCACTTTCACAAAATAAAGTCAGAAGTGTATATTATAAATTGCTGAAGTTTTTACTGTAGCTGTAGACATTAAATAATGAACTTTTTCTCAGTTTCTCAACACAGCTTAATATTTATTTGTTTTGAAGTATATGGCTTCCTTGCACATGATTTGTATGAAAAACAGGTTATGTAGATCACAATGAAGCTTGGGAAATTATGCAACTACTGAGTTCACCAAAATTGCTACCATTCCATCAAGATACTCTCCTTAGTTTATCTTAAAAATCACAAAAGATGAGTCAGTTTTCAAACTGATCAAGGAAGGCTTGAACCTTATTAGTCTATATGTAAGTCAATAGCAAAACTTCCTTTGGCTTCATTGTAAGATTTTCAATTTGTTCAAAACTGGTTTTGTATGTTTATTACTAAACATGGTTTCAACACAGTTTAGACTTGTTCAACAGAGTTATAAGCTACATTGTGTCTAAGGACAGAAAGCAGCAACATGTGAACAGGCTGTCTAAATCCAACAATAAGTGCAATTATTTTTAAGGCACATTTTTGCAAAACCTAGGTGTATGTTAGATTGTTATTAAGTTACATAAAAATTGATGACCAGCATGAACAGAAGGGTTATGGTCAGCTCTGCTTCAGAGATTTAGGCGCTAGGCAGTCCTACCACATCCAAACAGAAGCCTCAGTATGATACCTAATATATTCTATATTAATGAGTAAATCCAAGAATTATAAAAGTTCTTGGTCTCTTCCTAGCAGTAGAAACCACTAGAATTGTGAATATAAATTACTTCTTCAAAAAGGAAGACAGAGATGGGAACAACATTGTCCAGTAGGAAATTTAAAAAACAAAAAACCAAAAAACTGGAACAGCAATTATTTTCCAAAACTGTTTGTCCTGACAAAACAGAAACAGCAGCTTTGCTACAGGGGAAGACAGTAGTTCTGTCAGACCAGAGATAGCTCTAATAATTATCAAGCTGAAGTTTAAACAAAAAGTAAGCTTTTTTTTTTTTGCATGTGTCAACACAGTCCCCAATTTTAGAAGTAGTATTCATGAATAATTGATGTGGATAATACTTGTCTTCTAATATCATGTCCTATATTTAAAAACAACCAAGTTAGAAAGTTTCTGAATGTTTAGCCATCTGCACAATTAGCTCTTGTTTCTACTGTAGTAAAACCATTTACCCTTCCATGCCACCAACCCCATTCAAATCCATGAATTAAAAAGTTTTGAAATTATTTCTATAAAAATGGTATTAAAAAATTTAATTAAGCAATACAATCAAGGGCAGCTTTTATTTCTGCTAACTAAAAAGCATGGCTAAACACTTAAGCTCAATATGAGATTTCAGTGTAGGTCAAATGTTGCAAGTGATTAAAACTTTCAGCAGTGCAGGCTTAGCAAAATACAAGAACTGAGCACAATGACAGATTTATGCGTGATATACAACGCCTGTGTGTTCTTCTCCAAGAATTATTATACTTTTGCGTAGAATTATAGAAAAAATTAGGTTAGGAACACCTAGGTCATTTACTGTAACCCCCACAACAAACAGGGCCAACAAAACCAGGCTTGGGCCCTGTCCGGTTGAATTCTGAGTATCTCTAAAAAATGAAGATTCCACAACCTCATTCTGTCCCTGGTCCAGTATTTGACCACCCGCATGATAAAAACAAACAAACAAAAAAGCACACAACCTTTTTCCTTATACCAAATCAGAATTTCCCATGCTACCACTGTCCTGTCACCATTTGCTTCCAGACAACCTGGCTCCATTTTCTCTGTACACTCCCCTCAGGTACTTGAAGAGGGCAGGAAGATCTTGAAAACTTCGCCCCCGAAATGAAGAACAATACACTGGGGTGGAGGAAGATGGCTACTGAAGCACTGCAATGTCTGCTGGTAAGACAGGCAGATCTGCTAGAGTGAGAGAGCAGATAAAATTGGCTCTCCTCTAGTCAATCCCAAACAGCTCTAAGTCTCCCGAGCACTGTTGGTGTCTGCTGAAATCTAAGATTCTCTGTTGGGGTCTCATTTACTCAAGTGTCGCAAAAATAGTTTGCCCGCAACTGTAAAGGAAAGTCATCCCATTTTAAACCTTCTCCTCAGCCTGGACTAATGTCACCATCTTCACTCTCTAAAGAATTACTCCCACTGATACGGAACCACTTGCAAGCTCTGCAACTTCTTTTGACAGATCAAGAAACAAATCAAGGCTAACGGCATGAACATTTACCTCTTGCATGTAAGTATCCAGTACCTCCTAGATGTTGGCTGTAAAATCACACACCCTTGGTAGGCATGTCAGATTGACTACTTTACTGCTATGCAATTAAATACTGTATGCGTAAATTAACAGTAAGAAACTAATAACTTTGTGTCCCACTGCTTAAATTCACCCTTTTGCTTTCCCGCATTTGACAGCATTGCATGCCTCGAAAGATAGAAATTTTGTGTTCCAAATGCTGCGCCCTTATTACGTTTGGGGGATTATTTTTGAAAAAACTTTAAAATTAGATACAAGTGTGAAAGTGTGGCATGTAATCACTTTTAAAAACAAACCTACTCCTCAGGATTCTGTGAAAAGTTCTCTCAAAATAAAGATGAAGACCCCTCTGTTTGCATTGGTAATTTAAAGTAAAAACCTTGACACTTCACCACATTTTTATTGAACAGACGACGATCAAGAGTATTGCTTTGTAAAATAACAAATGTTTATGGCTAAAGGTTTTTTCTTCACAACAGCAGAATCATTTTTGTTCAGCTTCATACAAATGAAGTCAGAGCTGTTTTGCAAAGTGCCGCTTCTCTTTAAGTTAACCTTGATCTTAATTAGAAACCAGGTTTCAATACCTATTCAAAGATGTGACTTCCCTATAAACAATACCATAGCAAATACTATAGTAAATGAAACAATGGGCAGGTATAATCTTACTTTTTTGACTACAAGGAAAAATTCCGTCAAAACAAACAGTTAAGAAGCTGTTTTATTTAGCTAAGACTAACAAGTCCAAACAAGCAAAGACACACTCAATTTAAGATTATTTTCCTCCAAAGCAGGGAAAATAATATCTTTAAAGTCAAATGACATTTGATTTTTTTGCTTCAAATATTAAAATATCCAACACATTTAATTAGAAAAATCCCCCAAAAGACAGTACGCAGTACACTACTGCACACAGTAAAGAACTATCCCCTGATTGCTAAATATTTTTCTATTTAAGACAACTAAAACAAAGACAGCATGAAAGCATAAATACTTCCAAAATCCAGCACTTACTGAGCCTTTTCAAAGGAAGTTTTACCTCTTAATTTTCAAAACACCACATACAACAGAGGCTTGAGTTTCATGTGCAAATATATTCTAATACGCTAGATTTTGGTCAGCATCTTAGATAACTCAGAGGTCTGCATCTGCACGCAGCCAGGGAAGTATCTCTACAGCTGTCTGGATGCAAAAATAAAAACAACCCCTCCAACAAAGAATTCCATCTTTATACCACGTTCACAAGGACCATACTACCACAGCTACAATTCTGATTCACAGGTAGGTAGCCAATTAACTAAAAAGCCAAAACAAACCAGAACAAGCCTTGATCACATCCTGGCAGTCTAGAACTGCACACCTAGAAATACACTGTGGAAAAGAAAGCAGAGGAGGGAGAGAAGCGTTAGCTTCACGTTAGCTTGAATGCCTATTCAACACCACAGCTTCTCTGGAAACACCAGCCAGATACAACTATGAAAATTTTTCATAACTTAACTGCAAGTCTTGCAAGTTGTATGTCCTTACCGGGTTGATTTTTTTAAATTGCTTTCTTATGACTCTTATGCATCTATGGAAACAAAGACAAGCAAGGGCTACTGTTTTGTTGAAGAGCTGGAAGACATCTGTGAAGGCAAGCCAAATCCCTCATCTTCTTTCTCTTATTCAAATATTTGATGAATAATAACATCAGCACTCAGAAAATGCTAAGTCCCTTGTATCAACTAAGTACTCAGAGGGCAAGATAACCTGCTTCTTTCACGTTTAGTTTATTTGCCTAACATTTCTAAAGACTCACAATACATTGTTTAAATCATGATACAACACCCTACACACATGAGGCCCTATCAATTTGGCTGAAGTATTAACAGCAAAACCTCCCTTCAAATAATAGCAGCAAAAAATGTCAGACACAGTCCTACATATCAGCATAGTTCAGGAGCTAAGTGCATACAAAAGCCACTGTCCAAATTTGCACTTAGTGTTATTTTTATCCCACAGTTCAAGTATCTGAAGATGAGTATTTTAATACATTGGAATGAAATTTGACTGTTGAACAGAGAAAAATAGATTTAAGCCACTTCCAATACAACTTTTATATTTTGATCTTTTAAATCCCTTCCTTAGCAACAAAACATAACAAAGCATAAATACAAAGTTAATTTATTACCTACATCTTCATTGCTTAAGCTTCTTCTTTTCTCTACTAGTCAGCTAAATATGACAGAGCTCCATAAGAAACAGCATTAGTCAGTGGCCTAAAGCAGAAGTGGCAATATAGGGGTCCCATGTGCTGAAGGTACAATTTTTTTTATTTATTTCTTCCTCTATCTGTGAAGAGGGGAATGTGAGAATGTTGTGAAACCAATTACACTGGAGACATGGTAACTGATGAAGTGCCAAGTGTAAGACAATGTAATTAGGAATCAAATTTTGTAATACCTGCATACTCGTTTAGTAAGTTTTAATTTTTCTTATTTTCTCAAGAGAAGTTACTGAGGATAGCTGGGGAAAGTCTGCTACACAAGCAAGAGCTTTCAAGAAGTGAATATGTGAATTTCTATCAAAATTCAATTATGTTAATTATGAACTAATTTATAACCCGAAGATGTTGACTGGCATTGAGTAACTTCAAGGAGTTTAAGATCTCCGAGAAGATCACTGCATGTGAAAATTCTGATAGATATTGAGAAATACCCCGGAGGCTTCACTTCTCATATTAATCCTTCATCTCCAAAAACACACAATAGTACTGTAAGCATCATATAAATACTTCAGATGTAATCTACTCTAACTCGCTTCCCATTTCAACAAAATAGAGCAAATCATATGGAGCTGTATTTTGTAAAGATATCTGCAAAAAAATTATATTGTTTTAAATTATTAAAAACACAGCCCTTAAAATGGGACAATGACTGCACAGTAACTACCCTAATTGTAACTTATGACATAAAAGAGGAATATCACTGAATACTGTTAAATTCTAATTTAACCATTTGAATGTTAATACAAATACAAGTTAAATACAAGTAACAGGAACAGGGAAATCCTGTCTGCACTATGGAAAGAACTGCAGGAATAAATTAGCATTACAGTTACAATCATGAAAAGACCACGCCTAGAAACCTGACTTCATTATCAATACACCACAATAGTAAAGCTGAATGAACATTCTTCAGATAGCCATAGTCCCTCAGTAATTCTTTGTAAAAGAAAAGGGCTTGTGGTAGAAGGTTTTGTGCGAAAGACGCTCCAAAAACACACAATATTTGCATAGGAGTGACCTTAACATAATTTGATTAGCCACAAGATCCCGCATGTTAGTATGAAAACATTCCTCCTATTTGCTAAAATTATAAATTGACATATACATTTCAGAACTAAAATGAACCAAAATTTTTAATTCACCATGAATTTTTTGTTATGTTATTGACAGAATGTAACTGCCCATGTCAAAAAAAGTACATATGCATTTATAACCAGGCACAGAAAACAGAGCAATGCTGAAATAGATGTAAATAAGCTCACTGGAAAAATACATCTCTTTTTGCCAGACAATAGAAATAAAGAGTAAAAAAATGCATGCCCAGATAAGAATATGCAGTTTCAATGTCAGAAATTTTCTAGAACTAGAACTATCACAGAGGAAATAAAAATCAGCATTTAGTTTTGCTTTGCTTTTTTTTTTTTTAAAAACTAGGTTTTGCTTTCTTTCTAGCCTTCCCCTTTCCCCCCTGCAATTATCACATTATCTGGTAACATTAGATATCTGAATCTGTGAAAGCAGGCAAATACATGACTAAAATATCTTTAACTGTATCCTCTAGATGTAATAATTGAAAAAAAAGGAATAGTTGATTTAAGCTTTGCAACAGTATAGTGGTATCCTAGGAAACCATAGTACAGAATCAAATAACATCCCGCATGACAGCAAAGAATCAGATAAACAACATGGAAACAGGCTGAAGAGGTACAAGCTGTAGTTTACTTTTTCACTTCAAATTGCCCTTCAATTATGTCGTAACACATCTATTACTTAGTAAGAACACAGGTTTGGTACGTGCTGTATTAAAATTACTTGTAATGCAAAAATCCACCCACAGACATGGCACAGAGAATACTGATGTAGCCTTAATGAAAATTAGCACAGGAGAGCAATGTAGTTGCATTTAAACTAGTGGCAAGTATCATGTTGCTGGTCAACAGTACATTATACCCATACCTACTATAACATATCTCACCTGAGAATGTCTCTGGGTGTCAGATAAATACTTTGGGGACACTTATGATTTGATTCAGTTTGTATTCAATATAATAGGAAAATAATAGTGAATTTTCAGATATGGGGTCAAAAAGATAAAAACTCAGCACCCCAGTGAAGTTCACATGTATGCTCATCAATCACACTAGTTAACTAGGTGAGACAAGGAAAACATTTTATTTTTCAAATCATAATCTGAAGATTAGTTGAAGAACTGAAGAAAAGCGGAGAAGTATAAAAAGACAGAAAACAAGAGTTTGACTAATACACAGTGAACACTGAAGAACAACCAGAATACATGCATATCAAAGACATGAATCCATATACACTGAGAGGACAACATCCCACCAGCAAGGCAAATGCAAATGATGAAATAAATGACCTTGTAGAAAATATTCTTCAAGGAAAAGCAAAGGCACTGACTTAAACCATTTCTTTTATGTTTGCTTTATTGCCTATAAGTAGTTCCTATGTAATAATCTGTACACACAGAAAATAAGAAAAAATGAAAAGAATGTGAACTAAATTTAATTTTGTATACAATTCACAAAAATTATATAAAGTAATAATTATATAAAATACATATTAAATTATTAAATATTATAACTGGTTAAACAAGTATATCTTAAGATGTGATAGTTGAGCTTCGGTGCCTTTATATTTATGAATAACATTCAATTGTATCTCATGAGCTATAAATAAAGGTCAGTAATTGATATAGCACTTAATAACAACAGATATTTGGAAATAATCCAGAGTCAATTAAAGTAATGCCTGTTCAGTTGGGTACAAGAACTTGCATTACAAAACATTTTGGCTGAGATGACTGGCTGGATGGCTTGGGGAAGCATTAACATAACTTTGCAGGCTAAAGATTTTGTTTCCAAATTCATTGCTTTTGCACGACTTTGTCAACTCAGAAGCCAAGAGTGATTCTTCCCGCCCCAAGTCTGTGGCATTGGTACCAGGTGGTAAACTTAGGGGGGGGGTTGTGTGCAGTTTTCAGGACGCCTAGCTTTGCTACCTCTCTGTTAGGCAGAAGTGATTATGTACGACTAGAATATTTGGAAAAATTCAGCCTAACACTGTAAAGTGGCTCACTTGTTTCTAATGTCGTCTTCATCTTGCCTTGGGAATTGCTGTTTTCCATTTTACTCCCAATTGTGTTATGTATCAATTAAAACTTAAAAACTGCGGAAGAGTTATGAAATGAATTTTCACTACCTATGCTGAGGTAGTCTGTCACTCCAATTTAATCAATACCTACCTGTTTTAAACAGTGTATGCTTGAAACAAAGCACTCTTATTAAAGGCACTCCTCATAATGTGAACTCAAGAGCAATCCACATTCCATACATGTGTTCTCAGAGCTGTGCTAGCTGAGGGTCCTATCAGAACCTGGTTTCTTTCCTCAACAACAGCCCTTTTAACATATGTCTAGCAAGAGACTTCCTTGTCATTCTCCGAGATCTTTCCCTTCTTAGAAGGTTTAACTCTAGGGAATATGTACTGAGAAGAGTTTTTGGTTTTTTTGTTTTTAATCAGTTTGGCTGCATACTAAGTCTTGTTTCAGAAAGACTAGAATTCCACTCTGCCTTGTACAGAATAATGATGAACTGAAATAGAACATCTGCTTCAAAGAAATCAGCTAAGAGACATATAGACAAAAATTAGGAAGACATGAGAAATTTGTAAAAAGTAATTTGCCCAGTGTCATAGTACAGGCTTAACCCCTGGGCCCACTGCCTACGCTCTTTTCTTCTTGGAAAAATTTAATTCACATGGCCTTACTGTATATTTTAACTACTGCCTTAAACAAAAGGAATCCCTCTCTGTCCTCTACTCCTAATACCTCTTTAAAATACTGCTAAGTGAAGAGGGTTAGGAAAGAGAGAGGAAGCCTTGTCACCATTACTGTAAATACCAAAGGTGCACTAATTCTCAATTTACAAGAGTTAAAGAAGCCTTGCATGGGCCATAGTGAACCAAAGGCATGCCAAGTATTTACTGAAACAGAAATACCTCTAGCTAGTTTTTCTCACAGTTATAAAGGGTAATGCTCTGGTTATTGACTATGTAGTTATATAAGCAATTTTCTTTCATCAAAAGTAAATCTTTAAAAGTGACGAGTGCTCAGTCACTCTATGAAAGCCTACTGTGAAGTTACACTGGAGTTCCAGTCGACAAACTTTAAATAAGAACCTTTCTGCTCCCTTCCATAAGAGGGAACTGATAAACATCTGGCCTTTGGAAATTACTTTGCGATGTTTGGATTTTGTACCAGCAAACTACTCTCACACACTGTGGTGTATCATCACATGATACTGTACTTTTCCAAGAAAAACCTAGTAAAATGAAAATACTTCATTACCATGAACTCTTGTTTCTTAAAAGTTACATAATTACTGTGCAATCTCTTATAAGATCTTATTTATTTTAGCTTTAATTACTCACTTCAATGAAAGGATTATGTCATAAAATAAATCTTTTCACTTTAAAAAAATACGTCTTTTTTTCTTCACTGTATATATTTTGTTTACCACTTGCCAAACTGTTATTTCACATATGTGAAAAGAAAACTGGACTGAATACATATGAAATAAACTATTGGCAAAGGAAGTGCAAGGGCTTGCCATTGAGAACATCAGATTCACAAGAAACGCCTTTTACTTTTTCCAAAATCAACAAACGTATTAAAAAAAAAAACCCTCACAAAAAGGAAAAGAAAAGATTTGTATGAAAAGGAGAAGGGATTTTTCAGGTAACTCTGAATTTCCAAGTCATTTAAATTATCCTCAAAAGACTTGCTCATTTCAACTGTATGTTCTCTAGAACACTAGGGTTCACTACACTGAGTAAAGACAGAAAATTATGAAATACTGTTTTTATTCAAGTCCATATTCCCCACTTGTTTAGCAAGACTGAAAACTCCTGATTACATCATCAACAGTTCTGATTACATTTTGTGGAAAAAGCACTTAAATTCTGCAGCTTTCATTAGTTTTTATTCCATCTTGCTTAGTCCATAGCCTACAATATAATCTATTTCAGTCCATAAGGCACATTGTATTTCCTTAACTTGAGAGATCAAGAGAAAGAATATATTAAAAAGCAAAGTTCTGACATACCGTATGTATGATTCACTGCAGACTAATAGTTAATTTCAAGACAGGAATTTGTTGCACACACAGTGTTTGCATCTCTCTAGTTCTCAGCTGTGGTAGAAAATTGTTTTCAGCCAAATACATGCTTGTAAAATTTTAAATGAAATTATTTCATTAAGCAGCTTCATCTCACCCAACTGCCACAGATTCACTTCCCAGAAAAGTTTTCCAGGTGTAGATTTTCTAAAAGGAATCTCAAAGATGGAGTGTTAGCAGATCAGGCAGACACAAGTTAGGGATAAAAAGTATTGCAAAGCTGCTACATAACTTCACTGTTCTAAAGAAATATTTTCTAAAGTTTATTATAGTTATCATGTATATACTTTAGATTATCAATAATGTACTGCTAAGAATCAGATTAAATTATACCATCAGCTATTTCATGCTATTCCTTGTCCGTGACAGTTCAACTATGCAGCTAAGGCAAGTTTACATTTCTTTCAACTCCGCAACAGCCAAAATACAAAAGTAAATGACACACACACCTATGAAATACTCACTTTAAAAATAACTTTAAAGCTAGTAACTTTCTCACAATTTTTCAAAACTTTACACGTGAAAAAAACAATGAAAGTGAGATTGAATTCCCTGACAAAAACCATACAACAGCAGAAACAAAACTTGGATAGGATTCAAGGATCCCTGATTGCTCCTTTTCTGCTAGAAATGTACATTCCTTTCTAAACCCAAGACAAAAATAAAAGATGTGACAAGATTTACGGCAAACGAAACTGTCCTTTTATCCCTGTCACAACCACAAATTTTGGTTCAAATGTAGTTATTATGCAGAAAGTCACACTTCCACAACATAGCACAAAATACTGTCAGATTAGAATGCTTAAATGTCGTCTTAGCAGAAATTGTTGCCTTTCAACTCTGTTTTTTCCTCATCCTTAGTAGCTCTCAGAAGATCCTAGCAGGTATAAACATGCCCTCTTTTAATTACAGAACTGGATTACTGTTGTAACTGATTCCCAGTTTCAGCAAATTATAATCAAGTACCCATTGTGCATAACAATCATTTAATGGCCGAAAAACCATAATAAAGAAAGCTTTAATGAAGAAAGCTGGAAACTTGCCACAATTTTATGGCAGTGCACTCAAAAAGAAAGAGTTACAATCTGTATTTAAGATTAAGAGAACCTTTTAATCCAGATGGCCAGAATTAAACAAGGCAGTGTGGGGAAATTTTGATCAAAAGCTAGTACAACATGAAAGTACCAAAATTCCCCCAGTAAACCACTGCTAATTATTTCAAACAGAGGTTGCACATTCATTTTGTGAAGAACTTTGAGGAAAATATAATATGAATGTGTTGCTTTCTCTATGATAATTCACTTCTCCACTAACTTTTTTGACAAAAGTGTGGAACGGTTTAGCAGCAAGAAATCTATTTGCCTGCATTTAACTGTGGAAATATTTGGACAGTTACATAATAAAATTTTAAAGGAGTTTGCAAAATTAATTATAAATTATTTCAGATTAGTATACACATAGTTTTAAGATACAGCTGCTGCAACAGAAACTCAAAAAGGTCCTTAGTTTCAGTATTGTATTAATATAGATGACATCCAAGTTTCAATTTGCTCTCCTCTCCTTTAATTTACTTGGAACTGCTGACACACTACTTAGTAATATTAGCTTTCCCCGATTCATCTCCCAGTCAGCAGAGAAGATGTGAGATCTCCTATTTTGCATAAGCCCCACTGTAAAGGCACTGTTCATCATTACAGACTTGTCATTGGATGTGTGCGAACAGGCCGCTTACTGTATGGCTCCCGACAGCATTACATTCGATGAGTCAGAATAGTATCATCTGATATCAAGGGCATTTATAACCAGTAAATCGTTGAGTATTTCTAAATTCCTAAAATTAAAATTATTCTTTAGCAACTACAAAGTAAAGATACCGTTTTTTAATAGAGCAATATAGCAGTAAGAGATTTGGGTTTTTAATGACCCTCTTTCTGATTCTTTGAGTTTTATACAAACACCAGAGTGGAGAAGTACACATAGAATATGATTTCTCAGCTCCTCTATAATAAAAATTCTTATCTTTTGCAAAGATTTTCTATGTTGATGAAATAAAACCTCCGTAAAATTCGTTAATGAATTAGCAATCATGGAGTCCAGTCAAGCCTGAACTTACACAAAACCAGCAACATTTTACCCTCCTAAAAACACCTAGCAAGAACCCATTTTGTACACCTACTTATTCTGATGTTTAAACCCATTTCTTTGATCTTTTTGCTGAGGCCAAGTCAGTGCTGAACCATGACACAAATCACTGTCACAGTTACGAGTTAGGAATACTGATTCAGACAAAAAAAAAAAGGAATCCTTGTGAGGATCTTTGTAACAGAGACAGTGAGCAAATCCCAGTGTCTAGAGAGTAGCGTTGCTTCACAGCATCTTGTTCCCTTCCTTAGCCCCATGCACATCAGAGCATGGTCTGTCATTTCTGCATTCTGATGCTATCCCTGTGCTGTTCTGGAGAACCAAGAAGTGATCTTGGTTTTTTTTGACTTTTTTGCTCTTGCATAAGACAGTTATAGTTGGAAGGAGGTCATTGTATCTTTGGTTTGTATTTTTCCATTTTATAATTTTCTGACAGCAGTAACTTTTGAAAGTCTGCCAGGCTCCCTTAAATGAAAAAGAATCTGCAAAATCTGATCAGTCTATGTCTCTGTACTGATGTCCATATTTATGCTTTATACTTCCGTTATTCATGTGCAGATACAGAAGGCGGCTTTAGTTATCTCTGCTAACACATCTCCTGCTCCCAGCCACAAAACAAGGTCTGCTTGCACATCCAGGGCAGCACAGCACTGCAACATTTCTGTAATTCTCAATTCTACCTAACACATTAAAGGACTTGAGAAAAACTTGCTGAGAACATAAGCGATATACACAGGTTTGACAGAAGAGTGGAAACTAAGGCTGAAACATCTGTCTGAAACCCCAGGCAACAGGTTCATACTGGCTGCATAACATTTTTCCATTTCTAAATGTTATAATTTTCCCTGGGCGCTCACTCAGGGTTAACAAAATACTATTGACATGAATCAAAATCAGAAAAAATATTGCAGCAACTGAACATGATCTGAATTAAAAGTTGTACTTCTGGTGATAACAGGATCTCCTGGATAATTTGCAGATTGAGCAGTAGAAAGTAAGTCTTGTCCAAAAGCAACAACGAGAGCGTTTATGGGCATGCAACTGCTATCCCCTCGGGGCAATGAGCAATCCAATGATGTTCATTCCCCCTTACCTCCAATTTTTCAAACAAAACTCTTCTCAATATCAACAACATCAGGGTTTCTGCTGTACCAAGAGCTCCTGCTGTCACATTAATGGTGCATTGGTTTACTGTGCCAGTAAAATATAAACCGTCACTTGCAATAGTTTACACACAGGGCAGGAAAAGCCAATACCAACGTAACTATTATTATGTTTGACTATTCATCAAAAACAGCCCTGAAAGAAGCAAGAAAAACAAAAGAAAACAAAATCACATGTGAAATTTATTAATGAAAAATACAGAAGGAAAAACTAGTTGAGGAAAAAAGATCAAAATTGCCAAAATAATTGCAAAATGCAAAAAGAAGCAGAAAGACAGCAGCTGGCCTATGTAACTGAACTATTCTGGCTCTTCTTCCAGAACCCATGGAAATCAATGAAATAATATCATACTTGGTCCCATATCTGCACTTGCTAATTAGAACAGCATTGACTCATGCTCCAAAGCTCTACTCTCTCCGTTGCTACAAGAGAATTCTTAGTATAATTAAGTTAAAAATTACAAAATACCATACTGAAATAAACATTGGCGAACAAATTATTATAAAATACTCATAAAAATGTCCCCCAAAATCAATGTATTGTTTATTCGTGGAATGCTTTCAATTGTTTTTTAAGGGAGTCATAAAAATTCCTTACTCACCAGGAGTCCATTCATGAGGGCAATGAATTTCCAGAGGACTTGATTTTTTATACAACTCAAGAGAAATATTTTTGGATACAAATTTAAAAAAATGTTTTTAAACTAATAGTTTTATTCCTTAAAATGAGCAAAGACTTGCCTACAATGTAAACAATGAAAATTAAAAAAAAAAAGAAGAACACAAGACTTGTAACCTAAATACAATACCCATTGTCTGGACTTCCCTATTTCCATGAAGAACATCTGATTTTCATTTTGGATTAGAACATTCTGCTAAAATTACTAATATACTGGGATTTAATTTAATTTAATTGCAAAATTTCAAGACGAACAACTTCAGCTATGATCTGATCTGTGTTCCATAACTGAGAATTCACATTCTAACTCTGGAAACAACAATTAAAATCTAATGTTGAATCCTAGTTGAAATAAGTTTTGATGATCTCAGAGCGAACAGTAGTTCTCATCAGAAAAAAACACCACATAAAACTCAGATCAACTGGCAGCTTTTGTCACTGCTTAGCCAGGGAAAATTTGGCTAGCAAATTGATATCTTTGTAATTCCAGGAACTTCCAGTATTTTTCTGTGAAGAGATACTCAATTGCCAGAGATAAAAACTAGACTTAAAATGTGCCTGAGTCAATGGTGAGAACAACAATGACAAACTTCTCTCTGGTATTTCATTTACTTGGCTATTCCGTTCAGTGTATAAAGATGTAGAGAGATCCGAGTCGAACATATGAACAGTCAGTAACAGAAGGGGCTCCTTCTCTTTTTTGTTTGGGGGTGTGTGTGAAAATGTATATGGGAATTGTTAGTAATGTCAACATGCTCCGGCTTGTAACAAAGAACAAAACGTGACCTAAGAGGCCGACAACAGTTTTAACACAAATCACTGCAATACAGCAGATTTAGTCCAGCTTTTTCATGTGCTCCACTCTTTTCATGGAATTCTGGTGAAATAATAGCATTATTTAGGAAACACACACAAAATATAAAATTAAAAAAAACTCCAATAAAAAGTATAGAAAGCCCTAATACAAACTCTTGACAGAAAATGTATGGGCCAGAAACAGAGGGACTGACTCATGTCTGAACTCACTACTGTTTTTGAAAATGCATATATAACATTTAAAAAAAAAAAGACAGAGGTTGCTCTGCATCTAAGCCAGTAAGTATCGTTATATGGGTAGCCTTAATTTTCCTTAGGAATCCATGAAATTACATTAGATCAAATACTAGTCTTGGGCAGGAAGAAGAAAGGTAAGGAGAAAAAAAAAAGACAAAAAAAAGCTTTTTCTATATAAATGTTAGTGTTTAAAATGTAACTTCTGATGTTTAATTGTCAAACCTAGGAAGTCACAGGACTTGGTAACAGACGTATATTAGAATAACACTCTAGGCACAAACTGTCCCACAGGTGAGGAAGGTTGCTGACAAGGGGCAATAGACTGAAAGACTCTTTCCCCCAAATGACTGTCAAATTACACCTGATACTTAACAGTCAAGACAAAAAGGTACCGACAATTTCTTATTGCTCAACGGGAATACAACTAGTGGAAGATGCATGTTTGTACAAGAAGAATGGGAAATCAACCAGACTACTAAATTGACTTTATAGGTAAAAAAGGATAAACACTGAGACAAGGCAATTGTGCTGTGAATCCAGAAAACAGCATACATGCCATCTCACACACAGAGTAACTAAAGAAAACAAATGAAATACCAATGCAGTACTTGATCCTAATCTTAAGTACCGGTCTTTGTAAAGAACAAATTTAAATATTTAAATACAAACAAAAATAAATTTAAATATAAACTAGTTAACAGCTTCACAGTAACTACTAATGTAATTCATTTACGTTGTCCAGTAGTTGTTGAAAATAAAAGCATTTGCAAGCATAAATAGAATGAATGCCACGTTACTTATTTACTCAGGTTATTGTGAAAGAAAAAAAGATGGAAGAAAAATTCTGAATTTTTTTTAACATGACAATCTGCTCAGGAAAAGTGCAACAAAGAACCATTTATGAACAGCATTTTTGTATGGCATTCTGATAGAAAACCAAGTCCATTATTGAAAAGTAAACTGTTTAGAAGCATTCCTGTGTCAACTTACTACTACTATTACAACAAAATAATACAAATGTAACAGGAATCTAGAACTGTTTATTCAGAGAGTTTACCATTAAGTAACATGAAGTAAGTTTGTAAATCTGGAAGTTGAAAAGATTAACATCTTTATTTCAAATCATGCAGATGCACACTTAAAACATACAGATGATACAAAGTAGACATTCAAAGCTAATGCAAACAGGTGTGAATCAAATAGAGAAATTATGGATGACAGGACATGAGAGAAAAAGTGTAATGATACAGTTAAATACAAAGTAAACTACAGATTGGACTGAAGTAAGCGAATGAGAGCAGAATTTCATTGACAGTGATGATACATCTTGGAAAACTAAAGCAATACTGAGAAAATTTAAAAAATAACGGGAACAGAAGGTTTAAACAAAACTATATTGGAATAGGACTGGAGCATTTTATAGTAAACTGGAAAAACACAATAGAAGGATGAGATGTTTTAAATACTTAAAAGAAAACATTTGTGGCCCATGAATGAAATAGTTCCGTCTCCCAACAACAACGAAAAAATCGTCACAGCAAAAGGGAAACCAGGAAAGTATTTAAGAGAAAAAAATAATCATAGTGGGTTGCATAGTAACAACATCTGTGACTATGTGAATATAAGCACAAGGAGAGAATAAGAGCTGTCTTCATCCAAACAGTTTTAAAAATACCTTTGGGTGGGATACAGTGAGAAAAATTAGCTGAAAGCTTGCAAGACAAGATAAATTCCAGCTGTTGTTTTTTGTGGACTAACAGATTTTTCCTAATTGCCACCAACATAAAATATTGGTAGGAGACCATCTCCATTCCTCCCTTCTGCCCTCCATCTCTAAAGACATTAAGACAGAATGGACTGTTAGCATTTTAAGATTTTGATTCTGTGATGCCCTGTATAGCATGGAACAAGAAATTAAAAGTTAATATATTCCAATGCAATTTGCAACATAGCTTTTGCAAGTCAGCATGCAACACTTCAGACCCGAAAACCCTTTCCACACAGCTGGCTCTGCAGACACTCCTTTACCCTCTAAATGATAAGGCATATGAATTTCCAACACAAAGTGTTCAGGCTAGTCAGGTGGGTTGGTTTGTTTTTTAAACAGCGCTCATGCAGTTCTGAATGATCCTCCTCTATGCTTCTCTACCTACTTACATTTACTGCGAGTATAAATACACACCCGCACTGCTGTCTCTCAAATGTATTACACCAGTGTAATAGTGTACTAGACTGTTGTAAAAAACAGTCATTTGGGTACATTGTGACAGAAACCACACTTGACTTTTCATTACATTAAAAAATAATCCAAATAGCATACTGTTAACAGGAGTTAATATATCACTTTCAAATACTCTGGCATATGTTAAGCATGTCACCCTAAGAAACTATACAATATGCACCTAGATTCTTTTTTACCTTCTCTCTTTGCTGTATCTACCCCGGGATTCACTTCACAGCCTTAAGATCTATACTTCAAAAGGTACAAAAGACAACATATATGAAAAATTACAGGTTTTATTCTGCAGGGCAATGATTTATTAATGCTGAGAGCTTAATGTAATCAGACATTATTTGAAGAGGAAAAGAAAACCCTGATCATGGAATAGTTAGATGAGGAACCTATTCCAGCTTTTGATGTAGTTTCGTCCCAAATTCAAAGTTAAAAAGACTGGGAAAGAACTTTTCCAATTTACTGAAATCCAATCTCATACTGGATTTCATCCAGGTCTATACCTCAAAGGCAAAAGGGACTTAGTCATATTTTTGCATAACTAAATTCCTGAGTCACATTACAGAGGCAGAGTCAAATGAAACTCAAGAACAATTTCTGCCATTAAATATTTTCTTTTTATAGTATTGCTTGTAAGAAACAAATGTTGTAAGACTATTTCAAAACTTAAAAGCCTTTCATCATCAGTTATTGCTCATTTCTCATTCAGATTTACTAACACTCACATTAATACACATAACACTAATTCTGCATCATGGTAACAAGAGCAAATGATGACTGCTCAGCTAACTCTAACAACCCAATAAATAATTCGGAATTAACCAGTTGTTAAAATAATAATCGTTTTGAAACATTTTTGCAGTACTACAGACTTCATACATTGGAATGGAATGCAGCTGCCTAGAAAAAGTTACTGAATGTCACACTAGTCTCTGAGCTGAGTTAATGAAGCAATGATAAAATGCAGCCAATTTTATACAGCTGAGATTAATGGAATCATCAAACTGATGTGATATGCATTCACTGAACTCTTAATTCACATAAAAAAAGAGACCTTCCAGCAGCCTAGCACACCACAGTGCTGCTATGAATTTGTATTTCATCGTCCCTTCTAATTACACTAACCGTGACTAAATTTTGGAGATGCTGCAGAAAAAAGCCAAATTTAAGTCCTTTGTTTCTAAAGCCACATTCTCCCACTTCCTCTTTGCCTGAGGCTTCCAATCTCTGTTTGTCTAAACTCCTCTGTGCCCCTCAAACTCAGGACATCTAAAACTAACTCACTAAGCCTACCTAGCATTTCAACAAGCTCCAGACCCCTTTCAAACTACAACAGTTGTCAACCCCTTTGTCTGCCTGTGGCACAGCACAGCTTAGATTCCTGACGGTACTCAATTCTTGTCTTGCTCACACACACATGACCAGTGCATTGGCATTGCCCTCATCATCCTCGTGCTTCCTCCTTACATCTTCGCAGATACTGATTGATCTCACCATTTTTTGTCTCCAAGATCCAGACCACAGACACATCCTCCACAAATGCAATAGACCATTTCCTCTCTCACATGTATACGAACAATGTAATTTAAGAAATATGCTTAAATTGATGTCTTGATCATGTAAATTCTGATGCACGTCACTCCAGTTATAAATAATTAGTTTCATTTCCCTGTGCAAATGCTCAATTTATTACTTTCTGTAAATTGTCTAGCAATTTTGAGACTTAAAAAATACTACAGTAAAATTCATCATTCGCTCAGCATCAGTTAAAAGCTGTCAAACCTGCTGATTCATTTCATCAGCATTTATTGTGCTTCATTAATTCTAGATCTAAACGTTTTCAACAAAATAATGAAGTTATATATAACTCAAAGCGGCAGCACCTATAAATCCTTCAAGCCTTTGGCAACTTCTTTAATCCAAACTAATCATGTTTCCTTGTATAACAAGTCTTGTGATGTCTGTAATAGCATCTCACTATAGTAACAACAGTCTTAATGTTATAGCTCTCTTGCATGCCTGAAGTATTAATCAGATCCCACATTTAAATACGAAATTAGAGTACTCTTGATACTCTTCCCGAAACAGATATGCTAATCAGAGTCCCCCCAAAAATTAAAAAAAATAGTACAATAAAGATCGAGACTGTGAAGTTGTTTTTGATACCGAGTCAAACATGGCAGCTTTCTGGTTATTGCTTTACTCTATTACCTCATCCCTTCACATCAAAACAATGTTTCTAAATAGGCAGTCTATTCTACAAGCAATTTTCTCTGCCACGAGTTCTTTCCTTTTGCTTTTAAACAGAAGAGAGTAAAGAAAAAATCCCACTTTACAATCAGAATGAAGGATAGCAAATTTTATGCTAGAGCTGGTGAACATCATTCTCCTTTGAAAGCAAAAGCCTCAATGATCACAATATTCATTCTTCAATTTAGAAATTTCTTTATGAAACCAAAATTTTCCTCTTTCGTAAGTGAGCTTAAATCCTAGCAGTTTTTTAGTATTGACCTGAAAATTCATGTAGCATCCTCCACTATTACTTATAAGGATGTTACTAATGCTATCTTATAAAAAGTAATTTTTTTTTTTATGACCAACCTCGAGTTTAACCTCACTTAGCTGAAAAATCATGTTTGTGACTTTTATGCCTCAATTTAACTAAAAATATATTTAACAGCAAGTATTACCTCATTTTCTTGAATCTCCCATAACCACCTCTTAATTTCCACTGTATAAAAAGAAAATTCACTCAGCTCCTTGAACTTTATCAACATGTTTCAACTATAACCAAGATTTTACTTTGTTGAGTAATCAAAATACAATCTGCAAGCATAAATCTACATATTAAACACACATTAAACAATATTAAATTACATATTAAATGCATTAAACAATTTGATGCAATTTCTAAACTCTAGATTAAATCCAGAAAGCAGAAATATCAAAAAAGTAGCCCCAACCAACACAAAACCCGTAATTCCAAGGAAGGCAGGGTTTAAAGTATTTCATTACCCATCTAAAAGCGTGAGCTTGTGTTTTACAGTTTGGACTCATTCCAAAGGCTGTCCCCAGTTAATCCACCCCTCTCTTTGGGGAACCAAAGACAGCTGGAAAGGATGAAGACCATATCAATATCCATGCGTGCTGCTGTCATGAATGCGTGCTAGCACAGTTGGACAAACTCACAGAGTATATATAATTCAGTATAGAGTTCTCTCATAGGAGCTTGCCTGTTCCATTGTGCCATCAGAGAAAATGTGAAGCATTGTGAAAGCAGCAAGAAAGCCTACAACCGTGGCTGTCTTTAGAATACTGCCATGACTGCCTATAATGAGTAAGTTAAAATACACTGCTTAGCAGTCATTCACATACGAAAGCTACAACAAATGCTCTTTAATTCTTTATCTGAATGAACCTCAGTCATTTAGCTTCCACAATTCTTTTTAGTAATTTTTACAGTGAGCCAAACTCATGCAAAGAGGCTTCTTTTGGAGGCTGGAAATAACATCTAATTTTGCATTTGCCCCTTCTTTGTCCATTATCTTTTAAAATTCTACTAAAAATTAAAATCAAGCCTCAATTTCATGACTGTCTGTCCCTGAAAACATGTACAAGATATCAGAATTTATTAGATATAAGACTATTGCCTGTGGAGAAAGAGATTAAGCTAGTTTCAGTGATTGATATACTCTACCAGCCAACTCTATTCTTTCAAAAATGTGAGCACAGTAATCGTAGGTACAGCAGTACACCGCAGAGTTACCACTATTTTGGTATGCACCATGTGTGGCAGAGGCAGATCCAGAGATTAGTACATATAAATCACTCACCCAGGAAGAAAAAAGTCTACACAACTGCCAACTAAGACAACTAATATGAAATGCATGTTTTTACAAGGGCTACTCAAAGAAATAGTATTTGTGGGAAGAATGAGTCATAGGATAGCAAACTTCATATACTACAGTTACTCAAAGTGAGAAGACAAAGAGAATTAGAACTTAGATGGTGTTTTTTTTTTAAATAACCAAGAAACATTAGCAAAACCAGCTGTTGCACTGTAATAATTTTAAATAGCTTTGTTATGCCTTCATATTCTCTTCCAGTAGTAGTTTTCTCTTTTTCTTTTAAGTTGCATTTTGGGTTTGCTGTTGTTGGCACACTGTCTCAGTAGACACTAGCTAAATAAACTTTTCAACAACATAAACCCTTTTAAAACTGTATCTCTTAACCCCTATCCCCTTGAGTGGTTGGAAAGTAATTACTTAATTCTTTACAGGTTTACTTATCCATCCCTTCTCTATTTCTGTGACTTTTCTTTCTAATTTATCTGTAACAAAATAAATAAGCATCTTAGCTATCTCCATCTAAATCACAGTTTGTATCTTTTCCTTAACTATGTATTTTTTGTATTTATTGATTAACCCACATAATTTCACACTTAACTTGCACGGGATCAAATTCATTGTCAGGTAGGCTTGAGTCAGTACTTTAAAATTACAGAAATTTATTTCATGTATAGTAAGTACCTAACTAGAATCCATATTTTAAGATGACAAAGTACTAATGTGCTTGCACATACAGAATATTTCTCCAAAATTATTTCTATAATCTCACTCCTTTAAGTTCATTCCAAACAGACTAGTTTTATTATGTTTACTTTTGTGTTTTCACTCCCCATCTTAATGTGCTATAAAAGAGTCATGTGCCATCAAATAATCATTTTGCAACATTTTACACTTCAATAATAAGACAACAGCTGCATGTATACCTTCATACACAGAGATCTCGGCATAACTGCTACACACAGTCTTAAGAGTCCCCTGAACTCACAGAAGGACTGAAACATACAGTGGTACACGGTGCTTTAACTGAGGACTACGCTGACATGTACGAATACCTCAGCTAATTTTGAAAAGGACTTTCATGAATAAGTTAAGGGCTATTTTTAACACATTTATTTTATGAAAATTACCTGAGTCTGACTTAGTTGTCTTTTCACGCATTACAGAATCATGATTTTATTTCTTTTACCTTACAAGAATCTCTCAGATCCCCCCACTTGTTCTCAGGCTTTCTTTAACTGGACACATACATATACACTGCTGAACAGACTTGTGTGCTCCCCTTCTCCCTGTGATTTGAGAAATGATTTCTGCAGTCCCATTTTTTAGAGTTAATAATAATTGTTCCTTCCAAACAGAAACTCATCCTAAAACTTTTTTTTTAAAACGTTATGTTCTCCCAACTTGAAAATGAAACCTTTTTTCCTGGGCAAAATTTTTATTGTGTACATAACACTATAGACTTTTTTGATGTCTCTTCATGAGGTCAGATACAACTTTCATTTACAAGGAGATGACTTTCCATCAGTTTGCACTTAAATCAACTAAGAGAAGTCACTGCTAAGGAAAACTTACTACTGAAGTGATAAGACAAGCAATTCTTATCTTCTCAGGCACAAATAGGCTAATCTTGGAATCACATCTGGGTTTTAAGCATGGAATTGGTCATTAATTTTTATCACTCCTAAGCTATCAGGTGGGCCCTCCAGGACTCCAGCCAATTCCATAAAAATAAGTATGCTGCATAGCAGATTTCAGCTAGAAGCCAAGTTATAATGTGTTCAAGAAAAAGATGTTGTAAAAAGGAAACTTCAGGAGAACCTGAACTAGAATAAGGCAAAGGAAATACCAGCACTTTGTCAAGTTGTTCATTAAAGTGTAAATGTCAGGAAAATACTCAGAAGCAAACAGAAAGAAAAGGGCAGTACGAGCTAGGTTAGCACTAATTTTAAAGGTTATTCAAACTTGCCTGTTTTATAAATCTCTGCAAAATTAGTGTCAACTTTAGCCAACAACATTTGCATTATAGTAGCAAAATGGATGTAAATCTTTAAACAAACATGCTGGTAAAATTATTCCGTACAAGTAGTTTACAAAGGGTTTTCCATATGAGATTTCCACATAGGAGTAGGTCTTACTGTTGATGTTTTGTTACTAAAATTTGTGATGCTTAATTACCTCTGATTGTCATGTGAATGTGAATTAGCAATCACTGGCATTAAAGAGAAGTTGTGGTAAATATGCATGATTTTTTAACAACTCTTCTCATTGTAATCAACTTCATTTATTACCACTTACTAGTTCCACCTATATTTTACAGGAAAATCAGTAGTTTAAAAAGTTGGAAAAAAACTACTACTGTTTGTACAGTACTACTGTCTTGTAGCCAAAATTACATGTTGACAATAATAAAATACTAACGCGCTTGGTACACATGCATAATAATTGACAGCACAAGTTGTCTTGCACAACTCTAACATGAATGCCATAAGAGAAGTTTTAGAGACATTTACAGAGGAAATATAGATTGTCAGAAGAATGCAAACACGGTTAACAATTAAATACTCTTGTGGACAACATTTAATAGTCTACAAGATGAACAGAGTACATTAAAAACTGGGGGGATGGAGTGTATTCATACATAATACAGTAACTCAATTAACGTTCAAACATTCAACAGTTTAGTGAATGTAGAGGCAGACTTGCCTGAAGAAATTCATAGCACCTTTGGGTAAGGCTACAACAGTATGTGTTTATTGAAATCTGCATCTGGTAGTAATTTGTCCAGCAGCAAACTTTTTTTCTTTTTTCACTCGAATGATCTACAGGGGCCCATATACTCTGCAACTGTTAGCTTGCACTAAGATGCACATTGTATAATTTATGTTCTTAATTATAAAACAAAATTTATCAGCATGTTTGTCTGTGTTGTGTAATTTCTTATTCTTCACATGAGAATAAGAGAATGCATCTTGAACAGTCTATTCATTCTTCATTGTAACAAAATATATTGGAATGGAAGAGATTTAATCCCTAAATTATTTTACTTCTCCCTTCCCTTCTTTACTGGAGATTTTTCCTTTAGAGAAAAAGGAGTCAACATAGTTTGAAAATCTTTCCAGAACAGAATTACTCCCCTTCCCCCATTGCTCCCCCGCCCCCCTGCCCCCCCCCCCAAAAAAAAAAAAAAAAGAGAATGCAGGTTATAATCGTAAATGCCAAATACTGTTTTAGTAATGATATTACTCATTCAAAATCGTGGCCTAGCCCAAAAGAACAGTTTTGTTTTTATAAAACCTCCTCTGCAAAAACTACCTAGATATTTTAGAAAATGCAACTCTGGTTCTCACCACCTGTCTAATCCCAAATCCCACAAGGAAGGAAAACTAGAGTGAAAGCAAAGAAAAAGTCAGCATCCTGGGAAGGGAAAGAAAGGAGGCTGAAAGGCCTACACCAAGAGGATCATAGTTTCCTCTCCAGATATGCCCTTGCTCCCTCTCAGTATTTTAAGCATTAATTCATGAACTTCAGTTTCTTGCTTACTGACTACCCTGTCTTCGCTAGAATTCCAGTAGAGGAACTGCTTTCTTAAGATAAATACAGTTTTCTGAGGTTACTTCAGGAATTATGAACATTGTTTTTCCTGTTATTGCTCAAACTGATACAGTTCTGGGCTTCCTTATAGCAAGACATCAACAGTTAGGTCAGCAGAGAAGTTCAAATACACAGTAATTTTTCAGAGCACTTAGTCATTATAAGGTGTAACACATCTAGATGTATCATTTGGCTAGGTCTCAAATGTAAAGAAGACCTGGACACTTTTGGGTACACCTTGTGCAAAAGGGGACAGAGACAGCTGATAATTTCATAATCTCTATTCTCACAAAGGGGAAGACTCAGAAGAACCGCATTTTTGGGGCAGAGAGGTTCACCATTGAGTTACCTTAACTTTCCCTGCCCTCCCCTTTACACAACTTGAATTTTAAGCAGCTTATGTCTCATTACTTTTTTATTTGTGGGTATAAAAATGCCCTATTTCAGTAACACTAGTATTTGGAGCATCAGACAAAGAAGTTGAGAGCAGAGGGACACATTAAGACATTCTTTCTATGGGAACAAGATCATAATCACTTGATAACTCTCCTTTTGTTTATCACATACCAATATGTTAGTGCTGCAGTTACAGAGAAAATCAGATCCCAGTCACAGTTAAACCATTACTTTTTTATGATAGAACCATAAAATGAATCTCTAATCAGTGTAGATTACCAAAATGTTAGAAAGTTATTCCCCAAAAGTTTACTGCGGGGATTTTTGAACCCAATTACATGAGACACAGAGTACTCTGACAAGGTTTTTATTTTTATCTATATGTTATTGTTACTGTCTTCACTAAACAGTATGACTTCAGTGGCATTTAATTTCGTTAAATCGTATCAGGGTTACAGTCAGGTCTTGCTTATTCACCTTGCAAAGCAGGCACTGACAGGAATCAGGGACGACCTGAATCTTTGCAAAGGAACATGAAAGGACTAGGTACAGTACCTTCCGTACACTTCTATCAGCTTGCTGTTGCCTAAAGCCTTGGAGCCATGGAAATCCCAAATCCATTGAAAATACCAAATATTATCACGGTATTCAAAAGAAAAATATATGGTATCTTGATTTATCATAACAGGGACGTGAGGATTTGACAGCAGCACTGTTCAAAGGCCATTTGAACCAGCTAAAATATTCTCTTTCAGACAGATGCAGAGGGATAACAAAGGCAGGTGATGGGAAGATAGGCTTGAGTGAACATTTAAATGAAACAACCCCAAAATCCATAAAGCATTTTCTATGTCAAGGCAGCTGGACAGCTCAATATTAGGATAATATAAATAAATACAAATACTGTAGAATAATGTTGACAAATTACAATATATATTATGACCTCTTTTTCTACATATATCAGGGTAGTCTCTTCTGTATACACGTAGTAATAAAAGAGTGAGAGGTAGACTTTCACACTATTATTCTTACTGTTACTGTCTGTTACCACATTTTTGATACTTTTTTTCCCCTACTATAAACTTTGATCCTGTATTAAATATAAAAGTCATGAGCAGCATTCATTTCAACTTCTTAGTGACAGACTGCTGCAATCTGACTGCTGAAGTGCACAGCTGAGATCATGGAGAAGTTATTTTACCATTTTAAGCAAGATAAGAAGATTAAGTATTAAATCTATTACAGGTTTAAAGTTATCTGTAGCTCTCACTAGCCAGGTAACAAATCTCTCTCAAACACATGGTAAAGTACTAGTCCTCTTCTAGACAGAGAGAAGTGGAAACAGAGTACAAGGACAGAACAGAATACAAGCCAAAAACATTTGGATTCCAATTATGAAGAAAGATTTTAGGATCTCAGTGTGTTACTCCCCACGAATTTCAAGGTGTGAGACTCCTAGAAAATTAGGCCAGAATTTGTAGGAAATTCATGTTCATAACTCCACTGTTTTGAAGTGATACACCACTTCAGTGATTCCGTACCAGTTTTTAGGCACAGTTGTTCCGCATTGCTTCCCTTAAAACTGGATAATCATTAGGAAGATGTAGGAAAAGCACTTTGAAAAACTGTACCTCCACAGGCAACCTAGTTGATTTTTTAACTCCTTTAATCACCTTTCTTTACCTTTAGATTATATAGGATTACATTTTGTGCCTGGATTAGTAGATTTTGTGTCTCTTCCTGCTGATGGAGCAGCCAAAACACTCAGGATAGTATTTCCTTACCTATACACGGGGCAGGTGAAATGGAAACACGGAAAATTATACTATACTATAATATAATATATGTAACAAATAATGTAACAAAAATTATATTATGTGACAGAGATGTGCAGCACTTCTGTCTCAGTCAAGTATTAGAAGGGTAAGAATGTTCCTGGAGAAAAAGTTTTACCTTTGTTACATAGGGAAAAATGCACTTACTGTCCAAAGCAGAAAAAAAAGAGGAGGAATAGGGAATATTTAACATGGTGATAGTGGTCTGCTGCATTTTCACACACTTCATGCCCTAACTCTAGTTAACTCCAAGAAACCACTCTTTTTCAGTCCTCCCCTACCACATCGGACAGTTGGGTCCTCACTGCTTTCTCATTAACTGCTTAATGAATGTTGTTAATCATTTTGTTAATCATTCAAATTGCTGAAGTCCTTGGTGCCATAGGAGGGTATACCTAGACTGTGGAGATGCTTTAGAAGCACTAAGTCCCTATTCACCTGGGGGCTAGATTAGCCATTTCAGTTACAGAAGTAATTTGTAACTTCTTCACCTTGTAATATCACACACTGGCAAAGAAATTATGCCAGAATATTGAACCTGTTCAGTCATATTAATGCTAATTCATTGTGATGGATCATTACATGTGAAAATTGGGGGTATGTCTTCTTCTGCCTTATGGAAGACAATAGTAAAAAATGTAATTAGGTGTACTACGTTCCTTAGAGGCATGATTCATTTCTAAAGACATCAACAAATCCATTTTTCAGATTTTACAGCTTCAGTATAGCAGTTCACTTCAAAACTTTGGGTGCTACGTTCATCATTAACTAAAAATATTCTAAAATATTAAACAAAGTACAATTTAATATCATTTACTATCATGGCACAAATTGAAGCATTACTTCATCAGTTCAAATACTCCCTGTTTAGATACTGATCTAATGAGAGCAATTAATACATAAAAAAGAAAACTAGTGTACCTTTGCAACTGTACTTGAGGTGCTGTTATTGTTAAAACAGGAAACATCAGAAAGCACAGACACTTTGAGCCCTCTTAGTAGAGGATGGCTGATATTGAACAGTACTAACCTGATCAATACTGTTTATAAAGAGGACAAACAATCCTAAATTATTATCTGCATGAGCCAGTACTCAAAAGCTGCATAGGTATTATGGAGAACATAGACTAAATATTAATGCTACAGCAGTTTCATAGCACCTGGAAAGGTGCTATATTACAAGGCTGATTTTTTTTATAGCTTACATAAAATGAGGCACTGACTGCTATTTGTTGCATAGCTTTTTCCCTCACATAAAAACTGATGAGATTATAAGTTTATTCATAGCAGTACTTTCCATTTTATAGCTATGCAAGATTTACTGTGAAATTTTATATAGAGATAGATTTAAACTCTATCGATGTTTTGGCACTATGACAGCAATTCACAGTTTAATACATGAAAAAATTTTTAAAAAGTTACCATCTGTTGCTAACCCAAATGCCATTATTCCATTTTTTTCAATGGTTTTAGTCTAAATTTTTTCCATACATTTTAAATTTCAAACAAAAAAGACAGCTTGATATCAACCGCAGTTTAAATTAAAAAAAAAATTCTTTACACTGAATAGTCATCGTTTCCTCTATCTCTGCCCCCAAGTATTTATTCTTACATTTGAATTTGCAGTTTCATTTAATTTGACTAATAACTATACAAGTTTAATAAATCTATCAATCTATGCAGCTAATCAGTAACACCTCTTATTGAAGGATGCCAGCATTTATGAGTCAAAATTTGCAAGTAAAAATATTTTATAAGGTTGTTGCATGTTTTTGAGACAAGGTCACATAGGATGTTTATGACAATGTAGATTTATTCATTCGAAGTGATATGGGTAGCGTTTCTATAGCTGTCCTCACTTTTAAAATCTCTCTTTGGAATTCAAACATTAATGAGGGTTGACTGATGAAAATATGTTTGTAACTCTAACACTCCAAGCTCCAGTCTTACAGGACTCTCAGCTCAGAGGACTGGCAGGCTCTCATCCTTGAGATCTTCCTTGAAGCACTCCTGTGGTACGGTACACTCAAAGAAACCTTTCCATTCTGTACAACCCTACAATCAACTGTCCTTCCCCCTTCTTTCCCTTGGCTTCAACTAATTAAAACGACTGCACATGGCCCTCCCTGTCCTGAAGGGACAAATATATATTTATTCAAATATATCATGAAACATGAGCTTTGGGCACATCAGTTGCTGACATAAGTCCTAGGAAGAGCATTTGACTATTATTAGTGGTAATAATTGAAGTTACCGGTAAAGCTATCAGAAAGACAAAGAGATCATGTATTGGTATGATATAGAAGAAACACTTTACAGATATTTCTAAATTCTTCAAAGAGCAGCATAAGGTATCAGCATAAAGACCATTCTTGGGCTTGTTCAAAGGCTAGAAAACTCAGTTCGAACTGTTTTGTGTTGATGTAACAGTTACCTCTCCTTGGCAAAATTTCAACAGCAGAAATACCATAGATTCAACAGAACATTGTGGTGAACGACAGACTTACTAAATCTATTTCAGGCATGTAATAGCAAAGCATAATAACCAGAATACATTGGAAATTTACATACACTTTAAAAATCTACCATAACCGAGATCCATTTTTCATTTGGACTGTATTCAACAGGAATTTTTTTGCAGAAAAAGTTTACCATTATTTGAAGATCTGAGAAATATTGCTTGATGAATGAAGAAAAATGATGACACTAATTGACATAATGAAAAAACTCAAAAAGAAAAAAACAACTCACCTCTTGAAAGAAAACAGATTAATTTCTTAATCTCTTAAGAAAGAGATTCCAGGGCAGGCCTGAATCTGTCAAAGTGAATTTGTCCTGAAACGCACCAGATTAAAAACATGAAAGAAAACAAAAAAAGCTCACAGACACAGAAAAGTCTCAAATATTAATTTTGGTCTACCCATCAGTATTGCTTTTTGTATGAAATTTTCATAATAACAAGTAAAATTCAATTCTGAATAATGCTTGGTTAACAGAAAAAAATTGTTAAGTTACAGAACTTACTATTATAATATTGTTGAAGTTGGGTTTTTCTGTTTTGTTAGGGGTTTTTTTTGGCTATTCATATGTTATTGTTTCAGCATCAAATACATTGCATAATATAATGCAGAATCAGAAACAAGCAGGATGATTTTAATAGCAAAGCACATTGGAAATTCTGAATTTTCTTCCAAATTTGGATAAGCACAAAGTTCACTTTTAATACCAGCTGTCTATTACACAACTAAGCCCTGTTCCCCAAGAAATGGCTGAAAAAATGGTCAGGCACAAACTTCAAATAAGTGCAGAATCATAATAAAAAAGTAAGAAAGTATATTTATACTTGGGTGTTATTAGGAACAGAGAGAAATTAAGTTTCTGTACTTCTGAAAATGGTTAAAGCTGAAAAAGTCTTGTATAGAAATTCAACTACACATACTACAGTGAATTCATGCCAAAATTTCACTTTACCACTATTACCGCTCCTTCCATCAATACATTTCAATAGATGCTTCACTCCCAGTGATTTCACGAGCACTTACATATGTTCAAGGAAGAATAAGCCTGGTTACTTTGCTTAATTGGGCCTTGACGAACAATGGCAGTTTTTTCTGAAGAAAAAGGGCCACAATAAAATGAGTACCCTTAAAGAAGTAAGTTTCTTAGAAAATCTTACAAAAGGGAATGGTTCTTCCACAACTATGGAATAATTCTGACTATGGGTTTTATTAATGTGTCAGGTTTTACTTGCAGAAGTGTGGCATATCAGTAAAAACTAATCTTTAACACAGAGTAGTCGAGTGCATATCAGGAAAACTATAATTTTAGACTAGATTAAACACAAAGAACTCTCCACACCAGCAAAACCCAACATACTTCGCAGGGTTCAGTCTGGTCTGTCTGGCAAGCAAACCAGCTAGTTTTAGAGATGTACTGTGATACGCAACCATCATTGGGCAGCCCAGCCAAGTTCTGAACTGGAAGCCATTCAGTTCATTGTTGTTCTGTCTCCAAATCAATGCCTCTAGTTTCTGATAAGTAATTCAAGATATGCATAGGCTTTCTCTATTTTAAGCCCAGCTATTAAACTTGACTCCACAGTGAACAAGCGTCAAGTTAAAAAGTTCAGGTTAGGAGTAAGGAGACAAAGTAATCTGGAAAACAGAAGTGCAATTTTACGTGAGCTTGGGCAGCTCCCAAAGTGAACTGTATCCAGTGGAAACAAGGTCTAACTGCTGACGTGGGGGTTTCCCACAGTTCCTATTGGCCTTCAAAGCCATGCATGTCATCAGAGTCTCTTGTTGAAGCTGTACATAAATATCTAACTGGTATTAAAAAAAACAAAAATGTTCCACAGAACCTAAATTAAAGCCAGATGTGGAAAAAGCAGATGCCTGAAATTTACTGTCATTTCAAGACAGAATAGAAACACTTGCGAATTTTATTATTTACTGAGTAAATTGTCATGCTAAGGAAGTCATGTAGGACATTTATAATTTCCTGATGCATCTCATGGTAAACAAATAGGTGCTCTATTGACTAAACCCCCTCCAATTAGTATCAAATTTGAACCACAAACTAAATCTGTGTTATAATTCCTACGCTGGTTATACATTGAATTATGATTATATTCTTATCAGTCATTTTAAAAAGATAAGGTAAAGTATGTCAAGATGGTATTAATACTTAGGTCAACAGCACGGCACTGGAAGAAGAAATTGAACAATGCAAGTTAAAATGGTATTTAGTAAGTGAAAAGTCTTCCATATCTTACTGCAAATTGTATTGCTTTAATCCCGGCAAACGCAGTCTGTGCTAAGCGTGTAGGGAGGAAAGGTTTTCATGGAAACTTCAGGCCATCCAAAAACGTTCTATTTAACGTAGTCAGCCACTCTTATGGAACATGCATGACTTATCCAGAATCTCTTTTAAGCAATTCAAAACTTAGAAGCAATTTTAAAAAATTCGTTTAGTGTTTAGATCATTAAAGCACTTACATACACACATCAGGAAAGCAGCTAAGCATTTGTTACGTGAATGAAAAAAGAGAAAGGTTAAGTGTGTGATTTAACTTAAGATGCAATACGCTGAAGCGTAAGACCAGCATGACAAAGCCTCCAGTTCTTCCGACCACAACAAAACATTCTGAGCACAACATTCAATTAAATGCTCTTAATGAATCAATATTTTAAGAGCGATCCTTTTAAAAAAAGAACAAGATTGAGTAGTTTCCCTGTCAGACGCAAGTTTATTAGCCTAGTATCAGTGATTTTATATATGGAATTACAACACAATTATGATGTCATTGCAGTAAATTTAAGGTTGGATGACATGTAACTTTACAAGTCTATTGAAGCAATGGCACTGGTCAAATTGTACTAGATGGGAGGAAACGAAAATCTTCAGTTACTAGAAGCCGTTTTTATGGTCTCCAAACCCAACAATCATCTACAAAATCTCTTTGAAGAGTTTGAATGCAGAAAGGCAAGTAACTTCTCAACAAAACAATCAAATATTCTAATTACCGAAATAGGCCATACATGTCTTATGAAACCTCTCTCGCTACTTTTGTTGCAGTTTTTAGAATGCCATGTATCAAGAATATCTTATATCAACCTAAAGAGCACTGATCTTAACAAATCTAATGCCTCCATTTTAGAGAATACATTCTGCCAACAGCAGGTTAAAAGTAGCCAGAAACCTGAAAAGCCATTTTGCAGTCTTCAAACTCAGCAATATAAATTGCACCAACTGCACTGTATGAGAAAAACGAGCTCAAAATACAAGAACAATTCAACAGAAAATATACTAAAAGCACCCTCTTGTGTACCTAAAAATTAAAAAAATTGCCCCAGATTATGTACTGAGGGAGTAGTGGAAGACAGGAAAAACACTTCTTTATTTTTCAGAGTCAACAGTGGCAAAATGTAACAAAAGAATAGGTCTTTTAATCCCAAAAAGCAAGCATGCTCCAGAATCTGCAAATAATCTGCCTCTTGGACCTTATCATTCATAAATACATATCGAGACCATTAAAACAGTTAACCCTGATAGAACAGATAAGTTTTTACAAAAATACAGCAATGGTACAGGGAAGCAATCAAGATAAGTGCTGGTTCTATGGTAGTTGGGCTAATTTGAATGCATTAGCTTTGCAAATATTTTGTACGTCAGTTTTTCCACCTATGAGCAATGATTTCACTGCATAAACCTCACTGTTGAACACAAAGATTTTTGAAAGCACATTAATTCCATTTTTTATGTTAAACTTTGAACTTCAGTAAGTTGCAATGAACACACCAGAATCTACATTTTTTAAAGAATATCTAAAACTTTATAAACAAACACCTGTATACATTCTGAAGCTGCAGAAGAAATTTATTAATTAATACCTGCAAAATAATAGATTACTAACGAGGGCAATTGTAAGTGTTTGTAATGCTGTCATTAGCAGACTAGACACTTCTTAGCAGCCTAAAAGTCATGTATGGCAATCAGACTATATTCACTCTTTCTGCTAATGAGCAGCACCCGTTAAAGGGTATTTGTTTTAATTTATTGGATCCCTCTCATATATATATTTAATTTTTTTCTAGGTATCACCAGGCTGATTTAAGAATGCATCAGGTATTTCATGGTTTAATGTCTCCAGCATCTGCTCCAATTATTTTAAAAGGTTAAAACATGAAACAGAGAGCCAAGTCATCATTATCCCCACAAACCTTATTAAGCAACACTGTTGAGCCATTTCCAGCTGAAAAAACAGCTATACCATTTACACAGTAACTGAATAATCACTTCTCAAAGCCAACTTTGGAAACATCCATGTGATATGACCACACCAAAATTAAATTATAGATGTAGAACAGTGTAGACATTTGCAGACAGAGTAAGGATTACAAATCATTATAAAAATACCATATTAAGACAGGTACCTGTTTCATTTTTTATGGGACAAACAACCCTGTCTAAACAAGTTGCGAGTTATCTCCCATGAGAATAAAATATACCCCAATTTCATTCGACATTACAACTTTTGTCACTAGACAAATAAACAGCATTGTTTTCCCCATATTATAATCCATCAAACAGTATAATAATTACATTTTAGATTGACCTAAAATGATAATTGATTTCCTTACACCACATAACACAAATCACTCGTTTTCTTTAAAAGCAATACTTGAAAACTCAGATATAAAAAGTTATGATTAATTTAAGAGAATGTCTAACCTACCTAGGAACCTGTGTAAATACTGTGGTTGTTAGCCCATACGGGGCTCTGTGCTATCATGGCTACCTATTATCAGTACTTGTATACAGTACTTGTAATGCTCGCACAAACTGCAGTTTACACTGCCAGTGAAACACACCCTAAAAGACAACAAAATCAGGAACTTCCCTGATATAAATTCAGAACTGTCAAGCAACAACTGTCACTTAAAATATTTCTGTAATTTCACAAAATGTGACAACAACAAAATGAATAATAATAATAATAATAATAGTGTTACACATTTCTAACTGGCTGTCAACATGCATCCCATCATCTATTCTTAGAAAAGAATGATCTCTCACATCCAACAATATTTCTTATTCTATAACATTAAGAGAACACATCTTATCGCACTGGATGGAATATGCATGTGGCTTGTGTAAATCATCCTGTAAATCAAATACCACTGCTCGATTCTATCAGTGATTAATTTAATCACATGGTTATACAGCTGAACATAAAACCAAGCACCCTTTACTGCCACCTGTTTATTCTTAACATCCAAAGCGTATTTTCTTACCTCAGCAGCCTGTGTCTCCTGGTGTAATAAAGTTAGACCTGTCAAGTCTTCTAAGAAGGAATGTGAAGAATTAAAAACTTTAGCAAGGAAATTAAACCCTTCTCGTTCATACTGGTCCAGGACCTGTCAAATAAACAAACAGAAAAGGATTTCAAATAAGATGCCCATAATGTGATTCATCATCATATATTGCTCACAAAATAGAAGTACAATCCTTCTGAATTGTAAACAGGTAAAAATTACAGAGAAAAGAAAGATCATTTCTGCCAACTCAATTTCTAAAGTTTGGGAAAGGTGGAGTAAGAGGGAAAAGAAGTGAGGTTTAAAATTTCCTGGTTTAAACATATTTTTAAGCTTATAAGAAGACAGATGTTATGGCAAGAAAAAAACTTAGTTGCAAAGTCATGAAAGGAGCATTTGAGTTACACGAAACACAGTAAAAGACTGTTCCAATGCATCAGTTAAGGGAAAGAACCATGCTGGGACAGACTGAAAAATTCTCTGAGTCAGTGTCCAAGTCCAACATCCTCCCAATCTCCAGAGATTCATGGTTCTGAGATTGTTGTATCTTAAAGAACTCCCTATTTTTCTACTCTAATTTTCCCAGTTTATCTTTTATTTTGAGACACTCCTATAGACTCCTACAAGAATTGTGAGAAAGGTTTTAGCCTATGCTCCTCGCAAACCCCTGACCATGAAGAATTTTATTTCATGCAGCTTTAGCTTAAATAACTATTTCAATCAAATGTGATGGAGATTGAGGAAAGAAAAATGTCAAAGATGAACATGATTCTACAAGTTTTGTGAAAGCAGGCAGCAAGAAAATGAAAGGAACTTATGATAGAGCAATCCCAGTATCCATTGTTTTCCTATTTTTGTTCTGAGTTCTACCATTGATCATTTAATACCCTGCTCTGCTGTCATCAGTCTCACAGACGAAGCAGCTGAGCTTGACAGACTGCAAAGCAACTTTTCCTATGGAAATTCATGTAACAGAGCAGGATGCATGCAGGAACTTCAGAAACACACAATATTTTAATACAAAGGAGCAGTATATATGACATCGATAGAGAGGCAGGGGAAGGATCATCAGTATCACTCCATATAGAGAAGATGCAAGCTTTTCAGAAGAGTCCATGGAATGGCCTAATCTATAAAACTGTATGCCTGCCAAAAATCTTTTACCGTGAAAGCTATCATAGAATCATTAAGGTTGGAAAAGACCTCTAAGGTCATCGTGTCCAACCGTCAACCCAACACACCATGTCCACTAAACCATGTCCCTAAGGGCCTCATCTACACGTCTGTTAAATACTTCCAGCGATGGTGACTCCCCCACTTCCCTGGGCAGCCTGTTCCAAGGCCTGATCACTCTTTCAGTAAAGAAATTTCTCCTAATGTCCAATCTAAACCTCCCTTGGCACAACTTGAGGCCATTTCCTCTCGTCCTATCGCTAGTTACTTGGGAGAAGAGACCAACACCCCCTTGCTACAACCTCCTTTCAGGTAGTTGTAGAGCGCGATGAGGTCTCCCCTCAGCCTCCTCTTCTCCAGGCTAAACAACCCCAGTTCCCTCAGCCGCTCCTCATAAGACTTGTGCTCCAGGCCCTTCACCAGCTTCGTTGCCCTCCTCTGGACACGCTCCAGCACCTCCATGTCCTTCTTGTAGTGAGGGGCCCAAAACTGAACACAGGATTCGAGATGTGGCCTCACCAGTGCCGAGTACAGGGGCACGATCACCTCCCTGCTCCTGCTGGCCACACGATTTCTGATACAGGCCAGGATGCCGTTGGCCTTCTTGGCCACCTGGGCACACTGCCGGCTCATGTTCAGCTGCTGTCAACCAGCACCCCCAGGTCCTTTTCCTCTGGGCAGCTTTCCAGCCACTCTTCCCCAAGCCTGTAGCGTTGCATGAGGTTGTTGTGATCCAAGTGCAGTTTCCCAGCCATGGGAAAAGTACCAAAATCAGCCATCAAGATATGGCTCCAGGACTCCTGTGCTCAAAGAAATACCTGATTTTTCATTCTCTGATGTATAAATTTCCAAACAAATCACAATATTGTGCCCATTCATGTCTTCTTATAGCTTATCTGCGCAAATTATACACATCATGTATCTCTACTTTTAACTTATCTCATTTTGGTATAGTTCTTGCAGAACAAGTTTAAGTAGAACACATAAAGTTCTTTTATAGAGAACATAGTTGCAGGGGCTGTGGACAACCTTTCGTTCACTGTATATATTCCATCCTTATTTTGGGAGAGAAGCAGTAAGAGAAATTTCTACAGCTTATGTACTCCTTAAACCTATCCACTCTTACTGGATAGATAAGTTCCCCATAACCAATGGAATTCATTTCCTCTGGAAAAGAAGAAAAAAAACACCCTAGAAGGACTGTAGTTTGTTCTACTGTGAAATAAGATTTAACAAACTGACCTTCATTCCAAGGTTTAAAAATGGACAGACAACCCCTGCTCCCCCAACCCCCAAAGAAGCTATTCACCCTTCTTTGGACAATGGGGGGGGGGAAATTGTTTGATTATGAATTTACCTAACTCAACCAAAGTCACAACTTACTCTCAACAATCTTACTCTTTTCTAGTTTAACAGTTCCTAAAGGTCTCAACTTTGCATTGATAAATCTTAAAACTGTGGGAACTTGCACAGCCCAACAGCATTCTTCAGCAAAACACATCCAGTGAGCTTTTACATTGAGCCCTTCAGGAATTCAAGCTCATTTAAAAATATATTTATATTCAGCTGACAGACTGTGAGTTTACCTGTAAAAACAGACTGGGATCTGCACTCAGATCTTAATGCAAAATGTCCATTTAGCAGCAAAATTATCTACTGGAAACTTAGGTTTCAAAAAACCACAAACAGTAACAACTGAAACACAACCATAAAGAGGAAGATGTAGGTGATTATGACAAACATTTGGCACCTTCCTGACTACACTTTAAATTTCTAAAATAAATAAATAAATTAAAATGGCACTTCATATTGTCTTACTAAATCTGGAGAAATTGTTCTTCATACTTTAAAAATCTATTTTGCCATATATTTTGTGTATTTGTGCAGTGACCCAGAAGCATAATCAGAAATTAAAGAAAAAAAGGAAAGAAAAAAAGAGATTAAAAAAATGCTTAGGAACATTTCTTTGGGTTTTTCTTGTTGTTTTTTATTCCTGAGATAAACACAGCAAGACAAACTCATCTGACTGTTCACAATGCAATGCAGAGAACTGGGCAACTTCAGCATTCCATTTGAGATGTGTCCTCTTAATATTCCACTTAATTATTATAATATATTCTAATAATACCTTAATATATTGCACCATGGATGTATACATACATTAAATGACTATTCTGTGTTCAAAAATTCTAATAAACCAACCAGATGTACAGAAGTCTCTTGCATTTGAGTCTTTGTGAAACACTGTATACAGACATCAATTTATTAAGTTGGATTACATTCACAGTCCTGCCTATAATCCCCAAAGCTACCAGCATTATCAAATATGTTGCTATTGCTTTAATTTGTTGGAACCACAATACGGAGCTTATGAGACATCTTTTCAGTGATGTAGGCCAGATTATAGTTCATGGTATCTTGAAACAATATACAGCCTACACACAATGAAACCTAGCCTTATTCTAAAATATTACAGCACATCAAAGAAATGCAGGGACAACAACAAAAAAATATTTTTGTCTCTTCCCAGAGGTAAAAATTGCTAAAAGATGTATATTACCTTGGAATATGCAAATATTATGAACAGAGCAGGGAACCAAGTGCAACCTTACTATATACAAATCTATCAAATAGCCTTTAAATCTGGTTGATTTTGTTACTCAGCTAACCATGCCTTGATCCTCATTTCCAAAGAACTGTGACTCAAGCCTGAAGTGAAAATTTCCAGGTATTGCTTCCTCAGTAAGCACATTACTTCAGTGTGCCAGGGTGCTCTCTATAAACGGCCCTGGTTTATTTCAGAGATGTGCTTAACCTTTCTATATTCCCTGTCATAGCTATAAATGAATTCTTATGTACTCACACAAAGCAGACTGCATGACTACGCTGACATCCTCAATGTCTAGCATTAGTTTTGGATGAATCACCTGGAAGAATTTTTATTAAATCCAAGTGCCCCTTGTACTGTGATTAGCATGGAAGAGACTAGGAAGTCTCCCATCAAGTGTCTTTTAAAATATTAGTATTAATAAAACATTAATATTAATAAAATAAGATCACAGAACCATGAGTTGAAGGTATATTATTTTGGGGTCTAGTGAACTATAGCTTTTTTATTTTTTTTAAGTTGGGTAGAAATGATTCACGTTAATATGACCAAATCTGCTATTGCTATGGAAAGATTTAAAAATTTATTTTCCCCCTGTAGAAACTCCATCATGTCTCACTGCTAGACTTACCATGGCACTACAATGGCAAATTTAGGTTAGGGTAACAAATCTGATTATAGCGACACAGTATCTTAAAAACCTAAACGCAAAGTACAACAATACTTATTTTGTATTGTATTTTTCTTGTATTAGCACCCGCAGAAGCCTGAAAAACTTTATCAGAAAGTGTACTGGCCGATTATGACGACTTGATTTTTACAATGGGAACAGCCTGCTGAATAGAAGTATTTGTTAACTAGTTTTAAAACAGAAGTTCCAGCTACATGGCCCAGAGAACAACGTACCAAGGAACCAAAGAATGACCTGGCAGCATTGCTCAGTTTGCTACCTGAGCAGTGGTGGTACCATTAAAGAAGGCATACTCTATAATGAAATCCTTTTAATATAGGCAGGAATGGAAAGAACATTTTGTCACCTTCAGGGACTTTATTTCCCAATACAGATGATTAAAACTTTACAATAAATACCATGAAAAGGATAAACACCATTAACTTGCCCGTGTCTAACCTTTACTACACAAATTCAGTAACAGCTGTCCTCTGATAAATGTAATGTAGCATACATTTGTTCAGTAGCCACTGAACGTACCTCAAAAAGAAAAAGGCAAAATAAAACTCATCTCAAATTCCTATGACAGGAATACTCTGCAGCTCATCAGGAATAAAGCCAGTCTAGACATCAAATAGGCACAAAATAATTCTAAAAAATGTTTCCAGATTTAATAAGTGCCCAATTTGTTGTTGTGTGGAAAGGAAATCTCCTATTTAATCATGTCCAGCAGTCTAAAGGCCCATGGTTGGCATGAGTTTTCTTTTTCAGTTCTTAACAATTCCCTTTGCTGCTAACACCGTACGTGGTACCAATGTGATCATTCTGAATAACAGCTTTACACGAGGACAAATACTTGAGAGATGTTATAGTTTTTATTATTATTGATCTCAAATTAGTTACTATCTGACCGCAGATGTAAAAAATCCCTCTCGAACTTTTTCTGGGAATAAATGTGTCACTATCCAGTCATGCAGTGACATGTCACTATGTAGCAATTAATTTTCTCAAGCAGAAAAAAAACTTCAAAACAGCAACAAAAAGAACCAGGAGGATATAATTCTTCTGCCCAGCAAGGCAAGCTGGAGCAATAAAGATTTATTAAGGAACTCATCTTTTTCTCACTTGCAGGTCACTTTTCAGAGCTTAGGAGGAGAATTAGAAAGTAGCATGCCTTCTGTATTTCATGTCTGTTACAAATACTGTCAGGAAAACCCACATTTAAAAACCACACTCTTTTCTGACACATGTAAATCTCCTCTCAGGTTGATGTTATAATCTCGGTTCCAGTCTCCATTTTACAGAGCCCAAGCTACAACTGATTTTTCACATGATGGCATTTTAATAGAACAAATGACTGTGGATGCACATTATCACAACAGAGACAAATTAATGTACTGCTAAAGCCTTTTGTGTAAATGATACACAGTAACCCACTTTATTAGCAATCTTTGTATTCTTGGCTGTTTACTGAAGTAAAAAACCCAAATCTCATGGTAGGAGAAAAAAAATAGAGGCTTAGAGTAAAAGAACTTGTTTTGAAACGAGAAACAGATGTGCAGCCTTGGTGTTATATTCATTTTAATAGCATTCTTCAAATGCTGGGTAGAAAGACATTCAGAAAGATAATCTGGCTCCAGGATTGCTTTATAGCATAAAAGTTAATATATGGTTAAGTAAAAATATAAAAACCAAACTCCTAATCCCAACAACCTGGCCACCGATGTAAAATTGGCTCACATTTTATGCCTCGTTTAAAAATTATGTGACAGAAATTTTTTACCAGTATTTACATTTTTTTGGGCTTTTTTGTTTTCTAAGTAGTTAGCATCTGTAGAGCTTGAAACAGCATTGTTTACTTTCCAGGAAAAACAAAATAAAAAAATTAATGCTACCAGATTTATTGTTTACACAAAGATACATGGGTAGCCTACCTCCAAAACAATATGGGTGGTGGTTTTTTTACACTCTTCCTGGCTTTAAACACTTTCCACTCAAAGAAGACACCACACTTCCCCTCCCCGCCCTGCCTCCCCCTAAAGGGGACAGATACTTCACTAAACATTTCAGAGTCAGAAAACTCACAAAATTCAATGTTCTATTTAGAAATTTTACATGCCTAGATATATTTTTGCACACTGCTAACTATCCAGTTATCACAGGCAATGCAGAATGAATAGAAAGCTCCTGTGAGTGTTAGCATGCTGAAAAGAGACATTTCATTTTCAACAGTTGCTTGGAAAATAAGGAAGACATGTAAAAGTCTTGCCAGTTAAACTCTTCAAAGCTCAATGTATCTGCTATTAAAACAGGAAGTTTAGTGAAAGACCACAATACTGTGAAGAATCCTCCTAAGTGAGAAGAGAATAAGGTGAGGCACCTGAGCCATTGGGATCTTGGGTCTAGGCAGTCGCACAGGCAGCACTGCTAACGTTCAAAATTTTATCATGAGACCCATAATTCTGGTTTCCTTTTAAAAATCCTCTGCTCCTAGACTCTTGTCTTTTCATGAAGTTCTCAATTTTTATTGCCATTTGGTCCTAAAAAGTTGTAAAGAAAAGCCTAATAAGGTGATCCTGTAATACATCTATGAAAAAGAATGCAACAAAGACCACATAATGATTTTTCAGGGACTCAGTTCATGATACTGAACAGCAAAGTCTGACAAAGTTACATGAGCACAAAGACACTTCATCTTTTGATAATACTCCAAGTATTATCTTAATGTGTGTATGAATGGTCATACACACTTGTGTGTTCACACACGATTCAAGTTTTAAGAACAAGATCATAAAACAAATTTCTGAAGAAGGCTGTATTCCAGGTGCAAGTTGAAGAGGGCCATTCTGAAAATATTGGAAGGTTATAAACCATAAGGCAAAAATGGCATCATATTTGGCTCATGTCCAAATAATTAAAAGACCCTCTGCATACACAATTTTCTCCTTACCTTCCCATAATCAGTATTAAAAATGAAAGCAAATCAGTATAAAACCTTAACTAATCCAAGTACAATATGCTGAAAATTCATTTAAGAAAGAGACTGTTGTTCTAATTTAGAGTAGGAATGTAGTGATACAAATGTGTTTTCTCTGTTGCTATTACCTACACTGATTTTGAATTGCAATGGACAGAAAACGGAGTATCAACGTACTGAAGAACAGGCCTTGAAAGGTCTCAACAAGATTTTTTTAACTTAGGACTTTTCAGTTTCTTCTTTTGAATAATGAAAAGGAGGAAAGTAGAGTTCCTAGAAATTTAAGATATGTCAGTTTAAGCATGGTCTTGTCTACATTAATTTCTTGGGAACTCCATGCATTCTGAGGTTTTCTGAAATAACCTTGATGTGTTTTATATACAAGTAACCATTTTTCCTGATATGAATTGATAGACTAATAATACAGGCAAAACTGCAAGATTTTTATTTCAGCTACTTTTTCCTTTCTAAAATATTTCTCACAAATTATTTGAAACATAATGGCATCTTCAGATTACAGTCAATATAAGGACTTTCTACTGGACAGCCTACAAGTTTAAGGCATTCCCTTCCCGAAAGCATTAGTAAGTAGAAGTGAAAAGAAAGAGATAAAGAGAGAGGGAGAGTAAAAGAAAATAAACATCTCCATTTTAGAGACTGAGAACAGAGGAACAAAAGAGTTTCCAGTAGACAATATCATTAGATCATCTGTCCTGACCTCTTTTATTACATGGGTATATCGTTCAGTCCCCTAATAGCCAGCTCTTGCTTGCTCCACATTTTACACTTGACGGATATTTACAACTGTATTTATCCCCATTCTGCTTCCTGTCCAAAATTTATGCTGATTAGCTCATCAGCAGTTACAACATTTTTGGCTCCAGTTCATACCGGCATTAGTCACTACCTACTATACAACAACTGCAGAAAGCCCTTCTTTTTCTGCAGTCACATCTGAGTTATTGATGATTTGTGGCTGGATAATCTGTTTGTTACCCATATGTAGGGATAGGCATCTATAGCACAATTCTCGTTTTTCCCTTGAAGAAACAGTCCAGAAACAGCATCCATTTTCCGCAGGCAATCCCTAATGCTGGGAGTGAAGCAAGGTCACTACCCCAAACATATAAGAAAATTATTCTTCTCACAAAAAAAGCAACTGTCTTACACTAAATTCCATTTTGGCTGTTCATACAATTTGATTCTACAAAGGCTGGAGTGGTCCATCATCGATGGGTTGACTTAAGCAAGCAAAAAGCCAGTGCTGACTGGGTACTGCATATGAAGTCATTCATTCCATCTAGCTCTCCCCTGCCATCACCAGTTCAACAATAAGGAATGATCTGGCAGACACTAAGCACCCAAAATTATCACTACCTTAAGCAGAAATTGCTGCCCCTCAGTAATTCCTAAATCCAGATCTCTAGCTTAAAAATCCCTATTTTGTAGACTATTTCAGAGCAGAAGATTGTATTATCTGGATGTGCTACAATACCTATGCAAAACAGCACTGGAAGAAAAACAACATTTTCACCAAAACCACACATATTTACTGTATTTCATCAGTTTCAGTTATTTTACCATCTTTTAAAATTCAATTTCCTTCACTTTTTTCCAATTTCAAAGAAAACAGAAGCACTTCGGCATAGACACAGATATAGGCAACCCTGTAAAAATGTGAAAAAATTGAATAAAGGTTAAACTTAACTTAAACTTTTCAAAAATGCCTACATGGGCATTTGCAAACAAAAGAACAGTTGCCCAATAAAGTGAGGCTGATGATTTGTGAAGTTTAACAAAAGAAAACAGGTATAGATGCAGACAGACTCCTGTCAAAGACTGTAAAGAGAAGAATGCAGAAAAGCATACAAGAAAAAACTACAATAGTTAAAAATAGGACGGTATTAAAAAATTATCTGGGAAAAGATGTAGTACCCATCCCTTTAATCTCATGACATTAAAAATATAATTGAAATACAGGTAAAGTATATATCATTTAAGTATTACAATCTAACATTTTAGCATAATTAAATATGAGATTATAATAAAGCAAATCCTATTTGCATAAAGATTAGGAGAAAAAATAATCAGACTCTCCCATCATCACCCAATTCCATGAGACAACTGTTACAAGACCTGACCATAGAAGAGAGAAACATGGATATACTTCCATTCTTTCACTGCTGCATGTTGGCATTACTTTTAATATGCAGAGGTAGAATTATGGCCAAAATTGTCAAATGCACACAGTGCTGCACTGCATAAATCTGAAGTACTTATCTATCAAAATTACCAATGCAAAAGAGTGCTTTGGACCATAACCTTGCATGCTTGAAAATTTTCATTCATGTGATTTAGACTTGAACTTCTATGCAAGCCTGCCAATTTTTCAAATTAGTTCAGTTTTTCTTATATACACTCTAACTATTGACAATTAGCACTCTTTGCACATAACTGATACGAACATGTATTTTGTCTCACTTATTGCACTAAATATGTCAACATATTAAATGACTTTTTTATTAGTCACTAATATTAAAGAATCGTATATGTTCCAGCCAGGAACATGTGGGCTTTTTTTTTTTTACTTAAAGTAATTCCTCAGTTTACAAATAAAAAATCTAAGCATAAATGGTAGACATGAAGCATACTGTGTCTATATTTTCTTTGATGAATATGCACTGAATCCTTGGAATAACTGAACAATAAATAAAGGAATAGCAGGCATTAGGTTGCAAGTATGCAAAAACCTTATGGAAGTAAAAACAACAATTACAAATTACTCATATCCAGCAAAATGAACAACTGACCTTTTGAGTTCCAGACGGATACAGAAGTAGGTTTGAACTGTTTTTACATTCAACAATCATAGGATGAACATCATCACCATACCATCACTACATATTGTATGTTCCTAGTTTTTACCCACTTCAGTATTTTCCAACTTTGTTTTTGCAATTCTTATATGAAAGTCTGTCAGCAAGTATATATTTTAAGTCAAAGTATTTTAGTTCGTTTTTTTTTTACTGACACAAAAGGAATTCTGTAACAGCTTCACAGAGAGATGACAAGACAGCATTAAGTTGCCATTAGAATAAATAATTAAAAATGGCATTCTAGACACAGAATAGATATTAGATATTGAACATGTCAATACCAGAAAATTGTGGTGATGCTATCTCTTTCCTAGTGATTGATAGTCTTTTACTTTGTACTAATTGTAGTTAAAACATAATTGAATTGGAGGAAGAAGAAATATTGAAAAAACAAAACCAAAAAAACTCAAAGACCCACAGAATTTAATTTAAATGCAACAGAAATACAACCTCTCAGAAATATGAATCAATTGTTTTTAACAATGGCAGGTTTCTTCGTCCCCTTAAAAACAGTATTTTAAAGTTAGTTAAACTTAAAAATAGGAAAATTCATTTTATTCATGGTGCAGAAAGTATATTATAAAAATGCAGTATTTTCACTTAAAGACTTGAATTAATTCTGCTTTTTCTTTTAGTTCAGGTAATACAGATTTCTATTTAAGATGGACTTCATAAACCATTCTCTCTCCCACTTAGAACTGCTTAGAATAATATCCTACATCCATTTAAGATCACTGAACAATTACTGGAACATATTTTTACTTCTTTTAATGCTATTTAACTTGGAGACAAGTAAACTAGTCAATACGATGGACCAGTCAATCACACCAGCTGCTTCTTGGACCAAATTCTGGGATTCTCTGGAACTTAGCTTTGATTCTACTATCTAACATGGCACTCTGCCACATCAGCATAAATTGACACGCCGTTTCACTTAAACATCAGGAAACACTTAACAAATTCACCAAATAAAAGAAACACAGAATAACAAAATGATTTGCTTTCTTCTCCGAAAGGCAAAAGTGTGTTATTTATTACTAGAAAGGGATTCTTAATCTAGCAACTTTACTATTCCGAAATCAAAAGTAGTAACAATAGAATTGCTGATTTTCTGGAGCAAAAGGATGAGGGAATAAAACAAGTTTCAGGGAATTGTATATTCTCTGTTCTTTTTTCTCCCTCTTTCTCTCTCCCTCTCCAGAAACCTTCTTAATCCTTTAATTAGCAGAGTTCAAAACTTCTATTGCAAAGAACACAATACTGAAGAATGGCTCCTAAAAACACTTTGCAGTAAACCTTGGCTATCTACTCCCTTGTGCCATGAAGACAAGACCCCAAACCATAATGACTTGGGGATGAATGTTGTTTTACTTTGTTATTTAAACACATTTTCTATGCCAAGTTGTATTTAAACTCCCTAAGATATCTAACGGTTGCATCTGCCATCCAGGAAGAAGAATATTACGTGATGAAGACAAATGGATTGGCTAGAATAAAGACAATTATCTTAGGATGGGGGTCTGGGTAATAAAAACTGGTTTTGCTCAGCAAAACATGAAAGACGCAAACCTCCAGTTTTCAACATTTAAATACAGTTGCAAACACCCACACTCAGAACAAACATTTTGACACTGCACATACAGCTGCTAGCTTCTGAAAGGCCAAGATTTACTTATCCTGAAGTCAGAAGTTTTGAAAATGCATCCTCCCCTCAGAGCCCTGAATGCAAAACAAATCCTCACCCATGTGAAAATATTTGGGTGGGTGGTTTAGTCTCACAAGACACAAACCGATCTTTAACTTTTTATATACCATGCCAATTCTTAATATAGATAAATACATTAACAACATAAGCTAAAATGGAATTATGTCTTACCGATTTGTGGAGAAGCACACTAGTTTCTTCTCCTTAAGAGAAATAGTAAGTAATAACAGCAAGAAATTAGTCCCTCCAACTAAATTACAATAGAGAATAAGAGAGCGTAGTCAAAAAGAAAAAAAAGTCTCCTGAATTCTTTTATACTTGCTACATTTATCTTAGTTGAAGAAAACATAACAAAACAGTAAATTGATTAAAAAGCGATTTCACAGATATGTTAAAAGTTGAAATGAAGACACAATAGAATGGCTAAAAGCAATTCTTCATTAAAGATTTCTAGCATCATCGTGTCTGGGGGAGGGGAGAAGAGGACAAGTAAACACTGCCAGCAGCAGAATTGGTTAAAGTTTTGAACTATCCTTCTTGTGATCTCACTGAATTTTTAAACCACCTTACTTCTCTTTAGTACCATAAGATAAAGCATCAAGTTTTATTTCTTTTTTTAAAATCCTCCCTTCTGTTGACCCTGGGAGGCTGTCTGGTATCAACAACCTATGTTATCTCTCAAACGTTAATAAACCTGCATCCCACAACTCTGAGTAACTGGTGCAAAACACTGATCATCTCTAACTCTTACAATCTAGCCATAACAGTGCTAACACATGGGAATGTCAACCTGCTTTCTGAATTTTGGTAAATGGTATGATGTAAGATTGAACATAAACATGTCCTATCTTTCCCCATATTCCTTCCATTTACAACCTTTATTGTGGAGCTGCTACGTGCAAGGCAGTTTATTTGGCACTACTGCCTTCACACAGGATTAGCTATGAAGTTTCCAGTCATCATGATGGACTAAGCAAGGAATAACAAGACATAACTTCTCCACTGAACTACACATACTTCATTAACAGCATGTGTTTTTTTTCAGATATAGGACAGAGATAATGAGCTCTCCCCCACCTTATTAGATTTCAGTGTTGTTTTTTTAAGTTCCATTTTCCAATTATCATCCATCCTGTCTGTACAGACACCTCCCCACCTTCTCCAATGCACAAAACTGAATACCCTTTTCTCTGTTTACAAAATAGGATAATGTTTAAAGTCAATGTTACTTTTAAGATTTCTGGGGTTCTTGATCACATTTGCCCTCCTCTACGGGAACAAAATTCTATCCTAGTGGCCACATTACCATGGTCATAATTTCTTAGAGTGTGATGTGGCATTCTTAGTATACATCACAGCTTCCTTCTGGTAGTATCCTTTTACTTGGGATAATCTACATTATGTTTTGTTGACTTCATAATAAAAATTCAGTATTTTTGAAATAGTAAGACCAGGCATTATTTTCAAGAATGCGCATCTTTCAGGCAACCAGCAGTAAAACCATCCTCACTGTGACTAAATTTGAAAATATGTATTATTTCAATTCTCTCACTGAATCTAAAATTGATATCCAGAGAGGTAAAGACTGCCAGAGATTTGAAAAGTTATCAGCAAGATAATCCTGCTCCTGCTCCCCCCAGTTAAAATGACATTTTTTCAAAGAGGAAAACCAAAAGTGATAAATTTCTGTAAGTCCCTTATCATAAAGCAATTTTCTATGCCACCTTAAGAGAAAGAAAAGTATTACATTTAACTCAGTATGCTGAAAATATGCCCAGGTATGTTTAATGATGCATTCTTTAAGTCTGAATGAAATCTATCCAATATTAATACAGAGGCTGCACTGTACATAGAAGTGTCAAATGTTAACATACGTAAATTCAGGAAATAAGGAAAGTTATAAATGGACTCAGTCACACAGACTTAATGTTACAGCACAGGTACAGAAATAACTCTTTTTAAACATTCTTTTAAATTTTTGCAGTGTTCATTCCTGAAGGACAAACACTTCTCCCCATTTCCTCCATCACTTCTGCAAGCTATGCAAGAGCTAGCTTTTTTTAGTACAGGAAAGACCAAGATTTTTTTTTCCCCTATGACTTATACATCCCTGTTTAACATCAACACAATACTTGAATTGAGAAATTTATAATATAAAAAGATTAAAAACAATTTCACTGACAGATCATACAATATGCTATTACTGAGAGAAAGCAAATATGAAAGTCTCTTCTCAATGCAGCTAGGGCAAATATGAAGGGTCTTGCTGTAATCAAAATTAAAATTATCTCAACTGAAAAAAATCAGTGTTACTGAATAGTGCGGGTTAATGTCATAACTGAACCATTTAAAGTAAAAATGCATGCAAGCAGTTAGCAGATGAGAACAATAAAAGCATTGTTATGTCTACATGATGATAGATTTCAAAACTGAAACACTCATAAATAACTTACGCAACACAGGCACTTAGTAAATGTCACAGCAAAAGTGTTTAATGTATTCCTGGGATGTTAAAAAGGGAAAACATCTGCAAGGGTAGAGAAATATCTTGACGGAAAACAGAAATTGTAACGTAGTGCCTAGAATACCATCCTTGATCCTGGTGTCTACCCCTTCATGAAATGCAATGAAATCGAAAAACATTTAAAGGTAAGTCAGTAAAATTACTCAGTGGTTAAAAAACTATGACTTAAGCAGCTCAATTTTTCAGCATACTGAATAGAAACTTGAGAAAGAATTTGAAAATTAGTAGAGATACTTATGCTGCTTTTTTTAAAAAATTTGTTAGTGGAGATAATTACACATCAGAACAATTTTAGTAGGGGAAGGAGAGAAATATCTTTAAGGGAAATAAGCTAACTTTCTAGCACACAGATGATAAATTCAAACTCTGGAGATCTGAGCGCTATATGTAAAAACAGAGGGGACATCTTATATCCAAGTTGGTTAGTAGCAATAATCTTTTCTGACATTAAACTCTGAATCTATGAGGTCTCCTGGTTCATTCCATGAAGCACAAGAAGAAGGGAGGAGCAATACCACGAAAGTTTTCATTACCCTCATTAAAATAAAAACACTGGCAGTTTTGCATTAAGAAAGATATATATTTTAACATTCAAGTTTCAAGGCTTTAGCCAATTGCCTGCAAGGATCAGGTAGTACAGGATCAGGACCACTCTTCTACAGGATTGTAATGCTTCTCACCATAATATTATAAAGAAAATATCGTTTTGCTCCCAAAAGGGCAAACAGACAGCTTAATTAGCACAGTAAGTAATAAGCTTAACATTCCCGTTCCATAAGTAAAGCAGTTATTACAAATAAATATCTATACTAAATAATTTTGGACTCTCCCTTCTCAGTAACAGAACCTAAGTTTGACATGGAAGAGGGAGTGCATCAGAAGAGCTTACACTGCTCCTCAGACCTACTACTCAACTGGCAGGGCAACGCTGTTAATACTGAAAGAGAATACTTTCCATTCTAGCACATGCTTGCGCAGAACCAGAATAAGACAGAGGGGGAAATCATACAAGGAAAATTTGGCCCAGAATAAAAATAGATTGGTTTCCTGCTGCGACCATCCCAAAATTCCTGAACAATTGCCTGAGGGAAGCTTCTCTGGCATGCAGCCTGTTTAGGACAATTCTGGGTAAGGAATAGCTGGCTGCTTGGACGTCTGGGCTCTTCGGCTTCAAAAACAGAGAAATGAAGTCATGACTGTGAGTCAAAATGAAATGGAATCTAATCTCTAAATATGCAGATCATTAGCAGCTTCTCCTAAGTCATCCAGCTGTGCTGGATGGCTTAAGAATGTACTGGAATTTTTTTTTAAATTCCTAATTCATTAGTTTTATGTTTTAAGAGTTACAGAGTGACAAGAGCTCAAGAAAGAGAATGCAGACATAAGAAAGAACAAAATTAATAAGGTACCTGCAAATTCAATTGTATCAGAAAAGCCACTTCTCTCCTGTGCTAAAAGTTTGGATCTATAGTAAATCTGACATAGATCAGGTTGAAATTATGCTAAATCGCCGCATTAAAAAAAAACAACACAAAACCAACATACAGACGACAATTAAATTGTAATTGGATTTGTCATTTCAAAGTATTAGCATCAGATTTCCAGATAATACAGGGTGACATACTCTTATGCTAATAAACAGAAAGTTAGCAAAGTAAACAAATGCTGTGTTTCTACTGTAAGGAAATACTTGCGCCAATGAAGCAACCTTTTCAGCACAGAAGTAATTTAATACCAAACCACATGAAAAGTGATCTCTCTGGGAATAGCACAGCTGCTAAAATCCAAGTCAGTTTTTATTAAATCATCAAGTCTGTTTATGTAAAACAGGGCTCTCTTAAAATGACCTCCAAGAGGAAATGATTTGCTAACAAAAAATTGATACCTGCATTTAATTTATCCACATCGAGGTATGTTTTTATTGTTTTTATATATCAATATGTCCTGGATCGGCGATAAAAAGAAAAAAAGAAAAAAGCTTATTCTAACAATCTGAGAACAACTTCTCAGGCTCCACCATCAAAAAGTTTTTCCTTGTTTTTTTCTTAAATATAAGTATTTTTTGAACCAAATCACTTTAGGTAACACATACAGAATTTCTGCAAACCATACCTCTGGAAAAGATGAGAAAAATAATCACTTTTAGCTACTGCTGAGCTTTCAGCTATTCAAGAGGGTAGATACACGTTTCTAAAAATAACAGCAGTTTTAAGTTTAGTGCTTCAACTTTTGAGGAGAAAATGGACTTTAATAGTCCCTCAAAACTTGTCAAATGTGCCCAGATAGCCTAGAGAAATAACTGTAGAAGAAGAAACTGTTCAAGTTCTTAAAAAAACAATAGTGCGTCAAGAGTTTTTGATAGCTGTTTGAAAGAAGGACAAGTGCAGTGAAAAGAATGGAAAGAACTTCTTGCAGTAAGTCTCAAGGTACATAAAAGTGAACTAAATTAATGGCACTCCCAAGCAGGCCAAATCATGAGTCAAAATCTCTGAATCTTCATATTGAGATATACCAGTCAAAACTTCTTGAACTTGCACATAGAAAACTTGCCAGAAAAAACTTTTCAAGGCCATAGTACAGGAAAACAATCCAAGACTGAAGAGGAGGCCTCACACAAACACATTAGTGGGCTGCCCTAGTGTTCTGGCAAGACACAGCTCAGATCCAAGCAACAGCTGTAAACCCATTAGGTGACTCAGGACTGTCAACACCAGCATCAAAATGAAACAGTCTTTTCAATAAAGAAATGTTATGGAAGTAATTTTTTTTCTTAAGTGTTCTTTATATGCTTGGTTTGTATCATAAAACAGAAATGCAGACAACTTTGAATATTTGTAATGATACTAAGTTCAAGAAAGCTAAAAAGATATATTTATTCATCAGACATCAGAAATAATTTCTTAAACAACTAAAAACAAGATCGATTTTATTCCTTCCCACAAAGCTAAAAGATATTGACAGTATTTATGGGATAAACTTTTCAGAAGTGTGTTGGCCCTAATCTCTGCTTGGTTTCTTTAGCTATGACTGGAATGTTTACGTGGAGATAGCATGCTAATAGATGATGCCAAAGAAATTTAGAAAACAGCTAAAAAAAAGGGTATGAGGGCAAAAGAACATTAGCTGAAGTGAGAACACAGATTCCAAGCCCTAAGGAAGTAAGAGAAAATGTCAAACACAAAGCATTCCTCTGCACCCCAAGACTGACCTAGAGCAAGACCATTCTATACATATAAATAAAGTACTCAGGCTTACTTTGGTTGAACAGGCTGTGCACTTATCAAATGCCAGGCTGACTGGAAGAACATTATCAAATCTTGATAAAAATCCACGGATCTGGAAGATGAAAAAAAAATTACAATACTATTTTATAATTACAAAAAATATTTCCAAAATTCCACATGAACTGGACACATACATTCAATAAAAAGATAAAGAATGGCTATAACTAGGGTAATACTGTTCTAACACAGTGACCCCCAATAACACCTGTAGTAAATTTATACTCAATATATATTTCTGGTTTTCTCTGTACAAATAATGGCACAACTATCTAAATGCAACGCTATTCAAACATAAATAGAGGCACAGCACCACCTGGAGTTTGATTGTTCTGATTGCAAAGTTCAATCAAAAATAAGAAATCATGGTATAACCAATTAAACACATTTTTTTCCCATCTGTATAACATATTGAAAAAAAAAACCCACTTCTTCACTATTCCTTTTTAGATATTAAGAGAAAGTTCAAGTTACAGATCTGTTTTCCAGAGGTCTGGAGCATAGTCACCATTTTGAAACAAAGTCCTTGTGTATGTATAAGACTTAAAAATATTCAACTGTCAAAATTATTCGAGTTATTTTTAAAAACAAACTGACCTAGCATAAGTAAAATCTCTTTCATATTATCATCCCACATGCTCACAGGAAACTTTAAGATAAATCAGAAAGGAGTACCTGGATCATCAAATGAACAAGATTTAGATTTGGCTTTTTCTTCCTATTGCAATATGAGAGGTCAAAAAATCTCCCTCAGATATATTGCAGCAGTTGGCTGCAGTTGGCTGACAACAGCATTAGTGTATTAACTACAGATAACCCTATAGGATAAGGGAGTAACTTAGTTATAATAAAGTACCCTGACTGTAAACAGCCTGTCATTGTGAAAGTTACAAACTTATCTATTAGTGCTGAAGTTGGAAACTGTTGAGAACCTTCCAGATGAGCAGATGATGAGTGCCAGCGAGGACAAAAGCCTCGTACTGAGGGTATCTGAAAAAGCCAACCAAGAACTGGGTATTCCCTACCAATCCTGCAGCTGACAGTGTCCACAGTAACAAGCAGAAAAACTTCAGGAGTATGGGAGAGAGACTCCTGAAAGAGAACTGGAGAGACTACAGGATTACTGGAGAGAGAGAACCCAGGGAGAACCTAGGGGGACCCCACTGCATAAAATGACCCATGTGTAAACACTGGTTACTACATAAAATTATAAACAAAATTAGACTAATTTTAGACAGACCAGACCCTGTGCTTACCTGGAATTTGCAAAGAAAATATACTAGCAGCTTTATCTTTTTCTGAATCAAGATTCATTGTTAGCGCAAAAAAAATTAATATCAATAGAATCTAAAAATACCACTTAGAAACAAATACATTATTTATTTATACAACGGAAGCATCCAGAGTCACTCAGATAAGCAACATAAAGTAAGAGGCACAGAATACTTTTAATCCCAAGGAGGTTGTAGCGAGGTGGGGGTCAGTCTCTTCCCCCAAGTAACAAGCGATAGGACAAGAGGAAATGGCCTCAAATTGCACCCTGGTATTAGGAGAAATTTCTTCACCGAGAGGGTTGTCAAGCACTGGAACAGGCTGCCCAGGGAAGTGGTTGAGTCACCATCCCTGGAGGTATTTAAAAGACGTGTAGATGTGGTGCTTAGAGCCATGGTTTAGTGGTGGGCTTGGCAATGCTGGGTTAATGGTTGGACTTGATGATCTTAAAGGTCTTTTCCAACCTAAACGATTCCATGATTATGGGGATAAGATCAGCAGGCAGTTTTTTGAAGGACTGTATCAACATAACAAAAAAAGACAAGTCTATCCGGCAACCTGAAAACTGGTATCCTTAACAACTAGAGTTTGGGTTGAGTAGAAGAATAAAGACTGCTGTATGGCACCAGAAATACATGAATAGTTCGGAGAACAGAAAATTGTGAGTTGGCTGGATTTGAATTTTTTTTTTCAAACTCAGAAGGGATTTAAAAAGTGAACAAAAGTAACTTTGAGATGCTCATATTGCCAGCTCTGATGGGGAATAGAAAAGTCAGAGGTTGCCTTATTCACTTACTGTCTGCTCCAAATAAATTCCTGCTAAGTAGGTAGCAGGAATTATGTGTCCACAAGTAGGACAGACACAATGTCAGGAAAACAACTACCTTGGCCTGAGTGAGGGTTGTTTTTTTTTTTAAAAAAAAAAAAAAAACACCAAACATAGAGTGTCAGTCCTTTAGGGAATGGAATCAGCATAGAGTATATTTTTGTTAAGGAGACAAAGTCTGTGATGCTTGCCTTATACCAGTTCCCAGCTTTTAAACAAAAGCATTTACTCACAAATTATTTACCTGATGAGGAACAAGTCCAAGAGAAGTAGGCGGTTCATTCATTCTATCATCACTACTGCTGGCCACAGCATAACCACTGCCAAAAATCCAAGAAGGAAAATTAGAACACGACAACATACTGAACACTCAAAATTTCCAGTAAGCTTCAAGACATTTTGTTACAGCTTAGAATCTGGAAAGGAACCTATCTGGAAAATCTGTTTCATAGTAACTAAGATTCAGCATGGGAATACAAAAAACCTTTTTTTCAGAATCAGTCTCAGAGACTTGTAACATACTCATTGTCCAACTCCCAAATCACTTTTTCTTTCACAGATTTTAAAGACAGAAAACAAGCCTAAATTTCAAGTTACAGAATTTCAGAGTAATTTCTGTATCAAACCCACTTAATTTTAATTAAGATTTTGCAATATTTGGCTTATCTTGAAGCCCTTCATGTGACAAAAGTAGTTATGATAGCTCCTCATTACACTCAAACACTCTCCTGAGCAAAGGAATGCCAAGATCCACTAACAGGATTACTTTCTTCTTTTGAAATACTCTCAGTACTTTTCTACTTTTAAACTCAGAAAGAGAGAAAACTCCCCATTTCCAAGATAAAAACTTAAGATTTGATGAATCAGTTCTCTCTTAAACACTGTTAAATAACAGTAATATGACCTATACATTACATTAATTTACAGGCAACATTACACCTTACAAAATCGTCTTACTTAATGTGTACTTCCTCCTCCTTCTCCCGAAAGATTATATTAAATAAATCTTATTTCTCAGAGAACACCTTTTGAACACCAATCCTTGTCTCAGAAATGACTCACCCTTCTGGATGCTGTAAAACAGAAACCATTAATTCCACTGCAAGAGCTCCAGCTATCATGGCTAATCCAGGTCGACTGACTGTGCACTGCTGATCCAATGTTCGATCCCTGGTGGACTACAAAGATAGACAACTCTAAAGGAAAGAAAAAAGTAACTCAAAAGTAACTAGCTGCCCTACTACACAAAACATCTTTAGTTCTGTGCAATTAATTTCTTTGATTTTCCGAATAAAAGATGGGCTATTTCTTAATCCTGTGTACATCATCATAAAACAAATCCCTTTATGAAACACCATTTAAAGGAAATAAAAATTCAAGTCACAACAAAAGAGAGATATAATCACCATTTGCATAAGGTTCTACTCACATCCCCTGGTGCCACAACATCATTGCAGAAGTAGCAACCCAGTTTATAGCCAGGGATATTTGAGAAAAGTGATGATCCCAAAAGATCAGAAGAACCAGAGGCATTGTTGAAACATGAATCACCAGATTCTTGTTGTTTTGGTTTCTTTAGTCCGTGTCTCATAACAACAAATGTGTCAAATCCCAATGCAGCATTGATGACCAACTGTGAACAATAGAGAACAATGGATTTTAAGTAGCCAAAAGGGGCAGGGAAAAAAAAAAAACACAAGCTGTAGATGGACAAACAACCTATTAACTGCATATCTATCACCCTAGCCATAAACAACAGATTTTCTGATAGGTGCAAAATTCCAGTTGTCAAGCATTTAGAAAAAACAAAACCAAAACAAAAGTCTGTTTCAGAAATCCACAAAACATTACCTTTTTCTGTGTCTTTCAGGGAAATTTGATACAAATTAACAACTCTAACTGTTACACAAACCTATGCACACTTGCTGACAAAAAAAAAAAAGGAACAGGAACTCCATAAATGTGTTGTGCTAGTTTACATCTGAAGCTAGGTTCACACCAACTAATATTCAATGTCTCACTAAAGTTACTGAAACTATGCACTGATACAAATTAACATCCATATATCCAAATTTGGCCCAATATTCATACAATGATTAGTATCGTTATTGGAAAAACTTATTTTGGTTCCAGCTCAGAATTTATTTTCAAGTTCACTGCATATTCTGTATATTCATATTCTCCAAGTGCTAAAATATTCCAAGTGTCGTTTAAGTTCAACAGTGGCTATCAATAACAAGTTCTCATATCATTTGAAATTCTCTACGTAGTCTTTTCAGTTCACTGTGGTCTGAAATATAACTCATTAAACACTCCTATGTGACAAAGCAATGAAACGCAAGTCTGTTATCCAAAAAAATTTCTGCTCAGTGAGGAAAGCAATTAATGATTACTTATGGTCTTCATATGCATCTGTTTAGTCACATGGGGAGCACAAGCAGTTGTGGTACACAATTACACTGTCATCATTTTCCCCTTTCTTTTCAGTTTGTGACAAGTGCTTAGAGTAATCTGAAGCTATATACGTTATGACCGAAATATCATAAAACCAATACTTAAACTAGCAGATTTTACTAAACTTATAGGCAATGATTTAGATATAGCAAAACCAATTATACAATAATACTGTAGCCAGTAAAATATAAAGGAAGATATAATACTGCTTCGTACGCAGATATTTTACATAGAAATTCTAGTACAGCAGTTTGTCATTTTTCATTCTTATAGCCAAGAACCATGCTGTTGAATCTGTGGTAGCACAGCCAGGTCTACAGCAAACAATTAAAAGACTGCATCTTCTGACTACATCTACCTGTAAAACCTGAAGATGGTATTCCATTTTCAAAATATGAATAACATGGCATGGCTGGTATTACAAGAAATTAGTAATATTGCTAAACACTTCCCACTGCAGTAAACTTCCTTTCTCTTCAGTTTACTGTCCAGCAACTATTCAAATCTAACTGACTGACCCTTAATCAAAAAAAGAAAAAAATCATCTGTTTTTGATAAAGAGACTATGGAAAAGTATATCTTTTGGCATGTGTTTAAAAAAAACTAGCAAAATTTTAAAAGTTCCAGTGCTCAGCAGGAACAGGGATTTAACGTCTGACACGGGTTTAATATTTGAGTTCTGTGTTTGTCTAAAATACTTGTTTTGGGATGAAGGACTGCAGGAAGATCAAAGATCATCAAGGCAACTGAATGATTACGTGGGGAAACCAACTCTTATTTCTACCCCTTATAGAGAACTTCACACAGATTATCACTCACTATGCTCTTGATTTTCTGTGTGCCTGTTTTGAGACCTTGGGGTCCAAACTGCAGCAGTACTTCAGATTTGCAGTTGTCATACAAATTCACATTTGAAGTAGAGCTCTCATTAAATGTTTATCAACATGAAGAACATGCAGATACTGAGCATTTCAGCTTGGACGCCTTGAGATTTCAGTGCTGTGCTTATTCAGTGACAGAGAATTCCATCTCCTCACGTCAAAGCGATCTTATGAAAATCAAGTAACTGTCATGCAGTCAGACACACTATGCCATTGAATATCAGAAAACCGTCACAAAGAAACTACAAAACTTGTCCTGAAAGTACAAATTCGAACACTGTAAAGCAAATATAGTGGGAGACTGCTAACAAAGCAAATGTGGGGGGAAAAGTTTCGGAGATCATAAAAACAACCCTATCCTGACTGAACCAGGCAGGGAGGCTGCATACAAAACCGCACATATTGCTTACAACTACCGGTCATCATACATACAAAATATTAGGCTGGCAGTTTCCAGTTTCAATACCCAGCTTTGCAAACTTACTCTTTTTATGTCATTTCTGTGCTGTTTTTAAACAGATAAAAGATTGCTGAAAGACCACAGGTGCAAACTGCAGAAAAGACAGTAGGATTAAGCAGGAACTGATTAAGTTATCAAGTTATATACACTCAGTTACACCTGAAGTGAAGTCCACACTGATCTTTTCACTGGCAGTGTAGTTCACTGGCAAAGGCAAGTTCATTTGAGCTACAAAGACATACAGGCCTATTGCTCAGGATCAGAAATCTATTTAAAATAAGAAAAAAACGAAAGAAAAGAAAATAATTTAAGATCTTGGCTTAAAAAAATGAGAGAACTGTTTGATCTGGAAAAAAACTGCTTGCAAAGCAAGTGCAGCGGAAATTTAGTTAAGTTCAGATGAACATAAGCTTCAGGAGAAAGGGGAATATACACGGAATTTATAAGATAAAACTAGTTTGCAAATACCACAAATCTGCATTCTCTCTCCTTTTCTACTGTCCAGTTTTTTGGAAATAAATATAAACAAAAGAAACCACAAGCAACTAACAACTATTAGGAAACTAGAGTTGTCATAGTTGAAAAATCACAGAAGTCAGGAAATACAAAAATCAAAGATCGAATAACAACATTGACTCAGCTGTGTCACACATATGTTTTCATTTACTCTCTTGTGTTAAGTTCACAACTTAAAAATGGCTATGGACATCATTATATTTATGCCACAAAATATGCAGGATGTGCACTGTGGTTAAGCTGACATGTTAAAAGCTTAATACTTGCATTTTCTGATTTTGTGCTATTTTAACTGAGCAAACATGAAACTGCACAATTCTTAAATGAATTAAGAAATATCAAGATTACTTGAGACTGTTTTACTAAAGTCTACATCATGATAGCAAGGGAATTAAGTGTTCAGGATAATTTAGTTGGATTCTTCAGCAAAACCGTATCTTCAACACTGCATTAATTTGGAGAAACATGCTGCTTCCAGAATCCTGTGTGATTTAGAATATTCTTTCATCGGAAAAGTTAGGATGCCGTACCGTCTTCAAGAATAAAATTCACACAAAAGTAGAGGCTCTATCATTCATATCAGTAAGATTTGTAGAACAGGAAAAAATGGCTCAAAATCTTCTCCCCATATGCTTTTGTGACTCTCCTTTTGTTAATTTTGTTAAGCTTATTTCATTTCTCAATCTGGTTCATCTGACCAGATCTGTATACTTACCACAAAAGATGTTTTAACATTTTGATTACATAAGCATTTATGCATTCAGTCTCACTGATCTCGTATACAGAGTATAATCTATAAAGCTTCAGATATTATTTTTTTAAATATATAAATACAAAATCTTAATTTCATGTACTGCAGCCCTCTCCCTTCGTTTTTCTTTGCCTGTAACATGAGTATATTACTTTTAAGCTACAGAAATAGCTGAAGCATTCAACACTACCTGAGTAAGTATCACGGGCAGAGTTTGGATGCATTGATTCAGCACAACAGTATGTTTCCCAATAAGGCAATGAGAAAAACCCAAAGTTTTTGACCAAAAAAGTGCTGGTATACTTCTTAAGTTCAGAATTGACTTTCTAATTTTTTACTTTCAAGATATATTTTGAAAACATCGTTTCAGACAAGTTTCTACTATTCAAATCCCCTATCAGTCAATCGTTACTGTAACTTCTTTAGTCCTTCTTACTATGATTCTCTTACTATGAAATTACTTCTCTTAGTGTTACTATGAAATACATACCCTTGGAGATGCTCAAAAGATACTGACTAGACAAGACCCTGAGCAACATGCTGTAAGTGGGTCCTATTTTGAACAGGGATTTGGACCAATCACCTCCAGAGGTCTCTCTGAACCTATATCATTCTGTAAGACAAGTTTCTATTTCCTCTTTTCAACATTCTTTGAGGCTACAGATTTTCAACAGAATCTTTGAGGCTACAGAAAACATGAAAATATTTCTGCACAATCACAAAAGATTGGTCAAATATTTCAATGTCCCATAAAGTTCTTTTAGGTATACATAGTTAGTTGATATGCAAGAGCTGAAATACAGCAACAAGGATATTAGCAAGGTATGGTACAATACCTTCCTCTTGCTGGCTGCAATGACAGCAGGAAGCCATCGACTCTCTCTAGTGTCCATTAGAAGGAAAACAACATCGTGAGCATCAATAAGCTCTTCAAGTTTAGCCACATCCTTCCGAGCCTGTGCCATTGTTACTTCAGAAAAATTCACTGGGTGCCCTGGCATAGGGATGCTCATGTTATAACCTTCTGCACTCTAGATGGAGACAGACAGAAAACAACATATTAAAAAGACAACCTTATGACTGATTAGAATTATTATAAAGTTCAATAGAAAATTGTAGAGTACAAATTCAATTACTGTTTGGCAGAATGACAACTTCATTCTTTACATCTCTCTGTATACCAGTGCTGTGCACTAAATCACAGTGCTAAAGTTTCTGAGGGAATGGCAGTCTCAGCTGCTATATTTATGCAGAACAGAGCAGCTCAATGCAAACGTACTAGTTTGGGTCATGAGAACAGACCAAACACCTACAGGTGGCTTGGTGCCTGAAATAACAAGCCCAGTCTCTCAGAAGGTCTTATTATAGATAGCTGAACTGCTCCTAATCCCAGAGGTAACAAACATCACTACAAAAGCAAGCCGACAGATCTTACATATGATTATGACCATGGTGTTAAACTTAGATAAAATCTTTGTCCCGGATTATCTTTGCAGCCACTTCACACACAATGTTAACAGGATGTAGTTTATATTTCTGTTATCGAATATTGACTCAATTACGGTAAGACAGATGCGAAGTATCACACATTCTCCTCTTTGTTTTAAATTCTTTACAGGAAGAACAATAGTCTCGAATGATTTTCATGTAACTTGACCAGCCATATGTGAACTTGATATAGAAGAAAATCACTTCTGAGACTTGTTACTCCAGCGCTTGGGTGTCTGGAGGCTTGCACTATGCAGATGCTGAAAGAGCCTTGTTCATATTGCAAAAACATATGCCTCTTCCAACTCCATATTTGGGCAAGACATATTGAGCAGAAAATGGCTAAAGAGCCAAATAAGCATATACAATGCATATACAATGCAAACAATTAACTCATTTGGAAATATGTTAACACAATCTGCCAGCCATCTGCTTTAAGGGAATAATGGATCCTTCATATATGTTACAGAAGCCTTGCCAAAGCCTCCTTGCTTGTCACTGTGCTGTAAGCAACTAACAATTTAAAAGCCAAAATGTAAAAGCTAGATGAACTAAACATAAGATTACATGGGAAGAGAGGAAAGGAGCATTGGTGGAATGTGCTTTGTATAGACTAATTACATGCACAACTGATAAATCCAGGTGGGCCAAATAACCAGAAGTGTGAAGTATACGTTCTATACATCATAAATATCCCTGAAGATAAAAAGAAATAGACACTTATAGCAGCTTGGGGAAATGAACTTGGGTAATATCTGCATTAATCATAGCAAAGGACGCACCTTTTTTTTTTTCCCCTTCTTCCCCGCCCCCCTGCCACCTCCAAGGGGAAAAATCTAGAGTCCACAGTGATCTAGTATGCTGTTAACAGGGCAACTCCACTGTGTCCCAGTGAGGACAGCCTGGGTTCTGCATCACCAGCACAGACATTGCACAATTATTGGAGGAGGTTTTACCTTCACTGTTATTATCTCCTCCAAAAAGCTGTGTCAGGAACACAAAACTTAATCCATGCTGTATATGAGTAATGTATTTACAGATAACTCGTCAAGCCTCTGTATTGCATACAAGTGCTGATTTACTAGGTAACTATAACTGACACTGTTAGTGACTTAGGAGGTCAATTTTTGTTCAAAAATATAAAACAAACAAATAAACAAATAAATTGAACATTAGCTGCACGGAAATATGGTAACAAGGTTTGTAAAATACTAAAATCTTACCAGAATTCAGAAAAAAACTCTATCCAGTGACTGTAGCTGTAGGAATACATACAAGTTTAGCAGCTTCAATAGCTTCAATTTTATTTGAATAACTGCCCCTTGAAAAAAAGACACCAGTCACTAGCAAAAGTGGCTGAAGTACACTTTTGCAGCCAAACACTGGCAAAAAGAGCTAAAAGGGTACCTTGCGATAGCACATGCATAGCATTTTAAGGAGGAGTAAATGTGCATATATCCCCAAAACAGATCTCATTCATTCCACAGAATTCCAAAACCTCAGGGAGTCTCTACATGACAAAAAAGAACTTTGCTTGACTGCTCACAAAAAGGCTTAGATTTTAAGACCAGAACCTTCATACCAACAAAAGATTTAAAATGCCTCCAAATAATCCAAAACAAAATAATATTTAGTTACCATCCCATAAAGTATTAGAATCACATACTTTTTAAAACAAAGGGACTTTATGTTGACACATGCAAAATCATAAAAGATAATGCCCTTTTCAACACTTTCATTGACAGCTGACCAAAGCTGTGCTTTAGGCTCCAGTGCTTTTGTTTGGTTTTGGTGTTTGTTTTTTTTTTTTTAAAGAAAACAGACATCAAAATATTGCAACTAATGGTGCTACCATAACCTTCCCTCTCATTTTTATTCACGTTTCTATTAACTTTCTGCATTTTTTGTTAAACCACGGCTCAGAGCACTTAGAAGATATCTGTGCTCAATACCTTAAACCTGAACAGAAGTGTGTCATGGGTAGGTACACAGAAAATCAAGAAATGTAATGCTGCCATCATTAAATTGTTCCATTGGAAATACCTACATGAAGTGGTTCTCCAGGCACTATGGTACAAAGGATGATGAAATGCCAAATACACTGGAGTTTCATGCCTGAATACTTCAGGAAACGATTTTATAAAACAGTCAAAGTTAAATTCCACAGCAGCTATATGAATGACTCTGTGCATTACCTACTTGTAATGAAAGGCTGTGAATCCGTAAATCCCGCTATTTCCGAGTCCTCCCTTCTTTTTTATTATAAAACTCTAAGCTACAGTTAATGATAATCTTAGAAGTGGAATGAAACAAATCAAAGCTCCTTGCCAAAGCATTCCTTCTTGTTTCATTTGCAATGATGAGGTGGTTACTCTTCCAACTAGAAAGGATGTAAAATTAAAAAAAATAAAAAAGAATTCACATAGAGCAGTCAAGCATTTCAAAGTCAACCAGGAGCAACTGCATTTTGTGTGCAAAATATTACTCACATTGAAATCAAATAAAATTTAGACTGCAAGTGAATTGCACAGAAATGTAAAACCAAATTTTCAGAAATGACCTCAGAACCAGCATTACTGCTTGGATTGTTATGGGCTTGAAAGGACTGTGTGGGTTTCCAAACAGCAAGAGACAGCTTTGGCTACTCCATCAGTATGAAAGAAATGAGCAGGCTCAAAATCCAGGACAACTAATATTTGTATTCAAAGACATTTATACTGATAAATATGGGTTTTGGTAACAAGCAACAGTACAGTCTGCAATAACATATGCAGCTCTATTTTGAGAAGTCTAGCGAAATCAGCTGGGTTATAAAAATCTCCAGCTATAGTAGCTTTACTGTCCAAATCATCCCAAAGCACCAAGACTTTACCCAGGCTAATTAAAGACTTATTGTTAGTCCATGTCCTTCGCCTGCTACTTAAACCTCACCACACTCACATGCTGTCAGCATGATATTAACTGTTTGAACCAGAGTTTTTACTGTTAAACCCTGTTAATTCTTGTTAATTCTAGCATGTTGTTTCTCTGTGTATTTACTGATAGCTTGCAGATAACTTTTAACGCAGAAATGAGTTTGACCAAAAAATATATTAGAAACATTGTATCATAAGAGTACACAGGATCTGTGCAACTGCTTTCTCCTTATTTGTGCCACAAAGCTATGAAACTAGATTTGAGTCCCACTGAAGGCTGATCAGTATGTGACCCATCCATGGCACGAGGAAACAACAGAGAACGCATAACACTGATGGCGATAACGTGCTAAGAAAACAGTGGTAGATGCAGAACATTTGAGGTGTACAGTAGAGAAAAAATTCCTTTACATACAGTATGGGTTGCACATTGTATATGCTATTACTGAACAGGAAAATTGTTTTTTTCCTATGTATACCACAAGTCTTAACTCTTATTGATACAGGCTCACTAAAGCATTGTTATTGGCTCCCTCTTATTACTGGAAGCTCCTCTCCAGGTCATATGTAACTTCCCCCCTCTCCCCAAGCTTCATCACAATCTCAAGATTCCATAGCACAGCCAGGTCCTTGTTTCTAACAAGAAAACTCATAACACTAACTTTTGGTCTTTATCTCTACATGCAAAACTGTATCATTCAAGATTCCACAAACAGCTTTTATTTCTTCTAATTAAACTACTCATTCTTTCTTAATATTCCTGTTTTCATTTTCTCAAGTTTAAAATGCAACACAATGTCATGCCACACAAATCCTAGTTAGCATCATGTTGATGCTCTATGTGACACCACACAGATGCTTTCTTGTCTGTACTTGTTCTATTATCCAATATTTCTATACTTAAATGAGTATCACCAAGTAACAATAACACTATAGTGCAGCAAAGTTAAAGAAAATTCTAGGAACTTTCAGACAGTCTCTTCTGATTTACTTACCACAAGTTCTGAAAGTGAAATGTTTAGCATTTTTTCATACTGGGGATCATTGATTGATACTCAAATACTTACTGAATTACTGCTTAGTACCAATACTGATTTCACAAATAATGACAGTAATAGGATCAACACAGATAAAAACAGAACAAAAATACAGAGCAATCCTTGGGTCAAACTAAATGAACCTAAAAACGTTTGGAAACGATCTTCTGTAAAGCTTGTTCACAACACTGATCATCAGCAACGTAACAGATCTACATCCCACTGCTCATAACTCTCAATAATATTACGACTAGTAACATAATCAGTGGCGTTTTAAATACAGAATTGCATAGTAAGTATAATAACTCAGTCTTAATAGACTAAGTGGTTAAGATACTGTTTGCCAGTTGAGCTCTGGTAACTATACCTACCAATTCTAAGACAGTCTCAATTCCAAAACAAAAACTATAAACGGCTGAGTGACTTCTATCACATGCCAAGTATAAAAAAATTTCATTCATAACAGAGCAAGCTCAGAGTATGTCTATTCTGAAATTACAGGCCATATCAATTCTTCTCCCAAATAAAGGATGAAACTAAGAGAACTGCAAATATTTGTAAGTTGTCTTGTCTTTTTTTTTAATCTACTTTTTTTCAGCATTGAAAATTAGGTGCGTTTGAACACGTGCACTGAATAATGTTCATATGATACACATCCCTAGAGGCGAAGAGGATAAAGGCTGCCGTCGGTGGGCCTTTCATCATAAAGCTTCTAAAACAACATAAAAATTCATTCCTGTCTTTTGTTCCTGTTCAACCACTTCATTCTGACACTAAGTTGTTACCACCAGGCTCCCCAAAAGAGGAGTACTTTGGTCAAAGGCCAACATTGGTTATCTTCTCCACGCTGCTACGAACTACTTCCCTTTTCTGGATCTGATTCAGTTTGCTTAGTTTTTGAAGAAAACAAAAGCAGACAAGAAAGTTCTCTTACATTATCTTAATATTCTGTACTTGCAAAGCAAGTTTCTAATCAATACTTGCTGCTATTAAGTTATTCTGGGCAAAACCAACAGAAAAATCAACTTCCAGTTTTACAAGTAAAAATGTTTCTTTTACTTGTACTACATTACCGATCCTTCATAGAGCAAAATGTCCATCTACAGCAATCTTGAGAACATTAGGTCATTTCATTCCATCAGCAACATAACCAGTTAAAGACGAAGTATTTGCCTCTTATGTAGAAAATCAGATTAAATAAGATTGCAAATTTTGGACATAAAACATAATAGGAAATCTCAACAATACATTTATTACTGCCTTCAAGACCACCTGCTCCCATAATAGATGACCAATGTGTCTAAACTCACATTTAAGAGCAGAGTGGGAAAACCGAGTATTAAAAGCAGCCATTACTGAAAGTTCCTTACGACATACTAGACAGGAAAAAAATTTACTTCACCATCAATGAGCTACAAGATGATTCAGATGATCCTTAATTATATTTCATTATTACATAATTTATTTCGTTATATCATAGTCTCAATAAAGTTTAACAGGTACGGAGCACTTGCAGTAAAATGCTTATGCAGTAGCCAGAGTAACACCTGTGTAGTATTTGTCCCACTCATAATAATACTTAAGTACTAGAACTTGGAATAGTTCTTTAAAGTCACTGGTTCTTTTCCAAGGAACATATAACACATTTTAAATACTGATCTTACCACTCCTGGGAAGATTTTCTGCAGCCTGTCTGCTGCTGCAAGTGCTTTAGGCTTCCCACCGCTAAGACAGTCTTCAAACTCATACAGTGGCTGTCGTACTGGATTGGAGTAGGAGATCTTTGCATTGTCCACAAATGTAATCTTCCTGACTCCCCAAGCCTAAACAAGAAAGTAATTTAAATAATGATAAGTACAATGGGCTTAGCCATATACTTTTGAGTAATGCCAGAAACTGAAGAGGAGTTTTGTCCAATTTTCCTAGAAAGATCAAGCTACAAAAGTTTTTGAAGCTATTTAGAGCAACAACCTTGCACTTGCACTGAATTAAGAGAACAGAAAATTTGGTCTGTTCAAATATATCATTTAGCAGTAATCCCTCAAAACCCTACTGAATTCAGTGGGATGTGGTAAACATCCCGGAAAGTAAATATCAGCACAGTTACTTACTTCAAGTGCTTCACCGTGAATTTGATCGCATTAGCTTGATAATTTGTTCCAGAATTTCTTGTTCAATCTTTTTTTATGTAAATTCAAAACAAATTACTATTCTGCTAAAGTTTCTCTTACTACCTGCTATTCTACTATTAGCAGAACTTCAAGTTATTTCCATTGGCTACAGATCTTGCCTCTTCCCTGCAATTTGTCAGATCAACTAATATGTATTTCGTGTACATTAGTACAGAGGAATACAACCTCTTACATGCCATGGCAGCTGCTCAAAAAAAAAAAAATCATACAGAATTTATGAGAAACAGCAGATTATTTTTAGGATTAACTTAGGACTTACCATCAAGGTCCTTGCAACACTACAACCCAGTGTACCAGCTCCTAGCAGCAGACACTTGGCAGACACAATTTTTTCCAAATCAAGAGTAGGCACCAACCGCCAGCACATCAATTTCAAATTAAGATCCACTGATGATTCTGCTAACCTATACCATGAAATAAATGGCAACATACTTCTGAATGTTCTTCTGTTTCTCCAACAAAGCAATTACTTTTATTTCAACTGAGTAAGTTCAATACTTTTTTTTTTTAAAGGAGAAAAAGAATTCAATAATTCAACATACAGGTAATAGGAAAAACAAAGTCCCCCAAGCATACTTCCACCTAATAATAAGGTGCATGGCAAGCAGATCGGAAAAAGCGGGCTTCCTGCATTCAGTTACATCTGTCCTCAACATGAAATATTATGCTTGCCCGCTAAGGAATGGAGTCAGTTCTTTGTGGAAGTTTTAGAATGAAAATGAGGTAGGAAAACCATGCTCAACCTAATGTCAGATTTTTGTATTCATCGGAACACAGGGTGTTAAAACTCTCATCAAGTCAGGTCATCACAAATCATCCGTAGAATAATAACTGGCACAGGAAAACATCAGAAGAAATAAAAAAAAATTTCTATCCAGAGCACGACTATCTCATTCACTCTCCTGCTTCCTCTGTCCAAAGGAGTATATTGCTTCACACAGAATGGTAATGCTTATCCCTCTACTCTCATACGACTCCTTAAAATTCTTTTGCCTTTCTTGTCTTCAAATCAGATACGCATATAAGTTCTCAGATTCCTGACAGTTTCATTCCCTTATACATCATAAATTTTTTTGCAATATTTTGCAATATCCAGTACATTATTTGTCAGACAAGGATTTAAGATTACCATTGCCAAGGATGGCATATTACCAACAGTCTCTACGGGAATTAACAGAAGCTAGCACGCATACAAGTAAAGAAGGTCAAGTTACATTTACTTAAAGAATTAAGAGCCCTCAGATGAACCTTCTCTAATGTTTATGAACATACTCTGAATTGCCACAACTGCAAGACAAAAATGGCTTAGCTTGACAGGTAAAATACGTTAACCTAAATCATCAGATCAACACACTCCTACAGTGTTTCAAAGTCAAGAACACACATGTAGTCAGTGAAAGCGGATGAGCCAACAGGCTGTGTAACTAGACTGTTTTCAATCCATTGCCCATACATTATGTGCAGAACGATAAAAATTACTAAGGTCATGTTTCATGAGCACTTTCCTGTCACACCCTAACAATTCCAAAAGGCTGAACTTTTCTCCATGCTTATTTTCATTATATTTAATGACTTGCAGGTTACAGAATTCAATGAAAACCACAGGCCGATAACACTATGACCTACGTTCCACTCAGTTTTAAAAATAATGCATTTGAAATTTTAAGCTAGAGTCAAAAATTGTAAACACTTCTGCTGTCTGCTCTATTAAGGTCCTTACCTCCAATAGGACTGCCCAAAGTATATACAGTATATGTTACCGTATATTCTCACCTAATAGAGACAGACAGTCCTTGCATTTCACATTTCAACTTGCTATGGCTTAAGCCCAAGTAAAGAAAACTACAGAAATTTAAAAGATAATACACAAACCTTTTTGGATCCATGCATTCACTGAGATTCACCATCCTTGGACCCATGCCTCCCTTTTGGTTTTTCTCCCATCCAACAGCTTTTGGACAATCTGTTTGACATATTAAAAAAAAAGAAGGAAGGAAAGAAAGAATGAAAGCCTTAATATTGCAGGGTAGAAAAAAGACATTTTGTTGGATTTAACCTTGTTGGAAAAAAACAAATTCTAAACCTGTAAGTAAATAATATAGTATATACAAATTTTGCTGGTTTATATCAACTGAAAGCACTGCTTCTTGGAGAAGTGCTTTACTCTCAGGTGTCTGATGGGCTGCTTTTGCCTGTTCAGCTTGCTTCAAACCTAGGAGAGAGATGGCATCATTCCTCATCAAGCCTCCGGATCTTTAATGTCAAACAGACTGCTATGTTCAGAACTCAGTAAATTCAGAATTCAGAACTCAGTAAATTTTGCCAATTCATATTCCCTAGACCCCATCTGTAAATTCAGTAAAGAATTACATATCCTAATTATATAATAATTAAACAATTCATAACAATGCTATGTCAAGCATTCAGAACTTCTTGGATGAGGTAGAGAAATTTTGTGATACTGTCCTGTACACAGAAATTAAGTCCGAGTTTATGTTCTAACGTTACAAGTTTATTGCTTTAAAATACATCTGCCTACTATGGGATTGAAGAAACAATTCCACTCTGTGGCAGACTTCTACCATTTTAGACATAGAAAGTTTGCATCACATAAATTCACTATCACATGCATTTTTTTCTAGCTAAGGGACTGTATACAAATTTAACAAGGAAAAAAAGAGACTAATTGCCTGGTGTTTGTATTTCACATGACACCAGGAGGACTTTTTTTTTTAATTAGAGACGAGATTTAAGGAGGAAAAAATTAAAAGAGAATATTCTCTCTTCTTTTTTGAAGAAGGAGCCATTTCCTTTATAGACATTTAACAGAAATTCAAACAATTTAAAATCCATTTGAAATAGGCATAAGCAATGATTTCGTAGTATTAATTTATTTTTTCCACCTTCACAGTGATTGAGGAGGGAGAAAAAAAATAGAAAAGAAATTTTTTTTTTTTAAATGGATTACCTGGGCCAAGGGCGCTCCCTGGAAGTTTTATTTCAAAGATAATGCTGTGCGTTATGTCTCTCACCCCTTGCAAGGTCCGATCTCTGAAGCAGAGTACTTCAACTGATTGGAGAATGCTGCCCCTGCAATTTAAAAAAAGAAAAATAGAGAGAGAGATGCAACTTCTTTAATAGGAAAGGGACCTCTTTTAAACACTATTTCACACAGGTTTCGTCTCTTGCAGATTCTGAATAAGGTTTTTTCTGTTAGTACTGGAACACTGTTGTTCTTACCAGGTATAAATAAAAACAATTGCTTAGCATGTGAAAAGGACTAGTTTGTTGTGAAACAGCTTAAAGAAGTAACGCTGTCAGCCTGTCCTCTGTCATTTATACAGTGCTGCTGGACAAATTGCGTATTTAGAGGAATAAAAGCAGGGAAGCACTACAGCACACATCCGGTGACATGATGTGCTTCACCATGGCACAAGCAAGATCCTCTTAGTTCTCCATATAGTATCACTTTTCCTCCTTATGATTCAAATTCCCAAATCAAACAATTAGAACTTTAGTGCCTAAAAACCTCTGAATCTCAGAATGTGTAAAGCTCTCTAGGCACATCTAGCAGCCCAGAAAACACGATACCTAAATGAGCATTTCTTCTCCCTGCTGTGTGCCTTGTAATAAAATGTAAAAGTCAAAAATATGAAAATGCAACTTTTAGATTTTTGTTACAGCAACCCAATTTTATATGATACTTTAAATGACACTTTTTTTCAAATACCAGAGTTTAAAACTATGTCCTGTCTTCTGCCCAAGAAAAAATTCAAGAAGGTACACTACAAGGAAACCTAAGAGTATCTGATTTTCAAAATTTAGGTCTACTGTGACTTTGCACTAATTAATTATATAAAATCATAGAATACTTTAAACAAGATTCGAAACAGCTAGAGGGAATTGGCAGGGTCTGAAGCATGTATTTCCAGGTACATGCATGCATGTGAGGACTAGGAATAACAGGAACTTGTGACTGACAGAAGTAAAAAACAGAATAATATGTAAAATCAGAATCATTGAAGGTGAGTCATGTCAAGGTTAAAAGTTAAATCTCAGGTGGGTGATATGAGTAAAGTGCCATGGGGGGAAAAATGCCTAACTTGATATCAACCAATAAATAATCTTTCTAGGAAAGAATAAAATAGATACCATTTGTGGGCTGCCAGGATCAGGAAATTTCTCAGTGGCCATCCTGGATAGTGGGATAAATTACATGGATCATAAACTCCAACTGTCACCTGCAAATAAAATTGCTCTACATGAGAAGTCATCTATCCATACTGATATTCAGTTCACGGTAAAAGTTATCTGGCATTTTTAATGTAAAACTTCTGGACAGAGAAGGCCTGAACACACATTTTATATATTTACAAATTTTTCATACATGGTCACACTAGATTTCAGTCAAGCGTTTGCCACAGCTTTAAGATTTGTGCAGTTTAGCCTCTTTATGGACATTCACTTTTCACTACAGTATGTGCATCTTCCTTACCCTTCTTAAACACACCGTTATGGGAGAAGCCCAATAACTGAAGCCTTGCTCTCAAAACAAAATTCTGTATTGATTTTGGGATATTCAAAAAGTGAAAGGGGACAAGCCAGCAAGATGTCAAGTCAAAACAAAACCAGCATAAAAATCACTTGTAAAGCCAACCTTCAAGATGGGATGTAAATAAAGAAACTGGACATTCTGTCTCATATTCAAGCAATGTAATACTCGTAATTGAGGCATCTAAACAAGGAACTTACTTCACAGTCAATGCAGAACCAAAACACATCCAGAGATTAGAAAGATGCCACTGCCTACCTTGAGATATGCTGAAAATCTGAACTTGGCCATCGCTAGTGATACCTGTGTCTCTCATATCTACAGAGCTCTTCTCTCCTGCTTCTTTGCCTATAGGTGGACAACTCTACCACATCAGTGAGGTGTCCCTAGGAACAGTCTGAAATGCAGATGAACCAATCTAACGGATGCAGACAGGAGAAACAGGGGCCCACTCCCCATCCCTGCTCCCAGCCATACACTGCTGCTGCTTTGCAACTGATGACTCAAGCAGGCATAAAACCCTTTAGTAAGCTGATGCAATTTCATAAACTAGCAGAAAATTAACTCAGCAACGGCAAAAACATATTTTTCTTCCACGGGAGCAAGTTCACTTGGCTCATTGAAATACAAACAAACTCTACAGGCAGTATGGATGCAATAAATCTTATCTGACAGATCTAAAATTTTGGCACTTCCCTCCAAAGTGAATGTTAATGAAGAAACATATTCCAGATGATTATAGATTTCTCTCATCTTGAGAATGTCCCTATCTAATTAAGTATACTCTTATCTGTGACCCATTGTTGTAGCTATACTACCATTTAAAATCTCAACCTTCACATTCTTATTTTATAAAGAAGAACTGTGGACCTCTTAATTTCAGAAAAACAAATTTGGAAAAGCAAAAAAATAATTGAAGATCAAGTATTATAACAAAGAACTAAATTACTTTTATGAGGTGTGACAGCACCTCCTTAAAAAAAAAAGTCTTTTTTGCACTTATTAGCTCTTCACCATAACTCAGAGTTTTGTTTCCTTACACTTCAGTGACATGCAAGATAAAAAAAAGTTTGAAGTTCACCAAAAATAAAGACAGTAAAGCACTCAGAAAGACGTAGCAAAGTTCAGCAGCTGAGCAACTTGATCCAAAATGGAATTCCATGTACATAAACACAAGCCCACCACGCCAGTCAACTCTTGCTGTTATAATTCTTCCCTAACTGAAACCTATGAACAATACTCACTTTACACTCAAAGGACATGCATGATCTCTGCATTTAACAAGAAGAAATATCTCAGCCTCTTCCGGTGCACAACCCATCTATCTTCCAAAATTACAAAGCATCTACCTTGAACATTCTTGTAACATGTACATGTGGCAAAACACACACTGAAAGTTGAAAACTCCCATACAGTATTCCCTGCTTACTACAACCAACAAATACATAAAATATATGAGTACCAATTTTTAGTACACAAACAATAAAAGAAGGGGTTTGCATTATCATAGCATTGTAGGTAAAGTGGTTAGAAAACTTTAATCGTTATGGTAACTCTTTCATAAACTTACGTTGTTTCTGTTTTGATAATGAGGGAGACCGAGCATGAAGAACTTTGTTTGCAAGCTGACTGTTAATCTGAGCTGACTGTAACTGGGCTTTTGCGTAAGAACTAGAGACACTTGACACAAAAATCAATCCAAGCTGCTGGTCTTCAGCTATTTACCCAGTCTATTCATTGGTCAACCATTGTGCCCAGCTCAGTATTATAGACACTTTTCAAACCATTTGTAAATTAAACATCTGTAGATTATAAAACGACATAACATTCTTATTACCTTTCCCCCTTGGTCTTGGAAGAAACCATCCCACTTTTTCAGCAGAGATATCGCGACAGAATTGTCATGATACTTGATTAAAAAGTAAGGCAAGGCTGTAACCCTCTCTTTCTGGCACAGTTCATCATATGCTTTCTGAAGTGCTTGAATCTAAAAGCAAAAAGACAACTGTAACCAACAGTTTTAACGATCTTATACAGAACCAGAGAAAGTGTTTTAGCATCTCGGAAGGCTAGTTCACTCAAATAATCTTAGAATATAGCGTATTCAGGAGTTTTAAAGCCCATTATGACCACAATAACTGAGATCAAAAATTCAGTTGCAAAACCAGCATTTGTCAATGCAAATTTTAAACAGAAGCATTATTATCATTGCCACAAACTGATCTACCAATAGAAATTAAAACAAGATAAAAATCTCATTCTGATGGTCACAGTGACTTTACAAGAAAGTAAATCTGTCCCTCTATTATTGGCAAAAGAACAGAGTCCCATTCAATTTATTTTGTTATATGTATTTTCAGTGTTTAGTTGAAACTCTGTCTTTGGATCATGACAGGTATTTTTACACTATTTATTACTACAGAACTAATGAGGGTCTTCTGAGAAGGGGGGAAGTAAGCATTTTTCACTGAAAAAAACCAAACTGCTTCTCATTGATTATTATGCCATTAAAAAGCCATTCGAGGTTCTGCATCAACTTCCGTCAAAGCAAAAAGGCAACATGGGCAAGCTGATTTTTTTCGTCCTTTTGCATTGTAATATGAACGAAACTACAAAAAATTGTTAACTTTTCGCCTAAAAAAAAAAATCTTCCCTATCCAGTTCTTTTTCTTGTCCAATCATGCATTTTATTAACAATTTTGTAATTGCTAATGAATTAGCTCTCCCAGGGGATGCCTTTAAAAAAGTTTCTTAAAAATATAAAAACCGAGCTATATATTCAATAAGCTGTATATGAAAATTAAAATTAACATAATCACCTCTTCAAGAATTGTTTGCCACATCTGCATCTAAATGAATAAAGCTGAAGTGATGTTAAGCTGAGAGATTTTATACAGTAACGAGAAAAGAGGTAAACAAAAAACCCACACAGAAATAAGAAAAGTGAAGATTTTAAAAGAAATTAGATTATCAAATTAATTCAGTATATGCTGACAAAAATATTAAGTTTTACAGTCCACAAAACTGCTTAGTGCTACAGACTTCATAACATTTAGTATTCTGAATACCTGATTTAATGAGAATCTGTCACTAAGACACACTGGTTTCTCAGTTATATGTATTCCATCAGGGAAGCAGAGAGCAGGGTAGCAAAACCAGTAATAGAAATGATACTTTTTTAAATCCTAGAAAAAAAGATTTGTAAAATTAGATAATAAACGTAGAAATCAAAGTAAATTACGGTTTGGAATACTAATCATAATTGATGGTTGATGATAACCACATACTAACCACAGTTCTCTTTACTTCACAAGGCACTGTGTCATGATTTTAGAAAATAATAAAAAATACTAGAAGACTTCCCTTCTCTGCATATGTTTTTATTTAAGATTTAAACAGACAATGTGTGTACAATACTTCAGTTTTTGTTAGCTGGAGAATTATTTATTAAAACTTTCAATTTGTTAAACATGAAACAGTTGCTTTACTTCTACTAATATCTACAAGGCTGTCAGAAAACCTTACACATTTGTAGAAAATAATATGAGATGGCAACAGCATTTTTAAAGAATACATCCTAAAATATTTTATATCTGTACATGAGAATGGTTTATGAGGATTTTTTTTTACATGTTTTCAGACATTTCAAAATGTCTGAGAATGAGCCTGGTAACATTAATATGCTAACACTAATACAGTATTCCTCCTAAAAAGAAATTACTTCATCATTTCCACTACAATGCTCTAAGTATGAGACATATTATTGTTACTCACTGCGAATGTCAGCAGCAGGAACCTGTTCAAGAGCATAGGGTTTTCAAGAGCAGCTCCAGATTTTATTGATTCCCATATCTGTCATTGATTGTGGGGGACAAGAAGGAAGAGGAAGGGCAGAGAAACAAAATACCAAGGTAGCATGAGATCAGCTGCAGAAATCTTTAATCCTTCCAGCTACCTTAAAAATACTGAAATGAGCATCCCCAGTAATCCACTCTGGTCTTTTCCTAACTAATCTCATCCATGCTATTATCTATGCTAAAAGGATTTTAAAGGTAAGACACAGACATGCACTCTCCAACACAAAAAATTATGGAAGCTGGGGAACAAGAGGAGCATTAGTTCACGGATCAAGCACGGAGCATCAAAGGAAACAAAAAAAACCTCATCAGGAACAGTCCCTCATGTATATGAACTACTAACACTAGCACAATATAGAACATACTGTGATATTAATAGAACCTTTTATTGTACTCTCATCTTTTTCATTCATGGGATCTATAGATACTAGATATGTGAGTAAGCTACTAGGAAATTTGACCAAAAAAATAGCAACTTTCTTGCAAGAAGGCAGCACACTGCATGTCGGTGAGACAAGAAGCTATACTACTTCTATGAGGCAGATCTGTTTGACCTTTGTCTTAAAAAAATAAACAAACAAACAAAACTCCAAGAGTGAATAAAGCATTCTGATCTTCCCAGTTTCCCTAAAGGTAGATATTGCACTGTACCTACCACTGGCAGGGAAGCACTAGGCCACAGGAACACAAAAAATTCATAGCCTTGAGTGAAGATACGCATGAAAACTTTGCTACTCAAGGCCAGCAGGCAGACAATCAATCTAATTCAAGAAATCAAGGACTGGTCAAAGTGAAGTGTCTCAGAAAGAAAAAAGTCACCTTAGTTTGATTTTCACTTCTCCCCAAGCCACGACATTTAATTTAGTTAGTTACAGTGCAAGCAGACTAGCCCCTTCCTTTGACATCCACCTTTTTCTTGCTTTATCTCAGTCTTCTGGCTGTTCTGGAGCTTCCCCATCACTTTGTCACACAGATGTATTGCAGTAATCTAAAGTTTAAACCAGACACTCGCTGGTTTCTGGGTGTCAAGACAGATTTTAAAAATGTGCTCTACAGAATTCAAGTCACTGGCAGCTCCAATAGCACTGTTAAGCTTAAAATGTCTAGTAGGCCTAGTAGGATGCTGAATGAAGTCCTCCAAGTATAATTAGTTACTTTCTACTCTCTTGTAAAGAACAGTAAAAAGCAAGCATCAAACTATTCCTCCCAGAATAAGTTAAATCCTGAGGCTACTATATGGGTGAGTATGGACAATATCTCCAACATTTTGCGGTAGAGACTATAAAGCACTTTACCGGCTATTTCCAAACCCTTTCTACCAGTTGATTTGATTTTTTTTAATCTTACCTCATTTGCTTCTTTTTCCAGAAGTGACTTCTTATCACAGGATTTAAAAGTTTCAAAAGTGTTGGTATTAAACAATGTTCCGAAAGCAGGACAGCAACGTGCTGGTATTGAAGCATTCCTGAACAAAAGAAAGAAACCTCTGGGAATTGGATACTAATACCTTTAACATGATCAGCGGTAGTAGCAGTAGCTATCCTATGGTGTAAGGTTGCCCTGAAATTATCAAATTATGAGGCACAGTAACAAAAGTTAACGACAGTTCTAATGAAAACATTTTTATCATCATAATGCTTTATTGAACATGGATTGGTATAAGAACCTGTGCAAACACACATCTACATTATGACTTCAAAAATATACCAGGCATCTGTATTATCTCTAAGCAACGTGGCATTAAATCACAGATTGAAGATTTTAAAATTCTGTTCAAATATAAACTATCCATGACAAATGTGATTTTCACTAAGAAAAAATTAAGACTGAACTTTAGATGTCAGTATTTTATTCACATAAAGAGTTACTCAGTTAAAATTTTATGTTTAAAAAGCATCCCAAAGGAAGCGTAAACCAGACAAAAGATTGAGTAGCTTTTACAGTTTGTAACATCATCAGCTGGAGAAGCTGCTGTTTGCAAATGCAGTACATATTTTTCCCCCTTTTTGAATGCAAGTTTCGTAAAAAACCTACAACATTCCCTTAATTTATAGATTCAATTGATTTCGTTGACTCCTTTCACATCGTTCTCCCAAACTGATATTTCTGACCACTGTTAAAACTCAAATACAGCAAATGTTTAAGTTACATAATAAATACACACGATGTAGTTTCCAGAAGTTTTTAAAGCTAAAAGGGAACTCTTCATGATCATCTAAACTGACTAGTTACAGTACAGAAACAGAAGTACAGAAAATTACTACAGTAGAAGGAATAATTAAACACTACATAAATGGATCTTTCATAATTTTATTTTTTCATAACATTTTGAGAGCTCAAATACCATGGTACCATCCATTTTTTCCTAATCTGAAATTCCTGTTCCCAATATCACAGCTTTCTTCCAATTGCCCTTTGCTGCATACGCTTTCAGTATTGTACTTAGAAGTTCTTATATAAGAATTAATGGAATAATATCTCCTAAAAAACTACCTCAAAATGCACAAAGCCTCACTAGGCTCCTAACATCCTCACCAAGCAAGGCAGAGAAAGTCACTTCTGTGATTTACAACTTTATAATCCACCAATTTAAAACAAACAAGACACTAACTATGAAGACATCTGTTCCTATGTTAGTTATATTAACTTAGGCATTTGCTGGAAATGAAAACCATGTGGAAAAAATATTTCCCCTCTCATCTCATTTTTGCTGTGTACACTGAGTAGCTTTGGTTTACCTTTCACTCTGGGAGTAAAGGCAAAAGTACAAAATTCCAGTTGTAAAGGTTAAATATTTTGGAAGATATTACAATATAACAACTAGGGATTGTAAAAACTATTTTGAGATCCTAATCGTAATGATGAATCCTTAGTAAATAAAGATCTAAGGAAAAATTTGACCAGAAGTCAGATGACTGAAATATCCTCCCTTACGTAGAAGAGCTGAAGAAATGGAAAAAAATGGTATTTTATATAAACATATATACAACAGTCAGTGAATTTGAGACTTATCAGCATATTTTAAACTTGGCCCTTCAGATGAATATACTACTTCAGAGACAGGGAGTTAATGTTTGCGACTCAGAGCAGTCTCTCCACTGTTCTAAAGTTCATGACAATGTGTATTTATTTTCATGTAGAATTTGTCCAAGTAATATTATATATCAAAGCGTTACTGTTATGCAAGGAAAGTGTCTTCACATACAAATTAAGGTAAATCACAGTACGTACTTACATATCAAAGGCACTAAACTCCAATGTCAAGCGAGCTGGCAAACCCAAAGGATCACCTGGACAAAAAGCAACAACATGCTTCTTTTAAACTGAAATACATAGATTAATTTCCCTCTTTTTGTTAACGTAAGTTATAAATTACCCACACACACACCAGAATTCACAGCTCACCCAGCCATGTTTTCTAATGTTTCAGCAAAATACCTAAAATGTTACACATACTACGTTTGACAGGAGAAACCCAAACTACGAAGCAAGATGTTCAGTTTCTACCTACCATTGTAGTAGTATCCTTTGATAACTTTTGGGGTCTCATCCAATCGATACTCATTGAGTTTCTTCTGGGTTAGTTCATGCCAGAATCCTGCATCCAAGGCACTACTGAAGGGAGCAAACTGCAGCTTTGAGATTCCAGGATCTACAGCATGGTGCACCTCACTACTGGCAGCTGCCATGATTTTAGTTAATGATTGCTGTTAAACAGAATTCTGTAAAAGCAGATATGCCTGATAAGTATGTACTCAGTTGACTCATGACTCAGTTGACTTATTACTCATGACTACTCAAAGCTTCTTTTTAATACATTTTGTTGGTTCAAGTGGAGAAAGCCTTTCTCCTCTGAATATCTAAGTAACTCCAAATTTTAAAATCATTGATCAGAGGTCCTTTCAGTCCAAGCAAAGTCCTTGCAATTTCTTGTATGCAGAATTATGAAAGGCAAGTATATGTTCTGTTTGGCCAAGTTGCCTAGAAGGATTAAATTTCCTGACAGACGTTCCAGGACTCCTCCTATTACTTAGGATCTCCATCTGAACTATGTACTTCTGAGTTATATCTTGTATTGTGCTGCCACAGATAAAAATAACAAAATGCTAAACACTGTATCTGCATTCCTTCTGTTATCTAGATATCCATCTAAAAGCCTATTAGTACTATCTAAGTTCTGATGGCATTTAAAGTCCAAACTAACATTTCATTTAGCTAGGTCTTCACACTCAGCCTGTGGTGAGAGTTGAACGCTCATAAAGCATTTAAAAATGGACAAGTAAAGCTAGCAAAGGGAAACTAAAACCAAGAAAAGTCTTGCAGCCAGTGAAGGGCAAAGCTGGAAACAGAACCTAGAACTTCCTTAACAGTTGCGCTAGTCATTAGAAAGTCAATGTGATGTACAAGTCTAGGTTATTTCCTTACAGTTCTCTCCTAAAGGCCTTTGCGTATGGGCAGCATTTTTTTTTTTAAATAACCCAAATCACTACTCCACATTGGCTGAATGGTATTCCTATAAGCACATAGTCTTCAATTCACAACACTTACAAATTTCAGAATTTTACACGGAGTAAAACATCTAAACTGGGCTGTCAAAAGTCTTTACTTCAACTAGACATAACAGTCCCCTTGCTCCCGTTAGCAGCAGCATTCACTTCACTGTGAGGTGATACAGCTCAATCTGCTTATCTTCTTGAAAACTCATCAAATAAAAATGTTGCTCTTAAGAACCCCCTTTACTTACTGTTAGTGTTCCTCTTCATGTCTATACCTACACATATTAAGATGCAAGTTTCAGAGACATAGTCCATGACACAGAGTATTCAAACATACACCTAGCAGAGGAATGGTCCTCCTATTAAGCGTTCCATTCTGTCTTTGACTATCTAGCTAAGATAAGCATAAATGATGCAAAACAAGGATTTCTTACATACTAAAAAAAAGGTTTTAAAATATTAGTTTTAAAACTCCTCACAAAGATATGAGGATATGCTATTTATCACAACACATCCATCTACCAAGTTAGTAACTGCTGCTTCCTAGGTCCAGAAGAGAGATCAACAGCTATCGATTCAGGTTTTGTTCACAATGCTTATCAAATCAACCATTTGAATCAAACGGTCTTGAAATGATTCCTTCAATTAACTAATTTTTAAAGACTAAATGTTTTAGTTTGCACAACATAATCCCATGTGATTGCCTTTTGTTACTGATTCTTCACAATACCCATTACCCTTACACATGGATCAATTGTAGGATTTTACATACAGAAAAGTCAAAATAAGGTGCCCACATAGCTATGTTATCTGACACCAATCTAAATAGATGCATTACAGTTTTGCTGACTGTAGCTTGGATTGAATTGAACAGTTCCAAGTTTGTTGTCCTGTGAAATCACTTGTGCAACAGAAACAGAGCTTACATGCTTTTCTTTCATGCTTTTCGGAACAGGGGGAAGGGAACGAGAGGTGGTTTTAATTTCTTAATAACTGCCAAATAGCCAGCTCTTCTCTGAAAGAATTTCTCAAATGTGTCAAAGTTAATTTGAGAAAGACAGTTACGCTTTTCCTTACATGATACTTCCTTAGACAAAGTCGTAAGTGTAATCCAGCTATACCTTCTATACAGCCGGTTCACTTTATCTCCTTCGAGAGTAAATGCTCTCCTTAGTTGCTGGCAAGTTGTGAAATGTAGTTTTCCAGGTATAGGTTTGAGGTTTTCCATATTTTCAGAGCGAAAGCTCTATGTTTCAGTTCTGTCATGATGTCTTGCTTTAACTGGCATATTGCAAATATGCCATTTTGTTCCCTCTGTACCCCCCCCCAGGTTTGTTGGTTTTTTTTTTTTTTCCTTTTCTTAATTTTTAACAGCAGCTGGAATTTGTGGTAATGTGAATTTTGATAGCTTACTTAAAAAACCTCTGAAATTTCTTTTCATTAGCATGAAAAAAATCAGTCACTTTCGTGAAACTTTGCAAGTATTAGAATTATAAAGAGCAGAACTAACTGCATGGAATTTTCTGACCATTTTTTTAAACCTCTTTTTCTGTATGTAAATTGTAGAAGTAGTCACATAAATTAGCAAGCATTTAGCTTTTACTACTACATAGCTCTTAAGCCTTACAAAATTTTTTGTTTTGCAACTCAACATCACAGAAAGCTCATCATAAAACAGGCAAACAATTGTTTGTCATACAGGTGTTATCAATAAGTCAGATTACATGGTACTTGATGCCAAGACTTCCATAATAAAACTTTTATTCAGAGGTTCAATAGCTGCCTAGTCAATATTAATATATTAAATCCCTCCTCTGCTTTTTTCAGAAGTTTGGGAAGGTATTACTTAACACTTTTTTTTTTTTTAATTAATAACAGAAGGCAACATAAAGTTATTACTTTCCTTGTCAGACAAGCTCTATTAAAACTAGAAGTTTACTAATTTTTAATTTTCTTTAAGTTAAACATTTCAGCAGTGTAAAAACTATGTGGTAGGCAATAAAAACTTCTATACCCTGGAGAATTAACCATTAAAAAAAGCTGATGTTCTTTTTCAACCTGTTGAACAGGTAAAATTTTCATTTTGCTTTCTTGTTTTGTTTTTTTGTTAAAATAAGTACATGACATACCCAATACTAAAGTATATTGTCAAACATTTTAAATGATCAAGAAGCCAGCTGACAGTACCTAGCAGTACCTGAGTAACAAACACTGAAAATACCAGCCTAAAAGCATCCACTGGGAATGAATTTCAACACCCTACTTATTTTCATTACTACTGTACCTAAAGAGTTATTATTATAAAACTGAAGGAATAAAAACAGGGGGCCTCACTATACTATGCAAACAGAGAAGCATATATAACTTCTGATGTATTGACATTTTTGAAAATATTCTTTAATGCACTTTGATGTAAATACTCACTCACATGCTTTCTTAATGCAAGACCAGTAAGCCAAGATAAATTTGTGCAATGAATTTTAGAATGCTGAAATAAGAGATGAAATGTATACATTTTGTAGAACTCGCATACAGAAATTAACATACAGCTCTAATAGTAGTAACAATCACAGAATATAATAAAGAAAAAAAAAAAGACATCCAAAACTTTGAATGTAGAACAAACTCTGAGTTTCAAAAGAACCCCGTTGAAAAAATGTGCTTGAAGTGAAAAGATTTACCAGTATACTTTTGACACTCCTAAGTTCTGTGACCCGTAGGAAATTTAACAAGTGTAATCAGCCAGGATAACCCAAAGTAAAGATGCACTATCGCTAGTGTACGTTCTAGCACTTGTTCTTAAATAGGTAGGCATTTAAAGCTGATCTACTGGAGGAATATATGAAGTGAAAGACACACCAAGACTTTTAATAATGTCAGACATTATTAACATAGACAGACATAATTAATCTGTTGTAAAAGTATGATTAGCAGTTTAACAGCATTTAAAACTATCATGAAATTACAGGTTTTAAACCAAATTCACATAACCCCCTAAAACCTACAGCTTTTTTACAAAACTTTTTATTCTGTGGTCCGGAGTTGAGCATTTTGAAGACCTCCTTTATACCTAGGCGACAGAGGAAATTACTATTTCCTACCACTACGTGAGGGGCACTTTCAGAACAGCCGGTTCTCGGCTGAAGGACGTTAAGCTCATCTGACGTCCGTTATCAAGCCCATTTTCTTCCCGAGTCTCCCCTATTTCTGCTAACATTATTGACACGAAAAGGCGGCCTTTGGCTCCTGGGGCCAACCTGCTCCGCAGACTCCCGCCTCCCCGCGCGGCGGGCGCTGCTCTGGGCGCCCAGCCCTGCCGCGGGGCCCGCCGCCGCCTCTCGCTCCTCACGCCGCCGCAGGAGCGGCCGCACCACACCAGGCGGCCCCCGCCCACCTCTCGGGTCTGCAACCCCAGCTCCCGGCCCACCCGCCCCGAGGCGCTCCCGCCCAGGAGCCCGCGGCGGGCCGTGCCCGGCGACCCGAGGACCCCGGGAGGCACCGACCTCGAGGGGCGCGGGGGCGAAGCGGGAACCCGAGGGCGGCGGGAGCCGGAGGGCAGGCGGGAGGGCGCGCGAGCCGCCCTCAGCGCCCCCCGCGCGCGCCCTGCACGCGCGCGGACCGCTCACCGGCTACACCGCTCTTTACTTCCTGCATCGCCTGGTGGCACGGCGAAGTGACGTCACCCCGCCTCGGCCACGTGACGGGGAGGCCGGCGCGAGGCGGCAGTCGTTCCGCAGGCGCCGCGGGTGGGTGGGTGCTGCCGGAGGCGGGCCCGCCCCGTCCCCCCAGGCGGGCCCGCCCCGTCCCCCCAGGCGGGCCCGCCCCGTCCCCTCAGGCGGGCCCGCCCCGTCCCCCCAGGCGGGCCCCTTAGCGGAGCGTTGGGCTCCTGTGGCGGCACGGATCGCTGCCGCGCGGCGGCCTTACCTCAGCGCCCCGTCTGCCCCCGCCGCGCTCTCCCTGTGGCGGTGCCCGCCGGCGGGCACCGGCTGCAGCCCAGCCCGCCCCCGTCTGCCCAGCCCGTAGCTGCGTGTACCGAGTGTGCGAATAGACGAGCTCGTTTCACCGCTCGTGGCAGCAGTGGGAAACGAGGCGGCATGAGCTAAAAACTGCCCTTTCCTCCGCTCTGGTTGTGACGGCTGCGTGAGTCTGCGCGAGGGAGCTCTGGTTTGCATGTGGTCCCGGTGTTCTGGTAAAGAAGAGCGCAGGATTCAATGGGAGCGAGCAATGCATCCCGGCAGCTGTGAGAAAGAACCGTGCTGGGGCCGAGTTGTGAAAACAGAGCGGGTCAGGCGTGACCATTTCCCTCTACTGGGCAGTCCTGTGGCTGCGTCTCCACTTCTGTGTCCCCCCTCCAGCTTCCCCAGCGCAAGAGAGAGATCACAAACTGGCAGGAGGCCAGCAGAGGGTCACTAAAATGGTCTGGGGGCTGGAGCATGTGACGTGAGAGGCTGGGTGAGCTGGGTTTGCTTCGTGGGGAGGAAAGGCGAGAGGGGATTTGATGGAAGTCTTACATAACCTGAAGTGGAGAAGATGGAGGCAAATTCCTCTCAGAGATGCACAGCAAAAAGTGGGAAGGAAAAGGGCACATGCCAAAACAAGGAAAATTCCAAATGAATATATCGAGAAAAAATTGCCTAATGTGGCTGGTTAAGCACTGAAATAGGTTCCCAGAGAGACTTTGTAACCTCTGTTCTTGGGGACTTGACTGCACAAGCCTCTGAGCAACATGATCTAACTTTGATGTTAGCTCTGCTTTGAGCTGGAGGTTGGACTAGAAGGCATCCAGAAGTCCCTTCCAGCCTAAATTTTTTAATGAGTCTATATTGATTTTGCAGATCTAGAATACAAAACAAAGTATGTTTTCTACAAAACAAGCATTACCTCTTTAGGTAGTTTATATCATTTACCTATCAGGGAAAACAAATTTGCCAAAGCTGCCTTCTATTTTGGAGCACACAATACTGCAGTAACACCCGTATTGCAGAAACTGCCAGCAAAATTGGGAGTAAGCCTCAGAGGAAAAGCCACCAAACAGATAAGCATGGGTAAGGTCACATAAAGACAATCATTCGGGCAGCATTGGGGGAAAATATTAATTGCTGCTAATTATGCAAATTTAGACCTGATGTTTGGATGGAGGACCTTGCTGTGGAGCATGGGCTGAGTAGTCCTTCCAGGAACTTCACAAATAAAACAAATTGGAATAAACTTGGGAAGTTTGCTAGAGGTGCTATACTTTGAATCCAGCTGCATTACATCAGTAAAATTCTACAATTTCTCATTCTGCATGCCACTCACTTTATTAGTATTGGTAATGCCTTTACTCTGTTGAACACTTCTTAGTGTTCATGTTGAACATGACTTAGTGCTGCAGTTTATTTCCCCAAGGCTGGAAAAGATTTTATTTTATCACTTTTTGGTCTTTGTAATCTCTCTTTACATGAAATATAAAGGGAACATAGATGACATCCCATCAAAATAGCTGGGGTTGTTATCCCGTCTCCATCGATCTATAACCTAGCTTAGATTCGTAGTCTTTGAACAGTTCCAGTTTCATAACGTGGTTTATGAAACAGCTGTCAGCACATAACATAGGTCCTGAGAAATAATACCAATATGGGCAAAGGGACACTCTTCTGTGAGCCCACATCCCCATATGATCTCAACTAGACATGTTGTACCTGAAAAGAAATCAGAACCTAGGAGTTAGATTCTGCACAACAGTTGTAGCTTCAGGGAAATGGGAGGTGCATCTGGTAGGCTTGCAGTCTTGTACTATCATTTTTTGTACAGACTAGCTGATCTGGGAAATAGACTTGAGATTTACACATGAAACTGCTGATGTATACATACGAGCACACCGCAGTGAAGTCTTACAACGTAAGAGAAAGAGACAGCTTCAGTCAAAGATCTCTCTGTGCCTGGGATCTTCAGGGAAGTGGCTATAACAAAGTTAATCTGAGATTTATGCTGGGAGTTGATTGATTGTTGCAGGTATAGAATCATAGAATTATTAAGCTTGGAAAAGACCTCTAAGATCATCCAGTCCAAACCAAATAGTTTACCTTGTGAGATCTTCCTATGAGCAAATAAAAGTGTCTCTAATAAACATGAGAATAGTAATCAACTAGAAGACAGGCTCTTTAAAAACAAGGAACAAATCTGTTGGGTGTTTTTGACATGTATTTCCATAGGTGGGACTTTCAATTTCCCCACGCAAAATCTTGCAGCATGGGAAAATCATCCTAGAATTGAAGATGAGAATAAAATAGAAGCAGATTCAAACTCATCCATTCTTGGGGAATATGGACTCAACATGTTTTGGAGAAGATAATTTCTCAGAACTATTTAGTTCAGATTAGATTCTGTTACAAGTTTTAGTAAAAATAATATTTATTTAGACTTATATAGTGCTTTCCATTTAAGGCCTTAAATGGATTTTAGACAACGTTCTCAGTGAACAAGATCATAAAATACAGGCAGAACCTGGCAGAACTATTCTATCCATTTATTTTCAAAAAATACTGTCAAAAGTCCACTAGTCCTATGCTGTACACCTATTACTGCTGCAAGGGTGGGACACTGCAAAATTAAGAGTTTGTTGTAGCAATGAATACTAGAATCAGTAGTGGAAGAAAGCGGGAGTATGCTGAACGAGGTATCATCTTGCATCTGCCATGTTGATAGACTTCTGTGAGCATCGTCACAAATTTCCCTGGCACAGGTGGGTGCCTCTCCTGTGAGCGCTTCCATACGATACAGAGAAACAGTTGTCACCCCTCAAAGAACTGAGTTGAGGGATTATTTGTTTCTAGTAAGGAGGAAATTAGATTGCCAGGTAGGAGACCTGAGTTCAGGTCCCAGGTCTGACTGTGTTGCTTTTGAAGACTAAGTTATGCCTGATTAAAAACAAAAGGCATTTGATTTTACTCAAGGCATTCAATTTAATTACACAGTAGGCATTCATTTTAATTACACAGTGCCAATGTATAGCAATGGGTGCTGCATATTTCTTTTAAGGCATGTTTTAGTTGAAACATAGCAGAGTTTAAACACAAGATATCTTGGTAGACAAAACAAAATGATAAGGGATACAAATATTGCTAAAAATGGAAACATTGTTAGACTTACCAGATGTCAATATGGTTTTAACCATTACCGTACACAAATGTACATCTCTTTCAGTGGGAACTCCTATACTTTTTAACTGATGGAGATCTCAAATGAAAATTTTGTAGTAGCCTCGTATGTGTGCTCATGTGTCTATGCATGTATAGAGTGTACATTCACATTTGATTTTTTATATTTCTATTTTAGACTGTAAGATGACCATGTAGAAATTATTTATTCCGGTATCAGGTATGTATCATTTTTAAAGATAATCTGGAATTCGGTATCAGGAATGTAAACTATTTTCATGAGCTATTTCTCACACAGTGTTAACATTAATTGTTTTTTTTACCATCTAATTCTTCAATAGACAAATAATTTGATGAAAATTAATAATTTTGTCATTGTACTTAACGAATAAACAAAAGTGAATATGTATGCATAGTATTTAAACTTAACTTGGCATTTCCAAATGACCTAATTCTCGTTCTGGTGGAGGGAATGCATGCACTGAAACTTTCAAGTGTGTTCTTACACCTCATCTTTAGAAACTTAAGCCATCCCAGCTAAGTTAGGAGGATAGTCCCCTAGCATCCCTGATAGCAGTGGAAAGATACAGCAATCTGCAGAATTTGGGACCTGCTCTAGAACTATTCAGAGGTGTCTACGGTGCTTCTATATTAATATCTTAGGATTAGAGATACATTTTTTAAGTGAATCTTTCAGTCATTGTCATTTGTTGTGCTATCACAAAGTGCATTACAAAGTGGTCTCTCAGAGAATGTAATGGAGTCCTTTTAGGTGATGGAATGAAGCCAAAATGTGCACCTACACTAATGTTTCCTTTATTGAGTGCCACATTTCCTGAAAACAATATGGGAAAAGAAACATGTACTAGATGGCAGGATCCACTTGCTAATTGCACCCCTCCTTTAATTAACATCCATAATACACAGTATTTGATGCAGAAGCCCAGAATTCTTCTCATTACCCACTAGATGTCACCATTGACACAGAAAAAATTGTGAGAATATATTTTTCTGCCTCTTAAAAGCGAGGTTGGTTGTTCTCACCACACCTTAATCAAAGTAGAACTCCAGTCCAAGAAATTCCAAGAAATTTGTTATGTTCTCTTAAAGCTGTGCATCCTCTGACCTTGTTTATTAACTGGAAAACATTGAAAATATTTTACAGGAAACCACACCTAGGATATTCTCTTGAGGCTTAGCCCCATGTGGTAGTAGGCTTCTCCATTCCTTACCCTCATTTGCTTTCCTCTGCTTCTCTTACATCCAGAGCCATTTGAATTGCCTATTCAGTAAAATAAACTGAATTCACTAAAATAAACTGATACATCTGTTAGGTACTGTTAGGTACCTTGCTAATTGGAAGTTTAAAATAGGCAGTATCGCGTTTTCCTATTTTATTATTATCTATTATAGTTATCACATCAGAGAAGCCCACTATGACAACTTCCCCTGTCTTTATTATTTACACAGTTACATTAAGATTATGGATAAAAATCAAGGGAGATAAAAAATATTCAGGCAGCATTATTTGCCTAGATTTAGCTGTTCTGTGTTTGAATGTTCTTTAATTGTACCAGAGTTATTCTTTATTATAAACATCATAACTTTTAGACCAATTTTCAGACCAATTTTCAGGGATTTTGTTTAGGTTGCTCTTTCATGTATTAATACATTTTAAAGTCCGAAAAGGCAATTGTCATGATCAAGAGGATAGACTTCTTGATAACTCTAAGTAGCCCTTGGGTGAGCATGTTCCAGCAGTGTACATTAATAACTGTAGCTGACTGAGTGTGCTGCTTTTTTATTTCCTCAGGGATCACCTAAATTACCATCCATTTTGGCTAGAATTGCTGTTGCATATCATAATAGAAAAAAGATCATAATGGCTGTGAATCTGAGCAATTGTTTGTGAAAGGCCATTGGATTAGAGCATGTGTTTCAAAAGATGCTGCTTTGTAGTCCAAAAGAAGGTGTATTTTACTACTTGTGCAGATACTGCTCTTGCAGTGAGAATGTTGTCTGAATTCTGGAATGAATTTTGCTGCTTCTATATTCTGTCTCTGTATTTTGCCTTTTTTTCTCCTAGATTTGAGTTCCCTAATTGCAGTTTTTCCTGCATGCTACTTGAGATCAAAGTCAACTAATCTCTGAACTTTGTATGATACATTGAAAATAGACTGAATTTAAGTTTATTCCTTTAACACATTCTTCCAATTTATTAAAATGCAGAAATATTAGGGCTTCATTTAATATCAAATACTTTAAATACAACTATTGACAATCAAGTGTTTAATTCAGAGAAATAAAACTGACAGGATAATAATACTTTGAATTTAGTTAGTGTATTATATCAGACATCTATGAGCATCATGCAAACATTGTCTTAAGTGTTGCATTGTTACTGTAAATCTTGTCATATTCACTTTACAAAATAGGCACGTGGCACAGAGGGACTCTAAGTAGCTCAAGATCATTAGTTAAGAGCATCGAATTCAGAATTTCTCCCCCAACCATTAAACTACCATTTTTCGCTTCTGAGGTAATAAAGATAACACACAGAACATCCCTTAAACTCATTCCACCAAACTCTTGACAGTACTCAGTTGAACGAGTTCCAGTTCCGTCAGAACTTTGTTGTTAAGCTAATTGAGCAATTTCAGAAGCAAGAAAACATTCAGGAAGTGGTAAATTCATCAGCACAACAAAATGAATGGGAGTACATTCTTTTTACATTGAACCTTCAGGATGCCTCTCTAACCATCCTTCCTAGAATGTGTGGAAAAGACTTACATAAACACACCATTACATGCAAATATGAATTTAGCTGTTGAAGTTATCTGGTTCTGGGATTTCTTCTTAAAATTAACATACTCCACAGTGTTTGCTCAAAATGTTTCTCTCAGTTCCATAGCAGAAGAATAAGAATGAATGCTTTACTGCTGTGTCACAAACAAGGCGGTACACAGTCTTGAGATACTCGGGCCTGAGATCTCCTCTGCCTCAATTCTCCTCCCCACTCCCCAATCTGTATACTCTTTTTTTTTTTTTTTTTTTTTTTAGTGTAATTGTTCTGTGAAGTTGTAAGCTTCCTGATAAGTTAGCTCATGTGACATATGCCACTGTGTACTTTTTTGCTATGTTTTCTTCCTTTGGGAACAAATCTATGCCTGACTGCACTTCGGAAGAGGGGATTGATTCCTGTTGTGTAACAGGGCATGTCCGTTTTTGAGAATTAGTACTTAGAAACAGTTAAATCAATGGCTGAGCAGTTGAATGCTCAAAGTTGGTAGAACGAACATTAGTCGCAAACTTCTCTGTCAAGGCTGCCTCCCAGCTTTTCCAGATGAAGCTGTTTTTACAGATTCTTGTCATTCAAGTTGTGGACAAGGCCCTGAGCAACATGATGTATCGTCAAAGCCAGGCCAGCTTTGAGTTGTAGGTTGTACTTAGATGTCTTCCTGAGATCCCTTCCAACCTGAAATACTCTATTATTGTGTGTTTCTCCTGAAATATTTTACAGCATTTACAGCATGATTTATAAAATGCAATTAAATATAAAGGATAGAAAAGGTAAACATACTTCATGTATTTTATTTTCTGTTTCGCGAGCTTGAGTTGTTGCTCATGAGTTTGCCTCTTTGTAGTAGGAAGAGTTTGCCTACTACAAGATAAGGATATATGGATTAGTATTGCCACTGCATGCTTAGGTTATTTGCCAACTTGGAGGAAGAAGAAAATATGTGTTGTCTCTAATCAACTATATTCTGTAAGCCTAGAAACAACAGCATTCCCTTATTGAATAGATAGTGATAGTATGTTGAGTATGGAAAGTTTTAGCAAAATTTCTACGACATAAAAATACTATTTTTTTCTCAGTGAAGATAACATGCACAGGTATAAATGAAGCAAGCATGATATCAAAGAGACACGGTAGGTTACAATATGACTTGACATTTCAAAAAAGTTCATGATTTGGGGGAAGCTGTAAATAAATAGGGTAGATTTTTTTAAACAACTGAAGCTTCTTTCTTTGACTATGCAAAGTACCTCCTCTTGCAGATCTTCCTTCACAAGCAATTTGTTCCCGTGTTTAATGGAGTAAGTTGAAAGAGAAAAATAATTTCGCCAAGCACAGAAACCTTATTCTATTTCTTCCTTTTCTGTAGCTTAATAATTTACAATCACTGAAGATCTCTATTTGTATCTCCAGTTTTTGTTCTACATGATGAAAGAGGTAATCTCAAATTGTAAAACATGTACAACAGTGTAACAGTTCTGAGATTGCCCGAGTTTTTCAGATTCCCGATCTGAATTAGTTCTTCTTTAAATGTGTCAAAGCTGTTAAATGCACATTTCCCACTTTTACTAACACTTGTTTATAAATTACAGTTTTTCAAAGTCTTCTACTTTATTCATGGTGTTTGTCTTTGAAACTGGAACATTTTGTTTGGTTGAACTCTTGAGCTGCTTTTTAGCTCAAAAAAATCAGACCAATATCAGTGAATGTGAAGGATCTTTTTGAATGTCTTCTTGAAATTCTGGTTACAGAGAGGATACAGGAATGGATTTAAGGTGGAGTTCACATAGCCAAGCCATATAGTGAACATGTGTAATTTCGAAAATTGTTCATGGCCCTGGAAAGCTATTACCATAAATAATACAAAATAGGGACTCCAGCACAGCATAAAGGCTGCCATTATGACCCCTAACTGCTTAGCTGCTTTCCTCTCCCTGTTCTCATGCAGTCCTTGAATGTCCCTTTTGGAATGCAGATTTTGCCAGGTTTTCCTCAGGTAAGTCAGTCCTCCAAAATCCCTGTTCTCAGTCTTTTCCTGAGGACTGCAGGCTCCTTCAGGGTTAGAACTGGAGTCCTCTCTACAGGGTACCTCCTCTGTGAAAGTATGGTTGCCTGATGCATCACTTAAGTCACTGTCTTGTGAGCAAGGCTCCTCTTCATTTTCGTTGGTTTTTGTTACACACACACGCTTCTTTCCTGCTTTATCCAGGCCTGGCTTAGACTGGGCAGTAGTGAGAGGAAAACAGCTCCATTTAAGGACTTTCTTATTACTCTTGCTCACGAATGCCTTTGAAGACTTGTCAGGATTACTGAAATGAAGCTCTGCCTCCATATTTTTGGGCTGAAGGGAGCTTTGCTTGTCTTTGGGAGGGGTGTTCTCATCTAAGATTTGCTTTTGGAGACAAATATTTTGCTTATCCTTTGTCTTACTATGATGCATGGGGGTTTTTTCTGAGGAAGATGGATATGATTCACCGATGAACTCTCGGTGCCGACAGTGTTTTCGAACAGCTCTGAATATTTTATAGTAGAACCATAGCATCATGATAGAGGGTAGGTAGAAATTGACAATGGCTGTCAACACTTTAAACCAGGCGACTTCAGAGAATTCAGTTTCACATTTGTTTTCCTTTCCTTCCCTTTTTCCATTATTAGTAAAAACATGCCATCCTAGGATTGGAATGACCCACAGGAAAGAGAGCAACCAAACCCCCAAAATCATTAGCGATGCTCTCATTTTTGTTCTATACCTGAGATATTTCAGTGGTTGCTGAACTGAACGATAACGATCAATGCACAATATGAAGAGACTGAAAATGGATGCAGTACTGGCCACATAATCCATTGACAGCCAGAACAAACAAACTGGTAAGCCTAGAGTCCACACAGGACTTAGGTGATAAACAATATTTAGAGGCATAACAGCTGCACCAACTATGAGATCTGCAATGGAGAGGCTGACAATGTATAAATTGCCAACTGTTTGCAGCTTCTTTTCAGTTTTCACAGCACATAGTACTAATATATTCATGACAATAGTGATCAGTGAAATGCTTCCCAGGAACACACCTAGAAGAGCTGAGTGAGGGTCAGTCAAGTTCTCTGTTGTGTTTTTTGACATCTTTTGCACAAGAACACAGAATGAAAATCACAGAAGATGTCCAGGCCTTGGAAATTCAGAATTCATTTACACTCCTGGATGAAAACGTGTTGGATTGCTTTGTGATTTTTATTTCCAGAACTGTAAAAAAGAAAAGAAATATGGTCCGTCACTGTTGTACTAAAACAAAGTAATAAACCTGTGCTTCAGCTTAGCACTGTCCCTCTTAGGACTTTCCTAAATAATCAATTTTTACAACATTTTACATATGGGTAATTTAAGATGTGTCCACTGAAAAATACTGGAGCAAGCTCCATGAACCAATCCAAAATGGTTTGCAGAGGTGTTTCATGGGGCTTCATATAATTCTGACCCTAGAGCCTGGAGAAGAGATTTCAGTCCTCACTGTTTGAATTTTCTATATCTTATTAAATAGCAGATCATGAACAAGAACATAAACTACATATTGGCAAACTAATTTAAAGTGTGTTAATAAAAAGCAAATTAACGTGTTTTCTACTAAATAGTTTTAAACAAACCAGTAATTATTCACAAACTACGTCTAATAGTTTGAGAATAGAGCAGTTGGATTTAATTATCCACCAATAATCATAGAATCATAGAATCGTTTAGGTTGGAAAAGACCTTTAAGATCATCAAATCCAACCGTTAACCTAGCACTGCCAAGTCCACCACTAAACCATGTCCCTAACCACCACATCTACAGGTCTTTTAAATGCCTTCAGGGATGGTGACTCAACCACTTCCCTGGGCAGCCTGTTCCAATGCTTGACAACCCTTTCGGTGAAGAAATTTCTTCTAATCTTCTTCCCATCTAAACCTCCCCTGGCGCAACTTGAGACCATTTCCTCTTGTCCTATCGCTTGTTACTTGGGAGAAGAGACCAACACCCACCTCGCTACAACCTCCTTTCAGTTGTAGAGCGCGATGAGGTCTCCCCTCAGCCTCCTCTTCTCCAGGCTAAACAACCCCAGTTCCCTCAGCCGCTCCCCATCAGACTTGTGCTCCAGGCCCTTCACCAGCTTCATTGCCCTTCTCTGGACACGCTCCAGCACCTCCATGTCCTTCTTGTCATGAGGGGCCCAAAACTGAACACAGTATTCGAGGTGCGGCCTCACCAGTGCCGAGTACAGGGGCACGATCACCTCCCTACTCCTGCTGGCCACACTAGTTCTGATACAGGCCAGGATGCCGTTGGCCTTCTTGGCCACCTGGGCACACTGCCGGCTCATGTTCAGCCGGCTGTCAACCAGCACCCCCAGGTCCTTTTCTGCTGGGCAGCTTTCCAGCCACTCTTCCCCAAACCTGTAGCGCTGCCTGGGGTTGTTGTGGCCGAAGTGCAGGACCCAGCACTTGGCCTTGTCGTCTGCAAACTTACTGAGGGTGCACTCCATCCCCTCATCCAGATCATTGATAAAGATATTAAACAGAACTGGCCCCAACACTGAGCCCTGGGGAACACCACTTGCGACCGGCTGCCAACTGGATTTAACTCCATTCACCACAACTCTTTGGGTCCAGCCATCCAGCCAGTTTTTCACCCAGCGAAGAGTACACCTGTCCAAGCCACAAGCAGCCAGTTTCTCCAGGAGAATGCTGTAGGAAACAGTGTCAAAGGCTTTACTAAAGTCTAGGCAGACAACATCTGCAGCCTTTCCCTCATCCACTAAGCAGGTCACCTTGTCATAGAAGGAGATCAGATTAGTCAAGCAGGACCTGCCTTTCATAAACCCATGCTGACTGGGCCTGATCACCTGGTTGTCCTGTTCGTGCCATGTGACGGCACTCCATATGATCTGCTCCATAACCTTCCCCGGCACCGAGGTCAGGCTGACAGGTCTGTAGTTCCCCAAATCCTCCTTCTGGCCCTTGTAGATGGGCATCACATTTGCTAACCTCCAGTCAACTGGGACCTCCCCCGTTAGCCAGGACTGCTGATAAATGATGGAAAGTGGCTTGGTGAGCACTTCCGCCAGCTCCCTCAGTACCCTTGGGTGGATCCCATCCAGCCCCATAGACTTGTGTGTGTCTAAGTGGTGCAGCAGGTCGCTAACCATTTCCCCTTGGATTATGGGGTCTTCATTCTGCTCCCCGTCCCTGTCTTCCAGCTCAGGGGGCTGGGTACCCGGAGAACAACTGGGCTTACTATTAAAGATTGAGGCAAAGAAGGCATTAAGTACCTCAGCCTTTTCCTCATCCTTTGTCACTATGTTTCCTCCTGCATCCAATAAAGGATGGAGATTCTCCTTAGCCCTTCTTTTGTTCTGATGTATTTATAGAAACATTTTTAGTTGTCTTTTATGGCAGTAGCCATAGTTGGTCTTTGGCCCTTCTAATTTTCTCTCTGCATAACCTCACGACATCTTTGTAGTCCTCCAGAGTTGCATGCCCCTTCTTCCAAAGGTCATAAACTCTCCTTTTTTTCCTGATTTCTAGCCAAAGCTCTCTGTTCAGCCAGGCTGGTCTTCTTCCCCGCCAGCTCGTCTTTCAGCACATGGGGATGGCCTCACTCTCAAGGGACTCTGTCAACCAGTCTCCTAAACAGGCCAAAGTATGCCCTCCGGAAGTCCAAGGTGGCAGTTCTGCTGACTCCCCTCCTTACTTCTCCAAGAATCGAAAAGTCTGTCATTTCGTGATCAGTATGCCCAAGACGGCCTCCAACCATCACATCACCCAGAAGTTCTTCTCTGTTCATAAACAACAGGTCCAGCAGGGCGCCTTCCCTAGTTGGTTTCCTCACCAGCTGTGTCAGGAAGTTATCTTCCACACACTCTGAGAACCTCCTAGACTGTTTCCTCTCTTCTGTATTGTATTTCCAGCAGACATCTGGTAAGTTGAAGTCCCCCACGAGATCAAGGGCTAGCGATTGTGACACTCCTCCCAGCTGCTTATAGAATATTTTGTCTGCCTCTTCATCCTGGTTAGGTGGTCTATAACAGACTCCCACCATGATATCTGCCTTGTTGGCCTTCCCCCTGATTCTTACCCACAAACATTCAACCCTATCGTCACCGTCATAAGCTCTAGAAAATCAAAACACTCCCTAACATACAGGGCTACCCTACCACCTCTCCTTCCTTGCCTATCCCTTCTGAAGAGTTTATAGCCATCCATTGCAGCACTCCAGTTGTGCGAGTCATCCCACCATGTTTCCATGATGGCAACTATATCGTAGTTTTCCTACTGCACAATGGCTTCCAGCTCCTCCTGTTTGTTGCCCATGCTGCGTATATTGGTGTAGATGGGCTATTGATCCTGCCACCTTTTTGGGGGAAGAAGCCCTAGTTCCTACGTGACCATTCTCAGGCGCTTCTGTGGTTTCTAACACATCAATAACCCTTGCGTCTTTGCTGCCACATGGCTCTCCGTCCCCTACCTCCACTGAGATGGCAGACTGAAGGACCTTGCTAGCACACCGACCCTCAAACATTGGTGTGCTGCCCCCAGGCTTATCTCTAACGAGCCTGGTTTTATCCGTTTCCCCCTTCAAATCCAGTTTAAAGCTCTTTCAATGAGCCCTGATAACTCCTGTGCAAAGATCCTTTTCCCCCTGTGGGACAGGTGTGTCCCGTCTGTTGCCAGCAGGCCTGGTGTCGTGTAAACTGACCCATGATCAAAAAACCCAAAATTCTGCCGGTGACACCAGGCTTGGAGCCAGGTATTGATCTGCTGGCTCCTCCTGTTTCTTCCCTCATCATTCCCTGCGACTGGAAGGATAGAGGAGAACACTACTTGTGCTCCTGATCCCTTAACCAGTCGTCCCAAGGCCCTGAAGTCTCTCTTGATTCCCCTCGGACTTCTAGTTGCATCTTCATCGCTGCCTACCTGAAAAATCAGTAATGGATAATAATCTGAGGGCCGTATCAGGGTAGGAAGTTTTCTCTTCACATCTTTAACCTGGGCCCCAGGGAGGCAGCAGACTTCCCTAAGAAGTGGGTCTGGTCTGCATATTGGGCCTTCTGTTCTCTTCGGAAGGGAGTCTCCTATGACAATGACCCATCTTTTTTAATTTACGGAAGCAGTTTTGACGCAGGGCATAGGCCGACTTAACCTCGGCGACACCTCCAAGCTAGATGAACCATCGGTTATTGTTCGGTTCCACTTGCAGAGCCTCATCCCTATTATGCAAGGGCACCTGGGGAGGTGGGGGAGTCACGAGGAGACGCGCCCGCTGCGCCGGGCAGGAACTTGTCGCCATTGCCCCCTGTCCCTGAAGTCGCTGCATTCGGCCAGGCGGAGAGAGGATAGGGAGTCCTCCGTGTCATGCGTCCTGTCTGCCTGTTGGGCCTGTCCAGGGAAGGTAGGGCGCCGTTCCGGCAGTCTCTCTCTCTCTCGCTCTCCCTGATACTCCTCAACCTACTCTCCTCCTCCCGGAGCTCGCTCTCTGAGCGGAGGAGCTCCTTCACCCGGGCGCACCTCCCAGGGGTGTGCTCACTCCTGCTGTCCCGTACTGGCCTAAGAGCGGGCACAGCCCGCAGCCTGGCACCGGGGCAGCAGCGTCTTCCACCGGCGCTCGCTCTGGGAAGCTGCGGCAGTCGTGGTGGGTGCAGAGCTCAGAGAGGCCGTGGCTTTCTGCCAGGTGGATACCAGTGCTCCCTGCTCGAGCTGGCAGAGCTTCAGCGCCCTTCCTGCGTGCCCTTCTGCGCGAACTGCCACCCCACGCCCTGTTTGCCCTCCCTGTTGGCGGCGCTCCTGCTCGCTAGTGCTCCCTAAGGGCTTCTGTTACACCTGTGGGGGGCTTGGCCGCCATTGCTCCTGGCCCGCCCAGGTCTCGTCAGCCGCTGTGGCGCGAGCTGCGGGCTCCCAGCAGCTCTCTCGCCTCCCCTGAGGTTGCCCCGGTTTGGGAAACACCTCTGTGCACTGCGCTAGAGTGCTCCGCTGCAGATCGTGCCAGCATTGGAGCTGCTCGCCTCGGCAGAGGCATCATATGATGTCAAGCGACAAGTATTCCAAACAATGAAAAGACTCCAGCCAGTATACACCTTTAGCCGATACAGTCTCAAATAACTCCTAAGGTTGCAGGCAGTGCCTATGTTTTCACTGGTAGGCAGTCATTCAAATTACTGGTAATGAGTAATCTCTTCCTACCCAATTTAGGCTTACATAGGTTTCAAACATTTAAAGATGGCAGCCCTGTTTTATTTCAAATACAAACTACTAAAAGTTCAGGGAAAATAATAGGATTTTTCAGGATTAATAAGCATCTTGCAACCTCTCAAATATATATAAATATAGAGTCTTTTAGGCTGAAGTTTACGAGTCATTCAGGTGCCTAAGAAACATATGCAAGAACTGTTCTCCAATAACTTGGAGAAGCCACGTCACTCCTGCATGCTTGTTGTTGCTGTTTGCTGCGTTAAAGTGGAAGGTAAACTGGAAATAAGAGGAGCTGAGACTGAACACATAGCAAACCTTTCCTTTATGCCTAAGAAATTTTTTTAATAATTAATCTTTAATAAATGAACTATCTTTATTTGATTAGAACTTTGGCATGAGCCATGTGTAGAGTCTTCAGAATGAAAATTCTTTCAGATCTTCTATATCTCCATGATTAGAGTGCCTAGGAATTCCAGTACATGCACTGCAGTTACAAAAACAAAAGGACAACCTACTAAACACTCACCATGGCATATACAAAACCTATTTTACAGTGGGCCGCATTTGCCCAATTAGGCTTGTTTTCTAGTCACATTCATTTCTACATACTATTTTGCACGTGTTTTCAAAGAGTGGCAGATTTCATTTGTACAGACACAGTGCTGTGTAGCTTTATGGTGACTTGATCTGTATCGGGAAACAACTATAGATGCACGCTTCACTTGTGAATGTAGAGGTTATATATTGAGATCATAGGCCTTAATTATAAAATGTGTTATTTCTTCCATTTTTTAACACAAGCATAGTAACTCAAATATTAGCAATAAAAGGGGAAAGGATAGAAGGGAAAGGAAGGGAGGGAACGTAGAGGTAAGAAAAGCACCTTTTCAAAATTGAGTAGATATGCTATTCCATTATCTAGAAATTCTCTATGCCTTTGGTATCTTCTGCTTCCCAACTGCTAACTTCATGAGTTGATCTAAAGTCCAAAAAATGATTAAAATATTTGAAGTCATGGAGCGTATGATCAGTTGACCAATTGTATCTCCAGGATACATAAAAAAAATTGAGGGTGATACATATTTCTGCCATTTTTCTCTTACAGTGCTTGTCTGAGTTTATGTTCTGGTAAATCTCTTAAAGCAATGAGGAAGGAAATTGAGACTGTAGACATATTAGCTCGAAGTATTTACACAACTAACACTGAAAGTATGTATGGGATTTCTCATCCTTGTTATTCTAAACATGGTCAAAACAATACAATGCAATAGATTATTCAATGCTGATTTCATGCTAACTTTATCTCTTTCTTATTCCAGTAATCAGAGTTGAAGCTAAAATGTTTCTGTGCTTTCTTACAAGAAGTCAAATTCTTTCTTCCTTAAGCTTTACTTACAAGTGCCTGGTATAATGAAAGAAGATGTATGCATGGGAGCAGTAGCATCCATAGGCAGAGGAAATACATACACTGTGCAGTATGAGCTCAAGAGCTGTATTCTGTAATTCTGTATTCTGTACAGCCTTCAGGTTCTGTCATGTATAGTTCTTCAGTGACAGCTAGTCACAGATGTCAGAAGATCAGAGAGGCCTCAAGCATCTCCTGTTTGAGAACGAGAACAGAAGTTACTCCACGGATCTTAAACCAACATGTCTGATGACAGAAAATGGTTATATCCCCGTCTGTCATTGTCTTTCTTTCCACAGCTATACACTGTAACCTCTCTGCTGCAGTTAAATATATGGGGCATGGGGCATGGTCAAGTCAAGAAGTTGATGTTAATTGCTTAAGAGACCTCATAAATAAATGACTGATCTTCATTTAAATTTATGGCAAAATAAAGGCAGAGAAGGCAACTTTAACTGAGTCTTCAGCAGAAAGAATAACAGCAAAGAAAGGTACCTGGTTAGACAGCTCTCCTCGGTCATTTGTGAACTGCATATGGAATAAAACATAGAGCAGGATACAGTAAATGCTATTGACTGCTTCCCTGCCTTTCTCTTTAGCACTGCTGCAGTGAGATAGGGTAGGATTTAGGAAGCTGCAGAGCTTGATCTGGATTTAGGAGTACTTCTGCTCCAAAGGCGGCACAAACGTCTAGTTTTTCAGCTCATGCTCCACTTTTATTAAAATGTCTTTTATTAAATGACAAAGCTTGATTACTTTTCTGTTTTGGAAGAGCTTATACAGGCTATAAAAATCCAAGAATGAGGTCAGGAGATACAAATCATTTGAGAATGCTAAGAACAAAAAAAATACAGGGTAATGCATTTGCTCTTTTAAAAATACACATGCTAACAGGCACTCTGTATTTATAATGGAGTTTTATAATGTAATTTTCATGACAGTGTCATCTAAGCAGTTCATAGTCCCTGATGGATTTTATCTTCTCTGCTTTATAGACAGCTGGCCATGTAGTATTAAATTTTAAAGTGAAATTGAGGAACAGGTCAAAGTGATCTGCTAAACATCATCCAGTAATGTTAGATCTAAAACCAGCCAAGGCTCCCTTGCTCTCCAAACAGTGTCCTAACTACTCTACTGTTTTCTTCTGTCTAGACTTTGGGTCTGTATTCATTCAGACACCCTAGACAAGCAATGTTGATTTAGAAATTAAATTTTCTTTTTTTTTTTTTTTTAACTTTAATGCAGTGCAAGCAACTTAGTCTGGCTTTGACCTCTGACATCTTCCATTGCAACAAGTCCACTTACATGATAGGGTCTAACGTGACTGGAGTGGGACTATACCCAGTAACAAACATCTACAGTATTAATCGCTGCAACAGGCTTGCAAGAACCATTTGCCCTACTCTAGAGTGAGTGGACCTTGAGGCTGGAGTCAGATATCGAAGCTTTACAGTAACACTCCATTTTCCCTATTGAACAGTTACTGGTTTTCACGTATGATCTTTTACAACCCTGACGTTGTGAGTATTCTCCCACCAAAGATAGTATTGTAAGGGTCTGGGTAATTTATGTTTTGGAGTATGTTAATGAGAAAAGAAGCCACTCTAAGAGGTAACTGGAAGAGGGTCTCCATACCTTCAGCATGGAAGTTGTGTACCCAGTACATACTTCCTACCTATCTAGTTTTATTTGAAGCCAAATCGTACCACTGAATATCTGAAAAAGATATACCAAGGGATGAGTTGGCCACAAAATGCTTAGAATAGAGCAGAAATGCAATGTTGCCTTTGTATGACTTAGTCTTTGCACCTGTCTCTTTTCATTCCCTAGCACATGACACCATGTGCTGCTGCTGTTTCTGCCTGAGATCTTTCAGTTCATGCAGAATTCTCCTTAACAATAAGTTATGATAGGCATTTAGCAGCATATCAGACATACTGCAATCCCACTTATGTGTGTACAGGAAAGAGAATTTGGTGGCTTTCTTGAATCTTCTAAGGGCCTGAAGAAGGCTTCCAACAAAGGAGTCTGTGCATCTTGCACCCGTCAGTGTCCATGCTCTCTCGATCAGGAGTAAGTTGCAGAGTGCCTACATCTCCCTCTCCTACACAGGCCAACAGAACGGTACAAGAGAATGCAGTAGGCTTCTCCTAAGAAGTAAAATAGCATGCAGAGAAGTTGCATTTCATTGCAGAAAGGTTGTGTGATTGATCAGTGCCCTCTAATACCGCTCTGTATTTGGAGTGCTGGCCCTTATATCATGGTCTTGCCGTCTATTACTAAGCTTATGTTGACCTGCTACATGATTGCCACTCTTTGCTAGAATTAGCACATTTTGCTACACAACTTTGTCCAGTGGAAGATAACTAGAAAATAATAAGCCTTGCTCCATATTATGAAATTCACTGATCGCCTCTTCTGTGCTCTAGGGAAGATTGTAATCTACGCATTTTTTCCTTAAACTTCCTACCATCATCATTAGTAGTGATGGCCCCAGATATCATCAGCAATTAGTGATCATCAGCAGTTAGTGATCACAGATAGCAGTTCTGTGATTTGCAATAGCAGCTTCTTGCTCTTCATTGAAGCACACACCATTTTGTAGTGGTTGTAGACTGTTTGTGGTATATGTACCCCTGTTGAGGGGCTAGTTTAATTCCTTATCTGTAACTCAGTTCCAATAGAGGCACTGTAATAAAACTGAATAAATGTGTTCTAATGTTTGGACAGTTTTAACTCTCATTACACTGAGCCAAAGCTCACTAATACAGAACAGATTTTAAAGAAAACAATCAGCCTAAGATTTTGGATAGCTCTTTGGAATTTCTAAACCCTGACCTCAACATGAAATGCCTTCTTTAGTTTTTAGTGTCTGTAAAGAGCTTTTTCTACAAGGAAAATCAGCAATTCTGATTTGTTTGTTATTGTATCACAGTGATAATTCTTCCAAGGAACAAGAATCTACTGGGAGATGCTAAGTGGATGCCTTACTGACTCATTAGTGCAGGTGCAACGTATGAAGTCCTGACGAAGTGGGAGTAAGTTTCTAGAAACAGATGCTGGCATGTCTCTTATGATAGGTTTTAAAGAAACTACAGCTACAAGAGGAAAAGGCTAGGCTAGAACAAAATTCTTGTTCATCAGACTAAGTTCGAGGCAGAAGGTAAGATTTGATTTCAGATGACCAGTGTTGACTATGTTGTATAGTGACTAGTGATTTTTTTTTAATTATTCTTTAGGTGTTGAAAGTGTTAACACACTAGATTTTTGATTAATTTTCCTCTCAAAGACTTACTTATTTCTCTGTAAGAAAACAATCCCTAGGCAATGCCTGCCAATATTCAAGGAATATTTTTGATAAATAGTAAATGAAAAAACTTGATAACCTGCCTGCTGTTCCCATTCAAATGACCCAGTGTCTCAGTCCAGGAAGGACCAGCTTTTCTTTCAGAAGAGTGTCTACCACTATCAAAGGAAGGACTGGATTCCATCTATGCTTGAGTTGTCTCTTCTAGTTAGTCTGAAATGAAAAGACTACATACTCTGAAGCTTTAGTGTCTGACCAGTCAAATTTTGTCAATCCTTCTAAATTGTCCTCTTCCCTCCATGTACCTATTTTAAGGACAGTGAGAATTATAAATGAATCTTTTACTATGTGAACAAACAACCCAGCCTGACTTATAAATACTTTCATTCCTTGTTTATATTATGACTCTTCCTTTGTGTGAAGAAATTCTTAACCAACAGATTTGGACATCTGGCTGTCTAGTTTTACATAAACTTGTATTGCATGCATCTGGTGGCAGAGAATTTTCAGTGGTTCTTGATGTAAATGCTGTCTTGGGGAAAAATGAGGTCAGAACTAATGTAGCAGATGGACACTACCGCAGATGTGCTGAAGTCTACTTTACAGACTAGAACGCAGGGCGAAAACTGCACTCTGAGTTATTGGATCTGTGATCTGCAAACTGATTTCAGGAGTTGAACACCCTGGGAAATGGTGCAGACCTTTAGTGTGCCCGTGATGATTGGCAAAGGTACTGTTCCTAGGGAGAGTAAAAGGCAGGCAGGCTGTTTCTGAAGCCTTCTCCATGCTTTCACTTCCAGAGAGAGTGGATGGTCCAACGCTATAATTACTGCACTTTTTCCCCTTCCAGTTCAGTCACTTGTCTAAACAATATAATGAATAGGCTATACAGTTTCAGAGCAAGAACAAAGCAGAATAGGAGTAACGCGGTTAAATCCACACTCCTAAGACATATTTATTCAATTATCTCTAGGAATGCACATGACAACTCATTTTAAACTACTTTAACTGAAGGCTCCTTGAATTCATTTGTCCATTTGTTCTGAATGTAGTACACTGTGAATGGTCCTCTCACACTTAGAGCAGTGAGTGGGGGACCACTTAATGCAGTATTGCAAAGGGACTAGAGCTAGGTCATCACTTCTGCCCTTCTATACAGGAGGGATATTGCTCAGCTGTGGTGTGGTCTGTGGCGTCAGATTTATCCTTATTACTCTAACTTGGATGGTGATGTTCTGAGGATAGCAAGCAGACTTTATGAACAACAAAAAGAAAGATTGTAGAGCCTATTGTGAAGGGAACTTGAAGTTTTTAAGTAGCTTTGTGAAGTCTTTCAAGGAGAAAACAAGTATTTATGATTACAACTGTATGATATACTGAATTTGTAACTTGCTTATGTAAGAATATTTTCTTTTCAGTCCAGTGATTCTACTGTGCTCTTGCTATTTTTTATTTGTATATCTGGATATTAGGGCACAGGCTGTCAGGATTGCAAATAAATACTTCTGCTTTTATTTAATTGAGGAAATAATACATCCAGTTTCCTGAAGTGAAGCATAATTCAAAGAGCAAGAAAATGTTTGGGCAGGCTGAAAGATTTGAAAATATAAGCAGAAGTTCAGCTTGGGGCTTGTAGATGATGCTTGACTTGATTATACTTGATATTTTCAGGTTTTAGTTTTTATAGAATCACAGCAGTTGCTTCTACAGCCACATGCATCAATCAAATTGGCAGGCTACATGCTGCTGTCAACACAGATTTTTTCTGATTGCGAATCTTTATGCTTTTATTTGGCTGGGGGTCCTGGCTTTGGTAGGAGTGAAATTATTTACAGTCTTAGCTATCTGCCAGCAAAACATTTAGACCTCCATAGCCTTCTGAAATCAAGTTTTAACACGAATAACACAAATCATTATATACAGTCATGCTATCCTTCTTATTTGCATACGTGCATCCTGAGTCCTTAGCTTTTTATAACAAGCACTGAACTTTGTGAGGAGATTGAGTACTTGAATCTGAGTCACCACTGCACTGTCTGAGCTCAAATCTTGATTAAGATGCTGTACTGTGTCTGCTTGGAAGAAGACTTGCCTCAGAAATAACTGTCTCCTCTGGTGTTCTGACCTTCCCCCCCCACCTCCCCCTTACTGATGTGCTGTTCTCTTCATTGGATTAAGAATACTGTCCTGGATCCGATCTTTAATCTTCCTCTAGTTTTGCAGTCTGAGATCCTTGGGTAAGGACTAAGTGTATATGTTGCTGTTGGATTTCTGGTGGAGGGGCAGGGAGGGAAAACTCAGCTTTTAATTTTGTGCAGTGAGAACAAACATGCTCATTTTACCATTGACAAATTTCTTGGGGTCATTTAAAATTAGTGTTATATCATTAATATAAAATTTTGCCATTAAAAAGAAAAAACACAAAACAACCCAAAAAGCCTGTGTAGAGAGTTCTGTTTGGGATACTATAGGAGTGTACCTTTGCTGATCTTATACTCTTTCCACTTTAAAATAGCATGCTGTGCTGCTCATACATGGGAGGAATTCAGTTAGTCCCAGAGTTAACTAGGGTACTTCTGTGGCAGTGTGGTCAGTCACTTTCCAACTTAACTGAGAAGTTAAATTATACGCTATTATGAATACACATCACTGCAGGGGAACTAGACAAACTACTATAACCTGCCGAAAGCAAATTATTTCTGTAAAATATAGAAGCTTATGACTTCATGGTACAAATGCAGCTTCACTCTCAAGCAATTGAAAGTTTGAGATGTTTATTACTTCAGTTGTGCCTACACAGGGATACTGATTTGAAGCCATTTGGCATGAAAAGCATGATTTACTACTTGCTTATGACTTGTCTATGTAGAGAAACACCTTGTAAAAGAAATATTCTGAAACAAATCTAATCCAACCCAGTTATTTAACTTAAGCTGATACTGACTTTGCATCCTTCCATCCAATCTTACGTTTCTGTTCTTGGGCACTGCCAAACAGAAGAGTTTGGTTTCAAAACTTAGACTCACACTGTAAAAGCCAGTTCTGGAGTGAAGACTGATTGTAGAAATACTCCTGTGGAGGTTCTTGCTATCATTAGCGTAACCAGAGCACCATCAAAGCTCTTTTCCTTGAGACAGGGGTCTGTCCTGGGGAAAACTTCATTCTTTTTTGATACTTGCTATGTGTTCCTGTATCTCTGTGTTCTGCATTTTATTTTTTTTTACTAAGTTGATTATTTGATCTCCCTAGATGACAATAACTACAACTTTTACCATATGGTTCATATACGATGTTGAGAATATGTGAACCCAGAAGTATATGCTAGGTTGTTTACAGTATACAAAAAAACCCCACTAACACTAAGAAAGTGATGATCGGAAGGCATATTCTTGGACCAGTGGCAATCTGTCAAAAATGGAAATTGAATCCAAAATACAAACGTGTTAGTTCAAGGAAGTGTTCACATAACTAATAATATGCAATATGCAATATCAAGTATTTGCTAAAAAAAGACAGTTACCTTTACTTCACCCAAGAAGTGAAGCTTAATGTGCCTCTAAAATGCTTTCCTGTGTAGATAAATCCTTGTGTGAACAGAAAATACTGGCAATAGTAGCATTTAATTGTATGAGCATGAAACTGATGCATGTCCTAATTAATTTGCATACAATTTAATGCTAAGTAATACTTTACTCTAAATATGAAGAGGCCATGGCAAGATAGGAAGCTAAACACCAAAAGCTAATTCAGTCCTGTGAAGTTTGGTTTGGTATAGAGTGGTTAGGAGTTGAAACGCTCTCCTAAAACATATATAACTAGTCAAAGGTTAGTGAGTAGTAGTGTAGGGGAAAGATATTTTTAATAATATTTTCTTCTTTAAAGAATGGTTACCATTTGTGGCATGCAATCTTACTCTCAGTATGCTCTTATCTATAAAGTTTATGATTAATAAACTCAGATTTCACATACTGCTCATGCATAAGTCCCTTCAAAATTGTTCTTCCCGAGTGTATTTATGGTCCAGATTTCACTGCATGTCATCTCTTTTCTGTTTCTTCTCTTTAGAACTCACAAATAGTGTTGAAAGCCTAAGTGAATTACAGAGTTCTCCAGGCTTACACAGTATCTACTGATTCATGACATTGTTCTGGGTTCTTAACATCATTTTTTTAGAGAATTGATTCTTTGAGAGCATTATTTTTCCATGCATAATCAAGGACAAGCATTTAGGTCTTTGATATCTCTACACACAGGAGTTTGTATACACCAAATCACATTCTGCTTATTTGAATTTTCATTGTTCCAATACTGATGCGTATTCAACCGTGTTTTGTGATCCTGGAGACATAAATCAATAGTTGAAAGCAGGCATGGAAAGCAAAGGAAGAGTATAAGAAAGTGTATTTTCCTGTGCATTTCAATACATCCTGCTTTATGCCAAAGCCATGATGGCCTCCTTTTTCAGTCCTCTACTTCAGCTTCCCTGAGCTTTACCACGTCTTTCCTGGTCCTACCTTGGCCCTTCATTCTGAGGGGAGGGGAACTTAATAGCTGGCCTGCATGATTAATATGAGAGCTACAGGAATAGAATTAGGAAAAATTATTAAATATCCTCTGGCATTCAACTACTGACAGAACCTTGGCTAGGCGAACACTAATTATTTAAGAAGGAAGAAATGTCTGGATGTGGTTCATAATCTAGAGAGCCTTAATTTACAGGAATACAGTTGCAGGCTCGTTACTTGTCAGCAGAACTAATGAATGCAGCAGCTTCTGTGCTGTTTGTTTAGGAACATTCTGAAAACAATTTAGGAACAGGAAAAATAAACAAATGGAAACTGTAGCTACTTAACTGAAAAGAAAGAGGTGGGAAGTCCACAAATGGAACAGTGAATTCCAGAAGTAGCATATAAAAATGAAAGTGATCAAATTACATTTAATGTTATAATCAACTTGAATTTCTTCTAATACATGGATCATAGTAGATCCATGTCCTTTGACTCAGTGAATAAAGTACATGAACAAATATCCAACAGGCAGCCTAAAAATCTCACCTGATCTGGTAGCAGTCAATATCTGGCTATATATAGCTAGATTATTACTGGAATCTATTCATCCTAAGAAAGCAGCTAAACTTTTTCTCTTTGATGTATTAAAGTTTAAAATGAAGCCCATCTACAGAATCCTCAGCAAAATCGTGTAGTCCTAGCCACTTGAAAGTTGATGGGGGTTTTTTGTTGGTTTTTTTGTTTGTGTGGTTTGTTTTTTTTTTTAAAGATTGCTGTTAATGAATGTGTATCACTGACAGCTCTAATCAATGCTGAGGAACACAGACCTGGAGCAGAGGGTGGCTGGAGAAGTCTTATTTTCTGTACTCCAGTACCTATCTGTAAAAAGAGACTTTTGCTTTAGGTGTTAGACCTATTAAATAACTGTTGTAATAGATGAAAACTCCTTTGTGCTTTGATGTAGTAAACAAAACCACTAGCTGTAAAATGAGAGGAATTTTCTAGTGTTGTGGTACCTTTAAAGGTACCACAGTAGCCACAGTGGTGCCTTTTACTGGGGATCTATTCTGTTATTGGAATTAATTAATCCAACTCACTAAAACAGGACATCTTTCATACAGGGGCAGCAAAAAATCTTTAGAGTTTTTTGGATTCCGCCTTGTGTTACCACTTACTCCAACCCTTGACGAACTGTAAAACTAGCTGGTTTTAATCTTTCTGCATCAGAAATGCAGTTAACTTTAAAATGTAGCTCAACAAGTCATTCAAATATTGGGATCTGTCTGTTTCTTTCCAAGTGACTCAGTGAGTCACTACTGGAGAATCACTAGCCAAAAAATAATGTATGTAAACGAGAAGTTGTTAGTCCTTTAAATGTTGAGGTTGCTGTGGTGGGTTGACCTTGGCTGGATGCCTGGTGCCCAACAAAGCCGCTCTATCACTCCTACCACAGCAGGACAGGGCAGGGAGAAAACAAGATGGAAAAAACTCATGGGTCAAGATAAGGGCAGTTTAATAAAGCAAAAGCAAAGGCCATGCACAGAAGCAAAGGAAAACAAAAGATTTATTCTCTACTTCCCATCAGCAGGCGATGTCCAGCCACTTCCCGGGAAGTAGGGCTTCAGTATGCGTAGCGGTTGCTCCAGAAGACAAACGTCGTAATAACGAATGCCCCGCCCCCCGCCCCCCCTTTCTCTTAGCTTTTATTGCTGAGCAGACATTCCCTTTGGTCAGTTTGGGTCAGTTGTCCTGGCTATGTCCCCTCCCAAGATCTTGCCCACCCCCAGCCTACTGGTGAGGGGGGAAATGTTGGAGAGACAGCCTTGATGCTATGCGAGCACTGGTGCAGGCAATGCTCTCAACATAGTCTTTAGCAGTCCATTACATCTCTCAATCTTTCCAGAGTCTTGCAGGTGATAGGGGATGAGATATACCCACTAAATGCTGTGTTTCTTTGCCCAGGAGTTTATGAGGTTATTTTGGAAATGAGTCCCTTTGTCGGATTCAATTCTTTCTGAGGTACCATGTCACCACAAAATTTGCCTTTCAAGGCCTAAGATGGTGTTTCAGGCAGTGGCATGGTTTACAGGGTATGTTTCTAGCCAACCAGTAGTTGCTTCCACCATGGTGAGTATGTAGCGCTTGCCTTGGCGTGTTTATGGCAGTGGTCCAATATAGTCAATTTGCCAGGCCTCGCCATATCGAAAACCCAGCCACCGCCCTCTATTCCAGGGAGATTTTACTCGTGTGGCTTGCTTGATTGAAGCACATATTTCACATTCATGAGTGACCTGTGTGATGGCCTCCGTGGTCAGGTCCATCCCTCGATCATGAGCCCATCTGTATGTATCTCTCCCTAGATGTCCCAATGTTTCGTAGGCCCATTGAGCTACAAATAGCTCATCCTTACGCTCCCAGTCCAGGTCCACCTGAGCTACTTCAATTTTGACAGCCTTGTCTACCTGTTCATTGTTTCGATGTTCTTCAGTGGCGTGGCTTTTGGGCATGTGAGCATCAACATGATGTACCTTTAGAGCCATGTTTTCTACCCGGGCAGTGATATCCTGCCACAATGCAGCAGCCCAGATGGGTTTACCCCTGCGCTGCCAATTGGTCTTCTTCCACTGCTGTAGCCACCCCCATAGGGCATTAGGCACCATCCAGGAATCAGTATAGAGATAGAGTACTGCCCATTTTCTCTTTCAGCAATCTCTAGGGCTAGTTGGATGGCTTTCATTTCTGCAAACTGACTTGACTCACTTCTCCTTCAATGGCTTCAAGGACTGGTCGTATGGGACTCCACACAGCAGATTTCCACTTCCAATGGTTTCCTACCACACAAGATGATCCATCAGTAAACAAAGCATAACGCCTTTCATCTTCTGATAACTCATTATATGGTGGTGCTTTTTGGGCATGAGCCACCTCCTCAGCTAATGCTCCAAAATCTCTGCTTTCTGGCCAGTCCGTGATCTCTTCCAGGATTCCTGGGCAGTTGGGTTTCCCCAGTCGAGCTCATTGCGTGATCAACGCTACCCACTTACTCCGAGTAGCGCTGGTTGCGTGGTGTGTAGAGGGGATGTTTCCTTTGAACATCCAGTGCAGCATGGGCAATTGCAGAGCCAAGAAGAGATATGCTTCTGTACCAACAACTTCTGAAGCAGCTCGAACCCCCTCATATGCTGCTAGTATCTCTTTTTCAGTTGGGGTGTAGTGGGCTTCTGATCCTCGATACCCCTGGCTCCAAAACCCTAATGGGTGACCTTGGGTTTCTCCTGATGTTTTCTGTCAGAGGCTGCAGGTGAGACCGTGCTCCCCAGCTGCAGCGTGGAGTACATTTTGCACAGCTGGTCCTGTCTGGACAGGCCCAAGAGCTACCGCACGAGCTATTTCCTGTTTGATATGCTCAAAGGCTTTTTGTTGCTCAAGGCCCCACTCAAAACAGTTCTTCTTTCAGGTTACTCGATAGAGAGGGCTCACAAGCTGACTATAACCTGGAATATGCGTTCTCCAGAATCCCACAAGGCGTAGGAAAGCTTGTGTTTCCTTCTTGTTAGCTGGTGGAGACATAGTTGCTATCTTGTTGACCGCATCCATAGGCACATGACGGCGTCCATTCTGCCGTTTTATTCCCAAGAACTGAATCTCCTCTGCATCTCCCTTGGCGTTGCTTTTTTTTTTGTGGTGAAACCAGCTTTCAGAAGAACCTGAATTACTCTTTTTCCCTTCTCAAAAACTTCTGCCTTGTTGCCCCACACAATGATGTCATCGATGTATTGTAGATGTTCAGGGGCATCACCCTTTTCCAGTGCAGTTTGGCTTAGTCCATGGCAAATGGTAGGGCTGTGCTTCCACCCTTGGGCAGTCGATTCCAGGTGTACTGGACACCCCTCCATGTGAAAGCAAACTATGGCCTGCACTCTGCTGCCAAAGGAATTGAAAAAAACGCATTGGCAGTGTCAGTTGTAGCATACCACTTGGCTGCCTTTGACTCCAGTTCAAGAGCTCATATTGGAGCTCTAACATGTCTGGTACAGCAGCACTCAGTGGTGGCATCACTTTGTTCAGGACACGATAGTCTACTTTTAACTTCCACCCTCTGTCAGACTTTTGCATTGGCCATATGGGACTATTAAAAGGTGAGTGAGTCTTGCTGATCACTCCTTGGCTCTCCAGTTGATGAATCAGCTCATGGATGGGAGCCAGGGAGTCTTGGTTTGTGCGATATTGCTGCCCGTGCACTGTCCTTGTAGCAATTGGCACCTGCTGTTCTTCAACTCCCAGCAATCCCACAACGAAGGGATCTTCTGAGAGGCAGGCAGGATAGATAGCTGTTTGATCTTCTCTGTGTTTGCGGTGGCTACACCAAAAGCCCATCGGTACCCTTTTGGGTCCTTGAAGTACTCTCTCCTGAGGTACTCTATGCCAAGGATACAAGGGGCCTCTAGGCCAGTCACAATGGAGTGCTTTTCCCACTTGTCCCCTGTTAAGCTCACCTCAGCCCCCAATACAGACAATTCTTGGCATCCCCCTGTCACTCCAGAGATCCAGATGGGTTCTGTGCCCCTATACCCTGATGGCACCAGCATATGCTATGCACCAGTGTCTACCAAAGCCTTTTACTCCTGTGGGTCTGATGTGCCAGGTCATCAAATCCACACAGTCCAATATACCCGGTCATCCCTTTCTTCCTCCTGGCCGAAGGCAGAGATCCTCTGTTCCTGTTCCTGATCACAGTATTCACTGTCTGATCCTTTCAGTGCCAGACCAGAAGTCCCCTCATCAAGATCAAGGGAGATGATCTCAGTTCTTCGATGACTGGGAGCTTGCCGATTGCCTTCTTGTGTCTCTACAGCAACTAAGCTGACAGCCTTCTTGGGTGGCCCCTTCTTCTGTCTTCCCTCTCAGTTCACATGCACGGGCTTCCAGCTTAAAGGTGGGTTCACCACCCCACTTCCTCGTGTCCTCCCCCTGGTCACACAGGAAGAACCAGAGTAAGCCACTGATTTCTTGGCGCGCCCCTGACAGCCAAGGCGCTGACCCATAGGCATGAGGAGTTACAGAGACTTTCTTCAAAATTTTGGAGCCAAGAAGACACATTCTCCACAGTTGGTGTATCCGTATCCAGGCAATACGTTGCTGCCAAGCTTTTAGAATATGACACCAGGGCACTTTGGATCACCTTTCTCCACATGGCCCATGAGCATAGGACATCCTCTGGATCTTTGGAGACCTCACTATTGTCTAGATCACTGTAGATGACTTCCAGCACCGCTAATTCTCTCAGGTACTGAATGCCTTCATCTGTGGTAGTCCACTTTCCTGGGGAGTTCACAAGATCTTCTTTGAATGGGTATCTTGCCCTCAGTCTTGAGAGGAGCCATCTCCAGAGACGGCAAATTGCTCCCTCTTTTCCAATTCCTCTCTCAATTCCCTGGTTTCTAGCAAGGGATCCCAGTTGTTGGGGCTCCTTACCTTCCAATTGCTGGCTGTCGGCCCCATTATTCCAGCATTGGAGCAGCCAGGCAGTAATCCGCTCACCTGGCTGGCAGCTGTAATCTTTCCGCATGTCTTGAAGTTCTGATGAGGTCAGGGACTGGGTAGTTTCTGCTTCTTGTCTGAATTCTCTCACTCCTTCCTCCAATTTCTTTGTCGAAGGACCGGCTTTTTGATCAAACCTTTCCTCTTCTTCCTCCTCGCTTACTAATTGATAATATGGACCTGTTGTTTTCCTTGTCCCTGTTTCTTTTTCACTACTAGGGCAATTACTGTAGTTGTTGTTTGGGTCCTTGCCTCAACCACAGTCCTCTGAGAGTACTGAATGTGTCTCAACAGGCCAGGCCCCAGTACAGTGCTAGAAGGTGCTGGTTTTTATTTGGATAGGCAAGGCACCCTTCTACCAGGTGGCATGTCAGTTTGCCAGGGTTGCTTGCCTGTTCAGGTGTAAAGTCACAGGTTATGGGAGGTCATAACCACCCTAGGAACCTGCCCAAATCCTTCCGCACACCCTGCCAGCCAGGGACCGGCCACCTCAGGGCACATTTCAGTATCGCCTCACCCAAAAGTTGTCTCCTACACCAGGACAACACCAGATTCCACAAACCCCATAATATGCTAACAGTGTTAATTAGTAGTGTTAAACAGTACGGGTGAACAAGGACCTTGGGAACCTGCATAATAAAACCGCCCACATCAATGCCGGGTAGGAAAAGGGAGATGTATTCAGTCATCCTCTCCACAAGATAGCTCCCCTAGCACAGTAAGGCCATCAATGCCAGGGCACAGCGCATAGCCATTATTTGTATTAATGTGTTCCCAAGCTCAGCAAAATAGAGAGATAAGCAGTGACCCACACAGGAGCTTGCCACTTAATAACTACTATAGCTATAGCATGCTTAATACAAAACTGCTGTTGTCTCAAGCCCCATGTTGGGCATCAAAAAGGACTATGATGGGTTGACGTTGGCTGGGCACCAGGTGCCCACCAAAGCCGCTGTATCACTCCCCTCTTCAGCAGGACAGGGCGGGGAGAAAATAAAATGGAAAGAACTCATGGGTCAAGATAAAGGCAGTTTAATAAAAGCAAAAGCAAATGCTGTGCACGGAAGCAAAGGAAAACAAAAGATTTATTCTCTACTTCCCATCAGCAGGCAGTGTCCAGCCACTTCCCGGGAAGTAGGGCTTCAGTACGCATAGTGGTTGCTCCAGAAGACAAACGTCGTAATAACAAATGCCCGCCCTCCTCCTCCTCCTTTCTCTTAGCTTTTATTGCTGAGCAGACGTCGTATGGTATGGAATATCCCTTTGGTCAGTTTGGGTCAGCTGTCGTAGCTATGTCCCCTCCCAGGATCTTGCCCACCCCAAGCCTACTGGTGAGGAGGGAATGTTGGAGAGACAGCCTTGATGCTGTGTGAGCACTGCTCAGCAGCAGCCAAAACACTGGTGTGTTATCAACACCTTTCTAGCTACTGGTACAAAGCACAGCACTATGAGGGCTGCTATGGGGAAAATTAACTCCATCTCAGCCAGACCCTATACAGTTGCATACTATATCTGCTATTTGCTATGCAGTTTAATGGTTTCCAATAGAAAGAACTGGGTTCTTTGTCTGACAGAGAATAAGCTTCATTGTCTGACAGAGAATAAGTTAACCACTTGTGAAGCCTGATGAACCCATCTATGAATAACTTCTCTGAATTCTGAGGAAATGCTAGATGTGGAGCAAACTTATTTTTTTACAACAAAAGTCATTTAGCTTCAACAAAGATGTATTTCTCAAGTTCAGATTCACATCCTTCAAGATGTTCTCTCTTTTCTCTAGCTCTTAGTTTAGATATTGAAGAATCCAATATTGCTATTCTTCAAAAGAAGAAAAAATCTTAGAACTGCCCTTGCCCCAGAGGTAGTGTCTGGTCAGGATACGCACGAACTAGTTCATGATCATACTTATATTGCAATTCATAATAGGAAATGTCTTCCTAATACTTTATTAGGATCTATTTAAGAAAGAAAAGAGACTGCAGAGTAGCGTTTGTAACATTTTATAAAGCAGATTGAACCCATTAGGGTCAAAGAAAATCAGACAAATATTGTGAATCTTCCTCCCCCTGCACCCCAAAAGCTATTGAAGTGCTGATCAATATGAAATTTTTTCAGGGATTTACCAAAATGAACTTGAATTTCAACCCAAGTGAACTTTTGGTGCTTTTAAGCTATAAGAAAGACTTCATCACAAAAATGCACAAATTTAGAAATCCTAGTGGATGTGAAGACTTACTGTCTCCTTGTACTGCTAATAAAAGTAAACCCCGTTACTGAAAGGTTTGGTTTCAGCTCACTTAGATATGTTAATGTACAAAACAATTTTTTTTTTTGTCTCTAATTTGGAATATATAGTGAATTATCAGTCTCTTTAAACATCTGGTAACCTTACTGTAGTAAGGTGATGAGTGTGATGAGATCCTTCGTATTTTAGCAATAACACACTGAATGTCCAAAGTCTTCCCTTTTTTTTAATATGTTTATATCTATCTCTGACTTAAACAACTTCCTACTTTTCTCCAGGCAGTTTTAATGTTGTTTGCTGAATTAAACAGATGGCTAAGATGAACTGGTGGAGCACAAGGTCTCTTACAGCTAGAGAGCCTGGCGCCTTGCAAGTAAACAGTTTAGAAGCAGCTTATCCAAGAAGCCTGATTCCTCTCCATGTGGAATTCCTGCTCAGTGTCTGTAAAGGAAAGGCTGGGAAGGCTACATCAAGAATTGTCCATGGTATAGGTTTAGAGCAGGTTATGTCTCTACGATACCCCCCACTCCCACTGTCCCCTCTCAGGATGTGGTGGACTTCTATGTATTTGAGAAGTGCCACAAGATCTGTATGGAAACTAATGCATCTAGGATTTTTCCCCACCTGCAAAAGTACGATTGTCTTCAGAAAGGGATGGGGGTTAACATTCAGGCAAATCTTCCTATTTCTTCAGCTAAGCTGCTATTTCTTCCATAAAACAAGGAAACAACCCCTCCCTCCTTCCTTTTCTCACCCATGTACTCTTTCATGAATACTTATAATTTGTCAGAAGAAAGATGCTTTAAAATAAGGGCATAAAGATTTTGTGGGTAGACAGAAACTCAGCCTAACCTTCTTCACTGAAGTAGTCAGTGTGACCACTGAGTATAATGCAGAATCTGGACTTTATCCGTCTCCCCTCACTTCCTTTCCCCCCACCTGAACATCATCTTCATGCTGGCAGGTAGCAGCTGGGGCTCCTCACTGCTCCCCGGTGAGGCCGGAGCCCTGCAGCAGCGGGGGCTGTTGGGCGCCCTTTTGTCGCTGGTGGGTCTGCCACTAGAACAAGCGTCCTCTGGGGAAGAAAGCTGTCTGAGCTTGTTATATTGTATTGCTGCACCTTGTTTTTTTTTCTCCTCGAGAAAAACATAATCAGCTTTGTGTGACTTGCAGTTTGCTCGTATGGGAGGCACTTTGCTCTGCGCGGACCCCGCGGTCCCCTCTGCCGCTCGGGGCTGTGCTGAGGGTGAAAACAACCCTGCCAGCTATTAGCTAGGATGAATCAAAGCAGCCAACTTCTGCAAAGTGTTCTTAATTGAGGCTTAGGAAGAGTTGTTCAAAATGAAGTGTGTAGGTGGGTTATTTTGTTCTCGTTTTCTTTTCTTCGCCTCCATCCTCCTCCCTGCGCTCCGCGCTGTCACTGTCTGCCCAGGCCGGGGTGAGGAAGGGCTGAGGCGTCGCAGCCGTCCTGCCGCTCCCCTCCCGCCCCGAGGCTGCCGCCGCTCTCCCCTCGCCCCAGCCCTGTCTCTTCGCCTTCTCCTTCGCCTTCCCCGCCCGCCGCTGCCCCGCTCCCGCCGCGGGCGCGCCCGCCGGCCGCGTTCCCCTCGTTCACTCACCGGCAAAGAGAGGAGGAGAGCGGGGACCGGCAGCTCCGGCAGGCTGAGCGGAGGGGCGGGCAGTGCGGGGCTCGCACGGGACGGCGGCAGCCGCGCTCCTCGCCGCTCCCCTGTCCTTCCCCAGCCGGTGTCCGCGTCCCGTGGCTGGGCAGGGCCGGGGTGGGATGCCCCTCCCCGCCGCTGCGGAGCCGGCCGCTGCCCCTTGCCGCTGCGGAGCCAGCTGCGCCCGTCGCCGGTGTTGCGCCGCCGGGGGAAGAGCTCGGCCCTGCCTGCCGCCGCCCTCGGGGCTGAAGGGCCGGGGTCCGGCGCTGCTGCTCCGCTCGCCCCGGCTGTTCCCGAGGACGCTGGCGCCCCGTCCCGCCCCGAGCCGAGGAATGCCCTGCACACGGCTGACGGCTTGGCCGGCAGCGGCGGGGACGCCTCTGCTCACTGGAGTGAACCCCGTCGTGTTGAAACCCTGTGGAAATAGAGACCGCTTCCGTCTGCAGCGGGAAGCTGCCCTGAGGCGTGAAGGGGTTAATTTATCTGACCAGGAGTCAGCATGACCAGGAGTCTGCGGAGGATCAGGAATCAAATCCTGGTTTGCGGTCATCCCAGCGCTTGATCTAGCCGCAGAGCCATCGCTTGCTGTGAGAACGAGCATGTGTTCTTAAGTAGCTTGGTATGTGGCAGTTTCTTTTAGTGGAGCCGTCTTACAAAACTAGTTTAAGACCTGGAAAATCTCAAATGTAGAACACATTATTGCATATCTTAGCGAAACTGATTTTTTTTTTTTTTTGTGACTTCTGTATGTCCAGTACATCTGCTCGGTATTAAACATACCCACAGGGGTTGGTTTTTTTGCAAAGGAAAGCAACTAACTTACCAATTTTCACTCCTTTCTTTAAAATCGTGGTTATTTTCCCCTCACTTTTTAAAATATTTAGAAATGTGTTGCACAAAGCTCTGTGTGGATTCAAAAGGAATATTTTGTTATGTCTTGTGTAAGTCATAAAGAATTCGTGCAATGATGTTTTTGCAAACAGCATTGTTAGGCCCTTAGTAACTGTATTGTCTGTAAAACTGGTGAAGAGTATCGTAAACTTTGCACAATTCCCCACCCACGGGCTAACAGGAAAATAGAGGGAAATACCTGTGTTCCTGCACTCAGTCTAGGAGAACAATATTCTTTGCCAGAAAGTGCACCTCTATCAGCGAAGAAGTGTTACAGTCATAAACTACTTTCTTGATGCTACTAAGGCAATCTTTTTGCTCTTGAATAAAGTGTTAACTGTCCCATTACAATTATGATAAAACCAATTTCTTAACAAATGTATGCTTGGGTCTTGTTTAAATCACCCTCTCATGTAGACATTTGGTCCTGCAGGTGGTCAGAGCAACCCTGTGCAAGGACCTTTTCTTTGCTGGTGTTGGGTGGTACCTGAATCGTGCTGAGAGGCTTTACACTGGAAAATGGTTCTGCAGGAGGCGAAGGCCCTTTCATGTTCACGCCTGTTACACAGTTACTTGAAGAACAACAGCTGTGCTACCAGCTTATGCTTATCCATTACCTACTCAATAATGTTTAGCTTCACTTCTGCAGCAGTTTCATGCTCAGTCTCCTTTGCTGTTGTGTTGACCTATTTGTTATGTGCAAATAGGTTTTATGTAGGCCCCTTTGGAAAAACATTGAAAGTCAGTAATGTTTATAACTTTCCATATAACACCAAGTTGCAACGGATTTGTGTGCTTATTCTCCTTTGGACCTCTTCCATCCAAACAATGTTTTCTGCAAACAAAGCCAGAGATGGACTAGAAGCCTTAAACCAGTACTGCAGTGTTGCTGTGAGATGTTTCTGTCTCCCAGCAAACATGTTTGTTCCAAACAGTATTAAAGTAACCTCCTTTAGAATGTCAGGGCCTTTGTACTGTTGAAGATAGAATGTGGCATTTCCATTTGGACGGAAAGGACCCGAATAAATTATCCCTTGCTATGTGTAGTGCTGCAGATGAAGACTGAGACTAGGATGGTGTCAGGCTGTACGACTGAAAGAGCTAGAATTCTCATTAGAAGGAGCTTGGGGGATGTGCCTCTATTGTGTCATGCGATATATCTCTGTATTTGTTTTGAAATTTTAATTCTTGTATTGCAAGACAGACAAAATTACAAAAGGTATCGTAACATGTCTACCAACCAGTTCACAGGGACAGAGGCTTATTTAAAAGAAGAATTTCATAAAATATTCATACAAAACTTGGCAGGCTTTTCAAGCCTCCTGTTATTGTAAACTTCCGACTCAGATTACTTTTGTCAAATAATTCTTAAAGTTAGCCTTTCAAACAAACTTTGATAGAATTTCAAACAAATCAAATGGATTATGTTTGTGATATGGAGTGTTACTGACTTACACTACCATTAGTTTTAACTCGGGAAAACTGAGCAACAGGCTAATAATAGTACAAGTGTCTGTCAATGTTTGGTTTTAATTATATTTAAAGCTATCCGTCAAATGGCCATGTGGCCATTATTCTTGTTTTTAATTCTGCAAATTATTAGACTTCAGAGTACTGCAAGCAATTCAGAAATTACCTTTTTAGTGTAACTTACAACAGGTTCAGCTTTATCATAAATAATGACCAAATAAACTAATCTGCCCATGCATATGAGTAAATCTTTGCAAATTCTTGTTGGTGCCTGATATGTCAAAAGTAGTAGTATGTGATAGATGGCTAAAACTTGTGCTGGGGTTGTTTGACAGTTATTTTTCTGTATTTTCTCACAATTTTTCTTCCATTGATTCTTTTGGACACAAGCAGTCTTCAGCTATCAGCAAGTATTTGAAATTACTGTAAGCTTTATGTTGTTAGTGATATGCCATGACTCTTGCTTCTTCCAATGCATGTAGACTATTAAGGTGCTTATATTCTGCATAACTTGACGTTTTGGAAGATCATTTAATGTCATTAAAGTCACTTAATAATTTTTTTCCTGATTGAAAAGTAGCCTATTGAAAGATGAGCTTCAAAACACTGAAAGCTTATTTCAATTGTCATAGGTATCCAAGGGCAGAAGTGAATGCTCAGAACTGTTTGGATTAAGGTTCCACTTGCCATGTTTATTTGCAAGGTGAGTACAATTAGAAGCCTTTTTTTTTTTTAATACAACTCAGCTCTTCAAAGTTTGGTTCGAAATATTATCATGTTTAATATTCAACATGAAAATACAATTAATCCTGTTTCTTTTTACTGATAAATTTAAATTCCACTTTACCCTTCTTTCAGATGTAGCCATTTGAGTGCTCTGTTTGAGTTATAAGGATTTAGCCTATTGAGCTTATGGGTTCAACATAACTTAAATTGATATCCATGGTATGAGCTTATAGATTGTTGACATGCATACTCCCATTTCCAGTGGAAATAAGAAGCTTTACTTAAAAGAGTCTTAAGGGAAGTATAAACAGCCTGTGGAGACATTCTTCACAGAAAGACTTAAATGTCCTTAAATAATTATCTGTTTTTCTTATAATGTCACTGATACTGAAGTTTGATGTAGCAATTGTCTTGTTGTGTAAGCTTCCTTTGCCATTTCATCCCTGTCTCTCTTATGTGTCTACAGTTACCACCTGGGCAAGAGGTAGAGAGAACAGCTTTCATCTACATGCATGCTATTATCTAGATAATGCTCAAGCTTAGACCAGCCCAAACTAGAAACTTCTGACCATATTCTGCAGTCTTTCCCTCAGTGAGGACGCTAATTTTAATCTCCTATCTACCCAGACCCTACACTTCACTAAACTTATAAGAGCTTAATATCGGTGAATTTTCATCTCTGGCTGAAGTTAATCAACAAGTTCAAATTTATTAGAGAGGAACAGGCAGACATTGCAGCTATGTAAAAGTGCAGGCACAAATAAGGGAAAAGTCAAACTGCGGCTTCTATAGATGTTAAAAAATGACATTAAGTACTAAGTAAATTAAACCAGTCCTTGCTATTATAATTCCAGAAATACTTGACTTCTGAATGTGCTCCAGATTTGGTGCTTTAATTCTTAATCTTCTTCTCAGGGAAATTCTGGACTCTCTTATTTTTCCACTGGCCTCATATATGTGGAGTATATCTGTATTTCATGTTTTTGGGAATCTGTGACTAAGGGTAGTGTCTTAATAGCCTTTCTTACAGCCAAAATGTCTTCTGCTGCTTGTATTTAAAACTAATATGGAAAAAAAAAAGTGTAACTTGTCTCTATGCTTCCTTCATAAGAATGAACACAATCTGCTAATGTGTGAAAATGTCTTTACTAGGATTTTACTTCACATAAATAAAGTTTGAGCCAAGAAGTTAGTTAAACTGCCAAGAATGGGGATAGTGATCTCTGTTAAGTAAGAACTGTGTAATAGCTATTTTACTATAAAATTCTAACAGAACAGTTCCCTGGGTCATTTTCAAGAAAGTCAGGTATGTAAGATCAGTGCTGTCCCACCACTTCTCCAGTACTGATCTCACCACGTTTGCCTCACGGTGGAACCGTACCTGCTCCAGCAACAGCATAGCATACTTGGAACACTCGTTGTCACATGCCTTGACCCTAATGTGCATTGTTCTTGGATTTTAGCTCTTTATCACTAACAGTGATGCTACAAAGGAATTTGATCTTTGTTACCAAAACAAAATACATTCAGAAGAACATTAACATTTAAAAAATAATACTAAAAATACTGTTCTCTGATTAAAAACTGTTGCTTCCTAGTAGTGTTTATAGTGTATTTTTTCAGATGACAGTGTGACCTGTAGCACTACAGGTTTGAATATTATTCTGGAAAATCCAGTAATTTATCAAGGTGTGTTTTGAAGTTAAGTGCCATCTGTGTTGTAGGAATAACTCTCTCTCCTTCTGCAGATTTTCAGGAACTTTCTACTATCCCTTACATTTTTGCTGCTACTTATTGTATTGAAATCTCATTTTGCGTATCTTGGGTACACATGCAGTATAAATGTAAGGGACTGAAGCCATTTCCAGATGAGAGAATGTGATTATGAGAGACATTATGTGTGTAAACTGATAACTTTGCTAGATATTACAAGTTTTCTTAACAGGTTTAAGAAGCTGTAAAGCATTCTCTGCATCTCATTTGTGGCACCAGACAGTAGGGTTCTTCCTGTCTTCTTGTGAATAAATTTGCTTGGGAATCATTGTCCTCTTGAACTGATAATGAGCTAGATGGAGAGGCTCTTCTCTTGTTGACTTTTCCACAGAGCAGGTGTTTTCTTAGTCATCCTGTGATTGGTATGCATGGACTATGGACAGGGAAGCTGTAAAAAGCTATCGCTATCAATTTGGTGTTGAAACTGGATTCCAGAGTTCCTGCTTCAGGATCTACTTATATACCTGTACAAACACCTGCCCACACCCCCCCCCCCAACCCTATCCCCCACTCCCTCTGCTTTTGGAAAACATTGTTAATAAAATCAGCTCTGCACCGAGGTGGAGATATGTTCCATTTGTAATATGTTTGCTTCCTGAACGGTATCATCTCTGACATAATTTAGTCCTTCTGAGATTAAGGACCTAGATGTGACTCTTTTAAGGGTGGAAATGTTTCTGCTTGCTTTGTTGGAACAATATTCGTGTCTCATTGTTTGAAACATCGAGTAGTACTTAGGTAGAGGGACTTAATTCCATTAGTTAGGCAGAACTCCATTTTACTCTGTGTATTTTAGCATTTTATCCTGGAATAGAGCAATAGAGACAAAAACATTGAAGCTATAGCTAAAAGATGTTGCTCGCTCTTTATATCTGTGTGGATGTGCTTCAGGTGTAAAGTCATGAAACATAACCTTGACTTCAAAGGAATCCATTGATTCAAACTGTGGCTATTTCTGTCCAAGCACAATAAACATGAAACTGTGTGCCTGTAGAGTAAAAATACTGAGTTGCTGTTCTGGGACTGGACAATTAAGCCTGTGTTCCTAGTCTCAAATCAAACATCTTCTGTATAGCAAAAGCTGAGGTCTAATATGTCATCTTAAGAACATTCTAGGCATTCACATAGCCGAAGTAGGAGACACGTGAGTTTCAGCCAGATTTGTGCAGCCTCTATTGAAGTTACGAATGCTTCTCCATGAAGATCCCTGGGTCCCCTCATATCCCCTTTCCCTCAGCTCATGGCTGAGGGAACATGAGACAGGCATGTTAAGTCTAACGTGCTGGGCATGCCAGGAGTTCTGTATTGAGGTTCAAAAGATATGGACTCTGACTCCACACTTTCCCATTTGCCCTGGTCTCTGACTTTGGACAGATCACTGCTCTCTCTCATAGATTCTTCATCTGTTAAGTGTTACTTTTATCTTTAGGAGGTTGCTTTGATATCAATGGAGCAATGAAATTGCTATGTAAACATGGAGTACTTAATACAGGGCAATTTTTCTGTTCTGCCTATGTGGCCAGTTAATATAGGTATAATGTATATTCTAGCCCGCCTTTATGTAACGGGAACAACTGGCTTTGCCTGTTTAGGATCACTCTAGTTTTACAATACTGGGTGGCACAAGGAGTGTGTACTATTATGTCTATGGCTTGATTTTTGAATGGTGCATTTGTGGCTTTAGTATTTTCTTGAGTAACTGGGGAATAAAATAGAAAAGATAGCTAGAATTAAGACTGTTCTCTTTGCTAATCAGCAAAAGAATTAAAGATTAGGATTTATTTATTTTTGGATAGTCTTAGAGCTCTAGGTTCTGAGAAATAAAGCACTGGGATGGAAATACAGAATTCCCATTATAGTTTCAACATGCTAGGTACATCAGGGAGATTTCTTGTTTAAGTGTATGTCATTATCCTTCCTGTCCATTTGGGTGGTCATGTTTTTGGCTATAGGTCAAGCACATTCGCATCAGAAACGTAACTTGAAGTTCCTAAGAATATTGTCAGAAATTACGCTTATAGTCTTAAAGATCTGTGGTGTGGTAAAATTTCCCTGGAAATCTCAAAATAGTCGTCTTGACAAAACACTTGGGAACTTGGCTGCTATGACTGTGAAGTTGCCTGATTTTTGTCTTGTAGATTGTGATAGGCACTTCTCATGCGAAAGAGGGAAATGAGTTCTGTTTTATAAATACATTCAGCATTCCTTTATGCTTACAGTGGATGGCTTATTCTGGAACAGGATAAAACAAAGTTGTTAGAGAAACTGAGTAGTAAAGATAAAACAACCTAGCTAAGAAACAGGCTTCTAGTCCTAGAGAGGGCTATATTGTATCACAAGGGTTGAATATGTGTCAGCCATAACCAGGGGAAAAAAAAAAGATGAAAGGGAGTGTTGACGTTTTAAAGCCCCTTAGGTTCTGGAATAGGGGAGGAAGCACTGTGCTGAAGGGCAAAGGTTATCTGTAATCATCGAGCAGGAAGACTCACAGACATCCAGAGCCTACTAGAGGCAGAAAAGTCTGCCCATTCCCTGTACTCAGTCGTCCACCTCCCAGTGGATAGTAGATGGTAATTGAACTGAGATTATAAGTCTCCAATACCAGCTTTTGCAAGTCAGAATTGGAAACGCGTCATCTTGTTTGCTTTCTGTGCTCTGTGCAGTTGGGGTGAAAGGAAACTCATAGAAACGTTGGTTGGAAGGAAGCTCTGGGGGTCACCTAGTCCAATCTCCTGTCAAAGTGGGACTAATGCCACTCCTGGATCTGGTCAGTCATGGCTTTGTTTAGCCAAGTCTTGAAAGCTTCCAAGGATAGAGATTCCATAACCTCTCTCGGTAGGTTGCTCTAGTGTTGCACTGCTCTCCTAGTGTGAACTTTGTGAAGAAACCAAATGCTCAGGCACTTAACAAAAGACATTATGGTGCAAGACAATAAAAAGGGTTATGATACATTCTATGAAGGCTATTTAATTAGTCTTTTAAGGGGTCATATTGGGGGGAGGAGGAAGGAATGAAGTAGGTAGCCCGGAAATACTTTACTTTGAACATATATTTTTTTAATACCATAGAATAAATATATTATGGCAGTGTATATATTTAACAAACCTTGCACATTTTGATCATATGAATAAGGCTAAGGGAGTGTCATTGCAAATGCCTTTTAAAAATGGTATTAATACTATTAAGTTTAAATATGAAAAGATGGATTTTTTACCATTGGAATAAAGCTATACTGAAATTATTTTAGACTAATTCAGAGGCAGTGTTGCAGACCTTCATTATAGTATGTCTTCATCACCTTCGTGTGAAAAAAGTTGGACTTCCAGTTTTAAGTAAAAGCAAAGATATTGTAATATTATCATGACATTTGGAAACTGATCCCATTATATATGTTTAGGTCAAAACTTTGTAATACGAGCACCTCATAAATTTTCTTTGAAAGACTATGATAAGCTGAAGTCCACGCATGTCAGTAGTAGATTATGTTCAATTGGAAACGGTGAATGTTCGGTGAAAATAAACAAATAAATAATAAAAAAATCCTGTTAAAATGCTTAACAGACCTCAGCAAAGATCACTACTTAGGTGTAAAAAGAAATATTGGAATCCATTAACAACAAATAAGTTACTTAAGTGAAAGAATAACTTTACTAATACAGATACTTTTCCTGGTGAGGGGGCAATAAGTCCCTTCTACCTAGGAAAGCAAAGAAGTTTTAGTAAATCTAAATCAGATGGAGAGAAAGAAAAAGCTGGAAAACATTTAATTTGTGTGTGTGCAGTTGATTGTCTTATCTATGGATTAAATAGTAAAATATGGTGCTCAAAAACATACTTTCATCATGAACTCGCTATTTCAAACAGTGGTTTAAATCTCTCTGCATAGTTTGGGGTAGCTGTGAGCCAGGAAACACTGTTAGCTTACAAATCATGATGGTCTCTTGACATGTTGATTGAGTCACAGAACAAGCCAGTTTGGGAAGGTTGAACAAAATTTCATCGTCATTAGTTTCTTTGGTGTCTTTCAACTCATTCTGAACTTTGCCACTTTTGCTTAGGGATATAAAGTGTAGGGACCGACTCTCTGGTGCAAAAGCAAATAATCTTACATCCAGACTCTTCATGTTTTCTGTTGTTAAGGAGCTTCATCCAAAACTAAAAGATCACATCTATGATTAATGACAAATAAATTAACCAAAGTTCAATTTTCTGACACAATTAAAGTCAACATTTCCTAATGAAAATATTTTCATTTTTCCATCTATCCATGTATAGATGCACACACAGTTGATGTGTTCTCTTTCCTGCAATAGAGATGAGATTAGTTTTTTTCAGACTGAGTCAGAACATGCAAGAAAAATCAGTTTCCAAAACGTGGAAGCATTGTGGAAGTTTCTGAAAGAAGAAAACAAAAATTACATCAGATTTCATTTTTTAAATGTGATTATTCAATTTCTTTCTTTTTGTAGTTTTTGTAAAGAATGTAAACAACTTGGGGAGGGGGATTTGGTTTGGTGGGTTTTTTTGTTTGTGCTTGCTAGTGTTCCCATAGTCACCCATATGGATAGAATATTCTTAATAATGCTTATAGTAAGAACTGTTCCAGCATACTGGCACGAAGTAATTTGCGTCTCTGCTTTTGAGCTTCTAAAGGTTGGCTCTGCTGGAAACGTATTTCCAGAAATGCTGTGCTTGACCTCAGAATGCTGTTTCACACTGTATTTCTTTATTTCTGATGCATGTCAAGTGTATGTTGGCTTTACATTAATATAATTGGCAACATAAATATTATTTATATTCTTGCCTCCACACTGTAACTCTTAGTGTAGGTAATTCTCCATGAATTTTAACAATACTTGCTGACTGTTGCTGGCCCACTTATTTGTCTCTGTGGATGAATATAACCTAGCCGGTGAAAGGACTCTGCTGTATTCCAATTAGATCTATCTGCAGGAGATAGATCTTTTTTTGGTTGGAGCTGAAAGGTGAGGATTGTTCCACAACAAGCACAGATACATAAGTGCTTTTTCAGAGTGGAACACAGAGCTCCTTCTAGCCATTAAGCTACCAATAAGACCATATGAAAGTGCCCATAGGCCACCATGGGGTGCTTACATTTTTTTTAAATCAATTTAGATCTGTTTCTTATTGATACTAGAAAATATCTCATGCACTAGAATAGCAATCTGGGGGACTGTGTAAACTTGAGAAAGGACTTTTGACAAGGAAAAATTAAGTAGGTTTTGGATGTTTGGGGAAGTTATTGAGGTTTGCTAACTGGGTTTTGTTAAGGAAAAAGGAAGATTTTTATCTTCAAGATAAGGGAAACGGAATCATTTTTTGCCTCTCTCTGTATTGAAGGAAGGTAGGGGAGAGAGGAAAGTCCAATCGGTTTCATTGGCAGGGTGCCAGTAGTAAGAGGAGAGGAAATTATTTTAGTTCCTGAAGGGACTTGGAGGAGATGAAACTTGAATTCAGTTTTGTTGACTGAATTCAGAAAGAGAAACTGAATTGTTTTCTCAAATGAGATTGACTTTTAGGCATGAAAAAGACCATGCACTTGCTTCCTCCCCCTCCCTGCTTTTCTTTATGGAGAAGTTTCTGAAAAGCTTGTCATCTTGAATATTGCAAGATATTCCTTACCTCAGGAAGTTCAGCATATGAAGGATATGTGTGGTATGTGTACAATATATATGATATATATATTACACATACACACATTATTTCTGAATGTTATATTCAGAAATAAACATGTACTTAATTGTATGGACCTGATTGGAGAGCTCACTTATTTATGATGTGTTGCATACTATTCTAAGATGTTTTCGGTAGGAAGGAACACTGGCTGATTGTATTTCCTGTAGAATATTGCCCACAAAGCCTCAGAGACTTGCTTCATGGGATACTGGAGCTTAGTAGTCTAAGGGAAATAAAATTCTGAAATTGTTTTACTTGTATGTGTTGAGGAGCCACTCTCCTAGTACCCACTTGAATGTGCTTTCCCAATTTAATATAGGTGGTGTAATGAAGTTCTGTTTCTGCTGTCAAAAATAATGAAGGGAAAGGTATAACATCATATACTTTGGTGTGTGGGGAATAAGAAGTAAAGAGATAGTGGGATGATGCCATGGGGCAGAGCTCTATCAGATGATGGTGGTGCCTTGGCTCTTTCAGGCAAAAGATTGCACTGGGCAATAAATTAGGTACACTTTGATAACTTTCTGCACTGTCTGTGCTTGGGAGCGTAAATCCACTTCTTGCATATGGATTCAAGGAAGGACTATGTTTAAATCATCAGCTAACAGGTACAAAATTACTAACTTCAGGGCAATGATGTGATACCTGCAAAGCAATGCTGTCTCTGGTTTCGTATGCATTAAGAAGCCATCTAGAACCGGGACAGAGAATAGTTGCTGGGATACATGGGCTTTTATGACTACAGTGTTTATAGAAATATTTCATTTGAGGGGGAGCGGTATAGTGAAGACTTTAGAGATTTTGTTTGTTTGGTTTGGTTTTTGCTTAGTTAAGATTCTCAGAAGGATGTTGCTTAACTGTACTCACAGTTTCTTATCCTAGCATCTGGAGAAGTTGTGTACTGATATCAGTGAAAGGTTCTTCTGGTCTCTATGAAGGACAATAATTAGTGATGCTCATTTTGTTGATGCTGAGAAACACACTGTGAAGTTGAAAAATGTAATTTTTATTGGAAAGATAAATAATGCCCAGTGAAGGTGTATATTAATAAATGTTCTATTTAGTATGGAACATTAAGTCAGTGTTTATTCATATGTATGGCCTTGTATATATGTCGTGTTAGAAGAATATAATCATGCTTTTATTCCAGATGCATATTAATTAATGATGTAGTCATTCCTCCATTATTTTTTCCCCATGGTATCCTATTTTTCTTACTTAAATTTCTTTCTAAGCTCAGTATGCAGAATAAGAAGCAACTATGACGTATATGAATTTGTGATTGCAAGTTAGTAAACGTAGCTAACATTTCTGTACAATTTAATAATCTGCCTGTACTGACTTATCTTACTTATTTTTCATGCTCTTGATTATTGATTCCTAATTGTATTTTCATTTTTGCCCCATTTTCACACAGATACATAAAATCTGTGAAAATGTAGAGTGGTTTTAACACATGCTTTACTGTGCTTTTGCAGAGGTGTAAGTTATGTATCATTTATAGAGTGGTTTTATGTAATAGTATGCCAGGGAAAAAGTCTTAAAGTTGGAAACAAATTCCTGGTGGCAGAATCACACTTGCAGTGAAAGTAGCAAAGTGCAATTTTTCACAATAGATGAGTAATAATAGATCGTGAGCTTTTCTTGTTTGGTTTTTTTTTTTACTAATTGTTGTTTGCAGGCTATTTGTGTACCTATGTCAATTCTTAGTAAAATCTGGAGGCAAAAATAGTTGTTAGCACAGTTTAAGACCAAACTAACCTTTTTATCCTTTTACCAAAGTATTTATAAAGTAACTATGGTTTGCATTTTTCATGTTCGTGCTTTGTAAAGTGTGTACGATACTTTTTATTGCCTTCTTATGTCTGCCCATGAGCACTTATAGATTTGAACCATGCAATAATTTAGGTTGGAAGAAACCTTTGGCAATCGTCTTACTAAAGAACAGTCCCACTCAGCACAGGACCAACTTGAATCAGGGCCTTGAGGAGTTAAGTTTTGAATAATTCCAAGAATGGTGATTCCACAACTTCTTGGAGCCCCTGTTTCCAGTGTTATGTACTGGGTGAGGACATTGTGATCTAATGTGGTCACCAGTCAAATTCAGTAATAGTGTTATGACAAGTCAGATGTCTAACTGAATTTCTTTGTCATTATTAATGAGAAAATAGTTTGTTCTGAGAGAATCACGTTTCCCAGAAGTGTGCACTCCAGTTTTATTAAATGCAATACAATGAAGTAACCTAAGGGATATGTTCTAGAGAGTTAAAAACTTTTAAAATTAGATAATAGAGCTTTTAAAAGCAATAAAACTGTATTAAAATCATGGGAACAATGCATGAAAACTAAAAAGATAATTAAAGAATTCTCCGTTTTGCCCCTCATCTCTCATCCCAAGATACACTTCTAAACTGTAAATAGCAGAGAAGTCTTGGATTTCAGACGTCTCTTGGGATTTTCTGATTACTGGCTCTGCTTTCATCTTGGTTAAGACACAGAATTCCACTCAGGAATTTGGTGAATCTCTGGAGTTTGTTCTGCTTCTTGCTGCATTTCTTCTTATTCTGACCTGAGGTTTGTATTCAGTGCCAACTGACTGATGGAGAGCTGCCTTTTATTAGACATCTTCTAAACCAGGCTGTTTTATTTCATTCCTGTGTTTCTTGTTGACCAGATTGTGGGCTGAAGTTTGTTTGTATCCGCTGAAGTGAAAGAGAAATCTGGCGAGTGCACACAACAGCAGAAGACTAAGAGTTGCAAACAACTCCTAGTAAGTGTTCTCCTTTCTAAAGCCAGCGGCACTGATCGGCAGGAAGAAAAAGTGTTTCCGTGGGCTAGTACTCACCTTGCCTCTTTTTTTGGAAGACTAATGCCACCAGCTGCATTAGAGCAGAGTTCTGTAAAACCACTTCTGAAAGGCCTGCTAAAATTTCTCTCACAATGGATGTTTTGAATCTCTGCATGCTTTCCAGGCTGGTAAATCAACAGCATCTTCTGGCTTCTTTCTTTGTGCGTTTCCCGGTCCACAACACCTCTAAGACTCCTATCCTGGAGGAGGTGTTTGCTTTTCCAGTTCCAAGCTGGTTGCCAACAAATTGCTCTGGGATTACACAGCTCTTCCCTTTGGTAATTATGTTTGCTGTTTCCAGTGTGCTTTTTTGGCTCTTGTATACCGTGATTCTCCACAGCGCTCAGAATCTAGCTTCCTAAGGTAGGCCCTTGGGTTGGAAAGTGATGCGTGTAAGCTGAAACTCAGAAGGCCTGATTCTCAGTCTGTTGTTGGACACAGAAAAGGATGGAGAAACTTCTACCATGCTTATTTTTCCCATATTCTGAAGCTGGGTAGAACTGCTTTGCACTAAATAACGTGCTATTTCACAGAATATTTGTAGACAGAAACAAATATATGCAAAATAGAGTGATCACCTGCTATTATAGAATTGCTTAGAGAAGGATGTTGCTTTGCCATGGAAATCTTTTCTCAGGGTTATTTCTTTTCCTTTTGCATGATGTTCTTTTCAACCTGGAGTTGCATCTTAAAGGATGAAATGGAAATAAAAGAACAATCTCTATGTTCTCTTCTGCTTTGAACTGAGAGCTGCTGAGGAGCAGTTTGGAAGGAAAGGCAAATCTTCCAGGGCTTAGACACAGAAAATCAGTTATTGCAGCTGACCTTGTGAAGCAACAGCAACCCTTGTCACTGAATTATTAAATCAAGGAGAACCACAAAGATATTTTCTTCATTTGAAATGTCCTATTTAATATCTCTTGTGCCTTTGTTTGCTACCAATTCAGCGTGCTTCTCTGGGTGAACTCTATAAAGAGTGCCAGGACAGAGTTTCTTACACATCTGTGTGTTTTACTATTCCTCTAAACTGAAATTGTATTGAGTGAAACCAAGAAGGAGGAACTATATGGTCCTTAATGTCAGTTATTGTTCTCTTCAGAAGAGACTTTACTGATAACACTTCTTATGGAGAAGACCATAAGTTGTTACTAAATTAAGTGCAGTTAGTGATGCAGCAGGCGGGCTTTAGCGTAAGCTAGCAGCTAGTGGGCAAGCTCTCTAAGGCCTCCGTAGACAAACAGGCACTAAGGCAGTGCTGCCATATCTATGCTGCTGGGCTTATCCATGCCTGCCGGGTGAGGCTAGTATAGCTCCACTTATGCAGAATGCTCTTGAGTTTTCTTTTTGGTTCACTAGACCACTGCCTCTCTTCGGGTTTTTCTTAAGCCAAAGGGTACTTCATTGTGGATGGAGGAGCTGGAAGATGATTCAAGTCCATGGCATTTTTTTTTCCCTGAATCACTCATGAACTCATGTTGCAATCGATAGGTACAGTGCTTTTCTAGGTCACATCTTGCATATGAGTTGTAAAAACTAAAGTCCTGGCCAGTAATTTCCTATCACTGTCTCTAACAACAGAGTGCTATATCAACGGGATTATTTACATTCCACCTGCCTATAGATTACCCTGTAATTATCCTGCATTTTTTACTGGATTTTTTTTCTCCTGCGATACTAGGTAATTTTTCTGTACTTTTTACTCTGCAGAATCATTGTAATGGGCTGTGGGAAGAATCCTAATATGTTTTTATGCTCAATCCTCTGAAATGCTAAGGGTCTTGGTTTTGATGCCAAAGAACAGATTCCTGACACTTCCCAGAATTCAGCCTTCGGACAAATAAGGTAGAGCTACAATGACTTCTAGTTGATGCTCATTTTTAAGAGTAATTCTGTATCATTCATGTCTAAATATTTTTGGAGTCCTGAATTATACTGCTTTAATGAAAAAAATTGCAGGTTTTGGAAGGGAGAAAGAGAACTATAAACTGAGTGTAGTGTCAAACTACAAACAAAAAGAATGTCTGTTCTTTTATACTAAAGCCAATCAGCGAATCTCTGCATACTGCAGCATTATGTGCTAAGATTAGTTGTTTTCTAATCCTTTCAATACCTTTACTCGAGAGGGGATAGTTCTGTAGACTATCCTTTGGCTATTGTTAGTGATTTGTGGTCTTTCTAATACCCAATAATGTTGATACTTTTTAGTGCTGTAGTCAGGATTGCACCGATGTGATTGAGGGTAAAACTAAACCCAGTGCAATTAGCCACTAGATGGAGGAACCTCAAGTAAATGAGTGCATTTTGATAATTGGTCTCTAGTTTGACTGTTGAGTCTCTCTAATGATATGAAAACCAGAGGTAGAAATTTTCTGAACTGGAATAGAGAACTGCTTCGTCTACAGTTCTGTATCTTGCAAAAGAAGTTTTCATTAAAATTAGTAGATGTTGCAGAAAGCAACTACTGTGGGAATACAGTACATATCTGGTATCTTAATGAGCTTCAACTAACTAATTGCTATTAAGATCTACATTTGTGGTTTGAATGGTGGATCAATTTCAAAGTAGCAAATGCACTGAAATTGCTTCACTTGTAAGAATTGAAACCTTAGGTTTCAATTGGTTTAATTTATCTGAAAAGCGGAGACAATATTATTCTGAGACTAAATACAGCTTTTCTTGGTGAATCGGTGTTAGTGTGACTGGTCTTCTAGTGCTGGGATTTTTATTTTTTTCTTGTTAGCAATTTATTTTCCGTAAACCGGGCCTTAAAGATACGTAATCCAGATGATTCAGCTAAAATCAGGCTGGCTTTCTTGTAAATGATTCTGTATGCTTCCAGTTCTTGTATTTGACAGGTGAAAGGGCAGGAGATCCTTGTCCTTGTAACAGAGAAAATACTAAATATGTTGCAAATTGATGGGTATTTTGATTGAAAAAGTATTTTTTAAATGTGACTTGACTCAACCTCATATCTTCCAAAAGTGTTCAAATTCAAATTTGACTTGACTTAACAACTCTAATTCTGCTTTTATACTAGATTTTGTTCAAAAAGCTTGCATGTATTGTTTATTGTTTTGCTTCACAGCTGAAAGGCCTATTGTTTTTTTCACAAAAAGTTGGTCTCATCTGTGCACTTATTTACTTCATTGCTGCCAGCCCAGCTTGCGGCTCTGGGGTGGAACTAGAAGTACTTATGGATGCCATGTGTTTCTGAGCACAGGCATGAAGGCAGTTCAAGGAGAACGCTTTTCTGGAGCAGCTTTAGCTCAGCAGTGGGCTCAGAAAGGGATTGTTGGAACTAACTAGCACTGTGTTCATAACTTCTTTCCTCCCCTTCCTTTGCACCAGTCTATGTATTTCTCTAAAGTTGCTTCAGTATTTCTTTGTTCACACAACTGAAGGGAAACTAACATTAACATTATTGTCCTCATATAAATTTCTTTGGAAGCAAAGTTTAGCAGGAGCTTTATAATAGAATGCATTCTGAAAACAGAGCTCTTTGACGTGCAAGAAAATAAGTTAACATAAATAAGCTTGGCCTGGAAACAAGTTTATTATATATAGTAAACTGAAACAAAGTAGAAAAAGATCCAAGGGGAAAAAGAAGCTACTAAATAAACCATTTTGTCCATTGCTCACAGGTACGCACCTGAACGCTATTACATTTAATGTACATCATGGCCTATGTGCAGCAAAATCTTAAATTCTTTCTTCAGCTTTTCTGTCTCCATCTGAAGCTTTATCCAACTATCTTCTGCCGGTAGTACAAGTTTTGTATGTTTTGTGTACAACGTTTTGTATTGTAAAGGGGTGTTTGAATAGAAGGGGTAATATAATGTTAGCACCCCTATAAAAGGGAAAATATAAGGGCATTTTGTTTATGCATAAGCAAAGTGTCTTACCTGCTTTAAGTATCATGTGGACTTTTCTCAAGAGCAGTCCATAATAGAGGCAGGAACCTTTGTGCTATTACTGGTGGTAGCCAAGCTAAGCAAGCATGCCAAGAGCTTCTGTCACTGTAGTGACATTTGAAACAGATCTGAGGAATAATATGATATTGTTTTGTGCTTGGAGAGCTTGTTAAGAAGTGCTCAGTAATGAAGGACAATACATTCCCAAAGCTACTTTTCTCCAGATCATCATTCTACTTTCCACATATTGCTATAAATCCAGAATATTTATAAGCTAGGATGGTTTATAACAGTGTGATCCTTGCTTTCATTCAGTAAGTTAACAGGAATAAATCACCTTACTTTTTCTGCCACTGTGCTTTGGGTTCCCCTGTTAAGCAGAGCTGTTAGCTTCCTTATAGCATTCCAGTACCACTATCTTCCTGGGGAGTGTGTGTGTGACTATGAATCAAAATAAGAACGGAAAACAAATGAACCCTGGTTTTGCTCCTCATGAAATAATCCTGATCCTTCACTTTAATAGGAGGTAATCTATTTTATTAATTCTAGTGGGTCACACAATGCAGCTAACAGGAAATGTGGAGACTATACTTCTCTGTATAAATTTACATAACTAATCATTGAATCTTTTAATTTATTTAGGAGTGTACTAGAAATGGCTTTGACAAATGGATCACTAATTCCATCATGCCTCTATTAAGTACCATTATAGTGCAGCACTCTGCACCACCGTATGCTAGGCTCATTTCTTCTTTAAAAGTGCATTATGACCCTGTTCATACAGGCACTGCAGTCACCACCAGAAAATATTAAGAACTTTTAATTAAAACCAAGAAATACCATAGGTGAATCTTTCACAATGTAATTAAATCAGGCATATAATTTGCTTTTAACTGTTTTCTTGGAACTGAGGAAACATCCTGGTTTTAGGGGAGAAGGATTTTTCACTTTTTCTCTGAAAAGAAATTCTTTGGTAATGCTCTGTCCGAATTGAGATTATGTAAGATTTACAGGAACAAATTACTTGTTTGAAAGATTTACACAATAAAGATATAAACTATATCTGTGGAAGGTGATAGATTCCAATGTACATCATGGAACTAATCAGAAAGAACTTAAATAAAGTCATAATCCTGGTCAGGACTGCATGGAAACAGTTTTGCTGCTGTTCCCACATTTAGTGGGAACTATGTTCAGTGCAACACAAAACCACTGTCTCAGGGCTACCTCAGAATTTCTGTAGATTCAGAACTTGTCCAGAGACGGTGACCATGGCTTACTTGAAGTCTTGTTTGTGTGTTGAAGGCTTCACATTCAAAATATATAAAATCGGTCATTCTCAGTTACTTTTGGATGCACAAATAAGTGCAGATCAGCCAACAAATTTGGAGTAGATTTTCAAGGTATTTCATGAAACTGTAGCATCTCTGTGTCGTTGTTCCCCCACCCCCACCCCCCTGTTAACACTGTTTGATAGAGTAATCCAGGCCACGTCCTCCCAACAAACAGTTTCGCCGAGTCCTCTTTGCTTGTTGCACTTGTTCTTCAGGAACATGTGCATATCCCAACTCCCCATCTGCTCTTATCATACTGTTTTCCTTTAATATAGCATCTAAAATTTTGACCAAAAGAATGATTGTTTTAACATGATCTTCCGCTCTATATAAACAAGAAGAAATAATTTCAGAGAAATAAAATATCAAGCCAGTGATAAATATGAAAGAGAGAAAAATAGAATGAGTTTTACTCTTACTCTTACTTCCCCCCCACCACCACTTTTTTCCCTGCTTGCTCTCTCTGAACAAAGTCTCTACCTAATATAAGCATCCATGAAGGAAGGGGACTGACCGTAACTTTCAGTGATGCTGGGATTTATCTTTAGTTTTGAGTACTGGAAAAAAAATTAAAAAATAAATGAAAGGAAAATGATTGTTTATGAGTTATGGCAAAGAAGGAGCTTTCTGCTTTTCTTTTTAATGGACCTAATTTCTTCCTTTCTCCATTTGCTTTGCCATAATAACAATGAAGAAATTAGAGGAAGAAATAATGATAGGAACACAGAGGGAATTGAAAGAAAGAAAATGTGTTTCTAGAAGCAGAAAACATGAAAACTATGGGAGGCATGAAGGAATAGAAATATAATAATGTATTTGTGTTGACTGATGATTCATTAAACTTTCAGAGTTAGTTTACAAATTCTAACTGTAGTTAACTGGGAAGTTACAAATGTGCCTTATTTAAACAGTACAGAAAGAAAGAAATGGGGATGAAAGACCAAAGAAAAATTACAGCTTTCTGATAATCTGAGGCAACAGATACAAACTCATATTCTCATTGCAGTTAGAAGATAAACATTAAACAGCATCTCTCTAATCTTCTACTGACTACATGCCTCTTGCTTTCACCCTTCTGATATGATGAAAAGATTTGCTTCTGGGCAGTGCTGTTCTGGGCAGTGATTCAGTGTCTGGCTGGACCTGGCAGTGTTGTCGTCTCCACATAGCGGCTCTCTAAGCAGAGCGACAAATGCAAAAGATGCTGGCTTGCTCTCTGATTTGATTTGTCAGTGGCTGGGGTGCGGGGGAGAAATCTTCTTTTAAGCAGCTTGTGAAGTGTAACTGTCTTGAACACAAAAAGACTAAGATTAAGAATCTGTATGAATGCATAAATAAAACTAAATTGCTTTACTACTTCAGTGGTCTGTGGGAATTTTCTGTCCTTGTGTGGCACAGTTCTGCAGTCGCACAGTTGCTTGCAGTATATGTTTCTGTCTGGAGAATTAATATGGACTAGGTATTGTATTTTACTGTAACACAATTCCCCAATTACTCCCTCTGTAGATTAGCCCTGTGTGCCTTGTCTGTATCTTCAGGTTGGCAGGTACTCAGTTCAGGTAGAGCTGCTTTAACAAGTATTAACAAGTGTCTTGGCTTTGATATTGCAAGCTCTGCCTCTTCTGCTCGAAAGCCAAATGTACACTACTGGGAGAAGGGGGCATTTAGACTCCTTGTTGCTCACATTTTATGGCTCTTCTAATGTGAATTAGCTGCAGTGTACTCTGTAATTCAGAAGGAGAAGACTAGATTGGCTTACATTGCTTTAGCTAATAAAATTTATACAACCGAAGATACAGTTTTAAATGTTAATCTGGTCATTTTAGTCTCTGTAACTAACAGCTTTAATGAGGAGACAAATTCATAAGGAAGATTGGCTGAAGACTTTATTTCAAGTTAAGAAGAAACAGCCCAGGGCTTGTTATTTTTTAAAGCAAGCAAACAAACCTTTCGGTAGTAAAAGGAAATAATGGGCTGTCAGCAATATAAACAAAACCAGACTGTATTCTTTTCAGAAATGTTGTATGCCACTGCTGATTTGAGTCAAACGAAGGAAATCTATAAAACCTGCAGAACTGGTACACATCTAGTACTGTAACCTCTAAGTGCACTTGGTCTTGGTGAAGGGTTGGAACTACAAACCGGTGCGTGAATACATGTTCCGTTTGTTTGTTGCAAGGTGTGTTATATGCAGATTGGCAGTATGTGAAAGGCCAGCCCATGTGCACAGAGAGGTAACTGCACTGAATTTTGTTCCTACAAAAAGCTGATAATGAAAAACTGAGCATGTGAAGTGTCCAGGGCTAAAGCAGCAAGTAGGTATGGGAAAGCTAATGAAGGAAAAAGTTGGCTTGCTATCCAGAGACAGCAAGGCATTTCATTGCAGATGTTCACATGTTTTAGCCCTTTTTCTCTTAAGTTTACACATAAATTCAACACTGGAGAAAAGCATTTGAAGAAATAACTGTAAAGGTTTCCCTGCTAATATTCACAAAAAGGGGAAATAGACAAAAACATGCGTAGAGATTCTCTTAATTGAAAATCTGGCTGAATACTTAAAAAACTTTTTACACACAGGGAGTATTTTCTTATTCATGTTTCAATTAAAATAAAAAAAAAAAAAAAAAAGAAAAAAGATGTAGAAGTTCCTTCTACACATTCACTTTTCCCCCTCTGTTCCTGTTCATCTGTCACTTAGCACAGTTTCACTGAAAGTTTCACCTCTCGCTACCTCTTCAAAGAGCTGCTAGTCCTGTGGAGAGAACAGTCTGCCGGCATGGGACATGGGACAGTTTATTAAGGGTAAACATATGAAATCCCACAGAATGTTGAGGAAATTGAGCTCAAACCACTGTCTTTTGGATAAGTGTGTGTTACGAAAGGCTCATGCACAGCCTGGGGTATTAGTAGTAACTCATCTCCACTGCATTCAGGGGAACCTAACCTCTTGGTGTGCATTAGTTCCACTCCACCTATTGGATCAGATACTGCTAGGAGCCTGGAGGATCATTTACTTAATTGTGTCCTTGCTGGGCTCAGTAGGCAGGTGAGGAACTGCCCGGGAAAGGATGTCTGACATGTCCACAAAAAACTTTTAGCATTTGGGGAAGTAAAGTAGCAAAAGGAGAGGCATATGCCAAGTTTAAGGCAAGCAAAAGGTAAAACAGATTTTCATGAACCAAACATTTTAACCTAGAATTGAATTGCACCCAGCTTCAGAGCATACAGTCTAGTTGGTGACAGTGGTGGTAACTTTGACATTTACAATTTCCTAATGACTTGTAATGGTAAAAAAGTGTATTATTAACTTTTTTTTTTTTTTTAATTTATAATAGCAAGATCACAACCCCTGGAGTTCAGGAGAGCAGACTTTGGCCTCTTCAAGGTCAATGGGATGGGATGCTTGAATCCCATCTCTCTAAGAGGGGAGAGCAGTGGGTATTGTCTACCTTGACTTCAGTAAGACTTTTGACACTGTCTCCCATACGATCCTTACAGAGAAGCTGATGAAGTATGGGCCAGATGAGCAGACAGGGAGGTGGACTGAAAACTGGCTGAATGGCCAGGCCCAGAGCGTGATCAGTGGAAAGTCTAGTTGAAGGTGGTAACTAGCAGTGCACCCCAGGGGTCAATACTGGGTCCAATCCTGTTCAACATCTTCATTAATGATCTGGATGATGGGGCAGAGCATACCCTCAGCAAGTTTGATGACACGAAACTGGGAGGAGTGGCTGATATGCCAGAGGGTTGTGCTGCCATCTGGAGGGACCTCCACAGGAGAAGTGGGCTGACAGGAACCTCATGCAGTTCAACAAATGGAAATGCAAAATCCCGCACATGGGGAGGAATCACGCTGTGCGTCAGTATCTGCTGGGGGTTGACCAGCTGGAAAGCAGCTTTGCAGAAAGGGACCTGGGGGACCTTGTGAATGGGAAGTTGACCATGAGCCACCAACGTACCTTCTGGCAAAGAAGGCTAATAGTATCCTGGGCTGAATTAGGAGGAGTGTTGCGGACAGGTTGAGGGAGGTGATCTGTCCCCTCCACTTGGCACCGATAAGGCCACATCTGGAGTACTGTGTCCAGTTCTGGGCTCCCCAATACAAGAGGAGAGTAACTAGACAGTGTCCAGCAAAGGTCTGCTGAGATGGTTAATGGACTGGAGCATCTCTCCTATGAGGAAAGGCTGAGAGAGCTGGGAGTGTTTAGCCTAAAGAAAAGGCTCAGGGGGAACCTCACTGATGTATGTAAATATCTGAAGGGAGGCTGTAAAGTAGATGGAGCCAGGTCTAGTCAGTGGTGTCCAGGGACAGGAGCACTGGAACAGGCTGCCTAGAGAGGCTGTGGAATTTCCATACTTGGAGATGCCATTTGGACGTGGTCCTGGACAACCTGCTCTAGGTGACCCTGCTTGAGCAGGGAGTTGGGCAAGATGACCTCGAGAGACCCCTTTCAACTTGAACCATTCTGTGATTGTAGGAATTATTCAAATTTGGGTTTTTACCAAAAAAGGCTGGTCAAGATAAATAAATGGTACCAAGAGTTAAAATTAACATGCCTGTAAATTCTATTTAAGTCATCCTGTGGTGTCTTAGATTCATTTGTTTATGACTGGTCAAACACAAATCCAGCAAAGATCACCAAATGTTAACTTGGCCCCATTTACTCCTGGGCTAAATATGATGGTGAATAGGAGATTCCTCATGGTCAGAATCCTGATAAGCTGTGGAAACGTGATTAAAGTATAGCTATAGATTAGTAGAGCGAGAACTTGTTTCCTAGCGAAGAAATATGAACTGCTGCATGGAGAAAGGTGTTGGGAAGAAAGCATGATTTTTGGGGGGATCTGTTAAGGGCAAAAATCCCAGGCGAAAGAATTTACAAGAGGAGGTGAACGTGGGCTCCTCCTATTTAATGCAGCTCAGAAAAGGTATGCAGCGACTTCAGCTCTTGAGGTGAAGGAGCAAAGGACTGGTCAAGCTTGTTGGAGGCAGAATTCAGAGAACAACTGAGACTGAAGCAGGATGGGCTCTTAAAGAAATCATTGGGCAGGATATGATGAGAATGGATGCTTTCTTCTGGAACTTGGTTGTTGGATAAGAAACACCATTTCTAGGTACCTTAGAGAGATCAGTCACTTTTGGTGCTGGCCATGGGGAATAGCTGGAAGAAGTGAGCAAGTGTAACCATCAGAGCTGGTTCAGGTAGGCCCTTTTATTTCAGGGAATGGTTTGAGATCTGAACAATGTAATTTTAAAATGGATATTGACAAATTGACTCCAATGCAGTTTTGAATTCCAGTTTTATAGCTTTTGTTTCAGGAGGGTAATATTCATCATAGAAACCCAAAAAATCTGTTGGCCTGTATCTGAACAATGAGTTATCTGAAAGTATATTATCACAATGAGGGTTTTACTAAGCTACTTTTCAGTAGATGCCTACAATTTAAGATTGAGATCTCTGCCTATACATTAATTTGCTCAAGTATTTTTTTGGGAAAAAAAAAGGCATTAAAGCGGCAAAAGAAATTTTCTTTTAAAGTTCCAGCAAATGTTATTAAAGAACTTTGCAGTTTCTGATTCCATACGAAGTGATCCATACTGGGCATTCACATAGCAGGTTTCCATTCTGTGTACTGTGATGCCAATTTGGTTGACATAGGTCAGTTTTCTTGCTCCTGAGAGGCGTAGCACACTTGCAGGCAGGCAGAGTGGGCATTAGAGTTTCTGCATGTCAGAGAATGTCCACAAAGTAATAGAGCAGGTAGATTTGTGGTGGTGTTTCTCACTGATGGGGGTAGAATTGGAAGATACACTCATGTCTATTTTTATACTAAAATATTTTTCGCTGATGCTGTTGTGGGAAATATATTTTACTGTATAAAATCAATCTTTCTACTCTTCATTTTGAAGAATTTCTATAGGAATCCTATGTTTCAGACAGAAAATATAAGATGATAATGATAACACCAGATGATGTTTTTGCTCTGATTCTCACCAGCATGGATGAGTACAGATTTACAACTGGATTGCGTCTTTGTATCTAGAGTTACTTAGAATGAGATATATATAAAAGCAATTATTCTGCTAGGCTCAGGCTATCTCAGTTGCCTTGGAGGCTGACCTTTTGTAATACTAAAAGTATTCTAACAAAAATGTTAACAAAACTTAACATTTCAACATGAATTGCAACATAACCTGAAGGAGGTACTTGTTTGATTTGTGGTTTTACAAATATTTTCAGTTCATTTAAGTGGAATGTGAAAGAATTACAAAAGGAATAAAGTTGGAGAAAACTTGGTTTCTGATTCATGAAAGCAAGGAATGTCTTGTCTCTTTGTCCTGATAGGTGTTGATCTCCTTACTGATGGCATTAACAGGAAGTGTTTGTAATGCACTATGCAACGCTGTTGATTTTGGTCAGGAAACAAAGTCAGTGCATTTGGCTTCATGCCACGTTGCCTTATTTTCAGGATGATTTCTGCAGTCTGGATGGGAAATGGAACTGAGTTGTAATACTGGATGAGAATAATGTGTTGGCTTTTGTGTATGGGGGCGGCGGGGATGAGGAGGCATTGTCTAGCAAATAGTAGCTTTAGAAGAAAAGGCAAGAATAAAACTGTTTTCCAGTAAAAGAGTTTTAGAAAAAATGGTACAGTTGCCAGTAAACAGATATTTGTGTCTGTTACTAGGAGGGGCACAGGGCATCATAAATGAACTCTCTAAATGAGAGCTGAAGTCTAATTAGACTAGAATACCTTACAAAAGAAACCAGGAGCTAAGCTTAATTCACTAAGCCTCTGTTTTTGGCTTTGGATCCTGAAGGTAATGAAGGAGAAGAGAGCCTCAGCTTCAAGTAAATAGATACAAACGAGTTGGAAGTATGTGGAAAAAATGGCCAATATCTAACATTGTAGAATATGAGGTATTGTTATTTATTAGTCTTGTTCAGACATCAAACCTTCAGTGGGGCCAGCAGTGTGGCCTAAGCACTGTCCAAAAGCAGAGTTTCTCCCTTCTGAAAACTTCAGCCATCTCAGAGCTCTGTTGGTACCACCAGCACCATCCCATCTATCACCCTCTGGGAACTAGACAGAACAGAAATGTGAGCCAACTGTTCAGCTACTGTTTTTTCTCAACCTGGGACAGAACCTCTTGAAGATGACACTTTGCTTACCCACTGAATAAATGCTTTCACCAAAAACCTGAATTCTTTTAGTAGGGCTTATTGAGCATGGGAACATTTTGCTTCTGTCAGACACTGCAAAAAATGCCCGGGGTGACACTCTTCTTCCATGACCACAGATCCACTGGCATTTGCAGCATAAGACTTACTTCTGTATGGTGACGTGCTGCAAATGAGGGTTTGTTTAGCATGGGGCCTTCTCATGCCTGACTAAACTGTCACACTGTTCTGCAGGCTTTAGTGGTTTGGGGAGTGGGCTTTTCTCTGATCCCTCCAATAGAGAAAATGGTGTTGCTTGCAGGTGCCATCAACTCAAACAGTCTGTCCATCTGTTCTCTAAGTGTGATGCAAAGCGCTCTCCCTTCTATTTATTATTTCTCATTTAGTGATTTATTATTTCTAATCTCAGCAAATAGATATTGATACCATGGAAAGTATATGAAAGGCAAATAGGGAGCTCATAGTTAAGGCAAAGAAAGAATAACACTTTTTTTGTGGTAAATATGAACTTGAAGATGAGCTAGGCTCTCAGGAGTACATTAAATAAGAATCATGCTGCAGAACCAGTGGCAGAGATGCTCTCACTGTAACTAGGACATAATACATGATTTTTTTAAACCTGTGAAGTGCATTAAATGTTGTTTTATGCACCCTAGATCTTTATTAACTGATGTAATGAAATATAGGAGTAATTTAATGATGGATAGGAATCTAGTCCAGTAATCTCTAAGAAATGAGGATGAGTAGGATGTTGTAATAAACTACAAGTCACTGATTCTGAAACTGTATTACAAATTTCAGTTAGAGCACTTCTAAAGTGGATTGGAATTGGAGCCGGGCCAGAATTTAGATTTCTAATTTAGAATTCAATCTCCCCTCCATCCTGCTTTCTCTGGGAGGACACCTGCCTCACAATGACCCTTGTCCCATCATCTACAGCCCTAGCTTTGGCAAATGTCTTGGATTTATAACTCTTTCTCTGGGCCTCTTCAGTTTTTCCCAAAACACAGACCTATTTTCTATCTTTTATTGTTATTCAATTGTGTATGTTATATTTTCTTTCAGAAAGAATGTCTTCACAGCAAAATGAAGAGATGGTAATGGCACAAATGGACATATACAGGCTAAATGCAGGTTAAATTAAATTTGCAGGTAAAAAGCAGCAAAGACCAAGTCATGTTGGTTTTTGTATTGGCTTGTGACAGGAGCTCCTATAGTAACTGTTCATGGAGGGCTTGTCTCTGACTTGGGCCTGTGCTGAACACCGTGCTTCTATGTCTTTGCTAAATGAAAAGTAGCGTGGTTATGTGTATTTACATTGCAATTGTATCTTCTTTTGTTGTATGGATTTGCTCAAAGTTTGTAGGCCAATATGCATCCAGGTGTTGTTTTTCATGCAGTAAGTGCATTTTGAATTTGGTTTCACAGCTGAGGGCAGTTAGTGGCATGCCCAGACTACAGCATCAGAACCTTTGTTGTGCTAGATCTGTATTGTGTTAGGCCACATTTTCAGAGGTGTCTTTCCGTAGTTAAAATCCTGTGAGTTACCCCATGGCACTGGAGTTCTTGACTTGCCCTGAAACTTTGCAAAATGTTTTAAAAATCTATCTGCCTTTTAGTTATCTGAATATCTTTATGTGTGGTTTCCATGGCCTCATCAGAATTCAGTAATTGAAGTCCACGCTTTTTTTTTGCTTTTTCCATTAATATCAGTAACTGTCAGTCTGTTGATTGTGTGGGCAGCCACAGTTCACAGCAACTTGATGGGATTAAATTTTCAAACCTAGCTTCAGAAAATGTTTCTGCAAATGAGGCAGCTGCAAGTGAGGTATGTGCAAAACAGCACGCACAGAGCCTTCCATAGCGCGTGCAGGTACTAGCTTGTGCCTTCGCGCACACTAACCTGTCTGGCTGTCAGCCAAAAGCTTCCTTTCTGCTCATTGCATGAGTTCTTTCCCACTTTTGTAAAGTGCTATTTTACAAGTATGAAACTATAGCTCTTTGCTGAAAATCCAAGCAATTTTCATCAGTGCTCTTAAGTTTTCTCTTAGCAGAAAGTTTTAAGTATTTCTCATGAACTATTCCGTGTACATCTCAGGCTGACTACCGAATACTGAAGTGTTTGTAGTGGTGCATCCTAAAATGAGAGAACAAGCAGTGTGGCAATCTGAGATGAGCTAAGTAGACTGGTGAAACCTACTTGAGTAAAGGCACAGAGGGTGTGTTAAAGTCTCCGAGCTCCTCGTTGGTTTGCTGCTCGCACTGGTACATACTGTGGTCTTTCTGGCATATACATTGGATGTGTGTTTTAAGGACCATTGTTTGCTTTCCAGTTTAGAATCAGCTGCAGAATGCCCAAACAAAATAGCTTTGAAATAAGATTCCCTGATGTCTGGCGTTCAGCGACCCTCAAAATTTCTCATTCCTTGCTTGTTATAGAGTTGCTTGCTGATTATCCATGAGGCTGTTCTGCAACATATTCAGAAAGATTTGTTTGTGCTCTCTTGAGAACCTCTTACAGAGTTCTTCTATTTCATTTTCCATGTCTAATGAGAGTGATCTGTATTAGACAACTACCAAGCTTTGTAGGGAACTTGTCTTTTAGCTGATTATAGTATGGTGCAGCTAGGGTATAGCATGTATTTGCCCTCATGCTACAACACTGATGTGTAAAAGTTTAGAACTATCTACCTGTTTAGGGTATTTTTTTTGCATCCTGCTTGTGTAAATGCAGTTAACTTCACAGAGACAGTAAGATGAACCTTGATTTGTTCCCAGAGTGATTTCTGGAGTATCCTACTGACTTCCTCTTTCTCAAATTCTTTCGCATTTTGGCATAAATATTTTTGACGCTGATGGTAGAACAGAGTTGCGCAGGAGGGGGCTGTCTCCTGACTCTGTCTTCAGTTGACTTATGTAGGTATCTAGACACATATTCTTCTGTCTCCTTGTGCTTACAGTTTCCACGGTGCTTGTTTACCCCATCCTGCTGATTAGATTGAGGGCTCTGTCAGGACATTGTCCTGAAGCTGTCACAGTCATGTTGCATAGCTGACACTATGCTCATGGTAAGTACGATTCTATAGTTCTTTAGCACTTGTATTAAAAGTAAATGAAAACTAAAAGAAAAAATACAGAAAAAAACTATTTCAATAGTGTTGGTTTCATTTTCATAAACTGCTGGTCTGTGGCTCTGGAAACACAAATGCCACTCTACCTAACGAATTTTAGGAAAAAAAAAAAAAAAGACAAATAATACAAGGAAACTTCTATAGAATATTCTGTATTTCAGTACAAAAGTTAATTTTTTGGGGGGAGGAGATTTATAAACAGCAAAAGAAAAAAGAGGACTAATTTTTTAGAGTAATCAGCACGGTAAGGAATAGTGGTTTGACAAAAAATTCATATATTTTACCTAAAATTGGCATCTCTTTCTTAGGAAGATACTCCAGAAGATTATGAAGGTGGGTTTGTGGTGGTGGTTGTGGTGGGTGGGCAAACAGGGTGCCTGTACAGATGAGATGTAGCGGTTTGTGGCCCTTTTGTACTTTCAGCAGGAGTAGATGGTTCAAGTCTCATTGTTTTGCAGTGGTAGGAGTAAGGAAGCTGTTACGTGCCTCTCCTTATCAGCAGGATACCAAAGGCCTCTCAGCTCCCTTATGAGACAATACGTCTGTGGAAGAGTTCTGGCAGCAGCAGTGGGGCACTCTGGGCCAGGATGGTGCTAATCGTTCCTTTGTGTTTCATTTTCAGGTGACTGGGTAGCAACCACTTTGGTTTCTAAAATACCAGAACACCTACAGAAAGTGAGATTGGATGAAGGATAGTTGGATCCTAAAACATTGTATTTATGTGCTACTTTTGCCAGTAAGGGGTTAACAAAGACTTAACTGCACCCCCAGATAGGATTAAATTGTGGGATGTGTTGCAGCTGGGGAGAAGTGCTACATGCAGAGGGGAAGGAGCCTTCCAGAGAGTGACCTTTTGTACAGCCTTCAGGACGATGGTCTCTACAACAAAGGAAGAGGAATGCAAGGGAAAGGGAAAGAAAGCAGACCTCTGTAGAGAGGGGAGGTAAGAAAAAGTAATGAGGTCCAGAAAATTGGCATTGTGCTTTACACAACACTGTTGAGATAGGGGACTGGGTAAGGTTTATCTTTTGGTGCGCTCTGTGGGTGTCATCTGCAGCTCAAATTAGTAATTAGATGTCTCTAAAAAGTTACTAGAAAGGTTTGATGAGACAGTTTGAACACGAAGTCTCTGTACAAGTTATGAGCAGAAAATGTGAACAGAACTTGTGTTCATAGGTGTGAGATGGTGCAGAAAGGGCAATCTGACTGCCCTGATACTGAATAACACCTAATATCACTTTTTATTAGCTTGATTATAAAGTAAGGATTTTTTTTCACTTTTTAAAGTCTTTTTGCTTCTCATTTGGGGAAAGGAGTTGTCTCAAATTGAAAGAGAATTATTGCTGGGAGAGAAGCGGGGAAGAGGGAGTTTGTCATCGAAATGAAAAACTAACATCATTTCCTAAAGGAAACACTTTGTTTGGGGTTATTTAGTCCTTTAAGTTCCTTATGGAGAATCTGAGAAGGAAAAGTAATCACGCAGTTACAAAATATTGCTTGTTTGCACATTTGGAACAGGGGGTTGTCTTTTATAACCCCACTAGAGTTACCTGCCTTTTTTTTTTTTTTTTTTTTGTAACTGTTGTATGTTGGCTTATTGGGATAAAGAGAGGAAGTAGTTAAGTGCTCTAATAATTTTTACAAGTTCACAGAGAAACTGCTTGTTAGAAGATGTCTTGTTGACAGAATTACATTAGCCAGTCATAGTTTTTGTAGATAAAAAGTTAAATGTTTAATGCTTGTGCTAATTACAGTCTTTGAGAACAGAACACTTAATACATTGTGAAGTTGCAAATGATGGGTTTTAACTTATTTCTTTATAAACTAGAGCCTCATAATCAATTTGTTAGAGGAAATTGTTACTTTCTAAATCCAGGCATAAGCACTATGCGGGTAGGAAAGAGAATTCTTTTTTTCACCTGTATACTGTCTTTTTCAAAATGGAGTCATGCTTTACATACGTACATACATACATACACAAGTATTTAAAGCATGGCTTTAATTTGAAAATATGTATTAAAAATAAGCGTGAGAGAAAAAGAAGGATTTTTTAAAAATCCTCTTTAGATAAGACAGTTCAGGTTTTAGATGAGGAATTACATATTTGTTTTTTATGATTATTGTTGGGAAGTTAAGGGGGAAAAACATATATACATATATATATAGCACATTTTCACCTTGCTGCTGTTTCCTTCCCCATCTGCTTTGCCTCCTAACCTAAACTGCTACAGAACGGATACCTTACTGGATGACAGACCTCCCCTTATGATGGGGTACAGATAGGAAATCTGAACTGCCCCTACAGCCATCACTGGATCAAGAGTAAAGGAAGTAGAAGTAATAAGGTTCATTACTTCTGAAACCCCTTCCATTATGTGAAATAATGAATCCAGGTCCTGCTGCTATGAATTTTGAATAGGTAGTTCAGCTGGGAGTGTTTACAGTTAAAAGCTGTATTTTCATGATGTTGGATGATACTCAAGATGTGAGTAAGATGTGGCTCATGATGTGGAAAACCATGAAGAAGAGCTAGTGCTAATTCCTGGTACCTAAATGCCGGTTTCTAGAAATTTTTCTTCTGGGTTGTCCTGGGAAATATTTTTGGGAAAAATAGAATTGAGAACATGACCTTTGTTTAATGTAGCTACATATCCTCTTTTTCCTGTTTGACCGTGTTTTCCTGTGTTCATGGTTACTCATAATTAAACAGGGCATTAGAGAAATCGCTCTATCATCTGGTACTTGTTTACAATGGCATATTATTCCTCTTGACAACTTTGTTCTTTCAAGTTCAAGAAATAGTAACACCTCCTGGTGCAGTTTATAAAAAAATTTGTTGATCTTTGACATAGTCTCTTATGGAAAATCAGTTGTGACGACAACTCAATAATTCACTTCTCTATGGAGTGATCCAAGAACTGCTTCAGAGGCTGATTTTGCCAAGTAACATGGTAAACATTTCTATTCACATGGCTTCTTTCAGAGGTTGTGTACACCTTTTGAAAATAAAGGAAGACTTAGCTTTGCACTTAAGTGAATTGTGAATTTACTGAATTACTCTTATGCTCTTTAATTCTTAATAGACCTATGAGCTTGAGATGTTAAAACTTGCTATTTTAAGAACAATAAACTGATATTGCTCTCCTGGCTTGAAATTCTGGAGCAGTGATGACAAACATATGGGCTATTGAGCCGCAAGTATCTTGTAATCTGTAGTGTCTGGTTACTATTATAGGGATATATATTATGCGACTGGCAACTGAGATGTGAGTAGGGTTGGAACTCGTTAATAATCTGAACTCTGAAATTCCTCTGAAAGTCTGTGGGAGCTGCACCCCACAGTGCAGTAGTGACAGTTTCAGGCAGCATTGCCACTCTTGCTCACCGGAGAGCCATTCCATGAGCTCCCTTTCCCACAGCTGCCTTATAAATGTGGTAATACATCCTCTGACAGTGTATATTTTTATGTAATTTTTTTAAAGCCAAGAAGTTTGGCTATCAGAAAGATGGTCTTCTACAAGATCTGTTGATGAGCAGGGGGGAATAATGTTATCTGTTTATCCAGAACTCTTGATGAGAGCTGGCTTTAACCTGGAATTTTGTTGTTGGTTTTGGGAAATGCCTATGTTATTCTGAGGAAGCATACAGCATACTTCTGAGGTATTTCTTGAAGTTCTGGAAAAAATCTTTCTCAAAATGGTTTAAATATTGTGTATTACTTATTTCAAATAATGGTAAGATGTTGTGAAATAATAATTTCAGAATTAATTTCAATAGTTCTTGGAGCAGTTTTCCAAACTTAAAAAAAAAATTCAGAGGTCTGCTTGATGAGAAATTGTTTTGAAATCTCTGCTATCTTCAGAACCACTCCTTCTACTGCCTGTTTCTGCTACCTGGATATGTACCTTTTTAATGGTAAGTTAACATGGATAGAATTTGGATTGAACATGTAAATGTTTATATCACAGACGTTGCGTATTGGTGAGTCCAGTCAAAAAACGGACTCTGACACTGAGGAAAGGTATAACACTGCAACTGACAGAGGTGATGGAGGATTTAATGCATGCAGACAGGAGGAATGTGAATTCTAAGTTACTTCACTTCTTGCTGGCCAGACAGGCATAAACTCTTGCCGTAAACTACTTCCAGACTCAGACAAAGGATGGTACTGTAAATACAGTTTTCATCGCAGTACCCAGTGCCTGTCAGTCTTTGTATGCAAGATTTTGCAGGTGCAAGTCTTGACAGAATTCTCAAAATCGCCTAAGACAGTATTTCTTAAGACCTAAAAAGTTTCTCTTCCACCAGTTAAACCCATTGTTACCTCTCCTGTTTATCATGGATGGTATGGGAAAGTTATTCTACCTCTCTAAAGACAGATTCTGCTGCTGCTTCATCATTAAACAATCCAATTTTTCTATCTTAGGCTATATTTCTGAGACATTTGCACACTTTCATTTTTCTCCTCTGGACTGTCCAATAGACTTGCGTCTTTCCAGAACTATTTTATACAAAGATAAGGGCTTTATCTGACATCTTTGGGTTGAACGGAGTGAAAATTAAATCATGGGTTTTACAGGCTGTGCTCTTATTTATATATTGCATGATGATATCTACCATTTTCACAACAATATGTTGACTTGCCTTTAGCTATGATCCTGTTTTAATCGTGGAGTATCTCAAGCTTGTTTTTATTTGGAACAAACTTAAAAAATATATTTTTTAAATTTTTTTTTTTGATTAATGGAAAATTGATATGGGCAAACTTATCCCTAAGCAAACACTGTGTGGCTTGGCCTAAAATGTGACAGACTCCATGGAAACTTGCACAAGTTTTAAAAATTTCTTTGAGTTTAATTCCAACAGAAGTAGGAAACACAGTACGAAGGGTCCATTTTCCAACCATACATGCACACAACTGAAAGGAGAAAAAAGCAGCGATCTAATACAAAATGGTGTTTCATAAATTGCTCTGGAATTAAGTAGATAATTTGAAAAACTTCAGCAATAGTGTTATAAGCTATGCTGTGTTATTAAAAAATAAAACAGAGCAGTTCTATCTTTATGAATTATTTGCAAATAGTTCATTTGAATTTCTAGCTACATCCTGGGCTTAACTAGAGTTACGACTTAGACTTCTGCCACCTACAGAAAATAAGGGCCCTTTGAACTGCCACCTACAGAAAATAAGGGCCCTTTGAATTGTCTTCTGCTGGCCTTTAATTTTGCCTTTAACAAAAGACACTTATTGCCTGTATGCATATTACACATAATTGTAAAAATTCAAAGAACTGGTTTTTTGGTGTCCCCCCCTGCCGGAAATGCTCTGCTCTGTTCTGTAATATCCTCTGCTTGTTCTTCTTTAACAAGAGGGATATGATTCTTCTAGCTATTTTAGAACGGAAATAGATTTTCCTTTAAGATCACAAAATCATGGAATGGTTGAGGTTGGAAGGGACCTCTGTTTCTTAAAGATTTTTCATTAACACATTTCCTGAGGTTAGAGCAAGACTTAGCTTTTCTGAATTGAGCCAAAGACTGTAAGGCTTTGTTCTCATTGTAAAGGTACCAACATGGTTATATTTGTGTAAAATCCTAATGGAGAGGGACAAAGTTGCTTTTTCTCTTGATAACATCAATGAACAGGTTGATGGTTATTACTTACGTAGTGGGTAGTACTACCTATGTAAAAAAACCCCAAACAAATCTTTGTTCCTATGAGGATTTTGCTGAGAGACACCTGGTTTAGGTGTGCTTTTATACTTAACATTGTTCAATTTGGCATATTTCTGAAAACTTAGAAATCTACACTTAGTGCTTCTGAACAAGAACTGTCCAAACATGAGCACAAAATAGGTCTACATAATGACCTGAATGTGAGTGTAGGGATAGTCTGAAACAAAAATGGTAAGGAATTAATCCCTTATGTTATTGTTATTAATCATACAATAATATATTACTATTTATAATCCTATTTTCCAATCATAAAGATCACCTGTTTCAAACCATGAAGTGTTAAGTTTGAAACACTTACATTGATAACTAACTAACTTCCCATGTTACTTCTAATAATTTTACCATAAACATCTATCTGAATGTTTATTCCGTAATCTTTCAGCCTCCTTCTCATGTGCCAGAAGTCTGAACAGTGCCTGCCAAATTCTCTGGTTTCTTCCTGACAGCTTCTGATTTGCTTCTGCATTTTACACAGAGATCATGCAGTGCATTGATCATCCAAAATATAATTCATTAAGTGTAATATAATATTAAATCACACTGATAAAGTAAGCCATTTCCTTTTCATTCTGAGAAGCTGTAAAAAGCCCTCTGTTTTTTATTTCTTTCTAAGCTGTCCAAGATTTTCTAGTAATTAGCTTCTAACAGCTCTGCTGAAGAATGCTGCCATTGAGCACTTAAGGCCTTGAGTTCATGTGAAAGATGTAGACTCATAAAATAATTAAGGCTGGAAGGGATCTTGACTGGTCATTTGGTCCAATTCCTTACTCAAAACAGGGCCAATGTAAAATTTGGATCTAACTTTGAAGTTAGATCAGGTTCTTGTCCAGTCAAGTTTTGAATATCTTTAATGACAAAATTCCACCGTATCTCTGGCAGCTTGTTCCAGTGTTTGGACAATCCCATTATGTAGAATATTTTTCCTTATGTGTAATTGAAATTTCCTTTGCTGCACCTTGTTTTTGTTGCTTCTTACCCTTTTGCAGAGCACCTCTGAGAAGGGTCTGGCTCTATCTTCTCTTTAATAACTTGTTAGATAGTTGACCATAGCAATTGGATCTTTCATTAACCTTCTCATTTTTAGGTTAAACAAATCCAGCACGCTGAGCCTTGTGTCATGTTCTTCAGTCCCCTAATCATCTTAAGGCCTTAATCATCTCAGGCATTTTATGTGTAGTGGCACTCCACTGGACTCATTGTGGTTTTTCAATGTTATTTGTGTAATAGGAAGCCCAAGGTGGACACAGTACTCCAGATGTGATCTCACACAAGCACTGAATAGAGGATAATAATCTCTTTACTTGTTCTGCTAGCTACACTCTTGCTAATACTGAACAGTATGTGGTAAGCCTTTTTGGCCTCAAAGACATGGTGCTGCCTTATGTTCAGCTTATGTCATTTGATGGGCCCCAGGTCCTTTTCTGCAAAGCTGCTACCTGGGCAGCTGGCTCCAGCATGTACTATTGTGTGATGCTCTTTCATTCCAGGTGCAAGACTCTGCATTTATGTTTCTTGACTTCGTAAGGTTTTCATCGGCCCATTCTCCAGGCTGTCAAGATCTCTCTGAGCAGGCAGTCCTGTGCTCTAGTGTATTAACTACTTCCACCAGTGTGGTGCAATTCTTTTTGTCTGATAGTCATGAAAGTTAAACAACTCATGATTCCCAAGTAGTTGGTTGGTTGGTTGTTATGCAGGCAACAGTGCCCTTCTTGAATTGGAAAGTAACAATTACATTGTTATTCTAATCTTGAAAATCTCAATTATGGTTGGTTTATATGATAATCTGACCACAGACCATGCATAATAAATACAGTATTGATAATTTGCAGCTGCTCTGTCTAAGTATTTCAAACTGCTCATCTGATGCCTGTAAAATTGTCATGGTTTAACCCCAAATCGCAACTAAGCCCCACCCCGCTGCTCGCTCACTCCCCCCAGTGGGATGGGGGAGAGAATCGGAAGAGTAGGCATGGGTTCATGCAAAGACAGTTTAATAGGTAAAGCAAAAGCTGCGCATGCAAGCAAAGCAAAACAAGGAGTTCGTTCCCTACTTCCCCTCGGCAGGCAGGGGTTCAGCCATCCCCAGGAATGCAGGGCTCCATCACGCGTAACGGTGACTTGGGAAGACAAACGCCATCACTCCCAACGTCCCCCCTTCCTTCTTCTTCCCCCAGCTCTATATGCTGAGCATGACGTCATATGGTATGGAATATCCCTTTGGTCAGTTGGGGTCAGCTGTCCCGGCTGTGTCCCCTCCCAACTCCTTGTGCACCCCCAACCTCCTTGCTGGTGGGGTGGGGTGAGAAGCAGAAAAGGCCTCGACTCTGTGTAAGCCCTGCTCAGCAGGAACGAAACATCCCTGTGTTACCAACACTGTTGTCAGCACAAATCCAAAACACAGCCCCGTACGAGCTGCTGTGAAGAAAATTAACTCTACCCCAGCCAAAACCAGCACAAAAAAAACAGTTGTATCTTATGGACATCGTTTATGATCTAAGTCCTGGGGAACTCTTGCCCCCGTCGTGTTCCCCCCTCCCCCACCCCCAATTTTAAATGCCTTCCTGTTCAAGTTTTGCAAGCACGTTCTACCTTTTCTGTGTGCTCAGTATGGTAATTACTACTCTGTTTCCTCTCTATGTAATCTTTGGATCATAAGAAATATTCCTGACATTTGGCTTTTCTTAAGGTTTTATTTTCTAAGCATTGACAATTTTCTGAAGTGTTTTGTGTTTTTTTTTTTTTTACTGTAATCTATTCTAAGACCAGGAAAGCAGTCTGGGAAAACTGATGATGATTCTGTGCCATTCTGTGTACGTGAATCGCTGTCCCTCTCTGCACAGGCCAGTGGGCTTACCTCCCATTTGCCACTCTAGTGAAAAAGAATACTCTTAACTTTTCTTCATGGAACAGTAATTGCTGTAGACTTAAGGTAGTACCACTTTAATTTTAATAAGAGGTGCTCTATGTGTTTGCTTTAAAACATACAGATAAACCCAACTTTCTTCCATTCAAAACAATTCATGCTCCTAGTGAGCAGTCAATGTGAACGTTTCAAGAGGAAGTAAGAGTGGAGTTAATGGATGTCTGGGCTAATGAGAAGCAGGACCAGTCTGCAGAACGTAACCAGATGTATCCTCTGTCATAGAAGCAGTAATAGGTGTTCCTTGTGGGATGCTAATTTCATAGGCTGGAGGATGTGATTATTTTGCTGCTGGTTTCCTCCAGTGATGTGGAGGATATGCTGTCAGTACACACATAGTACAAGGTCTAATGGGAATAGAGAAGCCAGACAGATCCTAGAAAGAAAGCAAGAAAAAACTAGTTGAAAGGTTTTATTCTGGCAACTATCACTCTCATTGCTTGTCATCTTATTGTGGTTCATTTCACTTATGTTTGCTGCTGACTTTACCCTGTAGACTAAAAGTCCTTTGCTGTATGAATCTGTGAAGAGCTGAAGAGTGCAAATAAAGTCAAGTTCATTGAATCTTTGAGAGTTTTGTTAATGGAAGGAAATTCTCTTAAAGGTATAGTCATGTGGATTCCAACTTTGCTTGGATGTTCCTGTATAGGGAAGCTAAAGGGTCCTTTCCCTTGTTAGCATTCATGTTTTTTACCTAAAGACTATGTTAAAGCACTGAAAGCCTCTTAGGAATTCATCTCCTCAAAGGCTGTCTGTATTTTGTCATTAAAAGGAAAGAAGTGAAATGTGGGAAGCTGCTCTATGGACAACCCTCATGTTTTTATTACATCTTGATCTGGTAGTTAGGACAAGCTGATACCCCTTAAATGCCGTAGAAGTCTTAATTTCTTAAAAACCCACCCAAGATCAGAGTGGTTTCTAATGTTAGACTGACGAGCTGCTATTTAAATGAAAATGTTATAGGTCTGTGTCTTGGTTTGTCTGAGTGGAGTCTATATTTTTGAAATCTGAACCACAGCTGATCAAGTTCCAAGTTGCCAAATTTTAGCCCTGATCAAAAAATGAAAAGAAGGACTTCTTTTTGGCTTCAGTGGACTTTGGCTCAGCCAAGCCATTGGGCTGTAAGAATCCTGCAAGCTGAAGTCTTAAGCTGCAGGAGGGCATCCTAGGCTACAATACTAAGGTGTATAAATATGACTGTCAAGTATATTTGGCTATTGTGTAAAGTAGAATCATAGTATAAAACACTGCCTTTATTTGTTCATTTCCTTCCTGTGCCTTACCTTTGTCTGCTCTATTCATTACTCACCTTGTCATACTCCAAGATGATAATTTTCCTGGGTAATGCTCATGTTTGTGCAATACTTGGTTCAGTGTAACCTTTTATCTTTGACTGGGACTTCAAGTGGCAGTAAAATTTACACTGTAATACAGTTCTTCAAGCTGGATTAGTCAGGCTGTTCAATGACTTACAACTTCTTATAAAAGTACGAAAGCTGTTGCAATAGGAAGGAAAATATACCCGTTCTTTAAACAGCACTGAGAAATACTTTAGGTCCTTAAACCTAAGGACAAGTAGTAACCTTGTTGTTAGTGCTGACTGAGGAGACTCAGGAGATCTGGACATCCTTCCCAGCCACATTAGGTTTTTTGTGACCTTCACCATCTGCAAAGATGCATAAGCATTCTTGCCATGCTGCAGAGCTGAGAAAATAACTTACTTATTCTCCTGAGGTGCATAAATATCTCAGTGATAAATATTGTAGAAAAGCCTATAAATATTAGAGAAATGTAATATATTTGTTGAATGAGGTTCAACTGTAGGCTTATTGTAACTTTCAAATTCTTTGACCTGAATGAAATAAGTAGAAATGATGGGCTTTTGCTGGAAAACATTTGAGGATAAATGAGGAGTGTAGGATTTAGAATAAACTACTTGTTTGTTTGCTTAACTTCCCAAGTGTTACTGATTTCATTAAAACAAGCAATTTCCATAATACTTGATTCTCTATATTGTAATGTTTATGCAACTGTTGTACGTGTTTTCTGAAGTAAAAGGAAATAGCAGCCTCTGCTGGCAAAAAAACCCCACCAAAACCAAACCAAACCAAACAAAAAACCCAACAAAAAAACCCACCCAACCTTCTAGAAAAAGTATTTTAAAGCTGTCTATACTAGCATGTATTTAGTGGGTCTGAAACTGTGAAAAAACAAATAAAATATGTCATTGACTGTGTGATTTTACATCATTTCTTAAAACACCTCATCTACTTGATTAAACCTGCTCTACAGTCTTCAAAATCTATTTGGAGCTTGTTGCAAAGCTTGACCCATCTGCTGGCCCTGCATCCTGCGCAGGGCACTGTTCAGCGTCAGAGCAACTGCCTAACTTTGTGAAACTCGTGGAGATCGAGAGATTTTGAGAAAAGTAGTTGACTATCCTGGGCTGCCGATGTGTTAAGCAGTTGCACTCTACATACAGGCTGTTGTGAAAGAAAGGAAGCTTTTCAGAAGCACTGGGTAGAATGCTTGTTCCTCTGTTTCCCTTTCTTCCCTTCCTCTGCCCTCCCCAAAAGGAAATTTTGACTTCTGTCTTTTTTCATGTGTGTGTGTGTTAAATCAATTATCTCACTCAGGGTTCTGCAACATGTAAGTGTGAGCTTTACTAAGACAGCATATCTCTCTGCCAGCGCTGTTCTAGGAAACTAGTTTTCATTTTAATACGTAAACCCACTTTTCGCTATGTTGGGTTCTTGAACATGTATTTTTAGACTTGTTATTTGGAGGTCATCTTTCTATATACATTTTGATAAATTGCTGTCAAACAAGGGTTCCGTGCTATGGCTAAAGACTACTAATAATTCAGGAGAATATGTGCTACATTTGGAATTCCAGTTCAATGTATAACTCTTTTGCTTGGTTGTTATTTTAGTTCACACAGGGCTAGCATATGCAATGTACATAGAGGTTTCATGAAACAAAAACCTTACTGCTTAAACTGAACACTTACTATCCTTTCTCTCAGCTATTTCTAAAATAGTTTCCTTCTAAGGAAAACCAACCACTGTTTATTTTAGCAGTGAAATGCCCCAGTAAATTTATTATGATATGGAAGAAATTTAATCTTATCCTACTTAAGAAATAAGCCCTCCATCTGCAGCTGATCAGCACTTTTTTCATAGAATGAAATTTTAAAATAATAATAATAATTTTAATGAATATGTAATGAATAAGTTTAAGGATTCTAAACTGCATTCAGATTGTTAAACAAGAGGTGTATGCTAGGAAAGATGAGGTAGTCATGAAGCTTAAATTATTGGACTGAAACAGTGGATCTCACTACTCTAAAAGGTCTTCTGTAAAAAAAAAAACAAACCACAATGAGAGATTTGATGTCTATAATAGTTTCTAGCTTGGCTATTTCTGAGAAAGTTTCTGAGTGTGGTGCTGTGATCGGGAGCCCTGTTGTGAGAGATTGGATGCAAATTCTTCTGTCCCTGTGATCTTTTCTTAACAATGATAACGAGAATAATTAGAGGATTCTGGTAAAAGGTTAGCAACTCTTGCAGAACTTCTGGGAATTTTAAAGCTCATGGAACTTTTTCTTTCTAGTTTCTAATTAACAGTCTCATCTCTTGCATTTTTTTCCTGAAAATGTATCAACAAGACCTGACTCTCTATGTTAAGGAGAATGTATACTCTTGCATAGCTTTCCCCCTGCCCCCCCCATTTTTTTTAAAGAAGCTGTTTTGAGTCCCTCTAATCAGTGGCTGGTTAGATGTCCCAAGGGAAGGTTTCCTGTAGGGGAAAAAGCTGAACTAGACTTGTTATTACAACCACAGTTGGAAAATGGGTAAACTGCAAGGTGGGCTGAGAACTGTAGAACCTGACCCAGAAGAAAGCAAGCTAGTGCTACAGGTACAGGGTGGGGAAGGTGGGCAAAGTCCAGCTCATCCTGTGGCTGTGATGGTGCTAGAAGCACCTACCATAAGGACTCTATGACCAGAGCTTATCATAGTGCATCATCAAGACATTAGCAAGAGCTGAGCAAGCTGTTTCCTGTAGTCCCTTGTTTTCTCAGGGTGTGAAGAGTAGGAAAAGACAAGTCCCAGGGGGGAAGAAAAGGGCTAATGTGCTTAGCAGAGAGTTCAGAATTGAATATAATTGTAATCAGAGCAGCTGAAATTTCAAGGGTTGTGCTTTCCAAGCCATCAGGCTGAGACTGCTCTTTTCTGGGATGACTTGTGAATAGCTGAAGAGGATTTCTCAGTCGTCTTCTAGTGGCCAAGTGTTCATTTCGTATTTCCAGCCTTGAGTGTAAGCTGGGACACTCTAAGCTACTGTAAGTGCCAGACTAGTACCAGGAAAGTACTAGCTGAGCCTAAATGATGAGGAAAATTTAAAAAATGCCTTTCAACTCTCAACATTTACCCTGATGAGGTGCTTCGAGCTAGGAGCTTTTATGCCTGCATAATCTTTCTGCTGTCTCATGTAAAATTAGAAGTGTGTGTGGTAGCAGGAAGCAAAATTAAGTTGTTAATTTGCCCGTGTCATTTTGAGGCCAGATGGTACTGGAAAAATGGACAGGATTTGTTAGTTGGCATTTATACCACCGTTCTTCCTGCCACTGGATGGCAATGTTTGACCAAAAAACCTAACCGAATATGAGGGAATAATAAAACAGGAAACTGATACCCTCTTTCATGGGCAGAGGAGGTACACATCTTCCTTGGGGTATATGGCTTTCTGGAATCTGAAGAGGAGGAAAATATTATATTGTATTAAACTGAACCAAATTTCTTTGCTCTATTTATTATTCTTATTCCAAGAGTGCTTAGAAACCTCTTGGGCTCTGAACTTCAGTGTGTTTGATGCTGCAGAAAACATATGTAAATCATTTCATGCCTATGAGAATTCAATAACTTCCACTGTATCCAAGCTCATTTAAGAAGCACCTTCTTTTAAAATTATGAATGTTGGACTCCAAATCTGAGCAATTTTTTTTTTTTTACAGTGAAGTCTGTATTTTAAAACATGCCAAGCTGTAAAAAAGAAGCAAAAGTTTGTAAATTGTGTTGACTATGATATAGCTATATATCAGCACGTTAATTGTAATTGTGAAGATGACGTTGGTGAGGTGTTTTCTTAGTGTTAGAATGAAAATTGAGATGAGGCACTTGAAATGCCTCTGGTTGCTCTGTTCGACTCCAGGCGGCTCTGTACATTGCACTTTGTAATCCAGGTAGTGATTCAGTCAACTATGGCAACTAGAAATTAAATAATATTATGACTAGATCAGAGCATATTTCACAGTTTTTTGTTCAACTAATAAGCCTAGGAAAAGTAGTAATGTCTTCTTGAACACAGTTATACATTATGCCCTGTGTGTGTGAATATACTTGTTACACTTTGACTTCAGTTGCTTTACTTAAGTGTTGGTTGCAGACAGTTCTCTGTGAGCTTAGCAATATGGAAAGCACAAATCTCAGTGCCCGCTTTACCATACTTGACTCTTGCTATGACAAACAATTCAGCCGTTAAGGTATGTGAATTTTGCTACAATGAATATTTATGCTTCACATCACACAGGTGCATTAAATCCTAAACCACTCTTTTATGTCATGCAAGGTTACAAGTGGTGCTTGTCAAAAAAAGATCAATTTTTTGAGTGGAACAAATATAGGCTAATAGAACTATTCCTGCTTAAATTTTGAATGTATAATTTATGGCTAGAACTTAACATATTTCATTGGGTGAGACAAAGGGACCATTTAACTTAATGCTGCATCTCCAACAGGGGCCAGTGGCAGATGACTAGGGAAGAATGTAAGAATTACGTAAACAAGATACAGAGGTCTCCTCTTTTGAAAAACTCCTTCCACAATTTTTTTTTTTTTTTTTTTTTTTTAAATTGAATCTCTTGCAGAACGGAGTTCCACAGTTCTATTACATTTTGTGTAAACACCTCATTTCATTTGGGTTTTGGACCTACTGTGATGTAGAAAAGCATGTCAGAACCTTGGAAAAATCTCATTCTTTGTAGTCCTGCTCTGCCATCAGCCAGAATTTCTATGGATTTTTATTAGGCTTTGTGCCAAGTCAGTAGTTGCTTGGGAACCATTTTGTTTGATTTATTTGAAAATGATCAGTGTGGAGGGAAAAAGTGGATTGCAATGGAGATAGAATGATATTCTGTCTGAACAAGAGCTCATTTGCATGACTTGAGGAGACTGGACATGAAGGAAGAGGTAAGAGTTAAGAGGGCATGTAACTAACTGGCTGACTAGATTTAGAGGTTAGTTCACAGTTACTTTAACAGGCCATTTTTCTGAAGAGAGGACGTCTTTACCAATGCTCTAAGCAAAAACCTGCTAATTGAAACCAGTAACTAGACATATTTGGTTTATTTCCAAAAATGAAATGTGAGCCATCCAGCCTGGCTCACAGAGGCAGAATTCCCAATAGGTGTCCTGCCTCAGGAAGTCACACTCGGGTTGTGTGCAAACCTGCTGCGGCAGTCACAATGCGTTGTTGTATGCACAGCGGAATGCAAATCACAGAGCTGGTGTTGCTTAGCTTCCAGATAAAGCACCAAGAGCCTTGTTCTGCGTTAAAATCATTATTGTCTCATTAATTTAAGGCTAATCTTGTCTTAGTCAAGGACAGAATTTCTTTCTCCCTTGAAGTAAACACTCAAAGGGATTTAGGATTTATGCTGCAGTGTAAAAGCATTGAAAGCTTTACTTTTCCAAGATTCCGTTCTCCTCTTTTAACCATATATAAACTGCAACTCCATAGTTACAAACTTTGAGTCATGGCAGAAGTGTGAGTTGGGAGAGGTGCTGCAACGGAGAGTTTGGAAATGGTGTTTCAGAAATTCTGACTTGTGGTTCTAAGTCATGCTGACCTACGCAAAGATGGTTGCAAATGTGCTTCCTCTCTCTCTGTTTCTGTTGGCTGCATTTTCTTTTGTCAAATCATCTAGAATGTAATGGGCAGAAAGATGTGCCTTTTTCTTTCCTTTTTTTCTTTCTTTTTCCTGCTACCTGTAACAGATAGCTTCAGATTGTGACTGTAGTCACTGAAGAGTGGAAATGATCTCAATGAGAACAGAGATAATTTAAGAGTCCAAAAAAAGAAAGAGGCCATAGAGATTATAAACTGGAGGACTAACAGCAATAAGTACATGTGAGAAATCTGTAATTTATGAATCTTTAAAGTATAACATACTTCATTGCCATGGAGAAAGAGAGACACAAAAGATCTATGATCATTCTACAGCCATTGTTTTTTCAAAAATCTCCAGACAGTAAAACTTGCCAGGTTTTCCAAAACTGCCTGGAATGACTGTATAAGCCTTTGTATGCACAAAATTACCAGTTACAGACATTTAAAAAAAAATTTTAAAAATCCAGTCTAGTTCTCCAGGAGGCCAAAAGACCTTTGCAAATAAGCACTGGGCTCTTTCTTCCTTACTTGATGCTTTGAATCTTATGGTATTTTATTCCTGACTTTTACCTGCAAACTTAATATTAATTTTCAGATGTATTTATCATTGAAAACTTTCAAGTCTTGAGAGTTGGCAGAGTGCGCATCCTCTCCCTAGTACTTGACTGTGCAGAGTGTATTTGACTCGATAATGCTGTGCTTCCTATCCTGTTTCTCAGAAGCCAAGCTTGCTCTACTTGAATTGGCCAACATCCAAACACTTCTGTCTAATGTTTATGCGCTATAAAAATATGTTTCATTGAATAAATTCTCACTTAGCTCATACTTTTGAGAGGGCCAGATCTGTAAGGCGTTTGTAACAGCTTACAGACTGACTTCTGAGGTTGCGTTCCAACAGTGTTCAATGTTCTGTAATACCGAAGAGCACTGATACACTCTGATGCCCTCATTTAAAGCTCACTTGGGTATTCCTACTTTCTAGTGCCATTTACAGTACAGCAGAACCCAGCACAGCTACTGGCTCACAGCAAGAATTGATATGAGTAGGGCACTGGAGCCATCGTGTGCAATCTCCTTCTTTCCCACGCATGCTGTCTCTTCAGCACTTCTTAGCATTCCTCTGCGCTGTATTTTGCTTAAGAGGAGGTATCCAGGGCTGCTTTGGTAAACACACACCACCAGCAGCAAGTTAGATTTTCTCTTTTGTCAATTGTTTTTCTCTTCTTTCTGCACATTGCTTTTCTGATGTTGTTTTCCTCAGTCCTGCTGGTAACATAAATGTTTAGTAATATGTAACCTGATGTAATCTGGCAGAGATGTCAGCCAGTTAAGATAGAAATATATTCAGTATCTGGAGTGTTTGGTTCAGATTTAGACATTGTTTCTCTCTCTAAAATGGAAGTCTTTTTTCTCTTTCATTCAAACAAACAACAGATTTTTTTTCTGTGTGTAGTAGAGTGTTGGAGACTTTTAGTAGAGGCAAAAACTTTCTGTCATTAAATCTAAACATGGAAAGAGAGCAAGCTGCCAAGAGTGGTTGTGATCCCTAAGCCAGTGTCTGCAGTGAACTTCTGTATAGGTGATAGTACAAGTGTAGAAAGAGCAATGGAGGTAGCGCCGTGTAAAATTGATTCAAGTTGGTGGTGGAAATACAGAGGAATGAAAAAAGTGCTAAATAAAACAGATCAATATGTTACCTGGCTGCTAAAAGTAATACATGGTAGAAGATGCTCTGTATACTTGAGATGGTTCAATGTTTTCCATTGCAAGTTAGTTGCCTAGAATTTGGTGGGAAAAAAAAGAGAAAGTTTGAGGCTGCAATTTCCTGTAGAATATGGACTCCAGTAAAATAGGGTAGTTGACCCTATTTGCAAGTCTGACTTCCTTTGGGGGAAATATATTATTTTGTCGACATAAAATAATTGTACCACTGTTTTCACAGAGAAGTTATAGCACCTTAATGCTTTGGTGCAAGGACTTGTAGTTCCTCTAAAACGCTGCCTTAGTGCCAGGGCCTTTTCATATCCTTGCAATAATCTGCTCAAATATGGCTGATTTATGAGTCTCAGTAGAGACAGGGGGGCTTGGACAGCTAAATTATCTTAAAAGTCCATCTGTGCTGAGCGTGATCCAATGTACGTGTGCCAGGGGCTGCTTTCATTTGCCTCTCCCAGCTGTTGCATAGTTACTGAGACATGGAGCGGGGAACTGAAAGAGAAGCAAGGGCGAGCGTTACAATTTTTATTTGCTACCTGCTATAACACCAAGGCGACATTTGTGTTTGGAACAGGAAAAGAAAAGGTATAGTGTGAAGGATAATGACACTGAATTTGTGTTTTGTCTTTTTTTTTTTTAAGTGTTTTAAGTGATTGACAGATACTGTATCTAGAAACTTTCTCATTAATCCACATACATCTACATCTGTATCCTTTGCGGCTCAAATATACTTGGTAAAATATCATAGGTTTATGGGGGGTCTTTTTGTTTACTTGGTGGAAATTAGGTCCCTGTATATTTCCGTTTAAAGTTTGCTTGCATTCACGCTGCAAAGAGAAACTTTCGAAGACATTTCACTAGGATGTTCAAAGATTACTGCAATTATGAAGCAAGGAAGAGAAGACTACTTCTGAAGTTCTAATTATAGTTTCACTAATGGAGAATGTTATTCCTTTGGATTTATTTTCATCTGATTCTTTTTGTGCCTGCCCAGAACAAAGTGCTACGGTATTTACAGAATCTTACTTTGTTTAGATGCTGCTTGCAGTGCTATGAAGTGTCAAGAGGAAATTAGAAAGGCAAAAGCCCGGCTAGAACTCAACCTGGCCACTGTCGTGAGAGACAACAAAAAATGCTTTTATAAGTATGTTAATGACAAAAGGAGAGCCAAGGAGAATCTCCATCCTCTATTGGATGCGGAGGGGAACATTGCCACCAAGGACGAGGAAAAGGCTGAGGTACTCAACGCCTACTTTGCCTCAGTCTTTAGTAGTCAGAGTGGTTATCCTCAGGGTACTCAGCCCCCTGAGCTGGAAGACAGGGACGACGAGCAGGATAAACCCCCCATAATTCAAGAGGATGAAGTTCATGACCTGCTATGCCACCTGGACGTTCACAAGTCTATGGGGCCGGATGGGATCCACCTGAGGGTACTGAGGGAGCTGGCGGAGGAGCTTGCCGAGCCGCTCTCCATCATTTACCAGCAGTCCTGGTTAACTGGGGAGGTCCCGGACGACTGGAGGCTCGCCAATGTGACTCCCATCTACAAGAAGGGCCGGAGGGAGGATCCGGGGAACTACAGACCGGTCAGCCTGACCTCGGTGCCGGGGAAGATCATGGAGCGGTTGGTTTTGAGGGCGCTCACGAGCCATGTCCGGGACAACCAGGGGATCAGGCCCAGCCAGCACGGGTTCATGGAAGGCAGGTCCTGCTTGACCAACCTGATCTCCTTCTATGACCAGGTGACCCGCCTGGTGGATGAGGGAAAGGCAGTGGATGTGGTCTACTTGGACTTCAGTAAGGCCTTTGACACTGTCTCCCACAGCATTCTCCTAGAGAAGCTGGCGGCTCACGGCCTAGACAGGTACACTCTTCGCTGGGTAAAAAACTGGCTGAACGGCCGAGCCCAGAGAGTTGTGGTGAACGGAGTTAAATCCAGTTGGCGGCCGGTCACGAGCGGTGTTCCCCAGGGCTCAGTACTGGGGCCAGTCTTGTTCAATATCTTCATCAATGATCTGGATGAGGGGATCGAGTGCTCCCTCAGTAGGTTCGCAGACACCAAGTTGGGCGGGAGTGTTGATCTGCTGGAGGGTAGGAAGGCTCTGCAGAGGGACCTGGACAGGCTGGATCGATGGGCCGAGGCCAACTGTATGAGGTTCAACAAGGCCAAGTGCCGGGTCCTGCACTTCGGCCACAACAACCCCAGGCAACGCTACAGGCTTGGGGAAGAGTGGCTGGAAAGCTGCCCGGAGGAAAAGGACCTGGGGGTACTGGTTGACAGCCGGCTGAACATGAGCCGGCAGTGTGCTCAGGTGGCCAAGAAGGCCAACAGCATCCTGGCCTGTATCAGAAATAGTGTGGCCAGCAGGAGCAGGGAGGTGATCGTGCCCCTGTACTCGGCACTGGTGAGGCCGCACCTCGAATCCTGTGTTCAGTTCTGGGCCCCTCACTACAAGAAGGACATGGAGGTGCTGGAGCGTGTCCAGAGGAGGGCAACGAAGCTGGTGAAGGGCCTGGAGCACAAGTCTGATGAGGAGCGGCTGAGGGAACTGGGGTTGTTTAGCCTGGAGAAGAGGAGGCTGAGGGGAGACCTCATCGCGCTCTACAACTACCTGAAAGGAGGTTGTAGCGAGGTGGGTGTTGGTCTCTTCTCCCAAGTAACAAGCGATAGGACAAGAGGAAATGGCCTCAAGTTGCGCCAAGGGAGGTTTAGATTGAACATTAGGAAAAATTTCTTTACTGAAAGAGTGGTCAGGCCTTGGAACAGGCTGCCCAGGGAAGTGGTGGAGTCACCATCCCTGGAGGTATTTAAAAGACGTGTAGATGAGGCCCTTAGGGACATGGTGTAGTGGGCATGGTGGTGTTGGGTTGACGGTTGGACACGATGATCTTAGAGGTCTTTTCCAACCTGTATGATTCTATGATTCTATGATTCTATGATTCTATTTGTAAGGTCAGGTTACCTGCAGCCTGGATGGGTCCCCTCCTTGGTGTCGAGGTATCATGGAGACCTTCCCCCCCCCGCTTTTCTTCTTTATCTAAGCTATAACTGCATTTTGGTTACAAATATGGGAAGCGTGAGGTAGGGGAAGCAGAGCACTGGCAAACATGTTTGTAGTGCTAGATGGGATGGAGAAATGGAAGAGGCAGGATCAGATAACGTTTTCCATACTGAAGTACTGCTTGTGACAGTGCTATGTCTTTTTATAATTTTTTCTGCCCACTACCTTTTTTTCAGAGGAGTTGGGAACATCTGCCTTGCTAGTTGGAGCAATAATACAGGCTTCTAACCCAGGAAAATATTGTTGGTATAGATGATGAAGGTACCAGACTTCATGATCAGCCAGAAGGGAATGCTTTGAACATTTCATCATGTGCACATTACTGCTGGGTTTTCTGCTCCAGAGCAATATAACAATTGTAGGTCGTTTCTCCAAACTTGAGTAACATTCTTAGGGCCATTTATCATAAAAGTCACTGAAAATGTGCACGTGTGCCACGGGTTCTGTCAAACATCCACTTTCTACCTCTGAATAGTTGTAAAGACTTGGTGATTAGGGGAAAATTGCTGCTCCCACCTTTTTTTTTTTTTCTTTTTTTGGGGGGAAGGGGCGGGATTTACTTTTTCTGAACTCTGTTCCCAAAGAGAGAGAAAAAAACTTTTTCAAAGAAGACCTCCTAAGCAAAGACTCAATTTGCTTAATTTCAGTCAAGAAGAATAGAATGAAGAAATCACTAAACAGCTGACTGAATCCTTAGAATGGAAATATTTAATTAGGAAATCTCTGTAGGTGTCACTACTTGCTATTCCCATAGTATTTATACCACAGCTGCATACTGAGGATTTACTGATGTTACAAATAATCTGAAACTAGTGATCTGTAAATACCAAGTACAGTCTCTATGACTGTATGCATGGAAAAATCTGAAGGGAGGATTCTGTGAAAATTTTATATTTCTTTGACCAGCTGCTTAGTTGCACTGCTACGTGTTGATCATCAGCTTGGCTGAAGTCTGTATTTGCTCTTGATCTTGACTGGTGGTGTGGGAACAGAATTTTGTTTCCTTTATATGTAAAATGAGAAACATTGACTAAGGATATTTGGAATATTTGTGTGAATGTAAGGCTCTATTACAAAACCCCCACTATTAAGTGTACTATGAACATAAGAAAAGGCATCTTTAAAAGGTAAAACCATAGCAATGTAAAAAGGCATCTCATGAAAAGTTTTGCCACCCTAAAAATAGATTCTTTAACTATAAAAGTGCTTGCAACTCATCATATTTTGTTCACTTATTATCAAATATTATTGGTTGTATTGTTCATAACACATCAAGTGTTTATTTCTGATATATATTTGTGAACTTATTCTACTATGTGAACTTATTTTATGGAGATGGGAGAATTCGTCTTGGGAAGAGCTAAATGAAGCAAATTCCCAAGAGCAACCAAGGCATTGTGTCTAATAATGAGCCTGACACAGAAAAGTACTGGCAATGTAATTTGACTATCAATCACTGTCATCTCTGGAGCATGTGAAGCTTACGGCAGCTGCAAGAACAGCTGTAACCCAGGTCTATTGTCCTTGTGACCATCCCATGTATTTCTGAAGCCTATTAATGGCATTTTTAGGGCTTGAAAACTGGATGGTAGTAATATAAATCTGAATATTCTAAATGACACTGGCTCATTAGGCAGTGCTTTCTACAATAATATCTAATTTTTGAGAGTTCACTTGGCAAAGGAAAAGACATTTGAAATGGTACAAGTGTTACAGCTTTACAAATGCAAGCAGCATTTTCCCATTTAGCACAAAGAGAGAGGAAAACACTCAACAGATGTATCTAATTGCTCCTTCTAGTCCGTGTACTTTATTTCTTCCAAATGCCTGAGGGAAGACTTTGCCTTTATGTGAGGGCGAGGCAAATAGAATATTGCCTGGCATAGAGATCAGGCCCTGAACAGATCCAGATGGACCAGTATATTCCACAGCAAGATAAGGAAGGCATATAGTTTTCTGTCTATTTACCTTCCACTAGCAGCAATACATGATGAGCAAGATCTCTGTTGTATATGTTAGTCTTGCATTCCTAGAATTTCTGGATTTAGGATCCACCTTCTTCCTGGTTGATTTTTTTCTGTTTGCTGATTTTTTTTTTAATGGTTTTGTACCTTGTAGATTTTGAAGTCTTCAGAAGAAGAGTTGGACTTTTCCAAGGCATATCAAAACTAGACCGGTGGCTATGTTGCATATGGGCTTTTTATTTAATTTAAGGAAAAAAAAAAAAGGAAAAAGAAGTGTTGGAGACTTTTGAAAAGGAAGGTTTCATGGGAAAAAAATGAATTTCAGCTCCTGGGTTGCTAACTGTTCCAATATAAGCTTCACAGTCTCAGGAGGCTTGGCCCTGGTTTGCCTCCTTGCTTTTGGTTAAGTGAATTGAAGATATTTAATATATTTTAGCATCTCTTCTTTCATGTGTAAGCAACTGCTAAAGCTTCTGTAGGGTTTTTTGTGCTGCATATTGAACATAAAACTTCATAGGCACTATTCATTTTCCAAAGTTCTAGTAATTTTGAGGCAGTATTTTGGCTGAAAAGTTATAGTGGTTTTGATGAATGTATTTTGCTTGTCAGTTGTAGGAATGTCGAGCCATGTGGAGCCCTGTTGAAAGCTGAGACAAGCTCAAGACTTGTAGCGATGTTTAGGAAAAAAAAATCTAACACAGCTTTTATTTCTACTAGGGAATTGGAGGCAATCCTCTAACTAGTTCCATATATGCCACTGAACCTCAAAGACATATGACAGTTGTGGTGGAGAACTGTATTTTAAAATATGATGGAGCACTCCATTACCAGTTCCTCCAACTCCTTCTGTGGCTCTCACATTGTGTATTGTAATGGCATGCAATCTTCATTGTTTTAATTCCAGCAATGACAGAATTATTATTTGCTTCAGATAATTATACAATGTGGAGAGCATTGGTTAACAGTGCTTTTTGTAAATTTATTTCCTCTTTTTTTTTTTTTTAAGTATTTCTAGCTCAGAAAAATTTGAGAACCTGCTGAATATCAAAGGCTTTTTACTAGGATGTAGCTCCTTTTATGTTTATCTGTTCCACCATACTGTTCTCTGTGATAACAAAATGCTCTGTTACACAATAATATACAGTTTGGGCTGAGAGCAAAACTCTGCTAATGTTATAAGCATTAAAGTTCAACAAGGAGGTTTTTGTAACTGAGGTAAAGAAAAAGAAAGTAGTGATGCTTTGGGATTTCCTGTCATTAACTTGTTGATATCTTCTACCACCTCATTTTCTTCGATAGAATCTGAAAACTGAGCGCGAGATGAATGGCATATCTGACTGATTTATATAATCAAATTAAAGTAAGAGAATTACAGTTATTTAGTACTTGCATCTACTGAAAGACACTAGTAAGCCAGTCATATTCAGGTCAGCTCACCCATGTGATGAAGTTATTTATATGATTTCACACCTCCCACTAACAAGATTACTTCTGTTGCATAATGTTTATGTTGTATTTTACACATATATCAAAACAACAATTTTCATGTGTCCTCTAATGTTACGGATATTAAAATGCAGGATAATATTTTTGGTCTTCTGTAGTGATTCCAGCCTATGAAATAATTACGAATAGGATTCAGAGTTACAGGTTAGTACTTAGTCTTCTAAATTTAGTATTTCATTTTGAGCAGACAAATTTTTAAGGGGCTACCTTTCAAAACTCAGATATTTAACTTCACATGACAGCAACCTAGTAACAAGTAACAACAAGTAAAGAAGTAAATCTAGTAAAGATCTAATAACACCTGAAAGTAAAGAGATATGTATATTATATCTAACAGAGAGAAATAGCATATATGTGATACAGCTTAACTGAGCAGCTAGTCTACACAAAGGTAATCATAAAGATGACATGAGGGTAGCTATTGGTTTTAGTACTCCAGAGGATGGTTGGTCCTGTGAGGCATGGGATATGGAGCAGTGGACATGCATACATCATTAAGGTTGGAAAAGACCTCTAAGATCATCGAGTCCAGTCACTGCAATCAGCGAACAGTGTTTGAACAGGAGTGTAAATGGATTAGTGTGTAATACTGTGTAAGGTACTTCCATCTATCATAATTATTATAAATTGTGGGAAGAGAATTCATGAGGCAATACGTAAAAGGCTATAAAGTTGTTTCAGGACTGGAAGAGTTAAAGTGAAGTAATCTGTGAGTCCCAGCAAATCTCCAAATTCTTGAAGGAACTTATAAACACATAAAGGAGAGCTAATTCCAACATATGGATATGTTTTTAATGTTTGGACATGTTAGGTCTTAAGTAATAGGGAACTGCGAGTGTTACCAGACACCTGTGAAAGGGAGGGAGTATATAAGAATGTATATACGCACATGCTGTGTGCATAATTCTACTGATGAAGCAATGTCTGTAATGTTTACGTGAGTCTTATATTGTAAGACATTGTAAGCAACAGTGAAAATGACTGGCCTGTAGGAGAGTTGGTTTCTGTTTTTATCTCTTTTGTAATGCTTGTCTCAGTTTTCCCATGTATAAACAAAAGGAATGATGTTTGGCTGTCTTGCGGACTGCTTGAACATGGACACCTGAAGAATATAATAGAGAAGATAAGCGCTTCCCCCCTCACTTATTTTCTGTCAGGTATATTCCTTCTGCTACTTGGAGTTCTGTATCTCCCTTCTTCCTCATCCCTAAAAGCTTGTATTCTTTTTTTTTTTCCCCCTTCTTTTTTTCTTACAATGGAAAGTGTTGAACAAATTCCAAATGGTCCGCAGTGTATAGCAGCGTATAGCGGTGCTCTTCTTTTCCTATTTCACTGTAATTTTTTGTAATTGTTCTTCACATTTGGTATTTTAAAAATGAGCTCTTTGAGAGGCACCTAAATGGACTCACTCTTTCTTCTCTTTTCTTTTCTTTTTTTTCCTCTGCCGCTCTATTCTGTGGTCAAGCCACAGTTCAAGTCTTGTTGAATAATCCATTTCAAGCTCTGATTTCACCCTTCGCAATAGCTCTTCAGTCCCTAGGACTGTAATTGTCATGATGTCTTGGTGTTGAGAGAACCACCATTCATTAAAAGCCACTGCTTGGAGCCAGCTGAAGTTAGCTTTGCAGCATAGCGAGTCTGTGCATAGACTTGTCAGCCCTACCTATAGATAGCCACATGTATCAACCGCAACTTTTGAACAATACATTTTGGCACATTTCAAAGACTGTCTAGAGTCCTGACTGAAATGAACTAATTTTGCAAGTTTGGCCAAGGACAGTGTCATCTTTTGGCTCCAGTGTAAGGAGCTGTTATTATGAACACATGAAATGTTCACATTGGCTTGTTCTGCGTCATTTCTGCTATGACTTCTGCTCTGAGTTTGAGTGTACAGTACAAAACTGTCTTTACGTGGGCAAGAGTACAGTGTCAAACACATGTTTTCTTTCAATGAAACTGACTGTTCCTATCAAAGGTGGTGAACCATCCCCGTGCATTATCATAGTGTGTCCACAGTGTAGTCTAGAAATTGAGTATAGTCAAGTTGATTCTGTCATAGAATCATAGAATCATTAAGGTTGGAAAAGACCTCTAAGATCGAGTCCAACCCTCAACCCAACACCACCATGCCCACTACACCATGTCCCTAAGCGCCTCATCTACTCGTCTTTTAAATACCTCCAGGGATGGTGACTCCACCACTTCCCTGGGCAGCCTGTTCCAAGGCCTGACCACTCTTTCAGTAAAGAAATTTCTCCTAATGTCCAATCTAAACCTCCCTTGGCACAACTTGAGGCCATTTCCTCTTGTCCTATCGCTTGTTACTTGGGAGAAGAGACCGACCCCCACCTCGCTACAACCTCCTTTCAGGTAGTTGTAGAGCGCGATGAGGTCTCCCCTCAGCCTCCCCTTCTCCAGACTAAACAACCCCAGTTCCCTCAGCCGCTCCTCATCAGACTTGTGCTCCAGGCCCTTCACCAGCTTCGTTGCCCTCCTCTGGACACGCTCCAGCACCTCCATGTCCTTCTTGTCATGAGGGGCCCAAAACTGAACACAGGATTCGAGGTGCGGCCTCACCAGTGCCGAGTACAGGGGCACGATCACCTCCCTGCTCCTGCTGGCCACACTATTCCTAATACAGGCCAGGATGCCGTTGGCCTTCTTGGCCACCTGGGCACACTGCCGGCTCATGTTCAGTCATCTACCTTTCAGTTTAATTTCACCCTGAACTTGAGAATAATAAAGGTTATACACATTATTTAAAAGTAATACACATTATTACTTTTTAATTAAGTGATCATAAGTAGAATTGTAAAGATATACAGTCTATATTTACTAAGCTGCTTTACCTAGAATAAAGCCTTTGGTTTATTTACCAGAAAACCTCTAAAACCCACAAGTTCGTGCTGAAAGACACCCAATAAACTTAAATTAATTTACCTTTTACCTTCCTGAAATAATTTTATTTCTAAATTCACTGCTATTGCTTAATTTTCAGATTTATTTCTTAGTCACTTATTTCTTCTTGATTAAAATATATCCTAATTAATGCTGAACTGAAAGGCTTTGGCTGTTCAAGAACTGACGTCGCAAATAGTCTTTCAACTTCCAAAATTGCCTGGAGGAGATCTGCTCCTTCAGATTTTTTATTTTTTCCTGTGGTAGCTTGCTTATAATATCCAAATGTCCACATCTTTCTTCATGCACATGCTATCTCACCCACTTTAAAAAAAAAAAAAAGAGCAATTATTCAGCAGGGCGCAAAAAATAGAAATATTTACATTTCATGCAAGAACATGGAAAATGTGTGTTCTGTTTCTACCAGTAAAGAATTCCGTGGCTCTGACCCTGCAAAAATCTGCGTACCTTATTTTATAAACTCTGCTTTGCCTGTTGAAGCAGACAGGATCACTTGGAGTGCATTAACTTGAAGCGTGCACGTAGAATAGAAACCCCAAAACCTCTGGATTTCAGTGCTAATCCTGTAATTTACTCTGCTATAAAATGCCGTACAGCAAGGAATTTACAATGATGTCAAAGAGACAATATTAAGACTCTTTACTGAAGAAATGTATAAGTCAATAGATAGGAAATGAATCCAGATAAATATAAATTATATATCAGGTATGCAAATTATTGGGTTCTACATGGGTATAACTGGTTGGTGTATATAGTCTTTGCTACACTGGAGGTCAGGCAGGTCCTAAACTGCATGTGTCTTTCATAGAATAAATAAGTAAATTATGTCTATTTAACAGAAGCTGTTTGGGAATGTTTCTCTTGGCAATCATGCTCTGCGTTGCAAACCAATATGTTAAAATATCCGGCATATCTTCCTTTTTTAGGGGAAGAATTTTAATTTTACTTGGTTGATTACTTTCTTTAGAGAGAGTCATTTATGCCAATATCACAACAATATTATTAAGACAAATTAGATTTACAACATTTCCAATTATTGAACTTTACTAGATGAATAAAGCAGCAGGAAATTATATTCCAATAACTGGCTTCCAGCAGTTTTGCATTAAAACTTAATGAACTGATCCTCTTTCTGAAACTGCTCTGTTTTGCTTTAGATTAGTCTCATGTTGAATCAAAACTGGACTCCGTCAGCAGTTCCTGCCTCCTCCTGATCTCTTTTAGGGGGCATTGATCTTGAAAGTATTTGGGGAAGGTCGTTATTTTGGATAAAGGGACATAACTTTACGGACTTAGTGGAGCTCTGACAGAATATATTACCTGAGAATCTGCACCTTTATATTTAAATATGATAGTGATGTTTAAATCTGTTTGAACAGCAAGGCTCTTGCCTATTTTAAGGAAAGTTTGCTTCACTGCTTTTCTTGTCGCTTGCAGTGAAACCAGTAAAATTCCACCTCGCATGGGAGGAAAACTTGGGCTGCAAGTTATGACTGGGCAGAGTGGTGTGGCTAATAATGGCTTTGCATTTCAAACAATGACACCGTCAATGCCAAGAGTAGTAGCGAGTTCGTTTCCTTCCTTCGTCTCATGCTGAATGGAGACTTTCCTATCTTTCAGCTGGCAGTATGGTCACATTTGTAGGCTCACTGGGAAAGGAAGTGGATAATATCTTGGGAATTCTGCAACCCCTGATTAAAATCTCTGATGGCTGGCTGATAGGATGAATAATGAGATGTTGCAAAAGGGCGTATGCTGAAGGATGCCTTTGTGCGATGATGCATGTTCTGTGCAACATAAATCACATGTTGAATGAACTTCTAGGAATCCATTTTGGTGGAGAGGTGTCAGTGCTACTTAACTAATTGTCTTGTGTCTGACTGTTCCAAGCTATTGTTCCGTGCAATGCAGTGCTTGGCAGCAAAGCCTGTATTGGGAGGCTGTTACTTTGATTGCTGTCCCTCTATGCTGGCCGCTGTGCGGTTGACATAGCTGTTGGTAAGGCTGCGTTATGAGGGATATGAATGCCATTAAAAAGCAAATGACTGAGTTATCTGACTAGGCTTTTTTTTTTGCTTTGTTTTGTTTTGTGGGGTGGATTTTTTTGTTTTTTTTTTTTTTTTTTTTTTAAAAAAATCAGTTAACTCACCTGGCTAATAATTTCCTCAAGGAAATGTAAATTTAAACTGCAATTGAATCATATCTGGGTGTCTCAGTCTGGAGAGGTAAGTCTCTTATCTTTCCTTCCAGATTCCTGAAATTTTGTTTGGCTGCAGAGTACGTGAGGGGAAGGTAAGAAAAGGAGGAAGAAACGGGAATTTCTTACATCTACATCATTGTTATAAATTATGTGATGTTGAGTTATATTACCTTAGATGACTTTTCTGCACATTAATACTGGTAACGGAGAACAAAATGTGACCTTCTGTATCCATGAATTGAAAGAACGTTTTAATGGAAAGTTTCAGCAGTTAAATTTGGCTGTGATGGGGTCATTCAAGCTGTTTTTGGAACTTGTCACTAATTTATTCACAAAAGTACCCCTTTGTCAGTCAAGCTGAGAGATATCTCTTAGCAGGTGCAGAATTACCTCTAAAGATTGAAAGCATACATGAGGACACGTGAAATATATCTTCCAAATTACTGGGTTTATTTAATGAACTGGAATAAAAAGACATCAGTTTGATGCAGTCCTGCTTAGTGGGTGACATGGTATGATATTGCTAGGGAATGATACTGATGCCTAAGAATAAGTAAGTGCCTTTGCTTAACGAAACATACTCTTGCTGAAAAATAAGAATTATTTTAAAATACTTTTAAGAAAGTTAATGATATGAAAATAAGGCCTAATCTGGAGACTCTGTATTTGTTGGATAGCAAAAGGTTAGCAATACAGGTAATATATTAGTAAGACCTTACCATATGCATGTCATCCTGATGGTCTGACTGTGCTGTTTCATATGGACCTGTGTGCAAATACTGCTGTAAATGCTGGGGTTTTTTTAGTTAATTGCATTCTCAGTAGGGTCATCATTTGTTATACCATGTGTTTATGTGAGGCCTAACTGATAACCCAATGTTAGCATCTAGCAAAGAAGTGAATGTTAGGTTGCTTCATTTCATATATAAATATACCAGAACTTAAGATGTTTCAATAAGTCTATTTTCCTTGCAAATTAATGAGTGTCTTCAAAGACCTGACACTAATGTGTCTGCAGGTTACTCCTCTTTGCTGCTGTCTGATGTATCTCAATCAATGTGAGGGTGAAGTGTATTTTGGTCTTCAACCTTTTAGTCCCTTTCCCCTCCCCACGCGCCCTATCAATAGAGGAGTGTTATCCTTAGGGTCAATATGTTTGCTACTCAACCTTGCAGTAAAACATCTCTGAGTTCTGAAAAGGCACTTAATTCTCCCTTATTCACTGGAAGAAAGGTGGGGAGACCTTGTCTTTCCTGGGTTGCTTTGAAGCAGCTTGAAGTGTCCTGTGGGCAGTACTGCAGAAGGTGCCAAGTGATGCACTTAGTGCTGTTCTAAATGGAGAAGCCCACTCTCCTCCCAGGGCTGTTCTGTAGAAACCTCTGTCCTGCCATAGCATCTTCCTTTTCAAAATGGAGCAAATGTTTCGTTTGTTTGGTTTTAAATACAAAATTTCCTGCAGAGGGGTATCAAATACTTGCTGCTGTGACTTGCCTGTAGCTTGTAGTCTTGCACAATAGACGTGGTACAGAACAGAAATACAGTCCATAATAGTTACCTGGAGTGAACCACAGCGGTTTTCAGTTACTGCGAAGCACACAGCGAAAGGAAATACCATGCCAGCTGGGTTTTCCCCGGCTGCCACCTCCCTGCGAAGCCACCAGGAGGTGGATCGGGACAGATCCGGACACCGAGCGCATCGCCACCACTGCTCCTCAGCTGGTGATGGCAGTTTAATGCACCTTTGTTTTGTTAATGAAAGTCACTTTATGTAGCTTTCTAAAAGCCAAAGGACTGCAGACCTGTTGTTGGTATGTTCCACCACAATGGGGTGATTTCTGGCTTTACAATTAATGCTTTTATAAGTAATGTGTCATCCAGGAATGCTTTGGTGTTGCGTCCTCTGGGCTGAGTGCAATTCCAACTCAGCAGCAGTGTTGGCCTTCAGCTATAAGCATAGCATGTGAGTAATTGTTGATTTATTTCCTCCCCGCCCCCCCCCCCCCCCCCCCCCCGCCCCCTTCCAGTTCAGGGCTGAATTGAAAATACTGAGGGGAATTAATCCCCCAAAAAATGAAATACTGAAATGAACATTTCCATTTAAATCTGAGGAGGAACATCGAAAGGAAATGAACAAGGTAGACTTCAGTATAATTTACAAAACTGAGTAGTAGTTCTCCATCTCTAATTTTTTTTCCCATATTTTTGGACTAACCTAACTCTTGGCTCATTTTTTCCATAATGTGGGAGACCTGGATTCATGTCAACCTGGGCATGTCAACCAATATCTCTTACCTTCCAAGGAAGTGCCTTAGCCAACAGACTATTGTCTCTTGTTAACGCTATTCCACTGTGTATAAACTACGTAACTATTAATCACAGAGAGCCTTGCGGCTAGGATACTCTTTTGGCAGAGTGGCATCATTATGGATTTGATTTTGATCATCTTGGTATTGGAAAATGCCTTTGCAGGGGTGTGGGGGCAAGGTATTGGCATTTCATTTTCCTCTTCGTTCCTCTTGCTTGACTTCATGAATCTATGTCAGTAAGTGTTATTGGAGTCCTCACTTCAAAGGCAAAGGTGGGTACCAGATTTGACCAAATTATTGTAGAACCCATCAGCAGCAAATAACTTCATTGAATTTTGCCTCTGTTTCAGCATGATGGGCTTGCTCTTTTTTCTACGGGGATGAATGCTTCACAAAGAGATTCTGATGATCTCTACTTGATAATCAAGTCTGTTGGTGAACAGTAATTGGCTGGGGAAGTTGCATGCTGCCTTGTTGGATGAGTATTGCTTTTATAGTCTGGAGGGGACTAGAACTGAAAGCAGCAATTAAATAATAATTATGAAACATCACCTTTTTGGATTATGTCTGCCTGGCTTGCTTCCAGAAAAATACAGTTCCTGTAGGTGTATTCATTGTGTAAAGTGTGATCCTTTGGAGACTACTGATGCAAACAAAATTGGGACATGCAAACATAAAAACACACAGAAGGGTGAATGCTAGTCCAATAATAATTTGAACAGGTTTCGAGTCCCTGTAGGACAGTGTTTAAGCATTTGGGGACAGATTTGTCAGTAGTACCTGAAATTCTTGGTATTTCATATTTATTCTGAAGTAGCAGCCAGCTGGTGTACAACGGCAGAACAAGAAGTCCCTGCTCCATGGAGTTTGAACCCCAAGGTCTTAAAAAAGACCTTATTTTCCGGAAGCCTCAGCTTCCACTCAGACACATGGTGAAGCGGCAGAGATTCCTGAAGTGCTTGGGTACCGATTTGTTTTGGTACCCAGGACAGGCTCATGTCTTGGAGTCCCTGCTATGACCTTCTCTCCAGTCTCCACCATCACCACCTTCATTATCGTTCACTGCTGCCTCCAGCTGCAGATCCAAAATGCCTCATGGTTTTAAACTAAAAGAGGGTAGATTTAGACTAGATATAAGGAAGAAATTTTTTACAATGAGGATGGTGAAACACTGGCACAAGTTGCCCAGAGAGGTGGTAGATGCCCCATCCCTGGAAGCATTCACGGTCAGGTTGGACGGGGCTCTGAGCAACCTAATCTAGTTGAAGATGGCCCTGCCCATGGCAGGGGGGTTGAACTAGATGACCTTCAAAGGTCCCTTCCAACCCAAACGATTCTATTCTATTCATAATAAGTGACATCAGCATCTGGGCTTAAGCAGCTTTCTCAATGCACCTACACTTTCCTTCACTGCCCTTGCTAGGTGACTCCTCTCTCAAAAACAAAAGAACAGCCAAACACCTTCGAAAATCAACACCCTATTATTTGCACTGAAGAAAGTACTGGGGGAACTTTTCTGTGGTTTTCACTTTGCTTTTATATTTTAATTTGTGGAGGCTTGATGGTAAATTACTGCACAGCTTCCATCCATAAAACCTGTTTTTTTCCAAGTGTAGTATTTCTCCAGCCCATTCATTTCTCTTTAACTGCACCAAAGTGAGTTACATCACTCATTGTAAGTAAATGCACAAATGGTATTGAGCAGCTCTGCCAGTATGGCTGAGTCCTCATCTGTCAGGCTGACTTCCTTGGGCAGGAAATGGTTCGTCACATAGAGTAATTTTCTCGGACACATATCTGTTCAGCTTTTCACAGGGAACAACTGTACATGCTGCTTCTGGAGCCTATTTTTAACAGAGCACGTTTTTAAATGGGTTGAAACTGCAATCTTTTTCTCAAAGCCAGGCAAAAGATCACTACTTGGCCCTTTTCCAGGTAAGCGCTTGATCCCCTCAGGTTTGAGACAGAGACTGCTATTGATCACAGGGCACTTTTGCTACTGTTGTGAATGTAGACCTGAAAACAAACCCCCTGTATCCAAATGAGTGTCACACTTTCAAGGATGCATATATACTTTTGATCTTCTGTAAGTCAAATATAGCTTTTAAAAATCTCATATCCTCTCAAAAAACGGTGCTTTTGAGGAAGAGTTGCTGTAGAGGAGGGGGAAATATGACCCAGAAAATGACCAGGAAAAAGACTTCCAGGAAGGATTAGTCTTGCAACTAATTTTGTCCTTGTCCTGGTTTCAGCTGGGATAGAGTTAAATTTCTTCCTAGTGTTGTGCTTTGGATTTAGTATGAAAAGAATGTTGATAACACACTGATGTTTTTAGTGGTTCCTACGTACCCTACTGGTCAAGGACTTTCAGCTTCCGTGCTCTGCCAAGTGCACAAGAGGCTGGGAGGGAGCATAGCTGGGACAGCTGGCCCAGCTGGCCAATGGGATATTCCATACCATGTGATGTCATGCTCAGTATATGAATGGTAGGCGTGTTCCAGGAAGTAGCGATCGCTACTTGGTTATCGGACAGCATGGGTGATGAGCAATTGCATTGTGCATCACTATTTTGTATATCCCATTATTATTATTATTATTATTATTTACTATTTATTATTATTTTCCCTTCCTTTTCTGTTCTATTAAACTGTCTTTATCTCAACCCACAAGTTTTTTAACTCTTACCCTTCCGATTCTCTCCCCGTTCCACTGGCAGGGGGAGCAAGCGAGCGGCTGAGTGGTGTTTGGCTGCCTGCCGGGTTAAACTACGACAGTCCTTCAGATACATTTTTCTTCATTTTCATCTCCAATTAATAGTTATTAATAAAGACAGAGTTCTCATTTTTGCATGCTATATTAAACCTTCATCTGGGTAATACATTTTTTCCTTGCTGTTTTTTTTTTTTTTTTCCCCCTGATGGAGATCCATGCTTCAGTTGCTTGGAAGAATCTTGCTATACTGTATAGGTTCATTTTATATGTTTTTTATACTTGCAGAGTCTGAAATTTCCTTTGGACAACACATACCTGTTTCAGTCCATCTGGGCAGTGAACATTTGATTCTGAAGTGAATCTATTCCAGCAGATTCTGCATTAGGCCCACAATATCATACAAAAATCACTGTTGCATTTTTTGGTGGAGTACTATAATTGTCAGACACTACAAAAGTAGACATCATGCAGCACATCCATGTCATATATTCTAATTATTTGAATGTCTTGTGGTATCTTGAATGGGGCAATAAACTAAACAACCAGTCTGTAATTTACCAGTCTTGAAAACTAAGTGTATCTTCTCTGTTAATCAGCCTCTTCTGAAGTGCATTATCTCAGTGCCTGACACGGCACTGACAGGCTGCTACCCTTTGTAGAGCTAATGGGCTCTGTTTAGACGCTAGTAACTTAAGTAATTAGCAGAGATGTTTACACAGATGTAAGCATTGCACAAATGATGACTTGAATTTTTAAAGACTAAAAGGTGGAGTGAGGGAGAAAACCAAGATGATAATGATAAATACTTCAGTCCTTTTGCTTGCTGGAGCAACATGCTTGCTAGTCTAGAGAAAGAAAGAAGTTCCTCACTGTTCCTGTCTTGCTCTTGCTTATGGGCCAGAGCTAATGCAAATGTCATCCCCTCACCACTACTCCCAGAAGATGTGAGTTCCTGAAGATGTAATTTCTAGGAGTTCATGTCAGAATTTGGAGTTCTTGGAAGACTGCTTTTCCTTGGGGCAAAGCTTTTGGGAATGCCTCATCACATCAAGGTATTTTTGGAATACGTAAAGGCAGGTGCAGCTGACGGCAGTCACGTTTGCCTGGACTTAGGTCTCCTTTTACAAATATGCTCTGGGGTTGTGTTCATTCACCCTCACCTTTAAAAAAGAAAAAATCCCAGCCCCAACACTTGCTATCCTATGTACAGTTTGCACATGTTAGAGATTATAATGATTCAGAGGGCTCAAAATCTTGGTAGGATCAGTTTTGATTTAGTTATGACACAACAGCCTGATGATGGATTGCTTAAGGAGCCGCTAGAAAATGGCTTGTCCATTGTTGTTAACATGAGCCATCTCCTTGATGTTCCTTCAATCTCTGACAGAATGGTGGATATGAAACACATCTATGTTGGCCCTGCAGCTGCGTGCTGATTCGGTGCCTTTTTGGTACATTTCTTATTTGTGCAGACACTAAGCGTACAAAACCACAGCTATGCAATGTGACATATTACATTAGTATGAGTTATACATGCAAAGGGAAGAGCAGAGTTGGTGAAATGATGATAATAAATTGGGAAGGTATAGGGCAATGATGGATATACCACTTTAGAGAAATGTTCTGACTTGAATGTTTCAACAGATATGCTGTGCTGTATTTCAGAAAAAATGGAGAATTGATGGCTTTGGTACTGCCTTAATTGGAAGAGGTAGAAGTTGTTGCGGAATTGCTGGCGTGTGGAAAAGCATCTATACTAAAGGGTTGACTTAAAGGTCTGTAGAAAAGGGTTGCAGCATTTTAGCTGGGACTTAAATCAGCTTCTTTGCTGAATATAGAATGAGCAAGTGGCCATCTCAATCTAGCTACTTTGAAAACCTGCAGGAGCAAGGAGGAAAGTCACCAGCACAATAGTGATCAATCCAAAGGTGTTAAGATTCTAGGTAACCTCCTCAGCCACTTGCTTTTGCTTTCTGAGTGTGAAAATCCTAGGGTGACAGGAAGGCTCCATATCCCACCAGGAAGCGTTAAATAGGACAGTCTGTCTTAAATGGCAAATTCAGAAAATGCTAGAAACAAAACTGAGGTCTCTGCTTGACAACCATCGACACAAGCAGTCTGTTTAGCCATTGTGGCAAAGCTCAAATCTGAGAACTTCCTGGGTAGGTGCATTTGTAATGCTGCACGCAGCAGAATCACAGCTAACTGCGCTCTATGCAACTGTTTGCCTTTTTGCATGGAATGAATCATAGAATCACAGAATATCTCAAGTTGGAAGGGACCCATAAGGATCATCGAATCCAAGTCCCTGCTCCTCGCAGGACTACCTAACACTAAACCATATGACTAAGAGCATTGTCCAGATGCTCCTTGAACTCTGACAGGCGTGGTGCTGTGGCCACTTCCCTGGGGAGCCTGTTCCAGTGACCAACCACCTTCTCAGTGAAGAACCTTTTCCTAATGTCCAGTCTGAACTTCCCCTGACGCAGCTTCACTCCATTTCCTCGTGTCCTGTCGCTGGTCACCAGAGAGGAGACCAGCACCTCCCCCTCCGCTGCCCCCGTGAGGAAGGTGCAGACTGCAAGGAGGTCCCCCCTCAGCCTTCTCTTCTCCAAGCTGGACAAGCCAAGTGACCTCAGCCGCTCCTCGTAAGTCTTGCCCTCGAGACCTTCACCATCTCGGTCCCCCTCCTCCGGACACACTCTAATAGTTTGATGTCCTTATGTTGAGGCACCCAAAACTGCGCACGGTGCTCGAGGTGGGGCCGCACCAGTGCAGTGCAGAGTGGGGCAACCACCTCCCTTGACCGGCTAGTGATACTGTGCTTGATGCACCCTAGGACACGGTTCGTCCGTTGGGCAGCCAGGGCACACTGTTGACTCATATCCAACATGCCATCAACTCTAATTTCTATTGTACTCACCTAATATTTGGAGAGACAAAATGCAAGTGTGCCAGCATGATGCCAAAAGGCACAACTGAAAGCTCAGAAAGAAGTTCTTTTTTGTACTTGATAGTACAGGGGAAAAAAAATCCAAAATTAAGAGCTGTGCTGTAGACAACAAGGGCAACAAGACAGCTTATCAGTAGCTGTCAAGAGTACCGATAAGAGAGATGTTCATTTCTTCAGCTGAATTCCTGATGAGGCTGTGGCTGCCATTCCTGTTCAAGGGCAGGCAACCGAGATGAGCAAGTTCTACTCTCTGATTATGACAGATGAGAGACATGCTAGCATGGAAAACATCACTGTCGGGAATCAGCAAAGTGATGCAGAAAACCAGACCCTGTTGCTAAAAAGAATAAAAAGCAATACCTATAGGATGCGTTATTTGCAATATAGAACGTGCAAAGCTTTTGGAATGGATCACGTTCCGTCTGTTGCATCCAAACTCTTTGCTGGCATTCTGTGATGTCTGCCTGGCATCTCCTTTCTTATAACAACACTGTAGTTCTGGGGAAAATGGAAAGAGCACCTTGCTGGACCTGCAGAGAGAGGCTGTTTTAAGATTTTCTTTCTCTCTTAAAAAGTAAAGTAAACTTTAAAGTAAACTTTTAAGGTAAAAAGACAAACTGATTTACAAATTGTGGAACTTCTCTATGTGAGGTAAGATTTTTTTTCTCAGTAGGATTAGTTGATGGTGGTTTAATGTACTGGGGACATAGGCTATAAACCAATAATATTAGTTTTATTCATGTGCATGCTTATGCATTATTCACTGCTAAACCAGTTGCTTCTATGGCTTGTTAATGTAGATATGTCTTAGGACTCAGAAGAGCTGTATGGGACAGCAGCCTATGTGTTCTAAGTCATTCAAAGGCAAGCATTTTGACTACTGCCTATCTTCCCTTTAAACTGCTGGAGCTGTTTAAGCAGAACTCAAAAATCTGTATCATCATGTTTTCAAAGCCCAGCACTTCCCACTGCAAAGTTGAGCCATTGCACTACTGTAGGAAAAAAAGGCAGCTAGCAGAGAATGTAAGAATCCCTCTTCCTTGCCCCCTTTCCCAAAATCTCTGACTGCTACAGCAGAACAAGCCATGACTTCTGTAGTTTTAAACATCTGAAGCACTCCTTTTACTGGTCCTTTAGATAAATGAGAGATGGGTAGTGTTCCTTTCTTCTGGTATAAAATGTCACAAAAGCTACAACAGTGTAAAAAGCAGGAAATCAAACATGCAACCTGGAAATAATTGGAACCCTCAGTTATTTAAACTATAAATTGAAATCAAGCGGCTGCAAGCTGCAGTTGGTTATTTTTAGGTTGCTTTGATGGTTTGTGATTTAAAGTCCCATCGCTGCCTCCAGTATTTATCCCAGCAATCTATTTTAAATTTGATCAGAGAGCGTACAATCCTCCAGAGTTTGCTCGTATGTTATTTAGAAGTTGACTGCTGAAGCAAGAAGCTCCCCATATTTTCAGTCTTGCAGCAGCAGTGTGTGTAATGCCAATAGTACTTTTGGATAAACTCCTCACTGGTAGTGGCTTCTACCTGTTTCAATATGCAATGGATACCTGTGAGAGCAGAAAACCTTCCAGTGATGTGACAGTAAAAGCAGTAAGGCTGCTTTGGCTACATGCAGAATCTAAGGCTGCAAGGAGATGTAATGAATAGGGAAAGGCAGGGAAGGAAAAACAATCAGAGCATCAGAGAACTCACGGAGTTGTGAGCAGGTATGCCCGACCTTCAGTGGTAAGAACAGGTCTCTGTCACTATAAGCACAGGGTGACATAGGAGGTAAGAGAGATGAATTAATATGACAGGGCCACAGAAGAGAGAGCAGTAAATCAGCAATTAAGCAGGCAACTCAGATAGGCAGTGGAGTCAGAAAGGAGATGTCATCAGTAGGAAGCCAGGCCCAAGGATTATGCTGTCAGCAGACTTCATTTTCTGAGATTTATGAAGAGCCAGAACTGTAGTATGAGCTAATTGTCTGAAAGTAGAGTAGTTAACCATAAAAGTATTAGGCCTTTGAAAGGTGCTTTTCAGGGCACATTCAGGTTTCCTTTCTGTAATGTTTTGAGCAAGATAGCAGTGATATATAAATCTTTATATTCATATGAAGAGTATATAAAAAATAGCTTAACAGTTTCCATCTCCAAGTGTTAATAATGTGACTTGTGAATCAGCCCCAAGGTTCTTATTAAAATTATAATATTGTTTTACTTACTCCTGTGTTTAAAGCCATCCTACGTTTAAGCCATCAAGATATGCTTGGTGGCTTAAACTGATAAATTTTCAGGCTCGCTCCACATCAGTGGCCTGAAGCTAAACCTTGCTTCAAGTTAGATTTATTTTCGTTAGATTCCTGACTCCAGAAGCCTGAACTTTCTGAAAACCACCAGATACTGTGTTAGCCACTGTAGAACTGTTGGTATTGGCAACACTCTCTTTTTCCTTTGTGAATAGGCTATGTACAGTCTCATTGCCTGTTGTGGGCTTTTTTCTTTGAAAACGTGATTCAGATTTTTGGAGGACAACCCCCAGGTTTTTTTTTTCTAAAAGCTTCAGAATAAATTGTTCAATTTATTGACTTTTACAATAGGTTAAAGTGAAACATGCACATTAGAGATATGTTATGGTAGTTACATGTCTTCTGTTTGCATAGCACTTTTCACACTAAAGGTACTTTGGTGACAGCAGTTAGTCCAATTGCTGAGTCCAATATTATCATGATAACTTCAAGTGGCATAAGAAACTTGAGGTTTCACTTTTGCAAATTAAGTTAACACATTGTACTCACATAGATTACATCATTCAAGAATGACATTCAGTCACATCTGACAGGAAACACAGCAATAACGTAGCATTTAGTTCAGATGTGAAGCCAAAAGATGCAAGAAATAGCCTTTAAATGAAATGAACTGGACTGGAATTTGCATTAATGTCCTAATTCCTCCTAAAGATAGCCTAAGGGCTCTGTGCCCACAGGTAATAAGAACCTTGGTCATAGAGGACTTGTGTTCAAATCAGCACAAGCATCAGAGGAACCACTAAATACGTGACAATGCCAGTCTGAGTGCAGAGACCAAAACTACTGTTCTTGTTAGCAACTCCCGATTTTCTCAGATTCTCCTTGGAACACAATAGTGGCTTCTACTGACTTTTTGAACAGTACCAGGCTAAAGTAGAGGACTTTCTGATAGTCCTTGCTTGACTCTTCTGAAGGGCAAGAGGCATATGGCATTCTTCAGTCCTGAGTGGATACTCTCTTGCAAATCAAAGTATGCATTCTTTGCAGCTTACTGTAAATAAATTCAGAATTACTAGGCTTGTTTTTCTCATGCTCTGCGTTTCTTATTTCATGCAGTATAATCTTCTAAAAACAGTCATGAGTGACAGAATTCCAGGGAGTGACTGTGATCTAATAAACTTAATTTAAAAGTGAAATAGCACACTATGACAGAGAAAACAAGCAAGTCGTCTTGTTGTAGAGACCTTTGGGTTCCTATTTGATCCCTCCAAGAGTTAAAGGGGCAGGCTGCTGTGAACGGTGTTTCCTGTTGATGGTGAATCAGTGCAGAGAACTTGTTTTTATTCAAGCCAATGTGAAATAGCTTTTCAACTAAAAATTTAGGATTCATTATTAAGTTCTTCTATATATGCATGAAAACCAACTAGGCTGTAATAATTGTCGTATTCATCAACAGTTTTTCTTTGGTTTGTTTTGGGTTTGGTTTTTTTTTCAAGTCTGATATTGTGTCTGCAGCTCATGATTCCATTATTCTCTGACTGTTTATATTTTTATTTTTCTTATTATTTGTTCTATTATTTTGTGGGGACACAACTTCTACAAAATGTTTTATTGTTATAAATTAAACACATTGCTTTCAGCATGAACATAGCACTCTCTTTACATGTCTGTCTGGAGGACCTTGCGTCATACCCTCAAATCACTAATGACCTCTGGATTGGAGGATAGGGAAAGAGGTGTTTTTATTTTATTTGTTTATTTGGTTTTTTATTCTCAGATCAGTTTGGTAGACACTTAGAAATAGGCTTCCTCTACAATACAGGGTGTGATTTGCCTCTGAGCCCACTTGAATGTGTCTCATCAAATCAAGTTTCTTACCATTGTAGGACCTTGGGCGCTGGTGGAGTTTCGGTCTCTGTCACTGTCTACTGTAGCACATAAATGCTGACTTTCTTGAGGACTAACATACTTTGATCTAACCACAGTTATGGCATTTAACTTGAGTTATCTTGGTGTAACTTCGTGGCCTGTGACATTTTGAGGATATTCTGGCAAACCTTAATGTGTCTTTTTGGCAGTAGGCTCCATGAAAATCCCATAAAACCATTATGCGCAAATAATTATTCTACTAGAAATAGCCATCAAGTTTATAATATTTTTCCTGTTGCAAGACTGTCATGGGTAGCTCCTTTTTTCCTAAGCTTCCATCCTAAGATGAGCCTTTTCAGTTTGGCAGACTCAAGCTACCACTACTCAAAAAGCGCCTGTGTTCCAGCTAGGGAGCAGCTGCTCCGATTTTTCCTTTTTACATATTATGGCAACTAAATAGTTGACTTCTGCCATGTGCTTAATTGGAGACGGATTCCTATTTTACTGCTGTTGCATAGCTTAAGTATGTATAATGGAAGACTCATGCTGGGTCAGCGTTGAAGTTTGGGAAATAAATATTTAGGGAAGCATTTATCAGATGACTTTATTGTTGGATCCTGCATAGGCTAGAAAACTAGAAGGTCTGTTCAGCAGCATCCTGGAATTGCTTTAGCCTAATGACAAGAACACTCTTCTTGGGTGGCCTTGAGCAGAATTTTTTTACAACTTTAGCAAGTGTTTTCCACGCTCAAAGGGGTGCGATAAAGGATGAAATCTGGCCTTCTGTTTTCTTTTTCACACCAAATAAGAAGTTGACATTGAATGAAATAAGTTCTTTTCAGTTAAAGGGAAAAAAGTCAAAATCTTAAAACTTAAGATTTAATGTTTTTTTTTTTAAATTAGAACATATATATATATGTAGAACATATGATATGAAATATTTAAGCTTTTTTGGTCTTACTAAGAAATTTAGTTTGGGTTTTATATCTCAAGGGTTTTTGAGTATTGCTATTTAATGAAGGAAACGCTATGAAATTCTCTTGAAAGAAAAGAAAAAAAGGTTTACACTCTGTAACTTAATATGTTCATAAATATAATTAAATGGTAAAATTATAGAAGATGAGAAATAAATGTTGCATATGAAACAGAAAAAAGTAGGCTTGATGCATAAGGAGGTAAACAGTTTATTGTCTACCTCGTCCAAGTTCCCTTCTCAATAGAATTCTAATATCTGCCATACAAATCTGATTGAGTCATGGCCTAATTATTTCACTCCAGCTGCTGTTTCTTTCTTTGAGGTCAGAATTTACTAATTTAAGAAGATTATTCCTTTAATCACCATATGCATTCTTAGAGCTTACCAGGAGGCAAACGTGCTCTTTGCCCGTAAGTGGCATTAGAGCATCTACAGTGCATGTTCAAGCCGGCATAAAATGGTTATGGTGGTTTTTTTGTTTTCTGCCATATCAGATGATCTGTTTGCAGATATCTGCATGAATGGTGTTGACTCTGATGCTAAGGTCATGATTTGTGTGACATCAGTGTAGTGTTGCTAAGCAACAGTTAGCAACTTACATCCCACATTTAGTTCCTTTGATTTCGTATCTATCCTGACATGTTCATGTTCAAAACCTGAGAAGACCGGTCAGTCATTGTACATGTTTCTCACATGAGGTCACTAGAAATAGTTGAACCCATTTGGCCCAGCCCTCTGGAACGCGGTGGACTTGAGCAAAGCTTTCTGAGCTGGTCAAGCAGATATACCAATACAGACTGTGGGAAAAATAAACAGAAAATACAGTGGTACGGAAACAGAAGGTGGAGAAATAAAGTGATACGAAAGAGTAGAGAGGGCCACTGTATTCTCTCTTGGATAATATGCCAGCTGGTCTCACATACACCTATTTTAAAAACTCATTTATTTACAGCTGCACAGTATTTGTCCTCCTCTACACAAATGGCAGGCTAAAAATTTACTTTAAATTGTACCATGCATGAGCAGAAAATGAGATTCATGTCTATATGCCCTACATTTTACATTCAGCTTTGTTTTGAATTGTATGTTTTCTTCAATATTGGCTCTTTCTCTGTTTAATTCCACATGAATATTAGGCAGTAGTTTATAAATGTTAATTGAACTTTACTATTCACCAGTGGGTAGGAATAGTTCTTGTTTGATTGTCGGGGAACACAGAGTGGAAATGGATTAGTACCACCTGTGTAGGTGGGAGACCGATAAACAGAATTTTTTTCCGGATTTTTTTTTTTTTTTAATTACCACTGTCAAGACCAGGAACATGTCGGAGATCTGCTTCCCATGGTGTCTGAGGTCTCCCCGATCACAGTCATATAATGTTAACCTCTCTGCAGAACAGCAAATTCTAACTGGCTCCAATCAGGTCAACCTCTCTTTCCCAGCTGAAGCCCAAAATTCCTAATTAATCTGCCCAGCGTTGATAGGTTAATTTCAAGCACATACAGTGATGGTTGTCTGTGCCTGACAAATATGACAGGCAACAATTTCTTCTCCACAGATATCCAATCTAATAAAGAAAGTGTGTACTGTTAGCTCTGTAGGGGTGTACTGCGACAAGACGCATCACTGTTATCAGATGTCAGCCAGGCTATTTGTTATGTCTCCACAATACCTCCGGACCAGCATGAAGTCATCACTAACCAAATCTCATCTAGCTTCTTCAGCTAAGCCATTCAAGCCTCGAGCCTCCTCTTGCTACACCCCACAGGAGCAATAGCAGTTGATTTTTTTCCTGTATAAATACTGCAAAATGCAGTTGTTTGTAAGAACTATCCATCTTGAAATACTACTGGTTTGGATTTTTTTCTTACACTGTAGACCTACCATGCAGTAGATGGTTCACCAGTAAGGTAGATGAACCTTCTTATTTTGCAAGGGAGCACTCTGCATGCATTTTTGGTAGTGATATAGTGCACAACAAACATTCCTTTTAGATATGAATTTGCTTTTTGTTCCAATTTGGAGCCAAGCAATATGCATTTATGTGCAGTACTACGTACTCAATGTGGTTTCCTTCTCTGTTACCCAGAAGTGGGCACTGAATCAGTACTACTGCATCACTCCGTAGCTCATTTAGCTAGCGAAAAATAATACTATCTTTTGGTAACTTTATTAATTTAGCCATTTTTTTCAAGAAACAGATGCTGCAGTGACACGTCTTCCTTATCAAAACAAACCAGGATTTATCAGTTAGCTAGAACATAGTATTTGGTTCTTAGGTTACAATGAATTCCTCTGAGGTGATGTTAAAATCTAGTAGGGCAATATAATCCTCTTTTTTAGCATTCTGATTATCGCTCTCTTATAGAAGATTTCTCATTATTATGTTCCATCTTTGCTTCAAGCAGATGTCTTGCTCTTTTCACATATTCTGCATTCTTATTTAAAGTCTAATTATCGATCTCTCTCTCTCCAAATGCCTCCATACGTTTTCTGTTGACAAGCATACATTCGTGTTATCCCAGGAGTGATTATTGCACACAGCTTTAATTCTGTTGCTTCAGCAGAGAGCATTAAGTTCAGTCTTTAAAGCTACTGATATAAAAGAGGATGTAGGTAGAATAAAACCGTACCTAGATTTCATAAAGTTAATGCATGCATTTGCACAAATACCTGAAAGATCACAGTAGATCTGTTGTCCAATGGTATTGGTATTTTGCTACTAAAATAAGGGCTAGATTAAAAAAAAAAATAATCCTAAGGACTTGGTAGCTGCCAGCGTGAGGCTGATGGGTAGGTTTTCAGAAGCTCAGGACTCAAGTGCGCATGGCTCTCTTGAAATTCTGGCTGCTTACATTGTATGCCTAATTAGGAGCTTGGAGGCTTTTTGAAAATGAAGGCCATAAAGTTCAGCCTGCCTCTAAAGCAGAAAAACGAGCTGAATTAGGATGCTGAGAACAGACTTACAGGCTTCAATTAAATACATCTTAAAAGCTACATATGTCTTAAAGGGCTGCCATGAAGGGAGCAAAGTGAAGGTGGAACACTAAAGGAGAAAAAAGTCTACATCTCACTGGAAGAGAGACTGGGGCTGGGCTACAGGAAATGTTCTCTAAACAGAATTTGGAAATAATACAGGACTAAAAGGAGGTGACCAGAGAAAATGAGATCATCTCAGAGCTCAAGATTTACTGAAATCCTAGATGAGGAACAGACTAACCCCATGATGTTAACTGGACAGTTGTTCACAATCCTGGTCCTGAAGGACATACCTAGCTATTTTTCCTGACAGAAAAGGCAGTAAAGTGACTAAAAGGAAAAGAATCAGAGATTTAACAAAATCTAAGTTTTCTTTTTCTCCCCTAACTTCCACGAAAGAGGTGAAACAGTGAAGAAAAAAAGTTCTTTTCTTCACATGCTGGAGTGCTGAACATGCAATCTTCAGTGGAACGGAGGACCAGAGAAAAGAAACATTCAAGGAAGCCAATAGTTCTCAAAGCCTAAAATTGTGTGTGGTGGTTATGTGCCCATGCAAAACATTTGAACATCACCTTACTGGAGATCTGAAAACCACTGTAACATGCACATAGGTTTCCGGGGGAGGAACATATATAAATGTAAGTATACAATGTTGTCAGTCATCCATCTCTCTTCTATTACTCTCCGAAACATCCCGTTTAAAGTCTAACAGGGTACCTCAAGACCTGGTGCTTGGTGATACTGATCCTCAAACTGATTCTTCTGTCTTAGTAGAGGAGGTATATCTAGCACAGCAGAAATGTAATTAAGGGTCATTGTTATAAATAGGAAATTGAAAAATAATAAAATTGAACGTAACCTAGACATAATGCAAAAATCAGCGGGCAAAGAAAACTAGAGAAGGATAAGGAGCACACTCGCTTCTCTTACCTTAGAAAAGATAACAGGAAAGGTAAGAATGCATATCACAAGCTCTCATATACCATTTCAATTACAAGCACTTTCAGTTTTTCACTTAAAACATCCTCCTCCTATGTAATTACTGGAAACTACCTGAGATGATTGTTGGATAGGTTGTAATGCAATTACAAAACTAGCAAATAGTAGGAGTGTATAATTAGAAATGATAGTAAAACTTTCTCCAGATCATTTTGCCCATTTGAAATTGAATGTATTTTACCCTTTGCATAGTTGTCAAATTAATTCTTCTCTTGGAGTGTCTTTTAGTTTGGTTTTGGTTTTATTGAAATGTTTCAATAATAGCTGTTTTTTACATAAATTATACTCTGCTTTTGTTTTATAGTAAGAGTGGATTGGATTTCTCATTGCTATAGGTATAAATAGATGTACCTTTGCTATTGTAACTGTGATAACTGTGTGTACAGCCAGGAGCACGTAGAAGTTTATGGAGGGAGCAGAGAGAGCTATTAACTGTAGATCCTATAGAAAGAAGTTTGTGGCAGGAGTAAGAATAGATGTCAGGTTTCCTGAACTCTGGTTTTGTACCTTAATCAAGAAATCCTATGTCTCACCTACTTTCTTAGTGATGACCACCAAAAGCCTGCATAATCTCTGAAGCGAAAGCGTTTGTTTGTTTGTTTGTTTTTTATCTGCAATTAAAAAGTTATTCCTGAATTAAGTTTATGTTACTTTGGAAATAATATGTATAACATCGGTTATAAGCAAGTCTGCCTCTGGAATAAGTATTCATATAAGAAGGTAAGGTGATACATTTCCAGGTGAAGACGAATGATAAATTAACGTGGTTTGGGGAGGGGGAATTTAAGGCAGTGAAGTATATGCTGTAAAGTAATCATTGCATGATAATAATTTAGTCTCACAAATCATTAAGTACCATTTAATTCTATAGGTGATTGAAAGTAATATTACAAATCTGTTGCTTTTGTGTTTAATTGGCTAACTGTGACTGCGTGATATTTTGTGGTCTCTTGTCATTTTCATTTGTCAAAAAAAGGAATTTTGTATGCCATGAAAAATGGCAAAATGTGGTAGCTGGTAGCAGATGATATGGAAGCCTTTGCTTGGGGGAGCAGGGGAAGGCGGGGAAGAAAAGAGTTATATAGGTGAAGCTAAGGGAACAAAACAGGCTGGGTTTCAGTCCAGAATGTTTGTAGAACTTTTTTTTTCCCTTTGAGAAGCATAATCAAAACCTTTTTAAATGGCAAAAGGAATCTTGTCATGAACTTCGTAGACATTAAGAAGTTTTGACAATATCGGCTGTCATTAATTCTGGGACATTTTGATAAGTTAGGGAATGATAACAAAATTGGTTTTCATCAGGGTTGTATATAAAGGGGCAGCTTTCACAGTTAAAGCACATATGCAGTCTGTATTTATGTTATTTATGTGAAACACCAGGTGCACTCTCTCACCTCTCCCATTTTGGCATTGACGTTGACTTCATATGAGGAAAAGCGTAGTATATCCAGCCCATACTTTGCATGACTCAGCTGAGGATTGCTAGGAGACACATTTTTAGGACAAGATAGCTCTTAGTGTCACAGCTTAAACAACATACAGCGAGCAGCAATATTATTTAGCACTTGAAAAATGATAATTATAATCACTTGTGGGGAAAAAAATCTATTCAGAGCTCTAAAGCCTCAACTGTAGCAGTACTTTGCAAGGTAAAGCAATACAGGAGGACGATCAATTAACAGAGTTCTGCTTGGCAGAAGCAGAAACTCAGAAGTAAGGTACACAATTGGCAAAACAATTCAGCAGCTAAATAGACTCTGGTCATTGAAAATCTGCAATTTAAGGACAGGCTCAACTTTTCTGTTCCCTGGCAGCAGCTCACATGTATTTCTACCTTAATAAGCTAAGAATTCACCAAAGATACAGACAGACATCTGAATGCCTTTGGAAGTCATCGCTTCAGGAAAATTTCCAATATTAGGAAATAAATTTATTATATATGCCAGGACTTTTCAGAGTCCAAAGCTATCCAGAAAAAACATGGAAATAGTCTGAGACATGTTTAGGATGATGTGGAAATTGGAAAAGCATGTAAAAGTAGTTGATTGAAAGAATCTATCCATTAAATAGCACTAAGAGAAGAAAAACCCATTGAACTCATACAGCATGCCTAGGACTGCACAGCAGAGCGACATGTTGCACAACACTTCAGCCCTTTAGGCCTCCTGCAGGAGTCCTGAGAGAATTAACATAAATAAGATTTTTTTTTTTTTTTCTTGTGGCTTTATAAGCATAGTAGAGGAGGCACTTTCTTTGGTGGTTCTTGGAGAAGTTGATTATCTTTTGTTTGAAGACCTAGCAGAGACCAATGAATAACCCCAACCTTAGTTTAGTAGCTGCACGACATGCACCTTACGTTCTTCTTTTTAGTAGGAAAATTAAGGTTTTGTTTTATAAGAAGAGAGTTAATTGTTTGGGCTGTTAAGAGGTTCAGCAAGCGTTCTCAATTTGAATGTAATTCTGAAGACAACTTCTATTCCAGTCTTAAAGAAGACTTTAGATGTACAAAATGAGCGTTTTTCTTTATCCCAACTCTATTGGTCTAAAAACAAACAAAAAAGTATATATAGTACCTCTCCCTAAAATCCTTGCTTTCCTTAAACCCTTAAATCATCATGGATTAAACAACTTTATTACATCAGCATTGTGGGCTTTCTACAGAAGGAGATCACATGTTATCAGTCTGATTTTGAGTAGTTGCTGTAAAACAGCAATTAAAAAAATCAGACTAAAAACTAAAACAGACTAAATAATTATTTATCTAATTACTAGTGAACTTTGCACTTTGGTTTTCCGGCACCAAGAAAAACTTACTGACTGTGCATCATCTGAGAATGCATTCGAGTTTTTAAAGTTTTTTACATAAACTACCAACTCTGGCATCAGCTAATAATTCAAAGTTTCTGTAAATTAGTTGTTTCACACTTTATTGATTTGTACCTGTAAGCGAGCAGTCAGTTAGCTAATTATTTCCCACAACTGATTTCCAGGCCATTTTCTGTCTTTTGCTTGTTTGCTGTGTCAGTTCAATCCCTTAAAACTTTGGAGCAAATATTCTAATCTGTGCCTACCTGTGAGCACACCTTAGTTTTATGCATATGCCTCTTTGAATGTAGAGGAGAGAGAGGGACACTAATTCAAATATAATTAGGGAACTTTGTTTGACTAGTAACCCAGAAAAAACTGGGTCCAATTTTTGTATTATTCTGACTTTCCAACTTACTAGGGTTTTCAACCACTTAGTTAGAATTTCTTTTCCCTATGGTTCAACAGTGGTTTCCCTTCTTCTCTTCTCAGTATTCACACCAAGAGCTGAAATCATGATGGCAAGCAAGAAGCTGTCTGTGTGTGATAGAAAGAGGGGGTCAACTGAGGAAGTAAAGTAAGCATGGTCTGCCAAAAACGTAATATAGGCATTAAGGAAAGATTAGGTTAATGAGACTATTAGTGTCTTCATTGTTCAGTGTAAATTTAGAGGAAGAACAATTATGATGCCGCAATTATCTGCCGCAGTTCATAAACCATTCCACCTCTCCTGAGTGTAAATGATGATTATGACGGCCATCGGGCTGTAGAAGCCTGTTGTGTAATAAGGCCGAGAACTGTTAGAAAGCTGGTGTTGCTCCAGTGCAGAAATAAACGTCACCCAGTGACGGCTGAAATGGCCCCCCCCGATGGACGAGAGAGCAGTGGTGGTGCGGTGGGCACTGTACGAATTGCAGCTGACTCCAGAGGCCCTCAAAGGGCAGTGCCTCTTTTCCCATAGTCATGCTGCCAGGAAAAACCCTATTACAAGTAGCTGCCTGTGCCAGCTCCCGAACATCTTTATATCATGGGAGCAAGACAAATCGGCCAAAGTTGCCCGGAACAACAACAGTTGTCTCTGGCCTGTGAGAACAAAAGTCCGTTGGCATTAGAGGAAAACGGCTGTTTCACATTCAGATAGCAAAAGTCTTCTAGAGAGGATCCTGATCAGTGTGCATAGCACTGAGTAATTGGTGGTACTAATGATTAAATTCTTTTCCACACATGGAGTGGATTTAATTATTAAAGTGTCTCTCCTGAGATCAAGAAGATTCGGTCTTGCAACACTGGATCTATTACAGAGCTGCTGCTTGAACTCAAGGGTTCCCAGCTGGGAAATTCTGCTGGCTACAAAGGGAGCTGTTGTGATCCTGTAAGGAGACTCAGAATTCATTTCTGTTAAATCCTGCAAAGGGAATTGAGCGGAGGGTCCTCTGGAGAACTGAACTTTCTGGAGATTCCTACTCATAGAACTCCTTTGATGCTCTTTTTTTAGCATAATTAAAATTGCTTTTTCAGGATCTGACCTGGGGGGATGCTCCCCTTGAAACCTTCTTAAAGTTTGCTGAATTGCCTGCAGGGAATTACTTAGTACGCTCTGCATAATAGTGACATACTTCCTGCCCTCCCTTCCCACAATTCAGCAAAGTATAAAAGATGGTGCCTGACTATCGCTTCTGCATAATTAATAAAGACTGTGTTACTGCTTTGTTCAGCACATACTTGTGGACTTGCTGAAGTGGAGAATGAGTTGGCTGACATAACATGTGCCAGCAGGACTTGCCCCTGCTCCCCAGAGCGTTAGGATCAGCATATGAAAGTATTGGATGTCCTATTTGGGTACTGTCTTCTCTACATGCGCTCCTGCCAGGTTGAACCTGTCCCACTAGCTTTGTGAAACGACAACTCAAAAGAATGAAGTCATGCCTAAACCATCTGATCAATGTTGTCTGGCGCAATACTTCCGTAATTCCTGGGAGATAGTGTTGATAGAAATTTATGACCAGGATGGCTTTTATTCACTGGTTCGGAAACAAATCCACTGGTAAAATCACTTGATCTTTTTTTATTTTGAGAGGAACTGCCCAGTTAGCAGCATTCAACAGAACCCACTTTGAAGTGGCTGCTTCGCAGCTCAATCCCCATGCACGCATGTCAGTGACATGTAGCTCTAGGTTGTTTTTCTAGGGTCACGGAAGGAGGACATAGCATCTGTTTGAAAAAAAGAATGTAACTCTCTCACAGTTTCTCTGGAAGAATTAAACCCCCCCTTAGAAGAGTCAGGTTGGAATTGTATTTTAGAATGTGCAAATTGTCAGTGAATATAATGCTATGACATGTAAAGGCTAGTTTTACGTGGAGGAGGTTTAGGGAAGTAAAGTGACTTATGAGGAATAACGTTTGCATTAGCAGTTTGATGCTATAACTCAAGCAATCCATCAGATTTTACTTTGGTCCATTTATTTTGTTCTTCCCTTGCCCACAGCCTTGTTTCTCATTGCAATAAAAGGTCAACTTCCAGCACTGAGCTAAGCAAGTGCAGTACAGAAGAGAATTCAAAGACAAGGTAACACACAAGCCAGAAGAATCCAGATGAGGGTTGATTTTTAAAATACATTTATTTTAAGTATAAATATATATAAAGTCAATACTTAGGAGTAAATCTGTCCTAGGTTTTAAAATCATCTCACTACAGCTTGCATCTGGCATGTCATTTTGGGAACATTAGTCAGTTTGAATGTCATGTATGGATATCAGCATCAGACTTCACCAGGTGTCAAAGATTTTGCTGAAACCTGAGCAGCTGTGAGAATCCTTTGTGAGCCCTGACTTCAGAAACAATTTCTTAAACATGAGCAGAGGACAGTGGGAGTGGCAGCCTTTCACAATGTGCTATACTCATGGGCCATGCAAATTGAAGTCTTCGCAAATGAGCACTGCTTAAAATGAAATAACTGAGATTGTAAAGAACATAGAGTTTGTGTTGTACAGGAAGATCATGCAGCAACTGCAGATTTTGTAGTGAAGACGCTGATCAGGATTAGTGTTATTACCAGGGAAGACTGAGCCTGAATCGCAGAAAAATTCAAATAAGTCTAAAGGGGAAGCTAGTGTTCTGTAGCAATGGAAAATGTGTTCTATTTTTCACTGATACTGCATTAGAGTAGTGTATGGCAAACAAAACAGCTGTGGCTGTAGTTTCTGGACGTGGCCAAACGCAAGGGAAAATGCTTGTGTCACATTTGCTTGATTTGCAAGTGATTTTCTGCCAAATTAAATTAGAGCTTTAATGTAGCAAATAGAGCTCACTTTCACCTGTTGGCGCAGCTGCCGTCTTACCAATGTAATGTCTTTCTGGAGTAGAATAGGCAGTTTGTTTGCTTGTGTGTTTTTCCCTTTCAGTGCCTGGATAACTGTCATTGACAGAGGAGGGCAGAACAAACGAAGTGCTGTCAAGCCTCCCTTTTCTGAAGCCGCCACGCTGCTGCTTGCTGTTTGCTGAATTCCCAGCCCCTCTCCCAGTCTCCCTCCAAAGTGGGACATGCCACTTTCTGTATGTCTAGTTGAGCTGGTGAGGAACTGCAGAGCGCTTCTCCTGCTGTCTTGAAGGGTTCAAACCAGGACACACAAAAAAATTCTGCCTATGAATTTTAGTTTCCTAGAGAATGCCTGGCCTCAGCACACTGCTTCAGTTCCGTAGTGCCACAGGGTCATAAGAAACAATCCGTTACAGTGGGTTGCTTTTTCAACTCTAAATATGTTAGCTACTTGATGAACTTGACAATGTATGGAACGGACTTGTTAGCCGATCTTTCTAAGTAATTAGTATGCTTAATGCTTGCTTGTTATCCCCTTGTTTTAGTTTCCTAAAAGGTAGTGGTCCTCAACCATTTCTGCAAGGGGTTCAGCAATGATAAAAATGAAGCTGTTCCAGGCAGGGCCGAGTGAGGACTGCCCTTTTTCCCATGCAGGATGGAGAGGACAATATTCCTGGGTGTCACGCTCAAGCGCAGTGGGAACAGTGGTGTCTGGATCCTGGTTTTTGCACTGAAATGTCGGAGGTGGTGGGAGCCTGCCCCAACTCATCCCTGCCCCTGAAGAGGGAAAGCTACCACTATAGCACTGACTGCTGCTTCCTACTTTTGGATGCCTACTCTGAGGGCTGGGTTAAAGCGGGAAAGCAAGCTTTGTAGTAATGCCTTTGGAAAATAGACATGGCTGTCTGTGCTAGCTGAAGAACTTCACCATTAAATTATGATGAGTGTCGGCAGCCCTGCAGTACCAATACGTTTACCAACAGAAACGTATGAAGTAAATTGCAAATTAGTGCACATCAACATCTGAGCGCTTTATTTTGCTTTAGAGAGTTCTTGGTTTTCCAGTTGCTCTCTAAATATTAAAAAACCCCAAAATTCTTGGCTTTATTATTTAATCCATTGTATGTACCAAATCGTATTTTCTCAGTGGGACCTCATCAGAGAGAATCAAAGAGAGAAACTGAAATTAGTTAATCGACGAATGGGGATGAGCTGAGAAAAAACTACTGTGAAGCTCACAGAAGAATCTGGAAAGTGTCAAAAGAGGTATTCATTATATTTATTGACAAATAAAATAATGTAATTAAAAACAAAAATCTTGGTGGATATTTATGTGCATGAAAGGGTTGAGTTGAATTTCTGTTCTACAGTTTTCTGATTTGCATATGAAGACGTACTTGGTACTCATGATCGGTTATGTTTTGTTAAACTTAGTATGAATAACAGTCCTAAAAAACTAGTAATTTCAACCATTTTTGAGTATTTCAAGTAGCTGTTTGAAAAGTAGCATTCCACCAAGAGAACAAGACTAATACAGTGGGATATAAATGACCAGCTGAACAATGGGTAGTAAATGAGGAGATGAAAAAAGTACAGAGTACACAACCTTTAGGCTGGGAATTAGTCGTCTAAACAATTTTCAGATCAATATAACAAACAAAATCAGGAGCCATTCTACAATACTTTACATAAGAAGAGGCTATTGTAACTAGCAGTCCTAAGGAAGAGTTTGCCTGACCTTTATGTATAGATCATCTGGACTTACTCTGGAAATATGAGATGTACCATAGTTGCAAATGTTTATTTACAGAAAAAGCGATTAAAGAAAGAAAAAAATGCTGTCAAAATAATCTCGTCTATGACTGACTCGTGGTGGCTGGGGGATCCTGATGCCTCCATCTTGCTGTTGGTTCAGACCTACAAGGTTGGGTACATCAATCTGCCTGCACGCAGTACTTGGCAGAATGAAGCTGTACTTGGAGTAAGCTGGCTGGAAGTAGCAGGTTATTAGTGTTGCTTAAGGGTTGAGCCTGTCCTCATATCTACAAGTTGCGGTAATGGAATCTGACCTTTTCATGAATCCCTTGATAGAAAATGCCATCATGTATTAATAGCTGGTATTAAATAAAGTGTCATCAGTGAATGAAAGGGCAAACCTTGCCCATTAGATACTACACCACCATCGCCGAGCCTTGACTGGACTGTGACATCCTTCACTGGGACAATGAAAGCTCTAATTTAAAATGCTGTCTTGAGAGGAAAACATATTAATGCTTGGAGCTTGTGTTGATTGTTACCAGATTTTGTTCCAAAGGTTTTTCTTCTTCATTGTCTTTGTGCCTCAGTCAGCACTGCCTGGTTGTCGGCCAAGGCAGACATGCACGTGCTGAAAAGCTGCTTAGCAGCCTCCCATACTTTTTCTTTTTCCTTATGTTGGAATGTGAGTACAGGGAAGGTAAGAAGGTGAGTCTTAAAAACTGCAGGCCAGTCTGTCAAAGGCCACTGAGTATGTTGGCTGCTAATTGTCTTGGCCAGCCTTCCAAGCCTTAATTATTTTTAGAGCATTTTCACCTTCCGTGTTATATCTGGGCACTCATCTGTTAGCAACATTTCTTGTGAGATTTTTGCTTTGCCTACATTCATTGCTTGACAGTCCTTAGGAGACGATATATGTCTTTTTTATATACACACACACACACTCTCACTCATTCTCTGTCCCTGTGTAATGCAGTAAATCCATTAATGAATACAACAGTATAATAGAATAAGACAGGATAAAAGGCTTGAAGGAACCTGAGGAGAACCCTTCCTAAATGTAATGTCCACATTCCATTACTTGGAATAATTGCATGGGAGTATGGAATACAGAGACTGGTACATGATTGTCTTGGTTATGTGAAATAAATAAGGTTATAGATGTATATTTAGAGAGAGTTAGCCTCTAGTTTCTCAGTGATATAAAGAGAATTCAAATATATCCCTACTACAGCTGCACTAAAATTGTCTGAGAATAATAATTATCTTAGCTCACTAAAGGCTTAAACTTGCAGGTCCTGAAAATTCTGGTCTTAACCCCCAATGTACTTAAGTAATGAGCTTTGCCTGACTCTGCATATTCCATATGGTCTTCAGAGACATGCTGCTTCACAGTCACGATGTTTGGCGTATCAGATGACTGAAGGGAGTTTGGTTTTGGAAGCAGAATTGGTTACAGGTAGGATGGGCTGGGAGGTCGACATCCAAATAGCATGGGTATAGCATTATGCAGCACCGAAATCTGTGTGTACTGCCCGGTAGACTTTGACCCGCTGCTGCTTTTTTTCCCCTGCGAAGAAAACAGATTTTTTTTAGATAGCTTTTCCACTCTAGTCTCCGGTCTCCTGGTGCTGCCTGCAAGTGCTGTAGCAACAGAAACACTGGCTAATGAGAGGGTCAGTTGCTGCTGCTGCAAGCACACCTCCTCGCACCCCTGCATTTGGGGGTTTCCTGCTGCACCCCTGAAGACTTTCTGCTGCTGTTCACAGAAGTGAAAATGCAGGCGTGGGGTTTGGAAGGCTTGGTTGGTACTAGTTTTCTGCTGTTTCTTTTTGGCTTACTGGCTTGCACCCAACAGCTATTGATTGTTGGGTACAAGGATTCTTGGCTTCAATCAAGTATTGCAGATTTTGAACACAATAGATGCTTTGCTAAGTAAGATACGGTTAAAATGGACTGTGCTATAGAATTAAGTAGAGAGAAGGCAATGTCATATGTAAGTAAAGGTGCCTTCCTTCAATGTGTTTTGGTATGGAATACAAGATAGAAGACCCCTTCTGGCTTGACTTCTTTGGTCTGTAAAAAGACTGTCTTTTGATGGGGATGATGTCAGCAAGCCTGCTTGTCTCCTTTCGGATAATTTATTTCTTACAGAAGATGTGCCCTTATAGAAAAGTCTTGTAGAGGTCAGATACCATAGGAGTGGCTTCACCTAAGGGATTCAGCAGTGAGCAGTTGTTTTGCCTTCTAAGTTTTTTTCATTGCTCGTGAGAGGTCTGTGCGAGGAACAGGTCTCAAAGAATTTATAGAATAGTTCAGAAAGATTTTAATTTTTTGTTATGCTTATATGGGTGATAGTTTTAAGATACACTTTTGCTCCCTCAAAATCTGCTTTTTGTATTTCACAGTTCTCTCAGCCTAAACCCACTAATCCTCTAATCACCTTAAATTAGCTCTAAAGATCTTGTTTCTCCACCAAACTCTTTTGAAGCTTTTAAAGAGCGTTCTAACAGGAGTGCACAACGGATTGCACTCCTGTTTTGAAAGAGTGGCTGTGAAAACACATTTTTCCTGCGAACATCAATTTTAACCTCTGGACTGTCAGAACTGAATGCCTATTTCTGGCCTCTTAGGTAAGACTTATGTTACTCTCTCACTGCATGAGCAGGTGAAACAGAATAGTGTTGTACTGAAGAACAATGACTACTACAGAGCTAAATGTTTCTCTGGGCCTGCAGGCTGAGACCACTATCTAGAACTGAAACAAAATATATTACTTCTATGACTGTGGGCAAAACACCCTAAATCTTTTTCCGTTCCTGTTTTCCCCATTGTTCACGTTACACAGAAAATCAAGTGTCTGCTATGATTCAGTCACAGTTGTTGTGCATTTTCTGCACATTATTCCCTGTTACTTAGATTTTTTTTTTTAAACTGTGAACAACATGAGGTTATATTTACTCTGTTTTGATGTGATGATGCCACCATGTTACAAGATATAAACCTGTCTTGTCATAGAGGAATGATTATGAATAGGTTTATTGAAGTCTCTTGGAGCAGAGTGATAGCTAAAAGTTTCGTGATCTGTAAATCCATTTATGATTTTTATGGCAGATAGTGCATGCACAGAGTGGAATTAGATACCTGGACTTGGGGCTTGTTTTTTAAGGACCTTCAGACTGAAGAAGACCCTGTGAGGCAAAGTGAAGTTGGGAGAGGTGAACTCCTGAGATCTTCAGCCCACATGGACTGTAGGATCCCTACTCAGGTGCAGGAACTCACAGGTCCCTGCTCTTTTTTTGCATTTTATAGAGTAGAAGGTATGTGCTGATGCCACTGGAGAGACATCCTATCCCTTCGTAATTTTTTGAGGAACTTTCCTTACTTCAGGAAAGGAGAGATCTTACAGTCAGGTGTAGGAAGAGGCAAAGCTGATAGAAAGTGTACCACGTCATGCTAGGCCATAGGGCAGGGCCCAGAGAGTGGGACGTGTCTCTTGTTTTGAATTCCGCAGCAGTAATTGTGTCTAATTGTTGTACTATCACACACGCCCAGATTGAGAAACCGCTGGGGTATTGGTATGACTGCCATTGCTGTGCTGTACCCTCTTCTACTCTTTCTTCAGAAAGTAATTTAGAGCCAAACAAAATGTTTCATTCAACCGTGAATGACTCAGCCTTGAATTTTCAGAAGATTTTAAAATCTCTTAGTTGAATTAGAAAATTACAGTTTGAATTAGCTAAATTTGTCTTTCATGCTTTGTTTCAGAAGTATGCTCGGTTGGTTTCATTCTGAAATGAAATGTTTGGGTCTTTTGAATCTTGTTTTGATTTGGCAGAAACCTGTCACCAAGTTTGACTCTGTTTTATAGATAGTTTGGATGGCAAAGATTATTATCTGTTAGAAATGTAGCTGTTGTAGTAGCAAAAGTCATCCTCTGTGCTGAACACAGTGTATTTAAACAGGTAAAGTAGGGAAGCAAAGGGCTCCGTCTATTTTACTGATGGTAAACTGAGGCTCAGAACCAGACCCATGTTCCGATCTGCTTCCAATTCAGTTTACCCCTGGAATCAGTTTACCACTGTTGGTCTGTGAGGCAAGGAAAATGGATCAGTACTGAAAACGAAGGTATGAACTATACAGTACTATACTGCATTTTATGCTATGTTTAATGAAAGCTTGCCATTATGGTGGTTCACGGGAAATGTTGAGGGTTGAGAGTAAGCTGTAGACCAAAAAGGGAGGGAATCAGTATAGATAAAGGGAAGTGGAATGTTGCAGTTCATCTATTAGAGGTATGGGGTTTGCTCTAAACAAACATGCCTCTACACATAAAGTAATAAAGTTACGTTTTTTTCAAAATGAAGTCTTGTGAGATTCCCCTCAAACAATTGGATTGCATAGGAATAGTGTAGCATATAAAAAAGTTAACTTTTCAAATTTGCTGAATAGTTTAAGTGAATTTTATTTTTATTATTTCTTTAAAAGGTTCATAGTCTGTGTGGGTGGATAACAGGAGAAAAAAGGAGTTCAGGCAGCGCTGAGACCTTGCATTAGAAATAAATTGCAGCCTGGAGGAGTTATGCTTTATGGTCAAATTTTAAAGCCTTTGATAATAAGAAAAGTAAAGAAAATGGATTTTACATTGCTGCAGAATACATAATGTTCTGTGTCTATAACCTGTCCTAGGTTACTGTGGCATGTGCAGTATTTAAACATTCGTAACAGCAACAGTCCTTTGGGAGTCTTGCTATTTGTTCGGAGGAAATCTCAATACTTTTCAGCAGAAAAGAATATGGTTCATGAACTGATCTCCCTTCTTCTGCTTTTGGTTTAATAGTCGTCCTGGGAGTGTGCTCCGGTTAACCAAGGATTGTGCTGCTTGCTTTAGTGGAGAATGGCGAGATGAGATCTAATGTAGTGTGAAAGACATTGAGCACGGGAGAAAAGGGAGGGAGGAGAGGAAAAAGTTTATGCTCCCTCCTTGTCAGCATAATTTTGCCCCTGCAGTATCTTTTTTTCCCTTTTTCCCCTGCACTAGGACGTAGAGCACGTGAGACAAGCGTGTTGCTTAGCAACTGGAGGTGAACAACCTGTGCAGAGAAGTAACAGCAGGGGAAGAGGAGGGAGCATGAATATATATGGCCCTTATTTCAGTTGCTCATTTTAGAAATGAGACAGGAAATCTTTTGCTGAGGCTCTTTTCTTCTGCATTCCCCAAACAAGTGCCTTCTCTGCTTTTCTCACCGAGCAGGATGCAGCCGGCTGATGTATTATTGTGGTGAAGGAGATTGGTCATCTGGAAACCATAAAAATCTAGGATCCCCAGAGTGAATAAAATGCAAAAATGCACTGGAGGAAATTTGGGTTGCTGGAATGCAAAAGGTTAAGTTGCTTGGGCTGAACTCTGCAAAGTCTGGAATGAATTGGGGTGATGAGAGAAGGAGATCCCTCCCACCAAAAAGTGGGATGATGTACTTTGGAACAAGTCCTTTTAATGGCTGCAGATATAACAGGAGACAGAGCTTGTAAACAAAGTCCCATATTAAGAGTCTGGTCTCAGGATCTGGCTTTCATGAAATTATCTTCATCAGTCTATTCTGTTTTGTTAAGAACCAAGAGGGGTGGTGTGTCGGTCATGTCACTCTGCCAGATTCTCTGCGCAGAGGAAAGAAATCGGCTCACCCCTTACGAATTTTAGGAGAAAAGCCAGGGAAGGTATCTGTTCCAGGCTTTTTATCACCAGGTAACTTTAACTGCAGAATCACATCCGAGACCATCTAGAACAGACCCGAAGCAACAAATTTCACCTACTTACAACTTTTTTCTACAAGTGCAAGCAGAAACACTAGATTTAAGTTGGCCTCTGATTTCACAGAATGCCACTGACTGTGTGAAAAACTCGGAAGAAATACTGTAAAATGGATTCTTACCAATGGGCTATGTGGGCAGTGCAGTCCGTGAAGCACAGCCCGTACAGTGCCGTTTGAAATTCATGTCCATTTTTAAATGCATACGCTGAAATACAGGTCCTCCTCCTCAATACACAGACATGGGAGATGGAAGAAGAGACTGTAAATAGTATTTGTATGCAAAACACTTAGTGCTGGCAGAGCTCGTGATAGAGCGCTGAGCAGATTAACAATTAGCTCTGGCTGTGCATATAGTGGATGTAAAGCAAGATGACCTAATGCTGAGATCAAAAGACTTAACCAACCCATGGCATTAGCCCCATTACTTTCCTGCCTGCTAGAAAATGTCAGAAAAAATACTTGTCTTTTTCTAGTGAGTCTGGAGAATGTACCAAGTTTGAGCAATATGAGATGTGAGGGGCGCGTGCTCCTGAGCTGAGGTACTCCAGCCTTGGCTCCCCAAAGTCCTTGCCGAACTCCACTGTTTGGGTGGAAATTGGGGAGGGGATGGTTCCTAAAGTAGATTCTCATGGTGGCTTTGTAAAGCAAATCTGAAGTGAACCCACACCAAAACATCATACCGAATACAGAGCAAAGCTGTAACTTGCTGGTGTCAGGTATTTTATACGGGGATCACTGCCAAGTAAGCAGCCAGATGAATTTTTCTCCCTAAGATTAGATCCACAAAAATAGGTAGATTCCTAATTCTCCTTGATTCCAGTAGAGACCGGACACCTACATAATTCTGGTGATCTGAGCCAAAGAACCTTCTGCTGGCAGTTCTGCAAAGGGCACGTGGAAACCTTGCCTTTGTATTGGTCACTGGGGGAATTTTGTGACTTTTGGTATTTTAAATGCCCAGTAGATATTCTTACAGGTCCTTCTAAGCCATGTATTCATTATGTGTATTGCATGGCTGCCAATGACTGTGGGTAAACGGACTCTGCCATTCAGGAAGAGTTGAGAGCGCCTTTCACCTTGCATCATTAAAATATATGGTGTAATCAGTGTCTTTGGTTGCTGACTCATATGGAAAAGGCAAGAACCTACGATTCCGGAGCGACTGCAGAAGCCAGTGAGTTTCCAATTCTCTTTCCCGCCCAGGAAGTTGGTCACTGGTGTGGAGCGCAGCAGCAGCTGAGAGGAGAGGAGCTAATGAAGACTGATGGCAAGCTACGGGGATGAAATGTTCCTGCTGCTGTACGATAGTAGGTGTAACGAAGCACTGCCCATTGCTATGCAGAAATGCTGAATTCTATTTATTTATTTTAAAGGAATAGTCCTGCAATTATGAAGATGGGCTGCATGTTATTTTAAAGTTGTCTTCACGTGTGGAAAGCTCTGTGCTAGCTTTTGTGAGAAGCTTGGAAGGGCTTCTAGTGCCTATGTTTGGGTGGATGACCCCAAAATGAGGCAAAATCCACACCAAAATATTTCAGGGAATATAATTTTGTACAAAGCTCCACGTCCCGAGAAGACAACTGCTGGAGTTGCTTGCATTGTACTTTTTTGAGGGGGAGGGAAGGGAGTGGAATTCCAACATTGTAAATAATGTCTAACAACTGCAGGGAAGGGAAGATTAGGATGATATTGCACTAAACGCTAAATCTAGGCTTTATTGAGGCAGCCCTACCTCTGCTTTGGTGCTGGAAGACTGGACAGGAAAATGGTGGGATAAAAGAAACTCCTTCCACTTCTAAGACTTCCCTTTCTGGGAGAGCTGTGGCAGAGCACCAGAGCAGCATGCCAGCCAGATGTCAACACCAAGACGTTTTCCCTCCCTCTCTCTCTCTGTCTCTCTCTCTGTTTTTTCCTACAGACTGATTTTTGAAACCCAGTTGGCACCAGGAAATTCTCACTGACGGGAACCATTTGATTTGAGAATAGCTACAGGGAAAATACAAAGTCAATGGTATTTAGTTCTTTACTGGCATTTTTGTATAATTAAGGACTTACAAGGAGACGACTGTGTTTGTATGTTTGGGCGTGGGGAACGGCAGAGGTGCAAGAGGCGGAGAAGGACCCGTGATTACCAGCCATTTGATCTGCACATTTGATTTATTGTCTGCCTTGGAGCTGTGAGCTGAGGCAATGTTGGAGCTTTGAAAAGTTGCAAGGGGTTTAACTCCTGAGTGGAAGAAAGGCTATTTGTACCTGATTATGATTTCTAGAGGGCTTTACCTGAATATTTTGCTTTGTCATTTGTGAGTTGTTTTTTTTTTAAATCCTGTTATCTCAACATAAGCTCACTAAGCAGCATGCACATAAGGGCAGAGAGTCGTTAACTCTGGGCTCTCTCAAAGCTGTGATGTGATATCAAATTTCATTAGCGTCTAATGTTGCAAATGTTTGTTGTTAAGATATTTTTTCCAGATTTACATATAAACAATTCAGATTTAAATTCAACCAGTGTATTTTCAGAAATAATTTCAGTATATCAGCTTAATCCCCAGTATGTTCTGTTTAAAAAGATAGTTTTTTTTAAAGTTGAGGCTGATGTTATTAAAAGATTTAGATGAGTGGTGTCATGCTCTGCTTTATCTAAACTGCCTTCTTCATTTTAAATACTTAAGCATGGAAAATTTTTCTCAGAGGGCATACTGCATCTGATAATATCCAGATATATTTTGGTTTTGTCCAGGCTTTAGAATTGTTTGTCTACAGTTAAATCTTTTAAGAGAGAGAACCTCTCTGGTACTATTTTGTTTGTGGTGGTTTTTTTTTTCTTTTGACCTTGGTGTATCCTCAAGCTTTACTGGCAATGTTGTTGAATTGCTTGGAGGCTAGTCTCAGAGAAGAACTCCATGTATGTACAATGTCAGCTCCATGCCAGAAGGCTTGTAAGGCGAAGAACACTTACGGTATTTTGCTCGGAAAGGCTTTCTGAAAAATGTTCCTTTGTGATAACAAAAATTTCTGTTGCTGGGTTTTGGATTTTGTTGAGGTTTTTTGGAAGAGGAAGGAGGAAATCAGTGGCAAAATGGGAACAGGGAGAGAAAAGATTGGTAAGGAAGGTTTTGAAATTACTCTCCAATGTATTTATGATTTGCTTAGCCAAAGAGGGTATAAAGCACAAAAGGCTTGTGATTAAAAATAATAAAAAAAAAAGACGAAAAGAGATGCAGTAAGAAGCTGCCAGTGTTATTATTTCAGATTAAGTTGACTGATCAAATAATGAGAGCTAAAAAGTGTGATCTACTCTGTTCGTAAACCTATCTTGGATTAATTAGATCTGTCATTTATTTAAATGCATGTCATGTTGTCACATTAAGGTTTCTACCTAAAATAAAAGAGTTGTCAGGAAAAATAGAATAATTTGGTTTAAAATCAAAGGCATGAACATAAGCCATAAGTCAGTAGATTTTATAAATTCTGCATGAAGGCTGCCTGTGGTCTATGATCACATGGAATTTTTCATCTTCTAGAGATCAGTTATATGGGCAGTATCCTTCTTGTCCTTAAGCTTTCTAGGAAATCTTTAGGAAATTTCATTTTAGTTTAGATGAAGGTTGTGCTTATTAATGCTTGACTCCGTGGTCTCAGTTCTGCTGAGCTTCTACTACATAACCAAATTACTTTCCTTTCAACATCCAGACAAATTCTAATAATGTGAAAACCTTAATTTGTGATGAACCATGTGAAGTTACCTCTGCATGAGCAAGACTGCAGATGACAGTGAGAAAGAATTCTTGTGTCTGAATTTTGCAGAATTGGCAAGAGCAGCAAACTGAACAGAAAACAAGTTTTTTTACAACGTGCACTTTTGCCGCCCTGGATACCAGCATAAGCAAACACAGTCTATTTAAGTGGTGTAATTCCAGGGCTAGGGCAGAGCGTGCATATTTACAGAGAAACTCAGGGCACATATGATTTAAAGTCCTTTTTATTGCATATTGCTTGGACATGCTGCTCATGTGCAGAGCAACGATGTGATGCAGATGCAGACAGTTCAGTGTGTTTGACGTAAGATTTGCAGCTGAAGTAGAAACTCATGCACTGGGGGAAGGAAGGGAAGGTTCCTTTCAAACTGAGGCCCCGGGACCTGAGCTGCAGGTGCCAGATGATGCTTTGTAAGGTTATTTTCCATGAAATTCAATCTACAGTCTAGTTTCCACTGACTGCAATGGTAGTGCACTTTGTAATGGGGAAAACTGGTTTTAGATGTATCATATAAATGGACCGTATTCTGGTAGAATAGTGCCTCAGTCTGTGTAGCTGGCTAGCTAGACCTAGCTAGACTTGTTCCAAAATAGCTTTGGTGAGGACTGTATAATTAGGAACACCAGTCCAAAGTCTGAAAGCTTTAATTAAATTGTGAAATGTGAAGTAAAACCTGCTCTGGTACACGCTTGAGAGCCCATCAGTCTTCACAATGAGAGTTGGTAACACTGGAGGTGGTCATCCAGTGTTGTGGCATCTCCATCCTTGGCGATTTTCAAAACTCGGTAAGACCCCAGGCAGCCATCTAACTTTGGAGTCAGCCCTGCCTTGAGAAGGTTGGACTAACTGTCCTTTAGAGGTCCTGTCCAGCCTAATTTTTTCTGTGATGCTATGATAGATTTCCGAGTATGCAGTGTTGTGCCATTATCCGCAGCGGATCTTGGAAAGGAGATTGGTCTTCTGTACTCTGAATTACGTGACCACTCACTTTAGTCCTGTATTGGTGCACTGCAAGAATTTCTGTATGGGATAACACAAGGGGTAATTATTGTGATCTTAGTCTTATGTTCTGAAAGTATTGAGTTGATGTTTTCAAAAACATAGGGAAATATTGTTGAAACAAACGAATGTTAACAATTATAAAAACATCAGTGGAATTTGGATAGTGTCTAAAGAGTCCTGTAGCTGCAGTGGCTTCCTTTATGTACCCTTGCATCAGGTCACTATAAGCTGAGTATTTTACATAAAAAATTACTACATGCTATGTGAAATAGCATGAGTGAACCAGGCAAGTCTAAGACTTGCTTCTTTCGTGTTTTGTTAGGATTTTAAAATTTTCAGATTTTAATAGGATTCATGAACTTTTCAAAGTAATCTGTGCTTTCCTGTATATGAATGTTAACTTGAAACCTAAGTTTTATTTCAAAAGGAGTGAAATTAATGGTGTTTTATGGATTCAGCATAAAACATAATGTCAGGTGGTTGTTTTTACTTTCTCAGTGTCAAGCGCAGCAAGTAAAAATCTCTGAAGAGAAGCAAAAAAAAATTCTGAAAAGAAGTGGAATCCCAAGTCCTTGTGACCACGCTTTAATGAGAAGAGGGAGGTGGTTTAAAGAAGCAGTAAAGAAAATATTTATGTAAGCAAAATTAATTGCCACTGTTTAGCTTTAGCGATGGCCTCATTTCGTATTTGCTCTCAGAAACACATACAAAACACCCATTCATATAGATAGAAATCTTGCTTATATATCTAGATTTAAAAGTTGATCCTTAAGCACCTCAGTAGTTTTGACCTTTCTCAGAAAATTGGGTTTATGTTTCATATTTCTATTGCACATTGCTCAGCTTTATAAATATGAAATGCAATGCAACACAGCAAAGCGCTGTTATCTATCTGAATAACTGCAGCTCCGCTAGGAAAAAAGACTATCTAATTTAGATGAAAAATGTGTGACAGCTTTTGACAGAGAGGAAGATAGAGCCAAGATAATCGATGAGTGGCTGCTCATTGATGTATTAGAGCTACTACAGGGTCTTGTTTGAACACTGGGCGAGCTTCTGTTGTAGAAATCGGTAAAGCAATTTAATTGGTTTACGTGAATCTGTCGCTACTACAAAAACACTGTTGAATAGACGCATAGAAAAAAATGCTTAATGTTGTCTCCAACAGCACTCCACTCTGCTCTCTAAATGGATTATGACTTTCATCTCGAGGACCTGAGAAAGATTGCAGCAAAATGTTATTGTGCAAAATACCTTCATATCTCTCAAATTTTGAACTCCAGATGTATTGCTGGACCCGCTTATTATACCGTACTCAGCAGGTATCTTAACTCCTGCCTCTCGTCTTTGATCCAAGGCAGAAAGGACGGGGGGGAACTACTACATGACTGACTAGGATTCCAGAAAGTATCTGATGGTCAAAGCACAATTCTCTGTTCCCCTCAAGAGCATGGAATGAATGCAACTGCATATAGTAATCATCTGTAGCAGGCTGGGAGAAATTATGCGGAAATGGAAATTCTTCACCCATTGGGCTTTTTCTAAGCTCCAGGACAAAATTGATGGAGGCATGTACTCTGAGGAGCCTTTTGTAGTGTTTGGTTTTCAACTCCAGCTGGTTCCCAAGACCTCAAATTTGTCCCAGCTGCAAAGCTCATATGACATAGTTATTAGCTTGATTGGTAGGCAAAACAAGATGACTCCAAGACAGATTAATGAAGTAAATTATGGTGCTGCAGGGGCTAGTTTAACATACTTTGTGGGAAATGGATTCGCTCAGCATCTGGACAGGACTGTGATGTGAAAAGATCTATACTTTCCTTAAGTTCCTGCTCTTCAACCCCCAAAATTCATCTGAACTTTAATCCTATTGGGACCTGTAATAAATTTTGAAATAATAAATTCCAGGCACCCCTCATTTTTCATTCGGAAGGGTGAGCATGTAAAGGAATATTTTGGTCCTTTGTCTGCTCACTGCGGTTTGAGGAAAGGAATTTTTCGTCTGTGTCTTTCAGGCGGTGACATGTTGTGGTGACCATGCTTTAGTGTGAACTGAGGAGAGTCACAAAGCATGATGTGATCCTCAGGGAGGTTGACGCCTGTGAAGTACTGGCCTTGGTTTGCAATTGTGCAGTGGTGAGAGGGGATCAGTGGAACTGTTGCACTGTAAATCTTGTTTATGGGCAAATAGGACACATACCTTGTATATAAAGCCAGGAATGTACTGCTAGTATAATGGAAATTTTTATGAATTCAAGATTCATTAGTAGTCTAGATGGGGTAGATCTTGATGATTTCTTCTTTTTCACTCTAGGATTCATTTGTGGTCGTGTTTATATGTTTGCTGACATGCTTTTACATTTCTGTTTCTTTCTTTCTTTCTTCACTGATCTGCAACTCCACCTTACATCTGAATTTACTATGTATGGTATTTTAAATAGTATTTCTTTGTTCTCTGTTTCCCTTAAAACCAGTTTTGTCCATCTGTAGGTCTGCATTTCCTTAACTCACCATTGATGAGTTGTTTATAGCCTTGGGGGTCTCTTGTGCCCCACATCTTGCCATCCCGTGTCTGTATTCCTGCACGCCTCCTCCTATGTCTGCACTTCTGAAGGCCTCTGCTGTTGTACCTGGCCGGTATTTCTCTACATTTCATCATTGCATTACAATCATTAAAAATCCCATTTTACATAGAATTACTGCTTGTTACTACTGTCTCTATAAAACCATGGTTATAGCGTACAAAGATAATAAAAGTGAAACAGATTATCCATAGATAACCGGTCATTTAGAGAAATTGCTGTCACAGCTAAACCAAGTAAAACAAAGCTGCAGGCAGGTCAAGAGAAGTTCAGACAGAGCGGCCCTGCCAGACCGCAGCTCTGAGGCTTTGCAAACCCTGTACAAAACTTAGGGCCTGTTGCTAGCAGCTAACTGCCCAAAAAACCAGTTCCTAAGCCTCTTCCTGCTGGTGGAGATGATCACAATTTACATTGGCGACACTGCCAGTGTATTTTCACAAGTTCCTTTTAAATTAGATCTAGAAGAGGCTTTTTGTATATACATAGTTTGCGTGTACACATTCCTCATATTCCTCATATGCACATTGCATTTGTACGTATGTTTTAGGGTTTTTCACGCTTGAACAAGATGCATCAAAAGTGCAGTTTTTCTAACAAGAAATTCCTGGACTTGAAATCCTTAGAAACATCTCAGTCAAGCCTCATAGAAAACCTGCGCTCCCTCGCCCCGAGGCGACAGCAGTACGTACTGGTACCTTGCAGCACCTTGTTCCACTTTTTCAAAGAGCTAAACATTCTTGACCAAATGCATCCTTGCCCGCGGTGCCCTTTTAGGACTCAGTTCAACCAGAGCTCTGCCACCAGGCTGAATGCTGTCACGTGTGTGGTCTCCCCATTAATGATCCAAACTGGAACATGCACGTGTTGATTCCAACGAGGGAAGGCCCAGAGACCTCAAGCAGACCCTTGGCTAGTGCCTGGATATTTGAGCGAGCACTCTCCTGTCATCTGCCCGGGGCAGGAAGGGACTTCCAGGATGCAGTCAATCAACACCACTTTGGTGTGAACTGAGACCAAAAGGAAACAAAACTGTTTCTTTCAAAATTCAGAGGGAAAGTGGATCAAGGAAAAAAATTCAGAGCAATCTTCTTTAATTAGACACAATTCAACCTAAGGAAACCCGTAACACAGTATTGCTTGCATATGGTCCTGGGTACAAGATTGTTTATACGACTGGGTAACATTTCCCCTGTGTTATTGCCAGACAGGAGAATCCTTGAACAGATTTTCCTCCTACTCCATTGCTTGCTTGTTTTTCAAGTGGCTTTTTAAGCGATGATGCTCCCCTGTGTTTGTCTTTAACTGTCATCACCTGCCCACACAATGCATCTTTTTCGTTTAGCAGAGAGAAAATTCTTACTCTGAACGGGGTAATTTTGGGCCCATTAGAATTGCTGCTCCTTGCTCTGCCCTAAGGAGCTCTGTTTAGCACAGGTGAAAATGTTCAAGAGGAATGTTGCCACAAACTTCTAAACTAAGCCCTGCCTCTTTCATTCCACTCTGCAACTGCATTTTTCCGTTAGCTTCTTTTCTTCGAACACCACTAGGATATTTCGTGTCCCCGGAAGGACACCTTGCTCTATCGGGTAGTGCTTGAAATTGAGAATACACTTTTTGTTAATTAACAATTTCATGATGCTCCTCATTTCTAAGTGGAGAGGAAAATCCCACCGCTCCATCACATTTGAAGACTACAGGACCATTTTTGTCCCCAACACACATTCACAGTCTAATAGAGATAAAAAATCCTCTCGCAATTAGCATCGTCAAGCTCCCTGCGTGTGGGCTCGGCACGCCCCAAACGCCGCTGACTGCAGCTGGCTGACGTGGAAGAGCCAAGCACTTGGCACGGCTCGTGAGCAGCTCTGTCAAATCCTTGGACGCAAGAGCAGCGGGAGGCTCTCCTGGGCTGCTGGCCCAGGCGTTGTGTCCCTGCTGGGAATGGCTGTGCCTGTTAGAGCCACGGAGGTTGTGACCAGAACAGACTGCGGTTTGTTGATGATGGCTTTTAATTTTATTAACAGCTGTAAATAAAACCAACCGTCATTAGGTCTGATGTCTGAGTGGTTCATACTGTGCAGAGACCGTTGCAAAGCATAACGGGTTCTCAAAAAAAAAAAAAAAAAAGACCCTAACGGTTTGATTTTATTGAAGGAAAAGTGGCTTAACGTTAGCACCTGCAGTCACCTCAGAGCACAATCTTTTCTCCTCACACGCACCCCTCTCAAAGAAGGGAAACGGATCGCAAAACTTTGTCACAGGCCATTTCACGCTAGTGGGTTCAGCAGTCAGAGGGTTCCTTGGTACCTGAAGTCATTTTTAACTTTGCAGTGAGTTCATGTGGATCGAAAGCATGTTTTACTCTGGTGCTCCAAGAGAAAGGAAAATACGTTTTTTTAACCATGAATACATCTAAAAAAAAGTATGTCATCTGCAATAATTTATTCACAATATTTTCATTCTAATTAATTTTTAAGCTGTTAGAGAGGAAATATTTGCATAAGAATCTTTGTAGTTTTGACTTCTTTAAAAATAAAATCACCCATTCATGTTGTAATAATTAGTAAGAAGTACAAAGTGATCTAATACCCATTCTTCTGTATGAAACTGGCTTTCATTTTTAATCATAAATGCTGCCATTCTTAGCTCTTGAATAAGTACAGTTTGCATCAAGCTGCCTAGGGGATGTGCTCAGCCTTGGGAGAAGGGACACGGATCACTTCTGTGTTCTCTTGTCAAAGGCCAGACCAAAACTCTTGCACTACTGGTAGGAAAGGTGTTGAGATCCTCGTCACATAAATGCAGCAGCGCTTCTCCCTGAGTCTTTGGCACGGCTACTTCGCATCCTGCTGTGGCAAGTGAAGGCCATTGACAACTACGACAGGGCACTCATTAATAGAAGTGAATGGGATTTGTCAGCCTCCATGCAGGCAAATAAAGAAGTCAAACAAGATGGACCACACCTTTTGGTGCAAGAGCCAGAAACGCATGCAATCAGTTTGTCTGCATTTGGATTGTAAGATTTTTAAGGCACGTGGGGTAGCAGTGTAGTTAAACACTGCGATTTAGTTCGGTATCGTGAGGAAGCAGTTGCCAATGTTTACTTAGAAGTTGATCTTGATCATCAAATTGTTATCAGTTTTAGTGACACTAGGGTTTAGAACTAAGAGATAAATATGGCTAACAATATGAAAAAAGTCTTTTTTTTTCCTCTTGCACTGTATATGAAAGGCCACTAACTTTAAAGTACAGAAAATGCTCCTGGTGTGTTCAGTTCTGGAGATGAACATTGGTCCTTAGGAGTAGGAACATGTGCTGTAAGTCTGTATCATTAACTACACCAGATTATTGCTCTTAAAGGCTCATGAGCTCATTTAGATGGACGTTACATTATCGTAAATTCAGGAGGTGCCTACAGGTTAAAAATCACCAGTTGATCCACGGATGTTGCTGGCAACACCCATCTGCTAACGACAACACGCTAGAGAATAGGTGTCCACCAGAATGAATTCATCTGCTTGTGATGTTTGATAGCTGAGTTTCTTATCCGTGACACCCAGAACCGTTCCACCCTGTTTTGTTCGTAAGCACTTAAGGAAGGCACTGAGGCAAAAAAGAAGATATGAAGGAAAGAAGTGTTCAAAGTTTAGCTTAATTATTTTTAGCTGTAAATGAAAACTATTGTGTTCACATTGCGTACGCTTTTTCTGGAAAAGGTGGCCGGGCTTTCAATACAGTTTCTTCTTTGTTTGACTTTTAACGTGCCATTAACGTCCTGCAAGAGGTGATAGTCCTGCACATCAGAAATATCAGAGCTACCATTTGGCAAATGAGTCCTTGTGAGAAGTTTCATGTTTTCCAGCTTTACTGTTTTCAGGGCCAAATTACTTATCTGAAGCTAGCTTGGTGTCTCTAAGTTGCAGATAAATAAGAAACCTTTACTTTACAATTTTTAACCTTTTCAAGTTCTGAACTGCACAGAGTATTTCCATAAAAAAAATCCCTTGCATACCTGCTCCAAACTTTATCTATAGATTTTTTAAAATTATGTCCTTTTATTAGTCCCATCTTCTTTTTAAAGCTGTTAAGTGCTTTGCTTCAGTGTTTGCAAGGGTTCTGTGTCCTTTTGAAATGGTTCATCCAGTTACGACCGGCTGTGGTGACACAGAGAGGCATAGAGATAGAGACGGTAAGAGACAGAAGTGGAAGCCTCAGCCAGCAAAATGAAAAATATATGACTTAATAACCTGTCTGAGTTGAGCCATTTTCTCTTCATGTGGGCATTTTACATTTGAATCTTATACCTCTCTAGAGGTTCAGAAATGTTAAGAAGTATAACTGACGTTTGGAGATATATTATGTGATGTCTGCCTTTCTTCACTGCCTGTTCTTTCAAAAATTTCATACCTACGTGTCTACGCTCGTACAAATCTAAAGTCCCAAGTTTCATGTGGCTTAACTGTTAGCTTCATATGGGAGTTTATACCAGCTGAGTTTTGTTCCCCACACTTGTTGATTAAAAGCATGGCCAAGCACTTCTTTAAAAAAAATTAAAAGAAGAAAAAAAGGTGGTGATAGCTGTAACAGCCAATCTGGCACGGACAGAGAAATGCGATGGAGGACTCTAATTCCCATAGCACGTATTGTGCTACAGAAGAGGAGATGCTCTCCTCTCTACAGAAGAGGATGTGCTCTCCAGAGGAGATGCAGGCAGCGAGACACAGTGGACTGGTCGCTCACCAGGGCACTGGAGGGAAGACACCGCTGGTGTTGCGTGGGTATGAGTTTACTGGTCTTGACAGAGCTGAGCTTTGCCTTACTGCCGGTTGGTTCTGGGCTGTCTCGTGGCCCTGAAGCGGCTTTGTCTTGAAATCGAATCCTATCAAGCGGGCAGCTGCCTGTGGCTGGTGGCGTTACTTGTGGCTTCGTCCACTTCAGTTCCCATTGCGTGCATCGCAGATCAGCAGAGCCGCTGTCTGCTGGGAAGCGCCAGGGCAACTTACTGCCATGAGAGTCTCACAAGGGAAAACTCCTCGCGTGCCTTCTAAATTGCAGTTACGATGGTTTCAGTGTGAGTCAGTAGGTGGTTGACTCATCAGCCTGTGGGCTACGGACAGAAACAGTTTACGCTGCCTGTCTGCCTCGGGTACGTCCAGAGCACAGCTCAGCGACGTGCTGGCTCGTGACCGGGGCGCCCGGCTGCTGTCGGGGGCGTGCAGAACGTCCAGGCTGAATTTCTTATTTTCCTTCTACTTTTACATAGGAAAATACTTCATAGCAACTTTGCTTCTGAAAAATACCCGATGTAATCTCAATAAATTGTTTCTAACATGCTCTTACTATTAAGCAGAATTCTGCTCCAAAACCAAATAATCTTGGACTCTAAAAAGGGAGCCTAACTTGATGTCTTTCAACTCCAGAAAGGCTTTCTTCAGCCTGTTAACTTTTTTAATGACCACATAATGTTTCTTTGAACATAATCTCTCTTGTGTCCGAAGGCAATCATGCTTAATGTTCAGCAGAAAAGTAAATTTAGCATGTTAAAATCACAGCCTAATCAGGTATACCTGGCATGTACCGATGGGAGACAGCGTACAACGCACTAAAAGTTGCAGTAATGTTCTTAGCATGTGTCAATATTAGTGAGCTTTAGTTGCTTGTTTGATGGGAGAACAGCACGCTCCTGAGTTACTTACCACAGGTTTCTTGACAATTTCTGAAATGCATTCTTTCTTTGCTTCTGTTTCTCAGCTTCTCCATAAACAAAGCATTATCTGTCTTAAAAATTAAGATACCTTCTGGTGCTACCAAACCTCTTCATGTTGTATTTTTCAGAGAGGGAAAGGATAGAGTGGTTACACTAGGCTTTGCTGTTGAGAGAAGTATGTTAGCTGTTATCTAATCAGTACCACCAGCTATAAATCATCTTTGCTGGAGGATACTCACATTATTCAGACAGACATGCTACACCCGCTGTTTCCTTTAGCAGAATTCCCATTGCTTTGCTAAAGCCAATTTTTTTGCCTGTTGTATGTAAAATAACCAGGCTGTAGAGTCACTGTTAATTGCTGAATTTAGGGGCCAGATGTTGGTGGCTTTTTGACAAAGTCTGCTAGGCAGCCTTGGTGGGTAAATAGCTGCTTCTGCAGAAAAAACTGATGCTCCTTTCAGAGGGATTGTAGGAAGGAGAAAGGAGCTAATTCAAGTTGAGTCGTCACAGGTGTGCTTCAGAGGTGTCCCTAGAAAGGACATGGTACCCTGCATGGGGGAGGTGTGCAGTAATATTGAGGATTTACTACATACGGTTGGCATAAATCCTATGGATTTTACAAGATTTATTGGGGGGGGGGTGTGTGTGCGTGAAGATGATTTGCCTGCGAATTGCAAGATTGTCCAGAAGTGACTGTTTGAAGGGAGAAGAAAAGTTATGGGGAAGATTCCTACGAAAAACAGACCTGGAAGCTGCATCTGCTGGGGCCCATTTTTAACAGAGGTTGAGCACCTCCCGCGTTAAGGATATTCTTTTCCTTTTCAGTTAGGATGCATCCTTCCAGGAGGTGTAGTCGGTGGGTTGATTCCCACCTCTGCTTTCCTTGCAATGTCCGCAGTTAGGGGAACATTGTGCTGGAGTCAAATCTGAAGAAGTAGGCGGTGGGGGATAGTGGGTTTAATTACTGGCCTACACCGAATATTTATTTTAAGTGAGGGTTTTGTTTTTCAGATGAGTTTTCTTGGGGAAGACGGTGCATCCCTCATGCTCAGTACTGTCTGATGGGCCCGAGATGGAAACCAAGTCAGCACCTGAGTTTGCAGACAGATGAGCATTCATCGGATAACGGAGCTGGGGAAGAGGCACTGCCCAGGGTCTTGTCTGCCGCTGCGTGCCACACGGCTGGGGCTTTTCGGTCCCTCTTATCTGCCAGCTGAGCTGCTCGTCTGGCTGCTCCCTTACGTGCCTTAATCAAAATGAGACAGGATGCTTTAAAAAGTTCCGATCAAATTTATTAACAAACTGCATCATTTGGCTTAGCTTGGGCAGTCCACCAGCACATCTCAAGCTGGGAAAGGGCGGCTGCACCCAGCGGTGGTCGTCTTGGCTGTTAGGGGCAGAGGGCTGAATTCACGCTGTGGATGGAGAGGCGGATTCTCACCTGGTTTGCATTACGGCTTTGGGCCCAGGTCCACTGAGTTACACCAAGGTCACGGGCGAGTCTTCCAGCACTGAGCCTGCTTTGAGGTGCTGTGGGTTAACGCACCCCGCAGAGGCATGTGAGGAATTCCTGGAAGCTTGTAAGGAGCAACTTGCAGCACAGGCTTGTGAGATCCAAGTGTCACCCTCTGCTCCCACAGACGGGTGTTGCGCTGCCGTGGGCATCCTCTGGTCACTGCTGCGCCTTGGACTTGGGTTTGTTACTCATAGCAGCAACAAAGAGATAAGTAGAGATCGGTGAATGAACCTTTTGCCCCACCTTGAAAGCTAAGGTAATACAAAAAGTACTGCTCTTGGCTTTGTGTCTGTGCGGTGTTCAAAATAATGAGATTTTGCCCTAGCCGAGACCCTCGGGCTGCTCCAGTAACAGAGAGAAATAATGATGAACTGCACTGAGCAGGTACAGCCAGAAATGATTGCAAAGGTAAAATATGCACGACTAATACCGTCACACAAGTTACAGTCTTTTTTCCGTTAAAACTCATGAGAATGTTGCCAGAGCCCACAAGGGCAGCATCTGCCAAAAAGGGCTGAACGAGAGCGGTGGAGATGGTGAACGTGGCCCACGGATCTGAGCCGAGACCCTTGGTCTCACGGCACTGAAGAGACAAGCTGGCCCTCAGATACAAGCTACAGGCTGTGGGCCACCCGGCTCTCCAGCATATGTATTTATTAGTGATTTTAAGGAAAATGAATTTTCCTCCTGTCTCCCCTTACTTGCGTCGGTCACTAAAAGAATGTTCATGGCTTGTAGGAAGACTGAGCCAGTTTTGGCATTTCTACTTCCACTGACAAAATGCTGGTCCATGCAGAGCGTTGGAGGAACATTGTTCTGACAGCCCATTGAGTTTCACATTTCCAAACTTTCCTGGTTAATGTACCGTGGGCTGTGCCTGCTCCCTCCTCCTCTCGACTCCCCGTGCTGACGCCACGGCCCTTGGAGCCACTCGCTGCCGGCAGAGGTGCCCCAGGACGGCTCCGTGCGGGGAGCACCCCGCGCCCCGTCTGCAACCGTGCCAGAAAGAGCTTTGTTTTCCAAGTCCGCGTCGCCAAAGGAAATCTGCGTGTCGCAGCACGCAGGTTTATAAAGGAAAAAGTGGCTTTTACAGAAATTATGCTAGCAACCATGCTAAAAAAGAGACCAGAAAAAGCCGGATCGGGCAGGCCACGTGAATGTGTGCTCTTGGTGCAAAAAGGGTCTTTTCAAAGGGATAACATTTTGGCGGCGGTATGATGGTGCAATAGCATTCTTTCGATTTGCATTTTTATGTTAATGTAAGCTGCTAATGAGACTATTCCTACAGCAATAATTTATCTCAGAAAATTTTAAATTAAATGTTTCCTGAGAAGCCAGCAGTAAATAAAAACAACCCCCATCCACTAGTCCTAGTTTCATAATCTTGGAGAATTTAGTTTCATAAAATAAAGAAAATCAAAGTAGAACGTGGAAATACAGAATTAGCACACCCGAAACCCCTGGAGAAGCCTGTGACTTACAAAGGAAAAGGATGAGCCAAAAACATATCATAAAATATTGAATGTTAAGTAATACATAGTATGTAAAGAACTAAGAAAAAAACTCTTCCGAGGGTATTTGTAGAAGCTTTTTGTGAAAGTGAGAAGCTTAAAAGCAACACACGCACAATTTTTCATGCTGACAGTTGAACAACTTTGAATGGTGGAACTGAGAACAGTTACCATTCTCCAACAGCAGAAGCCGGTAGACTGGTACCTTAGTGTTCTCTAGACTTGTTTTATTATACCGTTTGCTTATAAGCTTGCGTTTTATTATTTAATTGCCGACAGTCAAATCTATGTCTTTTTGCTCCTCAAAACCCCACCCAACAGTCCCATAATATAGTGCTTTAGGGCCAAAACCCCTGGCACGGCGCACTCTCGTTTTCTTTGCCTTACCTTGACCAGTCAAAAAAAACTAAAAAAGAAGAAGAAAAAAAAGGCTAGTATCATAGATTAATATAGATACTGCAAATTTGTAATAAATCTTTTTTTAACACATTTGTTAGCTGATTGAGACCTTCCCCCTTTATTTTCTCATTTTAAAAGGACCATTTGGTGGCATTTCACTTGTTGCTTGAGATTACCAGTATCTCGTTCACTCCCTTGTTTATTTGATCAGAGTTGGAAACCCTGAACTATCTTTCCTAATACATCATTCTTGAAATGAAAAATTGTACAGGGCTGAATAGAGCCGATTTGATCAGCTAAAGCGTCAAGCTAACACTGTGGCGTACCCGCGTGCTTCAGTGGGGTTCTGGCGTGTCTGTATTTACACTTGCTGCAGAAGCTGCGGAGTTTGTTGCTGTCCTGAGAGCCACCTGCAAGGGTGGGCTTGGCTGACCTGAGGCGCTCAAAGAAATAAAATCTAGTGGATGTCGTTGGCACGTCTTCATTACTGGCAATCCTACCTTAGTGCACCCATCGTGCAGCGTAATACTTACTGGTAGAGCCGTACTCCGGGCAGTTGTCCTGTAAGTCAATAATGGAAGAGAAACAATTCAGCGTAGACGATAGCGTAATTCCCTGGTGAGCAGAAATTCGGTATGTCTGTGCTGACGACTCCGGTGAGCCCGCCGCAAGTAAGCTGTAACAGTGAAGATTCACTGGGCAAGAACAAATCTTTCTTCTCTGACTTGTTCCCAGCTTGCGCGTTCTTATTGCAGATGGGACGTTGGACCCGATCAATCCCTGGGGTCACTTGTTGGAAGCTCAGTGTCTTCAGTGGCAAGTGGAACAGGAGGAGGGATTCACTTACTCTTAGTGTGGGAGGATTGAGGTAGAGTGGGTTTTTTAACCCAAATCCAAGTCTAATTTTGTAATTTTGAAGCAGATCCTGACGGGCAAGTTCTGTCACGATACAGCTTGCTAACAGCAGGAGTGACCAGGCTGGGAAAGGTCAGCCTTATCCCGCCGGACCAAGGGTAAGTCTGTGGAAATACCAGCAGTAAAGGTCATGAGTGGCTGCTGTGTGGCAGGTGAAGAGCAGGTTAAAAACCGCTGAGCTCTGCCACTTTTAGGGCAAAGTTAGTTGCCTACAGTGTGAGTTGGTGTTTGTCTCCAGTGTTTTGATTAATTATTTTGGTCATTCATTCAGTGAAATATTTGCAGTGCAGTGCAGTCAACTGAAATGACCTAGAAATAATTCCCTAACACAACCTGACGCTCTGGCTTGTATTCAGAGAGAGATTTATTGTTTTACTCACAGACGATCTTCATCAAAATGCTCCTCGGTCATTCCAGGGTAGCTGTTTCCATCCATACAACAGCAGCTAGCTTTGTATACACAAGCTAATATTTAGTGGCTTCCTGCTTCGTTGGGACGGAAATTTTGCTTGTGAAGCTGCCGAGGAGACCCGCGGGACGCTGCCCAGAGGTGCAGCCCTGGCAGCAGGAATTGCAGCTGGTTTTCAGGGAATCCGCCCTGGCAACGCCGGCACCTCAGCACAGGCAGGCTGTGACGCTGACCACCCCTTCTGCGCTGAGCCGGGTGCCCCTCGGCATGGCTGGTTCACAGCTGCTGCTTTTGTCTGGCGCCACTGCTCCTGCCACAGTGCCAGGCCAGGTGCCCGAGCAGGGGGTCAAGGTCCTGTGGCTAATTTTAATTGATGTGTGGGGTTAGCTAGTATCTGCAGGGAGGACTGGGATGTAGAAGGCGCTGTGTGTTTGCATATGGTAGTGCCAGTAAATGATAGTGCCAGCGATGTCTGGAAAACCTTTTTGTAGACTAAAACTAGTTTCTTAGGCTTTTTTATGTTAAACTTGTTTAGATGTTCCCAGGTTGCTCTGGAATAATAATGACAGAAATTGCATTGCTGTACTGTAATAAGGCAGTGACTTGTTCCATTCAGTTTTATTCCCCTTCCAGCACTGAGTATCCATTTTAGTAAGGTGTAGAGCAGACGCCAGATACAAATTTAATGTGTACGTTTTGGCTATTTTCTACTCCCTGTAACTTTAAAATGTTTATAAACACCTCTCAGCTACTTATCTCCAAACACATGCAAGGCAGCTATTCCAATATGACTAAAGCACCATTGCTGGCAAAACGCATTAATTCTTATCCTTGTGACAATGCCTGATCCATCCTGCCCTTCTCTTAGGCAGCGTTGGGCACATTTAGCACTATCATGCATGCACTTATGACTCACAAATAACTCACCAGATTACTTCAGCCTGTTTGATATTCAGAAAGAATAACTGAATATTTGCCCCTGATTTTAATGTGAGACCATTTACAAACCTGGGTGGGGGTGTGTGTAAATCAGATGTTAAGTTGCAAGATAGCGTAAGTTAGCTCTCCCCCACCAATTCATAGATTTTAAAATAGGGGGCAAATCTTGAATGAATGCACTTGTGAAGAGTGTGTGTGTGTGTGTGTGTGTGTGTGCGGGTGCGGGTGTGCATGTGTGCAACCGTATCTATCCACGTGCACAGGGGTTGGCAGCTGGGGATTGTTGGTTCCCTCTGCTGTCACCTGCTGAGGGACATTTGTACGGGGAGCTCTTGAGCTGCGGGGCTGCTTCAGTTAATGACTTAGGTGTTTGGTCAGAAGAATAGAACAAAATGCAACAATACAGCTCTGTAGCCCTAAAAATTAATTGGTTTTCTATGAAAAATAGAGGAAAATTGCTCATTGTCCAGAATTTGACAGCAGGAAAGAGTGGCAGAATTATTGACTGGCCTCAACTTGTAGAGGCAGGAATGAGAAGTGGCAATACTTACATCAGCTTCGTGAGAAGACTAAGCTCTAATATTGTGTTAGAGCTAGGGACTAATATTGTATTTCACTTTACCCTCTTTAATTCCCCTTTGTGCTCTGATCCCTTTTTTTTTTTTTAACATCATAGGAAGAAGAGAGGAAGTAAGGCATAGTTAGACTGGAAAAAAAAAACAGGAAAAATTGTATGTGGGTAAACTCCTCCCTCCCACCCCATTCTTATCTGTGTTATTTTAAACATCTTTCTATTCAGTCAGCACCACTTGTCATGAAGATAATCTTGACTGCTGTTCTTCTTCCTTGTCATCGCTTTCTCTCCATGCACGTGCTGAAGGGCTGCGTAGGCTGCCTGGAGGAGGAGTAAATTAGCCCTGCCCCTAGCACAGCCGCGCCACAGTCACTGTGGCTACCAGGAGAGGATAGGAAGAAGAAGGGAAGATACGAGATACGGGCAATGTTCAGAAGGGAGGGCAGAAGCTACCACTGTACCTTCAGGGCCATCTCTAGACACTAGAACTAACTGGTCATGTAGATGTATAGCATGTGGCGGAGGGGTGGGGTGGGGTGTTTTGGTTTTTTTGGGGGTAGGTTTTTGGTTTGGTGGTGGTGGCGGTTGTTGTCCCCCAATTTATGATCCTGAGCAGTGTGAGAAGCTGAGAAAGAAGATGGTGGGGGGTAAGAAAAAAAAAAAAAAAAGACCTTTAGAATATAAAGCCTGGCGCCGCCTTCTTGCTCTGATGAGCGAGCAGTGAAACTGGTTAATTTGCGGAGTTTGGCAGAGTCACAAACACTAAGGTAAGAGTTGCAGCTCCAGCTGGTTGGCAGCTGCTGCAGCTCACACTTAGCTCGGAGTCGATCAGTTCAGATTCCTGGGCAATACGGCTTTTGTGTTGTGGCTTTCCTCATCATCCCTGTCCGTGTCTGCAGGCAGCCGTACAACGCTCTTCAGTCTCCTCTTCATTGGGAATCTTTCCTGAAGTGGAAGGGACCAAGTCGTGAGCGTCCGAATGTTTCAGTGCAGCCCACTCCTGCTGCTCCCAGCTGTTCAGCCGCAGCTGCCAGATGCGGGTACAACCACGGAGGGGTGTCACAGGCAGGAGGTGCCACCCCTGCTTACCGCCAGGCTCAGGAAAGCCTGAGAGCGTCTGAATGCACAGCCGTGCCTTTGGGTTATAACCCAGCCCCCCAAGAACCAGCCAACAGTGGGAGCTGAGTAATTTTAATAGTTAATTGTAACGCTATTGTGGCCTGAGCAGAACAAAACAGAAATAATCAGGCTTAAAAGAAATAAAAAAACCCCAAAAGCAACATAGTGTTATTTTAGAATAACGGCACATGTAGCTGAACTAATACTCCTGACGAGCAAGGACATGGATTTCTCTGCGGGCATCCTGCAGTCCTGTAGGGAAGAAGTGACCTTATTTGCATTTTTCTTGTTGAGTTGCTGTCGAGATTTCTGCAGCACGGCAAGAGAAAATTCCTCCAGGAGAACATGGAAATATCACAGCACTAACGCAATATCCTTCAACTAGGTTCCTTTTCCTCGGCCAGCCTTTGCCCCGTGCACTGCCGGCTGGGCAGCCACCCAGCACTAAACAACGTGCCCGCTTCTCCCCGATGTAACGCTCCTCCGTTCTCTTACAATATATTGTGAAAGCAGCAGGCCATGAGTACAATACATAATGCACATGAACTGAACACTAAAGATGGTTTAATTTTTCCTCTGTATTTCAAAAGCATTGAAGTTGCTCCTTTCCCTGTTTCCAGAACAATCTGTGATCTTCCCTACATGCTCCTGCCCTTCCTCCCCAGCCGTTCTTAGAAGCAGAAGGAGGATCTGCCCTCGCCTTGTACTTGCACGTTTGAGTGCTCCTTCCTAAGGTCAGCATTTTGGATTTGAAGTCTATGATTTTAGACACTTCTATCAGCAGCATTTTCAATTCTAATCATGCCTTCTAAATTGCTTAGACTCTTTCCCAGCATGATGTCCTGCTCCAATTTTATAGTTAGGTAATTAAATTCAGCACATAGGAGCATTCAGCTCCTCAGCAGTATTGCATAGACGCAGATGTAAGGCAGGCTGCTGTGCAACTTGCTTGACATCTTCTCACACTTTAATGGCAGCTGATACAGAGAACAAGGATTTTTTGTAGAAATGCATCATCTGTCCGTTTAGTGTAAGGGCCCTGTGTCACCAGCCCATCGGCTTCAGCCTGGGATGCTGCGCTCCTCCGTAATGGCTCAGAAATCGGTGCCTTCAGGTGCCGCAGGATGCCAGGTCGGGCTATTGCTGTCACTTTTTAAGCTTCCTGTATAATGGATGCACATACCAACTAAATTATAGATAGCATTATGGATTAATTATACACATCACAAGTGTGATACAGCATTTTGATATTTAAAGGATTTTTTTATATATATATATATATAAAAAAATATATGAAACATTTAGAACTTGCTTCGCAGAAAATAACACACGTTGGTTTTGTCCAATGAAAGACTGCAAAATTCTGAATTTAATGTATAATATAACCTTTATTCTTTTTCCTCTAAACTCTTGGAAACTTACATAACAATCGTGCTTTAATTATGACACCATTTATAGACATTTAAAATGCATCTTAATTTATAAATATTTTACATTTGGTCCATAGAACAGGTTGCAATTTACTAAATAATACTGTACTCTTTTAAACAGGCTCTGTATATATTTTTGAATATGTATATATTACATATATATTTTTATATAGAGATAGATTTGCTTGGTGTTCAGATATTTCCTTATTGCAAAAAGCATATATGATCATACAATAATCTTTTTTTCAGGGCAAGTACTACAAAAAAGATACAGCTATTCACAGTTTACACACAGTAGTTCTACAACACTATTTTGTGCTATATGATACGTTTGTACAGCTTTTTGCTAAAGAGCAGGTCTGTCAAACATCTGTCATAATTGTTTACAATCAAACATTAAATACTGCATTTTTCTTATAACAACATGGGACTTGATTACATTAAACAATAAAGAGAAAGTTGGAATTTTTATCCTTAGTCTAATGAAATTCACAATTATAATGTGTATGTACCATGTATAATGTTTGTGTAGGATGTACGGTTTTCCTCTAAATCCCAAAGACTTACAGGACTTTTGCATTTCAGCTATAGCCGTTTAGGATGTAGCTTAGATCTCATAATATTTTACAATTGATCTATGTATGAAACAGTTTAGAATCTACCAAACATACTCTGAGATTTTATGATGTACTTTGAAATACGTGTATTATATATATATTATTTCTACAATAATGTGCTTGACATTCTGAGAATAATACCTTATTGCAAGAACATGTTTGTCACCTTCAGACAAAAACAACGAAAAACCCAACATTCACAGTTAACATGTTTTTCACGTAGTAGTTCTACATAAATTGTGCTATCTAACATTGTACGTTGCACAAAAATTTGCTGAAAAGCATGTTTCATTGCACAGTTCTGTCACAGTCATTTACAATCAAACATCAACTACTGCATTGTCCATAATCCTTTGTGTCTGTCATATAGCTGCCAAACGAGAAATACCATACAGGGCTAACCACTGCATTTTCCACGAGCTGAACGGGCTTTCGAGCTATGTGGCAAATGCAGACTGAGCCCAGAGTGGAGATTTTTTATATTATTGAAATAGCTTTCCCTCATGCCTTCATCACCACAAATAATATGTAAATAAAAATAAAACTGTTTTCAAAGTGCTAACGATCCATATTTTGTAATTTGCTTATTAGAAACTGTTAAGGTCCTTCAACGGATTAAAAAGAACAGTTGTGAATTAAACCCTAAATTAGAATTTCAAGGATAAGCTTCAATCTTTTAGGCCAAAACCCTGTTTTGGTTTCTATTTGGTGGCAATGCAAGAATAGTAGAATAATAACAGCATAATAAAAGCTCAAGTACTCTGAGCTTGAATTGCAAATACTTTGTATTTCTTTTACTCCTGGGAATCTTTAAGAGCTCTTGGACATTATTTCTCATTTTGCTAAAAAAGTTAGAAGTCATATTTTTGCCTCTAACATCTGTGATTCATCTCATCACAGAGATATGTTCTTTTTATAAGAAATAGTATATATTTTTTTAAAGAAATTTACAATCTTGTTTGAAAATCATCCTGAAAGGCTAAGTACAGATAGTGTTTACAGCCATTCCGTGCTGTATTGCCACAAATAGCCATATAATTTAATGTGCACCAGGAATGTTTATAAAGGGTGTGTCTACTGTTAATTGAAGGAAGTCTCTTCCCCTCAAATGGCCTTGACTGGAAAAAATTTTAAGGGCAGACTTTTTCACTGGAAATCACTTGTTTACAAAATACTTCATTCTTTTGTACAAAACAATTCCAAACTTAATTTTTACTCCTGCAAAGTCAGAAATAACAGTCTTGGGATTCAGCGGTAAGAAATATTGATAAACTACTAAAAATCAGCAGCACAAACCTTCAAATAGTCGTGCTAAAAGGTAGATTAAAAAGGTCTTGGCACATCAATTTACAAATTCCAAGATATGCAACTATTACTGTGAAAGGATAAAAACATTAACAGTCTGTGGATTGCCAAAGAACACAAAACACTGTCAACATCTGAGCTCGCGCAATGGTTGGATCATACCCATGGCGATTCCCTTAGAGTGGAGATGACCTTTTTTCTTTTTTTCTTTTTCTTTTTTTTTTTTTTTGCCACTAGAGGTAGGTAATTATATTCTCAGACATAAATTTGTGGTCATATTCAACCATATTTTTTGTTTTTCTGGAGTAGTATTGGTACTTTTGCAATACAGAAGTTTAGATGTAGGCTTCTTTGTTTGCAGAGTTGCTCTGTTGGGCCTGGTCTGGCCCATTTTCAGGATGAGTGATGTCTTCACTTGGCTGAATCATTACTTGGATGCGCTGTTTAAAGAACAATAAACGTGAGGCAGTCAAAAACCTGTTTCTAAGCATGCCTTTTTTTTTTAAAAAAAGCAATCCTAAACACTTCTGTCTAGGCATTAGAGCTAAAATGAAAAATTCTATCTCCCAAGGGACCAAAAAGGCATATACGAAAACCAGTTTTAGCTGTGTTCTGAACATGACAGTAGGAGTTGAAAGACCACATGGAAAATGGTAGATGCCACCAGGCATCTGAGCACACCTAGGGAAAAGAAATGAGGAGAGACTGCAGCTTGGGGCAAGTGAGGAGAGACTCTGCTGCGAGCCCACAGGTCAAGCACAGAGGCTGCAAGTTTGCAGTGGGCAGCAGGGACTCAAAGCTGGATCTCAGACGTGATGGTGACCCTCCCCAGGGAGGGGAAGGGACTAGAGAGTATGGGCTGCAGCTTCTGGGAGTTACTACCTCCAAGGATATAACAGGTAAAGGAGACTTGTATTTAAGATTGTTTTATTTCTGTTCTGTCTTTCCTAGTCCTTTTGTGTTCTCCATTCATGAAGCTTATCTGCCTACCTCACATTCGTATTGAGAAAGGGCGCCCAGTTTTCATCGTCAAAGCCTGTAAGTCATGTACGCTCCTCCTATTATCTAATGATCATTTGTCAGTGCTTTCAAAAATGAGCCCTTAATCCACAGCAAGACTGAGATGAGGAACTCCTACTGTGGTCTTATACAACTCTGCCCAAGAAGCAGCTATATTTTAGCGCAACAGTTCTCCATTTGCACATAAATGTCTCCATAAGACCAAGGGAAAGATATTCAAAACGTAGGAGCTAAGAACAAGCAGGGGAAAAAAAAAAACAGAAATTTTTTTGTAGACTTCTTTGAAGCATTACTAAGTCTTTTAAAGTTTGCCGAAGACAAATATTTGGATCAAGATCTGAGCAATTCATGAGGCGTTACTCGTCAATTCTGCTGAACATCATCCGTCCCTTTGCAAAGATGGCTCTGTCAGCTGATTTTAGAATATTCCAGAAATTCTGACAAATTCATTTTGACAATCTTGGGTTCCCACAATCATAGAGGACAGAGATGCGTATTTCAATACTTGTGCTGAAGAAGTGTCTATCATGCACAGAATGAGATTATTGGCTGGAGAGGGAAAACTGAGGATGCACCCAGATTAAAAAAAATTAAGTATGACAATGTACGTGATCACTAAACAGTGTACTGGTCAATAACCTTATTAACATTTCACACTCCTTTAGCAGCATTTCTCTGAAGACCTTAAAATGGATTTAAGCCATACAACGCCTTTCTCGCATGGGAAGTGTCATCTCCTTTTAACAAATGGAGTAAGGAATCAGGGAGAGGCTAAGAGCACAATGCCTGAGAGAAGGCCTGAGAAAAAGGCCTCTAACATTCTTCATGAAGTAACTGTTCACAGAAATCCCTTAAATAAAGACTAAAGGGAAGTGCAGCATAATCATAAAATACGGTCCCACGATTTTACATGTATTTTCTCTCAGCTGCAGCAGAACAAGGCAGCCGTTGTAACTTAGAACAGGTGTAACGCAGAACGGGAGCTCAAATCTTTGATCACATTGCAGGGAGATGCTAAATAGGGTCACTGTGAGGAGACTCATGGAAACCAAGAGTTATGTGCGTTTAGTCCTAAGAGTTTGATTCCAATTCCTTAGAGCATCACCCGCCTTGATACATGACAGTATGTCTTGCGTTAATAAGGACAAGTTTACATATTTTGTAAACTGCTACTTTGTTTTCTAGGTGTAAGGAGCTGGGACGCAAAGTGTCTGGAACTGTCAAAGCCCAGAGATAAGGATCACATTTAATGCAGTGAATTATGTTTAACAACAGATGGTACAGACACTGTCTTGCCTTTTCTCTGTTTGGTACTTGTTTTTTATGTTTTTCAGCTCAATGCAAAGTAAGTGGGCTAAGCCAGTGAGGCCACAGGAAAGATACAGTAGAAAATAGCTGCCCAGCAATCTTTTATCAGTGTGCACAGGTCTCGCAAGATGAAATCATGCAGTCCGGAAAAAGAGAGACTTACCTGTTTTAAGGAGCCTTTCAGGGTTAGAAACATATATGCCATATAGCCTGGTATCAGCACCATAGAAGACAAAGCCATGAACCATCCAACGCCTTGGCCCCATTTTGGGAAAACGTAACTTCCCATTGTGAGAGGAGTCATTTGGACAGCACTGAAGATAAATACTCCCTGCAAAATAGAGCAGAAAACAAGATTTGGGTGAGATTTCCGGAGTGTTCTGTGTTCGAGAGTTTTTCTGGATTGACTTGGACCTCAAGCCTGCCTTCACATCCAGGCAAGGAGAAAAGGGTTCCTTTGGTCCCTGGTGATGGCCACCGGGCACTAGCCTGTAGATGGGGCCTGCAGGTCCGTCTTCCAGATGGAAGTTGCAGAAAACAGGCAAATGTCAGCCCACTGCACTGACTGATTCCCTGCTAGCTTAATCTCTAATGTGGGAAAGTGCAAATAACTGAACTGTAATTCTGCAATTGTGAAGTTGTTTGTTTGTTTCCACTAACTTTCTTATTGGAATAATAGTATCAGTACAGGTCTACTGTACCGGTCAGCAACAGACTCCTAGAGGCTCTGAATAAGAAATGTTCTTCAAAGCTTGGCTTCTGCACTGACCTTCCTAATATCACCACCTAAGAGTGCTTGGCCCAGAGGCTTTGATATTGTTCAGATCCTCTGAACAAATGCATAATGGAAAATGAGGGCAGTCAGAATGGAACCTGCGGTTCAGTAAGTGGCTACGGATTTGTCTCTATGACAGAGCTTATCTTATGAAATTCAGAAACCACTTTGAATTTTTCACTAAGAGATGAGGAGATAGTGTCCCAAGAAACTTCTTACCAAAATTAATGTTTCAAGTTAACACTATATTTCCACATACATAACCTGCATCTCAGATTATCCAGGTATGCTGGTACGGGGAATCCACTGGTACTAGTAAAGTCTTCAGATAACCTGCACAAAATCAGAGGGAAGGGGGCTGTTGGGAAAGATGTGGGTCCTGGAGAATAATACCTGCATACACATGTGTACTGTACCATTGATCAGCAGCACTTGTGGGTTGCTTTTGTGTTGTTTTCAAACAGATGACCTGCAAACATGGTATTTTTTCCTTTAAGTTCCCAAGGAAGATTCTATCCTGGCCTCTTTCCAATGTCCAAAACAGCCTGCATCAGGGAAACCTGATAAACTGAACCAGCAAAGAAGGAAGCTCATTCTGATCCCAGGTTCAGGACTCGTGCAGAATATATTCCCAGAAAGGAGAACGTAGAGTGGCCGATTTTATTAGCACATCATCACCACCCGTGAACTTGCACTGGATAACAAATTCTGTTGAAGACTTTCCTACTGTATCACTAAAATAAACAAAACGCATTTTTTATTATGCCTTCCTGAACACTGGTTTTCAGAAAAATGAAAGCTGCCTTCATCTGGGTAGAGATGAATCAAGGAACCCTCAATATAAACACATTCCTGTGCCTCTCTTTAGTGCTCTTTGTTTGCTTTTCTATGGCCTTGGGCTGCCTATATGGGAATATCAGAGAAATATCAGTAAGTGAGAAGTATTGCGTCATGTGTAATAGTGTTTACTTCATTACAGTTTTTTATATTGCATCTGGGTTGACTACATTATGTGTAGTAAATTTACATTTCTTTACTTATTCTTTCAAAATGAACTATATGGGCTTAACTGGATAAAGTTTAGAATCGGGGAAAGATTGTACTGTGGTTTCCAGTGCACAGAATCCTGGCAAGGTTTGCCAGAAAAACCAGTAGCATTGCAGTATAAACTGGGTAATATATTCCACAGAATCCCATGAGAGAAGAACATTAGTTTATAATACTATTGTGTTACCAGAATAGTGCCTGTGAAGGAATTCAGTTTACAAAATGTGGGCATTTTTGTGTATATGGAAAAATATAGAATTTAGAGAGATTGCTAAATTTTACCTAAGAATACAAGAAATGTTCAAAATTTACTTCTTACAGTTCTCTATCTCTGCCAGTCTTGACTAGTTACCATTTCCAGAGGACCGATACAAATCTTGAAATTGCGCAAGGCTCTTTTCTTAGGGCACAGGCTTCCTCTAACGACACTGGGTTTTGCCTGTTGCCTTCAATAGAATTGCTCAAATCCTTAAAAAAGGAATGAGGTCAGAGTTAATATGAACCTGGGGGTGGAAATGACGATGCTGTAGTACATAGTCTACCTCATTTACATCCTTTGAATCATATAATGAAAGTTTGTTCCTTACTGCCACAATGATAGGAGTGAAAAATGACCAGCAGAGTTTCCACCAGATGCAGGGTCTGTATCCCACCATCTCTTGGATGTTGTCATAAAATCTATTAACACCTAAATATAGAAATAAGAAACAGTATTATAAACATACTAGAAAATTGATTCAATTGAAAGCTCAGTGGTTTTGAGAGACACTGTCATAAATTATGAGGTATATTTGGTAGCTCTATACAGACCCCAACGTAACTTTTCACCTATCTGAATGGCAAAGAAATGTGGAAACTCAGAAGCACCAAGAATCATTTGTTCTCATTCTTCCACACCATAATTAATCAATTAGCGACCAGCAAACTTATTCCCATGCAAAGGCTGAGGAAGTCTGTACATCTGAAGGTCAGATGCAATAAATTGCCCTTGGTTAATTTCAACTGTAAATCTTATTAGAATGAGAGATTTAGAATGATATTTTACAAATTAAATTAAAAAAAAAAAAATCCATCCTAGCGTTAACTAGGTTCACTCTGTGTGGATATATGCACACCATATACATGCAGAACTGCATATGAAATCAGAGAGTAGCCCTTCTGCTGCTGCTGCTGTTACCTACCAGCACTCCATCATCTTCTAAAAGGTAGGTCATATTATTTATAACTTCGTATTTGATTTCTTCGTTATTTTTCCATTTGCATTTGCTGGATTCATATGCAGTATCTCTCCCCTATAAAATGCTGTTCCATCCTCTGCAGATCATTAAAAGGCAGCAGAAAGACGCCAGTTATCTAGCTCTGAATCAGTTTTGTAATATAAGCTGAAGTGCCTTAATAATCATGGGAGTAGGTCCTTGGACTAGCTAACACAGAACAAAGGCCAAATGCACAAATACTCTGGCAAGAATAGGATACATATTCACCAATCTTTATACCCAGAGCTTGTCAGGCCAGACTTCTGGATATTTTAGGGCAATTATGCAAGATAAAACCAAGGAGCCTGGCTCTCACTGCAAATCCTAGAGTGACAGAGTCATTTCTGGAAATGAAACATTACAAAGTCCAAAAGACCTAAGTCGTCATGTTGAGAACAGCAGTACCTAACACCTCTGAAGACCCAGGCTTTCCAAGGAAGGGGGACAGAAAAAGAGAGGGAAATGTCACCTACTTAGTATTCCTGAAACACTTAGCATCTAATGACTTCCAGGCTTATACATAGGGTGTTTTAAAGAGGCAGAAGTACCTTCCACAAGCCAACTTTGAGTCCTCAGTGGAATTATATGCATACAAAACAAGGCCAATTTCAGTTCCACCCTCAGCATGTGCACACACAAAAGAGCAAACCAGTAGATTAAGTATCCTTATGATGTGCAAAACTTACGGAAAAAATAGAAACATATTGTTTACCGTAGCACCAGGATATCGAGATGCACTCAAAGAATACAAGGAACAAGAGACTCATTCCACTGGCAGAGTAGTAGTCAAAAAGCTTAAACACATAGATTCCACCCTATAACATATTAGAAGGAAGTGTTAAAATAAATAGTAAGGACTCCAATTTCAAGACAGATTAAAATGGAAGCTACAAACTAACAGTGGCAAATAAGTTAGGGACATATTAATGTAAATTAATTAAAGTTAACAGGTTAAAGTCTTATAACACTTGAGGTCAATACTGACAAAAATTAGATTACTGCTAGAATTCAGTTAACTGGTTTGATTTCACTTTACTCCTTTTTGTTCAATAATTCAATCATTTCCCTGAAATAGATTGCAATCTAGTAGATGACAGGAAGCAATGGAGAACATCCCTAGCTACCACTTCTTGGACTGTAAGACAGATTGTAGAGCTGTGCATTTTCTTGTCACCTGAACCATGAAGTAGGCCTCACTGCATCCATGGGCTACAGGCATTTTACACTTGTAAGTTAATGTCTGCTGCCTGAAGCCTTTAGATCGTGTCGATGATAGATCCCTGCCACTTCAATGGTTTGCAATGATTCCTGGTCGGGGCAGGGGAAGGGGGAAATAAAACAGATGCTGTATGTCAGACATAAGATCATTTTCATCTACAGAACGTACCTGAGTGATATTGGACAGCCCTATCAGATAGGAAACAATGCATACAACAGCAATGAAGATTTCTCTTCGATTGCGCAGTAACTTCGGAAATTCGTCCACCAAAGCTGTTATGAATCCTTCCACAGTGCAGAACTGCAAGTAAAGTTAGAAATAAAATACAATGCAATGCACTACAGGATTACATTCAGGGGAGGAGTTTTCAATATTACTCATCACTGGCCTAAGGCTGCATCCATTAAATGATAAATGAAAATTCACTTGACTCCAGTGGAAGCTGTGCTTCTGAATATCCTCATTTCTGACTAAAAAGATTTGTGCAAAAAGATCTCCAGCTAGACAAACACTCAATATTCCAAATTATGAACTACAGCATGTGCTTTATGAAGATAAAGCGCTCTTTCTTGTGATAGAAGACAATACACCTACAGTTGAAGCTTTGACCCCTAGGTCCTTCAAAAACTTTCTGTGATTTACTCACATACATGAAAGCCAAGAGACGCAAAAAGTGTAATCAGATCAGTGCTTCAGAGTGAAGCTCAAGGACACAAGATTGATTCTCGTATGTTATAAATCAAATACTTTTTGTATCCCCAGGAAAGTCAATGCAATGGTAAGATTTTTGCTGAGGATGTGGTCTTCCAAATGGAAAACAAGGTCATACTTCAGATTTTTACTGTCTGTATATATTCAAATTAAATGGTGCATTATGATGGCTGAAATAATGAAAAACAGAAGATATGTAAATTTCCAGCAGTGCAATCAGAATTTAACCAACAGTTATAGTTCCTATAAATTATAGCATATGAAATGTTTCACTCATAGGCAGAAAATGAAGCAAGCATGACAGCCTCTAGATATATATTCTTTTTAATAATATTAGACTACCTTTCTCAGCTGTTAGTTGCCTAGAGACAAGTTCTTTCAAGAATATTTTTGACCCAATTAATTTCACAGTAGTTTCCCCCAGATTGAGCAATAGGTTTTAATGTCAAGCCTGAAGCTTACCGAAAAAGAAAGAAATAGAAAACATATATTTTCAGCTTCCTTTCATGTTGCAGGATAAAATGCCCTCTTGGTCTTTTTGTATTTTGGTTCACAGGCTGAAGTCAACTTGGATTTATAGAAAATGATGGATTTTCTCTACTGAAAGACTAGTACAGCACTAAGCTAGTAATTCTCATATTTCTTTATGTGCTATGAAGACTGTGCTAATGACTGTAAGGTGCTGGTTTGGCAACTGCAAGTGATTGCAGGTATATTAACACATCTGCCTATGATTGGTCTCATACAAACAACCAAACATTTCAGCAGGCAGAAGGGACTTCCCTGACAAAGTCCTCAAAGTATGCTTTGCAAAATAAGACTGGGTGCTCTCTTTAGTGCTTACAATATAGTTGCTGTCTGTATTAAAATTATTACTGATTAATAAACGCTTTTGTTGGACATAGTCCTTTCTAGCATACAAAGTGCTTTTTCTTGTTCTGTGTGCTTTTTTGTTTGTTTTGCAATAAACATTTTTTTAACGATTGCATGACTTAATTATTTCATTATTTAATTATTTAACCTAGACAGTAACTCCAGAGAATATCTTATTTGGATTTGCAAAACCTCTACGTTGTGCCTTGCCATTAATTTCCAGTTGTCAGATACCATCTATAACTCTCAGCTAAGGCCTGAACCAATAAAGTCTTGATCCTTACCACTGGGAAGTGATTTCAGAACACGCTAAGACACAGAATGTCCTCAGTAATGAGCCTATCGCCTCCTGAATTTGCTCCTGACATTCATACGCTTAAAATGAAATGTGTGCTGCATCTTTTTGCTCCATGTGGTAAGTTCTGAAGTCACCTTTCAGAAATATTTGTGGCATCTAAACCACGTAAAGCATATCCCAGTGTCTCCTACATTGATGAACATTGCAAAGGTATTTTTAATATCATGATTTAACTGTTAAGATTTCAAAGAAAGTTCCTTTTGTCTGCAGAATAAATTTTCTGCACATTTTGTATATGTTTCCAAGAGTTCATGAAAAAGCAAAAGTGTCTTAGAATCAGTTTTTGACTATCCCAGGCTCCTTGAACCTCTTAGTCTTTCCTCTCCTTAGTACCTCCTATTATTTATCTGATTATTCCAGAAACCATTCTGCACCACTAACAGCTGGCAGTGCAGAATGCACAGAGAGAGGCCAACCTTGTACCATACAGTTGCAGAAAATTTATCGTCGCTATTAATTTTTACACCAGTTTTACCTGACTGTCAATTCCGAGCATAAGCAACATGGAGAAGAACAGTATTGCCCACAAAGGAGAAATTGGTAACTGTGTCACTGCTTCTGGATAAGCTAGAAATGCCAGTCCAGGGCCTGGTAGGAAAAACACAAGAGAAAACGTCAAATGTGATTGATTGGGTGTGGTGATTATTTGCTCCTGTTGATGCATAGGTTTTAGGTTTATTTGAATGACTCTGCCATGGATGCAGCATGGGGATTTCAGCTTAATCAGTGTTCACTGACCAAGAAGTCAGTGCATGTATCTTGCTTTTAAAATGAACCAAGCGAAACAAAAAAAAACCTCCACAAAACCCCGAAAACCAACCAACCAAGCAAAATACTAGATGCGGTTCAGAAGCTGCTCCTGAGAGACACCTTTGTATAGCAAAACCAGGGAATGTTATCCTTGCCCAGGATTACACCTTCAGGTACTGATCAGCTTTCTCTCCCTCTCAAGTAGTTATTGATGGCTGTAATCTTCTGCTTTTCTCCAGGTAGTTCAGAAGAGAAACAAAGACAGCTCAGAAATGGCGAAGACACTTTCCAGCATTTACAGTATTTCCCTTTGCTATTCCATTCCATTAATTATCTTAAAATACACATTTTAATAAACTATGTAGTTGTAAACAGGCAAACCTTTTCATTTGTGTTCCTACTAACTGCTGATGGGGGCATAGTGTTGGAATATAAATTCCTAGTAAAAACGAAGGAGCTCTTTTTGTTGTCATAGCATAGCTGGAAAACAGCTGATGTCAGGTTAAGAGGGAAACCTGTAGCAAACTAAATAATCACAGAAATAAAATCACTTTGCCTCACCTAAGGGGGGTATCTGATTTTTCAGTTTTCATTAAAAGTAAGTCTGTCTGTGACAATTCATTGGACATATACAGCTTTCAAACCAATGAAGCAAGGATTGGCATTAGACACCTGAATTGTCAAAGTAAATGCAATGCAGATTTTGAAACAATTATTTGCTAGCAATAGCAGATATGATTGGAATGCCTTCCAAATGGCAGTATTAAAAGCAAAATAAACTTAAGATAAATATGTTCTTAATTTTACTCTGTTACACATTCCACCAAATGCAGCTACAGCTTTTAATAGTACTGTTTGGTTTACAAAGCTGTATAAAAGATGGCAAAACAACATGTCTCATGGTGCTAAAATAAAGCGTCAGTTTCTGAGCTTGCTAGGAGAAATAGAAGCCTTAATTAAAAGGTCAAATTTCAAAACTATCCTTTGCAATTACTGGCCACAGGAGGTCATTGCATCTTTGAAAAGTCTATTATCTTAGGTACCTTAAAATGTATTTAGGAGCTTAATGCGATATAAAAATATTGGGTTTTTGCAGGTATAGTCTTTATATAGTTACATCTGTATCAAATACATAAATCCAAGAAGCTTATTTCACACACCACTGACTTTCCAGAGCATTTCTTGGCAACAGCATATGCCTTCATAATTTTTTTGCTAATTTCTTTGTATGTGTAGTTTATTGAAGATTATTTTTAGGGCTTAAATTCTCTGCTTTTCTAACTAAGGGAATATTTAATCAATGGGATATGTTTGCTAGTATGATAAGACATGTTTTGTCCACCAGCGACTTCCAACCAAGCTTTCAGTTATCAGATCCCTCCCTGTGGCCAGAACTGCTAAATGAGTATCTGGTACACCAGCTGGGTTAGGGCAACCATCTGCTCTGCTACTTTAAGCTCTTTCATCTGGAAGAAAGACAAGGAATTGCAAAGAATAGCAGAATCCTTCCATAGACATTTTACTGCCCTGAGTAAAATGGCTTTCATAGCAAAGGGTCCCATAAAATTGGCTGATAGCTGTAGGTCTGAACAGGTGAGAAATGGATCTGCCTCAAAGGGCTTAACCTCAAGAAACAGTAAAAGGAATTTAAAAACCTAACTGAATTTGAGAATCTAGACTCCAAAAACACAATGACCATCATCCCCTCTTTCAGTTTGCTTTGAAGAATTTCAGTAGCGAGAAGCTCATAATCTGATCTCACAGCTAAGCACTGAAGCAGCAAACTGTGCTGCCACCTCTTGTAAATGCATTCCCTGTAAGTAGTATTCATTAGCATTCACTGCGTCAGCCCAAGATGCGTCTCTGGCTGACCACTCTCCACACCAAAGGTTTGAGAGCACTAGGCAGGCAGCCTGCTCGACATGAAATGATTTTGCTGCTGCTGCCCTGAGAGGTTTGAAACAATGCTCTCCCTTTTGCAATCCGTAAGGGCGACTGAAATGGCAGGGAGCTGAGGAATGTTTTGAGGGAGGGATTTTGAACAATTACATGAAGCAGTTGGATACAACGTACAAACAAAAAATAACTGATGCCACTGAACAACTTAGAGAAAAATATACTGGATACCTGATGCTGCAACATCTGCAATAGGCCTCTTTGTGACATTAGCCATGAATCCAACAATGGAGAAGATGACAAAGCCAGCAAACATGCTTGTGCATGAGTTTATGCAGCACACTATGATGGAGTCCCTGAAATAAAGGTAAGGTGCTTTAAGCAGTAGGTAAAGCAATGGTACTGTTCATCAGTATATTACCCTTTTTTCCTGTGAAAAGATTTAATGATTTAGGATTTCACAGTTTGGGTTCCATTTCATGCTGGACAAGTCATACTGTCTCTCCCATTCGTGTAAATGCAGTTATACATCTCATTCCTAGTTAGATATAACATTTAATATTCAGATCCAAGACTACACTTTCTTTCAATGATATAGCACACAGAAAGACAGAATCCAGCTCCAGCTGAGACAGGAAAGTGCCATTGTAATATATGCAGTCATCTGCTTACCTGTAAACGTTATTGTGGAAAGGGTTGTAACTTCCAAGGGCAATCAGTGAACCAAGACCCAAACCATAGGAGAAGAAAATCTGTGTGGCAGCATCCAGCCAAACCTGATTGCAGGAAATAATTTTTTTTAAAATCTGTTTCTGCACTTGAGGAGCAGGTCATATGTCTGAAAGGTGAACAGTTAGTAGTGAAACTTTTGTTTACAAGGATTGAATATTTACCTCAGAGTCTGAAAGCTTACTGAAGTTGGGAGTTATATAGAATAAAATGCCTTCCTTTGCTCCAGGCAGTGTTACACCACGGAAGAACAAGATAAGCAGCATAACATAGGGATAAGTAGCAGAGAAATATACCACCTGAAGAAACAAGACATTGTAAGTGTGGAAGGAAGAATGATGTGTGCTTTTTAACACTTCAGAAAATATTTGCTCCCTAAAAATACTGTAGCAGCAACTGAGGCTGACTTTTAAAATTGAAGCATTTATCAATGGAAAAGCTTGGTGAGGAAAGGGGAGTGCCTACTGCAGAAGTCCCAAAACACCATGTCTAACAAGGCAGGTGGCTGTTGCTGATTTTCCTGAAGGTGGAATTTAGTGGACTAGGGTATTTTTGCACGAGGGGTCATGCTTTTCTTTTTTTGTATTCAAAAAGGGGAGCTCCCTAAAGCACAAGGTTCTAGTACTCCTATCCTGCTTGTAGAACAACATCTGTTAGATTATTATTCTGCTCTCAGACAGCTGCTTTTGTTTTTTTAACACTCTCCTCACCTACGTTATGATGTAATTGCCCTACAGGATCCTACTCTCTTGCCTTTTCAAAAGCCGTATTAAAAAGACACTATGAAGTCAGACTCCAAAGAAACAGTCAGCCCTTTTTTACCACCTTCTTTGCAGAGACGAGAAATGAAATGGTTTGGTCCGAGCTCAACTAGGCCATGTTCAACGTGCAGCCTGAAGCAGGTCACAGTTACAACTATCTTGTCAAAAGTTAACAATTCATTCTTTCAGTGTGAAAAAATCCTAGTCTTCTACACCAGGCCTGAGGTCTTATAAACCAAGCCTTCAGTTGCCACGAGGCCTCAGGGCTGTGGCTTTTCATTTCCCTAAGATTTCTTCCTGCCATTTTGGGAAGAGGGAGAGGTATATGCCAATGTCAGATGCCGTTGCCCTTTCATTCCTGGAGAAAGGTCTGTCAATAATATAATTTCCTTTAATTCATTAGTAAATTCTGTTTTGCACTCAGAAACCAGCCAGACTCCAAGAGGCACAGCATGCAAGCATGCCTGTGGTAAGAACAACCTATGGCTCTCATTTAGCATAAGGAAAGGAGGGAGTAACTCTTATATGCAATACAGGTTCAACACTTACATATCTAAGTCCAACAACAGCTGTGCAATAAATGCATGCTTCTCACTGAAGCCAAAACACTGCATCCTCACTCTATTGCTATCCAAACTAGCTAAAATATTCATCACAGGAACAAGCAGACATATTTTTAGGCAATCTTCTACCTGGCAAAGCCAAGAAGTCTATAAATGAACATACCATCCAAGACTGTGGTCAGAGCTAGTTACAGAGGAGCCAGCTCTTTGAAAAACACTGTGCTGCATCAATTCAAGAAAGATAGAAATTAAATACTTCACAGAGCTATTCCAGCAAAACTATCCCCAGTGCCTCTTACCTCAAGAATTTTCAGAATATTTGAGTAAAATGGGCATTTGTAATTGAAATGTATTTACAGTACTTTTTAATCTTACCTTTCCGGTCCAGCCTACCCCCTTCCAGATACAAAAATACACCAGAATCCAGGCAATTGCTAGAGTAATTGCTAGCGGCCATCGGATTTGCCCTGGTTTTTCCAATCCATCAGTCATTTGGTGCATGTTGCGTCTAGAATAAGCCAACAGAATGGTGTATTTGACAACTAATTCAGAAGATAGTGCACGAATGATAACAAGCTGATCCTTGCATAGGCACAGGGATGATATAGAGAAAAATTATCAGCTTACTCCCAGAATTCGACCACGGCACTTGTCATGTTGGTGGTGTTTGCTAAGGTATAATTGGAGAAGCAGCGGTCAGTGTTCCATGGGTTCTCACAGTGTTTCCAGGGAAGAGTCTATTTAAGAAAGAGAGAGAGAAAAACCTAAACAGTCAAACACTTAAGTAAGCATTACCTCAGGTATCTCTCCCTTTACTAGAAATGACAGTTGAGTGGAGAACTAATATCTCTGAGTTCTGCAGTGCACTGATCTCCCTGGGGTGCATATCTGCCACATAAGTTATTTAACTTCATATCAATTGTGTGAATCAGATGTGAAAATATTTCTTCATTTCTTAATATATCAGCCCAAATGCTTTGGAGTCTGATACACCTCTGAGCATGTGAGAGTATATTGAGTGTGCTACAAGAAACAAGGGCAGCAGAAAGGTCCTGTTACCTCTTGTTGCACTAGAGGTAATAAAGGTGTGATGGTTATTGATCACAGATTTCCATTTTCCCCTCAGGTCAGGGGATAATTAGAAAAATGTAAACTTTCTATTTTCTACATGCATTTTCTACATGTGTCCATCACATTAAGTTATCTTTCAGAAGTTCTGAGAAGCAGAACCTGTTTCCACATGATACCCATTAGAACGAGTCTCATTTAGATACAACTTAGATATTCTTCTGATGGCCAATCTTGGAAAATCCTCTCACAGAAGGTGTTGTATCAGGGTACTACATGTTTTAAATACAAGGATAAGAGGCTTCAAGGGAATTAGAAGTCAATATTCATCTAATATGGGCCAGTGCACCACTTCCAGACTATGACTGACCTTTCACATCAATAACAAATCTGAGGATAACAAAAAAAGAAATGATCATGTCACTCCCAGACAGTAATTAATGCAAATTTGGTCAAGGGACAATTCTTTAAAGCCGAGAACAAGCAATCATGAACAAAATTTGTAGAAGAGACAACAATTGAACAATAATGCATTAATTACTGAGACTTATGTAAGAATGCTTCCTCATATGGCCAAAACCCGCAAATCAGACAAGACCTATTCAGCTGATGAATCATCCTTGAGGGGGAAAAAAGCTAAAAATAAAGTCAAAAGGAAAGAAAACAAAGCGAAAATAACAACAATGAATGGAAGATCAGAGCTAATCAAATCACAGACCTCCCATTCCATAGGGATTTCTTTAATAAACCCCTCCACTACTAAAACACATTGCAATGATACTATTTCCCAAAGAACTAACATTTGTGTGGCTGCTATTGATGAAAAAAAAAAAAAATCAGTTATACACTAGAATTTTTCTCAGGGGAATGACTGGCCTGTAGGCTCAAAGGCAAAGGGGTACTGGCACTCTTGTTAGCATTGCCAGGACAAGGAGTCCGAAGCCTGAGCATGACTTGCAGCTGCCTGGCAGGTAAGCAGAGAAGCAAGCAGGCATGCTTGTGATTAAAGGGCAGAGACAGGTAATAAGTGAAACTGAAAGGGTACAGATGAAAGAGCTGCGGCTCTGAAGATTAAGATGAGGAAATTTAAACGAATTGGTAAGAAAGAGAAGCCTGTGGCTCCAAAATAGCCTATTATTATGTTTCTCCACAGACATTCTTGGAACGGAGTATTTTCCTCACAGTTTTCTATTCTATCTTTCTTGTGGAGAATAAAAAATTAAAAAAGGGATTTTTACAAAATAGTTTTCCTTTAGTAAGAAATGGCTTATCCTACTGATTTCTATGCATTTTGTTTAACCTCATACCCTTACAGTAAGACAGATTAATCAGCTATCTATATATCACTTCGCTTTACATTCAACAAACAATTCCAACCCCCAACACGCACACTTACAGTGGTAAAGGAATTATACAGATAGTATATGGCCCACGAAATAATCACAATATAGTAAATATTTAGCCAAAAGGAAAGGACTGCAGCAGCTAGGCCCACACCTGTAAAGAAAACAAAAACAAACAAAAGAAGGTAACTTTTAGTAATGTCTTTACAAGTGTCATTTGAAGAGCTGCGGTTCAGAAGGACAAATACAAATATGGGGCAGATACCATTTACCAAATTGTGTAGGAGCTAAGTTAAAATTTTAGAAGTACCATTATAAAAAGGTCATTAATTTGGGTGATAGTTCAGTCATCCATAAATTTAATCTTAATGTCCATGTCCAGTTCTCTGTGTGTTGCCGTAAGCAGTCACATCTGCTACTGCTGAAATTTTACAGGTATTTTTTACTTAGAGGGAAAAGAGCAGAAACTTCTGGCAGATGCACGCAAATTGAGTATGAGTTATAAGACCAGCTAGTCATTTAGTACACTGATCAAAGTGCTTAATGCTTAGTATAATGCTATTATGTCATCTCAGACTAAAGAAATGTCAGGAGGTTCCACAATGAGAATGCCTGGTCTTCTACTCCACATGGAGACTTCAGGGGTATTTTAAAATTTTCATGCTGGCGACAGTTGCTGCATGACACTAAACAGAAGGAAGTGCTCAAAATAATCAGTATAATGCAAAGCAAGGTCTATACTCTGCCTCCTACCAACAGCAGTAACTCAAGCAAAGTTAAAATACTTACCTGTGAGAAACATTTTAATCTCTCTGCGTTTTCGCCATACAAAATTTCCTAGAACAAAATCCACTCTAAACAAACTTTTAGCTTACCCTATGCTAATTGTCAGTCCTACTGCGTGAAGTAATTTATAACTCAATGTGTAACTTGCTCCTCTACTGGTCCAGAAATCAGCTCAGGAGCTCTTAAGTGTCAAAGGATTTGGGATTAGAGGGTGAAAAGCACAGTTTGTGAAGTTTGTAGGTCTATGCAGAATCGAGATTAAAACCTTGAGGTTCTAGCAATGAGAAACTTCAAACTAGCTAAAAATCTAAGTATGGAGTGAGCTTGTCTTAAGCAATTCAGCATGAAATTGCCATCTTTGAAGTGTCTGGCTTTTGAATTTCCATAAAGAACAACAGGAGATACAAGCCTCTGTGACCTCAAACAGAAACAATGTTTACCAAATTGCTGTGAACAGAGTTCCATACCTGCTCAGACAACTATTGCTAGATTTAATATATTTTGAACAGTCTTTATATGTTCCTAACCAAAAGTAAAAGTTTTTGAAGTTCAAAAATAAGTTTGTTGAGATTCTAATGCCTAACTCTTGCTATTTTTAATGGGGAATTAATAATACCCTAGCGTGTTTCAAAATCGTCAATTACACCTCAGAAAATTAGGGTTTTCTGTAGAAAATTATGATTTAAGTAAAAATATGAAGGCATAAAGAAACATCCTTGCCCTGACACTTTGTGCAACTTCTGCAACTTGGAAACAAATGGGAAGTAATCCAAATTCACACTGTACCTTTGAACATTGGAGCAAGCTTCCACACTCCAAGGCCTCCTATAGATGTATACTGACCAAGGGAACACTCCAAAAGAAACAGTGGCACTCCAGCAAAAATTAAAGTAAGGAAATAGGGAATCAGGAATGCACCTAAAAAGAAATAAGAAAAAGTCTGTTACAGGGGGAAGAACACAACTGAGTTTCCACTGTTTCCATCCCTATTATATAAGAAAAGAAACTCACATTTTTTCCCTCTTAAGTATAACTTTTCAAAAAAGTTGGTGCAAAGCACATGTACACTTCTGAACCAGTATCTCAAGAGGTGAAAGTAAGAGGAAAAAACTATCTCCTCATCATTTAAATATTTTCTGTTTAAGTAAAAAGCTAAAATCCAAAAGACTGTGTATTTTGTTGTCTTCATCTATCACAGGAGCATGCAGATAGCAAAAAAGCTTTAACCAGAACTGGCTGCTTTCCAGCCGAAGTTAGCCTTTTATGGTAAGCTCAGACTCAATATTACAAGCCGTATGCAATCCTCTCAAAAACTCAGTTCAAAAGAGAGGGTTCTGAAGGGTTGAAGGGCAATGTGCTTTAGTTCTGCTCTAATGCCTTACCATCTTTTAAGAGCTCCTGCCAACTAGAAGTTAGAATAAACTCCAGAGCAGACCTCAAAGCAGAGCACCACATTCCACAACCCTCCTGGACAAATGTAAAGCAAAAAAAAACCCAAAACAACCCAACCCCAAAAAACACCTATACAGATGAAAAAGCTATTAAACCCAAGTTCTGTTTTACTGATAATTTTTATGGTGAATTCTAATATACAAATATATCAGAGGTTGTAAGAATGAAACAGCAAACATACCTCCACCATTCTTGCCACAAAGGTATGGAAATCGCCACACGTTTCCTAAGCCAATGGCATAACCTACACAGGACATAAGAAAGTCAAATTTTCCTTTCCAAGTATCTCGGTCTGGAAGATCCGTCTTCTTCTTCTGCACTTTTACTACCAAGGTTTTAGGCTTGTCATTGGTGATTGAAGCATCCACTTCCGTGGAGATCTGTCCATCCGCCACTTTTGTCCCGTTTGTTGCCATGTCTCTGGGTTTGGCTGGAGAGGCTCTGGCAGCAGCCGGACGAGAGATTTCAGCACCGGTCCACGTGGACAGCAGCTTTGCGGCTCGTGGTTACCCAAGCGGGCAGGTAGGGCTTCGGGAGGACAACTACAACCACGCCCAGGCCCCCAAACGCCGGGCAGTTTGTGAGCTAGTCGGCAGTCCTGTACCAGCTTCTGGATCGACCTGTAAAACACAAGATCACAGAGTTCAGATTTGCTTCAGCAGTACTTTAAGCAACTTAAACACGTACAGTGACCAGAGACCTCGCTGCCAAAAGAGCTTTGCAACGAGGGTGTCTCGTCAAAGAGCTTGGCTCTGCTCTTTGGATTTTTTCTTAGTGATGCAGTAGAAAGCAGAGTAGAACTAACATAGTCCCCCAAAACAATCTCCAAGCCACAGTTACTCTTTTTTTTTCCCTATAGATCTCTTATGACAGAAACAAAATAATTCTAAAATGCAGCACAGTATTGTACACAGTGTACAGCTCAGATTTTACATATATATATATACACAAAAGATGAATCAGTAATGAGTTTTCTACTTAACAGCCTAGTAAGTAATATATATAACAGCCCAGAACTTGGGCAATTAAACTATTCCATTTAATCCTTCTCCATTTAAGAAACTAAAGGGGAGTTCCCATGATTGTAAAGTTCCTTTATTTACAAGAAGTTGTGGCTATCAAGAAATAGCACTTGCCACCTTCAATAGTGAATTTAAAAAGTTATGAACAGCATACACTTATCTAAAACACCTTTCTCTAAACTACTCCCAAAGGTATTAAACAACAAACCAGATCAAGTAACAGGACTTACTCCTGGGTAATGATGTTAAGTTTTACATGTGGTTATAATTAGCTGTTAATATAAGACAAATGTTTCACTAAGCTTAAATTATAAGCACTGTAAGACAATGGGCTGCAATAATCACTCCTCAGTTTCTGTTTCCTACTGTGGGTTGCATTCTTGCACCTTTTCAAAAACAATTACTGGTACTATATAAATTTTCAAAATCTAAATAAAGGAAGGAAAAATCAAGGAAGAAAATATGCATTATGAAAAATGACCTGGGATATTTCAGTCAACTCTGAAGCGCGTGTAACTCCTGCAAACTTCCATAGCTCCACTTCAATTGGAAAAAACACGGTGAGCTAGTGTCTATTGTATGTCTACTGTATGCCCATTCATGATGGGTTTATTGTCTAGTTCCTCTTATTAACTTCTTTTACCATATGCCAGTCACCTCAAACTAGAGATCGCAGCAAATGAAAGAACTGCCAGTGTGAAGATACACCTTATGGCAATGTTGGCAACATTGGCCATGAGGTCATGCAAAGATCAACAATAATTTTATTTACAGATTTATGTAAGGGAAGATTGAGATTATTAGCCATTCACTTCTAAGTGTAAATTATGTCAAAAGAAACATAAAAATACATGTAAAGAGTCTGCTTTTCTTCAGAGTAAAGAGTGCTTTTCTTCAACTTCTTATTTCAGATCACTGCATGATTATAATGCTTATTATAAGGCCACATCCAACAATTAAAAAAAAAAATGTTTTCAGTTGGAAGCTGAAGAAGAATCAGCTATAGGTATGCTGGGGTGAGGAGAGAAACAAGGATCATGCTTGTAACCTTCCTCTCTGTTCCACTTCAAGATGGGACTCAAAGAGGGAAACTCCATCTGTGTACTTTCACATCCTCACAAGTCCTTCTGTGCACAGGTATCTCCCCTTCATAAAACTGTGGACTTAATTTTCCATATTTCAATGCAAGCCTGTCCAATTTTGAGTACCAATAAATGTCATTTCTGGCTGTAGTCAGAAGCTTGAGCAGTTCAGGTAATGCATTTCCTTATGCACGAGGAAATACAGATCATCGTGTTGGCAAAATGGGGCTCCTGTTCTGAGGCTGGATTGAGATCACGTTGAAACTTTGACCTCCCCACCTACATGTTTGTGAATTTATGGTGCAGACAGCTCCAAGAGTGCACTACCAAATGTGCAGTTTGCCAGCACCATCTACTGATGAAGATACAGAACTGAAAGTGTTTCTTTTTAGCCAACACAGGCTGTACGAAGTTAAGAATCATCAGGGTGTTCTAGTACTTTCACAAATTGGTCCTGTTCTAGATTAGATTTTGTTGTTGTTGTAATTTACATTTGGCTTGTGCTTTAGCATCAGCAGGAGCTTCCAAGTACTGGAAGAGGCTGAGTGTGTTGAGAATGGGTGGAAAAAGAAACACAAAACAACGTTAAAAAACCCAATAAACCAACATTGCACAGAGAGATATATATGTATGTCTATCTCTTGTTTGGCTGATAATGAGGGAGAAACTCATCCCCATGGCTGGCACTCCAGGAAAGGATCTGTCCTGAATCTCAGAACTGAACAACCAAGCCAACAGGAATGTGGGTTCACTCCCTCATACCTACAAACAGGCCCTGCAGATGAGTGTGGGCCTGCACTTGCTCTTCCAAGCCCTATCAGACTCTGGAGACTTTTGGGTACGCGTTAAAGCCTCTGTTGAACAACGTGAGTGATTTAGTCCAGTGTAAGAGTCCATGACAAACACAAACTGGAGGATTAGTTAGAAAATCTTCACGAATAAAGCAAAGAACCCGGGATTTTGTGAGTCCTCCTGGAGGAAGGTGCCCAGACCTGTTTCAATACTAACGTAACACTGAATGTAAGGCTGAAACTTCACAAGACACCCCAGCAAGTGTGCACATGTCTATGTCAAGGGTGAGAGGGGTTTGGCAGGCAGCTTGGTGCTTTTAATATTGAAGGAGATTGAAAGCAGTAGTTCAAACAATCACACGTGGAGACGTGCTTAACTTTATCGTACAGCACAACCTTTGGCAAACACCCCATTGCACACACTGCAAGTATTCAGCAACCTCAGGCAGTGGCAAGCCTGAAGACTCAGCAGAGGCTTGTTTTGAGAGGATGGAAGTGGGGACTGACTGATGAATTCGCATCTGTCCTGACCTACCATGCTGATGCCATTATTCTATTTGGAGACCATGCTAGAGATTTTACTGTCAGTGGTGTCAGTGCATGGACATTTGTGCATATATGGTGATACAGCAAATCAGCATCAGGCAATGAAAAAATGCTTTCATTCCATAGGCTTGAAAGTAGGGTTTTTTCCATGCTATGAAAAATATTTTTCCCCAAGCCTAAGAAATAATAATAATAAATTACAACTATAGAGGTAGCCCCTAACCTCCAATCCACACTCTTCATATACAGTAGTACTTCAAAAACTGACTTACGTACAACAATCTAGAAGAACTGGCGATACAGCAGTAAAGGTACTTGGTACATGCTCTCTAATCTGATTAGGCAATATCCCACAGCACTGGGATTTAAATTTAAAATTGGTCTGACATGGAATGGGACAGAAAAACACTTATGTAAGCTCTGTGGGTTGGCTTGGGCAAAATGAAATACAAATTGTAGCTGTCAGCCAGCAGAGCAGGTACAACACGTTATGCTTTGTGGGAAGAAGATGGAGAGATCTTTTAAATAAGTTGGTCTTTGCTCCCCCAGTTCCTTCATGCCAACACTGAGTGTGCTAGGAAGGGCACAGCAGCTTCCCACCACATTCCTCAGTGCACAATAGAGCTTCCTTGACTTCAGTTACTAGGGTTGCTCAGCCAAGAGGAGAAAGCCCTCTAAAACAGGGGTTTGGATACCATCTGGTTGTCCCGCATCACCACCACATTAGAGAAGAATGACTCCAGAGAGCCAAGCACACATAGCAGCCAAGGTAATAAGCACAACCAGGGAAACTGGAACAAAGAGAGTGCCACTTGATTAATAAAAGCATTTTTCTCTCTCCTGGTCTGCATAAAAGTGGATTTGAAGAGTTTAGAACTGGCTGCATAAAATGAAAGTGAACAGCAATATTACTATCATCTTTCACAAGTGATATCAAAAGGCAATAAAGAACAGTTCAGAAGTGCACACAGTCAGCAGGAAACCCCAGTTCCTTTAAATGATGAACCTCTGTTATGTTCAAAGTTCATTACTCCCTCCCCTCCAATCCATTGTTTTCCTCCCTCCCCGGAGTGCAGCAGCTCCAAGGGCTCCACACAAGGCAAGACTACGGCAGCTCCATTCTAGAGATGCTGAAGAAATGCTGTTACATAAAATGCCACATTGGCTTCACAAAACTTTGAAGGTATTATTCCTCTAACCTGAGTGGGACTCCAGCTGAGCCCACTGTGGCCACGGGTTATTTGCACTTACGATTCTATTTGTATTGGGCAATCAAGTCAAGAGAACGTCATGCATATGCTAAGTTTCATAGCAAAATATATATCCCATGTCAACAGTGTCCTGGAGTGTATGAAATGGGATTGAAATACAGAATGGTCCCGCAAGGCAGGGGGGTTGGACTAGATGACCTTTAAAGGTCCCTTCCAACCCAAACTATTCTATGATTCTATGAAAGTGTAAAAAGAGGACTGCTGAGCTCATTGGACTTCCATTCCAAGATGTCCACAAGGAGAGCTTTGTTTTATTATTCTTTTATAGGAGAGATACTGTTTGGAAGTAGTAAGCAAAATACTGTGCGCATAGATAATGCACATAGATAGGTGTGATATCACTATCTGTGCTGTTCTACCACACATATATAGCAGAAACCCATATGCATTAAAGAACACTGCTACTAACTTTTCCTACTGGTACTTCAGATCTCTCGTGAAAAATCTGGCCCAGTTATGTGGACTTCCACAAAGTGTTCATTTTGATTCAATACTTTGTGCAATGTTCACTGGCCCAACCAGCAACCATGCCACCTTTGGTTTCTTAATGGGAGGACAATTTTCCTTTATGTACAATTGCTAAATTGCACATCGAAACAGATCGTCTAAAGAAAAAAATAAACAAACAAACAAACAAAGAAAACAACCCACAAAGAGACCAGAGTAATTCCTTTTCTTTTGGTTCACCTCTTCTGAACTTCCTTGTAGTCTCTGCTGTTCACAAAAAGCCATTGTAATTTTCAGAAGTGTTTCATAGTGCTTGTCGCCCTATTCCATTTATTAAGATGGGTATGTGGAATCTGGCATCACTGTGACAAAATCAGTCCTTCGTTGCATCTGCACCAGCATCTAATTCCCCAGCTGAATGCTCCACAGAGCTCTGACAAACCACCCTGAGCAAATGGAAACTGAAGCTGACTTTTGCAATATGAAATAATAGCAGCAGCAAGAATGATCATAGTCAAGACAAATGTGGGCAGGAAAAGCATCACTATTCCAGAAGACGAACTACCGGCAATTTTATTTTCACCACAAAAAGGTGCAAAATCTAAATACCACTGTCTATATTTTCACTTTGATTTTACCTAAAGGAATTACAATGGGTTTAGGTTTTATGCAAATACCTATTCGTGGAAAAGCTTTAGCAACAGGGCCTTATCTGAAAAATACTGTTAGATTTTAGGTGAATTTAATGGCACGAGCATTTCTGTAATGGTTTTGTTGTGTTTGGCTTGCATAAACTAAATAGTAGCTCTTAATTATTTTTACTGCCTAATAAAACATGACACGATTTCTCACCCAAATTCCCATATCTAGTCAGTGAAGCACATTAGGTGTCCCAAAGATAATACAGCAACAAATGAAGGACCTTAGCTGGATCTTAGTCCTTCTGAAGTTGGCCCAAAACACAAAGTTGTACGTAGTATTTAAATTACACTGGTTGCTTGTCCGTAGCAGCTTGGTATTTTCATAAAAGCTTCCTTTTTCCCTATACAAGTCCACATTTTTACTTTAACATAATCTTCCCTCTGGTTTAAAAAAAAAAAATCAGATATACAGGAGTAAGAGTGTCACAGATCTAAGCATCTGTCTGGTTAAATTTGAACAGCCAGCTACATTTCTTTCACTATTGACAACAGCAGCACTTGCAGAAGGAAATCTAAATTACACATCCTCTGAACATCTGGTTGTATGAGCCGTACGTAGACATTCTATGTATCTCTCTACTCTTTCTTCTTAACTATTTATACACCATAGATTTACTTTGCTGAGGTATTTTGGAAAGCTATGCATGCTTAAATATGAAATGGTAATCCACAAAAGCTGCTGCATCTGCAGGTAGTGTAAAATGATGTATCATTGTCAGCTGAGAGAAGGTGAGCTGTGTGCTGGAAAAGTCTTTAGAAGGTATATTAAAGCATAAAAGACACATTAAAAACCTACATGCTGCACTACAAAGATCCTATTTTATGAATTGTTTTGGTTGGGGAAAAAAAGTATGAACACTTGGTTGAACAGAGAATTATGAAACAAGCTTCAGTAAGATGTACTTATGGCGTATTTCAGAGGCATACAAACATGTCCTGTACACCAACATTCCTCCTCCTACCCCACAGTCACCTCCGCTTCAAAAAAGTTACCCAAAAGTGCTGCTTGGACTGGAGGTTTTTTGAATACAGTAATACAACTAAAAATAAATATTGTCACATCACTTTTTTGATGTAACAAGCATAGTCATTCCAGTTACAAGAGGCAGGGCTGGCCAAAAAATGTGGCTTTGATCAAATCAATAAGAAGGTATCTAAAATAATACATTTAAAGAAAGGAGTTTTGAATGCTTTTAAGCAGGTAAAGATTGGTCAAGTTTGCACCTTGCGGTGGGATCCAACATGACTGATATTTGCTGTATTTTTTCGTGGTGCTGGGACATGCATAGTGACATGCTCTTATGTGACTCCTCTGATGTCTAATAGAAGCTTATACAATGCCACTTTTCAGGAAACGGATTAACTTTCATCTCTTGCCTTTAATTGACTTTATGAAGCTTATAAACAGAAGTCTTTAAGATGTTAGGTTCTTCTCTGTCAAATATGGCTGACCCTGATCAACAGGTTCAGAAGTTACTGGGAGCAAAGCTGCAGGCAACAGGCTGTCAAATGATTGCCTACGCCTTGCCTCCTCGAAGAAGTCGGATGACACAACAGATGCAAACTGTAGGTTTACAGTATCTTAAGTACCACTAAAATATCAATCTCTCACACCTCAGACTAGAACACACGCCTGGAAGGCATCAGTTTGGGGGGAAGGGGAAATGGGATGGAAGTGTTAGGAGCTTCTTTCCCTTGCCCATTTGTAAACATTTACAGATAGATTTTGCCCATACTGAAGAAACACACTGACACCTAGTTCTTCAGGCTCTAAGCATGACATGAAAACTCATTTGCTTGCTCTCAGTTCTAGCTACCCTTAAAGGAACAATTTTTCTCTATAGCTACCCAGTAGAGCTTGCATGTGAAGGAAAGAAATAGAAGTGTTTCCTAAAAACATTCTGTCTTGACTCTCCTTAAGGTGTGCCAGCATTTCTATAGCACTTCTCTGTCTCTCATGGGATGCACAAGTTGTCACACGACTCCAAAGCAGTGATAAGGATGGCATGTATAACTATGGCTTGAAGACAGTCACACCACCATCAAGAAGGAAAACCAGCAACTTTTTAATTTTCCAGTCTTCACATGCAAGAATAGTTCAGTACTTCAGAAACAAAGATGAAAAACAAAAGGCAAACAACATCACCAGAACAGCTCACATTTCTGTGGCGTACAGAGATCCCTTCCGAGATACCTGCGTAATTTTGAGCCAAAACCACAAGCATTTACTCCCTAAGTCCAGCTTCAATTCAGTAGTGAGACTTACATTCAACTTCTGTGGTGCACAGAGCTCTCCTGGTGTGAAATTCACCCTTGATGTAAAAGATACAAAGGTCTAACCTGCAGAAAGAGCTTGTCTCTTATCTAGTATTGCTATCAGGACATATTATAGTCAGATCCTTAAATAAATATTTATCACTTAACCCTCCACAAAAATATTTCACAGTTTTTTTTAAAGAACTTACCAGCAACGGTATACCTTTGCTATTATAAGGGATTCTGTAATTATCCAGAAAAATCCAGAATAAAATACAAAAAAGAGAAACAAACAAGAAACGCAAGTTGCAAAATCATGAAAAGTGCGGGCCATATAGTTGATAGTAAGTTATTTTTGAAAGACAGTGAATTTTGTTCTTCTTGTTAGCATCAGAGTAAAGATAAAGCAGAACACACTTGCACCACAAGTGCAAAATTATCCTGACAATCTTGAAGTCTGCTTGAAGTCTGTTTCAAAAATTGCAATATTTTCTTATAAACCTGTAATGATTTTCCCATCTGGACCGTGTATCATTTTTATTTAAAATAGACAGTTGATCATGGAGGGAGATGCAAGGAGACAGAAACTTTCTCCACTCATCATGGAACTATATCAAAACTGAGTAACTGATAATCATCAGTCTCTTACAAGGCTTTTATACTGACTACCATTACTTCCCAATCAACCTCAGTGATTTTAACACGGCTGTGGGTAGTTATACGTTATTTGAGTGTATTATTGCTCAGCTCACATTAGCACAACCTGTCCCTACTATTCTATATTTACACATCAAAAAATTTCTGGGCCAAACTTTGAATAGATTTCTAGCAATTTACAACAGAGCCAAACAGCCCCTACAATGTGGGGTACCTACTTGCTTAGACACTTTGGTGATTCCTACCTTATTGAAGATGGTGTTTTCTTTGTTGTTTCCATTGTTGTATTTCTTTGCAATAAAGTCTTTGTCACAATTGCTATTATTAGTTTCTAGACTGACTACTGCAACGAAAGGTAATAATTACCATCTACTGCAACCACACATCTACTTCTAGCTTCACCACAGTTAGATATTCAATATGTCTTGCTCTAGAGAAGCTGTCTAGCTAAGGATAGCATTCCCATACTTAGCTGGACTCTTGTCTACTGATTACACTCCCATCCACCTGAAGTTTTATAGAGCAGGGTAATAATCTAAGTTACTGCTGTATAAAAATGGGTTTGCCCATTGTTCTTCACATTAGTTGGATATCATTCTTTAGCCCTAATTGGTATTAATAAGCATCTGTGTTGTGCAAACCCAAAGGCTTTCGCTCAGAGCCCACACTAGTTTTCAGTGTAGAAAATGCAACTGCTAGCGAACATGGAGAGGTTCAAAAAAGGTCATGACTGGTGTCTGTCAGCATCGTGGCTGAAGCTAAGACATGTTCCAGTATCCCCTTGCTGACACCCAGGAAACAACCCAACATACCAGGTCCCTCTTGGCCACAGAAGCAAGCCAAATACAAGTTCAGTGGATCAGTAGATTTACTGTCCTGCTCTGAACTGCAGAAATCACACACAGTCCTGACTTACAGGTACTGCCAATCACATGATTTGCTTCCCTTACATACCCCTTTCTCCCATCCACCCCTCTCCCCTTTACCACCCTCATCTCCTCCCAGGCAAACAGCCTGCCCATCTACCTTATCCCCGCTGGCCCCTGTTTTGCACCCTTATTTGGTATTTGTGATACAGTGCCCCAATAGTTCCTGCCTTGGCCAGAGCAGTTCCACTGCGCTGCTGCAGGCAGGAGTTGGGCAGTTCTGACTTTCTGCCTTAAAGGCATTGAACTTCTGCTGGCTCAAAGAGTTGCACAAAGATGAGACCTTGGAGACACACCAATGCAGGAAGCCAGGACAGAAAAAGGGAGCAGCAAGTGCAACAAAGGCAAAGTAATTTGCCCAAGCAATAGGCTAAGGCAGAATTTAGAGCAGTTTCTTTGAGTGCCAATGCAATCCCTAACCTTCAATAATAATATTGCTACACTTTTCTAATAGCCTCTTTTTATTTCCAGTATGTACAAATGATTAGGTATGAAAGATTGTTTGCCTTGTGAAGGCAAATAATGGCACATAAAGGCTCCAGAAAAGATCACAGCCTCCTTCTACACAACGGGGGGAAAAAAAAGTCTTAGTGTAAGTAACTGGAGGTAGTGTTTGTTATTTAATTTTTACCAATCTGGTAAGTTGCATGTAATTTCTCTTCACAAAGAGAATACCCTGATATGCTATAGCCACATTTGCTGGCAGGTAGCCATCTCTAGGTAGCCTAGAGATGGAGGAGGTGATCCTGCAGTGTTGCTGGAAGGGTGTCACTGTGTGAGTTGGCAGGAGCACGGTAGCACCCCTTTTAGTGAAACTAGAGAGCTGCTCCAACTGCTCCTTTAAAGATGGCTAGGGGTCTGCAGTCTGCACAGGCTGGTGGACACAGGAGGGAAGAACTGACTGTATGAAACTGGTCTACCAGGCCAGTGCCCCTTAGCACAGGCCAAATCTGCCATAGCCAGTCCTGGGGCAGCCATCAGATTAGGGTTACTAACGTTTTAGAAGCCTATGAAAACTGTCACACTGCCTAATTCATCAGGAACTGCCATGTCCCCGAAGACCTACATATTTCCGTTGGTGAAAACATGATGTGAAAACATGATATAAAACACTCTGCCTTCCTTCTCTATGTGCTGATCAAGTCTCCTGGGATTTTGGTTTGTTTGAGGTCTGTAAGCATCTCCCATCTGTCACTGTGTAAATTTTTTTTTTTTTGAAGTGTTATTGTTTTGGGCAAGAGTAGTTAGAAACACGTTGCTCCACATGCCAGAATACATCAGACAGAGCATCATTCCAGTCTGAAGTTTCCCATATTTAATACAGGCACTGTATAATCTGTGAACAACAACTGTTTTGTATCAACACTCACAATGTTGCGCTGCTACAAGAAGCCCACTGTTGAAGGGGAAAGCTGCAACAAAGGCAACGCTACCTATTGCAAGCTCTATGTCCTGACCAAGCTTTCAAAGCCAAAACTCACAGAATCTGATCCAAACCCCCAGGATTTCACTAAGTGCACAGTGTTCCTCAACCTATAACTTCCCATATAATTCCCACTACCCAATCAGGCCAAATTTAGACCAAATACTGTCTTAAAATGGATATCTAATCTGAAAAGGCTGTTATTAACAGTTGAAAAGGCATATCTTCACCAGTGGGGGGAGGGGAAGGAGAGAAATAAAACTTAAACAGTGTTTACAATTCTTTTTATTAGCCTTAAAAAAAAATACCCAAGTTTCAATTTCATGCTTCGCTATGAAGCCAAAAGGACTAGAAAAACAATTTCTGTAAAATGATGATGAAGGAAACTTGAAGTCACAAAATTTCAAAAGCTGTGGTTTAATAAAAACAACAGAGCTTGGGCAACAGAAATACTGCATTTTTGTGCTGGATGTTTCCTTTGGTTTAATGCACTCCTTCTGTAACCTCCAGTTTCTAAATTTGGGCATATTTGGGTTTGTCTTAAATCTGAAAACACTGCCTAAAAGTGCCATGGCAAACTTATTCTTCACAGGATGATATCTTGGCATATCTGAGATCAGGTTTTCGCTGTGTGACTGGGCAAGTCTCTTTGGATGACGTCCAGAATGGGACGTTGTCTAAAGCTTAGAGACCCACCCAACAGAGAGGATCCACAAAGCTCCATGCATCAGACTCAGCGATAGAAATACATTTTGACAAACAGATAATGGTCCGCACTTTTAGAGGCTGGGTATCTTCATGCAAGTCTTCATGCAAGTCAAGCTTCCTTCAGTTTGTATCACTTTATTGCAATTCATTTTTTCCCCCCACAACTCTCACAAAAACCCTTATCCAATTTTAGCAGCCATACATAACAGAGGCCTGAACTCCCCCAAGCCTGGCGGAGAGGAGGCAGCTATGGCAGATGCTCTGTTTCCTAGTTTACAAGCTTATCGACTGACAATAGCAGCTGTCAACACTGCTAATTCCAAATGATTCTAATTCTGGTACTGCCTCTACATTTTAGATCATGGCTTATTTTAAATAGCCCTATTTTCTGAATGAGAAAAGACTTTACATTTGTGATTCTTACATGCAGTTATCATATACTGCAAACCAAACCAAACAAAAAAAGACTGCAGGCACATGCACATATTAATACAGTTAAGCCTCTTTCAGCAGAAACCAGAAGAAATGTACCCTTTTGGAGGGGGGTGCAGAAGAGAGAGAAAGAAAAGCCCTGGATCTGAGGTTACGCTTTTCAGATACAGCTCCAAGCTAAAGCCACATTTTCTTTCTTTTTTTTTTTTTTTGATCCTCAAACTTCAATCCAAACCTTTAAGTTTAAATGGGATTTCATTCTGAACTAAAAGCAGTTTAAATGGAAACAAGAAATTCTCCCCTCTCCCCTCCTGCCAAATTGTGAATTTGAAGCTGCAAGATTGAGGTGCCTAGCAAATCTGTAAAATTTTCTGGCTTGTAGTGATAAGGACAAACAATCAGGAAGCTCACTCTGAAGGAGGAAATAAATGGAACAATTTGCCTTTTTTTTTTTTTTTTTTTTTTTAAAGTGAAATGAAAGGAAAAAAAAGCTTAAGATAAATTTGAGAATTTTGCAAGTGGTCAATGCATGAAAACCAGTCATTGCTGGTTTTAACTGATGGCTCAATTGCCTTACAATACCAACGGGGCAAGGTTTCACTCCTGTCCTGAATGATTTTAAGGCTACATCGAAAGCCTGTCTCAAGACAAACAGCGGGTCAGATTCTGCTCCAAAAAATTGACATCAGTCTGAACAGAACACAAATGCATTTTGTGTATTTTGCAGCTATGTATCTAAGCCCTCGTTCCCTTAACAACAATTCAGCAGCATCTCAACTTTCTGCAACAGAATATCCTTTAAGGGATGCAAATCTTCTTTTATACCCTCCATACACTCATGGTAGCAAGTCGTCTACACATGACAACGGGGCTCATATTTGCACTTGGCAAGGTACCAAACCTGAGGATCTGTGTGCAGCCCCTACTCATATACGTTTCTTGTGCATCTTACTGGCACTTCAGCTGCAGGTCCTGGGCTGAGAGAACTCGAGATCCCTTGGTTGAGGGACCCCTTGGTCGAGGGCAGTCAAACCTGTGTGGCATTTTATTTATATGGCTAATGGTGTACCCAGGCGTTTTTTACCTTTTGACTACAGTGATGATTCTAAACAGCTTTTAGCATAGGATTATTCAGAATACATCTAAATGTAGTACAAAGGTCTCCAGTATGGGGGACATGTGCATTGTAAACCAATCACTATAATTTTGGTTTTACCTGTCTCTAGCTTTCTAGCTACTAAGCAGCTTCAAAGCTTTGCTCCTTTGGTCAGAAGAAACAGATTGAACAACCTCCTTCGGCATCTCCTGTATACCCACTAATATCTCTTCTTGTTTGGGACCATTAAGAATGACTAGCTCTCACACAAAGTCATTAATTTTAAATATAAGACAAACTATCCACTTTACTTACTGCAGTATAAACATGGACCAAGAGTTTTCTACCTCATGAAGGAATTGATTTGTTGGTTGTGGGGTTTTTTTGGTTTTGTTTTTTTTGGTTGGTGTTTTTTGTTGTTGTTTTAGGTTTTTTGTTGTTTTGGTGATGGTGTTTTTATTTGTTTTGGGTAGGGTTTTTTTTCGTTTGAGGTTTGTTTGTGGAGTTTGGGTTTTTTTGGGTTGTGGGTTTTTTTTTTTCCCCACACACTTATTTACAGCAAACTTATCAGAAGACATCCATGTACCAACACTGACATTTCTTATAACTGAAAGCTAAATGATAGGGTCATGAAGCCAGATAACACCAAATGTTGGTTTCTGTCATGAATCAAAGCCTGCTACTTTTATTTAAAAAAAAAAAAAAAAAAAAAAAGATAAGACACCATCTGGTGAACATCAACACATCGAGGAGAACACAAGACAATTTGGAACCAAAGGCTAATGCTGCAATCTGAAAACCACAGTCAATATTGGGACAATTTTCCCCTCAAAGTCTATGCCCCAGCACTAGTGCTTGCCAGTTCTGGAAGACCTCTGTCAGTGAAGCTGATGCCACACTGGTCCAGTAGTTAACTGGGATAATTAAGCTGATCAGGAATCCAGACCAACAAGCAGAGGAAGTAGAAAACTTGCAAATCCCAGGCAAAATATGCCATCTGGTAAGTTTAGTGCCAGGTTCTTGTTCAGGCAAATAGGCTGTTTTTGGAGACAGCAGTGTTAGAAATATGTCAGGCCTTGTCAAAAAGAAAGTGTTAAATCTTCAGTTTCAACCCACTGACCATTTATGCTCTAAGAAGACAGCTGTTCATTCAAAGGCAGAAACTTAATTACTTAGTATCAATCACTACAAGACAATTTTCCATGATCTCAAGGGGCGTATTTTTCAGTATAAAAAAATATACTGAAAAATAGTAGTCTTAGGAGTCTTAGGAGGCTTAGGAGGCAAAGGAGAGGGTTATCTTTTTTTCCCCCCATTTGTTTGAATAGTAAGCCACCTGAGCAAAAATATTATACATGGGAGGTATGATTTTGTTGATTTTTCCCTGAAGAAGATTAGGTTAAGCTTGCCCTTTTCTAAAGGTACACAGTTCATCAGGAAGAAGTTTAAAAAAGAGAAAATGTGTTTTCATATCAGGTAAGAGCGCACGTGTGGCTTACCTTGTTCTCAGAATGGATGAGCCTGCACCAATCTGCCAGATTGCCAGCTTTATTTCCATCTGCCTGACCTGAACAACAGCATATCAGAAAACATTTTTCCAGATCCACACCTGGGGATTTGAACATTCATACTGGTACCACTTAAATCCAATTTGACTGTCTAGAAAAAAAACCCAGTTGTATGTATTTAATTATATCAGACAAAACCTTATTTGCTGCAGCAAACCTGTATGGTTTTTTTTCCCCTTTCTGGAAACCGCTTTTTCTCCCCCTCAGACTTTTACAGCCTTACAATTGCAAGGTTTGTGGCACTTGCCAAGGGTGAAGGAATCTAATTTGCTAATTCAATCATCATTTGCAAACTAATGACTGTAAGCATATATAAAAACGACATTAAAATATCTCGGACACAAGCTATGTTGATGAATACATTCTCAGAGTAAATAAAAGCACCTTTCAATTGAAGCACTTAAAGTCTGTGCATATTTCTGGTTCAAGAATTTAGTCTTTTCCTGGACAACAGCTCTATTATTAATGAAATTAACAGTAATAAAAACACTTCAAGCAATAAAAACACTCCAAGTAATAAAAACTGCGCCAAGAACTCCAGCTGGAGCCTAACTTCTGGTTTAAGGCAGCAACCACTCAAGCCCCCCTTTACAACAGGAGGAGTAATAAGCCATCTACTTCTCAATCAGTGGAGTCTGCTTCAGATTCGCCCAAGAAACCACATTTTTTAATGCTTCTCTTTAAAATTACTTAAGCTCCTTGAATTCCAACACAGATAAAAGCACATATGTGGATACGACGTGTTTGTAAGGGAAATAAACAAACTAAAAACCCCAATGTGACCCAAAAGCAACAGTTACTTAGTATACAATTCTGTGTTTTAACATTGCTTTGGGTCAGAACTATAATTGATATTTAAGCCTACAACCCTCCAAAATCAGCAAGAATTCAGTTACAGGTATGATCCTTAAGCACATCTGGAAATCCCACTCTTAACCACCTGTAAAATATGCCTGTCACCGTGCTCTGCTCTGAGCTGGCAGAGAGGATCTTCACTGGAAAAAGCCAAGCATGCATACACTACAGAGCACATTTCTGGCATTCAAGTATTAACAAATGACCCCTATTTTCAGTATGTCCAAATTAGATTATTGTGCCAGAATTTCTCAAGTGGAGATCTGAGAAAAGTATCCTCCGGCAATCACAGATGCAATAATACTCTCTCAATTTGTTTGAGAAAACAGCCTGAAAAATTGGGACAGTCATATTTTCTTGCCAATCAAGAAAATCTGTATTCTCAGCTGCTCATGGGTAATAGATGAGCAATGTTATTCATCAGCAGGCTTCCAGTCTCCCAATGTTATTTAGGCTGGATTAGCATCCATTCCTCTGCTGCCACACCATGTACACGTTCTACTCCACACTTTTCCCTTCAAAGATGTCACTTAATCCTCCCGTAGGGGCTCCTCAGGATCGATGCATTCTACTTCAATTAGTATCTTAGTACTGCCCAGACAACCCTTCAAAGCAGGAGCAGATTTCTAGGTAAACACATGGAACAGATCTGACAAAAAAAATGTATTTTCACACTGGAACAAATTAGGGAAATATTGATCTTGCACAATGCCTATGAGTTCTCTCACCAGCAATAATTCCTTGCTGTTAGAATGTTATATGTAACAGCTTTCAAAAATTAAAAATCAATATAGGATCATTTGTCTATTTTACAGCAATTATAAACTGAGGCTCAGAAGGGTGAAATGGCCACAACTATCTAACAGGAACTGATTAATAACCTGGAATTGGAACCTAGTCCTCTTTACGAAGACCATATCTTGCTCTATGCCATAAAGATTTTCACATCAGTCAAAACGCACGTTCTCTGGAACTAGAGGATCGGATGGTTGAGTGGCTGTAAAAATTTCAAAGTGCAACCGCTTCCCATACAGAGGTCAGTATGGCAGTCTATGATGGATAATGTTCAAGTTTGCAAAGGTCACTAATTTTGTTGACCGTGAACTCAAAAGAATAGCTTACATAACGCCTATCCTTTTCCTCTCTCAAAATCAGAGTGCAGTTCGCAGCATCCAAAAGATTTGTCTCACCAATTTCCATGTATTAGAATGAGCACTTTAGTAGTAATTGGGTATCCAGATTCCTGGGGAGGTTTTAGCATCAGAAGTCTGCCTATCTCGCCATAAACAACTTCCCTCTTCACCTGTGGAGTTGATCACAAGAGGGGCAGGACAGTAGTAAGCCAAAACTCAAACCAGTATGTAGTAAAAGCTTTGCATAGAATAAACCTGGGAGAATCCTGAAGGATAAAGTCAGCTAATCCCAGCTCCAGAACAGGTTTCAAATGCAAAGCAGAAAGAGCCTCCATTTATTATCAACTGTTACAATCATCATTTCTGCTTTTCTAACATTTATTTAATGTAGCTAATTGGAAGTAGTTCAGAGTAGACTGAAGTCAGGAGGATACCACTTCAGACTACTTCACTGTGGTTAAGCACAGACAAGGAAGATTCAGAGCGCTAGTGGTAAAGATTCCTTGTATCACATAACAAATCAGTACAAGCTACAGAAAGTGTTTATCTACACTAAACAATGCAGTCCAGCACCAAGACAGTTAAAATGGCTCTGAAAAAGCTCGCTCAGCTATTGCATGCAGCCCAGTTGAATAAGCTCATCAACTCACCCACTGTAGCATTTCTAGTACCCAAGCTAATTTGCTGAGTTAGGTTTATTTGCTTGACTGTGTTGGCACCGGTAATTTCAATGCTATTTTCATCACTGCAGTATGTGGCTTCTGTTGCCCTCAATTAATATTTGTCAGTTTATCATCACAGTGTCACAGTTTAGCATACTTTAGCGATGCAGTTGAGTGAGTGGTACACAGCTGAAAAACAATAGAGCGCTATATTAATACACTGAGCCAAAGGAAAAGTAGGCTTCCCAGCCTGTGTTCATGGAGTAGGCAAAGACCTTTGCTCAGTGTGATCTGACGTTGTTCCTTATGACATTATTGTGCCCATTCACAGACTTCCCGACTATCTGTTTATTTCATCACTTTTGCATCTCCATTTTTACTAGTTCCTGACCTGCTGAGAAGTGACTGCCACAGTAGTGAGGGAGAAAGGGGGAAGGAAAGAGTTGACTCTGCTGAAAACAAAGCAAAAAACTCCTCTAGTCTCACATGCTATGATTACATATCGTGCTTTTTATCTAAAACCTAAGTCCATCTTGTGCTCTCTTTCTCCTGCCTCAAGTATCTGAAATTTCTCTGAATTACCTTTTTTCCTAAGAGAAGTCTGCCTTTCCAAGCAGTATTCAGATAACGAAAAAGAAATATGAAGAATATTTTTCTTCTCCCTTCTGTCCCTTATGCCACGTAGAAATGGCGTATTATTGGATGCAAGGCTATGGCATGATTACTGAACCAGCTCCTAGAGAACCTAAGATTATGGTGACCACTACGAAGTATCACTGATATCAAGTACAAAGATATAATGTTTGAGGGATTAAAAAAACCAAAACCTAAAAATCCCAGCCTATTTGTAATCACTAAGCAGACCTGCATGCTATTTGTTGCAGTATTTAGTTCCTGGTTTGGTTTTGTCTGTACTACATAAGCCTGACAAGTATTCCACACCTTTTCTCCCACTTCAGCTCATAGATCTTACAGCTCTTCAGGCCAGTCGTTGCAAAATTTCTCATTTAAGACCATCCACTACATTAAGTCTGACCCACTTGATTGAAAAGTGTTGCCAAGACCCATAAATAGGAACCCTTTATTGGCATCTAAGGAGGTAGCAGACAGCCATGGCTAAGAACCTTAGTTTCTCAACTGCATTATAAAACTAAACAAGCAATTGCTAAAAAGCTGAGTAAGGTTTCTGTTAAGAATGGGCTTTATATTTAACCAACAGTTATACTAACTGTGTCATAAAAGTGGATGTATTACTGTAATTATACACACACAAAACACTACTTCAAATCTGAAATGAATGTATTTCTTCACTGTCTCACTGCTTTAGATTATTTCCTTTTAAAAATAATAACAACAAATATGTTCAGACCAAGGAAAATGTTAAAGGTGGCAGGATCTTTCCAAGTCCTGAATATCCCTCATAAAACTGCACTTCCAGGTCCTACCAAGCCAAAAGCAGCTTAATTGCCTGCAATTGCAATTCCAGCCACTACAAATCATATACAGCTCCCCCATGAAAGCATTAAGAGCTAAGACTTAATTAGCATCCCTGATTAAATAGCAATTCATACAGCCATTATATCATCCAGCTAGGGAGCGCAGTTCTCTGAAAAAGCAGTGAACGAAAAAAAAAAAAAAAAAACAAAAAAACCCAACCACACACACCTCCTCCCCCCAACCCAAAAAACTCACCACCACCTACTTTCTTCAAACTTTATCATGGCAAATGTTCATTATTTATGATGGAAAGGCTACTGCCAGACACACTTTGAACACTCCTAGGCAAAGTTTCCATTTACAAGCTTGACCTATTTGAGAGATCACAGAACACAATAGAAATCACAGTAATTATAACATAAAGAAGTGCAGAGAGAGCAGCACCAATACTAAGCATGAAAAGACTCCCACAGGCAGTCATGTTTCAACAGCCTGCAGTACTGGGGGAGGAAAAGGGCACAAAAAAACCCCCAACAAACCACCACAACAGAAAAAACAGCCTAAAGAACAAGCATTTCTGAAACTCAGCTCAGCTCCTATTCTTCCCTTCTTCCACCTCACACTTCTGAAACACATCATCGTAGGAAAAGATTAACTCCTTCTTGGGACAGCTGGGATTGCAATTCTTCACCCCTCCCTTGCTCTTTTGGAATCCTGAAGTGATGGAAAAAATTGAGCAAGAGCAATACTATGAGGGTATATATCCATACAGACATTCTCTCCATGTTTGGATAGGACAACCATGGCAGCAGCCAGATATGAATATATGCTGTGGTAAGTAAGAGCTGGTGTTCTGCTGCAGCATTTAGTTCCTGGAAATCCCTTCGTTTCTGAATTTCCAGTGCCTGCATATACTTATTCACCTATTGGTTCTGTTCAAAAGGTGCCAGCTTGTCCCTGTTTCTTGCTGGATTTGGAAAGATCTCCAGACAAAGAGGAGCAGCGTCTGAGTGCACGTAGTAGGTAATACAACAGAAACAACGACATATCTCCAGACAGCTCACACACTGGCCGTGCTCTCCCCAGGCTGGAAGGATCATGTCAGCCCCTTGTGAAGCCTGAGAAGAAGCTCATTTTGTGATGCCATGCCAAGTAGGAAAAATTTACAAGCAGCAGCGATGAGACAAAAACAACAAAGAATTATGGAAAGGGAACAAAAGTAACTGAGGAGCTCATGTGCAATGACTATCAAAGAAGAATGATATTTTAACAGGATTAGAGGTATATAGGTGCCAGAATTAGCAAGATGGACCCTTTACTATAGCACAAACTATCAGTTTTCAAATCCTGAAGACAAATGATTTTTGGCTTTTAATGATAAGGCACAGGGTCAAGAACTGATTTATAGGTGAGGTCCTGGATACTACCCTAACTACTCTAGGGGAGCACATTGAGATTTTGGAAGCTTCTCCCTTAGACAGTGGAGAATTACACTGCAGTAATATTCCTTCACTCATCCAAATTGGAAATCTTAGATAAGTGAAATAAGTCTATGATGAGGATAAATACACTGACATATGACAAGACTCTAGGAAATTAGCTAGACAGACAGAACAATGACAGATGGGATATAAGAGAAGAGGGAGTTACTGTATTTAGTGTTTGAAATGTCATTTGGATAGTGTTCACTGCTAATGTGCCTTCTGGGGTTTGCCAAGTCCTGTTCCATTGGCCTTCAGAAAGCCAGAGGTCAAATTTACATGTAAAAATCTGAATACTCATTCATATTTGAGCATTCTCTACCTATGGGTAAAAAAGCACTTTCTTCTTAACTAAACTTTCTGGAAAAAGATCTGTTCTTTGCAGCATAGTTTAACAGTCCATCCCTTATGCACTATACACACTCCTGAGTTTCTTCTAGCATTCCTCATTTCTGTCTCTTATCCCATTTTACCCTCTTTTCTTTACAGAGATCTTGGAGTAGCATACATTCCTGTAGAACTGAAGGAAACTCCTTTTTCCATCACAATCTTCTCTTACAGTTACCACCTACTAAGTATTTTATTGGTATTTGATACCAACATTCAAAGTATTGCTTGCTTCATGATGCTCAACAGCCTCACAAGTGAGGTTTCTCTTTGTCTATCATTTCTCTAGCTTAGTCAATGCCACTGGTTCTACCTGAGAAACCAAGATTTTTGGATGAGGGCCTTCACAGTCCCAAAGAACTCAAGGCTATCATTAGGCATGCAAAATAACTTACAGATGAGTCTGAAGCAGTTTCAGTTATTTGCACTGTAATACATGACTGCTCAGTTGAAGAGAGAAGCTTGGAACAACATATGGTACCAATTACCTATATCCTCCTGTAACCAATACTTTTTCTTTTCAGATACAATTTATCTGTACTGCTTGGCAGCTCAACTGTCTCTCTCTCTTCTCTTGAGGAATACTACCACATGCAGACACTATTTATATGGTAGGCAAACTATTTCTGCAACCATATTCTTCACAATAAGCCTATCCTTGTGTCCCATCCAAAAAGTAAGTGTCATAATTTGTGACTGTGAAAGATGCCTTGGCACTTTTTGAAAAGTAAATCCAGAGTCTTGGCAAAATTTCAGCTTTGGTAATTGCATTCTGTCTATCTGTAGTTCTTCTTTTCTAACAAACAGCGGATGAATTCTACCCCAGATGTGACTGGTAGCATATCCCAGGTTCCAGGAAGCTGTTCAATCAAAGAACAAACTTAATAATGAGCAACATAATTATAAGCCTTGTTTCTCATGTATCTGCTCTACAGGTATTTTTATGCTCTTTTTCAGCTCCCAGAATCCCATCACAACAATAGCTGGACTCAATAGAAATCACAGGAGTAAAGCTCTTTCTCTTTGAAATGCTGGTCAGAAACCCAGAGAGAATACCAATGGCACATTAAAGCTCATTTCCATCAGCCTACAGCAGCAACTTAGTAGTGTTTAGTTGCCTCCCATTTAAAAGTTTCCAACCCTTCGCTAAAAAGAAAGTCCCACAGCCACATGGGTAATAGTGCCAAATACTAGCTTCTCACAAACAAATCTAAAGGGAAAAAAAAGTCTTATGTATTTTGGAATAATGAATTTGGCATCATTTCCCTTTGCACTGTTTTTAAGGCGCATTGTCATATTTAAGAGCAAAAGTAAAACAAAAAAATTGATTTGCAAAAGCCAATTACAAAACAACTTTCCGGGGGGGGGGGGGGGGGGGGGGAAGAAAAGGAAAAAAAACCACAAACTGACACACATGAAAACTGCTACTAAAATCTCCTCAAATGACATAAACATCTTTCTATCCTTGGGTTATGTCTCAGGGTCCATTAACTTCAAACAATTTGGAAATGAGTACAACACGCTATGAAAAGCACTTCTTTAAAAACAGAAAAACAAAGACAGCAGTATTATGAGGTACCATGTTTATTGTATACCAATGGAACATCCTTGCTCAGTTTATCAATTTCCAAAAAAGCCTAAACATGTGAATTTTGTAGTGGCAGCTCTGCAAGCTCACCGGAGATCTGAAAGGGAAGAGGTGTTCTGAATAGCTCATCACTTGTTACCACCCCCCAGGCTGAACACTTGTCATAGTGTCATGTATTGCCAGGTACTCAGCAATTTGTTGCAAAGGAGAGTGCTGGATGTTCACTAGCCCTCCTGAACTAATTTTTCTTACTTTTTGAAAACAATTTTCTAGGCCATCTAGCTGGGAATGTCACCTTCCAAATGTGAAGCAAATAACTGCTGCCTTCTCAAGCTCTAAGAGAACACAGCTTTCTGTAGTAGAGCATTACTTTTCTTTTTATTAAATACATACAGCAGTGATGGCACAGGCAAAATACAGCATTTTTTCATAACTTAAATCAATATTTGATGAGAATTACATATTTTCGCTCTTTAAATCTAGTTCTGCACTTTTTTTTTTTTAAAACTAAAATTAATAAGATTTTCTTTAAACTAGTGAGATTTAAGCACATGCCTGAAATTAAGGTAACACCCAAGAAGTTTAACATAGCTGAATCAGGGCCATATACAAGGCAAAGTTGCTCTGGCCAGTATGACTGAGTGTGAGGAGATGTGGACTGGATGGTCATCTCTGCTATGTGTCTCCTAAGATAGGTTAGAGATGTCATAATGTCCCTCAGTCTTATTTCCTTTTTGTTATTAGTTGTCTGACTGCAGCAATCAAAAAGCTGCGTACTTGAGCAAGACCCCATTCAAAAAAAAGCAAGTATGGTCCTTCACCCTCCCCCACAGTTTTTCTCTTCACAGCTATATTACTTATGTGGTATAGCTGAAAATAATATTAGCTGGGGGCTGTTCTGTATTGTTTGTTTTACTTGGGTCTGCATACAAATTGCTTAACCGTTCTGATGTTCATGAGCAAGCCAAAAATAGCTCTGCTGCTTCTCCCAAATTTCTATCTATGCTGTGGCGATACCAGGAGGAAAGCGTTCATGAAAGCAAAGAGGCATGGTTCCAAGAGAGACCTGCAAGGGAGGAGATGGTTCCATTTATTGGGGAGGGCTAAATGTCCTTTTTTTGCCTCACTACAAATGGTTTGATTAAAAAAAAAAACCCAACAAAAACCAGAATCTTAATAACTGGTTCAAGGCTTCACAGCAATTAAGCGAGAGAACCCCAGTAAGCACTTAGTTCTCCTAGCCACAGAAACCAGAAAAGTTAACAGAAACATTTAAAAGATGATCTTACTTCAATGAATTTTAAAACAAAACAAAACAAGAGGTAATATTCAGTACCAACATTTCTGAAAAAATTGCTGAGCCTAATGCAAGACCACTGACCAGCAACACCCCCCCTCATTGCAGAACTCCTAGGTAATAGCTACAGGCACAGGGAATACAGTAGAAAAATCCCTTCCACTCCCTCCACTGTCCCTGGTGCCTAGATGGCAAGAGAAGGACAGAAAGAAGTGGACAGCAGGCAGAATATCTCCTTACCTGCCACAGAGAATCCCAAGGCAGCTCTTCATTCACGAGAGGCTTTACAACTTTGTGACCAAACCACCACTCTACCCCGTGAACAATGAGTTTGTAGAACTCAGTATGGTAAATTCACGGATTTTAAAATTATTTTTCTACTTACTGACTAAAGGTGGCTACACAGACAATCTTCCAGTGACTCCTGTTCACCTACCGAGACAGAAGCACAGCTGTCCGCATTTCACCATAGCAGCACTTGGTTTTAGGAAGGTTCCCTAACCACTTTGTTTCTAGGTTTCAAGCTGGGAACACTGTGGTCCTACAGAGTTGTAGTATTTCTACAGGAACTAAAACTGTCCCTCATGCTTCACTCCTGCAAGTGCATTCATCCATCCATCTCGTGAACCCTTGCCCTCACACCACGAGCTTGACTGAAGCTCTGAAAGTTTGGAAGTAAAATGCTTTTCCCATTATACAGGCCTCAGAAGTCTCAACTGAAGTAAGACAATATTGGTCCCACAATTCTTCCAGCCTCAGAAACAGGAGGCTGAAGAAATACAAGCTCTTTTTGGGAATACAGAGTTAACCTTGGAAGGGAAACCATTCAGAAGACTGAGAACTGTCCCAAAACAAATACTGACCTATATAACATAATAGGTTTTGTTTGCTGAGGCATGAGCAGATACTACTTCACTGATTTAAGTGAATAGGCTCAGTGCCAAAGCTATCAATGGAATTATATCTGCTTATGCTGCTGGGAAGTTCTGCTCTTTGCACAGCATTCAGTGAGGTGTAAAATGAGGACTTAATGTTACTTGCTTGGACTCATTTCAAAAGCAATTGCTGCACCTGTTCGTACCAACACACACACAGAGTAAGTTCTTTTATTTTTCCCAGAACCCAATACCATAAAACCTGGATTGGAATAATAAAGCTATGATTTATATTCCTACACATTTCTTTATTCTTCACGAATCACCTCCTTTCTAAAATGCATTCATTTTCCTAAAGAAAAAAAAAAAACAACTGTTTCTGCCTATTAGACAATAACTGATTCCTTGCATCTTCTCTACACAAGAAAAGAAACCTTTCTGTATTGCACAGTACTGGGTAGGAGGAACATATCCTGGCTCCTCTGAAGCCGTATCTTCCGGGTATTAACCAGGAAATGGAGACTCCTACAGAATAATGCACAGAAGTTAACTGTATGCCCCTATGAGTGTAATAAAACAACAAGTGGCAAAACAAGTCAGATTTCTTCACAGACAGTGAACTGCTATGCAGTTCTTATCTGCATAGCACAGACAGAGTGAAGTGTTCTCTCTTCTGATTTAGCTCTAAGCCAATCTAAAGCAGTCATAATGGACTTACTCCAAATACACTGCCAGACTGCAAGGATTGTGCAAACGGAGGGCTTGGTTCTGTTAAGCGGTGAATATCCTCAGCTGCCACTGGGAGCTCGTGTTACTTTGAAGGAAAAGGGCATTAGGCTAAATGGAGCAAATTTTAACAAGCCTAAACAAACAAAAAGCACACCACACTATAAAGGTATTGCAGTAAGGACAGAAATATTCACCTCTCTATAGCTATGAAAATTTGCTTTCCACGATCAACTTGGAAGAAGCAGAGAGCAAGCAATCTAAGTGACATGCATATAATTTCTTGATTTGTTCAAATTTTTCTGTAAGCAGTTCAAATGTAGACAAATAAAAAAATCAGCTCATACAGTGCACACGCATGGACCCGACGACCTCCAGACATTCTTCCCAATCTAAATTTTCTATGATTGTGTACCATGAGATTTCATGATGCCCACCACATCTCTAAAGGTGGCACACTGCTCGGAGATCCTAGGAGAAGAAGGAAGAAGTGTCAGGCCCAAGTACTGCAGCTTCTCTTGCTTAATTGTTTATACTAAGACAGCTGCTGTGGATAAAGCTTTCCATCGAGGAAAGCAGAATAAATTCTCCTGCCCTTTTTTTTTTTTTTTAAAAAAAAAAAACCAGAACAAATAAACTCGAAATATTATTTCCTACTTGTGCAAATGTTCACTGACATGCCTCCAACCAGTAGAGGATACGCTATATCACCAGTTTTAGACTTCCATCATTCCTGTCTTCAAACCATATGACCTTTTACATGGCTACCTGTTAAAAGGGACACACCAGCATGTCTATCAAACTCTCATAATAACCTTAAGGGATAACTACATTCAGGGCAAGGCTAGTACATTGTTTAAGAAGGCACAATTTTTACTTGCTCGCCACACTTTAGAAGGGCCAATGCTACTTTGTACATTTTTATAGTTTGTTCTGGTTTTTTAGGTTTGCTTAGAGAAAGAAAGCTTGTGCAATGGCTATCAGCAAGTCAACGCTTACCTCAATGAAAGGTAAGGGGAAACTGAGGAAAATTGCTTTCTCTTATGCTATGGAAGCATTTGTGGGTACCAAGTACTACAATTAAAAAGACAGAAAAGAGTAAGGCTTGTCTATTTCTTACAACTAATATATAAGAAAAAAAAACAAACCTATGGTAGCATTATTTTTTAAATATATGACATTTCCAATTCATTCACAATATTTGCAAAGGGAATGTCAAAGATTTATATGTCATTAAGAGAGCATTGATAAAAGATCACCACTGGATTATATTAAATAAAGTGGCTGAATTTTTCAAAGGAGCCAAAAATACATACGTGTGCATTTATCAGTGGGATTAAGGTGTCTATCTTTCTTAGACTTCTAAGAAAGAGAAAAAGAAAGAAGTACCCTGAATGATTAATGCCTACTTTGGTTCTGAAAGACTAGATTTAATTATGTTTTGGTCCAATGGCTGGCACAGACTAGGAAAGGAAAGATGTAGATGAGAGCAGGAAAGGGATTACATCTGCCAATCATATCCACAAATAGCACTACCATTTTTAAGATCCATTGGACCAAATCTTGAAGCCTTTTATTAGCAAAGAAATTCGCATTAACTGAGAACGTTCCACACAAGACAGCACTCCATACCTTGCATAATTCAGCTACTGAATACAAACTACCGTTTCTAACTCTTCCAGTATTCAATTTTTATCATGCATAACATACTCCAGTGCATACAACAGCTCTTTTTAGGGCTTATCACTGCAAGATGACAAAGTGTCAGCTTTAAGCTACCCTTGAAGATTCCCCTTCCCTGTAAAGATGCCAATCTGAGATTCCACAAGCAAAGGCACGTTCTTGTTCTGTCACGTCAGCCGCTATAAACAACGGCCTGAAGGGTGCTTTTCCCCCCTCCCCTCTCCTGTAAACAAAGGATGTCTTTATTCCTGTAGTAGTAGATCTTTCACGAAAACTGTGAATCTTGACTGCTACATGGCAGAGATAACTCATGCTCCTGCTAAATAAAGTTCCCTAGAAATAAATCATGATGTTGGAGACATTTATTTGCAAGACAGTTTAGACATCCTCAAACACAACTCATTCAATGGTATATTATGCATTTCAGATTCCTCTGCACATCTCCAACCAGTGACAGAATTTCACCTCTGATTTTAAGGAAGCTGTCATCATTATTCAAACAAAATATAGAGCCTTGTTCTAAACTGAATGCAGATTATTTTCATTTGCTGTTCTAGAAGTGGAAATATTTTGTGGAAGCAACAGCGACATTAGGTAGCTGGGACTGAATTAATACTATAAAAAAAGTAAGCCGAAGCAGCATTCTTTTGTGATACCCATCCTCCAGACAGAACAGTAACCAATTCAGCTTTCCTGATGAAAATAAGGACCCTCCCCCACAAAATGTCATGGCGGCCCAGCTGTCATCCAGTCAACATTTTATGCTTCCCATAACCGTGTCTAAATGCACAGCACGGCATTGTCCACTACTGTAAGCGTATCAAGGTCAGTGGAGCTATGGCTTTTTGCAAAGATCACCGGCTTTCTCATTTACACTTCCAGCCTCTCTTCCAGCTCCCTGATTTCCACTACAAGAGCCTCCCGCTGGAAAAGCAACATTCATTTCTAGCGGCTGTGCATAAATCCTCCATCTTGAAGGTAGAAGCATCATGGAGAAAAACTGCTGTACAACTAACATTCATAGCTACAGAATAAATCTTGTTACAAACACTCACAGAAGATAAACAACAACTACACAATTACTTCACACACAAAAAAAGCAAATGCCTTTAAAAAAAAAATAAACAAAGCAGTGTGATCTTAACTAGCCCAGCCCAGCAGAAAAGACAAGTGAATGTAGCGAATCTACAGAGAGGCTCACAATGTTTTTCACATAGAAACCAACTCAGCATAATCATTGATAATATAAGTAGAGCAGAATGTATGGCACCCATGTAAATCTTCTTACAACAGCCATTTTCTGCTGAAGTGCATGAATACAGCATTGATGAATAAAACTATGTGGAGACAGCCATACATTTTGCTTTCAGACACAAGATAGGCTGACACACATGCCAGACGCTAAGTGTAATAATCACTTGTGTTCCTCATTCTGACCCAATGTTAGTTCTTAAACAATTCTTAGGGGTTTTTTTGTTTGCCCCCCCTTTTTTTTTTTAAATGGCTACAGCATTCCTCAACTCAGAATTTTTTGCATGCTTATGCTCCTAATCCAGAAGCAAGCAAGAAACAGCGACAAGTCTGAGGTACTGCAATTTGAGGTTGTTACCTGCTGCTATTCAAAGCTCTTCAGCTGCAAGCTCTTCTCTCAGACCTAACTTCTTCAAAGGGCCCAGTGCCAAATCCCACACCTGCTGGGGAAAACTAAATTACTTAGAGCAAACCTGCTTACTACCACCCAGCCAAAAAGTAGCAGACCAAGTGGAACAAAATGGTGCATGAAGGACAAAAAATGCCCACAGTTATGTTCCTTGGTCATTCTTTAATCCCAAAGGGTCCAAGCAGAGGCAACCACTCTTGCAGCACCAAGTAGCAATCATTTCTGCACTGCTTCTTCCACTGTTGCCAGAAGTCTCCTATGTGCAGCAAGGCAGGCAGGGAGTTGGGCCTTGATAGTTTTCATCTGCTTTCCAAAGAGGACACCAGAGGTTAATGCTAGATTCTTTCCATTGTGGCCATTCCTTTGTAGTGTTAATTATTTACATGTCTTCCTATCCACAAGGGAAGTACAACTGATACATCTTTGTGCAATTACAGCTATTTTTCCTCATTCTGTGCTGCCACAATAGGCGCGCATTTGCTAACAGCTTAGCTGTCCTCAATCTGCACACCTTTGTCACCCCCTAGGAAGAAAACTGCCCATAAATCTGCACACTTTTTTTTGATTGCTTTACTATATGTTTATCAGTGTTACCCATCATCAATGTGATTTTTAGACTGTCTGCATGGAGCAAGGAAGCAGCTAATCTTGACTGTAAATACATGAATGTGATTAATCCCCACAATATGTTGTGGCAAAAAATAAGCTGCAATAGCTTTTGAGGGAGCCTGAATACAGTGCATTTCAAGACAACATCTATATAACCTCTGAACAAGGAAGATTATTCCCCTGCCCCCCATCTCATCTCTAACATCAGTACATCTATAAATGAAAAGAATTCATCTGTAGCCACAATACACACGGCTTTTAACTAGCAGGTACATGGACATTCACATACTTAGCTGCCATATCTTAGGCACCTCTCAGCAATTCTTTTCTTTAACCACTTGAAGCAAACCAGGATGTAAGTAGCTCTGCCCTTGCAATGCAATTCTGTGCAATTTTCTACAACTTCAAAAATAGCGGCAAAAAGAAAATATAGTGGTCAATATTTTACAGGATTCACTCAGAAAGAATTTGTTCCTCAGAAATAAAATAGCTTTTGTGTTACTCAGAAGACAAGGCAGCAAGTCCTTATATAAAGAACAAAAGAACAAACTAAATAGGGTTGCCTTTCTAATACTGTCAGTGCTGGCACAGATGTGATCTGCAAATAATAGTGTGTGGTTTTTTTAAAATAGACTTTAAAAAAAATTATTTAGGAAATTTGTGGCGTTTTTCAAAGGTCCATCTAAGCATTTCCCAAGCCCGTATTTGTCCATTACTAAACTGCTTTGGCTAAAATATATGTACTCTCTTAAAATAAAAACCATTCTTAGATAACTCTCATTTAAACCTTCCCCACCCCGAAGATTTTATCTTCATAAACTACGCATTTATTTTTATGTAATCTGCATAAAGAAAGATAGAAGTGGAATAAAATGCTGAAGGTCAATTTTCAATATAAAAAAAGTATAAAGCTGTAATAAATAAATTCCAGCAGTCACAGTTCAACTCCCTTTTGTGGGAGGAATTATACTGAGACAAATCAAAATGTTCCATGACCTCTCTAAATTGCTTTTGAACATTGTCCTTGAGCACCTCCAATTCTTTATTATTTATATCAAACCCAATTTCCATTGGGACTACACTAGTAGTATGTCATCAGTCTGTAAATCTGTCAAGTCCCTTGGAGACCCTTGGCAACCGCTTTTGTAAATCTAGCAGCTCCTTGGAAACTCTTGTTGTGTAAAATCAAAATCACCTTATGCTCAGTGGAAATTGATATACTTGGAGTAGCTGAATGCAAATGTAGGAAAACAATCTTCCTCACAGCCCTCCAAGTGTCGCTGTGAAGCGGAACCATCAATCTTTTTCAGCCAGCCATGAAGATGAAATGGTACCACATGTATCTATGCACTGTCAGGTATTGCTGCTTCCTCTTGAAGGCTTAAAGGCTGCTATGAGCACTTGAAAAGGGAGTTCTGAATAATAAACCATAGATAGTCTCCATTTGCTTGTATTTGAAAAAACAGCAAAATCCTTCCTGTACTCCTTAGAGGACCTAGATGCCAGGGCCAGATTCACAACTAGTAAAAATTACTGTTGATCCATTCAAGTCACTGACCTTTCCAAGGTAAGCATCTGGCTCATTTTCCTGCTGTTTTCTTCAGAAATATTCATTCTTATTCCCTTCTCAACTACACATGCTTATTATTGAAACATTATCGTATTCAATCCAGCAACCATTCTACATGCCAGAGTTTTTGGGGTTTTTGGCACGATAAGGCAGGGGGCGGCAGCTGAATTTCTTATCAGACCTGCACTCTTAAAATCTATTCAGCTACGGGGTGTTAATCGTTACTTTATAATCACTCAATTCCAATTTAGTACAGTAAACAAGGTAGATTTACAGAATGTTGTACACTAGATGCTACACAAGACCTTAGCAATCAGCAGCAGCTTTCTGATTCAGTGGAGTTCAACCAAGAAAAGTCACCTAAGGGATACATGGAAGTCGATACATTTGGTAACCTAGATGGTTTTCCATAGAATGACAGCAGCAGATTCCCCGTCCTTCACGTGCGTTTGTTATCTAGCCCCTCAAACACTACTTTGTTCAGAAAAGATGTAAGTTGAAAAGATATCGTGCTATAAACTCAGTCCCTGCCTTTATCAAATTTAGCACCGTTTTGTCATTGAAAATTCCTAGGGGCAATGCAATAGACAGACATCAACACCATAAAGCACCGCAAAGAGTAAGCATATTCACTGGCATTCTTCATGGGCACTTCCAGCCAGGCTGCTCTATGTATTTACAGACATACATACATGTGCCTGTACTTAAAAGCTGAGTTAAAAGCTTTAAAAGCTTTACTTAAAAGCTTTACTTAAAGCTTTACTTAAAAGCTTTAAAATTATGATAGTACCAGGACAGTACCAGATAGTCTAAGGACAAACAAGGGACAATCAATAACTGTGCCACTGCTAGATGTTCGTTCAGAACCATATTACCATCTTGTTATGGTGACAAGCCATTTCCAGCTGGGTGCACAGCATAGGCCAAAACAAAAGTTACAACTGACAAATTCAGTTCCAGTCTGTTCACTTTTATCCTAACTGAAGCACTTTCTACTCCAAGCAATCATCTTAAACACCATCAAATGACAGCAGGAGCGTAACTGATAGTAGGAAAAGGCAAGAACTGTAGACTACACACACACACACACACATACATATACACAAACACACAGTGTGATGTGTGTGTATTTGTATGTATACATACACACACATAGGCAAACCTCACCGGCTAATCCCTGGACACCTGGCAGAAGGTCCAAGTCTTCATTCACATGGCAGTGGCACAGGGCACCACTCAAACTAGGTGCAGCAGGAAGGGCTTAGCCAAACTGGTGGGTGGGTGACACCACTGCAGTCAGGTTTCACTAGGCGGGAGTCTTACTAATATCTAAGGCAATGTCTGATGTCCAAGTTCACTAATCAGTTCACTTACTAAATTCAACATGTATTTTGTTTCAAAAAAGACTAAGGATTTCACCCACGAATTACTACATAATCCCAGAAAATGTTAAAGGGTTACAAAAGAAATGACAAACTAATGGTTTAAATTAAACATATCAGAATGCAGTGCCACTAGTCCCTTACTATGTTTAAGTGGTCTAAAATGTAACTGTCTATACATTACAAAGCAGGCATCTTGGTTTTAAACAGGCATCTTAGATGATATCTCAGTTTGCCTTGGCTGTACCAGAAAAAAACCCAGAACAGCTGATCCTGTACAATCAGTTTTTTGAATTGGCAGTAAAACTAGGTACTCTGCTAGGATGTGGTGGTAGGATCTAAAACCAGGAATAGTAGTCCAGAAAAAATGGAAATAGTAGTCTAGAATGAACAGAATGGATATCTGAGCACCCCATTTGAGATGACCCGTACTATAAGGAAGAAAATTTTTACAATTTACACTGGCACAGGTTGCCCAGAGAGGTGGTAGATGCCCCATCCCTGGGAACATTCAAGGTCAGGTTGGACAGGGCTCTGAGCACCCTGATCTAGTTGAAGATGTCCCTGCCCATGGCACGGGGGTTGGACTAGATGGCCTTTAAAGGTCCCTTCCAACCCAAACTATTCTATGATTCTACGATGAACAAAGTCACACAACCCGGCAAATGATGCCCAGAGGGCACAATAGCCTAGCATTTCTAAATATGTTCTCTCAGACACAGTTCTGACAAATAACACCTCACATATATTTTAAGTTACTCATCTCTCCCTCGAGATAAGTATCTTACTAGAGCAGACCCAGAAAACCTCACAGAAAAACTCACAGTTCCTAAAGTTCTGATACTTCTAAGGTAGATTCAGACAACACCCAGAGATTCAAACAGCATGAGGTAGGTATAAAACAATATAAATCATCTCCAAAAACCTTGTAATATCAATAATTACACAGTATCTTCTCTAACAGGAGGTTTTCCAGGGATTAAAAAAGATAAAAAAAAAGGCAGAGACCTTCCAATAAATGTCAGGTGTCAACAGGATGTTTTTTTGTTGTTGGGTTTTTTTAACGGCTGCCAGAAATTTGTGTTCTGACACAAACTCCTCATAGTGAAAAATTTGGGAAAGCAGATCTAAGAAAAAATTTAAAGGGTATGTATCCCCACATATAACCTGGGAGGAGGGGAGCAGTAGGTTTGATTCAGTAACATCAGCACTGGGGAAGCTGTGACTTTTACCATTAGAGAGAGAACAAGTGGCCAATTGCTAGCAATCCTGCTGAAGGCAAGCAAGAGTGTTCTGGCATCACCCTTCCCAGGGGGGTAAAGCTAGAAGGACAGCTTTAATTTGTATTATCTCATCTGCACAATCATCCTGAGCATTACTGGACTCAGCTGCCTTTCACTGAGGAACAGTGGCCTAGAGATCTCATCTGAGTAAAGGCAGCAGGATCCTGAAGCAGAATATGAGCCCCTGTTGAGATCACATGCCAGGGCTTACCTGCAGTGAAGCAGCGCTTCACTAAGTAAACCACTGATAGACCTTTGCTGGTCTATCTGGTGAAGATCTGGGCTATTGGGACAATTACTAGAGTTTCTCTGTTGTTATTCCAGGACCCAGAAAACTTGGGCTGCAGAATTACAGCAAAACCAGTCCTGCTTCATTCATTTTTATGCAAGATCGCAGACAATTTTAGCAGCCCACTAGTACTACGCTAACCTGGTAGACCCTGCCACTCTGAAAGGTGTGATTTTCATACATTTAAAGAAAAAAGAAGCTCCAATCTCGTTCACACAGAATTCCTCCAAATTAAAACCTGCATGTTTTACCTTCCCCCAGCTTGGTGAAATGACCAATACTGCACTCATCCTCTTGGCTGTCAATGAGTGTGGTATTTCTTAATCACAATATTTTGCACAGCTATGCCATTAATTAGATTCGCAAGCTGGAACAAAAATGAACTTTTCAGTGGCATACCAACACGAGCAATGAAGAGGTACACTGTGGAACTGTGATACTGTGTAGGTGTCCAGGTGACGAGCCACTGTACGAAACATTATATAGGTGAAGGTTCAGTTTCCTAAGGCCTTCTATTGTCACTTTTAACTCGGGGCACTCACCCGTAGTGCCTCAGTTCTAATACTTCATTAACTCCAATTTAACACAACAGTTAGGACACTGTCAACTCAACAAGAAAAGGCTGCAAACCTAACTATACTCTCAAGTAGTTCTGACCCCTTCTTCTCCCCTCACATGTAAAAGTCAACTTTTTTCAAATTAGCAAAATCTCTCTGGATTTAGTCCAGCTGACAAGCTTCTCTCACTTGCTAGGTGGAATACAGGGCACAAAATTTATAAGGAATTCAAGAAATCTTGCAATCAATATGCAGCACAGATCTCTGCACTACAGCAGTTACATTATCTTGTGTGGCACATGCACTGTTCCCATGGCAACCAGCATCCTTCATCCAACTCCATTATTACGGCTATTTGAGGCTTTCAGAATCTCTGGTGCCCAAGCCATGGCTCAGAGCTACTTTGTGCTAATAAGCCTCGAGAATAAATACAAGAAGAAAATACAGCAAACTCAGTTTTGGTAATCTATAAGCAACATGGAAAGCAAGAAGTGGCATGGGAAATACAATTCAATCAGCTAAGGGGAAGCGACTCTTACATAACAGTCTTCATTAAGCGAGACGAACATCATGCAAATTCACTATAGCCTTTTAATTCCAGAAAAATTAACAGTCAGCTCAGTAAGTTTGTTGATGAAGAATGGCTTTGTAATAGGTATGAGGAAACAAAAATCTTACTGTACATCTATTGCAATATTAATTTCTCTATCATTGATATAAAATATATCTTTATTTATAAAAAGGACTGAGTTTGTAACTATCTGCAGAACAGTTCAAGAAAACAATTTGATTTTTACCTTTTTATGATGTTCAATATTAAAGTTTTAAAGGGCTATTATAAAAATCTACAATCTTTATAGTATAATCTGTATTTGGTTTATATAAATTGTCCCTAGATACTTTAAGTAAGCTTTCTCTATCAATACCATCTTTTTTTTTTTTTTTGGCATTTAAGCATTTCCACATCAAAGCATTATAGCAACCTCATTATGCTTTGCACAGCTTAATACAAAGTTTCTCTTAGTCACCAACCAGGGTATTTCAGACAGAAAATAAATAACCTAATTTATTAAAACGACCCTTGACAAATCATCCCTAAGTTGCTAACTAGAGGTTTTATCCCTGTGAAATACACAGGGGTCAGTAGGAACAGAAATGCTTTGAAGTTGGAGGGTTTGAAGGCTCTTAAAAAGAAATGTTAAAATAAATAAAGAAGGCACTACACTAGAAAATGCCCTTACAATTGACAAAGGAGACTGACAGGCTGCTGAATCCAGCTGATCTTTAGCTACACTTAAGCTTAATTGTGCTCAGCAGCTGTTCAGAAAGAACAGCAATTCTTTAAGTGTCTTGAACACCATCTATCCTCAGCTACGCTGGCCACATTCAGTGTCAGGTCAGGTGTTTCCATTGCTGTTGAAGGTAAGCAAGGTCAAAAGCAAGGTCAGTCTTCAAGAACAGACCCGTCAGGGAGATGAATGAAGCCAGCTGGTGCCACTCTCAACCCCCCAGCCATTCACAGAGCATCCAGATCAACAAAGCCCAGTTTCACGTGGCCTCTATGAACAGCTGGAACAGCAGGTCTCACGAAGCTTGCTGAAGGAGGAGTCTTTCTCCCTTCCACTGCTGCCACACTCCAGCTCCAAAGCAAACGCTGCGCCCCAAACTAGAGCGCAGGAGGGCCTCTGGCAGGTCCTCTTCTTTTGGGCTCGAGAGCGGTAGTTCAGGGAGAGTAACTGATGTTACACTTGAAGTATGATTTTCAAGCATAAGTGATAAATATTTAAATATTAGGTTCTACAGAAAATAAGAGAAAAGAACCTTTCTACCGCTGGTAAATGAGCATGCTAAGCATTGTGGAAAAGTAAGTAAAACATTACTTGTTCACAGCCATTGTCATCATTATGTGTACGTGGTGCTGTTTGCAACCCGAAAGCCTCCTGACCTGCTCGTGCCCTCACCTCGCTGTTCCTGCAGCTAGCAGTGTTTTATCAGCTCTGTGCCTCGCACCAGTCTCCAGGCTGATGCTGCCTGTCCAGATAGGTGAACTCATTTCAGGAAAGTGAAGAAAGCATGATTACTATCTGAGAATGTAACTTCCATAAGATTTAAGTGTCTTTACATTTCAGGCTGAAGGCACGCTGCTATTCAACTCTAGGATGGATTTTGAATTCTGCTCATGTTTGACAGCTAGTGAAATCAATGGAATTAAATTCAAGTCATTTGTACCACTTAAGCCCACAAAGAAGCTTAACATATTTAATCATATAGCTTTCTGCTATTAAATAGTTTGCAAGAGGAAAAGGAATGGAATTTTCCATGTACGCCTTCCCTTTGGAACCTGCATAACAAGTTTGCATAACTCTAATTTTCTTGCTCATGAGATTGAAAAACTGTGTTTTCACAGAGAAGGTATGGAGAGATGATCCAGGAAAGTTTAAACTGCTCTTCCTTTTTTGTGCTTCAACTAAGGGATGGCTGCTTACTTCCAGTTGAAATGCAGGTTCTGCATCACCCTCCTATACGTAGGTTACTAAGACGGGACACTAAGAAGGGATACTAAGATGGGACTGCTAGGTGAAGCAAACCAGTAGACGCAGCTGAGGGAGATGACATTGTGTTACCCTGAAACCCATCTGCTAAGCTAGAAAGGATCTATCACACAAGAGCAGCAAGATCCTTGAGGAATGATATTCTTTCAGAAATATCAAAACCCAGTTCAAATAATCCCAGTTAATTTTAATTTCGGAAGGTTAGATAGTGCTCAGAATTTTCTCTAATTGCATATTCCTCAGAATAGACTCCTCTGGTTGCTCTGTAATCAAATCATAATTAAAGCATCTGTGTCATTTTATCTATCCCTTCCTGCTATTTGTAGCATTTACAGAAGGCATGCAAAATTTCCAGCATCAAGGCTCATCATCAGAGCAATAACAGGGATTTGTGCTAGTGTGACTGTCAGAGTGTCTCCTTAGGCTTTAATTAGCCTTTAAAAACAATTGAGGAAGAGAAGAATACTAAACAGTGCCCCCCTTGTATCCACAACTGGAGGCCATGTTTTATTCCTGTGAGACTTGTTTTTAAAACAGTTGCCTCATTTCATCTCAGCTTCACTGAGAAAACAGTCATACAGTGGGGAAACAGTTGCCGTAGCCTGAAATTAAGAGGTATGTTAAACAGCAATATCACCTTGATAGAGAAAAATATTTTCTCTTTGAGCACTGTATTAGTTGTCAGACTGAGTCTCCACTACATTTCAGCCAGGAAAAAAAAAACAAACGAAAAACAACCAACAAGCAAACCCATTCCCCTGAGCTGTATCACTGAATCCCCAAATTAACTAATTCTAGGGTTCAGACTGGTGAAGAGTTGGTGGTATGTGCCCTTTACCTTCAAGGGCATACTGTAAGTCGCATTTCAGAAGAAAGGTGATTGCACAAACTGTGCAAACTCTCCCCCTCCCCTCCAAAACTCACTACTCAGAAGTGATGAAAATGCTGAGCAAATATCTCAGGGAAAACAGTTTGCATCTTGAGCTTAGTTTTATCTATTTTGCATCAGAGGGAGAAGAAAAAAAAGAAAAGAAATCAGAATTTCTTGCACAAGCAGAATTCAAGATCAGATTGGGACAATTTACCTATGAATTTTTAGTTTGTATTGAAAGCAATACATTGATTGGTAACTGAAAGCATATATTTTTCAAATGAAAATTTTGTGATGTATTTATTCACCACCGACATGACTTTTTCTTCCTTTCTTCTGCCCTAAATTTTAGTCTTACTACACGATTTTGTAAAGTTACAGAATGAACCTCAACTGTGTAGGCATTGCCTGATAAGCATATGAATACAATTGGTGTCAAAAGTACTGATTTTTCACTGTATGCTTTTCATTATAACTATCACTATTATCACTCTAATTAAACATTAAAATTGTTATTTTACACAGAAAAGATTCAATTTACACAAATATTGTTCTAAGACAGCGCTTCAGACTAAAATCAGCATTAAGTTTGCTAACAACATATCACATCTTTTAAAATATAAAGATCAAAACTGGAATAAAATCAAATTTTTCCAGCTTAACAAATCACTCTATTAATCATTCTTAAATAACTTCTAATTTTGGATGATGAATTCTTTCAGAAATGATTTTCAGTGGAAAAGTGATTTTGGAATAATTGATACCTAAATGCATTAATTTAAGTCTTAAATAGAAAGCCTTTTCGTATCTAATAGATAATGTTAGCCACCAGTGTGTAAGGCCACATCTGGATTTGATTTTATTTCTTTTAGGTGGTTGTTGTTGTTTTTGTATTTTGTTTGTTTGTTTTTTAAACCGACAACAGTGGCACATCAGAATTCCTACAGAGTAAGACAAACACAGATTACTCAAAGCACTGCATCAATTACAGCTGAAGTCAAAGGACTTGTACCTGTTACACCTTGTGGGTTCCCTGTAACCCACAGGGTTCTTTTGTAACAAAGAGCTGTCATTAATCCAATACAAAGCAGAACTATTGTTAAAAGAGTGGCATTTTCTGCACATTTAAGTCTGATCAGAGTAGCAACACGGAAATACCAGAATGTACATGTAAATGGTTTGGGTCTGTTTCCTTGGGGTAAAGCCAAAGCGTGACCTCTCATGCTAATGTTGTTGCAACTACACTAGTGCAACTGCCAGCAGCATTTAGTCCTTGGTTTGCAGATTACATCAGCTCTATTGTGGACATGGTTAGCGTCTTCTGTGTTCACAAGCTTGCATGTTGGCCGGATCTTGAACAATTAAAATTATTGCAAAATACATTTGTGCAAAAATAAAAAAAACAAAGGGTTTCTTGGAAAGTAGCAATTTGTTGTTCATGTTACACTGTGTGACTTTTCTTCTTCAAATTCCTTCGTAACGGAAAGGAAGGTAGAGTACATATAAAAAAATACATTTTTAAATTATTTTACTTCCTAGTATATGAGGGACCAAATCCTGCCTGCATTCTGAAAATAGCACTCTTTATGCAGCTGGCAGATTTTTTTTCATCAGTAAAGGAGATCCAGGTGTAGATGAATTTGCTTATCAGGTTACCTTCCAATCTGATTGAACAAAACACATTTCAAATATCCAACTGCCAGCGTTGCCCTTATAAAAGGCTCACACAAGTGGCCTGAAAAAGTCTCAGATTTTACAGATATTATTTTCCCCTTAAAAATCTAAATAAAAAAAAGTAAATCCAATAATCCACTTGGTATTTCATCCTATTCTCACACAGAGCTTATGACAAAAGCAGAAGTTGGAGCTGAAATACTGGCTATCCTCACACTGGCAGTCAAAGGACATGCTTCTGGAGGCAGGGGAACAAAACACCTCAGTTGCTAGAAGTTCTGAAGCATATCACTTGGGTTTTTTTAAGCCAGATACCAGATAATTCACCTGTGATCTGAACGCAGCTTAGACTTGCAGTAGATAATACAAGTCTAAAGACTGCATTCCTTATTGCTATTTGTACAACAAAAGACTGTTGCCTTGTCCGTTGTTTTACTGAGCCACTGCAACAACTGACTTTGTCTTTTACATGAGATCTGTCACGACTGTGAAAGTGTTCGCTGTCTTTCTCTGTTTGGCCACATCTGCGCTGTCATCGCTTGTTCAAAGAGGTCAGGACTGCAGAATCAACCTTCCATCACAAGCATTCAGAAAGGCTTTGAGGTGCACTGCTTTCTGCATTTTATGTAACCAAATGTGTCACCATATTAAAAGCACAACCATGCAAATGTCACAGATGACCATCTAACATGCAGTTGAAAGGCACAGATGTGTCCCCAAGTCCACATTCATTTTTCGTTTCCAACATTCAAGGCAAGCATGAGTTAGAAAAAATCATGGCAAGTAGAAAATCCTAAGATAACTTGAAAAGAAATTGTCATCAAGGATTCTCTTCAGAGATAATTTTTTTTTTTTTTCCAAATCACTTGTTCGTAGTTGAGTCATCCCAGAAAGCATCTAAAACATGGAAATTTGTCACGGCATATAGGATCATGAGTGCAGAATTCTTGCAGATTATTTAGAAATTTCCTTTTTGCATCCATAGCTTGGATTGCACTTACATGGTGAATAGATTCAAACATACAGTCAAAAGCCTTTTCCCCCAATACCTTCCTATTTTGCTTGTTCCCAGTCCTCATGTTCAATTACTACTCTATTATACTTAATAGTGCCATCAATGCTGCAGTACTTTAGCAATAATAGAAGCATCACATCAGCAGTCAGTATCTTCAGCAAATACATTAACCACCAACTCGCCCATGCTAACAAATCATTATTTACTTTTGAAATGCATTTTAGCAACCCACGATATTCATAAATCAAGTGAGATTGGTGTGTGCAGCCTCTGAGGGTTATAAAAGACAGACTCAGCTTTTAACTTTACCAAATGAAATTACATGTTCAATAAAGCAGACATGAAAATTGCTTCATTTCTCCTTTTTCCACATGCATATGAAACAGTAAGATTTACACACATAAAATACACAAAGCCCTGTCTAGAATATTTCAGACTCACTGGGTATGAAGAAATTCATGATCACAAAACAACTATTTATCGTGAAAATAATTGCCTAAAATTTATGCAGACCCATGCTCATATTAACACACGATAAAAATAAACTGTAAAAACTAGCAGTCCATGCTGATCATCACCAAATGACATCATTTGTACCTTTAACCTCAGAAGAAGCAAAAAACGTCAATTTCTTACACATTCTATAAACTCCAAAGATTTAGAACTGTCTTACAAGGAGTTCCCTACGATGCCAGTGTTGATATTAAAATGCTTCAAACTTATCAATGGTTAAATTATGCTACCTAGCTAGGGAAAAAAAAAAAAAATTGAGCTGTCAATTCTTAACACAGTATTAACATGGCAATTTCTGACAGATTTCATCCATTTACCATTAGGACTGAAATTTATTTTGGCAACCGAAGGACTGTTGTTTTATCTGTTATGTTTATCTGCTTATGTTTTATCTGTTCCCCCTGCCCCACCTAAAGTATTTAGATTCACACACTTTAAATGACTTGATCCTCAACAGTGCTGAAGTTCCACATACCCAATTAAAGTCAATTTGAACTGCTCAAGCTGAGTGTCTTTGAAATTCAAGTCACTTTCACACCTGCACGCGAATTTAATAACTCCAAGTTTTAAATCACTGCCCTTCATATCTAGATCTCCACGTTTAAAACATAAGCTGCCAAGTTCCTCAGATTTTGAAGAGACCAGGATCAGCCACTGTCACTTTAATGTTCCACCTCGTCTCCAAAAGGACCGTCTTTTTACTAGAGCTCAGTCTGATTCATTGGAATTTGCCAGGCAGGTCAGGAAATCCCCTGAAGCAAAGGAAGAATACTAAGGAGATGGGACATGTATATCAAATCTCATTACTGTTCTCTTATGAGAATCAATCAAGTGAAAGGACGTGATGATGTCATTATGACATCATTTACTTTGGGATTAGAAATTCATAGCTACTTAGCAACCAGAGCTGTCCAATACAGAAGTAAGAGATCCAGTGGAAGATGTTATCATCTGACCCATTTACTGCAAGATAAATATTTCTCAATTCTTGTTTCAAGACTTTAAGACATACAATAACTTAAGAACCCCATTGTTTCAAGTACAGAATATTAGAAATTTAGAAATAAAACATTCTCTCTGAACCTTTTTTACTAACATCCATAACAGCTAATATGCACATTCCCTCACAGTCGTCTTCCTTTTCACCTTCTCATATATCTAAACCCTGAAAATGCAAAAAGAAAAAGCTTGTGCCAAACAGACTTTATTAAGAACTACAATCTCTATCAGAAACTCAAACCTCATATAGTCAAGGGAGACTAATATAATTGCATAAGAATGCAAGCTTAGAAAGCATGTTTATTTCAATCAACTAAGCTGAAAACATCCAGTTGATGAGCTCCAGTATCTGTCAGAAATTCCAGCAAAAAAAAAAAAAAAAAAAAAAGCTTTGTGCATGAAAAAAGAATTGGTCATGCTACTTCTGTGGCTATTTCTGGGACCTGAAAAGGTTTTGATGCCCGGAATCTATGCCTGACCTGATTTTCTTTAAAGTTCACTCATCTCTGTTGAAAATACAGCTTAAACGAGTTCTAAAGCAACTGAGCAAAGATAATACATGAACTGAAATTATAACTAAATCTTTAAATCCATTATCAACAAGCTAGAAACAGAGCCCTAGACTGACACTTCATGTTTTCAAATCCATGCTCTGCTACAGACTAACAGAGCATTGGAACACATTTAATATTAAACGAAAGAAAATAAAACACTCCACCTTCTGGAAATAACTTTTATTAGGATGAGGCTGTTTAAGATTTCCATTGAAACCAGAGCTCCACGTTCCCCGAGAGAGCCGAGGAATGCCCGGCAGCTCAGGCAGACCTCCGCTCTCCCTTCTTCATTTAGAGAGGTACCTGTGCCTTTATAAACGCACACGCGGATAGAGGAAGGCTTAACAGATCCCAGCAGCGACTGCCCGTGCATTTGACAGAAACCAAGTGTCACCGCAAGCCCCCACCAGCGCGACGGCAACAGGCGACCGCCCGCGGCCGTTTCCCGGGCGATTTACCTCAGCGGCTCCCGCGGTCGCCCCCAACCCCTCCGCGGGGCCGTCTCCCCTCTCCCCACAGGGCTCCGCCGCGGGGCCGTCGCCCCTCTCCCCACAGGGCTCCGCCGCCCTCCGAGGAGACGCCGCTGGCGCCGCCTCAGCCTCCTTCCCCCGAGGCGGCTGCGTCCCGCGCTGCCGGCAGCTACCCGCCCGCCCGCGGAAGGGCGCGGGGCACCGCGGTGTCCCCCCGCAGGGCGGGAGAGCGCCGCCCGCCTCGCCTCAGGGTGCCGCGGCGGCCGCGGACCGGGCACGGAAAAGGACTGAAGTTTGCGTTCAAACGCGCACACCTTACCTGCCGCCGCGGCGGCGGCGGCGGAGGAGGAGGAAGAAGAAGAGCTGCCGTTGCCGCCGCCAACCGGGCCGAGCCACCGGCGCTGCCCTCCCCGAGCGATAGTAATGTTCATTTAAAGCTCGGCGCCCGCCGCTCCGCCGCGCCCTCCCCACGCAGCAGCGGCCGCGCAGCAGCGGGGCCGGGCGCGCGCCGCCCCGCCCCGCCCCCAGCCCGCCCCTGAGGAGCGGGACCGTCGGCGGGGCGCGGAGGCGGCGGACGGCGCCGGCGGCTCCCCCTCAGGCCTGGCCCGCCTCGCCTGGCCGCAGGCCGAGATCCCATCGCTCTGCGTGGAGGCGACACCTCTTACCAACTCAGCCGTTCCCCCTCGTCCGTCTCCGGGGAGGCTCCAAGACCCTGTCAGGCAGACCCGTGCCGGAGATCCGTTCCCTTGAGCAGTTTGGCGATTGCCAGTTTCCCCTCGGCCCAAATTAACAGAAGTTGAACAAAGAAGTTAAGAACGGCAAGTCTGGGGAGCTACTAGAAAAACTAACAGTTTTCTGACCGAGTTTGAGTGGCGCATGTTTCCAAGTGGAAGGTTATCTCAAACAGGAAAGCTTAGAACTGTGCTTTTAAAGTGCTGAAACGTAGGTACGTTTCCAAACTTCCTCAAAAATGTCTATATGTAGGAAAAGAAATGGTCAGAATCGCCCATTTCCTGGGGTACTTTTCAGTTTGCCGTGTTCTCAGTGTAAGATGTCCAGTCAGAAACCCCTGGCCGTCTCGCTCTAGAGGGCACATTCCCCAGCAGAGGCTGGAGCGGGGTGAGCTCACCACAGTGGTGACAGGTCGGAGCAACGCTGCCTTGTCGCATGGCATGCAGTGTTTCACCAAGGACAGCCGCATCCCAGGTATCTGATGAACGTTAACAGCTAGAAGAAAAAACATTGGCGCCTTTGACTTCCCAGGTGACTCTCTGAAATGAGTGAATGGCAGTGACGACTGGCCAGAGGATTGAACAAAAAGAACACCTTCTAGAGAGTTTTTCAAGGTAAGCTGGTTTCTCTTGCGGCAGGATTAAAGTAGCCATCACCAAAGTAGAAGAGTCAGTCCCATGTCTTGGCCTGTACATTTCACTTCATTAAAACACAGCCTCTGTTGTTTAGAAGATGAAGTAACATTCACAACCTCTGATAACATCTGTTATCTTATAATACACAAAATTGGTAACAAAACCAACAATTTGCATTGCACTGTCACACACTTGTCAAGTCGGGAAGACCTCGCTTCCTTTTCCTCCCAAGCAGGTCTGGAGGGTGTTTTTTGGCTATCGTTTACCCCGTGGGTGGATTATGAACCCACCCCAAATACGTTGCTCTATGTGAATTCAAGGATGATGTGTAAACTAATGTTTAACATATGATAATCATGCAGCAATAGAAATATAAACACTGATATTTATTACTAGGACATGCAGATAGAGAGGATACAACTCCTAAAATTGGCTAATTACCATTTTGAAACCCAGCTAATTGTACAGGGGTTGCCAGATTGCTCCAAATCTTCAATGACTTGTGTGTGAGTTTTAATGTGGAAAACATGTTAGCAGAGTTTAACACTGTTGCCCATTAATTACAAGGAGTATTTATGCTGAGACTAATAATTGGATTGTCCTGTAATTCGCCATAATAATCAGGAATTTTCTTTGCCCATGTGGTTTGAAAAGGTAATAGCTAAAGATACTCTAGTTGTCTAATTTATACAGTGTCAATGAATAACTACTGCTCTGGCATCTCTACTATTACTTCAGGGTTATAGATTTTGCTACTGATTAGCACTTGATTAGCCCTTGTCTTCATCATAGTCCCATTGTCCTTGTGTTTAGGCTAAGTATTGGTTCTGATTGCCTTGGCTTTTTAAAAATATAGGATATATTCAGTTATTGAGACCGGTTCCCAGAGTAGTACTAACTGACTATTCAGTTCACTTGAGGCTGGATCTTAAACAGGAGAGCTACCTTTCTCTGGGCATGGATGTGCAATGAGTACGGAAGAGGCCACAGCCCTCCCCACACCATTGGCATTGTCTGGTAAGACACCTGTGGGTTTCCTGCCACGTTGTGGCCGTGTGACTGTCAAGGTTTCCTCTGCACTGGTTACAATGCAGTAGGGTCGGCTGTCTTTTGCCTCCATGACAATTTGCGTTGGTAAGGTCAAAACTACCATCTAAAAAGTAGCCACATAAACTAACCATCTGCAGCTGCGGGTAAAAGATTTTGTACCACTTCTCCTCACATTTTTGAATGAGGTGCTTTAGCCTAGATATGTTTCTTTTTACTTGAAATCTCCAATTTTGCAGAGTAACTCAACATTAAGAGAATAAATTCTGTGGCAAATTCCATTAATAGCCAACACTGTGCAGCACAAACCCTAGCACAGTGGTTCCCAAATTGTTGCTCATGAGGTGCTGGTCACTGCGTGTGATCTACATTTCAGCAGTGCACCTGTATTAAGACAGTAAATTTCAAGATCACCTCAATTCAGTTTGATCTGATTATGGTCCATGAGAGATTTGGAAAGTTAAAATTACGCTTCTGATCCAATATGCTTGGAAATTGGTGCTGTAGTATCACAGAGCCAAAATGCTAACCCATCCTTCCTTCCTTCCTTCCTTCCTTCCTTCCTTCCCAGCCTTCCTACCTACAGCTTCTTCCTGACTGCATCCCTTAAAAGAAAGAAGTCTGTGATTTGTTTTGGAGGCAGTGTCATATATTCCCTAACTATTTAAGCTTTAGCTGCTAGGAGAGCTGTGACAGGGTCCAGTGGAAAGTTCTACTTAAAATTGGATGTCATGCTACCGTTCATTGACTTGAAAAAGATCTGCTACTGTTCCATCATAACTCGGAGATTTGCGGGGCTGCAGTTATACTGACTTACAAGGCATGCAGATGTGTCCAAGCTAACTCTAAACTAAAAGCCATGAGAATACAGCACAGGCTGCACAAGCTTGTGGTGCTCTTGACACTTCTACTGCTTTTGGTACCTACACATAAAGATCTCTGTTGTCCATTGAACTTGCTGAGTATCTGATTTTTAATGCTGTTGTATGCTGCAGGATTCCTTACAAACATATAAGAAAAGGGAGCTCCTGTTTAAAGAAGCTCCTGTGAGGGAGGAAAGCTATGGTTTTCCCCGAGTTTCCCACAGATTATTTATAAATGTGCTAGGCTTCGCCTGCTGTGTTGGCAAGCTGATGACTCAGAAGCACGTATCTAGTGAAATTTGTTGAATGCATGGTTCCTGGATGCACAGACCTGTCTCCCTAGGGGTGTGACTGTGCCGTGACTCCCCTGAAGGACATATTGGGTGGGCATGGGCATGGGCTTGGCTGCATGTGCTAATGCAGGCATCTCTGGGAGAAAGAAGGGCGTAAGTCTGGAGCGTCCCACTGTCTAGTTGGTTCTGAGAAGAGACCTAAGATTTACGTGTGGGACAAGCTTGCCAATGGGACTGAACTGTCACTTCCAGGAATTTAGTGTAACCTGGCTAATCTGTAGAGTCTAACAGTGTGCGTTTAGCAAGAAATGTTACTGAGGCACTGTCTTAGGAATCTAAGAAAGGCGATATTAGGGGTTTGAGGGCTGAAACCCTAAATGTGACAGTTCAGTTGAGGAAACTGAAAATGAGTGTAAACTGGAAGCTGTTTCTGTTTTGGCAGGTTTAAGAACTATTGCTGTTGCTGTGTTTGCACCAGTTTTAATACTGCTAAACCTTACAAGCTACAGTGCTGTATTTTTAATGCTGTTCTAGATGACACGATAAACAGACTGTTGCTCTGATCATTCTATTTGTCAACTGCTTAAACAATTCCAGAGTGTAATCTTTCCAAAAGGTAGCATTTATACCGCTGTTTTTTTGCCAAAAGGAGAATACAGCCCCATGGTCAGTGTTGGGTTTTTTTTAGTTTTTGCTTTTTGTTCGTTTGATATTGCAGCTTTTGATGGTTAGATATCAGATAGGAACTAACTCACAGCAAATAAAGATTGTGCGCTGAGTAATGTACCATATTCAAGCACCATATCCTGCAGTAGCAATTAGCCTTTTTTTGCCAATAACTTGCTAAATTGTCAAGGCTTGTGGTCATTACCCTTTTGGTTATAAGTCATCAAATCTCAAAAGCTCAGCAAGTTTATGGCTAGCCAGGACTTGGATAAGAAATGTAATCACACAGGTGCTGCACAGTGTGACATTACTTACTGAGCAGAAAGGTGCTTGTATGGAGTGTTGGAAATGGATCAGCTGAATCTTAATGTTCTGGCTAGCATTTTTCATGCAAGATCCCATAGCATTCTATCTGTACTAGCTAATATAAGACTAACTCATATTTCCCTCACCCAGTTCCTATCTGAGTAATAATTGCTAAGTATTCCCCAGTGTTTCAGTGGACTTTTTCAGAGAGTCTTTACTTCTTGCCCTTTTCTCATTGCACAGAGCAGTGTGTTCTGATGTGCAGGTGCTATGTTCCTTCTTGGAAGTGGCTGCATTGCAGAGGTTAACCAATGTCCACCCTGATTTGAACTCAATTGCATGAGTATAATTAAGCACAGCATTTGGCCAACTTTTTATCAAGAGCTCTTGGAGCCTTTGGGATGAAATATGCTATTATGATTATAATTTGCTATTAATTATGTGTTGATTAAAACCAGCAGGAATGTGTGTCACTACGAAAGCTACCCATATCACTCTTTTCACGGGGTCAAACAGCAATGAAAACTTTATATTGCTTCAGCAAACTTGGTTTTGATTTGGAAGTATTTAGCTGTTACAATTTAACTTGTGCTTCTCATGCCTTATCTTATTCAAGAATGAAGTGGAGGAAAATAAAACGTCTTGCTGCCATTTTTCAGTAAGTTGCTGTCCAAGCTGCAATGCATTTCTGACCTGCCAAGTCAATATCGGGCAATTAATAGTCACTGTCTGTTTGAAGGATCCTCAAGCACAAATGACAATACTGAGACTGATCAGCATCACCTCAGCTGTTAAGGTGACAGTAAGGGATACAGCAACCAGATGTAACAAAGGAAAGGACGTAGTTATTTTTTAAAGCTTCTTGGCCAAACTTCCCCAGGCAGTGCTGTGGAGATTGCTGTCTTGAAGTATCTCCACCAACAGCAACCTCTGGGTTGTGAGTGTTGGCTTTGGGAGGACCAAAGGCAGCTTCTGCAAGCTTGGACAGTTTGGAGCCTGATCCAAAGTACCCTGAACTCAGTGGAAAAAAGTTTCTCATTGACTTTGACGATGGTCTTTGGAGCAGGTCCCTGATAATAATTGCATTGGAGCCTAGCCATGGTGATTGCTATTAGAGCTAGGATTTGGCCTTGACATGATGGTAAATAATCTAATGATTATTATAGCACTTATTTTTGCATTTCTATAGCATTAAAAGGCATTCATAATGTTTCGTTATATTTTTACATCTCAAAGAAAGAAAGTTGGCTTGAACTGTGTTTTAAAAAATAGCTTACATCTGTCTTGGCTCTCAAGAGCAGTTATTGGACTTTGGTAACATCTGGAAGGGAAAGAAAACTATTGCATACAAGGACAGATACTAAGTATAGCAGGGACAAAAGATTTGAGCCTCTCATCACAGCATTCAAATAAAGGAGAAAAGAGACTATAGAGGGCCTTGTATGGCTGAGGAAGTAGCAAAAGCCAGTTTCATCAGGGACAATAGCTGCGAAGATGGTGGCCATGCCAACATTGCCTGTCATCCAAAAAAGTTTTCAAAATTTCCTCTTCAACACACTGTGCTTCAAATCAAACCTAGCATTAAGACTGATCTTTACAGTTTATTGATATTAGGTAAAGAGAAATTATTTTTAAAATGCAATTAACATTATTTTCATACTGCAAACCATACCAAATTAATCTGGGACTAGCCATGATTTTTTTCCTCCTACCAGAACAGTGTATTGGGCGCTTTTCTGGAAAGAACAGCACCTTGCTGTCTAGGAAGACATCTTCTTGCACAGAAACATGTTATCTCACATAGCCTTGCTACATGGCGATATTTCACATGGCACCAGTACCACTGTGCTGCAACAACACAAATCCTGGGGAGAGAAGCTGGTTCACAGACCGTATGGATGGAACACAGGGTGAACTCACTCCTGTATGTCATGGGAAGAAGAGAGCAGTTCCTCATAGTTTTTTTTTCACCTTGAAACTGCTTTTTAAGTTATCAGTGAACAGCACAAAGGAATTAGTGAGACCTTATACCTTTCTTCTCTGTAGAGGCACACAAAACATATTGCTTGAAGTATATAGTTTTCTGATTGCAAGGCACTTGTGCCAGGAATTGGGCTTGTGCATACAGTTCTAGTCTATAGCAAATAATATTTTTTCTCTTTTTCAAAAAATCTTTCAGAATTGATTGCTTCAGATTTTGAGAACTTGAGAACTCCAAAGGACTTTGTACTCAATTCATTGATCATTGCACTCTTGGGGGTTACAGGATCTTGTCTGTGGTAAATACGCTTAGAAATGCACTAGGTCAATTGAGTGAGTTCCTTTATACCACTTAATTGAATCTCATCAGCATGTTCTCCTGTTTGTGCAACTGATATCTTGCTGCTCTGAAGCAGTGTGACTTGCTGAGCAGAATCTTAAGCTTTGTGTATATATATATTGCTTGGTGTGAATGAGGTTTGGTTTCTCGCTCATACAGAGGGCAAGTAAACCCTGGAAGGATGACTGTATAAGCACCAGATCCATCTTTCACACACTCTTGAACAGGTTTAAAGGGTGCAAGTAGCAACATCACACTTTCCTCTGTCAAGAAGTATGTTCTTCCCTATGAGAGGAAAGTAAACCTCTTCTCATTCTTGTAACACTTCTATGTATCCAAGCCCTCAGTTTATGGTGTACCTTGAAGACGAAGGTACACTTCGTCCAATGCATGACTACTACCTGACAAATCTGCCTCCAGATTTCACACCTCAAGAAGTTAGACATCACTACAGAAAAGAAATCAAGTTCTTCTCTCAATGCATCATCTTTTTTTTTTTTTTTGAGATATGGTAAGGCAGGTGATGCAAAAGCTTATAATCTTTGAGGGTAAATGTAAGAGTTTTTGTTTCAAACTAGTTTGCTGAAAGAATGAGAGCATCACCAAGTACATGTCTATGCATAGGATCTGATTTTCTGAGCCAAGGGGATTTTCTAGGGACTAAATTCAAGGGACTGTGGCACTATTTGGTGGAGCTGTGTGAATAAGAGAAGTGAGAACGAACGTTTCTGTTGCCAGCTCAGAGGGGACAGTCTAGAAAGTGCAAGGTAGATGAAAGCTTGAAAGCAGAACAAGAAATGGAGTCCCTGTTGAGTTCTGTGTTACTCAGAAAAACAAAACTTCTTTCTCTTCAAAGGACAGACTGCTTCAAGGTAATGTCATCCCCCACTTATCTCCTAACAAGCTAGCAACTTAACATAATCACTCATATCGGAATGTTTTAAAAGGAACTTTGAAAACGGAGTCCTCAAATCAGTGAAAGGGAAATCTTTTTCACCAAGGAACACACATATGCTTTGCTGTGTGAAATTGTTGAGGTGAAGAACTGAGTAACATTCAAAGCAATACTACGCAGTCATATGAATGATAAAAATATTCATAGTTATAAAACAAACATACAAATATATATGTTTTGAAAGACATTAAAAACTGTCAGTGATTTAATTTAGGCTTTAAATTTGAATTATCAGGACAAAATCTTCCATGTTGGAAGTTCTGCCATCTTCTTCCGGTAATTGGGTTAACTATTTCTGGATTTGGGGTACTCTCATCCATGTGTCAGGCATTAACATCAGTTCAAAAAATACAAATATTCAAATCTTAACTGTGATTTTAGTATGCAGAGCCATTTACTGGACTTAGTGCCATTTTAGGAGCCTACCAGAATTTTGGATTTTCTCCTGGCACTGTGACTATATTCAATGGTGTGTTTGTAATGACTGTTCAGGATAGTTAGGCAAATTAATTAGTTCTAGCTCAATAGTACAATATTTTCAATATTTTGATGCTTCTTTTTATTACTCTTTCTCTAGTGTGCTTTTTCCTCCAGTAGGATGTTCCAATAACTTCTAAAGTCACCTGAAGAATCTGGATTTCCAGCAGCCACATGTTTCAATGGTGGTGTGCTTTGCAGTTTGACAAAATGTCCTTTTAAATTACCCAGATGGTTTTGGTTTTGTCTCTGAATTGATTTGGCTCCTTCCTCAGTCTTCACACCTAACGCAATAAACATCAAAAGGCAATGGGGACTAGCTCCCTAGGAGCAATACCAGCCTATGGCTACTGCATTGCTGGGAACAGTGCCATGGGAGATGCTGTGGTTCATTTAAAGCAAAACTAGAGAGCCTGGCTGCTGCGGTGCAAGTATTTTTTGTTGTTCCTTTCGCAAGAATAAGAACATTAAGCTCCGGTGCTCTGGCTATATTCCAACCTGGGTAATTATGTTCTGTCTGCCCTGTATTTTCCTTGCAGCTGTAATTGTTCTTCATTTCCTACTGTATTGGTTTTGGCTGACATAGAGTTCATTTTCTTCATAGTACCTGGTACGGTGATGTTTTTTGGATTTGTGACCAAAACAGTTTTGATAACATAGGGATGTTTTAATTATTGCTGAACAGCATCAAGGCCTTTTCTGTTTCTCTCACTTTTCTGTTTCTTAGCCTGCCAGCGAGGAGGCTGGGGGTGCAGAAGAAGCTGGGAGGGGACACAGCTGGGACAGCTGACCCCAACTGACCAAAGGGATATTCCATACCCTGTGACATCATGCTCAGCAATAAAAGCTGAGGGAAAGGAGGAGGAGGGGTGGAAGACATTCGGAGTTATGGCATTTGTCTTCCCAAGTAACTATTATGCATGATGAAGCCTCGCTTTCCTGGAAATGGCTAAACATCTGTTTACCAATGGGAAATAGTGAATGAATTCCTTATTTCGCTTTGCTTGTGCACACAGCTTTTGCTTTACCTATGAAGCTGTCTTTATCTCAACCCATGAATTTTCTCACTTTAGATTGGTAAGCTCCATTGATCCCAGTTTGCCGGGTGGGAATACCACAGCAAAAGTCACAATTCTGAATAAGTGAGGACTGTATGTATTCCACTGTCACTTATGAAGTTTCTGCTTGATTTGTAGTAAATATTAGCTACAGGGGGTTTTGTATTGTTTCTTTTTCTCTCCCCTATGTATGGTCTCTGTATAAAGAAGTCCTATCAAGCAGGATACAGAAAGCACAATAGAGATAAGAGCAGATACTGCCACTTCATGGAGCTTTGTGAGAACAGCTGTCCAGTTAACATGACTTTGAATTTGAGGTTCGATTTAAGTGAGAAAAATCTACAAGGGAGGAAATGAACTTCAGCAGCTGGAAATATATTTTGATTACACTCTGATTAATTTCCTGGGGAGAGGGTGAGACACTATCATTTTGCAAAAATGTGCTAAAGTATTTTTTGTTCTCTTTTGAAGTTTTCAAAGCTGTATCCTTGCAAAGACATTGAAGTCCTCCATAATGAATTTTCAGTTTCAGTTTATTTTGGGGCCTAACTCTAACCCCAAATGTGATATTTGTAGCCCACCAACAAAATATTTTACGAAAAGCCTGGCTATTCTACTGACATTCTTTTCAATTGGCCATGGGTGCCTGATAAATGGGAGACCCCTTGCAAAAGCAGTTCTAAAATCAATTTTAGCTGGCAGAACAGGAGGGAGAGGGGAAAAGCAATTAAGCAGCTACAAGAGAATTGATTTTCACTGGGAGAATAAACAGATATTATGTATTCATGTTTTGACTTGGGTTCTACTGATGATGGTGATTGTATGTTCCTACTAGCACGGGGTCTCACATTTTGCTAGTTTATTAATGTCTATATAAAGTTATTAAAAAATAATTTCATATGTCGAAAAAACCCAAAACAAAACAAATACCATATGTGCATACACTGAGATACACATATAAGAGTTAATGTTAAAAGCACATTGGAAGCCAGCACTATTTTTCTATGTGTGATAAGAAGATAAATTTTTAAAAGTCTCTTCAATCCTTACCATATAATTTCCTGGTCGCCACACACTCCAGTCCTGTAGCAGTGGCTGGAAAAGCAGCAGCAGCAATTTGGAAAAGGAAATCTCTCTTCCCCCTGCCACTTTGTCATCCTAACTCAAGAACAAGCTAGTGGTATAAAAAGAGGAAGCAAGTGTCCAGTACAGATGTGTGAGTAGTTCTTCCAGAGTGGCACCAGTATCTTAATTCTAGGGCAAGAGTACTTGTGAATGAAGTTTGCAGACAGAAATGTGTGGGTCTGTGCCTGTGCAGACTTTGTGGAACATGGACTGTCTGTCTGACAGCTATGCAACTGGCTTACACGTGCACAGTAATTCTGTCCAATGCTTCTGGAAAGCACCAGTTGTTTTGCATGGGCACGTAGCAGCAGTGCAATTCTGACACACATAGCTAATGCTAGGAAACAGACTATGCCCACATGGATCTCTGCATACCCTCCAGATCTGTGAGGAGCTCAGGGTGAAGGGAACTCTGTCAACTTTCTCCAATAACTCGGAAATCTCATTCAAAAAGGGAGAGTTCTCAAATCCCAGCCCAGGCAGCTTGTTTGAGCAGAACCGACAAACATACCCAGGGGGCTCCAGTCTTTGTCAGTCTGTTTTGGTACAGTGCTCATTGCTGAACTTGGTAGGCTTTGCCAGTCTATGAGGAAAATGATGCAGTAGAGCTTAATGTGTTTCTTCTTGCCCTTCAATGAGTGAAAGTATCTCTTTAGCACTCACCAGTCTTTGTGTTTCTTCTGCAGACTGCCTAGAGCAGAGGTGTAGTCTCATGATCTGGAGAAGGGCCTCTAGCCTGCTTCCTCACAATCAGTGGCTTCTTTTAATGCCTTCTTCATGGAGGCAGGTGTACCAAGTCTTTTTTTCTCTTGCCCTTGCCAGGGCAGTCAGTGCCACTCAACAGCCATGGAGAAGCCTCATCCTCTTAATCCAGTAGGCTTCCGGAAAGAAATAAAGGTGTAAAACCCACCTTGTTTAAGCAGTCTTAAAATGCTTCCAAACTTGTCCATAAGCATGTTGAGTATGTCCTCTGACCATTATGCACCCATAGTGCCACTACACCAGCCTCACCCACAATAGCCAAGCCACCTGTGTTAGAGAATTCAAACACTATGCTACTAATGCTACAAATTTCATGCAGCTGCCACAGCAGTTGAATGTGTGGAGAAACCAATTGTCTTAAGGAATAAACAAGCCGTGAAAATAGCTAGGGTAGGCTAAAACACTGAATCATGACTATCACCATAAACAATGTAAGAGCAGCCAGCTCCTCCCAGACCTGTTTCATCTTCCTCTCTTCACATACACATCAACTAGTACTAGCAGTCGTGGTGTGTTTTTTTACTGAGGCAGTGCTGGTTAACATTCTCCTCTGTGGTTATTAACAATCTTACATTCATTTGATAATCTCTAAACTATGTTCCTACAATACCAAGGAAAATGCCTAAATGTTTATTAATTACCACACTGCATGTTGGCCAGCTTTCCTGGTCCTGTGAGCTATCCAGCACAGCCTTTACATGGGCAGCAGCCACGGATTACACACCAGATATCTTAAGAGCCATGTGGAAGGAGACTCCCGGAGGTTGTCACAGGGGAGGGGTGGCACTGCTTTCCAGCAGTCTCAGCTATCCATTGCCACATGACTCTGGCTGGGTCTCAGGCAATCCAGTTAATACCTTGTTAGCTGACTTCTCCAACAGCCAGATCAGTTAGCAGCCCTGCTGCTGATCATGGGAAGTCCCTGTGGTATGGGACACGCTGGGACTGCTCAATCTTGCTTAGCAGCTTGGCCATTTGGTTACATTGCACTTAATGTAATTTCACCTTAAAACTCTATACTTACTCCTCTTTATAAACCACTAACCAATTTCAAACAGTAATGGGCATTTATTCTAATTCTTGCAAGAGAAGCATCAGTGGGACACTAGCTGTGATACAAATTGGGTTTATTAGTGAGATATAAAACAAGCTAAGATTTTTAAAAGGGATTTGTGATTTCAAGTGTCTATCCTCAACAAGTCAGAAAAGGATTGCTTTCTAGGAAATGCTTAGCAGCAGTGCTCTGAAAACCTATTTAGTCTCTCAAGCACCCAAAATTACTATGTTCTTTTGAAAAGGTTTCCCATGTTGTTTTAGAAAGAGCAAAAAAGGCTTGCAGTCTGTGTGACACAAGGCTGTACAGTATCCATTTATGTCTTTCTTGAAGAAGTACATTTGTTTGATGACTTTCAAAAGTTCAGATTCAAGGTAGTTAGGAATTATTTGAGGAAGTCAAAGTGCAACTTATTAGAAGTTATATATAGTAGGAAAATAGAAGTGTTTTCACCACACTAAAGAGATTGCCAGTGTAAAGATCATTTCTGGTTTGCTCTGATAAGAACATTTAAAATAAATGTCCTGTAGGTAAAAGATAAGTCGAAACCTAAGCTGATAACATTAATTAGCTATTCATGTAAAGAAAAAGAACACATAACTTGAACATAAAAATATGTTTGAGATTCCAGACTGTTTTCAAGTTTTGATGGGATGGCATAAAATTCTTACGAGGTTTGTTTGAAGACTGATAACTAAGATAAAAACAAACAATGTGGTTCTGGTTTTGAATGTCGAATAGTTTGGGATTGATCCTATCTCTCAGATATATAAACATGGTATATCATATACTGTAATTGTTTGTACCCTTACCGGTGGGCAGGAATACACAAAAGTCTTGTAAACCCAAACTTGCAATTCCAAAAGATCTTGTAACTGCAATTACTTCCTTGGAAGGATGAGTAAAGGGAATGAGGGCAGCACAGCTGTTTCTGCTAATGCCTTCTTGCTTCATGTGGCAGCATAGAACAGATTCAAAGTGAACATATATTTTATTACACATAATGTGTCTAGCTTCTGCCATCCAGTGACGTCTGGAGTTCAGAATAATTTCAGCTTTTTAAAAATCTTCTTGTTTTGATGTTATCTTAATTTTCTAGTGACTTTCCTCCATTCTCCTGCTCGTTTCTGTCTTCATCAGTCATAAAAGTAAGACTTGGCAAATACATGTGCTCTCTGATAAGATTAAATAATGTTAATCACCTGCTCCTCTTGGTTATTGTCTGCAGGAGTTTATTACCACTTTCTAAAAAGACTGTTTAGTGTGTTTCTGATGGATGATGTCTAATGCCAGCTGTCAAGAAGACTAGTCCCATAAAATAATAATGACAAATAATATTCACCCTCCTCTAAAATCAAATAAATGAATCAGCCTCCCTTTCTCCCGAGGCTAACCTGGAACCTAACTTTACTTTTGATACAAAGTAGGATCAGAAGGAGACTAAAGAAGTACTGTACTTCTCGTTTATGCTTTGGACAAGGATTTTTCACACAGCACAAAGACTAACTAAAATTCCACTTCAGTGTTCGTAAGACTTTAGCGTTCATTGACTTCAGAGGTGGCAGCATTAGACAAAGAATACCATTCAGAGTGCATTAGTGGCTATAGTATTCCTGCCCTGTAGCTCTGTTGGGAATGCATGTTCTGCACAGAGACAACAATTCACAGTCCTGAGGTGGGTTTGCCACTCTTACGAACTGTAGCTGGCAGCTGTCTTAATTTTACTTCTGGGTTTAGACTTATGAAGATGTCATTTAAGATAACATACCAGCTTTTGTACAGAAGGGCACACTTTCCTATCTGACAGTATTATTCTGTGGAAAATGTCTGTCAAGACATACGTGATGGCAGTTTCTTAAACAGATGTAGTAGCAAGTCATCATCTCATTTGTAAGAGGTGTCAGTGAGGGAGCTCTTCAATTCTTAGTGTTTTTTATATTACTAACTGTGAGCTCTGGACCTGAAGGTAAGGAAGGTGAGAGATGTAGGTGCCCTGGAAACCTCTGCAAATATCAGCAGTTACTGGTAGGTAGTCAATATTTCTGCTCATGGTTTAGACTTTTCTTGTGTACCAGACTATTTCAAGTGTCAAATAGGATTCATGATAGGAGAATCAAAGTACTATTTTCATTTATTTTCATATATAATTTTTTTGTAGAAAATACCCTGAGTTCACCCCAGATTAAGGAGTCATTTTGGATGACTGAAACCCTAAGTTTCATTAAAGAAACTATTTGATGAGAAAAGTCACCGGCTTTTAGCTAAGGCTGCTGAATGCCCCTCCTTAGGGAAAACTGTCCATCCAAGATCTCTGCCTGTGATAAGGAATGGCAGTCCCCGCTAAGCCAGTTGGTGAATTCACATTGTCCTGCTGCTTCCATTACCACTAAGCAGTGCAGCTGCAATTTTGATACTCTGCTTTATCGTCCTTTATTTTGCCATCATATAGATTGGCTGTCTTTAGTTAAGGAATTTGGAACTGGAGATATTTAGTTGTTAAAAAAATCTCTATTTCCCCTTCTCTGACCTCAGCAGCTGCACACACAAATGCACTCATACATGCATGTGTGATGGAAAAACAAACGTGAGAAGGTGGTAGTTTTAAAAAAAACATTGTCGAGGTTGATAGTGTTTCTACTGGATGTTGGAAGTTTGTGAATTCCTCTCCAGGTGTCTTGGCACTTGGAGGCATGATATAAATAAGCTGGCAGGTAAGAAATGTTTTAAACGAAATAAGTGGCTGGAATGGCAGACTGCAAGAACAGTACCAGCAAAAAACAAGAAATGCTTATCTGAAGGCTGTAAGCAAAAGCACAGGAACATTAAAATACTTAGCATTACTGTAGTAAGAAAATATGATAAGAAGGAGGAGACGCAAAATCACAAGACAATAAAAAAGAGCAATTATACAGTCCTGACAGGCACTGTCATTTGAGACAACAGCAATCATAAGCTTCACAATTGAAGATGTTTTAATAATATAAAGGTCATGTCGGTATTTATGGTACATTGTGTCTCACATTTGTAAAGATGCCTTGGAAGCTGTCCTGACCATGGCACTTTGACAATATTCCTGAAACAAAGGAGAAGTGCCCAAGAGCATGCAAGCACTTACCTATTCAGGAGGATGGTATCCTTCAGATTACACCGAGTATTGGAAATGATGCTTATTGTTCAGATGCTTCAGTATTGCATGGCTTTACTGGAGAGATCATTCCCTAGTTAGCATCTCCTGGGAAAATGTAGAGCAATGCAATTAGATAACACAAACAGGCTAGAGAAATACAGTTTCTAAGGGTGGCATCTTGCAGAACTGGTGAAGACATTCTGATTTAGGTTTGGTTAGATACATTAAATAATTTTCCACTAAAATAAATTCTAAATGCTGAAATCAAAATTGGAATTTTTCAAATCTGTCTTAGAAGGCCAGATAGCCATCTACTATTCAAATTAACATAATTTTTTAAAGCAGATTATAGCTTTCTCTCTTGGAAGTTTTCACTGGAGTAGATCACACAGATTCTTAAGTTAGCAGTGCTTCACCCATCCCTTTGAATGTACAATCAAGTGTCTAATAGTCAGTTTGTCATTTCAAATCCATTACAAAATCCCATTTTAAATCTAAATAGTAAGCTAGTGCTCAATAATGTGGGCTGAATCTCTTTGAAAAAGGAGAATATCTAAGCTTTATTTCAAGCAAGGCAAGTTTGGGAATATTTTGCTTTCAAAAGGACACATTCCCTAAGCATGCTGTTTTTGAGCTGTCAGTGTAAATGACTTTGTTTCTCTCCAGTCTCAAGAGATCCATGCAAGCAGAATGTGGATTTTTTGTTCACACCAGCAAGGTGTCAAGACTGTCTGGAGTCAGTGCTCATCATGGGCATTGAGTGTACTGAGCGGGAATCTATACAGGGCCTAGGCCAAGCTGTAAGATACAGAATGAGTAACAGCTGGTAGTATAATACAGAACTAGTAAAAATCCCACCTGCTCTGATTGGATGTTCATCGCCATCTTTTTTGATACTTAAAAGAAAAACTTTAGTGAATAATTTCTCTCAAGGTTATTATTGATGAAAGGGTACCTTTCACTCTAGGTGCTATCTGGAGCCCTTTAAGACTTACAAGAGGATTGGTTGTCTATACATTGTTGCATAACGACGCGAGACAGAGACTTCTTCAATATGAAGCAGGAATCATGTCTGTCTTTATTTGCTTGTTAGCAAAGTATTTATAATCAACTCGCGACCTTCGAGTACATTTTTGGTCTTTGTCCAAAGCACAATTACAGGTAAACAGGATCTTAAAACAGGATACAAGATAAAGCCAGATTATATTATAAACAAATTACAAGCTCTGTAATCAACAATATGTTTTGTTCCTCATTTACTGTTCCCTACTTTTGCCAAGTTCCTTATTCTTTGTTCACAACTTTTCCGAAAGTCATAACTCAGCTTAATTACTGGATTTTGCCAAACCGTAACTTTTCCATAAGTCATAATTCAGCTTAATCACTAGACTTTGCCAAATCCTTATCTACCACGTTGTAACATCGTTCAGTCATTTTACTTAATTGCAGAAAATCCCACAACTCCCCTTTTTTGTTTTATAAAGGCTCTATTTGCTATATTCTGTAATATTCCTATAGCACACTGAATCAAACATGGGAAAATAATGAGTACAATTACGACAATTAAAATTATTATCAATACCCACTTCAAAATCATTCTCCACCACGATCCGACATTAAGGGAAACTAGCCAATTATCAAAAGGATTTCTTTCTTCCATTAACTTCCCCAATCCATCCTGGAGTTCTCTTAATTTACTCTGTATAGATTGAGATTTGTCTGTCAAATTAAAACAACACATCCCAGCAAACTCTTCACAACCATGACCATGGGCTAAAAGCAAAAAGTCAATTGCCGCCCTATTTTGCAAGGTTGCCTTTCGAATACTGTCGAATTCTGTGGCCATATCATAAAGAATTAAAGAAGTGCGATTGAATTGTTTTCCTGACCAACACATTAAGTTCCTTGCTACCTTTCCCAAATGCATTAAGGCCAAGGGAGGCAAGAATAAGGACATTGTCGTCAGAGTAGACTGTCCCCAAATTAGGACATCATCTGTACAATTCTCCAATAACGGTGTGGTAGATCGCTTTTGTCTATGACCACTCTGTCCCTGTGCTTGGTATAACATCTGCAATTGCTGCAAATGTTGTTTTTTTGGCAACAATAACGTCAATTTTCCGATCATACATGGCCCTCCAAATGACAATGGGGGAACCCCGGGCCAAGCTCTATCTTCACAGATCAAAAAATACCCAGGAGGCAAAGCGTATGCTTTGGTTCGGTTATAAGGTATATCTTGCATCGTATGATTGCAAAAACTCTCATTTAGATATTGTAATTGTTGAGGTGAAACATTGGTGGGCAGATCATTACTACTCAGGGAACTAAATTTGACACATCCACTGTTGGGAAATGTTCCAAGCAAATCTAACTCTTGAGGAGGCAACATTGCCTTCTTCAAATTCTTAATTAAGAATGCATTAACTGTAGTATTAATTGCCCAGCTCATAACATTAGACATTTGCTGTATAATTGACATATTTACAGACCCCTGGATCCAGTCAGTAAAATCTGATATATTCACATAAGCAAACCCGATCAAGCAGGTCCGGAATGGATTTCCTACTTGCTTTAATGAAAGACAGAAGTCATTCGTGTCTGTCGCTTGAGCCCATCTTATCCAAACATTGTCCTGATTCTGCATTTCAGCCAATTCCACTGGTACTGCATGAGCTCTTCCAAGGGTCAAGAAGCTTGCAAAGAGGATAAGGCAGCAACTGTAGGTCGAATCCTTTTTGCAGGCAACCATTTAGGTCCAATATCTGTTAAAACACAAGCATACCCTCTTCCCCAGGTTAATAGTTCAGCAGGTCCCCGCCATTGATTAGTTCGGGCGTCATACCACAATACTGGAGGCCTGATTCGAAGTTCCTGTTTTTCCTGTTGTGACATGATGTGGATGTAAACAGGGGGATATTTATCTGAAAAATTCAACCAATTTATAACGTACAACGCCTTTAAAAGTACTAATTCCGGAGACATAAATTCAGAATAATGTTTTTGAATTTGCTGTTTTAAATAATGATGCGCCCGTTCCACAATAGCTTGACCAGTAGAGTTTCCTGGTACTCCTGTAACATGCTCAATTCCCCATTCTTTTAAAAATTGTTGGGTACTAGCGGCAATATAAGCAGAGCCATTATCTGTTTTTATACATCGAGGAACACCCATTACGGCAAAACATTGCAACCAATGGCGACGAGCGGCAACAGCATTAGCTTTTCTTTGAGCAGTTGCCCAAATCATGTGCGAAAAGGTATCCACAGTTACATGTATGTGTTGCAAATTTTTAAAACTCTTAAAAAATGTAATATCAGTTTGCCAGAGCTCTAATGCCTTAAGACCACGAGGATTAACCCCATGTGGTAAACTTGCTGGCAAAGGAGCACAATGAGGACATGCCGCAATAATATTGCGGGCCTGATTAAGGGTTATTTTAAATTGTTTGGCTAATGCTTTTGCGGACTGATGATAAAATGAATGTGATAATCGTGCTTGTTGATGAACATGAGGCACTACTACAGTAGCAGGAGAAACAAGGGTATCAATCCTATGGTTGCCTTCAAACAGGCCTTCTCTAAACGGGGTATGACTTCGAATATGTGATACATAATATGGATATACACGTGCATTTAATAAATAAAGAAGTTTATACAATAATTCCTTTAATTGAATATTCTGTACCTCTTTAACAAATGATCTTTCTAAACGTTGTACAATTCCTACAACATAAAGAGAGTCACTAACTAGGTTGATAGCTATGTTAGAAAAGGTAAAAAATACTTGTACCGCTGCTTGCAGTTCTAACAATTGTGCGGAACCATTACCATAAAAAAGCTGATCATGCCATTGCTGGTTATAGTACCATGTAAAACCATATTTTCCTGTTCTGGAACTAGCGTCTGTATAAACAGTAAGACCAGCTACAGGGGTAACAGATAACATTACGTCTGGCTCCAAGCAAAGTGTTGTGGAAAACAACCGGTGTTTCGGATAATGATTAGACAAAATTCCCTTAAAGTCGTAAGTAGCTAGTGCGAATTCAGTTATGGTTTGAAACATTTGTTGTATCTGCATATCTGTGTACGGTAAATAAATGACTTGAGGGTCAATCCCACTTATGTCTATGACCCTTTGACGAGTAGAATAAATTAAGTTAGATATCGCTACAATCCGTGGAATAATTGTTTGTTTTTGTGTTATAGACGGATATTTCCATTCGATAACATTCATAGGGTCCAACTGGTGTGGAAGCCATTGAAAAATTAAGGCAGCTAAATATTTTTCAGTGTTGAGTATTGCTACAAAAAGGGGTATATTTTGAACAATGCGATTCGCATATCCTCGCGTAATTTTATTAGCAATAGTTTTAAGAGCGTTCTGCTGCAATTTGTCAAGTTTTCGAGGGGCATTCGCCCCCCCTCCTCCTTTCAGCAGGTGCACCAATGGAGCAATATCCTCATTGGAAATTCTACAATAGGAGCGAAGCCATTGAATATCTCCTAATACCTTTTGAACATCTTGTAATGTAGAAATATTGAGATTAATCACAAGTTTTTGAGGCTTAACCTGTAATTGTGTAACTTTAAATCCTAAATAAGAATAAGGTGAATGTTTTTGAATTTTATCAGGCGCCACTATTAAACCAGCGGCATTTAATGCCTGATGAAGGAAATCGATAAAATTAGAATCAAGGTTTTCCGCTGCACAAAGAATATCATCCATATAATGATAAATAATACAATTCGGAAAAGTAAAACGAATAGGTTGTAAAGCGGCAGCTACGTAATACTGACAAATGGTAGGAGAGTTTTTCATTCCTTGCGGCAATACTCGCCACTGATATCGTTTATAAGGTGCTTGTTTATTTATAGTTGGCACCGAAAAGGCAAATTTTTCTTTATCTTGTTCAGCCAATGGTATCGTGAAAAAACAATCTTTTAAATCAATTACTAAAATTTCCCATTGAGCAGGAAGCATAGTTGGAGTTGGTAGACCAGGCTGCAAAGGCCCCATTGTTTCCATGACAGCATTAACAGCTCTTAAATCCTGTAAAAGTCGCCATTTTCCTGATTTCTTTTTTATAACAAAAACAGGAGTATTCCATGGACTAAATGATTCCTCTAAATGACCTAATTTCAACTGTTCCTCTACCAAGGTCTGCAAATGCGACAGTTTCTCAAGTGTTAGCGGCCACTGCTCTACCCAAACAGGAGCAGTTTGCTTCCATTTTAAAGGTATTGGGTCCGTCAACACTCGCTGTGCAGTGACCGCTAAGTAAAAGGCGATGTCTGTAACACAACTCCCCATTGCGTTAAACAGTCCCTGCCTAGCAATGCGATTTCTGTTTGCATAACATAAGGTCGGACTTTTGCAGATAGGTGGGGTTCATTTGTCTTACACATAGTCACATACTGAGTACTAAGCATTGTAGATTGTTTTCCTCCTATTCCTTGAATCATGGCACTAATTTCTTGTAGAGGCCAAGTAGTTGGCCATACCTTTTTTGGAACAATTGTAATATCAGCACCTGTATCTAATAACATCAACAATGTAAAAGTAAAACCATCATTTTGCTTAAGTTCTACTTCAATTGTAGGTCTGTTTTTCAGGATAGGTATAGAAAAATATACAGAAGGATCATTAGTTGATCCAAATCCACTTGCCCCTCTTATTCTTTCTTCCTTATTGGGCACCATTGCCTGGAATGGAATTAACTGTGCTATTTCTGTTCCTTTTTCTATCGTTATGGGTGGATACAATGCTTTAATCATAATCTTAATTGTCCCGGTATAATCTGAATCAATAAGACCTGGGAGAACAAAAATTCCCAAATGAGAAGCAGATGATCGTCCAATTATCAAAGCACTGAGCCCATATCCCAGCGGTCCCTTTTCCGTAGAATCTACCACCTGTACCATATCATTTAATAATTGAACAGTATTAGCAACCCTAATATCTACTCCGGCGCTTCCGGCAGTTTTCCCCCGGAGACGGTCCAAGCATCCATTGAACTGGGTACCCAAGCATAGGGAATCCGCTGGTTTTTCTTGGAGGTATTTAGTGTCATAGCGCCCCTCTGGTTGGCGCTCATTATCATGTTTCCCGACTGCAAAAGCTGCCCCTGTTTAGTAAATCGCGCACGGCATTCCTCTACAACATGTCCTTGTCGCTGACACCGCGTACAATATTTGCTTCCTGAATTATTTTGAGATTTCTTGGGACAAGTCTTTTTAAAATGTCCTTTTTGTCCACATAAAAAACAAATTCCCAAGCATTGCCGAGTATTTCTAGGTTGTAAAACAGGTTGAAGGGCAGCGGCCAAAGCTTTAGCTTGTGCCTGGGCATATACTACAGCCCTATCTTGTTCTGCTACTAGATCTGCCCTAGCACAGGCTTCCATCATTTGTACTAGCCCAGCCGTTTTTGGTAACGTTGAAAGTATTCGCTTACACACATCATTAGCATTTTGTACAGCCAGATCAAGCATTACAGCTGACTTTGCTTCGGTCGATAAGTTTGGTGATTTCTCTATTGCAGTTCTCAACCTATCCAAAAATGTAGAAAAAGATTCCGATGGCAGTTGCAGTATTTTAACATAAGGTGGGGATGCGGTCGCGGAAACCTGTAGTGCTTTTAATGCGACGGCAGCAAGAGATTGAGATTGCTGTAATATTCGTCGATCTAACCGAGCTTGTGCCCTAGGATGCACAAAAGCTCCTTGTCCCATCAACATATCGATTGTCGCAAATTTCAATGGGTCCCCATCTTGCAAGTCCAAATTTTTCATTACTGCAAGTTCACAACGTTTTCTCCAATCATCTTTAAAAACTAATCTTTGCATGGGTGACAAAATTAACGATACCAACGTTTCTATATCAAAAGGAGTGAGAATATTTTGCGAAAATACCACATCAATCAAGTTTCTTGCATATGTATTATCCAAACCATATTGCATTATTGCTTTTTGCAGTCGATCTAATAACTGCCAATCGAACTGCTGCCATTCTCGCACCTCCGCTCCTGCAGCGTTATGATGAAGGTGCACAGGAAAAGCCTTTAATGGACCTAAGAATTCACCTTCAATAGCTGCATCCCGTATTATTCCATGCCATTTCTGACCAGCGTCCACAGTCTGTGTTTTTTCGTCTTGCATACTTGCACTCTTAAAACCTGTTACTGATTGTCGTTGCAGTTGTTGATATAGATTCTGTAACAGTCCTGATTGTTGTCTCATCACCTCCTGCAGCCTCGACCCAACTGCCCGAGAGCAATTTTTTGCCTATCACCTTCTAACTGTAATGCAGAAACTTGCCTTTTTAATTCCTCCTCCTCACGCTTTATCTGCTGGAGTTCCTCTAACGGCGAATTTTCTTGCTCCATTATTTCATTTTCACTGATTGGAGGTGCAGTAAGGGCTGCAGACTCCATACCCGCCTCTGCACCAGTTTCTTCAGGGGAAAAATAATCAGGCGGCAATGGGATTTCAAAAATAGACTTAGCATCTCTTACATTTGCTGGCAGAACCACAGGATCAGGTGAAGAAATAGAAGCCTGCTCACTCTTTTTGGCTTTTTCTCGGAATGAATATCCTAATGCTCGTTCTGCAGCCTCCATAATTTCAGACTCAACGCGAGTCTTTTTCATCAACTGATTTATTAAATACCATACATGACTAAGGGTTACTGCTTCCTTATTTCCAACTTGCACGGATTCCCATAGATCCTTTCCTAAAGCCTGCCAGCAGTCTTCCTTAAAAACCTCATCCATCGTTGTTAAAATGTTCCTTCTCTGTCCCCATTGCAACAAGTCCAAAGCTCCCTTTTCCTTCAGAGCTATTTCATGCTTCTCTGCCAGAGATAACAATATAGCTAAAACAGCTTTCACTTCTACTGATACAGTAGATCCCATTATGAAGCAAGCCGCTCACCTGGTACCAGTCAGTTTCCAGCAGCGCCCGTCGTTATCCCAGCCGTCTTATGACTAAGGCTGACTCAAAATATTCATAGTACAGTTTTCATTCTCCAACGTCGAATCACGTCGGGGTCACCAATTGTTGCATAACGACGCGAGACAGAGACTTCTTCAATATGAAGCAGGAACCATGTCTGTCTTTATTTGCTTGTTAGCAAAGTATTTATAATCAACTCGCGACCTTCGAGTACATTTTTGGTCTTTGTCCAAAGCACAATTACAGGTAAACAGGATCTTAAAACAGGATACAAGATAAAGCCAGATTATATTATAAACAAATTACAAGCTCTGTAATCAACAATATGTTTTGTTCCTCATTTACTGTTCCCTACTTTTGCCAAGTTCCTTATTCTTTGTTCACAACTTTTCCGAAAGTCATAACTCAGCTTAATTACTGGATTTTGCCAAACCGTAACTTTTCCATAAGTCATAATTCAGCTTAATCACTAGACTTTGCCAAATCCTTATCTACCACGTTGTAACATCGTTCAGTCATTTTACTTAATTGCAGAAAATCCCACAATACATTATGTCGTGCCACTTCTAAGCCACTGAGCCACTTCCCCAGCTCTATATGCTGAGCATGACATCATATGGTATGGAATATCCCTTTGATCAGTTGGGGTCAGCTGTCCCGGCTGTGTCCCCTCCCAACTCCTTGTGCCCCCCCAGCCTCCTCACTGGTGGGGTGGGGTGAGGAGCAGAAAAGGCCTCGACTCTGTGTAAGCCCTGCTCAGCAGGAACGAAACATCCCTGTGTTATCAACACTGTTGTCAGCACAAATCCAAAACACAGCCCCGTACGAGCTACTGTGAAGAAAATTAACTCTACCCCAGCCAAAACCAGCACACATTACTAGCAATGGAAATGCAGTTCTAAGCTCTAGGGAATGAGATATTAGAAATCCTATTAGAAAACCTGTGGTTAAACATTAAACAGAAATCCCATGGTACCATTAAACAGACAACTGATAAAAAGTCACTAAAAAGACTTCAGTGGTAAACCTATCTCCATGCTCATTGGCAACTGAAACAATCAGGAGCAAATTTGGGAGCTAAAACAATTTAAGCTTTGCACTCTGAAAGGAAAAGAAGGTGGAGTTCCTCACAGCATATCAGACACAGGGTGATGGATGTTTGCCAGAGAGAGAAGAAAAAGCTACTTCAATGTTATTCTTGTGAATCACTTCATATGATTGGTTACAACCTGCAAAAGGAGAACTAAGGTCTTCTGCCAGTGGAAATGGATGCAGAAATTTGGCAGAATTTGGCTTAGAGATGGAACTAATTTTCCCACAGAAAGATTGGTTCTGAGTCTGTGTCCTTCTAACATAAATAACAGGATTTTCTTTAATGAGATAGACAAGATTCTTTCCCCCTCCCCACCCCCGCCAATTTTCCAACATCAAAGCAGCCAAGCACATTCATAGGAGATAGGGGACATAGACATGGTTTTAATATCTACTGTCAGGTGAAAAATATCTAGTCTTAATTTTCTGCTGGCCTTTATATGAGAGAAAACTCTGTTAGGAGTAGTAGATTGGTAATGCGTTTTCAACAGAACCAATAACCCTCTTCAGAGCTAATTTTCTTTTCCAAATCTAGCCTCTTGTTGTCAGTATTGTCCTGTGGTTCTTCAGTAAAATGTACACTTATATTTTTATATGAAAAAAACTGATTATCTTGTGATTTCCTTAGACTGTCAGCATTCACAGATAATGAATAACTTGCTGCCTACATAAGGTTAATATTAGAATTATTTGGTGCTGTATGAAATGAGCACAAGGAGGTGATTGAACTAGAGTTATTGATCTGTTGATTTTGTCTCTGATGAGACAAACTCTGGAATGTCTATGACACCCTAACTGAGAGGCCATAGAGGGAAATAGACCAGAACTTATGACCAAAAGCTTCAGTGAGAGCATAGGCTTGGCTTTGAGGTCCCATCTTTCAGCAGTCAAGGCTGCTTTGCATTTAATATTTCCACACAATCTCTGTCTGTCTGTTTGGGTGAGTAACAGGGCTGCTATCAGCTCTGGCTCTCCTTCCACCTTACATTATTATGGAGAGTTGAGTAGGATAGTAGTAAGAAGGCAGTTGGATTATAGCTTTCCCTGCTCATCCATACCAGCTGGGAAGAAAAGGATAATATAGGAAGGGATAAGATGATTTATTCTGTGCAACAGGTATCTAGTCTTAGCTGGGAGTCTCCTTTGCTGCTTCTGGGCAGGTCTGCGTCTCACAAGAGGCTCCAGCTACCAGCATGATTAAGTACAGCAGCTCCTTGGAATTTGGTTATAGGCAGTATTAAAATTTAACAGAATACTTAGCTTTGATCCAGTCCTGCAGCGTTTCATGTAGGAGACTCAGTTTCACCAAAAAGGCTTGTCTCTGGCTCAGGTGGAGAGCAGCAGTGTGGAAGGGTTTGATGTCTGGGTATGAGAGGTAACTGCTGCTAGTGCAGGAGCAAAAAACAAAGTCAGGAAGAACAAACAGATCTTAACAGAGATCCCTGCCGTGTCTATGTAGAAGCCCAGGAAAAATGAACGTAGACCTTTTTAAAGTATAGAGTTCCCCATCAGAAACTGGGAAGTGCCCTATGTATTTTTTTTTTAATATTTAGTCACAAAATCTTAAATACTAGAAGAACTGTCCCAAAAGGATGCCCTTCACCTTTGGGAGCATGCAAATGACAGATGAGGAAAGCCAATGTCTATTTGCACGTAGTACATAGCAACATATCCCAATAAAATAGCCTTGTGCTAGAAGTACCCAGTCACTCGTGCAGGATACTTCTAGGGAAAACTGAACAGATTTCCCTGTGATATACTGCAGCATAATCATTCTCTGATCACAGCTGGTGACTTGATTGTGCTCAAAGATATGTGGCTCCTTAATTCAGCTATAGATGGATCCATTGTTGACAAATTAAAAATTGCCAGTTGACTCTTACATTACCATTTGTCTCAACCACGTCCTGTGGCTGTGACTGCCCTAGGATCTTAAGCTCTATGCAATGCCTCTGCTGTATCTGTTTTTATTCTTCTTTCTGATCCATTTCCAGCCTGTTTAAGCTTCTCCCAAATGAAAGCTATCATCACATTTTACCAATGTTTATGTATTATTTTGGAACACTGATTATTTTTGCTAAATTGAATTGTTATACAGAATATGAAAGTCTGTGCCTGCTGAAAAAGATAGTTTGACAAAACCAGCCTGCTTTTCTTGAATGACGTTTTGATGAAAGAAGTACTAACACTGTTGAAATGTCATTTTCTTACAGAAATATCCTGTTATTACTATTTATTGTAGCAGAAGAGGCCTAAACATATGAATAAGGCAAGGCATGCTGGGAGACTTAATATCTTTTATTAGACCAGATGATGCATCTGGAAAGGAGTCAAAGACTGTTTCTGTTTCAGACCTGAAGCAGGAGCTGCATGCCCCAAAACCTGACTTGTTTACCAATAATAGCAGCTGGTATAATAAAATTTATTGCTGTTTCCTTCAAAGCTTGCCTAGATTTTTATTTCACAGTTTGCGATGACTTGCTGATTTGAATTTTTACTATTTTTTCGTTGAATTAGAAGAGAATAGGCATTTTTAAAAAGCCAAATTCAGAATATGATTTTCAGATTTTGAGAATTTTGTTCCATTTAGAAATATAGCTGAAGTTTTGAAATCTCATTATCCTTCACAGCAGAGAATCTAAATCCTGCTCCTTTCATCTCATTACCTGATTTCTTAGTGGGAGAATCTCTAAGACTGTCTTTGATGTATCTTTCCCGGAAACTAGATCCACACTAATGGTCCAGGCTGTTGATAACAGTATTAGCTCTGTTAATAGAGCTGAGTCAAATAGCATGGAGATGGGATGACCCTTATCCTCCTGGAAGGAATGTTCTTACTCAGGGTGATCAGTGTGGCCCCAGGAAAAGCAAAGTGGACAGTTAGGCCATACAGTCTGTCTTCTCCCAAGGCACCAGGTAAGACCTCTGAACATAGTGACCCAAGTTCATCCATGATGTTGTTCCCACCCTATCAGTGGTGTCACACAAAGTCAGTCTGACCCTTTGATGGAGAGTATGAAGATGGCAGAAAGTTGGAGAAGCTTTAAAAAAAGAATACTTAGCAGGCCTGTTTGTTTAGTTCAGTAATGCTTTCTTAAACTTGCCACTTAATGAGAGAGTTTGCTGACATGTTGTTGTGTAATGGAGTTGTAATGCAGTAGTGGGATGCTGTGTTTGAAATAGCAAGATGCTGCATAGTAATGAAAGGATGCTTTTGCCATGGTAGGGGACTGTTTATGTAGTGGTGGGATGAGAGAGACCCTATTTGCTTAATGGTAGGGTGCTGCTTGTGTAGTGATACAACTGCTTTGCCAATGGAGGAGATTGCAGAGCGCCGGCAAGATTTGAGAAGCGCCGGCAAGATTTGAGAAACCCCAGCTGCCAAGTGACTTTGTTTTTCTTCTCATTCTTTTCACTGAGGCATGGAGAGAAATAGCCTAACCTTTTGTTCCAGTTGCATTTTTTACATTTTATGTTGTTTTGTATTATGTTTAACAAACTGCTGACATCTGGAGTCACAGCAGTCCTTGGCCCTGAAGCACTGTTTCCATTACAACTTAGACCCCCCTCTTTGCCTTTTTATTTGCACAATAATACAACACCCTAATTCTGCATCCCTCTGTGCAATAGTTTAGTCTCATGAAACCACCACTTCTACCCAGTCCTCCGGTCCTTTAATTTATTTTGCCATTTGCATAATGGATTAACAATGCCTTACTGTTATCAACTAGTTTCTGTCTTTTCAAGAACTTAATTTAGAAATTACTGCATTATATATGACTGGATAGATGAAAACCCCAAGGAAGATATTTCTATTTTGCCTATTTCGGTACAGTTGCATCCCATTCCTTAGGCTTGATCCAGCTAAATTTTGTAACCCTGTGTTGTATAGATTGGGAAATTGAGGCACTGAGGGATTAAAAAGACATGGCAAAGTCTACAGCAGAATCCCTGTCTCTTAGTTCTTGTTCAGATTCTTATCCTTACAGCCATTTCTCCTTTCCCAGGGACATCAAGTCACATTTGAGTTCTGCTTTGATAGGAATGGCAGAATCAGCATACCCTTACATAAGTTCTTCAGCAAATTTAATATCAACCCTTCCATGTTACATTTTTTAGTATTTTTAAATAATACAAAATGTAAAGAACTTTTAATTACCATTTTAATGTAACCTCTTCATTTCAGATCTATGCCTTAGGATTTTTAAGTAGTGCAAAAATTACGCTTAAGGAGTCAGCAAACTATGAATTTGCACAGACTAAAGTAATTAAGTCGTCACAAACCTAAAGACCAGGATCCTGGAAAGAAATTTGCTGAGGAGGAGCTGGACTTGTAGACGTTTAAGCATCTGTATGGGAGAGAAGCTGTGTTCTGGGCACAACTGGGAAGGCAGGAGAAGGAACTGTCTGTCTGTCGCCAAGCATAAGGCCCTGCTATGTAGCATATTCTTTACAGGGTCAGTTCCACATTAACCTGTGCTGGCTGCCAAACTGTGAGGGAAATGACAACAGCCAGCGGCTGCCAGGATATGGGTACAGTGCGGGGGTTACTGTGTGCATGCACTGGAGAGCTCCTTACCCAGGAAGGCCAGATCCCCTGGGTATACGCGTGCTCTGCTCTAACGTATAGCCCCATGCATATCTGGAGATCTGAATCCAAAGGTCCAGGAAAAGACTGCTTTTCATGCATGAAACAAAAGTCTTCCTTCATTTCCTTTTGAACCCTCAGAGTGTCAAAATAGATGATTCAAAGAAGAGGAAAGTGAGTAAAGCAGTTCTGTTAAATGAGAAGATGTGAAATTCTGACTCTTTGGGTTATGTTCTCCTCTTCTCTGAAATGATGTGATACAGAGGAGGATTTGGCCATTAATATGAAGGGACTGAATTAGTCCTACCTATTAATTTCCCTAGAGGCAGTAAGTCTCTGTAACCTTGACATTGGCATAGACTGATGCATGCCATCTTCATCCCTTGCAGATAGCGTTAGAGTCAGATTTTAATAGTAAATCCAGCATTTTTACTTCCCTCAATTTTAACAGCAGGAGCTTTGTGGGACTGGTGAATACTGTGTGAATACACACAGGCTTTACAATCCAAGGTAAATCACATCTATTCTAAATACAGGTCAGAAAGGCAGAGGTTAGACAATATAATTCTCCCAGATTGGAACTGGAGACAGAGTCAGTCAGAGTAAGCTAGGGCAGATGAGAGCAAAGATCAAATATACCTCAAAGTAATGTACTCAGCACGTAGCTCTTGTATCCAGCTAGTAGCACTGAAGATACAGATGTCTTCAAAGGATAAACCACTGCCAACACAATTAATGAGATCTCTCTGTTTCTTTCTTTTTCTGCTTCTTTTTTTCCCTACAGCTGCATTTTGTAAATAGTTCTGAATCCATTTTTGCCACTTGCAATATGTTCCCCCAAATAGAATCATAGAATCATAGAATCGTTTAGATTGGAAAAGACCCTTCAGATCATCGAGTCCAACCGTTAACCTAGCACTGCCGAGTCCACCACTAAACCATGGCTCTAAGCACCACATCTACACATCTTTTAAATACCTCCAGGGACAGTGACTCAAGCACTTCCTTGGGCAGCCTGTTCCAATGCTTGACAACGCTTTCAGTGGAGAAATTTTTCCTAATATCCAATCTAAACCTCCCTTGGTGCAACTTGAGGCCATTTCCTCTTGTCCTATCACTCACTAGCTGGGAGAAGAGACCAACACCCACCTTGCTACAACCTCCTTTCAGGTACTTGTAGACAGCAGTAAAGTCTCCCCTCAGCCTCCTCTTTTCCAGACCCAACAACCCCAGTTGCCTCAGCCACTCCTCATAGGACTTGTTCTCTAGACCCCTCACCAGCTTCATTGCCCTCCTCTGGACACGCTCCAGCACCTCCATGTCTTTCTTGTAGTGAGGGGCCCAAAACTGAACACAGGATTCGAGGTGCGGCCTCACCAGTGCCCAGTACAGGGGCACGATCACCTCCCTACTCCTGCTGGCCACACTAGTTCTGATACAGGCCAGGATGCCGTTGGCCTTCTTGGCCACCTGGGCACACTGCCGGCTCACGTTCAGCTGCTGTCAACCAGCACCCCCAGGTCCTTTTCCTCTGGGCAGCTTTCCAGCCACTCTTCCCCAAGCCTGTAGCGTTGCGTGGGGTTGTTGTGGCTGAAGTGCAGGACCCGGCACTTGGCCTTGTTGAACCTCATACAGTTGGCCTCAGCCCATCGATCCAGCCTGTCCAGGTCCCTCTGCAGAGCCTTCCTACCCTTGAGCAGATCAACACTTCCAGCCAACTTGGTGTCATCTGCAAACTTACTGAGGGAGCACTCGATCCCCTCATCCAGATCATTGATGAAGATATTGAACAGAACTGGCCCCAATACCGAGTCCTGGGGAACACCGCTTGTGACCGGCTGCCAACTGGATTTAACTCCATTCACTGCAACTCTTTGGGCCTGGCCAGTCAGCCAGTTTTTTACCCAGCAAAGAGTACGCCCATCCAAGCCACGAGCAGCCAGTTTCTCCAGGAGAATGCTGTGGGAAATGGTGTCAAAGACTTTACTAAGGCACGTATACTTGCAAAATCTCTCACAGCTTTCTAGAGGCAGCTTTATTTTATGGTAAATTCATCCTCTCCTCTACTGCTATCAAATATTACTCCTGGTAGCTTTGATATTTACTCGTTGTGAAGAGTGACTGCAAAAAAAAAAAAAAAATTATACCAAAACATTTTCATGTGTTGTGTCCGGAAGCACAAGTGATACCATGCGACTACAACAGTGATGCTGGCAGTTTGACCATGGCCTTTTTGAGAAGAAATTTTTTTTAATCTAGCAGACCAGGACATAATAAGAATCAACTCATGAAATCTAAAATTGCATATGAGATTATCATAATAGTCCCACTGGTCCTATAAATTTAATAGAATTTTCTGACCAATGACAAGAACATAATTCATTGCAGCAGGATTCTCACATTTGATTGGTGGAATGAAAGATGTTAAAAGACTTACTGACTTCAGTATCTAAGAAACTATTCTCTTCCGTGCCTATTCCATAGGAAAACAGGGAAAGTAAAAGAATGCTTATCTTATTTAACTAAATTTTCAAAATAGGTAATAACTTTTGAGGTTTACCATATTTCATTTTTGTTAGTAGAGGAATACCTATAAATAGAAACTATATTATGTTTCATTGCATTTCTTTTATATTGGTTTTTGGGCTTTTGCCATTCTTTTTCTGTTTGGAAAAGTCACCATATTTTCCCTCCCTAATGAAATTCAGGTGAGCAAAGAGCAGTTCATTATTCTTTGGCAGATAAATAGCTGGCCTTTTTTCAAAGATGCTAAGGTTTTATGTACAGAATTTCACTCCCAAATTGCTAGTGACAGAAATTAAACCATAAATGCAGTTGAAAACACTCTTTGCCAATGGAGCGAATATATTGTAGTCTCGGTCGATTTTTGTGCCTATTGGTTATGATCTGTTCACAACACAGATTTGCCAGACAGATGTACCTGCTCTCACATCTAATCAGTTGTGTGTGCAGAAACAAAAAAAAAACCCTAACAAAACAAAAAAAGCAAGGCTGGAGTAGTGGTCCTGACTTTACTAACTAAAACAACAACAGCAAAGCAAAATTTTCCCTAATCGTGTCATTGTAATTTGTAATTATTCTGAAGTTGCATCTTAGAGCGATCATCTTTGGTTTGAGGTAGCAATCTTTTCTGGTTTTGTAGGCTGATGAGTTACAAGCATTTTTTCTGAAATAATGACAGATGGCAAACAAATGAGGGATAAACTAACCTGCTAAATAATATGACATGAAATTTAGCATTTAAATTCCCATCTGGAATGCCTTTACACTCAAATAGTCTTCCGAGGTTTGGGTGTGGATTTACTCAAAGTGCTGCACATTTCTGAGTCTGTAATGTAATTTTGAGTCCCTGGCAATAGGCTGAAGCGCACACATGACTGCTCAACTGATATCAAAACCTCAGGGACCACAGAAGGTAGCAATTACATACCCTCACAGGGTGCTTATCGCTTGGGGGTTTTAGACATTATTATTGCAGAAAGCTGCGAAGCACACTGCTTAACAGCCGATTCCTGAAAGCTATCAGCACTGATACTGTTATCATATTCTGATTTCAGCATTCCCTGAAATTTCATGACTTGCTATTCCCTTTTCCTTTACTGTAACCAATTTAGAAACACTTTAAAATAGCACAAATCCTGGTTACTCTTCTCATAAATCCATTATCCTCTATGCTAATCCAATCAACATGTATATTGACATATGCACTTTGTTCCAAATGGCTTCATGGAAATCATAAATAAATAGTCAACATGTCAACTGCTGAGTGATTCTGGAATATACCAATGGTAACATTAAAAAAAAAAAAAATCCCACTTTTTAAAGGAAATGCAAAATATTTATAAATACAGTGATTCAAAGGATTGTCACCTGACAACCTCTCATTATCACTACTAATATCCAGGGCTTTGTTTCTGTAGATTTCAAACATTTAAATACTGTTTTATATATAAAAATTATATTTCTTATGTGCATTAGTTTCCTTTTGGTAATGCAGTATGTTCAGACTTCTTCCTCCTATTTTTTTCATAACACTGGTAGCATTCCCTAAGCTATATGCTGGCATCAGGAGTGACTATTTGGAAAAAAATCCTGGTACAGTGTATTTAACATGCACACTTGCGGCAGGGACACTCATATGCACAGAGCACATCTCACTAATGCCTGGCTTAGGCAGATGTTTCTACTGAAATAACAAACAGTAAGCATAGTGGACTAAAATCCATTTAGCATTATCCACTAGCAGAACTCCAAAATCCGCTAGCACTTAACTTAAAAAAGTGGTTTAATACCTGATTTGTTTTAATTAGGTTGGACTTGGCATTGTGTTTACCTTTCAGATTTACTGTGGGAGATACTTGCACAGTGTCCAAGGGGTTACTTTTTATATTGTCATATTTTGAACAGAAAAGTAAAAATTTTTAAATATCAGCTCAATCATATCTGCTAAGAACATTGTATCTACATTAAATTATAAACCCACAAAGTTCTTCAGGGTCAATTCTTTTAGCTTTTGAAATGTAATTTAGTAATTGGCTTAATATCTAAGATTTTACCATTAGTATCACATGATCAGTCAGCATTATATATATAAATATAAAAATGATACTCTTAATGGCATGTTTTTGACATAGTTGTACCTTCATTTAGGTATTTTGCATACATGTTTTCATCATACTTGGAAATTTTTGAAGGTTTGTGTGACTGCCAGGCTCGCCTTAGTGTTCCTGCAAGTTACTGATGAGAATATTTTCACTTGGAGTCAATGATTTGCCAAGGAAAGGTAAGAGCACACATCTGAGAGCCTGAGAACGGACCTCCTGTCTCATACATGATTGTCCCTAACGGGAGACAATAATTTACATGCATCCCTTGCTTAATTCCAGGGCTAGTGAAGGGTGTCAGACTTCCAGCTCCTGATTCTGATGTCTGTTTTTCACTAGTTTAAGGCTGTCTCAAATTATTCTGTTTATACATTTTTCTTATTTTACCTTGCCCCCTGCAACTCCTCTCCCTCAGATGCTGTTTCCCACACAGCAGCTGGTGAAGGACACAGCTGTATTGTCTTTATGAGGACAGAGAATTCCCTAGGGCCAAATCTTTCCCACATTGACTATTAAGGCAAAGTCTTATCTTCAGGCTTCCTATAATATGTCTAATTTGTAGATAAATAAATGAACAATATACTGTTTCTGTTTGCAGAAGAATGTTTTAGTAAAGAATAAATAAAATTGGGACGATAGGGGGACAGTATGCTTGGGTACTAATGGAAGACTCATTCCCACTATGGAGCCCAAACAAGTGAGGAATACAGCTCCTACAGTGTGAGGAATCAGGGCCATGTGTTGCACGTGGAGCCGGTTGCTCTCAGTTCTGTGGGGGTTCTGTCATTAGTCAACTGAGAGGCTTCCACAAACCAGTCAGAGTATGGTTGTGACCCAGTTTTCGGAGTTGTGAAATGGAGATTTAATACTTGTTCACCTGCCTCACAGGGAAGTTAGAGGATTCCTCAGTTTCAGGAGTGCTTTAAGATGTAAGGCGTGCTACAAAGTATTAATTCTTGTAAGTGGGAATTAATACAATGATCACTTTCTAGAGTCAGCTCCACTAACACTATCAGGTTACTATGCTGGTGCAAAACAACCTGCTAAACAGCCTGCCCCAGTTATCTCTGAGACAAACCTTTGCCGTAATTTTTTTCTAAAGCTCTTATGAAGAATGACTCTGAGTCAGTGTATTGCTAGGTTCAACAGTGTGCTTTAAACCACTCTAACACGCTGCATAATGCCTGCTGAGTTTTGAGAGCCCTTGTTTATTCTCATGAGGGATAACTGTGATTTTTATATCCATTTCAAGAGCATAATTTGTGAATATCAAAGCAGAGCTAACTACTGTGATTTAGATTCTCCCCTAGTTAAATCCACTGACTTCAAGGAAACTGTGTCAAGTTACAGCAGATGAGCTCTCTGCCCTGTTTAATCAGAAACTTTCTGAGAAATTGTTACTTAAAGGTGAACATCTCTGTATGCAGAGAGACAGTAAAAAGCCTATCCACAACTTTACTTAGACACTGGATGTCCAGGCATTGAATTCTTCTCTTGCACCTAGGACCCGAATTGCTTGTCCAGCTCGCTCTCCTTGTTCGAAAGGGAAGACTTTTCCTCCTAAAAATGAACCAAATGGTGCAAGCAGGGCACTGACATTGACTTGTCACTGGGGTATCCAACAAGTCCTCTCATCTACCTGTTTTGTTTCCTCTCCATTATTATAACAGGAGATGATGTGAAACTCCATTAGTTAATCCACAGAGACTGTCTAGAGATTTGGAAGAATATTGCAGGAATACAGGAAGAATATTGCAAACAGCTACTTAAAACACACTCTGTGCTTAAATCTAAATAATGTTGATTAACTGTTGCTGTACTATGAAGAGTAGATGTAATGCTAGCTGTTTACGTAATGCTACGTTCAGCTCTTTCAGGGGGTTTCAGAAGGACCTAAAAGTTAAATAAGACATGTTTTCATTTAAATCACAAATTTATCCAAGTCCACCATAGGAATAAAGCTTATATGAATTTAAAATCAGAGACTTGCTGGTTGGTTTCTTTATAGATGCAACTGAAGCTTCATTTACTGTGTAAGTGGTAAGACTGCAAGCCAATGTGACCTCCAAAATATATAAATGAAAATGGAAAGTTAACACTTTCACAGAATAGTAATGTTTCCATCCATTGATTCTCAACAGGGTACAGTGCTTTTTCTACCCCTAAACAGCTATGCCTGAAATGGGGTGGAGGACAAAGGGAACAGGACAGGTTTGGCAGTTAGCTTAATAGGACCAAGATGCTACTACCTTGCCTAGAGGCAAGAGTTGCCCAGCCAGCCAAGGGGAGTAGTGCTTCCCATGAGACACGGTCATCTCGGGCTGCTCAGTCCTTGCAGCCCAATGCTTCACTGAGTAGTAGCTTTGTGCATCTGTATTTGTGTTTATACCGTTGCCTTTTCTTGCTGACACAGCAGCCTGTAGCCACAGGTTAGTTCCCTTAATCTGTATATATATCACCTTATTACAGGTCAATTATTATAAATGGATGTTAGCGTGCAGAGTTAAGATCAGCACCTGGGCATTGATTTCTGGAAAGTGTTGCTCTAGATGTCAGAGATCTCAGCAGTGAAATGCTGCATGATCTACACTGGGCTTTTGCTGGATGCCTTGAGCAATAGTAGCACGATTTTCTGCTTTCCTGCTTTTCCTTTCAGTACTACAGCAGAATAAACCTCTTCCTGCCTTTTCCACATGGGGTGGAAATGATAAGCCAGGCAGTCTTCCCTAAAGCTCCACTGACTGCAAGGTTTCAGTCCTGTTGCAACAGCATTTAATACATTGAAAAGATAATGTGGCCATTTCTTTAAAAGAGCAGTGGTGGTTGAGGCATGCACAGAATGCAAAATGTTGAAGAGTAAATGATCATAATTAAAGGATTCTTTTAGAAGTTGTTTACAGATTTACTGCATAACTGTAGTTATGCAGGTTAATGAAACAGGTTGCTTTGTGTCAGTGACTGCAAGAAGCACGTGTTACCTGAAGTGCATATGGTATCCACATGAGACCATACAGCACAAAATACTCTTCCTGTCCCTTGATAAGTTTCTTATTGAAGGCTTGAGACCCATTGGTTCATTTTCCTTTGTTTTATTCTCCTCATATACACAACTAAGACCTACGGCAGCACACTTTTTAAAAAGCTTGTGCAGTGAAGATTTTAAAAGGCACTGAAGTATGTAATAGTCTACAAGGGGCTAATTTCAAATGACATCATTGGAAAAGCTGTTAAAGCAGCTGAGTCTGTGCTCCTAAAGCACTTCTGACTACCTGTCTCATAGAGCACCAGGAAAGCTACATAAATACTCACATTGGCATAGGGGAAGTGTGTCACTCACTGCCTGGCATGAGCTGCAAAACCAGCTAAGACACAGATGAAAAAGGAAGAAAGTCTTCTATGAACAACAGAGCACAGCAGAGAGCTGTCTTAAGGCAGCTCCATTGCAGCACAAACAGCTCACCTGCCCTGCTCCTTGCCTGCACCAGTACTTGCTGCTCAGAGGAGCCACACAGTGTTGAGTTCTGTCACACTCGGAGGAGACATATCCCCCTTGTCCCCTATAATTTTATTCAGGCAGTTTCAGTTCCTTTTTGTGCAGTATCATTCTCCCCTGCCTAGCTCAGCTGGGGGGACAATTAACAAAACACCTTACAAACTGAACCAGACTACAGGGAAATAAGCCATGCTTTGCATTAAGTCTCTTGTAGCTGGGATCTGAGTTATGGGCTTCAGGAAGAAAGACTTCTGTAATTTTTTTTTACAAGGAAAATGCATTCTTTTTCAGGGTTAAATATTTTTCTCCTTTTTTTCTTCCCTGCCCCCAGATTGGCTCATCCATCACTAGAATCAATATGAATGCAAAGATTTTGGTGGATTTGTTGTCATGGAAACCACTTCTCCTCTCTGATATCCCTTACAGGCTTTCCAGACCTTTTCTTGCCTTTAAATTACCATTCTGTCCTACATTCTGAACACACACTATTTTAATTCCACGTTGTGAACTTCATTTGAAAACAAACTGTGCACAATCACAGCAAAACCAACAGCCAAAAGATAAAACAGTCCCTGCTGGAAGACTGAAGTAGCTGTCTGAGTGAATACCGACTATGGTCCCAAAATGGCTGCTTAGGAAAGTAAGGCTAAAAGCTCTCTCCCTTGGAGGCCTGTCAGTATGCAAGTTATGACTTTTGTGAGATAGGCTCTGTGTTTCTCTTTTCTCTCTGGAGCTGCTTTGTTGCCCAGAGAAAGGCTCGTTTTGTGATTAAGGCAGTAAGGCATGAAATTGGGATCCAGTCCAGTTAGAGTTACTCACATAAATAAAGTTTGCAGAATTTAATCTTTCAAGTCGCTTATCCTATTTCCAGTTGTCACAAATTGCTAGTCAAGTCACTTAGCTTTTTACTGGTTTGGCTGTATAGAATGTGAAGGTAATCCATACAGCTACCTATCAAATATGCTGAGAGACTGAGATACTGCAGAAGATGCCAAGATCAGATAGAAAGCTTTATATAAATATAAACCTGCCATTACTTGTGGTGCATTCTTAACCAGCTGTCATGTTCAAGGTCCAAGCTAACTGCACATTTCATTACATTTTTGTGCCAATTTAGAAGTTGTATTGTAGGAAGTTTTCCTAGAAAGCCCAAGAAGTTAAGGGACGCGATTCTCTTAACATCATGGATACTTACAAAAACATCTACTCAATAAGGAACCACTGTCTAAAGCAATGTAAAGCTAGAGAGAAGAAAGAAATAGAATACAAAAAAGTACAGTTTATAGTAGTATGGAGAGTTCAGGAGCTGGCACGAAGACACAGTGTGACAGGAGTTTGGGAGGGAATTTGATTTTCAGTTTCCCTTTGCTTTGTTGTCCCCCTCTGCCCCCCTGCTAGATAGTTGCTTTCACTCGGCATAATTTGCTATTGGTTGCTATTCATTTACATCACCAATGCTTTTAGTAAAAAGGATTTAGCATGCTTCCAAAATGGTGCTATATAAAGGTGCTGTATAAAGCAGGTGCTATATAAAGTGTTATGAATGTGAAGAGGTCTTATCTGCTTACAGAGTCTGTAAGTCATTTCTGAGCCACATACCTGCACTACTCAGCAAAAGAAGTCTGTTTTGGGTCCAACTATTTTTTTTTTTAGATCTGGGCAGGTAATTTTGTTTGCTTTTTAAGCACCCTTTACAAATCTAACCAAAACTTCTAATTGAAACCTTTTGAAAAGAAAAGGTCAAAATCAAACATTATGACTTTGCCAGAATTCAATTCCTTTAACCTGCGGAAGAAAAAATAATTTACTTGCCAAATTTTATGCAAAATTTACAAGTAGCTTTAGAATGAGCAAAACACTAATGAGCAGATAATCTATTTAAAATGTCTTGTCTCTCAATAGCTCTTGTACTCTGCCAGATGTGGTAAGGTCACAGCTAGAGCAGAACTGCTCCTAGGGATGATGAGGAACTCAGGCAGAGGCAAGTATATCTATTCCAGACAACACCATCTGCCTAAAAGCTAGATCTGTAACAGCTAGTTCAGTGGGAAGCTCAGCGGTTGAATTTCCTCCACTGTTCTGCTAGGAGCTATCTCGAGTGCTGACCTGAACTTGGCCCCTTTCTTAACTGCCACATGACACTATCCCAAACTTACTTTGTACTTCAGCCTGTAAAGAAAGTTCTCTTCCTTGTCTAGAACATTCAGGATGACAAATTAAATGATGCTACTTGATTGGCAGCTGGCTAAGACCCAATGTGTTCTGCCAAGGGTTGTGTCTGAAGGACCCTGTTTGCATTCTTGTTTATAGGGTCCTAAAGTAGTCGCAATTTCCCTGCAAATAAACTCCAACCTGGGGCCTATGGAAGGTTTACTGGCAATGTGACTTTGGAGGATGCTTTAGCACTAGATCATTATCTTTTAAATAGTTGAAATGAGAAGTCTAACTAGCCTGTTAATCCTCTGAATTAATACTTTGGGAGAAAGAAACAAGCTGCAATTAGAAAGTCAGCAAGCTGTAGACATTTCTTTTCTGTATGTAAAAACATGAGTTTAAAACATCTAAAAATTCCTTTTTTTTTTTAAATTAAAGTAATGAGACATTAGCTTCAAATTCTGCCTTTTCTGTTGAAAGCATTACCCTTTTCATGTCCTCTTGTTGAGTATTTGTTGACTCTTGTTCAGTTCTTCTAAACTTATTTATTGGGTCAGTGGGATTTGGTGCTGAAAGAAAGTGGGTTTGATTCTTTCACTCTATAGTGAAAGGGAGAAAGGAGAGAAAAAGAGAGAAAAGAGAGAAAAAAACAAAGTCACCCTGCTTGCACTTCTCCTCGGAAATTTAGAGAGGATTTTTGCCTACATTTGTCTATTGATTAACCTGTGAAAGCATGGATCATCCTGCAGTACTGATAAGAAAATAAATTGAGAAAGAAATTCGGGGGGGGGGGAGGGGGAGATAGCAGCAAATGCAAAAGGATAATTCTCCAAATAGAAGACAAAGTCTGTTCCAGTTATTTTTGTAAAGGATTGATTGCAATTTGCATCCTGCTCAACCAGCATCTGCCATCAGCAGTGCTCAGTAGTCCTTTTTTTTCTTTTTTTACTTTGTATTTTGCCTGTGAATGTTGCTTGATGACATTTCCTTCCCAAATCCTTGCACAATGATCACCCACCCTTCTCCTTAAACCTGAACATACCTTGTGTAAGGTACAGGCGATTTGCAGCTTTTATTCCAACTATCACATGGTTATGGCCTCAGGTTGCTTTACCAGGGGTGTCATGTTGACCCCTCAGAGTGTGCTTGCATAGAATATTATTGGTAAATTGTATTCCCCAGGGAATACATTTGGGATGTGGGAGTTCTGTGATGCAGAATAGCATCTTGCATTATCCTCTGTACTGAAAGACAGACAGCAAATGGGGAGAAAGAGGGAAAAATAAATCCCTCTGAATCACACACTTTCCTTCTCCACATTGCATACCAAGTTTACAGAGACACATCTGGAGTTAGCAGAGAACAAAGCACTGTTGTAGAACAACCTGCCAAAAATACCCCTAAATCCTTCATGATGAAGGGGACGTTGTTATATGGAAACTGCAGTAAAATTCACCCATACAACCAAATAAAAATACATGTTGACTGAAAGTGATGTCTGCATTTTCCATTCACTGTTGACAAGCGGTATCAATCCCACAGTGACTTAAATTGCCAGGAAACTGTCTCTTTGCGGGGCAAACAGGGACAGAAGAGCATCATCCTGCCAATGGATCTGCTGTTTCTGTGCAGTTTATTTTTTGGTTTTTTTAACTCTTCTTGCTTTCATAGAGTAATTAGATACAGATGTTGTTTTTGTTTATTCATTTGCCTTTTAGTCTTGCTCAATGTATTTTGATGGCAAAGGGAAGTTCATATTTTACCAGCCATTATCCAAAGTGAACCTGTAGTTTCTTTCCCCACAACCCCCAACATGAGGCTTAATGTATGGAAAGCTCCTTTGTCCACCTTCACTTGCTCAAAGGCCAAAGAATTCTAGTTAGAGAACAGCATTGAGAACCTCCACTGATTTATCTTGAGAATCATATTACTGGAAATTTATCCTGCCTTGAAATTGCTGGCAAGAAAAGAAAACCACACAGTCAATGTAAGTCAGCAGGTGCTAGATCAGTGCCTAATCTGTAAAACAGAGGGGTATCTTCAAGCCACTTCCAACACTGGCTGCTAAATTAGAGAAATAGAGTTGGACTTAGGCAAACACTGCTCACAAGTGGTTATCCAAAGAGCCTAGCTGAGGAGAGACTGCTGCACTCGATTAAAAGGTAGTGAACAAAAGTCCTGATAAACAGAACACAGTGCAGAACCAATTGCAATCATTTACAGCCAGGTAATAACTTAGCTGTTTGTATTTATTTTAAATGGTAGCTGAAAATGTGAACAAACCTATATCCTACCCATTTAAATGAAGTCTGCTGGTGGGCAAACATTGCTTTATTCAGAAGAAAGAGTAGGAAATAAAAGGGGGGGGGGGGGCAATAAGCAGTATTAGAAAGAATGACTGGTGGTATGACAGCAGGGATTTTGCTAATGTAAGCAGCATGTTATGTCAAAAGAAGATAGCAGAATTCTGTGTGCAAGCCTGCAGTTCAGCTAACTACAAGCATATGTAGTTGCAAATTCAACTTAACTATGGCGAGTAAGCTCTAAGCTTCAGGTAGCTGGGTTTTGGAATGCTAAGTAGTAAAGTAAAGAGTTTATGGACAGGAAGATTCAAAAGGACAGAACAAATTGCAGCTTGATGGGAAAGGACACTAAGGTGTAAATTTACCATTACCATTAATGGGACTCTCATGTCTAATTCTGCATACACTGAACCAGTACAATTGAAGAAAGAAATAGTATTTGTAATTAGGTTTTCCCAGTAGGAATAAAAAAAAAAAATGCTGAAGTAAAACAAAAGTAAAAAAAGGTAAGTAGAATGTTTTTAAACTTCCCCCATGACACAGAAGCGATGTTTATCCAAAGGGACAGAAGACAAAGGTACAGGATTCTCGGTTTAAATAAAGAAAATTCATTGTCCCAAACAGTCAGGTCTATGGAAAATCTAGTACACAAAACAACTTTAGAAGCTGTTCCGAGAGGTGTTCTAGAAGAATTTATTTTAAACTGCATTTCAGTTCAATTATGTACCAAAAGTATATACCACTTGTCAACTCTTGTATCAACTCAGCTACAAACAGGAGTGGTAAAGAAATAATTGCAGAAGAATCGGCATTCTGCCCTGAGCAATGGCTTAATGTCTGCTAGAACACAGACATGGATAGCAACTGGAATAATCACTTCGTTGCTGTTCTGGCCACAGTTAAGGAAAGTGCAGAAATGCCGTAAGTCTCACAGGTTTCTAATTCAAGCTCTAATTCAGACACAGTTGTGTATCGGGGTAGAGATGTGCTTGACTGGCATGTGGGGTTTTTTGATCTCCTAGGAATTATATGTGCATTTGATACCACTATTCACAGCGTATCTGATGTTGCTCTGCTTTGCAGAGATGAAAGCCTGAACTTTAGTTTCTATGCATTCCTGAGGAGGCCTCTCCAAGCTAGCCTATGTACCCCTCCGTGCTTCATCAGATTGTTCAGGCATAAGTATTTAAAGAGTGAATAAGGGGTGAATGTGCCAGTTGGTGTTCCCTTTAGTGTCAGTCACTATTATATGTGACTTTAACTAGTGTTAGCAGCTTAATATGGTTTAGGTTAATGAGCCATTCAGTGAGATACAGCTTTCCAGTTTGTTGGGTTGATGAATTAATCACCACTACTTAAAGTTCCTTGTTTGCATTGGAAGGCTGCCTGCTCCCAGTACAGGATCTGGAGAGCTGTCTACACTGTGTGTCATCATGGCTTTAAACTGTATCCCAGGAATAGGTAGAGACATGTGAACTACTGATACACACCAGCTCATATCTATCAAACACAACAAAATAATTCTTGCTCATCAAACTAGCTTTCTTTGTATAAAACTTCTGAAATTGGTCTGCAAGGCTTAGCAGCAGAGTTTCAAATTCAGTATAGTACTCTTCCAGGTGGCTTGTTTCCTTTACTTTCCCTTGCCTCTCTCTCCCTTATTAACTCTATCCCTTTCTCCTGTTTAATTTCTTTTCTGGTGGAAACAAACCAACCAATGAAACCCACCCTCAAATACTTCAGATAAATCTGGGTTTCTTCTCCTTCTTTGTAAGTTCTGAGAAATCAAATACTGGAAAACTGTTAGGTATGGCACCATACAGAAATCCCACAGAGGTTATATAAGCTTTCTACATTAAAGGGAGGAAAGGTAGAAAACCATCATAGGTGGTCAAACTTTTGGAAAAATCTATTAAATTTACAATAAGCTGAAAGATGTGAGAAGTTTTCAAGTTGGACAGAGGAATCTGAGGAGTCAGTAATACATTTCCAATTGAAACTGAACTTCATCCTTCCCGACAGGTTTCCTCTCTTCTTCCTTCAAACTCTCACCTTCTTTCTGCCTGCCAGTAACCTCCTTCACAGTAACTGATGATGATCTTCCAGACAGCAAAACAAACTGAGGCAGCACCAGCCAGCATACATGCACTCCATAGACTCATACTGAATGTTTTTGAGATATCAGGGACATCAGCAAACATCCTGCACATCCCTGTGCTGCAGAAAGGCTAGAGAGCTGCCTCCCTTCCAGCAGAGCTGCTGCCTTCCTTCAGGCACAGGGATCTCGTGCTCAAACACAGAGGGACAGTAAGCTCTAACTGCAGGCAGGTGAATACAACACACACTTTGTTATCACTGGGAGAAACCTTTTCTTTCAGTAAGCCCATATGTTTATACATGACCAAACCAATTCAAATACTGAGCTTCCCTGTTTAGACCTGGTCTACAGCAAAGGCACAGAGAGCATGGTCACCAGAGCCGCCTTCTCAGTGGTCTTGAGCTGGCCTGGATACACCAGAGGTATCTGCAATGGCAACATTATTCAGAATAGTTGCTGGATTTTCTAGCTTATCCTGTTGTGGAACACACTAATATCTCTAAGAGATGGAACTAAAAAATAACATTTTATACACGTTGCTTCCAATCACGTATGCATTAAGCTGAAACTACCAAGCCTTCACATAGTTTCACCCAAAAGATTTTTTGTTTGTCTTAGTAGAGCTTCTACTGGAAAGTTTTCTGTGTAGTTCTTGTCTGTCTCTGTTGTTACAGAGAGACAACACTCAACACTCAGCGCGTCCGTGCACAGCAAGGCCCCGCTGCTCCCGGAGAGCCGGAGCCCCCAGGGGTAACGCAGCCAGCAGGGCAGGGGCCTCACCAGCCAGGGCCTGGCCCCACAGTACCCGAGCGAGACAAGCAGGGCAGACCTGGGGATGGCAGCCACTCAGCCAAGGTACCAGTTAACCAGGGAGGTCTGAGATCAAGGAAGTGAGCTTAACAAGTAAAGATCAACAGGTCCGTTGCCTGACATAAGCATGGCTGTGCCTGAGCTGTGAATTCATACTCCTACAAGCTACAGCTCCTAAGCTGAGCTTAAAGAGAATCATAGAATCATTTAGGTTGGAAAAGACCCTTCAGATCATCGAGTCCAACCGTTAACCTAGCACTGCCAAGTCCACCACAAAACCATGTCCCTACGTGCCACATCATGGGGCTCCTGGGCCCATGGGCAGAGGCTCCAGGTGAAGCTGCACAGGGCCATTAAGGCCTAAAGTGTCTCAGCATAGGGAATAGTGTCTCTCTTCTCTCTCTGCATGGATTAGGAAAAAAGTGCAGTAAATGTATTACTTAATTCAGATGAAAATTTAAATGCTACTTTACATTAACATACAATAAAATTCTAAAAAAACCCCAGCCTTTCTAATTTGGGAACATTGTGTTTGCTGGCTTAACAATTACTTAGGCATAGGCAGTGAAAAATGGTATTTTCTGTGGGAGACGAAGGAGAATACAGGAAACAGTTCTAATGAAAGTTCCGTCAGATAATCAGCTAAAGGAAAAAGGATATTTTAAAAATTTGTGTCTGAAAACTGGTGCTTAACTCCTAGTGTCCCTTAAGGACTGTAAACTGTGAAAGGATGGAAACTATTTTTTATTTTATAGTATATTGTTCAAGTTGCCACAAGATGAACTTTAATTGAACTGCTAGTGAGTCTGGAGTATTTTAAGTTTTAGAGATATGTAGTATATGCTGAACTTTGTATGGGGTCAGAGATAATAGAATGGATGCTGCCGGGGGCAAGGCTGTTTCTCATGGCATGAAACAGTCATTTTTATGGTTCCTATTTTTGAGTACAATTTTCTCCTCTTCCAGAAAATGTTCTCATGAACAAATTCAAACTATGAACAAATTCAGGCTCTGAAGAAACCCATGAAATACAGAGTTACAGAGGGCAGGATTTTGGATTAAGTGGCCTATGTTATGTGAGAGCAGGCTGTATGTTAACTGGTAGCAGCCATGGCAATTGCATAGGCAGGTTTCATCAGTAAAAATACTAAAGGTGTTACGTTATTACTCTCAGGCCTCTGTGACTCAGTTGTGCTTTCGGGGTTTTTTGTGGGGTTTTTTGTTTATTAGTTTCATACCATCTGGGGATCATAAGAACCCCATATGAAACAACTAACCCTAGGAGAAACAGTATGTCTGTCATGGAAGCTCTGTTTTTACTTCATCATTTCTGTAAGCAAAGTAATTGTAACTAGAAATGACGATTATGAGATAATATTCACAGCAGTGAACATATTTGATTCTAGAAAAACCCTGTTGCTACTCATCTTAACTGGGAAAGGACAATTTGCTCTGCTCCACTATCCAAAGAGATGCTTGAAATTAATGTGCAGCATCAAGATGTCATTAGAGTGATAAAGTTTACACAGTAGTAGCAATGTAAGGTCCAACCCCCTGTGGCATTAACTATAAACAAAATAAGTGAAGACAGTTACATGCAGAACTGAAGAAAGGGACACGACATCGAGGGAAATACATTTTGTTCAACAAACCTTCCCCACACTTCGTAATATTTTTCCTTTGGCATTGCTAAGCCTCAGCACACTGAGAAGTCAGCAAACAAAAATGATCCTCCCCCACAAACTCTCCAGCTGCCCACAGAAATCTTCACTCGTTCTCGAAAGAAGACTCCACATACCACTCAAAGGATACTATTGCATGTCAACATGATGAATCTGGAACAAATGTATGGGAAAGTATTCTAACTTAGGTGAGTGCTGTCAAACAGTAGGACACACATAAATCAGCTGCCAAATACAGCAATCATTTCTTGCTGGAGAGCAATCACAGACCCTTTCAAGCAATGGAAGTGGCTTCTGAGAGATTCACATTGTTCTTTTCACACCATACCAGCAAATATTTCTGCCTGCTCTGTTGCTCTTATCTGCAAGTTCTACAAAATGTGGAATTTTTAAAACTATGTATGCATTTATGTGCACACACACATAATCTGTGTTTTACACACATGCCCAGACAGTGTTTCATAGCTACACACATGGGTCTAGCCAGGAGCTGTTCTTTCTGTCACTGTTGCTGTAGCTAGAAGGTCTAAATTAGCATTGAGCTGGAATGGGCTACTACTGCTTCTGGCAGTGAGAATGAGACAGATCTTGAAAGCTCAAGGCACAACCACCACTCTTGTTTGATACACTGTTATGTCAGTTAGTGCAAAATCACTGTAAATTATAGGAGAAAAAGAAAGATTCCTCTTGCCTCTTATTTTCTTAGTATTCCTTGCGTTTGACACACCAGTTTGTGCCGTGTAATGATGGGAAGATATGTTCCTTGCTTGTTTTTCTATCTTTTCTCTTTATTTACTAAGCCAAAAGCTCAGGACATCATCCTAAGGGCACTTTCTGCATAAAGGCTATTCAGTAGGGCTATGCCCTACTGAAACACATGTCCAGTTGACGCTCTCTGTGATACCCCAAGTTGCTGCCTGTCTCTGACCCCTTTGGATTGTATTTACCTTATTGGTTCCTTGCAGAACCACTGTCATATGTGGTACTCTGTACTGGTACAACCTATACATACTGGTGTGAGAATGTAGGCATTCAAACAGAGAAAAAACTGCTCTCCTTTTTCTTCAAATATTTGAATCAGCCACCATGGTTTTCAAGTGGACATAAACCCAAAACCCTCACTCTATCTTGGACCCACTCCCTTAACAGATTCTATGTGAATAAATCCCTATATCTACATGTAGGGATAGATGCAGCCCCGCTCTAACTGTAAGGGTGTAGTATCCTGAGCTATTTAACTCAATCCAAGGAGGGATATTAGTCCATTTCTGCCATTTAACCTCTGTCTTCTACTTCCCTTCAGGGTGTTGAAACCACCTAAAATCCCACAGCTTCTCTAACATATCAAAGGGAAGCCATAACAACACTGTAATCCCTGGTTGTGGTAGAGAAGGGAATGGACTTCAGCAGGAGGTGAAGCATGCTAAGTGTCCCTTGCCTAAGGCACAGTTTACCTGAGCAAACTAACAACTGCAATACAGGGGCTTTGAGCTACTCACATGAAGCATGGTATACAAATTAGTTATTCTATTCACATCACAAATTAAATCAGAGGTTATTTTAGTTATTTAGAAAATAAACTGACAGTATATGATTGGAATGCAGTTTTGTTAAGTTTTGTTTAAAGGACTGAGAGCTTTTAATATTTTTCCCAGGCTGAGAGACAAACTTATTTATAAAGCAAAATTTTCCAGTTGGAAAACATGTGCATATATACATGCAGATGCACACAAGCCTGCACACATTTATATGTATTTATACATACATATGCGTACACATTCATGGAAACATTTGCTAGAAGCATAAAAAATGGATTTGATTATGCAAAATTCTGAACATCCGCTGAAATTATTGAGTGTCTGTAACTTCCGTTGCCTTCAAGAGGGGAATAAAGATATTCAGCAGCTGCATGTAGGATGCAGCCCACTGCCACTATTGCATAAAGTTCTAAGAAATGCACCAATATACAGATCTCTCAGTTTCTGCTTAAAGTGGTGAGAAAATCAATTCTAGACCAAAAGGGCTAGAGGCAAAAGGATAAGATGAAATGTGACTGACAGAGGGACAGCATCCAGTAATGCTCAGTCAAGTGAAAAGGCAAAAGAACACAGGAATAGTAAAACCTATCCATTTTTGTTTTAATTGGGAGGGGATTTAACAGGCGGTTTTGGTGCTCTAGGCAGTCCCTGCTAGGCAAAGCCTACAAATGTTAACTCTGTTCTATTTTGAAGCAAAACATGCAAAACATATATAGGGCTCTTTCTATCTAACACTATGCCATAGAAAAATTGGAGTCTGATTTCCTGTGATGTTAGGATGAAATGAGGCTGTCAAAGCAAGTCAAAATGAAAGAGCAGGGAAATATTCTTCTGCTTTCTGGTGCTGAGGTAGCTTTTTAAGTCAATGTCCTGTGCCTTTGCTTCTCACTGCATTTTGCCCTGCATTGCCCTATTGTTTGTGGTCTTTAGTATTACAAATACAAACTACCTCTAAAAGTGTGAAAGGCAAGGCTTTTTCCCCGCAATCTACTTCATGCTCTGAAAAGGAATTAAAGTCCCAGAAAGGAGCAGGAACCTAAGATACTGGCATTATAATCTCAACTGTACAGCTTGCCTTCCCTCTCCACAGCTTCAGTTTACCCATCCGTGAAACACATTGTCTGTGGCACCCCCTAAGGGCCTATAAGAGATTGGAGGATTTAATGCACACTAATGTATTTGGCTGAAATAACTCCATATAAACTATTGTTACGGCAAGAATCAAAGTTGAAGCATTTGAAAATCATGTGACATGGAATGGGAAATGCCATTTTTTGTAGCGTTTTTCCTTCTCCAGTACTGTCAACAGTTAGAAGTGACTGAGGAAAAGAAGCAAATGACAAAGACTTAATCAGCATTAGAAAATGTCAGGCTGAAGAAGAAAACAGATACTGACCCACCCTCTGTGGTAGAAAATCTTGTCTTCTGGAGGCACTGTATCACAGTAATCCCACGTACCCTGACAACTGACAGTTATAGTCAAAATATTTTGGTGCTTCCTTTTTTTTCTGTTCTTTTGGTTTTTTGATCACATTTGTTTGTGGTGATTTCCGAGATAACAAGTGAGGAAGGCAATCTCTCATTCATGACTGATAGCAATGAAATTGGCTCCTTAGTAAAGCGTGCTCTTTTAAGGGATTGCCTGCTCTTTATGATTCCTGAGGCTTTAAGGCAGCTTCACTCCCATGCAGATGAGACTGCTGCAGGGAAGGCCAGAATAACAAAGGGAATAATTAGGAAAGCTTAAGCATTACACCTGCAAGATGGAGAGAGCTGGAAGCAAAGCCAGAACAGCTTAGAAGGCAAGTAGCAGAAGAGAAAGCTTTGAATATAAATCTTGTCAACTTTTACAGTAGAAGCAGTGGCTTACATAGGAGTTAGCAAAGGAAATGCTTCCCAGGGATTGATTTCTACAGAAATCTTCCTGCGTGCAGATTAATTTAGTGTTCTGAGGATCACCTGATGAAGCCTTCACACCATGCATGTCTTTCAAACTATAATGCCTAATAGCTAGTCAGTGACTTAGGAATAGGAAACTCAAAAGAAATGAAAAGACTTAAAGTCTTGTACAAGGGTTTTAATTTCTGTGTAACCATTTGCTTGTAATCAGCCAAACAGCACCAGTCTCCTTGAATGGGTTCCACAGTCTGGAACTTGCCGGACAGTCTTGCAGGACACGCACAACTGAAAGCACTGAAATGCCACTGAAAGCACTAGTGTCTTTCCCATACTCACAAAACACTGTGCTCAACTCATGCCAGAGCAAAGCCAAGTTAAATGCAGGTTGGTATTGTCAATGGTACCAGCACTGCCTGGCATGATATTGCCATCTATCAGTTGTAAGGCCACTGGATGGCCTTAACTAGTTTTACAGTTCTCCTTGGTTTTGCAGGTACCTTGCTATAACAGTTTGGTCTGTAAAAAGGTGGAGGAGCTAGAGAAAGCTAAGTAAAGCTTCTAAAGGTCCTTACGTAAAAGAAAAATACTCCCCAAATCCCCAATTAAACCTATGGCCCCTGCTGGGCACCAGAATCTGTGGTGTTCCTGGATAGAGACTATTGTGAACTCGGAGTTCATGCTCACAGCTATGGCGGTTCTGCTCACGAGAAGACGAAAATAGGAAAGGCAGGTGTGCATGAGAGAAGAGATTTTCTTGTCTTATCTGTCCATAGCAAGACAGGACTGTAGAGCATATTTGTCCCTACAGGGCTCTGGTAGTTCTTGGTTTCTTTGCCACAGGCTGATACTGCTGTGCTTCTTGATTGACACTTCGCTCCAGACTTGTGTGCATGGCAGTCATGGAAGCATGGGAGAAGTTGGCAGCGCCAGGGCAAACATTTGCTGTTTATTAATTGCCTGAAACATTAGGGCATTTAAAGGAAATCCAGTAAACATTTTCAGATCAATAAGTAAGGATAAGTGAAGTTGAAACGTGGAAGCAAAGGAGTTAATATAGGTGTAGTAAGATGCCCCTGGAAAACTTATAGTGGCATTTTTTTCCAGTAGAGTAATTATTAGCGTCAGGCTCTGAGTCAGTCTCTGACCATCCCTGTGTCTTGAATCGTGCCCACCTAATTTTCTCCTGCCATCTCAGCTGGATTGGATAGATGTTACTGTTTGTTCTAAACAGTTCTTAGATAAGATGTCTGTATGAGTGGAGTTATGCAAATATAAGTTATTGTTCTCCAACTGTTTGTCCTTACAGCAGTAAGAGAAAGCCACTGTTGGGGTGCAGTTTAATGAGGTGTTAATAGAGTAGTGGGTGAATGTAAGTATAAGTGCAGTGGGGGTTGTGCTGAGGACTTCAGTTGACAAAAGACCTGTAAAAATGTGGAGCTCTCTGAACCAAACCAAAAGTTGAAATAAAAATTTTTGTTCAGTGATGAAGGTGTCATTAAATAGCCACATTTTCAAATACATGCTTGCTGTGGAGAATAGAGTTCTGCTCTCTGTTCTGCAGTGGCAGGATTTCATAGTCACAAAGAAGAAGGATGGGGTGAACAAAGTCATGGTGTGGGTATGAAAGACAGACTAGATAGGAGAATAAATTAGAATATTATAGCACTTTTTAATGCAGCAGCCTGTCACTTGATTTAATGCAGAATGAACTGAAAAGCACAGCAATTTGAAAGAGTCAAAGAGTTACCCTAGTAAAAAAATAGAGGACTCTCTTGACTTGCTTCTTCTTGCGTCTTTACAACTGCTGTACTGTTTGGACATCAAACTTTGCAAGCTCCATCAATCCATGAGCAAATGGGGTAACTGTGCATATACACAGTCATTTTGACACACTTTACTTACCACTTCCGTATCTCTATCCACTCATAGTGGAAGTTGCAACAGGGAACCACTGACTGGGTACAAAAAGAAGGGCATAGGTTTATCTTTGAGAGCTGTTAGGCACCTACAGGGGACTTTGGTGAGGGGGACATGACACTGCTGTCATGCCCGGAACCTGATGGCACCCTGGGACCAGTGCTTCTTTATCTGCTTCAGTCTGACAGTGTAGCACAGATATTCTCCTATCTTCCAAAGTGCTCAAAACAGCCTGGGCAAGGATCTGTGTTTTGTTTCCTTTTCAGAGGTAGAAAGCTGTTAATGAGTTAAGTGCTCTTCCCAGCCCAGAACCAGACCACGTCTTTGGGTGCCCAGTCCCATACAGCCCCCTGGAGCTTTTTTAAGCTTTTTTTTTTTTTTTAAGGAGATTATGACTGTAACTGTGAAACATCATAGTTCTGCAAGAACTCTAGAAAAGGATATTGGCCTGAAGAAAGGAATGGTAAGAAACCCAGGCTAGAAAATGAGCCAGTACTTTGTAATAAAAAGGGAACTGCTCTAACCTCTTCTTCAAGGTGATAGCATCACCTTTTGTCATGTGGTACAACTAGCTAGGACGCAGCTCAGGGTCTGGGCCGAATGACACCTGTACCCTTGAATCCTTTGACTGCAGTGAGGTCACCAGTGCCTCCTACCCCAAAAGACACAGTGCGTGCCTTGCCATCTGTTTCTGTGGGCCACCAAATACATTTCCAAAGAGGTCTCACCTGAAGAGAGTGACGTGGAGAGGTCAGCATTTAATTGTGCTTTCTGCAGAGCAAAACTTAGTGAGCTCACGGTGGAGAAGGTGACAGACACCATGAAGCATGGAAGGGCAGAGAGCTTACCCCTCCTGGGTGGATGACTTCTTTCCCTCGAGGGAAAATGTCTGTAGTGGTGGGTCCACATGGGGCACACACAGCTGTAGTCTCAGCAAGGACAAATGTCTGAAAGAGAAAACAAACACAGAATAAAGCTGGATAAAAATGCAACTGACACCACATGAAGCTAATCACCCTCTGCAGCTGTTGTGGCTTGGAAGGCAACCAAATAAAAGGCTTTTAAGAGGTTTTACTTTTGGCATTTTCCTCCTCTAACACTAACCTGCTGGAGTGTTAGAAAGTGGAGGCCCCCACTTTCTGTCAATCACAAGGAAAAAAATAGGTCTGTGAGTGTACGCGCAAAGCAGCTATCTAATTTACATGCAAAATCAATATAATTGCAAATGCAAATTGAATCATTGCTGCTGAAGGTAGCTGAATTCAATCATATGTATACATACATAAATGTGTGTGATTTTGGCAAAATCTATACAGTGTCCAGTCTGACCTTTTGAATATATCAAGAGACTCCTTGTCCTGTCTATCCCTTTTCTCTACGAACAGCAACCCATGGCAGACCTATATACACAGACACACCAATACACTCCTAAATATCCTTATGTGCTTTGCTGCCCAGAGTCAGACCAAAGATCCCTTTAATCCAGTGGATATTTAAGACAGATACCTAAAATCAGGTTGGTATATATTGAACTGAACGTTGTATGAACCCAGTTTGTTCAATGGTCAGTAACTTTTCTCTATGAATTTGGTTAGTTCATTTGTGGATCCATAAGGAGTCCTGCCCAACTTGCTCAGCCTCCCACAGCAGCAAATGCCACTGCAGAGTTAGGCATTGTAGGAAATGGTTCTTTGGGTTCTCTGAGCAGGGCACCTGCTTTTTTTGTTCGCTTTACCACTTTCCAGTCTTCTGACAGTTACTCAGCAACATCATGCAATCTGTAAAGCCATCCTATCTATTCAAGCTGAATCTATTTTACTAATGACTGTTCTATGAACCCTCCAGTGTGAGATAATTCCTTAAACGAGGAATTTCCCTACAAGCCTTGTAAGGAAAGGTTTGAGTTTGGGAACCTCAGGAAGTGCCTCTGTAGTGAACAACAGTGAACAACAGGGGTGCTTTAACTTTCCTGGAATGGCTACTTTTACACTTAACCATTAGCCATAGTAAGAATTAGTCACTAGTCACAACCAAGTAAGCAAGACTCATGCTCCATCGAACAGAAGACAACTCATGCCCTCCACAACTCATTCCCTCAGTGGAATCAGTTTGGGGATAAGCTGTTTTCTCCCAAGGATCCACACAGACCTCTTTCTCAACTTCAATACTAGAAAGTGTTCATTCTGTTTCTAAAATGGCTCTTCAAACACATTGTGCAAAGGTATAGTCAACCATAAAACTTTACAGCAACCCTGATTCACGTGGTAAATCTCCTGAGAGAGTGGAGTTCTTGTCAAAAGATCCAATCGTAAAACAGAGTAATGCATATTGGGGATGCCTTTAGACAGGGTCACAGAAAAGTTTGTTAATTTATATGTTTTAAACTACTTTGGTTTTCTTGTTTTCTCTTTAAAATGGATTGTGCTCAGAAAATTTCTTAGGGTGCAAGAAACAGCCCAGGGTTTTTCCTCTACCACAGCACATTGTCCTCACAGTCAAGATGCTTTGCAGTGCTACTCCTCTTCCCCTCATTTCCCTAAGAGTTCTTGACGTCCCAGCCCAAAGTCAGAAACGCCTGTCGTGGTAAAATGACAAGCTGGTCTGTGCTGGACTCTGCATGGGACCAGCATGCACATTAATGTGCTTTGCTGAGCTTCCTTGACCTAGTCCTCGCTGCCTGGCCATCCCAGGCAGCACCCGCCTGCATGCAGATGCTGTGGCATACCTTGTCCATCTGGCACTGCTCCATACAGAGAATCTTGGGCAAGGATGGGCCTTTAACATCTGTTGGCAAAGAGCGAAGGAAAGAGTAGGGAGAACATCCTTCACAAAGCACCAATTCCTCAACAGCACTGCAGCACTCTTCCTGAACCTTCCTAAGACATTTTCCTAGTCTTCCAAAGGGGATGCTTCACCTTTCTGCCCCTCTTCCCCTCTCAGTTTTTAGGGGAAAAAATTGATGTAATTAAGACCTATTATTTGTGAAATGATAACTGTAAAACCACAAATAAATTAACAGTCATAAGGAAAAACACCCATTACTTTATAGTTTTGGGTCTGTTGTTACTTTGTGGATGGAGGCTGAGGACGTAGAGCCATTCAAAACAGAATCAGTGCAGAAACAGCACTGATTTTGCTTTGTGTTTGCCCCTATCTAATTTGAAGGGTTCTTTAGAAAGTAGAAATCATGCACCAAGGGCATATTACAAAGGCATCTGGTCATGCTCATCCCAGTATTCTAGCTGAAGTTATTGTTACTTTGCAAAAACTTTTACAGAGTCCTTATACTCCAGTCCAAAAGAGGGTATTTTATCTTTAAGTGCTGCGCTCAAACATTGCTGAATAGATTTTACTGAACAGAGGAGACCAGCTCGTGTAAGCTGTAACACTACAACTCATTGTCAGAGACAGTATAAATGAATGCGTGTGTACATGAACAAAGGTGTGTGGACATTCTTCTGAAATTATAGACATACAGCACTTCTGAAAAATAAGAACAAGTTCCTGCAGCAACATCTTCTTTTAACTTAAAATAGGAAGCTAACCGATTGTGCTCCTCTGTGGTTTATGAATACTGGTTCTTAACTGGTAGAGCCATTTACTCTAGCTGCAGGCTTTGCTAATGAGCCCATTCGTGGGCTCATTATCATATTATGCCCACAGGATACGTGCAGTTTTGCACAGATGTCCACATTATTGCATAGTTTTATAACTATGTAGTAGAAAACCTTAGACAGTCCATGTAATAACTTCTACTGCTCATGGACCTATTGCCATGTAACAGCATGGCTCAGAGTAAGGTTGGATGGACTGGGGAAGATTATGGAGCAGTTCATCTTGAGGGCACTCACAAGGCATATGCAGGACAACCAGGTGATCAGGCCTAGCCACCATGGGTTTATGGAAGGCAGGTCCTCCTTGACCAACCTGATCTCCTTCTATGACCAGGTGACCTACCTCGTGGATGAGGGAAAGGCTGTGGATGTGGTCTACCTGGACTTCAGTAAAGCCTTTGACACTGTTTCCCACAGCATTCTCCTAGAGAAGCTGGCGGCTCACGGCCTAGACAGGTACACTCTTTGCTGGTAAAAAACTGTCTGGACGGCCGAGCCCAGAGAGTTGTGGTCAACGGAGTTAAATCCAGTTGGCGGCCGGTCACGAGCGGTGTTCCCCAGGGCTCAGTTTTGGGGCCAGTCTTGTTCAATATCTTCATCAATGATCTGGATGAGGGGATCGAGTGCTCCCTCAGTAGGTTCGCAGACACCAAGTTGGGTGGGAGCATTGATCTGCTCGAGGGTAGGAAGGCTCTGCAGAGGGACCTGGACAGGCTGGATCGATGGGCCGAGGCCAATGTATGAGGTTCAACAAGGCCAAGTGCTGGGTCCTACACTTCGGCCACAACAACCCCAGGCAACGCTACAGGCTTGGGGAAGAGTGGCTGGAAAGCTGCCCAGAGGAAAAGGACCTGGGGGTGCTGGTTGACAGCCGGCTGAACATGAGCCAGCAGTGTGCCCAGGTGGCCAAGAAGGCCAACGGCATCCTGGCCTCTATCAGAAATAGTGTGGCCAGCAGGAGCAGGGAGGTGATCGTGCCCCTGTACTGGGCACTGGTGAGGCCGCACCTCGAATCCTGTGTTCAGTTCTGGGCCCCTCACTACAAGAAGGACATGGAGGTGCTGGAGCGTGTCCAGAGAAGGGCAACGAAGCTGGTGAAGGGTCTGGAGAACAAGTCTGATGAGGAGCGGCTGAGGGAACTGGGACTCTTTAGTCTGGAGAAGAGGAGGCTGAGGGAAGACTTTACTGCTCTCTACAAGTACCTGAAAGGAGGTTGTAGCAAGGTGGGTGTTGGTCTCTTCTCCCAAGTAACAAGCAATAGGACGAGAGGAAATGGCCTCAAGTTGCGCCAAGGGAGGTTTAGACTGGACATTAGGAGAAATTTCTTTACTGAAAGAGTGGTCAGGCCTTGGAACAGGCTGCCCAGGGAAGTGGTGGAGTCACCATCCCTGGAGGTATTTAAAAGACGAGTGGATGAGGCGCTTAGGGACATGGTGTAGTGGGCATGGTGGTGTTGGGTTGAGGGTTGGACTCGATGATATTAGAGGTCTTTTCCAACCTTAATGGTTCTATGACTAGACACATGGATGAACTACTCTCTAATTTTCAGGGTGGAGGCTGTGGGTCTTGGCTGAGGCACAGCTGCACACTGCGAGATTAACAGGTGTAAGAGTGAAGGCCCTGCAGTCAGTCTGGCAGCACTCCCTCAGTCACATTCCCAGCAAATCCACTGGGGCTCTGGAAGATGCAGACACCAGGCTTCACTGAACTACTAGGATAATACCTAGTAGTATCCATTAGTTCTTTAAAATTCATACAGCCTCCATGGAGCAGAGCTAGAACTCCAGGCTCTTGCATTACCAGTTGAGCACTCCACTCAGTATTTAACATACAAAAAATGAGAGAAAGAGTCTATTTACTACAAAAAAGGATAGAGAGTCTATTTGCTACCATCAAACATATTTATTGATTGACAAATATATAAATTGAAAACCAAAATTTAATTTAGCTAGAGGAGCACAAGTGCACATTTTCAATGCATGAGAAATACTAGTATAAATCAAACTTAAAACTGAACCCTGCTATTGCTTGAAAATAACTGTCCAATATCTATTTGATCTACAGTCAAGAAGCAGAAGGAAAATAAATGTGCCTCTGAGAAATAAGGACATTCCTAATTATTTTCTTGTAAAAAGTGTATTTCATTGCTGTGCAAGTAACTTGTTCGATAAAACAAAGAAATGCAATAATTCAGAGTTCATTTATTTAGTTAGTTTGGACTTACAAGTAGTATTTTGCAAAAATTATGGTAGGCTTTCGTTTTTCAGGTTACCTGCATAGTCTCTTGAGCTAAACACTTATTAATATGAAAAACTGTCCAGAAAACATTAAACAATGATTCTGAGTACAAATCATTTCATGAATATGTAAATCATGCCTCAATGTGACACTTAGCTTGTCTGAGAAACACTGATAGGCTAAAAAAAAAATTAAACTCCATCAAGGATGAGGACAATTTAATTTAATACCTTCCTAGTGTTGAAGACAAAACTCTGAATTTTAATGGCTGTATAATATGTTTCAATTCATAGTTAAAACAAAATATCCATAACTTGCCATAAACATGGTCAAGGGCAAATAGTAGGGGGTGGGGGGGGAAATCAAGATCAAGGCGAGGAGCAGATCTAAATGAGATTGGCACATTCATTTCCAGCAGTAAACAAATGAACTAGCTTTGCCTTTTGTGTCTCACCACGATGTTTGGTGCTGAAACATGCCCAGCAGTTGCTGAGGCCTCCAGAACATGCAGTGATTCTGCATGAGACTGCCCAAGTCAGAGCTGCGCTCTCCCAAACTGCTTCTGTGACCCAGTCAGAAGCTCTTCTGCTGGTGCATCTACACTGACTTTTGTGAGGAGTCCAGTGTGCCGTTCCTGCACACAGAGCCACAGGATGTGAGAAGCAGCTTGAATCTAAAAGTCGTGCAATTTGCATTAACCCAGTACAGGGCTGGAGCTAGTAAGCCCAATGCTTGGCAAGTCTAATGAGCTTGGATCCATGCCACGCTAACAGCAGCAAATCAGATTCCAATTACATCAGAGAATGTTCGCATCTGCCTCAAAGGCTGTTTAAACATGCCTGCGTTGTCCAGCTCTGCCTTAGGTAGTTCAGGGAAGACCTGTTCTTCTAACTGCTTTGGGCTCCTAAGTATATTCAATGCCAGATCTTTTTCAAGTTTGTAATCAGCACTCAGTCCACTCCTCCTCTCGCTTCTTACCTACCTCTGCCAATTATATTAAAGCAATTTACAAAGTATAGGGTAGCAGTAAGGTTTTCATCACACACATACACAATAATCAATTGCCACAGTCAGAGGAAGGAGAAAACTATCACACCAGGTAAGGGGGCAACCAGTCATCTAGATTAGGGGTATCAGTTTGGTCTATTAGTTTGGAAATAATGAGGAGAATGGATTTGTTTTCCTGAAGCTGGACATGGGCACTGCTTCAGACAGCTGAATGAATGTATTCTCCCAGGAGAAACTATTAGGAACACAGAGGTAGTCAGTGGTTAGCCCAATGGAATTGTAGCCTATCTGTGAGGCAAACTGACTTCAGGAAAAAGAGGGGGGGAAAAAAAAAACACACTACACTTTTAATTATTTTTCAGAAATTAATGGACTGGAACCAAGTGTAGTAGCCAGATCTCCCTCAAGCTCAACTTCTCTCTCACTTATATCCACTTTATTGTCCAATATGCTCCCACAGGAAGCGATTTTCAGGGCTTTCACATCCATGGAATCACTCTGAAAGTATCAAAAATGACATTTTCCTAGTCAATCTTGTTGAACTCTGAGCCAGATTAACTTGGTCTTGGTGGATTATTTCTGTGCTCAAAGGCATTTGTATCTTTCTCAATTTACTGTTAGCTATGTAATTCTCTAATTCCCTTCATTTCATTTTGGGAGTCACGAAAGAGATGCGGTAAGATGCAGATATATTTGTAAGAATTGACAGGAAGGAAGGCCAGATAAGCAATGAAATGTCCTTCCTAGCTCCAAAAGACAGCTGAAACCTGCTCTGCATAGAACATTCATACAGAAGTTACATATTTAAACCAGATTATATTCATGCCTAAAATAAGTTAAAGCAAATTCAGACTACTTTTACCTGCAAATTAGAGTGTCCACAGAAGGCCCTAGCCTTGTGTAATCACCATGGAGCTGAAATACAGGAGCAGGTAAACTAAGCAACATTAAGCAACCAGGTTGATTTTCCTTATCTGTGGCTACTATGAAGTAAAAACCACCACAACCACCACCACCAAACAGCTTCATGTTCTCTCACTGAGGTTTTGTATAGCTGCATCTGCAAGCTCTGCATGGTTGTGAGAACTGGGGACTAAATGACTTGATTTTCTATTTCTTGGCATTTTCTGTAGCTATTTGTCTCTGAGCACTGGCATCGCATTATCATCTTGATCTGGACTTGTACTAGTGCCAATGCCTGCAAAAGGCATAGCACAACAAAGAAAGAGGCCCAATAAGGTACATACAGCTGGTGTTGGGTTATTACACTAGGCTGATACAGAAGTTGCAAACAGTCTCTCCAAAGACGTCCTGACACGTCATAGTGGCTGCTAATAGGAAAGGGTGATAGACAATTTTCCTCTTCATTAATTTTCCACATTGGTGTTTGGCAAATAGAAAGTGGAAATTCAATATACCAATCAAATCTTCGTGCTGAACATGTCAATTTAAGCTAGAGTAACACTTTCTGTGAATGAAATCAGAGTCCACTGCCTTTTTGCACTCAATATTTTGAGCTTGAATTTCAGACCAAGTCAATGATCTTTTCCCTGGTGCTGTGTGAAGGTGGTTTGGTGGTAAACTGAACACACACAGATATTCATGTTTCTCTATCACCCCTTTGGTTTGTTTGGTATTATTACAAATGCTTTTTGGTGTCTGTTACATTGAGTTGCGCAAAGGACAAACTTTAGATGCTCTAAGCAAAAGATACGAAAGGTAACAATGCTGGTTCCCTTCTCTAAAACACAAGGGCCCTTACACTGATATTTTAGAGAGGACTTCAGCACCAAACAGCTGGAACTTGGAACTGGGATTTACAGCAAAGGATTCTTACTCAAACATAATCAAATCGCTCCATGCAATCAGGACATATAAACTGCACACTGTGTTTGTTTAGATGGGAGTGAATCCGAATGTTTGGGTGGTGAAATAAAGTCAATGTAATATTTGGACCAAAGGATTGCTAAATAGAAATGTGCCCAGCCTCCTGACACTTTCCACGAGGGACTGCTGTCTCACCTCTTGCTCTAGTACCTAAGGGAACTTGAGAGGGAATGAATCCCACCGCAGTCATGGACATGGGCCACTGTGTAATGACTCAAAGCCAGGCCAGTTAAGTGTATGGCAGTGTGTAATACACAGCAAAATGGTCTGACATGAAATCTATATATACATGATGTGAGAGAATGGAAGTATACTTCCTCTTTGACCTCAGTATACCTGGATACATTCCTCACAAAACACTATGAAGTCATTATGCATCTTGTTCATTCTGTGAGATATCCAGTGACATTTCTTTTCTTTTTTTTGTCTTATTTAAAATCTCAGCACAAACAGGACATTGAAAATTAATACAAAAGCAAACATTTTTATTCTCAGCAGGCCTCAGTCATAGGGTAATTGTACTTTGGGAAAAAAAAACAATTACACAAGGGCCTTAAAAGCAAAATTAAATTGGAAATTTTTCCAGTTTATAAGCTAGAGTTTTCCTTTTGTACTCATTTAAATATAAGTGGGAAAAGACTTATATATATTGTTCTCAGTCTAGGTAACCAGAAAGCTTACGCAGATAAAAGCTTATTGCTTTAAAATTACATTGCAGGTATATCTGATATTAGTATTTTTTTTCAGTACACTTTCTGTTCATTTAGTGAAGTCGTTCTGTATCCTGCTTTTGATCCTGTAAATGTTGTGTCTTGAAAACAAGAGACATGCATTTCCTCTCCAAATTATACAGGAGTGAAGAGCATTTTTTTTGTTAAGAGTTGTATCAGCCTATAAAAATTTTGGCAGGCCATGTATTAGCCATATACCATGGAGTTACTTATTAGTAATATGATAAGGTTATGTGAATATGAAATAAGTCTTTTCCATTCTGTATAGAGACAAAGCCATCCTTATTTGTGGAAGTTATTGCTGAAGAAGCTGAGATAAGAACTCAATCTTCATAGCTTGTGGCAATGTATAAATAATTAGTAGAGCAAAAACTATTTATTTGGACCTATGAGCTAAAGGAACATGTGTTGATTTTTTTTTTTTTTTTTTAAAATGGTGAGAGCCACAAAATAAAGACACGGTACAGAATAGCTCAAGCAGTTATTGGAATGAAAAACATGCTGATTACATGTGTGAACAAACCTTTCCCTCAAAGCACCAATCCATACAGCAGTGGAATGAACCAAAGGCAGGAAAAAAAAAAATTCTGGAAGGATATTGCTGAAGTATAGTGATAGCCAAAAGAAAGCTCCCTCTTTGTGCTGAACCTCATGTGTTTCAGAACTAGTCAACTCAGAAGATTTTGCTCCATTATCTACAGTAGACTGTCATCAGGCAAAACACACTAAATCCGCTACCTGGCCAAGAAAACTAACCCTGCTGTTTGGAAAGACAGACACAAAGCTTAGAAGAGCTCTGAAGAGTTTGAATCAGCCAAGATGCTCATGCAGTAATACAATCTTTTTTGACCTAGTGTCAAAGACAAAATACATTTCAGGACCAAATTCCAGAGAAGTAGCTTCACCTCTCACCAGATCACATGCAGGTAGAAGTATACCAAATTGATTGTCCAGGGATTTTAGGACTAGGGGAGCTTGGGCAACAAAAAGCTACTGCCAGAATGAAGCAGGGGCTTTTCAGTCCTCATCAAATGCATGCCAGACTTGACTGAAGGACTTTGCTCTGCATATCTCTTAAGACCACACTTCCAAGTTTTGTCTAGATTTTCCTTTATAAAATCATCATTATAAATCATAAAGTGGTTCAACTAGACAAGGCTCTGATCTCATGATGGCAGTGTAATGCTTTTTCCATTCACTTTGGAAGAGTACCTTGGATTTACACCAGTGTAGCATCAAAGCAAGGATGCAGCACATGGTATTGAATGTGGTAGTATTCTATAATAAACAAAACACTACAGATATTTGTGTAAACCAAAACCTATTCAAGATGTTTCGGTATTGCATTTCACAGTAAACTGGTAGGTAGTTTAAAGAATGAAGACTGCAACTCAAATCACACACCACAACTAAAAATATCTCATAAAAATATCTCTACAAAAGGCACAGAATTTAATCAAATACTAGATGAGAAGTTTGTCTGAACTGAGGTACACCTTTCTCATTTGTCCATGCCTAAGACAGTGCACTAAGGTAAAAAAGCATGTTACTTACAAAGCATCTACCAGGGTGTTTACATAAATGACTTCATTCTACTGCTCCAGCAATTTATTTCTGACATGTAGTTCCTGTATAACTGTAACTACATAAGGATTATTGAAACATTGGTGAGAGACTGAGAGCTCTGCGGGTTTGGGTTTGTTTTCTTTTTAATCATATTGCTGTTTGCTGAAGAATGAATCCTGGTTCAGATCAATCTAGGTGATGGAGAAAGAGAAAAAAAAAAGAATGCAATACAGAAATCACCTTGGAAGCATAACCTGAGCAAACAGTCCAAAACCCCTGAGACTGTATTTTTATTCCCTTGGAGTATTGCCATTATAGTGGAAAGTGTACATTTTGTGGATGTGTATATACACAAGGGAGGGCAGGGGAAGGCCAGGATACATGCACTTTTTCACTTTAAAACCTTGAAAAACTGCAGACGGGTTATCTGCAGCAGCTGGATAATGCTTAGAAAAATGCTTTGACTTTCTCAAATCCAAAGTGTTAAAGAAATAGTCCATAAAGGTGGCCAAAGATGATAGCTTAATAATTTCCTAGGGTTATTTTTAGGATGTAAGATTGAGACATTTTACAGAAAAACTCCAAGAGAGAGTTTAGTTTCATTTGCAGTCATGCTGGGTTGTTATCTAACGAGAAACAATACCTCATATGTGTAGCTTAGCTCTTCTCCTAATAAAACTGAAAATGAGAGACCTGAAGGCCATCACAGCAGAAAGGTTTTAATTTCATTATTAGATACCAATCCAAGTGCATAATTTCTTTTGATATGGTTGTTTCAGAATTAAACAAGTATAAAAAGAGAATGGCCTTGTAAAAGGTTTTAATTAAGAAGGCAAAGCATGAAAGAAGAGAATGGAAAGCAAATTTTGCTCAGTTCTCTGAAAAGAAGTGGTAGGATGTACATACCCTCAACAAAACGATCAAAGCAAAAAGGAACCACTCTTCTGCTACAGTCTAAGCTGAAGTTACAAAGCGTAAAGCCCTGGAAGAGTATGGGTCACAGGACAAATGTGAGAAACAGCGTTTTAAGTGACTACCCTAGAGAGCCACTGAACAACTACAACCCTTTAAAGTCTCTGCAAAATCAGAATACACTGCTCACTGTCATGATAATAAGCAACAAAATGCTAAATTATCTTCAGAAAATAACATATCAAAAGCAGCAAACAAAGAAATGTTAAAATAGGTAATATGCTGGATCTGAATATGATACTGTTAATGCCACTGTCCACACCCTTTCTGACTATTTAACAGAAAACTTGCCTCCAAAATGTCTCTGGCTCCAGAAAAGTTGTCCTAGTTTCTCCTTCAAGAACGTAGGCTCAGTTTCAACTTATATATGAAAAAGAACTTGTATTAATGTTTCAGAAAATTAGTCTTGGAAAAATAAATAAAACCACTTTAAGAGGTACTTGGTGATTGTACTTCTGGTGCTTCTCTCGGATTCAGGGAAACAAATCAAGAACTATTTTTCTTTCAGTTATGAACTATCTGCTCCATACTGCTCTGTATAGCTCCTCCACTCCAAAATACTGAAATACATTCCCGTTTAATAAGCTTGAGTGCACCCACAGCTCCTTGCAAATCCATTAATGTCAGCGTCAGGTGTTGAATTGCCAGTGGTACTGTATCTAGTCTTACTAACATCATGTAGATAACTAACCTCCAGGCTAGGAAAGAGCCTACATTTCCCCCCCCCCCCCCCCCCTCCCCGGCTGTTTTGAGCATAATTTAACAGGACATACATTTAAACCTGCTCTATATTAACTCCTAAATACCCTAAAATCAATTTTGTGAATTCTGCCCATCTTTTGAATATGATGTATCCCATTTAAAGTACAAAGCGATATCCTTCATTTGCCATGGTTAAAAAGCTTTTGGAATGATGATTAATTAGCACATTGAACATACATCTGGGGACGATCAAGTGAGCTACAAAAATTGCATAAAGAATTTTCTCTGTGCCAGTCTCCTCTCAGCTTTTCAAAAAATCTCACACCAGTGAATTCAATGAGAGTTTAAACAGGACCTTCATCTCTACTGATCAATAATTCCGTATAGTGGTATGTCCCTTTTTAGGTTCTTGATATAAACAAAGGGAACTGACCTCATTTGGTATCTGCTGGCATTTGCCCTGTCAAAGAAGAATCTCTTTTGATGATATCTAGACTAGAACAATTCAAAACTCAAGAAATTGTTCAACTTCTGCTGAAAGCTCAATGTAAAAATGGTAAGAAGAGCAATTGTATTTGGTTACTCGTAGCTAGTAACTGGTCACAAGTTCAGAGAACGCTTTCAGACACAAAGTTTTGTCAGGCTGGAGGAAAGTCCTCCTCCTTTTAGACTCAAAGGAGGAGAAACACATATGCATATAAACAAAACTGAAAAAACCCCAACACGATCCTCTGTCCTCTAGATAGACTGGAGTCAGAGACAACCCAGGCTCTAGAAACTGTTGTTAGAAGTTAATTACATCACTTAGCAGCCCTTTTGTTGTGGGGGAAGGTCAAAATAGTCTCTTTTTCATCTGTATATGGAATATAAAGAAGTTTTTACATGTTTGGATTCCCCCCCCCCCATAATATAATTCTTAATTTCTAGTCAGCTTGCTAAAAATTATACGAAAAAGACACCTATATGAGTCAGATTTCTGTTTTGGAGGAAAGTAAATTTTTCTTTTGACCTCTGATCTTTCCCATGATTTCCATCCTAAAAACCTAGTCTTGTCTGTGGAATTAGAGCAGACTTGTGTAGCTTGAAATAAGGATAAGCCTGGACTCAGGAAACCTTTACTCTCTTCCTTGCATTTAATATTTTAGCCAGCTTAGACTGTCTGTACAATGAAGGGAGAGGATGTAGTTGTGTTTTATGCACTATAGGTTGATATTTTTGCTATTTGCAAGTTATATTGCATGATATTTTTAGCTATAACAGCACTCGAAACAAGAAATACTCCTACTCTTGGAGTTTACTTAATTTCCCTCCTACGCTGACGTGTGGAATAACTACAAGCTTGACATGTGGCTGAGAGTGCAACTTCCCTGTATTGATTCAGCGCGTCCAGAGATGACATAGATGATGACAAGGTGGCACTATTGAGGACAAGACCAATGTGTAGACCCATACACTTCTGTCTCTCTGCTTCACTACATAACTTATTTTATAAAGTAAAACAACTTTTAAACAACTGAAACAACATTAAGAAATAAAGTTTATGTGCTTGATTTGCTCTGTGATATTTTGGAAGGTCTTACAAACTATTACCTTCTCAAATAAAATGTGCATCACAGATACTGATGTTTAATATTTATGTAGCACACGCAGTATGTTCTTTTTACTAGTCTGGAAAACTTAGACTGTGATTCTGAGTTAGAAGATATTCAGATAAGCACTCTAAGCAGATGAGAAGTCAGATCAGTAGAATCCACACAGCATATATTAAAAAAAACATTTGAAATTACTAACACAGTGCTTATTTGCCCACAGAAATTATTGCAATTTAATCTCTGTGTAGGAATAACAACAAAGAGACTTCATTCCAGCTCTGAATATGGGCACGTAAAATTATTATGTTACTAGAGAATGGTATGTTAAGACATAAAGCACTTTGGGATTGTTTATGTGGTGAAATGAACATAAGGTCCATTGTCCTTTCTTTCTGACTTTAGCTCATACATTTGAATTATTTCTCTGATATTTTGCTGCACTCTTCAAAATCCTTTGAGAGGAAGAACATAGTTGGAATATGCCAGATAATAATAGAATCACAAGCAACAGTCAGTGAAGGGGGTGCGGGTGGGCAGGAATAGAAAAATCCCATTGTCTAATTATTAAATCTATTCACCAGACTTGGGAAGATGTCTGAATACTTAAAAAACCTTCATCCTAACAGCAGTGCTGTAATTAGGGAGCTGCTGTAAGAACTGGAGAGAGAAGATGACAAAATGAGAATCACAGATGTTAGCGGTAAAATAGTCCATTTAGGCTACCAAATCCTTTTCCCCATTGTTCCCCAACAGGGCTTCACAACTGCCTAGGTGGGAGCAGTTGCAGAACGGACAGAAAGAATCAGGATAGAGACTTCAGAAAAGGAAATATTTCAGAGAACTTAGATGGAGCTCAGCCTGTTTCAAAGGGAAAGTAAGTAGGAGGCAGAGCATTGCATTAGCTTTCATGTAAGCAGAAATATTTCCTCAGATAACAATGACGTTTCTTCTGCCCTCCCATTGGGGTGAGTTTTTCCCAGCGAAGAGATAAATGATAATTAAGCAATAGTAGTCAGTTTATCGGTGATCTCTTCGACTAATTCTGAAGTCTTCACGGTATATCATGAGTTTTGCATTTACAGTATAATTCTTAAAGCCCATCTACTGGAGCTAAGTGATTACATGGGAATCTCAGCTTCCATTAAAGACTTTAAATGAACTTCTAACCATAATAATTGCAATTTAAGAAGTTTGAAAGCATGATCTTTAAAAGTTGCAACAAGTCAAATAGTATTTTTAAAATTTTTAGAATCTAATTTCTGAGACGTGCATGTTGGGGAGTGGCTAGTTCAGGATTTGGAAATTCACATACTGATGCTCTTTGGCTGGATCACCCCATCTGAGATGATCTGGGTTTTTTCCCTCTGTCTGAATTTAATTTAAATTACAGAATAGCAATTATTGAATTTATTTTCATTTTGAAAACAGTTTCATGCTTCTAAGTCTATTCATGCTACTTAAAAAAATTAAATTAAACCTAAATATAAATCAAAGAACCTTTTACAAGCATATAGATTATTGTGATCTCTTACACAAGATGTTACAGAGTGGCTGAATAGACTGCATTAGATTATTTTTTTCACTTACACAATGTGCCTGCTACAGAAAGGAGAGTCCCAACAAACACATATGACCATTAGAGGACTTAAGTGAAGACTGAATTCTGGCTCACAGGTCTGCCAGATTACTGATGTAACCATGTGCAAGCTAGTTCTCATTCTTCAGCTTGAAAATGGAGACCACTTTGTCTCTTGATTACTGTTTAATCATTGTATTACCTTTAATCATTATATTGTGCATTCTCAGGGAAAAGTACTTTCTTCTGTCATGTATAGCAGCTAACAAAGCATTTAGTCCTTAGATATAGCTGCCATACAAATAATAGAGATATGCTTGTATTTGTACACTTGTATTTTTCGATACAGAAACTGAATTCAGATTCACACGTAATTTTGCCAGAAAGAAAAAAAGCAGCCAGGGGGAGAGTAGATAGTGACTCAAGAGGACATTCTTTGAATGTTAACCATGATTTTGAATAATGCTTTTACAGTCTTCCAGAATTTTGTTTGCTATTCCTTAGAGCAAATATTTACAGAGATAATAGTAAGATCTGCTGGGAACAGCACAAAATATTCTCAGCATGATATTGCAAGAACAGTAGGAACATCCTCAAAGCATTTTTGTATGTACCTCCAGCTAAAGACAGATTGTTTACACTGGAAACAGACTCTTTTAGGATTCCAAAGAAAATTCATCATCACAAGGCAACGCAGAAGAAATATTCACTTGAGCCTCCGGTAAGCAGGCAAACGTCTCTATTTGTGTGCATTTAGAAGAGCATCCTGTGCTGCGCCCAATGCATAACCCAGAGATGAAGCATTTATTATGGCAATCTGGGCTGTAAGTTGGAGACATCTTGCAATACACACAAATAGAAGAGACAATTTCCATGTTCCTGACACCCGTGGGAACAGGCCCCATACAACTAGGGCTCTCAGGGATGACAAGAAAAAGCAGAAATAAAAAAGTATTGAGAGAAGAATCAGATGCCACCCACAGGAGCAGCAGTTCTGCAGGTCTGCTGATCATGGGAAAACTTTCAGTGCAGTTTTGCTGGTAAACTATTATATCTTGGGACTGCAATGTTTGGGATCCTTGCTGTGGTCCATTAGCCTGCTCCAGTGTTGGGGAAAACTCACCATTCACATTTCTGAACTGCAGGTAGGTCACATTTCAAATGCCTTGCGTGGCTTTCATGAGGTATAGGAAAGCTGGTTGGTAACACATGGGGACAGCTCTTAAAGTATAACAAAGTTAACACAAGGTCCAAGATCTAAGCTCAAAATAGGACTCTTAACAAGTTTGAGGACACTTTTCTTTGGTGATACTACCAACATCATTCCACTTTTCAAGGCAGAATGCAAAGACATAGAAGTTTCCAAATTTGGTAATTTTTTTGCAGTCTGCCTGTTTCCATTCCTATCTTACCTACCAGATATTCCAGTTAAGAAATTGATCCTTTGTCAGCTTTTCATGTGTGCCCTAAATGAGTTTGGTCCTCATGGTGTTTGAAGTAATTAGGCTGAAAGTATTGTATGCTTTTCTGTGAGCCTCTAAGGGTGAGAGCTGCTGAAACTATCTAGCACAGTACATTTGGCAGAACACATGGTCCACTGCTTTAAGGATGGTATTTTAGTGCAGAGGCTTCAGACAGCAGGCGCAATTCTGCGGCTATTAAATATAAGCACTTTGATATGACAACCAGCAAATGAGTGAACTCATATGCATCTCCCTCAAAGCGGCAAAGAATGTAGGGCCCATTGTGCACTGATTATGAAGTTTTTTAAGACAATGATTACCATGAAGTTGACAGTTTCTAACTTCATTAGAAGTTGCAGCTGTTGCTATCATTATTCTGATTAGTTACCTTGAATTGCTTTGCAAAAGACAATTATCATTACAGCTTCTCTATCACAAGGAGGAAGTGGCTCCTCGTGGCAGAACTGAATTAGAAAACAAACTAGAGCATGAAATAAGGGGAAGAGAGTGCGTGTGTCAGACACTAGAGAAGCTGATCACACCTTCCTGGACTCAAGTATTTTAAATAGAGGCTATCACACTGAAAGGCAGGAAACAGTAGAACAAATGATGCAAGTAACCACTAATAGATGCTAATGCTAATCAAGTGAAATGATCCTGTAGCTGGTAAGAAGGATTTATTTCTGATAAATTACCCTGGTTTTGAATCGCCTCCCCTGCCCCCCCCCCAAAAAAAAAACCAAACCAAAAAACAACAAAACCCAAAAACCCACAAACCAAACAAAAAACAAACTGTCAAGTGCCTGTGGAGCTGCAGTACCACAGGCCAGTGATGTATCAGATCCCAGCATATTCTGCCCGCTAGGAGTTCAGGTATTGTCTGTGTTTATTAGCTGATACCTTTTCACTTGGGTCTCCAGGAAGGAAACAGGAGATGCATGGCAAAAAGGGATACACAATCTGTGAGGCACAAGGCTGTATATGTCAGTAGCTCATCCATTGCTGTGTAGCATTTGTTTCCTCCTTGCCTTATCCTTCTTATGCCCTATACTCTCCACCAAATCTGCGTGCCTGAACCTGCTTCTCCATTCATTTCTTCTTTCCACTCCCAGTATTTTGACTTAGAGACAAAAAGGAAAGAAGGAGATGTCTGGTTTGGCAGGTTAGCGTCTGTGCTGGAATAGAGAGAACAATGAGTTATTTCAGTGGGAAGCGAAACACAGTGAGAAGCTGAGCCATCTAGAGTATCAAAACTCTTAATTCTTGGTGGCAAAGGCATGTTTTCTACTGGTGATATTAAAAAGTCAGCAGTGCACATCTGGCCTTCGGCAAGAAAACTTCCCTGGACTGTAGGTTCTTGCAGGTGAAGACAAAACAGTATACCCAATTCTGTGCCTCTCATCTTTCACCTGGACTCCTCCTTGCTAGGAGTAGGACCAGGGCTTTGGTATGATTTTGCAGTTCTTGGCCACCACAATGGCTGGTGACAGCTGTGGTTGTCACAATATGAACTACAGTGCGTCTCTCACCTGCCACAAGCTATGCAAGACCACAACAGCCATGAAGCAGGAGTGTAGAAGTGGCACAAAGCCATTTATTTCATCACTTCTCTTCCATTTTGATGGGCAAGAGATCTGAGCCTGGATGGAAATTTTGATGGAAGTCAAAAGAGAACAGGAGGACAGAGATTCTGTGGGTGGGCATAAACAAAGATGGCATTGTGGTTCAGGCAGTCATTGCGGATTGTAATTTTACTGGACACACTTAAAACTCGCCTGTCTTCTCCTTTTCCAGACATTGGCAGAGGCTTATTAAGCAAGTAGGAGGAGATTATAGCAATTAAGGAGGCATAAGGCTATAACACTGGACAACTTTCTGAGCGCTTGAAAAGAAAGAATTGGCTGTTATTTAGATATAGAAGGTAGAGAAAACTCAGATGTGGCATGAATATATGAAGAGAGAGACAAAAATGGAAAAGATCACCTCTTTTGGTGAAATTTAGTAGACTCACAGGATTAACAAGTGTGACTGGGGACAAGAATAACAGGGAAAGTTTAGGAAGTTTATTCTCTAGGCTAGAGACTTGTGACATATTCAGGTACCTCAGATGACACTGGAAAAATGGAGCATTGCATCTGTGCGGAAAGAGAACAGGATATAAAAGGAGGTAGCATAAAGAGTTAGAGATGTCATTGATTTAACAGTTACTTATTCCACGGTAAATTTAAAGTAAGAAGTATGCAAAATAGGAAGGTTTTGGTGTGGAACATGCCACCACACTGTGGTCATTCCAGATGATTTGCGCATCAAAGACAACTATCCAATCAAACAAAAAAGCCCAGAAAACTGCCAAGCATGTCATGAAATGCTGTAAACCACCAACATCACAGACTAGTGCTTCACATCCAAGAGCAATCAGAGGAAGAAATAGAGCTCTAGTCTCTGTGTTTTCGTCAGCAAGTGCTCTTTGTCTGATCTTCCATCCCCAGAAGGAGAGAGATAAGAATACAAACAACTCATGACTTGCCTTTTACTGTTGTAAGTACCTGATGCAGAAGTGTTCAGCAAACACCGTAAACCAGTTGGTGAAAAATTGCTCAAGTATTTCCCAGACCAGTATACATCCAAAAGTCAAGTCCCTTCTACAATTTATCTTGTCTTCTATTATTTCTCTTGTAATTTCTACAACTTTAAATTTCTTTTTGAAATGGCCCAATTCCAGCACAATTATCCTTCTTCAGCTACAATTCTGATCATTCACATTCCAAAAGTGGTGAACATTTTCTCAAAGTGCCTCTTTGGTCTGCTTTGAGCCTCTCTGACCCCATGTTGACCAAGTTAGTTTTTGACGTAGACATCATCTTTTCTTTGATTCATATTGATCTTGTCATTCACATTGTGTATGATTTCTCCAGCTACTTCCTTTCACTCCAGTCATTCAATTTCAACTCAAAGGAGTCAAATTTAATTTCTATCCAACAATTTAATTTCTGTCTTAGCATCTAATTGATACCAAGCTGATGAAATTCTACAATTTGAAGCTAGCCTGCAGCTTTCTGATATCACAGAAAAACCCTGGTCTCAAAACTTCACCCGTTGTGTCTCTGACTGTAGTATTTGGGAACAGACCCGTTTCATTATTTCCAGCAGGTTCCACAGCTCAGTCATACCTGTCTCAACCTGCCTTTCTTTTTCTGTCTTGCATACACAATGTTGCTGCAGCTCAGTTCAATAAACATGGTTTTGTATTGGGGTTCCAAGGCACCAAACACACAGCATGAAACAGTCCTTGTCCTCAGTGGCTCACAATTAAAATCAGATGAAGAGCGAGCATGGAAGGTAACAGAGCAGAGTAATATCAGAGCTTGAAGCAGAATATGACTAACCTAGGTAACTTGTTGGGTGGGGGCTGACCTCACTGATACGATCTTCTCTTTCCCCTTACCTGTCTCTCTATCCAGACATGCTTCCTCAGTCCCCACTTTGCTCTAACCCTTGACTCTTTATGCCTCCTGGTGATACCTCCTCCTCTCCCTCAGGCCCCTGATGTTGCCTGCTCACAGTTCCTATCCTGATACAAAGTTCGTGCTGAGAAAGCTCTGTAGCTTTTGCTTCCCCTCCCTTACTCCACCTTTGATTGTATGCCTTATTAATGCGTAATACCTCACCAGCTAGGACCTGTGACCACAGCCAATTCTGCATCTCAGTTTTCTGTGGGTAAGATTGGGGAAAAAAAAAAAAGACATTACAGATCGCTTTCAGGTTGCAAAGTCAAGCACTAAACAAAGAGGAAGTGCTGGAATTAAACTTGCCTGCAAAACCTTAATTTGGCCCTTTTGTGCATAAGTATTATGATATAGACTTTAATTACATCAACACAGACTATTTTTTCCACATCTAAATGCATAGATGTGCAAATTCTCAAGCAGTTGACTTGATTACAAGTATGCATAATATAAAAGTTCAATAGTCTATTGATATTTAGTCAGATTGCAGAAATTCCACATATTCATTGCAGCAGCTGACTATATTCAGATACTATGCCAAGAGCTGAACAAATGAAATCAGATTACTGCAAATGACAAGGAACAAATAGCCAGAAAAAAAAAAATAGTAGGGCCACAGGAAAAAACAGCATGGCAAATACTAGACAACTGTATTAGGTTCAGCTGAAACAAAGCAAGAATTCTAAAGCAGCCCACAAATAATATTTAATCTTTCCTCTAGTCCCAGTAAAACAGACTAATCAGCACAGCGGCCACTTTATATTGGATAACTCCAAAGACTAAACCATAAAAATGGGGTCAAAGTATATGTTTGAAATACACACAAAAAATTAGAGGCGACATCTTGGCCTGTAGGTCTTCTTGCGGCTGAAGAAAAAAATAGAAAAAGGTTAATTTCAAGGTTAGAACTAACCTTGTTCTATTTTTTTTCCCCAGAGCCCAAAGCAGAGCTCATGGCCAACATGTCACCTCTAATATTCTCTGCTATCTCAACTATGAGTTTTATATTAACCTTTTCTCTTAAATTTTGCAGTCAGAATGCTAATGTACTGTGGATTTTGTTGCAGTGTGATGAAGCTTGGCTTGATCTTCTTTTAATCGCCAGTCAGCTAAGCATAGAGGCTGGCAAATGTTGATGGCAATGTTACCACTCTTTTGCACTTCACAGAGAATAAAACAGGGCAGAGCTGAACTGATATAAGCTACCTCTGGGCAGCAACAAAAGCAAGGCAGGGAAAGGATTTATTATTCATTGATTTATTTTTCTTTTTAATATCTGAGGGAAATACTTGGAGATACAGGAACATTTCCAGTTACTACCTGAGAAGTGGATAGAGTTCTCTTTTGCTAGGTGCTGCATATATTACGCTTAGTAATTAATGCAGAAGTCTGGCCTTCTCTCAGTTTGCTGGAGAAAAGTTAGAGACCAGACCTCGAGATCTGGCCTGGCAAATTCCATACATTGCATATATTATATAGATAATAGATAAGATTGATTGAATCTTCAATCCAGTTTTAAACAAATCAGCTTTTCCTTTAATATATTTCTTTCTTCTTACTTCTTTTGTCACTCTAATTCCTCAGTTTATTCTCTCCAGCTTAGCCTGTTCACCCTACTTCCAGAAGCAACCCCACTGCTAGAAGGAGTCTTTTGGAAAAGTGCTCTGTATGCCTGGCAAATCATCGTATACCAATTTCCCATGTATCTGCCTGCCGTTTTTATATTTTCACCTAACCTTAAGTATTTCTGTGTGGGAAACTCTGAAGCGATAGTGTGCCTCTGAAGGCACACTGGTGTGTATCACTTCTTTTGGAGGACGGAGGGGTACTGGCTCAGCTGCTTATAGAGAAGAGAAGTAGGCTCTACTCTGTAGTTTTATAGTCCAAATGAAAGTGTGCAGTAGGTTCTGCCTGCACTTTAGTGTAGGACATGGATGAAGGTGCAGAATTCACAATTTCGTAGGAACAAATTAGAAATACTATGTAGGAGTGAGAAGAGAAAATTGTCCGTGTGGTGTATGAAGGTAGCTTAAAAATAAACTCTATCCCATTAAACTCATCTGCCCCTAGTTACACATTAAGACAAATTCTATTTATTCAGTTTTCACTCTGTTCATATCATGATAAAACTTTGACTGAAATCAATCAGTGAGAGGCAATATCAGTTATCCTGCTGCTGCTCCAGAGTAGTTTCAAGCATCAGGAAAAAATTAAAATTCTGTGTTGTAGCCTCATGGCTCATATGAGTTCAGTTCCTGGCCCTGTGATCTCCACATCAAAATCTTTTCATAACCAGTCTTCATAAAACCTGGAGAGGAGAGTACATCTCTGGATATGCCATTATACTGTACTTGACCATGCTGAAGAAATGGGAGGAGGTCTCTGGGCAGCCCAGTAGTGTTGATTTCAGCAGCTCCAGCTATCTCGTGTTATTTTAACGCTGGCAATAAGTGAGTGCACACTCATTCCCAGTCACATTCCTTTCAATCAGCAGGGATGCTCAAAGAGCTACTTCCAAATTAAAACTACAAGTTGCTTTGACCAACGGGTTTACTCATATGAAAGTCTAGCAAGGTTTTTAATATAGGCCTGTTGTGTTTTACTTAAGGTTTCTTCTATACTGATATCTTCAGTTACATGAGAATACGTGGGAGTCTGTTTTCATTTCACACATAGAACTCCCCACATCCCACCTCATTCAAAATCTGATATCCAGTGTCCCATTTGAAAAGCATAGTGTCACTGAACCTTTTCCTTTGACAAAAGTGTCAGTAGCATTTGCCATGGCATTTTACAATACATCACACCGACCTGCAGGATTGCTTGAGCCAACACCACTCATCTCTCATGATAGTATGCTGTGCATAAAAATACAAAATACAATGCAGCGTGCATGCCTGAGCCAGACAAACAGTTTGTTGTTTGAGTCTCTGCCTGCCTGACTCCTTTTAGAGCATGGCGTGGGATACTCTGTCTTTATTTCAAATTACTGAACTGAGACTTTTGCTAATTTTTGCTGTTACATGAGAAAGTCAAGGAGAATTTCACGTTGCAAACACTCCTCATGGCTTACAGACTAGAGTGTACAAATATAGTCCACAGAAAAAAATCCTACAGGGCAAAGCTGTCAAAAGCAGTGTCGCTCCCCTGTTAGTAGCAGAGCCATGTACACGGAATGCCAAGGGCATAGCTGGGCCTCCATGTGCTACTAGGGGATTTTATCTGGTGCAATTAAAGCCAGGAAGAAAAGTGATGAAGGTCAGGAAACTAACAGTAAATCTTGCTACCTAACAATGTTCCTATCTTGTACAGAAATATTTCATGGCTGTCCTTATGAAGCCTTACAGCTATATTCTATTTTGAAATGTGATGTGTTGGGAAGAGCAGCATAAATCAGCTAACAGTAAGCCACTGACAAATGGATTGTTTCTTTATAGGAGACAAAGCAAGAGCAGAAATCACAGAAATTTAGCCGTATAAGAGAAGAATCAGGTCCATCAGATGGACATAGAGCTTGATCTGTTCCATTAGCAGTCTGACACTCGTGGGTTTCTATGGTTTGAACCACAATTTTATGGCCCTTGGAAGGATTCAAGTTTATTCTTTTTTTTTAAAGGAAATTCAAGACTTTAAGGTTACAAAAGATGGGATGACTGCAGGCTTTTGTAACAAACTTAGAGCTTCAATTCTATCATGTGTTTCTAGTAACTGAAAGTTCACTACAGCAAAAGATCTCCAGCATTCAACAGACAGATCCACTTCAGTTAGGAGCTCTGTTCACATGTAAAAATCATTGCAGCAAATGGCATGATGGCAATCTCATTAAAGACCTCACAGCCTCTTGGCAAAGCAATTCCAAAGACTCACCAGCCCTAATGCCAAAGCACCATCCATAATGCAAAAAGAAATATAGATGCTCCTTTGATCACATTTTCCTTAAAAAGTAAAAAATTAAGTCAGAAATAGCTTCCAATTTGTTTCTTAGGTTGGTGACATGTATTGTCCTGTTTAATTTAAGAGGGAACATCTGATATTATAACTGCCTCCTGTGATCATTTTTGATTTATGAATGGCCAGGTAGGGAACAAAATGTTCCTTGTTCCAGCAACAGAAGAAGCCAGTGTGGAAGGGTACGGTCTCTGCAGAGGAAGAGAGGGCACAAGTAGCTTGGGCCTATTCACTGAAGCAATGATTTTCAATCTCGTTTGCAAAACCCTTCATGTTTGTCTATATAGCAAACAACGTTGAATTTGAAGACTTGGGGTTAAAAGGATGAAGAAAAGAATATCTTAAGTATTCCCATGTGCTGCTACTTGTCACCTATGACTTGAATCTTCTGCTTGTCTGTGGATCCAAGATTTCATCATGTGTACCCAAAGGCTGTCTTTTCTATATATTGCAGCAGGAAACCTATTTTACTACTGTTCCAAGACAACAGTTCGCAGAGCTTTTCTAACTAGCTGAGGATTACATTTTTACAGCATTTACAGTTGCCATAAAATACACCCCCACCTCTAAAACTCAGTTAAGAGTGCACCATAAATGAGATGTGACAAAAGAAAATATGAATACTAAAAAGGTGAAGGAAAAGGGCGGTTAGTTAACTTAGCTTCAACTTCACCCCTCTGTAGTTCCATTAAACGTTGAGAACAGTATGTTACTCTTATGTAAGCGGAAGGTAGGCTGCAGTCATTACATTGCCTACGGTATATGCTTCGTGAGACTAGTACAAGTTGCTCAGTCCAGAGCTATCATCACAGATTCGCTGTCACCTAGCAATGACTGTTTGGAATAATCTCCTTCATGAAGAACGCATCTAGCTACAAGTATACAGCATCTACAGTTTCTATTTGTATATCCTATACATCAGTCTGTTGGTAAGAAGAGCATAGCGACTAATAATTTTCCTCCATGGAAATAACTTTTGAAACATTTATTTTTGAAAGCAGCAAAGTGATCTGGTTTCCAATACTATTCAGATGAGGACACATCAAGGGCTACACACCAACTCTTCTGTAAAATGATACTATCTGAACACAGAGACAGTTATGTTTCTTCTCAAGCCTTGTATTTAGCTGCAATACATATTAGATCAGTCTCCTTACACCTCTCCCACAAAACGCCAACAAACGTGTTCATTATTTTTTTTTTTCTAAAGAAAGCAGCAACTCTGATTTCTATCCCAATCATATCACAGTACAAGTGCCTTAAAGCTAATGTGAAAGGTTGCCTAGCAACAGCACTAAGCCTGCTGGGATCATCCTGCTACTGATTTTTGCATTGATATTTTGGTTCCCAAGGACGCTTTGTAATAATGAAAGACACCTAACTCTTGTTTTCTTACCTCATAATTTAATTAATGCTTTTACTGGTATGAAAGTCACTGCTTTCCAAAATGTCTAACTATTTTGTCAGCTCTCTTACGGCATTTGGGAGCAACACATAGCAATGGGTCCATCAAAAGAACCACAGATTTCAAACAAAGAGCACGTGGAGATCTTACCGATCCTTTTAAATCTACACAAAAGTCACTATTTGCAATGAGACTATTGCTAGGTGTGACTTCTGAGTTCACAGAACAAGAACAATTACATGCAATCTCTGCTGGTGACTTTTGGAAAGGCTATATCAACAACCACTACGCATAATAGTTGTGTTTTACATGTACTAATTAAACAGAAAACTGTTAAAGAAAGAATTATCACAACTCACAGTATCCAAAAATCAAACAAACAAAAAGTTGAACTTACTGGACAGCAAACAATACACTTATTTGGAGGAGGAAGGACTAAACATTAGTAATCATTTCCGGTTAAGGGGATTGCTCCAAGGATACCTAAACTCAATGATAATGTTTTTTATCAATACTGCTACACAGTAACAACAGTCTTACAAGAGTCTAAGGCCCAGGAACTGTGTATTGACATACAAATGGATTTACCTTAAATCTAGTCTGAAGACAAGGACAGAAATAATTTGTGTCTTTAAGAAAACACAATATTCTTCTTGGCTAAGCAGCGACAAATTCATGTTCCATCCTGCCCCAGCCCTAATGCAGTGCCATCTCAAAAAAACTAACACCCTATTGAAAAGGCATCCCTGACTTGAGGAGGGGACTTTATTCCTCTTTGTTTCTGCTGGACTGAAAAGAAAAGTCATAGTTATTGAGACAATAAATATTTTCCTGCTATTAATTTTAAAATGCAAAACATGGACAAAAATCAGCTCCCATGGCCAACACAATAAGGATCAACGGGACTCCGAGACAGATCTGCAAAAAACCAGCAAGATCTAGCACTGTGTCTTAATTTGTGCTTGAGCAAAGTTTTAGGACATCCATACTGTAGTGGCTGTTCACATAAGAGGCAATCTCATTTCAGAAGTCAGGAGGCTTCTTTTTTTCAGAAGGTTTGAATCTGCTGATGTGCATCTCTTTCATCAACCAGGGTTTTTAAGCCCCTGTAACTGACAGCAGGTACTTGAATACATGCATGGACAGGGCCTGAGCGCTAGACATAGTATCTGAAAAGAGTCACAATGATAGGATGACTCTTGCTAGAGCTTCAGCCCAATGGGCCAAGGGTAAAAGGTAAAAATTCAGTTCGCATTACTTTGTGCTACCCTGTCAAATGCAGTTCCTGAATGGCTGCCATGCTCCTGACCCAAGACTAAGGCTAGGGATAAAAAATTGCCAACATGCCCTTCTACAAGCTGATGTCAGATTGTATAATTTAAAGAGTATTCCAAACCAAAAAGCCCCAAAGATCCAGTCCGGATTGGCTTTGCAGTAGCAGTGATGTAAGTATTGTTTGATGGGAAGTAGAATGAGGCCATCCACTAATTCCATATGGGAATCAATTAGTTCCCATGGAAAATGACTGGCCATCCATGACACTAAGCCTGAATTACAGACACTGAAGTCGAGATCTCCACAGCTCTCCACACACAGATTTCAGGCTCCCTCTCCTCAAATTCTGAAAATCATGGCAGGTTTTCCTTTCTTTGCCTGTGGCTGGTAGGCACATTGTTATGGAACCTTACACCTAGCTTTAGGGAAGGCAAGCAATCTCCCAGGTTGCAACCTGCAGCCCAAAGAAATCAACTGGCACTGTTCCCTCTATTTTCATAACAGAAGCAGCTCTCTAACAAATCAATTCCAAACAGAACAAGCTGTTTGACAATTATCATTTTGAACAAATATTTCCAGCCACGCGCAAAACACCGTGGCAAAAAAAGCAAACTTTCAATAAACGGAAAATAGATTATTGTTCTAAAATGACAGCTTTCATGCTGTTTATCCCGGAGGATCCTCAGAGCTTATGTAGTATGAAATAAATTTGCCACTTGTTAAAAATGTAAATTCTTTAAATACATAAAACCCTAATGAAAAAGCTTGTAACATTTCCCTTTTCCTGATTCCCAGTTTTCTCTTTTTATCTTCCTAGAAGACGACGTTGATTATAATTACAGTGGAGACTAAAATGTATGCTTGATTTTGTGTTTAAAAAGTTATTTGGAAAGTAAAATGGGCTCTTAGTGTATGCATGTGTGATTGGGCATGTGTATGTGCTTCTACACATGCATGCATATGATATGAATTGTTTCATGGCTTTTAAAGAATTTTATTTTAACGCACCGAGTACGTTTCATATTTAAATGCACATAATTTGTAGAGAGCACACAAAACAGAGAGTCTGCCTATGGAGATGAGAGAGAAAAGCTGCTTTGAGATTCCATCACCTCTTTAATGCTTTCAGGACGCATGGTAACGCAAAACACGGGGTCTGACTCTGCCTCCCTAGTGAAGCAGTGAGGACTGCAGGATCAGTGCCGCAGCCTGTCACTTTCTGCTCATGGTTAGCAGGAGCTTGTGCTCCTCACTGCAGGTCAGCTGTTGTCAGGTCAGAGTATGTACAGCTAGTGCTCAGCCTCCACTGCCCTCGAGGCACAGAATGCAAGCTCGGGTCTGAAGGAACACACTGTAGCACAAAGCTCAGACTTGCAATAGGACCAAGTGTTTGCTAGCTAAGTGGACTGATTTCAGATGCCTTTTTTTTTTCTTTTAACTAGGATTTCCAATTTAGCATATTGCTCACAGAAATAAGGAATTAAAAGTGAAACTAATAAAGAAACTAATAGTTTGCCTGAGTGGGAGCTGAGTTTAAAAGAAGGCAGCTTGGACCCCTCACATGTCCGTCCTCTACATCCAAACACAAACAAGACCAACTCATAGAATCATAGAATAGTTTGGGTTGGAAGGGACCTTTGAAGGTCATCTAGTCCAACTCCCCTGCCGTGGGCAGGGACATCTGGCCTCAAGTTGCGCCAAGGGAAGTTTAGATTGGACATTAGGAGAAATTTCTTTACTGAAGGAGCGGTCAGGCCTTGGAACAGGCTGCCCAGGGAAGTGGTGGAGTCACCATCCCTGGAAGTATTTAAAAGACGTGTAGATGAGGCGCTTAGGGACATGGTGTAGTGGGTATGGTGGTGTTGGGTTGACGGTTGGACTCGATGACCTTAGAGGTCTTTTCCAACCTTAATGATTCTATGATTCTATCTTCAACTACATCACGTTGCTCAGAGCCCCATCCAACCTGACCTTGAACGTTTCCAGATTCCCTACTTTAGTTCATAGAGTCTCTACTTCCACACAAAGTGAACACACAGATTTGGATTTTCTGGATGCTGGATTAGATTTAAAAGCACTTGGTGACCTCTCCCTAACAATTATTCTTTTCTTTCCTTAGAAACGTCATGAGCACAGATCCTGTGAGCAGGCTGCCCGAGTCCTTTAACAGGTAGCCACTGCATCTGTGCAGATCAAGCATGCAACACACAAGCAGTGAGCCCACCAAGACTCTCACAGGTGGAGTAGCAGGTGCAATGTGCTGGACTTAAGACATAGACACCACCAAGTCAGACGTACACAAGTCCAGCGGAGCCATAATGCAGGCACCTGCACTGCATTTAGGCAGAAGTCTGGCACAATCAGGACACATCAGCCTCGCTTACATCAGACAACAAATACGTGGTCCTGCCTGCTGTGGTAATGCCGATATTATAGTGATATGATAGCTAGGCATCCTAAGATTATGTCTGCATCTACCCCAACACAGTATGATGGATCTTTAGATGCGCAGCTACTAGAACTCCACAGCATATATCCTTGGATCAGAGCGCCCCAGAGATCTGGGCCCTAGCCCCATCCCTCCTGTTCACTGCTGTATGGCTGTGTGAATAGTAGTTCCGCATCTCGTTCTTTCTTGAGCGGGAAAAAAAAAACACCAAACCATCTCCCTCATATACCAAGCTTCCCTTCTCACGCTTACTCAGTCACATTCTTCTGGCATGTATCTCAGCAAAGGAACCAAAACGACTATTAGTCTGTTCTTGATTTTTCTTTTCAGTTCACAGGAAGTGAAATAATGGTAACTGCTGTGCTGCTGCCTGGTGAAATGCCGTTTGACAGACCAGTGCTGTGGGTATACTGTGCGACATGGGTGCCGTGCAGCGGCCTAAAGACTTTTGGGTGTCGGATTGCTTGAGATGAAGCACTCCAAGCAGGCTATGGACTGTGTCCAAACTACTGGAGTAGTTTCTGGAAAGAACTCTCCTATGGTCTGTGCCTGGTCTCCTTTTGAATGGCAGCACTTAGTTCATAGCGGATGGAATCCCAGGAGGAAACTAGCAAGCACATAATATTGGCAGTCAGCTCTAGGGACCAGGGCTTGCCCTTATTCTTGAAGCTCAGCTCAGACTGCTAACCTGGTCATATGTAAGGGTGGAAGATTAGAAGGAAAGATTTTCTTTGGGATCTTTTCTAGTGCCAAAGTTCTAGGTACAGGCAATGACTTAGCTCGTTTATAGTGCAGAAGCTGTAGTCACACTGAACTCTCAGTGTCAATACCTAGCCCATCTATGTTCTTGTTCCCACCCTCTTTTGTGACTATTCCCAATTCATACAAGCAAAGGCTAATGATGGGAGAAAATTAGTTATTATCCTTTTCATTTCATAATTAATGCTTTCTACTATCCTCATCAGTAGGTGTCTATTGTGGAATTTCCTATACTTTGCTTTGCCCTGAGCAGAAAGATACTAAATTAGATAAATTACTGTTCTGCTCCAGTATGGACAACCCTACAGTGATGCATACAGGTAGTCTGAATGCACAACCAGTAGCTGAATGACATCAGAAATTTTCAATACATTTTGGATGACCATCTGTGCAGAATGTAGTATCGTAAACAGTAGTCGTCTCTGGAGTTGAGGCAGCTGAACGAAGAGCCAGGGTCTGGAGATCCCTTTATTATGGAGGAGCTCAAGTTTTGCTTTGAAGTTAGCAGCCTAAATCCTTCTCTGCCTCTTTATTTTTAGTGAAGTCAGCCTAACAAGAATGTTGTTTTTTATAGTAATATGTCTTGCAAACATTTTCTGTCTTTCCATCCTTTTCTAAAACATTACTAGTTTTTGCAATCAAATGGAAAAGCACCAGCATTACAAACAGTGGAAGACAAGTGTACCATCACCTTCCTTTAGTTATGACAGAGACAGAAGTATGAAAGAAACTAACATTCAAATGGGTTTTAATTAAAATTTGAACTGTGTTTTATATCAACTTCAGACATTCTTCACCTTTTATAATTTCTTCATGGGTGAACTTTGACTTGGTTGTCTAAATGTGCTCTGGGCATGCAGTTCACACTGACTCTGAGACTATGAATATAGCAACCAAACTAAAGCCTCAGTCGGATACTGCCCAAGGAGCTGCTAGGGAAAAAACAAAATGCTTGAAAATGCAAAACCAGAGTCACATTTCATTGCTAGATATGACTGTATTAATGGCAAAGGAATTTGAAAAAATGTAAACTAATTTCAACCAAACTAGACCATTTGTAGCCCAGTCCACATTTTTGTGGATCCCTTGTGTATTAGAACTGAACTAGAGATGTTGAGAAGCTTCCCCGCCGCGATGTGATTTGTTAATGTAAAGAATAAGAAGGAAAGGTTATTCAGTGGAACAGATATCCCCATTCTCCTACTAATACTATTGCATGGATTGAAACTAAATTAATATCAAAAGTTGTATTGCAAAGATGATAGCAATTCTAGGGATGTGATTTCCAAAGAGTTTGTTTCTCTGGGTTGGCTTCTTTGATGCCACAAAAGGATTCTCATGACTGAAAGTTTTTAATACCTTTCTTCCATGACTATTTCCTTATGCCAAAACATGACAGTACAGCTTTTCATTCTGTGAGAAAATAGATTAAATTCTGTAAATATAGCATCTTTAATAGGTTGGCTGTTCTCTCCTTGGCTACTTATTTTCAGGAACCTTATAGGAATTTAATGTCTTAAGCCCTTTATTCCTCTGTCATATCTGCTTGAACTTTACCAAGTACAAAAATTACTGAGGGCATGATGAGAAAATGAGTGTCAAAACCTCATAAGATGGATTTCCTTAGGAACCTAAAATGAAAATAAATAAGTTTTCAAACATTTTTAGATAAAACCCTGGTTGGAGAACTTGGGAGGATACAACTTTGCAGGCTTTCCTCTGGGCTCAGCTGGGAGCAGTTGATGCAGAGTTTCTCAGGCTCTTTCTCCTCTTCCCACATCTCATTGTTTCTGTGCCAAAATAAAAGAACCAGAAATCTATTTTTATACTAGGTTGTTCTAGCTAAATACATCCATCATCTTCTGAAGATACCATATGTGGGTGAACCTCCTCTTTTCATTCCAAACCAGGCTGTATTTTGCAAATACAATTTGCAATTCAGGCAAAGACCAGCAAACCTGACTCTATTCATCAGCATGCTAACTGTCAGCTGCACACAAGATACTTAAGAGGTTTTAAGTTGCCTGACTTGCCCCTCCAGTTTCTAGTGTGGATTCACAGAAAAGATGCAGAGGGAACTTTGCACCCTGCTGCTACTGCTTGGAAGTCTCTGCATGATACATTTGCCCAAGTTATTTCTGTTGAAAGCATCTATAAATAGCTTGCATAACGCCTCAAGTGTATTACGGAATTATTGGGAGTTTTACCTGATTAGAAGAAATAAGAAGTAAAAGCTCTGAGAAAGGAGCTCAGGATTTTACATAGTAGTAAAGAACAGTAGTTGAAGGGCTATGGATCTATTCATGTGCTTAAAATTAAGAACATACTCAAGTGTTTTGCTCAGCTGGAGATACTTTACTTGTGAAATAGTGTTGGTCCTTATTTTCCCAATACAAAAATGGGCACAAAATGTTTCATGTCACACAACGTGTGTGTTAGATTAGATCAGAACTTTTTGTTACTATCAAATAATTTATTCACCAGTGTTTTCACAAAAGACTTGTTTAATCAGTGAGTTTGGATTCCCTTCCTTTCCTTCTCATACCCAAGATCTGGAAGCAATTTCCCAGTAGATGTCTAGAGAAAAAAGAAAAGGCAACTGTATGCTAGAGAATAGACTACAGCATCTTGGAGCAAAAGATGCATCAAATTAGAGCTTACAGGTTGTGTACACTTCCATGCCTAATGTCTGAATGGAGATATCAGGGTTTTGAATAGCACTATAGGGACAGCTACTCCTGCTTAGCCATTAAACGAAACATGCAACTAAACACCAGTCAGTACTGGTTTTTGAAGGGCAAGGGGATAACAATAGGGAGCATCCCTCTTGTCATAGGTAAATATAGATCTGTTGTAACTAATACAAGCCAGAACGAGTGACAGCTTTATTGGAAATTGTTTTCATGTTCAGGTCATGCACTTAGGAATGCTCTGTGTTTCTTCTGGAGCATGGAAATAGAGCAATCATCTTGCTCAAGTTAATTATGTCCATCCTTTACAATGCTCCCTTACGGATTAATTTAAAAATACATTTTTCCACCTCTTTACTCTCAGGTAGCTAACAGCATGCTCTCTTTGGAGCAGTTTGATTGTATATTTGCATGACTACCACCCAAATAAAATACTTCTCTTACATGGATTTCAATGTACTTTACATTAGGCCTTGACAATCAAAGTGCATTCACCAGTGTGATTTACAGGTGAGGCAAGAAGGATATGTCCATAGCATCTTAGGCTACTATATATTCATTTCTAAATGCAGATCAACTTCCTACAGTAGTAGATAGGTTAGCTTTTCTTCTAGTCTAGCACAAAGCTCTATCTCACATACACATCAAACCTGATGAGATGCTGGCTGAAGTGTTTCACTAAACTGGAATAAATAGCTGACTCTGCACCGCAAGAAGTGTGTGCACTGTTCTGTGTACATGGTATTTATACTGAGTATTTGTTTTCATGGGATTTGCAATAGGACAACAAGTCTGCTAAGCTCAGTTCTGTTTTTCTTCTGAAGTTATAGGTGGCTGATTGTTTATTTGCTGTACATACACTTAGGGGTGGACTCATGGCATGTCTTTGAAAAACTCAGAAAGTTTTGGGGTTTTTTGGGTTGTTTTTTTTTTTTTTTTTTTTTTTTACCCAGCACAGAGTTTAAGCTCCTTACATTCCTCATTTTTCAGCTGTGTCTGATTCAATCATCTGAGTGATGTTGCAGGATGAGACTTCAATCTGATATAAAAGGATTAGATGAATTTCACTCCTTTTCACAAAACCCCATAGTCTTTAATTCTCTTTTGCTGCCAAGTCAGTGCAACAGCAGAAGCTTTTATCACCTTGGGTAGTGAGTTGCTGTTATACTTGGGATCTAAAATACGTTGGGTTTTGGTAAGGTGGCTATCTACTGGAATAACTTCAGAAGTTACTGTTTTGCATTCACCACAAATGCAAGAAATTTTCTCAGTTGAAAAATTTTCTGCTAAAACGCACAGACTGTCATTACCTTTTGTAAATGGGGACCATCAGGAAGAGCTGACGTGATGCCCACTACAGTCACTGAACAATACCTGTGGCCTTCAATGGATATTTGATAAGACTAGCAATGGCAAAGGTATCCTGCAAAAATGGAGAGATACCAGCTCAATCGCACTGATGCGGGAAGGTGCTGTACTACCATATGCCATGGACAATGGCAAGAGAAATGTGGTTTTTTTTTCATGTGGCCAAAAATGTTACAAATGATAGTTAATCTAAGCTAATCAAGAGCATCAAGCATCAATGACATCCAGAGAATGCGACTTCTAGATTTACTCATCATAGGAGAGTTTTCTGAAGAAGTGACCTTGTTTAACTGTGGCCCAATATATGGGTAGCTTAACTACCCATGAACACGGCGAGTAAGAACTCTCATACTTTGCATGACTCAAGGCCAGAGTTCAAGAGCTAAAGTGCTAGCAAAGCAAAGGGCTCACATTCCCAGCCTTCATAAATGTAGCACTGCCAGCTCTGCCTGGCATTTAAGACTTGCCTACAGAGAACATAGCGCACAACCACCAGCCTCCCCTGCAGAAGAATTGCTTCCCTCCCGTGCGAGGAAATACCATGTTTTCCTGGTGTGGTTGCTTAGCATCAACGTGAACAACGTGTTACATACATTAACTTAAACAATATACTCAAAACATGTTATATTGATGTATATATAAAGCATTTTGTTTTCAGAGCAGTAGGCTTTGGCTTTCCTCACTATTGAACGCTTTCAAAAGGCTGTCCAAGGATGCTGTACAGAAGTCAGTGGTTTCCTTCAGCCAGACAATCAAGCTGCTTCCAGCCACTCGAGAACTGAACATCTGTTACTTAGCAACTGGGGAGGCAATTTGGGAGCATACACCACCCTTGCCACTGTCTTCTTGCAAACCTGTCACAGACCCAGCTACTCTGTGCAAGTAATCCTTTCCACAAAGGCAGAAGGCTAATGTAAGAAGATTATACATTTCTAGAAATAAAACTTTACTTCAACACTTCTCTAAACTATAGCTAGAGAATGTTTAGTATATAATTTTCTCCAGAACCACTGGATGCTTAACGCAACAACTGATCAGTCAAAAGCTGTTTCTAGGTCAGAGACACAGCTTGGGTAAAACATTTAAGTACAAGTGAATTCATCTCTTGGTCAACAGTAGGCCTGCTTGCTTTTACAGTTCAGGTAGAACAAAAACCTCATGCAGACAAGTGGTCTATCTGAGAAACTGCCAATAATCTCAAAAGCCTTAAATTATTCATATACACACATTATGTAGGATCTCCATGTTAGATACTGATGGATTTAATTTAACGATTGGCTCACCCTGCATCATTCTTTGCAGATACAACAGGTTGTGATGATCTTGTGTTAATTTCTATATTTACTTGTGGTGCTTTGCTGCTAGTTTCCTTCATCCGTGATCTTATGTATTTTGAATTGCATCTTTCTCAGTCCTCAACTCATTATTTCTAGCAATGATTTAGAGTTGCAATTGAAGATCCTACCAACTAAATCACTTTGACTAACTGATTTGCTTCTTTTGCAAAAAGGGCATGCCATATTTACTTTGCTTTGTGCAATTTTGATGTGTTTTCTTCATAGAAAGAGGCACTGTAGATGTTAAGTCATTCAAGTGCACTTGTTTGATCATCATATCAGCTATAACTTTTGTTTTATACTTTCTTTTATTCTAGTTTTCATGACAGTTATTATTCCAAAAGCAAAATATATTTATTTTGCTTGGCATTTTTAGATAGCATTTTTGAAGCTTTCCTAAGATTTACATAAGCAGAACGTTTATACAGAGAGAGGAGAGGTTTAAGCTGTTGAACATGTAACCAGATGAAGCTTTTTAAAATAACAACTCTTTTTAAACAAATTGCTTCGTCATCAATAAGCAACACGTTTCCTAGGAGTTCTATGATTCTTCATACTAACAGCAGTTCCTATGTGATAAGTTTGGCACATTCAGGCATTTTATTGTTGACTTGATAGGCAGGACAATTCACAACTTTTCTTTTCCAAGTAGGACAGCCAGGTCCAATATCTTCTTCCCCCTATATCATCATCTACTTGGATAGAAAGATATTTATGTTCACCTTCTATGGAAGAAAAAACTATAATGAAATAAGCAATGATAGTAAGGAGTAGGAAAAACCCCAAAGTATCTGCTCAACTATTTCATGAATATTGACAATAGATTTAGCAACACATCTTAATTCTATGGAAGACTAATACAAGCAGACAAGTCTGCTTTGAAAAATATGTGTGTACAGCCTTGAGGTATCAGTGCATTACCACAGTGCATCGAATCAGGAGAGCAGCTGATTACACAGAAGAGACAATTACTGCATAGGTTATCATCTTGTAAAGAGAACTGGAGAAACATGCAGCCAAGCCCAGTGACTTACAAGTTTTTATTATTATTCTGACTTTATTGCTATGAAACTATTCTGACTAAAACTTGAGTTAGATATGTAGGCTACTAAATCTAGTGCTCTTTTGGCTTGAAATGAGTAAGAATGCAAAATTATTTCCTGTTTAAGTAACGTGCGCAGGTGACCATATTTGCCACTGGCACCTGAAGACTGCTGCTACAGACCTCCCATCATGTTCCCAGCAGTCATAGTCACTGTGTCTGGTATTTACACCTGCCTTCAACTGTGTTTCCCAGCTGCAACTGAGAAGTAAGGTCCTAGGTTGTATTTCCTCCAAACAGACTTTGGGCCCAGGTGCTTAGAGTACTTCAGAGACTTCCTATCACAGACAAAACAGTACGCTTGCAATCCTACTTTCACATGTGAATTTGAAATTTGTACTTTATGTGTTTAGTGTGAGGGAAGAAGAGGTGTCTGTGGTCTACACTAAGTTTAGGTGTAGAAATTCATCTACCCCATTGCGAAGGGGTGCTTTTATGTTCTACATTTGCAGTCTAGGCTCAGGTATTTGACTCTATATTCAGGATAATGATTATATCGCCTTCCAGCTCTCTCCAGCAAAGACTTCTGCAGTTAAGAGAGCGTGGTTTACTAAAATAACTACGATATTAAAATTCATAGAAATCCAACACAAACTCCTAAGTGTTTCTATGACACAGGTAGTTGTTCCTATGTGGTAACTCAAGATTTAACCTATATCTTAGAGTGGAGACGGATCAGTAAAACTATGTGCTATGCAGAAAGAAGTGCGAGTATTAATAAAGAGGCGGCAAATACTCTTTAACGAAGCCTTGCTTTGTTACTTCAGTCTTCAGAAATGAATCATTTGAATTTTGGAAAAGGAATCTTTCCAACTAAAAAGCTAGTGGTAACAACTGTGGTGAAATGAAAGGAAACGCATTTTCTCTTAGTTTTTCCACTGTCACCTTGAATCTTCTCACATAAATCCTTAAAGCTTGTCTAGCATGTAAATAAATCGGGTGGATGATAGTTCACCATCAGTAATGCTTTCAGTCTTCTAAACACATTATTAACAGTTAATGATTTCTAATTATGGTTTCTGTAGCAATTAAATTATTGGCTTCTTTTCAAGTATTAAATTAGGATTTTTGCTTCTCTTCTCCATGCTGACACACATTCGGCATATTGGTAGGTAGCCTGAATGCTGCAGTGGCAGCATTTATACGTACAGAATGGCTCCTGTAACAGAGCTGAGGTGTATTGATGAAATGAAAGTATTTGTTGCTGGAAAGTGATCATGTTAGCTTTCTGCAAGACCTGCCACAAAGCAGGTCATTTAATCTGAAGTCAATTGCAATTTAAAATCTCGATTTAAAAAAAAAAAAAGAAAATCAATACTTCAAATAACAAAGAAATCTTATCTGAGAAGGACTTTGAAGAGCTATTAATGCTTCTTCCTATAATTAAATTGAGATGTAGCCACAACCATATTACTTTCCACTCCAAAATTATAACAGAGTAATCAGCTATTAGAATAGCTTAGCAAGGGAAGTAATAAACACATTATCACTGGGGCCTTTAAATCAGCCTCACCATCTTTCTGAAGTATGCATTGCAAGTTATTAGACTTACTGCAGCTATCATCGTATGAAATATCTGGCTTGTGCTAGGCAGAGGCCAGGTGATGATTGCAGCTGTCTTTTTATGGGAAGGTGCTGGAAGATTTACTGTAAGGGAAGAAACCCCGCAAGTATTGCCAGTGAAAACTGCACATAACTGCTTACACAGCAAAGCAGTACTGACACTACCGCAGGCTGAGAGACCCAAGGTTTCTGCAAACAGCTGTAATGTAAGCACCAACACGAACAGATGATGGCACTGTGGTCAATATGCTGGCTCAGACCAAGTGAAAAACAAAATTACTTGGGATTATTAGACAAGTGGGCTTTCGTTGATCAATTATCCTTTTACCTAAGAAAAATTTGCATCTCGCATGTCATCTTACAAAGGAGACTGGCTAAGCATCTTTTGATATCACTTTACTTTCAACAGTTTAGTGTGGTAAGACATGAAGACATCTAAACAGGTCAACATGATGACCTTAAAGGCTTGTGAATAACCTAAAGGAACTATTGCCTTCAGCAATAAAATTTAAAGTTACAGGTTAGTATGAATCTTGGGCTTCAGACAGCAAGCAGAAGTAAGCTAAGAATCTAAATTTTACCACAATGCACAGTCAATCAAGTTTCTTTTGTAGGTTTTCACTAAAGAAGTATTAGAAAAGGTGGCTACAATCTGTTTCCTTACATCAAGAGAAGCAGCTCTAATTTGAAGTGTTACAACACAACATAAACAATACAAAATGCTTTACCAAAACCAATATTTGTGCTCTGGAAGAGCACAGTGTGCTATCTATGATTGCCAGCCTCTCACTGATAAGAGCTGCGTGAAATCTTTATCCAAACCCACAAATAACTAAAAACTTGTAATAAAGAAAAAAACCGTCAGGCTAAGTGCTTGCTCTCTGAACTGGTATCAGGCATTCAAGGCCTAGACTTACATGGTTTTCAGTTTAGACTTCATGCTGCATAACCTCACATTCACTGTGCTGTGTCTCAGCACATTTCCCATTTTATTGCATCAGAATGATAGGACAATTAGTTATGAGTCAACCATTTCAACAAAACAAGAAACGAGCCACAACCTTCCACCTATATTTAGGCTTCTACTGATATTCAGAAAGATTTTAAAAGGACAGTGTATTTTTCCATAGGTGTACATGTCAAGGATCTAAAAATAGGATATTTCAATTCCTAATGCCTATCATTTTCTGCTTTTAACCAGAAATGGGATATCTAAACACAGCAGGGCTGTCCTATGTCAGATTTGAACCAACTCAGAAAAGTTCCAGTGAGTTCTTAAAGTGCTCATGACTTCTGGGCTCACTGACCCTGGGATACTCCAGAGTACACTCAGAAGTCGCTCTGGATTTAGAGCGGATTTCACCCAAATGGGAATCATCAGCATCAAACCCTGAAGCAGCAAGTATTAAGCTTTTTTTTTTTTTAAAGAACAATGAAAGAGAGTAAACAAACAGGAGTAGGAGATGTTTCAGTACTGGCACCATTAAAGAGAAAGAAAACAACTACATGGATAGGAAATTACTACATTTCCACCCAGCACATATGCATGGCCATGTGTTTATATGCACACTCACACATACCTATACATATGTATCCATATATATATAAAAATAAATAAAAATCTCCTTATGAACTGCAGAAAGTGCAGCTCAGTCCCCCAGCTTTTCTAGAGCCCTGGTCCAAGCAGTGAAAGTCTGCAAAGCATTTGCAAACCTAGCCCTCCATGGAAAAGTTTTGTTCTGTTTGTATCACATTGTGGAACTTCCAACCTGTCAGCCTCACCTCTGTGCCTGGGAAGATCATGGAACAGATTCTCCTAGAAGCTATGTTAAGGCACAGGGAGGACCTGTGCTTCCCTAGGTGATTCGAGACAGCCAGCATGGCTTCACCAAGGGCAAGTCCTGCCTGACCAACCTAGTGGCTTTCTATGATGGAGTGACTACATCAGTGGACAAGAGAAGAGCTACAGATGTCGTCCATCTGGACTTCTGTAAGGCCTTTGACATGGTCCCCCATAACATCTTTCTCTCTAAATTGGAGAGATATGGGTTTGATGGATGGACTATTCAGGGGATAAGGAATTGGCTGGATGGTCACATCCAGAGAGTAGTGGTCAACAGCTCAATGTCTGGATGGAATTCGGTGATGAGTGGTGTCCCTCAGGGGTCCGTATTGGGACCAGTACTGTTTAATATCTTCATCAATGACATAGACAGTGGGATCGAGTGCACCCTCAGCAAGTTTGCAGACAATACCAAGGGAGTGGTGCAGCTGCCAGAACTGAGGGATGGGGTGCCATTCAGAGGGACCTGGACAAGCTCGATAAGTGGGCCCATGTAAACCTCATGAGGTTCAACAAGGCCAAGTGCAAGGTCCTGGGTCAGGGCAACCCCTGGTATCAATACAGGCCGGGGGATGAAGGGATTGAGAGCAGCCCTGCTGAGGAGGACTTGGGGGTACTGGTGGATGAAAAGCTGGACATGACCCAGCAATGTGCACTTACAGCCCAGAAAGCCAACTGTATCCTGGGCTGCATAAAAGAAGCATGGCCAGCAGGTTGAGGGAAGTGATTCTGCCCCTCTACTCTGCTCTGGTGAGACCCCACCTGCAGTACTGCGTCCAGCTTTGCAGTCCTCAGTACAGGAAAAACATGGACCTGTTGGACCAAGTCCAGAGGAGGGCCATGAAGATGATCAGAGGGCTGGAGCACCTCTCCTATGAGGAAAGGCCGAGAGAGTTGGGGTTGTTCAGCCTGGAGAAGAGAAGGCTCCAGGGAGACCTTATAGCGGCCTTCCAGTACCTGAAGGGGGCCTACAAGAAAGCTGGAGAGGGACTTTCTACAAGGGCATGTAGTGGTAGGACAAGGGGTAATGGCTTTAAACTGAAAGAGGGTAGATTTAGATTAGATATAAGGAAGAAATTCTTCACTATGAGGGTGGTGAGGCACTGGAACAGGTTGCCCAGAGAAGCTGTGGATGCCCATCCCTGGAAGTGTTCAAGGCCAGGCTGGATGGGGCTTTGAGCAGCCTGGTCTAGTGGAAGGTGTCCCTGACCATGGCAGGGGGGTTGGAAGTAGATGATCTTTAAGGTCTCTTCCAACCCAAACCATTCTATGGTTCAGTGTGCACAATAGGCTCTTGGTCTATGGCTCTGACTGGACTCTGATATTACAATGCAAATTTAATAATCATAAAAATCTCAGTCCACATAAGCTTAAATTTGCACAAGAAATTGATAACCTGGTAATTACATTGGGCTGAAGGCAGAGTTTGTAGCTTCACCTGTATCTAGGAAAGCTCTCACTTGGCAAACATTTCACAATCCACTGCAGATACAAAATTAAACTTAGCCCAGAAGCACGATCTCACCATTTTGCTTTAAGAAATCTGCTAGATTAAGCAGGAAAATTTTCATGAAATCTCTTAAGCAGATTATCATGAAGTCAACAGAAGCTTTTCATTGAAAGCCTTTTTAGACTACTCACCCCACAAATTTCTTTTTAGGAGATTCATACATACGGATTTATGAGACTTATGAAAATACATATATACATGAGGACAGGTATTGCTAGCAGAGCGAGCAAATCCATTGCTTAAAGCAGAAAGTAGCCTCATCTTGATAGGAATCTTGGTTCCTTCCTGCCTTTGTTTGTTATCCCAGCTCAGGGCATGTTTATATATACTAGAAACCTGTTTAGATGGACCTGAGGTGGCTTTAAGCTATTTGCACAGGCCCAAGGCTCTGGTATCATTACCAAGCTGGTACAAGAAGCTAGATAAAAATTTTGGCTAGTACAATACACACTCCAGAACTCACCTCCCTTGAGAGAAGATCAGTGACAATCCCCACCCAGTTGCAAAAAACCCTTTAAATAAGGCCTTTTGGAGTGAACGTGAGCTGGAAGAGTTGCAAAAGAACATCTTGTAAACTAGAAAATACTGTTTTAAGGAACAAGTCAGGTTGGACATTAGCATAGATCAGGCTTACTGTTCTGTAGAACCGAGGTTTGTATTTACCCTAGAGATGGAGCAGTTTTCCAACCTAATGGATGTAGCAGATTGTTCACATGCATAGACTAGACCCAAGGAGACCAAACTTTAGACAAGCAGTCTCTCTCGTGTTTCTCTTGCATCATTAAGACTTCAACCAGAGCTATGTCCCATAAAGAACAACACATACCCTTTAAAATTTTGCGTGGCAAGAATGACATAATAATGCAAGCGATCCTTTTAGGAAAGGGATCAACTGCTAGTAAGGACTTTCATTACTGCTTCAGGCAGGTAACTTGGTAATGACATTCATGACCATTAGTTTGAGCCATCTGTGGTTTGTAACACTTGCAGTTAAATGCACCAAACAATCAGCCAATATAATCAAGCTTCTAATCAGAAAAGTAACCAAAATACCTTGAAATAGACCACAACTGCCTGTTACAAATTAATTCTTATTTTATTTTTATTACTGTTTTAATAGAAGTGTGGTGAGGTACAGTAAAAGAAAGATAGAACCTTTTCAATGCCCTGGGGAGGAAGCTGCCGAAGTGAGGCAAGGTATTAATACATTTATGACTAAATGAGGCCAACATTATTTAGTGAATAAAACAGGACACCTCTGTGGTGTTGAGACAATCAAGGATCCACTGCAAAAAAGGCATGCACTGTGTTACTACTGCTTCACAAGAACTTGTATTTACCATAACCATTACCCCCAACTCCCCAGCAGTTATGTGTTTGGAAGAGTATCATAGAACCCTGAAAAAAGTGTCACTGGTACTTGACTCCTTTCAGAGGAGTTTGCCAGCAGCCTTTCATTCTTTCCAGGTTAAATAGTTGAATCTCTCCCCACCTGAGGCAGGAGGGGATACCACATAAAAGTCACAAGTCACAAAGCACATTTCTGCTCTGATTCACAAGTCTGCAACATGCGCGTCTTGCTGTTCTTAGCATTCCTTTCTTACCACATTCACTCGCAAACCTAAATTTGAACTTGAGCCTAACACGTCCAGTCCTCCTAAATGGGTGTAAATGGTGTTTTTGTAGAGACTACCACATCAATCCAGATAGCTCCTCTAATATTAAATCTCATGGGGAATATTTTCAGAATAGCATGCGAATCCCATCTTCAATGACAGCCACTCCCATGCAATGGGGAGAAACACAAGTTGGGGGTTTTGCCTGGGGAGAGAGGTCTGTCTGTGTCTTGCATTTTGTATTAATGAGGTTTTAGAAACCTGGAAATGTCTAAGAGGACTCTATTTTTCTGCCCATTTAAATGGATGATAAAGAGGCACATGGGGAAGACAAAGGCCCCTTCCTGACACTTATTAAAAGAGTTGAGCTATTTATGTATCATTAGGGAAACATTCATTGATTTCACAGAGATGAGCTGTGTAACAGAATTCAGAGCTTTTCTGTTGTAGCCACTAAGTCAACTGCAAGTCATTAATGACAAAAAAAGAATAGTCCCGTTGCTCTTTGGCAGTATATGTGAAGCTAGCTTACATCACTAATGCAAATCTTACCATGACCTCATTTTTTATCACCTCTTCAAAAAGGGCCCAAACTACAATTTCTAGGATGGTCCCTCTGAGATTTCTACTGGTATCAAAATTCATGAGGAACAACCATCCAAATAAAGCTATACCAGGAAATAGTTTGCTACATGCCAAAACCATCTATAGTAGGGCTCAATTAAAGGAGAAAAAGTTGTATGACTCAGTCAACTAATTATGTAATTAAAATTTTGTACAGTGCCCTGACATTCTGTTCTATTGTATGACATGTGAAAATTACCCAGTTTGCTATTGCAAGTACATGTAGTACTTCAGTAGTACTTGCTGGATTTTCTAGCTATCTGTATCTGTTATTAGATATATTTTAGGAGAAATTAGTAAGTCTATTTAAATTTTAAACAGTGGCTGCAGCCTCTGTGCAAACATTTCAGGACTCTTCTTCATACCAAGAGTAAAAGGATGGTGGAAGATAGCTACTTTGCCCCTGTTAAGGTGAAAGAGGTAGGAAGAACTAATCCAGTCTGTGTGAAAGTGAGTGTGGCCAGTGTTTTATGCAGGTTAACCCAAACGTAAAGGGTGGTAGAATCGTAACAAATGTGTTCAGCAGAGATCAAAATGTCACTGTGCCTCAAGGAAGGATTAGCTGTACCTGGATAATTTAAAACATATTATCCAAGTTATTCTTACAGCCTTTCAGTAAGGAAGATTCTCTGCTGGTGTACTTTAGTGCTTCTTTACCCTCCCTAGCATCCTGAGAGGATGCTTATCTATCTCTACAAAGAGCACGCACCCTCAGTTTATAGTTTTTGCCGATTTGTGACTCAAGTTCTCCTTGCAGCAACTTAACCCCATTACTTATTGTTCTGTCCTCAGAGGAGTCCCTTCTCTACTGAGATGTTTTATATATGAAGCTCATAATGGCAGCATTCTTGGTCCCTGAGCTAAATTATCCTTTGGCAGATTACTGACCTGCAACTTCTTATCACTCTTTGAAAATTGAAAGTTGAGGAAAGGGTTAGATTCTATTGCCTTTTAACTGGATTTGAACCCTCAGTTTCCATGCTCTCCGCTGAAATTCTTAAACATGTATAGACACGGGACAGAAAAATGGTCAGGGTTGACATTTGCCTTGCTTCTTAGCCCAGAACAACCCATGCAACAAAGTAAGGTTCTAGAAAAGAAATCCTGAAAAATTCAAGATGATAGATTCAATGTTGATTTGTCATCCCTAATGGTTTACAGAAAAAAATGAAACCTAGTTGTCTTTTGCCCCATGTAACACTTGAGATGTCAATGGCTTCTTCATGGGACAGCTAATATGGCAACTTCTATACTATTTTGTCCTCCTTTTGCTGAGGAATCCAGATTTTAACAGGCTGTACGCTGTTTTGTAATGGAAGTGTAAAGACTTGTACTGCCAAAGTACTTTGAGCTTTGTTAGAGTGACATCCAGTGGCATATAAAGTTTCCTTGCTTGTGGCAACATATGGCGTATAAATCTCTATTTGCGTACTACCAGCTTTAAAAACATTTCTTCTCATGATCCTGTACGTAACCTAGACATTAGAAAGAAATGCATCAGCTGAAGTCTTCAGACTGGGTTGTCTGAAGTAGAATATGTAAATTGGTTTTTAATATATCTATATAAACGACCTGCTAGCATTGAGAAAAGCAGAACACTCCACTTTGTTATGGAATTTGTGGACACGTGAAACTTCTGAAGAGCATGGATCTAGTACCCAGTTCTGAAAAACCCAGCTTGTTGGTTTCAAAAACCACTTTAAGATAGTCATCTCACAAAATTCCTAAATGTATGCATTTATGAATGACTAGATTCTCTGCTGGGAGTTGCAGAATTAAATCCTGAGAAAACATTATTTCTTCTGGCACAGTTTTTTAAATCCAGCTGCTGTGACAGAAAAGGCATTAGAATCTCAAAAATAAATCCCTGTAGACATCTTTTCCCCAAGTCCTGCAAAAAGGAACCTACCAGGGCAAGTCAGGGGGGTAGACTTGAAGGAGGGTTCAATGTCACAGGAAAAAATGCTGGTGATTGCAGGCCAAGCTAATTATTTATCAGTAGAAGGCAGCCACCATGTTTTCAGCAGTAGAGAAAACCCACCTAAATTAATTCTTTACTGGTCAAAAAACCAGCAGGGAGACACAAAAACAGGTCAAAGGCATCTTTGCCCTTCTTCACACAGTGCACACTAAAAATATGAAAGGCTCAAATTTGAGGTAGAAGTCCCATGCCAGAAAAGAGGCATTGGACCAACTTGGACACGTTTTGCCATTCCAGTAAGAGTTATAGCCTGTACTACTGCCTACTTCTTCTTCACGCTTATGTTTAAGATTCAGTCATTGTTTTATTTAGCATATATGAACAGACATACCCAATCTCTCAAGCAATTTCAACATTAGACGGCAGAACCATGCTCTGTCCAGCAAATGTTTTTTTATTTGAAACAGATTGATATGGAGAATATTCATCCGAGTCCAGATCCTCAGTGGAAACCGGTAGTCTAAAAAATAGCATAAAAAGGACAAAAAGGGAGTATCCGGCTCAGTATGCAAGACTGGCAGAGATGATCCCATGTTCATATTTCATATATTGCCAACTTTTCTGATCTTTGTAACTAACTTCTCCCATTGAGAAGGTATTAAATCACACAGGAAACTGCATCCTTCCTAAGCTTATGGGGGACATTTTACTCCTAGCTTGGTCTCCAAATGCTTTGAAACCACTTTTGCTGGGCAGCAAGAGAAACCAAAATGAGTCCTATGCTTCAAGCAAGGGGCCAGTTTTAAGGTCATGATAGAAAATGAGCTGAAACAAATCCAATTGCACCTTGGCAGCAGCTGGACGCTCAGTCTACCTTAGCAGAGGACTGATATATCTGCTGAGAGCGAGGTCACTGCGGATCAAATTCTTAATGCAATTTCTTTTGTGGGGAGGAGAAAAGCGTGCATGTGAGGTGAGCCCTAGGCCAAATGCGCATACGTCAGGCAGGAGGAAAGTTGCACATTTTGAACATCAACTTTTCCAAGAAAGAAGCCACTGGAGTGGAGAAACAGAGATTGTATCAGCACAACTGGTGAGACAAAACCCTGAAAAGTAACAGCAGAACAGGCCAATGTATTTCCCTCTCTTCCTCCCTCCTTCCCCTTCCCCTGTTCTTGGCACAATGGGGGGGTGGAAATACAGAAAAGGTATTGGGGGCTGACAGAACTGGTCCCCACTGAGCTGAGGTCTCAGTGCTGACAGTTTTACAGAAGTTACATCCTAGAGTGCAGTGTTTCCTTTTGCCTGGTAAACATGGCTAACAGAGGAGAGGAACTGGAAAGAGTGCTTTAAATGCCAAAGAAGTTATGCTTATTAACACATTACCAAGCAAATTGGTTTCAGTGAATAAGCTCATTGCTGACAGTTGCTTGGTTAATTTACTATTCCTGACTTACTCACAAATGTTCGCATCTCATTCTTCTTGGCATGCATTTTATTCATAACACTTGATACATAACATGACTCATGTGATGGGAGATCAGCTGCAAACAGACTCTAGCTGTGGACAAGTATCTTCATTCTTACCAAAAAAATCATAAATCCAATGCAAGCAAGAATGCTAGTGGGCAGACCCCTACACTACCACTAACTTAGTAGAAAGCACCCTGGCTTTCAGCACATTCATAAGCTGCACCATACCTTCAGCATGCAGGCCTAAAAAAAAAAAAAACAAAACTTTTTATATGACTTGAAAGAGACCTTCTATATCCTAGGTGAAGTACTGCACCGCATGCAGCGGTTGCACCATAGTTAAGAGTTTAGTCTGCAAATTTTCTTACTGCAGCAGGAAAAGCACTACTGCGTATACCAGCATCACACAAGGAATCTGTAGCAGAAATGGGGACTTAATTTAGTTGTCGCTGTATTTTGCATTACATACACAAAAGTATAGACATATTAGAGCCTTTTCTCATATGATTACAAGAACATAAACCTCTCCCCTTCTTTATATATGCTTGCATGTATACAACCAATGCAGTCAATTTACAAGTGACAGTAGAATTTATGTTCAGCCTCCATCAATCTGCAGTAATGCTGTGTTGTATAAGCAGAAAGAAACTATTTCTGGTAAAACAGGTACAGGATAATGTCACACAGCTGGTGCTTTATACACTCTCCTTTGTCGCCTGCTTTTCTTCTACAAGTTTAATGGTGCTAGAGATTTGAATGTACAACATAAACATAGGTTAACATACAATACAAAATTTGCTTTGAAAGACAAAATTGCTGAAGCAATTTTAAACATTTTCAGAAGCAAATGTTGCTCAGACAGACAAATCTAGTTTTGACATGCGCCCCCAAAATAACCATGTCCGATTCAGAATTTACATCTACAGTAAAGGTTAATGAACCAGGCAAATTGTACTGCACAGGAAACAAATGCCAAATATTGCTCTTAGCTTTTTCTTGTGAGTCAGTGCTGCTGTGGGTATGGGGGTACTAAAATAAATAGTACCACATACTTAGTGCAGTTGGAGCATTCCAAAATGCCATGAAGCTGTCAGTCTGCATGTCAAAATCAATGTGCAATCTCGTCAGGAAAAAGGCAGGGCAAATTTGGAGCTTTAAATAGCCACCATCTTTTATAGTTGTTTATTAGCAGTAATGGAAGGAAGGCCTCCTTATGACTGCAAATCAGGCTCTTTATTCAGAACTGCACTGTAATTACCTTTTCATGTGAAATTTGTAAGGAATACATACTTATTTATGTCTGAAAGAAAAATCCTAGTCAGAGGTGACAAAACAATTTAGATTATTTGAAGATGCTCAGGGCTCCGATCCCAGATTAAATTTGGAAGCATTAACAAGGTTTGGGGCAGGGGGAAGAGGGGGGAATTGAGAAAGCAGAACAGTTTTAACTGATATTGGCAGAAACTTAAGTTCAGCAATGCAGCTACTTTGAAGAATCACAGAATCCCTAGGGCAAACCCCGAGGGTCCAAGCTCAGTTTTTCATCAGCTGTTTCAAAGAACTCTTACAAATTAGAGCTGAAGGACCTCGATAGACCACCAAAGGTCCAGTTGCACAGCTGCTTTAATGAGAAACCTCCCACTAACTTCTGTGGTCTCTCAGTTGAAGCCTCAATGTGAATTGTTCCTTGCTTGACTTTTTTTTTAGCAATGTCCTACCCAGTCTCAGGTGTCTTTTTTCCTCTCAGACAAATACTTTTCAGGTCTGTTCACAAAGAATATGTAGACATATTGAAGGCTTTGCTTTATATGCATACACATGCACACACAATTAAATACATATCTGCACCTTGTTCCAATTTTCCTTTGCCTGCTGCTTATCAAATACATCTCATCACCTCACATCTATATACAAAACTGTGTCTACAGATACTAATTATACCCTCTTCTAATTTAATAGGAGGTAGGAGATTTGCTTCAACTATTAATTCTCTGATTCCCAGACACTCAATGAAGCATCTAGGAATCATAATCATGGTTGAGGATTGGCTGACAGTGGGGACATTTTAGCTGTGTACATGGAACACTGTATGTTCTGAGATGTTCTTCAGAAATATTTGACAGGATTCAGACAGAGGAAGAATAATGTGAGGACTAAAAAAAGTCAAATTTGAATTTGACTTTCAAGATTCAAGTAACTAGACCTGAACAACAGATATGTGAAAGATTGACCTTGGAATGAAACTGGTTTTACTGGGTGAACTGGCTGGCTGGGGGGGTTTTTGTGTGTGGTCCGGGGTTTTTTTGTTGTTGGTGGTGGTGGTTTTGTTTGTTTTTAAGTGAAACATGGTTCATTTCAGATCCACTGATGCATAAGTTTTCTAGAAGTCTTCCCAAAGGTCTGAAGCAACTCTAACTTATTTTATTACATTTAAGAATATAACAACTTGAAGAAAATCCAAATTAAATGAGTGACTACCTTAAAAATATTTCTAGTTGCATTTTAATAGTGCTGGATGCAGGACAAGATGATACTTCCCTTCTACCTTGGTTGAAACAGCCTAAAATTCACTTGTTACAACTACTAACAAGACAGCTGTGGTCCTGCAACATCAGTGAACTGCTGTAGACATCAACATCCATGAGTATCTATGGATACAGGCAATCCTGAACTCCAAAACTGCCTTGGGGTAAAACTACATACATGTAGGATGCAATAAATTCCATCTATTTTCTACTCAGTGCAAATATGGGAATATTCAGTGCAAAAATGAGAAATTTTGAGGACTACAAATAATTATGGTGTCTCTACACACAGCGTTTTCACTATTTGACAGCAGAAGTTTTGGGGAAGTGGAAAAAAATAATCTGAGCAGCAGCTAACACTGGTTAACGTTTCCAGTTGGCAGCTGCGTTTTTAGGTATGCACAGATGTACCAGCTAGCGATCTCTGGTAGCATTCTTTGAAAAGATGCCTTCAGTGAAGGCCAGTAAGGAAATACCAAATAGCTCATCACTCTCACAGTGCAGCTGCGGAACCTACTTTCACAGCTTAGTGCTATGTGTATCATGCCACAAATATTTGCAAATACCTCTTTATTGTGACTTGAGAAGACAAAGTTAATTATGAGAATTACTCATCAAAACTCAGATGAGGTTTAGTTGCGTTATGATCTACACTCTCTCTCAGACACAGATAAGAGCATAAACGCTTGAGAGTGATCAATCACACTGGTAATATTTCCTCATATGTTTTCAAAAGCCACATCACTGCCTTGCACTGCCTATTTTCTGATAAGTTCTATTCCTTTCTTGATATTTGTCTGTTCAATGCAAAGTATGACACCCTTATTTTCTTTGCCTTCTCTATTTCACATGGAAATTACAGTTTAATTCTGCTCCAAAGAAAATGGCATGAAAGATTTTTTTTTTGTTGAGAACACTACAACAACTGCTTAAGATAATAATTTGGATATGGTAGTAATGCCTCTCAATCACTGAGAAAAAAAAATTACTGTGCCCCTCTACCTTCTCTTTTCCACAGGATATGTTGTGGGTTGTTGTTTTTCCTTATACCACACATTATTTCCCATTATTTTAAACATCTATACCGTTGCAGTCTCACTGAAAACTCTAACACCACGATGGCAGCTTCAGCATGAACCTTTGGGGATATTTAGTAAAAAAAGAAATTTTCTTATAGCTTCTCTGTAAAGACTATGAATGCAATCTTCGCATGATGGTTAGGGTCTAAGGAAACCTCTCCTGAATCCATGTTGCCTGGTTCAGGTTTTATGTTGATTTTATGTTGGCATATGCTGCCACCTAATGATATGGAAACCAAGCCTTTTGACGAAAAGAATCAGAACTGCATCCAAAAAAGGTGCAACTGCAGAAAGGACTTGCAAATCTAATTACCTGAAATGGTGCATGTCAAGTACATAAAGAACTAGGAAAAGCTGACGATAGAATTGACCTCTACTTGCCTGCTGCAAACAGCGGGTATGCAGATGGTTTTTATATACAAACCCCTAGGTTCATCAGGTTTAGACCGATTCTGACCAAAAGGTGTCCCCACGGCACCACAGAAATGCTGTTAGACGCTATCTTTCTGGAGCACCCAACAGGCTGCTGTTATCGATACCTAAACTCTCGACTCCCACCGAGAAAAGAAACCTTTCCCGGGGGACTCCACATCATTGCATAGCCCAGTGGAGAGGCTGCAAACACCATAAGCTATTTTCCCCGATTTCAGTTCTGAAATGGAAGTTTCAGCTGGGGGAAATCAAATTTTTAAGTCAGAGATTTCATTCATTATTTTTGTCTTAATAGGAAGAAATAGTCTCTGTTTCAGCTAATTGCATGTAAATGAAGAATGGCAGCTACTGCAAGAAAGCACACAGCATTGCAGTGTGCAAAAAGCACTAGCTTCACTGAGTTTAAGTATTCCTCAGACCGGTCTATAGTCCATGAACTTACCACAGTAGCTTTTATTTAGTAACCAATCCAGAGATGCACTGGCAAATTTGCTGCCCTCAATGCTGGATTTTTGCTCCATCCCACCTGCATATTATTTCCCAAAACAGAACTAACAGTTTCCAATACAGAACTGTCTATTATAGCATTTGATATTTTCATACAAACCCCCGAAACTCTATAAAACTACAGGTAAATTAAACTCCTTCAGCTGAATAGATAAAAGCTTGTGTTTACCCTACCTTGATACACCAACTCAAAGGTATCACCATACAGGGTAGCGATGTGCAACAGGACTACATCAGACTAGGTGTTACAGTTCCCAGCATGAACATACAAGGTTTTGAGAACATTTGCTGAAAAAATCCTTTAACTCCAAAGAATTTTAAACCATTATACTTGAGTGATCTAAATAATTGGGATTTTTTTTAACTAGCAACAGCACTGTAATACATGGAGCAGGCTTACAATTTAAACTGTGCATGGGTAGGATAGATAATACAGGAACTTGTAGAGGTTGAGTTTGGCAAGGGTGGGAATAATTGAGGAACAACCTGCACATTCTGTTAGTCCAAATCCTGCAACAATTTTGCCAATTCAGGTTATGGCACACAAAGGCCTCCAATACAATCCAGAAACCCATGAAAAACTACAGACTAATTTCAGAAGTCACAATGCTAGAAAACTAATTGAGATGAAACTTTGTCATCCACCCCAGATTTCATAATCCCTACCTGTTGTGTCCTTGAGGAAGGTGAAAGAGATGAGTGTCACTGCAGTCCTGAGCTCCAGCAGGTAGAAGCTGAGTAATGACCAACAGCCATCCATAGCAATACCTCCTCCCAAAGATAGCTTCTCCCTACCATCTCTTATATCACTTTCCTTTCCTTCCCCAGTCATGGTTGCCATGTGCTGTCAGGCACTTTTAATTAATCCAATCAGCTAATAGCCTCCAACACCACCACCTCCTCCTCCTACTGAGAAGCAGAGACTATATTCTGACTTGTATTGAAGAAGCAGCACAGATGTATAGAAGGGGAAGGAGAAAAGTGGCAGCTACAGAAGCAGTAGGCCCTAAAGCTTGGGGAGGAGGACAAGTCTGTGCCACAAGAACCCAACAAGTTTTCTGTGAAGTCTGAGGCAAAAACTTGGCAAACAAGCAGAGACTTTTGAACATCACCTGAGCTAGTTTTCTGGAAAGAAGCTCTAAAAATAAGCAGTAAATGTTAAAAGCTGATTTAAATGTCACTTGTAATGCGTCATGCTTTCATCCTTGCAGACAACACAAAGAGATTAATTGTCCTTTGCTTGTCTTAATAGCCTATTCTTCTCTTGATTTCTGCTTACTGACCTGGTACTGCATTATTTGGCTTGTAATTTTTGCCTGCATTTCAACACAGACAACAAAACTAATTTCACTGGAAAAGAGGAGGGGGGGGAAAACCCAAACCATCAAAACCAAGCAACCTGATAAAGCCCAAAATAATTCCTGGGCATGTTTCTATTGAAGTTTATACATTTGTTCTTCCAAATTAATTTGGGAGCAAGCTAAGAGTAGATTAGAAAGGACCACAGTGTTTTGGCACGCCTACTTAAACAGAGCTCAAAGCACCGTGGTGCTCTGCAGCAGCTTCTGATCCACTACTCACGCAGCTGAGCTTGCTCCTGCTGACAAGCCCGGTTGTGCTGATTCACAGATGGAAGGAAGTAAACACAAAAACAACCCCGACATCTCCTGTCACATACGAATAAACCACATTATACCTTTTCCAAATGCATAAGGGTGGTGAGGGCACAAGTAGTACAACAACGCTTTGTGTTGTCCTGATCCGTTCTACCTCTCACTTGTGCATGTGCCAGGAATTCCTGACACCAGTGCTGGTCAGAGCACAGCTAAATTCCACGTCACTGGCTGCAACCAAACTTAGAATTGGCCCTGGAGGTGTCTGCCTGAGTAGCTGTAGTTTGCTCTTTTGAGCATGGCATGCCGTAATTGCAGACAGTTTTGTAGCCCTTTGGGAAGAGGAGAGGAATGATTCATCTGTGTATAGTATGATAAATAAGTGGGTGTTTTCATTTAAATAAAAATAGATCAGCCAGAGCTCTCAGTGTTTCACATGTTTTACAATAACATTTAAGAAAAGCTGCTGTGCCTCTTATGTAATGCTGTAGTAAGTGCTGGGAGCGGGCAGTGGAGTGGGCTGACTGGCTGTACTAACAGCAAGCTGGTAGAAATAGAAAGCATACCCCGATATTTTGTCACTAACCATTTACAGCAAGGAACTCTTGGCTATCTTTGTGCTTCTCTTCTTGTTTAACTGGAATACCACAGTAGCAAGGACTCTCTCATTTTAAAAGCCATGCACCTCGTCACGATGTAGAAGGACCCTCTCCATCAGCTGACAGTAAGACCCTGTGAGAAAGAGGGGCCTGGCTGCGGCTTCTAGCATGTGTTGTAATAGCGCTAGAAACAATTGCTGGCAGGACATTTCTCAGAACATGCAACGATTTTTGTTCCTTTCTCTTATGATAATGTGTGATGCTTGGGCTTCTGATTTGGCAGTACCAACAATACAGCTCAAGACTATTCTGTCTGCAGGATGGACAAGTACAGGTGATGATCATAGAATCATAGAATCATAGAATCATACAGGTTGGAAAAGACCTCTAAGATCATCGAGTCCAACCGTCAACCCAACACCACCATGCCCACTACACCATGTCCCTAAGCGCCTCATCTACACGTCTTTTAAATACCTCCAGGGATGGTGACTCCACCACTTCCCTGGGCAGCCTGTTTCAAGGCCTGACCACTCTTTCAGTAAAGAAATTTTTCCTAATGTTCAATCTAAACCTCCCTTGGCGCAACTTGAGGCCATTTCCTCTTGTCCTATCGCTTGTTACTTGGGAGAAGAGACCAACACCCACCTCGCTACAACCTCCTTTCAGGTAGTTGTAGAGCGCGATGAGGTCTCCCCTCAGCCTCCTCTTCTCCAGGCTAAACAACCCCAGTTCCCTCAGCCGCTCCCCATCAGACTTGTGCTCCAGGCCCTTCACCAGCTTCGTTGCCCTCCTCTGGACACGCTCCAACACCTCCATGTCCTTCTTGTAGTGAGGGGCCCAAAACTGAACACAGGATTCGAGGTGCGGCCTCACCAGTGCCGAGTACAGGGGCATGATCACCTCCCTACTCCTGCTGGCCACACTATTTCTGATACAGGCCAGGATGCTGTTGGCCTTCTTGGCCACCTGAGCACACTGCCGGCTCATGTTCAGCCGGCTGTTGACCAGCACCCCCAGGTCCTTTTCCTCCGGGCAGCTTTCCAGCCACTCTTCCCCAAGCCTGTAGCTTTGCCTGGGGTTGTTGTGGCCGAAGTGCAGGACCCAGCACTTGGCCTTGTTGAACCTCATACAGTTGGCCTCGGCCCATCGATCCAGCCTGTCCAGGTCCCTCTGCAGAGCCTTCCTACCCTCGAGCAGATCAACACTCCCGCCCAGCTTGGTGTCGTCTGCAAAGGCAGCTGAGGAGGGCAGATGCAGAAAATTAGCCTGAAAGCCCAAGAGCAGCCTTCTGCAATCAATGTGAGCATGGGCAGCCAACAAGGAGGTGGCTGTGACAGGAATTCGGAATGACTTGAGGGAGTGCAGGACGTGGCTGAGGTTGGTTGCAGCTCTCGGAGAACAAAGGTTAAAAAAGATGGAGGAGCTGATCCTTTTAAAATTAAAGTATGTAAGAAGAGGGGTGTGCAAGTCTTCCCTCAAATTCTTACTTCAAATCAGCACCCAAATCTTGGTCCCTTTTGCTGTATTACATCGTAATGAATAGTTTATAATTTAAGAGTAGCTTTACAAAGAAGAGCTGGAAACTGTCTTGCACTGTTAGCGCTCACCCCTTCTTGTTCATACAGTCTGGGGAGTCTGAGCAGTTGTGCGTTATGCCTTCTCAAGCTTTTCAGTCTTCTCCAAACCTTTTTTTAAGAGAATCCCAGCCAATTTTCTCCTTTTTATGTCTGTCTCTCTGCAAATTTTCACAACTTCTTCCAGCCAAATGTGCAAGTATATAATCCACCAGAACATTTTTGATCTAGTCAGAAATTGGTGGGTTTAGTCGTCTTCACTAGACTTGCTGCACTGTGGATAACCAAGTTCAGGTATTTCTCTGAATGGGGAGTCATCAACATCTGAGGCCAAATTTCCTGATATGTTCAGATTTACTCAATATTCAGTTGCAAGATGGGGCCAAGAACCTTGTAATACTGCCTGGCTGGATCCTAGGTCTGCCATGGGCCGCTGCTCCAGCTGCAAGGACATCAACCCTGGGAAAAGGGTGCACACCCTTCCTGTGGTATCTTTGCTGCTGGGCAGAGTAGTTGCACAGAGAGGAATTGAAAGGCTTTGTCAAAATCCGTAGCACGTTTTCCTTATTATAGCCATGCTTCATTAATCAAGATGAGAAACAGCCTTTAAGAAAAGAGCTTCATTTCCTGTGTGGCAGGCTACTGTGTCATAGGGTGCCTCAGGGTAGAATATCAGAATTTTTCATCAGTGTGTCATGTACTAAAGCAAGTATTTTTCCCTGTACATGGGCAAGTGACATAAGAAAGAAGAGTATAAAAGCATGAAATCATAGTACAAAAGATGATCAAAGGGACAGCATTGGCCTGTGACCGAGGCCATGGTTAGAAGGTTATTTTAATCCAGCATGACGTATCTAGCAGCTGGAAGAGGTAATCCACCTTCCTGTGGATCTCCCTTCAGCACTAGCATTTGTATGGCCAGGCAACAAGCTGAAGTTACTGAGAACTAAATGTATGCGTTTGTTGGGTGAAGTTTCAGCCAGACGGGTTCCCGAGGTGGCTCTCGACATGGCTCTCCTAACACCGCCAGCGACACGAAGGAGGCCACAGCAAAACACACCAGAAGTGGGGAGGCATGGGGGTAGGGGGAGGAAAGTGGCGGCAGGTCGGCACTTTTCCGTGGCAACATGGATTTATATTAAATAACAGTGATATTAAGTTGTGAGGTCAGGAAACCTCAGTTTGTTTCAGCCACAGATTTACTGGATGAGCTCAAAGAAGTTGCTAAGTCTTCTCTTGTTTCTAAGTTCCCCATTTAAAATCAAGGGACATATGTCTGCCTAACAGGGTAGTTGTGATTATTTAATTTGTTAGGTGAGGGTCATATAAAATACATTGATATAAACTAAAATACACAGAATAGGTTTTGCCCATTTCCTTTAATTTTTGAAAACAAGTAAGTAGACGAAATCTTGTGCCATTCAAAACCAAACAGAATCTTTCTTTCTGTAAAATGTTACATAAACCTCAGTGGTTGTTCATTTTTATTGTAATATTTTTAATAGTACTGCAGATATTTCAGAAAAGGGCAATATTGTTTCTACCACGTAAAAAAATCATCACGATATAGTTGTTTTTTGCATTTTCCCCTTCATATTGTTTCAAAAAAAACCCCAAAACCCCAAAACAAAACACAAATACTATTAGGAAATTTACCCTCCCACATCCCTCCCCACAAAAGAAAAAAATTTTTTTAAAAATCAGTAAAATGTTAACAAGTCAGGTATTAAACACACACATTTACAAGCACAGCACGTTAGTAATACTGTATAATACTTTAGACCATGCCAAACCGTATGTATGTGTATAAAGCCACGGGTGAAATGGTTCATAGCAGCAGAATAGGAAGCATGTTCCATACAAAGTACGTAGTTCCTGTGGAGATATTTGGATGAGTACACCAGTTCAAAGTACATTGACAAGCTAAAACGCACAAATCAGTTTTTTGCGCTACAGCGGTGTGTGTTGTGATTCAGAGGGCAATCCTGACTTGTCTGGGATTTCCATTTTGTGTCTAATGGATGGCCAGTTGAGTGGTGTGGGTTCCACCTCTTGGCACACTTACTGTAAACTTCATGAGGAGTCCTGATTGCTGAAGGTAACTTCATTGAAATCAAGGCCAAGCGTAACCTAGCAGTGCAGCTACATTTGCACATCCTTCACTGATAAGAAAACGTGTTGACGTTTTCTCTGGGAGGGAACGTGATCCATCCCAAGGCCCACGTGTGGCTTTGGGGCCTTAGTTCTGCAACTCTGGTGGGTGGAGAGAAAGACCAGAAAGGGACACTGGGTTAGCAATATTTGTGACTCTTAGAACTTCCAAAAATGTTAAGGTTTTGGAGTGGGCATTTTTGGAATGTCAATAAGTAGCTTTCAGTTGCTTCTTTTTATTTTCTGTAGCTATATAACTCAATCTGTGGTTTCAATTCTGGGAGCATTTCTCTTCCGGAAGTATCATTTTCCAATGGGGCTGTGATTGTCATTGGTAACCTCCAGTTCTGGATGCCAAGCTGAAGACTCCCTCTGAGGGAGGCCAGCATTCACAAGATGATGGTTCTGTACCTTCGTAGAGGCAGGCTCCTTCAAAATGTCCTTTCCTAAGCACCTAACAATGGAGATACCCAAAGGCAAGCAGGACTTAAAATATTAAAAGTAGAATTGTGGTAGAGAAGTTCTCTCTTAGACTTCCACCTTACCACACGAAAAATACAAATAAGATGAAGTAAAATTATACAGATCTATTAGATTTAATGATGTGACTTGAGACAAAGTCATTCTTATGAAAATGCTTTCTTAAGAGGTAACCGTAAAATCTCAAAGAAATGCTGACTACACGTACAGTTCTATGTAATATTAAGATATACTTAGTGACTTCTAGTGAAATGTTTTCCTCTGTAGAAGGCCAGCAGCCACTTCTGTTTCTAATAACTCCAGATGCTGGTATCTGAGCTTTGGTGATTTTGAATTGCAGAGAAGACAGCAGATTTTATGACATTTCTTCTGAGCTGTCTTAGGCTGTTGCTTGTCTCTCCCCATCAAATACTGTGCACTGTAGTACAGTATTCCTCCACAGGTTTCTCATACAACCATTAAATAAAAAACCAGGACAAGAAAAAAAAATAATTGCCCAGAACAAATCACAGGGTGTGGAATATTGGCAGAAGAAAAAAAAAAAAAAACACCCAAAACCAAGAGATAGTCTAGGGATTTTGATACTGGGACTAGCATTTGCATACTCATGGTAACAACCATCCATCAGTTGGATTCACATACAAAATCTGTTTTAAATCAGAGGGAGTCAGTTCATACAACTGATAGAATAAAAAGGCCTGATATCAGAAACCCAATACCGTTCCTTTTGAAAACAGAGAAGTCACAACATCCCTGTCCTAATTCCTTCATCTGCACCATATATAAATTACCTACTGGAACTCTTGTAGAGATTAATCTCCCCAGGGAAGGGTGGATTCCCCAACATTGGATGCTTTTAAGATTCGGCTGGACAGGGTGCTGGACCATCTTGTCTAGACCATGCTTTTGCCAAGAAAGGTTGGACCAGACGATCCTTGAGGTCCCTTCCAACCTGGTATTCGATGATTCTATGATTAAGGACCAATTACTCTAGCCTTCCATATAAGCTCCTATTCTGACTTCAGTGCAACCCTCGATACCATTCAGGGTAGAGCAATCAGGACCTAATCTGAGAGTGTCTAGAAAGTACCTTGAAGATGAGAAAAGCTATATAGCGCTACACATTGTCATTACAGGATCCTTGATTTCTTCTGAGGGGAGTGAATAGATGTACAGACCAGTAAACGGATATAGAGACAGACAGAGAGACCAACATATGCAGAGCTCTAAACCTGCTCTTTTTTCCCTCAGAACATCTCCACATATATAAAGTAACCTTGATCTCCTGTTGTACAAGCATAGACAAACACATTTCACTTCAGGGGGTGGGAAGTGGCAACCAAAATGAAGTACTGGCCACCCAGACACTAAAGAAAATGAAAAAGCTTTAGCGGTCTCCTGAAGCAGTACACATCACCGTAGAGACCATTAGCTTACAAGAGCAGCAAAATTCATAGCTCGTAAGAAATATTCTCTATCCAATCTCCAGAAAAACAGTGCCTCGGAAGTGGGCCCATTCCACCACATTTTTAGACCTGTTGAAGCAAATGGAGGGTGGAGGGAAGGCGGCACGAGCAGCTGAGGTGGTGCTTCCTGTCGGCTTCACAAAACTCGCCCTGAAGGAAGAGCTTTGTTAGGTGCAAAACTCAGTCTTGCAGCTGCCCTGGCCTAGGGAAAGGCTGGATCGCACACAGCCTGCTGCAAAAGCACGGGCCCCAGCTGGAAAGGCTCCCTCTGATTTCAGTGGACGCTGGAGACAGCCCGCATTTGGAGAGCCATACGCAACAGCAGTTGCAAGTCATCCCCCCATCCCCTCACAGCTTCTTCCAATATAAGCAAAAGGACATTCTGGTCCCCTTTATATACATACATTAAAAGCTGAAATGGTCTGAAATGCTTACAGGTTAGAATGCATATATCTATACAACATTACACCTGCCAGAAATCAAAGTAGAAAAGTTTTACAGCACATTATACAGGTCCCTCTAACTTCTAAAAAAACATTGACTGAAATCACATTACAAGAAGTCGTCACTAACATACCATATAATACTATTGCTTTTTCTTTTACACAATCATTACTTATATAGTAATTTAAAAAATCACTTTTAAACAAGTATACAATTTTCACTTTAAAATTAACTGGTTAATAAAATTTTGTGCAAAACAAGCCAGCCTCTATAATTAAGTGAATTTATTTATTTATTTATACAAAAAAATAAAACAAAAAAGATAGTTCTTTCAGAAATGTGTCTCCTTTTCTGTAATGGTTGAAATGGTGCCATCTCCTTTCAGTTTGGCATCGCAGTCGTTTATTGCTGCAATGTAGGCTCCTCCTCCAAGTTTCCCTCTCATTTTCAGATCTGAGCTAGGTGTAATCAACTTCCTGAATTTCTAGAAAAGTTGAGAAAATGGAAATCATTATCTTTTTCTTGGTCACAGACACACATTTCTTAAACAGATTGACTATAAAAACCTCTTCTCTTGCATGCCTGCTTCTCATTTCCCTGTTATAGATACATCCATAAAACTGCACGCCACACAGTTCTTTACAAATCACACCAGACCAAAGGCTAGAGAATGAAGGCAAAGACCAAGTCAAAGTGAATTTTCATGCTGATTTAGAGTAACATTCCCTTCCATGAAGAAATTCAGCACAATGCTCCGGGCAAGGCCTGTTATATGGGTACATTTTGTTTCTCATGGTATAGTCAAAGGATATATACTGAAAAAAATAAACAAACAAGAGACTGCCGAAGTGTATTAAGCTACAATAAAGAACAAAAGAAAAATATACGTGTTCAGCTGAGAACTTTCTCTTTTATAGCAGTAACGTCAGTAGCAACGTTGCTGCTTACAGCTTGGAGAGCAGAGATGTTGCAGGAAGTTGGCTTCCTGAGAAGCTCGCAACTGTAAGTAAAAAAACCCTCTCATCGTTCATGTACAGAAAAGATAATGACCTGCAATGCTTCAGCCTACAAGGCAATGCAAAACAAAATTCTATACACAAAGTCTATTTACTTGCAGAGATAGGGTAAGGTTCATGCATTAAGGAAATAGTTAATGTTAAGATTTGTGCAAAACTTCCTCTTTTGACATGCTAAGAAAACTGTATTACAGACTGACCTGGTTAACAGGTTTCCAGCCGAAACCAGGACACAGACAATTCATTTTTTGTTTATATACCCACAGTAAAGATTTCCTAGGTAGCCTCCAGGCCATATTTAATCAGCTTAATGGAGTCATTTCAATATGGACTGCTGTCAGCCAGCACAATAAATTGTATGTTAGCTTCTCCATTCAAGAAAGCAGTAACTATTACATTGAGATATACTCAGATATATTCAGGCGTCATACCCTTTGGTTCTGAATAGAGGATAATTTTGAAAGTGTGGGTATACACTGAGAGATCTTTCAAAAGTGCTAGATAAGTTAATGAGCCCCAGGTACCCTAGACACAGAAATTCCTGCTGTCTTGTTCTTGACATTGGCATTATCCTGGAGAATATCAGAAAGACTGAGAAAGCATGAAAGGGACTGAATAAAGTCCCCTCCATGTATGTATTGAGATGGAGGGAGGCAATACTGGAATACCTACTTTTACTGACTAGTATCTAATGAACTCCAGATGACAGAACCAGGCTTTTCTGGAATATGAGAAATCCCAAACAGCTGAATAAGATTTATATTCTTGTTTCTTCCATTATAGCCATCTTCACTGTCTTTCTTTGGAAAAAAGGTCTTACATTTAATAACCTTAACCTCAGCCTAGACCTGAGATAACCTGATACCAAATGTTAGTAAATTGCACTGAATATTTCTTTTTGCCTCTATTTCTCACTTAGAGAACTGTAATGAGGAGGACTGTCCAGAAGACGTACGTGAGTGTTTGCTACCCAGCTCCTGGAGGAAAGTCCTGGCAGCACAAACATCAGTCACCAAAACCATGGAAAGAAGGCAGCTGACCCGAATGAATGGCTGATACAAACCTTCTTGAGGGATTTAGCTGATGTTACAGACATTTTAACCTACAAATTGAGCAGGAACAGAGCACCTTAAAGCTGTAGTATTGGTTAGTTTACCACAGGCTGAAGTCAGTGAAGGCAAAAAAAAAAGAAATTCAGAAGAAGTTTAGCCCAGGGAAGTGGTTGAGTCACCATCCCTGGAGGTATTTAAAAGACGTGTAGATGTGGCGCTTAGGGCCATGGTTTAGTGGTGGACTTGGCAGTGCTAGGTTAACGGTTGGACTCGATGTTCTTAAAGGTCTTTTCCAACCTAAACCATTCTATGATTCTGTGATCCTAAGAAAATAGAGAAAATTCAGATGCCTCCTTCCACCAGTGACTGAGAGGCCCAACGCAAGCTGTCACTGGAACAGGTTGCTTTTTTGATTAAACTGTGCTTAGTCTCATGCAGGTGAGGATTCACACTCCCTTCCCACTTCTTTTTTCAGTATCATTAATCTGAAAATATATCTTACCTCTATGAAAGTGCCTTCTGTCTTCCACAGCTTAATGCAGATCCACAAAGGGATACAGATCATGGAAGAGAGCGCCATCATCCACCCTATGCCATAGCCCCAGTCAGGGTATATATATACATTGTTGTATTTCAAAGGCTTGTATTTCACCAGGAAAAAGATGAAGATTCCCTGAAACAAGCAGAGAAACATATTAGAGTATTTGAAAAAACACTGCCTATGTAACAAGAAAATGATTGACTGTTTTGGCAAGGCCAGTCTCCCTAAAGATGGAAAGTAGAGGTAAGCTTTTCAGTCAGAGGAAAAAAAAACCAGCAATATCTATGTACAGCTTAAATAACATGTCTCAGTACCTTCCACAGAAATTAATAACCTTTCAAGTTTAAATGCTGTTTACCTCCCATGACATAAAACCTGCACTTTGATGGCAAACAGTACCTGGGCAGGAAAGATTTAAGTTTTGCTACTGTGAACCAGCTGTGATGAAGTAACACAAGCTGCGTTCTCTCCAACCTGTCATGACGAAAAAGGAAAGCCAAAATTTTCAAAGTAGCCTTAATCCACTCTCTGTATCTGCGGTTCTGCAGGCCAACTCTTTCGTCCTCACAAAAGCTCAAATATATCTGTCTGAATTCGACAGGTGTCTAATCAAGCAGTTTGGACCATTTAAATTTATGAAACATAGAAAAGTTACTATGTACTTTTCTCCAAAGTGGTGAAAAGAGTGTACAAGTGATATTAAGTTCATTTCAGAGTTGATGAAACTGAGTCAGAAATTTTCCCAAGTTTACAAATGAACTGGCAGAGCTCAAGGGAACCTGGGTCTCCAGGTGCCCCAGCATCTGTGGTTTTGCAGTTGCTACCATTTACGTACTGGAGAACTGGAAGATTTTAATATCTAATCCTCAAGCACTTGTGGATCAAATTTATGGGCAATCTGGTCATGCTCCTTTTGTAATTTTGTCCCTGTTCTGTAGCCACAGCAGATTGCCAGACTTGGCACCAATACTGCTAGCTTCTGGTAAGGCAAATTCCTTCCCCTTCTTCATGCGTATGAGATGTGCTTTTGGCCTCTTCTACTACTTTTGCTAGAAGAAAAAATGTCCTGTCTTCTTTGAAAAACATCTACTCACCCAAAGAGAGGGAAGGAAATAGGAGGCTGGAGCAGCAAGGAAACCAGCACGAGTCTGGAGGAGCTTGAGTTATGCTGGGTAGACACAAGGTATACTGGCGATGCAGTGAAAAAAAGCCTCCATTGTATTGGCAAATACTCTTTTAGGGGCCTGAGTTTATTTTTTTCCTATTATTTCCTACACTAAGATTTCTCACAATTCACAGAATATTTAACAATTTTTACAGATACTACAGAGTGTTTTTTAATTAAAACATATGCTACAAATCAGTAGGCGTTTTTCTCAACCGTTGTGAACTATTAGCAGCAGCAAAATTGTAAAAATATGCACAGAAAACCCTCTTTATGTCTAAAACAAGTTATTTGGATATTCTATACTTACTGCACAAATACCTGGAGTTAAGACCATCCAGCACCATTTAATCAATGACAGTGGTTTGTACCCAATCATGTCTTCAATGTTATCATAAAAGCGACTGCTGCCTGCCCAAAAAAAACAAATGAAAAGCAGATGTAGAACGTACATGTAAGAAGTGTATAGGCCAGTATTTAAAACAGTAAAGAGAAAAACATAGGTTCTGACAGAACTGCAAAGACTGACGCTGCTATCTCTTGCCCTGACACATACATCTCTGTCATCTGCTCCATACTTGTGGCAGAGATTGCTGCCTACGTCGCTATCTGACCAATATGAACAGAGAGTAGGAGTGGGCGAGCTGTCAAACAGAAATGGCTTCTGGTCAGTAACATCTGAGCAAGCCCAGTTAAAGAGTATATATATGCTACAAGCTCATGTGTGAATCGCTAGATAGCTGGGGACATGGGCGATCTGAAGTTCATACGTTGCTTTACAAAGTAAAATTGTCAGTCCTTTGTGAGCAAAAAATGCTTGAGGGTGTAACCATGAACATACCCAGCTCTGGGGTGGTTTTCTCTTGACATTGCGGACAGACAGAAGCAGCAGACCTAGGAACATGACTATGTCCCTTTTAATGGTTAATGAGGCATGAGCGCCAACTTCCCTGGATTTATCTGTGAGTGTCAGAAGTGGAAGGGAACATGCCCTGCACAAAAGCTTTGTGAGAGAAGACTTATTGCCACCCCTACTTTCTAAGGCAGCTAAAGACTTCCTTGGTGAAGGAAGGTGGAGGTCAGTCCTGACAAGGGCCAAGGGGGAAAAAAAAAAATCTATTCCACTATCTCTTTAGAGTGGAAGAAACGCATTTGAGACTTTTGGCACGGCATGGGAGTGTGGAGGGCCCCACTCCATAAGGGTACAAGGCTTTCACATTGCTTTTATGCAAATAGAAAACTTCCATAAAAACTCAAAACCAAAGTAATTTTCAGCAACTCACCATAAACCCAGCCTATGCAGACACATTCAAATATGGCAACAAATAGAAGGCACATGCCACTAGCTGCATACGAGTCAAATAACTGAAAGACATACATCCCACCCTAAAAGACAAAAACAGAAAAAGGAAAAATAATATTGCGTTGGCACCAGTAGAAATATTTCATAGCAAATATGGATTTAATTACAGAGTCAATCTGTTGGTTCCCTGGCAATCTTCCTACTAAAGTTGGTTCCTTCTTGAACAAAAAATCTTCATTTCTCAGTGATTTGTTATTGTGAAAGATTTTTTTCTTCCATAGCACTTAAGATTATTCCCTATGCCAGTTGAATACTGTGCATTTGCTTTAAGGTAGTAAATCCTGGAGTGGAGAGAACTACGTCTGACTTGTTTCCAAAACGATCTCCCACCTCTATGCTTTTTTTCAACTTCAGTTGTTATCACACCAAGCTCTAGATAACTACAGGTGCTTTTGATCTACAGATCACTTCACATGAAGATGCAGGGTCTTGTTTTTGTGTCTGTGCTATTAATATGTAAAAGAATTACTTAAAATGTGGGGAAAGAAGGCAAAATCTGTAACTACTAGAATCACTCTGCAATGGCATAGGCACTGTAAAATGAGTAAACTGACCTACAAAGTTTGAATGTAGCTCACAGCCTTTAAGCCACGTTACTTAAACGAGTCATTATTATTTGACCAAAAAAAAAGTGAAATAAGAATCACCCTGACTCCAAGCAAGCTTTTTAAAAATGTTTTCCTAACAAGTTAAAAATTGTTCTCCAAATGGCTTTAAAATAGCAACCTCTGCATTTCCAGAAAGGAGAGCAACCAAAACCAAGCAGTGTCCTGGGTTAGCGTGGCATCCACACACAATGCACACTATGCTATCAACGACCTGTCATTTTCTGCATTCAGTGGTGCCACGATACCAACTAGTATGAAAAAGGTAAATGTGCTTAACTAAGACACCCTCACTTACTGTTTGACTATGACTCAACTATATCAATTGTCGCATTTATCAAAGACATAATTCTTTTCTTCTTTTCCTGTATTTTTTTTCTTGCTTACAACAGTCAGAACTGTTCAGAGAACTGGCTGGCTTTCTAGAGCCTTTGCCTCGAGGCAAGATGAGAAGAAAACCTATGAAGTCCAATTAATAACATTATGGATAACCTGACTATTAAAATTATATGAATAATATTACACTACCTTCTATGCAAGATACTTAATCTTTTATTACATATGCGTTCAATATTGAAATAATAATGAGGAGGAGATTCACAAAAGATCATTTCAATAGAAAGGAATCCTAAGGCTTCCCTCTCTGCAGAAAGCTATGTGAAGGAAATAGGGGCTTGAGATCATCTCTTCAGCTGAAATGTAATGCTACTTGGGTAGTACATACGATCCACTACATCTCAGACAATTTTCTGCAAATGGAAGAGAACCCTAAAAACATAAAGAAAACTAAATCAAAAACAATACCTAGGATTTCCCCCTTTTTTTCTCTCCGCATTAACTGACTGAAGGTAAGTTAAGATGGACTCTGTAAACTTGAAACCCTGTCTAAATCTTACAGAACAGAAGAACGTTCTAAAGTTATTGTATATAAAACTGCATTGATATCCAAGCAGGCATTTGGCAAAACTAGTGCTGTACAGTTAGGAAATGACCATATATCTGAATGAGAAAGTTTTCCTACAAGGTAAAGTATCTTTTATGAATAATCCAAAGCCTGAATAAAATCCAGGAATGTGTATTTAGAAATGCAAGAGAGGGTAAGGACAGAGTTGGGATATACCTGGAGTACTGCATCCAGCTCTGGGGCCCCCAACATAAGAAGGACATGGACCTGTTGGACCAAGTCCAGAGGAGGGCCATGAAGATGATCAGAGGGCTGGAGCACCTCTCCTATGAGGAAAGGCTGAGAGAGTTGGGGTTGTTCAGCCTGGAGAAGAGAAGGCTCCAGGGAGACCTTATAGCGGCCTTCCAGTACCTGAAGGGGGCCTACAAGAAAGCTGGAGAGGGACTTTCTACAAGGGCATGTAGTGGTAGGACAAGGGGTAATGGCTTTAAACTGAAAGAGGGTAGATTTACATTAGATATAAGGAAGAAATTCTTCACTGTGAGGGTGGTGAGGCACTGGAACAGGTTGCCCAGAGAAGCTGTGGATGCTCATCCCTGGAAGTGTTCAAGGCCAGGTTGGATGGGGCTTTGAGCAGCCTGGTCTAGTGGAAGGTGTCCCTGACCATGGCAGGGGGGTTGGAAGTAGATGATCTTTAAGGTCCCTTCCAACCCAAACCATTCTGTGATTCTATGATATATTTACTCTTGGAAGTCTTGCTCGTGCATAATGCTTTGATGCCTTACTGAAGTAACCATGGGATGGAGCGTTCTCTACCAGTATGTCATTTCTGCATTGGATCACAGCTACTTAGATTGACCAGTTGATGATATAAATAAGTCACATCTCTCAGTAATAACTTACGTCTCTCTAGTGATACTGAGAAAAAAATGGTTTCTGTTGAGCAAAAAGTTACAATAAAAGCACTGTGGAACGTCAGCCCTCCCAAACCAGAATGCAAATACTGAAGTAAATTTTTTTTAATTACATGAGATTTTCTTTTCTCCTAATGCAGATGCTTTTTTGATTATTAGCTACACTGCTTTTAGTCAGCTCTGCTAGCTGACTGCTTCCCAAAATCTCACAAGTGAACATCTTTACTGCAAAGAGCTCACTGTGAGGTTTCAGCAAATATCTGAGCAAATTGGAAACTTAGAGATCAAACAACTAAGACAATACAATGTAAGGAACACAAAACTGCAAAACTCTTGCAAGAATATTCCTGTCATTTTGGAGCACTTGCTTCCTTTTCACTCTTCATGCTTATATTTCTTTTAGCCTGAACGTCTTGATAATGTACCTCTCAGTGCTCTGCTTAACACTTGCACTGTGGGAGGAATTATTCCAAAATTTCCACATTTTACATTGCAAAGACAATTTATCATACTGAGGGTAAGAATAATTACAGGCAAATTGATCCCTATAAGGTTGCTCTGCTCCAGTGCTCAATTTATAGGGACACGCATCTGGAAGGAATTCTTAATCAACCAGTGTCAATTCCTCTGTTCTCACAGGGAACTATGTCACATAATACCTTCCATAAACTAACCGACAATCTGAATTCCAGTTTAAAGCCAGAACTATTTTCTTGGAAAAACTTCTAGAACCTCACTGTCCTGATGGGTAGAAATCCTTTCTTAATTTTCAGCCTAATTATTCATAGCCAGCTTATACACCCTGGATTGGGGATGAGGGAAAGGGAGCCATTCTTTTTGCAGAAATAGTTCATGTTTATACTCACTGTTACATCTATGATGTACTTACAGAAAGCAATCATACACCCTTGCTAATATTATCATCATCTTGCTAGTTTCTGGTAAAATCAGCTCTGTACTCCTAGGATCATCCCCACTGCTCTTGCTTTGCATGCTGTTCCAGTCTGAATACAAGTATCCAGAGTCATACATAATATTTCAGTGGGACTACTACCTTGTCCAGTCATGGGACTATTCCCATCTCTCAATTGGAAATACCTTCCCAAAACATCTAAGAAACAGAGTTTTATGTCTACAGCATATTTGTAGTGCTGTAGTTTCTCATCCAGATACTTCTCTTTCCTAATGGTTTTCAATGCCTAGTATAAATGTTTACTACTATACGGACAACCTTATACTTTGTGCTACTATAGTCTACCCCATCTTTAATACTCCAGTCATCCAGTCCTTCCCTATCTTTTTGCCTTCTTCTGTGACCCAAGAACATCTGAGTTAATGAAGCCTGATTTGGATTTAAATCTTATAGATGACTGTGAGCTCTTATACTTCATGCACTCATTAGGCTACAGCTTTTTTGTGAATACCCTGTTTTTTAATAAAGACTGAACTCATGCTTTGTTCTTTTGAACAATAAGGACACTTCTAGGACTTCTCTATCTGGCATGAATGTTGAACTTTCATGAAAAAGGAAAAGGACTTATCTTTGTAACTTCTGTTAAGAAGCTAGTCCCATGTAGCAAATGACTTAGGTGACTTGTTTCCATAGCAAGTCAACTACTAGATAAAATTGCTACCAAGCGCTGCCTGTGTAACTTTACTAAGAATCTCATTTCAGCCACTGTCTCTTTTAACACCAACAGTCATCATCTCCTCTTTGTCCAGTTACTTGTACCAGTCCTTTTCTTTTGAACAAAATTAATAATTTTTCTTGTGGTGAATTTTCCTTCACTGCAGTATATAAAACTTCTGCTCAACTGCATTTGCTTCATACAGTGTCATATCTCTTATCAGAGAAAGATATCTGATTAGTCTGGCACAAACTGTCACTAAAAAAAGTAATAAACGTTTCATTTTGTCCTAGTCTCCCCTTTCCTCCCCATCTTTAGTTATTCTTTCCTTGAAAGTGTATCTAAAGCTAATATATTCTGATTTGTTGATTTATTCCATATGTTGTAAAAACTTGCATACTGAGGACAACAGACGAACATGCTTACAATTGCCTAATGCCTTTTTTGGGATGAAATTTGCTCATTTTCAGTTACAAAGCAATTTGAAAAGCACATAGTCTAAGGACTGTGGATCTCTATAGAGGGAATTTAAGTGACCCCAGATGAGTTCATGAAGCCCTGGGAGGCTGCTTCACTGGGCAACCCTGCCTGAGGTTGCTGCACAACAGACACGTTGTGGCTCTTCACAGTTAATACAGCCAGGCTTCCTCGGACAAACATTCCTCAGATATTTAATTCTACAGCTCCTCAGACTGAAACTTTTTTCTTTGCCTCACTCCCTGGTTTCAGGGAGGCTCTAATGGCCCAGCAAGCAGAAGAATATGAGCAGAGGAGAGTGTGGACTCTGCCCCTCTTCCTCCTGTCTTGAGAGGGTAAAGTGAAGGAGAGGAAGGCTGTTGATACAGCTCACTCTGTAAAGCATGCACTGAGCAGCAAGAGTAACCTCCTACCAAGTACCAAAGGATCCGAGACCCTCCCCAACCTGGGCACCAAACACAGTAGTGCCAGACGTGTTGTATCATGAACTGATGGGATGGACTGACACCCTAAGAATTTTTGGTTTAGAACATCCCAAAGCAACCGGGTTTGTTTGGGGGAAAAAACTCTTAACTCTTACTGAAGCAATTTCTGCTCAGAGATTGGCTGTATTGATTGACCTGGCCTAGTGATATAAAAATCAAAGACGTTTTAGTTTTCTATTTTCACTTTACTTCATCTTCTTTATTGATCTATTCATCCAAAATATAGTTGTTTTCAGCCTGGTCTGCCCACAGTAAGTAAGCAGAAGCCACGATCAGTATATCTGGTTGGCTGGTGCAGAACAGGTGGAATTTCCTTGGTTATGTAACTTTGATTAAAATATCTCCTAAGCTTAACTGAAAAACTGAGGATACATTTCACATTTCAAATGTTACACAGTAATTGAGAACAGTCTCTCAAGTATTTTGTAGTCATATTCCTCACAGTGAAATTTGTCTATGGTAAATGTTCTTGCATTTTATCTGTTATGATTATAACCAGAAACCCATTTCCTTTTTTCTCCAGTAGTACAACAAAGCACATCTTACCTCAGTTAACATTATTAGGCCAATGAAGTATGACACAATGGAAAGGCCGAGAATCAACAGTTCTCTTCTGTAGCCCCTTCGGAAAATCTTTGGGTACATATCTACAACAGCTGTCACAAGGCTTTCGACACACACGAACTAGAACAAATGATAGGAAAGTACAAATGAAATATGTGTCTCGTCTGCTGTTGGGCCTTATATGTTCTCTTTGTAGAGACTGAATGATCCCGGAGGACACACTATAAGCAGAAGCTCAAACTGAGAGGAACATCATTTCAGAATTAAAAAGTCCAAAGCTATGGATTTCCAGTCCACCAGCAAATTCAAATAGTTGAATCCACTAATATTATCTCAGAATGTGCTTGCCCTGTAGCAGATGGATTACATAACAGTTAAATCTTTCAAATGTGGCTTGAATGGGACTTAAATAATGTACAAACCGCTCATAGGACTGCAGCAGAATTTCATTCTAAGCATCCTGCACTTTTGTCACTCAAAGGAGTGCTATGCAGTGCTATGCACCTTCAAGCACTGCTAAATGAACTGCAGCAGGTTTTTTGTAGAAGTTCTCTCCATTTAACAGAAGATCCACAAAGCTGTTAAGGGCCCAAGCCAAGTACATCTAATGAAGGAGGGAAGAAACATTCTTATTAACTTTAAAAATCCGCAGAAAGCAAGAGGCCCAAGCTTCTGGTTCGAAGGACTCTGGAGCAAGGCTTCTAAAATAGGCACTAAAATTAATGCCCAAAAGGAGACAATATAAAGCCTGCTTCATTGGAACAGTCAAGAGTAGAATTCGGGAATTGCTAATTTTAAAGATGACTTTAAAAAAATTGTTAGATCAGGAAAAAGAGCAGTTATTAAAACTTTAATTTTAATGATTGGAAATGTCATGCAAAATAAGCACTGAAGAGCTTTGTTCTACAGTATACAATAAAAACTTTCTGAACCAACTCATGCTGAGAGCTGAGCCATGCTAAAAATGCCAGCTACTTTACATTTCTCATCAAACAGCTTTCACAATTTTTATGGTCACATAGGAAGGACAACTTCTATGCTGTCACTTTGCTGCAGAATATGACTACACATTTCTTGCTATGGTATCTTGAAGTATAAATACACCACAGGAACTTACATTATCACTATCTGATATTCAGTTTCAAAATTCATTGCAAAGTGCTTTAAAAACAGGAAAGGACGACACACTGGTATTTTACTGAACTGTGAATTTTAATCACCCATATTTAAGTTCAAACTGATTCCCATGTTAATAATGAAAGCTATAGTCAGGCTGAATCAGTGTTCACAGTAAATCATAAAGGAATCTCCAGCATCACATAACTAAGATTTAAAATAAGGAACTTGAATCAATGGTTTTAAGTAAGGAATTAAGTTAGGGTTTATTCTTTCATCAGGTTAGATGCTGTTTACATCAAGGATGCTTATATAGACATGCTAGGGAATCTGACAAAATATTTAAATAGCGTTTGTTTCATACCTGACTATCTAATCCAAGGAATATGAGCATCATGAAGAACAGAGTTGCCCACAGAGGAGAAAGAGGCATCATGGTAACAGCTTTAGGGTAAGCAATGAATGCAAGTCCTGGTCCTGAAAAGGAAGAAAAGAAAGGAAATAGTTATACTTGTGTACTGGGTCTGGCTGAGATGGGAGTTTACTTTCTTCATAACAGCCTGTGCGGTGCTGTGCTTCGGATCTGTGGAGAGAACAGCACTGCTAACACCAACGTTGGGGCTATTGCTGAGCAGTGCTTGCACAGCATCGCTTATTAAGCTGTCCCTGTTTGGGCCACGAGTTTCCTCACTTTTTCTCTTCCTGTTCCCTTCCACTGGGGCGGGCGAGTGAGTGAACAGCAGTGTGGATGCTTAGCTGCTGGCGAGGGTCAACCCACCACAACTTGATTGTTCTTCTATGGCAGATAAGAAGAGCTAAATACAAGGTTGAAAACCTGACAAACTCTACATCTCTAATAGTCTAAATATTTGGCGATGAGGCTAATCAGTAATGAAGACTTGCTTGGCACGTCCACTCTGCCTACATCCTGTCCAAATGTTTGAACTTCTGTTAAGACATCACTGTACTTTACGTTCTCCTTCTTTGTGTGGATGTACAGCAAGACTTGCATACCTGAATAAATAATAGCGCGCGGTCCTGTGATTGCCTTATATAACTTATTAACATATTCTGGAATCTTTTTTTTTCCCTAAGATAGCACTGTATCTGACATTTTGTGGAAGAGTGCAGTCAATGGCAAGAGCTGCATCTTGGAAGCCATACACGGTGCAAGCCAAATGTCTACTGGTTTGTTCAAAATCTGCTCTGCATTTTTGAGTGCTGCTGCTGGTACATAACATTAATTCACTGGCTGCATATTTACAGAAATCTTTAAAATAGAACATTTTTGCAACTGCATTGGTAACTTCTCAGATCTGCTAAAATACCATCTCACCTAGCTCATATTTTGTTTACCTGTGCCCATTTTTCAGCTGCTGCAGACTCTCATGCTATAACAGCTTTTATTGAAGTTAGCCAGTTTTTAAAGCAGGGATATAAAGGCAGCATCACAAGGCTGATAAAGGAGTACCTCTGTGCTCCTGCTGCAATAACTTCAGTGAAGACCTGTCATCACACTACTGCTTTTTCATTTAATGCAGTATTTGCAACCTCCTATAGTTTCCAGAGTTGCTGTAGTCTTTTAACCTTTTTCTATATAGTTTCTATAATAGTATAAGCCAGTTGTCTTGAGGGCTTTAAGAAAAGAGAAATATTTTCCATGACAGTATCAGTGAAGCTCCACTTGATTTGCAGTTTTCCTGCTCATCTTGGCTAACTTCATGAGAGTCATTTCTCCTTCTCAACAGTTCAGCATTATACTGCTTTTCTTTCTGGGGAGCATTCCTGTCCTTTTTGTTCTGTTGAGTTTTAAGTGATGCTTAAAGATGTTACATCCACAAAGGTGTTAGAGAGCAATTAGCTTTCATTGGATGCCTACCTCCAAGTGATGGTGATGAACATTAGATGGTTAATTTCTCGTGGAGCTGGGCCTTCGTGCCTTTCTGGACTCAAAACAAGAACTTTTATACTTAATCAACCAGACTGTCTCAGTGTATGTCCCCGGAGGAAAAACTTACTGACATTGGGAGATGGCATTAGCCATCTGACTGTTCAAAATCTGTATTTGGATATATACTATCCAAATACATTTAAGATATATATTTGGATATACGAATATATATATATATAAAAAAATATTATATCTATAATCTATATACCTACCTATTATATATCTATATGGAGAGAGAGAGAGAGAGAGAGAGATATTTGGATATATACTATCCAAATACATTTAAGATATTTATTTGGAGATATATATATATATAAAAAAAAAAATTATATCTATAATCTATATATCTACTTATTATATCTCTATACGGAGAGATAGAGGTGTATATATATATTTGGATATATACTATCCAAATACATTTACATTAAGCAAGACCTCAGAGATTTCTCCTAAACAGCTGGTTTCTCATTACTTTAATAGCTAAATCTTTTTTCTTTTTCTTTTTCTTTTTTTCAGAAGGAACAAATATTTGTGTGGATTTTGGTCTATCTCATTTAAAGAAAACTGAATGCTTCTTTCATGAGGATATAACACTCAAGGGGCATAACTGAGCAATGTATCTCTGCTAAACAATCTTCTGGATGCTCAGCTGGGGTAAGTTTGTGTTACAGTAGTTCCTTGACTTTACGAATTTGGTGCTTGTTGCTATGCACAATAACATTAATATTTTTCACACATAAATGTATGACCATAAAAATAGTTAAGAACTCTTCTTATAGCAGTTATTCTAATGAGTCAGGTAACAGGTTTTTAAGAGGAGTTTTGTAAAACTATCTGCAAAGCAGTCAACTTATCCGTAAGATAATGGCACAAACTAAGTATTCTGACAGCAACCTCTGGGAATTTTTTGTTAACTCAGAAAACTGCTTTTGGAACTTACCTGATTCTGCAACTTCTGCAATGGGCACACCTTGTTCATAAGCCATAAATCCAAGAACTGAAAAGATAGCAAAACCAGCAACAAAGCTTGTGCCACTGTTCAAGCAGCAGAGCATGATGCAGTCTCTGAAAATATAAATAAAAAACACTGCAGTTGATCTCCAGAGCCTGGGTTTCTTCCATATACTGAGCCATAGGACTAATAGAACCCCAAGCTGCAGGAATGTACTTTAAGTTGCTTATTAAGAGTAAGCTTCCACTTGATATTGTACCTGAGAGAAATTAGTCAGACATAAGCATTTGCAGAAAGATACCATCACAATACCCTTGCTTGTGTTGTAACTGGTTGAGTTGCAAACCTGTAACTACTCACTTACTGTTTTTCGATAGAATCTTTAAAAAACATGTAAAAATACTGTAAGAATGGTGTTAAGAACAATTTTTCTATAGTAGTTGTAATAATGTATTCCAGAGGAGATAAACTCATTTATAAACTATATAAAAATGGTAGTAATTTGTTTCCTGGAAAAAAATCCTATGATCCATTCTTAGCTAATTCTATTCCAGTTCCAGTATGTTGGCAATATATATCCATACAAAATACAACTCCAGTTTGGTTTGTAAACTTTTTTTAAGAAGCTGTGGTAATGAAAAGCACCATATATAATTTAAGAAGTGTGTATATGCCTAAAAAAGTGCCTAACAAGTAGGCAAAGACAGTGCAGGGACACTGATCTCTCAGACCTATGTATCCTACACATCAAACAATGACAATTACAAGGCCAAGGGGAAGAAATATTTCTTTTCCCAGATCGGAAATGTCACAATAGTAAATCACTTTAAAAAAAGGGAAAACACTCTTGCAGAAAGGTGTGATCTTTCCCCAGAGTTCACTGAAATACTGTTGTTCATCCTGCTTTCAGACAGCTGTTCGGGCTTGACAGATGATGAGGTGGGAATGATTTATCATGACAGTCAGTCTTTTAAGACTGTTTGCTACAAGAGACAGCTGCGTACTTGAGAAAGTAATAACCTAACCTAGATGCCTGAAAGTAAATTGGGATTCTAAAACACTGAAACACACGGCAAGCCAGTAGCTCTGTCAAGCCTATACCTTAGTCTGGTTTATTCCTATCCTATACAGCTCTGAAGCAAATTTTTGTGGAAGCTCTCTATGAGAAGAAATCACCCCATAAAATCTAACAGGTTCTGAATCCACATCTTCAATTATGATTCCCGTCTTTGTCACAGATTTGTAGTGACTTTTTGAGAATCAGAGACAATTCATATTTTTGAAGTCCTGGCATATATTGTGACAAAACTTCTTTAGTAATCTGTCTGTCCTGTTGCTTGTTTCGTTTGGTATTTTTATCCTGTAACTTTATCTCATCAGTTTATTACGTTGAAGGTGAGGTGACCAGTTCCAGCATCATCTTCCTTCACTAATGAGCCCTGCACTGCATCCCACATCTCTTCAAAGCTCTTTCTGTTACTGACTTTGACTCACCTTAGCATCAGGCACGCACATTCGAAACGGCAGGAAGCAGGCACACATTTCAGTACTGCAAAGTGAGTGATCAGCTGAACTATGGCCATTGGGCCATGGGAGGCTTTGGCTCTCTCTCATCCCCTTATCTACAGTTAATTTTAACCATTATTTTGAGAATGTTTTTATGCTTCCGTAATAATTTCATAGTAAAAAATTTCTGTATGGCATATCATCTATAAATTGCCAAGATTTGTCCAGAAATGAAAAAGAATGAACACTCCCAGTTGTAGATCAAGACTCAGACATGGAGAAGTCCAGTTCACACTTCTTTCATGCATGGACTCTCTCTAACACTGTTCATTAGCAGGGGTAAAGAGGTCCTTCAAAATACTTTCTGAAAATGGTCAGAATTCCAACTTGTTATTTATTTGCTTTTCATATGAAATTGCTTCCTGTAGTTATGCACAGCCAGGCAAGTTATACACTTTGGATGTTTTAACGCAAAATAGCAATCTAAAAGAAAGCAACCAGGAGCATGGAGTTCTTTGTGCTTTACAGAGAAATAAAACAAAGAAAAAGATCATCTTTCTAACCATTCCTCTCGGTGTATTTCGGCACTGAATTAGCTCTGGAGAGATTCTCACCCCAGCCTATCTCACCTAAGAAACTGGTGAGTTCAATGCTGAGAAATTAAAACTAAGTGTGGTGAAACTCTGTCGATAAGAGATATACAGAAAGATGTATTTTTTAATCCTTTGGGGGGGGGGAAGAGATACTGCTTCAGTGGGATGGATCTGGCTGCTCACCAGTAATATTATGCCTCCATTTGGAACAGCCTGTTTTCTGCAGATAAGATTTATTTTAGATAATTCCCAGGCTTCAAATGCAGTCCAAACAACAAGATAATTTTTTTTGGTGAATGGTTTGGCACAAGACATTTGAGAGCTGCTGGTTCCTAACCATGCGAAAAAGGGTTGAGTGGAGACACATTGCTCCCTGTGCACCTTCAGAGCCCTGGCAGCTTCTGCTGCGTCCTCTTGAAGGAAGGTCCGAGGGCAAGGCCCAAGTGGTTTAAGCTGGACAATCCTATATAGCTAGATCATCTGTGAGGGAACAAGAGGAGCACAGACGTTTCTGCACTCACAGGGAAGACCCACAAACCACAGTGCTATGGTACAAAATAGTTACAGGGTAGATAGATATGCATTTCTCTAAGGAAATGGGCAAAAGCGAATCTAAGGGGATTTTCATCATCTCCAGTTAGTAAGGTACCTATTCTTTTGACATAACACAGCCACAGCTCCATCATTTTCTTCCCCTGTTAGACAGTCACAGTCTGAACACTCAGTTCTCTGGGGACCCAGCAGTGTTTCCTGTCCTAATAAACACATAACCTCTGATTTTAATTTCCATCCTTCCTTTATCTTTGCAGGAATTCTACTGACCCCTCAACTCCTGTTTTTTTCCCTTAGATAGAAGTGTGTCACCTGTAGTTCAATCTTTTTTTCTGCTATGGGAAGGAAAACTGAGAAGGTGATCTGGATCCATTGATTGTGAAACTGATGAATTTTAAAACCCAAATGCCCAAGAACCATTGGAAGGAGAATAGGAAGTTTATCTAATTTTCCATCAATTTTTAATAAGCATCCTTGGTAGGAAGGCATCGGAGCCTGACTGAAGCCCAAACTGATTTCAAATGAAAGGAAAACTTCACATTTTTATGAAAACTTCACATTCTTCCAAATTAATGTCTTGCCAATCACCTGAATAATTCACGACATGCATCCCTTATCCTCTCCCTGCCTGACAGGCAGGATACTGCTGAAAATTTATTCTGCCTTCCTTAAGGAGCATCTCTGATTAGAAAGAAGAGCCCACAGAGCCTTTTGCATCCCTCCAGTTACTTCCTTGCCTTTATGGATCCCCTCAAGATCAATTCCCATTCTTCTTAGACTAGAAGCTTGATAAAGGACACATCTTCATTTCTTACAAGTTTTGTCCATTTGTTGACAGTGTGTGAAATCACTCATTCATCTTCTGCACCACAGCGGCAACACGGCAACTAACCCCTGATTTGTACATGGGGCTCATACATAAGAATTGTCCCGCTGAGGTGCAGCCTCCAGTACAAAGGAGTGGTGCTGTGAAACCAAACGGCGTTTCCCCGATGGAGAACGGCACAGCGTCCAGCAGGGAGCTGGATCAGTTCTGCAAATACAGAGCACATGTAGCAGGAACAAAAACATTTTCCTTTTCTGTCTACTGAGGTTGTCTGCAGTTAATCCATCCCTTAAGAAGGTCTGAATGGATTAGGAATTCTTAGCTTGCTAAAAATTAGAGGAAACATCAGTACACCTTTCTTTTATTTATATGGGGAAAACGTCGCCTGCTGATGATACCGCCATTACTTTCATCTTTTTGTAAGAGTCACTTTTGATATAAACTGTTGCAAATCCAGGGAGGATCTGTATTAATGTATTACAACGAAAGAGAAGTAAGGACAATAAAAATTCATTTCCTAATCAAAGATGTGAAGTGATTTGTTTGCAATTCATTTACAATGTTAATGAATTAGATCAGGTTGCTAATACGAAAAACCCAGGTGCAGTTTAGATTTTCCCATTTCCCACTAAAATACCTCATGTCATTATTTTCCACTGCAACTTTCCCTTAGAAAAAAAATTTTAGTAAAACAGAGTGCAAAAAGACTGGAAGTAGATGTTACAACCAGACAACACACTGCAGGTATTGCAAGAGGCAAATCCATAGCCTGATTTTAATTTTTTTATGTGCTAGTTAGAATACAAATTTAGTTCTACTTCCTACTGCATGGCTGTTTTGCATGCCTTGCTCTGTTAACAGCCCTGTTTAACTCAGCTGCTTTCTGAGTTAAATTCTGTCCCACTCCTTTCCTCAGATTTCTTAAGAATCATACTTCCAGACACAATGAAGTCTGTCCTATTCAGGAAATTTGTGAAAACATTTTGTTAGAGGAATTGTGAAGCTTGGATTCAGCAAAAAGTATTCTGTTGCAGCATCTTGCTCAGAAGCTTTAAAAGAGAGCTGCTGCTGTTTTTTACAAGCTATGCTGCTAGGGTCAGAGGAAAAGAAGAAAAATTGCATAAGCTCTCTGATCACACATCAAAACTCCTGCTTTTTGTTATGAGTAAAACCATAGTAAAAAGATTACTGCAGTCCTTGAGGCAGTGACAGAATAGTATCTAGATGGGATGCAACTGGAAAGAAATTAAAATAAGAGAGAAAAGGAGTAGCACCTTTGTTAGAGCATCACTTATGCTAATTAGAGAAAACTTTCAATACCCACTGTCCTGTAGGGGCATTCATTACCCTCCGTTGGGGCACCTTTGTCCTTTATTCTGAAAATAGTGTCAATCAGCACTAAAGATTGTAGGGGACTTACACTACTTTATGCAGCAAAACGTTTGGAATTTTGGCCGTCATAGCCAAGCCAAGAGCTGCTAAGTTACTTTGCACGTTTAGATGGCAAAGTACCCTTAACTGCCGCTGGATTGCTTTGCAGACATTCAGCTGGTGGATACATTCGTGTCTCTGCGGCTTCCAGTATCCCAATTCCCTCTCTGTCTGGAGGGGCCTACTGTTTGGTGTTTCTCTGACAGAAGAGCAAATTGTTGCTAAGAAACTGAAAGAAGGAGGCATTTCCTAAAACTGTCTCCTGAACTCTCCAAGTAGAACTGTCGTTTAGAATTTAAATACTTACACTTTGGGGGTCTTAGTGGTGGTGTGTTTGGGGTTCTTTTGCTTTTGGTCTGTATTATTTCCTTTATAGAAAAATGAAGTTTTAATCCTCTGTCTGGAGTCAGTGCAACCAAACTATCAGTGCTGTTGAATAGTAGGAAAACTAATTCAATAACTATGATGCCACAAGAAAACGGTAGTGCTCATATTCCTGCCCATACCAGTAAAATGGAATGAGGATTTTGTGTGAGTCATATTCTTTTGACATTGATTCAGGAAAGATTAAAACCTACTGAAGTCATTAGTGATTTCCTTACTGATTCCTATAAAGATAAGCAATGAAATGCTACCCATTTCTACTGTGCTCTAGCTAGGAGCCAGTAGGTAAACTATGGGAAAAAGTGACATTCAGAGCATAGACCAAACTCAGGTGAGTTTTAATAACAATTTTTGGTAGGATTTTTGTTTTAAAGCAGATATATGTTATACAATCAAATATTGCACACACATGCAATTATACATGTATGGAATTGTGTGTATTATACATGCAATTGTGTATACCTATGTGTACTGAGTGGCTTGTGGCTGTGCAAGCGTGACATATGATCAAAAGAGATGAAAACACCGAATTTTGGAAAAGAATTCCTCTGAAACAATTACAAGAAACATTACAGATTTCTGTTCTACAAAAACATGTGCATGTGTTTATGATCACTCATGCAAATAGCTGAAGGAAAAGGGAGGTACTTCTGAGTGAAGCTAACTATGTGGACACTTCCATCACTGAAACTAAATGTAAAAATAAAGTGTGGCAGATGTTACCTGTAGCAGTTATTATGATAGTTGTTGTAACTTCCCAGGGCTGTCAAGCACCCCAAGCAGATCGCGTAAGAGAAAAATATCTGTGTACCGGCATCCACCCACACCTGAAGACAAAAAAAATGGAATGGTTAAAAAAGGTCAAGAAGGAGTCACCTTTAAGCATATATTGACTGAAGATTTGCAGAGGCAGCTGTACAGGGTAATAGTGTCTGGCAAAACTTTTAGAAGTCACAACCTTAAAAAAAAATATGCTGTGAGTTAAATTCCCCTCTCCTTCCCAGTGGCTTAAACAAGGAGAAACTCAGATGGTCTTTACAGATTCAACCTCATCTAAGTAGAGAGACAGAATTTCTGGAGAAGAACCTCACCTGGCATAAATTATTTAATGGTTTTATTAACACTATAAGGTGTTAGTAATTGCAACCTAAATAGAATCATCTGCATTTATCCCATTCTCATTTGATAATTATTTATTCAAATTTAAAAATTTAGTGTGAAAAATTACTCTAAAGACAAAATATGCCATTCATAGATAATATACAAATTAAGACGGGGAAGGAGAAGAGACGACTTCTCCAGGGAAAGGGGTTTTTTTTAGCAATACTTAATGGCCTCAATTAGGCATGAGGACATGGTTGTTCTGGTCACTGTACAATTAACAAATGAAAGTTCTGTAGAGCTTAACAAGTAAGTAGCTTTATAATATCATTATGGTAACGTTTATATCCTAAAGTGATATAAATACTAAATTCTAAATCAGAGAAAAGAAAAAAAAAAAAAAGGAAGCATCAGCTGACACAGTGAGATTGTTCTCCTCACAGCAATCTCAGAACATTAATATAACATGCAATTTTTTTTACTTTAAAAATACTCCAACAAAACAGTTCATTTCATTCAACTAGAGTCTCGGTGTGCTATTACTGGAGGTGAATATACTCTTTTAACTCCTGATTTTGCCATGAGAGCGATGTGAAGAACTCACATCTACACAGCTACACTGTTTTTTCCAATCCAATAAATTCTGACTCCTGGTTTCCTGGGATAAATGAGCTCTGTACGTTTTTTTTTAAAGCAGAGCAACCAAAGTGCTTTTCAGAGAAGTAACAAAACACTGACTGATAACCAGAGGCAATAGCTGTGTAGCCATTAGCTACTCTAAGTTTGAGACAGGAAAGAGGTAATGCAGGTAATGACTTCATGACTAGTAATAGTAATACTAATAATAGTAATCAAATACTCATAAATATATGAAGAGGATGTAGTTGTTTTACATGTGATCAAATGAGACCTTAGTCTCTGGAGTTGTTGAGAGTGTTTCTGTTTAGGAATAACATTAAGATCACATTTGATTTGCATCAGTGGCTTAAATGGTTTCTTTGCTGTCATACTGAATAAGGTACAGCTGGCTACATCTCAAAGTTTCACCACTCAGCAAGGAAAAAACGGCACAGAGAAAGCCTTTTGACAGACAGGCTCTTTAACAAGATCGGAAGCTCCCAAAAAGCTGTAAGTAGCATAGGTCAACTGAAAATGCATGGTCGTCTTAAGCAAAAACAAAAGCTAGGAAACTGGATCAGCACATGTAGAATCTGCTGTTTCCTTCCATTTCAGTTTTTGCACAATGTATTGTTGCAGTGCATTGTATAGCACTTAGATGAGCAATAGCCTTTCCTGTTGGCATCCGCCAGCTCCACAGAAGTCTGATTATTCCTTGGACAGCAAGTCCTAGTGGAAATGGGGGCAAAGAAGAATTGTACTCTGAAGTGAGAACCTCCAGAGCTGCTTGAGAAGAGAAGCAGAGAGCACATCCCTCCGGAGGTCCCGTGTACCTAGTTAGAAAAACAGATAAAACTCTGGCCATAAGTGATATTATTTCCTTCAAAGAAAAAAAGTCTCCTCTAAAGACTGTGACATCTGACAGTGATTCAACATAAAAAGTGACAAATACCTTATGAGAAACATGTTCTGTAAGCAAATGTTCACATATTCTATAAAAGTTGAATCAGACTGAAGAGACCCTTGTTTTTGTTGCACTATATGACATCAGTCTAGAAATTCCATCAGAACTTACGGCTAGTGTTTAAACAGGAAGGAGGAAGTAATTTTATTTACTGAATGGAATAATAGAATCAGTGTAGCTTCTTTTGGGTTGTATACTCAGAGAACCAGTAACGTTTAATTTGTGATGACCATTAATATTTCAATTTCAGGTTTCTGAAATGGCAAAAACATCTACAACTGATCAAGGAAGTGGCAAATAGGAAAATAAACTTAGAAATTGCAGGTAGATTTTTGGTAGCTGGAAAAACATGAGAGATGGACTAACTCTTTTGTATTTTGTCACAAGCCTGGACGTGTCAACATTTTAAAGCCATGCAGCTGATATTACAGATCACTTCTTCATATTCTTGCCCCAACAGCTAGTGACCATTTGACATTTAGCACCAGACTGCAGTACTGATTTGTGGTTGGAGAATTTGTTGAAGTACACAAATTGTTTATTAGTCTAAGTCACACCCAGTCTTAGTCATTCATAAACTGTACCTCAGGGGAAGTTGTTCTCGTTAAAATTTCTAGTGGGTACAGATGGGCTCTTGTAGATACCGCTCACAAATCCAGGTGTCATCCATCTGGCTTACGGCAACAAAAGCATTATAAATTATTTCTGAGAGTGCTGAATTTGCAATGCCTGGCTTAGACTAGAAGTTGTAACATTTTTCAAGTACATGGAATGAATGTAGCATGATTCTGCAGAACAATGAAGTTCTGAAGGACAGAGACAAAGAAAACACTGCCAGTAAGCTGCAAACCAAGGGTTCTGGAGCCAGCAGCTGGTGAAAGGCTGGGACAAAAGGAGTACATTTTTTCTGAAATGAGACGGGGCTGGATGCATTTCTGGCATGAGTAAATTCCAGAGGAAAGGACCTGTACCAGAGAACATCTTGTTCATGCTTTATAAACTTTGTACCTTGAAAATTCCTTGGTTAGTGATAATAAAGACAATTCAGCAGTATGCATTCATAAATTTGGGGATTGAAAATGTTGTATAGTCTTCTATTAGCCCCTACTTTAAAAGACGGAACTAAGTGTTTCTTCTTACTTTTTTATCTCATATTTAAAATGTTTCCATGCTAAAACAAGATTAAAATTAAAGCACAAAACCTTTGTTTATTATACCTTAATATTTTAAAAATCCATATGCCAAAGGACAGAACTTTCATGTCTACCATGCTGACATTTTTGCACCCCCCGTTACAGTCATTTTCTAGACATGCTAGACTCAGCACTACATTGGCGACAGTATGGGCAAGCTAGAAAAATGCAAACGCCAGCTCAGAATACAGCAGCACAGCTATTGCTCTGACTCCTGGACAGAAATAATGCTTGCTGGCTAGGAAGAAGGGCTGCTCAGAGAGCCCAGGCAATGAAGCTCTGTTCCCACAGGGAGAAGGCAAAGTAAACAAGCCTCGACTCTATGGCACTACCTGCTTTCTCCAAGTAGAAATGAGGCACGACAGTGAGGGATTGAGTCTCTCCATTTCCTGAGCGGGAAGGGGAACAGCGGAGCTGTCTGCGCCCTGATCCCCATTTTGAGGCTTTCCCACACTTCGCTTCACAGCTTTCCTGATTGACGCCACTAGTGCACAAGCAGTGGTCTCTGCTGCGTCCTGCTGGTAGCTAACTTACGTTGGTACGGACACAGTTCCACAAAACAGAATAAACAAGAACAATTTTACTAAAAATGGAAAGCTCTGTTTTGCGAAGTCCAGCTCTCAACAGCTAGCAATACCCAGGTATTAAGTCTGCCTGGGTAATCTTAATTTGGCCTTCCTGTGTGTAGGTCTAGGACACAATCTTCATTTACGTGACTATTCACCTTTCTGCCCAGGGAGATGAACTGAGCTAGTCAAACAGAGGATCCTGTGGTCTGGAGGATCCCTTGCCTCTGTCGCCGTGATTGTAGCGCATGTAATAATGGAAGAAGGATAAAGAAGGAAGAAGGGGGATGTGCTGTAGTGAAGACAACAGAATACTGCTTCATTTTTACACCTCAGCTAGGAAGCTATTAATGAAATTTCACTCTTCTGTCTCATTGTGCGTGTGTCTGCATATTAGTCTAGAAGAAAAATGCAAGATGCCTAAAATGCATGTTGAGGGCATTTTGAGCAGAAGTGGGAGGGGTTTGTTAAAAATGTGATACTCAGAAATCATGTTCGTGGCAGGTTTTATGTTCAAATCCACAGCCAGGCCTCTCACCCCTCGGTGCCTGGGCCCCGGGGGAGGACAGGACCTGGTCAGCCCTCATTGCCTCTGCCTGGGAGGATCAAGTCTGTGGCTGGGCAGACAAGCTCTTGGGATAAACACCAGTTTATGGTTTAATTTTTCAGTCTGTTGCTCAATCAATGGTAAAAATGGGAAAAGCAAACAAAAGAGAATATGACTTTTTAGAAATGGCCCAGTGCAGCACAACATCATCTCAACCACTTCCCGTACTTACTGCTTGTTCAAATGCCTGTCCCTGCGCTCAGCTGTGTGTGTACCTGTACATCCTCACAAGCACCTGCCCGCGGTAACAGCGGCTTTCTCACTGCTGATTCACAGATCTACTGTGATGGCAAGGCGATTTTTTTTCTCTACTTTAAGTCGACAGACGAGAATAACTGTGTAACTCTAGTGCTGTTGTCACCGTGGCATTAAGTAGGAAAGACCAGATACGGGCCTGAAAGATACGATGGAACTTACACACGTCACCCTTTCTCTTTTTGCCATCTTCTAAATTATATTTCACAGATTTCTTAATGGTACCAAATCATTGTGATACTTTGGTTCAGGGGACAGTTTAAAGAATTTTCAATGTAACGGCTGATCTAAAAGAACTGCAACATCCATGTTTCTCCATACATAACTAGAAGAACAATCAAGCACTATGAGGATTCTTCCATTAAACAAAACGTATATATATTTCCACGACCTGTCCCATAGTCTACAGTTAACAGATCTGTTAGAAATGATAAACATGTAAGGGCTGCTAATATTTGTACCCACACACTTAATTTTGCTTCCTTGAGTACTTCTATCAAAATCAAGGGAATTAATTTCACATTGGTGTCTGAGTACTGGCTGAAATATGCATCCCAGTGGTGTATTTTCATAAATATGCACGTTTTTTTTTAATTCCTAACAGTGAGATTGAACACCCACTTCAGCTGCAAAGCTCAAAGCATCCTTAACTACAGAGTGGTTAATGACAATTCCATAATGAAGCACTCTGTCTGAGAATATGGGAGATCTCATAGGCCAGTTAAATGCTGCACTCACTCTTTAAAACATGATGTTCCAAATGTTGATAGTCATTTATTTCTCATTTTGTTATCAGAGAATGAGCAATCACTTTAGAGTTTTCTTTTAATTTAAATTATTCATTACTTTTTGATGAATCTCAGCAGTGTTTGTATTTTAAAAAGCAGTTTGCTTTTGGTTTCAAATAAGAATTTTAAAAAGAAAGCTGTTGCTGTCAGGATATAGTAAATGAATTTTCAAGGTAAAGGCATAGAACAGTTGCAGATTTTTATAACAGTAAGAATGCCTGAATAAAACAACCTGTTGCCAAATAGACTTAAATAGGAGCATTACTAGAGTTTAAGTCCTACACATCATGACAGGTTTAATGTTCACATGCCAGTGTATCTCACGATATGTGGGGAATGTGTGGAAAATGTCAAGAACTCATGTCAGCTACAGAACATCTCTACCTGGACTAGACTGCAAGGTTTAGCATTTTCAAGCTGGCTTCATGGTTTACATCCAAGCCTCCTGGGAGTCAGTCAAGCTATCTGGGTGTTTCACGTACCGTAAAAGGTAGGTGAATTCACTGAATGGAGGAGGCCACAACGGGAGGACTAAACCAAGATCAGAAGAAAATAAAAACAAATTCCATATGCAGTGTAGAAAAAAGAAGAGAAGATGGACAGCAAACAGAGACTGAAAACCAGTTATGGAACTCACACAGGGTGGCCAGGATGAAGATCTTAGCTTCATCTTTCAGGAAAAAGTACTGTATGTTCTTTCATTATCATATAGGTTTAGACATGACAGGACTGTAAGAAACTATAAAAATGTTAGGTCTTAATCTTGAAGTAGCACCTGCACTTAACGAGTACACCAGTCAGACATGAGGGAATTAACAGCATGTTTAATTTTGGAGAATCAAACCATTTCAAAAAAATCTGCCAGCCGTGGCCCTAACATAGGCTTCCTTCATCTCCTCCTGCCACCTGAATTAGGTAAGTGTGTTTAAGGGACTGCATTTGGCGGTGCCAACTACAGCTCCAAGCACTGCTACAACAGGTCAGAATAGGTCTAATAATTTCTGACATAAAACTGTAGAAAAACACAAAATATATGCTGAGCAAAATATGATGGAAAAATGCAGTTTCTAATGACTTGGAGAAAAAGCCAAAGTCCCTATTTCACCCTGTCCTTCCCTCTCAGATAGTCAGGGTCTGTCTTTTCTATCAGTTCGTCATTAAAGACTGATTTCAGTTTCTAGCTCACATACCTGACTGAATAGGAGCTGAAATTGAAAACCAACTGACCTTTCTGCTGTAACCCCACAGAAAAACAGCAGCTGCTCGGGCTATGAGCCCACACATACAGTTCAGAGGCCAGTCAGATGGATGGACAGATGCTACTACGATATTCTGACCTTGTTTCAAGGTTCATTTTACACTGACACCAATAAAAAGAGGTGCGATTGTACATATGAAACACACATGAATAACTCAGCTATATTAAACTAAACAAACCATGTTCGTACATAATGGTATGTTCTTCCTGCAGAGACACTTGCTAATGCACAAATCCTGCACGTGCAGAGGCTCCTGACCGTAACTGCTCTGGTGTAGCAAACAGCAGGACTCCAGGGCCACTGGACTCTGCTACTCAAAATAATACCTTGATATTAAGAAAATAGAGAGTGCATACTCTCTACTGCTACAGGGAAGTACCACATAGCCTGAAGTTTCCTAGGCAGTGAGCTTTACCATTTTTTATTTATAAGACTATTTTTTCCAGTCTTAGATCCCATGCCTCTGAAGTAAATGATAATATTATCACTAAGATGAACTTCTGAAGTCACTAGGAAACTAAGAATTATTCTACTGATTAAAGTGTGCCGACAGTGTAACGTGCAACTATAAAAATCATTCCCAGAAGAATATTTCTTAAATTGCTGTTTATTACATTCCTCTGCTACAAGTTACAGTTTTATGTATATACGAATGTATCTTCTAAGAAAAATGATAAAATAGGCTGTAGTGGAGGACTGAGCATTTTACCTCTGATCTTATTCCAATTAAAACAATTTTTTTCCAGCTTCCTCATTATGAAGAACGTTCAACTACATCACAAACTATTATGTTTGGCATGGTGTAGCATAATTGACGATAGCAGGAGAGAGCACCAGGATAAGCAAACTGCTGTATGAAGGCTGGAGAGATATATATACACACACTGAAAGGAAAGCAACAGGTATATGTATGGTGTTTTTTGGTTTTTTGTTTGGTTTTTTTGACACTTCTTATGTTCCTCATAGACTAACCAAGATGAAGAATGTAATACATTCACATGACACCCCACCAGAAAAGACAGACAGGGATTCATTTTGGATATTTTCAGTTTCAATGAAGAATGCTTTATCAAATGGACAGAGAAGAGTCCGAAGCACCTACATCTGCCCGGAGGCCACCCTGAGCAGGAACGTGCAGTGGTTTTAGATCCCGTTGCAAAAAGTGCAAAAGGTTATACTCTGGGCAATTCACTGCCATCAACTGAAATCTCCGTTCAAAGGCACGAAAAAGAAAATTACCCAGTTTTCATTTTTTCTCTAGTGACTCTCTCGTAATCAACTGAATTTTTTTCTTCAATAGCAGCTAACAAAAAAATCAGCTGTCTGTGCTATGCAACTGCGCAAAATACATATTTCAGTTCAAAGTACTCTTCTATTCTCAAAAACAACCCAAACACTTAGACGATGCAGATATTCAGAGTAAATAAATCCATTCCTTGCATGCATTCTGCTCTTTTCCTGACTAGCAGTACACTGATAATGTATCTTATTCCTATGAATCTTGCAGAGAAAATCAAACAGGGAAGAATAAACTTTATTATTTTAATTTTCCCACATAATTAACACAGTTATTGTAACTGCAGAGTTTCTCACGTTTGACTATAAAATAGCAAAAGACTGATTTTCTAATCTTGGTATATGTTTAGTTTTTAAAAAATCTAGAAATCTTTTCGAAAGAGTTAATTAAAAGAGACAGGTTTATTTGGAAATCAGACAAAAAGATATTTCAGAAAATTAAACTAGTTAATCCCAGGGGTCACAATGAAAAGCTTTTTGCTGACTAGGAAAATACAGCTTCCCGCTTGAAATGAAATCTTGGAACAATCAGGGGGCGAAACAGACTTGCAACGCAATTTTAAAGTAACTTCTCTGAGTAGAATATTACTCTAACTAAAGGCACAGGTTAAAGTTTCTGAGAACTTATATGACGACCTTCACGATAAACCATTCTGAAAGTCACTGCCTCAACAAATATACTTTCAATAATAGTTCAATGTACTTTCAATATATTTATATTTGATTAAATATACTCATTCAAAAGAAAACTTTCAATGTCTAAATTCATCAAATCTACATTTATTGAACCTAAGGTAGAACTGTGATGGTGAAAAATAAGGATATAAATCAAAAACCATTCACTGAAAACGTGCCTGTCCCCAGGCTACTTGAAAGTGGCAGCTGCTTGTTCAGACAGTCATTGATGTAAAAGAGAGTTTAGCATTATGTTTTGTAAGTGAAACACAACTCCTCTAGGCTTATCCAGATGGCAAGAACAGTACTAAGATATCCCTCAGTTATCTCCATGCAGCCTCAGTCAACTCCAAGGAATCGTGGCTGAAGGCAAAGCTGGGGTCCCTGTGTTCAGAAAAGTAAAGTAAAAAAACCTGCTGGATGCAAGCATGCTGGCACCAACTGTGTTACCTAAAATAAATAAGCTCTTTAGCCCCTGCCCCCTGTCCCCAAATGCCTTGTTGGGAAAGAAAAAAAAAAAAAAAAGAAAGAAAAATTATCTTGTTACTCTCTCAACTCAATGCGAAACGTCATTAAATGGGAAACTAAACCAAAACAAAATATGAACTGTGTATTGTGGAGAAGCAGCAAAAAAAAAATGTTGAGTTTTGGATACAGGACTTAGTTTGTTTCTGAAGTTTACTACCCAGGGGTTTTTAAACAACACAGCTTCTGAAAGCAGAGCCTTCATTAGAGCAGGAAAACACAACTTAAACGGCCAGGCAGAAAATGGCTGAATTAAGCTCTTTTTTCCCTCTCTTTAATGGTAGTGATTCTCAAAAGATTAAAAGTAGGTTAGGCGAATAATAAAACAGCTATGTTTCTAGTGTCTACCTGACAACAGCTTTTGTAGAAGTGAATAATTACATGAAAATCACTTCCTTTCCACCTCTCTTTGGGATTTCTGTGGGTTGCTAGGCAGTCTCTCTCCTACCTTCTGCTAATGTTACTTACAGAGGGGATGAATGCAGTATATTCATTACGAGAATAGTGAGCTGAGGGGGAGAAGGACCTAAATACTTGAAGTTTTGTTTATTCATTGCTGCCTTTGGAGACCAACACTATAGCTCAGATTACTTTACACATATTTAAATGCTAATTTTCCGAGGCATAATTGTTAGCCAAGTACCACCCTGTTAAAATGGAACAGGACCTTCCTCAATACAGGAGCCACACTAGTAGTATGTTTCTGTGTTGCCAGCCAATGTGGAAAGTCAGGTGCAGGAGCAAAACATACTGAGGTTCCTTCTGGGACTTAGAGGAAGAATTCTTTCAGTCACTCTGACTGCTTTTCATGACTGAAATAATGTTTGTTATGAGACTGGTTTACTTTCCTGAACTCCTTAACCCAAAACTTAGGAGATATCTTGATTGCCTTGGCATGATTCCAAAACTAGCAGCCACGAAGCACTGTTGTACTTCCCTGTTTGTATAATCATGAGTGCACCTTAATCATGTTCATTAAAAAAGAAGTAAGCATTATCCAAAAATCACTCTTCTCCGCAGAGCGCTAGCTGAGGTAACTAGGGGCTTGGATGCTTGTTTCAGGTAGCAGGTATGTGTGCGTGGGTGTGGGAAGGGCAGTGAACAAAGTGCAAGGCTTTGTGGGTTTTTAAAAAGTGTCTTTGATTTCCAAACTCTGATTTCAGTCTTCTGAGCCTGCAGTTCGCTTCGATTATGGACACGTCCGTTGACGTCCTCAAAGTTACCTCAGCACGGTGCATGGGAGACAGGAGAGAGACCAGAGGCTTTGGATTCACTTCCCAGTCAGCATATTCTGACAGCAGGATTCAAATACACAAACTAGCACCCCAATTAAAAGAAATCCCAACCTGGCAAACTAAAGTACTAAACATTTTGCATCATAGTCACATGGTACAAAGTACTAAGCATTTTGCATCATTATCTTACTAGTTTCTTACCAATTGTCTCCTTAATTTGGCTAATCGCTGAGGACAGCTAGCTGCACACCCTGTGTGCCCCACACATCTATGCAACTTTGCTTCCAAATTTAACATCATTACAGAAACAACAGAAGGTAACAACTCCTAGCTGTAAATCTGTTATTTCATTAAATTGCAGTACAGTGAACTAATTTATTAAAAGAGCAATCTCCGCCTCCTACTTCACCCACACTCTGAAAGGTACAAGGCTCAGATCTATTTAATGCTGGGATGCTTGTTTGTCTACTTCCATTTCTAACCTCTACATCATCTCCATTTCTAATTGGCATCTCAGATCTCAATTCCAGGCTCTGAATTCCAGGATATTGAATACTCAGGTGACTTCCGTTTTCCACAGTGGTAGACCTGAAAGCCTGTTGTTTCTGCATGGCGTTGTCACCACAATGACACCTTGGAGACCTGGAGGCTCAGAAGAATGCCTGGGCCACTACAGGAGTCGCAACGCAGGTAAGAGCATGCTTTAACCTCTGGGTTGTCCCAGGGTCTTTACATCCCCAACTTCACTCAGAAACAGCAATGCCTAAGGGCAGTTTTGCCTGCAAGTGATGTAAAAGGAGACTACTGTGGCCATGAAAGCATCCTTTCAGGTTACCGTGTTCAGAGATTTAGTCTGTCACAAAGTTACATCACAAAGAGCAGCTGGAGATGTGCAAAATAGCATCATTAAGGCATAACCCTTTGGAGCTGCTTTCTCCAACCAGTATTTCAAAAGCTATTAGTTATCTTGTCCTGACCATCCAAGAAATTTAAAGGTATGAAAGAAATAATAGATGGCTATCTGATGTTCCTTGTTAAAGAACTTACTTTGATTTAGTAGCACCACCCTACCTTATGCCTTGCTTGATTTCTTCCGTGCAGATATACAAAATCTCAGGAATAATTTTCATAGGACTTTTCCCATATTTAGAAAGAAAAAAAAAATCTAACAAAAGAGCAAATATTTGGCCAGGCCTATCTTTATCTGAAAGCCAATACTAACATTCCAACTTTGCCCAAAGGAAAAATCCCATGTATACTGATAGTTATGAGTCCAAGAATTTCTCTAAACTATCTTTATGATAAAACTTGCATGTTTTCATTTACAGCCAATAGTTACAATAGTTGCCTAGAATACATGCAAGGAGAGAGTTATCTCATAATACAGAATTTTCCCTTGAAATATATACCAGTTTTCTGTTACTTTAGTTCTGGAGCATAAAGTAAGGAGATGGCTGACAGTATAACGTACACAGAAATATTCAAGAGAGATTACTCGTATAAAAACGTTTATGTCCCCGTGATGAACACGATTTCTGGGAGAAAAAAAGTCACCGAGTAGCTGGAACAGTTCTATTGTGTCTGAGCGATAAGAAATGAAAACTGTCTTCAGTAGATTGGTAGCTTAAATTTGGGAATCTGACAAGCTTGAAACCTTTTTGAAAAGGTATTGATAAGAGGAAAAAATATTATTAAATCCCAATATCTCTTGGGTACAGCATCTGTTTTTTCACTGACTCATTTCTTGTAACTGCATACCAAGTGTAGAGTTCAGATCAGCAGGATGGTTGGCATCGTTCCTCTCTGATGAAGCCTGCTTGTATTGACAGTTCTTGGTACTGAAAATTGTCCAGCATTCTGGAAAGGTAAAGTCGTTGACTGCTAGAACATCCACATGTTCGAGTTGTGCTGTATAGCTCTTTTGTAGCATGCATTAAAAGAATCAAAAGTTTTGCCTTCTCATACACTTGTACTATATAAAGCTTCAGGCATTTGGAAATAAAAGAAGTTAATTTTTTTTTCATTCTGTGCATGATATGAAAATGCACAAAAAATAGCAATTGTCTTTCTTTCTCTTTTCAATAGAGAGTATAGTTTCAGTGTCTTAGAGACACCAGACTTTACCAGGTCTTTTTAGGGCCATGTTTGGGGATTGAGGCATGCTTGATGTCATTTCCTATAAATGATAAATAAAGATGCTCAATTTTTTTAAATAAATGCAGGAAGTGCAGTTAGTTAATTTCTAAAATGAGGGTGTTGATTAGTGTTCCTCTTTACTGACTAAGACACTATCACCAAACGCTCTCAGAATGAGATATTTGGCTGCTCCCACACACACTATAATGCCTATGGACAGTCAGAGGAGTTTCAAAATATTTACACTCAATTGCATTGAGGGATTGATGAGACAGGTCATTCCTGACTAATTTCTGGAGTATTCTGAATCCAAACCAAGATGTTTTTAAGGTCTTTTTTCTTCAAATATTCCATCTGCATAACATTTGCCAGAAAGTAGGGCTCTGGGGTTGGTTTGGTTTTTAGGGGGAGGGTGAGGCAGGAGTTTTAGCAAATGTAGTAGGGTTCCATATCCTCTCAGCAAGTTGATCATTTCAAGATACCTAATTGCTATTGCAGAGCTGCTTGACTGTAATATCCCAGTGACAAAACAAATCCTTCTCTGATAGCTTTTTTGTTTACTCCTGTTACTTTCTTAAGATTCTCATTCAGCATCCTTGAAGCCTGGGGAACACCGGACATGTTAAACGCAGTATTCAGCCCTGATTGCAAATACTTTAAAAAAGGATAAATGTTTCGGTCATGAATCATTATTCAAAGAATTCACTTCATTCAGAAGTTAAGAGGAAACTATACAGGTTATATAACATTAGGTTAAATATTACTTAATCTAACTTCTTTAAAAACAATAATTCTCAAGAATTCTTCTTAAGCAATCTTCTTAAGAATACTTATCTTAGAACCTGCACTTTTAACAAAGTATCTAAAAAGAACAGAGTTTGAAACAGAAGAAAATACAGTTATAGAAGCATGAGAATTATTTGATCTTGAGTTCTTCCTTTCATTGAAAACAGCCTAAACCTCATACTAAACTAAGTTTTCCACAAGGGGATTTCCATTAATTTCTGCAATTTAGACACTGTCCAAGTACCCAATGATGAATGCTAAAATGATACATAAACTCTGACTGAAGCAAAGTTTGACTGAGAAGTAAAATGTATATTGTATATGTGATATTATTTAAAGTTATTGCTGTAGAATGCTAATCCAAAGGTTTCAGATGTATTGATGAAGTAACTTATGTATTATTCATACCCCGTAATAACTAGAACACATACTAAATATTACCAAAAATAACTGACATAATCAATATTGAACTGCATATGAATGACTCTTAAAATAGAGGCTAGATTTCTTGAAAGAAGTATTTCCTCATCTTTGAATACTATACTTAACCGACAAAAAGCTTTTTGGTTTGTGTAAACCTGCAACTCAAAGACAGACAGACTGTAAAATCACACCTTAAAGATTATTTTCAAATAACACTATTTTTCATTTGGGCAGAAGTGGAACTCTCATGGTACTGAGAACATGGCAGTAGCATACTTGTGATCTCTTCCATTTTCAATGTTTATACAGTAGACAGTCCCACAGCAAGGTCATGGAATATGGCTGCATAATATAGTCAAGTCCATACTAGTTTGTTAAGCAGCCTCACAACAAAGTAAAATTTAAAAAACACTATGGCCCTACGCAGACTACAACTATTCCATCCATGCAAGGAGGATGCTACCCAGCTGTGCTGCGGAAGGAGAAGCTGTGCAGGCATGCCTGAATTGGAACAAAAATGAAACGCTGCTACCAGGAGCAGGTAAAAAGGTGGCTTACAGTCCCCCTCCCTGCTCAGTAAATCTGTGCCTAATATGATGCCAGAAAGATACTCCCAGAGTGAATTCCGTTTATGTTAGGAAAAGAGAACTTCTGTCTGTAGAACAAACCATTTGCACCATCAAAGAAGGCATCACACCAAAAGTACAGTTTTCCCAGAAAAGCTATTGCTATATTGGGAGTTTTTTCAAGATTCTTGTGTCAGTCAAGGGTCCTGCTCCTTCCAACTACTGATTATAATATAGCTATGATGCCAAAGCCTGTCTGCCAACCTAGGTTAGACTCTAATGAGGGTGCTTAAATTAAGAATGTACTCTCCTGAGTTCTGCTGTAGCCAAAGAAGAGATTGGCCCCTCCTTGAAAATTACTCAATCATTAAGTGGGATAAATTACCCTCTAGAGGGTAATTTACCTCTCTGTTGATTATACGGGGAATTAAAAGCACTACATTAAGGTTCTGCAGTAGGCTACCTAATATCAAATGGCATGAACTCTGATCTTCAGGAGCCCCCAGTGATTTTCAGTGGGATCTGTGGGAACTGGAGATCCCAGACCACTTTGAGTCCTGAAGGTTCTACTCGAATTGCATATTTCACCTCTAATATCTTTTAACGTCTACTTCGCAATAGTGAAAATTTCTCTGCTTAAGGAAAACTTACATTTAGTGCTATACAGTGGTAAAAAAAGAAAAAGGAAAGTAAACTCAAAACACAAGAAAAAGAATGTGCTACCTCAGTATTGAATGCTTTAAAATTTTACAGTTCATTTTAAACAGGTAAAGCTTCTGCAATGTCAGGGCACAAAATTTAACAGAAATTTTCCCATCGATTTCCAGGGGCCAAGATTTTTCCTTTCTAGTTTTTATAGACTTAGAATTTGTGAAAACAAGAAATGCAACTAAAGGTATTGCTTATTGGCTTTTTTTGCTTGCAGAAATACTTATCAAGCTAAAGTTTGAAATATGTGAAGAGTTCATATATATATTCTACTACTCTAATGTAGCATTTTGGCACATTATGGGCTTGAGGACACCACATGCAGAGTAAAATAAAAAAATACTCATCCCTTACATTATGAAGATTTTAAAATTGAGCTGGGTTGGAATAATCGAATTTATGATATAAATTCTCATCTAAATAAAAAATACCCCTTAGGAACATATTCAAATTTTCTAAGCAGTAAATAAAAGTTTATCTCACAAAAGCTTATTTATGTTCATTATATCTTTGTTCACTTCAGAAATCTCTTTCATGAGATTTTCCTGACTGCAAATATCTTTGCAGTGGCATTTAGGTATTAGGACAATTGTAGTAAATATGGTAGAATAAGCATATACAGAGATTCTACCCTTGTATACACTGCTGCAAAGACAAGTTCCCTGTTTAGGTCACTGAACTATCTGGTCAAGTCAGGCTGAAGATTCTGTTGATTCACAGATCTGAGAGATCAAGACTTAGTATGTAATGCATACCCAAGGTCTTAATTCTGTCTTTGCATATGCACACAAAGATGTCATTAACTCCTGATAAAAAGAACTGTCTTTGACTGGAGAGTTTGTGTCAAGGGATATATGAAAGTGATTTGGCTCTATGTACCAATACTATAATTTTTTTCCCAGGTGCATTCTGCAATGAGATCTAACAACTCTACTTTCTTCCTTAGAGTGGGGTGTGCAGAGATTGACAGGCACTGTCAATCTAGGGAAAGAGCAGACAGAGTGGAAACGGCTCTCTTTTAAAATGTGCTCTTCATTTTTACATGTTTTTTTCTTGTTTGTTTGTTCTTGCATTTTCTACAGTAGCAGCACCAGCATTAAAGGCTGTGTGGGGCAATCAACCGACTAAACATTTGATTCACACTTTCTCAGATTAGATCAGATTACATTACTGCCTTCCTCCATCTCTGTTGGGGAAGATGGCATTGAGTCTCAGTAATCTCTTTTATGGCTGGCGTTTTTACTCATACAACCCTTTTTTTCAGTGGCTGCAGTCAGCAAGTGATTGTAAGAAACTGAGCTGTCTCTGTTGACTCTTCATGGAAAGCAGAGAGTAGCAGTCATAAGAGCATAGCTTCCTAACCCACAGCATTGCCTTTCTGCAGCCACTGCCAAAAGTATAAAAGCCCAAGGGCAAATTAAGCAAAAGTCTGCAGTGTTGACTTTCGCAGAGGTGAAGAACATATTTCCCCTTCTCAGCTACACTGGCATAGTGCCGCAGGTGGGCACCTCAACATTGGATTCTGGCCCAGCTGCTGGAATTGTGCCACTGGCAGCTGCATTTCAAAAATCAAGAAACCAATCAAGTTCCTATAGGATTACCAGTGCAGAATTCATCTATCTCTATTTCCAGAGCCTGTTCCCTCTGCTCCTTCTGTTCCTTCTATACTTGGCATTGGAAACAGAAGCTGCTGGTAAAGCGTAGAAACTGCAGAAAAGATAAACCCCAACCAAGAGAGATTATTGCTCCTAAATTTTTTTGAAGTGGTCAGCAACCATGTGGTTGAAGGTGATGTAAGCCTATTTGATTTTCAAAAGTATTTTGGAAAAATCTGTCACCAAAAGCTTTTTAGGAAACTAAGCATCTGTGGCTTAAGAAAGAAAGTAGTTGCTGGAAAAATAACTGATGAGAAGGTAGGAAACACCAGATTAGAGTAAAAGAATAATTTTTTACAGTGGAGGGAGGCCACTAATGAAATACCACAATGATCTGTGTCTCTCATGTTCAGTTTCTTCACAAGTCACTGAGAAAAAAGGGTTGACACAAAGTTAGTCAGACTAGCAAAGATGATTGTTAAAAAAGAAGTGACACTAAGTTACCCAGACTAGCAAGAATGACAGCTCATTGTGTTGATGGATCTTATGAGCTGGCGTGACTGGAAAATAAAATTTTTAAAAATGGCAGATAAATTCAATTATATTTGAAGTAATATATACAAGAAAAAGCAACTCTGATTTCACCTACGAAATGATGGGCTCTTAGCTGATAATTCTTATTTGGAAGCATTATCTTGTAGTTATGTTAGATGGTTCCAACAGTGCTCAGCAGTGGTCAAGAAACCAAATTAAGTACTAGGCATTATTAAGGAATAAATAAAAGGAATACTAAGGAAGAGAACAGCATTATAGCACTGACTAAATCCATTGTTTGTCCATATCTTGAATACTCTATACAGTTCTCACTATGGTCTTCTCACATAAAAAAAGTTAAAATAGAATTTGAAAGGGCTAAGAAAAAGAAGAAACAGGTAACCAAAAATAGCTTTGTATTTTGTGGTATGAACAACCCCATGCATCTATACAGGCTATGGGACAACCTTGTGGAAGGTCCTAGGGGACGAGCTGACCATGAGTCAACAGTGTGCCCTTGGGGCAAAGACAACCAACAGCATCCTGGGCTAAGCATGAGGAAGAGCGTTACATTAAGGGAGCTGGGTGATCCTTTTTCTCTGCCAAGCCCTGTTGAGACACATCTAGATTGCTGTGTTCAGTGGTGGGGTCCCAGTTCATGAGAGACATAGACTTACTGGAGTAAGTTTAGTCAAGGGCTACAAATATGATTCAGGGACTGTTGCACCTAACATGAGAGGAGAGGTTGAGAGCTGGGACTGTTCAGGTTAGAGAAGAGAAGACTCGGGGGATCGTAACAATGTGTATAAATATCTGATGGGAGGGAGTAAAGAAGAGGGAACCAGTGTCTTCGCAGTGGTGCTTGGTGGAAGGACAAGAGGCAATGAGCACAAACTGGAACACAGTTTCTCCATTTAAACATAAGAAAAAGCTTTCATTGTGAGAGTGGTCAAACACTGGAACAGGTTGCCCACAGAGAGCTTGTGGAGTCACCATCCCTGGAGATACTCAGAACCCTGGACATGGCCTTTGGTGCACTTGGCAGTGTTAGGTTTACGGTTGGACTTGATGATCTTAAAGGTCTTTTCCAACCTAAATGATTCTATGATTCCATGGTCCTGAGCAACCCGTTCTAGTCGAACCTGCTTTGGGAAGGAAGGTTGGACTAGAACTCCAAAAGTGCATGCCAGCCTCAACTATTCTGTGACTCTGTATGAGAACAGATTGAGTGGGGGCTAGGACTTCTTCAACTGAGGTGGGATGTCAGTGCAGTTTAACAAGTCATAAATGAGAAGGAAAGAAAGAGTAGCGATATTTTGTTCACTGTTATTTCCAGTGCAAGAACTTTTGAATCATCAGATGAAGTTTCTAGGAATCGAGTTCAAAAGGAATGAAAGGAGGTAGCTCTGCCTGATACAATTAGCAGAGCTATAGAACTTTTGTCTTTAGACACAAGAGATGTCAAGAGATGTTAGGGATACTAAAAGTCTTCATGGGCTCTAGGGGAAATCAGAAGACTACATGGAAGGGAAATCCATTGAGGGTTTCTGAACATAAAAAGCCACACAGATCTCAGGAAATCACCTGAGCTGAAAACACCTGGCTGTCCAAAGAGTTCAAGGGACAAACACCGTACATTCCCCTAGGAATCCTCTTGAGTCCGCTGCTGGAGACAGCATACTAGGCTACATGATCTTTGTTCTAGGTAAGTTTTTACGTAAAGCATCATCTTATATACTTTCAAGCAAATAACACTGTTTGATGCTTACTTTAATGCTCTCTGTTCTGCAGAAGGAATTATCATGTTGAGGTGACTGTCCATTCCACTAACTAACATTATCTAGTTGTTTTCTCATACTCATTTCTATAATTCTCTTAATCTCTCACCTGATAATGCCAGTACCCAAACAAGGACTATTTTGTTTCCAAGCCTATACAACTTCTGGCACAACTTCCCCCACCAATCCACACATAGGATAATGAAAATGATGAATAAATGCTATCAAAGGATTAAAGATATCAGTTAAACTATGAATCTGTAGCAGTCAGCCACTAATGTGTTATTTTCTATTCAAATAAGCATGTTCTGATTAGCTGGCATATACTTCATCTCATTTTATAATAGGGACACAGGAGACTGCACCTGCAGGGTGGACACCCTAGGACAGGGAACTTGGCAGTAGAAGCTGGACAGAAATTCTCCAGCAGAAACAAGCTGGAACCACAGGTTATATGTGGACTCAGTGTGTTTAACAGTTCACAATTGACCTATCTGTAATTAATTGAATGAATTTATACTTTCGGCCTCCCACATTCTCTAGCAGTGAGTTCCACCACTTAGTTATTCATTGTGTGAAACAGCACATTCTTTTGTATTTTTCTAAACCCACTACATCTCCATTTTTATAGACTTTTGCCAAATCCAAGGCAGGGTTCCAGCAGGACCTCCTGAGTTACTGGCTGACTGCCACACAAACAGGGAATGGTGCCTTGGCTGCAGAACCAGGAGGGCTGTGCTCCAGTTTCAGGTCTGACAGTGTGTAAAAGCTTTTTTTTTTTTCCCTCCTTTCTTTTTCACCAAAAAACCACCAATGACTGTTGGCTATATACTGCCCTATAGCGCTACCATTGCTGTTTAATGAGCAGATCAGTCTTTTAAGGAGCATCACAAATACGATACGGTTCTCTGAAAAGCTACTCTAACTACTTAATTGTCTACAATACCACCAAAACTGTGGTCCAGCTTCCAGCTAATATCCACCGAGTACCTCTACTATAGTTTACTTATTTTAAAAAATATTTATTGCCCAAAGACCAAATGGAAAAGTGAAAAATGTTTTTAAAATTTAATAGGAATGTCTCTAGAAAATCCCTCAACTAAACCCAGTATTTAATAAACCAAGTGACAACATACTACTTATCATTCTGTTACACAAATAAATGCTTAACTGAAGACAGCATTGATTTCATGCTGCCCACATAATAATCTAAATATTGCCCTTCACAAGCATAATAAAACCTGAATGCTTAGGCAGAGTAAATAATAAAGACACAATTAAAAGTTAACTATCTTTTTAAAATAGTAACCTCAAAACCGAAATCTTGTGCAACATACTCCTTCAAATATTGGTACTGACAATATAGGGTCAACAATCCAAAATGACAGACAAGAAAGTATATAATTTTATTATAATTTAATCACATTTTAGTCACTCAGCCTTCAATAAAGCTACGGATGTGGATAATCCCATCCTAACTCAGCAAAAATTGCCCCAGAAAACTAAGAAAAGCCACATAGTTAATCAAGAGCATTAACCACTTTACAAAAACATCTTAAATCCTTTTCTCATTTGAGAACTATCATTTTCTGTTTAATATGACTTAAGACAATAGAATGGAAAGGATTCAAATTACTATCAAGACAGTCAAACACAAACATTTTTTCACTTTAGCTACTTATGTACAAAGGACACATATTTGGATATAAATACATAACAAAAGTATGGCTACATTCAATCAGTGCAAAGGTAGCCCCCTGTCCTCTATTGATTGTTGCCAAAACCAGCTGCTCAGGGAAAGACTACAGCAAACATTTACCAAACCAAAAAATTCCGATTTTATTCTAGTTAGTTAAACTGTATCAAAATGTTATATAACATTATATGTTCAAATGACTTCAGTACAACGCAATGGAAATGCTCTCCAAAGGTGGCTTTCTCTTTCCATTGTCTGCACGGGAAGCCTGGGAGTCCCACCACGTACCTTCTGGCTGCGGGTCATGGGGAACCAACAGGCTTTAAACTGTATCGCTCTGCCCTAGGAGTTCTCAGAGAAACTCTCGGGGCCAGAGCATCTTGGCCCTTGCCTTTGGTACAGCTTTGGTGTTTGGTGCCCTACTTTCTGCCATTTTGTACAATCACATTCAAACTACAAACAAGTATTTTTATCCAGTTGTTTGAACGTAGAAGACAAATAACAGCAATGAGTCAAGGATACACAGAACTGTCTGCATGACAGCCCAAGGAAGCACATAGAAATGAAAAGCCAATAAATGTCTTTAAGCAACAATTAAGGCTAAGTGGATGTGCCCCCACTGTGTACAGCAAACCCAAATGAGTTAAAACAAAAGGCTACATATTACTTATCTTTCTCAGTCAAAACAGAACAGCAATTCTAGGAAGCAAAAGTAAGAATCCATTAAGGTTACCTCACAGCTAAACCTTCAGAATATCAATTCTATGGGCAGCACTGCCCAGTAGTAAATTGTTTCAGAATACTGAGCATTAGTTCACAGCGAGTGTATGCCACAAAACCACATATATTTATTCATTGCAGTCTTGAAGAGTTCATATTCACAAACAGAAACTCTACTACTTTGTCCTGTAGCCTCTTCCTCCTTGAGTTTCATCAGTGATTAAGTACTGAGCAAGCAGTAGTCATTAACTTAGGCATTTTACAGAATCATAGAATAACTAACTAAAGTTTTAAATTCATCTCTCCCCATACTTTTAGCTTGCATGCAGGTCAGAAGCCTCCAATCCTAAATGTAATGGCCAGCTAGAGGTGAGAAGCCTTGTGGCATCTGTAATAGACAGCAAGCACTGTTATCAAGGGTGTGCGACCAAGACTCCCAGGAAGGAATTTGGTCTGGTACATAAGGGTAGGTAGACCAGCCATTGACTTGTTCTGTGGACCTGGACAAATCTGAGTCTGTGGATGAAGGAGCATGGCCACAGCGCTGCAACTGGCAGGGCACCATTGCACTGATGCAAAGATGATAACTTGGTATGTACCATCTGACTATGTGTCTTGGAGTTAATTACTGGTGAATGGTAGCTAGAATTTGCTTGGAACCAGACCAAGAGCCTGGCACCTACTCAGGGTTATGTGCCAAGAATCTCTGAGATTCCTCTAGCAAGCTTAGAGCAACAATTTATCCAATCAATCTCAGCTCTTAAGTTGTTTTTTTTTTTTTTTTTTAAAGGGGCATTTCGGGTTTTCTGGTTGTTCCAGTTACAAGTCACTGAGACTTCACCTGACAGTTTAAAGAAGCTCACATTACTAGAGAAGGAGCTACTAACAACATCCAGCTCCATAAGGGGCTCAACAGATGTAAAAATCAGAATGAGTTCCCTAGATAATTTTCATAAATAAATGCAAGGGGGGATGGAGAAAGGTAAAGTAACAAAGCAAATTTGGTTTAGGCCTTCAGGCATAAGCTTGTCATCTCTTCCCTGTGATGAATTTGTCTTGGAGAAGTTAATTTGGGAAACAAACATCGTACTGCTGATATCCTAGGCTTATTTTAAATGCTTATCTGAAATGTTCAAAGAGCTGATGTGCTGGTAGGTATTTTTCCGCATACCCAGCCAGGAGCATGGAGTGATGTATACGTCGTTCCAACGCACAAACATCTTTGATGGTGTGTCCGTCCCTCAGAATCACTTCTTGCATGTTACCCCTCCATCTGAAGGATGATTTGCTTCTGTCCAATACCTCCAATCTACAGTACTCAGTACAATAGGTTGGAAAGAAGACAAAAAGGGACCATGTTTTTTTTTATTTCTTCCCCTTTCCCACTTCCCAACTCATCTAGTCTTGCATTCTTCAACTCTATATTTTGGTAATACGCACTTACTTCTTACTTCTACTTACACTTCTATAACTATGCAGCTAAAGTAAAAATTTAAGCCAGTGTGTAAAAAAACCCAACAAATCACCTCTCTTGGACCTAAAGAGAGCGTGATATTAAAATTTTACTATTTGAAGTTGGGTTTGACAGACTGGGTTCTTCTGACTTATTCAGTGACTATACATGTTATCTTTTTGTGACCTAAACTACTTAAAAATCTGCAGGTAAATGGAGTTATACAAATACAGTGATATACCAGTACTGAAAATCATTGCCTGGTCAGTCTCAAAATATTCAGGAGAGTAAATTAGCCCATATGTTATTTAGCCTCTGCCTCATTCACTCAAGCTGAGGTACCTGTCTCTGCTCTAGCTGTAAGACTCTGGTCATTCCAAGAACTCTACAGAATTAGTGCAAAAAGGAATTTATAAGACTGACGCAAATGGTGGGTGACCGAACGACACTTCCAAGACACCCGTCCCTCTCCACTGATGAAAGAGGCAGCCATCTACAAAGTCAGAACCTTGCTTATACATGCCAGTTATACATGTAATGTTAAACATGACGACTCCAGACCACCTTTACTACTTTGTTGTGAAGATCAAGACATAGAACAGATCATTTTAGTTTGTAATCCCTAATCATGTGCCACATTTTCTGCCTTCCTCCATAAGATAGTAACTCACTGAAGGCTAGTGCCCCAACTATACCTTTTTCAGTGCTTTAACTGCTGCAATCATATTTTCACCTATGTTCTGCTCACCTTCATGGATGGATAAACAAGTCCATTTAAACCTCCAGGCTGGGAAAGTACCAGCTTTCACTATACCTTTTTGTGAACATCCCTCAGAGTCACCATGTTGTTTTATTATTTTACACAGAGGGATTTAGAGTATTTTAAAAGCATGAGTTGTTTTTAGAGTGACAGGAACTGTATACTCAACGGGCAAATTTTAGTAAACAAGCCACTCAACGTTCACTGAAATTCTGCCGTGAGCCTAGTCCTTTTTAAAGAGAGCTGGGCAATGAAAAACCTTTCATTTATGCCACAGAGCTGGCAGAAACTTAAAGTAAAACTGAGTTCAAGATAAAAAAAGCGCTAGAACAAAAAAATGCCATTTAGGAATTGTATTCAGGACCTGCACTTCTTGACACTAAGGGGGCAACTGAAAGTATTGACATTGACCAAATGTTTAATTTCGCAGAGGAATGAAGATTCAGTTTAATTTACATTACTTGTAAGTTTGTGTCAAACAGTAAAAGCATTTGGTCAAAAACTGAAGTTATTTTGAGAAGTCAAATGTTATTTCTCTATTTTTAAATGAAGCATTTGATTTTTAATTCCTAAACAAGATTTTGTTTCAAAATGTGATAATAATAGTAAGAAAAATAAAGAAAAACACCTCCTTAAAATAAAAACACTTTTAAAAGCTCTGGTCTGTGTGAAACGTTGTGTGTGTGTTCTGCTAAAATATCAGTATGTGAACATAGAACTTCAGTGCAAAATCACCAGGAACCATTCTTTACAAATTCAGCTGTGCTTTCTTGATTCAAATGTTCTCTGAAAAGTTCACAGGGGTTGACAATAAACAAACAAATGAAAGATCGGTGAACCCGTATCCCAAACTGCATGAACATCTGATGATTTCCTGCCAAGTTTGTAACAAATTTACTCCATGCATTTCATTGCCTCCCTCTTTGTGGCAGTCAGATGCTTTCTTTCCTTACCCTTATTTACAATCCTGAATTGAAGTAGTAGTGTTTGGTTGGCACTCGTGTGACAAAACACGTTATTGCCTCTGTTCTCTGATGGCATAAAAAGATATTCTTGCAGCCACAATTCTGGTGCAAATGGTCACAGAATGCTCAGTTTATTTGAGCCTTAGTGTTTAAAGTAGCTGTCTATAAACATCCATTTGGGAAAATATGTTAACATATGGAAACCTAAGACTGTGAACACAGTTAAGGAAAATATCTTTTAAAATATTAATGACCTTTGCAGGAATTCCTGTATTACAAAATCTTCTAGAATTTAACATTAACACAGGAATAAATATATTTCTTAAAAGACTCTTATTTCAGAGAAAACAATATGAACTCTATCCTCAAGTCATGTAATGCACCACAGCAGAATCTGAAGTTAAGAAAACATGTTGACTATCCCATCCTGTCATTTATCTTCATGGGCAATTTTGATGATATAACTTTAGTGTGTGTGTGCCTATAAACATTTTACAAAGCATAAGGAAGAAACAATTACGCAATGCCAGCTAAAGTAATCAACAATCAATCCAGCTTCAACGGCCTAAACAAAAACTACACTAATACAATGGAGTTACTTTATCCATAAGGACAGAATAGCCAACAATTTAGCCTAGACATTCAGAGTAGAGAGCATCAGAAAGTCACAGCTGCCAATATACACATCTCCTCATCTTTCCAATTTGCTCTCCTGGATCTGGATCCTTGCCGTGAGCTGCCTGGCAGCTGGTGACAGTTCATGATGGGAGAGGCAGCTTGTTTTCCCACATACATTAGGGCAGTGTGCCAGCAACTGTCGTCAGTCACATCCCACCTTCTCCTCCCAGCTTCCCTCTCCTTGCTTTCTATCATTTTTTTCCTCCTTTTCCCACACTGCCCTTGCAAATAAACCACATATGTATGCACAAGTGTCATACAAACGATATGCTAGCGGATACAAAAAGCATGGTAGGAAGCGGGGAGAGCAGCAGTAAGGCACATGTAGTTGTAAGATGCCTACACAGTCCACAGCTCAATGCAGTCCCCAACCTTCTCACACTACCCTGGAGGAAGGCACCTTTTCTGTTCCTTTCTGCCTCCTCCTCATTTTGTACTTCCATTAGTTCAGAGAATACCTTCAGGGGAGAAGTTCAGTATCAATCGTCTCCTCTAGGCTACTTCTGAGGAAAAAATGTGTGTGAACCCAACTCCACTTACTGTAAAAGCCTTAGGTAGAGGCTTTCCAGGCTCACAGTCAACCCCTACAGCATGGCATCTCTCCAGTGGTAGTTTGTGGGGTGTACACAATACACTTTAACCATTACTGCTTTTCTGCAGATGTTTGCCCAGCCTTGTTTTTGTTGGATTGTTTTGAGAATTCAACTGTTATTCCAGTTCTAGGATAGAAATAAGAAGAGACTTGGAAGTGTCTGGGGGATTAGAAAGCATTTTTTGTACAGGTCTTCAAAGAGTAATCTTTAGGAGCACTCAATTTTTTAAACAGTAAATAACAGATTTTCTGCAAGCTGCACATCATTCCACCAGTGTACTAATCTTCTCTTTTTCTTTTTTCTCTCATTCCTCTGGAATAACAGGATTAACAAGAATCCTGTTAGCAATTCTTAAAATAACGATATATTTTCAGTGCCTCTATTTATATGGCATCACATATCCACTTGTGACTGTCCCAGAAATAGCGTAGAATATTTATTTGCTTCACTTACTATCTTCACTGTGCACAAGGTCCTTTATTATTATTTCCTCATTAATATCCATGTATCGCTTAGTATTTTTTGTACCAATTTTTAATTTCATCTGAAAAAAAAAATATTTTTAACAACAGCTTTTCTCTTGCTAGGAGACCTGACTTCTAGAGCAGCTGACACACTGGAGGTCATTGATAGTATTCACAGTTCTCAGTTCCTCAGAATGTTAACTAATTTATGCACAAAATGGCCTTTCAGTTTATCTAGTACTTCTTTTCAGGTGCCATCATTGTAAACTGAAAAATCTCTCCCTGTTATGCCAATGCACTGAGCTAATGTGTGGATCCTGTCTCCCTCCAGTGGCATATCGCACTAGCCATAAAGTCTAATATTAAAGCGCAATTAGAGTTTCCCTGAAACTCAGATGTCGTCTCTCCATTGCCAAGGTTGCTAAGGGGTTGCAGGGATAGCTGGAAGAGATTTCATAAGGCCGAGAAGCCCCAGGGAATTTACGAAGTGACCCCATTCTTTCAACAAGTCTCTTCTAACTGCCAAAATCTGCTGTTGCCTGCTCAGCTTGCTGTTGCTTGTGTAGCAATAGCAAGAAACACAAGGAACAACCATGGGGAGGAGGTGGCAAACTATGTGTTCAGGGCTTGGAATAACTCTCCAAAGCAATAACGGGACTTCTGGAACCACATTTGCTACATAAAAATTAATAGTCACAATATTATTCGTAATGATGGTGCAAACAGCAGACTTTGAGAAGAATTAATTCTTTTTCAAGTTTAAATTCTAAAAGTTTGGGTAGGGGATTACTATTTAACAGCAACATGAGTGCCTCGCACAGTCAGCAGCAATACTTTTTTCCGTTCATAGAAAGAACGGTTTGAAATTTAGATTCCATATCAAATGAACAGACTGTTTGCTCAAAGATACATGTGTAAAGTGGGAGTTGTAGTTATATAGATAGTAAATTCAGCTAAGGATTTTCATACCTATGGCCGTTGTTTGAATTTCTGGCATTTCACTCTTTTTTAAATTTACTGCAACTCACATACATGTGCATCGCAGCTGCCTGGTTCAGAAAGAGAATACCTGATGAAGCAAACAATACAGAGAATGGGAAGGAATTGGTAAGAAAAAGAGTAAATTCCATAGCTGTTAACAGAACTGCATGAGTGTGGTGGGAACTGGACATCTTCCTCCTCTCATTGCCACTGTTTTTCCCCAGTTAATTGTTTTTTTCTTTTTTTTTTTAAATGGCTGCACGAACTCTTATAACAGTCAAAAATGCAGTAAATTGCTGAAGGTATTACTAGACTTAGTGGTATTAAAAGGCTGGTAAGATTTAGGACACATGACCTGCCTCTGACCACTTTCTCCAAGTACTGTGCTCAAAAACTAGGCTTACCATCCAGTATTGAACGCATCCTGTGAAGTAAGTTTCTCATTAGACTTCAAGTTTCTCACTTGTCATATTCCAAACCAATAAAAGCATAAAAAAATTCTTCAGCAATTAGGTATCATTTCATTGTCTACATGTGACAATTCCTAGGTTTCAATTTTAAGGATCGGTATGCTTAGATACAGCATAGGTCTAAAATCCACTACTCGGGAACCCATACAGTTCCCTTGATTTTCTGAGCATGAAACCACCCAAAAATGAAATCACAATTTCTTCTACAATTTTTTTTTTCTTTAAAGAAAATGGAGCCTTAACACTTCTGTTTAAATGCAACAGTTTCCTCCACTTTCAAAGCTAGGAGAGAATTTTTATTTTCTTCTGCCTTTGAAAACATAGGTTTCATTCGGCCTCAAGGTGGCGATACAATTGTGACAGCCGCTTGCTTCCAAGGCTGCATGTATTAAAACTGTATCAATCTGGGTTCGTCCTTATACTGCTCAGAGAGTTCTTGGTAAAGAATCAGAGTGGCATTACTGCTGCAGCTCTCATCGCTAAAACAACTCTGCATTATTAAACATTGGAAAATAAAAAGTTAAGGGAAGATAAATTCTCAAATACTTTTCCAGTTTGGATTTTCAGAACAGGATTTAAGAAAATATTATCTCTACTCCTATACAGTATTCCCAAATGCCTCTCACACATATGTATATTATAATTAGCCTAATTGGATAGCAATTGTTTATGGCTTTGGTGAATAGCATCTCTTTAAAGTATAATTCTACGTCTATGCTCAAACATATTAAGATGATGTTCAGGAAGAAGTGAATAACTAGAAAAATAAACTCATGCTAACCTGAAAATTGAAGAGTTTTTAATGAAAACTACAATTTTCAGGCAAAAAAAAAAAATTAATGTGCATTTATTCTAAGTGATTTTCTACCAAAAAAAATTTGTTTTCCCTAAAACAGATATCTGATGTACTGAAATGTTCTTTTTCTCTGTAAACACACAGATCATGAAAACTTAGCCTAAGTGCCACACAGGAAAATGCAGGAAGAAAGAAATTTTTGAGACAGTGGGCAATGTAAGGAAAAGAGTCATCTTGGTACTATAAGACCTATCTAGTGTAAGGATTTTTTCAGGTTAAGTTGATGCTCATTGCTGTGCATTCATGTTTTGGTACTTATTTTCAAGAAGGGCAAGAAGGAAGATACAGTGAACTACAAGCCAGTGAACTGAATTTCAGTGCCAGGGAAATTTACGGAAAAAGTCCTTCTGGAAGACATTTTCAAACTGGGTGGACTTCCCATTGCAAGAGTACCCATAGAAAACACCTGGAAGCTCTGCACAGCCATGGCTACCTAATAGTTGAACTCTCATAGCTGAGCTACTAGAGGTAAATTTAGAAATGTTTTTTTTACCATCAGAAATTTTAATGCAACTTTAACACTTTCTCACTGCAAACAAAAGATCAGAGAAATTTAAAATCAATCCTAACTGTGGTAACTCAGACTTTCCTGTGCCTTATATATAATTTGCCCTGTCGTTCATTTATCATGTTTAACATTCACATGACAGTATACCAGAGATAAAGTACAACCTGTATTCTTTCCACATAGAAATGTATTCTCATGTGCAATTCAGTTGCAAAACCCAGATTAATTAAATTTGTTCAAGATTTTGGTAAGCACCAACTGTTCAGAGGAGAGTGCAATTCTGACTATGTTGACATGTTCACCCCTACAGATGCTATAACGTATATCTTCATTAAAACAATACACATTTTTTAATAAAAGAACCAGTAACTCAGCCAGTTATCAGCATACAAGCACACAATAAACAAGAAGGCTTTATTTTTATTTTCCTCCACATTTTAAGAATCCACCACTACAGCAGGGTTTAAATTTACATGCATGTGTTTTCCAGATCATTGACCGTAATATTGCTCCCTGATCCACCAAACTGGTATTATCTGCTAGCCCCTAACCAATTTAACCTCTTCCATGCACAAATGTTTGCAAAATCCCATTATGAAGAACCAAATGTTTTCCCCAAAAAGAAGCAGTGAGTACCCACACACAAGCACAATTACATATTAAGTGACTTAAATCTGTTGAGGGCCAACCAGAACAATATTCTGAGTCAGACTTGCACACAAAAACCATAACAATCCTATTAACTTCGTAAAATACTTCTTTTATGAGAGTTATAACTCAGGAAAGATCCCATATTTAAGCTATAAACAGCACCTGTATCTTCCAAATTGGGGCAGAGGGACATATTTCAAGCCAATTTGAGCATGAAGGCTATAGAGACCTTACTGTTGATGAAACAAAGCATTTCTGAAGCTTAAATATAGTACTCCACTATTATAATGAAAAGTGATTGGTATGAGCTTTACAGATACACAGGACAAAAGATGGCATTTTCAGACCAAGAGGATTCAGTCTCCTGAAAAGATAGAATATAAAAATGAAATAGTGAACACAGCACTTGAAAGCTAAGAGGAACTGAAAAGACAGATGAATAGCTGCTTAGAAAGCTATAACAAACCATGGAATGCAAATTACACAAAGACAAAAGATTCAAGAACTTCAAACTAAAGTGAGCCTTGAAGAGAAACTTAATTTATTTAATCCACAGTAAACATAGTTGGCACTGTGGTTCAAATACTGCTCTCCTAATACAGACACAGTAGTCGCCCTGGAACATTATTTAAACAGGCCTCCAACTGAAGAGGAAAACAACTTCTGCTAGTACACATGCATTATGCTTTGATATTGTGGAGTAAATCCAAATAAACAAGAGTAAAGATGAAAACTGGAAGCACAAATGTCTTACTTCAGTTGTCCTCTGTTTGCTTCTTGGCAAAAATCTCTAGAACAAATTGAGAAAAGGCTTACGGAATGGGTTTTTTTGACGCAAAAATTCATGGTTTTGAACATTACTAAGTTCTACATTTCCATAAAATGGAAAATGTCTATATATCTATCTTGTTACCATTGAAATTTGCAATAAAGCTGAACCAACTGTGTTTTACTTTTAATAAAACAAGTTGTGCCAAATTTTTAAGATTGAGAGCCAAACTTCCTTTATTTCTTGAAAATTGACCAGAGATCCCACCCATAACTCAGAAATCTTTCTTCAAAAATTAAATTGATTAGTCTCAACAAAATATTTCAATTTCAACGAAGCAGCATTCTTTCAACACAAAAATAATTCTCTAAAACCATTTCCGCATGCATACTACAGTTAAATTACCTGTATTAGTGTTCCACAATCTCTATTGTGGTCCATTCTACTTCAGCTTCTTTCCTAAAATACTAAGGCTGAAGTATGGCAATGTGTCAGGGAAAGTCTCATTGAAACGGAGAAGAACATTGGCTTGTTGAAGCAATCCATTAAGCCTTCCCAAAAGACATTCTAGTATCAGTTGAGCTATATGTGTGGGACAAACAGATACACGCACACGTGTCTGAAGTGCTTTGTACTTCACAGACTGCTTAGACTAATATTATGTGGTTTGGAAATTGTCATGGCAACAATGTATTTCTTTACAAATGGAAACAGTACAGTAAATAGGCATATAAAACCCCCTTGTAGCCTGACAATAGTGTTGCTTAAGCTTGCATGTCCTCCCTCAATAACAAACAGAAGCAAGGATGTCAGTGGCATGTGAAAAATCCACACGCGGGGCAAAATCCTGTTACCAGGCCTCTCGCGCACCGCTGGACAAGTGAAGGAACCAACGTGTAAGCAGCAGGACTACCTCCTATTCGTACTAGGTCGATAGACTTCGCAGTGGAGGAATCATCACGGTGTAGCTCAAGAACAGAGTATTCAGTGAACACTTTTTGTTAAAGCAGGGGGTAACTTCAGTTGTCTGAACCACACAGCAGGGCGAAACACTAGTTAAAACTGGACAAAATAAACAGATGGCATCCACGTTCTCAGATAAGCATACGACAGTCAAATTTCTTGACTCTGCTACAATGAGTTAAGGCACATGGGGTTCAGTTGAAATTGGACTGGCTTGCTGTATTTACTACAGTCTGAGTCTATTCTATGTTGCAAGCAAATAACTGGGAGCGTGTCAGAGAATCCTGTTGTTTTTCTCTATTACTGTGCTAATTTCTCAGGTGAACGGACGCCACCTCTAAGCAAGCTAGCTGTGGGAAAGCCATAGCACATCACTGACGTTCTAACACCACTTCCACAACTCTTCTTTCACTTCCCATCTATGCTGACGTAGAAGGATGGAAACATTGTTGAGTCCAAAAGTGGCAACATGATTAAATTTTCATCTAAAATTGTCAATATTTTAAATTAATCTTTTTCTTTCTAGCTGTTTTTTCTGTAGAAATATTGCTTGGATGAGTAATATACAAGCAATGAGTCAGTCATTTCAGATACTTCAAGGAAGTAACCTGAAGGGTCCCTTCTATTGCCTTTTGCAAAAAAATACACATTTTCAGTAAGCAGAGGTTAAAAAACTTATGCTGACACATTTTCAGTGTCAGATTAAAAAGCACATTAAAAAAATTAATTTTGACAAATATTCCCAAACTTCCTTTCTATCTCCGTCTCAGGATCCGTTTAATATTATAATAGCCTTAGGAGTAACACTGTATAATGTCTTTTACATTGCCAAACCAGATAAGTAAAATGCTGTCTGCAGCCTGTCAGGTTTTGTAGAGCTTGTGTCATTTTCCCTCTTTGATATCAGACAAATGATATATATTAACTGTTTTATTGTACTCATCTGTCACTGAAAAAAAATCAACTTAATCCAGTATTTCCATCTTCAACTCTACTCTGGAAACAATAAAAAAGACACAGTTCCTGGTTTGAGTACTTCATTCCTCCTTGGTTGCATATAGAGACTTCTGCTTCAAAGACATCAATCATCTGAATGATTAATTTCTCTACTAATCTTGACTGAGATTTAGATTTGGAATAAGCAAAGAACCGTAAAATGGCTAAGTCTTAGTTAAAGTTGTTCCCATGGAAACCAGTGGCAATGCTCTTGCCCCTCCACGGCAGAAGCAGCAACTGCAAGTGAGCACTTCTGAAAATTCTGATTTATCAACCCAGGTACTTTTCTACTAAAAGAATAATGTAAGCAGTGATGGCTTTAAAGCCCTATCCACAACTCCAAATCTCTAACGATAAACAACTATCCAGCAATCACTTGTATTCAAACTTTAAAATCAAGAAACTCTTGCAGTTTTTCCCAGTCAGAGAAGAAAATAAATACATGGACCATAGTCCTACCTGTGGGTCAGACAGCCGAGAAAGGTCAGGGTACAAGTAGAATTTTATCCCCTCCGAAGCACCTGGTAACGTTACTCCACGAATCAGAAGTATCATCAACATGATATAGGGGAACGTGGCTGTTACATATACAACCTAGGAAGAAGCAGCAAACGTTAGAAAAATATTTTCTTCCAACCACAACAAAAACACCTCATTTCCACATCCATTTTGCTATTAGATAAAAAACAAATCCTTTCCTGGAGGAAAAGTGCTTTTGATGCCCTTCTTCATGCAGGTGAATTTTGTCCTCCAAACATATTTCCTTCTAAACTATTTATGTCTTGTAGGAAAGGTCAACACTTTTTATAGAGAGATTGGGAAGTTGTCTTTAAGTATATTATTTATTCTCTTTGTGACAGGTGACCAGACACTATACTATAGTGTACCTGTACACTATGCCACATAGTGTTCCAAACACAGATACAGGGAAGTTGACTCATAACAGCAAGTAATTAATTGCATTATATTATATGTATTCTATAACAACATATGCAATGAATTCTCAGTCACTTAGTAATTACTAAACTGTCATCTCATAAGACTGCTTTGCCTGCATGTCTGTGTTTGAGGAATAAACATTTCATCAAGCCTAAAGGTTAAATGCTATGTATATCTCTTTGCAATTTGCTATAGTACCCTTATCACGCAAAGCACCTTCAGGCAAGATTTCTGAAGTGCTCAAGCCCAGCAGTGTCTGTGTTCACATATATGGCCACATTTTTTTCAGAAATCAGTTTGCTCTGATGCAAATGGGGAGCAACCGAGCTTTTCCGGAAACCTGCAAGAAGTCAGGTTTTCCAAAGGAAAAATTAAACAGAATTGGTCCCATTTTACAATCGCAAACCTGAGAGCAGTATATAGCTATTCAAACTTGGAGATGAATTAAATGGTAAATTCCAAGTCAGTATAAATATTTCCTTTAAATAATTCCTTTAAAACTTAACTCTCCATAATTCTCTATAGCCATTTCTGCCTATGCAAAGTAGGTATAAAATATCCTAATATGCAATGATACTCTTATACATCTGCCTTGCACAAGTCAAAATTACTTAACAAGCTGCAAGAATGGGGAAAATCGTTTGGTGAAATATGTGACCTGTATAGCCCTCAAAAAATATGCATTTTAAATTCAAAAGTTCATTACCTGTCTCATGGCTGTGTAAATGAAAGAGATACATCAGAGAATGCACCCATGAAAGGATTCTCAAACACATTTTCATGACTAATGAACTGAATTTTAATTTTCAGACCGTGCTGAGTATTTAACCCCAAACGTGAAATCACCTCGTGTGCCTCAGATAGTACACTCAGAAATGGAGGAACTTAAAATCACATGGCAGATCTTCGAACGTGTCCAGCTGCCCAAGACATATTTAGACACTTCACTCTCACTGACCTTAACAGGAGATAAGCATCTATATATCTTGCAGGTGTCTTGTACCTTTTGAAAATACAAGCCATGATTTTCCCAGGAAATGGAGACAACCTATTATTATATTCCTATAGGTCTCAGAAGCCTGAATTGATCAATTCATAGGTCAATAAAAGGCAAAATGAAAAGCTTTATCCCAGTGCTTACATTTATTATCATTGACTATTAGTGGAAATGCAAACTGATATGACTGGCTGAGTTCAAATAGACCTTGTCTCAAAGAGACTGCTCTCCACATTTAGGTTTCAAATAAAAATGGATCATCAGTTAATGGGAAGTAAAAAAAAGGAACACACAGAATGGACGTGGTCCTGCTCTGAGTGTTTTATTGGGTGGAAGGGATGGAGTAGCCAGCAACTGGTTTTCATGATTCTGTATTTAATTCTTTGCCAGCTATTTTTCTCTACTTCTTTTAAATCAATAGTTGCTTTTAATAGAGGATAGTCAGCAGACATATACATTTGATGACATGGAAGGTATTGCACCTGAATATCTGTTATAACATTAAAGAATAACATTTCATTGCATCATGCTTCATAACTACACTGGTTCGCAGCCTGCTGTCTTGCGCATCCTGCCACTGCCTTAAAACATTTTACATCAGTAAACAGATTGCAATTTTGTCGAGGCAGATTTCTTCCCAGGTTCCTTTGGGTGTATTTCCTCACTCAGCTCCATCAAGGGAGAGCTGAAACCACTCATCTTTATGCCCAAGAGAGGTAAGGTAAAGGTACCCTTGAACAGCAGTCTGCAATCCCACAGTAGCCATCCGGGCTTGTAGAGCTATACTTCATAGTTTTCTGTTTGCTCTTCCAAATGCCTTCCACAGCCCATCCACACGTCTTAACATTATTGCAAGTACTAGAACCTCTAGCATACTTTTTTATCATGAGGATAGTTGTGCCTCAGCTTTAGAGGAATGAGAACTTTCCTTCCTTTTTCGTTACCATGCAGAAAGAGGATATAAATAGAGTGCAACTGGCTCAGTATTTCTGGCAATAAATACTAATGCCGATATCCAGAACAACAATGAAAAAGATACCAAGTAAGCATGTGTGGTAAAGATACACCCTTTCTGAGCCAATTGACATTGTTGACAATTTTTCGGTGTTAGTGCCTATACAGCTAAAGAGGCTGCTAAAACTGCAAGCTTCTCTTGTACTGCAACAGGTACATGTATTTGTTCAGAGAGGGGAGAGAAGGCCACCACTTGTAGGTGGCGTTCAAGTCTCCCAGTATGTTGAGCCACTTAGTTCCACTGCATCCAGTGCATCAGTTGCTCATTTTATCATGCTTCTCGAGAGCTCATGAGGTGAGGGAGGATGGGGCATTTTAGAAATCAAATGCCATTATTAGTATCATCATCACATCAGTAAGCATTAAAAGTTTCCTGAATTGTTTTCTTTTCTTTCAACACATCAAACCTCTCTGAATATAAATGTGAACACAACTGTTTCTAATTACACTGCATCCTGTTTTAATTGACTTTAATTGCTTGGTATGTTAATTTGCATTCCAATGCTCAAAATGCTTTTTTTAAACCCTTGTCAGAGCAATGCCAGTGTTTAAGCAGTTGGAACAAAATAGAAATTTCTGGCATGCTAGTTTTTGCACCAAGTTCTCCTATTACAATATAATTGAAAGACAAATTTACAAAGATATTTAGACATAGAAGTATGTGGAAAGGCACCTACTGGGACATCTAACAGCTCTTACACATACTTAGGTACTTAACTAAAAGTACATTAGGACCAAAGATCCTGAGAATAGATATGCCATGAACTTTAAGTTTTGGAAGTAAGTTAAGTATCAAGTACTGGAACTTTAAATACCAAAACCCTAAAAGACTTAGATGTCTCTATCACTCAAGGTTAGTTATAAAGATATCTAGGTATCTATGCAATGATTTCATGAGTAAGGCACTATAAAGTTCTTGAGAACTGAACTAGCTGCCAGTTTGCATCTTTTCATACCTAAGTATCTTTTAAGTGCAAATATGGTGCATAGGTTCAAATTTGGCTACTGGGACTGTTGAACTTCTTGTCCTAAATGAAAAGGTGCTTTTCTGAACAGTCTGGCTACCTCATGCTGAAGAGGTTCAAGTGAAGGTGACTTGGCTTGTGAGAAAACATAGAAGAAATACATAATAAATCTGTTGAGAATAAGGAAGAAGCCCTGCCTGCAATGGATTGAGCCACACACCCACAGAAATCTAAAAGCCTAAAAATAGATTCCTCTGGCTACAGCTACTACAGAACACACCAGCCTGATACTCGCACACTACCTGACAGCAGCTTCTTAGTAGGGCGAGTCATGAATAGGAAGTAGTGAACTTCAATCCTTTACTTGGCTCTTGCTGAGAACATAACTGAACTAGAATTCAATGAACAAAATATAACTTTCTAAGGCTAGGAAGTTGAGGGAATTCTTTCCTGCAAGCTTGTTTGCACTATAATGAACCAATTGCATTTTATAAGTTGAACAAAAGTGTTTCATTTCACTTGATTCTTCAGAAAATTACTGGCTTGCTAAACCCCTTCCCCTAAAGTCCTCTGTTGCTCCATTGGGCTATAAACACAAGTAGTATCAATGCAAGAATTGCCAGCAATTTGCCCAAACTCAGTATTAGAAGAGTTATATGGAAAATAAGACCTGACCCCATGCCTGCTCATCCTTATCTTTCATTTAGTGTTTTCAGCCTATTGGCTAGTCATTTAGCCTATTTATCTAGCGGATGCTGTGACCACAGAAAACTAGATTGACACCACCCACTTCCTTTGTTAAGAGGAGACTGCTGAACAAGCTTCAGATCTCAGTAACATACAAGGCTTGTCTACACAGGACAAATAAAATTATGCCCACATTCTCTACTCTCCTGTGTGGAGAAACAGCTTGGGAACCAAAATTTCACTGCCTGAGTGATGTGACAAGGAAAAGAGTAATTTTTATCCTGCTTTACAGTGTTGATGCAGAAGGTCATATTAGTACAACTATAGAAACATAATTATCTTACCACCGTCTGGCAGCTCTGGTGTCTTTGTAGAGAGACACCCAGGTATTACCAATTCAGGCATGATTTCCATCAAAATTTTAAACAAAACAAAACAAAACAAGAGTTCTACATGCCACAGTTAACACAGCCATCCTGGCTCTACTAATATTTTTCCAGTTTCACAAATTCTATCTTCCTAGATGTTAACAGCAGGTGATAACAGTGTAAAAGACTTCTGTTTTCAACCACCATGGTATACTGTGAAATTTTCCATCCAGCATTGTTTGGAAAAGAGTCTTTGCTTATATGACACTATAGCATCTACGGACATACAAATGACAACTGAAAAGAGGTATTTTCAACATTAATTGGATTTACAAGAAAAATGGTATAAAACAGTATAAAGGAATGACAGCTGATTCACAAGTTTTCAAATGGTATGTCAAAAGGGAGGAAAAAATTTCTAGATCCGCCTACATTTTAAAGCTAAAATTTCATATGCAGAAAAAGAAACTAAACCAAAAACCCAACAAAATACCAGAGGAGTGGATTTCTATGATGTATGATTGGGATGGTCAGGGGGAGATAGAATCAGCAAGACAGCTGATTTTTCTGTTTTCTCTGTGTGTTTTATAGATTTATTCAGCATCATCTGCTATTTCTCTTGTTTGTTTATCCACAGAGGGAAATTTGCTCCAGAATAATCTTGCGAACCACCCTTAACCAGATTGCTTACAAACTGCAGAATTTCTTCTAAGCTACTAATGAATCATGTGTGAGTGCAGACAGTTTCACTTGGAGTGGAAAAAAGTTAAAAAACCAACAGGTAAGAAAATTTAACAAGGTTTGAGAGCTGAGAAATAAATATGAAAGAGGAAAAATCCACTGGGAATGCAAGATGAGCTAGAAAATAGGGGCCAGGAGAGGACCCTTAATGAAGGTATGCAAGAATCTTGTTAAATGCACAGTGATCACAGGAAGCAGAAGATTCTACATGACACAATAACAGCAAGAAGGAATAAACACTTCTAATACCACATCACACTGAGGTCATTGGCTGGGACACAGAAAAATCTCTATCTAGCAGAGCTGTGCAAGTCCTCATTTTTATCCATGTGGTGGTGAAGGAAATAAATAAATAAATAAATAAATAAATAAAAGTCTGAGGATAACTGAAACAGTTTCCTTTACAATGAAATGAAAACTCAGCTGCAAAATCCATTTTGAGTCAATTAAAAAAAAATTACATTCTATTCCATTTCATTTTGGCATTCTTTTTACTGAATGGGTGGAGGGGAGATATTTCTCAACTAAAAAATGCTTTAACAAGCCGAAGTTGTCATTTATAAGCTTCATTTCAATATTAAAAAATAGGTGAAAAATGTTTCTTTCCTTTTTTTTTTCAGCAAGAATTATTCTTTACATTGGGTCTGACTTTATGAACTTTTCAGCACTTTCCAAATTTCATTTCAACAACATATTCTCTGTTCAAAACTGCCTACCTGTAGTCAAAAGTTCCAAAAGGAGGGGAAGAAAAACACGGTGGAAGTTTTGACTCAGTGCTGAGGACCCTAGTGCTCTAATAGCCTCTACCAGGCCAGTCCAGCAATACAGCTAAAATTGGAAAGCAATGAAAAAGTACCAGCAGCAGACAATATCAATGCACTGCAGCAGCTCACATTCCTGGCTGAAGTGAGAGAACAATTCACTTAGATAACGAGCTTTTTCTCCCCATAAATATTCCTTAAGCAGCATCAAGTTTTCTAAATATGTGTTACTTGAAATTCTTTCCCAGCTAATTACCACAGCTGGTTTTGTTTCCAGATTGCCCAGGACCATTGAAATCAAGATCTGTCTTATTTCTGCTAAAATCTCTCTTCAAGCTTGTTGGTTATTTTGATGGGCTCTACAGGCCTCATATTTAATCAAAAAATGTACTGCCTAGATCAAATGCAAAGCTAGATTTCCATGTATTTGGGTAAAAATTTCTTAATTTAACAGATACTGCTGACCCAAAATCTTCATTTATTAGACTACCAAAAGAAACCAACCTGAAATGGTCATGAATATGGCCTGAGAGATTTCAAGGCAAATATCTTGGAACATAGCTGCATCTACACCGCCAAACTAGTGCACTTGATACCACACCTCCAGCAACACCTCAGTCCCTTGGTTATGCCTACTTCTCAACTCGGTGTTTGAATACAATGAGAGGGTGCAAAACTCCCCACATCTTTCAGAAAGAAACCTTGCTATGTGAGTAGAAGGGAGTTTCAGTGATTGTGCAGAGACTGCCCAATCCATACAACTGGAGAACACAGACTAAAAAGTGCTTCTTGGAACAGAATTTCCCCTCCATGTAGACATAATCAGTAAAGCCCACTCGTGGGGACTGGAATACAAAAAAGTGCCTATATAACATGTAGAAGCAGTTAATTTCGTTACATTATTTAAATCAATTATGTGAGCATCTGCATTTTTAAGCACTGAGTAACGGAAAATACAGATAACCAGATTCTTTCTTGAACAGACCATATGCATGCACAGCTTAATAATGACCTAACCACCTACAAAGAATGTGCCAACACCTTCTAAAAAAGTGGGACTGATCATAATAGATAGACTGAATCCTGAAAGAATGTCTTTAAATCACAGTTCCATGTATTTCAAGAATCCATTCCAGTCTGAATAGGCCTTGGTCAAATTCATAGTAAAATTTGATTCAGGGCATCAAGAGGAAAGACTCACTTTTTAGATTAAGGTTCACAGGAAACTATTTGCATGGTTACCCTAAGTTTACGCGGTCTACAAATTAATGCATAGGTCTATAGTAGTTTTCACACTGCTCTGAAGTGTACAGAAAGATTCACTAGTGAATCCACACAATGCTAACCTTGCTGGTCTGAACAGGGACACAGCCTGAACTAAGAAACTATGAGACTGTTAGTCATACTGTTTTATCAATGCTACTATATTTTTTGCTGTCATTAAGTGCCAAAGGAGGAGAACAGGAAGACTTACTTCCTAGATGAATACCTATAGTAAATACAACTCAGAGAAATCTCAGGAACTCAGTGCAATGACTTGCATCCTCTCAGTGCTACTGTTCCTCAGTCTCCAAAATTATACTGTCCAAACTCAATATTCATCCTACACTTATCAACTGCCTGAGCGTCCTCAGAGGAGTTATGTTGATAAAAAAAGAAAAGGATGCAACAATTCTAAACACTAACACGCCTAAGTGTGTGCTATCCATTTGTTAAAGTGCGCTTGTCGCATTTTTAATATATTGTTAATACACTGCAAAAGTACAATGCAAAAATACAATACAATGCAAAAATTCTAACAGTTGTAAAAACAGTATGCCCAAAATAATTCTGTGAAGCAAGGGGAGGTCTGTAGTGTAATTTTCAAATGCACAAAGTTACAGAAAACCTTTAGCAAAATGAGCACTACAATTTGGCAAGCAGATACAGCTCTACCAGTGTAAATACAAAAGAAGCAATCCCATGATAAAATCAGGGTATTATTGTCCCTAGTACCGATAGTGTGTGGTGGGTTTTTTTTTTTTTGTTTAAGGGGGGTTGTTTTGTTTTGGGTGTTTTTTTACCCTGAAGAGGCTATTGATTTAAATTAATTATTTTATCTCCACCATAAATGGGCCAGCCTAGAACTAGAATGGCAAATGAAATAACAGTATCCTATAACTATGAATATCTAAAAGAATAATGTTAATTTATTGTTTTAGTTAACATTCAAGTGCACAGAGGAAGACCTGTCCTGTGGTTGTGGGCAGGGAGAAGAGGATTGATAGGGAGGAAGCAAACTTCAGCATGTTGGCTAAGCTCATTACCGCAAGCAAAAGTGTTTATGTAGAGCTCCCATCAAGTAGGGAATTTGCAGAGCCACAAATATCTCAAAATCAAAGACTGCTATTTAATCAAGTAAAACTCAACTTTAAAAACCAATCAGGAAGAATTTTAAATATAAATTAGAACTAATTAATCAACTGAGGATTTTTTTCATTTTGAAAAGGTCTTTAAAAAGTTCAAGCTTTTAGAAATCAAAGCTGTTCCTTTTCAGAACCTTCCAGGATTTTCAGACTTCTGAATGCCATATAGTTTGCCTTTATACACAACAAGCCAGATACTGATATTAGTTACATATATGCACAGAAACCTGAATTTTGCTTAAAAAACGTTTAATATGGATGACTATTCCTGATATAGGACAATCCCATTTCTATGAAAATAATTTACAGCGGGTCAGCATTATCCCATACTAGCACTTGAATTTCCAGTTTTGTTACTGAGTTTACACAGGTGGAAATGGGGGACTGATAAGGCACTAAATGAATTTGATTTCTTAGCTACTCTAGACATGCTTTCCAGCTCCCACTGAAGGCACCAGTCAGTAGGTTCTGTCACATTCTAAAAATGTTTAACCTGTAAAGCAGAAAAGACGGAAGGTTTGGAACAGGACAGGAGATGATTTTCCTGCCACACCAAAATTTGTAAGATCTTAAATCTGCACTGGAATGAACTCAAAATTTTTGGCCAACTCATTCCTCTGATCCAGAGGCTACTAAAGGTTTGTTTGCCCTCTGACTGCTTGCTGGAGAACACGAAACTGAGTTTTCCAGATGAGTGTCGTCCTCATGTAATTACTAGCTGCTCTGAAGAATGTCTAGTTTCAGTGAATCAACATTTCCCAGTGAAATAGAGCTTTACCAGAACATTCCTTATCATCTCCAGCTTAGATTGCTTACTTGTCCTGCTTGATTTTCCTCAATTGTCTTTAAAAAAAACTCAAACAAAAAAAAACCAACACCCCGCCCCCACTCCCAAACGACCACCACCACTAAGGTGGCGCATGCGTTCTGGAAAGTGGATACAATGCTATCTACCGAAAGGATTAGTAGGTGAGGTTTCCTAGCTAGAACTCCTCCTTCTTCAGGTAGCCACAAAAGGCAAAAGATGCCAGTCAGCAAAGATCAATATAGCAATCAGAGTATACAATCTACACAAAGGCCTTGGCTAGGAAGGAGGTAAGAGAATCAGGCACTGTAGCCAGCATATGAAAAGTCATCAAATAAATGCATGATTACATTAGACATTTTAAATAATTGCAAATATTAAAACCATGAAACATCAATTCAATAGGAATTAGGAATTTCCCTAGAACTTTGCACCAAAACTAGTCACACGTGAGCCTCTTTTTAATATGTAGTCTATCAATCTTCCAAGCATTCAAGCAGATATGTTAGTGGCCATCTCTAAACGATTTATTAGTCAGTTCTGCAGTTTTCTGAGAGTACCACAGCATTATTTAATCTTGTGCAGTAAACGCTGGGAAAAAAGTGATTTGTAAACAAGAGACAAAAGGCAAAAGAGACATCCCTATAGCACACTCATACCTCTTCTTTCTTTTGATAATTTTTGTAATCATGAAATTGTCTTGTGTATTGGACTAGATGACCTTCAAAAGTCCCTTCCAACCAAAACCATTCTATGATTCTATTGGGAGGTTCAGGACATTTACAGGATAATAAAGAGCTTATCATTTATTATTGAAAATGTGTGTTTGTTTTACACACAGGATGATAGACAAATATATATCATCCACTGAGGAATATAGGTCCTTATTACCGCGGTGACAGATGTATTCACCATAAAGCATTTGCAATACTACTTATGTATTAAGTATAATAATTCTAACAGAAATATAATAAATAGCCTTATCACCTAAACTAACAAGTATCCTTATCATCCAGACCCTAATTCTCCACATTTCTATTCCCTATGGCTACCTCATCTATTATAATGTAGTTAGTCACATCTTTATTTTACTTAAAGGCTTATTGCACTGTAACTTCCCTACTAAACAGCCTCTAAATCTAGCCCCTAAATCACCTCAAGGCTGACTTGTAGGACACTGATCTGACAGTGTGCTGCAATCTAATTGTGTTTTTGAGCTGAGTTTCAGTCTGAGAAGAGGTGACACGATGCATAGGAAAAATGAGAGGAATCACACAATAAAGACATTGGGCTGGAAGACAGTGTGACTTAAGAGTATCTGCTACAGATTTATTTTTCTATCTCAGGCAAATGCTTTGATGTCTCTGCTCTCCCTTCATCCCTTCAGTTCAACAGAGTTCTCTGACTGTCTGTTATGGGGATGTAAAGGCAAGCTCTTTGGGGAACAGAGGCATCTCACTGTGTTCATCCGAGACTTGGTACACTGAGATTCTAACCTCAGTAAGGCACTCCAGGAACAGGTGACATACAAACTAAACCACAAAAATACTTACTGACCTGAACTACAGTTAGTTATCTCAGATAGCAATGAACACATTTTATACCCACAGGAAATAACTCAAAGAAGTTTTTATTACAGTTAATTCTTTGTGTCAGACTGTTATAGCAGTGCCTTACACTTTCTACATATCACACAGTATTAAGCTTATACAGATGTTTTGAGTTTTTCTTTTCTTTTATAACCACACAAATTTTTCAGTTGCCCAGCAGCAGAAGTGAATAGCAGGTACATGGCAGCCAACTCACTTCTCGGGGATGTGTTTTAGTTACCAGCATAGCACCAGCAGCTGCCTAAAGCTGCCTTTGTTGCTCATGTAGCGATTTATTTCATTAAGCTTTCCCATTCTTAAGACTGAGTTTGGATCCAATCCATGTTAGTTGACACTGGGGTGGTATACAGAATTAAAGTTTGTAAATCTCACAAGAACAGCCTTGTAAACAAAACTTCTACTACAAAGACATCTTTACATTGTAGATAAAGCCAAAAATCTGGACTATACTGACTGCAGGAACTAAAGAGACTGCCTTCCGACTGGCCTTTGCATAGAGTGCCACGAGGATAGATACCTATAAGCTGCTTTGTACATTGCGAAGAATGAGCCAATCTTGAAACTATATAGATTAGCACTAGCTGAGGACAAACCACCTGTGTGAGAATAGGGGATTATATCTATTCTACTTCAGCTGAAGAAATATGAAATTGAAGCATCACTAAGAGTGAGCACTATAAACGGATACCAACTCTCATGTTTCTGTATTCGAGTTGAGGGACCAAGAAGATACCTTGTATGCTCTTGCTGAAGAAAAGGTGCAAGTAATATTCCAAATACATAAACTAAGATCCAACAAAAGCAATATCTATAGCTCTTTCTGTACACACATAAAGAGACTAGGACACGGGCAACCACACAAACATTTTTGTAAAACGTACCTTCATAAAACCTCAACAGTTATAAATAAGATACAAGCAGTGTGTCATGCACCTGAAAGAATAGTATTTTAGCCCTGACACATGTGCATCAACAATGATCACACTAAACACAACAATTTATATTTTGGCTCCCATTTGATGTTCTTCTGTATGGCATTGTTCAGTGATTGTTTTTTTTAGGTGGGGGATAAGACAATTGGTAAGGAAGGGCAGGTTCTGTGAAAGGAGAAATGAAATATGAAGAGGTCATATAGGAACAAATGACAAACTATTGCATTTCTAAAGCCTTTTTTTAATTGGGTCAGTGTATTTATTTTTGATAATGGGCTAAAAGTGCCTGGTAACCTCAATGGAAAAAATAAACCCATATGTGTTACCTTTAGCCAATCAATGCATTTCTCCTATAGAAATGCCTCAATGTTAATCTGTGCCTTTTGGCTTCACCTTTAATTTTTCAGCAAATTTCACTGCATTGCCGCTGCAAATATCACAGCTGGCCTTCCACTCTCTGCCCCCACCTTTCATACATTAGGTTGACAGATCAGGTGATTTCTCTGCCCAAAAACTCTGACATCTGCATGTGCCCTGAGCTGTCCTTCAGTGAAGCACACTTTTGACTTGCATGGGCTGTGAAACAGGGCTTAGATCCAGTCTAAGTAAATATTCATATAAAAGTGGATCTCTGCTGTTAAGGTGCAGCTGGGAAGCAATGAAATAATGAAGATATAATTCTGATTTAAGTTTACTATTTGATACTTTCCCCAGCTACCAAACAGAAGTTTGGGAAAACCACTGAGAGGCACAAAAGTCTCCTTTTTTAACAAATCCAAGGTGTCCTTAAATGCTCAGTGCACAGGAGAGTGAAAAAAAAAATCGCAGTAGCTGTTTTAAAACCTCACACAGAGGAGGCGGATAGCAAGAACTCTGCATGCATCTCATGAATGTTCTACTTTCCCCCTTTGAATACAGAGATCAGTCTTGGACAGAGTGTTAAAGCCTCGCCATGAAGGGCTATTCTTTGTTATTACTTTAGGCTAAAACAAAAGACACTTCAGGAGATACAATCATTGCTGCCTAGTTCCTTTTCCTGGGCGCCCACAATGGGCCCCAGTTCTCTTTTTTTTTTTTTTTTCTTCCACACATCTTTCTCTTATTTTTTTCTTCTGTCCTTTTACTCTTTCTTTCTGCCTCATTGAATCCATTAAGGCCTTTATATAGCCTGCTATTGAGAAATAAATTTTCTTTGGGACTAGTGACTGAGTCTTAACTGCTGGCAAGCAAGGCTTAACTCCTGATGGGAGAGCAGAGAAAATGATGGGTAAGAGGTATGAAAAGTCCACCTCTGAATTTGGGGTCTTCGAGCACACCGGATACCTTGCAGTGTATTGCTGGTAAGCAGCTCAAGGAAAAGGAACATCCTAATCCTAGCAGTTTTTCCAACTCTCTCATGGCTTAGTCTTGATACGCTAAGTTATCTTTCTGCTAATATTTTCAACCAGATCAATATACTCTTTTCAATTCTTTTTCTTGGTTATATACTGGTCGGTATGCAGGTCCTTTTTGCAAAATTGTAAATTAGAAGGCACTCTAATCAACAGAGATGCGCTGCTATGAAAGAGATGTAAGAAATTCAAGGCTTGGAATGAAAGGGAAAAGCCTTCAAATCTTGAAGTCCTGAGTAGCTGCTACATAAAATCGAAAACATCTCAACTATCTGAGAACCATATAAATAATTCACAAAATATAAAGAAATATGAGGTGGGGGGGGAGGAGGGGCAGGCAAGAAGGGTGAAAAATAATTTACTATTAGTGTGCCCTCTATTGTCTCCAGCCTGGATAATGAAGTTATCTGGGGAATGAACAGTGAAATATCCATAAATCCCAGTACTGCAAATCCAGGTGGAGGAGGGAGCATGACTATAAAAAGACAGATAAGCGGGGAATGTGTAGAGTTCAATAGTGAGAGATGATATTACACTCAGCCAGCCGGAGCCTGACAGCTTACATTTTGCATTTTAAACTGTTCACACAAATTCTGGGGTTTTCCTCAACAGAAAAATGAAAAATAAAAGTACAGTTGCAGCCTCTTTTTTTTATTTTCTAGTAATGCATAGCGAGGAGTTTGATTTGTTGGAATAAACTCTCAATAGCTCAGATGTCTATTTTGTATTGAACTATCCAGGCCTACCAGAACTGCAACCGGGGACAGAAGGTCTTCAGAAGCACTACAGAGTGAAAAAAACAGGGCTTTAGACCTTTTGTTAAAGTTTGCTAAAATGAGGATGCTAATTAAGCATATTTTAGTACCTTCCATTGGCCATCTTATTTATTCATTATAAATGGTCTTACAGTTTTCAGTGATTCACAGTTTAACAATAATGACAAAACTACTTACCAAATCATTTTTCTATTATTGTTAATAGGTCTATGTCAAGATGCCTCCGTCAAACAGGCTTTACCTTACTGTTTTCTCTTATCTCAGGTCTTTTAACACAGAATAAATACAGACTTCCATAAAATTTCTTGAAAATTTACACTTAAATGGCCCTTCACTGTGTTCAGCTCAGCAAATCAAACTGATCAGTGGAACTAATTAAGACGTAAGAGTGCAGCATTGGGAAGGACAACAGCCATGCAGTTACAAAATTAATTTCACAAAGTCCAGCTTAAGACCCTCATATTGATCACAGCTATAAAATGCACGTAGCAGCCTTTACAAGACTCTTGTTTAAGTTTTACGTGTAAAGCTTAAATAAAACACTCAAACCAGGAAAAATCTGGGAGTCCGTATGGAATCTAACCATGTTTGACAAACAAAACATTTAGAGTGAGACAGGCTCCCATCAGAACCATTAAGCAGAAAAGAACTACGGAGAACATTACAGGTTAAGACACTATGCATATACACAAGAACAAATTCAACGTAAAATAACAAATTATGCCATCTTACACTTATTCAACCCAATATCCTGCTTACTTGTGGTAGGTAAAACAGCACTGCTGCTCCTTTAAGAAATGAAAGTTCTGTGCTTTGCTAAGGTCTTTATAACTTTTCCAATGATGTCATGGCAGAAAGCGAAATACTTGAATGAATAATGAAAGTGACAAGTAAAAAAAAAAATCAGTGTGCCTCATACTTTTATGTTTATATATGATAACTACATCACCAAGAAAGCTTGCGAGGTCATCTCTAATAGTTCACAATGATAAATGCAAATTATTTTCCTAACCAAACCGTATCCTTGTTAGAGATGCAATGGATAATATGAGGCTGTCCAATGTTAAATTAGGAGAAAAGTCATAAATGTTTCATGAGGAGATACTGTAATCATTAATCTATTATTTTAGCTTTTGACTTGCAGGACTATTTAATCAAGCACCTTAGACAACTCATGTTTATGTAGAGAGAGTAGCTATATCAGTGCTTTTTCTTATGTAGCACTTAAACAGATGTAAGCACAGCAATACCTTTCAGCTATGCTTTCTGTGCTATGGTTAAGAGAGTACCTACAGAAAAGGGGTAGCAAGTGATAAACAGAACCATATTAATGTTTTCTAGCGTATTTTCAAGTCAAAGCTTGATGAGACAGTGTGCAAGACATTTTCAAAGTTGATTATGATCTGAAAAACCAAGCAAATTTGTTTTAGAGCAACATCCACAGCTTATTACAGGAGACACAGCCTCTTAGCTCTGAGTCTGCTCCTCTAGATTGTTTTGTAGACACTTGATACCTGTGAAAGAGTTGATGCTTTCTGCATGTTCTTGTGTCAAATCAGGACAAGACTCCTGACCTTAACTTTCAGCACCACTCTCTATTTTTATTAGGCTCTCCTTCTGTTGTAGTTTTGAAGTATATCAAGTGGAGAGACAGCATAAAGTTAACACACTCTAAGATCAGGATGATGCTGAACTTCAGGGAACTCAACACAGAGTAGGAAAGGATCAAAAGATTCAGAAGTCAGAATCAGATCAAATAATATTCAGTGATTACTGAAGCCTATCTCTGCAATACATAAATTAGTTCCAGAAAAATTTGAAGAACGGACTTTTATGAGATTTGTCCCTCTTCCAGATGATCCTGAAACAATGTGAGAAGGATTTCTTACCACATATTGGCAAGCGGCTAATGGTGAAGTACAAAAAGGTGTGGAAAGAACTATTTGGGTTTGGCTCTAGCAAAAGAATAGAACTATAGTCTTTATGATACTGGTGGAGAACTCATTCAAAAAGACCCCAAAAATATACAAGTCTTGGTCTTACTGGTCATACAAGCAGTGTGATATTCTAATACTAAATAACACGAAAATCTTGAAGGTACACAACAATATTCTTTTAACCCTTCATATCAGAAAATGCTGACTTTGTCATAAAATGACAAAACCTGACCTACAGTTTTACAACAGACACTAATTTTTTTTTGGTTGCTTACTAAATGTTTCCCAGATCAAAAGCAATTTTCCTCCAGCTATCCAGATTTTTTTCAAATTAGCGTTACCCAGACAAATTATATCAGAAATAATTACACTTCTTGGTGTTACGCAAATTTCTTTACAGAAAGGTTTCAGAGAACAAATTGGAATGCACTGTAAATCTGAATGCAGTTCACTATTTTGTAAGGAACATAAGCTTTTTCTTTGTTGTTGTCTGCTTTTTGTAACCAAACCATATTTAATAATGTATTCTATTGACATAGAATACATGGCAAAGCAAATAAAATTGTTTGGCAATATTATATGTTACGAATATTCTGGAAGATGGAAGCTGTCTTTTTGGCAATGTTTGTCTATAATATCCTTTGGCAGTCCTGTTGAAGTCTTCAGCAGACTTTGCATTATTTGTCCATTAGGTCCAACTCTTTGCAATATGACTGAAAGGGTCTTAGCTTGATTTTCCAAGAAATGTAACATATGGACAAGGGCAGTTTATGGCATTTATTACACATGAAATACTCCCTGCCTAAACCAGTCTTTGGATCCAAATCTATTAGTCATCGTTATATTAGTTTCCCTTTTACAAGGAGTTTTGCTCTTCTCTTTGTGGCTTGCTTTCAAACATAAGGTATCACACTTAAAAATGCAAAGCTGGGGGTGTGGTAAAATGTTCTAATATCCGTACTTGAAAATGATAGCAAGACTGCAGGTTGCTTTTTAACACTTTTGATTCAACCCTTCCTCATCTACAGTAGTGCTATTTTATACAGCACAGAGAACAGAAGAACACCATGCAATGATATTATAGAGACGAGCAAGTTTGATCAGTTGTTCCACGGCTGTGTGACATGACTGTAGGCCAGTGATACAGACTAGAACAGAAAGAGTCAAGGAAAAAAAAAAAACACAAAACAGCTATTAAATTAGCTTATTAATATAGAAGAATTTTCAAGTCATTCTGTGTGCATGAATAATTGCAAGCACTCAAACCTATGCTACATAGTAACACAGATGATACAAAAATGTGTTTTAATCAGGAATGGATGACAGAAATATAACAAGCTAAGCAAAAAAATGTATAATTCAGTAACAAAATTAAATATTGGAATGAACCTACATGTAGGAAAAAAGTAATTAATAAATGACTCGTATCATGAAGACAATTAAGCATTGGAATAGGTTGCCCCAAGATACACGAAATCTCTGTCCTTGGAGGTTTGTAAGATGCAGCCAGTCAAAGCATTAAGAAAACTGTTCTGAGTTCAGTGTTGATCCTTTTTTGACCAAGAGGCTGGACAAGAGATCCCTTCCAACCTGTAAAATTTTGTGATTCTATAAATCCACGTACCTGACAGGGTTCCAAACTAAACAATATCAGCACCAGACAGGGATGCATTGATGCATTCGAAAAATAAGCAAGATGCTTGAACAGAAAAGGAATGGACTGATGAATAAGACAAGAGACTACCTTAATGCCTTTGTATAACTCTTTAAGTCTACCAGCCTCCTCACTTCAAAAGGAGTTGTGCAGAAGTCGCTACAAGCGAGGAGTTACTATGAGTTATGATCATTATCTGAAAAAACTCCCATACTCTCACTAAAAAAAAAAAAAGAAAAAGAAAAAAAGGAAAATATTAGTATTACTTCCTTCAGCAAGCAATTTAGGAAAAATAGATTAGGAACTTCTGGTGTCTCTTTCTCAAAGTTTAAAGCACAAATTTAGTCAAATTAATAAATGGATAGTCAAGATCCAAAAAAGAACTGGTTGCCTGCTACCTGGAGATTTCATGATGTTATATGAAGATCAAAAATTAGCAAGACTCAGCAACTATGTAGGTATATACAGTATAGAAATACTCAGAATTGTCATAATTAGCAATCAAAAATATTTTGGAAAAATAAGATACTAAACCAAGCCCTAATGATCAGAGTCTAGAATGACACTTTAAACGTTTAGAAAATTAACTTTCTTCAATCTTCTACATAGTTCTTACTCATCTTTGGAAGCATTTGACGCTAGCTACTGAAAATACTTCTGCATAAGATGGATATAAGGTATTATCAAGCTCAGCAAGTTACAATATACACATAGCATTATATTATCATATTTTTCTCCTTTTAAATTTCTCATTCAAAGACCCTGCATTTAGTACATACACAACATTTTAAATGTGAAAGCTAGCATACAAGTAACTTCAGATCTAAGATTGAATAATTAATGGCAGGAACCTCAGAAAAGGCACAAATATGTTTCTCCTGAAAGCCACCAGAACCACCTGAAATTATTTTGATATTACACATCTGTTGGAATGGAAAACTAAAATGTTTTGTGAAAAAGCGATCACTTTAAAGAACAATAATGGGAAAGTTTGGAATATATCATTAACAGTGTCACAAGCACTTTATTTGGAGTTCAACTTTATGTTAGATTTAATGTATTTAATATTCATAATCCGAGTAGATTCTGTGGTAGTGCTAGTTGGAGAATGATGGTTTTATTTTATGATAGCTTTTAAGGCTTGGATTTTTTTTCCACCATGCATTAGGATGCAGAGTAAAAAGAGGAAAAGAGTAAACCAACCTCCTGAATATTTCACAGAACGCAGCTGTATGAAGATCATAAGTCTCTCTCTCCCCCCTTCTCCATTTTGCCTCTTTCTGTTTCCCCTGTCCTCTTTCTCTCTAGGTATTCTGTCCCACAGACACCTTCCTTTGAAAATGTTTCCAAAGGTGATAAAATTTTTTAAAGTTTTCTGCTTTGAATAAATGTGTTATTTCATTGAAATTATGCAATCCAATTAAAGTATATAGCAAATTTAACAGGCTAGCCTAAAAACACTTTTAATATTAAGATAAAAAACTAGAAGTCAATTTTAAATGTGTCCTGGAAATGAGCATGTAATAAATTCAATCTAGTGTGAAGGACTATGATTGGATGAGCTTAAATATGAACTTTGGAAATGCCAATATATCAGAAAAGGAAACTGCAGCCTAGAAGACTGCTCTGTCATCTGTATTTCAGAGCATTTCATTCCTTTGTAGCATCCACAACACCTGACTGCTAAGTCTTTGCTTAGCTGGTCTGGGAAGGCAGTGAGGTGGCACAGATTTCCAGTGACTTTGGCTATAATAAGTGGCAAGCGTAAGAATATTAAAATTCTTAACTACACCTAAAAAGTGAACTTCTGTCCAGGAAAAAAACATATCACTGGAAACCAATTGCAATGTCACACATCCATCTAGTAAAAAGCTTTCCTTGCTAATTACAGGAACAGAACTGGGAAAAGAAATTATCAATATTGGCTATGAAAACTCCTCACTGCACGTTTCTTGAGAAGCAATGGAACCTCTGCATAAGGGACTGCTGAATACCACAGTGTCTCCTGAGGAACACAGGAACTTACCAGTCTGCTTCTTCATGATTTTGGAAACAGAACTGCTGCTCGTGACAAACTGATCTAAATAGTGTAAACATATGATGCGCCTACTTCTTACAGGACCCTGATCTAATTTTTTTAAGCATGAGACCTATGAAACTGAATATTGGGTATTAATTCCATTTTCTTTGCACTTCTGTTGCAAGACCCCTAGTTATTTCTGCTTAGTTGAAAAGCTTATCATCCCGTTTCAAATGGGCAAGACATGTCTCTTTCTCAGGCTGTTTCACCTAACCTCAGCAGAGAGGTGGTTATCAAAATCACACTGACATAAAATCAAATACAATTTATTCCACCTCCCAGTAAGCTGAGGTTTTAGCTTAGCTATCAGACGTGGGGGAAGGAAAATAAAGGTCAGACAGGTCAGTTTCACTTTAATTACTTCCAAACTGTAAGATCTATTTCTGGGGAAATGGCAGAAGCTGAAGGAATGTTGTGTGATATGTATATGAAGAACAATAAAAATCTGAATGTAAACCAGAGAAATGTAAAATATATCCTTTCCAAAATCACTGGAGGCTCTTCCTATCAGCAAATGATTTCTACCAATGCTATTTTTCTTAAGTAGAGTGCAGTTTTGCACAACCTTGCATGCATGCACGCGTGTGCATTCACAGTACATGTTTTTTCCTCCACCCTTGGGTCAGATTATACTACGGTAGAATAGATCTCCATCTTCAGACATTCTTTCTGATAGAAAAAAGAAAATTAGTTTTGCTCAGTTTCATTTCTTCACTGCCAGCTGCAGCTCCTCAGACAACTCTAAACCACTTTTGTACCTCCCTGGAGTGCATGCTTCAAAGACATATGGACATTTATCTTGTCACTCCCTTATATCACCTTTGCTTCTCTATATTTTTCTCTTTAGGATTTTTCCCCTCTTTCCTCTAAACTATTCATGCTTATACGTATCCCTAGACAGTCTTTCTCCACATTTTTCCTGCAGTGACTTGATAAAAGTAGGGCTGCATAAATCTGTGTGTGCAAATACTTAGATGAAAAATGCAGTACCAGATTGACTGACACAGTTGGCAAATACAGACAGAATTCAGTATAGTTTCAGCCAAAATTTTGATAGGAAGAAGGATGTGTGTGGTTGAGAAAGCTGAAAAATTTCACTCTGACATTTTGTAAATTAAAAAAATCACTCTACATTTCAAACATTTCATTTATAAATGTGGGCTACTAAAACAGAAACAAACAAAAAAATCCAACCACACTTCCAAACGAAGTAATAAACAATTGAAAATTAAGTGCACAAAATGTTTCAATCCACCAATTTTTTTCCTTGTATTCTTTGGTTCCAACATGAGAAACCAGCACTTTTTTTAGAAACCCCCCCTCCAGAACTACGGCTCTTTTCCTGTTTAGTTGATTAATCATATATTCTACTCAGAACTACGTCTGCTACTACTCCAAAGGCAACCTCTCCCTCATCCTATGACTCGCTTAGGCTGTGAAGTAGTGTCTCTCAGCTGGGTGTCCAGTATGGAATGGCATTCACTCAAAAGAGTTACAAGAGTACTAGATATTTTTCTTTTTTCCGCTAATATATCCATCTTTATCTCTGAGTTTTTTCATTATTTCTGCTTTTGGTGTTCTATTTGCATTTGTTGTAGGTTGCTTATATTTCTAAATTCACGCTGCTTATGCGTGTAATTTACTCGTGTCACTAAGAGTTTCAACTCCTGTCAGTTTGGGACAAAATTCAAATTTTGGATACCTCATGCACAGAAATCAACACAATCCAGTATTGATTTCAGGGTTCAAGGATTGGCCAGTAGTGTAGTCTGCTAAATTAACAAAACCAAACCAAAACAAAACCAACCAGCCTCATCTAACAGAATTAGGGAAAAGGCAAATCATGAAAACCAAAAGGAACAAAACAATGCAAAATATGACTGATTCTTAATTACCTAGTATTACAATTTATATACCCCCAAGTATAGTTACTTGCAGCAATGCAAGATGCATGTGAAATTCTACGGTTCTGATTTAAATAAATATAAATGACAACACAGGTTTGGAGCACAAGAGAGTCATACTACAGCTGATGCACAGAATTTTAACCTCACCTTTCCAGTAGACTTTGTTCCTTTCCAAATGCAAAAATAGCAGATAGTCCAAGCAGCAAGGAGGCACAGTGCAAGTTCCCAGCGAAGATTCCCAATATGTTCAATTCCATCAGATATAGCTAGCACCCTTCGTCTTCCAAGAAAAGAAAAAACAGAAAAAAAGAAAAAAAATATAATAATATTGAAGCAAAACAGCACTACATATAAAACACTGAGCTAAAACCAAATCAGCTTCAACCAAGGAGACTCCTAGTTACTGACTACTGAAAACATACCATGCTAAGATAGAAGAGACAGAAGCAAAAATAGAATACTCTCAGTGGATTTTACATCTGGTTAAAAATGAACAAATGTTTAATTTTTCCAGGTCAGTGACAAAATAAAAAAGATTTAAAAATAGCTTTTGTATAAAGTAAAAGTCAAAGAAAAAAAAAATTCTTTTAATTAATAACTGACTTATATAAGCCCAAAATAAAACACTTCAATAATAAATGTTTTTTTTTTCAATTTTACTGTTTTTTTCAGAAAAAAAATTTCTAACCTTTATTTTTACCTGGTAACATTTATTTTCATAAATTTCCTTTTGTAATTGAAACTATACTTTTAAAACATATATTTTCAAAACTGTCAAACATCACGACATTTCCCAGATGGATTTTATTTAGGAAACGCTAACATTAAAATGTTAATATTTTAAAAACAAACAAACTTTTTTTGTGAAAAGTGTTCAGCAAAAATATGTATTGCATTTACTATTTGAAAATAGTGTATTTTAAATACTAGCCACTCAGTTCTAAAAACATAAGTCCTCATATATTTTAGGAACAACCCTCACAGCTCACAGTCCGGGATCAAAGTATTTACTAACTTAGTAAACAAGATAAAAGGAGAGTGTGAAGAGTTTTGTTTTTTTTTTAAAACAAGAATTTGGGAACAGAAAAATCAAGTGAATTGCTAATATTCATACAGGAAACCTGCAGAACCAGGCTTCAATGCTAGTTTCCAGAAATCTGGGCTAGCATTTTATTCACAAGAATGATTTTTTTATATAAGAATGATGCTCTTATCTGGGAGAGGCACAGTCCTTTTATGTCCTTTTATTTTTGCTTTAAATAAAGACTCACATTAAACAAAATGTAAATTATTTACCAGCCCATAAATAAAACGTGGGTACTCCCATTTTGTATGGATGAAGAGGTTAAAAGCAAGAGCAAAAATTTATTCCTATAACATTCAATCATTTAATGAATTCTTTTGAGATTTTTCAATTGCTCTTAAGCCTGAAAGAAACCCTATAGATAATTAGAAGATTCTTTTTTTTAGGAATCTCAATTTTCCAGAACAATAAGAGTATGATTTAACTGGTATATGAGGTCAGGAGTTGATACAGATTTAAATTCCATACATTCAGAGATTTGGAAACATCTCATCATTTTTAAACAACTTAAAGCAAGCAATTAGTCATTTATTAATTATAAACACAGAATAATTAATTTCAGCCATTCATGCCTTTCATCAGCTTAATCAAATCTCTATAGGGACTGGTCACAGCTCATTCCATGTGTGTTTCCATAAATATATTTGCACACCTGCATGCACACATATACACATTCACATAAAGATTTCCAACATTCAACCTTACATAAATTATCATGAGCAAAGTTTTCTCTGACATCTGTATTACATGTTATATGTACAACCTCAGGGACCCTAGACTTACGCTACCCTCCCTCCCAGAGACATTGTGAATGAAAACAAATGAACCGAATTTCACAGGTACTCTGATATAATTAAAAGTCTTATAATAATAATCACTGTATTATATATATAATTAATGTGCATATAGTTATACAGATAATGCAATTAATTACAATAAAATATATTTAGGTTAAGAGTTGGGTATTAAGGTAAAAAAAATCCAAGCTACAATTACCTATGTGAAATAATTCTTCCTTTTGCATTTGATTCAGTCATTGGCCAAGGTGATCAATTCAGGGAGTATAAAGTATGATCACATAATTCAAGGCCATGCCTAACATAAATAAATGTTGGGGCTACCTGGGGAGAAATCTGATCTGGTTCTTTCTGCTTTCACCAGCAGTAAGTTGAGGATGAAGGGAAGTTCCTTCACCTGCCTCTAATGATGCAGTAGGAGGATGGAGACATAAACAGCTGGTAATATGGTGGGAAAATGAAAAGATCTAACTATCACCAAGTCTTTCAGATGGCCATACAGATGCTGCAGAACCTATTCAGTCTTTCACACGTTTCAAGAGCTGCAGCTGCTGTTCCTGCTTCAGCCCCAGGGTGCAGCCATTTACAATGTATGTGCTAAAAGTTTACTGCTTAGCTAAGGCAGGACAAAATTTAACAGGTTAAAGAAAAATCACAAAAAGAACCCCCAAAACCCTAAAGCCTGAGGTTTGCCTTCTTATTTTCCAATGAATATAGAGGTAGAAGATCTTTCCACTTAAAAAAAAAAAAAAAAAAAAAGAAAAAAAACAGAGGTGGGAGGGAGGTTACACAAACTTTTTGCAATAGAAAGTGTTATGTGCTTAAATGTAAAATTACTGCCACCTCATCCACATTTCCTCCTCATCGAGTAACAAGCTTTATTCTGCAAAGCTTCTGCCATCATCTAGTTAGGGAGAGAAGTGATCTAGCATGGAACATCCTCAGCTAGCTAAGACCTGCAAAGAACCTAATGAACTGTCACCAAAATGCATTCAAAAATGAAGAGAGGTAGCTTTTAATGAAGGATGTATTTTAATCAAGGGGAAGCACGTATTTTATATGTACAGTCTAGAATTGAAAACAACATCATTGAGCCATAATTATACAGAAATAGATACTTAAAATTCAAGTTATTCTAAGCAATTTGACAGATGATATCATGTGGAATTTGACTTAGGATGATATCCACCCTCTTAACAAATTCTCATTCAAAAAGCAAAAGAAATCCTTGAATTCTTAGCTCACCTTGAATATTAGGGTGTTACTTGCAAGAGAACCAAGATAAAAAGTCGTATAATATGATTAAACAGGGTCTAGGTAATAAAAGGCCAATGAGTGTGTATTGACAACAGGCTACAGATAACCATATTGAAAGACATGTTAAGAGCGAATAGCCCACCACAGAAACCTGATGACAAAGCAAAGAACAGGTACTTGCAAAGAGACATATTTTGATTGCAGGTACCAAAAGTTCTCTTTTTAACCAAAAACATATTATAAATGGACTAAAAAGCCTCAAACTATAAATTACTGTCATGGAAAAGAACTAGCCAATAAATATTTTAATGTTCCTCATTTGGGCACCAGTGTTTCCATGCAGAGCCTACCAGACCATCAATCTTAACTACCAGTAAGATTTCTGCTCTGCCAGAATTAGGGAGGAACAGCTTTTACAAATTCAGCTGCTAATATCAAGAAAACGTTGTATAGTAAACACTCTAACCTTTTGCAACCCTACAAAAAGAAAGCAGCATATTATCAGCCTGTTGGCCATAGCATAATGTATCGTCAGCACATCTACACAGTTTATACCAGTAATATGGAAATCACATAGCTTTGTTGTGAGACTACACATATCCAACCTTTCTGCAATGACACATTGCACAATGACCTATAATTTCCAGTTTATAGGTGCAATTGAATTTTTTTGTTGTTTTTGAGAAATAAGTATTAACATACTGACTTAAAGATGCAGGTTGGAAAGAGATTGGTCCAAGTTCAGTTTGAACTTCACAATCAGATTAAGTGAGAGAAACTCATAAGACAAGCAGGGGCAGCCTAAAGAATTTTAATTGTTGTTTTGCTTAGAAAGGTTCTAATTTTTATTTTCAAGTGGCATACTACATTTTAAAATTAATAGTGTTGGGTTTTTTAAGACGAAAAAGAAAACTAAACCAGGAGAACATACAATAAAAAAAAATGAAACAAAATGTTTGCGTTTGGGCTACAATAATTGTGAAATGGAAACTTTTTTCATTTAGCTTTATTTCCACTGAAAAATAATAATGAACAAATTTCCTTATGTGTCAATCAAACCAATTTTTTTTTTCTGGCTCTTCGGATTGTATTTATCTACATGTGCACCTAAACATAAGTAGCATTTCTTTTCCAAAATGGGGAGGTGTGAACACGTGTAAGATGGCTGCAGTAACGCAAATCAATGTTATGGAGAAATTTTTAAGCTTATTCAGCTACTGGATGCCGTAGAGTCATGCTAACACAGCACTTTGTCTGGGCTAAGTATTGCAAGTAGTTACTTGCCTGTAACACCTATACCATGGATATAGCTGTGCTGCTTTGGTACATGAGCTAGCCAGCTCAGACAGCCTGGAACCTCTGCGCTACACTGTCCTATCACGTAGGTATGAACTTCATGACAAAACCTGCTACAGGACAAACCCCCAGCAGCAACAGGAATGGCTGCTGGAGGATTGGTAAATTTAAGAGAGGCTGGCAACTCCCTCACTTGAAGATTTGTACACGTCTATATGGATGATGAACTGCATCACACCAGTCACTAATTCCCATGAATGCCACCTGCCCAGTCTCACGGTACCTCTCAATACTCATGTCCTGCCAACAGTTACGCATAGGGCTACAATCACTCACTTCCAGACCCATGAATGTGTCAACTGAGATATCAATCTTTATTCAGCTGTCTTGTAGCGTGGTTGCAGAACTGTGTGCTGTGGGAAAAAGACATGGAAAACTTTCAATAACAATTCCACAGTGCTGCCACCACATTGAAAAATAGTGAGCATGATGGAAGTATATGACTGATACATTGGCATACTCGGGGCCAAACAGAGATTGCAGAATTACTTTAGACTCACACCATAATCCGCATCCAGCTGTCAAAGTAATCCATTTCAGCAGCCAGTCACTTGAATTACTACGCTATTCTTCCCTAACTGCATAACAACTTCATAATAAATAAATGTTATTACTCTCTCTCTCATGGTTAGAATGTTTCACACACCAAAAGACAACTTTTCTTAAGAATATAATTCTCAGTGAAGATTCAAGATGAGGATTTTTAAAAGCAACCAGTTTCTGGAAGCTGTCTACAGAAAGTCAAAGCTCAGTCTTTTCCGAATGCTCTGTGAGAAGTCTCAACTAGCAGAGACACCTGCCTTACCCATCCAAAAATCTTGGCCTGATTCTTTTATAAAGAGTGTTATAGAAAGTAAATGGCAAATTAATGGCCTCAACACAATTATCCCCGCTGCGCCCATTTAAAAAAGACACATGCTGCCAATCAACTTGAACTGTTAGCACCATAATGAGTATTTAAATATACTGAAGTGCTGTAAATTGTTTTGTATTTTCTTTGTTCAAGCAGAACAAAGGTTTAGTATTTCCCTTAGAAAGTAAGTAGCAACAAGCCATAACATATAATTAAACTATAACATACAATGTATGCAAATAATAGATCCAAGGAAGAGAAGGTCTTGCTCAGAGGCTAGCAGTGATTTCCTAAGCAGTTACAATGCAGCTCTCTCTAATGCCAAAGCCTGAAATCATCTGAAACAGCAGCAGCAGATGCAGGTTTTGAAAGGAGGAGGCATTCAGAACATGAAATTCTTCTCAAAAAGCCTCAGTTCAGTCTGACTGTAGATACTCTCATACCTGCTTTTATTATTTTATTACTCAACTTCAATAAACAAAAAGGGGGAGTGTTTTAAAAACACATGATTTTCCCCTGCATCCAAGAAGTGAGGTTGATATATTCAGGGGTCAGACGATGACCGAGTTGATACAGCTTCTTACTCCTCAGCAGTTCAGCTTCTATCTAAAAGCTGGCATGACTTGCATAAATCGCACAGACAACAAGAAAAAGAGATAGTGTAGCTTTCACTACACACTTCTTCCTCTTCTTCTCTTACCACCGCAAGTCCACTACACTACCTTGTTCTCCTCACCTCTTAATGCGGGCAACATAGAGAAAGAACAAGAGCAGTAAAATCAGCATTGAAAGTGATACTCTGTTTTGAAATAACAAGCATTTGAAAAAGAGAAGTTCTATAGTGAGATGCCCAGAAATAGCCACATCTGTGAAGGTTGTTTGCACCAATGTTTCATCACTTGTGATTGCACATATTGAAGCAGAGCAGAAGGGAATAATTTATGCACATTGCAATGGGAAGAGGTTGCGAACACCTCACGGTCATTGTAAGTGAAATTATTCTTGAACAGAGGGCCTGAGTCTCATCCTGTGGTATAAACTACATGGTCTTGTAAAATAAGATTCTGAGACAAACTACAGACTCATAGTGGTTTTATATTCCAATTATCAGGTGATATTAAAAGTAAAAATGAAAAATAGTGATTTTCGGAGCACAAGGTGCCCTAGTTAGATAACTACATAAGCCTGACAGTCTCAGGGAAGCCACTGGATATAACTGACAAAGCTAATTTATATAACTGAATTATCAAGAATCAGAAACCTAAGTTAAGGAATGAGTTCAATACATTTCTTTGTGATAAAACTAGATTAGAATGCCAGTGGCCATATGACTTAGCAAAGGTGCCACGACATGGTAGACATACTATAAAAAAGCAGACATGTCCAGTAATTGCCTCCTAGATTTTGCTTCTTGAATTCTATATGCTCTCCCAAAGGAATCAGACATGTCTGTCCTTAGCAGCACTATTAATAAAATACAGACAGAATCTGGAGAGTTCATTTTCACTTCAGCTGGTTTGGTTCATACTTGCAAGGGGGAGGGCGGGGCGGGGAGTCTTTTTCCTTATATATATAAAGACCTATTAAAGCTGAAGATCTTTAAGTAAAATCCCCCAAAATTAAATGAGAAGAAATATCTTAACAGACATTTCATTGAAATGTCTTGAAACTTTATCACTAGAATTCACTACTGCCACCGGCCTAAGGCCTGAATGTACTTACCTTCAAAAAAATACTGCAAACTCACCTACCTTGCAGGGCATTTAGGGGAAAAGATACTAGGTTCAGGAAGGTTATCTAGTGTTCTCTTAATAAATGAAAGTTTCCATAAATCATCATGCATTTAAAGAAATTTAAAAATCAACAACAATCCTGATAGAAAAAAGCCCAAGAACCTAGAGGACCACTGTAGCTGCCAGTACAACAAACTGGAGGTAGCTGTCGGTAACCATTTGAGTTACTACAGAATGCAAGATCACTGGTTAGTACAAGCCATTTTAAGCAGAGTAACTTTGAGTTTGCTGCCAACAACTTAAGACTATAAGAAACTTTGCCGTAAAAAAGATTGGTCTTGCACTGAGACCTGAAGATACAAATCATTAACTATTTTTGGATTTCATTGAAAATAGAAATCGATGAGAATTTGAAAAGATTTATCATAGGTATTGAGTTTGGGTTTTTGTTGTTGTAGTTGTTTTGGGGTTTTTTGTTTTGTTGTTTAAAAATGCGCAGCAGTTTAGTTTCTTGAACCGACCAATAGCCTGGGAAAGAAGCCAGGGGACTGGTGGCATTTGAGCATCTTGAACAGAATATTGAGGGAACTAAGCTCTATTGGTATTAGGGTTAATTTGGAATGCAAAGGTTAACTCAAACCAGAGTAAGGTTTTTAATTCAGTAGTAGCAAACTATTAATTCTACACAGGATATTTTGCTTGTAAATAGAAAATTGAATTTAAACCAGAGTGGATTTGTAATGTGTCTCACACCCAAAGACACACTATGTTTGAAGGTTTCACTACTTCTAGTCACAGCTTGACTAAATGTTACTGAAGAAAGATTTTTACTTTAACACAGAAGAAAAGTGATGAAAGTTACAATAATCTAATGAATAAAAGATAAATTTAAATGGAATAATAGGACATATATCTGACGGGTGGCATTCTTTATGTTTCCCATTAGCTGTCAGAAATGCTGATGTTTGGTCACAAGGGTATTTACAATTAGACTGAACCAAATCATGACATTATTACTACAGTGTAGATTTATTCTGGTCACAGCTTATAGTACCAAATATTGTAAGCCTATTTTAAGCTTACAGTTTAACTTGAATCAAAATATAAGTGTGGATAAAAACAAATAAACATGGACAGATTCGGGAATAGATAACAGAGCCATAGAAAAATTTCAGCATACTTTAAGTACACATGAAATAATATACTTAGCAAGAAACTAGACAGCATACAATGACCTTTTGCTACCTACATTCCAGGAACGTACTGTTGCTAATGGTTACCTCTGTTCTTTCAATTAACATCATTGCACATATATGCCCTAGCAAAATTTAGAAAGATAAAATCCCATGAGAAAATTATGTCAAAAACTATTATATACTTACTGAAAATGTTTTTATTTTGTTTGAGAATGTACTAAAACACCTTTCAATTTAGTAGTTCGGTACAGGACAGAATTGGTTGGAATTGCTGTAGAGGGGCATATAATGAGATAACTGCTACTTCTGACTACTCATAGTTGAAAAGTAACATTTCCATTCAAATTTGAAAACTAACATTCTGAAAGCTTATGACATTACATTATCATCTGGGAGAACACTGCATTTTGCTGGGAAAGAGCGTCTTTATTTAAGTGTTCCAATGTGCGGAGCTGTACCAGGCTCTTGAATAGAAAGAGGATTAACTGCTGCCAACACATTGTTGAAAGGAATGTACCGGGGTACTTATTGCATTATTTCATTATTTGGAAAGCTGAAGAACAGATTCAATCTATTTGAGGAAGGCCCCTTCATGTTCCTTCTCTGATTTGGAGCAATTTCTAAGACATTTTTCTTTTTTTTTTTAAAAAAAAAAAACAAAAAAACAAAAAACACCCAAACAGAGGAGGCAGCCTCTTGAGGTCACTTATCCATCTCTGTTCAGCCAGGAACATAGGTGGCAATGTTCCTTTTTACTCTGGGCCAGACTCTGTCCTCAGAGCATTCTGTGGGGAATGAAAGGAAAACAAAATGAAGCTACTAAGCAACAGTATTGCTACTGTACAGTGGCCTTTCTTACTATATGTTTTGGTACGCTCCTTTCATCCCTGCAGATTTTTCAGACCCAGTCCATATTTACCTTGCAAACCTTGTTACTGAGCTCCTTGTACAAAAAGCATAACATTTTGAGTGCCAGTGCTGCACAGATTTCCCAACAGTTTAGTAGAAAAGTATCGACATCTTTCAGACATTCTCTATTCGAGTTAAAGGGAGTTTAAGTTTCTATCCAAAGACATGTTTTCTAAACTCTCATCTTTCTTTCTCTCATTGCACTTTATGCAGTTAATATTACTTAATTTTTGTGAAAATTTATTGGTTTGAGTATTTCATACCCAAAGTATTCAAGTATTGCGTGCAAGTATACAGTTTCTGACATGCAGAAACTTGAGCAGATACTAACTGAGTTCTGAAAATGGTGGGATTCAGATTCCATGTACCAAAATACTCTGTGGATGCTTGAACTGCTAGGCCAGAGAGCGACCAGCATCTAAGGTTCTGCTAAACATCCGCATGAAGACAATCACACTGTGGATTGTTGCACTGTTAGATGCTTATTCAACCAGTTAGCAGTCATAAAATCAGCATCCTTTGTAAGACCATAACGATTGCAATAAAAAAGACACACTGGAAGGCTGAGATGTTTGCCAGGGACACACAAAAAAAGTAAAAAGTGGCATTCCTTTTGTCACAGAGATCAGAGGCAGCTACTTATCTAATGTGTTTGTGACACATTATTTATTGATGAGAGTGTGGCCAACCATACAACTATAGGAATGGCTTAGAAACAGCTATTTTGAGTTGTTTCACCACCAGCAACATTTGTTCTCTCGTCTGAATCACTGCAGCTTTCCAACTAGCTGATAGAGAATCTTAAAAATTGAACGCTGAGGCTCACTTGACCCTGCACCCTTCTATGCAACAGTGCTGTGAGCTCTTGCTCGATTCAGTGCTTCCTCAAGTCTTATGATTGCAAGCAGCTTTAAAGGTTCTCAAGTAGTGAAATTCTCCTTTCATTCCATTAAAACACTAAGCTCTGCTGAACAGCACAGAAGCTTTCCTGTACTGAAATATCTTTCAGGGAGTTGCGGCATTTCCCTGTGGCTGTCTAATCTGCGCTAATTGTTGTCTAATTTGGAAGAGAGGCTGATCCATGCATCTGGACTGCATAACTCAAAGATGGAAAAGGAACAGCTTAAGAGGAACAAAAACTTTTGAAAGAATGCTTATTTTAATAATAATACATAAACACACAAGCAGTGATATTTCAGAGCAGGCTCTATTGCTTGAGTCAGTAGTCTCCAGTTTACTAACCAGACGCACTAAAACTCTCAAAGTAAGGAATAACGGCTAAGAGAAGGTGAGTTTAACAAAATTACATGCTTCCCACCTTTCTTCGAATACAGAGTGGTTTTCTCTCACAGAGAGGAAGAAAACAGTATTGAACAAAGTATACAAGATGCTAAAGATTTGAGATAGCATTCTCCACTGCCTTACATACTCATATGATAACTTTCAATAATGGTACTCATATGATAAACTTACAAAATCTATGCTGAATGCTAAAGGATATAAAACTCTATGAAACCAAAAAGCTAGCAGTTTACTTTGTAAACTTCTTAGGACTTTTTACTAAAAAAAAAAATATATATATATATATATATATAGGACAAGGTAAAAAGAAAAATTATCCTTCAATAAAATGAACCTAAAAATAGTCGTCTTGTTACTTCCCTAGTCAATTTATTACTTTTTTTATTACTCGTACTGTTTTCCAAGGTTTCTCTTCTCTTGCATGCTTCATTATCTCTTGACACAAGAAGATGTACAGAATGGTACAATATCGTCTTAGGAAACAGGTATAGCAACATTCTATGTACTAGCGACATCAAAGCTGTGAAACGTTTTTCAGTTTTAAAACATAAATCAAACATCCTGTTCTATACTTTACAGGACTATATATTAAAAGGTAGCTGCCAAATAAAGTAAAGGAGACTTTCTGAGCTTCACTGAATGAGCAACAATCAACAGAATGAAGAAAAATTCTTGTTACAAGAGAACCTACCTGATGCAGGACTTTGACAAAAATGTGTGGGAGACCTCTCCCTTTTACAGGAAGGGAACATATATTTTAACAGGGATAACCCCTATAATTGTAAGCCCCAGAGTATAATATATACTACATACTACTCTTACACTATATAATATACACAGCACTGCCTAATCGAATGTCAAAATTTAGCAACACATATGACTCAGGCTGTATATCAAATTGGTTGATCTTACTTGCATCCATATTATACAACCTCGAACCTTAGTAGCAGTGCAGTAGACAAGCGTTCAGAAGACGCACTGCATGACTGGCTAGTGCATGAACCCTCCTTTGGCTCGACAACCTGCGGAGCTCTGGTTATATGATGATGACATGGGGAAGAATGACGTTTGATAATGTTAATACCATATAGTAGGCATATATCTTCGAGAAAGAGAATGACTTAAAAAGAAAGGGTTCTTTTCAGACTATCTTTTTTCCCCTCTAGATTCTAACATTTAGGAAACTAAAAATGGGCTGGTTGTGTCAGGCTTTTTTCCAGTGCAGCAGTGTGGTTATCACTGAAACACCTCCAGAACAAGCATGGATACAACTATAAAGTTGAACAAGGGTAATCTTCCAGTGAATTTGTAGCAGATTTAGTCACTAAAAGTACATGTTCTTCAAAATGAACAGAGAGAGTACAGGTACCAAACTCTCACTGGAAGTCAACATGAGCTGACGCTTTCACTTTTCTGAAAGCTATATATCCAGAACTGACAAAGGATACAGAATCTGTGTACTGTACAAACCTCTCTTTTTAAGGTTTCATATAAACTCCAAAACAGGAAATATAAGACATCCACAGGTTTTTTAAAGTGCTACAAATAATCCTTGCCAGATATTGCTGGATATGCACTTGTACCACAACCATCAGTGCCCAATTATTAGAAAAACGTATTTCAGCTTTTAGAAGATAATCTACAGATTACAGATTAAAGAATCTGTAATAAAATTCTCTCAAACGGCAAGAATTTTCTTCTGGAAATCCATTTAATTCCATAGTTGGCATTTTTTTACAGCAACAGACAGACAATTCCCAGTGGTCACATTAGCGAGAATCCCTCAGCTAGAGCATTATGCACAGCTCTGAAATATTTACCTCTCACAGCATATTTTCTGTGACCTACACATATCAGAATGAATTATTCCTAGTTGAGCCATGTTTGCTGCTGTTCAGCCTAGTTCTTTCTTAAAGTCCTGACAGGATTGAATGTTGCTCCATTCATTATTCATTTTTACACTTTTTATCAAATTAAAAGGTAAGAATAAACTCTCCTCAGCAGACTTTTCTCTAAAATTTCTAGTACTGCTTGCAAATAATGACACGTATTTCTTGTGTCAACCCCTGCCTCATTGAAGTCAGTACTTAAGTTATCTGAACGTAATGTGACACTACTTAGCAGCTACTGTGTATATACATATATCGCTTTTTTCATTTTTATATGTATATGTATGTGTTTGTGTGTATATCTATAGCAAGAGACAGAGACAGAACACCCCACTTCTCTAGCAATTCCTGACCTATTTTCCGTCAACCTCTTTCACTGAAGTCATGGCAACTTCTTCTTAACCAAGTCGGAGAGTTTCATCCTGTCAAACAACTTTTTTGTACTGTTCCACTCCCCTCTGCTCTATAGTTTCTTAGTACTCTCTCAATATATCCAATGACTCCTTCAGTCTTTTTGCAGTTTTCCCCCTACTTCTCTCTGAAGAAGTCATGCAGTGACAAAAATCTCCTTTTTATTCACCTTCTGAGTGACATAAATTAGTCCAGCACACAGCAGCAGCTGTGAACTGAAAACACCTAGAAGAAATGTAAGTCAACATGATGGCTCTCAAAATTTGTGTTGAACCTTTTGGATAATCTGTAGACTTGTAGTCAGTTGCTCACTCTTAATTAAATGTTCATAAAATGAGAACTACAGACCACAAAAAATGGAGAACTGTTCCATGATTTTGTAAAATAGTTCTTCATAATGAGCTCTTGGCTACAAACTCATGTAACAAATGAGTGATGGTAAGCTCTTATCTCTTCCACACAGAACAGGCCAATATAAAGCCATTACCTGACTGGGAAGGAAGAAAAAAAAAAAAATTTCTAAATTACTCTGTCAACATAATTCTCATACTCACTGGCCCTGTACTAAATCCTAGTTACAAAAAAACCTAAGAGGTGAAACTGCAAAGGAGCCGGGGCACAAGGCAGTAAAGAATAGCTGATAGGTCAAAAGAGAAAAAAGAAAACTGCAAATGTACAGGAGCTATTTTCAGAGGCCCCAAGTCCTTTGTCCACATTTACAGCTACTGGGTGTTCATAAAATACCACTCTCCTGTAGCACTTGCAACTTACAGTACAATTCTTAATTAAGTAAATTCAGATAAATTCTACTGGCTCAATTTTTCATTTGTAAACTAAAACCAATAGTCAGCAGAGTTGAAATCATTAAAAAATAGCTGTTGAAGGGACTTCGGGAAGATATCAGTCATTTCCCTTTCCACACAGGACAACTATGCCTACATCATTGTTTCAAGGCCTGCACTGATTGATCTTCTGTTAACTTTATACGAATTCCATAGCAATATTTAATGAGTCTTCCTCAGCAAGTTCTCCTGACACTGCAAATCCATTTCCTTGCTGCCATATAAGAATATAGTGGAAAACAGTGAAAAATTTACCAAAAAAGTGGGGGTTTTTTCCAGTCTGTGTTCACTATACCTTTTTACACAGCAAGAACATCTCTCCTTTGAGCATTTAATTTGACTAAAAACTCCAAGCAACCATCCTTTCTGTTAATGCCCTGAATCTACAAAGCCATACATGGGAGATACTCTTAAAAAGTGTCTAAACCTTTTTTTTTCTTGTGATGATACTTTTTCAAGAACCAAAAATAGATACAGGCTTGCTTAATTGCATGGAACTATTTGCTTTACGCAGTACCCATGCTGAGATAGCCAAGTAGTAGATGAATGTGACTGCTGTTTAACATTGTTTTCAGAGTTACTTGGGCATCTCTAAAATCCCTTGTACCAAGGTCCTTAAGATTCTCAATTTCAAGACAGTAAGCAAATCTAACGGACACATTCTTGGACAGTTGAAAATGACAGTCTATTATTTACAAAGCCACATGCATATTTAAAGGATTCCAGAGGTATTGAAAAACATGTCTTGGAAGAGTGACATGCTATTTGTTTGCACATCTAGTCTTGCAAATCCAATTCCCATGGTAAACTGGTGGAAAAAATACTTATTGGGGTGGGCGACCTTGTAAAACATGAATATAACTTCTCAGCTTGGCCTGTGCAAGGCACCTCTCTTCTTTAGGGGGGCTACTGAAGCGGACTAATTGGTTTCAGGCAGCAATTGCCACCAACCGTATCTTGCTTTTAGTTCTTTAGAAGATTTAAAAGACAGTTGTGGTGGAGATGCCAGGCAGGCACTAGCATGGACCAGGGAGTTACAAAACAATTGAGGAATTAAGATAAGAACTGAGATAGCTCACCAATGTCCCAGAAGCATGCTAACATTTAGGTTCCCTCTGAATAGACCTTTCAAAGCGTCTGGAACTAAGATTAGAAACATGGGGAATGAAGAGCTGGTTTGCATAAACAGAGAGAAGAGGCTAGGATAGGGAACAAACAATCAAAAAGCTCACCCATCATGCTGGAAACCTATATTCATAGCCCTCCTCTGCCCTAAAAGCCTATAAAGTTTTCTACCAAAAGAACTCCCTAGCTATCAAGCTTCCTGCTATTCTGCAGTAGGTGGATTCAGAAGCAGCTTTCACTCTCTCCTGTTAGTACTGTGTATAAACAATTAAATATTTATTGGCATAAAGACTGGAACTGGATGGTCTAACTATTAACCTATAAAGTATCAGAATAATCTCCCTCAGTCCTTCTTGTCCTCAAGTATCCCCTTTGATCTAAACCATCTAAATAAGTACTGAGACAGTGGGAGAATGATCCTGTAAAGTTCTGGCCAAGGCAACCACCTGAGAAGCAAGATGTTAGCATCCCAGTCTATACTCCATGATTATTTAACTTTTATACAAAGTAGAGCAAGTTCAAGAGAAGATGGTGAAATTCCCACCCCATACAGAACACATTCAAGAAAGTGGAACATATGTATTCAATTTCTTGCAAGCAAAATACAATAAGAGAGCCCTCTAAATACTGAGTCATTAGAGCAAAGACGACAAAATGTTACTGCTTTTTTTTTTTTAATAATTCCTTTAAATTTTCATGCAAGTGCACAAAATAAAATGTTTTGTTTGGAATGAAACAGCAATTACTTGTTTCAAACAAATGTTGTGGTGTCTTCAATTAAGTAACTTTTTTTTACTTGCATACATTTGCTTGTTTCTTAGTTGAAATAGAATTTGCACAACCCTAATGCTAAATTGTACGAAAAAATGTCTTGGGCCTCTCACACTTAGCACTTTTACTCTCTCTGTAGCTCAGATCCCCTTCTGTAAAATTTGAATCATTTGACCTTATCGAGATTTTGTGAAGATAAATGAATGTGTAAATAATCAAGAAAACTATGATTGCAAAGCCATTGACACCATGAGCACCCTAGGAAGCCTTGATTAAATTAATAACTTTGTCAGCAGAGCAGGAACCTAATAATAATGAGAATATAAAACATAAGAAAATGAACAAAGAGAAAAAAACCAAAATATTGAATACCTGCACAGTGTTTGCTCCCTATCCATCCTTTAGCAAGAACAAAGCAGATTTATTGAAAAAAATATTAGGCAGTTCTTCAACTAAAAATAATCATATTCATAAAAGCTGTGAACTTAAAATTGCACAACCTTACTTCTAGTATTTCCCAAATACTTGACTTTGCAACTTTTAAGGTCATTTTTTCTCCATAGTAAAAACATTATGTACAATGTTCAAGATAAAAATAAAAAAAACATGGAAGTTCATCTGCCTGGTTTAGGGTAACATTTATCCCTCAGTATTAAGAAATCAGCCTAGCATTTTGACACCTATCTCATTTACTTCTTTCAACTGAAACCAGGAAAAGTGAGTGGTTTTGAGGCAAAACAAGATGTAAAACTCACATGACACCAAACAAAAAGCATTTCACACAGCCTTTTATGAACTGAACAGAAACGAGCAAGTCTGGCACAACTCAATGTTCCACAAGACATGCACAAAGTTCTGAGAGGTGCTGAAGTTCTCTGGGTACTGAGCACTGCAGGATCAGGCTCAACTTGCTAATGACTTTTCATAGGGTAGTGGGGATTAACCACAATGTGACTCCTGCAGTCATTTGCAGCCTGAATGAAACAGGAAAAACTCTTTTTGACTTTGCAAGGAAAGGGTATGTGCCTTTTCCTTTTTGCTGAGAACAGCCCCTTTTCTTTTCCCTAGACGAAAAAAATGTTTTTTCTCACTAGACTTTACTTGGAAATGCTAAGGATGTGTCACCCCCTTCAGAGAATGACAGGCCAACAACTAGACCTTCTTTAACAGAGGACTAAGTTGTTGTTATACAGCCAATAAAAAACTATTGAGGTGGAATCAACCACAAAACCATGGGTCCTCTGTCTGTCCAGCTCCCTTCCCAGGCACTAGAAACCTCAAATTCCTGACCATGGTGACAGACTGGAGTAGCAGCCAAAAGAGCACACAGACATGGCTGCTGGCCCCTATACCTCCCAGACAATTTCCTCTCCTAAGAAAGCATACAGAACAATGGAGTAGAGTATCTTCTCCTCTCTATTCTGTTTCCCAGGCTATAAATATAGCCTCATTCATGGCCACAGCTATCTTTCATGGGACTGCTTTAACATATCCAAAATTATCAACACCTCTATCATTACTGCAGCTACCACTCTTAACTGTTTAATGTTTGGACACTAAAAATCCCATGTGCCGTACCTTGAAATTATGATTATTATTTTTTCTTACAAAACCCTTAATCAAGCTATACGATTAAGATGACAGAAATGCCATAAACGGTAGTTAACTGGACTGAATGCTGGGCACCAGTATGAAATGAAAAGTGAAGTTTCAAACCCTTGCCTGTCCTTCCTTGGAACATAGCATCAGAAAGTTTGAAGAATAAAAAGTGAATTTTGATTGATTCAGCTGCTTCCCTTAGAAAACCATATATGCAGATGGAATGTGAAACTTCTCAAGGCTATGGCTACTAACCTCTGCTGGCATTTACATAATGCCAGTCTAGTCTGCTGTGTGATACACGGCAACCTGTATATCCCTCAGCATTATTAACTCTTAGACTGAGAGCACTGGGCTTGAAAGAAACACACAGCACTGCTAAATTACGCATTTGTGTAAATACTGAGTCTTCCCCAAGCATTTTTGTTGTAGGGTTTTTTTTTTTTTAATTAAAAAAAATCTGAAGATATTGTGAATACTCTAGAAGACTGTCGTAATGTGATACGATTATCAAAAGAAAGATGTAATATCAGCCTGACAGTTTACAAACACAGTATTCAGTTCTACATGTAAATGAGAACATACAGTAAGTAAATAGGATCACTATTCACAATGATTACCGCTCTAATTCATAGATTATCTCAAGAGTAGATGGTAATAGACCAAAAAAGAAAAACCACAAAACCCAAACTTTTTTCCTCCAGCTGATCCTTTACACAATAAATTGGCTTCATGTGGCCACAACTTAGAGGAATTTCAATTGCAGATCTGACATTGCAGAGAGCAAAGTGTAAAGGTTTTGAATGGTGTGGTTGTTCAGAAGAAACCTAGAGGCTTCCCCTTCCCTTCACAGGCATCAACCTAATTAATTGTAAGGAACCTGGTCGTTACGCAAATTAATTCAGTCCTGTGATTGGTTATTGCAGCAATGAAGATTCTCACACACTATCCACATGAGTTCTGAAAATAGCAACAAGCATCTGCTCTGTGCCGTCTACCCCAACAACTTTCCTTTTACTGTTCGTTTCAAAAAGTCTTTCAATAAATTTATGGTTCCTGACACCGGAATTTATAAAGGAATAAAGCAACATCATGTGAACAAGACCTCTAGCTAAGTGAAATAACATTTCTGATAACCCTTATCTACAGACTGTAAGGTGACTTGCTGGACAAATTAACTAGTCTAGTAATATATTTACTTTGTATTAACTACTCTGTGATCTGCACTGCAGATCTATACACAAAGACCTCTACTGTGTATTTATGTGTAATATATTTAAGACATACAACTTAATTATAATCTTCTGTTCATTCCAATTAGATATTTTAATACAAAATCAGTCCTGATATTTAATAAAGCTCATTCTTCCACTTCTAAACTAGTTTGTCATGTCTATTTTAAATTTTGAAGCCATGCGACATCATACATACTTAAATTTTAACAAGGCAAATACCTTCCTCAGCAGGAAGAGAGTACATTCATTTTCAAGGGTGAAAGGCTATGCAACTTCAGTTTTGCTTGGACAGAGAAAGTAGAGAAGTTTAATATCTTAAGCTATTTTGGCCAGTAAACCATTAGTATTACGAAAAGTTTGTCCACAACAAAGAAAAGTTTCAAATAAATAACAAATTATTTCATTTACCTTCTCTCCTGGTTTTTGTGATTTTAAAAGTTTTGGAGTGTATATTTTCAACTTTGTATACACAAGACTGTAAAACAAGTTAGAGGAAAGGCTAAATCTTATTATCCTTTCTAGTTTCATAATCCATTCCTAACTCAGCCAAAATCAGGTAGGCAAATATGTCCAAAATTTGAAGGATTTAAAACCCACTGTAACTTGAATCCAAGTTTAGCTATAGAATCTTGTTTAGCTTCATTTTTAGAGAATTCTGAGAAGGGGACATGCTTAAAATGTATCTGTATCTGCACCAAAATAACGCTAACATGGGAATTTAGGCAATCCAAAGATGAGTATTTACAAAAAAAAAAAACCCAGAACCCTAGAAACACAAGGATATAAAACTTAATCTGTGCTCTCCGTATAATTCAACTGAACGTTGCCTACTTCTCTGGATAACTAGAGTTACCATCAATTGCTGAGTTTTGAATATTGTTGAATAAGCAAATAAACACAGTGGGTAAATAAGGCTAATACTGGAGAAAATAGTTTGTTCATTTACTCTAACTATATGAAATCTTAGCTCTAGTTATCCCAAAGAACCGTAAGATATTTTTGTTAAAATGATGAAGTCATAGGAATAAGAGATGCCACCTAAGAAACTCTTGTTTATTCTGAAACATTAGCTGGGAAGTGGGTAGAGGAGGTATATTTTGATTTAACATGTTAGGTGTTCAGATTATTGAAAATTTTAACAGAAAATAAAATGACGATTTTAACCAGAGAGTGTATGCATTTTCATGCCTTGATCAGATTTAACTTGGGTTTGGGTTTTTTTATTTTTAAATAAAACAGTATTATGTACTGAAGCAACAACTACCACCCATGAAGGCTAAGGTAACTGACACAGCAAGATAAAGAGATTCAGAGGCAAAGACAAGAGCATATGCTATCAAGAAAATGATGTCTATGTAGAGTTCTCCCTTCAAGGAGAGTCTTAATGTATGGTCCTTTCAAAGTGTAGCTATTGCTGTTCTGAACTTAAAACAGAGCTCTGAACATATAGCCTCAGAATAAGGCTCTATCTTAATAATAAAATTAATGAGATTAGAATGGGCCCTTAAGAAATTTTAGTAACCCAGAAGTTTGTAACACACTTAGAATTGTGAGATGACTTAGTATTAAAGTAACATTCCGTTTCTATGACTGTCTTAACACACACTGCGCTCTGCAAGGAACAAATATGCGACTACACATGCACTAATTAAATATTTATAGTAAGAAAAAATATGTGTCATCACAAAAGCAGACAATGTTTTGTAAAAATATAATTCTCTTCTATTACTCTAACTAGAAATCAGAATCAAGGAGACAGAAGAGAGTTAAACTCTCCCGTTATTATATCTGAATAGCTAACACTTACATAGCCCTTTAAAAAATAATGAGATACAGAAGCCAAAGTATTAGTTAGCTCAAACAAGGATGAAGATGCAACTCTCAAACTCTTAAGAGAGGAAACATCCTGGAAAAAAAACAAGAAATATTTAAAATCATCCTCTTTCTTTCACCTCTGCCTCCTCATTAGTATGGGTTTGAGGCTCTTTCCTCCAGCAGCAGAAGCCAAGCTCCCAAGCAAGTGGCACACTTTGTTCTATGTTCTTTCAGGATATGGAATTCCTTTCCTTGCATCCTCTAAAAAAAGAGTTAAAACTCTCATCCTGACTCTCTTTGGCTGTATGAGAAAATTTCCAGCTGAACTCACATCACTAAGTGCTATAAGGTTACAAGGTATCTAATAATGTGTAAATGATCAAAATATGGGAAGATAATGAATAGTCTGATCAAACGTAAAGTTTATGTGCACTTACTCCCAGAATTCCATCACTGGAGAAGTAGCATTTTGTAAAGAGACTTGACTGCAGTTGCTCATATTAAGTTTTTGAAATTCCACACAGTTTTCTATAAAAGAACAAAAAACAGTTTGCTATATTGACATGTAAGTACATTTCTTCTTGTGCATCTTCTAGTTTATGCATCTTGTAAAGCCACCATTCTATAATATATTTTCTCTATGTGGTTAAAGGATTCCTAGGTACACTAAAATGCCACAGCTACTACTTCTGGAACACTGTATTTTGATCACCAGATCACAGGCATATCCCAGAAAAATATCCATGCAGTATGCTACATTGTCCTGTAATACTTTCCAAAGGCACAGTTGCAATGGCCAGGGCCAATAAAACATCTGAGGCAGAAGACAGACACTTTGAGAAACTGGGGCAATTGATTGGTAATTACAACATACTCCTACTTCAACTGCTGTTCAGTGGCCAGTGGTAACAATTAGCTTACGGAACACTGCCAGCAACAGGTTTCCACTTTGCCTTAATATGGCAAGTGAAAAGTCACGCTGGCTTATTATTATTATCTCTAATACAGAGAAAGGAGATCGAAGCAGCTCAGCATTGTTGAGTTGACACTTAGTATTTGAACAGCTATCAACATTGGCTAAGCTCCTTTGCAGGGTTGCCAAAATTGATACTGAAGCCTTCCACATCTATTGGGCCCAAGACTAGTTCCCTAACATAACCTAAACTGCAAGATTTCAGATAGCTTTAGGTGTGCTCAAAGAACACGATAATGACCAATTAATAAAAAGCATGAAAGACAGTACAATTGGTACATGATTTGAAATCGGACAGTAATATAAGGAATAAATGCAGTAACTTCAGGAACATGGAAATAAAGGCATTGGTGTGTATTCCTCCCCATAGATGTTTGTGATCTTCGAACGCAATAAGTAGAGCATTACAGATAAAAATATCAACGAGAGGACAGATGCAGAGCCCTATACTGCAAACTCTTACGAATACATGCCTCATATTTCATGTAAGAGGCTACTTTGCATGGAGTAAGGATTATTTATGTGACTAAGTTTTCAGAAGTAGCTTGATGAACATTATCCCTCAACATCTGGCATTAAAGAGAGCAAATCCAAAAGTTCCATATCTAATATTTTCCCCTCCATTTAAACTCCTCCTGATTTCATTACAGTGAAAGAGCAAGATTGTAATCTGTCATCAGGTCTTCAGCTCTTCAGTAGAATTCACTTACTGTATTCAGGGAGAATAGATATGATTGCAAATGAGGGTCTTGGGATTTAGCCAGAATATCTTACAGAATTAACAAAATCCAAAGTCGTCTTCTGCTATCTGACATTATATTCTGCAGGAACAAATGCTTATACAATGACCTAAACCAAAAAGGTATGAATAAGTCTTCATGATTCCTTTACCATGGTGTAGTGTGATGTGATTGGCCCATTTCCACAAATTTTTCTACCAGAATAGTTTTGTTCCTGACATTTTAGTGTATTAATCAATTAATTGGAAGTATTTGTATAGGAATAATCTCTACTGAGGTCATACCTGTATTCCATTCATGCCCACAGGTAGCCCAAGGAAGCTCTGTAGTAAAGCAGTTAAACAAATAGAAGATAGCCCATGCTAAAATGATGATGTAATATACATTTAGATGTGCCTCTATAACTTGGGTAGCATATCCAATGCCTAGAGAAAAAAAAGTGAGACACAACAGAAAACTTTTACTTTTCGGGTAATTTAAAAACAAATGCTTACTACCTTAAGTATATCTTAACTTCAATTTTGATACAAATTTATTTTATTTTACTTCAAATTTAATGCATTCTTTTGCAGTAGAACACACAACTGTTTGTTACCTTCAAATAGAGGGCAAACTTTCCTCCAGCATGTAATGCCTCCTTCACTAGTAAACTGTCCCAAGGCTGTCTCCAAGAAAAATACTGGTATTCCACAGCAAATAAAAAAAACCACATATGGGATAAGGAAAGCACCTATAAGCAAACATTGAGAGGGCATTGGTTATAATGAATACAGTTTCTTGACAGCATAGTGAGAAATTAATTTTCTTAATAAAGGAAGGATCACCTATTAGCCACCTCTCAGGCATCGTGCTCCGAGTTTAAAAAGTGTTAGAAGTGTTTAAAGTGTTTACTCCTGGCCCCAAATATCAAAAGTTAACGTGTAAGCCAATGTCATGGACTAAAAAAGATCAGACCAAAGTTCCTCAGTATAGAGTAAATTCTGCTCACGTGTCTCAAACATAGAAAAGACCAGAGTCTTGCTCAGCCACACAGTTCTGCTCTAATCATCACCAAGTCAGTCTACACTATCTTCTCTTCCTTGCTTTTCTTGGGAAAGCAGGGATGAAGAAGTGTTATGGAAATTAAATCCAAGTCGTTCCTATGTTATTTGGATAAGCCTGATGATAAGGATCATGAAAAGGTAATGATGAAATAAACTTTAGAACTACCTACAGGAACAGGAAAGGAGGGCTTGGCCTTATCAGCTAGAAATATTAATGTGAAATTGTAGGAAAATAACAAACCATCAACAATTTTGTTAGATGCCAGTAAACTCCAGCATAGATAATGAATAGTACAATTCAATGCTGAAGTGTTGTATACAACAACAAAAAAATTCTTCTCTTATCGATTAACACATAGCAGAAGTATTGTATTATCTAATGATTGTGTTACTAGTGTGGCACCTAAAGAACATGGCTGTGAAGTATGCAGAAGCAAAGAAATGAGAGAAGATACATACGTTAAGCATAATGTCACTTGCTAACGTAGATTTCAGGTATTCCATTTAGAACTGAACCTAAGTAATAAGGAATAAAGTACAGCCTTTTGACCACACAGAGAATCTGTTAACATACAAGGCCATAAAGAATTTTTTCCCTCATTCCCCAAGTACTCAGACTTTCTGATGAGTCAAAGGATGAGGTGGAAAGCAAGCAACTATATTGGTTTAGACTGAAACAAGGAATGAAGGAAATAAATACTGAGAAGAAAGCACAAAATAACTGATTCTGCCATTTTTACTTACACCAGAAAAGTTTTAACCTGGTTTAACCAGGCAGACTAGCGCAGCACAGAATAATTTATCTGAAGTTGCAGGAAAATTACAAAGCGTTAACTGTCTAATTAAGTTATGAAAATAAAGATTAGTACAACGTACATAATGTGTTGTATCCAGGCCTCAATCTACTTGCTCCCAAACAAATAATCGCACACCACTAATTAACTTCATTTAAAGCTTCCATTAAATGATGTAAGCATCCCACCATTCATTCCATTTCGAATCAACACAAGATATGCTAAACACACAAAAGTTTTGGTGGATGCAGTTTTTCCTAGGAAGATGTGTTTTACAGTGCTGTCCATCATTGCATATATTGATCAGTTCTTCAGAACACTAGCAATAGCAACATTTCCTTCCTTCAATGGGAGTCCTGAAGATCAATTTGGTCATTAATGAACAGCACCTTAATAGCTACCTCTCTAATACTAAATCTGTGTCAGAATATTAACTATGAACAAAATGTTTCTGAATATACTTCAGGAAAATTTCTACAACTACAAGGCAAATAGATATCCTGTTCATGAAAACACCACACCCCCCAACACACCCACAACCTGCAACAATTGTTATGCTTTAGTCATTTTGATTAGAGAGTTGAGACAACTAAATACAGCTGCTTTGACTTGCAGTTTCTTTCTTCAGACCCAGCACATCAAGAGAGATCTCTTCATAAGTACTCTCTTCCCTCAGCCAGGCAATTTGCCTGTAGTTGAATGTCAGCTGCATCTCAAGCAATACATGTGGATTTCACAAAGAATGGAATCCTTGCATCTAAAACATGGTTTCTCTCTATGATTTACCGTGCAAATGGTTTGAACAAAATCCTTACAAGCTGGATGAACTGCTGGCCAGTATCAAATCCAGCTTGGTCCACTCACACGCACAATCATAGCGAGTTTAACATGGCAACTTGTTAAAACTTGACTTTATTTTTCCAACACTGTTCTACAACAGGTATACATCAGGAAAATTAGAGGACATCAGGTTTCCCAGCTTGCAAACAGATCATATTCCAAGAAACATCTAATTCTAAATTTGCAAAGAAATGAATTTTCCTAAAAAAACCACTAAATATCCATAAGAACAAATAGAAATTACAGAAGCTTATGCCCATACTACCAGTTGTGTCTTGGAGTAAGTACCAGAGAAAGGTCAGACCTCAGAAGTTCCATACTACTGCTTCTAGTTTCATTCTGTATCTAGCAAGTTATGAAATAACTAGCTCATATATCTTACCATTGTCTTCACTTACCACACACTAAGTAGTTTTCAGTATTTACACCTGATGCAACAAACAAGTCCAACTCTGGTCTAATTCTAGCAGGGCATTCCAGAGAGTTACAGAAATACAGGTCATAGACCAAGTCCTCATTGAATAAAACTGAAGTCAATGGCAAATTTCCCATGGTGCCAGGACATGACCAATTAAACCACACACATTAATTCTATTCTTAAAGAATAGAGTGGTGATTAAGTATGATATTTAAGTAATTACTTTTTCACCAAATCACCTGAAAACATGGTTAGAATTTTTTCTACCTAACATTATAGCCTTAAAAATGATTGCATCACATTTTGACAAGCTAGCATATACATACAAATGGGCATATAAAGGTTACTGCATGAACAAGGAAATCTTCATTATATATTGAAAAAATATTTCTATCTTTTCCTCCAGGTGAATTCTTGTTATCTTAGTTTTGCCAAAGTACAGATATATAAAGAAAGGAGCTGCAAACCCTAAACGCATCTTCCACAGTAGTATTAGCCTTATAGAAACAGCAGACAAAATGGGCCAAAACCATCCCTGAGTTGAGACAACCATGCCTAGGTTTGGAGGGACAAGGGAAAGAAATCTGGCACAGCATTGTTAGCAAACAAACCTGTTAAAGAACAGATCTTTGCGTATCAGCCACTGGAACATATTTTCTCCCAGCCTATATGCTTACACTAACACTGATTCAGCCCTTCAGTGGGGAGAATGTTGAATCCAGTCCACAGAATTCTAAACTAATTTTTAATTTACTTTTCTTTCCTCAATGCTTTGCAAGTCACAGCTGACATGCTTATTCCTAACTGTCATGTCGTACATAGTTTATACTTGACTATAACCTATACATGCCACATGCCACACTTTTGTAGAAGTTAAGTCTGTTCTTTTCTCTCTCAAATAACATTCTTACGCTAAGTTTTATGGGGTTTGCTCTCTTCTTTGAGTAACAGGCAGCTTTTACTTCTTCCCCTACCCTACTGTAGTGATTTGGGAAGTAATGAGGAAAAAAAGTATGGTTGAGTTAAAGAAATTGTCATATGACACAGGAAAAAAAAGTAATCTTTGTAGCATTATCAAAAGCAATATTCATCCTCTCCGAAGTGTACTGTTGTGAATAATAAACTGCTACATTCTTTTCTACATCAGACAAACCTATTTAAGTATGCTTGGTTCTGTATTCACATGCAGAAGAAAACCCACAGTGTACTATTATAACAGAACACTAGCTTCTTCCACATTAAAAATCTCATAGGAAAAAAAAAGTCAATTTTTTTTACTAACACAAAAGAAACTTGTGAAAGTAAGCCACACAATATTTAGGGAGGAGAAGGAAAGAGAAACACAACGTTTTTTTCTTAGTTGTCAGATGCTTAATACTTCCCTACCTGCACATACACTGAATTCCTGAATAACTATCTCTTAACTAGTGCAAGAAATCACTGTAAATCATTCTTAACTGTTGATTTCCCACATGTTTATGGCGAGCTGTAAGTCAACATATGATGCCATCTTACCTCCTCCATTCTTGTAGCAAAGATATGGGAATCTCCATACATTTCCCAACCCAATAATCTCCCCTGCCACAGAAAGCACAAATTCAACCTTATTGTTCCAGTGACCTCTTTCATGAACTTTCTTATCATTGCTGTGGACGAGATTGGTACTTGAGGCTTCTGGGTCCAAAGCATCTTCTGGCTTGCCATTAATTATAGGAATAGTCTTTTCAGCTGTCATGACTGTTCAGCCTAGGGGAGAACAAAAGAGAAACATACAGATGTTTTAAGTCACTTGTTAGTAATAACCTTCAATGACTAAGAAGTCCCTCAGCTTATCATTGGCTTATTACCTACATAAATTTCCAGGTGAAAGTGAAGAAGGCAGCTCCGTAAGGCTGGAAAAGTTGTAAAGAAGGAAAAGGGGGGGGGAGATGGGAGGAAGAAGAGAAGCTTATGTACAAGGGAAGAAAATGATTTCTAAGTTGAGACAGACAACTTAGTAGTATGACATTGTTTTAAGATGCAGATAGCGAAGCCTTTCAAAAATCCCTCCCCAAGCAAGGATCCCAGCTTGACTAACCTACCAGAGGACAGGTATCTCCTGCACCTTCCAGGCACACGATTGAGAACAGAAGAAAGGGATGTGGAGAAGGGGCCCTGAATGGTTCTGGCCTGCCTGGAGGAGTAAGGGAGCTCCCAGACTACTCACCCAGGGCTCTGCCTGTGCCTGCGCGGCTGGGAGAGGGACAGGGTCTCTAGCTCAGTGCTGGGCTCCGAGCGGACCTCCGCGGGCTGCCGCTCTTCGCTCTGTTGCACAGCAGGCACGGGGCAGGGCAGTCGCCGGCGCCCGGCGGTAGAGGCGGGCAGGGGGAGGCGGGGATAACGCGGGCAGCGTTAGGATAACGAGAAGCCAGGAAGCCTCGTCCTGTTCTGCGGCTGCTGCCCGGCCGGCCGGCGGGGATAGGATGCTCCCAGCGCTCTGGAGCCGGAATTTGCAAATGCTCAGCCTTCCCCGGAGCGATGGTATAACACCCGCCTCCCCCCTCCGCCCACCTCAGGCTGTCCCGCCAGCTCCCCCCTCCTCTTCTTCCTCCTCCTCCTCCTCCTCCACCCAGCATCACCATCCGAGCATCCCCAGCCTCTCGCTCCCCCGCCCCGCGCCAAGCAACCAGGGCCAAGCACCGGGCGGTACCCAGCCCCGCTCCTTGCACCCCCTCGGCTCCCCCCTATGCGAGGGGGAGGCGACCTGCACGCTGCTCGCGGAGGGCCGGCGGCGGTGGCGGAGCGAGCGGCAGCGGCTGGCTGCGCACCTGCCGGCCGCCTTGCTGCAGTGCCCGCCGCGACGGGAGCCCGGCCCCGCCACCGCCCCGGCCGCCGGCTCCCCCGCGCCTGCTGCTCGCGGGGCAGCCGGGGGCTGTTTTGTTGGGGTGTTCGGTTCAAGTTCTGGCCTGGCAAGTTAAAAAAAGGAACCCGCCGAAAACAGATGACATTAACTTCAGCTGGAAAGGGCGGCGGGGGGGGGGGGGGGGGGGGGGGGTAGAACGGGATAAAAAAAAAGTGGGGGGAACATTTGGGAAGTGTGGAAACAATGTGGGCGCTTTCTAGTTACCCTGGGAAAATGCAGAAACGGCCCACGTGGGCATTTCTAACCGCGGTTTTGCTTTAAATTTCAAGATAAATAAATGTAAAACAGAAGCAAAAATAGGAAACAATAATACAAACTGGTTTGTTTCAGGTTGAATAAAATATTTCAAACAGAGAATTTTTTCCATTTAATCCCCCCCACCCCTTCTTTTTTTGGTAGGTCAGTTATTTACACCCATGTTTCTCAACCCAAACTAAATACCTCTTCCATTATTCATCTCTGCAGCTTCTCCTTGGCAAATGGCAAGACCCAACTCAGGTTTTAGCTTCAAATCTTCTCTCAGATGCAAACTCTCAGTTGCAGCTATGATCACCAATGTTTTGCTCTGCAACTACAGGAGATGCGCTTTGGAACACTGTCTCAAATCCTGGATTACATTTAAGCGTGCTGGAGGATGCTGTCCCAGAGACAGCGTGTTTTTGCATGTGAATTTTCTCCCTCTTGCCCTCCAGCTCCATGGACTTTTACTGCCAGGAAAACTATTATCCAGTGCCTACTGAAAAAAGTGGAAAGATGCCCATGGATAGATTTTATATTAACTTTAGCTGACTTTGGAATCTAGAGCCTGATCATACCCTGCTTATACACGTAGCCTCAGTGTGTTTACACATTGAAGCTCCTACTGTGGTTAAAGTTTTTAGAATTTTGCTTTTAAATTATGCATGCCACAAGAGTGGGTGTTGGGGCCTCACCCTACTTTCTCCGTCAACTGTATATCACATAAACACTTGCACCTAACAGGTGCAGGATGAGACCATTTCTCTTCTTTTATTGATACCAACATATATAGCACTAGTCAAACCTATATTGTGAAATGAAAAACTGCCAGTGGCAAAACTATAATAAAACTGCAGAATTCTGATTTTATTTTTTTAATCATGTTTTTTAAAAGTATGCTCCACAGATATCATTACCCAAGCTGGGTTTGGTTTTGGGTGGTCTTTTTGTGTTTCATTTTTTTGTTTTGTTTTTAATGCAGCTGGTATTCATTAACTGAGGATTGAAGAGATCCATTTTTCCCAACCTGGCTTTGTACAAACCAAAATCAACTTTGAGGGTTTTTGTTGTTTTATTTTTTCCCCTTCTTCAACTAGTTTTCAGCAGGGATCAAAACAGGCATTGTTTTTCTGTATTCCAGCCAGGCTGAGCAGGCTCAACAGGATACACTTAAACATCAAAGCTGAAACTGAATTCTCATTTCATTCCCGAGCATAATTCTAAAAATGGAGGGAAGCTAAGGGACAGTAAACATTTGACGGATGATTCAATAGATGGGGGAGACGAGTCTTATTCAAATAGACTAATGATACCAAATTGAAGTGGCCTGCTCCAAAGAACAGTCTATAGGATGACTGGCAGATGCAAAAGATGTTTAATCACTGCTGATTTGTTCAGTATTTGAAATTATTAATTCCTGGTGACAACTATTTTATCCACTGCTGTATTCTTGCACTGATTCCCATTCAGTCTCCTACCAATTGAAGGGTTTATGGAAGCAATTGCTAGCTGCTAGTCTTTGTGAATACTTTACTGAAATGCAGCACAGTGTTTGCAATATAAAACTTCCCAAATTTTAAAACAGGTTGATAACCCATTTTTTTTAATCTGGTGGAGCCTCCTCTATTGCAATGAAAAAAATTCTCTGGATTACAGGTTACAACTCAGTTCACACACTAACCTAGTGTATCTCATGCTCTTCATCATGAATTCATGCCTGCTTCTGTCAAGTCTGTTGGGAGATCTGCACATGACATACAATCAGAGCTCAACTCGGTGACTGGGATGAGAGCAAACCTTTGCAACATGGCTGTACTGGAAGACAAGAGACTGATAGTTACCAATATCAGAAGGCTGTTACTAGTAAAACCAATATCTACTTCTAAAACATTAGTTAATTAACTAAAACATTAGTACATATTCTGTAGAAGGGCTAGCAGCATCACACATCAAGCAGATTTCTTCTGTATTGTCTACTCCATTCCTGATAATGTAGCATCAGTTCTGCAGAAGCATTTAGAATTGCTGCATCCAACCCACTCACCAGAAGTTTGTTTCCTGGCCATTCCTCTCGAGCCCCACATTAAAATGATGTGGCCTAACAAAGCAATTCAAGTTCTGCCTTATTCAGATTTATCTCCACGCTCCCAAGGAAACCATTAAAACTCTGTGTAGAAAGTTGACAGGGGTGGGAGTGGAAACCAGATGTTTCTGTTAGCCAAAGAAAGGTGCTGTGAAGTACCAAATGTTCTAAGACTACATTCATTTAGATTTATAAACTAAAATTAATAAAGATGAGGAATTGATATATAGAGTAACTTGAGAAAAGAACCTCCGAGAAAAAGCCACATTCCTACAGGATTCTGCCTAGATGCTGAAATACATGGCCCAGATGCACTGAGGAATATGCAGTGTACCCAAGCTTCTTTGATTACTGCCAGAACTCATATTCAGCCTGTTTTTCCATTTATTCTGTTCTGGGACTTCTACCTGATCCATGAACACAGAGTGTTAATACATACCAACACATGTGGAGGTTTAATTCTTTTGCGTTTTTTCTCCTTAGTGCCCAACCCCTACACAGTTCAGAAGGCACGTGAAGAAACCCACGTGATACAGTTGCACATTTTGCTTCTCATGCTCTGGATGTGTATCTTTTCTTGGAAATCAGGATGCTTTGCTTACCCTGCACTTTGGATCCCTCTTAGGATGCCTCATTTTCTGTAGCACTACAGTTGGACAAGAGTGAAGTCTCTGCTACACGGTGTGATGTTTTGGCCCCTGTACGTGCCTCTAGATTTTTGCATTTTTCCTGACTAAAACAAACAAAAAAGAGGCAATAAATAGCTGTCCAAAAAATAATTCTCATTAGGATTAAAATTACCATGAACAGAGCTAATTTCCTAAAATAGATCAATGCAACATTCATGCAAGTGTTTAATGTGAGCAAAAGTCATGTTATATAGTTCTGGAAATTAAAAGGCTTGGCTCCATTTCTTCTCCTTATTAAACCACAGTAAATCTGTCGATTTCTGTGTTGTTTCAACAATATAGAACCCTGTGTCAGTATAATTGAAGGGAGGAGGGAACAACAATCCTCTCCAGATTTAAAAGTTTTAGTTTAGATTTGATGTAAGCAAAATCTGCACAAGCCTTATGTAAAGATTTCGCAAACTCAGGCTCTTCATGGGTAAACAACTACACAAAAGAAGAAATACAGTAAGAATTTCATTAATGATAGTGATCTGACACAATATTTTGGATCAAAAGCCTAAGATCATGAAGCAATTTGTGAACAAGTAAGATACCTTTAGCTATGCTATTACAGACTGGACCTTAAGTCAAACAGCAATAGGCTGTTTTGTGCCTAATCAGTTTTCTGCAACGGGAAAAAAAAGATTTATTTCTGGCTGATAACAACTTTAAGTTAAGCAACAACTGATTGTTGGGCTTCTATTTAGAAAGGCTTAACAACTATCACTGTAGATCTCTCTCTTGAATTTATTGCCCATGCCTCACAATCGTTGAGATGCTGAATTTAGAGTTCAAGAGAGCTGTGAAAACCACTTTTTCACCTATTGATGTTGCCCTTTGGGGGCCTTCTCTTCTCCCTTGTTGTCAGTCTGAGATCCATATTTTCTGTTACACGCGTTTTACCTTCCAGACCATCTTCTCTTCTAAACAGGAGTGGGTGATATGTTCCACAATATGGGTTTTCTGCTACAGACGTGTGTTAACATCCTCAGAGGATCACCTCTGAGGCATCTTGCTGTGAAAGGGTCAATTTCAGTTCCCCTACGGGGTTCCTCAGTGCCTTTTGTCAAACAGATTTTTCTGACAGTTACTCAGTGACTGCTTGCATTTTAATATATGACAAAGGTGATCTAATATCTCATGAAAATGGTGGTACACATCAGGGGTTCCTCATGTTGCCTCACACAAGTAAGCACCATTCCCACTGTGGTTTATGGAGATATGCCTCTGCTAATGTGGCTAACAGTATCTTGAGCTTCCTAAACATGAGTTTTACAGACAGACGGCACTTGGAAGGAACCTCCAATAGCGAGGCTTATACACAGCTTCCAAGAATTAGCAGTCATCTATCCAAATTGAACAGAGACCTCTTCTATGTCGTGTCAAAGTCATACCTGCTGACTTAGCTAACAAAAGCATGTTTTTACTTTTGCTAGCACTTAGAGCAGCAAGAAAATAAACAATAAGCAAGAAGTTATTTTTATGAAAAAAGCATCCTCATGCCTCTGCCTGTAAACCTTGAGGCACTGTACTTCTGAATAAGACAACATGAAGTATATTTCTACACATTGACAAAAAATAACCACCCTACAGTACTTTAGCAAATGTATGCAGCCAAAGGCGTCCAACAAGACAGAGGTAAAGAATAAAATGCACTAGTTCTTGTGACGAGAGGAAAATACCTACCCATATAAATGACAGCACTAAGAGAGAAGATACCTATGGAATGATGTTTTAATGTGACTTACAAGCGAGACCAAATAAAAGAAATACCAAATAGAGACTTCAAAAGAATGAGATACGTAATACCACAACAGCCTTACCACTAGCAGTTACTAGTCAATCATTCTTCCAGATCCGAAACTGAACTTGTAGTCTTTATGCAGCTATGCATATCATCAGTATGCCAAACTCATACTTACTGAGAGGTGCTACAACCTGGAAAAGGAATGAACTCTGAGGAAAGTTGGTGCTTAGATCCTCTGGACATATTTTCAACTATATTAAAATTTCAGAATTTGTATTATTAAAAATACTCAGTGTATATTAAAATAAAGGCAGATTATAGATGCCCTCTGCAGGCACCTGAAGTCGTTTATCTTATCCCAGACATTCTTTCTTGCTGTAGAAGAAAGAGTAGGTTAAGGAGTTGCTTTGTGCACTGTTAATGTGGGGACACTGTTAGGATTTACCAAGTTCAAAGAATTTAACAACTACATCTCAGGTGGGAAAGAGTGAACCTGATAAGAAGCAGCATCTCCCCCAACCCCTAGGTAGTGGTCCCATTGCATGAACAGCCCATCTAGCCAGGCTTTGTGTTAATCTATTAATTTCACACAACTTAACTTGGCTTTCAGGCTTTAGATTGAGTCTATAGAACAGTAATTCAAAAAATATTTCCCAGCTTATAAATTAAGCTAATCATCAATAGTTAAAGTAAATAAACACAGAAATGTAAATATCTTGCAATTATATGCCTTCATACATATATTTTTAAATGTACATGTCAAGGAACAGAAACATTTCTTGATGAAAATGAATTTCTCCTGTTTTGGTTCAACAGCTTAGTATGCTAACCTATCTAACTTTCCTACTGTATTGGTTTTGGCTGAGATAGAGTTAATTTTCTTCATAGTAGCTGCTATGGAGCTATATTTTGGATTTGTGACCAAACCAGTGTTGATAACACACTGATATTTTAGCTATTACTGAACAGTGCTTACACAGCATCAAGGACTTTTCTATTTTTCACGTTGCCCTGCCAGTGAGTAGGCTCGGGGTGCAGAAGAAGTTGGGAGGGGCCATAGCTGGCAGAGCTGACCCCAACTGACCAAAGGGATATTCCATACCATATGATGCTCAGCAATAAAAGCTGGGGGGGAGAAGGAGGAAGGGAGGACAATTATTTGAGTTATGGCATTTGTCTTCCCAAGTAATGGTTACACACGATGAAGCCCTGCTTTCCTGGAAATAGCTAAACATCTACTGGCTGATGGTAAATAGTGAATTAATTCCCTATGTTGCTTTGCTTGCACATGCAGCTTTGTTTTACCTATTAAACTGTCTTTATCTCAGCCCATGAGCTTTCTCACTTTTGCCCTTCCAATTCTCTACCCCATCCCTCTGGGGATGAGTGAGAGCACGGCTGTGTGGGGCTTAGCTGCCTACTGGAGTTAAACCACAACACCTACCCATAAGCAAAAGACCAGTGTTCAGTCTTGAACATAGAGTGAAGTGTCTAATTGTCCCTCACAAACACAAACTGCATGGCAACCTATGCAATACTCATGCTGAGTGAAGGGTGGCAGCAACACTGCACAGAGTCTGCCAAATGCAGTTTTAAAATACATCAGAATGAACAACTGCAAGTTACCATAAGAAATGCAGTCATAAGATGTGAATGAGGGAATGGTTTGGTTCAGTTTCAGATCTGAAAAGCTCCAAAAGACAGGTCAATCCATAAGGAAGATGATTTACTTTCTCCATGATACAAAATAATAAGAAATACATATGACAAGTTACCCTCAAAATTCTGTTCAACTCAATCACATGTTTTATTTTTGGTATTTTATATCTTTGAAAATGGAGTGCAACATCAATATATTGCTTCAAAATTAAAAAAGAGGTCCTTCATATTTTCAAAATGTTTCCTTTATTGAATTCTTTTTGGTTGAAGCTGCATGTTACTAAAACAAAGTAATTGCCTGAAAAATTTTGATCAGCTCTTATCAAGCACACCCTATCATATTCAGTATTTGTTTACATTTTAGCACTGTAAGCATTTAAGCACTGGAACATCTAGAGTTTTAGAGAAAGTAGTATGTTTTAAGTTCTCTAATGCAGACCTAGTATATTCATAAAGACACTATGCTACTGCAACTGCTCTATCACATAAATTACATATGACAACTTGGACTAACTCAGCAAACAATCTTTCCTTGAGCTGTCTGCTGGCACATTGCTAATTAACAATTAATTGCCTTCAACAAGATTCCTGCAGAGCAGATGATGTGATACTGCAGATATTTCAGCCAAGTTGCATTTCTGTGCACTGCTGAAAAGTACCTAAAGATTTTTTACTCCTTTGCTTTTTGTCATTGTATTTTTAATGAGAAATATTTCTTTTGTAAGGTTTTTCTTGTTTAAAGATGTTGCAGTACTGAAGAAATGCCTCTTACTAAAATACTTTCTTTACAGCTGTGAAAAATCAGCTGTTAATTGACATCAAGCCACACCTGTAGATTTATATTCTGTGATTGCGTCAAAATGGAACTTAGCTGGTAGACCAGAAAAAAACATTGTTGTAAAACCCCACCCCACTATGCCCAGCAATAGCAACATCTCAGTGTTTTAAGAGACAAAATAGAATACTCTCAAATTTTATTAAATTCACTTACTAAAAAGTACAGCTATGTGCCAGTCCTAGTGCATGAACTTCTTTGTCTTTCACAGGTAAAAGAGGAAGTAGCTGTTAATGTAGACTGGAAAGGCAATTGGAGAAGATACAAGAGTACCAGATTATACATAATTTCACATCTGCTGGACAATTATTTTCCCCAATGACTTGTTAAAAATGAGTAAAGAAAATCAATGACAGAAGAACCTTACAGCAAAAAGTCATACATCACATTTACATGCGCAAAGCTCTGTGTCTAGAAGAACGAAGAACAGTAGGTAGATTCCTACTTTGCTGGCACAGATTTCAGAAGCCTGATAATGGGTATGGTGGGAGGGCAAGAGAAGACGTGTATGAATTGCTGCTGCACTCTTTCAGAAATGGATGGCATCTATTTGGGTGTTACGATTCAGGCACAGAAGACAAAATGGGCAGATTCTTACGAGTGGGGAAAAAGCTTTCCAGAAACTTTTAAGAAAGTCATAAGAGTGTTATTTTAACATGATGTTTAAAGCAGAGATGTGAAGAATATTATTTAGATGATTCAGAATATTTCTAATAGTTCCTACTCCATCTCATCCTCTATTCCTGTCCTATCTACAGGAAAGCTGAAGCTGATCCTACAGTGTTTGACTACATGGAAAAGAGAAGCTTAAAATACACTTGCCTCAAATTCTTTTTCAAATGTCTGGCACTGGGTAGAATCATACTACCAGAAACATTGAGCCTAGTCCACAGAAAACCAAATGCATGAGAAAAGCAGAAATTTTGCACAAGGTCATTTTATGCATATCTTGTGCCAAAGGCTTATGTTTGTAGGGCAAGTTATAGGCAACATATCACAAAGCGAGGAGACATTTCATATTCTCCGAGACATGTAGTTCTTCTGGCTTCAGAACAGGAGGAAAAATGAGGAGTTTGGCTCATTTCTCTTTGCAGTCTGTACTAAGAAAGGTGGTAGTAGAACTGCTCAGTGGAAGGAAATAATCACTTGGTATTCTGTGCTCCCACCATTATGCTTTAGTTTAGGCACAACGTCTGGTGAATGTAATCCCCAAAGTAATATCCTGTTTCTTAAACTCCTTCTCTAAACTGATTGTCACTGAAGATACGGAGCCAAATGGAGCTTTATTCATTATATTCTATGGAAGTTCTTACACCCTGAAAGCTCAGAAAAGCATGACAGTACCTATCATTATTAGCAAGGTGCCTGAGCTACAAATATAATCCTGATTTAACAGAAGGGGTTGAATCCTCACTGAAGCTTTATACGTGCTTCACTCAACAACTTACGAGAAACGGTTGTTAGCATGACATTGTTTAGTAGGTGATACTGTAATATACACTCAAAACCACGTTGAACAGATCATTGCAGGAAATGTTTTGTGCTGTTGAAATGGAATAAAATGGGTCATTGATTTCTGGAGTGAGGGAGCAATGTAAATGTCAGAATGAAATAAAGTATTATTCTGATTTATTAAATCCAGGAAATCTTTGAGAATAAGAAAGTCAGGGACCTTTTAAATACTTAATATATAAAAGGTTAAAAGTTTAGAATTTCACTTGACACAGAAAGGACTAATATCTTGCTAGTTTGTAATTACTCCTGGACTATAACGTAATTCTATTAGTTTCAGTATAACTATGCCCTGAATTAGTTTGTTCCAATATCTGCAAGGATAAAAATTGATTTTTCTTTTTCTGTAGGAAAAATTCCTTATGCTGAGGAATGCTAGGCATCAACTTAAAAACCAATTTTTTAAAGTTTAACTTTTTCTGATTATTGTTCTAGTCATCATTTCCGGATGACTACAAGTGTCTAGTTAACTAAAACAGGAAGAGTACCAATAAAATTGTCACCAGCAGCTTAAGGTCTTCTTACCGCTGGTGATGAGAGATGTCACATTCTCTACTTGTCCCACTGAAAAAAGAAGCCTTTGCTGATGGAGTCAAGGCAAATAGACTAATATGTCCTAAAGTGTAAGAGCATGAGTGAGACAGTGACATATTCACAAATAGCAGGTCTTCATTAGCCCTGATATTCACAAGTGTACAATTTTTGAGAATATCATTCTGTGTTTTGCAATCAGCTTCTCCACCTGTTACTGAGATTAAATATAATTTAAGAGTAGAAAAATGCATACTGAGGAGGAAAACAATTTGATCTGCAGAGGTATCCATAATCACAACCTTTCAACTTTTTAGTGGTTACAGAATATGCTGCAGGTAAATACTACGAAATTTTCGACCAGTGCACCATTTACAAACCTTTCAGCACATTCAATGTGTATTGCCTGAAATTAATTTCTTAACTGGTACTTAGCAGATTTGGGGCCTAAAGATAAAGTTTTCAGGAGCTAAATTTCCAAGGTGGTCTTTTCTCTTCTGCTGAAGAGGGCCAGAATATGGCACTTGATTGGTTGTTTGCAGTTTGAAAGGATTTTGTGCATCTTAAACATTGACTGTTGGAGTGATTAAAGTAGCTGAGGCTAAGGAGATGCAGCTTTATATCTCATGGTTCTGTATCTGTAAGTGCATGTATCTTTCCAGAAAATGTGATGTTTCCTCAATTCTTTACTAACATTACATACATAATAGAAAGACATAATATACATACATAACAGAAAGAAAGGTTTTAAATCAGGAAAGGGTTTCTTTTGAGGTTTGTTTTTAAAAGAAGCAGTAAAGGTTTGGAGCAGTTAGCTATTAATGTGACTAATTTCAGGTCCATGTTAGTAATGATAAGAAAGTATTATATTTCAGATGCTTGTGTTAAATGGATTTTCAATTTTAAGACTATTTCTATTTTAAGTCTGTTTAAGCTTATTAAGAGTTTACCAGTTCAATATTGGGTTTGAGGTTCAAGAGCCTTGAACAAGGAACAGAGCATAGTGTCTCTCTTCTACAGCTGAGCTAGTCAGTCCTTTGAGACACAGTCATGGTTCCACCTGCTTTCAATAAAGACAAAGCTTTCTCCGGCACTGCTTGCATATTCAACTCAAAGGAATAATAATGTATGTTCATTTGCTGTATGGCCAGTAAATCCACATCACAGACTGGACCTACTAAACATGGATTTCGTGAACTGTAACACAAGTCACTGTATACCAAATGTTACTATATACTGAGAAGCACACTGGGTTTTCTGCGCTGACCTTTACTGCAGAATTACGATTGCGTCACAGCATATTAACCAGTGGAAGTGGAGTGACATCCTCCAGCAAAACACCAATTTAATTGTGTTGATTGCTACATGAGAGTGTTCATACTGTATACTCTAGTGTATACGTAATTTTTTAAACACAGTGGCTCTACATGATTTCTTGAATCATTTGTTTCAGTGCCACTTTGTTAACAGCATCCTGAAGTTCTAAGTCCCCTTTTATGTTTGCAAATCAGAATCCTGGCCAGACACAGAAAACAACCCATCTATGAGTCCATTTGATTAAAACAAAATTTGGCTGCTGCCTAATGGCTTGCTCAGGAAGCGTTTGGGTTGCATTAAAATGAAGAGGCCAAAGAAAGTTCCTGAGCTGCATTCAAAATCTGGTGTTAAAGGTCAAAATACCATAGTGAATGGCACCTAATCTGTACCATGGCAGAGCAGAAGCTTTCAGGAACTCCTTTTACGACCTTCAAAATTTACCACTGTACTTTATTCCTAGCTGAGGCAGATATAAATTACAGTTTAATATTAACACAAATTAGACATTCAAGAAAACTTATTTGAAGAAATGGTAGTAGCTAAATGCAATAAACTTAACAGACACTTAAGTTCTGTGATTCATACTATTTTTTCATAGATACTTTACTCCTAATGACTGTTGTTTTACAAGACATTATTCTAACATAAATGTTGTTATTAGCTCTTGTCAAGTAGGCTAAAAGATCTGAAAATCTGTCCAAATCTACAACTCCCACTATACAAACATCTTCCTATTCTAATTCTTGACTGAAAGTTAAGTTTCACTCTGCTTTTACAACTATGTGAAGGCATTAAAATAATTAACAGCAACAGTGCTAAACCTCCATTCTCAAATTTTGCAAAAAAAAAAAAAGGTATTTAAACCTCCTGTGTTCCAAGTTCTAATGTAGATCTTTTAGAAGAATTAGATACATCTTACATCTATGTAATCCTCTAAGATTTTTCAGTTCATTGTTTTGAACAAAATAGTTTGAATATTATTAAATTATTCACAGATATATTAATATTTTTAAAGCTCATTTTAAGCAAAGACAAAGATTTTTCGTAAGTATCAAAAGTATTTTCAAAAGGACATTTAGATCTTCAGAAAACTTTTTAAAAGACTGAATTTCAAAAGCTGCATATAACAACTTCTGGAAAATCAGGTCCTTTCAAGAGGTAACAGTATGAGTACACAAAACCACTGCTCATGTGTTGGCCTAATCTTTCGGCTAGTCAGCTATCAACCCAAATATGATAGCCAGTACAGAGGGCTTTCATTCATTCCACCTTAAAAAAAACCACACACACACATTAATTTTCCCAAATTAAAAAAACTTTTGATGAATTTCACAGAAAATGTATTAGAGTGTAATCAGACTAAATCAACAGTTAAAAGTATTATTTTAAAAGTGGGTAACATAGTATAATGTTACATAATATAATACTAATAGGTAAATGTTTTGAGTTGGTTTTTTTTGTTTGTTTGAGTTTCTTTGGGTTTGTTTTTTGTTTTGTTTTATTTATTTTTTAAACAGGCACAGTCATAAAAACTGCAACCATTATCAGCAGCAATGATAAGTAACAATCACGAGGTCAGCTTTCTCAAGTTGGATTGCCCTGTAAGCATTTTACTTTCATTTCAGTTTATGTTTGATAATGCCTCTCGGAGCACAATTTTTAATATTTGTTTGCAAGGCACAATTACCTGATTGTAATCAGATACATCTTTTCCATGAATTGATTTAAATATGTCTCTGGGCCATAATTATTTCTGTATTATTTAACATCTTACACCATTATTTTTATTTATTATTTAACATATTTAACATTATTTAATGTATTATTTAAAATTAAGATTATTTTACCTCTAAATGTAATCCTTAAATTTTTTTTTTTGCAATTTTAAATCTAGCATCATACTTATATTAATGAAATTCATTGTTCAAGTTAATTTCAAGATTAAGGGCAAAATCCTGTTACTTTGTGTATTACTTTGCATATTGGCATGAAGGCAATATACAAACCACTTAACAGGAAAGATATGTTAGACTACTAAGATTAGGAAATACCTGAAATCTGCTCAAAACCTTGCACTTTTCATTAGAAGAGCAGTACTTCTCTTTATCAGATAGATAATCGAGTTAGGACTGCAAATAAGCCAAAGCCAAATCCTGGAGAAATTAAATGAAAGCTTGGATTTGTATTTTGCATTTAGTTCCTTCATTTGAGATTAGCTCAAAATATATTCACAAATACAAAAAAATCTCTACATTTTGCGGGCATGGGAAAGGATGTTAGTATACAAGTTCTACATCTAGACATGATTAATTCTGTAGCTCATGGCTTAAAATGGGCCTCCCATTTACACTTTTTTTATTAATATTGACTGACTTATTACAATATATTCCAGATCAGGCTGTGTATTTGCACCACTTTCTAATGCAATACGTAACTATTTATGTATGGAGTATTTCTACAGTCTTCTACACTATTCCACACTATTTCTATAGGTGCTTTCTCAAGAATGTAAACATGCTATAAATAGGAAGTCCATTCCTCATCAACAAAATTTTGCTATGTTTATTTATGTTGTTAGCTTGGGAGCACTACAGCCTAATTGCTGTAAGGAGTGATTCATAGAGCTGAACAAAATCTTGGCAGTTAAAAAAGAAACCAAGCCAAACTTGCCCATTTTCATTACCAGCTATGAACTCTGACCAGATGTGCTGTGATCTAATAAACCTTTCAAGGGAATCTGTGCAGACAATTCTGTGTCAAAAACAAGCACATTTCAGTGGCTGAAGCAGAGTTTTCACATCAGTGTTTGGATGCTATCAGATATCAAAACTAAACTAATTTAAAAACCTCACCTAGACAGAAAAAAAAAATGTAGAAACAGAATTCTTACTTCATCAAGGACAAACAATGTGCAACAGTAGATCAAGGAGAGAGATAGCAGCAAGGATGCTCAGGAGAGAACTTCCCCACCCACAAGCATTCTTTATCCAGGTGATCCAGAAGTGCCTCAATGTTACTTCCCTGTTACTTTTTCCAGAGTGTCTGGTTAAATCTCCCACTGACTCTAGTAACAGCTTAGAAAATTTATTCTATGACTGTTCTCTCAAAGGGTTAAGATCTATGATTTATAGCTAAATCTTTGTTACGTAATTTATTTTTAAAAAGAAAAGCCTCCTATTGTCAAATTGTCATGTGTTGACAGAATGGAAAGGTATACTTGTTTTTAAGTTCGTGGTTTGCAGCAGTTAGTTAATTAAAGTTAACAGCTATAAAAATGGGTCATATCACTCCTGTTTCCTTGAAAACTGCTTGCTGCAATACTAACATATCACCGAATGCTGGTAACGTAGAAGAAGTTACTTGCTACATGCTGCTATTTAACACTGCTCCAGCGATAGACCTTTCTAAACAGTAGCCTTCCTCCATCCCCCTTCCACACTTGAGTGGTCACTCTATTATCTAGAAAATGGGTTTCTCAGCAGGAGGTGTATGACAACAAAATGGGCCCTTGGCTCAGCAACCCAATGTTGTCAGAGCTGAATATCTGGCTGGAACAGGACATGATATTCCTTAAAATAAGTTCATTAACTGTTTGACCTTTTCTACTTCCTAGGAAGATAAAAGTATCAATGCAAACCAAACAACACTGGACCACCTAGGATGCCGCTACATCCGTTTATGAACAGAAATGCGTGTAAAAGTAGGAACCAGCCTCCTCTTGCACACTGACCAGAAAGTACATCGCATGCAACAAAACCAACTAAAAGTCATTAACATTCTCAAACACTTTTCTGGTAGGTACACTGCTACGGAAATACACTTTGTCTGCTCAGTTACGGTACAGACAGTCCCTTTGCCCAAACATCCCCACCTCCTGCTGAATGCCCAAGCTGACAAGTAGTTTCTATGTTTATCGCTTTTACAAGTAACAAAGTTACTGGAAAACCGTAATAATTCTGCTTGTGCTCCAATATTGTACATTTTGTTGCTGCTGTTAATCTTAGTAACAGTCTAAACTGAGCAACTACATATCCATGGATTCCATTAACTAGAACGCAATAATGTCAGACTTCCCAGGGCTTTATGTTCATAACAACATATTTCAACACATTTTCAGATCCAATTACATGTCTGATATATAAAGAAAAAAAACAACGTATAAGAAGAAATTACTTTCACCCTGACTGGTTTCTTGAATTATTTTCCAAGGGCTTTTCATGAAGACCATCATGAATTTGTGAAGTACTCCAGAACCCAATTACTGTGGCCTTGTTCTGTATAAATCCCATGTTTCCTTTGCACGTTCACTATCATTGTTCCCCAAGTTACCACTAACTGCAGTCTCAGGCCTCCAAGGCTAGAAGACATGCCCAGCTTCAAACATTTAAGAAATCCAAATGACAACGCCTATTAACAACTAAAAAACAAAAGTATCTTGTTATATAATGATTACGCACAGACGTGACCTATTCTGATGCCCACAGACAACTACTCCTACTGCAGTCTCTGGAATCACTGTGCTAAAACAAATAGAAAACGAGTTTTTACTGGTAGCCAATCTGTGCCATTCTGTTCTCATTTCAAGTTGAGGAAGAGGTTATTTTCTTCATCCTGTACCAGATATGAATGATTAAACATTTACACAACACCAGAAAAAGAGTTCAAAATAACTTCTTCTGGCATAACCAAAAACAAACCAAGTTTTTGAATATGTGTCAGTTTAAATGACAATCAAAGGGATCCTTGCGTTAACGTGCATACAAATATTAAAGTCGTAATACACCCTGACTTTTCAGACGACTGTAGTCTAAAGTCTTTCTTCTACCTATGGCAAGTTTGTATTGTGCAAATACTATTGAGAAAAAAGGAAACATTCTTTTAAAAAACCATGTTACTATTGATTTCAAATGCAATTATACAGAGATAAACTCAGGCCAGAAGTTAAGAAATTCAGATGTGGACTTCACACTGCAAAATGACTTTGAGTAAAGCTGTAATCTCCTAAAGTGCTTTCACTTCCAGCGCAAGGGGAGTTCTGCAGCATGTAACATCAACTGTCGGGTAACAGTTACAATACCAATACAATAGCAGGGAACAAAATAATAAGAACATGCTTACGTGTAAGAAAGAGTTAGAGAGATCCTAATTCTGCTCCCAGACCGTGTATATAAAAATGCAAAAAACAATTTAAAACTATCTTGAAAAGAAGAATAGACAGTAATTTGGTAGCACTGTCAAAACTGCAATTCTTGTTGGTATCCCTAGTGCTATAGGTTTCATTACAAGGAAAGTAGTCAGAGCAGGTAATCAAAGCAGTCCTCCTGAATTAATAGCTTACAGATTTAAATCAAGTGTGGTGGGTTGACCCCACCAGGCAGGTAAACCCCCACCCAGTCACTTGCTCACTCCTCCCCTAGCAGAATGGGGGATGAAACCAGAGAGGCAAACGTAAGAAAAAAAACCTCATAGCAGTTTAATACCTGAAGAAAATCATAAACAACCACGGAGGGGGGAACAAAGAAAGTAGTGATGCAAAAGGAACCACTCAGCACTACCAGCCTGATGCCCAGCCAGTCTACAAGCAATGGCTACTATAGCAAAAACACTGGTATGTTAGCAACACTGTTTTGGTCACAAACGTAAAACACAGCACCATACAAGCTTCTATGAAGAAAATTAACTCCATCCCAACCAGACTTAGTGCAATAAGCAATATTTTATTCTCACGCCTGCTGCTTGCAAAATTTGTAACATTTTAACAAGAAGAAATGAACAGAAGAATGCTTTATATCTATACACAATTTACAAAGCTAAGAGCAGTAAGAGCTTCCCATTAGAGCTACCAAAGGGAATATAAGTACCTAACAAACTCACCATCCTATTGAAAAGAAAAATCTTTTCCAAGATTCATTAATTCATACATCATACTTCTCTAGAGAAATATTTCTTCAGCCCTGATATATTTACCTATGAAAAACTGTTTGTTACTAAACACCAAGTATTACATTGCTATATAACCTTGATAAACTTCATTTGCATGCCAAAGAAATAATGGGTTTCTTCTCAAATATTTCCACTACTCTCAGAAATCACATTTTTATAAACACATTTAAACTGACTTCATGATATTCTGGCTTATGGATAAACAGGGTAAAATATATTATTTCAATCAGAAGAGGAAATAGCCAGAACAGACTTACTTCTCAACCAGAAAATTGCTAGATCAAAAATGTCAAACAGGACCACACTCAAAACATGATATGTATTTCAAGCATTGCTCATAAATATCTTCTGACAGAAGGATGGGGATTTATAGCCTCTACTAATTTTCCCTGTTTTACTTTCAGTTGAAACACCTTATTTTCATTGGTTTGGCAAACACAGAAAGCTCAAAATTGTTACACAAGAAATATGTTAACTCCTGTAATACTGGCGAGGTCAAGTGACTACTTGCATTGCTACTTTTGTCAATCCTCACATTAACCTTTCCAATCTCCTTCTGACAGACAGGTTACCCAACATATTATGTAGCAGACACACAGGAAACGAAATGGCAAAAAGCCAACAGGCTATAGGCAAGAAACAACAGCATAGACTAAAAGACATGTAAATAAATACTGGGAATGAAAAGCTGGCTAAAATCATCAAAAAGTGGGGCAATGATATTGCCAGGATGGCACAGACAGGGAGAAATCCAGTCTATCAGCATGACGCATTAATGCCAGCAGGGTTTTCTAAAGGACTAAACAAACCAGTGAGACCAGTGTTAAAGAGTCTGCAGCAGAACAAGGATGTCCACTAGCAGGTGGAAGCCTCATGTCCTATTCTACCAACTAACAGGAATTGTCTCCAAGATGACCAACAGCTAGACATTCTGCGCTAAGGCCTGATGAAAACAAAGTAAGGCTCATAGAAACCTCAGGGACAGCTACACACAACAGACTGCATAACCAGCCAAAGCTTTTGGAGACCCACGAGAAGAGTTCTGAAATGCAGAGTTTGAAAAGAGACATTCCTGCTCTGGCCAGAGTGGGTTTGCATATACAGCAAAGAGGAAGACCAGCAGTAACTATCAATTAAAGAAAACATCATTATTGAAAATTAGTATATGACAGAGTCATTTAGTTTGATGCTTCAGAAACTGTTAGTTTCTTCCTGCCAAAATATGAAGGAGGAAAGAATTTTGTTTCCTGTAATCTTCTGGAATGTGTACAATGCTAATCCTGCTAATGCTGAGCAGGCCTTGAGGGATATTTTCTTTCTAAATCCACACATTCGCTGTGATACTCTCAGCCTATTGTACATTTGAGTATCTTGATGAGGTTTACAAGTAATCATTCCCTGGCCCAAACTGTGTCAAGCTCAATTCTCTATAGGACAATAAGGGACTATTTTTGTACAATAAAAATCATCTGATCTATTTGTAATTTCATTCCATGACTACATTTATCTACTTACATCACAGTTAAGATTATCTGTGATTATGCTGAGTTCTGTTGTGATTTGTTTACTTATTTTGGTAATAGTCTTCTGAGTTACCAAAACTTATTTTTACACAACACCATAACTTGAGATACACAGCAATCCTTAAGAATAAACCCAGATTTTTTTTTAATATATATGTAACATATGTTTTTATATATATAAAAAAGCTGAAAACATAGCAATATGTGGATATTGCTTAAAGAAGAAATGGAATTTGCTTTTTTTTTTTCCTTTTCTAAACATGATTGAATGTAACAATTGTTCAATGAGGATTCACTAAGTATTGCAGCTACTAGAACACAGGTTTTCCCTGTACCTGGTGAAGAAGTTGTATCAAAACAAATTGCTTAGAAAAATTTAGCTGAGATATAATAAGTCAGTTGAGTTGTATAGCTTGGACAATGAATACTTCATGAAAGATGGTGACCCTTGGCTATCTATAATAGAATACAGTCTAGATTTGCAATACATCTGTTAAGCTGCAGGACATATTTTTAATAATTCACCTGTAATTTCACATCTCTACAGAAATATTTCTAAATTCTGTTGCTAGCAACAAAGAAAAATATTATAATCAGCATCATAATGTTCTCTGCAAGTTATAATTTTCCTTGCAGCCAATAAATAGTAGCTGCAATAAGTAGTAGGTCATTGGAAGACAAGAGTGACTTGTTCAGATTTTTTTAAAGCACTATTTAGACAATGATTAGAGCAAGTTAGCAAAGTATAATTTGGTAAGGACAATACCCTACTACAGATAAACATTTTGGGGAGAAAGGAGAAGGTATACGAGATCATGTTCAACTTCAGTTGAACAATATGTCCACTAAATCTGTTGGTCCTGCTAAGTTTTAACCAGGGAAATCACACCACCATTGATCGCTTTGGAAATCCATGATACTCTATTCTAGTAACATCAGACAATCTGTGGGTGGAGATGCAAAAAAGTTTTTCTCTTTCCTGACTAAAAAGAGCCTCTTCCCTCCCTGTGTTGTTTTTCTGAAACTGCTGGTGCTCCTTTTAGGCATCCACTGTTACAATAACATTACCAAGTCTTCAAATTGGGTGGTGCAGGCTTATTTTGTACACTGTGAACTGAGAAAAGAACACCATCTCCTGAGTAATACCCAGACTTACACAGACCAACAATTTATTTATTTGCAATGTTTTGCAAATTTCATTAACAGAATTTTTGTCTGAATGTGAGCATTTTGCTTAATTATTTTGTAAAACTGTAGTCCTTTTCATGGAGACTTCTTGTGTCCAAGCAAAAGAGGAATTTGCTTGCGGGAACTACTCTATGGTAATAGTAGGTATGCAGATTAACTTTTGCAGACATATAAAAGCTAACATTTCTTTTCCAGTTTTCTTCCACATATGTATGGGAAAAGTAGACCTGCCACTATATAGATGTACACATATTTCAATGTGGTTCAGTCATATCTTCGATTCTGAGCACCAGTACCCCAAACCACAGAGAGATTCTCCAGAAGTAAAAACAAGGGGTAAAGAACATTGTGCAATGAGAAATCAAGATTGCATTTAAATACAGACCAGGAAAAGAAATACTATATTTCACAGAAATTTTCTCTGGAAGAGCAAGCAATATGCAGATATTTGAAAAACAATTTATTTTAAGTATACCCATGGACAGGAAAAGATTTGCAACTAATAAAAGAAGTTACCCACATTATGGGAATAAACACACCTGGTGGCCTTTTGGGGAAAATACACCTGTCTATCACAAAAATAAGTATCTTGCAATATTCTTTGTGGAATAATCTGACCTTTGAATGTGGAAGACATGGAAATCAAAAGTCACAGTCTTTTCGAAAAAAAAAAAAAAAAGAATCTTAGAAATCAGGAATCACCAAGACAGGAAAAGACAAGAGTTTGAGAGGGAGTGCATTCACTAAGACAAGGGAATTACTGCTTAGCCTTGGTACACACGGCCAGACTATGGAAACATTCAATCCCAGTGTTTTAAAAGCAGCATTAATCCTTGCTACTTCTCTATAATTAGAGAATGTATACGTGGAAACTTGTATTATCACAGTTAATATACATATCCAAAGACACTGTCTGGAGCAAACAAACAAAAAAAGTGATTAGACACAATTACAGGCATCCATTCAATGCTCCAAAATAAAGCTTGTTAGCATTGTTCGTAACTTCTAGACTTTTGTTCCCATACTGGTCAACAGTTTGTTTTATAGAGATGAGATGCAGGAAGTAATCTATAATTATATTACTTGCACTCATTTAATTAAAAATTAATTGAGCCACAGAGTTCATAAATACCTGTTACAAAGTTAAATACCTTGAAGGAAATGGTCTGAAGTTAAATAAAGTTATTCTTTGTCAAGAACTTAGAGCTATATTAATCTTTGTAAGTTTTTCTTCCCCACATCTCTCTCTTTTCTAAAAAGAAGAAATGGAGTAGCTTTATAGGGAGCCCGTACATCATGTTACTATGTTTTAGAGATAGGTCTTGGGAAAAAAATGCTAGCTACCTGATGTGTAGTTATTTTTAGAAGCTGAACATATCATCAGAAAAGTCTGTTCTGCATTCCCAGAGCCAAGATGGTATGTCACCCTCAGATTGGATGCGTTTCTGAAGACTGCGGGCAGGGATCCACTAGTGACGGTGCATATCAGCACTGAAACTCAACAGGAGGGCTATAGTGCGAACTATGTAATTACTTCAGGCAGCCAGAAAACATACTGGAGAAAAGAAAATGTTGAAATAGCTTTCTTCGTATTCATTCCTGTCCTTCTTACCAAGCAAGGCAGAATGGAATATATTGCTAGTAGCTAGATCACTGGGATAAAAGCAGAGAAGCTTAATGTGGCTTATTATGGGAACAGAAGCTTAAACACAGTTTGTCCTCTTAGCAGGAGGAGAAGCAATCATCTAGAGGATAGGCAGCTAGCATCATTGAAAAGGCATTAAATCAAAAGAAAATTAACTATAACTACGGGAGGACTTTGCATTCACATTACAAGTCAGGCACTCAAAATGGTGCCCAGCACGCAATTTCAATCTGGGTTCCACAAGGAGTAGAACTGCTTCAAGTAGAACAAAATGCATTTGAGGGCTACCATCAAGACACCAATTATAGCCTCAGGCTAAATATTTGCACCTCAAAAACTCCTCCAACACACTGACTTGCTAATGTAAATGCACCCATAATTCTCCTCTGAAACCTTTGGAAAGTTACCTTCTTCCCTCACCCCTGAGATTCTTACTTTGGATCTCAGTCCTGTTATGAGCAAACCCTTTCCCTTCTGTTGGAACCTCCCAGACTGAAAGGGTTTGCTTCCGCGCTCCAGCTATGAGGTACACAGTGGTTTTTGGAGAGGAATCATCTCACTCTCCTAGCAGAAGTTCAGCCTGACATAGAGGGTAGAAGATGAGGCTATATGAACATGCATCCAGTGCAACTGTCTTCAAATAGCAAACTGAAAACAAACACATTAAAGCTGTGTCATTTGTTGCAAGATGAAAATAAGAAACATAAGTGTCTCATTTAGTATAAAATATTGATATTTAACAATAATAAACCACAGCACTAATGAACGTGAAGAGAAATTGTTCAACTGACTGTTCTACCCACAATACTAGCAGTTTTAGATAAGATGCTCTGAAATTGCTTATTTATGAAAATAATCTTGATATAACTGGTAGCACAAATATACGGAGAAATGATTCACATCAAACATTCCATTAATTGCTATAACTGTGTAAGAAGGATAGGACAGAAGTAGAGGGACAGTGCCATTCCAGATCAAAGCCAATCATACTTTAATTTCAAGCCTTGAAAACAAGAATCTTCAGTATCAATGTTCTAGTGGATGAAGCACAAGATGCGAGGCTAGCTACTGTCTCCTCCACTCCATAAAACCACACTAAATACACTTTTTGGCCACATACCCACAACAAGTAAGAATCAAAGCTTTGTTATCATAGTGAACTTCAGTTTGGACAACATATGCTGAATTGTTCTGTCAACCAGTACTAAAAAACGCAGTGTATTTTCTATTTCTGAACAGTACAACAGAAACTTTCCAAACTTAAAAAGTATCAACTCTAACATGGGCTAAAGCTAAATTGTACTGATAAATATAACAGTATGTCAATATATCACAGTATTAGTATGATTATGAAATGATAAAGAGGAGCTGATCTCAGAAAAAGAACTAATGTTATCAGAGAGTACAAATGACTAGGATTTGGTATGATATACAAAGAGAAAAATCCCAAACATTACCTACTTGATTATTTTAAACAGCCAATTATATAGGTGAAGTAAGTGGAATCAAACCAGCATGGAATGAAAAGCTAATTAGAAAAAGGTGAGCAATGATAGGAATTAAGCGCATTTCTGGAATCTAAGTTGTCAAAAGAGCTGCCACTGGGAAAAAACACACACACATAAAGCAAGAAATACATTCCATAACAACTGAAAACTCAGGATGAAAACAACTGAAAAGAACTGAAACTCAGGATGCTGTCACACAGTTGCTAGATCAAGAATTTTAAAGTCAACATGTTCAGTAAACTTAACCCAGGAGTCTTAAAAGAGCTAACAAAAGCCAAACTTTTAATGCAGATTTTCAATAACTCCAAAAGCCAGAAAAGGTCTGGATGACTGGGAAAAAAAGCTGTGCTAGTATTTTTTGAAGAATAAATGGAAAGCAACTGTAGAAATGGTAGCCAGTAATCATTCCCAGACAGAATAACCAAACAGCTCCTACCAGAATCCAATGTAAAAGAAGTACAGAATGCAAAACCAATAAAGTTCCATTTATGAAAAACTGAGACTGCAAAACAAACATGTTATCTTCGATGATCTTACGAGTTTGGGCAACAGTGGCAATATCTTTAATGCAGTGTATTAGTAAGGCAAAACTCTGCAGACTTAATACCGGGCCACACTTAAGAACCTCCCTTCATTCTTTTCAGTCTTCCCCCTCTCCCGCCATGTTCATATTTTTATGTCCTATTACTTTACTTCCTTAATATGAAACAATGTCCATATCATTCCTGACTAAAGCAGACCCTTCAGATCACTGTATGTCTGCCCCCAACCATGCCTCTGCTTCCTTATAAAATCCACACTCAAATCCCGCATCAGTCTTTCTAGTCCCAAATTTGGTTCCTCAGCTCCTGCCACCGCTACATGCGTATTTCAGCATTTCTAATTTAACATATACAGACTGGATTTTCTTAGGTTGATCTGACCACTGTAATCACCAATATTATCACTTTCTCCTACTGTGTCTGCCAGGTCTGCAGTGATACAAATGTCCTCAGTGTTCTAATTTCACTTTTTATCATGTCTTTGTCCAGGTTATACAAGCCTTTCCAAATGTTGTCTTTCCATTTCTTTGCTGCTAGTTTATAGTATATGATTAATTAATGGAATCTATTCATTTCTGTCTCTGATTGAGACTGTTTTAAGTGTAATTAAAGTCCACAGCTTAAACACCAGCAAGTTTGTTGTTTTGATACAAGCAGCCAGGATGTCCCATCCCCTCACCTACCTCAGTGATTCACACCTGTCTTTGAGCCACTTCAAGTTACACACATAGCTCTGTGTATTACATGCTAGCTTTTGCTCTTCCATTTGTTTTCAAGAAATTTACAAAAGCATAGTATTTTAGCTTTTTACCTATTTACTAACCTTTACAAAGTTGAATTTGTTTGAATTTAGTAAATTGGTTTAAAACTATTGAGAAAGTGATTGACAGGCAGACTCGTATCCAACATGATGGTACACACCTCTGCTCTCCTTTGAAAACCGGTCTGAAAAACTACCAAGATTATAATGCCTGTCAGCAGCACATGCCAAGTCACTGCTCTTTCATTGCAACTATCTGTGGTATGCTCTTTGCTTGTGTGGACTGCTCTTAGGATACACAGGTAGACGCAGAAACTTTAAAGGAATTCAATTTTGGGAGTCACTGCAGGCTCCCCAAAGGAAGCAGAGTAAAAGGAAACAAAACACATACAGGGACAAGCGCTACCTCTGTGTTAGCCTCACACACAGTGGGTTAGCTGGAGGACTAGAAAGGAGCATGTCTCCAGACTGCAAGATTAGAGATTGTGAGGATTATTGGACTGCATGGTGGCCCTCTGTTCCCCTGATTTTAGCATTGAAGCCCCCTTGAAATAGATTAAATATTTGCAGTGTTGGAAAAGCAAAGCACAATAACTAAAGAGGAGTTAATGAAGTAGTAAATGTAGGAATGTAAATTGCAGACCCAGTTATCGAAGCCAACCTATAGATAAGGACAGTGCTATCCCATTCAGGCAGCATACTAAAGAACAACAGACAAGATGAGCAAAGATCAGCAAAAAAGTAGTTTTTGACTGCCCTCCAAATTAGGGTAGTTCACTGTGTGCTGACAGGAATACTTCCTCTGCTCACCTCTGACTCTCATGTTGCTCATGCACAGCACAGTTGCCAGTGTGTTAAAAAAACTTTGAAATGAACAATCATACCACTACACTTCCGAATACAGTGGGTTTTGTTAAGTGTCTATGATGTTTAGATCTCAATTAGTGACCTATTTATTATGCAGCATTGCTGGACATGATCATTTTCCATTTTATACCTGAGAAATTAAGGCCAAACCACTTGTCTGAGGTACTGCACATTATTAAATGAGCAGTCTCTCTCAAATTCACAAAAAGATAGGCAGTCCTTGGCAGTCCTCGCCATCATTCATGGCAGCAGCAGAATTCCAGTGACCATGCGCAGAAAACCGTGCACTGAATTTAGCAAGGAGTTCAAGTATTATTTAAAACTACTACAAAAATGGAAGGATTTATTAGCCTCACTTACACACGCAGTGAAACCTCAGTGGGTCTTCCTAGAAGAGGATTTTACCTGAACTTCAGCAGCATAAAATGCCCAGAATTTCCCCTCCATCCTTTCTTTGACATTTGCAGTGGGGTATCAGCCTAGGAGATTCAGCATTTTCAGTTTCTGTGCTCGAGAGTGATGACCCATTGTTTATCTAGTCAGACTAGGGTCTTTGTTTGGTTTTGATGAATTGCATAATCACTATAATCAAAAGTTGAGGATGTTTCATAGACAAGAAAACACTGGCAAAAGCTTTTGTGTAGCAGCAAGTGCTGGTAATTAACTATCACCCATTCTTCCCTTTATTTGGCAAAGCTGCACACAGAATATCAATTGAAATTCCCGAAGTAACCACCATGGAATCCAGTCCTCCTCGTTTGACCAAGTTGACCTAATTTGACTCATCTCTTAGCACAGTTCTACTGATATAACCTCAACAGTGCAATCAAAACTATACTAAAAACAGGAAACAAAGAAGCATATACGTTCACACAGTACTAAATTCAAACATACACGAGGCATTCACTTGAATTTTTTTCAGCTGAATTAGGGAAGAAGCTTACTTACACAATTCATAAAAGTTATACTTGCTGGTCAAGATAAACGTGCCTGAGGAGCTGCTTGCCAAGTGTAAAGCTGAGCAGAGTTTTGGAGGTCTTGCTTTCACCATTTTCTTTTGGGCACTAGCAGGCCCTTCCCCCGCCTCACCCCTCAAGCGAGCTACTCTGAGGTAAAATACCCTCTCAGTCCTACCGTAAGGAGAGCGCACCAAGGTAGCCACTGTAAACCGCTCAGCTCAGCTCTGGTGAGCTAACTACATAACAACCAGAGCTCACATTTGTTATATTCTGAGGTGTAAAAGGTGCAGCCGAGGCGGCGCGCAGCTGCGTGGGCCGGGCAGCGGCCGGCTGGAGAGCGGCCCGGCGCCGTCAGGGAGGGCGGGGGACACCACAGGGCCCGCGGGCTGCCTCAGGGGGACCCCGAGGGCTGTGCGCGGCACTGCTGGGAAAACCAGGTGAGAAAGAGGGAGAAAATGCAAATTCTCAGGAAAACATTGTTCAGGTATGCGTTGTGTGAAATAACAGAGGGAAAAAATTGGGTTATACTGAAAGCGTACCGGGGAAAACACTCACCTCAGGTCTCTGGGCATGAGAGGAAAGACTCCTCCTGTCACTGGCTGGTTGCAATGTTTCCCCAGTGCCAAATCCAGAAGTAATTTCCTGATAGTAGGCTTGGGAAGCAGAACATTTCCTTGTGCCTGATATGCAGTTACAAGTATTTCTTTGTGGTAAAACTTTCTGTTGGCTCCTTCAGTCTTTTTCTTCTTGGTGTCTGGCTTTCTGCAAACTCGCTCAGCTCCAGGCATGGCTGGGTGGAGTCTTCTTCCCATGGTGGTCTGAGGTTGGGAAAGGAGGGACAGCAGGCAACAACTTCAGTTTTTATCTTCTCACTGTTTTCGCTTTTAAGGACATGTGTTGTGCGTTAAGGATAACAAGGAGTTGGCCATGTGCTCCCATTCAATGGTCCCCTCTGGTGCTCCATTATCAGGAATTTGATTGCAATTACACAAATTAATCTAAGGAATGAGGGGAAACAGGATGAAGGGTTGGTGGTTTTGGTTTTAATTCTTCTGAAGCTATGATGTACAAATGCTGGTAGTCTTTAATAGTTAAGGTTTTCTTCTATCTTCTTGGGATTTAAGATGATTGCAGCATAGCAGTTCTGAGCAACCTTGCCATATGTTAGGCAAACAGTGATGAAATACACCCCTTAAAAAGGCTTCTTAGTGCAGTCTCTTTTGCTGTAGTCTTTATTAAATATAACCTGTGGCCTGGCCATATCAAGCCATTCCTGCAGCGCACTCTTTCCCTTTATCCAAATTATGCCTCGAAAAAGCATGTAAGGGGGAGAAGGTTTCCCAAATCCTTTCTGGCAGCAGTACTTGTTCCCAGCTGGTTTTCCATGCCACTTCCCAGCAGTTGGTTAGGGAATAGAGTGTGAGCAGCCCTGTTGCAGACAAGAAGCAAGTCCTGTGCATGCAGGAAGCATTGAGCTTACTGCACGGGGTGGAGGGCTGGTGATCTATGGAGGAACAGTGGAGTATGGCTGATGTTGGTATTCCTGATGATGGTATTTGGTTTACCAACTGAGAAAGGTAAAAGTCTAAACTAGGAATAGAAAAGGAATACAAACAAAAAAACCAAAAAAACAACGTGGCTGCTGCTGACGTTGTCAGTTTGTAGCATAGCTGTACAGTTAGCATGGAAAGCATATTTAACACAAATCAGCCTATCTGATAGCAAAGCAGGTAAAGATTTTTTTTTTTTTAGTGCCGAGAGGAACACTTCTGTACCAGATCAGCAATGCAGGCTCCCTCTGGTGGCTAATTTCCATAATTGACAGGTTTTTCCCCCAAAAAGATTCTGTGTAGTCCAACTGATTTGAGTTAGCCTGATGAGGTAGAAGCTATGTTTGAGAGCACGTAGGTTTAGGAAGCTATAAGTTTTCTGTAAAGCACTGATCAATAAATGCTTTTACTATGAGTGGCTTTAAAGACTCAGGGGTTGTACAGGCTTTATGTTGTTGCTATGCAAACTGTGAAAGCATACAGAAATGTTCAGTTTTTAAATTAAATTAAATTAAAAATAAGTATATTAACTATGAAATGAAGTAATTTTATTTCAATTCCATCCCTGCTGTATTTAGAAAATTACCATCCTTGTAATTAACTTCAAAGTAGCTATTTACTTATGGAGATATAGGAATAAAATAAGGCTTAGAGTATAAGATTAAAAGATTTTTAAAACAAACAAACAAAAAGCATAAATACTTGCAAAAGCTGATCTTGGACATGCATCCATGTTAAGCACATGTCTTGTAGCTCAACAAGATCTCTAAATTAAAACAAAACAAAACAAAACACACAAAAAACCCCCCATCAAACACCAAAAAAAAACAAAGGAAAAGCTCAGATGATTGTATAACTAACATGATTACACAGCTTCCAGCAGTTGTGCTAGGCTAGTCAGCCTTAATCCCATGTGGACATACCCAAGACCTACCAGATTTTTACTTAAGTAGTTAAAATTTCATAAATGGCTAAATATGGCCTCCTAGTCAGGAAATGCCATTTATATTAGAACCTTCTAGCAGGTCAGAAGCAAGCATTTAGTTGAAATAGGTAAATTGAGCATATCTGGGACATTTTACTTCAGACTGCAATTAACACTGGTGAAGTCTAACTTAGTCTGACAGCTCCTGGTGCCTACACTGACCAAGTGAGGCTTGACGAGGAAATGGTATTTGTTAATGTCATCTAAATGTTGATATAAATCTTATCAGAGCTGAAAATGCAATGAGGACTTTGATAGTACCTATTTTTGGTACTATTTTGCTACAACAGAACAAACTCTAGTTTTGCATACATTTCAACCTTTTTTTTTGCTTCAAGTTTTCGTCTCACTAAATACTATATTAAAGGACTCACCCCTGAGTCTTTGTAGGGAATGTTTCCTAGTTCTGAGGTAACCCTTTGTGAAGCTTAAGCCCTTAATCAGTCTAATATTTCATAGTGTTACAAACCGTTAAAAGTTATTTCAGGATTATTTCTCCGCTTCTTGTCCCCTCTCCCTTAAAATGTGTTGGAATTGTCAGAATATTTTTAAAGGAACTTGTAACTTTAAGAAATGTTCTTCTGTCAGTTTGTTTTATATCTTAGGCCAATCTCTCTAGAATCCTCACCTAACCTTTACGGTACTGGAGAAAGGGGGGGGGGGGGAAATGGTTGCTAGGATACTTGCAAAAAGGCAAATTAGCTGCACTAGAAATAAAACAAAAGGATTAAAAATCTCTAACCTTTTGAGTTAAACATCCAGTTTCAACAACTGCCAAAATTTCGTGGTTCTCTTTGAGACAAAGAAATGCAAACTATTAATAGAACCCCAATTTCACAGGCATACGGGATTTTAAAGCATTGCCCTAGTGAATCAAGTTTAAGATACACCAAACTGTATGGTAAGTTTCTCTTGTTGTTTTCAGAAGATTTGATCGTTATTTTTAAGTCTTTTGATATTTTTATTTTTCATGTTTGGATGTGGAGCTTTGGAGTTCTAGGTCTTCCATAAAACACTGAGCTCCCAGCTGAACAAAGCTGAGTACCTGAAACCAAGTAGAGTCTAAGACGTCAATGAAAGACTTACTTTTTGACAGTGTTTAATTCTCATTTTACATCATTTTAGGTTTACTAAGCTTTTCTCCATTGATAGCTTTGGCAGCAAAAATTCAACAAGAAAAATAAAGCTGAAGATCTAGGTGCTTTTCCTTCACTAAAATATACATCATGTTGATTCAAATTCTGACAAGAAATCAATCCTTGAATATTTTTCAGCATCTTTAGTGTAGTAAAATTCCTGCTTATTTCAAGAAAATATCTTTTTACACATTCAAATCCATTGCAACAGAAAGCACTCTATAATTGTCACTACTATGCATTAACTCTGAGGTAGAGCAAGTACTCATAGAAAGCTATTAGAATTATTAAAGCACGTCATTTTTAGGGCTCCCTATTCCACTGAGGCATGCAGTTTTTCATCAGATTAATGCAAAGAATGAAGCCGTCGTTACTCTGTATAGTGATCTACCACCATCTGGCCCCTACAAACTTCGCATGCTTTGTAGACTAGCAAGTACATCTGCATTAATCGCCCTTTCTTCTGCCCTTGCCTTTACCATCTATGTGGGAGATCTTCTGGAACACAAGACAGCTTGGGCATTTTCTGTGTTTAGGTCCAGAGAGATGACTACACAATATTTACTCCAAAGACGTTAATGGTCAGCTAGAGGAAACAGAAGACAGAGTAGTGTTAAGCTTCAGCAAGTCAATATTTTTCATGAAAATGTAGCAGGAAGAGCTCCTTTCTGTTAAGTCACAGATGGGAGGACTTGCTGGCCTCAGTGCATGATTAAAGAGAGATGAATGCATGCCAGCTGTCTGCACTGCAGATGCTATGTAATAAAATGCACCTCTGTTTCTTCACATTGTCAAAAATCATCAGAATTCACTTTTCCTGAATAGCTAGGGATAACTTTAAAAACTTTAAGGGAAGAAGAACACTGCCAGTTTCATAATCAATTCCTATGACTTTTGCATTCTGATGTCTGATGCCAGTAAAAATTTGTTCTGCACCCCTTCTGATGCCACATAAGTCACAGATGAAAGATTAGGAATTCTTTACTTACAGAAGGAATTGGAGATTATTATACTGCTCTGGCTTGACTATTTCCTTTCTCCAGCTGAGTCAATACACAATATTTCACATAAGAAAGATGTAAACTGGGAGCCCTCCCTGATGAAACTATTTTTTTATTTAGCTCTTTGAGTCTTTTTCAGCCATATATTTTTCTTCCTGTTCTGTTTACTGTTATGTGAGTTGCAAGAATAAGCTTGCAGGTTTGGTTTTTTTTTTTTTTTTAATTTAAAAAAAAAGCATAATCATTGCCTATGTAAATGGAACTGGGCTATTCACAATCTGAGATGGCAAATTGGTAAGAATCCAAATGCAGCTGCATAAAGACAGCAAACAGCAAATTGGAATGGAAACACATTTGGATAATTACAAACATGCCAAATCAGGAAATGTAAATCTGCGTTTAAAAAAAAAAAAAAAAGTAATACTGTTGCCTTTCTGCAGTACCTGCTGAATTGAAAACACAGAGGCTGTAATATTACAAAGCTCAAGATTTACAAAGGAAAGTAGGTTGTATGAATTAAGAAGTACTGTGGTCTAACAGGTAGGTCATTTTATAATAACTCCAGAAAACCAGTATCAGGGCACTACAAGGGCTTGCTACTCCCAAAGGGATGGGAAGCAAAAATATGCGCCACATGGAAAGAGCCTCAGCAGCCAGGGCCCTATCCCACACAGTACCCAAGTAAGGCAAGCAGACAGACCCAGAGATGGTAGTCAGGGTCAGCCAGAAGCCCAGATCTTCAGACAAGTCCATGGTGATGAAGCGTGTTCAGGATCAGGCCAGGAACACAAGTTCCCAAGACAGGGTCAGAATCAGATCTAATGATGGTAAGCAGGGTCAGACATAAGCAGTAATTACCAGGTACACCCATAGCGAATGAGGCAGGTCCAAGGTTAAGCTGAGATGTCCATCTGCAGGTCAGGGTTTAGATCCGCAGCATCTATGGCCAGGCACAACTACAGCAGAGCTGGAGACAAACACTCCTACAGCATAGCTCAGGGTGAGACCAAGAGCCAGGCCTGAGTTTAAATGGAGCTCCCGGGCTGTGAACAGAGGCCTCTGGTGAGGCTGGCTAGGGCAGTTAAGGCATACCTGAGCACTCAAACTGAAGAGCTCTGGGTCATTCAATACTATTAAACTCATATTATCTTAGAAGTAAGCATGAATGCTGAAGAAAAATAAACATACTTGGGAGCTAGGGATACTACAGCCTTGATCATCCAAATGCTAGTGAAATACTGGGACTAAAACTTGGCTGACAGTACAATTTCAGTATAGCAGATGTTGTGGACACGATCCTATTTTAGCAATGTGGAATTGCAGATAACAGAGGTTTAAATAAATCAAATCTATATGGGTTTACACGCTCCCAGATAAATGACATTTTCATCAAAACAGAATCAGATATTCAAATTCAATCACCATCTAAACTTGAATTTCAGAACTAGCAAAAGCTTTCCAGAATTACTGAAATTACTGTATTCTTTAGTCTGCTTGAACTTGTGGTTAATGCATGCAGCTTTATTTAAAAAAAAAAAAAGTTAAAAGCTTAAGATATTTAACAAATAATACACTGTACCTCAGGAACTCAACGATCTCAGGAAAAATATTAAGGGTATTTAGAAACTATTATATATAAAGCAAAATTTCATTAAATTTCCTATTCTAAAATCCATGAAATGCCTTTTTCTTAAAGAGGGTATATATGGTAATCTGTGTAAGATGCTGGTCCCTGAAATACTTTGGCTGTTTAATTTTTTTTGGTAGTGATCCTCATTTCATTTAGCATGCATTTTAGAAGGCATTAAATAGAATACATATTCTATACAGGGCAAGTAGACTTGTGATATGCCAGACATTTTTTTTGGTAATATTAAATTCTTAGAATTATAGAAGTTATATATATTATATAAGTACTATGATGACTTGATTAAGCCTCTATGAATTTCGAATTATTTGTTAGGTAACTGGAGTAGTTCTTCTTCAGAATATCTATTTCTGTCTTAGAATTATAAGATCCAAATGACTAGTGTCTCTCTTGTTCAATCAAAAAGGCTGAAAGACAGCAAATGAACTTGAATTAATTTAGCCTTATCTAAACATGCGGGTCCTCTCCTGGGGAAAAGAGAAAACTTGAAAATAGAGTAGGCATGGCCATAGATAAACTTTTAGTAATAATTTGTGTTTGGTAGAAATAATTTCAAAATCAGACATGTCTTGGGGGGAAAAAAAAGCATTTATAGCGTGAACCTGTTCTCCAGAATTGAACTCCTGATGCTACAGTGTTATGATACACTATCGTTACAGTGAAATCCAACATAGCTCTGTTGTTCTGTATACAAATGTGAAATAAGATTTGGGAGGATCTAGCAGTTTGCAGCCAGATAATGGATTTCAGTATAAATAAGAAAACGATAAACCTACTAGGAAACATAACTTGGGAATCTGGGTGTTCTCTGTAGAAACTTCTTCGGTTTTAATCACACTATAAATCTTCCCCAAGCAGTGTTATTAGTGAATGTATTGAACCATAAGTGAGGAAGATTGCAGTGAGGCTGTATATATATATTCAGAGGTATAATCATTCCCATTGATTATTTGCTGCGGTATTCTTGATTTCCGTGTTTAACCATTGTCTTAATACAGATTTAGGTTTAATAGAAAATGAAGAATGAAACTAATGTACACCTAAATTGTTTGTTAGAAGGTCATTGCTTCCTATTACCTAGAAATGGTGTGCAATGCAGATATTAAGACTCACTTAACTTGCAAACCATAGTCTAAGAATTTTAAGTACAGCCTCATGAGAAAGCTTTGACATGTTAATAATATGAGTATATCCTCCCACAAGAAAGTCTTAACAGTTTTCAGGTTGTTGAAATTCTGGTGGTTCACACTGAAGTATAACAACTAATACCTGGGTTTCTCTGAGGAGTGGATACTTTTGTAGCCAGAAAACAGCATATGCAGAAACTATGCATTAAACCATTTAAAAATACGGTGCATCGATGCCACCATTATACACTATCAAGTGCTTTTCTGCTGTAATCAGAATGTGATGCAAAGGAACTGTTTTGGTGATATTGTTGAAGGTTTCAATGATTATTGGCAGAAATTTTTTAAGAGATGGTAATAAAACATTTTCTCTAGATCCAGAAATGTGCTGACACAGTCTAGAGTCACAGTGAAAAGGGAGAATGCTTGCTGTGATTTTAGAATTTCTATCATAATTTAAAAAAATATCTCATACAAATTCTCTGAAAGAATATGGTATTCCTACTAAGATGATACCTTCCCATTCCTCAGAACACAGCTAAGCTACTGAACATATAATATCTGTAGAAACAAGGAAAAAATGAATACTAATCTGGCCTCACAGTGTTTCATGTTTCCAGCAGGAATTAGTTTCATTTTTACCCTATTTAGAAGTTGGCATTAGAACTTTACAAAGAAGGTCTGAAAAAGGCCTGTAATACTGAAGTGTTTTCAGGGGTTTCTTCTTAAGGGACGAAAACTTTTGGCACTTTTTTCTTGTATGGCCAAAAAGGAGTTTTCTCTACATTTTTTTTCTGAAAGAGGAAGACTGTATATGCAAATGCATTCAAGCTATCACCTCACTTGCTGCTCTATCTGTATTGCATATCCTGTCCGCTTCGGAAAAAAAATGAAATCTGCACATTGAGAAGTCTGTTCAACCATTTTGTCTGTATGCTTATAACTGCTAACACCTGCTAAGACTTGGTTCCCCTGTGCTCCTAATCCCTCTCCTGAATTCCCCTGTGAGGTTCATCACAGGACATGTTTCCGTGCTAAAGTACTCCTTGCTAAAGTATCATGCTTATGTGATGTTTCTTATCTCACTGTAAGCACACAACAGCACCAGAATAAAAAGATTAATACCTTAGCAACTCTCTTGTTTAAGAGATGGAATTACACAAGCAAAATATAAAGTAAATTTTTCAGAGATACGGTTAAAAGGCAGAATGTGTAAGAATTGAAATTTCCATTAAGCTCATTCCAGAGACTTTTAAAAACATCCTTCTTCCTTTAACAACATATTTTTTCCTTTAACAACATATTTAACTTGTTCTTCCCCTCTGTATTTGTTGAAGATTTTGCATAATGCAGTGTTACTAGAAACTTTCTGTCTATCTGAATTAAGAACCACCAAAATTCTCTCTAGAATAGAGTTTGTGAGTGAAACTGAAAGGACTAAGTGGCTGAATAATAACTTCAAAAAAAGAGGATATGGCCAGTTGCTTTGGAAAAAAAAGTCCATTCAGTTGCCAGAGGACTTGGAGATGTTAAGACCACCCAGAAGGCAGGTAGCCTGCCAAATCAAAATCGAAAGTACATCATGCATAAAGGGCTGCAATTTGCTTTGAGGACTATTGTAATTTTACTTTTTATGTTTCAGTATTTAGAGCCATAAAGGAGAACATGCGGCTGAAATTTTATATTTTATCATTACTTAATCCCACCTGTATGAAAAAGTAATAGTTAATAATTATAGCAGAAGCAGAGATGAGGTGAGAAGTACCTCCTTGTGAAACTCAGTTAGGCACTGAGAGTTTGCCTTTATGGTAATATCAAGGAGGCTGCTTCAGTGTGCACTTACTCTACACAGCATTCAACTGAAACAGAAGCAGGTGAAAGTAGAGGTAATAGTAAGAACAGACACAGTGTTGTATCAGAACAGGATGGTTATGGTATCACTAGTGCCATTCAGTAAAAATTTTGGGAGCTGCCAGATGAAGTCTACACAGAGTTGAGAGTTGTACTCCAGGTTTTTGCACTTGTAATCCCTAAATTTCCAGCTATGTCATTACTCAGTCTCTAATTCCCCTGAACTGGATACTAATTCAAACAAAGCAAAGCAAAATATTTTCTTTAGAGACATTTGCTCTGAAACCACCTGTATTAGTTGTATGTGTCAATAAAAGGGGGAATAGCACTATCAGAAATGTTGCAAAATAAATAGTGGTGGCAGTAGTGATTGTTCTGTTTGGGACTGTCTTCTGAGTTTGCATTCTGTTAAAATGAATTTTTAAATTGAGGAGTATAAGAACATAGTTCACACTTGCACTTCAAGATGTGATAATCTGATAAAATGTTCTGTTATGTTTATAAATGAGCATTCATTTTAAAAATTTTTAATACTTTACAGGTATAACTAAGGCAGCAGCTTCCATTGGTGTACTATGCTAGAAAAAAACAGGGTTACCAGAGCCTGGCTTTTCAAAGAGTTGTTGATTATGCAGCAGCACCTGCTTAGTAGCACAAACCTGCCAAATGCCAGTGAAAATTTATGTCATGTGCTTGAATCTTAATTATTTCAATTTGTATTGGAATAAGAACAGTAACTAGTGATGAGAATACCACTAGAAATGCAATTGTTACCGATTTGTAGGGTGCTGGTAATAACTCAGATTTACAAATTATTTTATAATAATTAAAAATGTAACTGCATATTAACTTGGAGCACAATAAGGTCATGGCAACAAAATACATTACTCTGATGAATGACTGTAGCCTTCACCATCTGCACGGTACCTCAGTCAATCATATTAGGAGCAAGCCCAGGCATGCACCAAGATAAAATTGTAATTCTTTCCAAAAATGTATCTGGAAGTTTTCCAAGAATGAAAATATTCCTTCCCCAAGTTTGTTATTTGAATGCTGTATTTATATTGTGAAATGTTAGAATAATAGATTTTTTTGGCCGGAGTATGATAAACTATTCTGACAACCTAAGTGGGTAGCACAGCTATATATTTTTCCTGGTAATTACTGCATTGAAGTGAATAACTGATGGTTGAGTTATAGACCAGCTTTAGGAAAAAAATTCTATTTGAGTTAAAACATGCAAGTGTAAGAGAGGTAGAACTTCATGAATTTGTCACAGATGGGGTGATATGTCAGTGGCAAGTTGTTCCTTTATTTGAGTGTGATTTTTTGCAACCCCAAATTTAGTTTTTCATGAATACATTAATACATTTTTTTAATGCAGTAGTAGGTTCCAGTATAATATTTCTGAATGCAGACAAAGACTGACCATCCTACAAAGACCAAGGAGGAGGGAAAGATTAAGTCTCTATGTGAAGTAGGTGGGAGATAACTTTTAAAAATATTAAAAAACATGTTTTGTGTGGGGGTAATCTTTTTCCAAGCACATACACAAATCTCCTTCCATTTTTTTCAGTTTTTGATGACCTGACCCATCAAGGTTACTTTTCGCTAGTCCTGATCCCAAATTCTGACCTTTAGTCTGAGCCTTCAGTAAAATAAGCATTCCATAAAATACAGAAATACCTTCCCATTCGTCAGGCATTTTTGTAAGATATATAGAAGCGTAAGTTTGAAGAGAAGATGAGCAAAAGAGAAGTATAGCTCAAGTGGAGCAGAGAATATATTCATAAACTGAGGCAGATAGAAGAGGCAGATCTATACCATTTCCAGAGGTGATCATAAGTTTGATCCTTGCATTTCATGCAGTGGTGCTCTGCAGGATTTAGACATGAATGAGCAGCACAAGAATTGAAAAAGCGATTGTCCTATCTCTTTCTGTGGAGTGGAGAAGTAGAGGTGTTAAAGAGAGGGTCCCAAGAGTTCCTATACCATGTAAGAACCTGTGTTTTTTCTTTGGGCATACTACTTCCAGAAGAGATCATTTCATCATGAAAGAAACGTGTGCTATCTTCTTCTGCACATTAGGTTTTAAGCTTGATAATACAAATATTTGGAGGATACATCTCTATGTTTGCCAGCCACAAATTTGATCTTCATCACAGTGTGACTCGTGTCTGGTTTTTCACTCTCTTGACTAGAGAGGTTTGATATTTGCCGCTGACAGAAATGCTCCTGCTCCCATAAAATTCCTTTCTGAATCATTCAAATTTAGAAATTTTTGAATCATGTCCATACTTCATTAAATTAGTCTAGCCACATGTAAGCTAGTTATGATTCCCACCCTTTTGGTTTTTAATGGTTTGTCAGTAATAAGTAACAGAAATAAACATTTTAGATGTTTGCCAGAATTGTTCCTACAATGGTGGCTCTGAATCTGAAATGAGTTCTAGTCCTGGAAAGTTATTTTGACTTAGGTAATGTCGACTACAGTCCAGTACTAACCAGCGGCAGATCTGGCTGGTACTGGCAAAACTGAGTATAATGAAACCTATAGCCAAGGAAAAGCAGTCCAATTTGCCACCATTTAGTCATACCACTATGTTGCCTCTACAGAATGCTTTTTCTCATTTTTCAAGATGATTTACAAGGAAAAGTATTGCTCTCATTCACTTTGAAAAGGCACTAAAGCTTAGATATGTATTGTGCTCAGATATATGGATAACTTCCTCAAGAAGATATCTAGTAAACCCTCACCCCTGAAACTCCCTAAAAAGTTCATGAGCAACAATAACTACCTACTCTGTTTTAGATACTGTCCAAGCTAGAGAACCACATCAGAAATATAGAAAGGTTGTCTTCATAGCATCAGTAGGTTGGAGCAATTTAACAAAACAAAAAAGTTTGTTGCAAAAATGGAAATCGAGTTGCACAAATCATACTTTATTTTAAAATATGTTATATTGCCTTTATTAATGCAGGTACTAATTCCATTGTTATTTAGTGCAAAACTGGGTACTTTGGATAAGACCAAGTAAAAAGAAAAGTCACTTAACTTTAACAGCTGAATATTCTTCTTGAACACTTGATTAAAAGAGCCCAAAAGACTAAGCTATTATTTGAAAACTGAAAACGTTTGATTCTTCAATTGGATAAATTATCTTACGCTGAGGCAAAACTTAAATTAACTGCAGATTACACTAAAACTCATTGACAGAAGGTGATGATCACTCCATTAACCGAACTGTTGTGTTGTTTATTTTAGACAATCTGGTTAATTTTCCTTTGCTTTCATTTTGATGTGTTGAAGATCACAACCCTCCAATATGTGCAATTTAAGTTTTCGTTGCTGATGACAAGTTTAAATTGAAAATAGTTTTGTAAAATTATGGGTGTCAGTACAGATAGAACAGAACAATGTAATTATCTACAGAGCAAATCATTAAAGTTAGATAAGAAATGAAACTGAAAATCAGCTGCAAAAGCAGACATGCCTTTTGAGCTTTGCAGACTCATGAATGGTTTGATATTTAGAGCTGAGCTGCTAGCATCACAAATTGTTAATTAATTATTAACATTCTTATCAGTCCTTATGTATTTTGTGACCCTTGAATACAGCAATGGAGCTTTGTGAGTTTGAGAAACTTGGAGCAACAGTAAGACTGTGCCTTTTCTTTTTGATTAATTGATACAGGGCTATATTCCCATTCAGCTGTGCCCTTTGGACAATAAGTTTTATAGGACCACTGCATAAATTCACAGAAGAAGGCTGTTGCAAATTGCATGTAGCAAATCCATAAATATGGTAGGGAAGTGTCTCAAGCCATCATGGGTGGAAATTTTTTGAAAGCAATTACAATTTCTATTTAAAGTTATGGGATTGTATAACTAGAGCAGTAATTTTTTTTTTTTACTTATGGAAACGAACAGACAGAAAACAAACCAAATAAAAAAAAATTGGCTCCTCATTGGAAAAAGAAAAATTTTAAAATACCTGGTTTTGACCATACTTAGTTCATGTCAATAAAATATTTTGTAAGAATGGGAAATAAGGAAATTCAGGGAATTGTGTCTCCCTTCACAGTGTTTACAGAATTTGCCAAAGATAGTTGCAAATCTCTCTACCTGAGAGGAATTATACTTACATATTACATGTACATACACCCTCATCTGCAGGCTAGAGTGCATTCTGAAGCGCTAGGGAGAAAAAAAAAGTGCTAGAAGTCATTCATTGACATTACTGTACTTTGTACAACCAAATGTACACTGCATTTGGGGCCAGAAAATAGGCAGATTTCACCTGCCAACCGAAAGTCCTACCAGAAAGGCTGGAAGGGCTTTCTGCATTTGCTTATGGCCAACATAGTCTTAAGTATTTTATACAACATGAGACTGCTCCAGCAGAAAGAATTTCAGAGGTTTCTCCTCCCAACATCCACAGCCTGCTTCATAACCAGAAAAGGTATGAATTACAGCACCTACAACAGGAGGCTGTGGTGGAATTTCAATATCCACATTTGTGATGAATATACTTATTCTTCTCTTACTCAGTAATTCTAGGATACTAGATGCTTCTTCTAGCTCCATTTTTACTTTTGAGATATTTTTGGCCATGTTTTGGGTTATGCTGGTCAGCATAGGATATGCAAAGAGTTATGATGGTTCTTGACCTTTTTAGTATGCATTTAGCTGTCGCCAGGCTCTGCAGTATAGCAGCTGTCTTTAGTTTCCTGTACTTTCAATCAAAAAATAGCAGCATTGATTTTGGTTGAGACATAGCTTATTGAGACACAGCTCCTTCTATCCAATATATCTGTCTTGTCTGCTTATAGAATGGAAAGAACTACATGGGATAGTAAAAGACAATGTTTGTGACCAACTTTGTGTGACAAATCTAAAACCATTTTCTTCCATTCATTTCATTTGGATGTCTCCTTGGCCCAGCAATGAGCAAGATTGTTGGAGCAATATAGCTCATGAAGTTGGGAATACAATGTCAGACAAAAAAAGGAAATGCTACTTCTGTTAGCAGTTCATGGTGCTCCCCAGTTTACACTATAAACTTAGTGTGCTGTAAAGAATAGCAATGGCTATAGCTTGTGCTACAAAATGGGGACCCCATGAAGCAAGTACATAGACATCTGATGAACTGTCACTACACTGAGCCTTGTAACCTTCTTATAACTCCCTCCTTTGTGGGTATTATGCCATACTAAACTTTCCAGTTTTTCTCTTTCTCAGCATGTTCAATAGCTTTTGAATATGAAAGTCCTCGTGGTTAGGTTACTGAGGATAGGAAGAAAGGCACAAAGAGTTTCCCCAATTACTTTACTTCTGACGTCTAGTTTATGTATAAAACTTTGCCCTTTGCATGCAGTTGGAGAGCATATTCCTTTAAGCTCTAAGGAAGAGCTAAACAACAAAAGAACAAGAAAAGGGGTAATTATTTTTCAATTAAAACAAAATCTTTTCAGGAGTTCCTTTTTAGTTTCCTTATTATGATCCAAGCATATGGTATGGCAATGTTAAGAGTTATGAAAGACTGTAGTCCAGTAACACCACCAGTCATGAACCAGGGACAAAAGAATTCTAACCTCAATCCTATGGATTTTTAAATATATTTGGGTTTTTTGTATATGTGTGTATATAAATATACAATTTTTTAATATATAGATATAGATATATATAGAGAGAGATGTGTGTATATATATAGGGTCCCAGTTTGGGCTATTTCTAAAGGACCGTCAGAAACATCTACCTCAGTTTAGCAATGAAAAACAAGTGTGATTCAAGTGAACTCCAACAGAGGTCTTATTCTTTAGGGAAATCAGATTGGGGATGGACTTGAATAAATTCAGATTTAAACTCCGTCAGCCTGTGGGAGTCTGTGAATGGCTCATCATGTATTCAAGACACACTGTTAGGTACAAATGCCAACCAACAGAGCTGTAGTACAGAGATCGGATTCTTTTTCCATCTTAAAGCAGTGATTTCCTTTCTAAAAACATACTAAAAAAATCCTGCAAAGACCAAGTACTCTATTTTGTGAATTTTTCCTCATCTAATGGTTGGGGTTTTTTCTTCTTTCAGTTGAAGTACTGTCAGAATACTGCCCTGAGGCTATAAACAAACAGAATTGGAATGATGGAGAAAAATTCTAGTTTATCTGTTTTGACAGATAATAGCTTGCTGCTGTGGTCTGTCATGTGGCTAATTTTTCCCTTCTAACTGGGTGAAATTCATTTTGCTGAGATTTCTTTTGAAAGTCTATATGCAGGGAGGCTGAACTTTCCCACAGGAAAAAGTGCATGTTGTTTTGTCCATGTTAATCAAGATTTTAGCACTAGCAGTACACAACACTGCCAATCACCTGTATCGTGCTTTTACATCTGAGGCAAATTAAGCAGCTCTGAGTGCTGCAGTTGACAGCAGGAAATCTGGGGCAGATTTTGGAACAAAGGAAGAAAAATTAGCCTGATTTATTTATGCATTGAGCATGCTCTGCTAGGACTGTGCATCATGTGATTCCTTGTTTCTAAGGAAACAACTATGATGCTGAGCACATACTCTCCTATCATGAACTGCAGGATTTTTTTTGTCCTCGGAGAATTTTTTTAAGACATAAATCTGAACAATTTGCTGCACTTGAATGGCATTGATTTATATTTACAAATATACAATTCTTAACATATGATGAGTAGAAGAGATTATAAATCTATGCAGAAATTAACTACAATAAATATATAGCACAAATTAATTTAATTATATTTGGAATGGAATTGCCCCAGTTTACAAGGGAACAAAGATGTTATACAACTGCTGTCCTTAGATGGTGCTTTTACTTTGATTCTTTCCATTCTTTGAAGGCATTATGGCTGATTTTATCATTTAAAAAAAATCAGAGAGTGACTATTCAAATTCTTCTGCTTTCATCAGCAGCTCCTTCCAGCAAACATGCCTATATCACCTCAATACTGCACCTACGGTAGCAATGTGGTAATGTTGAAAAGATGGGAACAAACTTGATGGAAAGTATGGAACACCTGAAGGAAATGGTGCTTTTATCTATCAGTTAGTGTGGATTGCTAAAATAAAGAAGGGATTTACAGATTTACAGTAGCTACAGAAAACATTTCAGTACCATGATAAGGGTATAATTGAAGGATACTCTTTCCCCATTTGCTAGTAAGCTAACCAGTAACTAAGCAGCTGTAAAGTCTTCAGGCCTGGAGTCTAACTCAAAGAGTAGTTCTGACGGTTTAAAACTTGTTTAAATATGATTGTAGAGTTGCCGTAATTAAGTTGAGTAAGTCGCCTACTGAGTTATTCTAAGTTATGGACTGTGGTTTTTCATTTATTTGTTTCCAGCATGCTTGTTTTTTTTTCTTTGTGTGAGCATCACTAATCAAATAAATGACATTATTAAATTCTCCACAGAGTATCAAATTAAACTGTAATTAAGGTGAAGAAATCCACTGAAACAGAAATAAATGGAAAGAGCAAATAAATCTTAATAAGTCTATAAATCTGAAAAGAGACAAATATAGATAATTTATAATTTCTATTGTTAGGAGCGTTGTAGGAGGGCTCTGAGATATCCAGGCACTTACTCTTTTTAACAGAGGATGTGTTTACATCCTAGAAACAAATATTCAGGAGATCACCAAAGCACCAAGACAGAAATAGAAAGTAACCAAACAACTAGGAATTTTTCTGTGCAGAGGTAGACAGAAACCAGGATGCTTCCTGCCATACCTTCCTTCTCTATGTAACTGTTTTGGCTTAAAGAAGCTTCTGCCTGAACAATGTTTTTGTTCAGCAAGTATAGCCTGCAGTTCTGACAGCTGTTTGTATGGCCCTAGAGGTAAAGATAGTCCTAACAGTCAGCATCATCTGACAGAAAATCTGGTCAAAGCACTAAAGATAGGAAGCAGTACTTTGATGTTACCAGGAGATGTGGTCAGCAAGTACCACTATTAGGTGTAATAGCTACCATAACTTATGAGAGAAATGGAGTTAAATGAACATATTTGGATCTAGATGTAGCCTTGACTGTCCTGTAAGGTTAACCCTGAAGGAAAAGTGTACTATATTTTCCCTAATACAGCCATAAATATTAGTGAGTGAGTGGAGAGCCACATCTGATTGGATGGCTAGCACTCAGAATTAAATGCAAAAAGAAATTATTGGTACAGATTGGATATCTTCAGATCTTTGACTCATTTCAAACTGGCAACAGAATGAACAGTGAAGTGGGTAATCACCTCATTTGCAAAAACAGTTTAGCATCTCCATGTGAAGGGACAGATGAAATCTAGCTGTTTCATGTCTGCTTAGCCTGAGCTTCATTGAAGCCATCTGGGTTTCACCAAACTACAAAACTTGGACAGGATACAGGAGATGACCACAGTGAAAAAGTGGGTTGAGCCTTTGTATGTAATGTAGTGTAAAGAAGACTCACTTCTATTTTAGCTGTAAAATCAAGAATGTCTCTTAAAGGAGTCTCACAAGCATAGAATTACCATGACTAGAACATTTCTAATAACCTATTACAATATACTGACTAGAATTGATTGGAGCTCATGAACCAGGCTGATGACGTACATTTACCACTGTGAGGGTAGTACCATATCTACTTGAAGACAGTTTAGCTTTGTGCTTAACATCTACCAAAAAATACCTATTTAGATTCCCAGGGGATGTGTTTTTTCCTAGTTTCATCAGAAGAGTTTTTTACTGACTCTGAATTTGTTCTTCTTTTCCCCCTTTCCTTTTGTCTTTAGAAGAATACTTCCTGGTAATGTGTTTTATAGCAGCAGGGATTTTAATAGGCTAAGGTGGTTATGTTTGCACTTAATTAAAAGGAACATCATTTCTTCTTGCATGTTAGAAATCAAGCAAGACACTACGCAGCTTGTAGGCATATTTAGTTTGTTTTTTTCAATACTTGTATCCTTTTTTTTTTTTTTTTTACTCTAAGGAAGATGAATACTGCACAAGAGGCTATTAAATAAGTTCATATCTGTCAAGCCTTAGAATGAATTTCCGTTTTATAAGTAGCATTGTTATTGTATATCACATTTGACGGCAAATGCTTCCTGGCTTATCTCCAATTTGAAAGCTGATATTGTAGTCGATATTAACTGGGCCCTATTAACTAGCAGTCAGGGAAGAAGAGAATTATGTCTGTGCTTTAGGAAGGGACATATAAGTCACAGAACTTAAACATGTAATTTACTTTAAACACCCACTTCATTTGTCATTCTGAGTAAAGATGTTTGGTTAAATCAGGATCCAAGTAGGCCATCTAGTTAAGTATCTTTCTACTCTGAGAAAAGAATCCCTCAACGAGTTCATTGTCTATTTTAAAGCCTGTATGATGAAGATTATGAAGTCTTTTACAGAGAAAGTCTTGCTTTATTATGTTCTGTTCATAAGCAGAGAAACACGGACAAAATGAAAAAATCTCTCTGTGGAGGTTTACAGACAAAATATTAGTCTAGCCTTGTTCATTTGGTTTTACTGGAGGTTGAAAGTGAGAATGAGCCTTGGCAGTAAAGGCACCTCAAAATTTAATTTAGTGGCAAAATGCTTGAAAAACTTCATATGAAGGGAAAACAAAACTTAACAGTAATTTTCAAGTTTAAACTGTCAACAGATTGTTTCATCAGACTACATATTAGAAAGAAAGTAAATACATGGAATTTCTGTTGCGTTTCCAGGAATTAAGAACATTTAAAGACCAAACTCAAGGCCAGAGTTCATTCCTTTGTGTTGATTTGCATACTCTCTTCATTGGTTAATCTGTTAGAAAGGGTAGGGTTGATGGGCTTTTGCTATGAATTCTTTCCTATTTCTTGCATTTAAAGTAGACTAAAAAGGGATCAACACTGCTAATTACATTTATATCACACATTTAAAAATTTAATTGAAAGAGGAAAATGGTTTTGTGCAGTGGCATAGAAATCAGAAAACTCTTCAAAGTTTGAAAATCTTTTACAGCTTTTATTCTGCTTACAAACTCAAAAATAAATATGTGCAGGTTGATAACTCCACGGAAGACCTTGGGGTTTTTAGGATAAATTGTTTCTGCTCAAAGCTGATTTCGTGGGGAAAATTTAAACATCGCTTTACCTGTCTGTGTACAGTGTAATATTAAAAAAAAAAATTATTTCCTTTAGAAAATCTTATGCATGGATGTAACACAGTAAAGACTGAACTTGATAAGTTTAAAACTGTCCTCCTTCTAGGACATATTTTGTTGTTTTCCCCCTTCCTTCTGATATCCAACTAACTGTACTTAATTTAAAGTCAGCAAGAACAAAACACTCCTGAGTATCTGTAATCAAAGATGAGTTTTATTAAGCGACAAGAAAAGAACTGCTGCAAGAATAAACATTCTAAAACATAATATCTGCACTTAGGAGCTCTGATCAGTTTTATACTGAATAGTATAAAAAAGGAACTGAATAATTCCTTTTTCAGTACTGAAGACAATAGAATTAGTCCAGGTTTACAATATCACCAACAGCAAACTATTCTCATTTTAGTTTTGCAAAAACGTGCTGTCAAAAAGATTATCTGTTGAGTGTTATCTTGAATGAGGCCTAGATCTCTAGACTACCCAATTTTGAAAAATATACTGAACCTGGATCGATTTTAAAATACGGAGAGAGCATGGACAAACTGGCAGGAAAACGATGCTCCAAAGCAACCTTCCCTTTAAAAGTTTAAAACTTTTGGATATTGATCTTGCCAGAAAGCTGCTAATCCATTTTTTGTGTGTGTTTAATGCTTTTTTCTTAAACATAAATAAATATATTAAAAAAAAAAAATCATCGCTCATCTTTGGTCCTTCTTATAGCATTTTCCTGTTTGGAAACATTCCAAACTTTTTTTTTTTTAAATGTATTTTCTGTTCTACTTGTACCTTTCAAATAAGATGAATAAGCCAAACCCCAAATAATCCAGATTTTCTGCTTTATTTCCTCTTGTACATTGTCTGTGATGAGGATCCCTAGAAGTGGTGATGAATTACCAGAAAGCCCCAGGAGAGTGCCAACGTTACTTCCCAATCCCACTCAAATCAAATACACTGCAAGACAGGAACTGCTTAGTTCTCCTGTAAGGACTAGTCCTGCTGTATGGTGTTCTGCCCAAGAAGAGAAATGCTCAGATTGGCTTATTTTCATTAAATACTAAAAGAAACATATATAGAATATCTTATTCTTCATATTGTAGCTATTCTGTTTTCTTATATGTGTACATGTTCTTTTAAGATATGTTTTAATCATAGGAGATAATTTTCAGGCTTTCCTTATTTGCAACTGTTGTTCTAAGACTTCTCAGAAAGAGGCTTCATTTTTAAATAAAAATAAATAAAGAGAAGAGGAGGATAACATTTTACTATTCATTCAAAAAGATTTCATTTTAGCAGTTCCAGCTATTAAAAAAAGTAACTTTGAGACTCCTCCTTTTTTCAGAATTTTTGTCCAATAGTGAGATTTTCTTATTTGTTTTTACTAAATGACCCTTCTTGGTGCGTATAGTAATTACGGATCAGGGCTGCTCAGTGTGCTTGTCTGGACAGGGTGCAAAAGAACCAAACCACATCAGTCTGAAGACAGTAGATTGAGCACTCCAGCAATTTAGGAAGGGCCAACAGATAATAAGAGGGAGTCAATATGAAAGCTAACAACTTCCACGCTTCTTGTTTGGACACAGAAATATGGGAAACTAAAAATAAATAGGCATTTATTGTATATAATTAAATTTGTCAAAATAGATAGTGACAAAAACTTAGAGAGACAAATATTACCAAAGCTAGTTCATTTATTTAACCAAAGCACATCCTGAAATCTTTCTTTGTAAGCAATGGCATTCCTACCAAATACTGTGAGTATAGGTCTAATTTATACAAGATAATGATTTCATGTTTTTGAAACTCAAATTCTGGTAACAAACTATACTAATTCCTTGCATATGACACTTCTAGTGACATCTTAAATCTTAATCTTCTGTGGGATTTCTGAGCTGCTGAATGGTCTTCAGGACATGCATGCCTCTAGGTATTAGAAATCTATGCTCTCCAGTTTCTCTCCATACCTCACGTTTTACTAGTATTAATTAGTTTTCAGGTGAACTCAACAGCCTGTTCATTGCTGTATCTAGGCCATAAACTTTCAGACATTGGCCAACCCATAATGATTTAAGTCTTATGTAACTGCAATTTTATTTATTTATTTATTTAGAATCAATATATTGGAAGAATGTAAGGATATACCATGAAGGAAGGTTCTGCAGTCAGGAGACAAAAGTAGCGAAGGGTGCAGTTTCTGGGGACAAGCCAGTCCCTGCAGAGATCCCTGCACCTCTCTCAGCCTGCTTTTCAGACTTTGCACACACTGTTCCCAGCAATCTCAGTGTGGTTAGGACTTACCAGAGGACTTTTTAAAGAGTAATTTTCAACAGCAACCCAGCCCGGTCCCTGAAAAAAAGGGTCTGGTGTGAAGTTCAGGGAGCAACCAAGGGCTGAATAGAGAAGAATGGAGGCAAGGAGGAGCTGTGGGTTCTGAGGTGAGCCAGAAAAAAGAGGGTGCTCAGACAAGAGTGGAGAAAGGAAATGAAGCAGGCACTTCAGAGATAATGAGAAGACAACAAGAAGTTAGTAGGATTGACAGCAAATAGAGGAAGATAAGAAGCTTTTCACAGTCATTTGCAGCTTTTCTAGTTTTCCAAGTATGTTTTTCAGAGTTGAACTCCGTGTCAACAGATTTCAAGAATATCTTGTGGTGTATGCATCAGTAGTGCAGCTAACCGTCACCCACCGGTCTTTTTGCCCTGCCTTTACAAACTCAATGTACACACAACTTTCTTTCACCAAAAATATCCCATCTGAGAGAACAAAAAATCCAATACCTCAAAAAAACAAACCAAAACAAAAATCCCGAAACACTAAACAAAAGCAAACAAATAAAAAAGACCCCAGCCTGCAAAATCCTTACATTCCTCTTTCATCTGCTTCCCCAGACTAGTCCTCAAGGAAAAGATATAGCACAAAGTAAATCTGAATTTTGCAGTAGGCTTTTGATCAATTAATTTTGGAACCTTTGGGACATGCTAAAAATTATCGTTTCATTTTTGTTTGGAGCACAGTTCAGCAGCCCAGTAGCTGACTTTTTTGCTGTCTCTTGGCTAATGTCATCTCTTGCACTTTTTTAGGAGCAATTATAACAGAACTGGTAGCGTAAACATGGTAACATGGTTGTTTATTAATGAAGAGAGTGGTATTATTGCTGAAAGGAGAAAAAAAAGCTCTACTTAAATTCAAGCTATCATCACTATCAATCTTTTTCAAAGGGAAAGCAGCCCAAAATATCAAGATAAAGGTGACTTCATTTCTCCATGGCATCGTTATTTCACTAACATTTGTAAAAATGAATAAACAGGTTAACAGAGCTTTCTCTAACTTCACTCAAATTGATTGAACTGATTTCACTGTTTTACTTCCTTGAGCATATAGCAAATAATTAAGGAACATTTAGCAAAATCCAGAATTTTTAAGACTACAAGGAAATATTTTGAGAAAGCAAGCTGCACATCCATCATTACTCATAGGTTTGAACCCCTGAGTCAGATTTAATCTTAACTAATTTATTTTAATATAGCACTGTTTATTGAAAGATAGAGTTTGTCCGAAATATAAGCTGAAGCTTGGTGAACTCTTTTTATAAATATTATTCACTTCTAAATTGTCACTTCACTTTGTATCCTGGTAGTGAGGAACAGCTTTGAATGGGGCCCTGCAGTGTAAAATACCAAGAGTTTAATATCAAGAATTGTTCTTCAAGAGATTCACGTAACTCTGGAAGAAGTTACCAATTAGAGCTTCTGTTATCCAGTACAATCACTGTATTAGACTTGAAATGCATTGGTCTGTGTGATCATACATAGTGGGGAAATAGGATCCAGATAAATCTCAGTTCTAGAATTCCCCCATTACTAACAACATTCTGATTTTCTTACTGTGGTTGGCTGGAGACCTAAGCGCTGAAATTTGCTCCTGTCTGTCTCCCTGCCAGACTATGGTGATAGTTTTAATCTTCTCATTAATTTAGCAGATGCAACAGGTCACAAATGAAATATGGTCAAAAACACCATCTTAAGTATACCTGGTGATGAATTGTTTGTTATCAGCTATTGCTATCAGGAGTGCCTTAGGTGTTGTCTATTATGTACCAGTTACCTTAACTATGAGTGTCTATTATATAAGCAGTATCTCCTGTTAGTATTTTTAATAATTAATTTGCTGTGGAGAGTGAGGATTCACTCCACATCCAGATGTCCATAACCTTCTGTCTGCAGCTGGATTTTAATGGCACTATAGTTTTGGAGGAAACTTTTCTGGTATTTTTGGATTTAGATCTTTTCTTGGGTGTTAGAACTAGATGATGTTTAAGGTCCCTTACAACCCAAACCATTCTATCATCTATGATCTCAAACATGCTTTGTAACTTTGCTTTATGTTTTAAAAAAATTATATTTAAAAAATGATCACTCTTTCAAGACTTCTGTGTTATCTGGGTCTAAATATGGACATCACAAACTTCATTTGAAATGAAAGCCACATGGGGCAAATGTAAGCCCAGGAATATAAATCAATTTCTCTTCCAAACGCTTTCAGAAACCAAGGATAAGGAAGTCAAAGATGAGGTTTTGCTTTGGGACCTCCTTTGAAGCATCACTGGAGTAACTTAGCGGAATAAACCTAAATACTTACACTTTTTCTGAAACATATGTATGCCTTCAGAATCTAAATTATATTTCAAAAGTTTGGAAAAATATGCTTTTGACATGTAATTACTAGAAATCTGAAGTACCAGAGTTAGCACTTTTACTTTAAATATGAAAAGTATAGAGGCCAAGAGCTCAAGCAGAAAGAAACTACCAAAATGCACTTTGCTGATGACAATTAGTATGAAGCATTGCAGATGGCTCTTGTCCAAAATTTCAGGAACACCTGAAGATGGCTAGATTCTGACTACAGATACGTCATACAGGATGAAATAGAGTCCCCTGAGAAGCTTGTCAATTTATTTAGAAGTAGTAACATTTCTCCAGACTATTTCCAGTACATCTTCTCAAAGCTAGTGATTAGGCAGAATGCCTTTTATTAAACTTTTTGATGGTCTAGGGTGACACTATGTGGCTAATCTGAGCACTGAAATATCAATTGCAAGTTATCTCTTGGAATAACTCAGAATGAAACTGATCTAACCTCTTAATTCTAATGCTAAACAGGCAAGGTTAGAGCATATCAGGTTTTATTAATATATCATATGAAGTGGTGAGCATGACTGAACTTTTTGTTCTTAACTGTAACCTTCACAGAGAATCACTTGACATAAATATATACAGCAATGAAAGACATGATCACACTGAAAGTATATATACTCTGCCTTAAAAGGGATAGAAGAGTTAGCCTGTGGTCTAACCCTGTTAGAAAGATGAAAAAATATTTATAGAATTTCTTTGATACTGCCCTCTTTATCTATCATCAGCTGTGTTTTCCTAAGGCTATTAGGAAACAAGCAGCAGGCAATATTCCTCGTCCAACGTCTTGATCTCTCTCCTGTTAGCTTGAAGTTCATTTTGTTTTCTTTGTCCCTACTCCCTTTTCTCCCCCGCTGCTTCCCCCGTCCTGGAATGACTGCTTCTGTCTCATCCATTCACATGGATGTGTACATTCACAATCTAATTCTGCAAATAATACCAGTCCTCTGTATTTGCATGGATACTTGTCAAACTTCTTTATCCCTACAGTTCATATTCATGGCTGGCCTCACACATATTTGGATGGCAGTCTGTTTCAGCTAATATATCTTGAATGAAATGTAACTCATAATTCCACAGATTTCAACAAGGCTTCACAAGTTCTACCCCTTAACAATTCAAAGTCATCAGCTTGTGAACTTATCCCATGTCCAAGGAAAACTCCCTTATAAGAGTCAACATTGAATGCAGAGTGGCAGCCATGAACTTCTAATGCATTAGTTCCTGTTTAAAGCTTTTCAGCATGCACCAGCGTATCATCTGGGAAGAACAGTCTGAGTGTGACATATTGTGCAGCACCCTCCAAGCAAGTGTTTTAACCAGACAGATAACCATCACTTTAAATTGCCTCAGGCCTTATCTTGCTATGAAAGGAACTCTTTTTTTGTTGTCCTTCAGATGCATCTCCATTTCCAGGTATCCACTTTTAAAATTTAGGGTAGAAAAGAGTTTGAGCCTGCTACGATGTCCAGGTATCATCTATTGCAGCAATGAGTAAGGACCTTCATAATTAGTTCAAGCAGTTTTGTATAATCTCTGCATAATTAGATCCTGCTCTTCCTTCCCGCCCCGCCTTCTCTTGACTTAAAGTATAAGTGAGGCAACTTGCCCAGCTGTCTTCCCAATTTGCTGTAGTGTTTCCCTTAGAACCAACATGTCTGTTTTGGATTCAGAGACTGTCCTAAACTGTCAGATTGTCTCCTCAGCTGCTATACTTGTCCCATATCTAATCCCACAGCAGGAATAAATCTAATAATACTTCTGGGAATGGACCTTCCTTATAGTTTTTTTGTATACCAACATTTACCACATCCACTGATTTGTGACTGTGGTTCCCTGTCTCATTATTTTCAGCTTAGAGACAGCGTTAGAGACACTCAGCAAACCTAAGTCTATGTTTGCTGTTGTAAGGACAGATTCAACTTCTGACACAATTTTGATAAACTCTTGAACATTATTGACCTTGAAGCTCTCTGCTGATCATGATTTGTAAGTCACAGGCCAAGTAAATTGATCAGTTGTCAATTTGTCTTTCAAATCCTTATTATTATCATCTGGTTGACAGCCTCTCCTAGAAGTTTTCATCTCAACCATCTACAGCCAATCCACATACTCACCAGCTACACTGATAGCAGGCTTCTCAATGACATTTCAAGTCCTAGAACTAAATGTAGCTAATTCAGCCCCTTTTCTGGATGCACATTCCACTGAACTTTTAGAGCTTCAACTTTAAGCTGTATGCTAGAAGCCCAACAATTCATTTTCCTAAATTAGCACATGGACTATAATGAGACAAATAAGTATCCTATTGAGTTTTCCACTAGAAGAAAGCTGTATTGTCCCTCTGTTTCTTTGTCACAATGGTTTCAGAAAACCATTCCACAGAGCAACCTGATTGCTTTTTTAAAGGGGTGAAATTAGAAGTGTAGCTGTTAAATGGAATTTTGATAATCTGCATAACTAGTGGGTAGATTTGGAGGTCTGTGTTTAAAAATACGATAAGAAAATACAATGATAAGATGATCAGAAGAGAGCTAGTCTGTTTAAATTATTAGAAATCAATTTAGACCTGCTGGAGGATATGCTATTCCCCTACTTTGAAAGAGTTCAGAAGAGTTCCTACTCCGAGCTTATAGCTACATTTATATGATATGTAGAAACATTGCATTCTTGTACCTGGGGCACAAAGTTCTGGCCGTAGGAACCCAATTTACAGCCTCAAGTCCTGTACACTGTGCAAGGCAATAAAGAATTCTCCACCTTGACAAAGATCCTTTGCCTCAACAACTTGTAGCTTCCCAAACTTCTTAGTCCATCCTCCTTGTCATGCCCCTGAATGTTCTTCTGTCATTTGTCCTATGCATTAACTGGGGGAGTAACAGAACTCCCTCCTCTGGAGTAGTGTTTGTGATGTGTATTATGCTTATGTATGCTACCAGCAGATGAGTGCTCCTGCAAAAGATTGTGAATCAAATATAGGAATTGCTGGATATGAAAAAGACTAGTCTTTCAGCTCAATGTAAAAATAAGAATGGTTTGATGAACTTGTTTGTTCATCTTTCTTATCCTCAAGATGGATGATTTAATTAATTTTTGTGTAGAAAAGTTTTAAGTATCATTCCTAAAGATTTAAAAATATATTACTCAGTCATTAGACTATTATCAACCTTTTCTGCAGCCATATTTAAGCCACATGGAAAAGAAGAATCCTGAAAAAGAAAAAAATTCAAAGAAATTTATATCACCATCTGCATAGCTATTGAGCATGGTTTGTTTGGGCTTTTTAAAAACAAACAAACCAACCAACCCCCCAAAAAACTCCTAAACAGGTGCATAATCTAATAGTCCAGTTTTTAGTTGTTTTATTTTGATAATCCAGCTGCCAAAACCAAAATACCATCCACAGCAGTTTAAAAAAAAAAAAACAAACAAAACAAAACCAAAAAAACAACAACAAAAAATAGGTAAAAGGAAAAGAAAAAAGGAAAAACTTATCGGAAAGCAAAAGCAATTCTTAGAAACAGTTCTTCTTTTTGATCAGAATAACTTAACATATAAGGGACTGCTTCAAAGCTCAGCAGTTTTTTGGGAATGATTGAAGCTTGAAGAGAGAGTGTTTCAAGTGATAATCTGCTGTTTTCGTGGTGGTGGTAGACTGCAGAAAATGACATTAATGAGATTGAATTGAAAAAGACAATGTCGTATGTCTTTTATAGCTGTATTTTAATCTATGCAGAGGGCATCCAGAATGGGTGAATGAACACAATTTCCATTCTATGGAATTAAAAATTCATTTTGAAGATGAAGTTTAGATAATTTGTAAATTACTCATTCGCCATACAAAAGTGCTGATGTAGTGGAAGTAGCTGTTATGTGTAGGGTATTCATTAAACCCGCAGAGGAATAGACAGAAATATTTGCACTTTGGTGACACTATACAGTAGTGTTGTGCAATGTGGGCTGTAGGACCTGTGAGAATTTGAGCCCTACTGATTTTACAGTCTTGCTCTTTATTGTTATTCATAACACGTTCTTCAAATCTGGGTTTTATCAGCTGTATTTTCAACGCAATTTGAAAGAGAGGATTATAACATGGACCATTAACATTGTGGAGAATGCCCTCTCCCCCCATTGGTGCCAGATCAGAGGATGGCATCTGCATCATGAAAACCGAGTATGGGGAATCATTACAGTTATTATCACATGCATTGCCATAGTCCCTAGATCCTGGAGCATTCAGGCTGTGTTATACTGTACAATACTTAAAACAAAAGCATCTTTTGATTTTTAAAATTACATCACTCAGGCATTGTTCTTCCAATGCAGCATAATGTTTTTCTCTTGGGACTCTCAAATACGAAGCACAGCCTTTCTTTAACATTAGAAACTAATGGAATCCAAATCTTGAGAGAACAAGTTTCTAAAAGATCCTGTTCTAATTCATATTCTGTCCAGTGTCCCTTCTCTCATCCCTCTGTGGCAACTGTTTTTCTGTATAGATGTGTTATGAAGGTTAATGGATATTGTACAAATCTGACAGGTTTACAAGCCTTTTTGTGACACTGTACATGTGCAGTATCAGTTTTTTCAATCACAAACCTCTGAGGGCTTGTCAGAGATTGTAGGGACAAGAACAGATCACCATAGTTTTTGGAAATGTAACACTGCTATTTATTTTTTCAGCTTTCCATATCAAAAAGCACATCTGTGTACTCTGACTGGAAATTAGCTATTTTTTATTCAAAAACCTGTTCCTGGCATTTCCCTATGACTGAAACCAAAACATATTAATCATGTGGCAACAATTCACTGCATTGCTTTAGTGTTACGTCAGCCTTTAATGCCACAAGAAGCATATAAAAATGAGTTGCGTGCTTTCTTAATTTCAGTATTATAATCTGAAGAATAGGTTGAAAAACCTAACACAGAAGTTACTCCAAGAAACAGAATATGACTTGATAGATTGAAATTGAAAATTATCACTGCAAAGGGAAATGGAGAGCCACTATGTAAGAGGAAGTTCTGAAAAAAACACTCCAAAAAATCTCCCTTAAACCTAAAACAATACATTGGTGTCCTTTCTCTGCATGAACAGATTTTAAAATACTTAACATCAATACTAAACACACTACTGCTTGCATCGTCATTTACTGAAATAGGCAGATTAAAATTAAGCCAAGAATGAGCAGTAAGAGAGTCTGATGGAGTTTAGTTTTTCAATGAATTTTAAGATGTATCAGAAGGGTCTTTAAAATCTGATTGATTTCCAGTGTGGGTAATTCCTGTCTTAATTCTGCCTCCCTAGGTAGGCAGCAATACATCACAATATTAATTTATGCCTTTATTATAATCCAGGTTTGTTTTCAATCACAGAATATGGCTTCTCACACTGAGATACTCTGTGCTTCCACATCAGTGAAGATATCCTAAAAAGCAAAAAACTACAAAATTAAAGTACGAGTCCATAGTTCTCCTGCACCCTTAATTGGCCTTCTGTCTATCAAGCAACATACAAAAAGCACCAATAGCCATTGATAGTACTAATGAGAAAGCTTATGCTTGGGTGAACTCACAGCAGAGAAGAGATGGCTACTGAAATAAGTAAAAGATATTTGTGGTCTATCAGTTGAAATGTGAATGAGTAACAGTAACTGTGAGATATTGAAAGCTAGAGAACAATGTATTAAATTGTGGAACACTATAATTTTTCATTATTTATAGAAATCAATTATAGGTCTCCAAGTGCAATTTCAAAACATAACAGATTAGAACAAAAGTGAGAAGCACAAATGAAATCATATTCCAGAGAAGTGAAATAATTATTGTGGATCTGGACTAATAGGTTGTAAATGCCCCTCATTGCCATCAAAGGTAATTATGATTTTGGGATCAGAGAATAAAAGCAAGATTTCCTCAATGGAGCTTTGCTGCATTATTCTAACTCATAGAAGCCCAAATCTTACCAGGAAGTTTCTGAAAGTCTCTAATGACAAGCAGCAGAATAAGAGACAAACAAAAAGAGCAAGAATGTGATGATAGACTATAAATCAAAGCAGGGGTAGGGTGGGGGAAGTGTCTATTGACACAGTAGACAGCACTTACTAACTTCACCAGGAACACTACATTAGTCTCTTCCAAACTTGCTTAGTAACACACTGCAGGTCAAAATAATCTTGAAGGACGTAATATTTGAACAGAAGTAAATTACTTCACTGAGACTTTCCAAGAAATAAAATGGTGTACACTCTCCTTTACCACATTCTCAAGTCATTAACTTTACCTTGTCAGCAAACCAGTGCATAGCTGTTCAATCTGCAGTTTGTCCCGTAATGCCATCACACAGCAGAATTTTTCTCCCGTTTCCCCCATGAAGTATTCTCTCTTAATGTGCTTGTTTGCTTCATTTTGAGTATCTCACACACCTGCAACTACTACATCTATTCAAGCTGACCTTCCATTTTTGGTGGTTTTGATGCTCATTATATCTGCAAATTAGATAAATCTATGATAGTAGTAGAAATAATACAGCTCAGAGGTTTGATTTTAATAATTGTTTAGATACATATGACTGTCAACAACATTATGCTTTCTGGATACCTAGTACTTCTGCAGAGTAGGACTTCAAAAGATTTCCTTTTTGCACCTGCTGTTTTTGTTGCTTTGCAAATGCCAACAGTCCCTCTCATCACAAGATTTCAAACACTTGTACCTTTTGGCTTAGCCTGTAATTGAGCTTCAGCCACTTAAGTCTTGAAAAAGTTTCTAACAGGTGTTAGCTACCTTTTTCTTTAAAAAAACCTGAACCTTTTTTCTGTGTTGAAATTATCTTGATCAGTATTTGAGCTTTAGTGGGTTTGAAATAACACAGGACTTTTTGAGAAGACCATTGTTTAAACCAGAGGAAAAATTTGCTTTTCAATTTTGCAAGCTTAATGACCATAGTAAAACTCTATGTGTTGTAAGGGAGGACAAGTGCAGTAGTTTCATCCCTAGTTCAGTATGACTGCTTGCAAGTAGTCTCTGAAATTATAAACTCTATGAAGATGTTATTAAAAAAGACTTCTCAGAAAGAAAAAGAAAAGACCTATCTTTTAAAGAAAATTAATTTTCAAGTAAAGCATACAGAGTTTTGATTTTTTTTGAAGCCAACTTGCATATTATTTTAGGAATTTTGGAACTATTTACTAAAATGACTGTAATAGAAATTTTCTCAAAGTGTTCTTCATGTGACATTTTCAAAGCATGTTTTCATAGGGCCATAGTAATGAGAACAAATGGAGAGAGCTATACTGACTTTTCTGCCATTCTGACACCATTCAGTTGCAGCCTCAGGAACAAACACAATATTTTGTTAAAGCTGCTACCATGGTAAAAGCAGGATTTCTTCTTCTCTCCTTTGTGATAATGCCTGCAAAGTCTTAACATCAAATGTAGGTGTTTTCTGAGCTCAGGGTAAGTAAGTCAATGATTAGTTGCTATTTTCTAAAACCAGGCTCAATTTTTTCCAACTTTGATAAGATTTTTTGAATGATGTTTTGTGGAATTAATTTATAAGGAGAGATGATTCAGTATGAGGTTTAACTACCTGAGTTCCCCACCAAATCTCAGATTGCTGGGGAACCTGGGGAAAGTTTCTTTTGAATTTTTTTATAAAGACATGGTTTGTAAAATGTAGCATGTGCATTACGTGAACTACTGAACAAAGGAATCTCAAATTGTAACTACAGTTTTGTCCCATTTCAGGATTCAAGAATACAAATGAGCACTTAAGTATGGCAAGACTGCTCGGGTTCTCCATTGATAAAGAATGTAAATCTTAAGCAAACATTTTATTGACTATAACTGGGCAGCAAAGTATTCCTCTGATATGAGGTAGTTCAAAGTTGCATCAGAAGAGTTGTATCAGCTATTATTTTTAGTGTCTGGTGTTTGGAGGGATGGCAGATTTCCACTCTGCTGTACTAGCTCACTGTTAGCATAGGGATGCTCTGCCAGTGGCGTATAGATCAGCCTGCAAATTTTCAAGAACAAAATGTACTGGCAGCATCAGATGGGCAGGAACACTGAGGAGACAAAATGCTTTGTCATTGTTAGGTAGTGCTTCTATCCTTAAACATGAAAATGAAAAGAAAGGCAATTGAATCATTCCTACAGCATACTCAACCAATGTGGTTTTTCTCTGTGTTTTCTCATACAGCAAAAATACAATTTATATCCAGGAATCACGGGATATAATAGGCTATTGACATTAATACAAGGAAATAAGCAAAGAGGCATATTTCACTAGGACCATGTTTATCACCTCAGGCTCATAGGTAATAGCACAGAAAATGTAATAGAAAAATACTGAAAATATCCAAATCCCTCACAAGCGGAGAAAATAGGATAATAAAACCAAGTAGAAGTGATTTGGATTCTTGACGGTAGATTAAACTCCACCAAAAAGGTACATATGTAATCAGAAATGGTTTCCCTAGATACAGCCAATGTTGTACATCCTACAGCTCTGTAAAGAGATCAGTCACCCCACCCTTGCTCGTACTTCCAGCAAGAATGTCAGCTAATGTGAAGTGTTACGGTATTTTGTCAGATGCAGGCATCTGTCTGGCAGAAAATCATCTTGCTTTACAGCAGCCACTGAGCAGATGCTAGCGACTGTGCATTTTTGCTTCTGAAACCATAATTCTCTATGATAGGCTTGGTACCTTAGCGATAAGACAGAAAGACAGTCCAAAGCACTGAATGCTGTGTCTTTGAGGGATGAGGAGCTCTAGAGGCATCTGTTCAATTCCCTTTGTTGTAGGCTTGGTAGAACAGCCATTTTATTATGAAATAATTGTGGCTTGATTCTCTGATCAGTTGTTGCTGCTGCTTGTCTGCCCCAGCACTACCCCCCCACCAAATCATATGGTGAGACCAGTCACAGAACTGGCTAGAAAGCAACTGAAATTATCCAGCAAGGATAAAAAAAAAAGTAGATAAGCAGTCTGTTCCAGACCATGTAACTACATAAAGACGAGTGCTGGCACATAAGAGAGTGCATGATGCTTTTGGTGGAATAATAAGTTTATCATAGGTAGCTATGTAATAGTATTAGGCATTTGGCATGTTCATTTGTGACAGAAAGCATTCTAGTTGGTTCAGTTACTTCCCAAACGTAAAGCACTATTTATGTACACAATGACAGGTAGCCGTGTTCTAGAACTCCTGTAATCTGTTTTTTATAAAAGAATTCCAAACATGGGTCAAATTAACAATTATAATTAATTATACCTATGCAAAGTAAGCATAAGAAAGCTTTCCTAGTTGACATGCTTTGATGAGAAAGTATTGGTAACTTATTCACGTGATTCGTCATCAAATAATCTTTATTTTATTTTCTTTAATTTTTTTAGAAAATAACTTAAAATGCCTCTCGCAAAACTTGAATCTAAAATGATTTGAAATAATTCACAGATGAAAGCACTAGGAAGCTTTACAAATGCAGGGTCATCTTAAACAGATGACGTAAATGTTCTATAAAGTTTTTCCAGAAAGCTAGCTAGCTTGTTTTTCTGATTTTCATAATCATAGACGATCTTGTAAAAACTAAAGCAGTTTCATTGGCTATGCACCAACACTGCTTATACCAGCTCAACTCCTAGTGATTCTTAAATGCACACACTCAAGGGGTAGAGGGAGGCGATTAATAATTTGCTTGAAAAGTGAACAAATCCATCACAGACAGAAGTGGAGAAGTACATTCCCTTACTTGGAATTTAACACACTTCAGTTGGTACCAGGCAAACATGGTCTCCCAGATACACAGATAATCACAGATAAACAAAGTTTATTTAAACATATGGGAGAAAATGTTATTGTATATATTTCCTTTTATTTGTGTTTTTCAACAGTCTGCCTTGTTTAATAAATAAGTTGTTTAACAACTTCTCTTCAGTTTCCATCAGGTTAGATCACAATATGCCTGTTAGTACCCGTTTGTAAAAAGAAAAACAGAATCAGACATTTCTCGGTTTTATTCAGTATCTTTTGTTCAGTTGGTGAACAAAACTGAGCGTTACCAAAACAGATTTCATGTACTGATAAAATTAGAAATATGGACTTGTACTTTATAATCCAGGGCAATTTACATGTGGACCTTAGTCCTGATTTGTACCATGAATAGATTTTATTATATACTTTTTATTATGATGTTTTATTATGTCAATGTCTCACACTGTTGCAGGAATACAAACATGGATAGGAATTGTCTATTGCTTACCTTTTTGTGGTTCCTCAAAAGAAACTATAATAATACTGTAATACCAACAGGAAGTTTGAAGTGTTGAACCCTGGTCCTCTCACAGCCTGCGTGAGTAGTGCACTACTACATTGAAGTAACCAATACCACAAATTGTGTCATTTATTTTCGTATCATAGAATAATAGAAAAAAATAAGTTGGAAGGGGATGCTGGAGATCATCTACTTCTGGTCAACCTTCTTGGTCAGACAGATGTCAGGTTTGGGGTAACAGCTGAGCAAGAGTTCTGTAAATCAGTGTTTTCCAGCAAGAGGTCAGACCTCACTTTGGGAACCTCAGCCTATTCATGGATTTGGACTTTAGTTGGAAAAGGCTGGTAGACAGAGAATACTATCTGAGTATCTCTTGTATTAGAACTCAATGCCGAGATCAAGCCAATAATAAGCAATTAGGATTTTATTTCATTTCAGTATATAGTGAACTATATATGCACCTGCATTTTCTTCCTCTTTCTCCCTGCTTTTCTCTTTTTGCCTCTCCTTCATCCACCATTTATGAACCATTTTCCCCATTCTGTATCAGTACAGCATCTCACAACAAATACATACAGTGGCATTCAGTGTAGCGTCAGCATACATGATCAGCACTTGATTTTTTCTATCTAGGCATGCATGACTACCTTCATTGTCTTCTTAGCAGTATGTTTAGTATGGATAAAAGAAGACCAGCAAGAATAAAACCTGGCATTCTTATTTTGAATCAGGATATCAGTCTTAGTTTGCTGTGATGGACTAATAACTTCAAATACTATGTGCCTTTCTGAATCTTCAATTTGATGCAAAGAATAGGAAGTTAGTGTAGTGGGGAATTTCATCCCTGTTATTCTTCTAAATTTACAGGTACAACTCACATCCATGCAGTGCTAAGAAAGTATTTCACAACACTCTTGAAAAGGTGCAACTCATAAAATAGATCTCTGAAGCTGACAAAAGCTTAACATATACAGTGCTTAAAATGCACTGAATCCCAGTCCTCTTTCTTACTAACACCTCAACACACACATACTTTTTTGCAGAGATTAAGAGTCCTGCCAAAAGCACTTGGACTAAGGCTGTAAATAAAGTTATGTGTGTAGGAAGGAGGTAAATGAGTGACAGAGAATTAAAAGAAAAGTATTTTCAGATTGTTATCTAGACTAAGCTCACAAAATCAAAGCAGAAAACAGTTTAATTCCAAAGTAGTTGTAAAGCTCAATTAATCCAAGAAATCTGCTAACTAACAACTGTTCTCTGTAGTGTTTTCATTGAATTCACTGTGTTGAATACATTTTTATTTACTGGTAACTTTTCTCCCAGTGTAGTACTATTCCATCGTAGTTTTGGCCGCTATCAAGTATTGTCATACAGAATTTGTGGGTAAAAGCTTGAAATCTAGGTGAGAAGACAGGAAAATCTGTAATTTGAAGCATTTTACCTTTAAAAATGAGATTATATGGCAGTTACTCACCTCACACCTTGTGTGAGAAGTTCAACCCAGTACATCTGTTTGGCTAACTTCTAAACCTTGCTGTTGCCAGTGCAATAATGCTGTATGATCACAGGCTGTATTGCAGTTTATGAAACAACTGCATTAGTCTAAGCTGAAAAAAAAAAGAAGGAACTTCTGGGCTGAGACTCTGAGCACCAGAATAGGAATTCCCTCATTTTTCCCTGGACTGCATATGCACAATTTTTAAGGTCTTAAGTCGCAGGACATGAGTCCTGGACTGAACTCCCCAGTCCTAGAAAGTTTCAAAGATAATTTTTCTGATCGTGACAGAGCGGAAAAGAGATGAAAAATATATATAAATGGAGGGATATGTCATATGGGCCAAAGTGATAGGAAAACAGACTTCAATGTCTGTTGGTCTTAGGACCAAGACTAAACTAATTGTTTCATATGCAAATTCACAGGGGCTTCATCCATTTTACTTATTCTGTACTTAGTAATTTCAGCCGACTTCACTGCAGCATTCCCATCAGCCATTCCCACCACCGTGCACCACCACAGCAGGGATCAAGTTACCTTCCTAGGCATTACACTGACCCATAGTCAGACAGGAATTAAAAGCACTCTGGGCTGACTGATCGCCTGGGTGTAATGGAAGTGTAACCCCTGACTGGTGAGCAGGCTTCTTACTGCCAATCCAGAAGATTTACATACACCTTTACATTAAAATATCCCAGTGGGAATTCAGAGCTGGATCTAGGAACTTCAGGTGAAAATAAAGAAAGCTGTTACGTTCAGACCATTATTGTTCATGCTGCTTTGTGAATTTATTTCTTTAAATTTTCCACTTGTGCTCCTGCCAAGAGAGATCTATTAGACAGAAAGCAGCAAGAGTAAAACTTTATCATTTTGTTTCAAACTATAAAATAATTTACATCACATATTTTACTTACTTTTGTCTTTTTTTTTTTTTTTGAAACCACAAACATTCCAGCATCACACTGTAGGAATAAGAATAACAATAGAAAGCATAACCTTTTGCATAGTATTAAATGAACAGACAGAGTAAGTTCTTTATTTACAATTATTGTCTAGATAAAAAAATTCATAAAAACAGATGAATGAACATATATTAATAACCCCTAGTGGGATGGATTGCCAATGTACCACTGTATTGTTGTCCACAAATCTCATGCTGCTAAGTACAGTACGTAGAGAGCGAGCATTTATATATTGCAGGGAATTTTAACAAACTGATCATTTTGGTTTTTGATCCATTGTTCCCATCACAGAGAGGTCAAGCAATAAAAGAAAGGAATTGTGATGCACGACTTGTAGTTGAAAGGTCATAGCTATTCTGCTTTTAAAAAAAAAAAGTCTATCATTTATCATATACATAAAGCACAGTCTCTGCTCACAAAAGCCCAAGTTTTCTATGCATCTCAGTTTATATACGTTTTACTATATATACACAGAATGCAGTGTTCATTTTCTTAACAGTTTTCAAGTCTGCAAATGGTACCTTAGGGAGGGGTACTCCTACAGGAAAATTCAAAAAAAAGGAAACCAAGAAAAAATATGAAGAGTGGTTGAAAATAAAAAGGCAAACAGTCAGTGTTAAGATGCTGAAAATAAATTGTTCCAGTATTAATAGCTTCTGTAGATGTTCAAGTCCAAAGCTAGAGGCTTCCCTGTAAATAGATAACACTTTTTTTTCTTCTGAATATGGTATCCCAAATAGGCCATAGAAACCCAATACATGTTATACAAAGGTTAATCACCATATTTACAAAGCGAACAATCCTGACTGAGTTTCAATCACTTTGTTGCTAGGAGTTAGCTAAAATAATTATGTTTTCATGCTAGCTTTTTACTGTTAAGAAACGGGTCACACTATCTGTTGAAAAGAGAGTTGTATATGCCTTCAAAGACCTGTTCTGTTGTTCAGTGAAAAGTTTGGATCAGATAGCGAACTAAGAGTTTGAGCCAAAAACATTCAAGCTTCTACACAAAAGTCCGGAAGCTGGCAATTCAAGCTGATTAGATTTTTACCTGGCTGAATAGTCTTGATGCACCCTGAAAACATTTTAGTCAGTTCAGTCTGCAGTTTGGCCATGAGTCTAATCTTGTTTTGGAGAGTTCTGGCTTGGTTTAGTTCTTGTGACTGCAGAGATGCACCACGTTATGAGCCAACTTTAAGACAACCAGTAATACCTTAACTTCTCAATTTATCAAGCTAGTTTGAGAGTGTTTTCCAACACATCTGGCATAATCAATTGTGTAATTCAAAATGTCTTTTGCACTGTACAATTATGGAAAAGATCATATGCTGAAAAGTCTCCAAGCAAACTTTATATTAAATACAAAAATTATTTATGAAAAATCTGTGATCCACAAAGTGCTTAGCATTCAAGTGGTTGACATAGCAATTATATAAGCTCATAAATTTTAAGTTATCAGGGCTGTTACCATCTTGAAAAAATATTTTTTACCCTCCATACTGCAGGTTTTCAAAATAGCTTTCTTCGTAGAAAGCTCAAGGTAAAATAATGTATTACTGTGTTACAGTATACCTTGTGACTACAGGAAGACAAGCCTGGTTAAAAAAAAAAAATCACACAAAGCACATCTCAATATACAATTAATAAAGTTTCATTCAGACCTAATAGTGCAGAAATTATATTTTTCTTTTAAAAAAACTCAAAGCAACAACCTACAGTGATTTTCATCCAAAATGCCAACAGCCCGTACTTTGCAAGTAATAAGGAAATAAATGCCTAAATTACTAACTGAAAAGGATTAACACAATATATCACAATATTTTAACATTAGTTTTATCTCCACATAGACAAACCAAATATAACTTATTTTAAATTATATTTATAAACTCAACTCAGTTTCATATAATATCTCTCTAAAATTATTTTGGAAGCCATTGCCATATGTTTAAAGAATGAAATGGCCTCCGTTATTGTATGTTGCACCAAAACAAATTCAAGCAGATTATCAGAGGGGAAAAAAAAAAGAGAGAACCTGATCATTTTGATTTTTATTTGAAACAAAGGAAGCCTGTTTTACCTCCCTGTATATAGGATCACAATGCTACATCCAATGTGTTATATTTTGGCTTCTTTTGTTATTTACTAGCAGTATCTACATTATTTAACAAAAAAAAAAAAATTAGGCAGAAATCAGAACACAGTTGTAATAAAATATCCAGGGTGCGATATTACAGATGTTTTCAATGAGCTGAGCTGAGCCATTTTTATACTACTTCGGCAGGAAGTGCTTTCTTAACCCTACAAATAGTTAAGGATATTATCTACAGGTTTGTAAACAAATTACATTCTTTTTTAGGACATAAATAAGTTAAAATAGTCAGAGCAATTTGAGCAGAAACAAGGCAACATGCCAACAAAGAAACTTTATATATATATAACTATATATATATAGATAGATATATACATATATATAATTAATTATGTATATACTTATATGTATATATCTCTATATATAGTCTCATAAATGTTTAAGTTCCTCGTCCAACTGGTGCAAATCTACTGTGCAAGTTAAGCTTTGCAACTTCAAAAAAGTTATTTAAATTAATCTATACAATTGAGTCCATGCCACACAAGCATTTCAAAAAACTCACAGACCAGTGAATTGGATAAATAGCCTCAGAAAGAAGTTCTCTGCAGTTCCTGCTTAAGGAGGAAAAAAGAAAGGAAATAAAAAGAAACAAAAAGAGAGAAAGAAGGGCCAGAAGTGTACAGTACATTCATGCAGGAGGATTTTTTTGTTTGTTTTTCTGAAAGGGAACAAGGGGGTATGTAAATCAGCCATTCATTCTTTCCCCAAAACCTTTGTGATCAACAATTCATTCACTTATCTCAGAGTGAATAAGAGTTCAAACAGCTTTTCAGCCAGCAATGTTTTTAATATATATATTTATATATTTCGGTTGCTGTGGGTTTTTTTATTTTATTTTAATTTTTTTTTGCAGTGACCTTTTCAGCTAAAGTGATGTCTCCAGGCTATGTATTGGGCTTCCTGGACTAGAAGAGGTAGCTGATTTACTTGTATCAGTTGTAAGATTTATTCCACTGTCGATAGCACTGTTGTTCTTGTTCAGCGAAGACGGTGGACTCGAGTTTTTCTTGAGAGCAGGGTCTTCTTCTAGGTCTGTATCATCAATGAGTGGGATGTGGGGCTGGGAATCTTCTATCCTAAATTCAGGATGAGTCATAAAGTTGTGAATAGAGGTTCTAGATTCTGGTTTTTCTAAGCCTTCATAGAGAGAGCTACGGAATGCCTTCACGACGCGGATCTGGGGGGAGAAAAGGAAAGAGGTGTCAGAGGCAGCATCTTCAAAGGGCAACACTGTGTTAGAGAATACTTTGTGAAAAATGTAGCATATGGTTAGGGCAGTGCAGGCAGCTGAAGTCCATAGTCTCTGGATGTTATATGCATAAACGAGTGGCTCAGTTATGTGCATTTTGAATATCTGTATCAACTGCAATATTAAAATAAATCAAGTTTAAAGCCATCAAAGAACTGATGGGAAGTACTGGTTAAAGAAAGCGAACGTCCACTCGTGTGGTACATCCCTAGTAAAAGACAAGCCATGTTAATTGTAATGCAAATGTAAAACCATGCATGTTGATAGTTTTGCAGTGAGTAAGTAGGAAGGCTTTTTTAATTAAAAAAGTCTCTTGTGTATTGTTAAAAAACCATTACACATAACATATCACACTTCACAAACAGAAAAGCACAGAACACAGACACGGTTGGATGGGTACGTATGAGACACACACAGGAGCCAAGTGTAAAAACTATAAGTAATACCAATGTTTTAAAGCAAAATCTAAATGAATGCAGCCAAGAGCACAAAAAGCCAAGCAGACAAAGTACTAAGCATAATCATGCTACCACAGGGGAAAAAAAAAATTTCACAGTTACCACATGAACAGAGATAACTTGCACACACAATAACTACACTTGGAAGCCTGGATAATGTGAACATAGTATTGTTGAACCAACTTTTATTTTTCCTTCATGCATATGTGAGGTAAACACTCGAGTATAGACCCACTGTTCTAGCCATTTAACTTTTTAATATATATAAAACATGTAATAAAATAATGTATTGATTGTTGGGTTGAATTGAATTACGTTATTAAACAGCAAACTTTTTCATTTTCTGTGTCTCAGTTGTAAAACTGTAAAGTTAAATGCTGAAAGTGACACAATTTATGCCATATATGCAGTCTTTAAACTGGGTCAGCTGACTTATGCCAGGGTCAATCTAATGTCATTAACCACCTGACAGTAAAAACGCTGGTGAAAATAAACTACGAGACTGAGCCCATTTGACTGTCAGGGACAGTGCACATTGCTTTCCCAGTAGGAAATGAGAGGAACAAGTGAGGAGCATTGCAGAGTGGGGACACTGAGTGGGTGGGCAAAGGGCGGGATGCTGTCTATATCTCAGTGACCTACCAGTTCTGAAAAGAAGTGAAGGTTTGTGCTGGTTTACTGCTGAAAAAAACGTAACTTTTTGGAAAGGGGCGGAGGGGGGGAGGGGGCGAGGAACTTGGGGGGGAGGGAGGGAAGGAAAAAACAGAATGGCAAAATGTGATCTGTCAGCAAATGTGTTATGACTAAGTATGAGTTCTATCCTTCTACTTCCATATAGCCCATGAGCGAATTTTTAGCATTTCTTAGAGGGGAGACCAAAACACAGGCAGAGGCAGAAAAGGTGCAAGCAGGCATTGTGAAAGCTTCTCCACACACATTTGAAATGGTTTGGTGATTGGCATGTGTATCTTTTTACATGTAAATAAGCTGCATATTATTGGTTGGCCTAATAAATCACTAACTTGTAAAGCTTTAATTCCTCTTTTAATTGGCAGACTGCATTTTAGTAATGGCATGGGGTCACAGTGTTAACAGCTGTGGGATCAAGCTGATCCTGTGGCTGGAGTTGTCCAAGTTGTACAGAATTTCAGCACATTTGAGAAAGAGGCTGACTTGTATTTTGATCTCTTTGACCTTTGTCCTTATGTTCTCTAAATTTGAATATTCATCATCTTTCAAAAATCCTAATAGCAGAAGTAAGTCATGCCATCTTCAAATACATGGCCTTCGGTCAGTACAAATACTCTCCCTTCTCTTCATACATACATTTGGTAACAGCAGGCCACAGTACAAAAAGTAGTTCATGTGACTGCTTATCCTCAAAATAAGAGGATTGGAGTGGTACAGAAAAGCTTGTCCAGACATTGGGATTCTAGACGATTTTAGGAGGTTGGCAGAGGTGCAAGACAAGATGAAGATAAGAATAAATTTTACGCACTACAATCCTATAGTGTACCTAACACCTCTTTGAGAGAGCACCTGGAATTATAAACCAGGGTTTTATGAGAGCTGAATCTCGTGAGTTGTGCTGTGCTATGTGATGGTTCTGTATAGTGAACAGACTGGGATAAGAGATTCATTTGCATTACTAAAGATAGGATTTGAACTCATGGAGAAGAGGTGACATACTAATTCGCTCATTATCCATGGCTTTCTATCTTGTATTTTGAAGTGCAAAGTAATTAGTCTAAACAATGAAAAAAATAGTATGTTTTTTCAAGGCAATCTTAAAAACCTGTTACCATATTGTCCTATTTTAAATCAGGAGACTTTCTGTAACATGCTTACTTTATAGTATGGGCTGATATGGTGACATTTTCTGCAAAGCTACCTATTATTTCTGCTATCTAAATAAAAATAATAGTCATCTCATACAGTTCCAGCTGTTTGCTATATCTTATCAACTAATAAAATAATTTCATTCTCTTGAATATAGCCACTTCTTATTGCATAGATTTAGGTTCTATTTGCCAGCTGGATTCTTTCTAATAATGGTAAAGCAAATTTTTACTTAAATAAAAAGGTTTGTAATTTGGTATTATGCTTGAACAGATCCAGAAGATTCCAATGAAAGTAAAGCTTTTCTTCAAGTCACAAATTTAAGCCTCTACAGGTTAGTAAGGGAGGAACTGATTTCAATTTATGAGGCTCCAAGTTCCGTAGTAGGGAAAGCATCTATATTGCATTTAATACCAAAATTTGGCATCTAATTTGCATTTAATACCAAGCTTTTAGTCAATCCAGCTAGCTGACTAACATCTTAACACAGCTGAGGGAAAACTATAGATTTAGGTTGTATTTGGAAGCCAGTTATGAAAACCTGCCTGCCATGACCTGAATTTGGTACTCTGCCGTGACTGCTTGAACTAATAATCCGTTGAAAGAAAACACTACACTAACATCTTTTGCTTAGATGTGTTTACACAACAATCTGAAGATATAATTGCAGAATATACAATCAGCCAGCAGTCGTATTACTTTGCGTGAAGATCTGTGGCAAAGTTTTGGCATGGACTGTTCGAGTCTTGCAGGAATATTTAGATGGTACTAGAATAGCTTCTACTTGTTCATAGTGATTTTTACTGGAAATAGTAGCTTAGAACTAGTTCAGACCTGCTGACACTTAAAGTATCTTCTGAATGCAACAGTAATGTAAGGGCCAAACTTGGGCAAATCCCTGAAGCTAAGAATACATAGAGTTAGCTTTCTAGTAAGTTTTCTTCACTAAGGAGCTGTAGAAAACTACCTTCTTTTCTTAAAATTTCTCTACAGTTTCAGAGATGTATATATGTTTTCCACTAATTTTTCACTTAGGGAGAAACTCCCTCCCCAGCTTTAAATTTTGCATATTTAGCTTGCCATCTAGAAGAAAACATTTATTTTTTTAGTGTTGCACCTTATTCAGTGACAGAATTTCTGCATTACAATATAATTCAAAATCTTGTTCATAGTCTGTCCCCCAATGTATCAAATTATTGCTTACAGGAACAAAACTTACTTCTTTCATTATGTTAGTGGAAACAAAGCTAGAGGGTTTGTCAGATACAAAGGTGGCGTTTTAATTTCTATATAATAATACTACCATATTTAAGCTAAGAACTGAAAAAATATTATTTACCCAGAGTTACATGGCCCAACAGCAACAAATTCTTTTAATACATGCTTAAGTTCAAGATTTGAAGTAGTATCTGGTGTAAACATGTTTAGGGGCTCTGCTGAAACAAAGCCCACATTACTTTTTTGAAGATAAAATAAAGCGGATGAACTTCATATAATGTTGTTATGGTTGTACAGCATGTAAAAGCAGGGACATACCCATGATGGATAGAACCTAGAAAGTGTTGGTTTATTATGAACTATGTAAAGTTCATGTAATGATATTTCTTTATGATACTGACAATGCCAAGAGAAGACAAACAGTGTGATACAGCTCCCTTTTCTCACAGTAATGGAGACAACAGAAAAAAATGAATTGCTTTTAAACAAAAGACTGTGGGGACAACACTTCAGGACATTTTTGACATTGCTATAAGTTTCCACTTCTTTCTTCTCTGTAGCTGTAATAGAAAAAACTCTTCAGTTTCATCCCACCTTGAAAGTTAGATTTATTATACTGCATCAGGCAAGAAAAATAAAAGAAATAGAATTTTAGATACTACAAATTTTTCCCATCAGAAGAAAAAGATGAAGTTCAGAATCTCACTCCTAAGTATAACAATCTAGGCAAAATACACAAGGCCTGTTAAGCATCAACAGATGTATTATGGTTGGTAGTGTGTGGGCTTATACTCGAATGTTTACCTGGCTTCATATAAGCCAAGTATCTTGAGTTTGGTTCACATTCATTTCAGGCTCAAGGTTAAAGACTCACAACCTCTTTTTATTTCACTCTCTCCTGCTGAACCCTTTTGTCCAATGTTCTCTAGCCCTCTGGGAAAACAAACACATTTAATATTCAGACAGTAGAGAGTAGGGCACTGCAAAAGCAAATAAATTCAATACTGAAAGATCAGTAAGGTGATTAGTATAAAATTGTAAACAAGAGGTCAATTTTGCAAAGAGATGCCAACTCTTATGTGTAACTGATACTATTCTATATCAAGACTACAGCTATACAAAGGTAAATGAGTTTGGTCAAGTACTATTGCATATGTAAAGCTTTGAAATAGAGGGCCTATCTTCAGTATATTTGTTTTTGTTTATTTTTGAATCCTCCCAGTTTTTTGGGGGGGAAATCAGATTAGGTATCCACAGGAGGCGATACGGCATCTATTGGAGTCACCTGTAAATGTTGTGGCTAGTATGTTCTGGATTGTATGATGCTGAAGTTGAGCAAATTCAGAGATAAAAAAACCCAGTAAATTTTAGAAAAATTATAATTTCTAGGTTTCTGCTTTAATGAGTGAAACATTATCTGTGCTACTCTCTTTCTACATAAATATGCAGTAAATCCAGTAAGTGCTGCTGAAAAGTCAAACCACATGCAGCAAGAGCAAAATAGAATACCTACATATTCTCTGAAATGCTCAGGCCTGATTCTCATTTCACAAAAGGTTCACGTGGCTATTATTTGACTGAATTTTAGAGCATGAGATCATATGCAGGGCTTCCACTTTCCCTAGCGTATCTCCTTTATTATAGGATTGTTGCAAAATTATGGAGTCTGACCTTTTTTAATCATAATTGGCAAACTTTATATTATACAACCCTTTGAAAGAACGTATTTCTGCATTAGGAGTCTAAACCTTCTTGCCATGCCATATCTCCAGTTGAGGACTTGGTTTTATATTTAGACTTTAAACCTAGTTAGTTTCCCTGCAGGGAAGATATACAGAAGTTGATTTTGATCTTGCATATCCCAGCAGGATTGTGAAATCTTGGTTATAACCAGTGGGAACTTCTAAGCCTTAGTATGGTATTTCTGTCTCTAATCTAATGATGTTCCCAAATGGTGCAACTTTTATAAATGTGATTTTAGATGTGGACTTCGATTAAGTTCTGCTTGTTCCATTTCCTCGTGTGATAGTTATACCATGTTGCCACAGAAAGAAACTGACATTTTCACTAAGGCTGGTATGCCCACTTGACTTGGTCTGTGATCTGAATATAGATCAATATTGGACAGTACTCTTTGCCTTAACATTTATTAAAATAGAAGTTTGGGGTTTTTTTTTAAGAAATTTGTTCCCATTTTTCTTCATGAGAAAATTTGATCCAAACTTAAGATTTTATCTTAAGATTTAATTGTAAGGTCTGTCCAGCTGCATGATGATTACATTTATAGGAAACTAAACATGTAAGAAATATAGAAAAGCAAAAGCTGCTGGAGCAGTAAATAATTTTGCTTGATACAAAAGAATCTGATTTTCATACACAACAGATTACAAATAGCTAAACTAAGCTCTCTCTTTAAAATTATCTATTAGAAAATGGACTGTAATATGCACTAGAATTAAGCTTGCTGAATGTCTTACGTTACTTTGACACAATTTGCAGATGCTTATGCCCTTGTGCCACTCCGAGGCAAACGTTGCATGCGTAAAGCTTCTACCTATAAATGACAGTTTCTTGGCAAGTCTAATAAATGTCAACTTTTTTTTAATTAAAGGGAGAATGAAAAAAGTTGTATTTCCATGCAATTAGCCCCACTTTTGAAGATTGTATCTGCCTCCAAAAAGTGAACCAGAGCAAAAAATACAGCCTTAAGGGCCCTATGCTCTTCTTTTTCTTGAAAACACTTTTTAAAAACCAACCAACCAACCAACAAAAAACCCAAAGACCTTCAGAAGTCTGTATGATGGCAAATACTTCTAAGAATATTTTGTGATTGTTTGGTAAGATTTTAATTGGCTGCTATAAAATTTGGAGTCATCACTGTGTGTTTTTTCCTGTGACATCCTTGCAAGTGGCTTGTTTGAGGCCACTGTTGCTAGAGTTAATAGAATAAAAAGTTGTAAGTGATTCCATGAAATACTCACTTCTAAAAATCTCAGACAAAAATGACAGACCTCAACAAAGAACAAAGAAAAAGGAACTTTGCAAATACAGAAACTACAGCAGATTGTTGATCTGGGAGGTTGCCAGATCATCACCCCCTTTTGGTGGGGTTTGATTTTGTTTGTTTGTTGTTCCCCCAATGTTTCCTACACTTAAAAATATTTTTTAACTATAACCTTTTATGAAAGAAAGGAGGATTTTTTGTAAGGGACCTGCAGTTTCTGGCTGCTTCCACTTAGGAACAGTATTAACTATATATGAGAATGACAGGAAGGAGGACAAATACAAAGGCATATTAAATGTGCATCTTTCTTGGAAAATTTGAAACCATGTTCTTTTGAAGGGGTTACCTACTGATAATAGAAACAACGTCTGAGAACCAGATATAAACAGATTAGGATAAAGAATAACTTGTTTACTTTGTGTACAGTTAGATCTACTCATCCTCTACCTAACTAAGCAATCTAGTAGCAAAGGCTTTAAGCATATACTTAATTTTAAGCACAAGCTAACATTTTGTGTTACCAATTCTGAGCTTCAAAAGTAAAAAAAGATGCTTCATTGCCCCACTGGATCTGATTTTGTTCTCCCAAAATAAAATGTAGAAAGAAATGCATATAAAATATACCAAAGTTGGTATGGGATAGCCTGGTATCCAAAATCACTTTTAACTCTGTAGTGTAACAGCTTTCCAATGATAGAAGATTGTGTGTGTGTATATGTGTCTATGTGTTCATGCACATGATACGACAAAACCTGAGAACTTGGCCAAGACCACATTGCGTACAGAGCCTTATTCTTCCCACGTTTTCATGTTCTGTAGCCTAAGTGTGTGCATATTGAATATGTGTGCATCTTTAGTTTGCATTTAAATAAATTTTCTATTTCTATCAGAGTATATAAAATGCCAGGTTTCAATTTTCACTATGTTTACTCAAAGCCGCAACGTTTTTCAAAAAGAGATCAACAACTCATAATATGGACCTCATTGTTATCAATTCATGCTGACATGCAGAAATCTGTAATTGGTAAAAACACTGTGACAGCTAAAAAGTATCAGCATAACTAGGGAAACTTTAGTACGGTAGTAGATATTCCGTTGTATAAATTGCTTTTAATTAAGGTATTCCACAACCCTATGAAAGATTTGAATGTGCCATATTTATGAATAGCTGAAAATTTCTGGTAATAACTTGCTAATCTGTTTCACAAACTACTGTAGATGTGGCTGCATTTCACAGGCAGATTTCTTTTTAAGCATGCACTAACCTTTGAATCAAACATTAATCTGCCCAAAAATACTAGGAAAAAAATTTTTTTTTAAATTCCAAAATGTTTTATAAATCTGCGTAAGAAATCTCACAGATTGGTGAGATGTTACAATGAACTATATATTAAAAAGCTATACAATTAGTAAAGAACTGCATAAATACTCTGTTAAATTAGACTGACTTATTGATAGAGCATCACGTGATTCTTGTATTTTTTATTAAGTATTGATATCAAAACCTCTGCATTTGGGCACCCAACATGACACCTGAAATATCCCAATTGTTGCAACATGCTGAGCACCATTTCTCTGAAAATAAACCTTCCTGACAGTATCTCATATTGGGCCCTTTCAAGTATTAGACCCTTCTGTCTTTGCTATATCCTTAAGGTTTTCCCTTGATACTCCCCCAAATATATCTACATATGCAATATTTTTAAGATTCCTAAAGAGAGAGAAAGGCTTCAAAATCAGAGGTACAATTATCCCATTATTCCCTTCCACCCCATAGGAAGAAGGTAATGATTTAGGGTTTAATTCATTCTGAGCAGCTAAGAGGAAACAAGTCAGTCCTGTCCCACCACATACATTTTAAGTAAGGAGCTGAAAAGTAGACTAGATGTGCATTTTGCAACTGAAATTTTCTCAGAAAATGCCAGTTCACAAAAACATACCCTATTTCTATGAAATCTGCATTAGGAAAGGTTTTCCAGGTTCTGGAAGATGAACAACCAACTGTAAATACCCAATTTCAAAATAAAAACAAATTTTTTTTTTCTTTGCTTTTTCACTGTCATTCATTAGGTTTGTGTCATTGCATTAATAAATCAAAACTTTCCCTAAGGGTTATAATTTGAAGCACACACTGGTTTGATACTAAACAGACGTTATACTGCAGTAATAAAATACTAACAGTCCAGAATAACCACTTTAAAAGGCCCAATCTCCTCTGCAATGGAGATATATATATCTGGATAGCTTAACAAATCAATCATACGTTTTTTATTTTACTGAATAAATGTGGCTATAATGATGAGCTCTGTAGACCTGTTTTATTTTTCCAGATAGAGACATCAAAGACTGTAGCAGATTATGCTTTCTCCTATTAATTAACTTCAGCCCATAACCTAGTAAGGCCTTTGTCAAGACGCAAGATTATTCAATTCTTAGTTGCTCTGCTGCAATGGAGAGAAGAGAGGGAACATAAATTGTCTGTTTTAATTTTATTAGATCTGTCTTTTCAGACTGCTGGCTACAGGATGTTACTGAAACATTTACCACAGCAGAATGAGTTGCCTCTGTTTTCTGCTCAAATGTAGAAATGCTGTTACGGTAAATCATTCCCTGGATAAAAGCCTGGTTTGTGTGCGGTGGTTTGTGTCCTGCTCAGTGTGGAAATGAGGGAACTTGGGCTCTGAGTTCTCAGAAGCAGGTTACAGTGCTTGTGGCACAGCAGTGGCACGCAGCACAGTGACTTTGCTTCTCTTGATCGTGCTGCTGCCCTGAAACGGTTGGTACTGTTGGAGTAAAAGTTAGCAGGCCAAACTTCCCAAGAAAAGACAGGAAAAGATACAAATTTTCTCCAAGGAGCAACTGTCAAAGTTGGAACCTTAATGGCTCTTTGGGTTCCACGCAAAAGCAAAGTTTCTCCTTTGACTTTTAATTCCAACAGAACTTCTAATGCATGTCTAAATGCTTGATGTTCAAATACTGAGGGGGTTTGCACTCAAACTGAATGGAAAGGTCAAGCTTCCTTTTTTTCTGCAGGAGTTCTGGAATTTTATTTCCTTTTCTTGTCTGTCTTGTCTCTGTCTGCCTTCCCTCTGTCTGTTGGCCAGACAGACAAGACTGGCTTCTTGTCTGTTTGCCAACTTTTCACTAAAACTTGCATAAGGAATATACTGCATTATTTTGTAAAGTAAGTGACAAGCTTATAAACTGAATTCTATAAATTTAAATATTCTTTTAATGCGGGCTATGCTGTAAAACAAAATAGCTACTTACAGTCCTGAATAAATAAAAATAAAAATATAAAAACAAAGTTAGATCTGTAAAAGTCTTCCTGAGCAACTGGAATTTTACTGTTAGTGAAGCAGCCCTTTCGTATTAGCCGCTTCAAAGTTCTTATTCACTTCACTACCTTTTTACTAGATGCTTTGTTTGCACCTAAAGGAAAGCTGTGTCAGGATTTCAGTGTTTAGAAACCTGCTTCTTCTAACAAAGAAATTTGTTACCACATTTATTTTGTTGTTTCAACACTGCCCTTTAACTTGTCTAGCTCCCTCCTTTCTTAATGCTTACCTGCCAGTGAATATAGAGGTAACAAATCTATTCCTTCACCATTCATGTAAACCTTAATCCCTTAGCCTCGGATCATAAACTACATTCTCTATTTCCTTGTTCCTTCCTGTACCTGTGCTAATTAGAGCACATCTTTCTTGGACATGAGTGACCTACATTACACTCAGTCTTCCAGATGGAATGATCTTTTCTCTGACGAGCTGAATTGCTTAATATAAGATATTTGTAGAATCATTTAAAGTACATATTTTATAAGCAGTAGAAAATATATCCAATGAGATTGAGAAAACATAACACAGAAGCCTCAAATAAAACCAGAATCTCCATACACTGGGATAAAAAATGACTAGAAATTCCTGTCCTAACAGTAAGTTGACAAAACGTGCAATGAATCGTGGAGAGTATCTACTGCACACAAAGTAATCATGTTACGTGTTTCTGGGTATGTGTAAACTAACAAACATAACAGGACAAAATGGGAAAGGGCAAAGTAGCTTAGTCTGAAATGACTGCTACGTAAGTTGGCATCTCTGTAGGTCTGATGCATTAAGAATACACACTCACGCCCAGCCGCAGCAGCAGATGTGCTGGTAGGAGAGGAAAGAGCATTGGATAACGATACGTGACTAGGGCTAGAAATATTGGTTACATCCTGGGTCTGGCTTGTGACGGAGGACTGTCTCCTTAGAGCCCCCTGAAAGGAAGTGCCACTCTTGAAAGTATTGACTACTTCGATCTGTAATGGAGGAAAGAATGAGACAAGTTGCTTAAAGTATGGACACAGTTGCATAACTGACAGGAATAATAATGAAAAACAATAAATCAACCGTGCAACACAGTTTTACTTCAATTGAAATAAATACTTTTAAGTGTTCCTTTTAATGTTTTCAGATATGAAATGATCCAAATTTTCTGCCTGGATATAATGAAACAGCTCCACAGGAGGCAGCGGAGCTGCATCAGTTTAAACAACTAGAAGATCTGAAATAACAATCTTTAAAATGTAAACCATTTTATTTATATGTAAATAAAGTAAATATAACTGGAATACTTGATATAACTAATCTCTACTTTTTTCCTACTGAGAATAAAATTACTTTGTTATTGCTGTCTAGGTGTTCTTCCAGAGGGAGGAAAATTCAGTCATTTAATTGGAATTTGGGGGGGGGTGAGGGGGACGACACCCAACCAAACCAAAAAAACCTTTAAAATATTCAAAATACGACTCCATGTTTTCTACAAAAACAGGGTTGTCGATATACTAGCTTGATAAAATAGAAAGTGTTCCAATATTTTACCTGACTTTTTTCTATAATGGAAGTTTGTATAAATTAAGCATAGTGATAATGAATATTGGTCTTCTATAACTACAGATTTTAAAAGATTAATATTTTATCTTTATACAGAGATATCCGTAGATACCACACAGAAAAGGATGTGGAACTGGATTGACTACTGCAGCAAATAATATTACAATTTTCTACTTGTTATTTTCATATGTCTATTGTATGCACTGTTTGATATATCTGTCCTGAGTGCTTTATTCATCACCACAGAAGATGAGTTAAAAAAAGAGCTGAGTATTTAAAGGCATTCTTTCTCACCAGTATGACCCAATGAAAAGCAAGCTCTGTGTACAAATGTAAATCCAGGGATTGGCAGTAGATAATATCAGGGAGTAAATATATGCTACAAATTCCTACGCACCAAAATGTCCTCTTTGTTACATTAGTACAACCACAACATAACAAAGCAAGAGTAGTAGTATCAATCAGAAGAATTCAACCAACTACTTATTTGAAGTAACCCACTGTTACCAGATTTGTATCTTGCAACCCAGATTTATGAAGATACACAGCCTAGAAAGTAGTTGGGAGAAGGTAAAATGGTATATTTATCAATGAAAACAGCACAAATCTTGGTGCAAGCCCTCCTAAATTTTCCAAGTTGAAAGCACTATAATAAATTGGCTAACATTTTGTGCTGTGGTCAGTCTTAGGAATAAACAAATTCATATGGCTTGATCTTTAATAGTATGGATGTATTCCCTCCCATAATCTTATCTTTGGACATCATTGTTTATTTTCCTGCATGTTTTTATGGGAATAATCATATCACAGCCAGCTGTAAAAGGGATCAAAGGTTACTGCTGTAAAATTGTTAAACTGAACTTTTACTATACAAACATGAAACAGCTGATTTGTTCACTGACCCACTGACAGTCCTGTTTACAACATCCATTTAAATGTGCACACTAATAGATGTACAGTATTAGGCAGTCATCACAACACTTTACAGCTTTGCTCTAAGTGTTTTCTGCAGCAGACTTATTTTGAATTACATGTCCAATACAAATATCACAGTAAAAAAATACAATATGAGGTGAGTTAGCATATGGAGTAGGGATACAAGTGAATCATTAGCTAAGGTTCACATTGGCATCTAGAAAAAAACATGTGGCTCAAACCATTGGTTATATATGAAGGCATATTAAATACTCACCTGAAACGTTCACTGTACAAAAGTAGAATTAAATACAGATCTTGGGTTTTCATGATCTAACACAGGTGACAGAGCACTCTTCAAAAGAGACCATTCAAAAAAGATTTTAAAGACTCTTACTGAGAGCATGAAGTGCGTATCACTGTGGAAGACACAGATGATAAATCCTAAGCCAAAGGGCATTTCTAGATGTACAAATGTCTTCCTAATAAACTGAAAGGAAAGACCTTAGTATAAGAGTGAAAAGATAAGGGAAGATCTGTATTTAATAGTTTCTCCAGAGAACAAGAATTACAGGCATGTAATTTACTCGTTCTCCTGAAGAAAGTAACTACAGATCTACATGGATATAATTCATAGAGGAAGGATGACAACCTTTTCAGAATCTTAAAAGCTGAACATACAGGGCTGTGTTCTGCCTGAGGCCAAGAAAGAAGAGAAGAACTTGGCCCAAAAGTTTATCTTCAAAAAACAGAAAACAACAAAGGAGAAAGAGTTCATAGAAATAAATAAATAAGTAAATAATGCATTTTAAATTAAGATGTAATTTTTTAATTACAAAAGAATGCATTTATTTAGAACAATTCGAGTTGCTAAAAAGGAGAAAGTAAATGAAAAGTCAAACCTCATGAAAAGTTTAAAAAATTTCCAACAAAACACAGGATGCAATCATGTTTTGGTTATAGGCCATCAGGTAGAGAAAAAAAAATACTGTCCTACATTTGAAGCTTATTTGTAAGGTTGGAATTTTTCACCTCCCTCTCTTTTTTCTGTATGTTCTGTACTCTAGAAGATCGATATTTTTGAGGTACACACAACTAATAAAAATACCAGTGATTAGCAGTTAAAAAAAAAAAAAGGATCTTATAACTAGCAGAATAGTCCTGGCCGAACAAAAGTTTTTCTGATGTTTAACACAGAACAGATTTTTAGCAGGCATTTCTGTTGTCATTAATGTTAACAGGACCCAGGTCTCATTCACCTAATCTCCAACCAGGATATTTAAAAACAAAACAAAACAAAACTTTTCTGCGTGAAATAAAACAGTTTCCACTCCACTTACACTGGGCTACTGCAATGTTTTCTATATTAAAAGCTATATAGAAAGCCATAAAATGAGGTGCTAGCTTTTTATCTAACTGCAAAACCACTTGCCAGGAGTGAATTTCATTGCTATAGGGTTTGCATTGGTCCAAGAGAAAAGTTTTAATGCAGAAAGGAAGGGAAAGAAAATGCAGTACAGCACCTCTATGTATTTTTTAGCATCTAAAGAGGAATAATCTTTTTTCAGTAGCAGTTAACATGGCACCTGTATATTTTTTAGTTTTTGCTTTTATTCTCAAAACATTTCTAGACAGTTATTTCCCACCTTAAGCAGATAAAGCAAACTGAATTACAGGATGAATGAAGCAGAGGAGGAAAGAATCAGGCCCGGTGTTGTAAAAATCTGACATGTAGCTTGAAAAGTTTTCAAATCTCCACACTTCACAATTTTTCCATACTCAAATGTGAGGTAACTAGAGCAACTTTTCAGTATACAATTAAAAAAGATGCAATGATTTTCGGTTGTTACTCAGATTACGCAGTTTTGCCTGAAGGTGAACTTGCTGAACTTTCTGAAGGCCATTAGATCTGCCAAAATGGTATGATCAGTCTTGTCTCTTCCTTCAGAATGAAGAATTTGTGAGAACTGCAACAAAGACTTGGAAAAAATTGCTGAAAACTAGCAGAGGTTGAAAAGTCCTGTCTTTTACACAATTTGAGACCACCTTTATATCTTTCTGAAACTTGCATAACTAGGATGAGTCATTTGTGAAACTTCATATGTCAGTGGTCTTCTGACAGCGCTATCCAGCAAGGAAACACTCTTCCATTCAGAGAAGGACAACATGCATCCATCCAGAGAAGTCTATAGTATATTTATAAGACAACAAAATATCTAAATGAACAAAAGTAGACGAAAAAAGAAAATCAGAAGTAGATAGCCAGTCTCTTTGACTTAGTTATGTGCATTTTTCATACACCTTTCATTAAAGTAAATTCATGCATGTCTTCATAGAAATATGTCTGACATTTCAGTATGAAGAATCAACAGTAGAAATTCCTTCCCTGGTATCTAGGTTTGAACCCTCTGTTTTGAGAGAGGGCGCGAAAAAGAAAAAAACGTCTCTAGTACTGCAAAGTTTTTGTCGGTTTGGATGAGTTTTTATTGGAGCATTACAAGGGAGATCTGTCAGTTATCTGGAAAGAAAAAACTAATCGTAGATTCTTTATAACTGTTTTAGGAGTGAAGGCTTTTGTTGAGTGGTGTGGCTATCTGTCAATAATGACTGAATAGAAAATAAGCAAAAATAAAGATAATCTAATATACAGTACAAGCGTATGATGGTGGAAACTGGTCTTGGTAGGATTTGAATGATCAATCTAGTTGGGAGAGAGTCTAGAGTTTATTCCTAATCTTACTGTCATCCTCTTATACATATAAAGTGAGGGGATGCTCTACCTTCTTCTTCCGCATCTCCAGAAGTGCATTAGACATCAGAGGATTCTTGCAAATCCTCCAGCTCCCCAAGGATGCTACAGACATCCTCATCTTCTTCCATCAACTCTTCTTTAGCTGGCTTCCTGAGAAATGTAGTACAAGTGTATGAATTCATCTGGATAGGCTACTACACGTAGCACATCAAAATACGCTCAACTCAAGGTCCATCCATCAATGGATCTAATTTGACCTGCATATAAGTTCATCACTCTTCAGCGGAACACCTTGGAACTATTTTTGAATCTGTGGGCCCATTTCCTTTTCCCATTATCATTCCACAGATGTGAAATGGATGTAAAAATCAAAGTCACTGAATAAACAAAATGAGAAAAAAAATCACAGAGGCCTCTTGGCAGAAGAGAAACAGTACATCCTACCAAAGACATTTCTACAACTAAGAGCAGAAAAGAAACTAAGAAGATGGATGTTAGCAAAGAAATATAATTAATGTTCATTTTGTTTTAATAGTATAAAAGAATAATAATTTATCTGTGAATTAAGTGGACAAAGATATGCAGAACTAACAGCTACCTCTCAGACTAGAAAAAGAACTGAAAGGATGTAATTTGCTTTTTTGTGCTTGTAGTTGTTCACACTCACCACAACCAGAAAGACATCCTGACAGAAATGCCAACAGACAACACTCCTCCTACAGCCATCAGGAAGAAAAGAATGCACATTTAGAGGTCATCTTTCATAAAGATCACCATTACCTGGGCACCTGCTTGTCACCTTTATACTGTGACAATTTGAATTTTCTCTAATGATGAGTGCTCCTGACTCAATAGAGTCAAGACACACAACCTCAAAGCTGAAGATCCGTATTTAATTACTTACCACAGAACCTTGGGAATTTACCCAAACCCTTAATCTCTCTAACAGAAGTTTCCACCCTCTTTATTTTTTGCTCTGCGGATGCACTAAAGAGACCTAACTGTCCTAGTTTCAGTTAACTGCTTTCCCTCATTTTTTTTAAAATGCATGGCTGCGTCTCTTTCTCCAGAAAAAAATGTATCAATTTGTAGATGGGAAAAGGGAGAAAGTAGTGTTTATCTTGAATGAAGACAAAAATCAAAATCCTCTGAGATAATAATGTTCTTTAAAAGATTCGTTAAAGAAAAAAATATTTTTCTTAATTATTCACCTCTTCTTCTTGTAAGCATCATGTAAAACATTCACATCTGATACGGTGAGTACATATCTGTCTTTCAGAGCTGCTCTCTGTTGCAAGCTGGCGCAAATACTTGATCTTAGAAAGATCAAGTAGAGAGCACCAGAGTGCTATAAAACATGCTACTTCACTGCAATGAAAAAGGCGAAATAGTTCAAGTAATTTTTTTAGCACTACAGGACAAATTTTACTAGATATCCTAATCTGTACTATGTTTAGCACCATGATTCAGTGCAAATATTTAGTGTATTAAAAACACTATGGATTTTTGTATTTAGCAAAAGTTGTTTTTTTTTTAAAATAAAAAGATAGGTATTTCTAAGAAATCATCCATAGTAGCCAACACATACATTTCAATATTTAATGGATGCTTAGGCCCTTATTACTAAAAATAAATCCAGCACCACATTTTTCATTACCTAATAGGAAAGAAAATAAATTCCTTTTAATCATGATATATATATGGTAGTGCCACAACAGAAAAGATTTTTTTTTTAATCAAATGGTACTTTATACTTCAGATTCTACAATTCCAATTATACTGTTATTGCAGAAGTGGCAGCAACAATATATTTTTTACAAAATAAAACCAGTATGTTTTAGAAAGCCTTCATAACATTTTGCTAGCCATTGTCACAACTAGCATTTTCCAAGTAGCACTATTTTATGAGCTGTCATCACTGAAGTAGAAAAAGAATGTCCATTCACAGTAGTCTCAAAAAAAGTATTCCTATTTTTGCATATTATCATTTTATAATCTTTTCACTTTATCTCTTCTGCTATACACAGACACCTTTGTTCAGTTCACCTATTTTACTTTTTCATGTGTTCGTCCTTTGAAAACAGTAAAGCAATTAACAAGTACCATCACATACACAAACACTCTGTGGCTTTCCTTACAACATTATCTTGCCTTGATCAAAGATTAAGCATTTTTTTCTAGACCATGTGGGCATTTATTTTTAGCATACCTGGGTTTGGATTCTGTTGAGCCCTCTGAACCACAGAATTTGTCCACGTCGAAGTTCTCTCTCTGCATGATCAATTTCTTCAACATCTTCATTGAGTTCTTCTTCAGGGACCTCCTCCTTCTCAGTGAGCCTCCCTGCCTCCTTTAAAAACTTTAGCCTACTTGTTGGGATGGTTGCAATGACCTAAAATTACAAAAAAGTACTGAAAACATAAGCCTTATTCAATGACAATAGTATAATAATCTGCTAATTACAAAAGAACACTGATATTTTAATGAGATCTATAATCTTTCAGGAAAGTTAAGATAAGGATATTCATAATAGTACTTTACACTTATACAATTCCATTTTAGTCCAAAAATACTTAGTTTACTGTGTAAACAATTAGCATTACTTGCATCGTTAAGCCACATTGGCAATACACAGCTATGGAGCAAGTTTAAGGCTGGGAAAAATGTTGTCCTTTCTCAAAAAACTAAAAGAAGATGTAATATTTGAATGTAATTATTTAAAGAAAACTTAGCAAGATTGATACTTCTGCAATTAGAGTTTGGGTATTTCTAATGACTGACAAAAACCTAATGTTTGTTAATGTGAGCTGAAAATTAGTTGCATCTTATGCTTATAAATCTTCTCACACTACATTGGTTCATGATTTCAGCTTTTCTCGGCATTTATCAAAAATGAGGCTTCTGAAAGGTGTGGGTTTGACTGTCTCCCTGTTAGACTTCTTATAGGGCTATCTCTTACTCTGTGTCCTTATTACTAATAAATTCTGATTAACTCAGCCCCTCTTCTTACTCTGTTTGTCCACCAAAGTGGTCCTTGGAAGTAAATAATACAGGAGATGGCCAATAATCTTAGAAATTTGCAAATGCTGTAGTTAGACAATGCTATAACACAACTATTTTAAATACATTTTAGTGTTACCCTCTTGGGCAGTCATTTTCTCTTTGTTCTGATTTCTTTTGTCAGCTTGAATAAAAATATGAGCAGACGGCTATTTAAACAAGACATTACCTGGAACATATTGTATGCTTTAAAAAAAAAAAAATCTCCTACAAAGTTAACTATTAGACCCATTTAGCAAAGAAGTGCTGCAATTTTCTTTTTTGTTTGTCTTTGTTTCAGCAGTGAGCAATCACATGTCTGAAGACCAAATGTGTGAAAGATGGAGACAGAATCAGTTGCAGGGAAGTTGCAGGTGAGGATATATCTTACAGTTTTGGAAAACTGGAATGGATATAGTGAAGACACATGAAAAGACACCAAATATTTTCAGGATGAAAATAAACTGTTGAGTTTACTGAGGGTCTCCTTGAACTTCATGATTCACAACTCCACTTTTATATTATTTTGAAAGACAGATAAAGAAATGTAAAAAAACCCCAGTTTCTACACTACTACAGAACCTTTTTAAAATGCATTTTTGGGATTTGTAAAACAAGATGTAAACTTGGAAAATTAATGAATTGGTGTGACACGAGCAAAGACAGAACAGGAGAAAAAAAGAAAAGGTAAGTGCTAATCATTTTAAATACTTACTGAAACTCCTTCAGCTTCCCAGCTTTCAAAACACTATAATGCCAGCACTCTACAGAAAGAAGCTACTTGAGACCATTTGGTATCTGATGAAACTGATGGTGATGAAGTACTTGCGAGACAGTACACATAGCAACAACGGTATTTGGTAGTAATGCTGTGCAATGGAACATACCTCTCCTTCACTACCTCTCTCAGCCAGGCTGATAGATTCTGCTCTAATTCTTTTCTTAGAGTGTTTACATGTCTTTTTGTTTGTTCATTTGTTTTCCATATCTGCAGACACCTGGCCAGTTGGTAATGGCAGACTCAATAGACTGGATGTAGATTAAGGAACTAAATATTATTCCCAGAAAAATTATCGCAGTTTTAAGAAGTGATCAATAATTCTGGGAATGTAACATGAAATATTTTACAAAGACTTGGTTTTCAGAAGAGATGAGGGCCACCTTTTAGAAAACTGTCCCTCAAAGCACGTCAGATTGGCTTCCTAGAAATTACACCTTAAATCACTTTTAAAAGCACCAACTTTAACATCTAAACTTGAAAATCTTGACTGGTTTTGGTGGTTCACAAGAACAGCAGGTTCAGGAGACTGATAAAGGGATAACAAATTTGGTTTGTGCTGAAGTAGAATGAGTCATAGCAGGAGAGAAAAGGCTGAGAAGGAGGAGAAGCACCTCTTCTAAAGGAAAGTCTCTCTTACTATAGAGCTCCATGAAGAGAGGACTTGCCACAGCCTGTAAATCATGTAAATACGTAAATAATGCCTTGTTTTAGCTTGTGTTTTTCTTTTCTGGTCACTAAATACTGACCACAAGAGAAAGATTTTTTTTCCCCTCTGTATTTGCTTTATGTAAAATTGTAGTCTTTTCAGTGATAAAATTGTTGAGGTATTCCAATACCAGTTTTAATTTAATGGCTAGGCTCTTGCAATAACGCTTGGGCAACTGGGCCCATCTTTAAATTGAAAACAGATGCTGATATTATTCTTAGTTTTCAGTGGTTATCCAATAACCACGTGTAGCAAAATGTAGAAGCCAAATAGTACATTAATCAAAGGCTGTGGGAAATTCTTCACAGCTGAATGATCTAATAAAACAGCTAGCATTTTTCTCCCTTTCCCTGCTTTTCTTCCCCCCTCCCAAACTTGGTATTTTCCAATCAGTTGAAAACAAATCTTTTCTTTCCAAGAATTATCAAACTGATTTTAGGTCTTCCTCCTGCAAGGTCATAATCAAATCCCATCTTCACGTAATAATTACAGTAGAATGACCTAATAATGGTGGTTTTCAGCAACATAGGCATTACAAGCTGTCATGACTTTAAGCTTATTTCTTCAAAAAAATCTGAGGCCCAACTGTCCAAAAAGTTAATTTTTTCCATAAGAGAACAAATAATCAGTTTTGAAAGCTAGGATCTATTAATTACAATTCCATCAGAACCATTTCAGTATTCAATTGCAGTTGGCAATTTCTTGCCTGTTTCTTCATAGTGGCAAACTAGTTGATCTATATGTATCTTAACATCTGAAAAGCAAAATGTAACTTCACATTTTTCACTTTTTTTTTTTACTGTGTCGGGTGGCATCAACTTAAATACTTTATAATGCATTCAAAGATGAAAAAATTAACATTATTATTAACTTTTCAATGTGTTTGTACGTAAAAGAATAATGTAGTATTTTAACAATACTGGTTGTATCTGTATTATTTTACTTCCAGACAGATAATCACATAGCTCATTTAATTATCGCATTGACACTTGTTTTTACATCTATATATAATTTTATATTAGTTAATGATGACACAGGTTGTAGCAGAATTTTAAAATGACAGATGAATTAAATGGCACTTTTCTGCAACTATTATAGGAAAAAAATCCTTTTTGCCCTCTTCCATCCTTTGAACACAGAAGTAGGTGGACAGAGGATCACGGTGGGTGTGTATTAAGTGCACTGGACTCAGCCCTATGCCAGTAACAAGACTGTTATGGATTGACAGAATGGCAGTTTCAGCAAGGGAATGAGTGGGTTGACATAAAACTGGAACTTCTTTTTCACTTTCAAAAATTTGCCATGGCTGAACATACACATGCTACACTGGGTACTCTATTGCAGGGAAGGTTACCGTGCATTTGCCCTTACTATACTTCTTTTATGACTAGAGGACTAGCTTATGAATCAAACATCTTTCACAAAAAAGCCTAACTGAAGAAGACCTTGGTGATGGCACGCCCTGCTCAGGGAAAGAAAAGATATGAAAATTAACAAAAATCAAAAGGAACAGTGGGATAAATTATCCTTACTACTATATCTATTCTTGAAGTAGTTAGAGAGCACCCTGTATTTCAATGTGTGCTAAATATGACATCGTGAGAGATCAAGGAAACAACAGTATAGTAGGATTCTGAACAATATCAGATCTTTGCTTGGTTTATAAAAAAAAACAAAAGAAAGAAAACGGCATATTCCTGAATGCTTACCTGACCCCATACAAGTTCTCCTAATCCAATAAATACACACCACATCCACTGGTCAAGCTGCAGGGGAGAACAGCTAAATGGTTTTCCTCCAAACTGGACAATTACTATCTACAAAGAAAAGAAAAGCAGAGAAGAAAGGGGGTAAATATTTTCGAAGGGGGAGGGGGGATGGACACGACACCAAACCAACACCACCCCCCCACCCCCCGCAAAAAAACCCCAACCCTACAAAAAAACCTCAACAACTTTCAGCCATATTTTACTTGAGATTTTAGTTCGTCTTTCTATATATTACAGCTCTGCTGGTTTGATTCCAACATATTTTACCAGTAGAACAGTCAAATGTATTATTAACAATCTGTTGTTTAGTGGACTGAATCTAAAGAGCACCCAAAATCAAAATACTATCTTATATTCCAAATACATCATTTGACACTCTTAAGTGGCACTAAGTCAAGCTACCAGAAGTGCATTTTTGGAACCCATCCAGCAAAAGCTGCAGAATCTCAGTCACTAAAAATCAAATCACACAAACTTATGAACCTTAAATTAAAGGTCAGAAAAAGCCATACCAGTTCAGACTAAGGCTTCCTTAGCCTCATATCTAACAACAGTCATATATAATGCCTAGGAAGAAAGAAAACAGGACTGTCCCCATGTATTCTTCCAGCTTCTGAGTATTCTCAGCTGGGGATATGTTGACCCTGATGTAGTTTATTTTGGAATGTCCATTGCATGAGAGATTTTTCCCTCTAACTAACATTTTATTGTATACTTATAGAATGTGTTATCATGGGTAGACTGATAGTATACCAAAATCTAGTCCTGTTGGAGAAAGAGGGTGGGAAAACCACACACCTTGCAGCAGGATAACCAACCCACACAGAGTCTGAACAAGTTTCTAAGCCTGGTTAGATTGAGAAGGTTTTGCTAACTGAAAATCAGATATTACTGATTTTTTTTTTTGTTAGTAGTGCTGCTGCAAAACCAGGGACCTGAAATCACAAGCCAGAGATTTAAACTGTCAAAGGCTGCAAAACAGAAGTTCAAAGTAATTTGTCCAGTCTAAGATACAAAATGACACTAATACATAAAGCAGTTGCTTTCCTGTGTGAGTGAATAAACACAAACTATAAACACAAAACTCATTCCACATGAAGTGCAATACACAGGAAGAAGGAAGGGGCTGGAGAATGGAAGGCAGTGGATAGGAAGTGGGAAAATGATTGGAGAGAGTAAGGAAAAAGGAGGAGACAAAACAAAGATTGAGACTATGATGCAAAAATCTAAGAAAGAAATTACAGCTCCACATTGAGAAATTTCTAAATGCTATATGGTAGGAAGGAATATTTTAATCCGTCTCCCTTCACTGTGAAAATTATTTATTTATTCTGAAAGCAGAGAAAGGAATTAAAAAATAGAAGAAAGCTATTGCTTGTCTGAGGACAGGAGTGGTAACTACCCTTTTATTTCTCAGGCTGTTGTAGCGCTCTCAGAAGCACTTTCTGATTCTTATTGGGGATACATTGTAATAGTCTCCGTATTTTTTACTTTGAAAACTTGGCCACTGCTGCTGGCTCTTTTCTTTTTGGAGGGGTTTAGGAGGAGGACTCAACTAAACTAAACTAATAGTTAATGAAACTATTGCACTCAAAGATGAAGTATCAAAGCCCATTAGTCTGTACTTCACAGAAAGTGTAGTAAATACGAATGGAACTAAGAAAGTTTTAAATATGAAATAAAAACACTTCTGTAATCTCCCACATCCATCTACATAATCCAAGCTCCTGGAGACAATCCTCTTCTCTTTAGAATAAAATGCTTGGTTCACACATCCAGCTATTAAAACACACAGCCAAAATAATAAACACTTTTCTGACACTGCTTCAGCAAGCAACATTATGCAAAGCTATATTTCCACAACGTAATTAACAAAGTGGAAAATTAATAGAAAGATTAACCTTCTGTTGCCCCAAGAAAAATTACCTGATTTTAAAAAGAAACTTAAAAGCAAGTAAAAGTCACAGCCTAAGTACTCGTATGCTACAATGTCCTTTTTGATTCACTGTCAGAGTGCAAACGTAGTGTTTTGAACTGTGCACTGAAGTATTTCAGCTACTAGGAAAGCAGGGAAGAGTGAGTGAAATTAGCAGCCAATTCAGAAACGTGGCTAGCAGCTGGATGACGCTTTTCCTTCAGCCAGACAACTGAGTACAGTAATGCCTAGAACTAAGAAAACATCTTCAAACATCATCCATGATTAAAAAAAAAAAAATTAGAGATGATTGTGAATTTGTCAGGCCTCTCCTAAAGGCATTTTAGTTCATGGTAGTAAACCCATGTTTTTGAACTAGCTGTTAAAGACCATCACTATCAAGTTCTGCTACCAATCACTGGTGTCCTTTCTCCCATACTTGGTTTATTGAGTGGTTCCCCTTTCCTGTTTCAAACAACTATAGCCCAGATTCAGATAGCTCTATCCTCCTCCCTACTCCTTCCGTGAGAAAGGTCCCAATACTGATAGCTTCCACGATGCCACTGCAGAATTGAGCAATAATGTCAAGATAGAAATAGTTTAACTCTAAGCAATTGTGAGGGCTGCAGCAGACTTCTAAAAGGTAATGTCAAATGGTATCAAGTACAGGATAGATGCCAGCAAATGGATGGATACAGGAGCAGAAGGAGGAATTAGAGTTCTTACAGAAGAAAAATTACAACTGTTTGGGAAAAGTGTGTATTTCCATAATTATGTTCACATATGACTGGGACAGCAAACTCACAAGATGGACATGAAGAATTACTATCAAGAAGTAGTGTTACCAAAAACATCAAGTAGCATTTGGCAGTGGCATTTAACCTCAGAAGAACACATCAGCATTAGCTATTTGAAGCCAAATTTGTCTATTCATGGAGGAGTAAATTAATGTAAAATGCTTTGTTGCTATTGTTTGGTATCCTATTTAATAATTTCTTCTTAAAAAAATCAGTTACAGTATCAACAAATGATGATGGCTGTTACTATTGTACATCTTCAGATTAATTTAAGATTTGATCTAGTTATAATGATCAAAATTTATGCTGTATTAGTATGGCTACATAACATTTTCCATTATTGACACCTGTATTGAGAAAATATGTGAAACCAGATGGTTTACTATTAAGTATGCCTCCTATAGCATTTAGATTTAAAAAAAACCACACAGTAAAAAAAATTAAGGTAAATTTCTGAATAATAGTTACTAATTCTTGCCCAAATCATTACCTGAATAGCAAATGTACCCAGTACAATAGTGCAAAAAATAGGATTTCTGAAGATGCCATCAAAGACATTTCTTTCACCATGGATTTTCCGTGCGTTGATTTCATTGAAAAGCTGCATCATGACAAAGGTGTTGAAGATAATGGTGTAATGCTCTGAAGGAGGAGAGTGAAGTGGTGCATTCCTCCCACTGTCAATCTTAAACATTTTCTCACCTAGGTATAAGATAAAAATAAAGGTTTCCACTAGAATAAATTAATCAAAGTTAAATTTGTATTTCCCTCGTTTGCTTTAGCTAGTTGCCTCCTGTGCTCTGCTTTACCAGCTTTCTTTCTGCACTTACTATAATATAGGCAGAATTTAAAACACCAGTGAGCAAAGGACATCTAAACTTCCTGAGCAAGAAGCTTCTCAAATGGTGACTTTTACCTAATAGCTCAGTATACCTACGCAAATAGTTTTCAGTAGTACTTTTCCTCTAACCAAGTAGTAATTATTCTCAGAAGTCAATTCTTTCTGATGTACCGAGCGCTTGAGACCATTGATAGTATGTTTGCGATTTTCTACAGTAATTAGAAGCAACCACTCTTCAGCAGTTTTCACCCATTTGCTAATCCAGTATGGCATAACTCTTGACAAACATTCAAGGATATTAATGGTAAAAAAACAGACATTCCTGGTTTTAAATAGATTTGGTTTTGATCATTCTGCTGGTTTGCTTTGAAGGCACACCATCAGGCATTGTGCTTTATTTTGATAATTTGACTATCACTTTTAGGTCTGACCAATAAAAAAAGCAAGATACAACCCATGATGAGTAACTGTAAAAATGAGATACGTTTTGAAAAGATACCTGCACCTGAGGGACCTCTTTTCTTACAGAATCATAGAATGGTTTGGGTTGGAAGGGACCTTTAAAGATCATTTAGTCCAATCCCCCTGCCATGGGCAAGGACATCTTTCAGTAGATCACATTGCTCAAAGCTCCATCCAACCTGACATTGAACACTTCCAATGATGGAGCATCCACAGTTTCTCTGGGCAACCTGTTCCTGTGTCTTACCAATTTCACTGTAAAAAAATTTCTTCCAATCAAACCTACCCTCTTTCAGTTTAAAACCGCTGCCCCTTGTCCTGTCACTACAGGCCTTGGTAAAAAGTCTCTCTCTGACTTTCTTATAAGCCCTCCTTATATATTGAAAGGCTGCAATAAGGTCTCCCCAGAGAATTCTCCAGGCTGAACAACCCCAATTCTCTCAGCCTTTCTTCACAGGAGAGCTGTGCAGCTCTCTGATAAGTTTTGTGGCTCCTCCTCTGGACCCGCTCTAACAGGTCCACGTCTGTCTCGTACTGGGGACACCAGAGCTGGAGCAGAGGGGGAGAGTCACCTCCCTCGACTTACCGGCCACACTTCTTTATGCAGCCCAGGATACAGTTGGCTTGCAGGGCTGCAAGTGCACATTGCCAGCTCATGTCCAATTTTTCATCCACTTTCTTATACGCAAAGTTTACAGATAACATACAGTTATTGAAAGAGGCATTGTCTTAAAGTAAGGATGGGGCATTCACATGAAAGTGTAAATAATGAATGAAGTAAGAGTAAAGATGATTATCACAATACTACTCATTTTCATAACCAGTGTTTTGTTAATAAAAGCAAATTAAAACTTGAACATTTTTCTGCTATCCCACTAGCATTATATTCAGAATTTCTGAAGAAAGAAGAAGAAAGGTTTCCTCAGTTTTTTTCTTGAGGTCGTTAATTCCATCAGCTAAGTTAATGGTGAGCGTTTTTTTGCCTTGGGATATTTGAGCAGTTCATGTTCAAGTCACTGGGAATAATGAGCATGTTTCCAAAGAAAGAGTTTGGCTTATAGTCTTTTGATAGAAAGTAGATTACGATATCACAAATATATCAGTAACACAATATGAGGCCACAAAACTTAGACTGTGAGAGAGCAGAGATTTTTAAGAAGATTATACATCTCCAGAGAGATAACTAAGTATTGGAAAACATTCCCCTTATTACATGTAAACAATAAAGGAAAAAATTAATGAAAGCAAACAGGTATCATCATTTTATCTTTTATAGATACACACACACATATATATACATACATTACATCTATTTGCTTTCATTCATTACACACACAAACAAATATATGAATAATACTTTCCTCAGTGAGAGTACCTGTCCTTAAGTCTCTATTATTGCATTGCATCACTTAATTGGCAAAGCAGAACATGCTGCTATTGTGGAATGGCAGTGGTTAAATCCATAACTAGTTTTTAATTCCGAACATGTTCCAAAAGGCGTTATAATACATCAACTTTAAGTTTATTATGCCTAGTTGCTGAGGTCAAGATTTTTTTTATACTACAGTTTGACAGAACTAGACAGTGACTTCTGGATTTCTGATGTGCCTGATGTCTCGAAGGCGTTACTGTTCAAACACAATGTATTTATTGCCACATCATAGAAAAAATAGAAAAACGTGATGCACTAGTCTCTACAGAAACCTACCACAAAAAAATGAAGTATTAGTTGATCAAAATATAAATAATTCTCATTAATTTGGATTTTATTTATTGAAACACTGCGTTTAAAACATCATCTCACTGCAAAGCTGAGCCTCGTGGAGTTTAGAAAGGAAAAGACTGTATTTCCTAGGCTTATCAGAAAATTGGTTTGCCTGTGTCCTTCAAAGTACGTATTGGTTTTCCAGAGACACACAGAAGTAATTAGAATAGGGTGAGAAAGCCTCATTTTCTTTTCGTCAGGGATCAGTACTAAGTATTTTAAACCATGAAACTCATCAAAAAGCCATTAAAACTGCCCATAAAGTTCACAGTTCTCATTCCAAGATTCATATCACATGAATTTCCAAAACTACCTACACCTGTTTTGGAGAATCTGAAATTACAGTTTCCTCAGACTCGCTGGACATTCTCAAAATACACTGTAAGCCTAACAATATTACAGACCATCTCTCTTCAAAACCTGGCAATTATTTTAATTTAAATAGCTCCACTGTAAACAGACCATCAGCTCCTTTGAGCATTCCAAATAAGCTGCCAGTTGTTGGTAAGGTGGAGCAAGACTTTCACAACGGAGCTCAAAAAACTCCTAAGAATCATAAATTTACATTTACAGCTTATATGGAAGTCTGTATGTAAAGAAAAAAATCTGAAAGACAACACATGTAATTTAACAGTGATGACATAGTGACAAGAACACAATACCCAATTGATAAAATTACCAGTCCTTTGAGCAAGTTCAGTTATTATTGTGGAGATATTATTAGCCGCTACTATTCCCCTGCAGCAAGAAACATTCCTCCACCTTCCCTCCCCTCTCCAAAATACAACCTATAAAAAGCATCCATTGCTAGCAATGCCTGAAGAAGAGTCCAGTAATCTAATAAATTAGATTATTTTCCCCTTTTAATATCCATTCTAGATATTAAATGTCAAAACAGTGTTATTTGTATCACTTAATACTGATTACTTGCTTATCTATACTACTTAAGATCAGTATTATTTCTTGACTGTGGCAAACATTTTGCTCCTGATTAGATCTTCTCCAGATATTGGTAAAATGGATCTTGATTTTTGTTGTGTTTTTTATTAATTTGTTGTTACATGCCTACTAAAGATGACAAGTCTCAAAATGAAATTTCAGTATAGAAGAAGCAGGCTAGATACTCCGATTAAAATGTAACCTTCTATGCTACGTTTTAACAAAAACTTTTCCCAAAGCCCAAACCTACATTTTGTTAGGAGGCAAAAAAGCTCACTGAGGCCCGTGGCAATGTAAACAACATATGAAAGGTGACTAAATCCTTCTATTGCATCTGTTCTGTTTCCCCTACTGTTTCTGATCCCATTAAACAGCTTGGTCCTGCTAGCTGTTTAACTATGACAACTTAATATATGTGCATTAAGTGGTTACATTTAAAGCATTTTGACATGTCAGGCTACAAGACCTAGATGCTTCTAAACTAAGCAACAAGCATAACGAACTTTCTTACCGACAAAAAGAAGTGTAAATATGAGAGTAAGCTGATAAACAGCGTGGCCCAGAATGTTCTTCATCATGGTACGGGATATAAGAGGTTTGTTCCTGCCATATGGCTTTCTTAGCAATAGAGCCTCTGTTGGAGGTTCAGTGGCCAAAGCAAGCGAGGCAAAGGTGTCCATAATTAGATTGACCCACAACATCTGTACAGCTTTTAGAGGAGAGTCCTGTGGAGACAAATTAGAAAGTTACATATTTCCTAGAAAAATAATTGTTGTCAGGTCATTTACTGTGATTTCATTTCTGCCTGTGTGACTGCAAGCAGGACTGAAGACAGGATACTCAAACACATGGACCTTTGGTCGGACCTACTATGACCTTTCTTATATTTCTTATGCAAGACCAAAATCACAGGAAGCACAGCGATCTGAGCAAAGAGAAATTATTTCTCTCCAGTCATTTAAATCAGGAATATTTACAATCACACAATTCTTATAAAGCATAACTTTAGCACTTTATAATACATTTTACAATACCCTCTGTTACTTCACGCATCATGCTTAAATTTTCAGCTGAATTTAGGTAACTAGATAATACAAGTGGGAGTTTCTTTCCTGGAAAAAAATTTAAAAAGTAATGTTTCCTTTTACTATAACCTACCTACCTGTTTTTTTCAGAAACAGCTTGAAGTTATTAAAATTTATGAAACAATTACTGAGATGTTTTAATACATCTTACTTCAATAAGACCTTTTAAAAACAGTAGTGACGAAGAAAATGGCTGATATTTGAATTTAAAAAATATTCTGAAACTTATTAAACTATATCAAATGTGCAAAAGTAAGAAAATCTTTATTATTTTACTGGGTAACAGGATAGCATATTTGAAACTACGGAACTGGAAAGAAAAAAAAAAAACCCATTACTACTTGTCAGGATGAAGTATTTATTTTCTGAAGCAGATCGCCAACCGCTAGAAGGAGCTCTTTCCTCACTTAATTCAAGAGAGAGTCTATGGTCATATTACAGAGGGCTTTAGATCACGTTTAAAGAAACCCAAAAGTAAATAAATAAAGCAAACTAACACAGATCTCAGGAGAATTCTAGCTGACATTTTTGTTTTGATTTGTAATTCATTGGGGCAGCTGTAATGATAGATAGGTGCAATTGCTTCAAGGAGCCATATCAGGAAAAATGAAGTAGGTTCTTTTTTTGTATCTAACAACCTACTATACCTTTAGACTGAATACAAAACGGGCAGCATTCGTAAGGTCTGCTTCCTGTTTCAAATAGATGGTTTTTGTTAGGAAAATAGAATCTCAAAAGTAGTAAGGTATCAGGATGACAAATTTTATAATGGAAGGGAGTTAATCTACAGTGTGAAAGTTGGAAGGTCAGAGCACTATTTTTATGCATTACATTACTATGGTGCTGCAGTAGTGAAGCAAAGAAATTTATGGAACAGCGTACAAGCCAAATCAAAGCCAATAAAAACACCTTATGAACTCTGCTCTTTTCTTCAGAGGGTTAAATTTTCATTTTTAATGAAATATTATCAAATAATGAGGGCCAATATCCATTCAGTATCCCAAGGACATATGGAGAACAAGGATAGGAGGTTTAGTCTCTTGTGGATCTGGTTTATATTCCAACTCTCCCTTGAGATAAAAGATTATTTCCTCTTGAAAACGTATTTTTAACACCCTTACATTTACACAAATTTTGATACATTTTATTTATAAAAAATATTCATTTTTGGCTTATTCAAAGGAATGGAGAAAAGCAACCTACTGTTTCTAAGTCTTACAGGTTGGCTACATCAGGGAAGGGAGGAAGATTAGCCTTAACAGATTCTTGACCTCTTGGTTACGGGTTGCATTAACTGGGCTTATCTGGGGAGTTCAGCTCACTCATTTGATATGCAGCTGCAGAAACAGGAAGCGTCTTTGTCTTTAGAGGTGGCTAAAAACCTAAAGGCAATCAGGACAAACTTCGTGCCAAATTGAGACCTCATTGATTTTCATTAATACTAATGGCTCAAACAAGGAGAGTACTTGCACTAAAAGCAGTCTGTTGCTAGGGCTCAGAGACCCTAGACTTGGAAATAGTATACAGAGAAAAAGGAAAGCATGTTTTCTCCTGAAGAGTTTTCCTTGTTGTATTTTTACCTGTCTAGTTAATGTTTTCTTGAGAAACATTCCCTACTTTGAGATGTTACAATAGCTGAATTTCCGCTTCATGCGCTAACTCCTATGTCAATAAAACTGAATTTGTCTGTAACGCTTAATAAATAGTGTCAAATATTTAGGTGTCTATCAGAGCCTGACATATTCCTAGCATAACGAAAAGTCAGATTATTTCAGTCTCTAAATCACACAACTGTAATTGGCAGTCATCAGTTTTGGCAACAACACGTTCTCACCATTTCACACTGCCAATCACCTTGGGTGGCTATGGTGCCCCTAATAATTATCTATTATTGGCAGTGCTACACTGTTCAGTCAAGTGTGAAAGCTCATTCTAAGCTGAAGCCAAAACATTAAATACACATTAGTCTGGGCAGGCAGTGGAATGAAATTTCCACTGAAACTCTGTCTGATTTCTGATTAGTTGGTGGAAACTGAGGAAAATACACATCAGCTAAGGAGCTCAGTCTTGCATTACAGATTTTAGTCACTTATTTAAGTGGGATGCAAATTCAATGTTCTTTTCACTGCATTTTAGCCACTAACTGACTAGCTAATAATTCTTAATTCACTTTTTGAAAACTTTGGGGATGAAAGCTGTTCAAACCACAAACCACCCAAAATCACCGCTTATTTGTCAAATTCTTTTCCACTTGACCTTGGAATAGGTTAGCATTGGCCTAGAGGTAAAAGGAAAATGTCCCTTAAATCAAGTGATGTTACACTTCATCTTGGAAATACTTAAAAGTACAAATCACCAAAGGCTGGAAATAAACTGCAAATCTTTTGTGACATGCAGAGTCTCACAAGTTTTAGAGCTTGTTACTTTTAATTTAGATGACAAGCTGTAAGGGAATAAAAAGGTGTTTTCACCCTTACCTCTTTACTCCCACTTGTCACAGAACATATGCATGGATTCATAAAAATGAGCATTTCTGGTACGTTAGCTTTATATATATTAATGCAAAAAAATGTCAGCCCTCGCTTCTGCTGTTAGATCACACTGTCTACTAATTGTATGGAAGTGGCGTCCTCAATTCTATTTCCATGCCTCTAAGCCCTCCCAAAACAAAGCTAAACAGTACATACTTTGATTTTATATTATAGCTTTTTCAAATTTGCCAATGCTATTATTTTAGGATTTGCCAAATACAGTTCTGCAGTAAAACATTATAACCATGTAAATTACTGCCTTATACATGTAAGTATAGATCATCCTCATTTTTTGAACAAGATCTGTAAAAACAGTAAGTGATTCATGCAGTAGTTCATTGCTAGAGTGCTTTTTAATTAACTTTAATTTTCCAAACATAATGTCCTATAGAGTCACTGTTTTCAGTTCCTAATGTCTGCTAAAACATTAAGTCTTTCTCAAAGGACGAGAATAATAATTTGAATGTAAAATGTTAAAACACGGTCTTTGTCTTCTCTTTCTTTAATGCAACCTTTTTGTATAGTTACATTGCCTCAGCAGTTGGAGACAGACAAAATTTGGCACAGAGATAATCCTGCTAGCTTTACAGTTCCAGCAAAAAACTGTTTCCATTTGACTAAACTGCAATTTAAAGTCTTTATTTTGTACATACCCAGATTATTTTTAACAGCTCCAAATATAATGACCTAATATTTTCTTGGTACTGTGTATATGTTGGGGACAGGAAACAGAATGAACCTTCTGGTTTTGTAAGGCACGTATAGAACTCTGTATGATACCTAGAGATGTGGCGCAATGACTCATTTGAAGTACAAAATTCACAATAATTGTAAGCAGAGCTCCAAAGAAGAACCCTCACTGAGTCAATCAAGGGCTCTGCAAAAACGTTATTCAGAGAATGAAGTCCGAATATAAGAGTTTATATCTCATAAATCCACTGGAAAAAGAAATTGTTGGTTTAACCTGAGGTAATGGTTGCTAAACAGAAAGGACAATTATATGCAAACTGGTCAAGATAACCACACCCTGATCATTTTAGCAGTATGCACTGGGTAACAGAGAGAGAAGGAAGCAAGAGGTAAATGAATTAGATTAATTGAAAGACAAGGTGAATTAATACAGTTCAGCTGCACTGTGCCACACAAACTGCACTGACATGGGACTAGGAGAAATAATAGTTTCATTAGTGATCTCATTGGTGGGGGCTATGTACACACTGGACACAAAATTAAGAGCACCTATGCAGCCATAGATTGAGCGATCCTGATTCAGCTTTTAATCAGAGACTTCTTTAAGCTTGGTTTTCTTGTATGACTTAGATCTCAGAGTGCTCCACATAATATAGAATCACAACACAAAAGTTCATTATTAGTTGAAAATTCAGAACTCTTGGCTTATACATTGAGCTGCTGCAAACTGAAACAGGGCCCAATGTAAGTTAGATCCCTGTGAGGGGCAGCTTAGCTTTGGCAGCAGCCGTGCTAAGCTTGCCAACAGGTGACACCTGTATCTGTAATCCCTATGCTGCTTAGAATATGATTTCTGTCACCTTAACATGACTTTGTGCTGGGACCCATGACAGAGAATAGCAAATGGCCATTTGCATTGGTCCTGTTTAGTCTGCATAATAACTTCCTTAATAGCCCACTGCTCCTCCTTTATAATCCTTATATAACACTGGAGTCGCATGTAGGGTCACATACACTTTGTACATGTCCTTAAACATCTATTGAAACAGCAAACCAGGACAAAATAGAAATAGTAGATATGGTAGATATTCTCTCTAATAGCAGCATCTTGCTGAAACAAGCATTGAGTAGATAAATGATAAAATAATATTTGCTTAAAATTAACAGAATTAAGCTAAACAGTAGTTCCCTGAAGTGGAATTGGCAAGAACACTGATCTTATTTATGTATTTGAGGAAAAAAAGCAGATTCTTAAAATGACCACTAATGGTCACAGGTTCTACCTAGTATTTTTCTTAAGCCTCTCCATGGCACTCCTAAGGTGTTCTGGACCAGACAAATCAGCTCCTACTTGGTAATGCATTCTCTGGGTGCTCCTTGGAGGTCTAGTTTCACCCGTAATAGTACACACACAGTTAGACCCTTTCATTAATATAGAGTTGCTGTGGTTTCAGTAGGAGACCTGCAGTGGTATGACCACATACACGTATTTACACATATGTGTATGCATTTGCAGGATGCAATTGCAGGATCAAGACTGAAAAAAATTAAGTCTATTTAATTGCAAAGTACAAGGCAAGTGTTAAAAAAAAATTAGTCAGAACAAATATTTTATTATCTTTGTACTTCCTTTAAGCACAAACAGTAGAAACGCGAAAAAGAGCAGGTAAGCGTAAAAAAAGCTTCACACTCAAAGCATCCCAGTATGCTGGTTCCGCATTGCAGAACATATTTTTTGAGAGGTGACATTAAGAAGCATGAAAGAAATGTTACTACCTACATAGAATTTTTCTCATTCTAGATTTGATGAAATATCACCAAAAGGATAGCCTGTGTAATATTCATTAACCTGATTATTAATTGTGGACTAAAATTATATTCTGTGTGTCAAAGAAAGCCAAACTGACTACTTAAAAGCAAAGTAAAATTCAGTCCAATGTGGACCTTCTTTATATTCATTTTTAAGATCACAGAAAGCTGTGTTGCCTTTTGGAAACTATAGATTTTAGCTTTATTTGTGTGTTGAGAACTTAACTGTTTCAGTCAAAATAGTAACTTAAGACTTGTGTACACTTTTGCAGACTTAGATCTATGGGTGTGCACCTAGCCTGTTGTATGTAAGATTTTTTTAGTATATTCATGCATTTTCTGCTACAGCATTTTTCATAACAACCAGAGGGTACAGTATATTCTCAAGTGTAATTTTTAGTAAAGCTTATGAGCCAAAGAAGCATAATGCCCTTTCACTGGCTAGAGTCTTTGAGTCAAAGACTAACGTAATGATGTTCATTTGTAAGGCAAGATCCTTCCTGAATGAGCCAGAACCGAGAGCTACTTGAGATTATCAGCAGTCAGGCCACTGAGTGTAAACAGAACTATAATGGAAATAACTGCTGCCTTTTTGCTACTATTTCGACTTTAGCTCCTTTCAGACTTCTTCCTTTGGATTTGCATTTTTACTACCAAACTAAGGAATTGCATAAGAATCTATTTGGACAGAAATACAGGAATTCCAGGAGGTGTACACTAAAACCTGTAAACAGGAACAATAGACTTGACAGGCTCAGTGATGGTCTTACAGACATTGGGGCAATATAAATGCACTGGGCCTGATCCAAATCCTTCTAGAAGCCAATGCAATGATTCAAAGGATGAAGAAAGACCCGGAATTAGAAGGGGAATACGCTTGCACTGATCATGCACCACACATGCACTTAGACTTGATTTAAAATAGACTTCGCACTGAATAAACCTTGAATAAAATAGAAATTCCTTAGTTAACAAATAGAGTATGTTTCCCTTCATGCTTTCACAAAGCAATTGAAATAATGCTGGACACTAACCAGAAAAAATTCACCTTAAATAAATATTAGTATGCAGTGATTGAATGTCTATAAAATAGGGTCTTACAAGGAAGCACTCGCCTCAGTTCCAATTACGGTATTCCTACCACGTTGCTGTTAGCACTTTTTTCTATAGGTTTTGTACCACTGAAAAATCCAGGAGGATTGACCTGCCAGACTTCTAGTCCTTATTCACATACCTTCTGTTACCAGCAACAATCACTTTACAGCTAAACATCTTAGAATCATAGAATCATAGAATCATAGAATCATACAGGTTGGAAAAGACCTCTAAGATCATCGTGTCCAACCGTCAACCCAACACCACCATGCCCACTACACCATGTCCCTAAGGGCCTCATCTACACGTCTTTTAAATACCTCCAGGGATGGTGACTCCACCACTTCCCTGGGCAGCCTGTTCCAAGGCCTGACCACTCTTTCAGTAAAGAAATTTTTCCTAATGTTCAATCTAAACCTCCCTTGGCACAACTTGAGGCCATTTCCTCTTGTCCTATCGCTAGTTACTTGGGAGAAGAGACCAACACCCACCTCGCTACAACCTCCTTTCAGGTAGTTGTAGAGTGCGATGAGGTCTCCCCTCAGCCTCCTCTTCTCCAGGCTAAACAACCCCAGTTCCCTCAGCCGCTCCTCATAAGACTTGTGCTCCAGGCCCTTCACCAGCTTCGTTGCCCTCCTCTGGACGCGCTCCAGCACCTCCATGTCCTTCTTGTAGTGAGGGGCCCAAAACTGGACACAGTATTCGAGGTGCGGCCTCACCAGTGCCGAGTACAGGGGCACGATCACCTCCCTATTCCTGCTGGCCACACTATTTCTGATACAGGCCAGGATGCCGTTGGCCTTCTTGGCCACCTGAGCACACTGCCGGCTCATGTTCAGCCGGCTGTCAACCAGTACCCCCAGGTCCTTTTCCTCTGGGCAGCTTTCCAGCCACTCTTCCCCAAGCCTGTAGCGTTGCCTGGGGTTGTTGTGGCCGAAGTGCAGGACCCGGCACTTGGCCTTGTTGAATCTCATACAGTTGGCCTCGGCCCATCGATCCAGCCTGTCCAGGTCCCTCTGCAGAGCCTTCCTACCCTCCAGCAGATCAACACTCCCACCCAGCTTGGTGTCACCTGCAAACTTACTGAGGGAGCACTCGATCCCCTCGTCCAGATCATTGATGAAGATATTGAACAGGACCGGCCCCAAAACTGAGCCCTGGGGAACACCGCTCGTGACCGGCCGCCAACTGGATTTAACTCCGTTCACCACAACTCCCTGGGCCCGGCCATCCAGCCAGTTTTTTACCCAGCGAAGAGTGTACCTGTCTAGGCCGTGAGCCGCCAGCTTCTCTAGGAGAATGCTGTGGGAGACAGTGTCAAAGGCCTTACTGAAGTCCAAGTAGACCACATCCACTGCCTTTCCCTCATCCACTAGGCGGGTCACCTGGTCATAGAAGGAGATCAGGTTGGTCAAGCAGGACCTGCCTTCCATGAACCCGTGCTGGCTGGGCCTGATCCCCTGGTTGTCCCGGACATGGCTCGTGAGCACACTCAAAACCAACCGCTCCATGATCTTCCCCGGCACCGAGGTCAGGCTGACCGGCCTGTAGTTCCCCGGATCCTCCTTCCGGCCCTTCTTGTAGATGGGAGTCACATTGGCGAGCCTCCAGTCGTCCAGGACTTCCCCAGTTAACCAGGACTGCTGGTAAATGATGGAGAGCGGCTCGGCAAGCTCCTCCGCCAGCTCCCTCAGAACCCTCGGGTGGATCCCATCCGGCCCCATAGACTTGTGAACATCCAGGTGGCATAGCAGGTCATGAACTTCATCCTCTTGAATTATGGGGGGTTTATCCTGCTCTCCATCCCTGTCTTCCAGCTCAGGGGGCTGAGTACCCTGAGGATAACCATTCTGACTACTAAAGACTGAGGCAAAGAAGGCGTTGAGTACCTCAGCCTTTTCCTCATCCTTGGTGGCAACGTTCCCCCCCGCATCCAATAGAGGATGGAGATTCTCCTTGGCTCTCCTTTTGTCATTAACATACTTATAAAAGCATTTTTTGTTGTCTCTCACGACAGTGGCCAGGTGGAGTTCTAGCTGGGCTTTTGCCTTTCTAATTTCCTCTCTGCACGACCTAACGCGATCCCTGTACTCTTCCTGAGTTGCCTGACCCTTCCTCCACAAGTGATAAACTCTCCTTTTTTCCCTGAGTCCCAGCCAGAGCTCCCCGTTCAGCCAGGCCGGTCGCCTTCCCCGCCCGTACTTCTTGCGGCACATGGGGACAGCCCGCTCCTGCACCTTTAAGACTTCCTTCTTGAAGAACGTCCAGCCTTCCTGGACCCCTTTGCCCTTCAGGACCGTCTCCCAAGGGATCCTCTCGACCAGTGTCCTGAGCAGGCCAAAGTCCGCCCGCCGGAAGTCCATGGTAGCGGTTTTGCTGGCCCCCCTCTTTACTTCACCAAGTATCGAGAATTCTACCATTTCATGGTCGCTAAGCCCAAGCCGACCTCCGACCACCACATCTCCCACCAGCCCTTCTCTGTATCTTCTCAATATGCCTGAAAGTATTTCCCAAGGGAAAAGGAAAAGTTATCCAACTTCTGCCTCAACATCAATAATTTTGTCCCATAGCACGGGCTCTCAATTGTGACAAGAAGGCATCACCAAGACCTGGGAGCAGCGTGGTAGGGATCTAGCACTTTGCAGCTGGCAATTTTTACTTCTCGGAAAAGAAGTGAATTGAGGTTTCAGTGCTTCCTTTGTACAGAATAAAATAGTTATTTCATTTGTTAAGATCAATTCTACTCGCTTCCAAAACAGCCATTTCTGACTTCTCTGAGAATCCCAGCCCTAGCACTAGCCTTCTGCTCACGTAGCTCAGAGGAGCTAGATGATGACAGTCGTGTCTACCCAGCTGTTCCACGGTGCTAGCAGAAGCTGGGACCTTGCAGACTCCTCATACGCAGCACAAAAAAGGCCTCTAAACGTCAGTCAAGGCTTAGGAGAAGCTTGACCTCATGGTTTTGTAAAGGTACCTGGTTTCTGCTTTCAAGTATCAATTCCCTGATTACCATGTAAGTTTACCCTGGAGCAGAGCTAATGACTTATTCATGGTTTTGCTCAGGTGTGCATGAGGTGAAATTTACCTGCTGAAACAGGCATGTGCGTCCGTATGATGCACAAGACAGGGAAGCATCAGCTTTCCCATAGCGTGTCTCAATCAAAGGAGGCATTTTGTAACAGCACCTGTCTGCAGCATCTAAAGGATACATTATTTTAGGGAGTGACAACACTAAAAACTGCATGTTTTGCTGTTTTCTAGTGAAGGACAAAAGCCTCATACTGTACTAAATACATCCTGTTTTCTTTCTAGGGAAAAGAAAACTTAATTTTATTAATCTAAAAGTAGTAATTTGAAGGGAAAAAAATGTGGTTTGCTTTCACATATGCTTTTTGTGAAAGGCCTAAACATGTTGCACGTACACCAGGATTGCAGTGAGGGATTAATGTAGAGGGAGAAAAAGAGATCAAAGTCCAACTGTACATGTCATTTAATTGGTTTGTCATTTGCATCTGAAATTAAAAGGAATTGCCTGAAAGCAACAAAATAATCTTATCAGTCAAAAAGCTCCCCTGCTGGGATTACTTCTGTATGTCAGTACTGCCCTCTTGAAAATAATAATCCCATTCCATAATCCATCAAGAAATATATATTTAATAGTGAAATATTCTGAGAGGAAAAGGCAAAGTCACATAACCTCCTTCTTCTCTCAATCCCTGACATTTGCTGTGCTATCATGACAAGCTCAGTCATGACAATAATATGTAATCAAAACCAGGGAGCTGTATGGAAGCAGCAGAAAAATCAGCAGCTCCTGAAAGCAATTTACTTCCTGGAGAAGATGGATTAGTACACTTTCTTACGTCAACAGCTATTGAACATTTAGCAGCTTGATCCTAAATACGCTCTTAATGTTCAGAAGAATTTCAGAAAGCATACTTTCTGCGGTACAAAGGAAGAATTAAATGTAAGCCACCACTACTTAAAGGAAAATGTAGCTTGGTAGGATTTGGCCCCATACATTAAGCAACACCTGAAGTTAACCTTACCTGGGTAATGCATGCTCCAGTGAAAGCCACAATCACAGCCACAATGTTAACAGTGAGCTGGAACTGCAGGAACTTGGAGATACTATCATAGACATTACGTCCCCACATGACAGCCTTCACAATGCTACTGAAATTGTCATCTGTTAGGATGATATCTGAGGCTTCCTTTGCAACATCTGTTCCAGCAATACCCTGGAAAAATTAATTGTGAATAAAATTACCTATTAAAAAGTATAGAGACAGTTAGAATACAAATCTCTGCATACTCATGCAAAGTCCACAGTTATACAGAGACTCCCCAGCGTAGTAACAGTGACTGCTGAGTATATTCTGCATTTTATATTTGCTTCAAAGTTAGCTAATTTGGCCTATTTTTGAACGTGAATAAGGATGCAGAAAAGGGAATTGACAGACAGCAATGGAATTCATGCGATGATAGTTTTGAATGTTTAAATTATCAGCTTAATGTCTACTGAAATTCTGAGTTATTTTTATCATTGATGATATTTTATTAATATACATGAGCAGAATTGCTAACAAAGATTAGAATTATATATCTTAATATATAGTCCAGTATATTAATGTCTTCAAAGTCAGAGTACGTTGGGAAGACATCTTTACATTTAGTGTGGATTTTACCAAAGCAAAATAGTACTCCACTGTTGCGAAGAAGAGAGTTCATTTTTCTGTATTGGCACAGGATTCTGCATATAGCCAATAATTACCTTACACAAAATACTGAAAAAATATCAAAATAAGCAATACCAGTGAATCTAACATGGTAAATTAAAGGATTCTGAAGCAACATAACTCACCCCCTCCAATATATTGCTTCACTGACAAGTAATAACTAAGCAACTTTCTCAGCACTTAATGAATGAAAAACCCTTACAGCAAATTTATAACGAAACGAACATCAATAAATATGCTCAAGATTATACCATTGCAAAGCCAACATCAGCTTTTTTAAGTGCTGGTCCATCGTTGGTTCCATCACCAGTCACAGCTACAACCTGCCTCTGTTCCACCTGTGTGCTGTCAATAATACCTGCAAAAAATGAATATGTGTGTGTATGGATACATATATAAAAAATAATTAGAAAGATAAAACTTCCCGCTACAAAATAGCAGGGTCTGTGTAATAGAGACTACATAATACCACACAAGTCTTACAGAGATCAATAGAGTTGATTTTTAAGGAAAATAACAATGAAAGCAGTGTCATCACTACTATACACTACTAGACATCACTACTAGAATTTACATGGCAAGTTCGGATCCTGCACCATCAAAACATCAACAAAACTTGCATAGACTTCAAAGGGAATGAGATTAGCTCATTACGTTCTTTTGGAAGATTTCTACTATTTAAAATTACATGTCACAGTAAATAGCTCTCTGATTAAACATCAATGGAAAGGATTTGCTGAAGACTTAAGTTCATGCTTAAAGGCTCTAACAAATGACTGGGACTGAACCATAATATCTGCTTTACTGGGATGTCTTCTGGCAATCAGTTTAACCTAAAGATAACAAATGCCATCAATGAATTTTATTTAGCTGGAGCCAAATTAGACATGTTCAATTCTGCCAAAAAATTACTAAGAAGATATAAAATAATTCTGATTTTAATAAACAGCCATAATAAAATAATTCTACTTTCATTTTGAGATCATTTGAGAAAAGAAAGCACTTTTCACTTGGTGAATCAAGTTTCACGCAACTAGCCTGCAGGGAAGTATTTTCCACTTCTGCAGATGGGGAAAGTAAGGAAAAGAATAAAGAATTTTTCTAAGGTTACAGAAGCAGCCCTGTTTTTTAATAGGATGGGAATCATTCACCACTCATGTTTTTATTTCCACGTCAGAGTCCATTTGAATGTGAGTCCAAAATACGGGATTGTTGTGCAGGATACACCACCACCTCTCCATATTAATAACTTAGGGGGGGGAAATTACAAAATTCCTTTTGCTAACATACTTTGCACAAAGTCATAACCTCTAAAAACAATTATCAAAACCTACCCAGAGTGAAAAGCTTTCATTCTACTCTGGAAAAAAACCCCTCACATATCAGATAACTAACCAGAAATAGGAAATTGCAGATTACAGGGCAATAGCTGCCTCTTGGCAAGGTTCAGGCTTATCAGGCATGCAGAAGATTGCAATGCAGTATGGAAGCAGTTCGTGTCCTGTATTTTTCAGTCTTATAAAAATCACAAAAAAACCTATTCACTTTCCACTGGCAGTATGAACTCGGATAAATAGCACATTATTCTGATAAGATCTTATAATTAGAGCTTTCAATTTGTTGGGGTGATTTGCCTTTGGTATTACTAAATAAACAGGAGCATCAGCTGCCATTACCATTTAAAGCATTTATCTTGGTCTTCCCTTCTTGTTATTAACACATCCTTTGATGTTAAATTAATAGTTTAAGCTCATGAAAAAATTTGTTAAAATCTCTGACACATCATGGTATTAACTGCTCAAACAGGTAGATAGCATCCTGTCACAACTGGATTTCAAATGGGAGCACAGCCCACATCAAGTTGAAGAGGCTCTAACAAATGAGATCCTAGTAGATATAAATAGTGCTCTAATGTCCATGACTACACTATCCAACTGCCCTGCCTCAGCCAATTGCTGGATGCAGCTAAGTCATTTACAATGTTTAGCAGTCGTTCACAAGGTTCAGTAGTCATTTTTATCCCTAAAAGCAAACTATGCAGCTGGGATGAGCCCAACACCCTCCAGAGCACAGAACTGCAGAACCAGCAGTCATGGAGAAGCAGAGAGAAAATGGTCTCGGTTACCATCAGCATCTCAGCCACACACCTTCATCGCAGTGGCCACTGCTAGTGTCATCAGAAATATGTCAACGCATGGCACAACAGTACGTGGATGGACTTGAGTGCTATTCATAGGAAGAGAGAAGATCTTTGCGGAACTTTCATTTGTACGTCAGACAAATTTCTACAACGGAGCAGTAGTGATTATTTGGGATTCAGAGGATTTATCATAACTACATTTATGCTCCCTGACTTCTGCATGCTCTTTTTAACCTGTTCCTCCTCCCCCCTTCCTCACATTGCTGATCGGTTGTCTTCTTTCCAGCACTTGCCTCCTTCCTCACCACATTTTCTTCTACTTTTTTTTTTCTCTTTCTTTGATATCATTCTATTAATAGTTGTGATAAGGTTTCACCTCAAGAATTTTCTTCAGTATCGAGTAATCTGTCTGTATAGATTTTACAGACAGTGTAAGGAGACCAAACAGAAGAGAGATGCCTAGGAAGGGCTCTCCCTCTGCAATCTTGAGCTGTGGAGAACAACTGCTTCAGTGATCAGTGAAAAATTTAAATAAGGGCATGACCTGACAGATGCCAATAAAGAGAATGCCCATTTCTTTAACATGCACTGGCCCTTCCACTCATTCAAAACAGCTAAAAAGAAACTTCAGTATTAATTAGTCATTTCTAACAGCCAGGAAATTTCTTCAAAATAAACTGCTTTACTCCAGTTGAATGTTACATACAGAATTTTAATAAAAACAGGTCTGCCGGGGAATTCCTAAAAGTCAGCAAAGCTTCCTCCCATAACAGCCTTTGCTGTTTCATTGGTCTGTTCCCTCATCTTAAGCTGTTTGGCCATGACTTTCCTCTGTCAAAAAGAATTTTATTCAGCAGCCACAGGAATACACCTAGAGCATAACATTACAGCGTGTTCCACACACAGATTCCGCTGATGCTGCAGGAATTTGGGGAGCAGTCATGTAGCTTACATAAGGCAGAAGTTTTTCAGAGCAAGCAGCTTGTTTCTGATGAGGGAAAAGATCATATTTAAAACAACTATGTACAGCTATCAAGAGGGGCACTATATGCACAAGCTTGCTATAAAAGGTACCAGCACTGCATACACAGCTGAAAGTGAAATATATCCTGTATCTCCCCCTTTCCCCCCATCTAACATTAAGCAAGCATTAAATCAAATCCACTCAGGATAATAATATAAAGAATACTAATCAACAATGTGTCTTCCATATCTTTTACAAGGAGCTATTTGCACCCATGGCTCAGATCAAAAACATCAAGGATAGCCTCAGGTTGTCCCTTTATTGCAGAACAAATGCCGCTTTAATTTAAACAATTCTTACTTGCATTGTCACCCTTAGAGTCGCTTCAGTAAGAAACCGGTCGTTCTGGGAGAAAAAAATTCCCGGTTTAGATATTTCTTTCTGTCTCAACTGATTAACTCAAAACAGGCAGACAGGAAAAACTTGGCTACAGCAGAGCATTTCAAAGATGCACACTGATTCAGGTGTTACTGATGCAGAAAAGCTGATCATCCCATATGCTTACACATACTTATATTTCTTTGGCAAGCTAAACATAGACAGATGCAGTAATATATTTTCATAGGCATGTTCCGGTCAGATTAGTTTTTAATACTTCCAAACTTTTTGAAGCTCCCTGTTAATTTAACAATAATTTAGAAAATCTGTCTGAAAGAGAAAATTTAAATTCACTTTAATTACATGCTTAAGTATGTGCAGGCATAGAGCTTTAAAGGTTAATGTAAAAGTATTACATATAACCTTACAGACAGCATTGGTAATTGTTAAGTGAATAGTGCTCCACAAAGTTCATGATATTAGAATGCCAGAGAACAACGTGGATTTCTGTACTAAGCATGCACCACCCATGTGCTTTACATTATGAGACTGAAACACTAAAGGGGAACCTTGAAGGCATCAGTGCCTCCCACAAAGTTACACTTAACACAGAGACCTAAATGGTATTTACAGAGTATAAAACTCTAGATTCAAATGCAGTGTACCTCCTGCTTTCTTTAACCTATTTTTATGTTCTTCGCTTCAGGGAAGAGTTGGTTGAAGCTGACTTTTTACATTGTGGAACAGGACAACTTTCTGAATATTTCTTCATATAAATTTGAATAAAAATAAATATTAACATTTTCTCTCAAATGGAAATCAAAACCACTTGCTATTAGCAACATGCTGGTATTTAATTTCAGAATTTCAATTAATACACTTTTCTATATTTTTATTATTCTACCTAGTCTTATGGCATGTTCACATTAATGAGGTCATGAATATAATACCATCCCATGCAATACTATTTGAAATATTTTAGTAATTAAGGGTAATTATTAAAATGCTTTTCTTCTTTAAAGTTCCCTTTCTGCTTGTTAATAAATCAGCCTTACATGAGCATAGAATAGTTGTTTTTAATATCACAGAAAAATAATTCCAGCCTAATTTAAATGTATTGGAAAGCACAGCCTCTTTAACTGGTAAACTGAATATTTATTTGATCTTCTCTATACCTTCTGATAAGATGATATTTCCCATCAGTACTAAACAGTTGCTTCCCACAGTATTTTAAAAAACAATATGACAATATTGAGGTATTTCAGCAATAGCATTATAAGGACACATCAGTATAACTTATACACATCAGTATAACTTATTTTTACTTGTTATATTTCGAAATAGGGTAAAAAATACGAAATAATACCAATGGATGTCATAAAATCCGAAATAAATTGTATTTCAGTTGGATTGAGATATCTAACATTTTTGTTTCACTGAAACAGTTCGTGATGATAAACCATTTTGACATTTTTTTTTTCAATCTACCTCTACTTCAAAGCCATAAATATTTGAGAGAAACTGTCTGCCCAGCCTCAAATGCTGAACCATGCCTTTCTCTAGTCCCTTAGCAGTAGTAAAAACAAAAATGCAAAATAAAAATGATCCTTTTGCTGGGTGGGATTGTGCTATGTTAAGGAGAAAAAATATTCCCTCCAGCAGCTGTATGTCATTAAAAATTAAATATAAAAAAAGTTTATTTTGTGATGTGTGTTTTTACCCTGGAGCAGATAGAATACATCAAAGAAGAGAAAATCCTCTTGATCCCTCAAGTATCTGAGAAAAACATAACATTTTAACAAAAGGGCCAAAACTAGTGAACATTTAAATAGTTTCTTGTAACTTTTAATGGCCCTCGGAGTATCACCAGCCAAAAAATTCCATCATGATTTTCCACAGACTTATTCTTGAACTTTGTTAGATACTTAATTGCTTTATCATTTGACCTTGTCTTTAAAACATTAATTGTATTAGTTGCATAAGACATTCAGTAGTAGTAAATATCTTTTGGATTGTCAAAGTGCATATACTATAAAACATCAATAATTTGTTGCTTATTTTTCTTCAGCTCTTTGTTGATATCATTTTCTCTGGCAAAGGTTTCGTTTTTCTCTTAAGGGAAAATCCTGAATGATTCAAATGAGTACTCCCAAGGGACTTATTTAATCCACTTAATGAAACACGAATTCTTGTGTGTTTCTGAAACAAATAAACTATTACGTTGTACAAGTCATGTTCTCTAAGAGCTATAAGAGAGTATTTTATATGCACTAGGGAAGTGAGGAGACTTAGCTAACTTTGTCCTGTTTTAATACTGACCTATGGAGCTAATAATTACGTTGTCCAAACCAATGGTCTCCAAACCTTTTCAATCATGAACACCTATCGGTAAAATCTTTTTGAGCACACCCCCCCAAAATATGTATATTATTTATGAATTGTACTTATGTACTACTATATTATGTATATAATACATATATATAAAACATACATTAGAAAAGGATGAGATAGAGATGAAATAATCAGTATTTTAAAAATATTCTTCTATTTAGTAATGGTAAAAAATATTTTCTTCCTGCATCCCAATGGATTGTCCCTGACGTGGGTGCACCCCACTTCGGAGACCACTGGTCTAAGCAGTGGCAGGAGAGGGTGAGTAACAGCAGTATGTCTCCAGCTACCCCACCTCGTGCACCTTGCCAGAGCTTACAAGGTATCTTAGTTCTCCTGAATGATCCATGCTTCCAGAGCTCTTCACATACACTGGTCCCAATCCCAATAACCCAACTGATCCAGTCTTCAAATTCACAACGGAACTTTTGTTCTAAGTCATTTAGGCATTTTAAAAAATTACATACTGCTCAAAAGCCTTTGTAATCAGTCATGTATGGAGTCATATCAATAAAACCTTGCCGTACCAAAAGGATAGATCCAGAAACAATTCCCTACCTAACTGTGAATTAGTATTTAAGTAGCCAACCAGCTGAAAACACGTAACTTATCAGCTGGCTCTTATCCTGAACTTTGGCTCCTCCAAGAATCGCTAGGCAGAGTCTCTCCAGACTTTCTGGGGCCTTAGCAAAATAATCCAGTTCCTTCTTCATCAGGAAGCCAGCAAATACAGCCATCCGCCGACGGGGCTTCCGCCTGCGCTGACTCCCCATCTTATCATAGCCAGAAATGATGTTATTCCTGATCAGAAATTTTCTGATTTCATCAGCTGTCTTTTAAGTGTGAGCTTCAAAGTCAACAGAATAAGATTTCAAGTCATCAAGAAGTGTGAGTTACAGATACAAAAAAGGCTTTATAAAGAAAACTGCAAACAAATCGCTCTTTTATAGAGCATTCCATCGGCAGACGGTATGGTAGGAGAATATAATTTGTATGGTGCAGTTTTTATAGGACAAAACCAGACTCTAAAAATACAGCCAGAAATCTAAAGGAAGCCAATGCAAATCATACAATTAGTGAGCCTATAGGAAAACGGAATTGGCTTAAAATACGTATCTCCATTCATGTAATGCTAAAGAGGGCAGCTCCTAGTTACATGATCTCCAATAACTGTATTGTACATGAGAAGTTTTTTAACTTGGAATATTCTTTAAAAATAATTGTGGGAGAACAGATGCACTTGAGTGACTTGATTTACTCTAAATGACCTTGTCTTTGTTTTCTTCATAAAGACTACAAAATCTATGCCCACTCTTGCTTATATGAAGAACAACCTATTTCTCAACAGTATTTTCTTTCTGACCAGCAAAAACACATTTTCCCTTCCCAGCTGGAACCTCATTCTAGTCCAATTAAAAGTCACAAGGCAAATATGAGATTGCCTACATCTACTTGCCAGACATCTTATTGGTATTTCTGTTATTCCTGCCAACCAGTTTCCTATTATTTTCCATTTGGAGGCTCAGATAGAACTCAAAACAAGAGATTTGGTTACTGAGAAAACTTCCTTGCATTATGTATAGATGTGCAGTTAAAAGTAACAACTCTGATATATTTGTAACAGTAAAATTTTTACAATGCAGATGATGCGCTGAACATAATTCAATAACTTTGGCACTAATTACACGCTCGCGCGAAGGTAGTCTGCACGCACCTTTTACCAAAGTGTGTTTGTCCGTGGGAGATGAGCGAGCAAGCACTCGAAGCTTTGGCCAGATTTTGTCAATCCGCTCTTGCTCAATCTGGAGGGGAACACAAAAAAACCCAAAACAGTAAAACTGTTAGCCTGTGAGTAACAAAATGCAAAATACATTTGTGTCCATGTGTCAGATGATTCATTTCACTACTCAGATCTGCAACTTTTCTCCAAAAGCACAGAAAAATTACAACAGCCATCAATGCTGCAAATGAAGGCAAGGTCAAAAAAGCTACTACCAAAGCTCAGCTGTTGGCTAACATAGGTAAATTTTACCACAGTATCTAACCAGCCTTTCTTAGCATCTTTATGGGTAATTCCACTCAGAATCATGACTCTAGATATAAGATAGTGGAGTTTCTCAAAGCTGATCAAACATGTTTACAAGTGTGTTGTTCTATTCTACGTTTGAATCCAAGTTCTTAATTTCATTTTGGCACCGATAATGGCAGAATTTTCTCTGTATACCAATACCACCAAGGACAAAGGATTCCATCAGTCAGTGCAAGGAGTAAACGACTGTGTCCATTCATTAATGATAGACTCAAAGACACACCATAGAGTTTACTTTTTTAAAGCTGACTTCAATAGCCTGTGTGTTAGTTCCATCTTTTATGAGTTAAAAATCTTCCGAAGAATAGATTAAGTTATGCAAATCATTAGAGTGAGTGGCTGTAGCAGTACATTAGATAAAGTGGCATAAAATAAAGAAATGAGAGGAGCTGGTTCTCAGCACAGATTGCATTTTTATGAGACAGACCTGCAAACTGCTGTTGAGTTCCTTCTCTTTGCTAACAAACCTGCTTTTAATGTGCGCATGGTTTTGATTTCTTGTAGACTAGCACTATGGTTCTAAAAACTGCTTAATTAGGCTAGCACTAAACTGATAGTGGCTCTGCATCATGAAAAGTAGAGACTGCATTTTCAATGGTATTTTGAATTGCAAAAGGCTAGCGGTAGAAAGAAGTAGCAATCTCTCCAAATAGTCTTTACTGATATGAGGTACACATCAGTGCAGGAGAAACAACTTTTCAGTGTTCTCGCTATTTTTTAATAACATATATGAATTTAGTATATGAATTACCTCTCCCTTCTCATTTCGGATCCTTCTGTTAAACTCTTTCCCTTCAAGGCAGAGAAAGTCTTCTCCCGGATGAATGATTCCACATTTTATGGCAATGGCACGTGCTGTGTTGATGTTGTCTCCAGTGACCATGCGGACTGTAATTCCAGCTCGCTGGCACTTTCTTATGGCTTCTGGGACCTACAAAAGCAATAGAACAGGAAAGAAAATTCCTAGATAAGAGACAAAATTTAAGTCAGGTGTTTCCAGTCAGAATATTTTGAGGCTAAGAAATTCATGAAGCAAAAAGAGAAATCATACATGTTATGGCATATTATCGCTACCTGACTATTACGGAATTGAGGTTACACCACAGGCAAGACAAATCTTGTATCAAGAAGCACACAAACCAATTTTTAGATCAGTTGCCTAAAGCTTCTCTTGATTTTAATAAAAAGGAGTGCTCTGCACTTTTTTGACCTTTAGCATCAAGGTACAGGATGCTGAACCTAGCATACTCAACATACACGTAAATACGAACTGAGAATACAGGTATTTTGTACAGAAAATTATCTAACTTCTGATCCAAACTTTCCTTTCAGTAAGATTATCTAAAAAGTTATTGTAATTTAGTACTATTACACTAATTCATGCATATCAACAGGTGGCATTCCTAAATATATGAGTTTAAAATTTCATTAATAGTTTACATATTTCAAAACTGTAAAAATGAAACATGATTTTAGTTATGCTCCTTTCTGCATGAGACTAACTTTTCCTGCTGCATAGTATACATACCAATAAGAGAGAATTCATTTGTAACAGAGTCCGTGACATTAATGTAGAAGCTATATACTGACTTGGCATCATACACAGCTTATTAAAAAAAAAAAAAAAAGATTTTTGTAATTAAAATGTGCAAGACCTAGGAAATTGGTTCCTAATAATTAAATAACGCTCTTTTAATAGAGCTACTTGGGTATATGAAGTCAATGCCTATAGAAAGGCTACATATCTATAGCTCAATTTCAGGTGGGGAAAAAATTCTATTCCCTTAAACTATATCATAATTAATGATAATTTATTCATTATTAAATATCACTCTAACCAATGAATTCAGTCTTATCACACTTTTGCATTATTATGAAAGCATTATTTCTTCAAGGAAAAAAACCACCAATATTATTTGACATGGAAGAATAAGAAGTGTGTTTAACACTTCAAGAACAACCTAGATAGATACCTTCAGCACACCACCACTTCTCGAAATTTCATTTTTACCTAGAAGAGACTAAGGGCATCCCAGGACTCGTCATGAGAACAGAAACCCTTCACAGAGCTACAAGAAACTGAACTGCCTTACTACAGAAGATAGCAAAAGACAGATATAAAGCAATTATAGGTTGCACTTCTTGTTACATGTGGGGCAGCGGAGAGGTATTTGAAGTAGACAAGTGACAGTCTGAGACGAAAAAAATTCCCAAAAGATGAGCATGACTTAGATAAACATCTGAATATTAGGCAGTGCTCCTAAGTAAACCTCCAGGTAATTTGAAGGTTATCCCACAAGATAAAATAGCTCCAAAGACCTGGCCCTAGATGCTTGCTCTGCAATGTTGCCTAATGCTGTCAATCTATGTAATGCATACATAAACCATATTTGAATAAATTCCCCAAATACATATACTTGACCACTGACTGCAAATTGTTGCTGTATTATCAGCTGAGCTTCTTCAGGTGACATACTTATATAAGGTAACGGGATTGTCTGACTGATGAGTTATGTCAGCAATTGTGTATATAGAGCTTTGATTTCTACAGAAACTGATGAGCAAAGGATATGATTATGAAAAGAATTTTAATTCTAAAATAATTATTAAAAAGTAAAAGAAAAACCCAATCACAAACCAAAAAAAATACTGTTTAAGGGTATCAAAAGGGATATTACTGGCTACAATATCAAAGCCTATCTTCTACTGCCAGTTCAGTGCAGCTTGCTGATCATAACCTCTATCATAGATATAAGTGTATTGTAGAACTCAATGCCAATTAGAGTGGATTAATCTCATCCATTAGTACGGAAAATATTAAGAAAAGGCGCCACCATCTATTACACTGTTAATTTTGTGCATTTCTAGATATTTTAATTTCCTCTATAGCCGCAAGTATGCGATACTGCTGAGGGCAGGACATTGCCTTTTACTTGACCACCACTGCTCTGATCCAGCGTGGCAAATGCTGGGCTTCTGCTGATTTCATGGGGCCAGAAAGGCTATATATCTCAGACTGCACGTCAGGCTGGAATTATACACCCTTAAGCCATGTTGTAGATAATGATTATTCTAATCAGTGAATACAATTTCACACCAAGTTTCTGCATCTTTATTAAAGGCAGTTGCGAGGCTTCTCTTTTCCAAAATGCCTCACTAAAGTAACACCTAATTGAGGATCAGAATAGTACTTTTCCCATGACTACGAAGAAAATCCCTCCACCCTCAGACTGCATCCACAGGATGTGCTGTCTGCGGAATGACTCTCTGTCAATACAGATTACAGAACCAAGAGAAAAATTAAGGGACCGAGGTTTATCTTTCCATTTCCTCATCTCTGCTAACTGAGAATATTCTTCCCACAAGTTGTATCCTGGAAGCAGTATTTGGACCTGAAGCCTTTTAACATTATGAAATAGACTTCTATGGGGGACATACAATCAGATTAAATCTATTACTTAAGCAAATGACTCCTGATTTACCACATTAATAATCCTGACTATATCCCATTTGCCAATTTGGAATGTCTTAGTATCCACTTTAACTGTGGTGACCCTCATGCATAGGATATGACAGATTTAGATGACTATCTGTAAAACCAGCACAGTGTACGAACCATGAAGGAGAAAAATAAATTACAGTGCAAACAGAAAAAAAGGTCTATTCACATAAAGTGCCAGCCCTATTAAACAAGGTCATGGGAGGACAATCTAGTTTCAAAGACATCTCAAACTCACATATAACTAGAGAAATAATTCTATTTTCCTCTTCTCTCATTTTTTGGACAGCTGGTGGGTGGCATCTGATTTAATACTGTGTACAGTAATTACAGTTAAAATATTGTTCATATTTTTTTATTGCTGTAAGGAAGAAAGAGTGTTGGCAGACTGAGTGGGCAGTGGAAGCAGATATTTTCCATCAGTTTTGCAGAGCTTAAGCACACATTTTAAAATTTTCTGGTTTATTTTCTCTCTGCAAAGAAAACCTTCGCATGCATGCATGCATGCATAAATTATCCAATGCAGGAATATCTACCAACATCAGGTGACAAATAAATAGGTGACATTTGGAAGTGATTTATGTTCATCTCCCAGAAATAACAAATTGTAGGCGTACATTGGGAAATCAGTATAAACCAGTACAGACTCATTAAAATTAATCCAGAAAGACTCTCAAAATCAACAGAGAAATCTCTATAGGAACAAGACATCATTCTGTTTGTTCTCTTCTTGCACATTTATCAAAGGAAAAAAAAACCACACACACACACAAAAGATAAATATCAATCAGGTACTTCAGTGCTTGATAAAAACAGCTGCTGATAATGAATAAGCTAGTGTCTGAATTAACCTAGGAATTATGCAAAGTCATGGGTGTCCAGTGGTTACACTCCAGATAAAGCTGGTCAGTTGCTGGCTATCATTGTTGAATAATTCATCCAAATAGTTTCTTTTAATGTACAGGAGGAAACGCAAGTGCAAGACAGCTCCCAGCCATATCATCAGAACAGATGCAGCACTCTTATCTCTGAAACCATGCTAGCGTGACACCACTGACACTGCAGGTATTCACACGTTTAAAGACTCCAAGGATGCATATGAGCAATGTGCCACAGGAGCTCTGTGGAAACAAGGAGGCTACCCTTTTGCATGTGTTAAATCCAACAGTCATCTTAGGAAAAGGAAAAAACTGAGCCTTCCCCAGGAAAAAATGGGAATGCAATTTAAGGGAAACTAAAGGCTGCCAGGATGGTGACATCGGATTGTTTCATTGGAATTACCTAATCTATCATTTCTGTCAGAATAAATTCTGATATCCATGAATACTGAGAATATTAATAAAACAGCAGTTGTAGTAATAATTCTAATTTTTTATGTTCTTTTTTCCCCTACAGAAAGCACTTTGAAAATTCATAAACTCCAGTGGTGACTCTATTTAATAAGTGGGCTTAATTCTGGCAAAATATTAAGGTCCCTTATAACAGCTCAACATCAATGATTTCACCATTGTAATATATGTACGGTATGATATTCCCACTAAGTCAGATATTTCATACCTGGACAGTTTTTCTGAAATTTATGTTTGTGTTCCGGGTTGGGGTTTTTTGGTTCATTTCTTTTTCCTAAGGTACTGCTACAGCTTTTTACCTATTGTGTGGAGTAGTAATAATTTAAACATTGTTTTAAATGTCCTCATGATGTTATTACCACTTTAAAACAGTAAAAAGGGACAAGGAGGGAAAAAAACCCAAGAAACAAAGTCCCAAAAAACATCTGTAGATATGTCCAACATTTGGTAAAATTCTGAAATGATAAACATTTTATTGTGTGTCTTGCAATGAAGTAAGAAGTAATACTGCATATTCTGGTGTTAAGCTACAAGAAATTCAATATATTATTCAAATAATTATCTAGAAATAAAATGTTTTCCTGCCTTCACCTTCTTTGATCCTTTGCATAGAAGCCAGGCTTGACCTCTTTATTTTTAGCAACACTATTCATTTTTACCTCAAGCTCCTAAGAAATTACTCCCTACGAGATGAGAGCAGTTCTCTTATAAAACACACTCATAATAATCCCATGAAAGGATAGTTTGCAGCTATTTTCAATAATAACTGCAAATCCCACTGCTTACCCATTCCCTCAGTCTGTCATACCACACATAACCTCATTTAAAGTTATTTTCTACCCATATGTATCATGAATCAATTTGGGAGGGAAAGAAGACTGGTTCACAGTTCCAGTGGTCACCGACAGTTAAAAACTTCCTGAGTTTATATATATGTTAGCTAGAGCATTAGCTAGAGCATTGCGGACAGAACATTTTGAGACTGTTTTAAAATATTTTTAAAGACTTGCAATGTCAGGTGTAGGGACGGATGGATTAGCAGCAAGAGACCATCTGATGACAGATAAAGTGAATGCTGTTTATCTGATGATTGCGGACATAAGAAGTTTATCATTCAGTTTTCATCTAGGCAAGATTTACTTCATATTATAACCTTCTTGATACTGAAAGTCCATTATCACGCAAAGCATAGTTACGCAGGTGGTACCTGTAGTTGTAATTATATCATGCTAGTTTCCAAAGTTACAGCAGTCCGAAGTATGTAAAAGCCTACTTAATAAAGGACTCGGGGAAATAAATCAGATTAATTTATACTTTTGATGTTTTAGTAAAAAAAAAAAATTTCCTAACATGTCTAGCATTGCCACCAATTCTCAATGGACCAAATACAAAGATTACAAAAAGATCCAGCAAAAATGTAAAATGAGACCGAAGAACAAGTAAGACAAAAATTGGTACCAAACTACTTACTTTTGCAGTATCAGAACCCACTCTTTTTGTATAAGAGAAATTTGAGTTATCGTTCAATGACCTTACTCCAAAGCAAGCCACAGTCATTAATCATCTACCGAAATAACAGAATCGAAGAGTGGATTTCTTGGAGCAAAACAGGAGAGGATGAATCGCTCCCCCCATCTGCAGGAGGCGCTGGGGCAGGTGCTCTCACATCACACCACGCGGCTGCAGCTCTGCCCACACAGCAGCCGTGGCCCCGCGCTCACGGCCGAGTCAGCGAGAAAAGCACCGAACAAAGATACCGAAAACGCCTGCATTTTACGCTCAGCACTTTCAACTTTGGGACTTACCTTCTGTCGCTGTTTCTAAACTGTAAAATGGAATTAATTCTCCACTGTCAAGATTAATTATCAAGCACCATATACATAGGTCAGAAACAAAGTTTCTACCTCTTAATCCGCCCTTTGTATTACTGCAGTAATATCCTTCACAAACGTAGTAGCAGGCACATGCTTCCAGTGTGCACACCCAATACTGATTTTCTCAGTTTAGTTGAGTTGAAATTTTACTCATACATTTACATGCCATTTATGTATAGTATCCATGAAATCTGCAGCCTTTCCATGACAAAGCTTTTCCTTGTCCAAATACATGAAAAACAGTTTTTCTGAGTAGCCACCAGTACAATCTTAAGACAATTAGTAAAGTGGCAACTGTTACAGTAAAACACAAAACTCCAAATCTGCATGCAACTTCTGTGGAAAGCGAGCACATTGCAGTTATAATCATGGGAATTACAATCACGGCACGCCTTTTCTCTACTTTCAGAGTTGCGTATCATCGCATTACTTAAAGGAAAATTCTTTAATATTTGGTAGCATAATAAAACTTCTGCGGATCAGTCCTCCTGTATACTACTCCTTGAGAGAAGGTTAAGCCATCTCAACCCTGTAGTTCAAAAAGCTCTATTTTGCTTTATTTAAATATCGGTTGATTAATAGTTGATTTTTATCAAGTTAATTATTTGACTTTTTATCAAGTAAAGTCTATTTCTAAAGCTCACTTCCATCTTCTTTGACAGAGCTAATTAAAAAAAAAGATAAGAACTGCAAGAAATCTGTAGTTCAATTTATGTTCAGTTCTCCGAGAAATGCTTTATAACATAAGAATTTTATATACCTCTGGCCTTACTGGGTCTTCAATGCCAACAACACAAATGCAAGTCAGGTCAGATAATATGTCATTTTCATTGTCCCAGTCAGGCTCTGGGGTGCTGTTAAAGTCTCGGAAAGCAACACAGATAGTTCTCAGTCCATCACAGGCCATAGGTTCAATCACCTTCTTCACCATTTCATCTCGGTCACGTGGTCTGAAGATACGAGGTTCACCAGCTGCATTAAGGATCCTGGAACATCTTTTTTATTTATGGGGGGAGAAAAAAAAAAAGTTGATTGTGTATTTGCATGACTGCTGAAAAGTATTCCTTGTATCAGCTCGTTTCATTCAACGCTTTCCTTTTTTTGATGGCAAGTTTTAAATTTCTAGTACATTTCTAGATCAAATAAGAAGATTCACTACTGATGTATCAGAGAATTTGTTTGTAACTTATTACAGAGACATCAAGAGCCCTTCATCCATTATTTCCTCAATACCCATGTAATTAATGCCAACTTACAATGAAATTGAAAAATCCTTATTTTCCAAATGGGTTGAACGTAAAGAATCCATTCGTAAACTACTGAATGTAGACCCAATTCTCTGGCTAGCCAAAGATAAGAAAAACAAGCCAAACAGTTTTGCAAGAGTGAGGACTTAAAAAAAAAAATTTAGAAAAGAGCAGTAACAGCTTATACTACTAAAGTGTGACATATTCCTACTGTAAGTAGCAAATTCCAAATACCAGAATTCCCGCATATGTCTTATTAGTGTCAGTATGTTTTGCATTTTGGAAAAACACAGCAACTAATCCATTGGACTTACTTCTTCAGAACAATTTCAGAAGCTCCTTTGCTGTACATTCGGAAACTACCATCTGGCATTTTAATGACTGTACTCATGGACTTTCTGACAGAGTTGAACGTGTAGACTTTATAGAGTTTCTCCTCAGGGATGAGGTTCCGAACAGGCTCATAATCCTGCTTCAAATCCAGGACAAATCCCAAGAGGCCACACTCCGTCTTATTGCCTACCTGGCGAGGCAGGCCACCCTCTTTTTCTGGTGGCTGAAGAGAAGAAAAAATTAGATATGAATTTCTCTAATGATAAGCAGTATATAATGCCTTCTGAACAATTAATAACAAAGTTACAGTGTGTTGTTTAAGATCTGAAACTCTAACTGTGCAATCATGTGTCTTCCGATTTTTAAAAGCCAGCAAAAAATCCATAGAGCTTTAACAGACTTCAAGCAGCTATTCTCACAATGAGGAAAATTTCTCTAGACGAATAGCTACATTTGGTCTCTTGCATTTCTTTTCTTTTAAATTAGCCATTGGCAGTTGAATAGGTTAGGCAATACGTCATTAAAAATAAAGTAACTTTCTTTAGGCTCAAAAATAATTAATTCTCATTTGTCACAGAGTATTTCGTTTTCTCACTTGCTTAGAATTATATTGTTTTGCTGACTTTCATGGTTATAATGGTGAGTTAAAAGAAGATCTGTCCTTTTTTTTCTACCAGGCATTTTTTATGTAAAAATAAATCTGCATCTAATCGTAACAGTAAATCTCAGTTAAAAAGGTATTTCTAACAATCTATAAAATAATAGTTCTACATCTGAAAGTACCTGTTTCTAGAACTACCATGCTGCTGCTTCAGACAATAAATGCTTTATATGTTAGGAAAAAATGCATTTTGCAACTCAGGACAATTCTCAGTCCTTCTAGGGACAAGGAAAGCTTTACCTTCCCATTCAAAATATAAACAAACAAACATACATTTCATTTACAAACCTTCTTGGAGGTTTAATACACCCCAAAAAAAAGTTCCTGTGTTGTCAAGACTCCAGACTGACTTAAAGTGACCCATGTGTGAACTATAGACTTTTGTTAAATTTTCTTGTGCTCAGTAGAATTAGAAAAGTGTTGCTTAAGCTAGGGCTAAGCTATACTGATGGGAACCAAAAGAACGGAAAGTCCTTTCATAACTTTAATTTGCATTGAAAACAGGTTTTGATGTGACTCCAGACACGACTGTAAGTCATCATTTTCAATGTGACTTAAAATTTTGCTTCACATTTTGCAGAATTGGGACTGCAGGACTATATTCAGAAACCATGTTTAATTTCACTATAGACTTTAAAATCCAGTCTGCTTTGGAAATGGGATTCCTGAGTAGATGGAATTCCCTACATTGCCCCTCAGTGGGATGAGGGGTAATGCAGGGAATGACTGAAGTTGCAAATCAGTAATCCTACTTAGATTTGAATTCTTGCAATAAGTACGACCACAAAAAGGAAAAAGGGGACCTTTAAGTAAGCATTAGCAAGTAAGTAAGTATTCCAGATAACCACCAATTGCAGCTGGTTTAAAAAATGAAGGTCAGATAGATAATAATAGACTGGACTAGAACTGAAGTAAGCAAATAAACACAGATTTTCCATAAGAATCATCCTTCTAGCATCAGGAAAATATATACCTGATGACAGATAGATTAATGTAATTTCTTTTTCAGAGAGATGCATCTATGGTGAGCAATACATAATAATCTAAAAATCTCTGTCTCAAAGAGATTTATCCTTCCAAAAAGAATTGTAACATCTTTCTTCTATATGAACCATCATTTTTACTGAGTTAAATGGGTCATATTTGTGTTGCTATGACATTTTAGCATTACTCCAGGATCAATGTAAAACATTGACACTCAGCAAAAATGCTAATATGATATATTAATTTTATTATATGCTATAACAACTTGCTCTGCTATAATCCCATTATACTGTGATGTAACTTCCCTCTGGATTCTCAAATTCACTTAAGAATTCCTAATTTAAAACCCAAGAGCTTGTAGTTACGTGTATCTGGAAGGATTGTTACATTCAGTGGCTATGAAAATCTCAGTTAGGAGTCAAAAAACCACTCTTTAAAGCACAGTTTTGTTTAAATAAATTTTCATGACGTTGCAGGCACACGGTTCCTGAAACACACGAAGAACTTCAGGTTTCTCAAAGCAACAGAGTCATCAACGTCACTGCCTGGGTAGTGATGCTAGGAAACTATATCAAACTCTTTCCATTTTAGATCTAAATCCTCATTTATGCTTTGGTTCTCTCTGCCACTGAAGTCAGTGAATCTCAACATTGACTTAAATGTGAATGTGATCGAGGCCACTAGCAAACGCACACTGGAAACATAAAACGCACACTGGAAAGACATAAATTTCTTTCCATCAAAGACATACAATCCTAGACAATAGTTAATTTATACATATGATTTCATCATGACCTGATGTGAATGGATGTTGAGAAGATAAAAATCTATCCACATTTCACCGTATATCGAACTAAATGTTAAGAGCCCTTCTAAAATTATTTTTATTTCAACAAAAAGCAGATCACACTCTCCTCTTCTTACTGTGATCTAAAAATAGATTTCTTTTAGTGAGTATCTTTTGAATGCAAATACGTAAGAAGGGCAAAAAATACCAGTGAAAAGAAAATGAACAGACATTGCAGAAAGCTTTCAAAATCTAACAAGTGGCCACCTCCCTCTAGAGCAGCTGCTGCCTCCATGTTCTTTGTACGTTACATTATAATAAAGCATATGGTGGTGAGAGCTGGCAAGTAGCACTTCCTTTCCTGTACTGTTTCAGCTCAAAATCTATATGCCAAAACTAGTCTCCTTGCAGATTGTTCTTGACAACCCTTTGCAAAAGCTGCTGGATTTTAGAACTTCCTACTGTGCTGTATCTAAATTTGTTTCTTGCTGAAATCTGCAGTTTATGGCACCTGGAAAACAATTAAAAGGACAGCCCAAAGGGGTTACTTTAGAATAATTAACTAGGAACAACTTCACTGACTCCTCGGAGAATGAAAACCCTTTGACAACGTATGAGAGAAAGCCTTTGAACTGTGATTTGCAAATAGGAACTAGTCTTTTTGAAAGCACTGTTTCTCAAGAGCTCAGTGAAAGATCTTTTGCTAGTCACAAGACAGCTACATACTGTACAGTCCGCTACTAGGAAAAGACTGATCCGATATCTTCCCCCAATAACTACTTTCCAGTGATCTTTCCAAAATGCTTTCAAATGTTTCTTCCAAGTCTTTGTATTATTTATGCAATAATATTTCAGTCATAAGTAAATACTTGCATGTAAAACAAACTGCAGACATGTTAAAAAAATAGTTACAACTATCAAATAAAAATAGGTTTCTAGGTCAAAGTACAGCTGTATCATTAAGGCTGAAAAATACCAACCCAAAAGCTAGTATTGACCTAATACTGAATTTGGATTACAAAAGGGATTTTCAGAATTATTTCACTGAAAAGTAATTGACTAATAAAACGGGTTAAGAAGGAAGAAAGATAAAACTGTGGGCATAACTTAAAGAGGTGCTTCAACTTTTAAAATTAGATTAGGAAATTATAATGCTTCCGTTTTTACCACAAGACTTACTACGCCTCATTTTTCTCATTGCCCCTTTTGATGTGAAAAGAGAGCACTGGGAAGAAGATCCAAGTAGTCTTTCCAAATCAAAATGTTAGGATTTCATATATTATCTGAAGTCTTCATTTGTTTTATGTTATTCTCCTGTGTTCTATAGATTCAACTACTCCTTTAGAATAATGATGATTGTAAATATACCAATTTTATTAAGATAAAAAATGAACTTTGCTAGAATATTATATCCATATCGAATGTTCCATTTCAACTCCATTCACAATAGGCAAACAGACAGAGGAAACCAAATTTTTAAAATTAAATTGCGAAAAATTTCCACTCTATACTTTATTTACTCAAAAAAGAGAGAATGGACCAGGATGTGCAGGAATTTTCTCTGTATATTTAAACATTATATATGTAATTTAAAATAACCTAGAAGGATGAATGCTGTTCGAACCATGTGGTATTTTTATTTTTTAATTCCTAATACCATAAAAAGGAGAACTACTAAAAAACTATAGTACTATCAAATTCAGAGATATTCCCTCGTTACATAATTTGGTCAATGGTTTAATGGAAGACATCTAAAGCAAGATTAAAACATACTAAATTTATAATCAAATGTATCAGCTTTTTGTAGATGCAGGTTTATTCAACTGACTTCAGGCTAAACCAAGGCACATTTAGAAATTACTGTTTATCTTAGAGAAAAACTTAAAGATGAAAGGAGTGAGTTCTTTTTAGCCAAAGATTGAGAATCTAAAACTTTGCTTGAGTAAATAAAATTTTCAATTACACAATGGGAAACGGTTTCAAAAGATGTGTTGAAAATAAGAAAGCAGTGATACTAGACATCAGCTGTTCTAGCTTTCATTTATGATTTCTCTGGGATCCTGTTAACTACAGAAGTTCAACAGCAGCACTGTTATTTCTGTCTTTCATAGTATGACCATTTCCACAGATCCTTCACCCCAGCTATAATCTGGATTCTGGTTGCCAAACACCAGAATTTGCTTTATCATCTCTTTTTTCTTTACTATTTGTTGTAAGACTATTTATTGTTTTCTAGCTGTATCACCTCTGCATAACTACATAGGAATGCACATCCCTGCATAAGAATGCAATAGAAACTTCGATAAAGCTTGTCTGGAAATAGGCTGGGTTTGATACGCAGATTCTCTTACAGAAAATTTTTTTCCACTTTCACTTATTGTTTAGAAAGCTTACTTAATAATCCCTATCTGACTTTTCTCTTCCCAAACAATACTGTGGAACATTCCTTTGGTTTTACTGAACTTCTGCTCACATTATACTTTCAACACTATCTCAGTACATAGCATACTGCTGGCTTTCCAGCAGACCACAAATGGCGTATTAATTATACACATGACTAGGATAACACTAATTAACCAAACTCCAAACGTTTTATTAGAATTCTTGAAAAATCTTTTTATGGATTAAAGCAAAGAAAAACAAAACAGCACCCTAAAGATAAATTTCACTACAAATACCTGGCATCAGTCTATACTGTTAAAATGTTATGAATTTACTTTCCTAAGGTCTTTATTTAGGAATAAAAATTAATCTTTATATCTTGTGCAGATTCTGACCTTTGCTACCCCTGAGGACACATCTAGAATAGTATTGTTGACCTGAGTGATGAGGAAGAGCACAATTTGTCCTCAGACTGTTTAGAATTTTAAGTAGTTTTTCATGTTAATGATTAATGTTACCTCTGTTTTATACAAAGCACAGAAAGCAACAAGCTATTTTACAACTCAGAATCATCACTGCAAGGTACAATGCTGTTGAAATTCAGTTAAATTAAGGGATTGAAAAAAGAACAGTTAACAACTTGGAGCTGGTTGGGTAATCATTTGGGCATCAGAAGAAATAGACTGCATTAACCTTACGTACCATTCTGATCTCACTCACTGGATTTAAAGCCCCATATTTAAAAGTTTAAAGGTTTGAGGGTTTTTTTTTATTCTCATGCACACCACTGAGCAGACTAACACAGGTGTTCCCATTCACTTATGTCTGTTCATCAGAAAGTAAAATTTATCCCCGTTTTACCTTCAGAAGATTAAAAATTTTTATACACTAAACTGATAAGAGTTCTCTTCTTTTACTTCATTTCAAGCTCAAGCAAAGCATTTCAATTCCAAAGAACTTAAGGATGGTGAGCTTCTCAATTCCTGACTGATCAGTTTCCTCCATAACGCATCATCTTTTGGGTCCCATGATTACACATTCATCATTTCAAAGCTCTATGGTACATACATTTGAAATTTGTCTCTAAACAACACAACAAAAAATGTTTGGGAGCCCTTTAATAGATGCTGTATATACTCCAGTAACAAAAACTGGCTATATTTTCTAAATATAATAGGATTTGTGTTTCACACGTTACCTAATGGTGTTACACAGTGCTGTAGAGAAGCCGGAAAAATATTGCAGGGTGGCAGGCAGTATGTTTTGAGGAATGCTTATACAGCTCAGAAAAAAAGAAGACATTCACTTCTAATGGTGGCATATATTTTGGGCTCGGGAATTACCAACAGCATGTTTTATATGAAAAAGAATCAGAGAGGAAGAATCAAACAGAAGGGTAACGGGAGAAGGGAAAGCGTTTTTAGTAAATCCCTTCTTTATTACCAAGTCTCTCCCTTTTTCTTTAAACACCTCCTGATACAGACACTTAAACATCTCCAACACAGACAGGAGGACATGGAGTGTTTGAATCCAAAATCAGTGGAAGGAACAGGATTAAGAGAAAAAATGGTTTTACACAGATGTGTATTGGTAATCAAGCACGTCAGCAGTATTCCCTGGCATAAAATAGGACTAAAACAAAGGAGAATGTAGAGAGGGAAGTAACAAATGGATCGCATAAATACATAAATATCTGAAATTTCACCGTTGCTGCCCTGAATTGATGTGTATCCAATATTTCTATTCTGAAAGACTGGAAAAGGGAATACAACAGGTAAATCCTTTTGCTTCCCATTATCCACAAAACCCTAATACCCGCAGCAGCTCCATTTCTTGGGAAAATGTGCACCAAATAAGTCACCTCAAGTTCTCACTATTTACTCTAGGCACCAGCAGCCACCATCATAAGCCCATCAAAATCAAGGCAATTTATTCCAAATCGGGACTGACAGGCACTGATTTGTTAGCCAGCCTAGTACTCATCCCAGATCTAGACAACCTAAAACGAAGGCACTTGAAACATGTTTCATCACTCACAAGAGAGATGAAATCTAAAGACTAAAATGAAAAATGTAAACAACATTGTTTAATACATTTGTAAGTTGTTACTTAATACTGGTGGCTAGTGAGGCTGCCTTCTCGCTGAACCGGCTGCTGTACAGCCCCTTAATGACTACACGCTGAATGCAGGCAGGGGTCTCACATCATTTAGACATCTATGCTACAGTAAAATTGTACTCTCAAAGTACATTTATATTGCATGTCAAGCCCAAGTCAGGACCCCAACCTGCTGGCAGTTCAAGCTGCTAAAGCCATAAGATAACCTTCGTGTATCTCTCGGTTCGAGGTTGAGCAGGACATCCTGCTGAGCTCAGTTTTGCTGTCTCAGCGAGAAGCGAGCAGCAATGGAGCAGCAGTTTAACAGACTCCCCTGCCGCTGGCCAGACGTGCTGCACCCTTCAGCTGACACGAGCAGCCTCCTCAGACGAGCGACAGCGGTGTCGCTTGGCACTGCTCCCCAGCACAGGCCCCCATCTTGTTATTTAACAGCCATTTCACTATCAGATCTGCTCAAACTTCCTAGGAAATTGGTAACAGGAATTTTTGACTCATTGCTGTATAGGGTAAGAGACAATGTATTTGCACAGTAGCCAGAACGATGGGATTATTTAGGTACAACGGGCATAACTAGATCTACCACAACAGTTGGAGGATATTCAAATCCAGGCTTCCTACATCAGATTAGCTCTGATGGAGGGTAATGATTTAATTTTTAGGAGGATAATTATTTAATTTTTTTTTCTATTATCTGAAGACAGACCTGAAAATGATGCAACAATCTATTTAATTAATGCAATGCTGTCGTACCATGTAATTCGCACTGCTAGCACTACAAGTTTATTCAGATATAACATTATATAAAAATGGCATATTTCAACATCTCTTGTTGCCTCAAATAACAGCAAGGCAATAATCATATAAAAAGGGGCCAGCTGTAATTATGTTATGTATCAGTGTGACATTTCCTATCAACGTGGCAAAGTGAAGAGAGCAGCAGTGATGTGGCTCAGCGAGTATGGACTCATGCTTGTTTCAGCTCACGTAACAGGAACAAGGCAAAAATGATACTATCCATAAATTCCCCCAAGAGTGATTGTGCAAGAAGATGAAATCATGCATGAAGAACGGACCGAAAGGCTGGTGTGACAGTCTCTACTCCCTCTCTCATTGACTGTTACCTATTTTTACATTCAACGAGAGCTAATACTTTGCCCTTAATTTTAATAGTAAATAATTAAATTACCCTTTTAGTTTGAAGGACAAATTTACCTTTGATTCATTTGAATAATAAAAGGATAAGGCCAAAAAATACTACTGCAAATATGAAAATTGTTTCTTCTTCTCACTAGTTGAAAGTAAAAGATGGATATGTCAGTCCTGTGTACATTTTTCACAGAGTTACAGAGTAGTTGAGGCTGGTAGGCACCAGCCTCCCTCTTCTGGAAGACCATCTAGGTCCAACTACAGCAGGTCGCTCAGGGCTGTGTCCAGTTGGGTTTTGAATACCTCCAGGGAGGGAGACTCCACCACCTCTCTAGACAACCTGTGCCAACGTTTGACCACCCTCTCAGTAAAATGTGGTTTCTCATGTTTAAATGGAATTTCCTGTGCTTCAATTTGCTCTCATTGCCTTTTTGCCTTTCACTGGGCACCACCGAGAAGAGTCTGGCTCCATCGTCTTTATTCCCTCCCATCAGGTACTTACACACATTGGTAAGGTCCCCCCTGAGCTTCCTCTTCTCCAGGCTGAGCGGTCCCAGTTTTCACAACCTCCAACTTGCATGTCAGGCACTCAGCCCCATCATCCAGATCATTAATGATGTGAAACAGTATTGGCCCCCCTTATTGATCACTGGGATACCATTAGTGATCGGCTTCCACCTGGACTTTGTTGTCACAACCCCCTGAGACCAGCAGTTCAGCCAGGTTTCCATCTACCTCACTGGCCACTTTTCTAGTCCATACTTCATCAGTTTTTCAATTCACTCTCAAGAACAGAGGATGCAAGTTAAAAACACAGACAAAACATTTATATTGTCTGTGCATAAATTTTCAGACATGCAAAATGTTGACACGTATGAGCAATTTACACTCTTCATATGAGAATATTACTCCTAGATATAAAGAACTTGTTAGAACTAAGTAGAACAACAATTGCTATTTCCTTCAGCTTCGCAACCAGAGAAAAAGCGGGATAGCTACAGTAGAAGCAATATTTGAGGTAGTTAACACAGCCAAATTTAACTACATTTATCTATGTAATTAATTGAATTGGGCCCAGAGCAAGGATTTGTGATTTCAAATTATGAAAACATTATTTTAAAATTAATTAATACCTTTTCATAAAGTCCTGCACATGTAGCTGAACAATACTTTAAGAAACCAAACATTGACATGTATGTTATATTTATACATTACAGTTCATTAGTGACTCCGTAATCAAAAGATGTGCCACATGAGTTATTCCTTTTCATCTCCCAATCCATTTTGGTTCTCTAATTTGAACTTTTTCCTTTTGTAATAAGTAGTCTACATTTCAAGATTAAAATAATTAAAATAGAAGGTTGGATGCCTTTTAATTTAAAAATTAAAAATTATTTACAAAAAATCTCTCAATTCCAAATGAAAACGATTCATGGCTGAATTTAAACAGAGGTACATTAATACACCACATTACAGTGCAAAGAATGAACTCTGCCTTGTTACATCACTACTGATTAACTCTACTTAGGACTAGGATACTCCAGCTTTAGTGTTTCCAGACTAGATTAAGCTGAATTTTACAGACACAGATTTTTCTCCACATTTCCCCAGAAGAGGCTTGGTGTATTTATTATACTATAAGATGTTATTTGTCTGTAGGAGCTTTCCTATTGTTATTGATCTAAATCATTCATATGTTCTATTATAACATATAATTTAATAACAATTTGGCTCTCAAATTTTGAAAATTAGGTATTCCATTTCCAAATTTGGACACTAAAAATCTCAAAAGGACTCTTGTCCTTTTGTACAGTCCCATTCACAGGGAACTGGTAATTGTTAGATTTATACTAGTGCCGTTCCAGCTTTGTTTAAGTGCAACAAGAACTGTTGACAAGTAACCTATATAATCAAAATAATTAGACACAGCAATTGTTATTAACGTACTTTAATTAACAACCAATTTACTTTAAATACAGTCTAAGTACAAGGTTTCAGTTGAAGCTAGCTATGAAGAAAGAAGCAAGAGCATGTTTCTCCCCTATTACCAATATGATTAGAACACAGACCAGAGTGACAAATGTGCCGTTTTTAAACTAAATTTATTAATTAAGAACAGATTAACAGATTTTATAACTTTCTGATAATTTGTTCCATATATTTGGCAAAAGCTTGCTATATTTTCATGAAAGACAAATGAGCTGAACATTTTTCTTTAAGTGCAAAAGAGAAATTGCACTTAATTGCAGAATTGTAATTGGTACCTCCATAAAGACAACCCAAACATCTGCTACCTTGTTCTAGCTCTATTAAACTGAGGTTTTACTGCATGCTGATATTAGACTGGCTTCATGAGTATTGCAGACATAGAAAACAAAGACGGGAGACAAATTGCATAATGTTGAGCTGATCAGGTAGTGAAAATTCAATTTCAGGGCCACACCTGCAGTTTAAAAAGTGTATTTCCAAATTAGAACCGATACTAGGGATTTACATGTTTTTGCCAATACTAAAAGCATTAGTGCATCCGTTTTAGGGCTGAAACCTCATCTTTTAGATTTGAGGAAACAGAGATACATTTTCTTTACTTACAGCAGTGATCTAACGAGCAAGTGCACATTTGGAAAATGTCCTTTGAGTTACTCTAATACACGCTATAGTAATCTATCAACAGTTTTCTCCCTAGCATCTCAAGACTTTTTCTCACCGAGGTTGCCTATGAAAACCTTATTCAATGTTTCTGAACACGTCATCATCAAAATTCCAGTTACATAATCTTCCTCACTTTTAATGAACTAGTTAAGTCTCTTAATCAAAATTAATCACATTTTTAAAAACATCTCCACTAGTAGTCTCAAGTGCTTCTCATGCATACTTTCTACTAGCCATTGTACATGAATTTCAGCCACAAAGTTGTGAAACGCACACATCTATTCCATGTTATCTAAATATACCAACTCTCATTTAATTTGCATAACCTTCTCTATGCTTTTTACTAATTAGAACTGGAAATCTTGTAGTGCACTGTAGACGTTAACTCATCATTTTAGGCTAATGAATTAGACAAAAAAACAAAAACAAAAAAACCAGTGCCACTGTCTGAAAAATTTGTACTGTGATAATAATCATACTGTACAAAGATTTTATCATCACATTAAATAACAGAAAATGCATGGCATTTACATATGCACATCAAAATTCTGAATTTCCACAGAAGAAATAGTGTTTACAGGTAGCTGATCTGTGCATACAGTCTTCATTTGCACAAAACTAAACAATATTTTGGATTTTCTACTTTTCTACTAAATATATCTCAGATAGGAAAACTATATTTCTAGAAAGCTCAAACCAAAGCAAAAATCAGTCTTAATACTTGCTCTCTTTCTGGTTGCAGCACGATTACAAACAATTTGTATAGTTTAAGAAGCTAAATTTAGTAAGTGCAAAGCAAATCTATGATACATAAAAGGAAGTTTTTTTCACTTGACTTAAGCTACTGATTATAGCCTATCATAATTATAGATCTTCTCTGTTAGTAGTACTCATTTCCAGAGTAAGGAAAAGGGTTCTTCAAGCATCCATTTCTAAATGAGTCTAAAACCACTAACAGCAGCTATTTCACTCACCATACAAAATGTACTCCTCTTTAAATCTATACTAGCACATATCAGCTGAAATTACTTTTTAAATTGGTTTCGGTTAGTTAGGGGTTTTTTTGGGGGAGGCAAATGCATAAGCTCAAGTGCTTAGGTTAGAGCAATGCTTCTCTAGTATTTTCTCAGAGGGATTTTTTTGCATGATTGGTGGGGTAACGTTTGAGATGCATTATAAATTCAGTCCTCTGGCCAGCCCCTCTCCTTATCAGGATACTAAGAATGATGCCTTCTGCCTCTGCAGAATAGCAGACTCTGAGACTGCAGCCAATTTTTATCTGATTATTCATTCAGAAGGAAATGGAACAGGAATGATGGAGAGGTTGAACATCCTGTCCTTCTTTGTAGGAAAATTCTCCCAGAAAAACTTGTCTCTCACCTCTCAAATATATAGCCCCTAGCAAACCAGCATTGAGCCCTGTCAACCTTTCTCCTTTGGAGCGAAGGGAAGTGTAAAGTAACAATTCTCTGCTCACTTGAATAAGTAGAAACCACAGAAAAATAAAAATGGCGTAAGAAATACGCAGTGGAACTTTTTAACATACTCAATACTTTCATTCAGCATTATGATCAATGAGCTACAGCTACTGCCTGGCACTCACTCATAATTTCAGATGGATGAGATGGGCCAGTGTCTCCATAAAGACTTGCCAGTAGCCAGCCATACTCTTTTGCTGTGTGTGTTTGCACTTACATGCGTGAGACAGGTTTGTAGCAGTACTTACTAAGTTGTCCAAAACTTTTAAAACTTCCTTCTTAATTTTTCCATGCAAGGTGCCTGCCAAAACTGTCATTTCTTCAGTGATGCTAAGGAACAGCATAGTTTTGATGACGTTAAAATACTCTAGCAACCCTTCTTTGAAAACTTTCCATTTCCTCTGCTAGACTCCAGCTGGGAGAAGGATTTATGCAACGGATGCCTTCTGCCCATCAAAGTCATATGCCTCTGAGAAATCAGATCCATCAAAGTCGTACGCCTTTGAGGCGTCAGTGCCCCTTGCAGTTTGCTCAGAATCTGTGGTTACAATTCTTCAGAATCCCATCCATTCTAGAGATTTTCCCGGCTTATCTGGCACCATCTCTAAAAGCAGAAAGGCCATCATTTTTGGACACCTTCCCACACTCACTTGTGAATAACACAGAAATATGATTGATCAGAACGCAGAGGAGCCAAGAGCTTCACATACAAGAAGAGAAAATTGGAAGCTTGAAAGAAAAATTAATAGTGGGGTCTATCTGCAGAAGAAAGCAGGAACTATAATTTGAAGCATAGTTTTTTACTTACTGTATATTTAATACCAACTTTCTAGGACTAGCTGTGACTCAAAAGAAAAGAAAAATAGTATTTTGCTTACGTTAACAGAAATATAATAGATCTTACTAAGTGCAATTTCATTCACAAAGAACAGCGATGCCAAGTCAATGTAAAGTCTTTTTCAAGTCTCTAAAGTAAGTCCTGCACATTTATTGCTCCGAAATTAGCAAGATGTTTTCTGTCATATACTTTATTGCCGATTGGTTGTATTTCAGGCATTGTACCAGTTGAGGGTTTTTTGGGTTGATGTTGGTTCCCCCCCGCCCCCGAGGAATAAACCACCTTGGAGTTCCGAGAGTAAAAAGAAAACTTACTAAAAACTATATAATATATATTATATATTTATGTAACATATATTTGAAAGGAAATTAATGACATATTTCATTATGAGGTGATTCACCCACCGCATTGTTTTCTAATAAGCCTGTTTGTGTATCTTTCTTTGATTATAAAACCACTACCATTTTCTATGAAATTGGTATTAAATTATCGCATTTGAAATTATTATATTCCTGTTCCTGATGATAGAGAACACAAAGAAAACCTACATTAAAACAGATGTGCCTGAAGTAAGTGGTTTACACCCACTCATGTAAAAACAAAAGCTCCCATCAGGAAAACATGCTCCCTGGTAATAGCCCCTACGAAGTGTTAGCACTAAATTCTAACCAGCATATCAATCAGCTCCAAAGTGCGATGACTTTATCTCAGTAGGGTATCACAGGCATGAAAAGAAGTACATATTAAAATCATTCATTGTGCCAATATATTTTATTAAAAAAAAAAATTGGTCCTAATAATGATCAGACAACAATAAGCAATATTTATACATCTAGATGAAAACACTTTAGAATACCTTGCAGGAAGCATTGACATTTAAAGCCTGTGATCAACAGGCGTCTTTGGAAACAGTTGGCAGTTATCCCTCATCTTATGCCAGTACAAGATGAGTGGAAAGTAAGAACATGAAAATAAGATAAATAACATTAAAAAAAATCCTATGCAAGGTAATAGGAAAGACATTTGTTGCATCATAGCAAGTTAAAAATCTAATTCACTCATTTTCATACAAGCAAGCAGGAAAAAAAAAAGCTAATGTGGTAAATGATACTATGGTAACAAAAAGCTTCCAAGTGACTGTCAGTCCTGTTTATAATCTTGCAGCGATTATTTATTCCAACAGGAATAAATGGAATCTGCAATTACCAAACTGTGATGGCAAAGGCGGCCAGTATAAAGGAGGTTATTATTACCTTGTTTTCTGTCACGTGAAGACAGAAAATAAAGAAATATAATTTAACTTGATCATAAACTTGTAGCTAGTATGGGAATAATGTGTCATGCTACATTCTACAGTGCAAGATTATTTTATTTATCCATCTTCTCCTCCTATGTTCATTTGTGGCTGAGGCAGGACCGTCACCCCTTTCTTTGACAGAAAAGGAGACTGGGAGCTAAGGAGAAGAGTTGTCAGGAGCTGCAGGCCTTCTGTTGCCAAGTTCATTTACAACTACAGTTTACTGTGCAACGAGAACTTCAGTGACAGAACTAGCTCGCTCTGAGCACGTTTATCTCACCCTCTCCACCTACACCGTTTCTCCATACAGTGGGGAACCTGGCCGCTAATGAGAATACGCGGCCCTCCAGAGAGTGTAACAGTGTCGATAGCAGACGTACAGCATGGCCCTGCTCCGATCTCTGCTCCCTACCCCCTCTTTGCTTAGCTAAATCCACCCCACAGACAACTGCCGAGCAGCTTTCTGGGCAGCTGATTCCATTCTACCCCTCACATACAACTCTCAAAAAAGGAGACTTTATTAAAAAAAACCTTTTTGCTAGCCAGACAAAGGCCCTGTACCCCGACGGCAGAAAGCTCATGGCTGGGATAACACGTCCTATGCTTTACACATTGAAGTAGTCTTTTCTAAACACAGTTAGTTCAATTATTAACTCAGTGGCTAATACAGTGAGAAAAGCTGTATCTGTACCTCTCATTATATAAAACTTCAATGGCAAGTCAGGTGTGAAAATCATTACTCTCTGCTAATTACCATTCCTAGAAGCAGAGACAATTAACTACATAATCTATTCTCTCTAATAATTATTATTTACACAGTAAATAATATGCACACTATAGGTTTTTTTTTTCCTGCCTAGCTTATTCTGAGAAAATGCTTACCAAGGACTTTATGAACAAGTTTTAAAGAAAATATTTTTTTGTGATGATTGTCTGGCTTATATATATAGGAAGATACTTTGGCCTGCATTGTCTGGTCCCATCTATAATGTATATCTACATTATCCAGTTGTATAACACTCTGGGAACAAACTACGGAAATTGAGATAAAGATATAAATTTACCTCTAATAGTAATAGTTTTGCCTATAAAGTAAAAACTCTTACAAAATACACAGATTTTTAGAAATCAGTTCAATCAAATTTCAATCAAATCAAATAAATTTTTAATTTTAAATGGATCTAATGCACCATTTAGCTGGAGACTCAGAAATGTTCCAGACAATATTTTAACACCATCACCTGAGCACTTCAAAAACAAGAGCATATACAATTTTCACAAATTTCCATTACCAAACTAACGTGCTGAAAGCAGCCAATAAAACACTTACAGTACTATCCTCAAGTTGCTTGCCTCATAAGACAGCCTTACTGACCTAAATCCAACCCCACCTAGCTGGAAGATGCCACCCTGAAGATCATGCATCGATTTTTTGCAAAAGCAGTTTTTCCTCTGTGTTTCTCCTCGTATCGTGTATTTGGTAAGATTAAGAATGAGGAGATTAAGTAAGATTGCAGAACACACACTGTAAAACCTGGAGCAGAGCTTCATGAGTTCATACAAATCCACTTGTTCTTTTTCAGACAGTGAAAAATTAGTATCTTTGAATTCCTACACCAGTTCATCATCTGCCAGCTGAGGATTCTCCTCTCAGTACATTTTTCTGTGACGTTTTCTGGACGGCTTTAGGTCCTGTAGAAGTAGAGGATTTTGCCTTTCTGAACGTATTCCGCAGTGACAGTGCAGGAAGGCGATTCAAGCCTGTGGCTCCCTCCTCTTGCCTCCCTCCCCCAAAGCCCGATGACACTGACGACAAGCCAGGCCAGTGTCATTACACAGGCTAAGTTGCAAAAATTCATCCCAGATATGTTTCTCACTGTTTACTGATTTCCAGGATTATTATGCAAGGATAAAACCTTTCACAGACCTATCCTTACATAAAATGTCTCTCTTCCTCCTCCCCATCCTTCTCAACCTTAACACACAAGTTACTGAAATCCCGACGCATTACCTAAAGGTGGAATTTATTTTTGAGCATTGCCTGGAGGAAAGAAAGCAGAGGTACGAAAACCGTTACAGGACGGTCTCTGCTCAGATCGTTGCCAAAATTCACTCAAACCCCTCCATTCCAAAATTACCAGTGCAAACCTCCCCGTGGACAAAGCTTGCAACTGCATGTGGAGGGGAGGTGAGGCAGTACAACAGGGAGAGCCGCACAGACGTAAAGGGGGAGCATGTGAAGAGCATGTGTGAGCTCTGCTGCTGCCAGTTATAATCATCTTTCTTCCTTACACTCCAGTCTTACCTTTTTTCCCCTCAGCGTGCCCTCATTGCGACGTTCTGCTTTCTGGAGTTCTCATTCCCTCCTCCACTGCCTCTCCTTCCCCAGGGCTGCCCTGCCTTCTTACAGGCGAGCCAGCCTTGGCTGGCAACCGGACTGTCTGGCTGATAAAGGACTGACCTCTTCACAGGCTTCAAGCCAACAACTGGAGCTGCCAGTCGCATCTGCAGCGTAACCTTAATGGTAGGGACTACAGAAGGAGCAAAACAGAATTCAGGCCAGGCCATTTACTTGGGTTGTCATTTAATGTTCTCATAAATGAAAGCTTCCCTCAATCCATCCTTACTCATTGTTTTGGCCACTTCTGTCCCCATTTCTGTCCTCATTTTTTGTGTATGTGTTTTTGTTGCCGTTTGTTGGGGTTTTTTAAAGTGTAACTTAGAACATTGTGAGCAGCAATGGATGAACTTATCTGGATAAAATAAGAGATGACCTGAACCTTCATGTACAGTAAAAACAAATGGTAATTTTGTCTGTATTTTAACACAAGAAACAAAGAGCTTGAGAATAGCTTTTAAGAAAACTGTAACTGAGAGTAAAAGTATCTTTCCAATTTCAAATACCAAAATAACTAAAAATGTAGTTTGGAGGATAAAAGCTACTTTCTCATGGTGGTTCTTTGAACAAAGAAGATGTCACTAGAATAGTGACATCCAATAGCAATTTGATTTAGCATGACTGCCCTTGGCAGACAGCTATAATAAAGTACAGACTCTTTTGCTGTTGCCTCAGGAAACACAAATTCTGATGATCTTCTGTTGATAGGTATGGCATAATCTGATCTATTGGGCTTTGAGCTTTGTGTAAGAAATGAAATAAACAATCTTCAATCTTTCCTAAACAGTTAGGGTCTCCTTCTTCCACTCCATTTTGAAAACAAGACTTCATATAAATACACAGACACATAAATATATGTATATAGACAGATAAAAGAAAAGGTCTATGCTCTGTCAGACAATGAGAGCTGCATATTTTCCATTACTTTCACCACTTCACTTTTGTAGAATGTAATTTCTTCTTATGGTTCTCATATATTATAGGTTACCTTCCTGCTCTGCCAGCCTCCCTCCACCCCCTTCCTCCAAGAAAGCATGAAGTACATTCATGCCAGCATTCTACATCAATCAGTCAAAAGAACTATTTATTTGTAACAATAAAATTCTGTGCCAAAATCTCTTGAACTGCTTTCAATATAAAGAAGTTAGAAATTTTGTTCCACTTACTTTAATAAGATCTTTCATTATACATTCAGGAAAAAGTAATTACACAAAGCAAGGAGGTGAATTAACACCTTCCTATCTCTCCTAGTAAATCTTAATGGCTGAGTCTTTTGCAGCTCCATCCTGCTGCTGTGCGCCCGTACCCCCGCAGCCGGCCTGTGGCCTCAGCACCGTTCTCCCATGGAGGGTAACCATCGCTCCTCCCCAGAAAAAACTCCTCTCAGGGAAGCTTGTGGGGAATAATCCCTGTTCCTCCCTGCCGGGGTTATTTGGGGCCCTCAAAGCCATCCCTGCAGCCTTGTGAGGAGAGGTCTGCCTGCGCCTACAGTGAAGACCCTCATCTAGGGCTGTGGTAGGAATGTGGTTGGAATTTGGATGCTGGCAGCAACCTTGGCACCTTCACTGTTAGACGTTAGAGTGTCATACGCAGGTGTTCTTCTGCCGCACGATAAAGAGCAAACACTGCTTTCTCTCTTCTGGCTGCAATAAAATTGCCTACATTCTTTTTTCTTTTTTTTGCTTCATTCGCCCCTTTTGGTTTTGGCCTTTTTGTTCCAAAAGTTCTACAAGGTCACGTTCATTACTTGACTAACATTTATTAACATATCGACTAACATACGTTTACTTCATTTCCTAAGATGGCAGAAGCTGTAGAAGGGAGTGAATGTTTTGCACTTTTCTGTGACATCTCTGCCTTTTTTCCTTCGAGATCCTCGGTTAAAGGATGCCGCTACATTGTGCCACACACTGTGCAAACGCAGTAAATGATACTCCAGATCGTCAGAACTGAAAACAGTCCTCCTGATGCAGATACTCACCTAACACAGGCATAAGGAGCTTTTTTGCTCCCTAGGCACCTATCAAGTACCAAATGAAATGCCTGTGTTAGTTACTAACAATAATGGGTTCAGCTGGGTCTTTTCCACTGGTGCTGAAAATCACTCAACTAAATACTAATTGTGATCTCTTCTTAATAAGAACACATTATACCCATCCAGCAAGCATATAATCTATGCCCTGTGACAGTTTTCAGGAAATGAGAAGCAGCAGAACACTTTTCTAATTAAAACTGAATTTAAGCAAGCAAGAGCCCGACAGAAGAGTTCAAATCACTAGTTTTGGTATTTGGAGTCTCTATTTCATTACGGCTCCATGATATTCAAGATCAATGTGCTTCTGCTCCAAGTGCAATCAAAGCATTCCCAAAATGCAAATTTTGTTTTCAGAGTAAGAGATGCTTTACCATTCTCATCACAGCTCACATGCAAAAATGTATGAAGTCCAATTTTTACTTCTGGGTGGGAAAGCTATCTAAAACACGAATACTGGAAAAGAAAGGTTTTCTGGAGAACAGCTTCACATAAACAGCATAAAAGCAGCATTAAAGTTGCTCTGAAGCTAATGGAAGGCAAAATCAGCTCACCCAGTAACTTAATCCTTGGAAAGCATTGAAAAGAACTATATTTAATGATGCTATTGTTCAGTTGGAATAATTTGTGTTTAATTTCTCAGGGAAATTCAAATCTTTTATCCCAAGCAGTGACATTATTTTCTTTTTATATTTTTATCAATGGTTCAATTTCCTCGTAATCAAAAGACAATGCAAGAGGGAATATTTCTCATTCAGCAGAGCATCTTGACTAATTTTATGGTCCCATATGCGATCACTCTGAACAGAATTTCATACAAAGCACAATTTACAGCATATGCATAGTTCTAAAAATAGAACATGTAAAATTCAATCTTAGTGACATAACACTTATACGTCCTTTGGGTTTGAGCTGATACTCACAATTTGATTAAATATGCTCTAAGAATGAGTGCACAAGTATGCATTCAGTATTAGCAGCTAGAAAAATAATTCTGTACACTTCTTCCTGGAAACAACTCCCTTACGTATTCTTTACTGTATTTATTTACTATTTAAAATAAATGAGGGCTATGGAGCAACACCTTGTATCTTAAACTTTAGCTTAAGCTTGTTATAAACAACGAATAAAATGAACTCCTCTGACACTGGAGCTATCATTCTCGTGGGGTCCATACCGCAAGGCTTGATCTTATGATGCTGTTATAAAAGCTAAAAAATTACCATTAATTTTACACAGATAAGTTCAAGTAGTCCTCTGATATGCATCCAGAAGAAAGATGATTTTCAGAGGATTTCACCCTTTTATCAATTTTACAGAGAATCTCTGTGCCAAGCTAAGAAAGAACTGAAATGGTGAAATATTGACTCTTTTTAATAGGCACACACAACTAATTTCAACAAGAAGCAATGAAGTCAAGCCAGAGTAAAAAAAGAAATTCAAAATTATATTGAGACCAAAGTGAAATTTTAGAACTACTCCTGACCAGAAATTTTTCAGTCAAATGGAACTATTACCACAAGAGAAAGACAGAACATTAACCAGTATTACAGATGCATCACTCTGGAAAGTCTGATGCCTTCCCATGCCTTACTCAGAAACCGAAAACTATTCTGAGATTCAGAGAGGGCGAACTTGTGTGGAAGTTGAACAGAAACACTTTGTTACTGTCTTTCTGATTTGTTACTGGTCTCAAGCATTCAAAATGAACAGCAAAATACAAAACACGTGAAGCACAGCTGACATCGAGTCTTGCTCTGCCAGTCGCACCTGACTTAACTACCAGCCGACCTGCCTGCCCTCTGCCTTCTTGTTTCTTGGGAATGAGGAAAATTCTGCCAACGTGGGTAACATTCTCTCAAAGCCCTCCCAAAGTCATCAGCTAGGACTGGTGACTAGCATTACCACGTAGCAGTTGTACAAACACACATTTATATAGGTACCTATTATCCTTCATCCCAATTTGTCTGTATTACCTTGTCTTAATCCCAGCCTGTGTGTGGAGTATGAGTTTGGTTCTATTTCTCTTTCTACACAAGTACCTAACCTTACTTAGGCTGTAACAATATTAAAATAACTAAGATGTATGTTCCTCTCCCCAACAATCAAATGTTATACTGATTCGTGAAAGCATGATTTACCCAGCAATAGTAAAATGTTCTTGCTAGTTATTCTTGCTAACTTTTGCAAATTAGATTCCAAAACGCCACTGCCATAAAATATCCACACTGAACTATTACACAGCATTTACACCGAACCACCTGAGAATGGAAGGCCCATCCTGCATTTCAGCTAACCTGACTGATTCTGACCTGGACAGACCATAGGAAAAAGCTAGAATAAGATCCAGGATTCATCTGGGAACTGGTACTGCTGGTTGGCTGCTCACAGGTGAAATCGGTGCGCAGCTGAGCGAGCTCTGCTCTTCCAGGGTATCCGCATTCAGCGTCAAAAGGGCTGGCTCCCACCTCAGCGGACTGGAGCCATTTGTTCAGTGCGAGAGAAGAGGTGCACCCACATTGCCGGCTGGTTTCAGCTGGAAGGTGGCATCTCGCAGTGCCTTCCTGAGCCGGTGGAGGCTTTGTGCGATTCCCTCTCCACTCCTGATGCAGGAAGCGGCTCAAGCTGCCCCAGGGGCTGGTTCTCCCCGTATTTCCCTTTCCAGAGAGCTTTCGGCGAGAGCAGAAGAGCGAGTGCATCACAGCACAGACGACTGTCCGAAGGGAGCCTAAGCTGCGGCTTGCCTTCAGACCCCAACCCTGGCTAAACAATCCTCAGGGGCATTCATTTCAAAAACACCTTCGCCACAAACACACTTCGCAAATCTGCATCAGGTTTCTCAAACGTTCTTCTTCCACGTGTTGATTGTTACTAACACCCAGGTATTTACATAGCAAGAATTAAAGGAAATATATAGACTCCATAGTATTTCACCAATTGTTTTCTGTGATTATATTTTAAAAGACTACTTTTACAACAAACGTGAAGTGCATGCAAGACTATTACGCAGCTCCACATAGAGCTATAAAAAGGACAATACATAAATTCATAAACTAAAAAAAAAAATTATTTGTACTGCAGTATTAAGATTAAGCTTGACCTTTCAAAGAACAAATCTATTGCAATTGCAAAAGTTTTCAGCCTCTTTATTAGCTCTGTACAGAAGAATTTAATGCCACAAGCAAACATGGTATTTCCATTTTGCCCTCCTTTACAGACTGAATAAAATACTTCTGGATGTAATTCACTTGAAACCAGAATGAATAAAGATCATTAACCTCACTGATTTAACCAATCCGATTTGTCCTATTTGAGAATTAATTGAAAGTTCTTAAGACATGCAAAAATAATTCTACACATACGAAGTCTCAGTGAAAACTAGTTGTGTTAGCAAATTTACCTGCACCGAAACTGGGCCATCCCAATCTAACAGGAGTTTTTAAAATGTAGCATGGTGCTGTACTTATAAGTACATCCCTATCCTTAAAAAAAACCCATAAAATATACAGTTTTTACAGCACCTGTTCTCATTTTGAGGACCTCAACAGTACTTAACGCTTCATAATCAACAACAGGATGCTAAGGAATTAACAACGCTTAAAAAATTACAATTCCTTCTGCTATGTTTCATTTTATTGGCAGAAAAAGGCTACTTACCAGAATTTTTGTAGTGTAAGCACTGTTGATAGCAATTGCATTAACCAGCAAATCAAGGGTTTTGGCGGGTACAGAATCTGGGTCGGGGATCTCTTTGTAGTGGACATCACCAACGTAGGCTTGGACGACCGTCATCCGGTTGGTTGTCAGTGTCCCTGTTTTGTCGGAGCAGATGGCTGTAGCGTTACCCATAGTTTCGCAAGCATCTAAGTGGCGGACCAGATTGTTATCCTTCATCATTTTCTGAGAAAAAGCAAAATAAAAAACCTTGAAGATTTGCTTTGACAGATTTTTAACATCGGTTATAAAAAGCAAAAAAGCATGCATTTAGTCTTGTTCATTGAACATAATGCTCACTAAACTAGAACTTTAATCAGGGCCAATAACCCAAGCCCTAGTTACAGACAACCAAGCAGTGACCACCCCTGAAATAATTTTGCCTTCGATAAACCAATATACTTCCATCATTTTTTGCAGTATATATACATTTTAAGGAATAGCTAGAACAGCAAAGATTAGCTAAAGAAACTGAAGATAACAGGATTTTTAAAAAAGTGTAATTATAGCAAATATTAGACTTCTTTTTAATACTCTTTCCAATGCCAGGATGTTATCTTGCAGCACATAGAGGGACTATACATTCCATATATGGGAAAGAAAGAAAGTAACTAACAAACAGAAAACCCCCACACCCACAAAAAACCACCAGAGTACTCCGTTCCACAGTGCACACTTTTCACAAGATGCACAGCCATCCTGGAAACACATGTTATCCTTGTTCATAACTTCTGAATATTAAAAAAATTCTGTGCCCAATCACCTGACCCTTACTTTCAGACACTATCTTATATGCACAGGGCACAATATCACCAGTTGTACACAAAGCTGTATTGCAGTTTGATACTGCAAATATAGATACACGTGCCAGATGAAGGACATAAGGAGAACGGGAAAATATTTTAAAAGCAACTACAGTCTTTATTAGCAAAATGCCATGCTTGACGTGCGCTCTTTTTTCCTAATAATAATGATGTTTGGCTACATATAAATCAAGCTTTCCTTCCTAATGTTCATATGTTAATTTGTTTACACATTAAATGGAAATAAACTTTAAAAAATCTTCATCTAAGATTCCCAGAATGTTTAAATAAGGCCCATCTGACTAAATTGCTAAAACAATCTGAGAAAACTCCCAGATAGATAATGGAGTAATCCACAAGTCCAGGATTTTAATCCTCTCTAATTTCCTAATAGAATCATTTACATTGGCTACGAACAATTGCATTTAAGAAAAGTACATGAAAGCTCCAGTGAAACTCTAATTTCTTTGAAAAGTTTTCCTGAAGACTTCAAATCCGTGTCAAAACTTTGTACTATTGCACAGGAAAATTTGAAGACAAAGTTATTCTATATCAAAAAAATGGACTATTCTCAAAGTAAATTCTGCTCAATAAATTCCTGGTAGCCTTGCAAACTAAGTAGGTATTTGTATTGTTCGATATTCCTGCACTGTGTGGTTTTAAAGATATGTATTAGAATATATATGTATTTGCATTTTTGTCAGAAATACTTTCAATATAAAGCAAAGTTTCACTTTAAAGGAATTTCACTCTCATTAACATTTTGTGCACATTAATTTACAGGCCAACTTTCATCACACTTGACAAAACCTGAAGAATAACCTACTAATAACTCAACTGGACAGCATTTTTCTCCCGTAATTATTTTTAATGTTTCTTACCTTTACAGAATAAGCCAGAGAAATAGTGACAGCAAGCGGAAGCCCCTCAGGAACAGCAACCACAAGTACAGTAACACCAATAATGAAGAATTTAACAAAATACTGAACATAGACAGGAGTGCACTCCGGCAACCACTGTTTCTTGTTGACCACAAATGTGTCAATGGCAAAATATAGTACCAAAATTATTACAGTGATGGCAGACATCACCAAACCTGAAAATAGAAATAATCAATTACTATAAAACAAAACACAATTAAAAACATGCGCAATTAGAAATTTACATTTTAATTCGATATGAAATTGTTTTCTTATTCTACATGGCATTTTTCTCCAGTACCAATAATGATAAATTTTACAATGTATAAAACATTACTATAACACATTTACAATAGCCAGACATTCACTGAATTCTACAGAACAGCTGAATCATACTACATTAATTTTTAAGCACCATCTTACTGCTCCTTTAAAACTTCTCAGTCAGTCTAGTTCAACACGAGTTCCGCTGTTGCTTAAGCTAAGCTTTTTCAATTTAGTACATTACTTTGCCTGGTACAACATTTATCTGTCCTTTTAACCTCCACCTTTTACAAATTACTAGTCTACCCACAGTCAAACACTCATCTTTCTTTTAAATAAGCTTATCTTAAGAGGCTTGAGAAAAGGAGTCTCCTGTAGTTTATGCTGCTGTATAAAATATTTTAGAAAAGCCCTACTGATGTGTCTGGCTGAATACAATGAGGCAATACTGCAGAATCGTCCACAGAACAGTTTTTAATTGTTTTTCTTGAAAATGTGATAAATACCAGTGTTTCCAAGGTTTCCCTTTTCAAAGGGACATATGCAAACAGCACGTATTTTTATGAAGAGCGGCTCAAAAGAGGTACAACGCTGACAGTATAGGGTTGAGACAGTAATAAATATTTCACAGAATTCACAAAAGATCCCGGAGACTTAGTATGCTCTCCCAATGACACAGACTTTGCTAAGATAGCACTCCTCCTCCGCAGTTTTGTTCCTGGGTCTGAGTATACAAATAAAAACTCCATTAGAACATCTATTTTGCCTTGCTATGATTACTGCTCTTTGGCAGGTTTCTATGAAGCAGTTAAACCTGCATTTCAAAATAAATTAATTTCTCTCTAATGAGATCATAGAGTAGAAGGGGAATGCTGTGAATTTCATGTCTTGACTGAAGTTAAAAATAAAAAGTTGGTAAGCTGAAGGATGCTAAGGTTGACAGGAAACAGATGAGTCAGGGAGACTGCTAAATGCCAGAGGATAAGGAAAAACCCACTAAAATATTGTACAGGCAAATACTCATGACAATGCAAGCCATCCCCACAGATTGCCCAATGACAAAGAAAAACCAAATGAGGCAACGATTAATTAATTTAATTCATATGACTTGCCACATTATGGTTAGAAATCCCTATACAATTACTTTAAAAGTGATATTCGTATGCCTGCCGAAATACCAGAGAGTAATAATCAGAAGGCAATGTAGAAAGGTACTTAATCTAAGAAATTAATGATCATGAGAAATAAAGTGGGTTTGTATCAATGCATACTGTTGTACACCTAGCAACAAAGCAGAGAAGCTTGAGGAACAAGAAACCGGGCAAAGCATGAAATTGGGTATGAAAGAGATGGACGATACAGATTCCGAGTCATGCACTGTTCAGGCAAAGGACAGAAGTGGCATCGTGTGTTATGTGATCAACTAAGTGTAATGAACTTAAAAAGGAATGAGAAGGAATAGCAGGGGTAAACATCAGACTGGTAAAGGAGGATAAAGGAGACTGAACAGAGGTAAAGTTAGGAATCTGCTGTAGGGCCTCAGCCAAGGATCTGGATAGAGATCAAGATCTCTTCAATACCGCTAGAAAAATGAACCTAATGAACCTGATGTCATTATGAAAGATTTTCACTTTCTACCTACATGGTGGAGAAGTGCTACTTGTCACAGTAGGGACCAGATGGTACTGGATACAAGAGTCAACAGATGTGTCACATTTGGGTAGAAGGCAGGAACATGGGTATTAAGAGAGAACAGAATGATTTCAGAATCCGTAAGAGGGAAATACTGTGTGAGTGATATTTTGAGATGATATTTGAGATTCTGAAACTCTGTACTCAGAAGTTCTAAGGGGAGAGGAAATTAAACATGTAATTACTGCATTTGGGAATATTGCATATGAGAAAAGCTACATTTCATTTTGATTCAAATATTCATTACAATCCAGATTGCCCAAAGCTTCCAGTTTCTTACAGTCAAAGCTGAGTTTTAGAAGAATAAAAGATCTTCAATACCACATAGTATCCTTGGAACAGTATTATGATGACCTATTTCTAAACATTGCAGTAAAAAAGGCCTATCCCTTTTGAGAATAACTTGTTTTAAAACCCTTTGTTGCTAGTAAAACACACTGCTATTTGGTCCGTTATCCAGTCATACCTGCTTTGCCTATCTGGACTGCCAGCTTGGTCAGCTTGCCCTGAAGAACAGATTTTTCTTTCTTGTGCATGTTGGATTTCTTCTTGTCTTTGTCGTCTCCCTCTCCCCCTTCTGCACTCTTCAGTGGCTGCATCTCCATGGCAGCAGCCCCATCCTGCTGCTTGGCTAATAATGCAGAACAAAACTGTTACTCCCAAACTATTCTTCATTCTTTTTATCTTAGTGTTGATACTTACTGAATTCAACCAGCAACACCCGGGGCAGGGGCTGATTGCAACACCGATGATTGTAACTAGGCACAGGATTACATTTCCCTCCCATGGCAGACAGATGCCCCCACCAGACCCAGGGGGCTGCTGCAGGGGCACAAATGTAGAAGCATACCCATGTGCACTCCATACGTATGGGGTATGTAATGCGCTGTTTGTCAAGTACCATGAAAACCATTGATTTTTATTTCTTTATTGATTTTTTTAAGCCACCAATGACATTCTCTGTTATACACATATATATCACTTAATGTCTTGCAAATTACTTGGCAGGTAACAGCACATCAGTCGTGCAGGATTTCCTAGAACAGCAGATCTCAAATGCTTTGGCAAACAGACGGCCTATATATCTCCAAATTTTGGTGTCTCATAGATTACAATGCACCCTTATAATCATACTTTTAATGAAAACATTTTAAAGGCAACGTGGTTCCACAGATGATCCATGCACCACTCCTCTGGACTGCCTGGGCACCTCAGTGACCAGTGGACCACACTTTGCGAACCACTATTCTAGATAATACCAGACTTAAAAACTTTCCTCAGCATTCAGTGTTGAAGTAACTTAACCATCAGGTCAAATGGTGATACCGTCATCATTCTCCCATAAAAAGCACACATAATTTAAAGGCTAACCCATCCTTTCTTGAAAGAATGCTAATACTAATATAAGGAAACTTCATTTTAGTATCAAAGAGAAAGACATGATTTCTAAAAGCAATGACATTCCAGTTTATATATGTGTATGTGTCTGTTTTGTACTGAACACAGACATAAGTAAATTAAATAGAATGAGATGAAACAGCTTTGCTTTGACATTCGTGAACAGATTGTACAAAACCATGCTTATTTGACCTGGAAATCTAATTCATCTATCTAACCTTAAAACTTATTCATTTAATATCATTTTATTTAATAGTTCTGTACCATTAACATCTGAGTTTATCTATTCAGTTTCTGATCCACCACGTTTGCAACCTTTAGAATTATCTGAGAAGAGAAAGTTATAGTTTAATTTACTTATTTGGCATAACCCAAAGAAATCGTGATAGCTGTATCTCATAACATAAAAAGGGAACCATGACTTTGCTTTGGAGAAAGCAAAATATTTATTTCCTTTTCTTCCTGAAAGTGTACATTAAACAAGAAACTCCTAAGATTCTTAATCTTCCTGTTCTTTATCCTTATAATACACTTCTACATTGCTAAATAACCTCTTGGCTTTAAAGCTTCCTTTTGTTATTGCTTTACCTTCACCCTGCAAATGAAAATATGTCCGTATGATGCCACTGAACACCAAAGATGACGAGACATATCAAAAATAGGGCTGGAAATTCACTAACAATACATAGCATACATAACTTGCACAAGAGAAATGAATTCAAATTAACTTTGTGACATGAAAGTATCATCCATAAGTAGCTTATTAGAAATACTGATCTTCTCCTACCCTAAGTATCTGATATATCAAAATTCTGTAAGTTACAATTTTTTTTGGTAGGTTTTTTATTGGGTTTGGTTGTTTGGTTTTTAACATTCTGTTTGAACAGTAGGGGCCATTTTTACACACAGGCACAAAGCACAAATTTTCATTTCATTTTTTAACAGAATTTAACTACATGCTAAAAATAAAATCCACAACCTCCTTAATATGAAAGAAGATTACCTTTGTTCTGGCTGTTCTCCATATTCCCATCCTGCATTTTGCCTATATGATGAAAAATTTCAACAGACAACAGACAGTAAACAATCTTCACCCAAGACAGAACATGAAAATGGGAATTTAAATAAAAAGGGCAGACAAAAGTAATGAGCATGTTACAGATATTTATGATCAGTAGCCATTGTTATCATATGTTTACTTAGAAGCATGGACAATTTAGCTGGACACATTCAAGGAACTGCAGTCAAGTTCAATGTTGTAACATGTAAAATATTAAATATCAGCACATATTTTTGAGCAAATCGCATAAATTAAGAGGGAAAAACTAATAAAAAGAATCCAGTGGAAAGCAGAATTCGAATAATATTCCTGAACTGAAATTTCAGAGAGCTGGGACTTTAAAAAATCACAGGTAACATTTTGGCACACATCAGTATAGAGCATGACTTTCTTAATGTACTCCAGAATTAAATTCATTATTTTAGTAAATTAGGACAAAATATAAACAATAGTGTTAATAAATATAAATAAATAAAAATGTAAATCAGATATGAATTTAAAATTACATCTTCCTCACTTGGTTGTATCATTTAGCAAGTTAATCCTGTAAATACAAATGCCAAGTGACCACCTTATGTTCAGATTTATCCTAAAGAAAGATTTGCCAAGTGCATCTGTAATTTCCAATTTAGTATTTTGGCTACATATAGTCTTACCATACCAAAGTCCTTATTTGTTTTTTTAAACTGAAAATATACCGTTGAAAGTGTATATGAAATAAAAATGGCAAAATACAAATTAGAGCATACAAAACTTTGGTATTCAGAATAACCAGAAAGCAATTTCAAATGTATTCAAAATTTCTTGGTGGGATCCCTTATGAAACTTTCACAGTGATATATGAATTTATCTTACAGAAAAGACTACTTGAGATTTATAAATATTACATTCAGAATGGATGTAATTCTCTTTTTGTAGTTATGTATAATGCACAATAAAAAATAATGCTAAGGAAAATTAATAGTTAAAACACCTTTACAGGATTTTTGACACTCATTAGAGTTTATAAAAAAAAAAAAAAAAATTACAGCAGTTAAGTCCTGCTCTTCCGATTTCCTGCTGGTACTGACATGCACAATAAAGCAGCAGAAATTATGCTTCAACATACATATTAATTTTTTCACTCTATGCTGTGAATAAATAGTAGCAAAATTAAAAGGCTAAGATGCATTTCTTGCATGTTTGTATTTTCAGTAATTGGGAGATCACTAAAAACTTCCCTCTCAAAAAGAGCAAAAATGGCCAAATCAGTCATAAATTTATCACTACAACATTTCACCCCATACTAATAGGCACTGAGAAATTCAGAAGCATAGAATTACAGTAAAGGAAAGGATGTTTCGCTACATAAAATCATCTCAGTACTCAGATGGATTACTAAAATATGCTGAAGTAAACCATTTAGCATCAACTGCTTGTCTGTATTTCTGACTCTATTCCCACCTTGGCTATAACATGACTTTTAAAAAGGCAGTATCTACCTTCCAAAGACTTATGTTTTGCCATGAGACATGAATCTATGAACCTGAACAAAACCAAGTTCATTTTAATTGTGAAATTAAAAATTTTTGCATACAGTGCATAGTTGAACTTGCCATTTGCCTAATGGCTATTTTTCTTAGAATGGTTTTTAATAAAGTCAGAAGAAGACATAAAACATCTCTAGAGATTCTGATTTCTAGCTAGAGGATAAAGCCTTCCTTAAGAACTGGAAAACATTAATTTAGAGTAGGTAGTCTGCTCTATGTCCCTCTCTATAGTTCCTCTTTCAGAATACAATTCTTAAACTCAGCAGCTACTACACTTAGGTTATTGGGGGACAGGGAGTGGGGGAGTCATCACAGCTAGTTATATTCCAATTATTTAGATAGAATAACAAAGAATAAGTAATTCAGGTAACTATGATAAAAAAAAGAATGCTGTAAAGGATTTCTTTCCTCCTGTTCCAAATAATTTTAAGCCTGCGCTTGGCTATAAATTATGAATGAAGAAAGAACGTAAGAATGAAATTAAGATGATAGAATCACTACTGCTGAGAAATCCTTTCTCCTTTCAGTTAGTGCTAGGACCAGAAATATTATCCCATCTTTCTGACCTTTGTGCACTGTTTAGAAACATTAAAAGGATGAGTATTTATTAATATTTTGATAGTATTTTTGTATGTAATTCTTTAAAAATACGATATATTTTTACAGAATATAGCAAATTTTTTCTTCTTTTCTTTTTGGAAATAAGTAAAAGGAACAATGCTTGGGCCCTGAAATCTGGAAGAATTAATCTGAGTATATTTTTATCACTTTTGATAGCAAGGATGAAAAATCAGAAGGTTTAGAAAAGAATATAGAGCCTCCTAATATGAGTTGTATTCTGCAGTTGCTTTGAAGGTTTTGAGTTTGAATATAAAATGTTTTGCATGTTGCCTTTGCCTTATTAAAATTTCTGTCTTTTGGAACATACCCATGGCATATTACTGCCAAAGTTCTTACCCCAAAATACAGTTACTTATTCAAACGAACTTTCCAAGAAAGACTGCCCTTTACCTCCCCCCAGCCCTTTATGACGAGTCAATGAGACAGAATAACAAAGACCTATCACTGACATTAGAAATTATTTGTTCATTGAAGGAACTGCTTGGAATCAACCTAAGCAGCTAATCGAGTTATGTTCTCATGCGCTGTGATGGAGCAAAAAATACAAAATACCCTAATGATTTTCCAAAATGTCTCATCTTGCAATAGAAATGAGTTATAGCCCTCTTATGGCAAGTCAGTTATATTCTGCAGCTAGTAAGAACAGACGCGCATTGCAAATCTATATATAGGGGGGAAGTGACGTCAAACATATCTCAAGTCAATCATTAGGTATTCTTTCATGCAGTGTGATATCAGAGCCAATGCATTAGTAAAACACTAAAACACAGGTCAACTACAAAAGAATAAATCTGATTCCACTGTATCAAATAGGGAGTTTTAGATAATTCTGCTATGCACTCACTAAATAACTTCACTTACAATTCAGAAAATACTTTAAAATATATTAAAACTGCAAATTGCTTTGCAGGAATTGAACATTAGTGTACATATGCCAGAATGGATGGAACTAACAGTGGATGTTAATTTCGTATTTCAGCCAAGACATTTCTCCGACTCTGGTACGGTGTTTCTATATCAGAATATAATTTTAAGTAACAAATTCTCTGAGTACCAAATACCAAAAGAAACCCAACAACCCCACATGGAAATCCTGACTGAGGAATTGGGTAGTGCTCTATTGGTCAATGATAAGCACTCCTTTCTCTAAGGAAATAAAATTTGGGGTAAACAACCTGTAAACAGTGATTGCTGCTTCCCATATTTTCTTTAAAAAAATTTACTTTTTCTAAATACAATACTTTAAAATTAAATGAATTTTCATGATTACTACCTTTCTGTAAAATTTTCTGATCTGCTCATAACCTCAACTTGTAACCTTTTAAAAACTGAATATATTAGCCATAGCTTTAACAAAGAGATCATCAAACAATTACGTATTTTAACCTCAACTACTAGTTTCCAATAGAATTTATAATAGTTCCTTCAATACAGCAGATAACAAACAGGCTGTGTCACAAACCTATATGAATTTATCACTATAAGCTCACTGACTGAAAACAAAGTACTTCTTTTCTGTGAAATGTATATTGACAACTAAGAGAATTAACAATACTTTATTTGAAATGGTAATGAGTTGATTTTCAAGTAACAAGCAATAGCATTTCCTGAGCTAAGTACTTAGTCAAGTATATAATATTTTTTTCTTATTTGAAGGTATTTTCTACACAGAGGTATTAGACTTCAGGTAAAAATGCTTGTTGCCAGTCACATCTCAGGGAGAATTCTCAGACATTATTTAAAAAATTCATTTCATCCACACCGAAAAAATATCTACATGAACTTGGCCTCCTTGCTTTAGAACTTTTTTTTCCCCTTCCTTTCTCCCCTCCAAAACATGTCTACATTTTAAGTATTCTCTAACTCATCATCACTGCTGACTAGAAAAATGTATAGTATAAACAGAAATTAGACTTTGGCAATTTCCCAGACAATTTCAAAGCACTCAGATCTAACTCTACTTGCCAAGTCTCGATTCTCCTCTGAACACAATGTCAGGTAAGTTGAATTGTGGAAAGCATCTCCTTTCCATGTTGATCAAAGATCTGCAGAATTAATTCAACTGCCTCACCTCAGAAGAGTTAAAAGCAAAAACACATTCAGCTGCACAAAAAATTGACTTCTACACTTAGTGCACTGAAAAGAATTCAGTAAGTATCTCTCAAATCCAAGATAAACAGGGACAGTAACTATTGTTTCTGATGGGAAAGAACATGATGGAAAATGACATACTTACTTAAGATACTGATTTAATATCCCCTGGAACTCAATTTCCGCATTAAGTTGAGGCATTAAGACTAAACACAACAGATATTTACCAGGCAACTAAAACTTGCTAACAGAGAGACCGGGTTAGAACAATTTAGGACTCATTTCTGCATCTTGCTGAGCAGTGGTTCTCATCCAGCAAAGCACTTAAGCAGATGCTTAACTTAGTACTCAGCAACTTGCAGGACTGAGCATAAATGAAATACTGCAGTCTCCAGTGGGATTGAAGGAGGATATCTGGTAAGAGTTTGTTGTATGCGTATGTTTGTTTTACACACAATAGAGTGGAATTATAGAGCATAAAGAATGGGAATGAAATATTCATCATTAATTTCCTCGTTCTTGGTCTCTAAGGAATCTGAAATTGGGGTGTTGGAACCAGGATGATATAAGTTCCTGTCATGCAGTGAGATGTAGGGATCGTAAATCCTAGTTTTCCAGCAAACTTAGAATGTGCAGGAGTAAAATTTTAAATCTGGTTATATGTTTCTTTTAAATTATAATAAAATTATTTAAAAATAGGCTCAAAGATTTCCTATGTCATTGCTTTAAGTAAGCTATTACACTAGTAAATATGTCAGGAACTCTAGTTTCACATGCATAAAGCAACTACTACTGACCTGTGTGGAAAAAAATTTCTATCACCAACACGATGAAAAATAGAATTATTTTTGTCAGTATTATTGGTGCTGTACAAGAGGGAAAGGTTTCTATGGCAAATAAAGACTAATGTGTCTGATTATCAGAAAAATACAGTTGATGCCTAGACTAATATTGACTCATTCAATTTAATACTGGAATTAGACTATTAAAAGAGATACTGAAATATCTGCATGCTAAGAAGTGGAGTCAAGAATCTGTACTAAGAGACAATAAAAATTGACTACAGTAATTTTTTTTTTTCTTTGTAGTAAATACAGGCAGGCTCATTCGATGATTGCTATCTAAGGGCATACACAAATATCCACAAACAACTTTTCAGTTAGTCTCTTCCAAAAAAGATGCACAAAGCAGCAAAAGTTATTCCTAAAGCACTGTTAGTTGAAATTGAGCCAGATTCCTGACCCCAGCACTATTTCTCAGAACTACATGAAGACTATTCGAATACTTATGAGAGTGCCACATCCGAAGAAAAGAAGATACAATCCATTTATCGTGGTGTTCTTCAGATCTATGCTGACAAATGTGTAAAGAGCTTTACAATGAAACTTCTTGTAAAGGCAACTCAAAAGTTTTGAAACTAGTCTTACTTAACTGTTCCTTTTAATTGCAGTTTTAATTAATGGCAAATAGGTCATAATTCCTACTTCTTCCTCTCCCATGCTCAATTCTGTGTGAATAAAGAAAGTCGCAGCATCTTTGTGGCATCTCTTATAAGCTACTATAGAGTTTACGGAGTAGGATCTCTCAGAGGGTAATCACATGCACGTACAACATCTGTGCAGTTCATAAAAGGAAGAGGGAATCTTATATAGTCAGGAGAGAAATCTACCAAATAAAACAAGCTAGGTGTTCTTGACGTACCATTGACTAAGCTGGCATTTGCATTATCAGTGGCATTTGCACCTGCTGCACCATCTGTAGCTGAAGGAGGGTGGGAGGAGGGATGGGAAGAATCTACTGAGTAATAATGGATAAAAAAACCAATAAATAATAATAATAATAACAACAACAACATCATCATCATGAACAAATGCACATGACAAAACAAAAAACAGTTATGGTATACTATGGCTTGGTTTTCTCCAAAATCAATCTGTTTTAAATTATTTAACATAACTTTCAAAAGCAAAATGTCATTACAAAGGTGTTACAAAGTAAGGCAAAAACTCATACATGGGATAATAATAATAATTAAAGAAATAAATATGAAAGACATTTAACAAAATTAACAGAGTTGGTGAGAACTGACGGTACACAGTAATATGTACATCGCTTCGGTCCTTTTATGTGTAATTTTTTTTACTTTAATATAATGTTATGCAAATATGAAAATTGTTGAAATATTTCCCTTGAGTTAATGAATTTATGCCCTGCATGGGTAGTTTTAAAATATGCAGCATACTACATAGTATATACAACATCACATACCTTTGTATTTTATGTAATGTTGCATATTATGATGTATTATTGCTGGTACATCCCAGTCTAACACGGGCTCAATCTATGTCCTGCCATAACCTAGTTAATAGGCACACTGATCTCAGTAGAAACATTAAACTTTTCGATATTGTATGTGGAAATGGCAAATACAGTCTTGAGGAGAATAATGAGTTATTTTAAAACCAAATAATAGACATTACATAACTGCCTGTTTTGTGGTGAAATGAAAAAAGTATCAGAAAAAAAAAAAATCCTCGTTTTGTTTTCAGCAATTATCTGCATATTAGAGAAACTGGTCAAGCAATCTTTCCTAACAGGAAGGTGAAAAATTCGAAGAAGGTTTTATTATGGTTTTTTCATACTAAAGTTCAGAAAATTAGTCTTTACAATTAATAAGTAAAATAGGTTTTGTTTTGTTTCTATTGGTTAATCGTCCACAATAGAACACAGAAGTCCTACAATGAATCCTGATCGAGACTCTTGAACTTCCTCAGTACTTGACCCATAGTGACTGTTTCACACCACACTGGTTTGTTATTCAACAAAAATGGTCATGTTTTATTTAGGAATGGTAAATTGGGAGAAGAAAAATAAACAGCATACAGGATTTTAAAACACACCCTGTGTAACTACATTCATGAAAATTTCAATTGCAAATTTGATTACTGTGATGGTAATAACTTAAACTGTTTTGGTTACTCATGCTAATTTTTTATTCCATTTGGATACTCACTCTAACCAGCACAGCATGAACTGCTAACAGCAAATCATGCATTTCAACATTTAATATACTGTAATTTACTTCTGAAGAATAACTGATTACTCAAGCTTAACATTAAGATTTGCAACCCCAACAATGCGTGCACACTTAAATGTTTGCCACGAACAATCCTGTTGATTTGAAATTATTCTTTAATTTAACCAGACTGATTCAAAGACAATTATTTTAATCATTCGTTCAACCCTGATTTGCACCAAAGCTTGCTGGCTAGAAGCCTCATCCTTTCATTTGATGCGGTACAATTCTTACTCTACCTGGAAGCTGATGTCCATCCTCCTGTTTCACACCTGTATGATGATTTTTACAAAATGTTAATGAACAATAAAAGCATACACCCACATAAGACTGAAACAAACATTTATGACTGGCAGGATTTCAGAGAATTGCAGGTTTATATATGAGAGTACATTATTTGAGTTTGGGCATGAGCTCTGCCCAGGCACTCCTCCGCACTAGCACAAAGCTGCTAGCAACGTTAGCAAACGTGAAGGAATTTTCTTGCTGTTGTAGCTACACCCAGTTAGATTCAGCGTCTGCATAAAAAGTCCTTGCACACCTCTGAGTCTCTCTGTCTCTGGCTGGTAAGTTACGACCGCAGTGCAGTGCATTACTGTGCTGTCTCAGATCTCTCAAGGCTATCCACAACGAAACACGAGAGAATCACTACCATAACATGCGGAGAAGCCAACCCAGTTAAACAAAGGACCTCCGGACAGACAGCTATCCCTTTCAAACAGGTACCGAAGTTGCTCCTTCTCACCTACAATATCCTTAGACACTGCCAAAACAGATGCTGGCAGAGCTCAGAAGGTCTGTGTCTAGGAGTCTTTCTCTTAATGACAGCAAGATCAAACTCTAAGATGTTGTTCAAAACTAGTATGACATGAAAGAGTTTTACTTTGGGAAGTTTCGGTCTTTCTCCTTTTAACGTTCCTAGAACTTGCCATGCCTAGCAGGTATTGCGCATTTCTGTGTAGAAATGCAATGGTAAACATTTTATAAAGTCTTTCATCAAGTAAAAAGGGATTTGCTCAGAGAAACATGGAGTCAAGCGCAACCACTTGTTGAACATATTCAGAAACTGAAATTGTAGGTCATGAAAACCATTTAAATTTGGCTGTCCTATCTGCAGCTTCAAATTAAAAGGATGGAGATGAAAAAAAGGTGGAATCACACTGCCTGACAGATACTAAGGAAAAGGTTCAATAAAGTATAACTACTCTTTTTTATTAATGGTGAAAACCACTAAAAAGAGTGGAAATGTCTTAAAAAAAACATATTAATTGGCCCTTAATTATGTCTGAAAGATAAATATTCCTAGAATAAACTGGGAATGAAATTTTGAAAGTAGACATGAACAATTTACAAGACTGTATGAACAAAAACTGGAAAGGACACACATTAAATCATGTTCCTGCTTGGTGTGCAACCCATAAATTAGCAATTGCTTATGACATCACACTATAATAAGGTGAAAGACTAAAGAGATTTCTTTATTTCATTAACTGACACAGGATATCAAAATTAAACTCTCTGTTAACATTTACTGCTACTTTCTTCTCTTTTACTATTCCTAGTCTGACCTTTACTCCTTAAGAAATTAAAATGCCTCTAAAGTCACTCACTGATGTTAAACAACCAGGCTAGCAAAAAGCCACAACTTATCTTTATTTTATTTTTGAAGCTCAAAGAAAGACGCTATTTCCATGGCCAAATTTTTTTTTTCTGGAAAAAATATTACATAGATGTAAATGCACAAGAGCAAAACCTTAGCAAATTTTAGGTGAGTATGGATTTATGTAAAGAAGACACGGCAATGGGAGTATGCCTATGTATTCCCTTGCATTTAATTATGTACTGAGAGTCTGCAATTTCACACTGGAAAAACATCTTGTTATCCAATGTATTTATTGGTTAACAGCTTTTGCTGTTTTTCTGTGTGACATGTAATGACAAAAATGTATACAAAAAAGGAAGTTTTTAAAATCGTATTTATTTGTCAAGAATGGAGGAGAGCTCTGGCTACACAAAGCTTTTTTCGGAGCATCCTTATGTGTTGTGAAATTTACCTTTCTTATCTTTCTTTTCTTCTTCTTCTCCTCCAGCACCTAGCAGAGTAAAGATGATGCCTGTCTGAGAATTCACACCCACAGCAGTTACAAGCATTCGTCCAGAACCTTCCATGACATGAGTACCTGAAAACATGCAATATAAGTTAGATATAGCTAAAAAAATAAAAACAACAACCATTAAATATTTTATGCAATATTTTTACTATAGTACTGAGAGAGATTTGTTACACTTTAAAAATCTATATTGAGGCCAATATAATTACAAACCAAAAATAATCCCTACTGTTTATATTATTCTCAGCCAAGAATGGATGCTTAATTGCAAGTCTTAGGCTGCACGTCCATTAAGCATACACATTAGATTCCCTTTTTAAAAGCAATGTTGTCACTAACGAAGTTTACATAATCTTTACCTTCACACAGTTAATTCTTGTAACTTGGAATACTATTACATAAATGAAGTGAAAATATGCGTGCAATTTCTCTCATCTTTCTCAGTTACGGTTGATTTACAGGCATAGAAAAAATATTTTTGAAGATAATTTCACATCTTCGAACTTGAAAAATCAATACAGAGAAAAATCTTCAAGGGGACGTTCAATTAAATCGAGATTCCCAAATAGCAAGAAGAATCTGACGTGCACTTGAAAACAAACTCAGTATGTAGAGAGCTTTCTATTACTCTCAAACAAATCAAAATGTACATTAAGTTTTTCTGAGATGGATCCTTTGCTTAACTAGGTAATTGTATCATTATCTTAAGTAAATTCCTTTTGAGAAATATTGAAAAAAAATGCTTTATTGTATAGAAATTGTTTATTTAGGGCTCTTATTACTATATTGAACCAAATGTTAGGTGCATCTAAGATTATAGCCTCTTAGAAACTTTTTGCTATGAGCTGTGGAAACACAAACAAATAGAAATTACTAGAAACGGTCAAAAGTATTCTGATTTACATTTTGGAAAAATTTTCTAACACAGGATTTGCAAAAGATCAGTCTATGCAATCGCACACTGGCTATTTCTAAAAAAAGTTTGAAATTGAAGAACAACCTATTGTTATGACATGTATTTAAGGCCAGTTAATAAAAGCTTATTAAAAAAAAAAACTGTAATTGAAGCATAGGAAAAAATGTGCCAAGGATGGTATCAAATTGTGACTAATTTGTCATTTCATTCGGTGAAAATCTGAATCCAAAAACTTCATTATTGAAGCAATATTTAAAATGTTTGAAGAGAGATATCCTTAGTAGGTAGTGAATTTTAAAAGATATAAAGCAGATAAGTAGTGCTCCTATGAAACAGATAAAACCTAAATATATAATGACCAGAAACTACTGATAGATAAATAAAGCTATTCATTGAAATAGACTTTATATTTTATCCTTTAGCAATAGAAAATTATGTTATGCCAATAAGTGTAAGTCACTGTGAGAACACAGAGGAAAACCAATCATTTTTTAACACAAAGTTGACAGAGCAAGCTAGAATTGAAAGTTTACTGGGCTTGGGTTTTTTAAAATACTCTTTCCTGTATTTGAAAAAGGACGTAGTTTGGAAACTATGAAAATAGACAGTAACACAGAAACTGTTAGCCTTGAGAAAAAATCATTGTATACAAAGACGACAAATGTGTTTATACCTCCAAGTGAACTATGGATGGACAAATGGTTAACTAGAACTTGCTCACAAAGTATTCTATTATTTAACAATTGTTTTTCACCCTAGGTGCTATAGTTTTAAATAAATTATATTTTAAGACCAGTCATTATCCCAGACTTGCAGCTGTGGGAGATCAGAAGAATGAGACCAGATGGAATCAGAACATCGTCCAGTAACTATATTTTCCTTTGGGGGGGGCATAGGGGCATGGAGAGAGAAAGCATTTTTACTCTCCTTTTGAAACTATTTGTGTTTAAGAGTCTTTAAGTCAACTAAGCAGTTTGACCTTTGTGATAATAAACCAATTATACTGCTTGCAGTACTCACTTTAATCTTTGCCTTGTCACTGCAGTATTTGTGACAAACTACTATCCTTTGCTGGGTTTTAATCTGTTGTTCCTTAGATCCCCACCTCACTTCAAAAGTTACACTATACTGCTTTACAATTATCAGGTTTGCCATAAACGTACGGTTGTCCATTTACTTTCCTTAAGACATCACTGTTTCATTCATTCTGTAACAGTATGAATTAGGTAGAGTCATTAACTGCCTTGTCCTAAACAATTCTGTGGCTAATGAGGTAAAAATTCTGGTATGCTTATTCTCAGCTATCTTGCCCCTATCACTTACCATTTCCATCACTAATTACCGCTCAATATTTTAAAACTGAAGTGAAGTCGTTCACTGATGCCTGTAGCTCTGAAAGGTACCACAGCAGGGCATGCCTGCAGCCATAGCAAAAACCAGAAGAAATCTTCAAACAAGCTTTCTGCAAACTCCTGCAAAATGGCTTTTAACCAACTGAATTACGAGCCCGTTGCACTGAGCAAATGGGGAATATCATTAATTTCTCATGAAGAATCTTATTGGGCATTCAGATCTGCTAAACCTGAATGGCCACGGAAAGATTCTTTCTGCCCTCCCTTTTTAAAAAACAGGGTTCATTATTGGGTTCATATTGAGGATTATTGGGTTCATCCTCATCTATATATATTCATTTCATTGACCTATCTTAAAAGCTGAAAAAAGGAAAGATATATGGACCTGTGTCCTTAAATAGATGAATATTTTGTATATATATACACACACAGACACTTGCAACCCATTTTTTTAAAAATCCCATTTTCTTGTTACTCCTTATCCAGTCGCTGTGCTAGAACATACTAAGCAATGCAACTATTTATAATCAAAATATCTTTCTCTAAATAATCAAACCCTCTCACGTTCTTAAAAGGAAAACAGAAGCACAGAACAGAGAGAACATCTGTCAACACTAATGTGCTGGTTTTGGCTGGGGTAGAGTTAATTTTCTTCACAGCAGCTCGTATGGGGCTGTGTTTTGGATTTGTGCTGACAACAGTGTTGATAACACGGGGATGTTTTGTTCCTGCTGAGCAGGGCTTACACAGAGTCGAGGCCTCTTCTGCTCCTCACCCCACCCCACCAGCGAGGAGGCTGGGGGGGCACAAGGAGTTGGGAGGGGACACAGCCGGGACAGCTGACCCCAACTGACCAAAGGGATATTCCATACCATATGACGTCATGCTCAGCATATAGAGCTGGGGGAAGAAGAAGGAAGGGGGGACGTTGGGAGCGATGGCGTTTGTCTTCCCAAGTCACCGTTACGCGTGATGGAGCCCTGCGTTCCTGGGGATGGCTGAACCCCTGCCTGCCGAGGGGAAGTGGTGAATGAATTCCTTGGTTTGCTTTGCTTGCATGCGCGGCTTTTGCTTTCCCTGTTAAACTGTCTTTATCTCAACCCATGAGTTTTCTCACTTTTCCCCTTCCGATTCTCTCCCCCATCCCACCGGGGGGAGTGAGCGAGCGGCTGGGTGGGGCGTAGTTGCCAGCGGGGGTTAAACTACGACAACAGCCTAATTTGAGAGCGTAAATATCTCATCAGAACACTAAGAAAATTTCATCAGAAATAAGCCAAATAAAAACAAAAATGCACTAATGGTCAAATAGATTGGGGGGGGCCGGGGGGAGCAGCAGACCACCTCGCTGCATTGGGAACTGTTCCCATGGCTTTCTGAGATAAAATTTGATCCTTAAAAAGTCATTTGCTTTCTTTCACATGATAGAGCAAAACATCACAAACCTACAGTTTAGGACCGCCACCCAAACAACAAAAAACATTACATTCAAGCCTAAAGGAACAGAAAAGATCTTTAAAAACCAGAATATCCTTGGTTGTACTAGTCCAGATAAAACAGAAAATGTCTGAAACTTAACTTAGAAATTTGGAAGAACTTTTTTAAGGTGTAACACCCTTTAAAATGTATTTTAATTATGAACTTGCTTTTAGCATTCCTATGTTCTGTTTTGAAGGAATCTTCTTCTGTATTGGACTACAAAGGTGGGTAGAAATACCCTCTGAAAAATGGCACGTACACCTACGTTCAAAACCAGCTTTATTAAGGAAACATGCACCCACCAGATTTCAAGCTTACCTCTGCACACCTGGAAAGGGCAAAAATGTCTTAACCTGAAATGCCTTTCTGAACCTTTTCTTAACATTAGTCTTGTAAAACATAATTCAAAACTGTTAAGGTGCGTAAAAAGCACATTTTAGAGCAGGTACGAATTTATCATCAGATTATGTTCTGCTAGTACTATTGGAAAAATTCTTCAGCATCTAAAGCTAAACCAAAGAGCTGAACCTCCTTCCACCTAACTGGCAATTTCACCATTTAAACGCTATTATAATTGTGTTAGCTTGACTAAAGAATTACTTCAATCAGCTATTGTTACATAAATGGAATTCTGGAATGAATGCATGTTTTTCATTTAATCTGTACACTAAGCATGTATTCCAACTTCATGTAGAACAATTCTACTCATTTCCTTCCCTTCAAGACTAATTTTTCAATATTAGTGAAATACATTTTTTCGTATGCTGAGTATTTAATTTGAAGTTGAGAAATGGTGAATATTCCAAGATAGAAAAGGAAGAAGTCTAGTTTAGTAAGAAAAGAGGTAAACAGATTAGACAGATAAGGAACCTATTACAGCATATACTTTTTCAGACAAAAATGCAACTAAACATGAGACTGCTCAGAAATCCCCAAATCTAATAACAGTACTGGTGAAACAGATTGGAAATAGGGCTGAAAAATAAGAAAAGAAAAGCAGAGCATGCCAGTTTGGGGGTTTTATACTGTTATGCTACTTCTAGCAAACTTGCGGTGAACAAAAATTCTCTATCTGCATATCTAAACAACAATTTTAGTCACTGCAATTATTAAAAGGTAACTGAAGTTAATAATAAAGTGAACTAACCATCAGAATATCTCCTATGAACAAAAAGAGATTTTTCCAGAAAAAACTCATCTACGTGTAATTTCAAGATATCCAAATAATTCGGAATGTTTGAAGTTAGCCGCTCTGTTCTGAAATTCTCTGCTGTGCTAGAAGCCTAGCTTGGAATATTTTCCGGCAGGGAATTAAGACAGAATCAGAACTACTTTTCTCCAGGCAATAACTGACCTGATTCGTTAAGCTTCCTTTTTATTTCCAAAACCAAACAAAGCACCATGACCAAGAGATTTCTTTCGTTTATTTGTTCTTGAATAAGCTGAGTTTTCTTTGTTTCAAATCCTTGTTGTGCATTGATAGAAATATGCATTTTTAAAAGTTAGGTTAGGATGAAGTAATGTTCTGTCAGTCTCAGTTCAGTGAGAACTACACTACTTGAGCTCCTCTATGTAACTCTTTCCTACCTTAATCAAATTAATCTAAATACCTGGGAAAAAAGTTCTAAACAGTAAGCCTCATAAGGTATTTTTTACAATGTTAACTATTATCACATGGTACCCCAAAATACTTCACTGTGTGCAATACTGAGGCCAGACTCATGTTCAAAACTACTGTATTTAGGAATCGTGGATTTCTCCAAACTTTGAATTTAAAGGGCACATCAGCTTCAATCAAGACAGCTGAGTAGCAGTCAGACCCAAGCTGTCTTCGTCTGTTGGTCGATACATGCCCATGCTCATTGTGAAGAAATTTAATGTCACCACAGTATTGTTTAAGCTGATGGCTTTTGATGCAATGACTTATGCTACATTATGCATGCAAATCTCTGTTAATGAACTAAAAGAAGGAAAATGTTTTAGACAGAAGTATAATGGAACTATAGAAGAGAAGCTGCTTTGTTTGGTTTCAGGTATATCAGAGTCTGTATTTCCATTTCTGCCTTCCTAGGTGGTACCAACTGTGCTATATACAGATGGAAATGAACCATCTGGTTTAGTCAGCATTTGTACTCTTAGAATTGCTTCTCAAGTACAGTAAATGACTATCTGGATGATTAAACAGGACATTAAGCACAGAAACTCATTTAGTTTAATTATGTCATTGAAACTGATTGAATATTAAAAATGTTGTTTCAGGTGCCAATGGTGAAAATAATAGTTCCTGATTCAGGGTGTTTATCTTCAACCAAATTTAGACTCACAAAACAAACTGTGGCTGCAATTCAAACGTTACCTTTTTTCAGTTATTCCTCTGTCAAACCTGGACTGTTTTAATTTCCAACGGATGATTAAGGGAGAACAGTGGCAAGCAACATCCTGCCCATATTTGTCTAAATTCCAGAAAGCGTACCTGGAGATAACTTACTGATGTCTTCAGGTGCAAAGATAAGAGTAAAATTTAAGGTCTGTTTGCTGTTTTTGCAGGGGCTTGGTTTGGTTTTTTTTTTATTTAAACAAGTTTTATAAAAATATAGGTCTAGGCTAACATCCAAGAGGAACCCAGTTTTTAAACCAGGTCAAACCCACCCTGAAAGACATGGTGGTTTCCAAGTTTTTGGGCTACTAACAATTTCCAGTGGGCACATCAGCTCCCACATCATTGGGATTAAACCTTGCACTGTATCTATGGAAGAAGGTAGTTTTTTGCATGACAGAATCTCAAATCATCAACTCTGCTCCTGAGCAAATAGAGTTCTGGGATTTTCTAACATGGCATGAGTGAAAATTCATTAATATAGGTATGGAATAAAGGTGTGTGCAGGGCTTGTTAAAATATCACATTAATTCTTCATCTTCTTTGTAATCACAATAGAGATTACATAGTAATAGAGAAAAATAAAGAGTATAAACTTTATTTAACTCTGCAATAAAAACATAAAGACAAATTTCTCTCCCTACAGCAAAGAAATTTGAGTTTTGGGAAGCAAGACAAAAACACCTTTTCTCCTAACTTGCCTGCTTTCCCTTTCTCTTCCCACCATGCCTTTCAGGGCAATACTTCATGTTTTTTCACAGCCACCACTTGAAATCTATGAGTATTCAAAAAGATCTAATTCAATTTAGGAATATGTGAGAGTACACAAATCAGTGGAAAATTCATAATCAGAAACCCTCTAGAATTCAACAATAGGATATTTTAATTGATAGAAGTCTATGATATTTCATGATAGAAGTTTCTATAAGTAAATATCATTATTAAAACTATCTCTTTAAAAGGAAAATTTTGTGCCAGTTATGAAGTTATATTTACAAAACAGTACAACTATCAGCTAAGAAAAAAGAAATGGAAAAAAAAAGCACAAATATTTCCAGGACAATATTGGATTAGAAATTACAACGGTTAGCTACCCTTCCTCAAAATATCACTGCAGGCCTCCCTGTTTACACACTGGAAAGCATCTCCAAAAGAATTCTTAATCTACAATCAAGTTAAGCCTAAATATCTGCACTACTAGGATAAATCAAATTATTGTAAATCTAGCAAAAATAACAGTCAGTAGTTTCATACACTACTCATGAAAGTCAGAACACTTCCTTAAGTTACCTTACAGTATATCAAGGAGCCAGAGGGACACCAAGAATTCAAATGTAACACTGTCCCCACTATTCAGCATTTCTATATGAGTGCTGCCTGCAAATGCTGAGCTCTTAATTGTATTTTCTCTGCACAAATGCAGCCTTCAGAATTTGCAGCTACTCCACTAATCTTTATTAGCCTCTACTGAACATGTGCAAACACATTTTTCAGACATTTATAACTTGGAAAAACTTGGGGTTTTACAACATGAACAGCAAAAGGCATACACTTGGCAGGGACACTGCAGCAAAAACATTTAACAAATAAAAACCAGAATATTTTTAAGGAAACAAAAAAAAAAATTCTCCTAAAAGAGCAAAAGAAATTTGTTTTGCTGCTTTATTCTCAGAAGTGATAGAAATTTTTTGTGTCATTTGAAAAAAAAAAAATCATTTTTAATACACTGTTTTTCAGGCAGAAAGATGCTTGATGCTTCTAAAGTTAAAATTAATTAACATGGTCTTTTGTAACATGAAGTCTGTGGCAATGGCAAGTCCACAAATAACGTGCAATTTCTTCATCTTAAGTTAATGCAGCCACCTTTTGACTGAAATCTGATGGTTTTTTTACCAGATCACAATCCCACAATTTACATAATAAACACTCATAATCTCATAGTCAGTGAACTAATTTTCTGATTTTAAGTTTGGAAAGGATTTGCACTGTTAATTCAATAAAAACTGTCACATATCCTTGTCGCTACTTGTCTCTTCTGAACAAAAGCATCTCCCAACAGTTGTTGCTTGGGAAACACCAGCTCAGGGAGGCAGGATGGGGGCAGGATTTCTGCAGGAACGTGTACTTACCTGCTGCACTGCAACATAAATATTCTATTTGGGATAACTGTACAACCAGACAGCAAAGAGAATCCTTTCCATGAATAAAAAGCTCAAACGTATTTGAAATTGACTGTTTCAGGTTATAACACATTGATGATCGTTATGAGATCAGCAGGCTGTTATTTTGTGATCACATCCCAGCTGGAATCTATTGACAACCAACCTATTTAGAAACTATCTTTATTAGAATCAAAAAATCACATGCTATTTAACTGATTTACTGTATAGAATTATATTACAAAATACAAATACTACAAATAACTTGAATTTATCACCGAGGTCAAGCCCACAATATTTTAGCATATCCGTTTCCTTCTAAGCACATTATTTCTTTTTGTGTTGTACCTCGTACACACGCAAAATGTTTAGAGAGACTTTAAAAGGCTTTGAAATTTAATGGTTAAAAGTAAAACTAATCGTTAAATTAAAACTAGCATACAATTAATTGAAACAATTGTTACTTCCTTAAGTAATACCTTCCTTTTCTTCTGAAAATGTTTCATTACTTTCTCACTTTATAAAGTAAGTATGATGATTAGAAATAATTGCACACAATCAAAAAACAATAGCATGTCTTTTGAATGACAAACAGACAAGGCCAGTGTCTGTGTTCAAAAGATCAGCTGTATCTTGGTGACCAAAACCTGATGGCGTGGAAAAACAAAACGAAACAAAACATGAACAAAGCAGTGCATAAAAGATAACTCAGCAAGAATTCAGGCAGATTTACCTGACAGTAGCATTGGGTCTTTGTCAACAGATTTGCGGACTTGGTCTGACTCTCCGGTTAAAGAGCTTTCATCAATTTTAAGATCATTTCCTTGAATAAATATCCCATCGGCAGGTAGAAGATCACCTTTCAGTAAGAACGTGGTAATGGAAAACCACAGTGGTTTAGTAAGATTTGTTAATTAATAATTACATAATGATTTTTATTACAAAATCACATTTAACAACAATTGCACTAAAATGTAAAATGAAAGCAAAAGTGAAAGAACTATTACCGTATCGGTCCATATTAGCCGTATTATTGCAATCCTACAGCGAAGGGCTTTTGTATTGCAAGTGTTTTTTGCCTAATGCTATCCCAGAATCAGAATGCATCACATTTAAATTACGATGAACATAATAATCATTGAGATTTGGTAGGGGGAGGACTCTTCTTGACATGACATGAAGGTTCCTCTATCAGACTTCACAGGAATTAACAGTGGCTAATAAACAGTCAAACTGCCCTTTCCCCTTCCCCTCTCAGGAAGCCCTTAGCTAAGTCAGGAGAAACTCGATGGTTGACAGAACGGGCATTTTGCTGGAATTTACCAGCTCAATCAAACACAGAGCACACAGAGTTCCTGCAAAAGTCCTCCTGTTTGCTGCAGCGCAGGGCTTTCCCTATGGCATGTAATCATAAGGCATCCACCTACCAGAAGCATCTGATCTGGGGGGACTTCCAGGATCCATAGCTCTGGAGCAGCCTACCAAGTGGGGTGAGCACAGAGGCACAATTCCCTTTCACAGAGCATTTAAAAATACTTCCACTTATTCCTAACTGGACAGAGACCTAAAATTCCAAATAGTGTAATTTTCCATGAAAGAGAATTACCTTTGTATGAACAGTTTTTGTCCTTGTCAGTGAAAGGAAGTGAAGATTACAAAAATAATATGAATTGCCTAGTGCAATTTTATTGCAAGTATCTTAGGTTTTCCTTTTGCCCTAACAGCCAAATTGTTATCTTAACATGGACAATAACGACACCACATAATTCTCTGTCTTTTAGATCACTTCCAGTGAAGTGAGTCTATTCTGCTAGAAAGGGAAAGGAGAATAAATAAAGTTCAGAAAAGCAGACATCGAGTTGACAGAACTTACCATATTTCACCTGTGCAATGTCACCAACTACTATCTCTGCCACCGGGATTTGGATAACCTGTCCACCTCGGACAACAGTAAATTTCTGTTCCTGCTCAATACGACTTTGAAGCCCACGAAACTGTTTCTCCTTGCTCCAGTCATTGAAGGCAGTGACAAGTACAACACAGATAACAGACAGTAGGATGGCAGCACCTTCAATCCAGCCAGCTTCAGCCTCACCTTCATCTTCAGCTCCTCCTGCTGCAGTACCACATCCTGCAAAGACAACGTTAATCATTCAGTCAAGCGAAGAGTGGGTTTACCATGTTTATCACAAGAAGAAAAACTTGCTGTGAAATGACAACAAGGTTAAGGAATAGAACTGCTTCTCAAAGTGCTGTCTGCTACATGAAACGTGGCAGAATAGAGAAAAAGTAGAAATAAAGATGTCCGAGGAAAAGAGAAAGAAAACAAATTAATAGACATTTTACATCTTTTAATTTTTCTACCAAACAAGCTATCCTCGGCAAACCCAAACTAAATAAACGGGAAAAGAAGGCACCAATTCTGTTATCTAACAGAAGGGTTGATAGCTCCACCTGAGCCATCAAGCATTTCCAGAAATAAGGAGGACTTACTAAGAGTGGCAAAAAGGACTAAAACAACAAGTGACATCAACCAATTGAAAGCAATGACATTAAACTAAGATTAAAGAAAACAGATTAAAACAGATTTAAGAAATAATTTTCAATACAATTCCTAAATGTTCTCAACTAAACACACTTATAAGGAACACTTGTTTAAAAAATACTGAGATGAACTATAGTATATTAGTATTTAAATGTGATAATGAAATGTATTAGGGAACACTGAGTAAAAATAATGGCCTAATATTATTTCATCATTCTTCCTTACAGAGAAATATAGTGGCATGCTTATAGAACTGTAAGTATATTTTTTTTTTCACAAGTAAAACAGTATTAAAAAAATACATTCTATGTATTAATTCTGACGGGTTAATTCTGAATTGTTTTATACACATCTGCTAATTATTTATTTCAAAGTCATATGCAATTAAAATTTAAATAAATTTCCTAGATAATAAAATAAAACTAATATAGTTCTCCTTCTTAATGAAATAAGACCTAATAAAAGGTAGTTTATAATAGTGGCCAGCAAAGTACACATACTAGAATCACACAGTTCAGAGATATCCCAACTGACAGGAGAGAAAAAAAGAACTCAGTCTGAAGAATAGAGCCTCCTCTCCCGAGGGACCAAGGGAGAAAAGAAATCTTTTAATTTTTCATGAAGAACCGAACCAGGTAGGCATTTGACATCACTCCTCCATCTTACCCGGGTACCAGGGAGTTTAGCAACTTGGCAACCGTGTTGCTTCCACCTATGACTAATGTTTAATTTTGGTATATTCATCACCTGTCACTAGAGGGAATTAACAAGCAATTTGATTTCTATTTTTAAGTTTCAAAGATTTCCCTGTAACATAAGCATCATAATTCATTAACCAGCTGAGTAATTACTCTTGCATACGAACAGTAACAAAATTACCAAAAGTCAGAGGAAGAAAAATGAGAGTGAACTTCCAATAAGTGAACAGAAGTAAATCAAAATAAATGGAGTTTTTACCAGTGTCCTCTGTCGTTTAAATGTGGACTTAACCTAACTGAAAAGCAAAGCACACTCCCAAGAGAAGGGGCCTTCCTGGCAGAGATGCCCTTAGACTGATGACCCATGTGAACCCTTACCTGCAGCACAAGAACCCTGCTAAAGAAACCATTTTTATAGCACCCAAGAAAGAAATTAAGTAACCTTCTGTATGTTCAGTACCTTCAGCTACTTAAAACCAGTCACAAATGCAACTTACAAACCACATCTGCAACTTCTTCCTTCAGCAGAACATTACTTCTGGGAAGGACTAACGAACTTTTCTCTGTTTAACCTTAATCATCTTAATTGGTCTACGTTAGATTTTAGATTCCTCTTCCAAATCAGTAGATTCACTTTTGCCTTGTTTGGATTAAGTGCCTTCCTAGTACAAGTAGTTCTGTTTTAGCAAATATAAGACAAAAATTCACTATTCATTTTTCATTAGATATGATTTAGAATTAAGTATTGTGAATATCCTGTTCTTTTTACCAGCACACCTCACCTCCCATTTCTCACAAAAGAAACATGGCCTGGTCCAGCCGCAAGCAAAGACTGGTTTTATTTCCTTTTTCGACGGTTGAAATTTAGTCTAGCTCGTACAAAAGTACGAAGAGGTGGTGTTTGCTACGGCGATCCCTCGGTCCAGGTTGCAGATTGACCCACAGAGGGGGGCAGCTCCGCTCCTCAGCCGTTTTAGGCACTTCCACTGGGGTGATATCTATCTATTTATTCTGCAGCATGCCTTCTTATGCTTTCACCGAAAAGCTTTGATTTCTGCATATGGATTACTGATAAATTATACCATGATATTTTCTACAAAATCAAGAATTAATATTACGTAATATTTAAAGGCAAGTTTTTAATTTGAGCTATATCAGCATACCCCAAAAAATCAGCCACTTGGAAGACACAAGCTGTGCTTTGTCCTTCATTATAAGGATGCCATTATGGCCCTGGACATGTGTAAACTTTATAGTAATATTAGATGAGTAGAATATCCTCTCTCTACGGCAGAAAGCTACCAGTTTTGGGAAGGTCATTGCTATCATTGCAAAGAACAAATAGGTCTGGTCACTGCCGCTGAGATGTGTCAGAGAAACAAAACGACAGCTAGTCAGTGCACTTGAACCCAGTGCTAACACACTGTACCTTGAATGGCTCGGAGAGTAGTATTTCTGTGTCCCTTCAGGAAAAAACCAAACTTCTTGATTCAGTAAAAACAGGTAAAAAATAAAAATATTCATTGACTTGAGTAATGATATTAATTTTGTGTGTAAGTGTTGTCAGAACTGATCTCCATGTTAACATAAACAATGCCATTCCTAGTATGTTCATATAACCAGAAAAAAATAGTCTACCGTAGCATGTAAATAACACACGATGTTATCATTAGGATGAAAGGAATTGTGTTTACCTGTCTCATAGATTATGCAAAAGCAAAGAACACAATTCAGCTAAAAAAATGATCGTAAGAATGAAAAAAATCTGGAGAAAACAGAGTGAACTTAGGTCAAGTTCTTGGAAAGTGTCCCTAAATTTGACAAGCTTCTGCACTGAATAACAATTCATGGTTTTAACTTTTAAAATCCTGAGAAAATTCTCCATAACCCAATGGAAAGAACAAAAGTTCAAATGCATTTCATTTATTTTCTGTTCATTCAATCAGACAATGCTAAATTCGGATAGAGGAAAGGTATTTGAAAGGGAGGAAGGAATTCTTGGAGTGAAAGCCAGGAGTAGAGAAATTAATTGATAGACATGGTCAAAAACAGAAGTTAGTCTTTTGGATGGAAGAAATGGTGAGTTGCTTTATGGATTTTAGACTCCTTATCAGTCGAGATTCGATCTGGCTTCTATAAAACTACAAGTGTTGCTTCTTACGGTGACCCACCGGGTCCAGGTTATCTGACACGCTAAGAGGTAAATTTACCCATAGAGGTAGCATGAAGCAGACAGCTCGCATTGGTTTTATTCAATATGACTCAAAATCAAAACAGTCAACCAGGATATGGGAGCCACAAATTCTTTTTTTTTTTTTTCCCTCCTCTCTCTCAGAGGATCAGAACTCAGGACCACAATTTTAAAGACCACAAAAAGGTTGATAGTACACAAATGGGAATCTTTTGCCCTGCAGATCCCCAGCCTGCAGGCTGGCCAACCATGTCCTCTCCTAAGCACCACAAACGCGTGTGTTCCGGTCTGCTCTAGCTGGTTCCCTCATTTAATCCCACATGTCAGATGAATGGTGGTCCTAAACTATCAGAAAAACACCGTACTTTGTTATCAGTATGTTTCAGGTTAGGAGAAAGCAGAATTTCAGCTATGTAAGGGGTTTGGACACAAAGGACTAGGTATCTCCAAGTTCAAGCAGCAGCTGAGCAAGGCTTTTGAGTATCTAAGATTTCCAGGTAGATACTTGTAACAACAGTTCAGAAATGAAATTGCACTTTTTGCGGATCTAGCCTAATATAACTAAAACCAGGCTCTTTAAATGATTAACCACGCTGATCATCAGATTTTCCCAGAATTTTGTCTTTGCTTTTTATAGTCCCACAGAAATGAAATGGGATGAAAGTGCTAGATAAATTAATGCAAAATGTGCACATCATTCTCATTATAGGAATAAACTCTAGCAACTTCAAGGGAGTAAATAACTATCTAGTTCTTACAATAGTAACATTTCAGAACAGATTTTTTTAAAACAGAGATTTACAGACAAGCAGGATTTAAAAATGCAAGCTGTCCTTCAAGAGATGACCTATCTGTCAGGAAGCATTTTCTTGAATGATGTGGTGTTCCTGTTTCAAAACTATTTTAGAAGTAGTCCCTTTTAATAGAAAAAAAAAGGAAACTTGCATCTCCATTGGTATAAGTTTGTAGAATTCTTTCTTATATACTTAAGGAAAAACAATTTTTTTTCTTTTTCTTCTGCCATTATATCACACAGAATTTTCTAGAAATTCTGGAAAGACTTATATGAATTTACAGGAAGAAACTGCATGTATTCATAGGAGAAAAAACCCACATACTTCTTAACTGTACACTTGCACTATCTGTCCTCCTTATTGCAGTACACAGAGTGACACAGTATTGACTTTACAGATAAGGGGAAAATAAGGAATATAAATAAGACACACAAAAGACGTAATAATAATATGCCTAAGTAGTATAATATAGTTTAAAGCATCTAATGTTTATTAAGAATGCTCACACAAGCTTTAAAAAATTGTGTAAGGTCTAAGATTGCTGTTATGCTTTCACAAGATAGTACTTGGTTCCCAATGCTACCGAAAAATACGCCTGCAATTTTACTGAAAGGCACAGACTGAAAGCATCACAAAAGCAGTTTTAATACGCATATGTGGTACGCTTTTATTCCAAGACAGTGAATTGTGAAGTACTCATTTAAACTTATATTTAACATAGGTCCTATCTGTCAGAAGATTCAATTTCAAAAAAGTAACCAAGTTTTTACTATGAAGCTATTTTCTACCATAACTATGAACGTACCTTGTGTGTGTGTCATTCCCCAAAGTCTCATCCTCATGAGACAGAGAACGCGTACTCAGTTTGAAACTGAGATTATAAAGACTTGACTGCAAGTCAAGAACGTGCAGGGCTGTAACTCCTTTGGTACAGAAAAAGCAGCTGAAGTTACCAAACGGACTGGCTGCTTCAGAAGAGCGTGCAGGGACACGCAGGTGAGCCGAGCCCCCCCAGCGGGGAGGGAGGACCTGGCAGCGCGGCCTCAAGGAACATTCAAAAATACAAAAGGGGACTAATGGGATTGTGTCCTCCATAAAATATCTCCAAAGTACATTACCAAAAACTTGTGGAAAGAGAACAGAATTTTAAAAGCTTAAAATTTGACCAGAAATAGGTCAGCAAAGACTGTTGAAAAAGTTTTCTACAGAAGGGAGATGAAAGGAAGATAGAATCCAAAAGTAAAGAGGATTCAGGAAAAAAAGAGGGGGAAAGCTGAGCAAATATCCCGGCACTCAGCCTGTGCTGGACCCTTTCATGCACTTAATTAATTACCAGTCATTTCAGAATTAGCCCGAGAAGCCCATCCTGCATTAGCAGTATCTTAATTATCTATAAGGTTTTGGAAAGAAGACGTAAGAGAGCAAGGCCTAGGGTATTAGAAGGGAACGGAACTGTACGACAGAAAAGCCTTGAACATCCTTGTGCCAAAAGGGGAAGGCGAGAAAGGAGAGGAGATACCCAAGAGCAGGTTAAAGCATTTCAGGAGGACAGCAAGCAAGAAACTTCACTGTAACTGGCAATAATAATTTGGAAACGGGAAAATAATTTGGTTGATGTTATTAATCATTTCAGTTTGGTGAAAGCCAGAAAGGGAGAAAGGAAAAAAAAGGAAAAGGCCCGAAATAGCCAGACAGCATCATCTGACAGTTTACGAGGCTCGTGTCCTGTTGGAAACTGGAATGCTTTTAAGGTCACAGACATCATTTCAATACACGTTTCTCATAATATCAAGCAAATCTGGGCAAATACAGAAAGAAGCGTACAAGCACTGTGCAGCTAAAAAGAATATCTGTTTAAGATTTCAAATAGTTATGAGGCGATTCTTAAAGCTGCTTTAAATAGGGTAACAATTATAATTACAAACCATACAGTCTTAAGCTGCAGCACGGTAATTTTTAAATCAGAAAAAGTATATTTTTAAAAATCTGTGAACATCTGTATTCCTAAGTCCCAACCTACAGCACATACCTCTCAGCTACTCGTTTCAACCTACACATTTCTATTTTTAAGCTGAGAATACCTTGTGGCATTTAAATTCCCCAGGAAAATCTCATAACACCCCCAGAGGTAATTTTTTTAGTCAGTCAAACTGGTTTTGTCACCAGAAAGACAACAGTTCCCATGATAAAAACTTTTTATTTAATCGCTTTCTGTAAAGACATTTTTCCTTCGCTGCAACTCCAGCACTGATGTTACTAAAGCAAATTGAGCAGCTCTAAGTTACAGCTTTTTCATTAGTAGAGCTGGGCTCTTGTTACTAACATCATAAGTGCTGTTACTTATTTTATCAAACATATTCAGTTGGGTAAAAAGGAACAATAACCAAAAATTATGCAATGTCATAAATCCCCTCATTAACAAGATTTTTTTTAAGCTGTAACAGATACTGTAATATTTATTTTTACAAATCCCTTGTTGCGTCATATCAGTTGCTACAAAATGAGTCCAAAGAGCGATTGCCAGTTTCTGAAGTACCGGTATTCCTTCCCAAAATGCTCCGTGTGATGAGCACCACCAGGCGCTGGCTCACTCCCGGTGAGGGCACTGCACAAGGCAGGCAGGGCACAGGCTGGCAAAGCTCCAAGCGTCACCGCAGAGCTAACAGCAAAGGGGCAGAAATCACTAGAACTTCAACCATGAAGTCTTTCTCTCGTACTCTCCAAGGACTTATTCAACCGTGAAAAACATTTTCTAGTTACTTGTAGTAAGTCAGGCTGCATTCTCCAGAACCCCATTCGTCTCTGTGGCCAGCCAAGCAGAAGGGATTTTCTAACCTGAGATATTTATACTGCACACATTTCAGGTTTAGGGTGCTTGTATGTTCGCTGAAAGTGATTTTTGGGTGCTTACTTGAAAACAATATTAGAATTCCTTGCTTTGTGATATATCGGTTTGTTACATAAGGACTCCAGTGGTGGGGGGAGGAAAAAAAAATATACTGTCCCTGTAGGTTAGTTATATAACTGTAGACTTTAGAGTTCAATATTAAATATTTACACAGTTTTGACATATTCATGCAAGGAAACAAATCTGTAAGCCCTGCAAGCATGTATATTCAAACATTCCTCAGCCTGATCACAAACATTTGTGAGCAGAGAAATGTTAATTAAAATACTCACTCAACTTCAAGAGATGCAATATGTCGAGGACGATTCTGCTGACTGGCACCTCCAAGGAAAGGCATTTTGTAAAGATCAGTCAGAAGGATGGGGTCCTAGCTCCACCAAAGGCAATGGAAGGGAACAGGACCATACAGCTATTTCTATAAGGTTTATGTTCAGTTTTGTTTCCTTATGTTGCCACTTGGAGAAAGTAGAGAAAGGCCAACATGGGAATTTTAATCACAAGTCCTGTTCTTAGGGTTTGCAAGGGAAAACCTTGACATCTGATTGCTATATTTTTACTGTATATTGCTGAGAGCTAAAAATGTCTGATAAATATAGCCACATATTCAAAAAGTAAAAGACAGTATTCAAATATAAGAATCAGACCTTGCAAGTTGTTCTCTGTTTTTATTAATAAGAGTTCAAATGCTGTTACTCAACAATCCTTGCAAGGTCATGTCCTAGCTGAGTTTTACTTACGGAATTAATACTTCTGGAGAACCTCTTCCTGGAAAATATGTGAGAAGATTTTTGTATTTCATCCCAAAGTTCTAAATCTCATTAACTCTTGTCCCCAGTTGAGATTTAAGTCGTGCCTGGCAACCTGGAAATCTATCTAATGAGCAATATCTAAAAGCACCCCAGTTTTGTCGATGATCTACATACTTCTAATGAAGGGAAAGTATCTATGCAACTTAATGTTTTGCAGCCCAACTCAGATTTGTAGCAACCAGATGTAGGTCACTTTACATTATGAAACAATTATTTAATTTGCAGGTCCCATATGACACAATGTGCACATTTTGCACTTTACAAGTTCTTAATGTGTTGTTACTGAAGCCAGCTCTAGTCTTAAACTTATGTCATTCATCAATACCACTGACATCCAGTAACGAATTTGCTCCCTACGCACACTTTGCGCTGGTGAACAGTACAGCACAGATAGTTTTGATGCAGTCGAGCAAAACCAGAGTGAAACCATTCTTTGGACAAATGCTTGGCTCCTGAAAACTGGTGTTCCACTTCCGATGTTCCATCTGTATTTTAGAAGTGATACATCTACTTTTTTCTGAGTCCATGACATATATAGTATCATTTCCATACTTCCTTTAGAGTTCTCTGTTCTTGGGCAGAGTGTGATACCTAAATCGGGCTTTGCTTGCTGACTCTGAGAATCTGTGTAGGAAACTATGTTTTCTTTCTTGTTGCTTCTTACAGAGACACCAAATGTATGGTCTTTCCAGATTTCCACACTGCAATAAAAATATCAATTGACACAAAAAACCCAAACCACTGTTGGATGAGCAGAACCTCACGTTCTGTCTCATTCAAAAGGTGATGGGTTCAAAGGGAATAGGGGAAAGAGAGAGAGACTCAGCCAGCCAGCCAGCCAGCCACAGAAGTAGGAAGTTAAGAATCAAGAAGTTCGTAATAGGGAAGCTTCAAAAGAGACAGTATCGACGAAATAAAGTTTTAATGCAACCTTGAATGATCTAGACGTAGGCCATTTGTAAGCATTTTAGAATATGGTAAAAACCAGGATAGCATATTATAAAACAATCAATGCAATATATTTTCATCAAAACACTTACAGAAGAGCAATTATGATCACTTAATTATCTTTTAAGTAAATATATTTGCTGTGCAACCCCGTAAGAATTTGCAAAACAAGTGTTTTCACACATCATTGAAAATACTTACCCCATAACAATAAACAGCTTCCCAGGCATTACTAAATGTATGAGATACTAAAAACTTTTTCAAAAAAGACAAAACAATGAAATGAAATAATCATTCTCTTAAATTTTGTAAGTAATTAATTATTTAGGGGTTAATTGAGAGAAGTAAAGACTGTCAGTCAAAAACTAATGTTCCCAATTCAGGGCAATATATTCCATAGAGCAAGAGCTTTGTCTACACTAGGAAGGCTGTGCTGGGATAATTGTAATAATGACCTTCTCTAGTAAAGATATAGTTTACAAACAGCTTGTATATCTGTTAGTATAGCCTATAACTATTCCATAAAGAAATATAAGCTTACTATTATTATTTAATTGTCTCTACAGAGATATTGAAAAAATTTAAATCCTTACATTTGTCAAAAACAATTGTTTCTGATGCAGCTTTTCATTTCAGTACAAATATCAATGTCCACAATGAAATTTCTGGTAAAGGTTGAAGGTTTCTTTGTATTAATTCAGGACGTATAAGAATGGAGTTACAAAATTCTCCAAATTCAAGTCACTGTTATAAGAATGCAGACCAGGTGTATGTGGTCTTAACCTTAAACCCTCTTGCTCAGACATTCAGCTTAGCCTCTTTTCTCAGGGTTTTTCATGGAAAAAAAAAAAGGTGAAAAACCTTGGTTCAGTTCCAATGAAGAACAGAAATATGTGTCAATACTTCGCTGTGAAATTTGGCTTAGTGGCCAGCCTTGATACCTCCAGTTAGGGTTTCTGGGGATAACTCAACTGATTTGACTATATCAGAAAAGCGTTTAAGTTTACACTGCATCAGCAACAGGGCAAACCAATTCACAGTAACGAAGAACACATAGCACAAATGAGGGATTCCCTTCGGCTGGTATTATTTAAATGTCAGAACTATGACAAAACTGAATGTAAAAGACAAACGAAGTTTGAAATATATATGTACTAAATTGAATTAACAATGTAGGACTCTGAACTGCATGAGTTTTGAATCACTTAACTGGAACACTAATATAAATGGCATTGGCTGATTCAGAGTAAAATAAGGAGGGAAAGGAATGCCTTTTTTCATGATCATATATTGTAAGACCATACTTGGAACAGGCTACTATGCCAATGCAAACAAAACATTATGAATAAAACCAATAGGAAGAAATTAGAATTTCTGTTAGCTTGATATTAGCAGTCAAGTGTTTGTCCATATGTTGACATTTATTCACTTGGATAAGTTTAATTAAGTTTGATGTAGAATTCTAACCTTGCTATTAAAAAACCTGCATAGGGAACACTGCAGCTACTGGGGTAAAGTTGTCTTAGGAGAACCTTATTAAACATGAATGGCCCATTTAGGTCCTAAACACACAGCTGAAGAAAAAAAAAATATATAATCTCAAGAAAATACGGTACATTTGGAGCTCCAGTTATCCAGGCACCCTGTACAAACATGTTGGAAAGCTAAAGCTGCAGTTAGTTTCTGAAAACAGGAAGAATGCTCCCAGTTCTCATGTAGCAACCCCCGATGATTTCCAGTACTTCCTAAATAGAGCTGGATGGAGAGGAGGATTTGAACGCTTCCTCAGCTCCCACTCCCAATGCACATCACTGAATGCACCAGGAAACACAGGAGTCCATGAAAATAAATAAATGCTTAACAGCAAACTGGCTATCATCCAGGCACTTGACTTTAAATAGACCTAAGAAAAACATTTAATGTTAAGATAGAGCAACAAATATTTCATAAATACATAATCAGATTGAGAGCTGTCTTTCTTAGTTATGCTTCATCTACTGAATTCTTATAAAGAAAGCCCATTCTCTCATTTCTCAAGCAGAATGATCTGAAGAGCAATCATTGAAGAAGGTTTTTAGAGTGGCATCTGCCCGAGTAATGGATGCTTGTACTGTTCCATCGCTCTTTGATTGTGTCCTAATACAAACAAAATGTACTTCCTTTCAAAAATATTCCCTTTTTTCTTTTTTTTTTCCCTGTGCTTTAAAACAAGATGTTATAACCAAGATGATTCCAGAGACAGACTGTATTTAACAGAAATGCTACCAAAAATTTGCAAGACAATATTGAAGAAAGTTGACTATGCCTGGAAATCTTGACAGAAGTTTCACTGGAACTTCTGAAAAATCAAACTGGAGCACAGCACGAAGTTATGATTGCTGACTGATACACTTCATACATCTAGACCATTTAAAGAGTAATTGTCAACTTCTTCCAACCTACAAGCCCTGCAGAGAGAGGTTACTAAGAAAGGTTACTGATTTTAATAGGCCCCTTTAAAGTAATTCATAGATTCTCAGAGGTCCACAGACCACAGCCTGAAAGCCACTAATTAAGAAAATTTGCAACCGAATAGCTTAAGCAACCTAACACAGCTAGGATACTGCAAAACCAGAAAATTAAACCAGTGCTCTTTTGAGCTTAGGCTATGGTGATGTGCTCTGGAGCCAGTTCTTGAAACACCTCGTGCTCTTTTGATGCTGTTACTCCCTCACTCATCAGTCATATTCATGAGAACAAGAAAACCAGGTTGAAAAAGATATGGAAGATTTCTAGACCTCAGTCACAAAACCAGCTCATAAACTGCAGTGTTTATTACTTTATTACTTTCATTAAATTTCTCGTCTTCATTACTTTGTGCTATAAAACTTTAAGAGGTGAAAAATCATGTCAGTTAAAGATTAAACATTATATCATAATGTCTTGCACCAGAAGGCATTAAAAAGTTCTGTCAACGCTAGCAAATAGTGTGGCCCTATAAAAGGAGTTTTACAGTGCAAATCTATGTGCTAAGGAAACATGTTTCTGGACCTATTTTTCAGTTTAGTTTCATCCCAAAGGATGGGATAAAATCCCACCTGAATGCACATCCAGTTTGTGCACTGCCCGAAAGCACCCTGCAACGTGAACCAAAGCATACCGACTGGGGACACACAGGAGATGTAATTTCTGAAGTATGCTCTGGATCCAAACGAAAATGTTAATGTAGATACATCCAAAGCAAGCTAAAGCTGCATGTAATTAGAATAACCTCCGTTTAGAACGTACATTCTATATATTCTGCATATTAATTTTAGTTTCACCTCATCTACTTTTTAAGATTCCTAAAGTGTATGCAGACTTAACTGAAACACGATGAGCAGCATATCCTAGAGAGAAAAGGCTGAACTCCTTATGCAATAACAGAAATAAATTGGAATCAATTGTTTAAATTGTTACTTTTCTGATAAGAGAGATATATGTATATATACGTAATATATATGCATATTTTCATGTAACATACATATGCATATGCACACACAGACACACATACTTAAAAAGTAGTATAATTCAGTGCCATTACTCCTAGTATTAACCCTACTGCTTTAGATGTAATAGACGTGGATTGAATACCACACACTCCCCTGTCTGTGCTTTATTCCTGAAGGTGGAGTTGAGCAGGGTGGGGGCTTTTCTATCCTCTGTCTGACTAAGCTTTAAAAAAAACCCTCAAGTGCATCTATGAAGATCTGAAGTTAAGAGATTTTAGGATTCTCTTCCCAAGGTCCCAGTTCAATGCCTGATTACACGTGTGTGCATATACTTCACGTTGAGTTTTAGATATTTTGTCTCAAAGGCTTGTTTTATCGTTACTGGTTTCTCCAGAAATAAAAAAAGCAGCAAATTCCTATACATCTGCCTTGTCATCACAGTTCTGGTGTTCAAAAAGGTATACCTGTTTTGTTTCAGTCATCTGTGCTTAAACTTTTTTTCCTAGATAATAATTTTCCATTCTAATTCAAACCCACCAACAGACATGAACCATAAGGGCATGCAGACTTTGGGTTTTCACATCGTTTGTATGAACTCATGCAGACTAGTTGGCAAACAGCACCCTCCCGTGAAACTGTAAAACAATCCTATAACCTGATCCAAAAATACTTTGAATTAAGAAATGTCACAGAATAAACAGGTGATTTTGCAAATTTGAAAAATATTCGAGATTTTAAAGCTGGAAAATTAGAACTGATTTTTTAATTCACAATCCAATAATAAAACACTCAGTATTCCTGTATTTCACATGGTTTTATTTTATAAGCTATTAATGTTAACTTTTGACAATAAAGATGTTTTCAGAGCTTTTGGTTTTTCATTGGTTTGGTGGAATTTTGATTTTTTTTAAACACCAGGTAAATAATTTTAAGATAATATTTTGGCTCCCTTTGTCAAATTCAGTGCAATACTTGTATTCCTCTGTATTATTGACATGCTATTCAAATTTCAAATTCCGATTGAAAAAGCTGGGCAAGTTCCCATAAGTAGCTATCCATTAGTATTTATAACCAAGTTGTCTTCAAGTAGACAAAATATGGCTGAAAATATAATGCGATAAATTCACATCCATGTAAAAATATAACAAGGCGGTGATGTGTTTAAATTCTTACAAGAGACATTTAGATTATACACCAGGAATAACAGTCTCACTGCATGGACACTTAGACAAATTATCTAGGAAAGACACAGAATTTCCATCATTGGAACTTTTTAAAAATAAGTATGCTAGATTTGTGTCAAGAGTGGTGTAAGTATGGTTGATAGTGCTTTTGAGTATGGGGATGGACTAAACGACCAAAAAGTTCCCCTCAAGTGAGTTTTTTCATATCCTGCCTCTCCTTGCTTGCCCTTGGATGCTGTCAGCAGGCTGCGGATTAACCAGGCCAGGGAGGAGCAGGGACCGGGGCGCGCTCCGATTTACACACCCAGCACGCGTCTCAGCACAGCTCCTAATGCAGGGTGTGCTGGGGAGCTTAAAGTAAACACAGCTGCGCTGCTCCGCGTAGGATGAAACCAAGGCCAGCAAGGCTTGTTCTCTCTGCTGCCGTCAGAGTCCTCCTGACTCTCGCTGGGTGTGGGGGATGATCATAGAATCATAGAATCATTAAGGTTGGAAAAGACCTCTAAGATCGAGTCCAACCCTCAACCCAACACCACCATGCCCACTACACCATGTCCCTAAGCGCCTCATCTACTCGTCTTTTAAATACCTCCAGGGATGGGGACTCCACCACTTCCCTGGGCAGCCTGTTCCAAGGCCTGACCACTCTTTCAGTAAAGAAATTTCTCCTAATGTCCAATCTAAACCTCCCTTGGCGCAACTTGAGGGCATTTCCTCTCGTCCTATCGCTGTTACTTGGGAGAAGAGACCAACATCCACCTCACTACAACCTCCTTTCAGGTACTTGTAGAGCGCGATGAGGTCTCCCCTCAGCCTCCTCGATGCTCCGATGACCCCCTGCACCACCTCTCCAGCAGTCCCTGTCTGCAGGCTGCACAGCACCTCGGTGCAAACCCCCAGAGCCAGCCAAAACGATGCCATCTCCCAAGATCCACAGAACCCGCCCGCATGAATCTGCATGAATACGCCAGCGTAGCCAGGTTTGGTACTCTCCTAGCACAACCCAGCAGAGAGGCACCGGAGGAGGCTGTGGTGGCACTCGCTGAGCTTTTGTGCTCTCCCCAGTAGGGTCGTCTTGAGCACTGGGGTGCGAAACCCCAGAGAGGCTCTGCAGGCTCAGTTTATGTCCTGACGGGTTTGTCAGCTACGGCTGAACACCAACACCAGGCTCCGTCTGGCTCTATAAACAAGCCACCCAACCACCCTTGCACCATGCTCTCCGTGACCCCATAGCACCCAAGACTCCCGCCAGTTCATCTAGGCTTGGAGCCCTAAACCTAAATTTATCCCATCTTTTGAATCTAGAAAACAACATAAAAGCAAAAATGTTTCAGAAATTAAATAGTGTATCTGGTAATGACATCTCAAATGTGTGCAATTTTCTCCTCTTGAAAACAGCCTTACACAAGTGTTGGAAGACAGCGAGATAGTTTGCATGCATGAGAGTTGGGACACGTGTAATAGCTGGACACTCCAACCTGTTCTGTCCTCTGCTCCCGGATATTTAGACCTTGCATTGAAGTATGATTTAGGGCAGGAATTAAAAAGTAAGATACTTCAGCAAATTCTTAAAGGAACTCATTTCTTTAACAAAACAGATTGGGCTAATGTCACTAGAAGCCATATGCTGCTTCACCTCACCCTAGCTTCAGGAGGAAGGAGGTTAAATGGTGGCATTCTGGCAGAACAAGCTGTTTTTAAGAGGGCAAATACTTCTGTTTCTCCTATTTTCCAGGATGCCAACTGCTTCATCCCCCGTACTGCCAGACAGTTTAGACTGGTTTAAAAAATCCTTTGGGAATCTCATGGTTTAATTTTTATGAAGAATGATAAAAGTATTTGAGTGTGTGCAACCACACTCCTCAAAAGTTGTGTTTTGATAACTCTGAAATTAATCTATACTTTGAGATTAATCTATTTTATATAAAAATGCTATTTTCTAATAGCTACACTTCTATTGTCTCAGCTTCCCTTGCGAATTTTCCTCCTTGCATAGTACAATAAAAACCTCTAGTGCAGCGACAGCTGGATCAGTGTTATTTATTTACCAGCAAAGACAATGAAGGATTCCTGTAAGGACATACCAGCTTTTAAGGCTGCATTGCCCTTGTACCCTCTTATATACGACCTGTTTTCCACTGACTTAGTATTCCTCAGTGCCTGAAGAACGTTATGTAACACACTCTATATAGACTTACAGAATAATATATACATTTCAGGGTTTTGTAGTCAAAACAAAGTCATTTGAAAGCGCTCTGGGGGGTGTGTGGAATTCCAAATCTGTTCTAATTACGGGCTAAAAAGAAATTAAGTTAGAACTAAAACCCTCTGAAGAAGTACCTGCTTCGATAAGATTATGTTGTACTATGCAAATGGTTGAGAGTCCTGCAAAATTAAAACCAGTGCTTACAGACTGCAAACAGTACAGACAAAGAACTCGGAAACAGCAGCCAGACCTCCCTGCCGTGCCAAGGGTGATTAGTTGACACTGACAGTGAGGATTACAAGACAGTTCAGCTGTTCCCTTGACCTTTTGAGATATACAGGAGATTTGAAGAAGTTTATTAATTATTGTTGTTTTCAGCATCTGCAACAAAATTCTGAGAATACCTTAAGCAATTGTTCAGGGATGCTGGGTTGGTTTGCTTTTTTACTTACATAGTTCATGAGGCAGGGTGGAAGATTAAAATCACTGCAAAGTTATTAAAATGAATGAAATTTAGCTCATTTTATTTTAAAAAGACTTCACATTTTCTACAATACATTTTGCATCATGGAAAGGATTAGATAATGGATTTTCAATGCACCCAAAACATTACTTGATGACATTTTTAAAATATAAAGTGCACACACATACGTTATGGAATCAGTTTTTCGTCTTAATGTTGGCTTCACAACTGGGAGGGCTCACAAAAGACTTACAGTTGTTTATTGCTGTGTACTGCTGTGATTTTCGGAGATTTGTAAAATAACGTTAATGTTGGTCTTACAGACTAGATTTTTATGCTGCCTACATTCATGTATTTTTAATGCAATCTATGTTATCACATGTAAAATGCTTTTAAAAAAAAAATTAAGATCTAAAACTGCCACAAAGAATAGAGAATTAACTTTGTTCAGCTGACTCACTTCTGATATTCCTGGTTCTTTCACTCATTAATCAAATATATTAAGTGCATATTAATGAAATCCAGGAAGGCAGATTTTTAGAGGGGGAGACATATGCAACACTTCCCTGTGGAAATCTTTGTGTCCTAGGATCTTGAATTGGCCCTGCAAGAGTCTCAGTATGTAAAAGTCTGGCAAAGAATTTAAAAAAAATCAATGTGCTTCATTGACCATGTGAGCAGCCCTACTGAATTAAAATGCTAAAGAAAATGTATGATGAAATCCCAGATGTGGACTGTATGGGTAAAGACAAGGTAAAAATTGAAAAATTCTGCATTAAAACGTTTATATTCAATGATACTCATTGCGTCTCACTAGGAAGTAAATGAACTGAATTCCTCAGAGGATGGCTCAAGATTTTCATGTGATTATTTATCTGAGGTTACTTTTAATTAAGTTCAATTAAATTTGGTTAAAGTTCCTCAATAATTAGTGCTTTTACTTTCTTTAACTTTTTTGAAACAACTGCTTACCCCCCAGGGTCATTTAAGCAGAGGGGGCACATGGGTATCTCCTGTTTAAAATGAAATCTTGAGCCATGCGAAGATTTGCTAGTGCTCGCTTCCAGTGTTAAGGTAATACAAATGATCAATATTAATAAAGATAAATACAATATGCTTACATTTGGCAGGAACTGATTGTACTCTACCGCAGAATTTAATAATACCGAGTATCATTTCCCGCACCAGATGAGATGGCAGTGCTCCTGCAGAGCTAATCCTGCTTTTCATTTCGTACCCCACGTTTGCTTCCTGCCCGATTGACACCTGTGTGTTTCTCCTGCGCCAATATGTGTTTGCGTACACAAGAATCTATTTCAAGGTTTCCCCAGCAGGCATTTGGTATATTTATACAATTTAAGAATAAGCTGATTTCATTAGAAAAATGTAAGATTTCTAGAATCCCCAGAGAAAAACAGATCAATCTACTAAGACACTATTTAAAAAGTAAGGAAGAATAAGTAAAGAGAATATAAGAAGTTTATGATCTGGGCAATAACTCTTGAAAAGAAAAATGTTTCTGTGAGACTAGGAACAAAACTGCTAAGAATTGGATGCTGAACAAGTGAGAGACTCCAAACATCAGCTACCTGAAAATACGAAAATGAATGTAGTTGTGTCACAACTATTGGTAAAGAAACAGAAGGAAAAAAATCATCGATTAAAAACTGGGAAACAGAGAAGAATTATATCAAATCTAAGGTCAAGCAGCCCCATCCTGCTTGGGGTTTTTTCCTTCCTGTCCCACCTTGCCTGACTTACAGAGACCGCCCAGCTCTCCCTGTAAGCCCCAGCACTCATCCTCGGGAAGTCGGAACGCGGTGCACTGCTTTCCTTCCAAACAGAAAGGAAACGCGCATCTCTTGCATAAATTGAAGAAATGAACTTCTAAGGGTTGTCCACAGGGCAATACAGCTGTGAGCCATTATTTCTCGTGATGGTGCCAAGGTTTTTTGGGTGGTTTTGTTTGGTTGTTTTTTTCTCCCTCTCCATTGTCCCTTATTCTTAACGTGCATCTCGCTAGACTGTGTGGTGGGGACTGGCATCTGCTGATTCAGCACGGCAGGCTGAGATTTCTAGTGGCATCCTCCAACGGAGAGAAAATTTCTCTATGTGCAGAGAAATGCGTACAAGAGCAGAAGACAAACCCTGCACGTGAATCTGAAGATAATAATAAACTGGTATAGAAGCTCGGCTGATTTGCAAGTATAGGCCATGGATGGGTAGGAGGAATTACCCTTGGGTAAAATAAAAAAAAACAATTTACGGAAAAGGTTAAAAGCTGAATGGGAAACTTCAGCTGTTTATGCATGCAAATACACAACAATTAACAAAATGCTTAACATGACCTTAGCTGTATTAGAAGGGTGGTATTTCTTATTTTCCCCTGGATGCAGCAGAATGCTTGAATGTCTGCTGTATGCCATTAGGGTAAAATTCCCTTTAGTAGGCTAGATGTCATGTGAAAAGCAATAAAACCAAAAACTGATCTAAGGAAAGCTGAGAACTGGAACCATGAAAAGATACTGCCCATAATAACACAATTTTGAAATGTTTTGAAGGAGCAATGTCTTAATTACATGTTACTACAATATTTTTTTAATCCAAGAGATTCCGTAATACTATAATAAGTGCTGGGGAATTGGGACAGATGACATGGCTTTATAACATGACATTGTCCTTGAGTCTAGCTGAAACCCAGCAGACACCCTATTGGAGCTGTCCTGTTCCAGCAGAATTTGCATCAAGGGTAGGGAACTTGCAAGGAGGAGGATTGGACTGACCCAAATCGACTGAAATGTTTTTTTTAAAAAAAGTACACCAGTGCAGACTACAAACTGGACAGAAATTCACGCTAGCTGGTACTAAATTCAGCACTTTCACTCCTAACTAAGAAAGAAGTTTGTTGCCAGCTGCTTTGTATTCTTTATATATATGTGTGCGCGTGTGTGTGTATATACACATTCTTTTTTATAGATACATGAAATTTTTACTTTTTTACACTTTCTTCCACAGATACCTGCACTAACGGCTGGTCCAAATCCTTCCCACTGTGACTTATTTCTACAGACTTGCTCAATCTGGTGAAATGTCAGGAGGCATGTTTTGGGTCCTAGCTTCCTAGGCAGCAACGTGAGAGAAGATGAGAACAGCACAGCATTTCAGATCCCAAGCAATAGATCCAGACAAGGTGGGGAGTAGACTGTTTGTCTGAGTTTGGTTTTTTTCCCTCAGACTGATTTTTACAGAGGTTTTTGTCTAAATATCACATGCCTGCCTTTCCTTCTGTACTGAAGACCTTTCAGCTATCTGGTGAATCCAGCAGTGATGAGCACGTTGGCTCTTGCGTTTCCAATGTCTGTCCATTCAATCCATACACGTGTACTTCTTCAGGTTCACATATGAGCGTAAGATTTGCTCGACAGGCACAGAACAGTTGTACCCTGAGTACAAGCGAGTTCTACCTCAACAGAGAGGCTTAGCACAGAAGGAAGATAAGCAACCATCCGCATGGGAGCTGTGGATCAGCTATATCTTCTCTCCAACTACACGGATACCCTTTCTGATTTAAATACCCAACTTGCGTCCCCATTGACCAAGCCATGTGGCACATTATAGGAATGACAAGTAAACAACTGAGTGGCGAACCCCGGGAAATAGAGTCTCCTGTAAGGAAACGAAGCCACGCGAGGTCAGGCACCCCAGCCAAGCCCCGAGCAGCAGCGTATTAACGCCACCAACAGCTTAATGCAAGTGGGCTTGGGAGGACCAAATTTCAGGGGACCGTGCCCTGTTTCTGTATTTTTTCCCGTTCATTAACTTGTTGCATGAGTAAGAGGAAGGCTAATCCAGCCAAACCTCCGCTGAGCAGTTTTAAGCAATGTAACCGATCATTTAACTTTGTTTTCAATATAGAGTTTTGCCTTGGGAATTTTAACAGAAGCTACCTCAACCAAAAAGACTTTTCCTTTTTTTCCTCCCTTAAGCTGTGAAGAACCGTACACTTGAAAACAGACATCATGCCTGTGGCTTCACACTGAACACTGGGATGTTCAAACACTTTACCTCAGGCTACTTTTTCCCCCCTTTGTAATCCACATAAGGAAACTGAATTCAAGGAAGAAAAGTTAAAAGGTTTGTTACATTCACGTAAACAGTAAATGATTGTCAGGTGTTGACATCGGTGGTTTTTGCAAGCAGGTAGTAAGAGCCACATGCGATGTTAAGGCCTGAAAGACAGTAACAGGGGAGGGGATTCGAGAAGGCTCAGAAATGGCTAGTGAGGCTGTTAGCAGAAGACCGAAAATTTTTAAGCAGTTCAACAAGGGCATAGGCGGGGGATGCACCGAAGCTGAGCAACGCTGCTGGTCTGCTCTGAATTGCAGGGCAGGCTGTATGAAGATGGCTTCAGAAAGGCACAGCAGAATTACAAATTGCAATTAAGTCATTCCTGCAAGAAGCACTGACTGTTTCAGCAGAGATCTAAGGGGAAAGAAAAAAAAACCCAAAAACCCAGTGAGAGATTCCTTCAGATTTACAGCCAAAATGAGGCAGAGATCTAGGAGCGACTGCGCAAAGCAGTGCCATTTCCCACTGCCCTGGCGGGTTTCTGCCCGGGTCTAAGCTCTCCTTCCCAGAGGTTGTTTCATTTCCACAAGCGGTGTGATGGGTTGGAGACCACAGTACAGGTACTTGATCTCATGAAGCAGCTTTTTCTATTCATATACTGTCTTTAAAAACTGGACACTTGATACTTTACAACCTGTATACAAAAATGATTTCACCACAGACTGATGTACAAAGACAAATATCTCAAAATATAGTCCCAGACTAACTCTAGTCTATGTAACAAACAAAAAAAAAGAAGCCAGCACCCCATATATTCGTTAAATCCTCTGTACATATCATAGGCTCAGTATTCTGTTTGCTCAGGGAATAGAGTCTGTAATCTAATAACCCAGGACACAGAAGGATTTTGTCCTGAGGAACAATGTATCTTTAATTTGCCTAAGTCGCATCCCTATGTGATCACCACTGTAGTAGAGACTACATCTGCATCGGCAATTTTGTCTCAAAATACATTTGCTAAAACGCAGCAGCAGTTTTGCACTTTTTTGAAAGAGTGGAAAAATGATTCTGTGTGGATCAGTAATGAGAGCAGTAATTGCCACAGGGCTGACAATAATTTATGCAGAAGTTCTCAATTGCTCCTAATGGCCTGTCAGATGGTAAAAGGGAATGCAAAGCAGATCATAAAAACAACTCTAGCATAGCTTCTGAGAACAAAATTCTTGAAACTTTCACTCTTGCTAAGAAATATGAAAACACAGGACCTGAAGTGGCTTCTGGAGAAGCAATAAAAGCAAACTACACTATTATCCAGTAATTCGTGTACATCAGATTTTGTGATTGCAGCAGAAAATGAAATCATGTTTTCCAAGATTCACCCATATCTTAAATGAAGAATTGTAGTAGAACAAAAACTTCATGTACTATCAGCAATAGATTACTACTTCTTCCAGTTAAGACTGGTTGAGAAAGGTCGCTACTGATGCTGCAGAAATGTCAGCTGTTTCCAATAGTGTAAACTGAATGCAACTCAGAAGATAATAATCTACTCACTTTTCTCAAGATAATACCAAACTGCGTTATAGATGTTTGGAAATGCAATTGTGCTACAGTCAAAGGACTTAAACGTAGCAATGTATCAACATTCAGAGCTTAAAATGGGAAACAATAGCCAATCTAGAAATACACATAGAAAATGAACTTTTGCGCTTATAACTGCCTAGTACAGCAAAACGCACTAACATACACATACATTAGACTATAACCTTAGGCAAGATTCCTGAAGCAATTAATGCACTTTAATATTTTTTGAATGTGTGGATTTTATCATGCATTCCTCCTTCAAAAGCCCCAGAAGAAAAATATTTTGCACTTAAGACTGCAGAAATCAGTTAAATGCTAATTCGGATACAGCTTCAAAAATTGAAGTAGGTTTCAAGTGCCCAAAAAGAAAGAGCTATATCAATTTTAAAAAATAAAGATGACTTCAACTTACTATATTAACTAATAAGGTCACTGGTAGACAAAAGTTTTGGATATGTGAAAGGCAGATGTAAATACATTAGATATAAAGGCAATGTATATGTATGCTTGATTAAAAAAAATACACAAGGTATGTCTTAAAGTCTCTTATTTTCATGTTATTACCCCTTATTCCTACAAAGAAAGGCTGTCACTTTTAGACGGTCACAACTTTTCAAGTTAGTCCTAAGCAACAAGCAAATGAAATATTGCAAGACAGTATCGTGTCAATCAAAAATGCTGAAAGAAAACAATGGGCCAGTTTTAAACATTCTGTAAAATTTTACTTCCACTATCCCTTTCTTATTTGAGCTTTCATGTAAAGTTAATATTTTTTTTTAAAATGCTGAATATCAAAATGTCCTGCATGAGAGAAACCCGGTTTCTCCCTCAGCTCTTACACCCCTCCCCATCGGTGGCAGGTCCGTGGCTCGGGGCAGAGGCTTGGCCCGAAGCCTGGCAGAGCCCTGACGCGGCCGAGGCCCGGGCTCACAGCGCAGCACGACCGCTCTCACGACCGGGTAACGGCCACCGGGCTCCGCGCCCAACACGGGCTGAAGAGGCTAAACCACATCACAGCCACATCACAGCCTCGCTTTCCTCTGGCTTTTTCAGACACTCTTCCACCCCACGTTGGTGGCTCTAATGGACTTGCGCTACACCCCTGTCATCTCTTGTTCAGATCTCTCTGTGTATTTGACAATAAAGAAAACAAAAGACATCCAGGTCTCGTTGTAGACTCCAGCCTGTCCAAACCCTTCTGATACTTCCCAAGACACATCATCTTTCATGGCTTCAGCTACGACTCCCTGGCCAGACTTCTCATCCAAGTTGCTCCTGAAGACAGACCAAGGCCTTTCTGAGCAAAGGGGAAAAAAAAGGATTTGGCTAATGGTACTGCTTCTGCCGTGACAAAGTCATTTCTGTGGAAACGTCCCCTTTCACCTCGCTCTACATCCCGGGCCTCTCTGGAGTTCTGTCTCCAACAGAAAGGCTCATGCTCTGCTCTCCATCCTGCCCCAGCCACTGAGGCATAAAGTCATCAAAAGTCATCAAAAAGGCATAAGATGGCACTTTTAGCCGTGACCAACGAATGAGCACAATTACCCTGTGCCACGGGAGGCCAATCCGCAGCACAAACTCCACTGTGATAATAAAAGACACACAGTGTCGCTACGTCCGCCATGAACCTGCGTGGAGTTTGGCTGTTCTCAGTCACCTCCCCCGGCCACCCCACTCACAGACAGGTCTCACACCTGCCTGCTCAGAAAGGTCTCGCCTTTTTTCTTTTTTTTTTTTTTTTTTCTTTAAGTCTTTTACATTGCAACAGTACTGAATTTACGTTTACAATTGTTTTTAGACTCTGGAAGGTCCTTGTGAATGACAGTAAGTTGGTGAGTTCAGATAATGAGCAGCGATGACTGGGGAAATCAGCGTGGGAAGAACAGTCTTGTTGATTCATTTTCAAAATGGAAACGCATTTCATTTTGCAAAACAAAAGAAGAAAAATAGAATTCAAAAGAGGAGGCTGTCTTACATGCTATAAAACAACCGTGCGTCAAAAAGTAGCATCCTCTTACACAAAGCTGTAGACAAACTTGAATGTCACAAGCTTTATATTTCACATTGCCATCAGGAAAAGCAAATACCAACAGCTTCTAGGGACAGATGAAAGCAAACAAACAAACAAAATGGTAAGAATGCATCATCTAGAAATAGAAATTCTTTCTAAAACGTTCAGCGAAGCTGACCATTAGCTACTCAGCCCACAGAACAAGCTTCAGCGGCTGCGAGCGAGCACCGCGGCCCCTCCACGCTGCTTCCATGAAGAAGCCCAGGGGAGATCTGAGCGCCAGGGAGTGGCACAAAGGCATCGTCCAGGAGGCTGGACAGCACAATTACTAATTTCATCCAGAAACTGTCTGAGAAACTTTTAAAATAGGCTGTGGAGGAGTTGGGCAAGTTCAAGAGTAGACAGCAAGAAATGCCAGCTCCCCTTCCTAAGATTGGGCTGTATTTTCAGAAGAAAATATATTCTTTTCAAGAAAAAACATGAAACTTGCGAATAAATGTACGTTTCAATGAATAGTTTTCATTCTGGGAAGAGTCAGAAAAGGAAAAAACAGGTTTTCACACTTCCCAGAGGAGCACTTGTCACTTCCCCGGTCACTGGGTAGGGATTCCTGTGACATCCCACAGGCAACACGACCCCCTCACCTCAAGAGATCGGGCACAATGCAGACTGCTGCGAGGACATTACATATTATATAGTATTTTCTTCCACATTCTCTGTTACGAGAGCAATGCACAGATGGACCAACCTAGAGCAATGTATAATGAATATGAGATTTCGACAGGCAAGCAGACATTTCGCATGACAGAAAGCATACGAGTTGCTGCTCTTCCAAAGCACTACAACCTCCTCAGATAGGCCCATGTTTGGTCTGAATCCAGGTTCATGTTCAACTCAAGAAATAGTTTAAATTGTTGGCTTAAGTGTAGGCAAAGCATATCTTGTTTCTTCATAAAAGTTCATTTGAATTTCACTCAACATTAGTCTATATAGAATTTTATTTTATAATTGGTTACCAAAGGTTATGCAAAACCATCAAAACAATGCCAAGTATGACTACAGCCCACTTCACCAATGGCAAAATCAAGCTTAGTATGTCAGTTTTTCAATGTTCATGACTCTTTAAAAAGGACATCTACCAATAAATGACAGGTATCCTTGCCAGCAGATTAGGACATACTAATTTTAAAATGAAAGAGAATCTCCCACATTTATACAGCTGCTCAAAGACAGACTTCAAAAAAATGTAAAGGACCTTTGCAACGTGTTCAAAAAGTTGGATTAAAAGATATTCACTAACTTGATTTATTATCCCTGTGTAAAACATAGCAAAACCTTCCAGGAAAACAATTCTGAAAACATAGGGAAATCAGTGACCATTGGATAAAATACTGTGCTATGGGAAAACACAAACACTTTTTCCCAGGCTGTACTGCTGAGCTTTTCAGACTATCTCAGAATCTCAGATGTGTCATACCTTCCCATGGGAAAAGAAACATTTTAAATGCAGTATCAAAATAATAAGAAGAAAAATTAAAAAAAAAAAAAAAAAATCATCTGATGACACAACTCCCCTCTTCCTAAAACCTGTAACAATCCTATTTTCAAAATTCCTTTCCCACCAAATAAATTAAAAAAATAACATTTATGCCTAAGAAAAAAGCTTGCAGAACTAAATCCTAATTTTGTAAAGCATCGTTCATGGTTTACAATGTCCCCGAGGTATTCTACTATGTCCAGTTATATGAAGTAATAAAAATAAATAACGTTTTCTTCAGTTAAAAACCAAATGACTCCTTTATCTTTTCATGCCTAAATCAGACACCTGCTGAATCAATAGTCATGTATTCAAAATGCAGTGAGAAAGCAATAAAAGATTCCTGATTATATATAAAGGACTAAAGAATCATAAATATGCTACAAGAGCTATGCATAGCTACGTGCTTATTCTGCTTGTGAATGGAAAAGGAAGAAGGAAGGGTCTTCAAGGAAAGTAGCCAAAGGAAACTGAAGCAAATGTAAAAAGCATTTCAAGGCTATATTTAGAGGAAGACATTCTTCATACATTTGCCAAGCTATTCACGTCACTTCACACAGCATGTTTTATCCAGCTTTATAAGTCTATGAGAGAGCGGGGCGGGGGGGGGAAAATCTGGATCAGTTGCCAGAAATGGAAATCTTGCATTTATGTAGAGGAACAAATATTTTAAGCATGTGAATTCAAGAGTACTTTCCAAAGGGGGGCAGGGGGGGAGAAAAGAGGAGGCAGGGTGTTAAAACTTTCTACAGATACCGCAGAAGGATTCTGCAGTATAAAGTTTATAAGTAACATGACCTAGCATCTAATAGTCCCTTTTGAGCTAGGCTCACGAGCCTTAGCTGTATCAATAAAAATACTAAAATGAGTGAACTTCACTAAGTTCAAGCCTTCAGCTGGTGTAAACTAGCTGAAGACCTGTCCAGGTTCATGCATATAGGATATGTTATTTATATAAGCAATTACATATTTCTCATCTATACTGAGATAAACAGCAGTCTAAGATGAATAAACAAACACCAAACACAAGCTCAAAGGTGAAAACAGAAACAAAAATACTCCAGTTTTATAAGAATATTATGATTTTTCTTTAACTCGTTTAGCACATGTCAGGAGGTTCAGCTATTTGCATAAAGAAATGTCAAGCATACAAAAAATATGTCAGTACCAGATGTAATGGTAATAGGAACAAACCACATGGAAATTTCCTGTTAGTGACCTTCTGGAGGGTGGGGATGGAATCAATTTGAGACACAGGACTGGTTTTACTTAAATTTATACAAATGACTTCTATAAAGTTTTTACCTTCATTCCCTTCTCCAGGTGGCTGATAAAACGAAAGCCCCAAAGATATGATGGCTGCAATTTCCAAGATTATAAGAGTCACATCCTGCAACGCTTCCCAGACTAGCTGTAAGAATGTTTTTGGCTTCTTTGGAGGTATAAAATTTTTTCCAAAAATAAGCTTTCTTTTTTCTAGGTCTGCAGCAGTGCCAGCTAATCCTGTAAACAAAATAAAATAAAATAAATTAAAATTGCAGTGAAATAGAAAATGCCCACTTATATCTGCATTCCTATAAATTATTTCTCCAAGAACAACTACAAGCTGTACCACCTATGGTATATTAACAAATAGGTAGACTTTCCACTTAAATTTTCCTTTTGCGAGATGATTTGTCGTTACGTTCTGAAGAGAATCCTTATGGACTCTATTTGGTACTAATCCCTTCCAGTTTTAATCATAAAAAAGTCTTTGAATTAGTAGGTTTACTTTAATAAGACCTATGTATATAAATACATACACACATGAAAGCAAAGACTTGTGAAAATAGATCATAAAGCACAAATAAATTATATTTGGGATGAAGTTGGAATAGCTGTTGGCAGCTTTTGGTAATATCAGTAGAAGCAGCATACATGTCTTTGTTCTGACCTCGGGTCGATGACCTCAAAGTATAAATCAATAAAGCACGTCTTGTTCTACTTCAAAGCCACCTCTCTTGCTGCAAATGTACTGCCACACGATTGCTGGATTTGTGCATCAAATTTTTTGAAGTGAAAAAAGATAGCCAAAGTGACAGGTTATATATGCAAAGAAAGGAAAAAGGAAATGATATGGTTCCTTAAATCGATATAAAAATGCATGGATTTTGCATGATACTTCAACTTAAGAACATTTCAATTTAAGGATACAGTGTAAGAACGTGTGGTTGCACTGAACAACTTACTTAGGTGCTTTTTTTCCTATTTTTTAATTATATTAATGTATGCACGTCTAGCGCCTTTTCGGAGGCGGGGGGGGAGACTTGCAAGTGTTAGGGTAGAATAACTGTGCCCATACACCACTCTGCAGCAGAAAGAGCTGCAATAAAATAAGTGGTTACATACATCTGCCAAATAATATTTGATATTAGTTGGAACAGTCACAAAACTATAGGTTTTGAATGTGATCAGCAACGTAAAGTTATTCATGCTTGTTCACACTAACATGGCACAACGAAAATACTTAAATTGAGAGTTGACCTCAGAGGACTACAAAGGTGCCTGCAAGAGAGCAAGAGGAAAGGATCAATCCCATGCTGTAAGGATTCCTCTCCTTACGCCGTTGAGGGTAAGCCCTTCCCTCCCCCAAAGCATATCAACTCCTATAGGATACTTCAGGAATGGAAAGCCCTATTAATAGCATCTTCAAGGTGCCAAGTGAAAAAAATCAGGATCCCAATGCACTGATGGTACTCAGCGTTATGTCTCGTTCGTTCAGGACTGGTGCAACCGCTCCCAGCAATGTGCACGTGCCAGTAAGTCACCTCTCGGATGAAAGCACCAGGCCCAAGCGTAATTTCCTCAAGACCAAAGTGATGCTTTTCTGAACATATCAATCCTACCACAGCACAGTGTCCTCGTTTCGGCTGGGATAGAGTTAATTTTCTTCCTAGTAGCTGGTATAGTGCTGCGGTTTGGATTTAGTATGAGAATAATGTTAATAACACACTGACGTTTTAGTTGTTGCTAAGCAGTGCTTACACTGCTCAGGGACTTTTCAGCTTCCCATGCTCTGCCGGGTGCACAAGAAGCTGGGAGGGGACACAGCCGGGACAGCTGACCCAACTGACCAATGGGGTATTCCATACCATATGACGTCATGCTCAGCATATAGAGCTGGGGGAAGAAGGAGGAAGGGGGGACATTGGGAGTGATGGCGTTTGTCTTCCCAAGTCACCGTTACGCATGATGGAGCCCTGCGTTCCTGGAGATGGCCGAACCCCTGCCTGCCGAGGGGAAGTAGGGAACGAACTCCTTGTTTTGCTTTGCTTGCGTGCGCGGCTTTTGCTTTCCCTGTTAAACTGTCTTTACCTCAACCCACGAGTTTTCTCACTTTTAGTCTTCCGATTCTCTCCCCCATCCCACCGGGGGGAGTGAATGAGCAGCTGAGTGGGGCTTGGTTGCCGCCTGGGGTTAAACCACAACATACAGGCAAAGATGTTGACTCACCTTTCACTTAAGGTATATAATTACAGCTGTTGTGTAGCTTCTGGCTCTTGGTTAACTCATCAAACTTTCATTTCACCTTCAGCTTCTAAGAAACACTATCCTCTCCCAGATAAAGGCACGCTGTAGTTATGATTACCTCACTTCATTTAATTTTCAGTACCTAGTGCTTAGTGACACTGTAACAGACAGGTTCCAGCTATTATGAAGTATGTCTACATTATTCTTCGTGATTCAAACAATAACATGTCAAACCTCTCAGCTCCTCCATGAGCTCCCAGGCAGCTTCCAACATGGGGAAAACGCTTTCCCCTATGAATTACGAATTGCAGGCTATAAGCCTGGGTAGTTGCCCTTCTGTGAACCAATGCAGATCACAGAACTTAGGACAACGCATGTGAGAGATCAGGGGAGTCACCACTGATGGGATCTGACGTAGGGACAACCCTTTAGCAGAGACTAAACAAACGCAGTTTGATTAGCTTTCAGAGGTCTGCAAAGCCCTTCAACACAAGGAAGGATTTTCACTAAAAATGGCATGCACAATTTGCACGAGTCCCCCAAAACACAACCTACTCCAAATACAGCAGTGACTTCATACGTAAAGAGGAAAGTACATTGACAGCATTGATAGTGGTAGGGGTTTTGGGAGAAATGTTCATACAATGCACCTACAAGTAGCAATACAAAACTCTGAAACAGAAAAAAATCAAAAGCACATTGGAAAGTGGAAGGAAGAGATGTCTGAAAAATGCCTATTTTCCAATACAGAACATATGTGCACAGTGGTGGGCCAGCCCCAGCAGGTAGGCAGATGACTGGGGACTCAACAGCATGAAAGGGATGGCTGAAATAGTACAGGAAATAGCCACAGTATTTTTCAACAATCCTAACTGTATTTACCTAGACTTTGAAATTATGCTATATACTTCACTGTCAGGAGGCCATAAAAAGTACACATATCCTGTCCTATGTTACTGATCATAACGCACATATAAATACATGTACATACTGAGAAGCCTCCAAAGCAAAGAGAGATACTGGAACTCAAAGAGCTGCTTTTTCTCGAAGACAAAAATTGTTCATTTAGACACCGCAGAAATTTAGACACCATAAGGTCGAGGACTAGACCATAAAGCATCTATGGTCACCATTATCTTCCAGACTATAGTCTAAGTAACCTACGTTGGAATTTAGACAAATTTTATTTAATTGTGTTCTTTCATTTTTCTTAATAATATTATCCTCCTTAAGACCCATAAATAGACAAGGGTAAATTTTGTTCTTTTCTATAAGTCTAGGTCTTGGTGAAATTAATACCAAGTCAGTTTCACCTAAAAGTAAGAGCATATTCATCTTTAATTATCAAATGTATTTTCTTGTAAATCATTTAGAAATGCTGGAAAATGAAATTCAATGTTCAGTTCAAACGAAAAGATTTCCTTTCTCCTGAGATCTGGCTATCCCTCAAAAAACGGTTAAGCAGAATTTTGGTGGTTTTTTTTCTCCCACTCAATACCAGAAACTAACACAATCCTATACTGAGAGAGAGAGAGAGAGAAAGGAAAGGATGGAATGAAGAAATCTACAGACCAACTGATGAAATCACATAATAGTCCTAAGCGTTACTGTAGAGATAAAGTCAGAATGGGGCAATAAAATACACAGAAGCCGAAGTAATACAGAGAGACACAGCTAAGGGAAACGGGATCGAGAATCTGAGGCAACGCAAGATGTTTATTTTGCAAAAGCTTCCATTAATTCTCAATACTATTGCCAGCAGAAGGTATAATGGGGGCACTCCTGATCTTTTTCAAATAATCTCCTTTATACAGAAGCATTATTTTAAATAGTCCTAAAGGTGTTTTGAGCAAGGCTAACTTAATTGCTTGAAGAGGATTAGAGGTCACTCACACTTTCTGTCGCGCTGGCAGATCTGCGGGATGCTGCTTCCCAGCTAGTGCGCGCTGACAGGCAGTACAGATGGTAAAAACGTCAATTAGCACAGCAAGATCTGGAAGCGGACATCTGTCCTCACCAGTACTTTTAACCAGGAGATGGCTTTCCTGCTGCTAGATTTTTTTATGTGTTTTTTTTTTTCCATATTACACATACTGACTTCATTACTATTCCTGAATATTTTTTTAATTTCTCGCTTGTCCCTTAATTTAAGTATTGGGTCCTGCGACAATAATGAAAGAACAGTGCAAATGAAAGTAATTTGAAATATCATTTCTATATGCAGACATAAAACATCTAAGGAAGTGAAGAAGAACCAGTGGGGACTTAAAAAAAAAAAAGAATGGAAATATCAGTTCAGTATGATTTCAGACTTCATACGTTACTGGCAAAAGAAGCAGCCTTTCGTCTTATATTCTGAATGAGAATAGCCACAGACTGGCTGGGTTTATGTTCATGTGTCCACACAAGCACGAATTTTTTTTTTTTTTTTAAGTGCTTTTTATGGTGAAGCTGCACAACACTTCTTTGCTTGACCCAAGTGTTTTAGAATGATATGCAGATTTGGGTTAAATTGCTATACAAATAGTATGCACAGATTTAGGAAATACTGTAAAAATTTATTACTGATGCTTCCAGCACTTGAATAATTTCTTAAGGTTTCAGTTTCCAAAAATCTTCCCCAAAATTTGTTTGAACAAAAGTGATTGCATAGAAAACATTTTCCACAATGTTGTGCAGTATATTAAATGCATTTCTGATTTCATCTGGTATGCCTTTATACAGAAATTGTTTTAATTGTTGCTTTTTTGGAGGGAGAAAAAGACTAAAAAACTGGAGAAATGCCACTTAATGAATTTTCTCTGTTCCTTATCTACATGTGTCAGCTACTGCATGCTGAACATAAAACCATCATTTCAATTAATGCTTCCTGGAAAATTGTATTTCTCTGACAGTCATCTCCACTGCAACCAAATGGACCATGACAAACAGAGAATTATTTTGATGCTGCAAAAAATAGCAAAAGCACATCACTACTAAAGCAACAATTAAAAAAACCATAAAACTTTTAAGAGAATATTTCACATCTGCTTAAATTATTAGATGAAGAATGGAGAATTTACATTTGCACTAATTGTGCAAATAAACCATTCATTACTTACTTTCTTCTATACATTTTCTGATGCATCCAGAAAAGTAGATAAAATTTTCAAACAGCAAAAACTGTAAACAATGTAATTTAAAAATCACAGCATACCTAACCTCAAAGGCAAAAAAATGGTTCAGCAAGGGAAGTAAAGGCTTCACAGTGATGCTGAACTGCTACTGAATTTAACGCATAGAGGTAAACTGACTATTTTGGTTAGTGAACTCCAATGGCAATCAGATATATGACATGCATGAATTCTTCCTATAAGAACACAAGCCTATATTTCATCTCATGAGCTCCTATCACCCTGGTCTCAAATCGTGAGCATTTCTAGCACCACATTACCTAGGTCTTCACAGAAACTAAAAAGTAGAACACCACAAAGTATCACCTTCACAATTATTTCATTTTCCTTGCCTTGTTTCACCAATTCCATTTATTTCACATTTAACTATGAAACAACCCCTGCCATTACTATGGCTACATAACGCTTTAGTACAACTTGCCCAGACCCACCAACTTCTATAGCTCTCGCATAGATTCTTAGAACTTCATAATGCGAATTAGAGGTATTAGCCCAGTTACTGCTGTTGTAACATAGAAAATTCAAACCCATAATCTCATTCAACATTTTTAGTGGGATTTTACTCTCTGGCTTTGGAAGCAAATTTCTATGCGCTATTTTGCTTTTCTCTCTTGTTTCTCTCTTGAAAAAGCTAGAAGTGACAGTAAGCCTTTTTTTCTTCCACTTCAATCTAAGAAACATTATCTATCTAGTGAGTGAAAGAGCTCAAAAAGTCAAATTTTCAACTCAAACGTAACTAGCAGATTTAGTTTCCAAGATCTGCCTTAGGAAACTGTCCCTAGCCAAGAAATTGGAGAAGGCAAGGAGACGTGCACAGTAAACTAACAGATTACTGTTAGTTTTGATCAAATGCTAAGGAAGGTCTATTTTGTCCCTTATGTATAAAGATGTCGTCAAGCACACTATGACGTAATCCAGCATCAGTCTTCATTAGGTCATGAAGTCTTCATGGCACTTGTTTAAAGGGTATCTAAGTAAAACAAACACCTGCTTCGGTACCAGGTATGCCACATAAATATACATTGCATTAAACTACCTGTTTTACTGACACAAGTTGATCTTTCTTCAAAAAGCTAAAACACACCCCAAATGTGAAACACAAAGTGAAAACATTCACACCTAGAATGGCTGCCTCTGTGGCCTCCCAGTTTTATCATGTATGTTGCTTGAAAAATTTTTGAAATTTTGTTTAGGCCATATTCAAATAAAATCAGTTAAGAGAATCCAATCTGTCAGTAGGAGAATATTTAATGAGAGCATTTACTAGTTTCAGCAAGCTGAATTTGAATTTCACCAGTGAATGAACCGCAATGAATAATAATTTCCTTCTAATCTCAGAACAACAAAGCTGTCTGTAGAGTGTAATGAATCTCATTACCTGTTTTCATTAATATCACTTGCTTACATTTGTTTACATAAATTTAAAGAAATTTGTCCCAAAATCAAAAACCTTTGGAACTACAAATCATCTAGCACGTGTCCTGTAAACTTTACGCTGCTGGTGCTATTTCTACGAGTCCATTTGGCAGCGCTGCCAACAGACCCTTGCAGGATTTAGAACCTCCTGGAGTCCAATGCTTTACAGCCAGATCTAAACAGACAACGTACAGAAAAGAAGGGCAGAGAAGTGGCAGAACCAGCAAATGAATTAACTCCCTTCCATTTCCTCATTAATCATCCTCCCTCTTCACATCGAACCGCAACAACTGGCCAAGTCACCGTGTCCTGCCCTCTTGAGTTCTGCCGCGGCTTCAGCTGCCACCCCACCGCACAGGGACCACCCTTCAGCATCTGAAAAGCAGCAAGCTGACTACAAAAACCCTCATATAAACCTCCCCTGTTATAGGTTGCAATCAAAACTATCACTCTGAAGTCACACCAAGTACATAAATACACCTCTAAATCCATGACTTTTTTAAAAAAAAAAAAAAGTAACTGAAGAGCTCAATGTTCTTTCTTATAGACTGATACATCTAATGTAAATGTTAGGAACAACTTGAATTTCTACAATGAGTTTCTCTCTCTCATTCTCTTTCTAGCTGTAGAAATGCATCAGCAACTTTATCTCAATTTTATGAGGCAGCGAAAGGCTGAAGTTCTTGCCCCAGACAGTTTGGTGGCAGTTCAGGAGAGTAAATTCACATCTCCTGGGATTCCTGATTTACACTCGGCTGCAAGATACCATGCAGGATTTATTACCACCAAGAAGCACTGAATGCTTCACAACGTTTCATTCATTTCCCCATCTAGCCATTTTGGTTTTATTTCCTCTATCTTCTTCTAATTTCTTTTTGACGTAAAATTGCTCTGAAAAGAAGCTATTAACCAGGAAACAAATAATCTACATAAGATAATAACAGCAGAACCAGAAATAGTTCCCGATACGTAAGGTAGCCCAATTGCATAATAAGCTAATGACTGGACCGAGGTGCAGTGCATAACCATGAGCCGATATCAAGGCAACAGCCAAGACATCAAATATTAAAGGCAAGATATGCATCGTAAGAGATGACTAATATTTTTCTTGCCTAGAAAGGGAACAAAAAGCTTTCTGCAAAGGCTGATAACAAAGCATTCAATGAGAGCTGAAGGTCCAGTATGAAGAAAGAGGAATTAGGATTTCTTTTTGACAAATGTACTGCTGTCAGTGGGAGTACGGTTGTTGAGAGGGAAGATAATCATCCCACCAGAAATCATTTCTTGAGCTCTTACTCCACTCAATAATCGCTACACCATTTTCAAATGTCTCGTCTTGTTTACCACAGGCTCCTGGAGATGTTTTTCTTTTTCCTGGAGATGTAGTATCAAGTACAATAAAGTCATCACCGATTCAGGGCAGCAATACTAATAAATACTAATAATCCAGTATGTATATCCACCATCCAGCTCCCACCCATTACCAGATAATAAAGTCATTAAAAACTCCTTGTTACATTATATATAAACAGTAGTGCAGTAACAGTGCAGATCTTCACCTAGCATTACGAGACAGTTAACCTAAGAGCTATGGAAAGTTTTTACTGCAGCTAAGCCAACCAACCCCAAGCCAGCGGGGTACCCCACGGGCGCCGGGTACTTTGGGGATACATCGTCTATCCTCAGCAGTTGACCAGTACTGGGGCTTTTTGGAAGAGGCGGAGAGGGAACGGGGGAAAGTAACGGTTCCTTTCCTCCCTCCCTCCCTTTCTCCAGAAAAATATAGGCATGTAATTGAAAACGTAGTCAAAGCCTTGAGACAGTTTCTTCAAACGTCTTTTTTGGTTATTTCAGCAGAGCTGGGATTTCACTCCCACAGAAGGTAACATTATGATTTAGAGCAGACTGTACAAATGCCCCCTGCACAGCCGTATGTATTACCCACAGAGCTCCGATCTCCTCTTGAAACACAGACGTGCAAGATGGGACCATTTCAATGAAGTTGACCGAGAGTACGAGGCAATACTATCAAAACCATGCTGTTACAATGCTGAGTTATAATATCATTGTTCCAGGTAATGTGAAAGCTTTTTCTCGCCCTTAATATTTAAATGAAATCAAGCATCCCTGACTGCAGCTTAAGACACACTCGCGGGCTGTTCTGTAGGATCAGGCTTGAAAAGCACTAACATACGAATCGGGTAATGGCAGAGAAGAGCAACTAAGTAAGTTTAACGGAGGAGATCCACAGTCTTAGCCAAGAAAAAGAACAAGGAATAAATGAGCACATAATGAAGTCAAAGTGGAAAGCCTTCCTTAATTAACACACCTTCATAACCACTTATCATCACTCTCGCTGGACCCTACAAAGAAATTCACCACTTCATATGTATCGTTAATGGCAACCGCAGGGGATGGGGAGGGAAAAAAGACCCTGAGATCAATCTGTGATTCTCTGTTCCCAAACCACGGTTTGAGTAGTGCTGCTGCCAAGCAAACCACTCTGGTTGCTGCAGAGGCAGCTTCTGCCTGTCTGTGTGATACAGCACAGCCCGGGGAAATGCAAGTCCCCAACGGAATCACGACCATCACTCACGGTCCTGAGGGAGGCTCTGGTTATATGGCTCAAGTAAGTGCCTGCGTGAAGGCATCTCCTGCCGGCCGGAGCTGCAGTGTGCAGGCGCTCCTCCGAGTCCTGGAGAAGGTGCAGGCAAACAGGCAACCCCCACCGATCCCCCAGCACAGGGCCAGAGGACTCCCCCGGAGTCAGCCGTGGGCAAGCGGTAGAGCAGGGAATAACATGGAGGCTACGCTTGGGATGCTCTCCTAGCAGAAGAGAGAGAAAAGAAGGATGGAGCCACATGCCCACCTGTGCACAGGCCTACACCTACTGTCAATACCACGTGAGTGTGACTGACGACACAGCCTGGGGCTCCTGCTACTGATTAACACACAACAGAGAAATCCACAGTTACGAAACTAGCTGCTGGACTGTCTACTGTTCATGATAAAAAGCCTTCAATTCGATTTTTCCCATTTCTTATCAACAGTACAACTTCACGTCACTTGAAGTTTTGCAAGTAAAACATTATGTTCAAAGGACATACAGGTCTGAAATCTCCCAGAAACTGAGGCCATCTGACTGAAATTCAGTGCAGCTGAATATATGCTAAGGAGAGCCTCAGCTGGCTTCTCCTCACTATCATGTGCTTTTAGGCTGATGTGGCCTAGACTCGCTAAAGACTTCTCATGATTTTCTGTTCGGTTCCACAGAGCATGTCCACTCAGGATGACAGTCACGGTCATGTGAGAAAGAAAATGCCCAAGGAATGCAACTGGGAAAGCATGGCCTGAGAGAAGGAGACATTATGCAGCTGAAGACACATCAGAGGGACTTCTAAGCCAGTACAGCATGAGGCTCACATGCAGCATCCCGAAAGTCCCATGCATCTCTCTTTTTACATGAAGGATCTTTACTATTATTATTTGTCACTGCAATCACCACAGGTTCTTTACTATAAGCAGTTCCAAGGGTCTATAGCTCATATTTATTTGATGAAACCTACTGGAAAGGTTAAAAGTAACACAGCGTAACAACATATGCTCTCATAACAACAGCAGCATGGAAAAGAGGTTTGTTCCTAGACGAGGCCAGGAATTTGTAGGTTAAGGTAGCTAATTCCTCATATAAACATTTTAATCTTTTAAGAAGAAACCTTATGTTCTGAAGAAAGAGACACATTGTTGTGATGTCTATAAGAGTCAAAATGCAAATACCAAAAAACCACTTTGCCGAGTCTGCTTCCATAGCATGATTCTTTCCCACCCTCACTTAAGAAAAAACAACAAATAAACCAGATAGCAATGAGCTGCATTTTTCTGAGGTGTTACCTCCAAGTGCTGCTACTTGGCAACTCTTCTTAATTTCATTGCTATCTTTGTCAGCGTCATCTGCTTTTCCTGTGAGTAATGTCAGCTTGTCAGCGGCACACCAACTGCACTCACTCCACGCTACGCCTTTGCAAAAGGCGCAGCGTTAGCGTGTATCTTGTGCTGCTGCGCATTCAGGAGAGTTTTCAAGGTGTCTAAAAAAAGTGAGAACGCTGAAGAAAACAAAGTGCCTTGATCATTATGCCAGCCGCAAGCAACATTAAATGCCACTATCGCTCCTGCAAGTGACAATGATGTCACCTAAAACCACAACGCTCAGCTTGTGAGGAGACAGTAAGATAGGAAGATGCTTTTTGAGCATCCAACTGATTACATCCCACTGCTCAGGAGCATTAAAATAATGAGACCTTTGAAACCTCTAACACAGCACGCACACCGTTGTGCTCACTGTTACCTGCGAAACATTGCTGCACTCAGCGTTACCCGTTTGCTTCATCCTCTTCATAAACAAGCGGGACCCATCCTTTAGATCATCATCTGCCTTTCCTGTGGACTTAAATACTACAAAGACTTGGAGGAACAATAAAAGTGAAAGAAGCTGTAAAATTTCATCCAAAGGTGCCAAGATGAGTATTATTACAGTGAATATCTCATAACTGAACACAGATATATAATCAAAGTTTAGATTCACTGGGCACTGATAATTTAGCTAGTCAAACAAGCTCCCTGTTGCCCCATTTTCTAGATAAGTGGAGAAAAGATGGCGAAGAAAATCTCGAGACTTTCCAGTCTTCTGGTAATTAGTTAATTCAGTCCACAAAAGCTGCCTAGGTGTAAAAGACCAGCAGAGTAGAGCAGCAGCGGTGGTCTACTTGGGATGATGGCACTATTGGAACAGGTGTGATGTTATTCCTCCAAAGAGTTCTCAGCCTTACATAAAGGACAATAAAAATGGGATAATATCAAGAAATGCCTTTTTTAATACTGTGAAAAGTGACGTTTTCTTAACACCTGTTTTATTTTTGAATGATTAGAGAATATAAACTGTGACCAAAGCAATCCCAAGATGTACTGGGAGATACAGCCTTATTTTATTCTGATACCCACATGCAACAGAACTCCATTGGGAACACAACACCCACAGACCTCTCCTATTTTAGCACACTCAAAAGCCCAAAAGAATAGACTCTCTCTCACATGAAGCATATATTGTCAATCACCTTGATTAGCCCTCAACATAGCTAACCTAATCTGAATGCAATAATCACTACTGAAGTTCGCCAGATTCTTTTCCAGTGCAAATCAAATACTAAATTAAATTATAAAGTAAGTACCTCAAGGAAGGTGTTCCTCGTCACCAGCTGTAGCAAGAGTGTAAGTCAGAACCAGTCAAGGACACCATATATTTTTACGCACATTAAACGGGTCCCACTTCAAAATCAAATCTTAATAGAAATATTCTAGAGCACATAAGACTTAACCAAGGTTTGCTCATAAGTTTTCTCCACAGATGAATAGTATATCTCTCTATTCTGTTTTTCACTCTTCATTGAGTACATAACTTTCATTCCATATTCTGTAGAAAACTGACTCTGACCTGCATCTCATCTTGCATTTTAGTGCTGGGGTGAGGTGGAAACCCTCTCAGTTGGGCAGCAGCATCCAAACAACTGGAGCTACTGGCAAACCTGTGGGAATGCAAGGTAGCGGAGGCAAGCACGAGACAGAAACAGCGAGCACGTAGCAAGAGCTCACCCTGGGAGACCCCTGGAAGGAGGAGACTTCAGATCCAAAACCCAATTCTCACTGACACTGATGACAAAAGTAAGAAGCACTTTAAGGGTACAAGGGATTCTATGCGGAGTTCCAGCAATCCAAAAAGCCACTGAAAATCGCTCAACTATAAAGAAGCTCTACTCAAGGTGACAAAAGTGGGAAAGTATTTGTATTCAAGTCTGTTCACTTATTTCGTCATAATATCTATGTGTTCTTTACGTTAAGAATGACTTCTTCCATCTTTTTAACTTTGTGTTCTGTGGTTTGAGAAGTTGAAAACTTTCTGTGCCTTTTGGCAAGTGCACATTCAAGAGAATGTAATAAGGCAGTTCTGCATCAAAGCCCTGGCAGAAGTGTGCTCACGTCACAAATACTTATGAATTTGCGTCAGACACATTAGCAGAAATCAAAATATTATATTGTATCATAACAGAAGCACCAAATTCATATTAACAACCATCCTTGGGCAGCTTCACTGAGTAAACAAAAATCACATTTTCTTAATGACCCCAAAATAACCCCTACAGTTATTAATTAACCTTCATTATACATGTGGAAGCTTAAGTTTTTATTTAAAATGAGATCTCAAATTAGAAGTCATTTAATCAATTTATGGCTTAACCATTTTCCTTGCACAGCAGTTACCTATGTTTACATTGTGCCAGCCATTTCATTTCACTTCCAGCCCATTAATTCATTGCTTTGCTTAATCCAGCTCAAGTGGCAAGAGGTTCTCTTAATCCAAAATAAGAACATTCATACAAAGAGTTAATCCACAATGGTTAATCAGGAATAGATGTTCCAGAATAAATCCAGAGGCTGAGAATAGGTAAATCCCTTAGACTGAATTTGCTTTAGACCACTTTCACCACTTTCAGCTTCCCAAAGCTGCTGCTAGAGACATGTACCTCCTCATCCCACAGCTATGGCAATACAGATAGTTGGAGTTGAAGCCACACAGCATGCAACAAGAGAACACAATAATTTGTTTATCAAATTAGAAACAAATTCTTGCAAGTAGAGAAGCAAAGAGACCAAAACCAGAAAAGAACAAAACGAGATTAAAGAAAAGCAACTAAACCCATCTTTCTTATTATATGAAAATGGAGCGGAATTCTAGCACTCAAAGACCTTTTATCGTGTAACACAGAGGCATAGATTTAGATAAGCACTACTTAGGGACTTAATTACATTCTTAACACTGAAAGAGATGGAAAAAATGAAGTTATCCCAGTTATGCTCACCCGAGGAAAAGGAGCATTTAAAACATTTACATGACTTAACCTAGAGGTTTTAGTTTGTCTCATTAGTAACTTTAATTGGAAATCTTATTCTGATTTTCATACGCTTCGTTTAGATAGCAAAGTAGGTTTTCCTTTATATAGTTCCTTAACTGGTCCGTTTGTTTTTCTTGTATGGTTCCTGCTTCACACAATATGTTTTGGGGAACACCAGTCCAAATTCTTACGCAAACCACTACTAGCCAACTGCTGTACAAATATTGTAAACAGAAGCCTTCCCAAGTCCTTTTCAATGGCTGTTGAACACAGCATGATAAGTGACTTTATATTTTTATTGAAACTCAGGTTTCCAAGTTCGTAGAATAGAAGGCATTGGAATAAGTCTTTCTTAAATAGCAAAAAAAGAGATTCCTTTCCTAAGCAAAATGTTTTGGGAAACTGGGAATCTTCCTAAAACCCAGAATGTTCCAGAAATAACTCAAAGTATTTTGTCATCTGTACAACCATTTTGCTTATAGCTGCAATGCAGCATTCTCTTCAGGACTGTTCACTGCACTTAAAGGATAAAATGACCCACCTGCCTACTCTGTTCCATCATTATTCATTAATGAAGAGACTGGTCCTAGAGGATTGTCATTGCAGGATAAAAAAAAAGGTTCATTAATACATCCCCTAAGCATGACACACATTAACACTAAACAAGAGACAAAGACAAGAAAATCAGATACACTTTCAATGTACGCCTTAGCAATATTTAGAGAACGTTATCAGTTTCAATAGCACTAATAACATACTATTATATTATGAAATAATTTTCATTAATACAGAAAGTGCAAACACCTTGAAATAACAGGGCTAAGGATGAAGTCATTCCTTTCAGGGAGACATCTTCAGCATGCATTTGTTTTCGACAGGTTATGTAAATGATAAGCAGCCATGAACTGAATGGTCATGCTGAAATATTCAGGACTCTAAAAGGCAGACTTTTTTTTTTTTAACTGCCCTAATTCTGCCATCCCTTCTGTTAAACATATTTATATTTTCCCCTGACTCCCTATGTGCCTCCTATGTCTACTGATCTTCCTGAAGCTCATCTTAACAGATCTTCCCTCTTCCCTTTGGATCTTTTTCCGCATTCCTTATTTCCCCCTTCATTTTATCTCAAAGAAACCAATGCCACTGATAAATGGCTCTTCCTTCTTCTCTCTCAGTTTCTGCTGCTCAGCATATCCTCAGTCTCTCCTTGAAACTTCTTAATCACTTTAGGGAAATTGTCTATCCTCTGCGGCCACAACTATTATTTAACATTACACACCTGTTTGGTGGGGTGGTTGGTTGGTTGCTTGCTTTTTTAAAAGAGAAGCATGAGCACAAAGTAAGTAAAATTTTGGGCAATTAGCATGTAGCTATATCCATATAGCGTCAGAATTGACGCCTTCAAAGATGGCCATAGAATACTATGTACTTCACAGCCTTATGAATGACACTGAAGAAAAGAGCTTTTAACAAAACAAAATATTGCTCATGTTGCAAGACTTCAAAAATATTAAGAGAAATACTCTATTTGTTTAATGATTATGAAAAATAGCAGCCAACAAAAAACTTCAAAAGGAATTACGTCAGACTATTAATACCAAGTACCAATACCGCTTTCCATTTATGTGCCTTCAAGATTTTAGAACTTACTGGAAAAATGAACATTCCTGTTATTATGGAAACAGGCTTGCACAACACAAAAAGACTCTAACAGCATTAATCTTTTAACTTCCTAGGGTTTGTCTGTGTCACAGCCTTTATTTGCAATTAAGCTTAGTGCATATGAAGTTCACTGCCTGCCAAGCCTCAGAGGACAGATATAGCCCCGGACGGGTAACTCAAGCTCCTTTTACACTGACCTACCAAACTCTAACCTATGAGACCTGTCTGGTAAAAGGGAGAAGGTATTACAGTTTCATTCAGACCTTGATATCTGAGCAATTCGTTCAACAAGGGTACCCATTATGTTTGATCCCCTCACCTTTCCCCTTACTTCTGGACTGGACTGATTTGCCATGAAACGGTAATCCTGAGTCATGCTGAATTTGCTCATAGTGAACCGAGATGAAAGATTCTGGGTCTTGAAAATGATCTTTAATTCATCCAGCTTGTTCATTTGTTATAATTCTAATACTATAAAAACAGAGGCTCTCCATCCATAGGTAACCATCTGCTGCACTCTGGTTACATGCAGCCAGGATGACCTACACAAAGACCATCATCTGCACCGATGACAACACGTGCGTGAGAACACAGAGCTTACATGTCCTCTCGCCCTCACCCCTATCAAAACACTAGATCTGTAAAATGCGAAATGCTTCCTCTGCCAATGGTGGAAGAAGACAGGTGACATCATTAACTGATGCAACACCATCAATCCAGTCCACCTAATATGCTTTTATCTTACAAATACAAAATTGTTTAATAACAATGTTCTATAACTAACCAAATACAGCAACTAATGCAATCAACATCTAACCAGAACCAATACAGACCAACTTTCTCAAAAAACGATGCCTTGAAATTGTGTTCGTTGCTGGATTCTCCAGTTCCCTCACTAGAAGGGACTTCCCTTTGCCTGGCTGCAGCATTAGGCACTTAATGCCTCCGACTTCAGCACACACGTAGCCCGCATCAGCAGCGCCAAACACGTCTAACCCTAATCATGTAACAAATGACGGTAAAGCCACAGGACCTCAGGCTTCAGCTCCAGTATAAGCCCCAGCAGGATTCGGTACATGCCTGCGCAGGCAGGTTACCAGCGCTGACACCTGCGGTCTCCCGGCTTGGCGGTTAACCATCAAAGCATCCGAGCCGGAAACACGCTGTCATCACATACGTCCAACTGCAGTGAAGATGCAGATTTTTCCAGGACTGCTTTACTTTATAAACACTTAGTTTAGAGCCTGATGGCACTTCTGAGGTAAGCAGCAGTTTTGCCGCGGGGGCGAGCAGAGGGTTCAGAGCCCAAGCACGCTGCCCAGCGCCGACTCCTGCCGCCTCTCTCGCCGCCGAGGTGCCCTGTCCCTGCGCGCCTGCGGGCAGCGATGCCCTTCCTCCCCGGCAGAGCAGGACCGATACGTCACAGAAACCAGATGCAACGCCCAGCTGTAAATCTTATTTAAAATCTTCTTAAACATTAAAAAAAAAGCCAATGTCAAGCAGTTATTAAGGCTCCATGTCAGCCCCCCACTTGGAAACGCTTTTTCCTTATAATATATCTTTAAGTTGTTTTCCTCTGCTATGGCACTCCACGTTGGGTTTTGTTACGTGCTTTCCCCCTGCCCCTGAATCCAGACTGCATCTGCTGTGCTTTATGTAATGCTGCTTTGCGCAACATCGTAGGACCTGACTACAAAATTTCAACAGGGAACTGCATCTAAAGATTTTGCTTTTGTGGATTTTAAGAGAGTCTGGCTTCACTACTGAGGCCTCAGCTTCTTAAAGTCAAGTTCCTTGAGGCTGAAAACAGCTGAACTGGTCCCGAATCCCGGCTTTATCAAGCTGCTGCCTTCAACACCCTTGGCTTGTCCTTGAAGCGGCTTTCTGCAGCCATGACTCACCCTGCCACAGCACTCATTCCGCTGCCAGAGAACTGAGCTGAGCGACGGAGCGTTAACCGTGGAGGGATGAGAGGGAGACGTGTCCCCCCCGTGTGAGAGGGACAACAGGGAGATTCCTGGGGCACAGGGAAGGAACGCCAAGCAAGCAGATCGGTGTTCTTGCTGTTTGAAAACAAAGAAAAGTGGTCTCTACAGTTGATTTTCCTGGCTTCAGAAGCACTTTCTCAGTTCACAACCTCATTTATGTGTAGGAAAAAATAGTACAGCCAGGCTTTCGCCTTACAAGCAACCACTTAAAGGGAGAAGAGTGCACAGTAGGAAGTATTTGAATCATACGAGTATTAGGAGAAAACAACGAATTGCAAACAGGCAGGTAATTAAGCTGTTTGCAGGCTACTTTGCTCTTCACCTACATCACTGGTATGTAACTGGCTGGATATTTGCTCTTCAGAAGGAAACTCCTTTTATATTGCATTGTATTTCTGGAAACTTTGGGGTATAAATTTCCTTGTGCTACAGTAGACTATGAGGATTTGTATCAATCGTAAAATTCTGTCTGGAATTTACCTTCAGATAGATTAAGCAAGATGTCTGAAAGCTGTAATTCCAGGAATGGTAACTCAGGATGCCTTCCAGAACATAGTTATTTACCTGAAAACCATGCATGGTCATTAGGCTGTTTGTTTCCCAATAAACGTTAATAATCTGTGATCTGTGTGGTATCATCTAAGCTTCTCACATTCTCCCCCTCTCCTGCGTCCACTCAGTGTTTATAAATGATGATTAGACATTACTCTACTCTCTGGCACGGTGGGGATTTGAATTGTGATTGAAGACCAGCAAAACACAAACATATGGAACAATAAAGCAATTTACATCTCAATTTGGCGCATCCCATGCTATATACAAGTCATTAAGGAATACTGAGTGCATTCATTTTCCCCGAAATTCACGTGCAGCAGTAGTACAAAAGCCAAGTGTAAAATACCTCTTTTCCCTGCCCACCCTCAGGGCAGCTCCTGAGCCAGCCAGGCGTTTCTCCAGACCTATTTCCCAGCGCAGTTACACCAACAGCGGTGCTGACACTGAAAACCAGGGGCGGCAAACGGCTGGGAACTAGAGAGGGTGGCACTAGCCACAGCTTAAAGCATCTAAACTGCTAAACAACACTTTTAGCATCAACATCAAGGTCTTCAAACAGTATATGTTTTCAAGCACCTATCTCACATAGTATCAGTGCTACGAAAATTACTGAAATGAAAAGTATTAATTTGTAGCGCTACAGTGGCAGCCACAGGTTTACGTGTTCATGGTCTGTGCAAAACCCAGTGATGGTCAAAAGGGTCTGTTTATCCCCATAGCGAGGATTGTTTATCCTCACAGCAAATGCAGCCACACACTTTTTGCTTTTACAGTTCTAATGTTTGCATAACATAATGCTCAAGCCATTAACAGCAGAGTACTTCTTGACCCTTACATGCCTATATATTTCAAATGTTTGAATTTTCACAAATCTCAGGAAGTTTTATTTCTGTAAAAAAAAGAAGAAACTAATCTACGTGGATTACATAAAGTTTGTACAATAAATGTCATAACATAGATCAAAAGTGTTTATTCTTGCTTAACTCACATAGATCTTTCACATAATTATCCCTTTATGTACACAGAGGCAGAAAGAATATACGCAAATGTACAAAACATGTCAGGGATACCACAGTGATGATGCAAGGGAAAGTGTAAACTATAAATGCAAATACCGGCTAGAAACATGAAACACAACGCTGAGATACGGAGCTCTGGTTAATTCTCAAAAGCTCTGTGTGTGTGAGGTAAAACCCACCTAACTGCATTTAACTTTTTTCTTATAATATATTGAGGGTTTGTTGGATAGAAAGGATATAACTGCTTTTGAAACTTCCAGAAAATTACCTTCCAGTTATTTCTAAAATTACATGCAGTTGAAAGATCATCTTAAAGGTCTTTTATTTTGGATCTCTTCATGCCATAAATCTTCTGATCTGGGAAAAAATGTGAGGCCTCTAGGAATGATAAGTACAAAAACATTATCTTTAAATACTGTCAGAAAATAAATAACCACTGACTTTTGGAACTGAAGCTGAGAAAGTAACATACACGTAGAAAGGGATTTAAGTAATTGTGAAAGTATTTTAAATGTTGTAGGGTTGTTGCATTAATTTATATCTCAGGGTAATTCTTGTTTCAGTTCTAATGCAGATCTCTAACGATGCTGCTATTTAGCAGATTGATTGCTCTTGCTCACAATTGCGCTCACTTTTGCAACAGATAAAAATTCCAAGCCAGGAAGCAAAATGTTTCAAAAGCAAGTGGCAGTATTTCTTTTTCTTGAAATGCTACAAGTGACCTGGCCTTCCAAATTTTTTTGTTATCAGCAAACTAATGGAATGTATGAATCCCAAGCATTTTGGGCAGTTTGCAACATAAAGAAGCCAGGAGATACCACAGGGATGATTATATTTAGATTTAATTAAATACTTCTGTGCAAAAAAAAAAAAAAAAAAAAAAAGAAAAATCACGGTCTGGTCTAAACCACAAGAAAGCAAACGGGCTCCTATTATTAATGTGTTCCCCCAGTTGTGCTTTTTTTTTCCCCTAAGATATTTTCAGATGTTGTGTCTTGTGATATTTATCCTCACTTTTAAGTTAACTATTATACGCTGACATTTTTATGCTCACTTTTAAGCAAATCAGTTTAACTAGAACTTCAAGTATGATCTGGCCTGTAGTGTCTCTCTTCCCAGATAACTTTTCAGGGGAGTTTGAATACAAATTTTGCCAAAAATACAGCTTACGCCAAGACAGACCGTCTCCTTGCTCTCCCTCCAGAGCCCTCATGGACCTAAGACTGGACCACAGATACCAAAACGAAGCTAGTACTGGAGAAGCGCTGCCCCAGATTCCCACTATAAGTCTTCAGACGTTTGTTTGACATAAAAGAAGGGCTGCGCTGAATACAAACAAACCAAGCACATCAGCCCAGGTCGTCTCATCCAAAGGCTTCATGCAGATGTCAAACCATGCAAAGAAGTCACATATACGGGGACTTCATATATATCCAAACTATTACGAACAATACTTAAAATTAGATCAGATTTTGAACTCTTACAAATATGAGTAAATGAAATCCTCTACACATTTACAATTACTGAATAAGCCTTACTAATTATTTTGAGAGTCGAGGTATCATAAGCTGTAGGAACAAATCATAGAGCAACAGATCTGCCTTGAAGTACAATGCCTTAAGGATTTTTCAATGCTATTTCAATTATACCCTTATAGATCCCAATAAAGGCAACTTTGGAAAACACAAAATGCACTTACTGTCCGGCATGACTAAGCTAATTTCTAAACCATTAACATTATTTTCTTTTTCAATAAAGGTAATTACACAGTTTTATATAAAAAAATATATATGCAAGGCAAAAAGCTGGAACTGACATGGAAATTATCCATCTATTCTGTCTAACTGTGCTGCTTACAAAAACTGGCTCAAAAATTACATTAAGCCAATGGTTTATAATAAAAACCCTAAGAAACACTTTTAACTTTAAAGATCCGTAGCGTAAAGATCACTTCAAATATTCTTACCATTCAGTTTTAGTCCCAATGTCCAGGAATGTTTTTATAAGGCATTGCAACTTCTCTTGCATAGGGTTTTAAAAGTTGTAGGCTCAGGGGGGAAAAAAAAATAATCTCATTTCCTAACATTTTACAAGCTGAACATTAAAATCTTGTAGATCCTAAAAATGAGGATGCAGAGTTCAGCAGCTGTGGCTCTGTAGCATACAGACAACCAACACACAACCACTGCAATCTTTGAGTATGTAGAACAATTCTGACCCAGCTCATCTTACTCCTTTCAATTAAGTCAGTGGACAAGTTGCCTTAAGTACCCACAAACTGAAGACGACAACGAGAACCACCGAATATTTCTCCCTGGCTCATTTACCATTCCAGCCAATGGAAAGGATTTGAAATGTTTTTGTCAAAACTCAGACTGATACTGGCTTTTATTTGGCTTCACAGCACTAACTGTGGATATCAAACCTTGAAGGAAGAAAGGCCAAATTCTGCAGCACCTGCACACTCATAAACCTCAAGGAAGTCTTGAAACGGGGGCTCAAATTTCCAGGAATATGCTGCACCAGGTGTTACTGCCACAAAACCTCCCAGAAATACAACACGTAACAAAACAGCAAAAAGCAAATATTCCTGCATATAATCAGTTGGGTTCCTTGGAGCAGATAGCTGTGGTGAAGGCCACATGGAAAACTAAAGGAAATAGAAATGAAGAAATAAAAAGACATTATTTATAGGGAAAAGAAATGCCCTATAACAGGCTTGAGTTCTTAAGTCCCCATACAGATGTTATTTATAAATGGTGTTTTATCATCCAATTTGAGTTCAACATTTCCATTAAAAATACAAGAAACGTACTGATGCGCTTTGATTTACAAACCTAAGGACGAGCACTACGATGATGGGAGGAAACGGCTGCGAAGAGGCAGCCACGTTCAGCAGAGGCAAAGACAGAAAGTGCTCTGAGGGTGCCGGGGACACGCGGGTGAGGAGGGAGGGAGGTTTAACCAGGCGCAGGTCCGCTGCTCGGCTCTGTGCTCACAAATCGGAGTGAAACCCTTACAGAGCCAGCGAGGGATCTGTTGGAGGCTACAGGCACGTTTGCGGGGCCACATGCGGGCTGGATCACACTTTCTGTGCCGATCAGCTTCCCAGGGAGGGGAGCAGCGACCGTAACGCGGGGGCCCGACGGGAGCTGGTGTTGAACTCGCATCCCTTGAGGTGTCCAAGCTGACTCCTTGTTTCCAGAACACCCTGCAATACCGGCACTTTAAAGGTTTTTATCATTATTAAGGATATTCCTGTATATTCATCCCCTTCATTCAACCCCAAACAGCTGATGGAAGGCTGGAAAATGATCCTTGAATATACAAGCAGGTAAGTTATGCCATCCAAACACAGCTGCTTCCCGGAGCGACAGAAATACTCTCCAAAGCTGCTCCAGCCTCTGCAGAACAGGCAGAGGCTGCTATTGAAATATTGTCTTGGTTCATGGAAGTTTCTTTAATGTTTCATAATCTTAAGTGTGCTGAAAACTCAGTGAAAAACAGATTCCTCCTACTACAGAGACCTGTCTCATACACCAGGCAGCTCCCCGGGTATAAAATTGATCCCCACGAGAAGGGAATGATGGACAGTTTAAAGAGACTGTGTCAGCGTAGGATTGGCCAGAGTCAAGAATAAGTGTGCCAGACTCTAAATAATTGCAGTAAGCTCTCTGGGATTTGCTCGCCATTAATCTTGATACACTGTGAACCAATCATTTCACCTGCATTGGTTATAATTAGTGATAAATAACTTGCAAATAATGAGAAACAGCTTGTCAACAACACTTCATTGGTCTTAAAACTGCCATGTGAAGCAAATAATGACACAGTGCATACACATGCACATATATACAGCCTTTCAAAACCAAAACCCTCCCAATACCAAGTTTTCAAATGATGCGAACATGACCTTTCTCCACACATCCATTTATATTCCTACAAACATACATTGGGAAGAAAACCCAAACCCTCAGGAGTATGTCTATCACATACAGCACGGACAGGTCAGCATTTGCTCAACTCAAAATAACTGCTTATATACTGAACGTGGTACTGGATTTCCAGGTTAGAGGTCTAGCTGATAGGAAGTGTGAAGAATGCCAAAACCTGTGGAAGTCTAAGAGGACGACTCGGGAGTTTAATACCTGCGTACGGGGGGAGAACCACAGCTTGAGCTGGGAGGTGGAAGCAGGAAAGTGGCTCCAGCTGGGAGCCAGACACCGACTCCATTCAAACCTCCCCACATCCCTTTGGAAAGGATGCAAAAAGGATAGGGACAATTTTAAGTGAAAGTAATTCATCAGCTGAACCTGATGCCTCGGTTTTCCACCCTACTGAGATAGCAGCCGAGTCTCTGCACAGCCCATGGAAGTTAAAGCAGGTCACTGTCGGAGGAGAACGCTCCCAGCCCCGGCCTCTATACCAACCCACCAAAGACTTATCTCACGATTTCTCATGGAAACCAGAGATTACCAAGTCTTTTACTGAAGAGAAAGTGGCAAGCAGGTAACAAACTCTGCAGTTCTGATGATGGGAGACGGAAGATAACGCAGTGTTCCCTGCCAGTGAACTCCCAAGCAGCGATGCCTCGGCTGTCGTGCAGTGTCACAGCTGGGCTGCAGCTCTGGTAAGCAAAGACGGGACCAGAACCTGAGCCGTGTGGAAATTTGTGCCGGTTCCTTTAGTTGTGGAGAAGAAAACTTTGGCACAGCCGTTTCCTGAGGCACCACGTTATATAGGTTTAATGCATCTATTTAAATTCCAGCAACATTTTAGGAAACTACTTGTACGTATTCAAAGCTTCAGGTTAAGAAATTTATGCAAGATGTAAGGATAGAGCACATTGCTGGGCCAGCAAGCTCTCCAGGCAAAGGACTCCCAGTTTGCAGCATAGGTCTTGAGAAGAATTTGTGCAGTTTTCATTCCTTCCAGTGGAGGACAGTGGTTTACAACAGAAGGAATTGAATGGCTGCGTTTCATCTGGCAAGTTATCTGTTTCTCATGCTGGCAGTGGGCAGACACAGGCTCCCCAGGTTTTACGGGAGCTGACCATGGCGAGCCCCAGCCTGACTCTACCTCTGCTCGTGCAAACACCAACGCTTGCTTAAAACCGACCTGCAGCGTTAGAACGATCGCTGTTCGGGGTTTCAGAAAGGGTGAGTTTACGTCAAAATCACGACATACCATCACAACATTTCCAAACAGGGACAATTTCAACCAGTACGTAGCATGCTGAAATATTTTAAGACATTTTTGGACTATATGTAGGATTCAAGATTATCAATTTAACTGTACAATACAGTGATTTTCTGGCCGAGTCTGCACCACTTTAAAGGCTTGATTTCCACAGAGAAAAATCTTTTATGTAATATTTAATATTTGAAATAAAATGCTGAGAAGGCACGGATCTTAATTATTTAGCTTCTGACACATACCCTCCCTTTAAAAATTCAGCGTCTGACTGCAGATCTAAAAGACTTTCCTATAAATAAGTTATCTTCTCTGAAGCTGTAACAAATCTCAAAAAGTATTGCGATGGCTTTTAGCTGATCAGAGGAAGTACAGTACTATTAAAATGTAAAAAATATGTATCTGAACATCATTTCAAGGTACCAAACCATTCCAGGTTGCTGGGATTCTATAAAAAAGCCTCAGAGAGAGCACCTTTAACAAAATGACATGACTTTCCCCGCTCCGAGTACTTTCTTTCCAACAAGTCAAGCACAAGACTGAGGGAGCAGTCACAGTTTCTCTTATCTGCAAGAGACCTGTTTCTGCAGTAAGTATCTTCTAAATGGAAAACATTCTAAATTAATTAAATAAACCTCAAGGGACAGTAAACTAATTACTCTGGGCATACATAAGATGCTGTTGAGTTAATCTCTATGAACACAAGTGAGTTAAGTTTGTATTGACATATTGGGCCAAATTTATTGTCAGAGAAATTAACTTCAGTAGAGTTAAGCCAGGAGTGCATTTTTCCTCATTAAGAAGAAATAGGTCTATCATCTGAAGTGTGAGGATTTATTGCCTCTTGGGAAAATCATATTACACTCTAGTTTATAAATGACAACTCCTGCACTCTCATATGCTTCAAAATGCACAGAATTTTTTGTTTAACCACCTAACAGTTGATTGTTACATGTGACCCCTTTCAAGCGAGCACTGACTTCAGCACAGAGGATGCAAGGAGTACTGCTAAGCTATGTAAATAGCTTATTCCTGAAGCTACCTGAAGCTTCCCTATGGTCCCTACTTTGAAGGAGACACAATCCTCATGTCTAAATCTAACACGACTAGCGCAAAATGTCTTCTTTGTCTACATTTAACCCAACGGAGCTCTTTTTGAAAGAGCATCTCAAAGAAATTTTCATCTACTGCATGGAGTCCACAGTTTTTCCTATTTAAAAATCATTATTCATCCAAGTAGTGTATAACACAGTTGTTACAGGATGCCATATATTCACTGTTAAATTATTTTGTACAGAGGAACAGAACTCAAAGCAGTAATTGCTACCACTTATTAAGAAACAGACATACTAGGAACGCAAACCATGCAGGCGATACCCGTCTCTATGTGAGCATTAGGAGCCCCACCAGCGGAGGAGGCAATGTCTCCAAACTCCTTCAGCTCGAAACGCGCACCTGCAGTAACCACGGCGTCCTTCGCACTCCTATTACCACGCTAGGACAGCATTTTCAGCACCGTGGGGAACTCTGCAACGCTAGACTTAGGGCTCATTGGCGTTAACCTCTCTTCGAGACCACTTTGCCACTGAATCTTTTTTTGAGCTTCCCTAAGCCACCTGTCTAGAATGCAGGAGTATGTCAGGTAACTACTCACGACTGTGTACCAAAGGTAAAACTCTGCTCTTTTTTAATTTATTGTCTTCGACTTTCCACCAACCTCTGGTTCGCATAAGCATCTCAAACAGAAATCTATTTTCAGCATGGCCAAAAGAGGCTAGAAAAGCGCCTGAGGGCAAACTGAAACAGGCTTTGAATCAGGCTGCAACTCTTCGGAAACAGGATTTGTGAGAACCGGCACAGTTCCTTTGAAACCGAGGAGACTCCCTTGACACAAAGCAAAGGCCTCATGTTATCATTAACATTTTCTGAAATGTTCGTATCTCAGTTACCCCACCCCCTCTTCTTATGGAAGTCATTCTTAACAAACCTGTACTTCTCAGTGCTATTAACGTTACCACGTCAACTTGTTTTTCAAGAGTCCTTCCTTCAGTGTGAGGATAAGAAGACTGCAGCATAGAAAAATTAATCAGAGATCAGCCTGACTGTGGGACATCAGGCTACCTGGAAAGGACCACCACTGCAGCCTACTTAGTAAGCGAGAGAAGGGAGAGATGCGGCAGGGGGGTTAATCCCACTGCCCTTGGGGGTCGCAGCCTGGCACCTACACCTCGGCTGTCCCCACGCCAGCCAGTGTCTGCCGAGCAGCAGCACGTCCAGGAAGTTTGAATCTTACTTAGGCTTACTCTCATCACTATCTTGGCAAATGCAGCCCGAGTGTGGCTTTAAATACCTCTGTGAAAAAGAGCAAGTTAAATTACATTAGGGAAACATCCAAAATTACTAGTTTTAAAATCAAAACCCCCACTGCAGAGTATTATGGTGATCACTGAGAAAATTGCTATAAAAGCTAGAAGGCTGTTTTCTTAGCAATACCAAGAGGATCTTTTCCACTGTTCTGCCAAGATTCACAGCAGTCACAGAGATGTTTAGCTTTTTCTGAGGTTCATCACTGCGGCGCAGCTGCTGTTTCAGCCATAGAAAAGTGTCAGCCTCCTGGAGAGTCTTAATTAAATAAAAGGCAATTTTAGAGGGTGGGGGAAGTATCATTACGAAGTGAAGCCTTGCTATTTGGATGTCGATTTACATAAAGCTACATTGCTCTTTGATTATGGTTATAAATTGCATTCAAATCAAAAGCAAAATTATTGCTGAATGATTCTGTTTAATTTAGATATCTCCAGAATTTAGGCTGAGGTATGATTTTTCAGCACATATTCTCAAAGACAAAGCAAACCCCAAAATTTCAAGTATAAAAGTCCTTCCTTCTTAGATCGATATCTGACGTTACCCCGTTCTCTAACACCACTCACAAGGAGGATGAAGCATGGTGCCCAGTTTCCAGAGACGACATGGAAGGAGGAGCCGTAAGCTATTACCGTTCATCACAAGTAACCAAGACCCAAGGGACTGGTAACTCTCATCTGAGAAGCAGCACTTTCCTAATTACCGTTTATTAAATGTTCCCTATTAAAAATTACTGTGAGCACCAGTATTGAAACCTTGCCTCCATCTCTAATATTAAAGTGTTGTCAGTGCTAGAAGTGCCAGTTGACTGTGCAAAATGACAAGTATCCAGGCACATCCCTTGCAACAACTGGCATCTGCTTTGGAGTCATTTTAGTTGGTTTGAATGGCACTAATTAGAAGTAGTTACATATAAATGACATCCCAAAGACTTGACACAATAAACATTGCCATCTAGTGCCATTCATTTGCTCTTCCCATTCAAATATACACAGTATTTAACGATAATTTCCATGTTCACTGCCACCTTTATCCCACAAATAAGGTCATGAGACAGACAAACAACAAATACATGAAGCACCACATGGAAGTTGAATACATAATAAGTTATCAAATGCTCTGTAAAGCGTCTAGGCCAGGGTTTTGATGGCTCTGAAAGTTGTGAATGTACCTCTAAGAATGCAGATCGGAAGGCTGTCTCTTTACCTAACCTTGCAAAGAAGCAATTAAAGGTTCTTCACAACCACCTCTCAGTGAGTATCAATTGGCCAGGCAGCTTTAGAAACACTAGCAGAATTTTCCATGTATTCCTCTGTTCTACATGCACAAAACGGTGCTAGTGGAAAAAAAAAAAAAAGACGTTTCTATTCTCACATGGGTGTAGACTACTAGGAAGGATAACTGAGATTTGAGCTACCAACAAGAAACTTCTCAATTTTTCTTTTGCTGACTAGCGTGTCCTCTGTTTCTGCGCACAAAACAGTCGGGGCAATTTGTACATTGCAAAGTTTCATATGCTTAAAGAGCAGATAATAAAAAAGAGAACATGTTGAACACGCTTCATAGTCATTTCTGGTTTTTAGGAAAAATCTTACAACAGTGCATTTCTTCCTGGGTAGCTCTAAAACATCAAAGTACAGAACGAGTGGACATGCCCAGCAGTAAGCAAAGCAGCAGCTAATTATGTATCTGCAACCTGGCTGGCTGGAGAAGTCTGAATCTGGAGATCAGAAGGTCTGTGGCACAGGCACAGTATTTTATGCAGCCACAATTAAGATCATTAGCAGATGTAGCTGCCCCAAGAAAAGGCAGCAACCACCTAGTGACTTTCTCTGATTTCCATCATCCTACATTTTTAGCATCCCACTGCCCTTTTTAGACTTACAGCTTTTTTTAATGCCTCTTCTACTGCATGGTGTCTTACCTCATACCAACTCTCTCACAACTGTAGTGGCACAACATTATTTTCAAACACCTTTAAATAGTGCTGTTGATCAAATAACTCGTCGCTAACGTGATTTCAGGAATGCGGAGTGTCTTCTAAGGTGTAACCTTTAATACCAATTGCAAATATAGAACAGAAAATTAAGTTAAGCTGACAAAATTAAAACAGTAACTTTCAATGCAATGTCAAATTTCTAACAACCTGCTTATTACCAAAGAATAAACTATTTACTGAATTATTAAAAATTTAATTTTTCTTAATGATGTTTTTGGGCATCACATTTTGTATATAGCTTCGTAGAAGAGGCAAGGAGAATAATCGTAATGGATCACATCCAGAACAGAATGGTCACAAAAGATTACTGGGACCTCACAAAATTCTGAATCCCTTCCACCACCTTTTAAAAATTTGCATATGCAGCTTCATTTTCATGGTTTCAGATCTCAAACAATAAATGCAGATTGTTTTTTTTCTTAAATACTCCCATTCCTAGCTTTAAAGGTACATACCAGTTTGACAGGAGGGCTTTGGAGCCTTCGTTTGTTGTAGTCACGGTATAACAGCAAAACTCCCCGTACACTAAGCAACGTCACCATGTAACAAAAGAGGATGAATAGAGTCTTGATTTTGTGTCCCTGCCAGTACCACAGAGCACGCAAGGCTTTAACAAAACAACAAATGAAACATTTCTCAGGCTCTAATTAATTCTCTTCCAGAACAGAGCCAGTTAACACACAGCAGCCTTTTTACTTAACGCCCAGTGTAGCTCCGTATACGGATAATCCAATTCCAAATTGAACTATTTGAGCATATGCTTAGATTCAAGCATAGTTAATGTACGTGCTTTAAATTAAGCAAATGCTGAAAAACTTTCTGAAGGTCTCACAAGGCATGCCGAATGCGAACCACGTACAGGCTGTGATCTTGCACATGCTAAACTTCCTAGACACTGCGGAGTGTTGTGCCCAATACGATTTTGGAGATCTGAGAAATATTCCTAATAACAACCTCATAGTTTTTAAAAAATTTCATGGTTCTGTACCGTGAATGCCGTCCTGCTCGGTTAGTATTTGAGCTGACCACAGAGCCTCGGAGCAGGAAACACGCTGAAACGGGTGCGGGGAGGAGCGGGACACGCCAGAGCCCCAGGCCCTGGCTGGAGCTCTGCCAGCTCTCCCCTACAACGGAGACACTTCTATCTATCCAACCCCTGATCTAAAGCTGCAGATATAAATCACGCTGAAGAAAAGGCAATTGTATTTATATGCTTTGCTGTTCGAGGAGATGCATGAGCAATAATCTGTAAGAGCGTGAGTCCATTATTACTATCAAATAGAACAATTTAAATCGAATTTTGCTTTTCCTACCAGATATTTCTAGTACCTGTTATTTTGCAACAAGTCCTCACCAAAATAAGCAAACAAGTCGTCACCAAAAATAAAAAAAAGTGTCCTTCTGCCTTTTATTTCATGTAACGTACGTGCCAGGACTGTGCTCTCTGGCTATGTTTTATTTGTAAGTCAACTGCTCATAAAGGACTTTTTGAATTCACTTTCACCAATAAGCGTGTAACCTTCCGAGTATAAAATTTATGAAATCTCAGGAGAAAAGACATTCAGTGTCAAGCTCATCCTGTTAGGGCAACGTGAGATAGAGCCAATTTTATAAATTCAGCATTTCAAATAACTATCAGACAATATTGGTATTTTCAAAACAACACAGGTACTTGGGCTACTGACTCAACGCTGTTGCAAGAACTTTAGTATATTTTACCAAATCAGAAGTCAAAGCATGCTAAGAATTATGCGAAAATTCTTTGTTACTAAATTTGATGATTATATAATCAGATGCTTTTCAACATCCTAACAATATCTAGCTGCGTGGGTCCCTGGAAAAGACGTTCTCAGTCGGCCTCTGCCCACAGCAGCTGACTTTTCTTTCCTTCCATTAAAAGTCTTGGGAAAATGGATCTGTCTTTTCAGCTCAAGGTTCTTGCTGTTGGCAAAACAGTGCCATGCCCCAAGACTGGCATGGCTCCCCACAACTATTAAAATCATTATTTCGTTAAAGCAACTGTGGGATGATACCTAATAAGTAGGTTTTTTCCTTTTTTTAACTTGTTGCCTTAATAGCTCTCACCTAACCAAGTAGCAAGTTATTTATCACAAATGCACAAATATTATGTCTGATATATATAAGAATATTCATATTATCAGCATTACATTCTAGGAAATACCGGGTTAACAAGAGTTCCTAACTCATAGTGTTATGTCTGTGTTCATCAACCCGTTAGGAAGACGGAATTTTATTTAAGAAATTAATTTATTCGCTACTTCACTTTTAGCATTCTAACTCTTAGGAATGATATTAAGACAAATTCATTTCAAAATCCCTTGGCTTCATTTCAGATTGCCAAACAAACAAGCGAATCAAAAAGTATGTTGCAGTATACATTAGGATGCAAATGTTAAAGAAATACAGCAAAGTGTCAAAAGACAGGGTAGAAGGGTTATTCACTTCTTTTTATCGTTATGAAACGCGTAGAAGTTCCATACAAATCTTTGCAACTATGAAAAGGATTCACAAAGCTTACTTGCACAGCAATCCTTTCAAATACCTATAGGTTATACCATAAAACCTGCTCCATAACTGCTCTGTGGTGTAGACAATCAGCATTTTATTCCACGACAGAAGATATCGAACCAGTTAAGGGTAAGAGCATTCTGTTTCACATTGATTATTCATTAACATAAATAAGATAAATGCTAAAGAACGTCCAAATGCAAATTTGAGTGAGCACATTTCACTCTGTCATGAATTTTCAATTGCACTTCAAATTGTGAAGCTGCTATTCCAGAAAGCAGAATAAAAGTACCATGCTTGAATCAAAGTTGTAGGCAACAACCCATATTCTTAAGAGCCATTTCCATATGGTTACATGGTATGTTGCATAATAGATATACACACCTACAAAACTTCAATGTTTTTTCCACAAATGCTACCATTTATACATATAAATTGCCAGTTATTCTGATAACCCCCTACACATTGCCTTGCTTCGTGCTCTGGAATTACCGAATTCTAAGGTAAAATGCACATGCACCATGAGGAGTCGGAAACAGGAGCAAACCACACCTGCGGTCAGCCCCAACACTTCCAGGCACGAGCATCCTTCTTAAACTGTTTACTAGCAGCACCTTTTTGGTTTTAGTTTTTCATGGTTGGTTTTTTGGAGGTCTTGTTCGCTTTTTTTTTTTTAAAAGCAGGATCTCTGAAGCCACTGTCAGAATAACTATGCAGATGTTTTCGCTAGAGATCTTGGAAATAACCCCTAACTTCTACACACGGCATCTCTTTCCTCTTCAGAAAACCAGCTCAATTTCCAAGGCCTATCCTCCCTACCCGGCAGCCAGGGGAACCGTGCCATCAGGCCTCCCGAATCCATTCAGCTGTGACCTGTGGGAAAACCCCTGGTACTTCTGCATTCTGCACACAGACCCGGGAATGAGGCATTGACCTTGCCACTGCACAGAATAAATTCTAAATATAGCATCATTTCTAAGTATTCCAATGTTCTTTCACCAGTTAACTGTTAACTCAGGACAACAGGCAAATTTTGTCCTGGGGCTCAGGTTTTTCCCTTGTTGTCCTCTTATTCAAGTTAGAAGAGAACTGGTAAATAGGCAGGATGACATTCAGCTTACTTCTCTAGGCCGGTGGTCAGTTACGTTAGGGGGGGGAGGGAAAACGCACTTGGGACAAGTGATGGAGTCAACAGGTTTAACTTTGCAAGTCAGATCCTGCTTCTCACTATCTGGGCTTCTGGTTTGTTTTTGTAAGGCTACTCACTATATACGGTGTTGGGGTATTTTAATTACAACTGTATCAATGTTGGGGATGTTGCCTCTGTTGAGCTAAATGGTGGCACAGAAGACCTGCAAAATAGATCGTGTACTCTGCCCTAAAAATCCTAACGGAGAGTAGAGAGAAGGAGGGGGAGGGAGGAGTTGAGGAATCCTCCTTAGCAGAGCCATATGCGGAAATGTCCAAAAGAGCTTTGCATATGTTGAACCAAATGTACTGACTTAGTATTTACGGAGTACTGTAGTGTTACCATACAATAACAGCTGTTGCTAAAGGGAGATAAATATAAACATCACTCCCTCCCTTTATTAGATTTATAAGAAACTCAGTCTCTGCTTTAAGCAATCTCTAATGTTTCCTCCTCTGTCGGTAAGATTTAGGGACAGTGAAATAAAACTGTGCTCTTCTATTCCCCTATAGCTGTTGCAGAAAATGCCTTGAATGCTGTGAATAGTCAGCCGAGGCAGTCAGGTTTAAAATACTGGCCACCTTTGTAGATAGCTCTTCTTTCCTATGCAACTATCAAAAGAACTCTGCAAGAAAAACATTTCATTCACCATTTTGCAATAACCCTAAGCAAATAGCTCTTCTTTGAGGCCCAATTCTACCACGTTTTTCCCTTCACGAGTATCCATGAACCAGCGCTGTGACAGAGCGCTTCCAGTTAGCCACCCAGCCCTCCCCCCACAGCTCTCCCCTGGGCAGGACCCTCCTGCGCTCCCCTGGGCTGCTGCTTCCTTGCGGGGACTCTGCATTTGTTTTGTTCATTTAGCATCCAAAACTAAACTCTTCTGTTACGCTTAAGCATCAATAAAAAGCTATTTTGGATGAAGACCACAGTAGCAACAGATAATTTCCTGCTTCCTTCATGAAGATACTCGGGCCGTGCCTTTCTTCCACTTGTCAAGAGCTTCAGGGTGCATCGATATTTACTGCGGCCAGTGAGCGTCCAGCGCAGTACACCTGAGCTGCCTTTCTTCAACTAGTTCAGGTATTTATAGCGGCACGGCATGGCAACAGACCCAAAGGTTAACTGGCCAAGTACTTCTGCTTCTTCGATGAGTTTTGTAGCCTGCGATGGAGTCACAGGTCTTGTCCTAGATCAAGCACAAATGCCTCATGCTGCCCTAAATACCCTACACTCTGAAAAGCAGGACCTAAACTGCATGGATCTTGGCCTTAAACTCTCGCTACTTGTTCTGGAGATTGTCCTTCAATGCAAAGACTTGAACAAAAGTGCTGAAAGGAAACACAAATTATACTGTCCTAGAATATTAAAATCCTGTAAAAAGACTCTTCTCAGTAAATGTTGTGCTGCATATTCAGTATTGATCTCTAAAAATTTCCACCTCCTCTGATTCAGGATTACAACTGAAATTCTCTATTATTTTAGCCCACATTTTAGTATCAGCATTGGAACACTTAAAGAATCAGATCAGAGGCAGATCATAGGTTACTTTAAAATCAGAATTTATGAAGGGCTATAAATCAAAAGGTACAACAAGGAAATTAATAAAGAGAACATTGTTATGACCAAATGTAGTAAGAATTCTAATACACAAGGACCAATTGTTTTTCCGCATAAAAAGCTTTCAGCAGGAATTTCGCACACAATTTGAAGCTAAGGGTAGAGAGGATTTTTACTAGAATAATAGTAAGTTGCTCTTGGAAATGAATTAAAGAAATAATCTTTTTTTATTATGAAGCGTAGAAAACACAAGCATTCATGTACTGCACTAGAACCTTTAACTATATTCACCTTTGTACTACGTTGTTGGCATATTGCTTTGCCTCTTACCTATAAATAACCAGGATTTGGGGAATACATCACCAAACAAAGCAGAATATTATTATGGGTTTCATCAGAATTAAGAATTACGTCTTACACATGTGTGTCCAGAATTAAAACTTCTGGAGCAAGTTCTATGGCAAGGACAGGAACAGTACTTCCATCTGATTCTGGCAGTAATATCCTGTTAAGGTGCTGGTAACTATGATGATGCTGAATATGGGATGTAATAAATTTCAGCTTTCCTGCAGGTACCATAGCTTATATTAAAAATACACAAGGGTTATATTCCCTACTTGTTTCCAATGCTACTAAGAGGGTTTCTTAAAAATACTTCCATATTTTGCAGTAAAATGTAAACTTATGATTCTTCACTTATTACTGAACAACTGAAAAGTTGCGTGAAAGAAAGCAACATTTATGTTTCATATACCTAACAGATTAGTTTAACGGAGAACACGACATTTCTACTGTCCCTTCGCTACAACCCAACATCTGAGTTTAAGCCATGAACATAAGATAATGTTTGTGTAGAAATTACTTCAAATTCTGATCTCCTCAAATCAAATACTGGAGGAATATAACTAGGCACTACTTGACTAACAAAATAGCAAAATGCTCAAACAAAACAGCTGTGGACAATCTTGAGGGGCACTAAAAATATTTTACTGTTCAACACTGAAATACCTGACTCATGAGCAGTCCCTGTTGTATCACACACCTTACATAATCTCTCTCCAGTCTCAAGAAGCAATAAGCTCAATAGATGGATATTCTGAAAAGCCTACATAAAAAAAACCCATCAATTTTTGTCTTCTTCCGGAAGAGTACTGCAGCTTCCTCAGGTATTCAAGTCAAAATTGTCATAGACATACTCTGACAAAAAGCAGTAATATTGATGGTATGCATGTCAAGGATACCTCATGCCAAACCCAGACTTCTAAATTATTTAAGGCACAATTTTCTTCAGGCATCTTTTTCATCACAAAATTCTGGGAACAGTCACCTCAGCCCTCCCAGGTGCACTTATCTCTAATTCACCATTCAGAATTTCAGCTGACTGAATATTTACAGTGAAAACCACAACGGCTTGCCACTGTCTTCGTACATGCAAGACAATGGACAGAAGTGGAGGGCACCACATTGTGTGCAATTTTGGGTGAACAGAGGCAGCGGATGGCTAGAAAAGCAGCACATTTAAATATACAGTTCCTGAAACTCAGTAGAGTTCCCTTCCTAAATCCATAACTCAGAATGCACAGCAACTAAACAGTTACTTGGAATAAAGAAGGAAGTAAAACTGCTTTTAGTTTTGAAACAACAGATGAAAAACATAATTTCCAACATGGTCTGAACAAAATAGTCAAAATATTAAGATGATTCTTCCAGAAAAATCTCGAGAGTAATTCCTAATCACCACATTGCTGAGTTTGTCCATTGTAGCAATTAGCATCTATGAAAGCTGGAAAATGTTAAAATTTTCCAGCACTTTTCTTATTCCTTGCAAAATCACAAAGTAAAAATGACGTCTTTGAAACCAATGCCATACGGTCATGCAGATATAGAATTTGACCATTTTTCCTTTGAAGTCTTTTCAGCTACAATGCATTAGTCTAGTACTAGACAGCTGGTGTGACTTTAAAAAAGTCTTTCCAAAGGCCTATACTTGATTTTTGCAGATCTTATCAATACAACTGCCCCGGCCCTATTGACCCCCTGTGATGAAAATCTGGTCTCTAAATGGCAGACAGTCCCCTTTTCTGTCTATGACAACAAGAAATACCCATACCTAGATCTGTGCTTGTTCCTACCCAGCTAGGCCAAACGCTATCCCAAGTTGTATTCACACCAGTTGGAGAACTGGTATTATTTCAAAGATACACGTTGCTCTGAAATTTAAAGCAGATTACTTGCATGTGGACTAGTATGGATTTTGCAAATGAGTCTAACTTCCCTTTTACAGGTCAATAAAAGTGCACATGGAAATAAAGCAGTCTCGGACATCCATCATTAAGTTATTCAGCAATGCAGGACAGCTCCCATTCATCAAGCATTCAAGCACTACCTTTACTTGATCTTTCTCAAAACATTGTATTTCAGAATTAATGCCACTATGCTCTACGCTAGCCAGAGCTTTGAAATTTAGATACGGAAAACCATGGTTCAAAAGTCTGAATGCCCACTCAGATGTGAACTAACTCATGAGTCGCACTCGGAACTCCTTCTTCTCATGGAAACTGATGTTTTGATCTAGTGGCTGAAGCGCGTTTACATACATTAAAACCCCAGATCCTATAGCAGTGGAAAAATTACAGATTAAACACTGGATCATTTCTATGTGCAACAAGTCATATTTCACATCATTGTGCAAACGTTACCCGCTGCTCTGACACGGTAACATATGAAATAGATGCGTTAGTGCAAGAGGCAGAACAAGGGTGACGGGCTCTCAAGCACCTGTCCCTTGCCTTGCTGGGGTATTGCACATTGCGGAAACCATAACCCTCACACTGGTCTCCGACCCGCTGCCCAAGAAGTCTCCTCTTGCTCTCCGGTGCTAGAGGGAAGGGTCTGCTCGCTCAGCCATAACACACCACTACCATTGTTTATGATGGTATAGAACCACCTCTGGTTCCAACGCACACCAGCAGCACGCTCGGAGCTAGGTCAGGGATGTCTATATAACGCTTTGATGTGCGCTGCCCATTTAGTTTTATTCTTCTCTTCTAAGGCTTGGTTGTTAAGATAATTTCACTGACTCGATTCACCATAGCTCCACTTTTTTGTCCAAACACTTCATAGTTAACTGAATATTATCTTTGCCTGCAAGTCATCTCACGGTTCTTGCTAGGAGGTTTCCAGATGTTAGTTTAACTCTCTTGCAGTTTACAGCTGTTTCAGGTTTTGTTTTGTTGTCCGTTATAAAATCTCCAACTCTTGTTCTAATTCCCTTCAGCCTTTTTTCAATTGCAGGAACATCTCCAACATTTCCATGAGAAAAAAGCTCATTCAGAACCTCGTTCAAAAGAACCTGCGTTTGACATCAGAGTGAAAAATACAACAGCCACAGTAAAATATTTTGCTTTTTGTGTAAAGAAACTAAAGCTCATGAAAAACAAGTACTTAAATTAGGAGCAAGTGCTACCTTATAAAATCAGGCCAATATTTCCACTACTTGAAATGCACCTAGCTGTCTCCATTTAGGTAGAGATATCGCTGCAGTGTTCAAAAACAAATCCATTACTAGTACTGAACATGGTAAGATTTAAAATTAAATCCACCTCTGTCTTTCTTTGCACATCTATATTTTTGTAGACAATTCCTTCAAACGTTGTATTCCTCAAATGTAGTTAATTTTATTAACACAGGCTTCTAAATACTCCGCATCCTTCAGAAGAGCTGTGGTTCGGTTTTGTATTGAAGAAAATAGTTTGGGAATCAAGCCTTTCCTTCGCAGGTTCTGTCTTCCTCGTCCCTGTGCAAGCTTTGAAATAAAATAACTTCCAGGTTTTTAGTTAGTTGGAAATGGTAACATGGTCTGTTTTCTACTGGTTACTTTTTTTAAAAAAAAAAAAACAAACATATGCTTTAATAAAATTTCTTTTCAATTTTGGTTCCCAGAAGCTCCTAAGGTTCTTAAGCATTTCACTAATTTTATTTTCCAAGAGTATTATTGCTGCCTACGAAGATTCTGGGGTTTTTTGCCAGAAGATGGAGAGAAAGAGAAGAGTAACTGTGACTGTACTCACTTTAAAATGTTACTTTTCAGAGCCAGACACTATAACATCATCACAGACACAAAATTATTAGCATTATCAGTGTTTACAGAAGATATTCTGAGTGAAAGATTAAATTTTCACTCAATCTAAATGTGAACCTCTAAACATACACACCTGAATTGAAGAAAAAAAACCTACATATTTATCCTGGGACATCAGAAGTCAAACTGCAGGCAAGAAACAATTTTCAAGGATGGCTGATACCACATAAAATTGCACCGAGTAAAGCACACAAACCCAAGTTAACACTGAGAAGATCCATTTTACCCTTGTCAGACATACTTTTTGATACAGTTAACCCATAGCTGAACATTCTCCTCTAGCTCTGCTAGCCTAGCACTCTTAGTGCTTTATTTAGGCGACTTGGTCATTTAGGATTCTTTTATTGGAGCACTGAAATAAAGTTGTGAGCTCTTCAGGTGATGCCAAGGTGGCATTTATCAGTTGCTGATTCAGGTTTATAGAAAGGTCAAACTGTTGAGTAAGTGTTTCTGTAGACTGAAACTTCCGTATTTTCCCTCCTCCCAAAAGGATCGGAGGGAAGCTCGGAGCACGCTGCCCAGAGGGGTGAGCATGAGCGGCAGACTCCAGCAGTAAATTGCCACAGATTCCAGCTTCAAAGTAGATCCAAGTGAACAAACTCGCACATGATAACTTCAAGCAGTATCGTGTCTTTTGAGGATAAACCCAGTTGTGTGTAATGGTCTGGGCCCATTTCATCCTCTTATTTGACAAATAAACCCTTCTGGAAAAGCAAACTCTTTCTCTCCTCCCTAGTGAGCCACTGGCTCCTTGGACCTAGCCCTGCTGTACAGAAGTTATTCTGAATAAATATTGGGCAGCACCATTGCCTACTAAGAGCAGCATTTATTACTGGATCATGTTTTGTTCCAGGAAGCCTACAGACTATTAAGGACTGCCATCACGATGTTGATAGGAGTTACAAATCCACAGGTAGCTCCATATGCTTAATAGACTGTATCTGGGAATGCAATTTTGTCTTAAGCGTTAAGCCAAAAAAAAACTAAACCAAAAAACCCCCAAACCCAAATAATTTTTCCTGTATTAATTATACCTACTGCAGAGAAGCCCATGCTAATGGTGGACTCTTTTTGCATGAACTGGGCTCCTTTTACCCACTGTAAAACAACAGCCAAATAGAAACAAAAACTGGTACAGTGTAAAATTTGCCTTTATCTTTCCTGTTAAAACATCTCCCAGCTCAGCATAAGCTATATAATAAGACCGTAGCCTTTGATAAACTGAATTAATGTATTAATTACTTCTGCCTGCCAGCTCACTTACTTGCACATACTGACTCAATATTAAATAGAACGTCAGGTGTTCACCTCCGAAAAGACATGGACATGCTTATTAATTTGCTTTGCTTGCCAACTCCCTTTAATGAGTTGTTGGATTATTGAATAAACCAGTGTTTGGCTTTTCGGGCAGGTTACTTTGTCCTGAGACTACCTCTTCCTTGCTAGACCATTATCTAGTCTTTACCCTTGCCAACACGTGCTATAAATGCTCATGCAGTTCATACTGAACAGAAATGTGTTTCAGTCCTTAGGTTACCGACATACTAGAGGGTGCTACTGTACTTTCACTTCCTAACAATTTCTTCTCTAGTTTCCCGGTCTTTGTAATACTTCCAATGTACTGCAGACTGTGGTATTTTTAAACACATTTGGCTACTTTCAAGTTATTATTTTTTCCTTTAATTTTATACTTATAAATTTTTGAGGATTACATACAATTAGTCTTTTATGATGTTGGACACTAAATGGGAAAGAGCATTGATGTTCAGGCAGAAACAAAGTTCTCGCTATAAACTTTGATTTGTAAAGAACTCTTATGAGTATGTCTCTGTTGACTAGTAGAAACGCTACCTGGCTTACTTTGCTTTACACGTTGAACTCAGTACAACTAATTGAGGTTCTATAAATTGCTATTCCAGAGTTCCTCCTAATGCTCAAAACCAAAATTATCTTAAGCACTTTTCAATAAGTATAATGAAGCCTTAAGTAGGAAACAGTTGACTTTAAACAAAGATATTTTAAGTAGAAGAGTATCTGCTCATATCATTATACCTTATCACCTTCAACCTTTTCCTATCAAAAACAACCACCATGGTATTAAAGTCTTTTGACAACTAATTTTTTTAAAAATAATTACATCTTGATTTCTGTAGAGTAGATAGATTCTTAGAGCAGATTAAGGAGTCAAAGCACCAAAATCCATTATGTTAACAATATTATAAAACTTTATCACTTAAAATGACTTTGTCATAAATACATTGAATGTTCAATTAGTATCTTCACTAGAAAGTATTTAAAATTCTTTTGATATGCCCAAAACTCAAAATTTAAATTATCTTGCTTAAGGAAGAAACAGAAATTTAATCACCAACTTGAATAAAATAAGGGTTAAGTCAGGAAGCAGAACTTAACAAAAAAAAATTCTTGTACGTCTGAAAACATGAACACAAGTAGCCAATCTTTCCCATCACTCAAAATACTGAACTTCAGCCTGTAAGTTTTAGCATGAGTTATCTCATGCAGTGAAAAGTGGCAGAAGTTTTAAAAATCCATTTTTTGCAAAAATATTTTTCTTGAAAGCCCTTCCAGCAAGAACAACTTTAATTTGTTTTTTCAAAGATTCAGAAATAAAACTGATATAATTTTAAATGGTATGAAAATCACTGTATAATTTGGGTTTGTTTTTTTTAAAAGCCACAAGCCAAGTTTGAAGAGAAATGCTGGTCTTAAAATAGTTTCAACTGGAAACTGGTACATACATTTACAGACGACCATCTAGTTACTCATTCGATACACCTAGCTCAATTGCATCAACTGTATTTAATATCTCAAGTATACTTATTCAGAGTCATGCTGAAGTATTTGCCTTTAACAGTCAACATTAAATCTGCTGCCAAGATTTAATACTTAATGCAGTCATAATCAACCAGTTGTACAAGTAATATTAAATTGATCCCCACCATTCTGTAGAGCAATCTAAGCAGATTAAAAAAAAGATACAGTTCTGCCAAAAGGCCCAAGTTCAGCTAGGACAAATGCCCGACACATGACCTGATCAATACCAGAAAATACACAGTTTTCTCAAAAGTCTTTGGTTTGAAGAGGTATCTCTCTTAATTAAAGAGGAACTGCCTGAGGCCACAAGGATGGTTTCACAACCAATTCAAAAGTAGAGATCTTTGAGAAAGGCCTCCAGGAAGCAGTAAAATAGAAAAAAACACCAGACATAGAGCAAAAAGCAGATGAGCAATAAAGGAAATATGTATCAGAAAAAAACGATACAGTCAAAGGACGATGGAGGCAGGTGAAGAAATTTGAACAAAAAATTATTTGGTATAAAACCATGACAGAATACAACTTTGGTGTTAATTGTTTCAGATTGTCTATAAGCATAAATTAAGGCATGGAAAAGTCCACAAGTAGGAACAGTATACTGAATTTTAAATATGGAAAGTACAGATATTCATAGCAGGGTATACATTTGCACAGCCATATAAGAAGGCAGAAATGGTTTATAGCTCCTTCCAGTTCTCCATACCTCAGTAGAGATTTCCCAGAATAAATGTTGCTACTTACATGCAGCAAATGAATGGATACGCTACTTTGCCTGCAAGCTCAAACACATTGGGGGAGAAAAAAAAAAAAGAATTTCAGAAAATCCATTTCCGATCGGTTTTAGTTTTTGTACATGTAGTTTAATATTGTGCTTCGTCTTGAAACAATCACGTTTGGATAACTCAATTACTTAAATTTATCAGGGCAACATTTCTATCATTATTGACCACTCACACCGACGCAGGCAATTATTCAATAACACAAGAAAACTCGGACAACTTGTAATACGAATAAATGCCTTCCAGAGATTACATACATATGAGCAAATTTATTATGTTTGGTACTTATAATCTGCTAGAATGCCGTTTGCTCGTGGCAGGCGTGCTAAACTGAACACCCACCTCTCCTAACATGCATTGCATTTTCCTGCCAGTTGAGAGCTCAGAAGCGGGGGTCAGTGGCCAGCCTCCTCAGGCTCTGCTCTCCAGGCCCTCTTCTGTCCCCAGAAGGCTTGCAGGCCCCTTCTCACAGAGACCTGACCCTCTTTCTGGAGTAAAACTAAGTAACTTTTCAGAAAGTTCCCGTGCACGATTTTGGAGATTTTTTTCCCCTGGTTTCTACTATGGTAAAAGCAGTGAAAGGGATAATTTTAAAATATATACCTAACAATGCAGGAAAAAAAAACCCTAACTAATGACTTGAATAAGTGTTGTGAATGACAATGCACCACCACAATAATGTAATGCTGCTACATTGGGAACCCCCCTTTTGGAGGGGGATTTTTCTGGTGTGAGAGACAACCACTGCAGCAAATGGAGCTTGAACCTGCTCCCCCAGCAGACAAGATGTACCAGTCAAAGCTGACTTTGCCTGTATAACTGCACATATGCTAGGGATTTTTCACGTTGCACCATCAGCAAGAAGCATAATTTTCTTTCAATCAGCCACCACCAGCCACTTGTTAATCCAACAAGGCCACCACAACTTTCATGGACGGCCCCAGGCAGATAAGACGCCCTATCCATTTTTAACAATAATATGAACTTTTTCAAAATGTTTCAAGTGAAAACAGGCTATTCCTGTCTATTCCTGTAAGTCTTTTCCTCTCCTTCCGCCTCCCAAATTCAAATGAAGCTGGCAAAAATTTCTTCTCAAAGATATCATGGCAACCTCATGCAACTGAATCCTTTAAGACATGCAGGAAGACTGAAGAAGTCCCTGAAATAAAATTCAGGACTTTTAAGCAACAATGCAAGTTAAGCTGCTCAAAATAATAGTAAGAGAGGAGGAAGGTCTCACTAAATCATGACGAAACAGTGACCCTATCAAACAAGAAATCCAGGGGATTCCAAACTGGGTCCCAGATTCAGGGCATTAATTTTAAACACCTAATTTAAAATTCAGTTTGCTGTCACTGCACGAACATGACTAGATAGAAAAGATGACAGGCTTGCAAAAGCGCTCGGCTGATTCTCCAGGGAAGGATGCCAGCAGCCACCCTCGCACAGTAAACAGGGGCCGCAAGCGACTCATCAGAGCACGGCTGGCGTCATCCCAAAGGGACGTTCCACGTCCACATAGCAAGGTGAGGTGTCCCTCGGAGCAGCCGCTGAGCACGGGCAGATTTACAGGAGAGACGAGCAGAACAGGAGAGATGCAAAGATTTTTACATCCAGGAAATGGTATTGATTGCTGCCGCATAGCAAGAGCCGATATATTTTTCTCCGTAATTTTAAGCTGCTAGCTGCAGCAACGTTAACGTCAGCATCAATACCTCTGGAAAAGTGGGGCAGCAGAAAGCACTGCCAGCATCTCATGGCAAAACATGCCACACTGATATCCTTGTTAAAAAGGATTAACATCAGGAGTTAAAAATAACATCTAGGTTTGGGGGAAAAAAAAAACAACACTGATTTCACCTTAAGAGTCTTTGTATGTTGGTAATGCTGAAACAGTTATCATTATATGAGTTATTTTTCAACCATTTCAAACTCTCCAGATCTTTTAGCATGCACACTCTTCAGGGTTGAAGGCAAAAAAAATCTCATTTTCTTCCAAGGCATTTATTTAACATCCAACACAAACATTAATATAGGCTTATTCTCAGCTTGTATAGAGGACTTCGGAGCAGTAGCGCACATGCACCTTAACGAACTGGGTGTATTCTTTGTCCTCTACTGAGAGGTCCCTTTAAAACAGTCAGTAAGACAATTTGAGCTTAATGACTTCTGCCACCTGATATTTCATATTTAAGCAAATGATTTCAGCTATGCTGAAGTGTTAAACAAAACCAAGCCATCAGGAACAACTCATTGAAGAAAACAGAACTGGTCTTTGCACAGCCAATACATTTACTCGGCTAAAACTGTTTTCATTTCTCTGGTGATACAACACGCTGTTCATACCCATCTGATGAGCCAGTGTGCGTGACGGGTTTGGATGACAGTTCACTTCTGTAGTTTCGGGTTATGGTTTTTACTTTGTGGGCTGGAGGAGATCAGCTTCCAAGCTTGTAAGCAGACGAAGCAGCAGCAGATATAGTGCAATCACAGAGACCTTCTTTGGGAACCATGTTTACACCTTTTTCCTTAGCTATCTTGTAAATTTTTAAAATTTATTTGTCGAGTTCTTCAGCACCTATAGCTTTGAAGCACCGGTGACTGACAAGGCCGGCACCAGAAACAAGCCAATTTAACCCCCCAGGGCCAGCTACAGCGCTCACGTCACAGCCTCACGCAGCACTGCATCGCTCCCGTTCGGTGCGCCCGTAGTACTGGTAATCGCCAATAATTTACTTTCATGGTTTCCTTCAGCATGTTATTTCTTAAGCCTGAAAAGCAATTGTTCTGAACTCTTAACCAAGCGCGCTGTTCTGCAGTTAGTGCCACATCTACCCGATGTACGTTAGCGGACGCAGAGACGGGGTCAGCTCTGTCAGACTGCCCCTGCCCCTGCCGAAGGCAACTGCACGAGCTCACTGACTTGAGAAAACAATAGAACAAAGGAGAAGCCCAAGGACTTCACCGTCATCACATGGGAGGTGTACAAAGTCAGCAGGGGAGCACACCTTAAGGCTTGAATAGTTTTCCAGATTTACACCAAACTTTTGTAGGAAACAGAGGTGGCTTTTAAGTTTTTTGCGGTTTTTCTTTGAGCAAAAACTAGACAATTTGCATAGTGAAAATAACAGGTTCTGACTTTGGCCAGTCATCTTTATGTACTCCAAGGTTTTCATGGGCTAAAAGTCAACTGCGGGACTACAGTTCAAGAAAAGGCGTATATTTTGGCTGCAGTACCACAAGACTACATGTCAAGCTGGATGACCTCTGCTATCGATGCAAAACCGTGCAGGAGTCATGACCCTACTGGCAAAGTAGAACAATGATGTAATGCAACAATTCTCTACTACTTTAGGGATTTTTTAATGAATGCAAAACCACTTCAGGCATAATTTAAAAAAAAACAACCAAACAAAAAACCAACAACGCCCCCCTCCCCCAAAAAAAACCACCACCTATCAGTGGCTCAGAAAGGAATCATTATTCCTTTAAAACTCAGACCCTGTGCCAGGGAAAGGGTGGGGGCCAACACATGACTAAGTGAGGCGAGCACAAGGAAACTCATGGTGCTCCAATTTGCCACTTGAAACTGCTAGAAAAAAACGTGAAAAAAGTACAAGTAGATTTGTTGTATCGTATAAGCAAAGAATTAACTGAGGTGCCTAGAATAAAGCTTAGCTAAGTGCTAAGATTATAACTTAATAGTTGCACTGTAATTTTAGAGCATTCCCATACGTTTGTCTTCCTGCATTAAAGCTGACATGAGCCTGAACAAATAGTATTCAGCCTGCAGCATCTGAGGAGCTATGCCCTCATTTATGAAGTCAAAGTGAAATTCTGCTGCAGTTCATAGGATACTTATTGAATGCATTAAGAAAATTCTCCTCTCTTATCCTTTTGTAACTACTTCAAGGGCAAGCTCTCCTTCCAAGCACACCTGTAAAGGAGTGAGCTATTCCTGTTTTCCCTCATCTCCAATGCTAATTAGAAAAAAGAATCATGACAGCTTTTGAACTACTCTGTGGTCCGTTTTCCTTCCTACTATTCATTTTTTCAGTCTTTTTGTACCTTAGAGGTCTATATCTAAACTGCCCTTACACTGAAAAAGACAGTTCCTCTGTGGGAAGTGGTGGGGAGGAGAGGTTGACACAAAATGCAAAAGGAATAATCAAAGGAGTAGCACAGCCCGTGGAAGCTCAGGTTTTTGAGTCTTTTAACGGAACTGACTCAGCTCACAATCCACACAAGAAAAAGAGTATCTGCAGTCCCTAAAGAATTTCATTTGAAAGCAAAGAGGAAACAAGAGCTGGTAAATGCTATTGTTACAAAAATAGCAGCTACATACACCCAGCTATTTCTATTATACAACAGAAATACTCTGCATTTAATATAATCTGTGGTCGCGTTGCCAAGTTCTGGACTGGCAATAAGGACGGGAGATTAAAATGCATTGTTTTACCAGCTCCAAGGCAAGGGCCAGGAATGGCATTCCTAATGAGCATTCAGAAAGGAAGTTAAAAAGAAAGTTACTATATCGTGCTGCAAGCTGTGCCAGACTGTGTCATCTATTACCAGTGAAAATAGGTTCTTTATGTCACAGGTGGTCATCAAGTCTTCAAGATGTATGGAGAGGCCTTCTTCCTCCTTACACCTTTCGGGATCTGCAACTGCAAGCATATTTTCTAGAACACCTCCATAGATGTGGAAAAACATTACTGGAGATAGGGTAGAAGTAATTTCTGGAGAAACTTAGAAGGCACGTCAGAAACTACGAATGCATCACATTAAAGGAAATCAGTACTGACGAAATGCAGTTATGTTTGTCTTGGAAGCACATTGAGTTGACTGCCAAAAATACATCTTTGGCTTTATTTTCCACTCACCTCACCTTTATAAATAAAAGGCCTGTCAAACACCATCAACCTTTGACTTCTTGGAAAACAGATGGAAACAGTAAATTTGATCAGTCTAGATTTGAAGGGTAAGTAGCGACTGCAGAAGGGGACAGGAGGCAGGAAATCATTACTGCATCTGACACTGTTCTTGTCCCAAGTCCGTTCCTGTTAGTTATCGTCAAGATGACCAATCATTCAGTCATGCTAATTCCACTTGCAAGGCTACTGAACTTAGACTTGCATATTGAAAGCCACTGCCCCAGTGACAAGACTTTTCAATGCTTTATCCAAAACCCTTTTTCTCTTTCAACAAATAACAGAATCCTTTTTCATGAAAAAATATAAATGCGATGCTGAATAAAAAAACATTTCAAAATGTCCATTATTGCGAGGAACGGCATTGTCACCACCTGTTCGATCTGCAGATGATCCTTACAAAGACTTTCATAGCAAAATTTTCCAATTCCCATGGCTCAGCTGGAAGCAGCGTAGCTGCTAGCAGTGACACTTGGCAAAAAGTTTGGGAATGCCTAATAGAGATGCAGGTAATTGTTTATCTTTAAAGTTTAAGGCGGCATTGTGAGGGGAGCACTTTTTGCACCCCTGTAAGTGTCAGCTGAGACAACTGATTCAGGGCTGTGCTCTTACGTTTCCTCCAGCAGGGCCGATCACAAAAGGACAAAACCACCGCACGTCAACTGTTTGCTTTCATGGGACACTGAGAAAATAAGGCCAAAAAACCCTTCACTCTCTCTGATAGAGAGTGATACTGCAAAGACAAAGCTTAATTTCATCAAGGGCAAACTGGCTACATCGATTGGATTATTCATTTGGTATAATGGACTTTGCTTTCTTCCTGCAGCTTTCTCAAAACAAGAACAAAATGAAGATAAATCAGCTCTCACTCAAGGCTGACACACTGGATGTGTATTTATGGATTTCTAAGCCCTGCAATACAATGGAAGCAAGGTATTCATTACACGACTTTTTTTTCCTCTGCAGTACTCTTACAGAGGCTGCACAGAAAACAGGCACGCTTTGCCAAGGAAAGGCTGCAATGTAGCTCAGCAGCAGCTCCACGCTTCTCTCCTCCCTTCAGGTCTGTCTTTACCATGACTGATAAAACAGCTTCTCCTTTCCCAGCACAGGAGCCACTTTGATACATGTGCATGAAAGCGCACACAACGGAATACCTTTTTGATCCCCCAAGCCGAGGACTAATTGCCTTTTTCTGAGGGAGCCCCACAACGTAATCCGACTTTGCAATTTCAACAACCGACGTAAGTGCCAGAGTTTATGAAATCTAAACATCACTTCCCCCATCGTTATGTACACTGTTGCTATTATGTTAAAGATCTGGCCTCATCTTTTTTCACACAATAAATGAGTTAGTTATGCCAGCAAACCGAAACCACTATTTCTAAGAATGGAATTACACATTTATCAACTGCACCATATAATGGCAACACTTTCCATCACTTATTATTTTGTAAAAAGGGAATGGCATACTGTATTGCATCATTGGATTTAGATCAAGGAGAAACCTTTGGCTCGATACATTATGGGAAATGTTAACCTACGACAACCTCTCTAGAAAGAGGGAAAGAACTACCTGAAGTTGCTGGGCCAGACTTTCTTTTGACTTACAACACATTGTAGTTGTAATTGAGCTAATTACAATGAACAAACATTAGACCTGTGCAAAACAGGTGCAAAATCTCACACCCATTTATTATTCTGTTCATCTAAATCTGAGGTGCAACAGCAGAATGTACGTCTGCAGTCAGTAAACATTGCCTGCATGTATTTAATGTACTGTCTTAAAGGGAAGGGGAATTCAGTTTGCATGAAAACAGCCTCCTTTCTAAAAGTGTTGCACCTGCTAACGTAAGATAATCATTGAAAGGAAGATGACCTCCTGGGTGATCACATAAATAAATCGGCACTGGCCTCAGAAAATCTCTGAAGCTACCTAACACAACAGGCAGAAGACATTCACTTGCTTTCTTCCTTTCTTAACATTACTTTAAAGCAATGCTGGTTACACATAGAGAAGCTTTTTGCAAACCATTTAGTATTCTCAAAGGAGCAGGTGATCTAGCTTATACTTATTTTAAAAGCTTCATGGGCAAAATGCATCATGCAATATTTTTCTAGTTTTCTACAAGCAAATGAACAAAGCCAAAGTAAATCAGCAAGTGGCACGACATGCCAAAACCCAGAAACAAAACGAGCAATGAAATTGTACTTATCACTTAGAAAAATCTAAGCCGTTCATTTGAGATGCTTATGTTTGGGTAACCTTTGGAAGAATGTTTGCTGTTCCATTACACAAACAATGGAAATATTAGATAAGGAAAATAACTGCAATTGCCAAGAATGCTCCATGCGCTCCTCTCAAATCATTAAACATGTAGATATTATTTTATGGCTATATAATATACCGCGGACAGCAGGAATGTCAAATGTACAGAACCGTTTCATCTCACCCCTGAGTTTGCGCGAGTCCCCGGAGCGCGGTGCAGAACCCCCTGCACCAGTACATCTGCATGGCACTGTGCCGATACACACGTCGAAATACAGAAACGTAAGAGCCAACTTCAACCTCGCTAAGGCCAAGTATTACAGCTTTAACAGCCACGTTATGTAGGACTTTGAGGCAGCACTGTATGCCAAAGCAAAACTCCTTGCCTCACATGAGTTATTAACACACAACCCTCTCGCCTAGATTTTTTCCATCTGTTCACAATCTTGAAAGACCTACTGTGACAATGGTGTTTAATGTGAACTTGGGTCAGACCCAGCATTTCCCCACAGAACAGAGCTGCAAAGAGCCAGATAAATAATAACTGCTTCAGTGCTTTTCCCTGCAGGGAGCGAGCAGGGGCGGGAGGAGCCCCGGCGCAGAGGGGGAGGCCCCCGCGCAGCCGCCTGTCCCTTCCCACGGGTCCCAGGCAGGCAGGCACCGTCCCGGCCTCCCCAGGCATTCCCCCAAGGGAAAGGCGGTACAAACCCACCCGCGGTACCTGCCAGGGGTTCAGCAACCGCCACAGTAACGTCAAAACGAAGGAGCGTCCAGAACCCGCCTGCCCTCTCAGCTCACCAGCCTCTCGCTGGAGCGGTCAGCGACTCGGCTAAGCGCAGCTCCCCGCAGCGGGCAGCGGCATCCCGAGGGGTGCTGGGACCTGAACAGGCCAGCAGCGGCAACAAGCGTTTACTGAAGTGCCTACTGAAAAACATGGAGTTATCACAAGTTCTTACCAGCCCAACCGCGCTTCACGCCGCATGAATCACTAGGTGAAATACAAGTTTAAAGTTTGGTGGTGGTTTTTTTCCCACACAAGGTAGGAAAAAGGTGTTGCAAAATGCAAGCCTCAGAGGCCTTCGCCGGGACAATACTGAAGGTTTTTTTCATGGGGAAGGCTGTTTTCATTGTTTAAACCGATCCTTCCATGTGGAGAGAACACGCACAAATAAGGACGAGGTGTGCACTTGGAGCTTGGCTTCTGGCCTGGGTGCGTTGGCAAATCGGCCTGAACTGCGAGTTATGTTTTGACACCACAAGTAAGGACGGGGAATGAGACAGCATGGCCATCCGGAGAGAGGATGAGCGCGTCTTCGTTTACAGTGCTCTTACGATGCTGCTTTGGAGATTTCCAAAGTACTTCAGCTCAGCCTCACAACCAAATTCTTAAAATCTACTTTAGGAGAGCTGGCAACACAGCCTTTAAAAAAATCATTCCATGAGTAGAGTAATATTAATCCTAACCTTAAATTTAAAATAATTTAAGAAAATCTTGAACTTATACATAATATTTGATGGTTTATGCATGATTAAGTGTATTCTTTTAACAACAGCTAAAATTATGCTATTATCAATTTCTGTCTTTCATAACCTATTTTTGACAGTGTGGTTTTATAGATTTCAGTCTCTGGCAATCCATTATTTTATACTTCTGTTTTAAACTTGTATTTGTCTGAATCAAGTATCTTTCATTCCTTTCTCAATTTGTTTCTAAATTCTTTCCATACCCGTAGTCAATTTAACATATAACAAACAACAACCCCATGCAGCGCTACAGGCTTGGGGAAGAGTGGCTGGAAAGCTGCCCAGAGGAAAAGGACCTGGGGGTGCTGGTTGACAGCAGCTGAACATGAGCCAGCAGTGTGCCCAGGTGGCCAAGAAGGCCAATGGCATCCTGGCCTCTATCAGAAATAGTGTGGCCAGCAGGAGCAGGGAGGTGATCGTGCCCCTGTACTCGGCACTGGTGAGGCCGCACCTCGAATCCTGTGTTCAGTTTTGGGCCCCTCACCACAAGAAGGACATGGAGGTGCTGGAGCGTGTCCAGAGAAGGGCAACGAAGCTGGTGAAGGGCCTGGAGCACAAGTCTGATGGGGAGCGGCTGAGGGAACTGGGGTTGTTTAGCCTGGAGAAGGGGAGGCTGAGGGGAGACCTCATCGCGCTCTACAACTACCTGAAAGGAGGTTGTAGCGAGGTGGGGGTTGGTCTCTTCTCCCAAGTAACAAGCGATAGGACAAGAGGAAATGGCCTCAAGTTGTGCCAAGGGAGGTTTAGATTGGACATTAGGAGAAATTTCTTTACTGAAAGAGTGGTCAGGCCTTGGAACAGGCTGCCCAGGGAAGTGGTGGAGTCACCATCCCTGGAAGTATTTAAAAGACAAGTAGATGAAGCGCTTAGGGACATGGTTTAGTGGGCATGGTGGTGTTGGGTTGAGGGTTGGACTTGATGATCTTAGAGGTCTTTTCCAACCTTAATGATTCTATGATTCTAAATAGTGGTGCACCTAACTGAAATGCAGTACGTACTAGCAAGATTAGCTTCAAAACAGAATATTAAGTTATTAAAGGTGTATTTTTATAGAAGCAAGCTCAAGGAACCAAAACGAGCAAGTCCTAAAAGCAACCAGTTAATTTTGTAGTATTCAGTCTTTCTTCATCTTTTATCTCATAGTTAAAATTGTAAAAGGCTTTTTAGATTCTAATAATGAAAAATAAATACACCTACACAGTTGGTCTAATTGATACTCAGTCCCTATCTCCTGTATAACAAACATGCATTTGAAAAGGGAGAGTAACTTATCTTGTATCTATCTTAACTAAGGGCAGTTATGATGACTAAAAAGTCAACTTCTACACTAGAAGTATTATCATTTAACTGCCAATTGATACTTTCTCTTGCCATGAAGTCTTTTTACAGTATCCTAAGAGAACTACAGCTAAAAAAACCCAAAACTTGCATTTTTGATATTAAAAGTAGGTTCCACCAGCTCACGTAATTATGTCACATCTGAAATGTCCTTGCACTCCAGCAGACGGTTTCTAGAAGCTTAGCCTACTGGGTATCTACCAAACACCAACAGAAAAACTTCTCCTACAGCGCTGTAACATTATCACCAACGTCTAACATCTTTTGGAGCTGCTGTTCCAGGCCTGATCGCACAGATACCGCCACGGGAAAAGTTTTTTCTTCATATAAAAATGAAAGAAGCATCATTATACACAGCTTCACTTTTCGCACACATTGGAAATTACTGCATCCAAGTATTTTAGGCAAGAGATCATCGAAGTTGATTCACTAACGTATTCTTATAAGGATAAACATTTTTGTAATATGAAGGGAATGTAGATGAAAAATTTACTGGTGCATACTACATAAAATTGTGAGTAAAATACAGCTGAGCATTGGAAAGAGTGGATTCCAGTCTCATTTGGTATTCACCCAACTAACTCATCACATTTTACCAGCTGTCCTTTATAAGGTATCACTAATGCTCGAGTGGGCCTCCGAGACTCAGATTGCACGGAAAATTATACAACTGTCATCCCAGCTCTGCCCGATGTGGGATTCAGCGTTGCTTTGCAGAACGACAGAGCTAAATCCTGCTTACCTTCTGTATTACTAGAATAATGAAAGTGAAACTAATCTGAATAAAAATATTTTTAAAGAAAATTCAAGGAGACACATATTTGTATTTTTTCATATAAAGTATTTCCACAGATTCTGGGGACGTTCTTTTTATGAGCACTTAAATGGTAGCTTTTCATTATAATATAATCACTTTAACACAGGAAATCCCTCAGGCATGACTGAGAGCTGGGATCCACGCTGCATCTATAGTTAGAAAAGCGATCAAAGAAAATTTAAAGAGGAGACTGAAGCCTTGTAATCCATAATAATGTTATAAATTCATTCAGCATGCAAATATTTTTCTACTCAACATTCAGCAGACTTTTAAAGCTCCACACTGATTAATACATGAGTTCAGAAAACACTGGTAAGTGTATCTTCACAACAGTATAAATAACATTTGAGTTTTGCATAAAACGTCTTACCTTGAGAAGTTCAAGGCCTTTAAAACAGAGCTTCAAAAAGGCACTTTTAGTATAAGTGATCGATTCTACCAGTCCATAGGTAGTACATCAAATATTAACATGGGAAATGAATTGCTGAGTAAACTCTGAGCTAATTGCTACTTCTTATTTTCTAAATATTAAGTAAGCCAGTAAATTCAGATTAGACCACATTTTACCAAATTATAATGTGCCTGCTTCCAGGATACATTTTCTTCCTCTGTTCCAGTACCTACTTAAGCCATACCTCACAAAATGACAAAGACTTTACGAAAATAAATTCTGAAAGAGCTTACAAGCCTGGGAAGAACTAAATTCTACAGTCAAGTCCTTTTTGCTGTTTCATTCATATTCACCCAGGACTCCTGCTCAGCAAGAGTTTATTGGGTTCATTGAAAGAAGAAGTGCCCTGCAGTAATGCTTATTCTGCTATTCCTCATAAAACTGTGTCAAATGTGCAGCACTCCAAACTATAAAAAATAGTGGAGGTTCAGTTAACCATGCTTCACTAAAAGAGAGGCTGGTTGGAAAAGTGATTTTCAGGCATAGTGGTAAATTATGGGATTTCATAAAGATATTCCATGGGGAATCCATGGTTTGCTGCAAATACCAAAGATAAAATTCTATGGGAGCCTCCACTATGTATGTCAATAATTTATTTGTAAATCATGTCTACTTGATGTTAAAATTCCATTTCCATATAAGAAACGACTATGTTTCTTTCCTCTAAGAATAGTCATATCTTCAAGAATATCCTCTTCACTGTATTTTAACTTCTTTCGCTGCCTTTGGATACAAGAAAAGCAATGGCTACAGACTTAGCTCTAAACATATGCTTATATTTGACATAAGCCTTTAAAGTTTTTTCTAATGAATTCTTATGGATACTTTCTCTCAAGTGAAAATTTCTGAGTTTGACCTGACGTATTTCAGAGAGATTCCCTCCTAAAATGATTTTTCCAAGCAAAACAACTAAAAATAAGATGAAAACTTAGTGTGACTGGGAATTCCTATTACGTGATCTAATTTAAAATTAAAACCCAGCAGAGTCTTCATGATCCCAAGGCTATGCTGATTGCCATTTGAAGCTGGAAATGTTTCTCCCTAATGCACAAGTGATGAAGTGCACGTAAGGCTTAGAGGAAAGTTACCTTATCTGAAGTATCAGATATAGATTACTGCTGGAGTCAGCATGCCACACTAGTTGGATCCACACACTCCGTTCCAATATGAGGAATTAAGTTTCCCTGATGTCACAAATTGAACAGATAATGCAATTAACATCTCCTTTGAAGTTCACATTGACCTGGTAATCGCTAGAATGAGTTGGCAAAAGTTTACTGAAGTCACTGAAGTGATCTACGCTCACCCAGACTGAGACTTCAGCTTTGACATTCTATAAACTGCTGAGGGATATTTAAGATGCTGAATCCCTAGTGGGATATTTATAAATTAGTATTTATTCTGTCATGTAAATACAGAGATCCTGCACTTCTGTCTGGAATTCCCCAGATGCGTCAGGGACATGTCAGAATCGCGGCACGTTCTCTGAAGAGTTGATCCTCTCGTGTGCAACAGCTATTAGGCCACTCTCTGAAAGGCTGACGGACATCGGCAAATCCCAGACAAGTGGCAGGGTCTCATTTTCCTACCTCAGCACTTCTACTGGGAGCAATCTCCAGGTAGGAAAAGAGGTCCTGTCTGAAGGATCAGATATTTCGGCAAGACTAGAGACCGGGAAAGATCTGTTATAAAATGTTCCATTTGCCACTAGTTACTCTAGAATACAAGATGGCACATGAATGCTGAAGCACTACTGGAGTTTGCTGCTCGTTTTAATACAGAATTAGCTTAATAATCCTTTGCTGAAAAGGTACTGTTCACAGCTTTATAGTTTATAATGTTTAAACAATATTGAGACTGTGTATGATCAAGTGTAGGACCATGAAGAATTTACTTGAAGACTAGGCATTGACAGCTGCTCCTTTGGGACTCTTCAACTAGTGTGATTTATAATACTGTGATGCTACAATTGACATGTGTATGATTACGCCAATAATTCAAGACTTTCAAGCATTTAAACAGAGGAGGTAACTAAATGATTACTTTAAAAAAGGAGAGAATGGAATAAAGCCAACACTTCTATCTTCTTGAAAAAGAAAATAACTTAAAATGAACATCTTGGCCACTTTACAAGACAAGATAAATATTATCGACTCAAAGACTGTGTAATTTCCAAAAGTGTTAATATTCCTTGGAGATTAAAATACAGTGATGAAAACAGAATTCTTAGAATTAAATAGAATTTTACTTGCACTAAAAGAGAAAGAATTGGTGAACAGGAAAATCGCACGAGGAGAGGGAAACATCCTACCATTGTCACTGTTTTATGGGGAGATATTTGGGATGGGTGTTGAAAACTAGACTGATGATCAGGTAGAGAAAACACTTAGAAGAACAGATATTGAAAAGTTATGATTGGCATTATTAAACATAAGAAAGTACGGAGTTTAATTATACATACAAAAGAAGTCCAACTAATAAAAACATTGATACAGTCATATGTTGATAACTTAAGCAGAACTATTTATGGTAACACAGTAAGTCAAGATTAGTAACCACAAAATATACGTATTACATATTGATCTATAAAGTAACATGTTGTGTATCTCATAAGGTCATTTCATATTCTCAAGATGTTTAAATACCTAGAAATTCTTCTGAAGCAACTAGTCTGCACCTTCTTACCCCCAAGAGCATGGATGTTAAAGTCTCTTTATAATGCCATAAAGCAGGTGCTGATTTTTTTTGTCTGCCTTTTAAGGAAGAATTAATGCATTTAGCTGTTTGAATAAATAGCACCTCTTTTATTCTCATGCTAGCTTTAGCTATAGCTAGACTGTTTTTATCTTCTTTCTCTGAAAACTCTTCTTTTGCTTAACTATTGTTGGGAATAATAGTAGCACCATAAGAATTGTGTTTAGGCTTGAAACAAAACCTCTTTCTTTCATTATCTGGAGAGCACTTATGCAAAGTCCCCTGATTCAACTGAAGAGAAATACGCTTACCTTCTGTTGGTGACGTCTTCAGATGTCTGCAGAGCCCCTCTGTTTCCCCATATGTCTCTTTAATTTTTACTACCGCTTCTGTTCCTCGAAGTTCCATGAGGGAGCGCAGTTCTTGCAGTGTGCACCCAAACTCTCCTGCATGGTTGGCCTCATTTCTTTGGTTCTTGGAATAAAAATCGCTATTTGTCATGTCACCCATTGTTGCCGATTATATTGCTCCACTCGTTATAGTTGATACAATCTTAAAACGGTTTAAAAATTGAAGTAAAGGAATCTTGAATTCCAACCTAAGAAATTAAAAAGAATCCAGTGTGTGTCCGGCGAGCGACGTGGAGAATGCCTCTGGCGTGCAAGGTGTCCCTGACTGACGAGTGGTTCGCAGAACGGCTGCTTTCAAGGCTGCAGACCAGCTCCACTCCATTCACCATTTGCCATTATGCTGCACCCAAGCTGTAGAATCTACATGGTCATTTCTTCCTCTGGAGCTTTGGGAACAAACAGAAAGGACTCATTACAAGAGTGAGCAATAACGCTTTACAAAGGTGATTTCAAACCTATTCTGTCATTGCAGTTTGACTTGTCATTTAAGAAAAGCTATGCAGAAACAGATGTCCTGCAAGATGCTGCAGGTAGTCAGAGCTAGCATCGACAACAAGGATAACACTAGCTCTGGCTTAGATAAAGCTCTCTACAGCTAAAGCACCAATAGCAGTGTTGCTTACTTTAATCAAGTCCCAAGAGCCTCCGCTAAATGAGATGGCTCATGAATATTAATAAGTAAGCGATTAGTCCAGCGTGCTAGATGCACCTCCAGGATGTGCTCTGGTTCATACAGCCACATCAATCTTTCATCGGACAAGAACAAAGACTCTCTCATAAAGGCTACAAGGTAACAAAAATTAGTTAAACACTACTAGTTTTCATAACGGGTTAAAGCAAAACGGTTTTTCAGTGCAAGGACAGTAAAACTGGTGGAGAAACTAGAGCCGCCATTACAAATTCAGAATACATTTAAATACATTATATCTTGCAGCCTTGCCTTCTGTGAAAGTAAGCATACCCCAGAAAAGAGAGAAACCACTTGAGTGTTTTGGTTGGAACAGCCAGAGCTCCGTCTCACGTAAGCAAGGCAGCTGTGGGGTTGCTTTCCTTCAGCACTGCCCGCTCGCCAACAGCCTGCGCAGCTCCGCCTCGACAGCCAAAAACGTGCGAGCACGGAGCCAAGGGACCCTCGCAAATACACATGCACCGGGGGGTGCTGGGGGTTTTCTTCTTCTTTTTCCCTTTTTTTTTTTTTAATACCATGTGCAGTGTTGAAGAAGTCCCATTTGGACCACCTGGGAGACAGTTGGTTACTGCCTAAAAGCAGCCTTTCCCCTTCCCATATTCCAATGAAGTTGGTTTAAACACTGCTGAAATCATCTACTGTATTTGGCACAGAGAGTTTTAACAGAGATTAAAGGTTTCTTTTTTGCCTCAAGCAGGTTAGTGCACTGTCTAATCTATAGGTCTCTGAACAGTTTTCTCATAATAAAAAAGATCTTTGTCAGAGCACACCATCAGCCCAACGACTGACAAACCGGCCGTAGTCAAAGTGCATATTCTGAACTTTCTAGGCAGAGCAATACACAGCGGAAACGAGTACAAACCTAAAGAGGATCCCAAAGTGTTTCAAGTCCCAATTTCATATTCGTGCAACAATTTTAACCTCCTGCCCACACATAGTCAACATAACACATAGGCTGGGCGTTTCCACCGATCTAACTGCACTGCCATCGCTCTGCATGCGAGAAGGATCAGGCCCACCGTATGCATTAACTCCTCTCTGCCCACGGTGACGTTACCTGCACTGGAGCTGCCCAATACACCTTGCCCAATTAGACAAACGGAACCTCTACCAGCCCTCTCATTTACAGAGAAAAACACAACATTCCTTTAATTTCTGTGGCCGGGGAAGGGAGGGGGAGGAAAAAAAAAAAAGGGAAGTAGCAAAGTTTCACTACAATATTACAGAATGCAATTAAAATAGCAGTCAACTCCTACATACTTCTTCTATTTATTGACATATATTCTAGTGCTAAGAACTTTTGCCAACCTTGATTTCACATATTGCTTTTCAAGTTCACAAGAAGAGAAGAATTTCAGCACAAAATGGGGCTTACAGCGAGTAATAACGAGAAACTGGAAGTAGCAATTAAAAAGGGCCTTTATTTGCCAAGCAGGAGCCAAGGAGGAGATACTCTGCTCTGTCAACAACACTCCACTTCCCATGCTTGCATGCAGGACAGTGCTCACAACATGAATTCACTTCGAGATAATTCCCTATGTATAGTGTGCAGAAAAGACCTTACTCACTATTGCTTTATCTGTTTTTAAAAGGATGGATCAGTATTCTGCACAGAAATAACAACAGCTTGTAGCATCTTTTTGAAAGAATTGCAGGATAGAAATGTCACAGATGTCCAGTAAAACAGACTTCATCCCAAGAGGCACTGAATCACCCCGACCACTGATGACATCCCCCCTTTCCTAAAATCAGCATTTCAGTCTCTTCCTGGTTTCATCTGTGATAAGTTGCTGCTGACAGCCACATCAAAAAGCAGACTCGGATTTGACCATGAGAAAGAATACCCAGAAAAATGTTGTGAAAAAATGAGGCATCAATAATAATAAGGAATAGCGAAAATGACAGACTGCTATTTACTACCAGCAGGCAAAAAAGAATCTATTCCTAAGATAAGCACACTTCGAGATCTTGAACACTGGGTGCCTAAAACAGCCACGATGTTAAAAACCAACCAAACAAAAAATATGCCTTTCACCTAACAGAGAATTTATAGGGCTTTGCTGGTCCGGTGGGCTTTTTAAACATTCCTCTAATAAAGTAAAATTGTTCTTAAACAGTTGCATAAGACCACAGTGAAAAGAATTATGAGTGTTTTCTGAGGAGAACCATCTACCAATTTCATTAGTGATGCAAAGGGTACTAAATTCAGTGTCAAAGATGTTTTCTGCATGATTTTTCTGTGGGATGCGTCCACCACTCTCAATCAAAACATCTCTTTTGACTCACTGTGCCATCACTATACATTAATATATTTGCTTCTATTCTTAGCAATTCATTGTCATTTATCAGCCACAGCAAGAGGGTGTTGTTGCTTTTTAGCATGTTTGAGTCATTTGCCTGCTTAATTTTTTATTTCACCTTCAATTAAATATTAATCAATAAACAACAAAGATGAAGTGTACACTTCCTTCAGTGCTTTAAAAACAAATCACTCGGAGTTCGTGCTCTCCATGATTCACCCAATGTTACGACACCAGGGAAACACTGCCTCACGTTTTTGAAAGGCAGATGGTAAAGTATAGAAAGCAGAAAGCATGACTAACGTTATTCACTGATAACGCGTCTCCCTGATCCCACGGAACAAGATACGCAGGCTTCACTCGATCCTTGAATCTCTTTTACGAAAAGCCCAGGAACCTTGCCAGAGCGCACACCAGGTTAGCATGACTGACACACGGCCACCTCACCCCTCCCGAGCGGTTCATATTCCTGAGGAAAACAGGAAAAAAGCTGAGGAATAGAAAACTTCAGACTCGCATACGGCAGTATTTCCCCATCAGTGGGGCTACAGGCTTTGCATCTCCAAAACAGATCCAATTACGAGAAATGGGTGAAAATTGAAGTCTCCTCTACAAGAAATCCAAGTATTGCTCTGGGTTTGGGTGGGGTTTTTTGTTTGCTGTTTTTTGGGGGGAGGAGGTTAGGGAAGGGATTATTTTACAAAACACACTCCAAACGTTAATATTTTCAAGATGTGGATGTAGTATAGGTGAACGACCAAGAAACCCCGATTTTAAAAAAGCAGGTGATACCTGTACATTTTCAATCAAAACGAACGACTGACATTATTCAGGAACAATATCCGTGAAAACCCCTCACCGATTCGATTCGGCTCTACCTTGATCTACCATACAGCTGTTCTTTTGCCTCATAGGAGTTGCAGATCCAAGCGCTCTGAAGAGAAACAGGCATTTCTAAACTGAGACTCATCTCTTTCTAATACGGACATCTAAATTAAGTGAGCTGAATTTCATGCCAGGGGTGCCTGCTTCCACTGGTTATAGGGCAAGACTGCATAACTAGTTCACAAAAAGATCTCCAATGGCACTTGAAACTAATCCCAATGCTATGGTCTAAGCTACCTGAGGAATAACATCTCCAGCAGTCAAAGGGACCAAGGCTGAGCAAACCCCAAGCTTCAGCAGCAGAAGGTGCATTGCGCTGGGGTGAGAAATAGCCAGGGAGCTCAAGCACTTCTCTCTTTCTTTTCAGAGGAGCTCTGCGTCCCCTCAGGGCCTCCAGCCCAAAATTTCTCAACTTCTTTAACCCAAGGTCCGCTCAATCTCTTTCAATCCAAAAACCATCACCTACCATGTGCTTCAATGCTTTTAATTTATCACCAAATGCCTCCCAGGCCACAAAGAGCCACCATCCCCAAATCCTGAGAGCACAGCCTTTAACACCGTTCTAGCACGCAATCATTTAATCCTCTGTTATGTGTATTTGGTCTCACCATTCCCTACGACAACAATTTATAGAGAAACCAGTCCTCCACAGACATCTTCAGCAAAAGAGAAATAAAAATCTCCAGTAACTGAAAAACTAATGTCATACACAATGTTACATTGTTCTTCCAGACAAAAGCAGTGGCTTTTAATGAAGGTTATTTCTTTTTATTTATTCTTACCAATGCTTCTGAAACAAGCTTTAGAAACAAGAAATTTGGGTAAAAAAATTCCTAAAGTGCAATTTGAAAACAACAGTATGCTGTGGACAAAAAGACAAAATCGCAGCCCACCTAGATTCACTTCAGGTGGCAAAAGACTTCACATACTAGAAAACTTGAGTAAAATACTATCCTTATTTTTCTCATTAAAAAGTCAAAATATAAGTCTTCACCTTGGTCTGGGATTTTGTTTGTCAAAGATGTCATGGATTTTTGTTGCACAAATGCACTACAAACTCAAATTATTTGTTGGTTGGCTTTGGTTTTTTTTTTCCAGAGTGGCTGGGTCTTGGGGAACAGGCTTCCATTCCTGCAGAGCCCAAGTCAAACATTTTTCATCTTCTAGCTGCTTGAAGGAAATGCATGTCAATTAAAACAGAAGCAATTTGGATGAGCTAACTGTAGGCCTGCTGGGAAAACTATTCTTTCATTTCCCTAATCAGGAAAAGTCTCATCTTGGAAGTTTGCAAATATTTTCACAGTGTGTTAGAATGATGTCTAAGTAGATATCATCACCATCTAGTCTGATACCTGATTTCATTTGGACTTCAATTGGCAGAAAAATCAGTAGCAAGGTAACAAACCAGATTTCGCCAGGTCAGAATCGCAAGACTTGCACTTCACAGTCCTTAAAGGTCTGGACAAATAACAGATTCATGATGATCCCAAAAATTCAGGATATATTCATAACTTGACTGTTTTCTCTAAATTTTCATCTAAGATTATGCTAACTCTGATCTCAAAATCTGATGATGAAGGAATTGCTTGCATTACAGGAGGAAGGATGAAGAGGTAATCACTTCTTAATGGGCTGGCAGAGGAACAGCCAGGGCAGCGAGATCGCAAAGCCCAGGTACTACTCGCTCATCTCGCAGCTGGGAAGAAGGCATACGGGTCTGTTCCCCCTGAACTAAGCTAAGGGAATTGGCAGTTCCCAGCCTTCTGTATGTAGCATCGCTGTCCCACTTGGGTTATTATTCGGCTTAGATACAATGCTAGCTGGTCCCTTGGGACGTATAGAGAACCCCCAAAGTAAGGGGGGGAAAAAAGCACTAGAAGTGTCACATTTTAGTGAGTAATAGGTATTTAACCAGGTTTATCTATATGCATTGCATTAGAGATACCATTCCGTGATAAAACAGGATTGGAAGCAGATTTAAGGGAATTTTCCCTGGAGTCTGCGCAAAGTCATGTGAGAGAGTTTTTTGAGACTACAATTCCTCAAACTTTGATGTGAGGTGTGGGTAGCAACAGCTTGACAATGTGTTTCAGAGGATGGCAGCCCTTTGCAAGGTGAAAACAGTTGAGAAAGAAAACCATAACCTGCTCTGTCGAAGTCTCCAGATGAGCGAAATCAATCAAGTGTGGCCCAGTTGTACCACCTTTTACAATTTCTTGTTCTTTTCATGTCAAAGACAAAATGTCCATCCATTTGTGAACATAATCTTCGCGGACCAGAATGAGAAATGGATTGTCTATCCAAGCAGCCAACAATGCTAATCAAACGCACCCAAGGATGCTCAAACTCACACTCTCTTAAATCAAACAGTGACTTTGAAGTTTAATTATCAGGAATGCACAAGATGCAGAAGGAACTAAGACAAAACACCATTTGAATAAAGGCAGGTTGGCACCTTCACAACTGTGAATTTTTTGTTTAATACCAGGAGGAAGCCAAGAGTAGATAAAGAAAGGGAAACTGAACTTTGTAGCTGTTCAGCTTTCAGCTGTTGTCTGAAAATATTCCTGACTTCATCACTACATTTCTTAATGAATTTCAAGTTGCATTAAGTTAACTTGTACATAATTCATTCATGATGAGCACACAGGAATGAGACATTTGTACATTCCATCTACAAAAAATGAGAATTTCTTCTATGATGCTTCATTCAGTTGTTTTGCTAAGACAGAAATATATTTCCCCTGATAATATGATCACATAAAGACAATAAAGTTAAGGCATTATTTTAAAAAGATTAAAAAAATCACAGGCCACTATCTATTGTAATCCCTAAAGTAACAATTGTTTCAGTCCTTTCAGTGTGAATCCACGCCTCCAGTCAGCTTGGATTTCTTGTACCAGTTTTGTTATCAGGTAGGATAAATAAAAATTATTCCAGATAAGATATTGTTGGTTATTTGAAAGCAGAAAAGGCACTGCCACAAAATTAATCTTTAATGCAGGGGCACAAAACGTCATTAATTTTGGTTATACTGAAATATATATATACTTAGGACCTCTACCAAACAAAATCAAACTCTTTCACAAGTCTGCTGAACTTTTTTTTTCTATGCTGTACCAATATATTGAGGGAAACTTAAAATAACAATTGTGGAGTAAACCTACCTCCAGCGCCCTCTTACAGCGTACAGTTATTCCGTCTACAATTTGATACAAAGTCCATTTTCCACCATTACTCACGTAAATGGTTACAGCAAAGCCAAACGAACTACTGACAGGAACAAAAATCCTACTGAAGGAATCAATTCAGTCCCATTAAAGTCAATGAAATGACGCTACCGACGACTTCTAGGGGTTGGATCAGGTCCTGCAGATGAAATCCTTCCTCCTCTGATGCCAGAAATTCACTCTTTATGAATTGCTGTCAGTAGACAGGCTGCAATAAGAAACCAAATCATGTTCATTATCTCTCATCACCGAGCACTTGTCTTGAGTTACAAAATACTCCCGGCTTTGCTCCGCAAGACCATCGCCCCGGCACGGCTGCAGGCGGGCAGAGGGCTGACCGCAGCGCCCGCTCCTGCTGCAGAGCCCTGCACGCCGCCAGAGATGCCTACTGAACACTGGTCTCCACGCAAGAGGTTTGCTAGCAAAGTTTGTACTAGCCGCAAGTTCCAAGAACCCTCTTCCATTTCTTGCTAGTACTAACATGAATTTATTTTGTTTGGCTTTCAATGATAAAATGAAAGGTTATTTTTCATTAGCTATTTATTCTCCCAAGGTTATTTTTCACTAGCTATTTATTCTCCCAAGACTCTTAATCCCACATTGCAAAGCAGTTATTGGGTTTCTTTTATTTACTACCTTCCTACACAACACATTTTCCTATTCTTCAGAGTTGTACTTTTGGCACTCAACAAAGACCCGTTCTAGACCTATATAAGCTTCAGAAAATGCATGTTTTCATATATAGCTGTATTGATTTTATACAGAGACTAACACAGCACAGTTGTTCCAGGGAAAGCCAACTTCCAAACTATGTTATCAATTTAATCGAAAACACAGCTGGAAAAAAGCTAAGGATATTCAGACTTCAGATATTCAGATATCATTAAATAAAGTAGATGTGAAATGCACTAAAAGCGATAGCTGATCGGCTAAGGAACAGACCCAGGATCCAGCACAGATTATTGCATCAGTTACAGAGTGGAGGAGGGACTGGGAGAAGGGAAGAAAAAAAAAAACAGCCTTTCTTTAGCAGAAAACACACAAAAGATGCATTATCCAGTGATGTAGTAAGGAGATCTACTACTCAGGTAGGAGCTCATCAGATCAGCATCATCTCCAGGACAAAATTTTCAAAATTTCTTCAACTGGGCTGAGGTGCCTTTTTTTTTTGCACCCCCCTCCCCTTTTTAAAATGAATGTTGTGCTATAGTCCATTACAGTATCAACCCAGGGGACAGGGATGAAAAACCCTATACAAAAAAAAGCCCAAACTCACCAGACTCCAATTCAGATTTTTTTCTTTACTAACTTCATTTGAAGCAAATTATTGAATCACAGAATATCTCAGGTTGGAAAGGACATATAAACACTAAAAAGACGGGCATTCTACATTTCTCCTTCATTTATACATTTTACATATCACGAGATTTCTTAAATCTAGAATTTGAATTACCATGTGACCTTTACCATTGAGAAGACATCAGCTTGAAGCACGCAATTTCAAGGGATTTTGAGAAGTCTGTGCTTTTACAGTCTGTGCCTGGTATATATGATTATATCTCATTTTTATCAGCAAATTATCCAGAACATCTTAAAAGAAATAGGTTATCTAGCTCCTTACAACAAATAGGATCTTCAGCTTGATAGAGACTGATTGAATACAGCTGACAGTCCTACCCCACAGTACCAAAAATTTTTGGACTTTTATTTAGTCTCTGTTCAGAAGGGACACTGAATTTGGTTCCTGATTTTTTTTTTTAGTCCATTACTAATCGTTTCATTATAGAAATATTAACTGACCTCTCTATCTAATCTTCATACCTTAAGACTAACTCAAAGTTCTAATACTATGGTAGAAACTGCCGTTTCTCCTGGTAAGTACATGTAGCTCTCAACCCCATTTTACCTCCCTTTCTCAAATGCTCTACAGAAGCTTTTTCTCTTAAAAATCGAGAGTATTGAAGCAAATCTTATCCATGTCTGAACCATCTATCAGCCTTTTAATCAATAAGCTACCATTTTTACCCACAATCCTTCTTGGGCCTGTAAATTCCAGAAAACCAAACTCTGAAAGTGCATCTCATTACTGCTCTGCCAAGGCACGTCTGCCCTCCCCACGCCTACCCTGGGGCTCACCAACCACCAACTGTTTTGAGAGTTCTCAAATGGTAGCAGAAATATTTTCAGTACTGGTTAGAATTTTGTCAGCACAAATACTTAGGGGAGGCCAGAACTTTATTATTTTTTAAATGAGCTGGAGATAAATGGAGACCTTTTCCTGCTTTAGATGGGATCAAGAAGAGCACATCTGCACTCCCGAGGAAGCACAGTGGAAGAACGCTCATTAACGTGAAATATAATTTTGATGGATTCCTTTTACTAAAAGGTTGACAAGTATCATGTTTTTCGTAAGTATGGATCTATAGGATAACAGAGAGAATAAAAAAATGAGGAAATCCATAACCGGTCAGCTGCAGCAAAATGCATTTTGTTGTATCCCATTCTGAACTCTGGAGGTTAAAGGGCCCAAACCAAATCCTGCTTGGTCAACTGGCATTTCTTTACATCAGCTCAAATTGCAACGATGAAACCAGAATAAAAAATGAACCTACGTCAGCAAACATGGTATACAGGTTAGTGGTTTTCATACTTGATGAAAAGTTAGTGCTTCTTAAAAGGAAAAGAAGATAGAAATTACATCCAGCATATGACAGTCCCAGTGGCTGATGATTTTACTAAAACCACCTGTTTAAATAGCAATATTCCTGGTGTGGATGATTACTTAGGAAGTAACACAGTTTGTTCTAGAACCTACTGGAAATACTCTGCAACACATACAATTTACGGACAAGATTAAACCCAAACATTTTTCGTAGAAAAGACCTTTCCTATTTTAACATCCAATTCCAAACTACTACAGTATGATCAGTGTCGACACTCACATCCCTAAAAAAGAAGTTCAAAATTCTACATAGCAACCCAAGGGAAACCATTCAGGGAAAAGAACCCCCCCCCCCAAAAAATGGACTTGCTATGCTGTTTTTTCTGTTCTTCTGTCAGCATCTATCATATAAATCAACCAAACATTAGCAGTAAAAAGGACTTGTTGACTACTCTTGGCCATGTCACTCTCTAAAAGAAGTAAAGAAAATCAGAGCATATTAACAGACCTTTACCCAAAAGACAGGAGAGCCACCGCACGGTCATACAAAAATGGAATCAGATTGCTGCATTTAGCCAAAAATACTCTATTTCAGCCTTATACACATAATAACGTCTTCTTCCTAAGAGTGGCTTCAAAATGGATAGCAGAGAAATCCATTTTTGCAGGGGGAGGTCCTCCCTTCTTATATTTTTCAGGGGTTACTCAAGAAAAAAGAAATGCTTTGCTAGCCGCAGGGCCAGCCAGCGTGGAGCGCAGGCAAGCCCAGGGGCAGCTGAAGTCACCGTTACCATCAGTCAGCAGTTGGCACACGACTGTTCAGCAGATGAAATGCTGGAGCATGATACAGATCTCCATGAGAAACAGCTGGCCCAGGGAAAAAAGAAGAAAAAAACCCCCACCAAACCAAAACACCACCCCAAACAAACTTCCATTGCAGTCTACATTTGCAGCCCTATCTCTGCCCCTTGGTTTCACTATCAGAGGCATCTTCTTATACTAGTAAGTAAAGACATAAAGCTTTGAAACTAATACTGAAGCTTTTAGTGCCGCACCATTGGCTGTTTATGAGATTCAGAAAATCCAGCTTCCATGCAAAGGAATTATAAGCAGAATAATGAAACAGGAAGAACACGAAATATGAAAGAAAATCACCTGGTTGTTAAAAAAAAAAATACAATATATTGTTATTTAATGAGTGAACAGAAATATATATGAGTGGAATTGAAACACGCACATTTTTCATATGCACTATTCCCATAATGGCTGTAAAGGAAAACTGCATGCTATAATCTATGTTACTGAACAAACATATATTTTCTTTTTGTTAACAGTAAAAAGAACTTTTGCATCTTTTTCTTTAAAAAAAAAAAGCCAAAAGACAATTTTTATATAAGATCAGGCTATTTTGTTCTTGAGATAGGATGCAGTTCTCTAAAACGAGAGCAAAGAGACCCAACTGTAATTAACAGCTGCGTTTGGTGCTATAAGGACCATCAAAGACAGATTTTGTTGTTGTTGCCTGCATATTTCAAGGCAAAAGAACATTTCCACTTTGCCTGGATAGAACCACAGAACGGTTATACACAGTACAAGGATACCAGCCGTCCTGAACATTTTAATTTTGTTAGGCAGGATTTTGAAGCAAATAGCTATTCTTAGACAACACATCTCATTGAGCAGGACACACAAATCCAGTAGGTGCCAGTCACAGACAGACCAAGCGGTCTGCTCCAACTGCCTATCACTCAAACATGACGCGTGCTTCCATCAGTACAATCAGATCTGTAAAAACTGCACAAGTTATAAAAGCTTTCTTCTAAGCTCAGCTTGTTCTTAAATTCACCCTGCTTCCTATCTAGTTACATCCGTCGCCTACAGTGAACCAACCCATGCCTTCGCATCTCTCCTCACCCACATCCTGCATTTCTCACTGTAGAGCCCCCCTAGGCACCGGACCAACCTCTGTGCCACCTCCCCTACGTCAGGTGCCTCTTCTCGTGCCACTCAACTGCCAGCCACCTGCGAGCAGTCGAGTACCCCAAACTGAAGCACTACTCCTCTGCAGAGAAAATGACTGTTCCACACTGGCCATGGCTTGTTCTTTATCTTCTTGATTTCTAATGAGAGTTTTTCACCTCCCTTTGACTTACCTGATCATTTCCCACAGATACGCAGGTCCTCTCGATTTTTTACAGTAATTGGTAAGAAAATACAAGACAATTCCTATTACGCTGCTGACAATACCATTGCATTCTTTCTTCTGTTTTGTTCATGCCTCTAAATTTCCTAAGGAATTATGTCAAAATGAATCATATAACTGCCTTACCTACCTTTTGAGATCAGTTAACCAAATGTACAAAAAACAAGCCTATCCTGCTGCATACTCATATATGACTCAGAATTCAAAGGCAGCCTGTGAAATTATAACAAATTTAAAATCAAACTTTAAGAGGTTATAAATTACTCAAAAATGAAGCTACCGGTATTTTAACACCACCAGTACACTTATTAGTAGAACTTTGCATCTGTTTAAATCTCCTCTGTGCCACTGAACTCTCAGTGCATAGTTATGCAAGCACCAGAGTTAAAGAAAAATAATCCTTTCGCTTTGCTACATCTTATGGAAAACAAGTTATATGGTAGAACACAAAAGCTATCTTTCTTCAAAAACATATATTTGTATTGTGCTCAAAAAAAATCCACATAAATAATTTTTATAGTCACATCAAAACGCCCAGCTTTATAACATTTCTCTTTAAAAGGGTGAAATTACCTATCTTTGCTAGTAAACATAGATCCAAACCTTGACAGCATTGAATTCCAGCTTCAAAGGCAAACGTCCTCGGCCATGAGCATGCGCAGATTTTGCAGGTAATATAAAGTTAAAACAATAGATTACAGTTGAAACTGTGATTTGGTTAAAGTCTCCTTCCAGGTTTTCACAAGTACAGACAATGGAGCTGGAAGAGAGCGAAGAGTCGTCTCATCCATCCCCCACCCGAAAGCAAGGCCAAGCGCCCCTACATCTCTCCCAGCTTGCATGGCAGGTCGTTAGCGGGCTTATTTCTATCACCTGCCATGAAAACCACATGTGATTTTTCTTCTCTTTAATCAGGGGAGAAGAAAGGGAAGCATTCATATAAGATAGAATCTAACATCTACCACGAAATTTTTAATCTATAAGAAAATCAAATATAAACATATGTTCTCCACAGTGATTTATAACTCTGAACATCTTAACTGCAATGAAACAGAAGCAGAACTACTGGAGAGAGAAGTCGGCACCACATAAATCCATGTGAAAGGATGAGAGAGGGAAAAAAAAAACCCGCAGGACTCAGTTGTACAACAGAATCTGTCAGCCAAGGTCACTCTTAAGAAAGAGAGCAGCCAAAAAGGAGGTTTTAAATCTCAGTGGGCATTAGCTGAGAGACATGCAGTGATGTTCTGCAGTGATTTTAAATAGGACATTCACAAAGGATTAAAAGTGTATGTATATCAGTCAACTCTATCAACAAAATTTTTGCTCCCTCCACAGATTATTCTCATGTACAGAGAATCATGAAGTTGTTTTGGAAAAGAAACTACAAACTACAGTTTTACACAAATCATGCATAGATACGACCTGTATAAATATATCGGCCACAAAAATGGCACTGCTCCTTTCTGCTGAAAACATCTGTGAAAGATTAGAAAGATTTAACACCCCTGGAAGAAAAATAAGGGAGCGAACTAAAGCCCCGGCGCTGGAGCAGCCCGGGTGAGGAGCAGGTTGCAGAGGGCAGCCGCCCCGGCCGATCGCAGCCCCTCGCCTGGCAAACACCCACGCCGCCTCTCCTGCGGGAAGGCACTTGCTGGACAGGCAGATGGATACAAAAGCTGACAGGCACCAGGCTCATTAATCCTAAAAATCCATCAGAAAGAATTTGGGGAGAGAAATTTCAAAAGCAAACTGTTCTTTACGTTCAGCGTTAAGGAAAGCATTAATTTTAGCAAGCGTTTTTGAAGGGGGGAAAAAAAAATAATCACTCTTCCCTCAAAAATGTACACGGTACAGACACTACTCTCTTTCTGCTTCACAGCAGCAACATTTGGAAAACTACTTAACCTTTCTATTTTTATCTGGGTGCATTCAAATTACCAATAATGTACAACATGCTGTAACAAAACCACTGATGTAGGGTATAATTTTCCCTCAAGCACATTATCCTAGCTGGTGGCTCAGAAAAATAAGCTGATAAAACAGCAGCAGACATCAATTGATGGATAGAAAGTGATCACAGCTATGTAGAATATTGCTGCCCAACCTTAAAATCATACAATTAGCCAAAAAATATAAGCAGTAGGACAGGACATAAAAAAACCCATACATTATGGGGTCATCCTAAAAATCCTCCTACAAATGCGTTTTTAAAGAGACCATCAGATTATCGCCTCATAATTTAGCTATTAACACACAGATTTATTTTAAAGCCATCATCATGCCTGGTACTTTTATTAAATATCTTTTTCCTTGTCAAGTTCAATCGGGATCTCATCCTAACCATGATGGGCTTTTAATTTTCTGTTCTATTAATAGCAACTTAAAAATAAAATGTTCTCTTTTGAAAGTATAAAGCTGTAGCTTCTTCAGGAGCTGCAAGGGGGAAGAGAGATTAATCTTCCCACTCCGCATCTCTTAAACTGCATTAGCTATCTGCATATATGGAAAAATATCAAGAGAACGAGTAAGAAATAGGAATTTTCTCTAAGAATACCTTCACTATAACTCCATAGAAGGATTTATCATGGCTACAGAGCAGTAATAAGGAGTTATCAAAATACAGGAAATAAATACTTTAAGAATTTCCATGTAGGTTCTGAGTCATTCTCAGCAACTCTCTTGCCAGTCATCAATAGGTAATAGATTAATTAATGACATAATTAGCTGCAGGATACATAGACTCCTAGCCAGCAAAGCCCTTCAGCAGATACTCAAATTTCAGCACAACTGGGGTCCTCATTAATTCCCCGGCAAATGAGGGAAGATGGAAAGTTAGAGATGAGTATCATGGCACTCTGTGGCCACCTGACACACGTGGATCGGATTATTCCAGCTGCTCTTCTTCTGTTGCCTCCTTCAAGTACTGGCGGAAGGAGAAGGTACAGGCAAAATGGTTCGCAAGCGCTCTCTTGGGTCTAGCGTGAATACGGGATATAAAGTACACGTGCTGCAGCACTCGCCGTTACCGTCGTAGTGCGGTGCTGCTTTCACTGGCAAGAAATTAAATCGGTAATACCAAGTCCCAGGCCACCAACAAAATCGGAGAGCCCTGGTATCTGCAGGAAAGCAAAAGGTCAGTAACTTCAGTTTGATGCCCATGTACACCGACACAGGAAGGCAAGGACCTGCACTTGGGCTTCTCCACGTTTCTCTGCCCTGCCTAGCTTCCCAGCTTGCAAGCTGCCCAGTTTTGGTATGCAAACTGGTACACAACCAAGGCTCGGGTTGCTTTGAGATGTATTTTCTGTAACTGTCTAAATGCTTGTGACCTTTCTCTTAGGATATGGGCCTATTCAAGCCTATCTTTATCTAAAGATTGGAACACTGAAATGTGTTTTAATGAGGGATAAACTGAGACCATCTGGATGTCTCAGCTGCTACAGAGCAGGATTGTTTGCTGATTTAACCACGTCTCTTGCAGAGAACATAGACCTGTGTTGCACAAAGTGCACTAGCTCAGCTTGATTTCTCCTTGTAATCAGATGTGTTGATCTAAAATCTATTTCCAGCAAATTACTTCTCTGTTTTGGGAGCAACTCCCTCCTCATCTTTTAACCACGGTAATGGGGATAAGCAGAGACAATTGAGTTGAAAAGGTATTTTTGTAAGAGGCTGACAGCAAGCATTCTCAGCGAAATCTTCCATTTTGGAATATGACCACCATTTACTCACAAACTACGTAACAGATGTCAACTTCTTGGATATTGTATTAAGACCTGGAGTTTTCTTTTCTTTTTTTTTTCTTTCTTTTTTTTCCTTTTTTTTTCTTTACACACACATGGTGTAAAAAATTTGGTAAAATTTGTCACTTTTGTATGGTGTTGGCATTAGGTCAATTTGCATTTCTTTATGTACGTTTTTCAATTGTAAATGTATATCGACTACTGGATAACTGTATTGTTATTAAACTTAAATATATAATTTGTTGACCCTGTATATATTCTGCAAGATAAACAACGAGTCTATTTGGGGAGGTAAAGTAACGAAACTACTCTTTTTTGGTAGTTTAACTTCCCATGTATCAGTACAGCACGGCACAACGGAGCAGCAAAAGCCTCTTCCCACAGCTCCACAGAGCCTTTTTCAGTATTACCTACCTGTTAAATAAGCATCTCAGTTTTACGTCACTCAATCAAACTGCACCATTTGTCTGCAATTACCTAGCAATTTTAGCTTAGCATAAATCTATGATGCTACCAAAGGGGGGCTTTCCACGCTGCCTGCTGCTCCTTTCCGCCAGCCATGCTAATAAGTGGCCAGCAGCGGGGTGAAAATCCCAAATGCCAGCCGAGGTCTACACCTGACCATGCAGCCCGTACCGCTATGATTTTAGTCTCTCAAGTTGAAACTGTTCTACTTTGTAAGGAAAAAAAAACAAACCCACCATATATTTAATGGTCAGCAAAAGAAAGTGTGAAAATAATTCTACAGATAATAATTAGAGTATCCTCTAGACAGCCAAGAGACTTCTGCTCAATTCTCGAATTAAATAAAATTAATAGGGGACTGAACCCAGACTTCCTGTGTTCCCACAGATTTTTCCACATCAGAAGACTACAGGCACTAACGTTTTGTGAAACACTCCAAATTCTAAAATCTTTAGCAAACTTCATGACTACTTTTGAAGAGACCAAAACTGGGTTTGGGGGTGGGGGGCGTGGGGGGGTGTAATGGCTTCCACCAAAATAACTCAGACAACATGCACCATTAACAATTTTAGCTTGAAACATTCTGTTAAAGTAGTTTATGTGCTGTTAATTATGCATTCACCAGAAATGACACCTTTAACTTCAGATTCCAAGCAGATCTGAGAATTAAGAGAGTAAAACCAACAACTGTTCTTGTAAGTAGAACTACTCTAGGGATACTGAGATCTTAAGAAATTTAGCGTATTTTTAGCATATTTTTTCTTCACCTTTCTTCATCTAAATAAAGTTTTGGGGAAAAAAATGGTACTCTGTTGATTATACCTCTCAAAAAGTGATCCAACACAGGATGTTCTGGCTTTTGACTATAAAGTGATTATTTGAAAATGAAATAAAGTCTTGTGTTCATTTCCTATCAGAGTATCAAAAAATGCCTAAAAGGGAATTTTTGGAAGAACTATCTTGAGACATTTGGAAGAAATACCCCCCAAAATGCGAAGACAGATTGATTACTCCGATTTTTTAAGCTACATCTACTGCCACAGTACATTGCTTTATTGATTTGTTGGGCTCTTAATTCTTTCAGGGATAAACGCTGTTACAGAAAAATCAGTCGGTTACCACGATATTTTGATTCCCACTTCTAAATCAAAGCGGTTTTGATAAGTCTCTGAATTCTTCACGTCATAACTAAACTTTTGAAATTCACCCATCACAAATGATCATCACAGATTTACTAGAAAGCCAAGTCGCTTAATCTGATACTGGGTCCACAAATATCCGACAAGTAAAGGATTCCAAAAGAAACGTATTACGTCATCATAGATGTGGATACATCTACAAATGAACCAATAAAATGAAGTCTCTCCCTCTACAGGTAGAAGCGGTAACAAGGAATTACCCATATTTTGTCACAAATTCTGCAAAGATCCACGCTAGTGTCGAACACGTCTGTAACACAGCTAAAATCAGTAATATTATTAATCACATCTGTAGCATGTTGTGTACAAGGTGTAACAATTTAACACAATAAAGTCTTAAATATTGGGATTTCCACGATTAATCTCAGAGCACTGTTTGACTCAAAACCACTGCATTGATTTAATACCTGAAATCTGCAAGAAAACAAAAAATGTAATCCAGTTGTTTCATATGAATCAACTCCTACACATTTCCAAGAGAAGCAAATTCACACCTCCTGACAACAGATTTGGTTTTCTTAGTTATGTTTCATGGACCCATCTGAAATAATTCACACATCAGAGACTTAAAATTACTATCCTTCTAATAATTTTAATCAATCTCTGAATCTGTTTTTTCCATCAGAAATCTTACAGGGATAGTACTCCCCAGCACAATCTCTAGAATAATAAAGGGAAATGGTTGTCAATTCGCCAACAACAATCTTTGCATGTTTGAATACAACCCCTAAAAATAAAAATATAAGCTTAACTCAGAAAATTAAGCAAAACTAATGAAAACATAACCCATGACTTGCATGCACCTAACCCACATGCTATCACAAAATGCATAACCAGTCCACTCTTGATTTCAGTGAGCAACTCAGCCAGGTTGTGGATTAACGAACTACCACCTCTTGCTGCAGCCTATTTAAACCCAGTGCTCTCTGTGTAAATCAATGTAAGGTTTTTATAGGTGAGCATTTTAAATAAACACAGCTTTATTCACATATGTTCACGTGTCTATTGTTTTGCCTTCTTTGAAAATGAACAGAAAATACTTCCTCAGATGCGTTCCTTAATAACCTGATGTTTATCTTGCTTTTTGTAACTTCTTGCAAGAACAAAATCTACCAAGTTCTAGCATAACCATTTAAAAAAAATACCTACATTCCCATTGTCAAACATGATTTTTAGCACTTGGGAGTCTCCACCTGTGGAAATACAAGGAGAGAACAGACCCATTTCCATTCTGTAACAGCAACTCAAGTGACCTTCAAGAAATTATACAAGTAGTAAATATGTACATCTCATCTAAACTTATTTAACCGTTTTTCAAAGCTGCAGTTCCCCGGTGTCTTCCTATGACTGCCAAAAGCACGTACACCTCATTTTAACAGACTGAAAAACATTCTTGTGGCACTCTGTGTGCCCGTGCTCTTCATTTACATCACCATCAAAAGGCAATGACACACGGAAATCTGTGTGTATGCTCCTGCTTATCTGTTTCTCCGGTTGACCTGATCTGCCACTCGTGAGCACGCAGGAACGACAGCTTATTTGCTGAATCTGTTTTCCCCACTGTCATTCAAGATGTAGTACGACGCTTAAATAGGCAACAGTCAGATTAATATAATTGAAAATGCAGTTCAGAATAGACAGGAAGTCATGCCGGAATCGCAAAGCGCTTATTCTCTTACGATTAAAACATCCCCAGGGTTATATCAGTATAAAGACCCAAATCAGAGACGCACAGAAGCCAGTGGTCCTAAAGATGCAAGCTTTTGCTTTTCAGAATAGCTCACCAGTTTGAAAGGAAGAAACATGAATCGCGCAAAGCTGCTATTTTAATTGCACAAGAAACACTGGTGGATTTGTCATTCCTTTTGGTAGAATTTTTTTCCCAGAGTCACATTATAACCAGAGCTGTATTTCTATTGCATAAGACATTTCATGCACCAGAACGACATCCTAGCACACAGATATAGCAAACCTCTTAAACAGCCTATTTTCTTTTACTCCAGTGATATATGCCTCTCTGCTATTCCAGAACAGATCAGAAAGACTCTGTCCAAACACAACGTAAGAAAAGCAAATAAGGAGCAAATCAGTGACTGAAAAGGAGTTAAAGTCCCCAGCACCATAGGACTGACTAGCAAAACACAGATTTCTTTGTACTGGCATCGCTATTCACAGTACAGAAAAAACAGATACGCAGATTACAGGGGGCATCCTCCTGTAGAGATCTGAACATTGTCATCACAGATGGCATGGTAAAAAGTAGAGTAATATTGCTGATGTATCCATTTTCTGAAGTCTTTCAGTCCACCTCCACTTAAGCTATCTAGTATCTCAGCACTACAAACGGGAAGGTTTTTCCTTCCAACTCACAAGTTGTCACGGAAGTCTGAGAATAGTAACACAAACAGTAAAGTTTTAGTGGTCGAAAAGGGCTTATCAAAATATACCATCACAGGCAACATTTTGCCTGTCTAACAATGTCTGAAAGCAAAATGTCCACGGACAGAAATGCCGCGCTGCAGCCAGGACAGCTGCATCCCACCGCTGATAACCACTAACTTGGTGCTAAAACTTGGTACAATGATTTAAGTGACATTTGCCCTAGAAACGAGCCCTCCGACTCACACTAAAGCACACAGGAGTCATTAATGGAATAACACACAGAAACTATTTCTGTATCTGTGCAGAGTTGATCTTTGCCTTTTCTCTAGCCTAGATTTTGATTTCCCTTAAGTGATCAGTGTTGGCCTAATTCTACTCCCATTTACATCAGTTGAAGCTCTACCATCAACTTCAAAGAAAATGGATTTAACCCAATATAGTTCATTGTGATAAATTCTACTTCAACAGAGAAGGACCTCTGCTTCTCCATCAGAGGATAAGAAGATGTATTTTTACAACAGGCTCCACAGCCAGATGACATTGCTATGCCCTACATTCACATTTTGGTTTTGAGCAACACTCAGCTGCAGTTTTGAAGCAACTCCTACAACCATCCCTTTTTATTGCATGTAAGTGCAGTTTGCAAAACAGCTTCGGTGCTCATGAACTAAATTTCTTTCAGAGGAAACAAAGTGGAAGCCCCACTGCAGGTTCACATCAAAAGCATTCAACAAACGCAGGTTTGAAACAATCACGGGTCTTTGGAAAGCCTCCCGTCACATGTGGTGAGTACTTTCAGTCCAAAGGCTCAGACTAACTCTAGTCCAACATAAAACCTGCATAGATGCAGGGCCTCGACACTGATTGCTTCAAGCTATTGATCTGCTTCTAATGCACCAAATGACTTGCTGACGTAGACACATTTCAAACTCTAGTTCTACTTCTTATCTCTGTAATCTTTTTATTTCCCGTGCCAGCCTAAATAATTCACTCAGCAGTACTGATGTTCACGACCTTCTGTGTCTTATCCCCAGATTCTTATTTAAATTACATAGATTTCCTTTTTGGATTATGGCCTCAGAGCTATGCCTCCCTCCTACAGGGAATTGACTCTAATTGTTTAAAATTCTTTCCCAGAATTAACCTTCCAAGACACTTTTAGAGAAGAGATCATTTGTTTAGCAGTGCATTAACTACCAACTTTGCATCAAGAAAACTTTCATTTGTAGACAAGTGTTCTGTAACAGCTTATGCATTAGGCATAAGAACTATAGCAAAACTTAGGTACCTGCAAATCCACTATCAGAATAAAATATTGAAAAGGAACACTACAAAAATAGCCCTTCAAATAAGGGCCAAATTTCAAAATCAAACTATTTATCTAGCAGGAACAGTGGTATTTTAGGCTTTTCAACTTTTACAGAAGGAAGGACCATTACCTAAGGTACATTTGCAAATACTACAACAGTAATGAAAGGAGTTGTACTGAAAGACTCATTTAAAACAAACCTTGTCAGAGAAAGAGCAACCCCAACATAGTGCATCACAGATACCGAACAGGAAGGTAAGTCAGCAATTGCTGTTAATGCAGTTCAAGTATTTCAGGCTTTATCCAGCTAAAATTCCCATTAACAATTATATCCTACAAGTCTTGGAAACCTGTCTGAAGGAGCCAGCAAGCTGCCTCTGTAAACAATTATTTATTTTAACTCCCCCCCCCCTTTTTTTTTTTACGCCCTGAGATTAGGACAGAAGTCTCTTGACTGTCAGACCTCTCGCTCCAGAACGGACCTGCGCTCTGGTCCCGCTCCGGCCGATCCCCACCTCTGCCCTGCCTGCCGAGCCTCTCCTCCACGGCCGCTGAAGGACGAGGCGAGACATCTGCAAGGCCACTGAATTATCCTGAGCCTTCCCCTAGCGATTTTCCTTTTTACAAGGAGGGAGTAGTAGTTACCTACTAACCTTAATCAGCCCACCCTGCATTTTAGAAGTGCCACCTTAATGTTAATCGAGTGCAAGTTTTATCATAGCTCATTTCTTCTTTTTCCGCAGCTCCCCATCAGATACAGGCCATTACCAAGATGATCACCAGATGTATTGTTTACTATTTTATGGTGCATCCCTCATTAATCCCACTGCAGCATAACTCACCTAATGGAAGGTGACATATCCAGGAAGGGTGCTTTAACAACAGAAACATTAATTAAGCAGCACTGTAATAACACTGCAGAAACAAGTGTCAAACTTCTTGCATAGCAAGAACAACATGGACTCAAGATTAAGTCAACATTTTTTCCTTATTACCCTAACTTTTATATAATTTCACACAGTAAATGGAAAATATATCTAGAAATTTGGGGCAGGTCACTTATTACTGTTGGCAAGCAACTCCATAATAATTTCTAAAATGGAAGAACTTGGGGACTACACCTGTAACGTTTTTGTAATTCCCTACACAGGACAAGATTGTGCTGCTTTCACTCTTCCTCTCCTGTTTCTGCACCTTCTACTCTTACCTTTACGAATTGCACTTGCTGGAATCAATTAAAGAGAACAACAGAAAATGACAAATCTGTCACGTAAAAATATAAAAACATCAAAAAGGATGGCAAGTCGGCCAGAGTGAAAGAATAACCTCCCATAATAACTGGTAAGCATGAACTGCCATTTCAAATCAGTGTTCCAAGACTGCCAGGGGACCCACTGAGTCCGCAGCACAACACTCATAGAGGTCCCATCAGACTAAGAGTTGTATGTGACTCACAAAAACGCAGACTCAGACTTCTGTGCATTTCTACGTTGAAAATTAATTTCAAATCAAACATCCCTCTCTTTTTTTTTTTTATCTTCTTAACAAAACCATAGGATAATTTAGGTTGGAAAGGATCTTTGAAGGTCATCTAGTCCAACACACCGCCAACTTCAAATGTGGAATAGCTTGCTCAGGGTCATGCCCAGTTGAGCTCTGAATACCCCCAAGGATAGAGATTCCCACCTCTGTCTGGGCCACTGTTCCCATGTCGGAACATCCTCCTGGTGAGAAAGTTCTTTATATTTAACCAGAATTTCCCCTACTGCAATTTATATCTATTACCTCATATTCTTTTGCTCTGTACCTCAGAGATGAGCCTGGCTCTGCCGCCTTTTATAACCCTCCGCTGGGTAACTGAAGAGAGCAATAAAACTAAATCCACCTAAGCCATCTCTTCTCCAGACCGAACAACCCCAGCCCACTCAGCCTCTCCTTGTACACCATGTGCTCCCTACCTTGGTGGCCCTTCACCGGACTTCTCCAGTTGTCAGTGTCTGTCCTGCACTGGGGAGACTGAGACTGGTCACAGCTCTCCAGACGCAATTTCACAAGTTTTAAACAGAGGGAGGAAGTTAAAAAGAGTGGAGTTCACATTTATTGAAAAGTTTAATGACCAGATTCTGGCTCAAGCATCATAGACATAGCATTTAAGCTCTACCTGTCATACCAAATTGCTTTCATTGCTTGTACAATGCCACCATTTATACAATACCACTGAGAATAAATGAAGAGTTTGGATATAATTTGCTAAAGTCATTGGAAATAGAACTTCATTTTCAGAATCAAGGATGAATTTTCGTAATTGGCACTGGGGAAAAAAAGATCATTTTACATATAACGAAGCACATCCATGTGATCAAAAAACTAAACCTACAGTGCATTTTCAGAAACACATTTGAACCTCAAGGTCAAAGGTTGCAAATAAAGATTAACTACATTTCTTACACATAGCCTTAGCCACATAAGAGAGATTATTTTAAAAACTTTTCCTTCAGTCCTCAAAATACTGGAATTAAGGGACTGAAGTCCCATCAGTGAAGGAGTTTGGTACATTTACAAATGTCCACTCACAATGCTATCAAGCCAGTCTTGCTAAAAAGAATTGATTTTGATTGTCAGGGAAAAAAAAAAAAACAACTCTGTTTACTAGCTTTAGCAGGTTGCATAATTCCCAAAAATACTCGAGCAATATTGATTTCTGCTATATGGGAAGTTTTATAGCATACAAGAGAATGCAATACCTAAAACTGAACATGAACGTCTAGGGTCGAAGTAAGACACTATCAGATTATTAGTTTTAATCACCTATACCTTTGTTTCATAAATACAATTTGAAAAATGAGGCTTTGGTAGAGGCATATACAGACAAACAAAAGCAAATCAGAGCGGTATTCAGAGACTATTAACTCAACCAACTTTCCAAAGACTGAAATTTATCCAGAAGGGCACTGCTGGGGGAAGGGTCTGAATATGCACCAAGAGGTTGGTAGGAATCATGTAAAGTGGTGGAAAAACAAAGGACCAAATCAATTAGTACTTCAGTGGAGCCACAATATTAACAAAGAGAGAACTTGTGCATGAAGTCAGTCTCTCTGATGTTTAACCAAAATAAAATCAGCACACATCTAGGAAAAGCAACACGGAGGCAGTTGGCAGCACAGACAACAAGTGGTGGCATCCCTTAGCACGGGAAAGGATGTTAATTCCGTTCTTAAATGCCTTACAGCACCAGCTCACACTCAGCAGCTGGGCAGCAGGAGTGATGCAACTCTCAGCACCCTTGGGGATGTAGTTTGTGGGAAAGGGAAGACGGGGACCCTGTCAGCGGCACTGCTGTCATACCGCGTGCCAAGGAAGATAGACAAGCAGAACTGGAGAATGAAGGAGTCATGAAAGTGTCTAAAGAGAGCAGGAGAAGCCCTTAAACCTTTTCCAAATAACTGTGACCCAATAGAGAAGATAGGGAAAGACTAGTATTGATACAGGCCTTCACCGCGGAATTCAGATGAAAAAATCTACTGATACTGCTTTGTAGCACGGCTTTCCCATGCCATCTTATGTTACAAACAAACATCCTCACTTCTGCTTCTCGGATACCTATATACTGCCAAAACTTGCCAGGCACAGAGCAGTTTGGCTGTGTTGTCCAGATATGAGCATCATTTGCAGCTTGCCTGGAGAGTTTGAAAAAAGAGAACCAGCAAACATGAAAAAGGCAGTTGTTACCGAGAAGGCAGCTGTCTGTGTATATGGTGATCCAGGAACACTTACAGCATTTTAAAATTTACAACCTGCTAACCAAACACATATGTATATTCAGATGAAAGGACTGGGCAGTGAAGTTCAGAGCAGTAGTTTTTTAAAGGCGAATCCAACTGAGATTGGATTTGGGGAACTTAGAGTCGCCCAAACAAAGTTTCAGAAATAATGACTGAAAAGCTTTCTAAGGCACTCTGAAACAAATTTTCTGTTATGATGCATATGGATTTTGCAACACTTACAAATCCCATTAGCAGCAATGAGAACTGTAGGACTTAATCCACATGATGCATTATCATTGAAATGTTCCTTATTTAATTAATAAAGAAAATGCAAACGCTCTTTTCAGTTCATTTCTACAACATTAAATAGCTTGCAAATTGTTCCACAGATGCTTTTACCGGTGCACATCACTCCAACACTCAAGCAAAATCATTCCTTCACCTCAGCTGAAACCTCAGTCCTTAATTATCAGCAACTGTTAAGAACTGACATCTCCCTTGATACTAACAGTATACCTTCCCCACAAAAGCCTATCATAGTTCTTTGGGAGTTTCATATCTTCACTTAAGGAACTAGGCAATTACAGCTTGCTCATGTTCTATTTCGTGGTTCCAGCAGTTTTCTTAACCTTGAGAAAATTTTGCATCGTTATTCTAATTACAAGGAGTGGGAGTACATGAAATCTTTGCAACGAAGAAAAGAAACCGAGATGGCAGATGCATGAAATTTTATACTGCAAAATGACAGAAGGGGAAGTAACGAAATACTAGAACTGTCACTTACCCAGGTAAGAGTCAGCTGTTGTAAATAAAAAACTGCATTCTTTTAAACTCATTCAGGTGTTGATAAATTGACACCAAGTATTTATACAAATACAAAATAAAGCTACAGTAACTATAATTTAAAAAAACAGTTGTCACTATAATACAAAGACAAACAGCATGTACGGGTTTGTGATACATTGTAAAACCGCAAACCCAATAAAGGAGAAGTTTTCCCATGTGTCCTGACACACCATCATACATGAAAAATGCATGCAGTCTCCTCTCTAGTTTACACATTAGATTACAAGGCCGAATGTGACGACGGTGTATTTAAATACCCCACCAAGCCTACATTTACAAGGGAACTGCCTACCCAGGCAACCGGGGAACCCGATATGCAGGAGGCCTAGGTGCCACAGAGACTGCGGAGCAGTCACTCCCCAGAATTTTGAGGAGGGTGAAGGAGTTTAACATTTTACAGTTTCCTGTTTAAGTCCTCAAATTTATTAAGGTCTCTGTGCTAGAAAAACTAGAAAGTTTTTATTCAAATAAAATACACAATTCCACAGGATTGTCTCAAGCACAGGAAACTTCAGTGAAATCCAATACGGACCTTACGTGCACACCTATTTCAGATGGGCAGAACCGAGGTATCACCGCAACCTCGTCCATAGAAGGAACCTTTGGACATACACGCATTCAGAGATGTCTTAGCACACATTTAGAATACCGAGTAAATTCAGGTTTGAGTCTTTCCTCCAGAAGGCAGAGACTTCCCTATCTTGCATTTGCGTAACCTCTTATATAATCCCAGGACTTCCTTATTTTAAAATACATATAAAACACTCTGAGTTTGAGTACAGAGATAACAAAGTAGTCACAGAAATCTGAATGCTTCTTAAACCTACTTTTTCTTTTGACAACTGTCTGAGAACAGGGAGTGCAGGGAGCTGTTCCTCCTTTAAATTTAGCGTCAACCTCTGTGGAAATTCTTTCCAACGCTCCAACATTTGCTGCCTGGTCTTTCCATTCAAGTGGAAAGGGACAATGCACCCGATTTGGCTGACCCATTCTCATGACTAGTTATTAGCTTTGTAGCTACAGGGAAGTTGCAGAAAGGAAAAACTGAACACGCTGCTAAACAGAAAACACAATTTATTTCCTTTACGTCTAAGACTAGGAAGATTTTTGCATCTGTACCAGTGCGCATCCCCAGAAATGGGACAGCTGGCTGCTGGAGCAGCGCTGTATTTCCCATCTTCTTCTCATACGATGAGAGGCATCCAGCACGGGTACCCCCCCAGACAGATGCGGTGCCCTCAGAGTCCACGTGAGGCTCTGGAGTTGCTCAGGTATCTGGTTGATATGGGATTTTTCTGAAATTAGAACATTGCCCCATTTTCAATAAAGCCTCCAAGATGCCAGGGTTGTCCCTGTTAGCAAGGACACTCCTTGAAAATCAGGACACCTGATAACCTTAAAGAAGGAGGGTAATTAGTCACATCCCTGCAACCTTTTCTCCTAAAGAAACAGTGATAAAAGTAAACTCCTATTAGAATACTGTTAAATGCATTATTATGCAATGCTAGTTACATAACCATGCTTTACCAACTCCGGGTATTTTCAGGCAGAATTCAGTTTCACAGACTTGCCCACATAGGAACTTTTTAAAAATTATGGATTGTCTTTCTCAGAGGGATGAAGAAAGCTTTGGTCTTAGATACATTTCCAGCTAAATTGATGAATGGCAGAATGTCTGCCAATATCGCAGATGTAAGTTGAATCCTTAAAAAAAAAAAAAAAAAAAAAGTAGTCTTTTTGAGAATCCCTTTTCAGCTAATTCCTTTCAGAGATGTTACACACATTTCATATAAGCATTTGCAAATCCAAATATATCACCCTATCCAGACATTCTGTACCATTGGAATTTCAGCTAAAACTGCACTGTGAATCTATTCAAAATTCAAGTATAAGCAAAATTTGACTACGTAAAACATGACAACTTGCAAAATGTTGCTGTATTTTATCAAAAATAATTCTGTGATCCATTTTCCTCTATCCCTACTTCCAATAAGGAGCAGGAATAGTGATGTATTCCATGTTCTACTAAAATTTTACTCATTTAACAGGTTTAGTTAGTTCAGAAATAAATATTATAACCTCCAAAATAAATATTTGAATATTGTGCTTATTGGTGTCTAAGCTCAAGTTAAAGACAAATAAAATTCACAGCTATTATATGGGTCTGAAAGTAAGAAAAGAATGAAATAACAGTGCATGTGAAATTCTGACAAGGCAAAATCTGGTCCTGAATGCATTTTTAAAAGATTATGTTTAAATAGAAAGGATGTAAATTTTCAATATAGAAACCTATGCAAAGTACAATCATTATTTGATAAAGTACATCAGCAAGCTGCTTTTTCGCTTTCCAACTATTTTCTTTCAATTTCATGTAATATTGAACATTTACTGTTATCTATGAAATTCATCCCAGAACACTGCATTTGTAATGAGCTAAAAAGTATGCTAGGTGACAATTGTTAATGAGAATATAAGCAGTTGATTAATATTTCAGGTACAACATCATCACTAGGTAATAAATCCTGCAAAAATAGTAATAGTTTAGGTTTTCTTTTACATACGTGGTTCTATTATAATGAATCATTTCTATTATCATACTTTCTAAAATTAAAACGTAGGGGACGTTTTCAAAGCAATTATCGTTTGCCTTCTGGCTGTGCAAACTAATAATGGACATTCTTGTCTTACAAGCCCACATATCTGCCTTAGGACTTAAAAGTAACTCAAGTTGCTACTCGTTATACACACCGCTTGTGCACCCTCCCTCAGAACACAAACCATTGTTTAGACAGCATAAAATTATCCTGATGGATCGCAAATTATAGCGAGAAAGTTACCATTAAAAGCATTAGTCTCCCGTACCTGAAATTCTCCAACCACTGGGATTGTGTTACTGAACCAAAAGATAAATTATGCAAGTGAGACACAGCTACCCATTACAGCAAGGCGGCACGAATGACCATAATACGATGTACTCACCTAAGACTAACTCCAGAGCGGTCTGAACACGTGTCAGAGAAGACACACCTTTCCCGTAAGGGGAGCACCTTCTCTCCACCCCCTGTAGCCCTCTCCCCCTCGCCCCTCTCCCCGCTGCCTGCGCGCTGCCCTGGGGAGGGCAGGCAGAGCGGCTCGGCGCTCCTGAAGGCAGCTCACACCGCTCAGGGCAACAGAGAAGAGAGAGGAGGGACCGAGGGTAGGTAATTGCTTTCTGCTCCTAACAAATCCTGAAACAGAAAAGGACATTTCTACCGCCTTCCATTCTAGCTCCCGTAAACCGCCTCTTGCAGAATTCGCTGGTTTGCCACAGAAGACAGCAGAGAGCGCGGACCGCAGGATTCATTTGCCCTGTCAGTTCCTGTGTTCCTAATTTTTTAATGCACCGTGCCTACTCAAGAAAGCCTGGGCTTTGTGCACACCTCGGGCTATTGGGCCAGAGAGAAGACAGTTCTTTACTCACAAAACAAATGTAAGCATGTGCAAAATTAAGCAAAACAAGATCCACTGAAGTTAGAAGCACTTAAACCAGAGATAATTACTTTTAAAAACCACTATTAGGAAATGCTGCTGAAAAGATGGGAAGCTATTATAGAGTTCCAACCGCTGCCTCCAATTTTTACTTATTTATTCATTTTTAAGTATTTTATATGAAAGGGAAGAGTAGTAGGAAGGAAAGTCTTCACACCAAACCCAGCATACCATGCAAGTTACCTGTTATGGAAGGATTCTGGAAAATAAGAGGGAGTGGATTAAACGGGACCAGGCAGAAGAGGAAACAATCCCAGCCTCCCTGACTCCGAATCCCTCAACCACTAAAATATTACAAAAGAGGGGAGGCAACTAAGTCATCGTTCCTATTTCTCAGTTTCTCTTCAGAGGTTTTGACACCGTCTGTAAGCCTCACTCTCTATTTTTGTAAAACCTGCCCAAATTGAACTGTAACAGGTTTTTTCCATGATGAATACAAATATATTGAACTACTATTCTCAACTTAAAGCTTGGAGGAAATAAAGGAAAAGAGAAAAGGGAAAGAACATTCTTAACAACTTCAATTTTAAAAAATGTCCACACAAAAAGAAGTGAGTCAAGTAGTAGTAATTCACATGAAAAAAAAACCAACCAATATTTTTACGGGAGAGAGAATGTATAGATGGGTATCTACACACACACATAAAGTTCACATTGGTTGTATGTCTGTGCTGAACACCCACCATTTCCTCCTTGTTTCTCCTCACGTTAGAATGCACCTCAACACTGATGAGTGCATCTGCATAAGCCCAGAAGAGGTTCAGCTCTACGGAACACGCACATCATACCGTTTTAAACACTAAGCTTTCAAAACCCATTGATTTCTCACAGATAAGCATTCTATCCCATCAATAAGAGACAGAATTGTGATTAGAAAAAAAAATTATAAAATATCCAAAAGAAAGCAAGATTTTAGTGCAGCTTTTTTAAATTATCCTCAAATCATCTCAGTAGAAGTTACTGTATTTTAATGGTGCAAATTATGTTTATCACTGTCACACTATGAAAAAGTGATGAAATTAACTGCTGATTCCTTTACATTACAGATCTTTGTATCTGTAAAGCCCAACATTTTCTCCTATAGGCCTAATAAATATTTGTGATACAGTCTAAAAGAATTATACTGTTGTATTTAAAAATAAGCATTGTTGGACTTTTACCATAGAAGATCAAATTCTATGAGTTAATGGGTTCTTGACCAATCAGAGTATTAAAGTAGTATTTCACATGTACAGACCCTCCATAACAGCCCAGTTGAGGAGAAGAACAAACAGTCCCTGGTTCTTGGTTTTGTGAGTGTAAAAAGAAACTCCAAAAAAATACTAGAGATAGCTTCACCCAACTATTAAAATAAATTGTTAAAATCTAGATAATTAAAACACTTAAAAATATTACAGAAACAAGATATGGCACTATACAACCTGTTAAAAAAGTACATTTGAGGCATGCAAATGATCCAAAATAAAACAAAATTATACCTTAAAAAGAAAGCAGTATGTGCAACATCCATAAAATATTTTTCTTAAGTACTGAGAAGAAAGTGCTGTTAGTAAGATGACTCGTTTCTTAAGTCAAAGTGATAAATATGATAAAGATTTATTTGTTAGGACTCAGTCTAAATACCTATTTAAAAATCATGGACTTTTATTCATGTTTCATGTCCAAACAAGAACGTGAGCAAGAAAGCACTGAAACTGTAATAAATGGCTGGCTTTCATATTCTTATAAACCCAGAATGTTACAGCAAGTCTGCCTTTTGGATGGCAGAATTAAAAGACACATTTCAAGCACATCTTTTACTGGTGTCCTGCAAGTATTCTGCACTGATTTGACTAAGCTTTAAAAATCCAGGTGTATCCTGAAATATACTTACAATTCTGTCTCACAGCTACTTACACTCCAACCCAATTTCTAAAATTACAGCATATTCTGTTAATCAAAGCAGTTTGCTCAGCGACGCGTTTCCATGCATCCGTAAGAAGCTCCATTGACTCCAGCGGTACACAGCCAAACTTACAGTTCATTTCTAACCGGTTTTGCTGAAAAGTAACTCTTTGATTTATCAAGGATTTGCACATATTGTACAGCATACTATGGAGCTTATTTAGAGCAGACAAAAAGTAGCCAATAAATATATTACACAATTATTCAAAGCCAAATGGCACCGTGACCTGCAAAAGTACATAGTGCACTAAGCAGCGGCAGCCAAAACTGCAACTGCGTCCTACACACGAACAATGAGCGCTTGGGGTAAAGCGGGGGAAGAGCCTATCAGTACCTGCTCCCACGCAGGGAAAAGGTAAATGTCACTTCAAAGCAAACACTGTTGTCCCTATAAAGTTTATACAAATAAACAATTTTTAATGTAATTCCCGTTGTCAAGAACATAGATGTTCACTAGTAGCCATTCTGAACCTGAGCGGAGGAGTCTAAATTTAAGAATGCAAGTAACTTATTTACCTTACCTTTATGATACTTTCCATCCTGAGCAACTCTGAACTTGTTTTATCTACATTTATAGAGGAAAATAATGTCAATTGGGGTGGGGAGTATTTATTTATTTATTACTACTGTGATCAATTAAAAAAGCTAAAAATCTACACTGGGTGGTGCTTAAAAATTAAAGAAACAAAATGACGGAAGTTTGGTTCACAGGGTAGGAAATGGGCACGCGAGGCCATTCCAGGGTATGGCTTTAGGAAAGTCACTTTTGCCACTGCTCCAAAATTTGCATGAAGCTCAGAGTAACTGAATGCTACCTTCACATTGTATTATAAAAATCGTCTTTGTTAGCCAGATATATACACATTTTCCTGTACATAAATTTAAGTTACTGTCCTAGATAACTTTGGTAACAGAATATTGTCTCTTGTCCAAGTAGTTTGTAGGAAATTGGTAAGAATAGCACCACAAGGTTAAAGGAGAGTCTAATTTCAAGGAACAAATAAAGAAAAATGGCGATGATGGAAGGAAATCAGAAGGCCATATTCAGCAACATTTTAAAATCTATGATCTCATTCAAAAAATATGCAGGAGAAATAAAAACTAAATGAATCACAAAACTAGGAAGCAATGAATTTGGCAAAGGGTAATAGAAAATGGAGGCCACCTTCACCTATATTTCCATAAATTTAGTAATGTGGTTTCAAATTTAGGAATAAAACAGCTCATTTAAAGGAACATTTAAAAGAAACTAGGATTTTTAAAGAAAAACTGTCTACCAAAAGCCTGAAATAAAAAAGTGGTTTTGATTAAATCAATATGATTGCATCCATTACAGTTTCAGAGGTGACCTTTATATCAGATCTTCCATTTCTCATCTTCTGAACGATTTTGCTTACACCAATTCTCGGCAAGCAGAGTTGAAAAAGGTGTAAGAACTATGAATTATGAAAAAAGCTGCTGGGTAGGCACCACATAAGCTAGCGACCTTATGAAAAATCCCCTCCCAGCTCTGCATTTAATAAACGAGTGTCCATTGTACCCCAGTGTTCCACAGACATCTCTCCTCAACAATGTGCTACAAAATCTGCACATGTAAAGGAAATTTGACCTCATCTATAGAAAGGTAAAAACAAACTCAACTCCACAGATTTTTTGTGCTATTGCAGCAGTATCTAAGACATACCACTGCAGTACATTTTTTAGACGTATAGATAGCAACTGAGCAGTAATATTTTATGAAGGTGTCAAGTTACTGCCCCAAAGGTAACTGGTAAGTGCCAGAGAGCCCTTATGTCTCCAGATTTTAAAGACAATTGCAAAAACCTATAATACAGCGTTGACTATCGTTATAATACACCGTACAAACACAAATGTTTAAACCCCTACATTTTTACGGAGGTTGAATCTCTCTCACATCATGAACGACGTCCCCAAAGTCAGTGGTATGAGGAGGTTTCCACTAAATGGCCTCCTTCAGCAACAGCAACTTCTTTGCTGCAGTTTGAAAGCACGCAGAAAGCCAGGCAGCAGTGTCCTCCCCTCCTCCCTCTGCCAGTTAGGAACTGGGACAATATATGTTACAGGAAAACAGGGCGTGGGGAGAAATTTTTTTCACCATAAACGTAGGTGCATAAGCAAGACAAAACAGTCTTGCTCCATTGATTTCTAGAGATGTATCAATTTGAACCCATTAAGGGGCAGGCCCCAAAATTTGACCCAACTTTGTTATGTTTTATTAATCACTTGCTGTTAGCAATTTTCAAGCCAGAATAATATAAAGGAATAAAATGGGAACAAACTGAATCTATTTCATAGTCTCTATAATCTACACACATTTCTTTTACCTGTAAGGTTGTCCAATGTCCGTAACACAATGTCCACACGATTGTGGTTCGTACCAAATCAAGCAACTTAGTCTAAATTCATCCAAATGCATCTGTCATGACAAACCTTTCCGTAATATAAGTACAGATTTTCTGCTTGAGAAGAAAGTTTCAAAAGGAAATGTTTTCTACTTTTAAGGCTCTGTTAAAAGGGTTTTTTTCAGGAGAAGCACTCAAGTCTTTTTAAGTAATTCATCTGCTTTTTAAGTAGGTAGAACAGCAGAAGTTGCAAAACCCCTTTCAACCTCAGTAAAATTGTCATTTAATTACATGCTATGTGAGATCTCCTAAACCAAGAGAACAGGATTTAAATATTGCATTTGTGTACTTTTGTGCTCAGACTGTTCTCACAATCTGAATTCATTCCCCACCATGGTTTTTCCGTAATTATGAGAATGAAAATATACAAACTATAATAAGAATGTCCCAAATGTTTGACCAAAACACAAACACAGCTTTAAAAATATCCTCCTCTCATTTAAGAAGGACGACTAATCCCAGATAACAAACTTTCTCCAGAACGAGTTAAGTAGAAAGTCCCCGTAATTTAAACTGTTACACTCCAATCCCACCTACAGAATCAGCGCCACATGTACAGATATACAATAGACCCCTACGCCAGGAAACTCAAAGTAGACCCTGTTTTCATAATCCAAACACGAGCAGGGCTCGTCTGGGTTGAACACCTAAGAACCAAAGGTAGACCAGACACCTGACAGATCTCCTCTCCTGGCCCTGGGAAGCCCAACGCAGAGCGCATCCAGCCGGCACGTACAGAACAGCTGGAGCTCTGCGAGCTGCTGAAAGCCTTCAGATTCCTCTCCAAGCTTTTGGCGGCCGTAGAAGACACGCAGCTTACAAAGCCGGTGAGCCCTATAATGCCAACTTGCAAACAAGAATCTCCTGAGAAACTTAAAACAGTAGCTACTCCCTGAACGTTTACGCAGTCTGTTCGGCTAAACAAACACAGAGAAGTCAGTCTGCATTTTTTGACATCTGCTTTGGTTTTGGGATGAAGCGCCAGTTGCATGATAAGAAAGAAATCCTGACCTTTTTAATGAGGGGAAAAAAACACCCCACACAGAATAAAAAAACCCTAAGGCAAACTTTTTAATAAATCGTTTAGCAAAAGAGAAGTTACAACTGGTAATTGCACATCTCAACGTATGTTTCTGGAAAAGTATGTTTTGCAGTTATTTGAGTGGTGCAACTGTTCTATTTAAAATATTTATACTTAATTGATCAGGGAGCCTAACGGCTGCTTACCCTTTAGCAAGTGCAGTACAACTGCTTCTTCGAACGCACTGCTTAAGCCTTCCCCAGTCTTTGCATGGAAGTACTGGGGCATTTCGCACTTCAGTCGCCAGACCAGATATAACCAAGACTCGTAGTGTCCCTACTATGGTCCTTTATATTTTACAGATTCAGAGGGATTGCTGCTGTTTAATAAATTATTGTATTTCCTTGAAATTCAGGCACAGCACTAAAATCATTAAATAGAAATAATCAAAATCGAAATTTTTCTCTTCTTTTCTCAGAGCACCAAGGGCCAGAGAGATCACAAAGACTACAGTATTTTCACAGAGTGTTTATCTGAGATCTACTGAATTCATGTAGAAGCCATCCTGGAAGGATAAGAAGAGCTGGATGATCTTGCATTATTACCATCAGTGCAAAGCATTTTCTAAAGCTAAATGTAACCGTCAGAACTCTTCTTTCAGACAACTAAAACCCACACATACCCAAAGATTTTTCAAAAGATGAGGCAGGAAAATAAAGAAACAGATTATTTGTCCTTATCCAAATGACAAAATCTTTCAGGTTAAAAAAGTAAACACCGATATAGGCATTACTTCATAAATTCATGAATGTTTCATACAGACAAACAGTCATTCAAGCACTACTTTATCATGGCAGCACTATGCCATGAATGGCGAAATCCCAGAACGCTTTCTCCAGAGCCGCTTTCCAAACCATTTCTTGTTTACAAGACGTGACCTGAGAAATAGATAATGGGTCGGGGGAGAATATTCTGCCCCAGTGACACATTAATGCAAATTAGTAGAAGGAGAGATTTATTCTTCACTCCTTGCCAGTGTCTTATCTTGCATCAAATAATTTGCTTCAGTGGAAGGTGGAAGCCACTCAGCAGCCCGAAAACTTGAATATTATTGGTTCAGCAGAATCTAAACTACATACGCTTAAGAGAGAATTAAAACATTACCTCTTCTAGGTATGAAACAGTACAAAGAAAAGTCATTCTTCAAATTTCAGACTGACTCTAGGAAAACTTACATGTATGAAGATAAGAAATGATTGTGCATCTGGAAAATCCCACCAATCTCTTCTGCTAGAGATTGCTACTCAGCTGGAGTTTAAGAACAAGCAGCGTGTGTAATAAGGCTTCAGTAAGTGTGCTCTGAGCAACTGAGTTAATTCTCACTTCACCAGGAGGAATTCAGAAATGCTCAAGATGATCATTTCTTGCTGAGATTTGAGATTAATATGAATCCAACCATTTCATATTAATGACTAAAAATTCATTATGTTAATAAGAATAACAATAATATAGTTTATTTTGCTCCTGTTGATCCCCCCAGATTAATCCCTATTTGTATTAGTTGCATGAGCATCTTAGTAAAATTTAGAAATAGAAACGAAAATGCTGACCAATGTTATTTTAAAATAATTTTGAAAATCTCAAAAATATCAGTCTCCAGTAGAAAGAGAAAAATTTTAACACTTACAAACATTATAAAAATACAAGCTAACAATTCTCAAAAATTCACTTCACTCTTTGTACAGCATTTTGTATTTTTGTACATTTGTGAAAATTATTCATAGAACAGCTTAAGACACCATAAAATTGAAGTGATACATTTACCTTATAACATGTACAATGGAAAGTAATACTGAAAAGTAGAAGCTTTACCATTACCAAGAACACTTAAGCATAAAATATTTGCAAGAATCTTTAAATCTATTTATAAATTATGAGTGGGTGACTTTGATACAGAAAGCTTTTGTAAGCATCAATGAACTGTATTAGTGTTTTTTATGTTTAATCTTATGCACAAAAAGGACAAAAATAAGAAAGGACAGTGTTGAACAGGAAAATCAATTTCTAAAGATATTCTCATCTTTGAATCACAAGCTCAACATAAGAAGCAGTTAAAGACAATTCATACAGGCCTGTATCACTTCCACAGAGGCAAACTGACATAAATTCTCTTACAATGGCCTGAGGGAACCCTCTTCACAATTCTGATATGCATTAGGGTGGATTTTTCTTCATTGAAAGAACATTTTAGCACAGAGAAAAAGATAAAAAATGTGCTGAAAAGATCTGCTATTTTTACTCCCCGACAGAAAACTGTTATTTTGCAAACTATTGAGTTTGTCTGGGTAAAAACAATCTCTATTAAAACAACACAAAAAGATATCCTAACACATGACTTGAAAATTAGTTACATTGGTCATGGGACAAATTTTTGGTTCTGGTCATAGGATTCAGAATGTCTTACTTAGGCTCTGGTCCAGTAATTTGCCTCTAATTTAGGAGAAAAACAAAACAAAACTCTTCTCTGTTGCACTCTCAGCAAACTCAGAACATATTCACACAATAAGCTTACATGTTAAAAGTGAAATGCAGAACTGCAGGTAGGTCGCTCATCACTGATAAGATACCAATTTAACAGTGGATTTTTTCCCAACGCTGAACTTGTGCCTACACTGTTTAAAAAACAGACACAAAATTTTGTCATATTTGGCCCTTCTTATTCTATACTACCAGGAAGAAAATAGACAGCCAAGGTGAAACTGTCACTTTCCCACTTTAGTATGAAAAATCATGGTTTTCACCATCCAGAAGTTCTTGCTGAAAAAAATGTTGGGTGCTCTTTGGGTATCATGTTATAGCATATCTGCATTTTTCAGGAAGATAAAAGCAATCTTTGAAAAAAATTAGTGTGAAAAACTATGAAAAGAAAGATTAAATATCGAAGTCACACCATTTGTACCTCTTCTATAATACACACACGAAGCACGGAAATTTTGGTTATAGGTTTCAAATAACTATTTACTACCATTTGTTATTTTTTGTTATTTTTTATTATACTATATTAGGAACTGTAAGGAACACTGCCTTTACAGTCAGCATTATAAACTACCTTCTCCTCTGTGTAAATTACATAAAATCTTAAACTTCACAAATTGTTTGTACTGTAAATTTAAAAACAGCAAAGATGCTCGCTGGAACTGTCGGCAAGAACAGTCTGCAGAGAGTTGTGCCAAAAAGACTGACTTAAAGTTCCTTTGTTCCAGTTTTAAAACCGACTTATTTTATAGTGGTCTCAGCAAATATTAGAAGTTCAAAATTACAGTAAAGCTCGGGATGTTCCACTGTAACTTCAGAGGCCCTTCTGAACCCATCCTGACCTGCTCACAACAAGAGAGAGAGAACAAGCAGAGGAAGGGCAGGCTCCTCTGCGTACGTGAAGGAAACTACGGTACAGCATCCCACCAAAGAGGGATGAAAGGTCCTGCACGTATCCTCTGCCTCGCTCAGATCCCTTGGCTTCACACCTCCTGGAGAAGGAGGGGCACAGTGCAAATCTGCACGTGCTTCTGTGCTTAGATGGGCAGAGTGCTCTGGCAAGCACGCCTTATTAAATACTGCCGGGCTTAATGTAAGGGAAACTACAAAATAAAGGAGGGATGGATGAATTTTCTGCAAAACAGATGATTAACACAAAACTTGAAATTTTTCTATTTCTAGTTCTAATTAGTTACAAAAGTGGTGCAAACTCCTCCAATACCTCAGTCAACCAGGAAAGTTGTCCTCTGAGAAAAAAGGAGTAGATTCAGTATTCCAGATTACTTTGATTCCCAGATTGGGAGGAGCGGGGGTTTGCTTGGTTTGGGTTTTTTGCAGAACTGCAACAAGATTATCCTTGAACAATGAAATAGTTGTAAAAGTATTTCCAGTGGCCCATTTAAAATGTTGGCATTTTGAGAGCCGGATACTCCAAAGCTACTCACAGTAGTAAAAATGTTCCTATGGACTTTATTATCCCATCTCTCATCTGTATTACAGCGTTCTAACCATATGGTTACTTAGCTATACAAAATAACATATTAATTCAGATTTTAAAACCAATCTATTCCCTGACAACTGGTGAGAAATAAGGTCACAATTATTTATTTGACAAATAGGCATCCCAGGAAGTCATATTTTCTTGTAGTACTCTTGCGCTTCCCTATATATTACATCTATCTGTTACTGCTGATCTTTAACTTGGAAGCATAGGCCTTCAGCGCTACCTCTTCTCACCACATTGGAGATGATCGGAATTTACTATTCCAGAACTACTGCTCCTGAATAATAGCAATGATTTGGGTTTGTTTCAGAATAAAAATGCCTGGTTCGTGCTTAGCTCAAAGTTTTTTGAGAATAGTTATTTTCATTTAGGTTTGTTCTCTACATTAATGTGAGTGATTTTGCATTTACTTTATTTGGTTTTAAATATTTTCATTGTATTTCTCTTTTCTGGTTGATTCTGCCCACCTTCTTGATGAAAATCTGCAAACATGTCAGACACAATGATCTCACTGCAGAAATGTCAAGGTCTTGTATGTCCTTGAAGTATGAAAAGCATGATGATTTTTTTTTAAATCTCTTTTTAAACATTGTAGGTACCAGTCCAGTTCTGCTTCTATATTTTTAAGCCGTCAGTTGGCTTTTCTCAAACAAAAAGTATGCAACCCACCACATTCTTGCTGGAAAAATTAAAATTATTTTGGGTGCTCTGGAAGGAAATGGTGCAAATATGTAAGGAGAAAGTTGCACTTGCTGTTAAGAAACAATACTGTAACAGCAGTGAAATGGGAGGTCACTGAAATGGCACAAGGACTGTGTGGTCAGGTCACCTGCTTTTCACACTGAGCAGAAGCAGATCTTCTCACCATCCTCTTCTGCTATCGCATCCTCCCTGCTAACCTGATCCACACCTTCACACACCAAAGCCTCAGCCATGAGGGAGCAGGAGGCTTCTAACAGATGGTAATGGTGTCATCTGCGCTTTCTCTTCAGCTAGTAGCACTTCAAGTGAGTTTGATGAACTGACAGATTTTCAAGAGACTGAGTGTCACCTGGGGACATGTCCCTCAGGGTCTGAGGAAGCCAACCTCCCTGGCATTCGGGCTGACCTCATGGGCATAGGGAGCAGGAGGTGTTGGGACTCAGCTATTTAAAGCTCATTACAATACCAATATCAAGCTCAAAGGAACTGCCAGATCCACTTAATCCTTCGTGCTGAAAACATACCTTCCAAACTGAAAGCATATTTATCTCAATCTCTTAAGCAAAGCTGACTGTTTTTTTCTTCTCCTTAGAGAAAACTCTGGAGTTACTGCTCAGTTAACTTGCAAACTGTTCAACGCTGCACAGCACCTCTTCATTTTACCATATTTATACACCACTTAATGGTTCCTTTACTTCCCACATCAGAATGAATTACCAATAAACATTGCTGTAATCTGCTTACTACATCCTGTTCATCCCGTTTAGACTGTACTAAACATGCGTAACAGCTCTTAGACATTCTTTATATAGAAGGGTTGGGGCAGCAAGACTTACCATGCCTGAGTGCACACAAGCCTGGTCTTCCACAATTCAGGACTGTTGTGGTTTAACCCCAGCTGGCAACTACGCCCCACCCAGCCGCTCGCCCACTCCCCCCAGAGAATCGGAAGGGTAAAAGTGAGAAAACTCGTGGGTTGAGGTAAAGACAGTTTAATAGGGAAAGCAAAAGCCGCGCATGCAAGCAAAGCAAACCAAGGAATTCATTCCCTACTTCCCCTCGGCAGGCAGGTGTTCAGCCATCCCCAGGAACGCAGGGCTCCATCACGCGTAACGGTGACTTGGGAAGACAAACGCCATCACTCCCAACGTCCCCCCTTCCTTCTTCCCCCAGCTCTATATGCTGAGCATGACGTCATATGGTATGGAATATCCCTTTGGTCAGTTGGGGTCAGCTGTCCCAGCTGTGTCCCCGCCCAACTCCTTGTGCCCCCCCCAGCCTCCTCGCTGGTGGGGTGGGGTGAGGAGCAGAAGAGGCCTCGACTCTGTGTAAGCCCTGCTCAGCAGCAACGAAACATCCCCGTGTTACCAACACTGTTGTCAGCACAAATCCAAAACACAGCCCCGTACGAGCTACTGTGAAGAAAATTAACTCTACCCCAGCCAAAACCAGCACAACCACCCACATCCCATTTGAGCTTCATTTATATTATTTATATTTTCAATTAAGAAATTGAAACTTCCATTCCTATATGTAGGGGACACATATTCCATGTGTTTGCCACTGAGAGCATAGTTCTTATAGGAAGAAACATAAAACATACCTTTTATTTCTATTTTTGCAACTTTAACATAGTATTGAGTTTCAATCTGTCTTTGAAACAGCCTTACTAATAAGGAATGAATGCACAATAATGTATCTTGTTTCTGGCTGGAAAAGCCATTCAGTCACCGTTGCTTATTGTTGCAAGGAAATCGTAACCATAGACACCATAACTTCAAGGAATTATTGGCAGCACTCAGAGAGGTAGATTTATTGAAAGAATAAGCAAATAGATTTAATACTCTTCTCTTTCACACAGTATTTTGATAATTTACGATGTCCCCATGGGGCATACTGATCAGTACAGTATGAAAAACCATCACGATGCCTGTACTCCCCTGCACTGTAACGTAGACTGTATCCACTTTTTCAATTAAAAGTGGGTTTTTTCCTGTGAATAATGCTTCTACACTTCAAATAAGTAGCATACTCTGGCTCCAGACAGACCTTATTGTGGCCTTTCAATACATAAAGGGGGCTTATAAGAAAGACGGAGGGAGACTTTTTACCAAGGTCTGTAGTGACAGGTACACTTTTAAACTGAAAGACAGTAGGTTTAGACTGGACATAAGGAAGAGATTTTTCACAGTGAGGATGGTGAGGCACTGGAACAGGTCACCCAGAGAAGCTGTGGATGCCGCATCACTGGAAGTGTTCAAGGCCAGGTTGGATGGGGCTTTGAGTAACCTGATCTAGTGAAAGATATTCCTGCCCATGGCAGGGGAGTTGGGTTAGATGATCTTTAAAGGTCACTTCCAACCCAAAGCATTCTATGATTCTATCTCCTATATGAACTCCATGTTGAGATTTTCATACTGCTCAGAAAACAAAAAAAAAAAAAAAAAGAAACAAACAAAGAAACAAACAAACTATAAATTGATTTTGGAAAAACCGAAGTGTGAAGTCATGGCTAAAACAAGACTATTACATTTAGAACCCAAAAGAAACAAAACACAAGTGTTAAACCACCTACTTAAATGTCTCATTATATATCCATAGGTGCAGAAAAGCAGCTACAGTAAAAAGTTATACTAGCTGCTCCTCCTCTGTCAGGAATCCTTCACTTGAGGTATCTTCAGAAATCATTTAAGAAGAGAACAGAAATCACTCAGGAGAAAACAGTTCTAAAGACTGAAACCTCCATAAACCCTCATAAATGCCAGTCTTTGCAAAAATATTCCACCAGTAAGCTTGCAAAGACAACAAATAGTCTTTATGAGGGAAAGTTCAGTAATTCCAAATCTAATCGTACTGATCTGGCAAACAGTTCTATTTCTGAATACTTTAAAATATTGTACTGTAAACCGCAGCAATTCAATAGCTTTTGATGAGAAGACGTGACCATCTTATTTTTCACTGTCTTTCTTCCTGCTCCGTTGACTTCTGTTTGTCAATCAGAAAAATACAGAATTTAAACCCAGTCTGATGGCATCCCAATAAAATCTTATCTGTTCAGTTCAGTCCAGTCCCTTTCTTTACATAAAAGTGCATGGAGTTCACTGTATATTTTTAGTCTCTCTAATAAATCACCAGACAGAAGATCCTAAAAAAATTTAAAATTCCGTTATTATTAGTTCCATTACCACCAGGCAATCTAGGCTGAAATTTGGAAGCAGCAATATCTGACTTGAGGGTAAAACCCAGAAAAGAACTTGGGAAGAGAAGCTAGCCAGTTAGACAGAAAAATAATACATGAACTTGTCAGGAGTTGAAACCTTTCAAACACACACCGCAAAATGGAACCATGAAAAAAGGGGCACAAATAGAACAACATTACCAAGGAAATCAATAACCAAAAGTAGGACATCCGTTTCTCACCCTGTGTTGATTTTAGTACAGCTCTTGCACAAAACAAAACATCAGAAAGAGCACATTTCCCTTCATTTAGGTTTCTCACACAAATGCGGGAAGTTATTCAAAGACTCCTTCCCATTCTTTCCCGCTCAGCTGCACAAAGAAGAATATCTGCCTAATAGGACAACAAAGACTAGAAATTAATCCAGGCCAAAAGCAAACTTCAGGAGTCTGAAACAGAAGTCTGCAAATGGGGATGGGTTTTTTTCTTAGGACAAGGTCTCTCATGAGAAATGTTTGGTAAACCCCGAAGCAAAACTATGGTAATTTTGATGTCTGCTACACAGCTGCAGTAAGGGATGAGACAAGAAGGTAGAGAGGAGGCATGTGACTCTGCAGCACTGATCTCAACAGGAACCCCTTTACTCCACATCTCTGGAAGAAAACAAAAAAAATTGAGGTCCTTCAAGCCCGTCCATCTTCTGCGCTTCTTACGTTCCTGTCAAATGCCCATTTTTGCTTTGAATTATGTGATGACCTGCTTCACAGAAGTCCAGAATAAATTTTCTGAGAAGGCTGCTCTAGATGACACGGGGTTTTGTCTTCCTCTCAGTGTCACTCACACTGTTTATTTTCTCTACGTAATTGTTCTAGCTGTGGGTGTAATGTAGTTGATAGAGACAGCGGGTTTCAGAGAAGCTAGCACACGTTTCCTTTTTCTGCTGTTCGGCAGTTAAAGTTGCAGCCTTCCCTTTACAGAGTCACGGGCGACATTAAGCACACAGAAAATAAAGTGTCTTTACTCCAAGCCAAGCTGCCCATGTCTGATCTTACTCCGTAAGGCACTGGCACCAAAACCACCCACAACTCAACAGAGCAGCACCAGGCTGGTCGAAAAGCAGGATACACACAGCAAGCCTTCCCATCACCAGCTCTGTGTTAGCCCACTGAAGCCGACATGTGGTCACAAGCCACCCCTAAAGGTTTATTTTTTGGTGCTATATTGTTCATCTATTCAGCAAAAGTATTTTGAAAGGAAAATACACCAAACTGGAAAAATGTGTGAAGAGAATTATAATTATATACCGTGCTTGATGGTACTGCAGCTCATTTACCCCTTAAGACAATTCCCCAAAACTATCATTGTTAACAAGCTTAATTACCAACCCCATTCTTAAGGCTTTTCTTTCCCATTGCCAGATGGCATATTTTTCACCATGTGCCTTAAAACAGACACCCAGCCTGAGAACTTATGCCTACACGATTGCTTTTCCAGTTGGACCAACACTGAAGTTATCGTGTATCATTTTGGATCTGAGGAAAAAAGATTTCTAACCTTCTAGGTCGGGGGGGAAGAAAAGAAAAAAGTACTACATCTCATTCATAGTTATGGCTGGCGTATTTGCTATTTTACACAGACAAAATTGAAATAAGTGAATTTTCCTGTACTAGTTCTAGGGTGAACTCTCCGCAGGTTCACTGGAAGAGAGTACAGCGCTGCAGTGACTAGCACTGGGGCTTAATTCCAAGGCTTCATAACGGCAGCTGCACCCTGATTTCAGAGCTAAACGTCCACTGAGTGAGACATCACTACAGGCAAAACCTTAAAAAGTGATCTTGTTGGCAAGAAAACGTAAGATAAGGAATGTATTAAATATTAAGTAATGCTCTCATTTAAACACACAATCTTTTCATTTTTCATGCTATTATTTTACAGGACCGCTCTTCACTTGATGAATAGGACCATGTAAACAGAGGTCTAAGCAGATCTGTAATCTGCTCAAGTATAGCAATTCTTTAGTTCCTACATCTTTTTCGAAACCAAGCATATTCATTTAAGTGACTTCCAGTTAGATCTCACATGTATATTAATAAATACACAGAGTAAATCCAGTACAAAATATTAGGTAAAGGCAAATCTTACAGAGTCAGTAATTTCTCAGAATGCTTAAGGTTAATGACGTCAAGCAGACATTTACAGAAATCATATCATTCAGGGGCTTTAAGAACTCATTACTCACAGTTGTAATCCATTTTCCTAATCCAATGATTGGTATTTTGGTCATCTGCTGCAAAAATGTTTCATAAATAATTATTTTATTCACTGATACTATAACAACAGAAGTAATTGTGCAATTAAATTAAGTTATAATTATTTTTGGCCCACTATAGCATAATTTGGGATATTTCCCATTTTTAACAGGTGAATTATAATATACGTGGTATGAATATGTATCTGAAAGCATTATACACTTCTGCATTTAACACACTATAATAAAGTATAGAATGTACTAATACAAGTAGATCTTCTGAGATACAGTACTGACATTTTATTGTAGAAGATGCTTGGGTTTCTTGCTGTTTTTATTATTAATACACTGGGAAAATTAGAGGTTATACTCACAAAACAAGTTTCCTTCTCCATAATTTTATCAAAACACTTTTCCTTCTGGTTTAGCACGCTTTTCCCAGGAAATGAGGCTTTTGTAATGCTGCCTGTCCCCACCTCCCCTGACAAATTTTGAATTCACTTGCCAGTTACAACCAATTTGATGGAGGAGAGGTAACTCACAAGTGTTTAGGTCCTACAGCTTTCCTGAATATTTGAATATCTCTCTGGGTCTGATTAGAAGGAGGAAGCCTCATTAGCACAGACACTGATGGAAAAGTTGTAACTTAGCAGCTCTTCTTGGCTTACTAAACGGTCAGTCCTTACACGTCCTCAACAGCAGAGGCAGCTGTGGGTCCCGGCAGCGGGAAGGAAGGTGGGAGGGGAAGGCTGTGGTGTTGCGTAGGGAGAGGGGAAGGGAAGTTGTGCACGTACTACAGTAAGAGATGGAGACCATGAGGGTGGCTTAGAGGCAGAGATAGAGATCAAATGCAAAAAAGTACAGGGGCAGCACACAACATCATCTGCAACGGAATGGGGACGTTGTGGCGTAAGAATTTAGGGACACAGCACAAGATTTGTAGGTAGCCCGATTTCAGAAATCGCTTTGCTTGTCAAACAACTTTTTTAGCCACGTGTTTATATGAAAGAACAGTTCTGTCCTGTCAGCTGCAATCTAACACACTGGGAATAAACCACAGATAAAAGATACAAAAGAAACAGAACTACTATTAAAATGTTCTTAACGCTTCTTACATGAGTTGAGAGGTGACAAAATAGGTAAAATCTGGATGGAGCTTCAGAAAGTTAATTTAAGCAGAACAGCTCCTTTAGATTTGGTTTCAATTTAGAAGACTTCCGCTTAGCTTCATCTTGGAGCACTCTTTGTTATCTTGTTTCAATTTTCCAGAGGGGTTTACCCATCCCTAATGAAAGATATATTTGCCTAATTAGCCTTTTACCCCTGCACTGAGGGGTATCTAGTTGACACTAGTCTTGTGAAAAATCTACACTAAGATCAGAGCTCCAACAAAACACATGGCATTACCTGCTTCTTCCCCCACCAGCTTTAATGATATTCGTAAGTACCAACTGTTTTCAGCTTAAGCCCAACAAGAATCAAAAAAAAAAAACCAACACCAAAAAAAGCCCCAAAAACCAAAACCACCATCACTACTCATCAAGACTAAGCAGAGGAAGAAAAATGCTGAGCAGCAGCTGTCACAGAGTGGAAGGACAAAGACTGAAATGAGAAAAGAAACTGCCAATATCTTTTAAAGGGTCCTTCTTTAAGAAAAGGAATCTCTTCTCTCAAAGCCATTTTTTTCAGTCCTTTAAACTGCTACAAATAACTGCATGACTACTTGTTATTATATTTTCGTGTACATGTTCTTCCCTAGAAAACCTGTCAAAAGGTTTGCATGAAGAAAAATCTCAACCTTTGTAGACAGAGTCCCATGGCTACCTTGAAAAACGCTCCTGCACAAATACAGACTGGCATACAAATATATATAGAAACAACTGCAGATTTAGAACACAATACACGTGCCTGAAGGGCTCCTTAAAATATGTTCAGATGACAGCACTGAAGCCAGTATAGGAGAACATAATTCCTTTCTCTCAAAAAAAAAAAAGGCACAATAATGGTATTTGATAGACTTACACCGCTTGCCATTGCTGCTAACAAAGTTTTTACTTAATCCTCCAATAAGTTTTATCTAATTAATGTTTAAATTAACCTCCACTAAACCATTCACAATTCAAACCTGGTCAGGTAATTCAGTAATCATTCCTTTAAAAAAAAAATCTTTTATAAATATATATAAATATATATACACACACACAGTGGATATACACACAGAGACAAAAAATGTTCTGGGAACGTTAAGAGTGCAAAACTGAGTGCTCAAAAGAGAAAAAATGCCAGTAGACTTGATGATGAAATCTATTGCGTCTTTTGCAGGGTCTAATCCAATGCACTCACCCATGGCCTAGCAGGGTTTTAGAAGAGCACATCTCCTGGCAGACAGAAAGCTCAACAATTTTAAGGTTAGCTGGCCGAAAATGTTTATTTTCAAATACTAAGCTTTAATCCTCATCATGTCCAACAGCTCAGTCAAAACCTATTATACTGGATTGATTAAAGTCAAAGACGAATCATGATTCTGTGACCTTCCCAAAAAGTATGGCTTCAGCAACACATACTAAGATATATAAGGTGTTACCAAAGCACAGTTATTTGATATTACCTTATAAATGATCCGATGCCTTGTGCTCAAACCATCAAAAGCTATTGCCTGAATTTGTACATGCTTTCTTCAGCTCATTTTCAAAAGCAGCCTGCTTACATAAATACATACTTCTAAAAAAAATTTTTTTTAAATTAGCTTTATAGAATACCCAATTCTCTAGAGGTACATACTCTAGGTTCTCCCTTTTCCCTGTCATCTACTGGCCATACAAAACAAGTACCTTTAACTTCGATTCTGACAATTATTCCATATTTTAGAATTAAATTTCTAGTCAAATCTTCACAAACATGAGAAGAGAGAATTTAAAAAAAAAAAAAAAAAGGAAAAAAAAAGAAAAATAAAACATGAGATGAAATGCAACATTGGAAGAACAGATATTACCATATCGCTTGAACTCATGATAAGATTTGTCTGATTTAACTGAAGCAGCCCAGGGTTTTTCCACAGAACATAAAATTAAGGTCAAAGAAAAGAAAAAAGATTCATCTGCTACCTCTGTAATAGACTATATTCTTAGCATGAAACCAAGAGGGACCAAAAGAGGTAAGTATAAATTGTAAATAGCTTCTATGTTTCATGGACTGAGTGATAAAGACAAATGAGAATGATCTCCTGAAAGCATATACCTGTCCAGACAGGCATCGCTGCTGAACGTTCAAATGAAAAGAAGAAAGAAAAGTAACGCCATTTCAAAGTATTAAAAAACCCACATAAAGCTTTTAGATTATATTAATGTTGCTTTAAATGCACATTTAAAAAATTAACAACACAACAGATGTATTACGACCACATACTTCACATAGGCTACAGTCCTAAATTTGCATGAAATTAAAGGTCTCATCTGGAGAATGATCTGATTAATAGTCCACTATAATTTGCTTGTTTTGCTTTCCACAGATTTTTTTTTCCATTTTAGATATGCATGTAGTAGTTACAGTATTTTCTCCAGAAAATATTATTATAAAGAAATAACTGTAAAAGAGACATCTGATAGTCAACTTATGTATGTTTTTAAAATAATTAGAGATTTTTCTATTTACTAGGAAAATTCTACATAGCTCCAAATACTCAGAAAAAGCCAAAAGCAGATACATGAAGTGGCTTGGATTGATTTCAGATGGTATGTAGAGCTTGGGAATATTTTCATATGCAAAGAAGTGATACCTATAAGTGCATGTCTAAATTATTTATCACAGTTCTATTTTACAAAAAAGTTTCAATCAACTGCTTTAAAATGAAAAGGGAGACTAAGGAGTCCTTCAGTACCTGAAACAAAGTGTACAGTAAACCAGAAACTTCTAATAATTCCAAACTCAGCTCAAGATGTAGGCTCTATTTATTTCAATAGGTAGCAATCACTTCACCTGCCACTCCCTCTCTTAAAACTCTGAAGTCTGGTGGTTCTGTGTTTTATCCTACCTTCACATCTGTACTGCCAGGGTCTTTGCTGAGTTCTTGGCCCCACATGAGCCTGCCTCTTCATATTTCTTGGTATGTATTTACATGCAATATTTATTTAACATATAGACTGCATGTGTCACACACTCAAATTACACTTCTCAAAAACAGCATGGTGGGGTTTGTAACGATATTCAAATATGCAAGCACCATCCGTTCAAAAACCAGTCACTTTACAAACTTCAATAAAATAATTATTATGAGAACTCTGCAACGAAAGTCTACTGCATCTATTAACCAAGACAGACATTACAACACAGTTTTCTAGGAAGCACGTGAAATGAAATTCAGTTGTGTCAACCAAAAAAAGTTATTTCTATTTAGTCTAGAGATATGCCTAAAAAACAGACCCAGTTTTTTCCCTCTCTCTTCATCCAGTTTCTTTAATATGGATTTTTTACGGATAACCTGCAAATTTTTCACTCAAAATTATTTTGGCTATTTTAGCCATGATGCACCTGATGCATATATGTGGGCTGCCTCATCTAGTGTAGCTCCACTAAAAAGAAATAATTTAGGTTAAAACTCTGTAAAACAGATGTGATTGAAAAACCATGCCATAACAAACAGTTAGTAAATACGTTAATTGTATTTATACAATTATATAGTTGTATATACATGAAAATAAAGGCTGAAATGCCTTAAATAGACCTAATAAAAAAATTCATATAAAAATAAGCAATTCTAATTAATTCAGGTACTTTTTTTTTTCTTTAACCTCTGAATATTTTACTGGTCATGATCCTAATTACTATGTAGCACACTGCCAACTGATGTCAATTACTTTTCAAAATTTAAGATAATGTATCTCAGAACCAGAGGATGCTTTGGGGAGGCCACGGGGTTAATGGGATCTTTTAAGAAAAAGATACTGACTCGGCTTATATTTAGGACTTCCACTGTTACGCAGCTTTGGAAACATTTTCTCTAGACAGCAAGCAGGGCAAATTACATAGCCTCTTGAGGACTGCTGTTAAATATTTCTCTCTAGAGAAATCTACTGATGACAATTCTTAGTCATAACATCAGCAGTTACAGGCCTTCAGCTACAGGCATTTCTACTGGCACAGCCAACATCTGACAGGAATCCTGAAATTCAGTTCTTCTGGTTTTTACGCACGTGCATCCCAGTAAGGGGCACCAGGCAATCTCACTCGACACCACGCTTGCCAGTTCCTTTGCTGAGAACGGTATACAGCATCAACTGCTGTGCTTGAATTCTGTCAAGCTCTGTTTTGTTAGATTTACTGCAGTAACCCCACTAACTCCCGACAATACACAGTTAAAAATATTCTCTGCACAACACTGGCAAACAATTCTGCAGCATCATACCAGAGTACTTCCCCTTGATGAGAAACATTTGCTGGAATGAGATTATTTCGTTTGAGTTGCAACCAAGTACGTTACCTTGTGTTACTGTGAATGATTCATGCACACGGATTTTAATAAAACATTTAATAACTTGTGCATAAGAGAATATTTAATGTTTTAGACCAAATAAGATTTTAGTCTGAATGCAAGGCAGCACCACACTTTGCATGCCTTGATTATTCAAATATCAAATCCTTATCAAACTATCAAAAAAAAAATGCTATTTGAGAAGTATCAGTTATTAAGAGATTAATATATTGCTTATGTGTAATGGTGGCTAAACCACTAAAGATCAGATTGTATTGTATCTATTAAAAAAATAGCGGGGGGTTATCAGTGTTTTTTAATTGTAAGCAATATGTTTAGGAGATCTGAATACATGAAAATTGGTTGTTGCAATTAAAAGATAGTTGAGATGGAGGATAGAATCTAATCATGTCCGAAATAACAGGTATATTCATAAAGATTGGAATGCATCCAGGAGTTCAGCGGCAAGAGAACTATTACAATCCACAGGAGAAGAGTCAAAAAATTGTTTGAAAAATTGCATTAAATTATGCTTTTATGTTTCTTTCTCTGCAGGCGGATGTACTATCAAAAAATACCAAAGCTATTATGCCAATTTTTTTGCATCAGGCTTTGCAAGAATTGTCAAAATCTAGTAACTACTATTTGCAGAAAACACTAAGAGTTTTCATTTAACGTTTTTTAAATATATACGATTGTACCTGACCTCTGCCATTGCTCCCACCCTGAAGAGCAGATGCCTATGACCAATGTATCATTTAGTGACAAGTACTTGTGCATTAGTGATATTTCTAAGATGCAGGACTATGAAAATATTTCACTTACAAAATGTCTTCATCTCGCTCTTGAACCCCTCTCTTGCTGCACTCTACTAATGAAATTATCTCTCCTATTATCTCATCCTCACTGCACACATACTCAAGGACATACTGAAAATGTAGAGCAGTACTAATGGAGCGAAGTTCATACCATCATCACGAATCTTCCTTTATACCAAACAAACAAAACATTCTGGCTGCACATTTAATTTGAGAACTAGCAATTTTCTTTGATTTCAGATGAAACTGTATGCATTTAGAAACTAACAGGATCATATTTTTTCTTTGCCATGCACTAAAATTCCTAGCCAGGAGACCTGTCCAGAACTCCCATTTGTGAAGGAAGACGGAATAAACAAAACCAGCCTTCATTTCCTCTTGCTGTTGAGGGCCGCTTTGCATTCCAGTTGAAGAAGAAGTTCAGTAATTCAAGTTCTCACATTCTGTACCGCTGGGCTTTCAAGATGACCGCTGGCATGGTGATGCCTATGGCATCTCTTCTCCTACTGGGGCCTGCACCTCCCTTCAGCAGTACTTGCAAAAAACAGCTTGCGAACAGCTTCACTGCCAGCCAGACCTTCGCTGTAGATACAGCTTGCATGAGTCAGAGCGTCCTTGCGGTGCTCTTGCTCACATCATTTGGCACGGCGGTTTAAATATACAGCAAAAAAGTCCGGGGACTCCGACGGCTGCATTTCTAACAGGGGGTCTCTGCGTCAAGGCTGCTACAGAGTTTAGTCCTGCGCAGTCAGAACAAAGCTATCTTCATGAGCAAAACGAAAAACTTCAGTGTGCATCCAGTATTTCTTAACTGTGCATTTTTCCCACTATACTCATTAATCTACAATGCTTCCGAATCACTGAAGAGAATTAGCAAGCTCTACTCTATTGTTACTACACAGAGCAACACTCAATTCAAATACTGGGAAAAGTTACATTCGGCTGTTACCATAAAAATCTAAGTGCGGTCATAAAGTTGTAATTTTACTAAAACTATCAATATTAGTGATTTTAATATGAAAACAAATCTTACATATAAGATTTTTTCTACTGTTGGAGAGGAATTGCTGTGTTACAACATAAATAAATGGGTTAATATTAAAACCAGAAAAACACTGCAGAAATTTGCTTCGCTACTCTTGTTTTGTTTAAACTTCAAGATATTAGACAAAAAAAAAGTTCTTGGTAATCTTAAATCTGATTTACTTGAAATTAAGTATTTTTGCAAACCACTGTCAACTACTTTCAGCCACTGAAGTCATTGGACAGGTCAGATCTGCAACCTGTACGTAACAATTTAATGAACATGGAAGAACGAACTGCATTTAAGTCTCGTTCTGGAGAATGGCTTTTGATCATGGTTTTTAGACTGAACGTAGGGTGGACTAAAATTGTGTTTCAGCTTTGTGAACACTATTTGATACATTTAACAAGAAGTCTTGAACCTTACTACCATGTATTTTTTTAAAAGGTTCTTTCTTGTCTAATAAGATGATTGTTAAAGTGCATTTCCAATCACAAAGTAACATATTTGGGGTGTTTAAATGCTCCCGATTCGAAGAATTAGTTATGCAGTTAGAAGCAACTCTTCCATCTCTGAACAAGAATTTGTTCAAAATGCAGACCATCTGTGTAATACTTGCACCACCAGAGTTTCTGCATGAATTTTCCCTAGGGAAATACATAGATTTCTAATCATCTATTGCTTCCTTCTGAACTATACATAAGGGATTTATGAAAAGGATTTTTCAGGCATGCCATCAGTCAGATCGCTTTAGAGAGAAATATTAGGTTCTCAAAACCGTTTTTACACTACTACTTGGACACTCACAAAAGCAATCACCTCCTCTTGCCAGCTCTTAGATTATTATGTAATAATACCCAGGCTTTTACATTTATGCAGCATACACAACTGTGGTTCAATTTGGCACATTTTTGGTTTTTAAATATGAATAAGAATGCTTCAAAGAATAAAACTGAGTTGGGAAATATTTATACGAGAAGCTGAGTATGGATTAAAATTACTTGGCTTCAAAAGTAAAATTAGATGATGTTTAATTTAGTTTATTTATGAAGTTGTATTTGTTCAATTTAAATATGTAATCTCCTTTGAGAGAGTTCAGCTTTGCAAAATGATAATCTGTTCCTATATTTCTATTAGTTGTGATTTATTCCGATTCATTCCTTTGTTCAAAAATGCTAATGAAAGCAGATGATGCTGAAGAAGATCAACAAGCAACAACAACCGACACAACCATCGGTCTGAAAAAAGGGGAAAAACTGTGCGACACAGTCAAGCAAGAAGTCTGAGACAAAGATTTCTAGGGAGACTTTGGTTATGGAGAAAACCAAGCACAGGGACCCAGCTGCCAGGCTGAACTAGCGTGACCTCAATTCTCAATAACTCATCTCAAAAAGTCTCGCAAAGACATGCAGCAAATTACATTTCTCCTATGGGTATATATTTAAGAGAGATGAAGAGCTAAAATCAACCTTGCTGGGCTTTGATGATGAGGCTCAAGGGAGGCAAGTCATTGCTGAAGGCTTTGGGGACATGCAGATTGTATGGATATATGAAGGACAGATTGATAGCAGCTGTACTACTCTGTACATGTTGTGAGAATGATGTAAGAGATTTTAAAATCAGACATACAGGCTTTTTAGTTGGTTTATTTCCCCGTTGCTAGTTGTTTATGTATTTACTGTACTCCTTGGGTAAGATCCTCACAACTACTGTCATGCCTGTACAGTAGGACTAGAGAGCTGTGCCATAAAAGCCTTCTTCCATAGCCAGCATCACAGAGTCATAGAGCTGCAGTCATAAGCTCCTATCGTAAACATCTGTGAGGCTTTCTAGGGTCAAGACTTCAGTTTGCAGCAAGACAGACAAAAGAATTTGCCACCAATAACAGAGATCCTCAGAAATACCTTAATTACATCAAGAATTTGTCCATCCTCTAAGCGGCTCAAAAAACCTTCAAACTACTGACGCCGGTCTACATATTTTTTCTTTATGACACTATTTCTCATGGGCAAGCATGGAATATCTCACATTCTGCCTTTCCCATGGAAGCTGATCAAACTTTAAGTCATATAGTAATAGGGTCGGGGGAGAGTACCTACTTCTAGACTTTACTGGGTTTGTTCACCTCACAGATTTAGAAAGAGAGTAGGATACATTCCCTCTTCCTTCCTAAACTGAATTAAGCCCTTATGGGCATCACCATAGATGTTTTGTGTTGTATGACTTAATGGAGTAAATGGTTCATTCCGTGGTCTGTCCAATCTTTTGCAGGAATGAATTCCATAGCTCCCTAGAAATTTTTATCTCAAGCAATCACAAGTGTTCCCGTATTTGTCTTTTCATGACTGTAGTGGGACTTGATTGCTATAAAAAGGCAGAGCCATGGGAGAGAAAGTCAAATCCGTATAAAATTTTGAATTAACTAAGACCTCAAGCTTTGAGGCTCTGTGTTCACTACAAAACAAATGCAAAAAGCAGACCAGCATGGTAACATGTTGCTAGCACTGAGGGTAACTCCTAAACAGAAATATCTGGCAGCTGGTATGAAAGTTTTGAGAGAACTAGTTATAAGGTCAAACAAGAATTACTGAGGAAGGGAGTGGATCTTGTGTGTGGGAGGGAGTACAAAATTGTTATTGTTTTCAAGTGAACCACTGAAAGAATAACTTTGAATGGAATTAAACTACACAGTAAACTAAACAACAAAAAGGATTTTATAGCAACTGCTCTCTATTTGGGGTGCTTTTATGCATGTATACATATACTCATATATACATATACACACACACACACATGTATTTTCTTTTCTATGTTGAAGGATTTATCCCTTTCCTAATCCAGCAATGGTCAGAACTCTTCTCAAACAAGCTTCAAAATGAAAACTGTCCTAAGTAGCAGAAAATCTTTTGCAGAGTTTCCAGTTTCTGTATTACCAGTTTCATCACTGAGCGTACCACTTTAATTTTTACGCCAGTGTCGCAACCCCTGGGTCATGCCTCTGCCTAAAGAGAGTAGGGTTAGGCATTATATTTCACTTCATGTAATAAATCCAGCACAGAGGCTTTATACAGAACCATAGGCCCTAATCTTCTTTGATTCCCACTGATCACAAGCAAGAGGATCTCAGGAGTGAGATCAGTGGTACTGTCTCCCAACATACAGTGCCTTGTTTTATAGGAATATGTATACATATTTCTAGTTACTTTATCATCTGTTCTTTCGAGGCATTCTCATTCAGTTTTATTTTAAATTACCCTTCTCTCAGGGTTTGGCAATTAAAGCTCCAAAAGTACTGCAACTTACCTGATTGATAACAAAAACTTCAAAAAAATAACATGTCCTGTATCTGCAGCTTTCATCTGCGCCAGATAAGATAAAGGAGAGGAAGAAGATTTCCTTACAAGGAAACTGGATCCGATTAAGAAATTATATTCTAGATTTCTCTAACAAATGGGAAAAAAAAACATCTCCCAAAATACTTTCTTAGGTATTTTTAAAGATACCCTCTTAATCCAAAAGAAGATATGTAACTGAGGCTTGTATGTTAAGACCCCATGCACTCAATTTTAATGCTTCAAAAGGTTCAAGAAAAATCACTTCAGATGTCTTCCATTTTTTCTTTCATTTCTTTCCATCCTCAGTTCTGGTATCAGAATCGTGTTTTCAGATTAAAACTTCTAAGTGTATTTCTAAACTAAAAAAGGAGGACAAGGGCAGGGAAGAGGACACTTAATTTATTATCTTTTCACATTAGAGTTACAGAGAACCTTAATGATATACCAAGCTATAAACCCTGTAGTTGGTACTATATTAATCATCTGTCATGAGAAGTCAGATAAATATATAATCCTATTTCTGCATTGCAGATTTTATAGGTCCCTTGCTCAGGTTGTTGGTTCTTTTTTTATTATTTTGTAAACATTGCTTTGGGGGGGAGGAGGATCCATAACAAGGTAGGGAATGGCACAGTAAATATAGTTTCTTAAAATGAACAGTTATATGAAGATTCATAAGAAGATAACCAAAGAAATAGGCAGCAATTCAATCTTTGCAGCAGAGAGTACCTTTTTTAACAGTCTGAGCACCATTTGTCGCTATTAACACACTGCCCCTTCACCAAGGTCAAGTCTGTCACGAGCCCACCCAAGCTTCCCCCCTAGCCTGGGTACGAGCCAGGTCCCACCTGCGTATTGAAAGAACTTCACTTGAGACAGACTCTAGTGGTCTATCTGCATGTCACCTATTATTGTATCACGTATTCCTGGGAAAGATATACTCCCCTCTTTTATCTTCCCATTTCAGCCCAAACATGTAAATAAATTCCACCCCTCCATTTCCTATACCTATCTCTAATATTTAAACACTACGCAGAACAGACAGAAATACCCAATGCTATTTTGGATGAACCAAAACAAGATTTAAAATCAAATGAACAGAACATTCTGCAAATAGCGGTGCATACACCTAAATTGAGTGCCCTGGGGACCAACAGCTCCCCATATATGCTTCATAATAAAACATCAGCTCAAAACCCCTATGCCCTGAAGGGAAAACCTTGGTGCTGCAAGAGAAATACTAGGGCAGTCCTTTCATGTTCTTTCAGGTCAATCCAAGACACATAAGGCAGCCCCCTCTGCCTTGCCCCTCAGTGACAAGGAGGTCTGTCCTGCCCAGTGCAAAATAATGCAGTGTGGGGATGAGAGAGGCACCAAACATTTAGTATGAATCAAAGAAAATAACCTGCAAAACTAAGAGTTTGCCCCCAAGCCTATATGGAAAGCGGGGAGATACCCTGCACGGAAATTAGGCATAGCATGACTTCTGTAATCTTCCTGCTCTGATAGTTTGTTTTCATGGCATTTTCAGCCATCTTATTCAGTAATGCTGACTTAGCACTACCATTTCATCCTGTAGTTCTCTGCATAACAATTTATCACTACAGCATTACAGAGGCAACTAGTCCTACCATAACGCAAATGCCCTCCTTGGGTAGCGCAATAGTTTGCATTGCATCTAAGAAGCTGCGCTCAATTCGTCTTCAAATTTCCCAGGTTAGCTAAACCATTCATAAATAGGTATCCCTTTAAGTACTGGGGCGAGGGAGGATGACAATCTCATTTCGTTGTGAAAAGCAACACAAACTCATTATTTCATTGCAATTGCATTTCACTGGTCCCTTAATATCAAACATCATTTGATGTATTTTTAGAACAACATGCAAAATCTTCATTATAATTCAAGCAGAGGAAAGGAATGTAGTAAGCATGCAGTGTAAAATTAAAGAGCTGTCCTCAGCCAGGACAACAGTTTCTTCCTAAACTGACTTACAAAGGACACAAATCAATGCTGCCTCCTGACATTCGGGGTCACACTCTTCCCAAGGAGGCTGGAACAGTTTATTGGGAACACTGTTCTCTCCTAATTACCTATGTGACACAAAGTGCACCATTCTGAAAGACAAGGCATAATGGTAGCAGCATATTTTTATTGTGCTTCATCAGCATCAGTGTTTGTGTCAAGGTTAGTTAGATGCTGAGCGTGACCATTACGATATATTCAATCCATCCTGTAAAACAAACTATATGCATTGCACATGCCAAAATAAACAGCCACCATACTTCTGTAAAGCGTAACTCCTTTCTCAAGGTCCACTAACGCACAGAAACCTACTGCAACGAAGACTGCGGATGGCAATATCTGCTTTCGAAAGGCAATGGCCTGAGGCAGTAAAGGCAGAAGGAATGGAGGTCCTCCCCATTCCTGTTTCTGGAGAAGCGTGCTACAACTGTAGGTGAAAAATGGCTTAAATGCAGAATGCGGGATGTAAATATGTCCAGCACTGTTCGACTCTCATGCATAAGCCTGCTTCTTGCTGGCTGCAACCTGAACGGGCCGGTTGTAAATTGTGATAATACCTGGACTAAATAAAGTGGGACATCCAATTAATGAAGAGACATGAGACAGCACCACCAAAGAGGCTGATCACACATGCTTCTGTGCAGAGACTACTGAGATTTGGAAAACTGAGCCCCTCAAGTTCCAGAAGGAAGAGGAGGCTGAACAAAAGTGCTCCCCAAAGAAGTGGTCTCAGAGAAAAGACAGGCACCTGGTATAAAAAAGTGAAGACTGAACAAAAGACCCTGGAAGTAAGGGGAGATCCTGGATTCTGAGAGATGGATGGAGACAAATGCCAGGGGGTGCCTAGGACAGCCTGTGTGTGAGATCAAGTAGGGTAAAAGCTCAAACTTGTTGGATCTTGAATAAACCCCAGCATCCAAATCCAGTATGGGTTGTCATCTCCTGCCTCACCTGTGACAGCTGGCTGACTCGGCTCTCCCGGACAGAAGGTGTTCGCCCGGACAGCAAGCTCTTGCTCCTGGTCAGCATGAGCCTACACTCGTGGTTCTTCACACGCTGCATCAGCTTCGATTAGCCTAAAGGGAAAAGCTCAAGGTATTTCTACTTCCACTTTTCCCAGAACGCTTAAGACTCTATCTGACCTTATGTTTAAAGGCCAGTATAAAATTCCCATTCTATTATAAATTGACAGTGCTATGGTAACATTCAGAGGGACTTAGCTTTCTCCTAAAATAATTGTTGAACCAACCCAATGGGCAGTTTAACCACTACTTTAAAATTGTGGTAAGCTGACTTTGTCTCTAGCAAGGTGGGAACTGTCTTATCAAACTTTGGCTGGGGTATACAGAGGGAGGAATCCTTGAAGACATTTAAAATGGTGTATCTTGTCCTAAACCAAGGTACAAAGTTTGCACTGAATTGTACTATGGAGCACAATTCAAATAAGAGCACGGAAGATGACTTATCGTACTGAAGACAGCTCTTGTCTAAGTAAAAATCTCTTCAGATGAAATGTATATATGAGGAGTGCCATTTACTTCAAATGCCTAACTAATTTCCAGAGGTCAGGAGCTAGGAAAGCCAGTGAGCTTGACAGGAGACGGCTGTACTGAAATATCTCTTTGCCCAACATCTAACAAATAAGCATCTTCTCTATCCAGTTTCCTCATTTTGTGTGATAGATTTTTCAGCAAGATTCAAATCATATTGGACTAAAACGCATTTTCTTTTTAATTCATTTCATACAGTTTTATTGTTAACTCACTTTAATTGAAATGCAGTGAATGAAATTATTAATTGAAATTACTTTATCAGCTCTGAGTCTTCATTCTTTAATATATAAAATAAGCTTTTAGTAAACGTAAAAAATTGATTTTCCTTCTTCGTCCTCAAAAAAGTTTATATACGTATCAAAGTGCATCTAGGATGCTGAGGCAATGTATTGGACTTCAATATTGCAACTTCCACACTTGTAATTGTAAACATATCCCAGGATATTGACCATATTTTGGCATTTTTTAGTAACACAGTGCTTCAATTCTGGGCTAAATCATGAAACTGCAGTTCCAGGTCTAATCCTCTCCTTCCAAGTGACTTCTTGCAATGCAATAGCCAAGTGTCTTTACTAATGACCTGGATGATACAGCTGAGTGCACCCTCTGCAAGTTCACAGATGATACAAAATGGGGAGGTGTGGTTGGTAACACCAGATGCTTGAGCTGCCTTTCAGAGGGACCTCGGTGGGCTGGAGCAATAGGCTGACAGGAACCTCGGGATGTCCAGCAAAGGGAAGTGCAAACTTCTGCCCCTGGGGAGGAATAATCCCGGGCAGGACAGGCAGAAGGCCAACTGGCTGGAAAGCAGCTCTGCAGAAAAGGCCCTGGGGTTCCTGGTGGACCCAAAGTTGACCATGAGCCAGCAAACATGCCCTCAGAGCGAAGAAGGCAAACAGCCTCCTGGGCTGCATTAGACAGAGCATTGCCAGCATGCCGCGGGAGGTGAGCCTTCCCCTCCACTCTGCACTGCTGAGACATCTGGAGTGCTGTGTCTAGTGCTGGGCCCCCACTACAAGAGAGACATGGACTTTCTGGAGCGAGTCCAGTGAAGGGACGCAAAGATGACAAAAGGACTGGAGCACCTGACATGCAAGTTGGAGGTTGAGCAAACTGGGACTGTTCAGCCTGGAGAAGAGAAGGCTCAGGGGGACCTTATCAATGTGTATAAATACGCGATGGGAGGGAGTAAAGAAGATGGAGCCAGACTCTTCTCAGTGGTACCCAGTGAAAGGCAAAAAGGCAATGAGAGCAAACAAACAGAGAAAATTCCATTTAAAGATGAGAAAACTGTGAGGGTGGTCAAACACTGGCACAGGTTGCCCAGAGAGGTTGTGGAGTCTCCATCCTTGGAGATACTCAAAACCTGGACATAGCTCTGAGAAACCTGCTATAGGTGACCCCACTTTGGGCAGGGAGGGTTGAACTGGATGATCTCCAGAGGTGCCTCCCAACCTCAACTGTTCTGTGATTCTGTGACTCTGAAATCAGCTAGCTTCTCCATCCATTTCACCTTCGCCATGTGTGGAAAGGAGACAATAGGTAAAAAATGCACAAACTCTTTCAATTCACAATTATTACTGCTGGTCCTCTTCTAGGTTTTCACATGAACTGCTTCTAGGATTTCTCTGATAGCCTGGTACACAATCCTTATATGCTTTAACCATGCAATGGCTACTTTAAAAACAAGGAAAACATACTACCAACAGGATGAACTTGTTCATATATGATGTGGTAGAAGGGAAGTATTTTGTAACTTGGTTACCATTTCTCAACTATGCAAAGTCTGATATTTAAGCAGGCATCCCACATCACTTCTGAGTCTTCATATTTCAGTGATCTACAGTGTTATGAAGGAACATATCCTGCGTTTTACAGTGATGCCAGTCTCTTAGAACTACTTTCCTATTATTGGGCTATTTTAAAATATGCTTCATTCCCAACGCTTTTATTATAAATTGATTCTTTTTCTTCGACTGTAAATCTCCAGTTTTAATACACAAAACAAGATCACATATCAAGAAAAATAACACAAAAAGCATGCTTTTTCCCCTAGACATGAGTAAAACCAGTAAAACTTCAAACAAAAACCCCACAGCTCTTAAAATTGTACCATATGTTTATGCTTTGTACAAAAGGGCACCAAACTTTAAAATAAAAATTACAATAAAATGCTATTGATCATCTTCATTGCTTTATGTATGAAATCAAAGCCTATTATATATCCTTTATTTATATATACTTGCATATAAAAAAATCTAGCATACAAAACATAATCTATCTAGGAAGAAATATTGTTCTATTATGCAACCATTCCACTAAGAATATATTATCTTTGAACACAATGTATATACAGGTGACATACAAGGATAAATTCTATACAGTCTTACAGTCTGGAGCATCCCTGCTGTGCATAATAAAGCCCTGGCAAGTTGAATCCAAGCTGAGGTTTCCTAATGGCAAGCACAACGCCTGGACTGCAGGTGCTGCAGAGGCAGCAGAACTATCCCGGTCACACAGATTTCTCTGTTGCTCGATTTGCAACTGAGCCATACTGACAGGGAGCCTCCATTCAGAGTGGATTCATTGCTACCTTCTTGGCTCTACAAGAAAAGAATCTTAATGAAAGCATGAGAGAGGCTGTCTTAAGCTTTAGCAACACATTTCAGTATATGAATTAAACAAAAACACCTCTCTAGGAGCAGATGATTTAATCATAATCATCCTTCGCTTTTTTTTTAACCCCTTTTTCAATTGACTCATTAAAATTATTCAGAAATGTGTAATTTTAATCACGGGGTTTTTTTTCAGTTGATCAGATAATGTATGATGTGAGTGTAATTAATTTTTGTTCACTTCCAACAATCAGCCAGAAAGGCATAGCAATACTTGCTAAATTCCAGTGAACTGTAATACCCTTCCTTGTCTCTCCTTGAAAACATAATGAAAAATCTGACAAAAGGCAAGCTTATTCTCTACAAGGTTCCACAGTCGGGTGAATCAAATAAACAGCTTTCTTCCCTTCAGAACATTATTTTCAGTCCGACCTGTGAAAGTGTTTACATTTATTAAAAGGAGGTGGGTTCAGTTTACAGAACTATCAGCTGCTGGAGTCCTACTGCAGTATAACGGGGTTTCAGTGAGTGTGAGAGAGAGTTACAAGGTCACGACTTCTACATTTATTTCAAATTGTAACAAGGAGTTACTGCATACACAACTGACATTTGAAAATATGAACTGGAGGATGAAAATAAAAAAGTGAGAACACTTGCAACGTTCTTATATATTAGCGGAATGTATGCTCACATTGTCAGTATTCAGACAGGAATCTATTTTTTTTTTGGTACGATTAAAAAAATGTTTGCATCCCAAATTCAACAGCACTGGAAAAAGATAAGCTGTATATTTTAAATGCTGGGGGAAGAGGAAAGGGGAAAGAATAATCCTTTAAAACTGTTTCCTAGATACACAACATGAAATTTAAAAGAGAAAAGCACTCACAAAAGTCACTTCATGGAAGCTCTTAAAAGAACAGTATGATACCTAGTTCATCATTACCACGTCTTCTGTAACCTGTAATCCTACCGAGAAGCACGAAACTCTTCCAAGCTGTGTCAATATACATGCATGAAACCTTTTTATATATGCAGAGAGCATGAGAAATATCATTCAGTTTCGATTTGCAACAGAAAAAAAAAAAAATACCTTTTCTGTGAAAATGCAAGTATATTTACCCTTGATGTGCTGGGCCAAAATCAATTCTCCACAGAAAGGAAGAAAGACGAAAAGGATGAGAAAGGGGGCACACAAAGAAAAAGGGGAAAAAATATTCATGCTGCATTACTATACACAACTTATCTACAAGCCTTATTTTACCACCTTATTCACACTTACTCATTTTACCAGCACTACAGGGAAAATATGAAACACTTCTTCACAGGCAGCAATTTCGATTAGAATGAGAGGAACATGAACAAAGTAAAAGCTGTATGTGATCAAAGACCTGCTGGATACCTAAGTCAAACAGTTATTTCAGAGCAAGGTACAAGAGCTAGTCATGCATATGGATGACCTCTCACAAATTAAACACTAATCAGGAATGCATCTCAACATAAAAAAATAACATGTGGACTATGAAGTATATCTGTAATCTCCTTTTACTAAGCAGAGACTAACAAAAAGCCCTCATTATCAATTTCATACTGCATATATCGAATATTAATCACAAATCCCAGCAACAAAAGCGCAATTTTTCCCTATTAAGCATGTCAGCTATCTTTCCAACATCCTAACTTGTGTAATATCTCTGCAATCCTTTAGCACCGTCCCTAACAGAATGTAATCAGGAGGTCAAACGAGTAGAAGTCCTAATAAGCACGCAGCTCTTTGGATGGATGTGAACGGTAAAATGAACAGTTTTACCATAAAAGAATACACATTCCCTTTTAGCAACTTCAATACTTACCTTCCAGAAGGTATGGGCTAAGCATCTGCTCCTGGCTGCTTAAGTGCTCCAGGACTGCCTACAGCCATCGTCTCATTAGTCCTCGGAAGCGACGTGCAATGCACAAGCAGCTGCCCCAGCTTGTATAGAACAACTTAAAGTCAGTAAATCAGAGGTTGGGGAAGAGCTCGTCTGCTGCCCGGGACCACTGGGCAGATGAGCTGCCAGCGCCGCAGGCAGGGATCAAACGCACAGAATCTCCCTTTACATAATAGGAAATGACTCCTGTAATCTTATGTTTTCTGTTAAAGCGTTGTGTGTTTCCTGAACAGCCAAAAGCTTTTCCATGCAGCATTCAGGGATTTGGAGCTGATTCTTCTTCTTTTTTTTTTTTTAAAAAAAAAAAAAATTTCTATCTGTCAGAATTTTTAGTTACTGTATCATACACCACAGAAAGCCTTTCCCCACCTCACCATAGGAAACATCAGGCATGCTTAAAAGAAATTACATTAAATTCCCTGTTTCTTCAACAGTATTTTCTAATCCATTTCAATAGAAAGGCAACGTTTGGGTTTTTTTAATCTGTGTGCCCTTTACTTTCAGACATACACATCGAAAAACTATAAGCAGCTCTATAAATAAACCCAGTTGAGGATTACATATTTTCCTAACAAGAAATGTCTTTGCCTATCATAAAAGAACATCAGTTAAAGTTAGGGAAAAAAAAAGTCAAACTGTACTGCTCACATTTTAGTGTCTTTTCTGCACTTCACTGCTGAAAGAAAAAAGGCACATCCAAAGCTTACCAGCACTGATAAAAGCAAAATCTCATCCACGTGTTTTCCTCATCACTAAATAACAGATTTAATCAAAATCAAGCCCATACGTTTAAAAAACAACAAGATCATACTAAATTTTCAACCTACAAAATCTCAGTGAATGATTTCTGATGCAAGAGTGCCTTTCAGCTATGCAGTTTCTGTTTGACCTTACAGAATAATCTACAGAAGTTGCAGCATTACCTTTCCAGAGATTCACAGGGCATGAACCAAAATCTAACGCATCACTCAGACCCAGTCTCCACACCATTTTCTCATCAGCTTGCGCCTTCACGAGAAGCAAATTGCCAAATAAACAAGCTCAGAACAGAAAGGGGAAAGATTTTTTGTTTTATTATCATTATTATGATTATTATTATTATTATTATTCTCATGCTGTGGCTGTCGCTACTTACTTGGCTAAGATATCATCACAAATCCAAAATGATTTCAATTACACAGCGGAGTAATCACCGTTCGGCATCTGTAAGGGATTGATAAGCCGAGCTACATTACCGGAGCCCCTCTGCAGACTGTACCATCCCGGCGGGCAGCTGGGGAGGGAGCCGCCGCTTCTGCCAGAGCATCTCGCCGGCAGAGCGCAGGAGGATGTTTACCGCCCGCAGTTTAAGGTTGCTGAAGAAGGAAAGCAAACAGCAGGCACAGTAAGGGAAGAAAATGTTTCTCTGAAAGAAAAATGGACTGAACCACCATGTTGTTGTTTGTGATTTTAATACTTCCCTTGGGATAATGACAAAAACGGAAGATGGCAAACTACCAGGAATATGCCACTTACTCAGAAACGGGAGAAACCTTCAAGGACGAGGACTGTCAAGTCCTATCACTATCGTTTGGGAAGGAAGCGGGGGGGAACGAAAGCTTGTGGACGAAAGGGGGCAAGGGGACCGAGGGAAGCAGCAAATCCACCGCCCCCCTACAGCGGCGCGCAGGCTGCCGGGGCTGGGGCTGGAACGTTGGAGGACCCGATGTTTCTCTGGCTTTGCTAACTAATTATACCTTTGACAGCAAATGCCACAAACATGTCTCTCTTACAAATTACTTCATCATCACCTTCTGCAAAGATACAGCTTGCCCTCCCTCTCTTGCTCTCTTTCTGTTTGTATAGGAACAATGCTGATTATAATGAAAATACCAAAAAATTACTGCAGGGCTGTGATGCTTTTGTTGTATTTGTGACTCTGTCATGCCTTCCAGAAATCTAAAACCCATACAGGAGAGGCAGGCAAAATATCCTCCTGTTTAATCTGATCTGGTCACATTAGCATATGCTGTAAAACCATACATGCATGCCACAGCAGCTTTCTGCCTTTTTTTTTTCCTTTTTTTTTTTTTCCCCCCAAACCATGTGAAATAAAGCACTGTGCCTCATGATAACAATAGCCTTACACTTTGAGAAATCCGTGCATTTTATTTAGAGCTTCTTACCATCTATTCTGTGTTATTTCTTTAAAAAATCTAGCTGTTACTTTGAATTATTAGCACATGCAGGATTCTGAAATGTAAAAGGCTATTTCAATGGAATACTGTGTTACGGCTGTGCAAAAAAAAAATCCAAGTACTAAAAACAAGACAGAGACACCAGTCCTTTAAAAAGCACATTTTCTGTGTAATAGTTTACTTTTTTCAAAAAGTAAATTGTGATTTCAGTACATGTACTGTGTTCAAACTGCAACTTCAAATTCTGTACCTCAAACCATTCAATCCTGATAGTCACTGAACACAGAAAAATATAATGTTTTTCTTGAAGTATATACAAAACACTATACATAAAAGTTGGAATCTTTTCCATAGTATCCTAGGACAGCAGTGGTTCGTGACTTCACTCTGTCTTGGACGGAGTGGGCAATTGCAAGGAAGCGTACCTCCCTGAGCACTAATCGGAGTAGCTGTGCTGATGCTCTGTCATCCTGCCTTACTCGCTGCTCAGAATATCAATTCAGCCAGTTAAACCAAAAGTCTGTACTGCACTGCACCAAAATGGAAGCTATTAAAAAAAAAAAAAAAAAAAAAAAAAAAAAGAGCTAGGACCATTGATCAGGAAGTTTTATCTATGCTGATCAATTTTTTCTTTTAATGAAGTAAAATGTAAATCAGGACTAGGATCAATGCAGATTTTTCTCGTGTGAAACTGCCTTTATAATTAGAAAGCTACAGGCAATTACACGCATGCCAGGACACTATATGCAATGACTCTGTGTTATATTAAGCAAAGAGACGTGTCCCCTTTTTCTTAGCAAGTCTTTGGTGCAAACTGCAGCTTTAAGGAGCGTGGAGTGCAGGCTCAAAACTGAATTCAAGCATTGAACAAAACAACAACAGAACAGAACGGTGTTATATTTAAGATGTGTTGTGCTTAGGTCCAAGACCTAAAGTTGGTGACCTCTACTGCTCTGTCAGAAAAGCAGGAAGATACTAAGATAATCTGCAATTATTTAGCTACTAAAATTCATTTTTTCGGTACAAATTTTAAAGATAATTTGAAAAGCAATAAAAGGTTGATTGACACAGTACCAAAACACATTAAAGAAGATTTTTTTAAACTGTCTTTCCTGTATGAAGAGAGGAATAGTTTAAAGAAATTAAACACAGTATAAAAACTCGTTCCATACATTTGGCTATTGCCAGTTCGAGGACTGCTGCTCTCAAAGATTGTGTATCATACTACAGAAACTTCAGCCCAGGTATAGAACCATAATGCCTACATTATACTTAATCAGGAAATACTCTAATTCTTTGATTAACAGAATAGGCAAGGGAATGGGGAGGGGGGGGGGGAGTAGTTCAAAAGGAAAAAAAATCCTAGTTTGAACATATTATTATAGACCCAATCCAACAGAACGATTTTTCACATGAATATTTCCAGTGCTCATTTAACGTAGGGCCTCAAAAGTACCGAACCACGTAAGAAGATGAACAAGCTATTAACCTTTTTGCTAGGCTCGTCAGTTTGGAGCCCATTCACCGTGCTGTGGCGTGTATTTGACTGCTAGCGTTGGTGCTACCTTCATCACAACGCTGTTGGTCATCCTGCTGCCACCTGGGTAACAGGCGGCCAACCACTAAAGCTGAGCTCAACCCCAGAAGATGCACCTTCTGGAGAAAGAACTGAACTACGATGTCATGGCACCATGCACAACACCGGGAGCTTGCCCGGTTTTTGAATCAAGAAGCTATGAATGAAGAGTCACATTATATTTGTCCTTACTTAAAGCCACCAAGTGCAAACTCTTCAGAAATGCTGCAAATCCTTTCTCCTGCTGCTAAACACCAGCAGTGCTGCAAGTCAAGGCCAGGAAGTCGTCTGGCTCCTGCAACAGGACTGAGGTTCCAGCTGCACGGCTCAGTATGCGCTCGCTATCCTCAACGTTACAAAACCACTTAACGCAGGGAATACCTGCTATACATAGGTACTCTGGTATACGACAACCAAAGCTAAAAATAGCAATTCCACCCCCAGAAATGGGCCATCTAGTAAATAGTACCAATAGTAATATTCTGATCTCAGGATTGAAAGGGTTTGGGTTTTTTTTTTTTCACTTTTTTAAACACAACTGTGAAAAGAGTAAAATTTTCCAATTCGCTTCGCTTTCAGCATGTGCAACTCAAAATGGCTACAATTTAGCAGGCGCTTTTTCTAGATATTTCATCATAAAATTTAATAGCAAAGCATTGCAAAACAACATAACATCTGAACAGTGCCTCTCCTGAAATGAAGATTTGTCAGCACATCTTCATGCCTATTAAAGCTTCCAGTGGCATATTATTTAGCTCTGACAGAAGAACAATTTAACACCTTAACTTGGGGGCAAGGAGTGGAAATGGAGCAGAAAAGGAGCAGAAAAATGGAAAAGAAAACAGAAAGATGCTTCTTGGGACTAAGTTTAAAAAACACAGCTGCTTATGGGATGTGAAAGGAATGAGACTTTAGCTGTTGAGCTTGAAATGCGACTTGAAAAATTGCTTCTCCAGTAAAACTTCAACTGACAATTCAGAAAATACTCAAAGGCAAAAGAAAGAGTCTACCTAACTTCTTTGGAGAAAAATTTAATTCCATATGTGCTGGTGATAGACATCATAAGCACATTTCAAGGTCTTTATGAGATAATTAATGACAGGAAACGCAGGAACATAATTTTAATTCCTCTTTCAGGATCTTGGGGACCAAGACCTCCTTTTCAGTGAGGCTGTCCAATCAGAGGAACAGCACTGGAAATCAGCAGCAGATTTCTAATATTTTTCTAATCACAACCCAGATACTTAAACTAGAACAGCGGACTGGCAGCCTTTCGTATTTTTAAACCTCATTTGCTACATTTTAAAAACAAGAATTAAATCTGTTTTCAGACTCTCTGTTTCTCCAGTTTTGTAACATTCTGCAGTAATATTTCTGCAACGAAACAGCTTGCATTTCCAAACTGCGCAAACATGTTGTTATCCTAGGAAGCAACATGACCTAATAAAAGAAGTAGAGGAGAGGGACCTCAGAACACTCAAATTCAAGGACTTGCCCTGCTGTTTCTTGACTATGAGATGTTAGTAGGTCACTTGATCCCACTGTGCTTCAATCTCCCTAACTATAAAATAAGTATATTCGTTAGTTTAAATTACAGCGGTTATAAGTTGCTTGATTGGTTAACTCTTTCCTGCCTTTGAGGGAAGGGTGTTTGACATACCTGAGTCTAGTCAGTGAGGTGCTGAAGGTCAGGAGATAAGACGCATGCATTTAAAACACATAAGCTCATAGTTGCCTTGAACTGTTCTATTATATCTACCACATTTATTTTACTGTACAAATTACTACTTGTTCTGACTGATATATTACTGCAGTCCCCATCAGCTCACTTCCTAGATCAAAATCCCAGCTTTCTCAGTATCTGAAAGGAAACCTACCAGACAGCCAACACTGCAGTTACCTCCCATCCTTCAACCTCTACCATCTGATATCTATGAATACACAAATTTTTCCTCTTCCATTCCCTAACAGCCATGCCCAAAAAGAGCAGATGTCTACAAGGCTGGGCTGGCATTGCTGTCCCCTCCCTGCCACAGTATCAGTGCTCAGAAAACAAAACCGGACTCTCAGGATCACCCAGGCAGGAAGAAAGGTCGTTAGGCCCTTTCAAGAAGAACAAAACCTAAGGAAAGCCGAGCCAACTGGAAGAAGCATTAATAAGCCTGAGCTTCCCAATAAAGTTCAAGTAAACCTGGCTCACTGCCACTGCCTAACCACAGCAATGACAGAGAAGCATCTTAACGGTCTCCTCCAAAGTGATCTGTATTTGCCAGAGTAAGCATCTGCAACAACTGATACAGCCAAACCTAAATCCACAGCTGAAATCAGCTTCTTCAGGATCGCAACAGTCTAAGATGTTCCTATACAAAAACAGTATTATACAAGCATTCCACCTTCTTTTTAGTTTAAAGACAGAATCTTCCATATTACATGCAGATGAGAAAAACTATTTTTTGACACTCAGAACAAATCTTAACCAATAAACTGGCCTATCAAGAGCTTTAAAGAATAATCTTCTGAGGGTGCCACAACTTTTAGGAAACGAAGAATGAGATAGTCAATATGCTTTGGAATCACCCTTTCATTTGGTGCGCCTTTAAACCCCATAAATGTGCCAGTCTTTGAAACAGGACTGGTGCCAACTGTCTTCTAGCATTAATCTGTTTACTTAACATAATATATTGGTACTAGTAGGGGGACTCAGAAGTAACTTGTGGCTTTCCACCATACAAGTTCCCTTCCCTGTGTTCTGGAAGGGACTGTTACACTTCCTTTTTGGTCTCTCATCACCACTTTTTTGGTCTTAATAGAGATTATAGGTCCTTAGAGGCACTAGTAAGATACTGACATTTAAATTCAAATTATAGGATTCTACAATTAAAAATGATCACAGTAGTTTGCATCAGACTACGGATTGCAAACAACCTAACTTTCAGGGATGTTTGGAAATAGGGTTGAAACTTTGTATATAGAGATGGGTTACATGGACCCATCTCTCTACCTCACCAAAACTATTCTCCCAGAAAAAACAGGTAAGTTTAGAATAAGAACTTTGGTTCAGTACTTTCTCCTGATATCACTGATGCAAAATACTACCACAATTTTATAGAGGTTGTTTTTCCTTCTTACTGGCTAATGCTTCATACAGAAAATGACTTATCTTCAATTTGAAAAGTATATTCAAAGCCAGGATGCATTTGAAGGAGCATCCTTTACTGTGAAACTGCACATGACTGTGATTTGGATATGAATCTCAAGTTAAGCACCACTTTTGCATAGCTAAGTGTGCTGGTTTTGGCTGGGGTAGAGTTATTTTCTTCACAGTAGCTCGTACGGGGCTGTGTTTTGGATTTGTGCTGACAACAGTGTTGATAACACAGGGATGTTTCGTTCCTGCTGAGCAGGGCTTACACAGAGTCGAGGCCTTTTCTGCTCCTCACCCCACCCCACCAGCGAGGAGGCTGGGGGGGCACAAGGAGTTGGGAGGGGACACAGCTGGGACGGCTGACCCCAACTGACCAAAGGGATATCCCATACCCTATGACGTCATGCTCAGCATATAGAGCTGGGGGAAGAAGGAGGAAGGGGGGACATTGGGAGTGATGGCGTTTGTCTTCCCAAGTCACTGTTACGCGTGATGGAGCCCTGCATTCCTGGAGATGGCTGAACCCCTGCCTGCCGAGGGGAAGTGGTGAATGAATTCCTTGGTTTGCTTTGCTTGCGTGCGCGGCTTTTGCTTTCCCTGTTAAACTCATTATCTCAACCCATGAGCTTTCTCACTTTTACACTTCCAATTCTCTCCCCCATCCCACCGGGGGGGAGTGAGCGAGCGGCTGCGTGGGGCTTGGTTGCCAGTTGGGGTTAAACCACGACACTAGGTCACACTATGACTTTGGATTGCACCTTAAAAAAGAAATGCAACATTATTCTATTTAAATTGCTCGATTGTTACAGTCATATTTCAGACAGATTAGACAGTAATAAATAATAGAGAATTGAAGTACAAATAAAGTACAAATGCCCTGTTAATAATATTAATAAGAAAATGCATCCTCCTTTTAAAATATTCTTTAAGCCTTCATTCTTCAGTATATGGATTTTTCATACATACCTTGATATTTTTACTGTAAATCTCATTAGACGGACACAGTAGCTACCATTGTAGTCTTTTTTAAGACTATATCAAATGGCTAAGAATTGAAGTCTGTATCAGCATTATTTAATATATTATTCTAGTAAAAGCAAATTATTAACATAAATGGAAATAACAGTGGGACAAGGTTCAATCACTCTCAACAATTAAAAAGGGATAACAAAATTTTAACCAACTATTAAATAAGGACTTTTGATAGCTCAGCAAATAATACAAGTAGAATAAATATTTCCTAGAAATTAATCACCTTGAGGGAATTACTTGTGTTGTGTTGAGGTTTTTTTTCAATATAATAAGATAAAAGTCTACGTATAGCTTATTGGGTAAAGCAATCTGACCTGTTAAGCTTTATATAAGCCGCAGGTATCTGTGACCTATTCTGCGAGTGCCCGTAATCACCCTGCACGGTGACGTGCACACCCAGGCAGCGCCCAGCATCCCTGAGCCGCATCCCAGGGGACCACACAGCCACCCCTAGCCTCCTCGGGTGGCTGTCCCCATGCCCCCAACACCACCAGTCTCTCCTTGCTGCAGGGCCACAAAGCCTAATTAAAAGACACACAGCTCTTGAGGTTCCTCTGTGTGGAAAGCAGAACCTGAAGCCTGCCTGTCACATCAATCGCTATTAACCTCAGATGTCCTTCCCCATACCACAACCTCCTACCTTGGGAAAACCAGTCAGTTTGTGTCGGCTGACATCACCAGGGCTCCCCGACCAGCACGGGCAGCCCCAACCGGGGCTGGCAGCCACCACCTCACTTTCTATGGGAACTCACAGACCGGCTCCGGCGCTTTGAAGGGTTTCGCTGGTATTGGCTGGAACGTGTTGGTACAGTCCCAAAACATTTTATACCAGTCCTGTCCTTCCCTTTCATGACAAGATTTGACAGAATGGCTGCACTTCAGCCAAACCAACCAAAAAAAAAAAAAAAAAAAGGTGGTTAACTTCAACAGATCGGTCCTTTCACTTCCTCTAGAACATCTGGGAATACCTCTCACAAAAGCCATTCCAGGAGTTCAAACTACTATAGAGTCAAACCTGATCTGAAATTATATTGATGGCTGTTTGTGGCTTTTATATATAAATACACTACTCTCAGAACTCAGAATTTGTATTCACAATTATATATAGATTTGAAATAAGTGTTCAAATTCTTTAGCAAAGGGATTTCTTTTCTGAGCTTTACGATATGAAAGCTTAAAGAATTATCGGTATAGACACTGTAATCACAAATATTTCCTTATAACATATAATTTATACAAAAATATTTATTCACATTATGAAATATTAAATAAATATCAGACCCAAATCTTATTGTAACAAATATACACAGTATATGAAACAAAAATACACTGTAAATGAAGATTAGTTGGGCATCATGCTTGGCTTCTGAACCATGTCATGAAGATCCATTAGCTGTTTCTTAATCCCAGATTCAAGACTATGGAACAATAGTTGTGACATTTTGCCAGAATTTCAGAACTTTTTGAAGCAACTGAGCTTATGGGCTTGCCAAAACATAAATGTTATTCTAGAATAAAGGAGCCTATCTAGTGCAGAAGAATTCTACATATGAACGAAAATGTTAGTGGAGGAAAAAAACACAGTATCTAGTCTAGAATAACCCCACATCCAAACACAATTCTGTTGTGTGTGCCTCTTCTTGTTTTTCTTTAATTCACTTTCAGAGACACAGAGCATTCCAGAATAAACACATCCTCACCTTAATTTATTCCGGAATTTCTGCATGTATGGACAAGCCCTAGACACATCACTTTTTGATCTTGCTCACCTGACAAATACCTACACTGCACTGTATAAATGTTGTGTTCTTCAACACTTTGTGAAAGATGTTATCCATAAGGTAGCAAGAGGAAGCAGAACTGAATAGGGACCTTGAGTGAGGATTTAAAAGATGGCTGTCAAACCAACAATGTGACTAAATGGAAATATTTTCTAGTATTTCCCTAAGTGAAATAATCCTTCAAACTATGCATTATTATAATAATCTTTCACCAGGAACATTCATGTGGTGCAGATAACTACATTCCTCACTAACAGGAAAGTTCTATTCCTTCAGAAAGAGTTAAAAAAAAAAAATCCTTGTGTTTGGGCAGAAATGGGTCAACAAAGGATTTATGGGCAAACAATGCATGGTAGTATCTCCTCTGCCCTCCAAGGATGCTGTAAAGAAGCCAGGCAATACAAGAACCAAAAGACCAAGAAGAAAGAACCCAAAACATTTTTATTACTTATGGTAAGCCATGGTGGATCACACCCAGGTTTAACCTACCAGTGAGCACAGACTATGAAGTTTGAATGATTTGTTGACTAGATTTTTAACTACCTTTTCTCAGAGGAAGAACTGTCACTCTCTTCTTCCCTCAACAAACCTAACAATGCTCACAAACTAGGAATATGTTTGCAATGGAGGAAGAAAGTGACAACTAGTTTTAAGCACAAAGAACAGGACACGTCATTTTGCAGGGGAAAAAAAAATTGCTAATGATGTATTTCACTGTGGGTGACTTGTAAGCTCACATCACAAACACAGGCAAATTCCCCTTCGCGGGGCTACAGAGACCACAGGGAAGTGTTCCAGGACCAGCAGGAGAATTCGGGAGCCAAGAACTCAAGGCCTCATCCAGAACTTGTCCATCATGACTAAAATCACCATCACCTTTTTCCAGGGCTAATTCATAGACATGATCTGTTAGCAAGGTTTTTGCTCCAAATAAATCTGTCGGATGTCTTGATGTCCAGTAATAAAAGTGCAGATCATAGTGATAAAATCCCAACAACCCCTGCCTATCTGAGGCTGGCATAAACGACCATACTACTCGTTCTCTGGCATATGTCCTTACCTGATGAATATGTGAAGATCATACTAACATTCGAATCTCCATAAACGTATAAAGAATGGGCAAAAACAAATTAAAAAAAGAGTAAATTACTAGTAAATAAACACAAAAGCCTCACTGGAAGGTTAAAAAAAGAAATAGGCAAAGTTTATTTAAATCACTCCAAAAAAGGGAACAAGAGGGGAAAAAAGAATCTGAAGCACTTGTAAACCAGTCAAAGCCAGAAAAGCATCGTCCTTTTCTCCTCTTTAAATTGTTACAAGGTGGTTTATGGATGGGCTGTTAAGAGTCTGATAATTTAAGACCATTAAGCATTTATCTGCCATTTCAGCTTAATAATTTTGAAAGCGTCCAGCACCATCAGATAGGCAGCTGCTACTCAAATTCTATTTGAAATAGCATTACTTCTTAGAAATTCATGTATTTGGAAGGATTCCTTAAAAATTTCTGTATACAAATAGTAGGGTTTTTTTACACAGCATTGTCCTACGAAGATGAACCGCATACCTTTGTTATACATCTCGTCGTTTTGTTGTCTGAGTCAGACATTCCAGTCTCTAAAAATATACAGCTTATGGAGTTATTTTCAAAATCTCATGGAAAAGAAGGTAATAAGTAATGCATATACTTATATATATATAAAAAATTGTATACAGTAAAACTACAAAATTACATTCAAGGTTAGAATTAAGACCTACATTTCTTGAACACTGATGTCAGTCTTCAAAGATGTTAGTTGACCTTGAGGATAAAAATAGATTTTGCAGTCCTGCATTGTGTCCTCAACTTAGTTCACTAAAGACATCTAAATGTTCTGTGCTTACATACCGTAAAACAGTTCAACACAGATATTCCATATTAATTATATTTAATACTCCTAACTTCAATTTGTGGAGAGGAAAATTAGGTTTCCTGAGAGCTGCTGTAGCTTCCAAACATCACCTTATTCACAAGCAACAGAGATGCTTACAGCGTTATATTTAGATAAAGTAGTGATGAGAACTCTCACCATACTATTTGTAAAATTAAATCCCACTGAGGTTTTTTTCCTCTTGTCATTTCATTAATTCTATCTCAGGAACAACAATGGAAGATCATAATATGTGTAAGAGATAAAATAATAAAATATATAATGAAACATAATTCAGAATTCTGTGTTTTCCACTTTTAAAATAATGGAATTTTTCTAAATATAACTGCTGTGAATGGGGAGAGAAGACTCAAATACAAGCTTCCCAAAACCACTGAGATGATACATATTAGCACTGACTTTCAAATAATTAGTTCTCTAAAGAAACATCTAAATGCTAAGCTCAAATATCCTTTAAAAAAGGCAATGATTTCTCAAAGACACATTTTACACTAGCTGTTAGCCTTTGATTTTTCCTGGTTTATGAAAATCCTGGGGTCCCCCTTAATTAATGATTACACACAACTCTTTCTGTACTCAACGCTGGCAGCAGTCCACGGTGCCACCTGAAGTGTTTGCATTCATTCGCGAAGGCATTTGGTTGTCCTGTTTTAGCTGACTCCACTGAACCGGCCTTCAAGAGCTCTAGGTTGTTTTAGAGCTGCCCAGGAGGTCGCTCTCCAGCAACCCGATCCGACTTCCATTCAGTATACTCGGCAAAGCAAGCCACACCACCTTCAGTTCCCGAAAGCAATTTAACGTGCTATGAAGAAAACAGACTGTGCATTCACAGGCTTAACTGGAAAAAAATCCAAAGCAACTTTACACGATACTGTACAAGACCACAGTTCAACCTATTACTTAAACTAATAAACATACAGAATCCTGTAGTTGTCCAAAGGAATTTGTCCTAAGAGAAAATCTCACTCTTGATTTTCAAACCAATAGCCAACCTTTTATAAATTTGGCACCTAATGAAATCAGGCATCAATTTTGGTTTATACTGAGCAAATAGTGTGATATTCACACTTCTCTGGAGATAACAGAACAGCGAGATTCAGATCCTGTACTCCCTTCCTCTCTCACTTGGTTGTCAGAAACACCATTTTATAGCTAAATAAGTGTCCTATGCGTATGCGAAGGGCTGAAACGCCCATCCCACATCAGATTTGTCGCTGTACTCTCAATAACATCATCTGAACTCTTGCCACTAATGCTAGCAGAAAGCAAAGCACTCCATACAGTCCAGAATAGTTTTCAGAGAAAATGTGCAGATATGACAATGATAATTTGTTATTAAGGAAATTAAAAAGAACTGTTTCCTGTGCCTATCCTCTAAAATAGTTGGGAAAGCATCTTTGTGATACCTCTTCTTCCTCCCTACAAGATTACAAAAAAATTCTGACACTTCTGAAAACAGAACTTCATTTTACATCATTTACTTTCTCACAGTCTAAACTAAAAACAAATTAAACATCATTCCACACTCAAAAAACTCAAAGTCTATCACATTATTAAGAATCAGAATAAGTTAATTTCCTTTAGAGTATATTATTTCAATGGGTATGAAAGGAGGTATTTGTAGACCAACTGATGAAAGAAACTCAATGCACTAGAAGGAAGAGTACCTGCCTGCATTTAAGTTTAACACTTGTGGAATCCTTTCATTAAATATAATTTCTAGTTAGTGTTACAGAACTGACTAATAAAACTAGAGACCAGCCTTAAACTGTGTGCATAAGGAAATTTTCCAAATTTTATAACAATACATTTCATCAGTTTAAAATAAATTACATTGCTAAAAAAAAAAAACAACAAAAAAGCCCAAACACTCCAAACACACAAACCCCCAGTGCTACTGTAAGCAGTCATTTCCATCCCATCAATAATATAAAAATTCAACTTTCATTCCCAAATAGTCAGATCCTAACGCACAGAAATTGTTACTGTCTTTTTCTACCAGTTACACACAAAGTACTGATGTTTCTGCTCTGCCTGTTTCCAAGTTGAAGATATGCATCTACCTACCTCTTACAGAAGAAGAGCCATAGAAAGATGACCACCATTTATGGAGGACAGTGTTGGAAGCCGTTTATGGAAGACAGTCTTGGAAACCACCTGAAATCCTTCAATATGGTATTTAAGGAATCCAGTGGAAAGACATGAATCATACAAATCAGAGATATAACCGCAATGAAGTAAGAATCTACACCAGGATATTTAATTTATACAAGTTTTGGATCCTATGTTTTCTTGAAGGTAAAAATAATAATAATCACAAAGGACAGATATCCTGAAATCACAGTCTGTAAAAAGCAAAATTACCTCACTTGTAAGAAAATCTGTTTCTTTTCTCCTATTTCATGAGAAAACTTAAAACACATGATTTATTCGGGCAATATGAATAGAGAAAGTGATTGCAATACATCAGTAAAATATGCTATGTGTGCCTGCAGAATGAGTATGAGAAGACTAAGTTAGGGATTTCATTCTTAATGAAAGAAATGCATAACTAGTACAAGGAAACGGAGGCCTGGCACTTAAGTTTTTCTATCCCTTACAGAACCAGTCCAAGGCATTATATTAAAACACAACTAGTGACTTGCGCAGTACATGTCCACTCAGCATTCAGCAAGAGGAACTAAAAAATTTGCCATTGGACATACAAAAACCGTCATCAAGTCAAGTTTAAGTAATAACAGTTTTACAAAGACTTAGTGGTAACTTTTATGAGCTGTTTGGATTTTTTTTTTGTTTTTTAAAGACTTCAGACCTCAAGTTGTTAAGAAAATAAAGCATCAAGGCTTCTGACTAATCTCACTCTTGATTTTCAAACCAATAGCCAACCTTTTATAAATTTGGCACCTAATGAAATCAGGCATCAATTTTGGCTTATACTGAGCAAATAGTGTGATATTCAGCACTCCTCTGGAGATAACAGAACAGTGAGGTTCAGATCCTGTACTCCCTTCCTCTCTCACTCTGCGCTTCATCTGTAAATAACCGTTTCCACATTTATAAACTCTAATATGATCCCTGAGGAGATCTCTCTCAGATCTCCTACACACGCCTTACATAAAACGTTGCCTCTCTCTTCATCACCACAGAATCAGCTCAAGCTCAACAAGACTAGAGAGATGTATATTTAGCTGTAAAAGAATGAAAGTTAGCACAGCTTATGTTCAATTATATCATCCTGAAAAATACTTGAGTGAAGTACTGCGCAATTAGTTTGTGCTGAACTCCGTGCTGTCCCAATTATATTATCAGTATTCAAGCCACATACTTAAAACTAGGTTTGATAGTTCTACCCAAAAGCAACGCAGGCATGTCCTCGTCCATCCAACGACCCCTCTGTTCGCACCTTCAGTAGCAACTGCCTGCCGCTGAGGTCTATGCCACCTTCAATTCTGAGCTCAGTTCTGCCCTCATACTGAAACTACCTCCAAGATACTTTTTCAAAATACTACCTCAAATAAAGTGTTTCCTCTCCAGCCAGCTAAAACATTAATTGAGGCGCTTTTAAGCTCCGAACTCACACTTGCATAACAACCCTAAATTCTTCCCAGCACTTAAAGAAGTAGGGGTTCATACTGCTCAAGATGGGGTGGGGGGAGAGGGGCTGCTTGTTTAATAGCTTTTCAATGAAAGTTTCCCAAGTTGGGTACCACAGTTAGTTTGTGTCTGCAGTAAACTTAGCCAAAGCCAAACAAGCCTACGATGAAAGAAGAGATTCCTCGATAGAGCATGACCATGCTGCAACAGTATTAGCTCAGGGCTAGGAAGATCTAGATTTAATTTCAACATCCATCACAAATTCTCCCTATAACCTTGACCAAGTGATTTAGTTTCACCATGTCCGTTTCCTATATATATACACACACAATAGATCATCTCCCAAATGTACAGTGAGGACAAATAGAAGATTGGTAAATACTCAGATAATCTTTCCGTATTGAAGGTCTTTCATAGACAGACAAAATCTACTGCATAAATACAAGATAAATATTAAGTTGCCAACCCATTAAGGACTTTTATTGCACTCTATTGCATTGCGGCAATAATTCAGAGGTGTAAAGTCATCTTCCATACTTTACCAAACATAACCACGCAGAGCTGAGGAAGACTACAGACTTTTTTCAGTGAGTTGTTAAAAACATTAAACACTTTCTCTTATTGTCATGGATTAGAAAAACCTCAAAAATGTTCAAGGGACCTTTATCCCAATTTTTAACCTATATACATTCTGGTCAATTCTCAGAACATAGACTTATCAAGCATGAAAGTCAATACAATTCTGAGGTCTGAAGGAACTCCAGCCCCAGCTAGCCCAGCTCTTCTGTCCAACCTTGTGAAACAACTAGTTTTCTTGCTTACCTTCCACATCCCATATTCTTGTGTCAAAATGACCCCTATTAATTTAATTCCATGTCCAGAACTCTTCAGATATAAAACTGAATTGCAACTGCTTATTCAGATTTCAACTAGGTTCTCTCAAAAAACACCAAAACAAAAATCTTCACAACGCACACAATTTTTGTGTTAAGTGAATGTAAAGCTTCTGCGTGCCTTGAGCAACGCCTAGAGGATTTCCTCAAATCCCCACACACGGACGGTGCTTCCAGAATTCTGTAAAAACCTCCAGTATTAGTTTTTTTTTTTCTACTACCACCTTTTTACAATTCTGTTTCTGTCTTCTGTGAGTTCCTAGTGACAAGCACCAATCTGAAGAGTTTGTTTTACCTATATGCCCACTTTTTAAATATGAAAAACATTAATGACACTAACAGCCCTGTAGGGAAGGAGTTCCAAACTTATTTTCCTTGCGCACTAACACTGGCAGTAGGACCTCACCCCCTGCACCTTCAGAATTGTTTCCCCACTTGCTCCACAGAACCCGAATCCCAGTGCAATGCCCTTACCTCTGCCCACTTCATTGCACGGGCTCACTCGCCTGCGTGGAGGAGCTGCCCACGACCAACAACAACTGTCGGCCTGATCTGCAGAGAAAGCAGCTCCCATGTAACAGCAGCAAATCAGGCCAATCCACCGAGCAGAGGAACAGCCTGCATAAAGGCATTTAATTTGTGCAGACAGAATTGGGAGCTGCCATTTCCGCACACCACTAGTGACGTTAGTACCACAGTTTAGAAATCTATGCTCCAAAACCATAAAACTCCTCCAGAAAAGATGAGTGGGACAGACCTATTAAACATTCTGAAATGAAAATTCCATAGAATACTCTGAAATGCCATTGCCCAGACTACTGGTGTCATTGTATTTCTCTACAGAGTTTAAATCTTGCAGTCTAAGGTACATAGCCTTTTGTTTATTAAGACGACTATCCAAACATAAAATCTTATGCTTCTGGCTGCACGAGTCTGCTTAAAGGCAGAAAAATATAGAAGCAAGGAATTTTAATCTCAGTCATTTGTTTCAAAGGAATGCTAAACAGGAAGCAGAAGAAAACATAAAAGCTTTTAGAATTGTTTCCCTGCAGATTTCAGCAGAAACATCCAGATAGTGTGCTTAGCTAGTGTGACTGGAAATTTAAAAAAAAAAAAAAAAAATTAAGAGATGGGGAGGAAAATGCCCCCCACCCCCATTTTTCCAGTGTGGCAGCATTTCCTATTTCCTAACAGCTTGTTCTGTTGTCTCTCCTTCACCTTTGTAAACACAATTTAAATCAGCGAATGCTGCTATTCTTCTGTTCTACAAAAGCAGGCATTACTGCTACAAGTATGCGTTGCTTGGGACGTTTTTACTAACTTTTTCCTTTGTGATACCCTTCTTCTTCCTCGTTCTGGGTTTCCTCGTTGGGTGCACAGGCAGTGTCCAGTGAATGGAATATCAACTGTGGAAAAAAGTAAATCGCATTTTTGTTCCTCTTTTTTGTAGTTAATCTCTGCACTGTTCTTTCTTTTTGTTAGTCCTTCTTGGTAAAAGACAACAAATTCACGCTCTTATAAAAGAGGTGTGAGTAGTTGTTGCCAGGTGACTGGCAAATAACTGATACGAGTCCAATTAGCCAAATCTTCTCACAGGCATAGGTATATCTTGGAAGTAACAAAGAAAAAATTAAAAAAAAAAAAAAAAGAAAAAACTGTTTTCCAATCCCTTTGATTTGGATTTGGTTTTATTGTTACTCTGACTGCGGTTTTGCTTCCCTTCCCTATCACAGGGAAAGCCAATACCTGTGTGTTCTTCTACAGCGCCTAGCTTGCAGCACCCACCCCCCCGATGAACCCCTCTGGAGAGCGCAGGGCGGGTCCGAAGGCCGCGAGGCCCCGCTCTGCGCTGACCCAGCACCCTAAACCTGCTGGCGGCAGGTGAAATTAGGGCAGCTTGGAAGTGCTAGGGAAGGGGAATAAAATCCTGTCTCTCATTTCTCTCCTTGAAACAGCAACCAAATCAGGGGCGTTGTTTTCCGTCTTCCATCCTGTATGGTTGCGGTAATTTGGATTTTCTTCTCCTTAGCTGAGCAAGCGTGGGGGGGGAAGAGGAGGAGGAGGAGGAGGAGGGGGAGGAGAAGGTACTAATCTCTTTAGAAAGCAGCACTTGACACCAAGTGTGTAGGTGATAATGACTACTTCTAGGGAACTGACATAATACCAAGCATTTACAGTATAGTGAAACTTTGCTGTAAGAGGAGTGAAGGTCCACTGGAGCGATTAATTCATAATTTTTATTCTATCACACCGTAAGAAAGCCACAATATGATTAACTCTAAAATGATTCTACAGTTGTTCAAACATTGACAGTGAGAAATGACAGTAGTATATCGGCCCACTTGGGTGACCAGAAAAGAAGGTACAGTTCACCTTTCTTCAATTCTCCAGAAAGACTGAAAATGTCAACTATTAAATTAAAAACAGAAAGAAAGAATGCACATTCTTCCATGCAGAAAGAAAAAAAAACCCTCAATTAAGTGTGGCAAGTAGCAAATACACAGGAAACAAATTTAAAATGAATCACAAGACGAACATTCCCCAGCTCCCCACACATATCTCTTCTACATAATTAAGCTAAAACTGTCCTTTTTAGGACAGAGGGAAAGAAAGCTGCGATAGCTTTATTTACATACAAACAATTATGCAACTGTAAACATAACTCTCACACATAGGAGTTAACGGGGAAAGCATCAACACAGATATCGACCACACTGATGCCAAGTAGCAATTACAGTCTCTTTCACCTTGGGAATTCTTAAATATTCCCCTTTTTATCTGGACTAACTTGTGCCATTCCTATTTCAAATACACTAAAAACTGTCTCAGGTTTTGTGTTTGTTTCTTTTTTTAGCCTGGACCAAGGCATATTTGCACAAAGTGTGTCTAAGCAATAGTACAAAACTAAAAATTAACTAGAACATGCAACTTTATACAGCCTACCATAAAATGCCACTAAAGGTACAGCAGCGCTGCCTGAACCATGTCCTCTTTGGAAATCTACAAACGTTTGCTGGAGAATTGTACACGTTTCCCCACCGCAAATCTCAGTTTACCAAGTAAAAATCCTAATGCAAGACTCTTTGCTAAAGCACGACTTGTTTTGAGGTAGAATTTCCCTCTGATCCTGCCTATTTTACTGTGCAAATATTGCTTTTGCCCAAGATATTGGCCTCCATTCGTTACTCCCAACTTGCATGTCTAAGTTTTTATTGTACTATTGTGTTATTTGGCACATGAAGAATGAGGTTAAGTGGTAAATTATTACCTTATCTTCGCAAGATGAATTAGGCCTAGACACAAAGGTGCCAAAAGTAATTATCGTATTAGGTAAGGCATGGTAAGAATCACAAAGTTAACCTCTGCACAACTATTGCATGTAGAGCTGTATATTTGCTCATGAGGTTTCTGCACACTCAGATTTCTCATTCAGAAGCGACAAATAAACCTCACACAAAAATACACATTAATGTCTTCGTGAGAGTCACACTGCTCCATTATCCAAAAACAATCTCATGATAGAAAAACTGCGTGAATTCTCGTTTCATTTAGTTTTTCTGCTTGGATACAGGTTCTACAGGTTCCTTACAATGCTGTTTTACAATGTAAACCATAAAGTATTTCAATTTTGAAGCTAAGTAGGTCTTTTACCTGGCAAACATACCAGAGAACGGAGTACACCCAAGCAGATCTAACAACTGCCTCCTGCCAGAGAGCGCAGTGCCACGTCCTCCTCCTCAGATGCAGGCTCTCCCTGCTTCCCACGTGTGACCACTGGAGCTCGTCTTGACCTCAGGAAGAGACATTTCAGAGAGCAATATCTACGGAAAATTTATTTCAGTCTTCCCTAAGCTCCATTAAAAACAACGTTTCTGCTCTTTTTTCCTTCCCTAGCCAGCTCACTGCAGGGTTAAATGCAAGGAAAAAGCAATAGTCAGGGAGAAGGAAATGGGATTCTTTTTCTACTTTTGTCATCAAATATTCCTTAATGGATCTTAATTTCAACTACAGGACACTATCACTGCCCAACTGAAAGCATGCTGATAGCCAATCAGCTTGAAACGAAGAAGTTCCTGACAAACTCTCTACGACTCAATTTGGCCTTTTAGAAAGGAGGTATCCTTTATTGCAGCGCTGGACGCACAGGGGATCGCTCCACCTAGTGTGCGTGCCAAATCACTTAACCATAGAAGTTATATACAACTAGAGTATACATATTCATTACATTTCCCAGAATTCATTAACATATGCAAAAGTCTCAGTCTTCACCCATGCTTAGTTTTAGCTCCTGGCTTAATTAGCGCAATTCTCACTAGCACCACCCTCTTATCTATTCTACTCAAGATACAAGGTTGGCCTCCTTACCTAGAATACTAAGTTTCAAGGCCTTTTTATCTACTATGTGTCAGGTCGGCCTATTCACAAGGTGTTCCTAACCATCTGCATCATTTCAACCGAAGAACTGTAAATCTCTTCATTGTTCCTTATCAAGCACCGGAAATAAGAAAATCTTGAATGGAAGCTAACTCATGCAATATCTCAAATGCAAATTTAAGGTCACAAAGACACAGAAGTTTTGATTTTGCTTTCTGCAATAATGACTTCTCTTAAAAAAAAACCAAAAACAAAACAGATGAGAGGAATTATGAAGAACTGAAGCTTTTCCTTTTAATGCAAATGTAGTTGAAAGTGCATTAACCACAGAACATTCATAGGGTATTAAACCAAATGCTAAAATTACATGCAATCTTATGGTATGTTTGCTGTGCCTGGAAAGAATGGAGCACATCTACTATGTCAGTAATTCTTTTAACAAAATCAGCTACTGATCCTATTTTTTAAATTCGGATAGGCAGCTATTGAGGAACAAAACTTCAAGCACCCCGTGTTACCTAAGTGCTTCTCCTACAACTTCCGTGTCAGCTTCACGTGGTTCCTAGGCTTCTTCCACCCTAGAGCTGTGGCTTCCTCACAGCCTAAGTTGGACTCAGACCAGCTCAAAGATGAGCGCAAGAGCCAGTGCAAGGCAGGACTGGGACCATGACCGCAAGAGAAGTTGAAACCAGAAAGGTCAATACCCAGTTTTTACATCAGCTGAAGCTGTGATGTAACAGCAGCCCATGTCAACCCCAGCAAACCTTACAAACGTGACATTGCTCAAGGTAAATAATTACCTTCCACAAGAAGGTAATTGCTCCATCAATAACGGTTCCGCACTGACCACAGAGTTTCTCTAATTTCAAGCTATTGAACTCAATTGTAACGTCCCAGTGGAGAACATCTGTATGTAGTGCACATTTGCTGTGCAAAATCAAACATAAATCACTTTTGCTCAGGAAACTATATGGTTTGCACAGGTGCCAAAAAGTGAATTTTCCGTTTCTCTCAGAAGTTACAGCCTCTTTTTCTAGTTAGTTCCCACAGCTTTTTACTTTACTAACTTTTCCAACAATAGCAAATAAAACATATATTGGGATAGTCTCAACTATTAATGAAGTTATGTGCTCCCAGCTGTTAATATGTTCCTCTCAGCACCTTTTGTACCATGTATTTATAAGCACTGTTTGGATCAGTTTTAAAAAAAAAAAAAAAAAAAAAAAGAAGAAGAAGAAAAAAACCAGGTCAGTTGCAAAATCTACAATGGTTTTCAACAGGTCTGCAAAACTGTTAAAAAGGCTCCCTAAATCCTGTTTTAAAATTGCTACGCTGATATCAGTGATAGCAAAACAGTTTTCCAAAAGCCAAAGAAATGTCACACTGGTGTTTAAAAATCTAAGCAGTTAAGCAGCATTTAAGCTATTACATACATTTTTGGGAGGAGAAACGAGGAGGACTGGAGGCGATGTGGCTGCGAAGAGCAGCTACTGAATTACCTCTACGCAACAGGCTGCCTCTGTCGCAGTGGCACCTGCACGAAGCCGAGTTCCGCTGGCTGTAATGAGGCTCTTTGAATTGGGCAGCTCCTCCTGGCAGGTTGAAGCAAGAAGTTGACATTCGTACATTGGAGTCGTGTTGTGACTGACTCATCGGGGCTACTAAGGTTTTTGACAGATTTTGGGTGTATCTCGCAGCCCGGCACCACAGTCTTTCTGTGAACTCTGCTTTGCTCAGTCACTGAAGAGATTAGAGGCAAAGTATTCTCAGATGACAGAAGGAACATAAGAGCTACTCTAAGCAGTGAGCAGGAAAAAGATGGATGAGCTTTTAAAGCTTCTCCTGCATTTGAGTTTAGGTTGTTCAAAGCTAAACTGCTTTAAATTGAATTAAAGAATACTATGTATTGTATACACATATTGTAAAATATGAGACTGAGTAGCAGCCCGCACAAATTCCTAAACACTGAAATTAATCTGTCATCTTGCAAGGTCACTAGCAACAGGGAGCAGCTCTGGAAAAATAATAGGTGATGGAAAGACAGAATGAGCAAATAAATCAATGGCTAAATATTGCTTTCTAGGAAATTATATTTTTGTTCAGATGAAAGTCTGCTATGTAAGATATCTTTTCAGTAGGGAACAAGGTCATGAATACTACTGCACTAACCAACTAATAGCAAATAAAACATGGAAATTTGGCATAATCGATAGAAAGAAATTTGCTAAAATGTTTCCCTACATCACTCACATAAAATAATGAAACTATATAAATACTTCCTAATACCACATTCCTCTGAGCGCCTATCTTTTCTGATATGCATCTTCCATTCTAAAAACATTTTCTATTTTTCCCTTTGGCCATCAGCTGAATATCCCCTAATCCTTTCCGGGTATAAAATTAAAATCAAAAGAGAAATGCAATTTCTACAGAGTCCCAACAGGCCTTCTGAAATGCGCTGTGCTGACATGCAGATTTCAAAAACACATTAGGAGATTTTTGACCTTTTGCTCTTCCAACTCAGTTGCAGTAAAGATATAGGCCATTTTGCAATAGGAGTTCTCCCTGTAAGACAGTTTGCATAAAGTATTAAGAATTTCTTCTAGGAGAATTTCCTTTTATTTCTGAATACGAGTTAAAGGAGTATTTTAGAAAAAGATAAAAATCACAAAAATGAAATTTTAAAGATCTATTAGAAAGATCTGTTGAATCCTGGATTGCAGAATTACTCAAAATCTACAAATGGCATTGTGGTCAATAATGTCTTGTCTATCAAAACTCACACGACAACACAACTCCTGCGCCAAACAATTTATAGTCTAATTTACAACAGGACCTTCTAAGTTCATTTTACAAACAATTAGAGGTAGAAAAATAGCAGAATAATCCCAGTGAATATACTTAAGACATGGAAAGAATCATTGAGATCTCATGGCAGAGTCCTTTTTCTTCAAATTAAGTTGCTTTGGTTAGCTATCCTCAATTTGATGGGGAATTACCAGGTGTGATGTTCAATGAAATTCTATAAATATTGTGAATTACAACATTGACTTACAACTTCATGGGACTATCATTGTAAAATTACTGGTAACATTTCCTTCAATTCATGAAAGCATTATTAGAAGAAAAATCTCTATCTTACAGCAATACATCACTTACGTATGGGCAACTCATTTTATTGCGGGTGATAACCACGAGCTGTAGCTGTGCAATAATGCGTAAGAACAAAGTTGATCCTCCTTGAGAACAGTTTCTACTTTCCATATAGCAAACCTGAATACTTGTCCACCCTAAATCTTAAAGACCAACTGAAAGAACAACCTTTGCAAATCAGGCTACTCTCTCTCACCATTCGCCAGCGTGTCTCCAATTCTACCTGCACTATAGGAAGTCAGCATATGTGACTTAGAATTTGGTTAAGGTGTCTTTGTAGCTTCCTTTTACTTACTGCTCCACTGGTAAACAGAGGATTTAGTTTTTTTAAGATAGTCTATCAGGCATTTTTTTAAGTCGTAATTTAAGTTTAGAAATCAAATACACCAGTATTGTAAGCAGAAAGAGTGCAGGAAAGACATGGGAACTTATTTTCTCTAAATCCAAACTTACTTTCATCCATTTATGTTGCATGTATATATCATCATTCAAAACACAGGAGCACACCAAGTATATCAGTCATTTTCACCGTATGAAGAAGACAGTTATTTCTTTCTCTGAGCAGCCTCTCTCTTTGTTCACCTTTAAATATTTTGTCAGAACACGTATTTCCTACAACAAACGTCCTGAATGGAAGAAGAGCCGTGAAAAGAGCTAGAACATAAGAAGTACTAAAGGAAATACTTATAACAATACTTCTACACAGACTTGGAACTATCATCTGCTCACAAAAAAGTGAATATTCGTAACTGACTGGTCAAACTGTGCAAGTGTGCCATCTCATTTACTTCACCAGGACTTTTGCCTGGATTGAGTTATATCTGCAGCCTATAAACAAACAAGAAGAATAGCATTGTAGAGAGATTAAACTAAACCCTTAAAACTATATTATTCACAGTTTTATTAAAATTGTATTTTTATACATGACTTCTTCCTGCATTGAGAAATTTGGATTATTTCTCAGTAATCAATGAGGAACCAAATCCAGCATAACAGAAGTTTCATTAAATTCATTCACTGTTCATTCAAAGCTGTAGTAAACTTTTTTCAATATACTACTTTATTTTGATTATATATGAGGAAAAGTGCATTGTAGTTTTATGATTTTGTTTCTGTACTTTAAAAATAGTTGTCATATTATTATCATAGTATTTTCTTTTCCTCGTAATGTTGGATTTTACATACCACACAACAGACTAGCAGCAACTTCAAGCTAGTACCCACAGCAATAAAAATAACACGACTGTTAACCAATGCAAAAGATTTCCTTTTTTTCAAAAAATCACATTTTATAGAAAGTCTAACTTCTCAGATTGGAAGGTTAACTTCTCTGATTATCTTTTTCCCAGAACCCTCACCCCATCCAGCCCTCCTCCAAGAACACTAATGAAATACCTGTCCTCTCCCTTTCTTCTCCATCCTTCCAAACTAGTAAAAGAAAAACCACTTTTGAGAGCAGTTTCTTCTGCTTCAATGTGTGAGAACATATGCAGATCTTATCTCTTGCCTTGCTGCAGTTTTAATTTTATTTTAGCTGGTTTGGATCATTTTATCTTCAAGCACTGCAAACATCTGTGGCTTAAAGCCAAGGGTGAGTTTTGATACTGCCCACAGAATTTCCTCCACTTCACAGTTAGCTGATCACCAGTCACCACTCCTGGGCTCCTTCCTTGTTTTTCCCTACTGTATTTTTAAAGTATGTTCGTTCCAAATAAATCCAAATGACAGTCTCCTGTTCAAGTTTTATGGATTTTCATTTAAATAGATAGGTGGAGGAGGTATATAAACTAGCATTTTCCCATTCATTTTATGTAAAGTCGTATCTAAGATGATGTGTGCACCACCAAAATAGCTGTTCAAAATGAATCATTCATACTAGTTTCCAACTTCTTGTAACAGATAAGGATTGAACCACCATTGCAAAAACTTTGAAAATGTCTTATAATAAGGAAGAGCACTGTAGGAATGCAAAGTAAGAAAAAAATATCTAAATTATGCTTTTTTAATTTATAGTATGAAAATTACCTATGTTTTAGTCAAATTTGACTACAGAATTAACAAAAGCCTTGTTACACACAAAGTTTATGAAAAAAATGAAACACTATCACAAGGGCCAAGACTTCTACAGCAAAATCAAAGGATTAAAATGAGACTCCAGATGGAAAACAGCTGAAGCTTTTCCTAAATTTTAAATCTTACTATACCTTGGCTGCTGATGAACTGTAATAGTGTATGTATGAACAGGCACACAAACACCCATGTGTATTCATATGCATGCATGTGCAAAAAACCCAGTGGTTTAAAGTTCATTTTATGTTCTCAATATTTTAATGCTTATGATGATTTCGGGGGATTTTCCATTTCTGCCATTTTCCTTTCACATACAGATTGCAATAAAATTATTTTTCCGGGTTTGCAGGGTGTCCTTTTCTCCTCCTTTCTCCTTTTCTTCAATTTTTCTTTTTACCAGTGCATATTTTATCAAAACTAATTCAAATTCCATGAAGGCAAGACAGAAAATTCTCTGATCCTTAATAATCTCATGTCTTAACTATTGCAATCTCCTCCACTGTAGCCTTTGCAAATCCTAATTTGCAAATCCTAATTTGCTATCCCTTAATTTTATTCTAAAATACCAAAACAATTGTGGCGGCTCTTTACTTTGATTGCATCAGGTGGGGTTTTTTTCCTTCTTCTTTTCTTTTCTTTCTTTCACAATCCCATCAAACGACACCTCACTGTTAGGGGCTTGCACGAGCTGCTAATCTGGACCTATACATGCCTTTGCTCTGCAACATCTCCTTGACTGCCCATTTACCAGATTTTTCAACAACCATTTACCAGATAGGAGCTAGTCCTATCTGTTCACAAAAGGCAATCCCACTAACCTGCAAAATCCACCAGCCAACCTCTATCAAACCTCTCTTCAAAATTCAGTTCTCTGACAACTACAAATGACCCACTTCTGATTATTATAAACTCTGGTTCAGATGCAATTTCTGACCCAGGCAGTCTCTCATGAACTGGTTACAGAAACAAGAAGTTACCCTGTTACTAAAACTCTGTCCATAAAGAAAAGATCTGCTACTAGCCCTTGTCAGAAACTGCATATAACTATTTGCCTTGCCTAATTTTCGGGAATGCTACTTCATGGGATTTGAAAAAAAACTTATGAGAAAACTAAGATTCAGTACCACCCTTAATCTCACCATCTTGCAAAGTATGTGCTTTATTTTCATTTCATCTCATCCATAAGGCACACTGACGAGGAGAAATGCGCACACTCTTAAAAGAAAAGGGAGAAAAAAGAAAAGAGTTTCGTTGTTGAAAGTCATGTCTATGCCCACTGGGCACACGTTTCGTTCCCATTTCGGTGCAGTTTCTCAAGCAAGACTGACAGAGACATTTACAGTGGTGAATCACGCTACTCCAGCAAGACTACGTGCCATTTCTCTGGGGACCTGTGGGATGATGGAAAGAGGAAGAATTCCTCAGCAGTGAGGTTTCGCAAAAAAAAAACACCCCAAAAAAACAAACCACCAAAACAACCAGGGGGGAGAAAAAAAAAAAGATCAGCCCCAGATCACCAGAGTAGGGCCGGCATCCCCGAAGGTGACAAAAGTAACTGGGAGAGGTGGGGGCAGGGGGGACCATCGAGGTCATTCTTACAACTTTTTCAGTCGTGCCATGGACTGTTTCATAAACAGGCTTCTCCTGCCTAATACAAGCAGTTTATAAAGACTAATAGGGACTCACCTCCCTTCAAGTCGTAATGGATATCCCAGGGGCCAAGTTAGGTTAGAAAGAGTAAAGATAAAAATATCAATAAAGTATATAGAAAATTATTCTTTGCTCTTTTTTTTTTTCGGCATTACTCCTCAGCAGTCACTTTTCCAGCAGCCTCGCAGGCAAACATCAGATGAATTACTGCGTGCCAGACAGCAGCAGTTTTACCTACGATACCACTTCATCTCTGGTACCAGCTCACACCAGCTGCTCCAACAGAACTCAGCACAGAGAAACAAAACCATTTCTTCTCTTTCTTCCTACAGTTTTTAAGCTGTACATCTGCAGTTGCCAAGTCCCTTTTTTGATGCTGGAAATCCAGTGCAATTTACATTTGCCTTCATATACACACATGCTTCTTTTTATCACACTCTAACGTTTCCATGGTTTTTATCCTTGTTCCAGATGATGTTGATGAAGAGAAGAAACTACCTACTACAGATGAGGTGTTGGACAGCTGTTCCTGTGATAAAAAGTTGTTTTTTTTAAAATTGACTATGGAAAAGGCCATTTAATGGACAACAGCAACACACATATTTGCATTTCTAAAGCCAGTAGTAGGTGTAATTTGTAGTTCTCTTCTGTTCTGATCTGGGCAGGAGGATTCACAGTACATCACTTCCATGAAGATTTAATAGGGAGTGGTAAACCTCTGCTTACATTCGTATTGTTAAAGAGCTCCTTAAAATAAAATGGCTTCTAAAATAGAGATGTAAAGTTGCTGCAAATGACATTACGAAAACGTTCATCAAATTCAGAATAAAAACTTGTGATCTCTCCTATACTCCAACCCAATCCAGATAAGTCACTCTGAACTGAGCCTTGGCATTTTCAGTGCTCTTTCACTTTAAGGGAAGGAAAGGGGAAAAAAAAAAAAACACCACAAACCCAAAACAAAACAAACCCTACAAAACCCAGCCTTCCACCACATTCTCTTGCGCTAAACTTAGTACCAGTCCAGTACTCGTACCAGGAACTGGCACTTAGTGATTTAGGCCAACATAAACTAGAAGCAGCAATTTTCATATCTATCAGATGATGAAGTTTTGCAGGACAAGCGAATGATATGTAAAAATTCCATAGCAGCTAATCAAAAATAAAACTTGAGGAAGCAGCAAAAAGCTCATAATGAAGAAATAGATTCCACCACAGGTGGCAGGAAATTGTAGCTACTGGTAACAAGTGTTTTGGGGCTCAGGCAAAGAAAGAAAATCAGCACAAGCATGAAGGCAAAGTAGTGATAGCACCAAAAAAAAAAAGCCTCAGAGCACTCTCCAGAAACCTATCATGAGAATCAAATGAAAAGGAGTAAGTAATAAATTTGCATTTTCTGTAAGACCTTGCATTTAAACATATTCTTAAATATTTTGTGAGTTTAAGTAGCTGGCTGCAGACCATGTGTTGCTTGCATACATAAAAAGCAAAGCATCACTTCACTCGGTGCTGAAGCACCGACATCTGCAGAGAGAGATTACTGAGAAATCTAAAACGAGACCGAAGAATAAGTCACTCAGTCCATCCAGACAGACAGTGCCAATGATCGAGAATCCAAAAAATCCAAAACCTGTATTTCAGAGTACTACAGAGACAAGCAAGGAGCAAAGACGTGAGAAGCCCGAAGTCGGGGCCAAGCCCGAGGCGCCGCGCAGGCCGCCATGGCCAGGGTGACTAGGGGCGGGGGGCGAGAGAGGTCTCATCTGGCGTCGGTCACAAACTCTTCTCCAGTTTCGTTTGCTTTTCTGAAAGACTCTCTGGCTTGGGGAAAGAGATGTAGGAAGTGCAACGGATTACACAACTCCGCAAAAGCTGGCAAGTACCAAATACCTACTCAAGGAGGGTATTAATGTTACTGGCTTAGATGAACTCTCCAGGGGAAGAATGGATAGGATTGCAATAGAAATCAGCAAACTGAAAGCAAACGGAGAATTCATCTACTTTGTTGATACAAGAGTTCACAAGTCAGTGAAATCAATGGAACTCTAACGGCCATGGATAACAGCAGGCAAAACACAGACTTAAAATTTAAAGCAGCTGAACAAGATCCACGAGCAAAATGTACATTCTAATAATAACAAGGAAAAAAGGAACTAGTATTTTGCCTAAAAAGCACTAAGCCTGATCTCGTCAAGGAGCTACATTTGCAGGGCAAATTGAAAAAGAGGGGAGAAGAGCACCAAAGTAACCGAGGAGACTTTCCAGCACCCAGGAAAGTGGTAAAACAAAATCAGCTGGAAAAAACCCAATCCAGTCTCTGCTGGATATGTTCAGTTCACAGTTTCTCCCTGAAAAAGGGAAATTTAACACAGGAATCGGGGAGAAAGCGGAGGAATCGGCAAAGCAGGCTCAGGTGGGGTCATGAAAGGAAACCTCACTTTTCCATGGGATCAAAAGACTTAAACTATGCACAAAAAGGAAATGCTTCTCTCTGCCTTTAAGGGGTAAATTTGTACAATGTAGTATGCTGTACGCGTCAAGCAAGCTTTGGCATATAGCCTTTGAAACACAGTGAATAAAGACAAATGTTAACACATCTCCTTTGCGAGATTTAGTTTCTACATGTTAGCATTTGAATTGTACTCAACACTCTGGTGTCACATTAAGAAAATACACATTTGTATGCTTTGTATTAGGAGAAACCAGCAGAAAAGCATTAATCTGGGCTCTGAGAACTCTAGGAAGAGGCAGAAGCCAGTAGAAATCCAGTAACATACCTACATAATCTGTACCATAAAAGAGCCTGCCAAGAAAAAAAAAAAACCTGAAACAACAAATAGCAGACATGAATTTCACATTCATGGAGGGCGTCTGGCTAATTGATTGCAAGCAATTTATAGGTATTACCAAGGATTGTTTCAAAGCGAACAGAAACTTGTCATTTGCAGCTACTCTCCGCAGCACATTATCCTTACTCAGAGAAGGACAATGTGCTCAACAGCACCTGTAAAAGCTCCTGTTATGCCATACAGAGGCAGCCAGCACAGAAGTACTGAACAAATGCTTTTTCTCAGTGAGATTACTGAGCAATGCTCTATATACAAAGGCCCCTCAGAACATACAATTAACCATTTAATTTTGGTCAAATGCCAACCCTCAAAGCAGCTATTTTGGTGACAGTAAAGAAAATCCAAACATAAAGAGAAAAGACAAAGTTAAAATCATCCCCAATGTGCAAGAATAAAATATATTATTTACAAAACAATTATAAAATAAATATTACAAAAAAAATTACAATTATTGCTATAAAGTTTTTATCTTTTTAATAATATTCAACATTTCCAAGATATTTTTAAATCAGAAAAGTGTGTATCAAAAGTAATAAGGAAGAACAAAATAATTACATCAGTAATACAGTATTAAAATGTGATTTAAAAAAAGTAAAAATCTTTCATTTGTGTCCTAATCCATAAAAAAATCCACGGAAACTTAATTTCCCTGACGTGCCAGGAACTACGCTCCCTAGCCCACACAGCCGCACAGAAGTCAAATCACTAGATTAGGGCCGGGCTGTTGTTTATACCCAAAGTCAGTAATGACAGCTACTGAGTAATCGGTCCCATTTTCTCCAGTCACTTGGGCATTTACTGAAGTCTCACCTGATTATTCACTCTTCCGAACCTTGCTCAGTTTCTTAACACCATCTGAGCACAAACACCCACCGTACTCTTTATCAGACAAAAATGGCATGCGTACAGTATGGAAAGGAAGACCAGCTACTTCACTGATGGTTTGTGTGATTTTTCAACAGCTAGTTCACACCAAGACAGATGAGAAATATTTAAACCCCAGGGTAACAGTCAATAATAAAAAAATAAACTGACATTATATATTAACTTCATGTTTAGTATGTTCAGTGAATAATTCGAACAGCACACACAACACAGAATTCAGCAGGAATACATCCAAATTTTTCTGTTTCAAAAAAAAAAAATCTTTGCTTTTATTCTATTAAAATACCATTAACTTTTTTTGCTTTTTTGTTTCCATATTATATTTTAATATATTGCTCAGGAGAGTCATTACACTGGGATGTTTAGTCAACTGAATACATGAAAACAGGTTTGCACAGACATGCTGGATAACCTCTCAGGGGCACAGTTTCCATCACCTATAAAATAGAGGTAACAGTCCATACTTTTTCTAATGCACTTCAAGATTTACTGATGAGATGTCCTATGCAAGAGCTAGATATTGTCCATTGTTTCCCTCTCACTGAGTATAGTTATGTTGTAATATTACCATTACTGACCTCTTAAAATAACATAAAATTAAAATTAAGTAGTAATTGTATGATTATAAAATGTCACTAACTTCAGATAGGAGGAAAAGATTATTTAATTAAAGGAAGTTTGATTTTCAAAGGAGGAAGAGTTCAATATTCACAGATATTTCTATTTTTAATTTTGTTGTGCAAAAGAAGATTACTGTACAGGTAATCGTAGGCACAGATGTACTCTACTTCTGCACAACTTTTCTGAATGAGTAACATCATATTCACATCTAACAAGTGAAAGAAAATGGAACATATTCCTCTTCTCCTTCAAAACACAGGAGACAATCCCAGGAAAAGTAACACAGAAATAGATGGATGGGACTGCCTCTGACATCAAACCCATACTACAAATTTTGTTGACCTATATGCAGTCGTTTGGGATAAGCTGATGTATAACTTGTACCCAACCATAGTTGTGCTGAAGAATCGTAACAAAGTGAGACTAGTAATCCCACGCTTTGCTGTTAGAGCTATTTTCCGCCAATGTAGACGGAAGAAGTTACAAGAGCACAGCCTGCCAGAGGGCATCACAACTATCTGAAGAGCCAAAAGTTTGAGTGGCTTCACCAGTGCCCTGCGTTTGCAGGCCAGACAGTGCAAGGCAGGCATAGCTGCGTCTAGCGCTGAAGATGAACCCATTTCTTCCGCTTCTTCATTCTCAGTCACAACTGACATTTAATTTTTAAGCAGTACAGAAATAACACAGCAGCCCAAAGTACCTCCCTTAATAACTTAGATAAATCACAAGAATGACACAACAAAACCGTGAAGGATTTCACATGGGAATATCTTTAGGAGAGGACAAGAGCTGCAGTTACCTTTGTGAAGAAATAATCCTTATGTGCTCAGACAAAATCCCACAGACAAAGTCGCGTTTCCTCCTGTTCAGTGTTACCTAAAGCTTGTGTTAAGATCTAACCAGAACGGATGCCTTGTGTTCATCAGTGGAAACAAGCAACATCTTATGTCAATGCGATCTCAGTTCTGGATCGGAGGCAAGTTAAACGACAATGAAATCCAGGCACGGTTAGACTCTTAGCACGTTGTATCTTTCTAGAACAGGCTAAAGTCAGAGCGTTCTTTAGGAAGGTTTGTTTGGGGGTTTTACAATTTTTTATTTTTATTTTTATAAGCATACTAAATTGAGTGATTGTGCCTGGCAGCTTGCATTCCACAACAGAAATTAAAAAACTGTTGTGTATTAAGAAATAGAGAAAATGATGGTATTTCAAACTCTTCCTATTTCTTTGCAAAAAAAAGTACAAAAACCTTGGAGGGGAGGCTTTTTTTTTTTTTTTAATAGCTAAATGACTTACTCTCTAGTAAGTCTGTCTTAGCTTTTCAGTCTGTTACAGATATTTAAATGTCTGACAAATAGATTATAGATTACTTGTTTTAAGAGTGTTTGAAAAAAAATGAAGCTTGACTCTCTAGTATTTTGAACGACAAGCACAATATTTGGTCTGCACGGTTTATAGCACCCACTAAAACCTTCACTAAAGCAACAGTGCCAAACTACTGCAGTCAAAGACTGATGTCAGTAAGAAGTAATGCTTAACACACTGCACTAACTTGATGGTACAGCTGCCAACATAGTCATTATGACCATGTTTTCATTCTTCTCTATATTGAAAAAATATAGGCACTAAGTAGAACATTTTGATATAAGTTAGATTAGTTTTAGTTAAAAGAGCCTATCAAACATTTACATATAGGTGAGAACTATAGGTACACTTCTCACCCTAGTGGAAATTAACCTGGAAATTATTAGTGACAAAAGAGACCACATCCTTGAATGATTTCTATCGACATAAACATTACATAATATTTTGAGTACATTAAAGTTGTGCAAGTGCCATTTTGTATAATATAATGCTTTTTATAAACTTCAAAATACAACAGTTACTTTCAGTTTTTTAATATACAGTATAAAGGCAAATAAATAATCTAAAACTAGTTTGCATAGTCTTCTTCATAGCGGCTATATAGAACTTAAAGCTATATGCTATGGAAAGCTTCCTTAATTACTCATAGAAAACTTGCAAAGCCTTTTTATCTGTGCAGTTGTTATTTACTTCTTTGTGGTTTTCATATCAAGCTTTAAGTCTGCTTACTTCTGCACACCTCATAGGAGAGGAAGTGTTCTATGAACAGAAAAAGACATCCGAAACGATAGGGTACTCTTGTTATGTTTCTGTTTCCTATGTTTACTTGTTAAAAAAAGGTTAAGTGTGATTCTTCTTCTTTCCTAGTAACATGCTAACCAATCTCATTACCATATTGGGAATATATTTGCTGCTGTCATAAAGCAAATTTGCTCAGACATCTCCTTGTAATCATAAAAATCAAAAGTAATCTTATACTTCACTGTTCGAAACTCTATTTAACAGTAAACACTTATTATTTTCTCTTTATTGGTTCTACTATTTCATAAGCCCAAGACTTAATTTAGTAGGTAGTGAGTGCTATTTCCCCTTTTTCTATAATAGTTGAATATTACACCTCATTTTTCCTTCTTGGTTAATGAACCTTCAGTAACAAGAGAGGTAATAAATGAAAATACAGATTGTACATTTACTGTATCACCACTTGCAAAGAACCACTTACTATTCAACAGAAAATCCAGAATAAATACCAGCTGTTTCCTTTCACTTAAAAAATAATGGAATTTTCATACATTCAGAGCAAGTTGGGCAACTTCATTTTAACATGGTTATAAAGCTCAGCCAATCCAAGCTGCCTCACTTCTAGTGCAGTTATAACTAAAGAAATGCTTGAAATACTCTGGTGCTGCCCTGTATCTTATAGCGTCACTTGGATTCCTGCGAGTCTAAGTGGAACATCATGTAAATTTATTGCTTCCAAAATTTAACAGTTAAAAAACCCCACCACCTAATTACAGAAATGAAAAAGTCTCATCACTGTTAAGGCAGAACATTTTCACAGGACTGGAAAAGGAAAAGACAAGATTCATACCACATATAGCATGATGAAGTATGTATCAGCACTTCACCTGCATCTAATAGTTTGATTTTATTAAGTTTTGGCTTATACAACATAGATCATAGAATCATAGAATCATACAGGTTGGAAAAGACCTCTAAGATCATCGTGTCCAACCGTCAAACCATGATACTAAAAACAAAAAAAAAGTTAAACTGTTACTGCTGGAACTTTCATTTATGCATTCCCACACTTATGTTACAGACTATAAGGCTGATATTTTATCTGTGCAATTTTACTTTGCAATTAAAATTGAGGGTATATCTTATAAAGAACAAATTTATAATTATGGAAGAATACTGTCTAAATCAAGTACAGAGGAAGCATTCTTTAGTCCAAAATCTTGGGGTCCTGGGGCGTGGGGGAGAATCTAGAGTTCTGCTACAGCTACCTGTTCGTATAGGTGTCATTAAGTGGCACCGCAATCTCCTCCTGCATTTACGTTACAGTCTCTGCCCTGGGTTTCAGCATTGGCCCTTACATAATCCATTATCAATGCAGTGTAAACCACACATTTGTCACATTCACTAACCCCACACTTCATACAACACAACGTAAAGAGAAAGCAGATTGATCTTTCAAACTAAGGGAAGCTCTCCTTAAATGATGAGAAACCGTAAGTAGCACTGTTACGTGGAAGAAGTCTCTGATTAGTAGTATGGTAAAGCGAATAGAGCACTTCTGTTTCCTTGGCTGGTGTCACTAAGCCAAAAATCAAGATCTTACTTATCAATAAAAGTTGAATTCCTCAGAAATTATCTATTTTCTAGGATTTCTATAAAGTTACAACAGTTGATTTTTAATTTTGGGGAGAAAAAGAAAAAACAACATACAGTGCTGTCGTCTTGTGAATGAATGCTTCATAAACCGGGTTCCAAGTCACATAACCAGCTGGGTCTTTTCCTGTTGGTTAATCAATCTTGATTTCAAAACTGGAAGAAAGAAAAGAGATAATTAGACTTCACAAACCCCAGAGAATTAAGCAAATTAATAGAACAAACAAGGATTGATCTAAAGGATACCGCACAGGAGAAACAGATCCAAGAGCAAATATCCAGCGTCACAAATAGTTACAGATATCTTGCAGAAAAATAATGTGATTTAAGAGTTCTAACTCTGTGACCGAAGATCTGTATTAATAGCTCAGAACTATGAGCCTCATTCCCAAAAATCTCTCGCTCTTGTCCATTTATCAGCGCTGAAGCCCTCTGGCCTCTCATATAAATAAATGGTATTTTAATGCACACAGTCCTTTGGAGACTTTCAACTGGTTGTAATTCCCATCGTCGTTAAAAATAGCTAGCACCCTGCAGAAGGTAAGTCTAAACCTTCAGCACTTCAAGCTGCTGCAGAACAGCTACTCAACGTTATTAAAATTCAGCACTAAGAGGACAAATACAGAAGGTTAACCAGGAGGGGCAGGAGGAAGGGCTCAAAGTGGGAAGGGGAAGCCTGAGCCCAGATAAGAACGAGAAGGCAGACAGCAAACAAAATGGACAGTGCTCGTCGTTGGCTTTGGTATCTGCTGCTCTGCCTCGTATGAGAGGGCAGGAGGAGGGAAAATGAAGCACAATGTTTTGTTTGTGTGCATGGGATGATACGGGAGAGCCACTGCAGAGGGTGCCAGGCTTCCGGCAGGCTACTAGAGCTGGGGGGGCCCAAGGTACAGCTGGGCGGGGGTTTGTGTGTCTGTCTGCCTGTGTTTGTGTGAGAGGGAAAGACAGACAGAGAGGGAGGGTGGCAGAGGGATGAGAGATTCCCCTGGTTTTCCTTGCATGACATAAGAACCTGGAAGTGAATAATGGAGAGGTCTTAAGGTCAACATACGGATGTCACCATGAATAAATGACATCCTGACTTGTTTCGTAACAGATACTCAAGAAGGTGTACTGAAATCACAGGCAGCCGTTCTGCAAGGAAGAGAGGTCCTGCTGGACGCAAGTGTTCCATGTGGGAACACATCAACACTATACTATAAAGACAGATAAAAAGAAATAAAATTTTCATATATTTGTATTAAAAGAGAACCATCGTGCTCCAGAATGATGCCATTTTTGATCCAAGTCACAGAATTTTACTCAGTTACTCTTCCATCAAACAACAGCATATGGCACAGCCGGAGGTGATATTCTTGGTAGAGAAAACATCCACTTCTGACTTAAAAGTTCCAGTTAATGATCAGTTCATCATACCCCTCAGTAAATCATGTTTGGATTCAGCTTGCAAAAACTGGATTGTTAATGCCCTTTGAACACTATGTGAAAACATCTTTTATTATAAACGAGGGTTTCCCCACACAGACACTAGTAAGACCACATCTGCTTCCCCGATGCTCCTGCCACTAAGTTTTAAAGATGCCAGGTGTTGCACATCATTGACTTTATGCAGTCTCTACACCTTATGCCCTAAAGGAAAGTTTAAACTATGCAAATACACTTAAGTTCCACATTGCTTGGATTTGTAGTACTTGTTTTAGGGATAACAACATCCCTTAAATGTTCTTACCATAACTTAGATAAATTCAGTTTGCATAATTTTATCTGGGAATTTCAGGATATGGACACCATTCCTTTAAAAACTATATCTCAAATTTATTTTGAAGATTAATGTGCCACAACTCAAGTCTTCCAGGACCACACAATATCTCTAGACTCTCTCTTCCCTCATGTCTGTAGAAATCAGAGTGGGGAGGAAAACATATATTTAATGCAAAGACATGCACAACCTTACGCACCTAACATGGGATACTGACACAATAAAGGAAGAACACACTGAACTTACACACTAAAAACCAAGAACCTACTTATAATCCAGTCTTAAATTCTGCTCTTAAGATCTTGCCTACCAAAGTAAATATGACTCTTAGAACAGGTTTCTAACCAAATTTTTATTGCCAGAGTATACCACCAGGTGGCAAGATTGCAAAATAAAGAAATTTTAAAAATCATTCTTATAACCCACTCAGTCAGTGCTGTTTCAAGGACCCCTTGCTGGACCATGACGATTGTTTTGTGAGGACTTGGGTAAGTACTTAAAATGTCCCCATATGGGAATGTAAAATAAAGTATTTTAACATTTCTTCATCACTCTTCATTAGTCAATTTACTCACAATTACAATAGTTAAATGCACCACAAAATTTCCAGTAGATGAAACAAACAGAAATTGTGACCACCAGCTGTACTTCTCTAAAGAGCTTGGCTTTCCCACCATTTTCCTTCTCCTTCCTCCTTCTCTGATATCCGTTTTACCCTGTTTGAAAGAGCCTAAAATCTTACATGACTGCAGGGAAGCACATACTTACATGGGAATACAACTCAACAAAGATGGCTAATAAATTTTGCAAAGGGAGAGAAAAGACTTTACAGAAAGTATACTTATAATCAATTAAGTAATTTTTTCCCCATGACATTTTAATTTCTCATGTTATACCCCAATTATCTATAAACCAAGACACAGGACAGCTGCTTCTAAGATCTACCATACCAAGAGTAAATGTGTGCTACAGACATATGAGCTCGGTTTAATGGACTGAATTTTATATAGAATATATTCTTTTACATTGTCAGTTTAACTCAAACTTTAGGAAAAATGTAAGCTCTCAGTAACTACTCAGAATTCTACCACTGTAATGCCTCATCCCTAGATCACAAAGCACACAGTCCAGCATTATGTATTTTATATACATCTATATACACACAGACACATATATAGGTAAAAGGACATAAAATATTAGTAAGGCTTTATCATCCTGGCAACAAAGGATAAACAAGTTGCACAGCTGAACAAGCTGACGAACAACTCTAGTTGACCCTGAGATACGCCACACAAAAACAATGATTCTAGAAATAGTTTAGGGACTTTTTCCTTCCATTTGTAGCGTGGCACCCGCCTAATAACATACAGCTACACTTCACAACTGTTTAAAATATTGGCATTATCCCTTGAGCTTGAAGAAATTAGGTAGGTGTAAAATAATCAGAATGTCAAGCACATTAAATGTCAAGCATAAATAAGAACCAAAATTGGAATCGCTCAAAGATGCTAGTACTCCCACAGTTGGGCAAAAAGTGCTAACTTCAGTAACTACCACCATTTGGGACTTGTATTATTATACAAAACACATAAAATTCTTTGCCTTAATGGCATCTAATAGCTTGAAAGCTGATTTGGCATTAGAAAGTAAAAGTAAATGTTATCCAAGTCATCAAGAAAACTTCCTGCCCCAAAATAGATTTTTATTTGGGACTCTCCAATTCAAACACTTCAGGGTATTCTTATTAAAAAAAAAAAACAAACAAAAACCACCACTTTGCAGGAGAAAAGGGGAGGGAGGAATAATATATGAGCCTGTATTACACGGGAGGGCACCAAAAATACAAACTGTAAAATAAACTGCCAAGTTATAAAATGTTTCTTCACTCATTAAAACAAAATAGCTTGTTCAATCTGTTTTTAATTCCAGAAATTCAATCACCATCAAAATTAAAATCAAGCACTCTTTTCCCAGTGAATATATACTAACTAAATATTTTAAAGTGAAGAGATATAAAATCTAAATTAGATTGGAAACTCTTTTAAGAAGGGATTTTCTTTCAACTAAGTACATACCATACCAGCAAAGCATAGTCTCCACCACAGTTTAGGTTTCTGGACTTAACTAAAATTAAAGCACTGAAGAAATATATAAAAGAACACAATGCACATTATGCTATGATTAGGTAGTAACACCTATTACTAGATGTTGAATGAAAATCAAACAAATGTATTTCTTTTGTCTATAATGACCGTCTCCTTTATTATTCACGTTTCCTTCCACATTACCTATTTAATTTACTACTTGAACTGCATGGCAAAAGTAGCATTGCAGGACATTCAGTACTTAGGAATGGCTCTGCTTAGGCGGCTTCAACTGAGAAATTCCCTGAAAAGAGTCTGTGGCATTGGACAAGCCATGACCCCATCACAGAGAGGTTTACATGGCAAGAATGTGTCACAAAATATTGAGGGATTTAGATACTCATGTGGAAGAGATTCGTACACTTGGACAGAGGCAGAATGGAAACTCTTCTAATCTCTGCTCATTCCAACTCTATTTACCCCCTTCCCTTTCAACCACAGGGCACTCTTCTGGGAAGAGCAATAACAGAATCAATTGATTGACAAATGGATCAAGAGAAATTGGACAGAGGTCACCAAATCGCTTTGCCTCAGCCGTATGAAACCATCAGCCACTAGTAATAATGAAATTGGTTCAATTTGATTTGAAGTAATCAAGCATCAAGGTTAAAATACCTCCATGTAACTGTGTCCTAGCTCCGTGCTAGGAGAAGGAAAAAAACATTCAGTAGAGTTGAAATGAGTTTTCCTTTAAAATTACAGAAAACATCTAACATGTCATACCTCTAGCAGCATGTATTTTTCCATGTTTCTGAATTTTTAGATTATAAGAGAAAATTCTCAAACTCACAAACCTATACAATTCTACAATCAATTTGTAGAATTAGGGCAACAAGTATTTACTACCCCGTATTAAGAAATAAAGGCTCTATTGACTATTTAGCACTTGCTAACATGACATTTCCTTTTATTCAATAGTGCTCTGATTAACAACTTAAATTTACACTTTGAATACAAAACTAAGAAGAAAGTACTAAGTATAAAGGTACTGGAGTTAAAACGACATTAAAGGATTTGTTGGCTTTCTTCTTTGCCTAATGAAATAGTAAGAAAATATATAAAACCAAAAATCATATACGTAAAGTCAGCCAATGCCATGCAGCTCAGCACTTATTCTTGAGGTGTTAATAAAAATAACATTTTTTCTCTTCCTAGAGAGTACTGCGAACCAGTCCCAGACTCAGACAATTTAAGTATGTGTTCATATTTAAAAAAAAAACAAAAATAAAATCCTCTTCAATGTTCAAGAACGCTCTCTAACGCACTTACTCTACAAAAAGAAATCTTACTGAGAGAGTACATACACCTGATTTATTTCAGGAAACCAAATTAAAGTAACAAGAGTGCCATCTATCCTTCATTATGAATAACAGAACTTCCCATGGACTGACCTTACTGTTAAAAATCCTGTACAATAAAACCTGACAGTTAAGAACATATAAAACTCTCCATCTGGGCAGAAACTTGGTTAAAAAAACAAAAGAGAAAGGAATGCTGCATGTAAAAGCAGGACAAAAAAGAAACAGAGGAGGAGGATTTGAAAAATATAAAAATCTGTTAGTTATCAAGAGCATAAAATGCGAAAGATTAAAACCCAGAAAACGAAAGATATTTTAAAGCAGCTGCATTTTGGGCTTCAGTAATGATTTTACAAAAACAGGTTTGCATACATGCAACTAGCAAGCTGGCTCTAAAACAAGCTGCTGTGCACAAGCAGCAACGGCCAGTTAGGCAATAGGCAAAAGGAAAGGTTCTTCCAGTGCAGACTGGTGCAGCAGAGCAAGGGGGGTGGTTCATTTTTTTTTTTTTTAAGATTATAGTGGATATCTGAATAATACAGAGTAGCAATCCTGGCATCTTTATCAGGAAAATGAGTAGAAATAATTAAAAGCTAGAAATAAACACATAGATAAACACCTTTTTTAGGGAGGAAAGTCAGTTCTCCTTTACAGAAAAGGGAAGTCATGCTTCACAAATCTGCCGCGTGCACGAGGGACAGTCAGTTGGATCTGTGTATTTGGATATATGAAAATCCAATACATATTTGTAAGTTTTTGAAAATGCCTTCCACGAAGAAAGTCATATGAAAATTAAGGCACTACAAGATAATACAGAAGGCTTTTGCTTTTAGGAAAAACCTGGTTAAAAGATGGGAACCAGAGCCGGAGTTCTCCCACCTGCAGCAGTCCCCGGCAGAGCTCCGCAGGGAGCCGTGCCGCGGCCTGGAGGCTCTGTGTATTCCCACGTTAACCAGAACAGGGAGTGGGCAGCAACACGGCAAAGCCAAGTGAAGATGCAAAGTTATCCATGCTAAAATGATGAGGGCTAACCACAAAGAAGCGTGCAAAGACCTTTCAAGGCTCTGTGGCTGGACATAAAAGCACCAGATGAATTTCACCACAGGAACCCATGACACAATGCAGGTATGAAAAACAATCCTAACTCATTATTGCTCAAATGGACGATCTCTGAGCTAATCACTTCCAGACAGAAGCAAGGTTTTAGGACGACCGTGTATAGTTGACCTTACCTAGGACAACATCCCTTACATTTTCACATGCAAAATCTTGGGACATAACCGCACATAGCAGAAAATAGTCATGTGTACCCTTACGCAGCAATCACCATTGCCTGTTAGTTGGACAGAAGTCTCTTGATGGTGAAACAGTATTTTTTAAATCAAGTGGACGGCCTATGCTGACAGCTGAACAATCATCCACACTAGATTTCCAAAAAGATTGAGGTGTGAGACACCAAGCACCAGCAAGCATTGCTCGCCAAGCAAATCTTCTACAGAGAGATGATTTACAAGATTAAAAAAATGCAGTGTCATGTTGGAAGGTGATGGAGATTACTTCAAACCTGTCAGAATTCACAATTTTAATCCCCCCAAAAGTACTATCCTTCTAATGCAACTGTTTTACTGTGGGAAAAAGGTGGCAAGCAGTCCACACGAGTATTGCAATCTCTCCAAAGAACAGGATATAAACTCAAAAAAAGATTAGTATATACCGAGTTCCTCAGAAGAAGCTAGACAGGGAAGACTCCCTATGGATTCATTTATAGAAAATAGAGAATGATAATTTATCTATTGATAGAGTTTTGCTCTAATGGTTTATATAACATCAGTGAAGTCCCTAAGTGTAATTACAGCGATATACTCAACCAGGGACTACATATTATTTCACTCTCGTTCAGCTCTGTTTGGAATCACATCCAAGACATTTAAAATTGTACTCCAGTTACGGCATTAAAAAAATCTGCTGTATATTCTCTCATCAGAGAAGTTTCAGAAGGATACTATTAATAAGTATTGAAACAAATACAAAAAATGGCAGAAAAGCAGGAGGGTGACAAATATTTCCCATTAACACGAGCATATGGTTTCACTCAAAACAAATTTTCTTGCAAGAAACATGTTTATATAATTCTATTAAATTGTTATATTACCAAAGTGACTATAAGTTTACAATGGGGCCATTTTGATTTAGGCACTGTAAAAATTTAAGCTGCAAGGAAGGACATTCAAATATATCTGGAAATAATGGAGGTAAAATCCTGGAGGAAAACTCCCTCGATATATTTAAGGGGGGGGGGGGGGGGAAGGAAAGATAAAAAAACCCTTTTTGTTCCTGAGCTCCTAACGAATGCCAAAAGCCCAAGGAAAGAGCAGAAAGGCTGGTATCCAGCCTCCACCTCATACAAAGATGTGTAAGACAGACTCATAATTTGCTGCATTGTACAAAGTTACTAAATTTTCTGTGTTGAATAGGAGAGTCACTTGTTGGCCTTCACTTAATATATCACATGCATTTATAAGGGAGTACCCTGGCCTTATTTCTTAGTCCATCATGTACAAACGTAACCACCTGCACTTGCATGACAAACACAGGATAAAAAAACCCAAACAAACACAACCACAACACACACCAAAAATTCCAACTGCTATCAGAGGTAAGAATCAGAACTTCACCAGCTTACAGGTGTGTAAATTGTTAATCACTTAGTACTATTGGTCACTGGGTGGAATTGCTATTAGTACTTTCTTCTCAGAAGTATCTGCATTATGACAGCAAAAGAAGTTACATCCAATTCTTTATGCTTTTGGAACCTGCATTAGCCTTCATGCTTGGTGTGACTGAAGTGGAACCAATATGTGATAATGCCATAAATACTGCAGGAGTTTCTATGCAAGAACATTAATAGGAAATACATACAGAAAGAAATGACCCAAACTACGTGAGGTTAACATTACTCACTGCACCCCAAGGACAGAGAGAGAAAGGATATCAAATCACACTTCTCATTCCCAAATAGAGGCCTGTAACAAGTCTCTAAGCTCCTCATCTAGAGAAAGCTGGGAGCTCCTGCCCACGGAGGAACAAACCATGAACACCATACAAGAGCAGGCGTATCTTGCCTCTGAGAGTGGCAGCGGCTTATGACTCCTCCTGATCCTCAGCTGCCCTGAAGTACGGCACTGCAAAGGTGTAGTCGCTTGGTGGAAGACATCTTAGAAGCTCACAGGACTTAAAAGGCACTTCCTTGCATAGACAGGTAAACGTCAAAACTATGTGCATATGCTGCTGTTTAATGACCTGCCCTGGGTTGCTAACCCTACCTTGTACCGTTGCCATTCTGGAATTTATGGCAATCAAGGAAAGAGCAGGTGGGAAAATAAGACAATGGCTCAATAGACAAGTATGTTCTTGCAGCTGGGAATCAAGAGGAAGCACAATGGCACACCTACGCTCCTCAGGTTAGAGTGACACTAGTCTTTTATCAAGCGAGGATCCTGCATATTTGAAGAAAAGTAAAACACTTGAGGAGGAAAAGCAGATGCATGAACCCTCACAGAAAGTGTTCAACAGTGGAAGACAGACAAGTACTTTCAGCACTGCCTTCTACCACAGGTAAATACGATTGCAAGAATATTTTTCCGTATTTTCAGAGATCAAAAGCAAAAATATGAAACTAATGTAACAACTTGTTACAATGGGGCAAGTTAGTCAGAAGCTATACATAGATAATTTCAAAAAATACCACGAACCATCAAAAAACGTAGCACTATGTTGGGGAGGGGCAGCACTTTTCTGCAGCACCATCACTACTGCAGCCTTCCAAGATAAGGGTGTGTTGCTAATTGCAGTCCTATAATAGTCAGAAAAAAAATATTCTTTTCAGTATTAATACAACATTAAATGTTCACTGTTTGCTTTCTGATTTGAAAATAACAAATGCAACACTTTCTGCTCCTTATCTATCCCCCAATTAATAGCACCAGAGCAGCTAAAGAAAAATGCTGCACTCTCCCTATATATGTAAGAACAAACAGGCACCGAGTTCAAAACTGCTAGTCTTCCTCCAATTTCAGTCAAGTTAATTGAAAGGATCCTTGCAGGAGGGAGTCCCACCTGCCTTGATTTGTTCTGTGGATTGCAGGAAGCGTTTGATACCGCTTCACGGGAAAAGCACGGCGCTTGCACGGCACCGCAGCAGCCCCGAGGGGCAGGCTCCCAGAGAGCCGTCAGCCGCTCACTCATTCTCACAAAGTTAGTCGAGAGAGTAATCACAGTTGCGGTGCCTTCTAGAGCCTTTTTGTTACCGTGAGCGTTTAAAGCAGCACATTCTGGACACCACAGCGGAAGTAGTCTGTGAATAAATACAATACATAAGTATTTTCCCCTGATTCTTTACAGCCATTACCATCTGCTCTGCAAGAGGCAACTTTGCAATCTTTTTTCCCTCAGATTACTACCCAAAGACAACAATAAACCAAAAACTACTCAGTAAGCTGCCGCAGATTGCTAAATCATGGCCTTACACAAAGCTCATCAGCTTGACTCAGATATTGTAATCACCAATAATAATTTAGATATTTCATGCAAAATGCCATCCTATTCCCCACTCAGAATTATCAGTCTTCAAAATTGCCTTCCTAAGCCAAAATGAATCGGTCAGAAATAACAGGTTCATTTCTTTCCAATTAATTCAACCTGGCTCACAGGAAAAAAAGGCAAATTTTATTTGCCTCTGAAACACAAAGACTGTTCCAGATTCCTAGTACTTGAAAGAGTCTCTGTGCAAGTAATAATACTTGCCCAAATGACTCTTCCTTTAAAATTAGCACCTAAAATTTAAAAAAGCAGCTTTCATATCCTGCAGGATTTCCTTATCTGCTTAACTCCTCAAAGGTTTACTATAAATGGGGCAAAGAAATCTAATACTGGAGCAAATGAAAAAAATAACCCTCTTGACCTTGTTCCAGGAGGAAAGGATTAAAAAAAGAAACATCCAAACACTGCCCATAGAACAAAAAGTTTCCTTTGGTGACCACTGTATCTCATAGCTCTGGTACCCCAAATGCGCTCACTCGGTGCAGAATTAGCCAAAGCATATCTCACGGCCCTTACTATTTTTGCAACAATAGTGTGAAAGATTGCCATGTTGGCAAGTACCTTCCAAAGCCTGAAAAACCATAACCCAGCTCCACGCAGCTACTGGCCCCCACACATTAAGGCAGTTAAAGCATCCATACGAGGTTTCTCAATTCCCCAGCACAAGACACAGACAAGTGCTGTGCACAGCAGCATCTGTATTTGCAGGGAGTAGACATAAAGATACCCAAACCTAACTATCAGATGAAGTTTATTTCAACCTGGCACATGAAACATCCACTTGCTATAGCAACACCAGTCACAAACAGTTTGCAATTTCATAGAATCATCATATCATAGAATGGTTTGGGGAAGGGACTTTTAAAGGTCATCTAGTTCCAACCCTTTGCCATGGTCAGGGACACCTTCCACTAGACCAGGCTGCTCAAAGCCCCATCCAACCTGGCCTTGAACACTTCCAGGGATGAGCATCCACAACTGCTCTGGGAAACCTCTTCCAGTGCCTCACCACCCTCACAGTGAAGAATTTCTTCCTTATATCTAATCTAAATCTACCCTCTTTCAGTTTAAAGCCATTACCCCTTGTCCTACCACTACATGCCCTTGTAAAAAGTTCCTCTCCAGCTTTCTTGTTGGCCCCCTTCAGGTACTGGAAGGCAGCTATAAGGTCTCGCCGCCTCTTCTCCAGGCTGAACAACCCCAACTCTCTCAGCCTGTCTTCATAAGAAAGGTGCTCCAGCCCTCTGATCATCTTCATGGCCTTCCTCTGGACTTGCTCCAACAGGTCCATGTCCTTCTTATGTTGGGGGCTCCAGAGCTGGACACAGTACTGCAGGTGGGGTATCACCAGAGTGGAGTAGAGGGGCAGAATCACCTCCCTCGTCCTGCTGGCCACGCTTCTGATGCGGCCCAAGATACGGTTGGCCTTCTGGGCTGCAAGCGCACATTGCAGGGTCATGTTGAGCTTCTCATCAACCAACACCCCGAAGTCCTTCTCCTCAGGGCTGCTCTCAATCCATTCTCCGCCCAGCCTGTATTTGTGCTTGGCATTGCCCCAACCCATGTGCAGGACCTTGCACTTGGCCTTGTTGAACTTCATGAGGTTCGCACAGGCCCACCTCTCAAGCCTGTCGAGGTCCCTCTGGATGGCAACCCTTCCCTCCAGCGTGTCAACTGCACCACACAGCTTGGTGTCGTCGGCAAACTTGCTGAGGGTGCACTCAATCCCACTGTCCGTGTCGCCGACAAAGATATTAAACAGCACGGGTCCCAATACTGACCTCTGAGGAACGCCACTCGTCACTGGTCTCCACTTGGACATCAAGCCATTGACTGCAACTCTTTGAGTGCAACCATCCAGCCAATTCCTTATCCACCGAGTGGTCCATCCATCAAATCCATGTCTCTCCAATTTAGAGACAAAGATGTTGTGCGCGACAGTGTCAAATGCTTTGCACAAGTCCAGGTAGATGATGTCAGTTGCTCTTCCCTTATCCATCAACACTGTAACCCCATCATAGAAGGCTACAAAGTGGTCAGGCACGATTTGCCCTTAGTGAAGCCATGTTGGCTGTCACTAATCACCTCCTTATTTTCCATGTGCCTTAGCATACTTTCTAGGAGGATCTGCTCCATGATCTTCCCAGGCATAGAGGTGAGACTGTGGTTCCCCAGGTCTTCCTTTATCCCTTTTTTAAAAACGGGGGTTATGTTTCCCCTTTTCCAGTCAGTGGGAACTTCACCAGACTGCCACTCCTCCTTAAATATGATGGATAGTGGCTTAGCAACTTCATCCGCCAGTTCCCTCAGGATCCGTGGATGCATCTCATCAGGTCCCATGGACCTGTGGCCCTTCAGGTTCCTTAGATGGTCTCGAACCTGACCTTCTCCTTCTTCATTCTCCCAGTCCCTGCCTTTGGCTTTTGCGACTTGGGCAGTGTGGCTTGAGCACTTGGCGATGAAGATTGAGGCAAAAAAGTCATTAAGTACCTCAGCCTTCTCCATATCCCAGGTAATCAGGTCTCTCTTCAGCCCATTAAAGCAATTAAACATTCTAGTAACTCTATGTCACTGCTGTCCACAAGCAACCAAGGACTAAATTTTGTTGGCAGAGCTGTGTGGAAAAGCTTACAGACTTTACTGCTTGTATTCTGCTTAGCCAAATACATTGCTAATAGCCTTGTATGGTCAATGCTGACCATCTATAACGATGAGTCAGCCTCTGTCCTTAACCCTAATACTCACTAGAATAACATCTTAAAACATTCATATTATTAATCAGAAGAGTGTCTTAAAATCATTGTTAAACTAATTTAATTCAAGGATTATTTTTTAATATGCTCCTAATTTTTCATCATCAAGGTCCTAGAGTATGATTTCAAACAACCCTACAAATGTAAGCGTAGCTTATTTAAAAACAGAAGAAAATTGACATTTCCATCTAATTGCACAATGACAGTAATAACCTTTAAGGAAAAAAAGCAACGCTTAGTTTGCTTATCAGAAAATTCAGAATTCGTCAACATCTGAAAATGCAAAAATGTGTTAGGAATGATATGAAAAACCTGATCTTAACTGAAAAATAATGGCTTGTCTGAATTTTATTTTCTTTGCATCTTTAAAAAGAAAATTTAGAGAGCTCTGCACTCATTTTAATCTAAATATAATTGCAATACATCATGCTAGATAATTCTCATAGTAGAGATGACATATCAGTAGCAACCAGACCCTGATGTGGATTAGGACAATGGGGAAGACAGAGGAGGAAGAACATAGAGTTCTCTTCTGCATAGCATTTTGCACACTGTACATCAACACAATCAAACAACACAGTCACCTTGTTGAATAATGAATAACAAAATGAAAAGAAAATTAAGGAGCAGTAAGCAAGGGAGAAAAGATTCAAGCTGACATTTCAAATGAGAGGAAGTCACCGAGAGGTTCATAGTGACGGTTCCAGATGGCAGGAGCTATTTTGGCCAGACTACCTGGCTAGGACGGGAGCCGCAGTTAGGTAAGCAGAAGGGGGCAGGAAGAAGGAAAGGAACAAAGGAAAAAAACAATCACTGAAAATGGCATTTATACCCTGCAGGCCTCCTAATTCAGAACCTTGTAAGAGAAAGTTACAAAATAAAATAGTAACTCACTATGATCATTTAGGAAAGGGAAACCAATTACCACTCAAGATTATGGATACAGAAATTCCTTTTGGCCACTGTATGGATTAATTATCTCTCCCATGCCTGGCTTTCTATAAACATAATTAAATTGACTATTTTCTTATGAGTAAATCTTACACATGCTTTAGGCAACAAAGCATCTTGCCCTTTAATTGTATTCTTCATCTGTACTTTCCCCCATCAACCTCCCTTACAGTACTGGGAAGAAAGGAAAAGCCCTTCTATATACCTTCTTTTTTTTGTTGTTTTTTTGCCTTAAGGTTCAATGCATATTCTAGCTGTCAAAAGTGATTTCCCTGCTCACTGAGCAAATATTCTCAACAATTATTTTCTTTTTTATTTACTACTATTAGACAACAATTATACAGACACAGAAAATAGAAATGCAGGCAGGTCAGAGTGCATCAAAGACTTATCTCTGGGCAGGAAGTCTAGTTCCATTAAATATAAAAATAAAGTTTATGTAAGTGAAACACAGGGTTGCTGTGAGTTGGCTTTGGGACATAGGTGACAAAGTTGCAACCAAATTATGAAAAACATAATAAAAGGACAATAAGAACCTCACATGAACCCAAGCCTGTATGTTAGGTGAATATACCACTTTCAGAAGAGGACTGTTTTAAACAGTGTGTCAAAATATATCTTAAAGAGCTGAAATTGGATTATTTCTTTTGTCCTGATGCCTGCTAAAACCAAATAATTTGTACTCTATTGCACTAGAAACAAAACACAAATCAAGAAAATGTAAAACAAGCACAGAATTCATCTAAAGTAGGGTTTGTATATACAGTCATCATCTGAAAGGAATGCGCGAACAACATGCAATTACAAAAAGAAACCCATGTCTAAGTTGACAATCAGAAACAGGTATGTGTTTGCAGAGTACTCAATTCAATTTTTGCATGACTCAAGGATTTTCCCAAGGATTGTATTTAAAGGCCTGAATTGAAATGATTCCAGGGGTCTCACAAACAGCCCACTCCTTTTACCTCGCTTGCTGAAACCCAAACACACAGTGGCATGGACATCCATTAAAGAAAGAGTAAAGCCCTGAGTAGCTCCTGTCAAAACAGCTGATGTACTGCTAAGGAGGTCTTTTGGTTAGTATACTGATGGTGGTATCAACATTTATAGAACTGAAAGGCCCAGTACATCAGAGTTTTAAATTATCTAAACAGATAACAAAGGATCACTGTAGCGGTGAAACTGAATCAGAGGTTTTTAAAAGCACCCCAGTGAAGCATAGTCACCTTTTCACTTAGGAATTTAAACACCACTGGCTTTCAGTAGGACTTTGGAACCTAATTGCTGGATACCTGAAGGTATTTATGCCCAAATAAGCACTGATTACAATTTCAAAGAATTCCTAGATTTCTTATTCTAATCACCAGGTATCAGCAAAGGGGTTTAACATCTCAGCTGAACTACATTACTCTTCCTGTCACATTGCAGGGTCTCCACTGCACAAAAACCCTAAACCCTGATATATTTTACAAATGCTGAAGCGTACATGAAAGTTAATCAAGAGAGGTACTTACAAAATGTCTAAAGCTTCTTTGAAATTACCACAATATCTTAGCAGTCATTTTAAGTGGCCTGCTACACAGAATTAAAATTCAAGCAAGATCAGATTCCAAAAAGCAGTATATTCACTAAAAAGGCTGAACAGAAAACTCAGAAGCATTTCAGGCAACCCTTCACGTGTTCATTAAACACCATGACAAAACAATAAACTGGAATATGGAAAACAAAGTATCAGGACAGTTTAAGAAAATGAAGATGGAACAACATTAAAGACAAACATCAGCTTGTCAAGCAACAGACATATCACACATTTGAATACAATAGTTAACTTCCAAATTCCATGATGTAATGGATTTTGTAAAATGTATGTGATGTCAAAAGATACCAACATGTAGAAAATTGGGGGTTTGTTTAATGGATATAAAATAAATGCAGGCAATACCATTCTGTCACTAGTAAAATAATGGTGTAAACCAAGAAAAAGAAAAGCACACACCGACTATGTAAGAATGATTTGAACCACAGACAATACATAGCTATTGCCAGTGCATCAGGAATATGAATACAAAAACATAGCCTTCTCTTTCTTTAAGTAAATAAAAAAAAATTAATCCATAAATAAAAGCCTAAGCTTTTTTTCATTAAGTCATGTAATGGTGTTAAACAATTTTACATACAAAAAGAAATCAAATCAGGTTTGTTAAAAGAATTATTAAATATCTGCATTAAAGTAATGAAAAGTAACAAGGCTTCACATTTTTTTCACTACAAAAGTAGGAAAAGTTGCTCCCTGATAGACAAAAGCAACGTTAGGATTATTAAAGAAATCAAAATTTGTATAGAAAGCAAGCTTTTGCGATTAAAGGCCGGCGTGTACCCTAGAGACCATGTACAAGATAACAGGAAATCTGGAATAAGAAAGATATATGAGATTACAAGACAAGATCCAAGCTTTCAATGCAAAAATAGGTACAATTCTGATTTCCAATATTGTCAAGATAATCGTGTAATGGTTAGGGAAACTATAGACCTTTCATGGCTCTTGCTCCTTAGGATACCGAGTACTCCATACTACTGCAACAGCAACAACAGTTCAAATAAATTAAGTAAAAATAAGTTAATAGTTCAGCCAAAGAAGAATGCCAGTAATGACAAGCAATTGAGAAGAAACTACTCCTAAGAAAATATAAATTATGAATGTAGAATGGTTAGACAACTAAGAGCAGCAAGAAATCAAGAAAAAACCTCTGTGACTAGCTGAGCTAATGAAGCCTTGCTTGCTTCTCTGCTGTCTAATAATATGCAAGGTTAAAATGGAGCTTTCTTCAGAAATTAGTGACATTTCATAAGATCTTATACCCAAGCAGCTTTTTGGTATTCAACAGAGATCATCAGCCTTTTTCTTAGGGCTTTTTTTCCCCTCAACCCGGTCATCTGTTTTCACTGCTGGCAGGAACCCCATGTCTTTCTGTCTCTACCTGCCTGCCAAATAGACTAAAACTGGCCCAAGGATTCAAGAATTATTGAAGTGTGGGGAAAGAGAGGATGAATGCAAAGACACACCAACAGATTTGATCTGAATGTTTCTGAGGGTAACAACTGCCAAATCCTTGCAGCTCCTCCTCAGTCATTTCATCTTCTCCCTTTGCATTTTCCCCTCTCCTACCCCCACTCATAAGACAGACTAAGTCGGGAAAGGAATCTAGGTTTCAGGAATGAATCACCTCTCAACATTTCTCTTTATGAGATTCTTTGGAAACTCAGCAAGAAATCATACATATGCAACAGAAATCTCAACAAACTAAATTCATTATAAGCCCGAGAAGGAAATTAAAATAATTTATTCTTCTAGCTAGACAAATATTTTGCACAAGTTAAGAACAAGCCATTTTCGGATTATTAACAATGAGGACAAAGAAGGCAAATGGTCACAACGAACTTGTCAAGCCTTTACAGCACCTCATCATGAGGGAAGCTACCCTACTTTCCAAAGCAGTTTTCTTCAGACTCATCACTTTCTGCTAACAGATGGGAAGCTGAAGATAGAAAGAAGGATAGTTTATGCCTAGCACCAAGGGAAGAGGGGGGGGGAGGGGGAGAATCTCAGCAGTGAGATCCCACAAATCTCTGCAGGATTCTAAAAAAAAAAAAAAAAAAAAAAAAAAAAAAAAATCAGCAACTGTCCTTCTCCTCAGAAAGTATGGGGTGGGGGAGGGGGAAGTGTTGAAGACAAAGGATCAAAGACTTTTCCTAGTGCTGCCCATGTTCTAAGTGCCCGAGCTGAGCTCTACCAGCCTCCTCTGTCCTGTGCTCTTCTGCTATACTTGCTTCTACTTGCTCATTTTCCTAATTGCCTATCAGCTCTAACATAAAAGTAGTAGTAAGAAATAAGGTTCTTCAGAAGTCTAACATAAAGAGTTCTATCATCAAAGAAGCTTCCTTGCACTCTAAAAACTGAAAAATATGTTTTTTCTGTAAGACCCAAAACATTTAGACTAATCCTTAATCCTAAATTCCTATCTGGATTAGTTTCTTCACCAAGCGGTCAGGATTTCACTAACTCAGAGTGGTAGCAAAATAGTATATAATTATGCAGCAGCAAAGCAAATGTAGCCCAGTGATGCATACTAAAGTATAGAATCGTAGAATAGATCAGGTTGGAAGGGACCTCTAAAGGCCATCTAGTCCAACCCCCCTGCCATGGGCAGGGACATCTTCAACTAGATCAGGGTGCTCAGAGCCCCGTCCAACCCGACCTTGAATGTTTCCAGGGATGGGGCATCTACCACCTCTCTGGGCAACCTGTGCCAGTGTTTCGCCACCCTCATAGTGAAAAATTTCTTCTTTATAGCTAGCCTGAATCCTGTTAGTTTAAATCCTTTTAGTTTAGCCTGAATACTTCCTTTTAGTTTAAAACCATTCCCCCTTGCCCTGCTGCAACAGGCCCTGTTAAAAAGTTTGCCACCATTTTCTTATAAGCCCCAATAGGCTGCAATAAGGTTTCCCCAGAGCCTTCTCCAGGCTGAACAACCCCAATTCTCTCAGCCTTTCCTCATAGGAGAGGTGTTCCATCCCTCTGATCTGGCCCTCCTCTGGCCCCGCTCCAACAGGTCCATGTCTGTCCTGTGCGGAGGACCCCAGAGCTGGAGGCAGCACTGCAGGGGGTTCTCACCAGAGCAGAGCAGAGGGGCAGAATCCCCTCCCTCGAGCTGCTGGCCATGCTGCTGTGGATGCAGCCCAGGATACAGTTGGCCTTCTGGGCTGCGAGTGCACATTGCGGGGTCATGTCCAGCTTTTCATCCACCAGTACCCCCAAGTCCTTCTCGGCCGGGCTGCTCTCCATCCCTTCATCCCCCAGCCTGTGTTGATACCAGGGGTTGCCCTGACCCAGGTGCAGGACCTTGCACTTGGCCTTGCTGAACCTCATGAGGTTCACATGGGTCCACTTCTCCAGCTTAAAGTAGGCTCTCTGATGCAGGTAACAGGTTATATTTTGCCATTGAGAGCCATAGTTTTCTTGAAGCTACGATGATACAGTAAAAATATCACTAGCCTTAAGTCATGTAACTTTTTTTTTCTTTCCATCACAAAAAAAATCATGAGTGCTATTGGCACATGACAATATTTATCAGCAGTGATACTAAAACTAAAACAACAAAAAAACAACAAAAACCCCAACAAACCAAGTTAAACTAAACATCTTTAAACTGTAATACTTGCAATACTCAAGGGGAAAAAAAAAAAAAAAAAATTCAACAAGCTTACCTAAGGCCGGAAAGGACAATATGCTAAAATTTATTTAGCATCATTTGTCATCATTTTCTAGATAACAAAGCACGCTACATTTATATTTGCATATGTGTGTGTATACATGTGTGCCTTTTTTATGTGGTTACATATGAATGTATAAAGATTTTGGAAAGAGCGTCACTAAAACACAGAAAGCATTCACACCATCTTATCTATACCCAACTTTAAATTCAGATTGAAACACAAACCACGAAATTTGGAAGTCATTCTTTGGTTTTACTGTCAGTGATTTATTGAATAAATTAAGTAAGTAGGAATGAGCTGGTTTGTCCCCTCAGTGCTAACGTTCATACACTGGTTAACACTGCAAGTCTTGTCCAAACTGGTAGCACCTCAGGTAAGAGGGAATGGTATTTGCTCAATACTGATTTTAGATTCTCTAGACTGAGCAGTTTCACTGATCCTATTGCAAATATGTGGAATCTACAAGTGAAATAATTCACCTTTTGTTTGTTTCTTTAGTAAAAAACACCTTAAGGTCCTTAGCGTTAGTAGATACATTCTCTTGGAATCTTCATGTGGTTATCAACTTGCCAGTTACAACCAGATTGGAAAGACTGCAATAAAGAGAAATATCATAGGCATGTTTTAATATAAATATTAAACTCTGCTTCTTCATCAAGAATCTGACATTAATGATGTTTGAGACCTGATGATAATGTTATGGATATCCAGACTTCTAACTCGTGCAAATGAGATTACACTGGAGTTGTATCACAAGAGATCCTGTATCGCAGGATGGAATCATTTATTTCCCTTCAGTTCAAATTTCAAGAACCAGCTGAGAAAATGCAGGGATTAAAAAAATAATTGTATGCATATTCCTTCAAGTAAAAAGCTTCCATTTCTCTTCTCTCTAAAAGAAAAGAGGTCATCATCAACAGAGTAGGATGGGAATCAGGGTGAGAACGTTTCTAAGGAGGTTTGCCTTTCACAGGGTAGGCATAGAATTGCAAGAGTGATTCTTAAACAGAAGTGTGAAAATAATCAAGCTCTTCAGGCTAAGAATTCTCAGGACATATCCACACACACACACACACATATAACAAAACCTGAAATAATCAAAGATAAAGGTTTAATGAAAGTATTAATGCTTCTATATATTAGTTCTGGACAAATACTACATGCTCAACAGAAAAACAGAATACAAATATAGACACTCACATATACCCAGAGTTATGCAAAACAAAAACCACAAGTACACCATAATTGTTTGTATATTACAGAAGTCAGAATATTGCCAAATAATTAAGCGCATCTTCTTCCTTTCAGGAAGCTAACTTCAACCTCTGTAGACTTGGGAAATCTACATGGATCTGGATGAAATATGGAAAATAGGACATGAGCCGCCTCCTTAAGTGTCAAGTGATCATAGGAGAATATTTGATTTCTTTTTTGCCCCGTAATGTGAGCATAAAAGAAACTGCACTACAGCAAGATCTCTGCCATGGGCATCAAACACCATTTTCTCTTGGAATCATTGCATGAGACCATCAATTGAGACAAGCACCGACTGAACAAATCAGAAAGAGATATTTATCTACAATGTAACAGATTAAATCGCCAATAAGTACAGATATAAAATTAAGCAAAGACTGGTCTATAATATGGTTTTGTGACCACCTATTTTTTGAGAGTTAAATTTGGTACCATCCTTATGAACTGATCTGCAGTATCATCATAAAGAAAATTTAAACCAGTTTACCTCATTTCCCTAAATATTTTTGAATAGCCTTATATATGCCTTGATGTATAAAGTATGTGGTTGTTTAGAGATTTGTCCTCCATCGTACTGAAATTAATTTTCCTTGAATGCTCATTTCCTGGCTGAAGTCTAAAGGAAAGTAATACAAAGAGAACTTCCAAGGTTAACCTTGACTATGAAATAGATTAGGGGAGCCTTTAGTTCAGAGGATCCTCATTCAGAAACCATTACATGTGGCAGAGTGATGAAAACAGTAAAAAACTCCTGGACTGGTCTTCAACAAAATGATAAAAGATGAGACTCAGAATGAGCACTCCTCATAGTGAGGACTGTCCTCTGATCTCAGATTTCCTATAATTCCTTCAAAAGTCTCTGATTTCTAATTGCAACTATCACATAAGTTGATTACAATGATTTTGTGAGTGGCTGGAATTTTCCCAGAAACGTTTCCAAATACAGTCAAGTTCACTTGGCACACAATGAGCTGATTACGAAAGAGATTATTAATGGAGAACTGAGTGGAGTCCTTAGCTGAATTATCAGAAGAAACTTCTGCAAACACAAAAACTACTTCACCTCTCTGTTTCTATAACCTTCCGCCAGTCCAGCACGATGGTAAGGCCTGGTGAGCGTCAGTAACGGCACAGTCACAAACTCTACACTCCGGTCAGCTGGAAGGAAGGCCAAACAGTTTTGACCTTCACTATGAAAGCAAAGCAACTTCGCAGCAAAGACTTATGACTTCCCTTTTTACTTAATGGGAATTTTTAAGTAAATTCACTCGTTGGCCATTAAAATCAAGTCCTAAAATGGAAGGTATTCCATGCTCAATTGTTAAGCAGAGGAACGGTCATGTATGTGTATTTTTCCTTTTTCAAAAATACCTTCAATTAGTGATAACTTTGAGCTGTTTGGGTTGCAGTACTGTGATAGCTACCGATGATCAAGTTCTAGCAGCAACATGATTAAGTTTACATAATTATTTCATATCAAGAAATGAGAAAAGCTTGAAATATTTTCACTTGATCCAAAAAGGATGTTTGATATGCAGATTTTGTTTCATTTATGATTAAATTAAAACTGAATACCATTAAGAACTCAAGGTGGGAGTTGGAAGTTAAAGTTAACCTGGGTTACCAGCACAGTATACACCAACATAAGATGACTTCACATAAAGCTTAAGGAAATTTTATCAAAAAATATGAAAGGAAAATTTAAGTAATGAAAACAAAAAAACTCTTATTAACTAGTCTGCTTTCTCCTATGTTACAGTGCTTATTTTAAATGTTATTAAAATAGAGGTAATGAGGTTGGCATTAAATTACAGCACATAAAAGCTGCTGAAATTTTCATTTGCCTAGATGTTTAACCATCATTTTCTCAGCAGCTGATCTTCACACTTTGAAAGTGAATATAGAAAGTCTGCTTAATTTCCTATTATGTAACATGTACCAAATGCAACAGGAAGTAATATGGAATAAAACTTATCTGGAAATTTTCAATTTTACTTGATATTTCATACAAAACACAAATTTAATTTGACAAGAAGAAAAGTAGTAAGAATAGAAGTCATCAATTTAAAATTGTATTCTTTGGTCCGAATCCTTGAAGATGTGAAAGTAAGTCTAAGTTTCCATGGAAAACGTTCTATTAACAAAAAAGCAGAAAAAAAAAATCCTGTGCAATAGACTTTTCAGCTAGTAGTACATGAAAAAATATTGCTGTCAAGTGACTGAAATAGGAATTACATTTTCTAATAGTCTGAAATATAGCAAATTTCACTACAATATCAAAATGCACTCAGGTACATGAAATACATGACACAAAGGACATCCACAATTACATTAGAAAGACGTTTCAATTTATATTCACAGTAATAAAACTTCTTTTTCAGGTACTTTATACAGAAGTTAGATATATGGAACTACTTTTCTCTTATGCAGCTTGGTACAAGCCGTTCCTGAAAGTGGGAAAAATAGAGTAAAAGAGGATATTAGAAAGTGATGTTCATAGTTCTTGTAAGAAGCCTTTTCATCTTTAATGTAGTGATACTTCATCATCAGAGCAGGAGGCAGATACAAATTCATAACAACTTTCTTTTCTTAAATAAATGAGAATAATCAATACTGTGGTGTAATAACAACACTTTTCCCATTCTTGGCCTTTTATGTCCAGTTATGGAGATTATAGTACAAACCATAAAAATATCCATCAGATTTGGCTGCTTTTCCTAGACTTTGAAATACGCTTTTCTGACAGGAAGGTGGATAGGTATTTCACCTGGAAATGACATACTAAAAAGAAATCACAGCAAGCTTCCACACTGGTATTTCTGTAGCAATATCATCCACATTTGTATCTTCTGGAGTCATGGAAAAAGCGATGTTAATTAGGACATGATGTAAACAGCCAATTTTTGCCCATTCCTAGCCGTCACTACACTGCATAAGTATCTGCATTGTTCGTAGCACTCAAATATATATCTGTCTACTGACTTAAAGATACTGTAATAGATTTACTGCCAACTAACATACCTGGATTTTACTTATTTTAATTATCAACTTCAAAACCAAATTATAATACAACAGCTGTTTAACCTGTAGTAGCCTAAATATAACAATAACTAATTAAATGTCATGTTTGCAGCTAGTCAGTCAATTCTTTTATTTATAGCAGCTTTCACAATTCAAAGTTCCTTTACATTGGTTGCAGCACATAAATGGAGGGGTCTAGATAGCCTGAGTAGAAGTTGTCACAATTTCTTTAAAATGGAGAGCAGGTTTTACATTAAGCAGTATCTTGTTAAGACTAATGTGCTTACACTGAATGTTATACATCATATTCATATGTTACATACTCTATCAGTTACATATTCTTAGGACTAAAGCTATTCTGTAACACAATATAAAATAAAGTGAATAAAAATTTAGTTCCAAACCATGATTTCTTTCATCACTATTTTGCAGTTGTACTTTTGTAATAGTCTAGTCAAAGCATGAAAACTCCCACAGCATTTAATAAAAGATGCAAAATCAGCATGTTAGACTTGAGGGACAGAAATCATAATATTTTAGTGAAAGCATCGCTAAGCATCATTTATACAATTTTTTGTCCACTCAAATACTCTAAATTCAAGTCATCTTGTACTTAACAGTAAATTACACCGCAAAGCAGGTGGGCATGAGTGTAAGTATACATATGAGTTATGCCCAGCATAAAGTAGCTAAAGCAAATTCAGGAAGGCATACAAGCAGAAGAAATCTTTGAGTCAAGACCCAGGTATGTGTTAATCCACCATCATTATATACACTCTCCTTCTAGGTGAAGTAGGTTATCCTGTCTTAAAAATAAAGCGGACTCAGGTCCTCATGTTCAAAGCTGTTATAAACTAACCAGTACTTGACAGTTGAGAATTTACTGATCCTAATTTTAGAAACATCATATGGATAGGATCCAAGAAGACAAAGGTACTGTAACCTGCCATAAGAATGCAAAGGCGAACAGATGAAAAATCTCAGCTTCATTTTAAGAAAATTAAAAGTTCCTTACTCCACAGAATAAAAAAAGCTGCAAACTTGTTTCTTCTTGCTTTTGTTTCTTCATTTCTTTCTTGGCTTTGGATAGTTAAGAATCACAAAGAAGAAAAGAAAAAAAAGAAAAAAATGAAACAAAAAGAAGAAAACCGTACTCATTATTTTTAAAAAGTGATTTTAAAGCCCATTTAATGATATTTGCAATCACACTTGCAATACGCATTTTCCATATTAGAGCTACCAGCACTAGGATCTTAATACTACTACTGGTACATGCAGGCATCTGCATAGAATATTTTCAAAAGAACATATGGTTTTGTCTGTTGCCTAAGGAGTAGGAAGACGAGATAGCAGTGACAATTCCATTAGAAAAAACAAACTTCTTCATGTGAAAACCTACTCTTGTTCTCTAAATAACCTGAATACTTAAAAACACAAGCAGAAACATCCATTAAATACTGTTGCTCTTATCAAAGCCTGCTATACACAAACTCATTTGCCAATGCCCATTCAGGGAGGTGGAAATGCAATTAAAAATGGAAGTGACAAAACACAACATTTTCTTACATTCAGAAGAGTGGTGGCCAATACATTTGGGCCATTACTTTCATTTTTGACTGGTAAGGACCTTTTCTGTCTATAGTTACTACTGGCAGCAGAAAGCTATCTCCTTTTATCCACTGCCTTTCAGATAACCAATTCATTTTTTTTAAAACATTCAGATCATAAAACTGAATTCCAAGTATCCCACATACTATTTTATGTTCATTGTTCATGTGCATGAATGTTGTTCCAGAACAAGATACTTTGTTAAGTATCTATGGCTGAGTCATAAGGCACTTAAAGAACGAAGCTTTAGAGGAACTACTTTGTCCTTAGACCATTTTTGCCATCAAGTATTTATGCCAAAACAAGGCTGCTATCATGTCAGTGTAAAAGGAAGAAATTTCATGTGGGACATTAACATAGTCACTGTTATAACTATGCTTTAAAAATTTCAGCAGGAACCTTTCCTGTGCATACATTTATAGGAGCATTTTTTGGTCAGATATTTCCTTGAACTGAAATATTAGATACATAAAACATCAAGACAATACCAACACCATAAACATTATTATAGGTTTAGAAATAGAGCTTAATCAGTGGTCCATTTAATTCTGCATCCTGGCTTGAACAGTGGCAGTACCAAATGCTTTGGAGAAAAAATGCTGCAAATAAGAGAAGTCTGAGAAGTCTGCAACCTGGTAAAACCCATCTACATGGAAGGGTTCCTTGAGCTGATTTTTAGCTCTTCCTATAGAATATAAACAAGTCAAACTTTAATTACAGTAAGCTTTCACATACAAATGGAATATATGTAGATTTAAAAAAAATTTGGAAAGCAGCAATTTACTTTGGAGTAATGTAATTTTATTTAATTCCTTCTAATTAAAATTATTCTACAAATGTAAAACAAAAGGGTCTATTAATTCTCTGCATAAACTAAATTTAGATATCAACTGAGTAGCTTATTCACAGTATTTACTATAATTATTGCAATACTTTTATAACTTTGATGATTTAAAAGTTTTGGGACTTGATACCAAATAATGGTTTCTGCTACATAAAGCAAAATAATCTTTCAAACTCTCAGTGCTTTTGTACTTTGAATGTGACTCACTAAATTTACATTTTGTGAAAGTACATGTAGGAGTAAAAGCACTTATGTATTATCAAGAAATATGACATTAGAATCCCATGAAGTTACTACTTATAGGAAAAAATAAAACTGTTCCCATTCTCTTCCATACCTAAGTGTAAAGTGAATACCTTTCATTAACTTTACCTTCTACTAACTTTATAAAGAAAAATGACACTTAATATTTCTGCATATACTTTTAACTTCACTTTTAACACTAGTTTTAAAATCGGCCACGAAACATAAAAATTGGAAATATTTTTCAATAAAAGTTAACTCATCTGAAAATAATTTTTGTATTTAAAACTATTCAATGACTTGTGTCAAATCTGACAAAAAGATGTGGCCAAAGTTGGGGTGGAAAATTAAACAAAAAATGGAGAACATTCTGCAAACATCTGTATTTTATAAATAGACCAACGTAAGGCCAAGAAAGGTAATATCTTTAATTTCTTCTCTTCATTCCTCTTCCTTAGTCTCTCTCCACTTTTTTACTACCTAGTTTCTCATGTGGTTCTTCTATCACCAACAGACCAACAAAGCAAATGCAATATAGATCCAGTGTGCCATTTTTAGGTGAAATTTGCTAACTGAAAATTAAAGTCATTACTAAATTCTAATTCTAAGACATTTTCTTTGTGCAGATAAGCCATTTTATTCTCCAAATTCTTTAATACTCAAAAGTTACAGTCTATCACAGAGAGAGTTATGCTCGATTTATTTCACAAGGAGATTGCATTAACATATGGTTCAGCCACCCTATGTAGTTCACCCCACTAACACTTGAGCATATACCTCTAACAATAAACAAACAGAGAATCAGGGGAAAAAAATGCAGAAACATCAACTGCAGGTGGGTGTAAACTTAACTGCGAATCCCTCAACCACCAGTGTTCACAGCTGAACTGTGTAGGAGTGGTCACAAGAATAAAGAGGTTACTTTTGGGTTTAATGTGTTTTTTTTTTTCCTCACCCGCTTATGAAGAGAGACTATAGCAGTGCCCTGCAGGAGTGGTGGAAATCAGGAAAACAATTGTAATAAAAAGAATTGGGTTGTAAAAGTGAGTTTGATTTGAAAAATGGCCTTAAAAACAAACAATGCACAAAATGTGACATATGGCTACAGGCTAAAAGCTTGGCAGCTTTTTGAAAAGCTCCTATCGAGGAGTTCCTTCTGGAAATCAGGAGACAGATCAGGAAACAACCATACACACAGCTCCTTCTCCTGTTTGAAGGGACTTGCTTCTAGGACTTGACACAGCCATGGAGTGTGGTCACGAAGGTACTTCTTTTGTTTTTAAACTTTGGGTGCGGGAAGAAAGTACATTTCTGTTAGTTAACAATTCTGACAGCGTATTACCATTGATTTCTTCAAAGAAGCCAGTTCAAAGAGCCTACTGAAGAAGGCCACAAGCTGCCGTCTTTGGACATAGATGTATTGAAGAAACATCGGTGCAGCGCATGGTCAAAAGTTTCACTATTTCAGCAACGTGAAACAGCGTTTACCTCTGCCTAATGAAATTCAAACCAAATTACTACCAAAGACCAGAATGAGGTAATTTATGCCATGGCAAAGCAATAATCAAAAAAATTATATTATAGTGACAGTAGCACGCAGTAAACTACTTTTCTCACAGCAATTTACTTCTTTGCACCACTATATGGCACTGAATATACTCCTTCACTGAATGGATCACCATGTGAAGCAGACCATTACACATTTTCTTACCCAAAACTCACTAAGTCTAAAAACAGGCTGTTAATTAAGAAAAGGTAAGGGAAAATACACTTTAATAAACAAATGGGTTACATGAATACAAAATGCAGAGGGCATATTTAAAAATTGGCCAAGATTAAAAGCAGGAATAACGAGTTAAATTAGGAAAACAATTATTAAAGTGTCTGTTTTTAATATCTGAAAACTAAAACCTTGAAAATGTACTGTTTCAGGGAAAATTCTGTAGTGCCAAGAAGATACTCCCAATGAAACTTATTAAAGTTTTTTCTTAACTTCAGCAATTCACTAACAAATCATCATTAAAGTCTTGATCCCCAGGGCATCTTACTGCACTTTTGCAGCATTAATAATAGGCCATTTAATTCCCCCAGTTGATTTCTAGTTTCTAATTAGGTTTTAATTCATGATATAACTTAACCTTCCATTCTGATAGGCTGTATTCTTCAGAAAATAGGAATTTCTTTTCCTAAACTGCAAGTTTTTATAGTCAAGATTGCTGGATTATGGTGTTCTTTCTGCTTGTTTACCATCTCCCTCAAACTATTCTAAAATAAATCAAAGTGTTTATTATTGAAACATTCTGGTTTGCCCATATCTGCTTATTCTTCTCAGCTGGCAATGGCTTGATTTTGGAAATGTTTCATCTCTAAGGCAAGAGTTGGTAATGTTCCATGAATTACTATCTCAAGCCACACCAAAAGATCCTCTATACCAGGAACCTTGTCTTAAAACAGTCTTTAAGATTTTCAACATGGAACAACACTGAATAATCTCCTCATTCCACTGCGTATCCCTAAAGAGACAAGGTATGGTTAACAAGGGCTCCTTGTCCTTACTTGACTTCTCCTAGCTATGGATTGCTGCAGTACTTGACTCTCTAAAGCTTTCTACAGGACAGCTTTTTCTATTATCAAACTACAAACCAAACAAACAACAAAAAAAACCACAAACAAACAAAAAAAACCAAAAACAACCAACCAAAAAAAAAAAAACAACACACCACAAAAAACCCAACCACACAACCAAAAAAAACCCACACAAACCCGCTGCTTTTTCATTATGGTTCTTATTCAGTTTTCTGCGGCACCAGATGTAAGGTTACTAGCCGTCTATCTCCAAGATCTCTTGTGATCTTAAACAGAATAGAACAAGAACTGGGAGTAGAACAAGAACTAGAATCAGGGTAGAACAAGAACTGGAGTAGAACAGACTAAGGGAAGAATTAGGGTGAAATTGGAGTTGGAATAGAACAGCATTGGAGTAGAACAGAATTCCTCATCAGTGCACCTCCGCCTGCAATGCAGCACACTCCTAGCTCTCCCTCTGTGATCCTGGCAGCAGCAGCAATCTGCCGAGCAGTGATCAGCTACGCCTTGGGAAACTTACTCCTGCACCGAGCCATGTTGTCATTGGAGAAACATTTCGGGATCCACCCTATTGCCTACGCTGGCAAGAAGAGTAAGACGTTGTGAAATGTTATTCTTTTGGTTCTTCATGAAATGGAAGTCTGAGTTTACGCCTTATGCCCAGTAGATTTTCCTGTCATGTTTCAGTTTAATTTGTTTTGTTCTAAACGTCAGCAAAAGATAGAGTCAAGCAAGAAAAAATTACAAGAATTTTTCTCTATGACATATAGCACTGCCTGGATGGGACTGACAGGTGATATGACACTCAGATATTCGTTCTGACCCACGGAGGTTAAAAAGCATTCTTTCATTGCAGGGTTAAGCATTTTCAATTGTACCAACCTTCACATCAATGCCAATAAAAGAAATCAATTGCAATTTTTTCAGTTCATATTTTTTTAAAGAGCTGTACACATTGTTCATGCTAAAAGACATACTGTTTTTCTTTAGTTTACTGATCTCATTATAAGCAAATATGATGGCAATCGAATTTTGTCTGCCACAAAACAAACAGTATATCCAGTTTTCAACATCTAGCCAAAAACTTTTCTGGTTATAATTTGAGTTTAAACTTACACAACATGATCATTACCATAATCAATCTGCAAAACGTCCAGAAAACAAACTCCCCCCTTGTAATCTACCATCAGAAAACCCCAAAGAAATAAACAGTCATTTCAGCTTCTCTTTTACTTTGCTCTCAAGGATTTTTGAAAGACCAGCTGAAAAGTATTCCTTCCAAATAAACTAAAGATTTTAAACAAACCCAAGAATGCTTCCAGATATTTTTCTTTCAAGCATACCTTAATAAATCTCTCTGAATAAAGAAAACGTAAAGGTAGATAAATAGTGTCTTTGAGGATAAAGAATTAGGGAAGGGCTCTAAGCATTACAAAATTATACTCCTGTTTCATTTCAATTGATTTTGTCTATGTAATCGTTGAAAAAAACAAAAAAAGCTTGACTTTCTTCAGGAAAGAGAACAAAATATTATTTTAAAATACAATATAACGATTTCAGTTTAATAATACATATGTAAATACTGAATGTGCAGATAATGGGATTTGTATGAAAAATATAAAAAGCATTGCTCTTCATCATTAAACTCAAGATAATCAGCATATTCTGCTGACGATTCAATTAAAAAGCTATATTCTAAATTTATTACTCAGTTGTAAGTATCAATTCAGTTTGCATGCAAAACAATATAAATCTGCAGTAAACAGCTAAATCATTCTGGAAGAGAAAGTTCGTCTATACACCAACCTCAATAGCAACAGAGAAAATAAACAACAGAAAAGCCACAACACTTTGATACTTCTCCAAAATCAAAAATATGGTGCAATATATCATGCCTTAACAAACCAATTTTACTGATGAAAATTTATGATAACGAAGAGGCACAATGAAAAAAATCTATAGTTTATTTTGTTATCAAATGTTGTAAATTATTGCTTAAAAATTATGTTGTTTTTCATGCCATATGGGAGATGGGAAGGGTCTGTCAGACCACAATACTGATGAAAATTTCCTAATCAAGCTTGACAGATAACCAAATAAACAGATTGACAGATAGACAGAAATTGCATATGCCTCATTTCCTTTAAAAAAAACAGACTAAAAATAAGGTCTTACTAATAATCATCACTACATCTATTATAGTGACTATTATAGCACCCACAAACTTCAACATGACATGCATTCGACAGAAAAACAATGAAACCAGAGAGCATATCACCCTAGAGGGCATGGGAAAACCAAAGGGAGATGAATCAAATAAGAGCATCTGTCTCCCCTACTTTTATTACTTCATTAATGTCTTGGAGGTGCCCTGACTGTGCTGGAGAGCAGAGTTTCAACAGCGTAAAGAAGCTCGTGGGGGCGAGTCACCTCACCCGGATAAAGTGAATAAAGGAAGAAAGTACAAAGATGGGGACAGCAGGGCAAGGAAGCAAAGCGGGCTTTTAAAACCTGATAAACTTAGTTCTGGCTTTTCAAACCCAAGCCTCGCAGCTGCTCCAGAACTCCGGCCACAGGGGAACAGCCGGCTTTGGCAAGGTTGGGGAACGTTGCCCCATGTTGTCGCTGGAAGCCTCTGCACAGCAGCAAGTTGTGACAACACGGAGCTCCGCAGCCTGCAAGACAGGACTGTCGCTTCCAGATTCAAGTAGTGCCCCAAGCGGTAACGGACTTGATTTTAATGTTTTCCTCTCCTCCCTCATAAGTTCCTGTTCATTATTTTCATATTTTCTATTTGGCGTATAGGAACAGTATAATACCAAGTTTGAACTAAATCTCTCCATGACTATAAAAATATTTTTGATTAAACAGATGTCAGCAAAATTTTATGGAGTGAAAATGGAGTAACAGATGGTGAGGTCTGTGGAGTTCAAAGAGGCTGTATTTTATTAAAAAGGAAATTTGAGGAAAAGAAGTATTTTGCTGGAAATATTGATGTAGTGTTTAAGCAAACGTAAAAATATTCTTACTTGATAGAAAACGTAAGTTTTTTAAAAAAAAAAAGGGGGGGGGGCCATATTCATGCCATAAACCTCAGACCACCAAAAAAGGGATTTTATTCTGCTTTTTACTGAATACAGCTCTTTATCCATGACATCAAGGTTCTCAAAGAAAAATAATATACTTCATGGAGGAGAAAAAACCCCAACTATCATACCAAAAATAACAATGACCTTGATTAAGGATCCTGGACAAAATACATCCTTTATGTGACACATAAGCTATTTGAAAGCAAGCTTAGGAACACTTAACCATGGGATAATAAATAGTCATCCCAAACTTATAATATATAAGTATTAAACAAAATACTTATGCCCTATAAGAAAATGAGACTGAGAAGGGTTATAATGCCTGACTACCATCAATGTATCACCTCTTTTCCAGCTTTACCACTTAGAACAGTAGAAAAACATTGCCACCAGTGGAATATAGACAGAGAGTCAATGAAATGAAAAGAATGGCATAATATAATTATTATAGTATAATATTATTTCTGTCCCTATTCCTATGGCTCTCAAGTCTTTTTTTCAAGGTGATATTTTTAAAATTTTGTTACAACATTGGGAAAAAAATTAAAAAGGCAAGTAGCAGTTTCAAATTCATGTAAGTAGCAGTTTCAAATTCATGTTGAGGCTCATTCTGCATCAAAGAGAAAGCTACAGTGCCCTACGGAATAGCAGTCAGTGAGCTACTTTAGATGTCCGTGGGGAAAGACACTGAGAAATCTATTCGTTTCAGAGCACTTCACCATGTGGAAAAGAGCTACCTGTTCCCCAAATGAGTCTTGTGCACACAGGTCAGTTCACAGCTAAGAGACAGCCTAGGGTACCTACACGACATGGGTATTTTCACTGGAGGCACGGAAGCAGGGAGGAGTCATGGCCAAGCGCTCGCACGGAGAAGAGCTGACAGCCACGCTCCCACCTGCAAGCCGCACCAGCCCGTGCAGCTGAGCCTGCATCGATGCAACTCAGCTTTACCCAACACAGTGCGCTTCTTATCTCCCCTACCAACAGCCTGCTGGAAGCTAATTCCGACTGATCTGCTCCCGGTGCAACACAACTCAGAGTTTTGGTAGTCTCGGACTAGCTTTAAGTACACGCTGATCCCACCAGTAGTAAATGATCACGAACACAGTATTAGACAGATATTTTTGATCTTGCATCTTAATTTCCCAGTGACATCTTCTACCAGATACTTAAACTGTCTTGTCTGGACTCCTGATGTGTATAGTCTTATGGAGACGTGGAAGCTGCTGTATCCTCACACTTTAGAAATGCCGCTTATTTTTCAGAAAGCGGTGCAATAAAATGAAAACCCAAGACTGTGAATCCAGAACCAGTGCTTCCAGTTAATGAGCAGTAATATTTATGGTTTATGAACTAAGATCATGTCTTATTTAGACCTTTACATCAACACCACAAGAAATACACATTTTGCTAGAAACACTGTATTTTACCAGTGAAATATAGTATACGCATTCAGCTTCTGTTTGACAGCAATAAAGGAATCAACTAATTCAAGCCTATACAAAGCAAAATACCCTCCTCGAGTTCTATACTTCACGTTTTTGTACAGGTACAAGCTATTCGGAGGCAATGTTTAGCTCTACAAGTCATCCATCATTCCTTCCCCTGTATTGATTCATTTATCAGTCACATCCAGGTATCTTACACTCGTTCAGAGACACCAAATAAAAACATGAAAAAGTTCTTGGATTCATGTTACTACCAAAGTAATTCAGGTCATGTTTAGTACAACCCTCCAGCCTTCCCAAGAAGCGTTCAGATAACTGATCAGATTCAAGCATCATTACATGTCATCTGAAATATTTTCACAGTGCTTTTAGACCTAACAATTCTGTATCTAAACAAGCACAAAAGAGAAACATTGGTGGTCAGGGTGGGGGGAATTAATTACTCCTGTTTACAGGCTTCTTTTAGCAGTTTTCCATATCGGTTAAAACTGAGGTTGTATCTTATCTTCAGTGATTCAAAAATCAAGGCAAGTGACAGAAATTCATCAGATAAATGAGAGACTACCTTTCCAGAGATATAAAAGAAAATACAGCTTACACATCTCAGGCATCATCTTTTAGAGCTATTCTTTATCTTCTGAAAGCAAACACGACGATCAATCTACAAAAATCCTGAAATAATTACCCAAATACCTCCTCTTTATCTTCAGCTGTTCAAGGATTCTATAGTTTTCAGAAGAACTCTTAACCACAGGACATTTGGGTTTTTTAAGTATTCACTGTTAATGGCATGAAAATATCACTCCAAATTTTAAAAAGGGATTTCAAAAGCTTGACCCAAGCTGATAACCTTGGTTACGATTTTCATTTCTGGATATTTAAGATAAAATGGCTGAGAACTTATAAAGAGGAGAAACCAGTTTTACAGTGGGGAAAAGGAGAGTATTTTAAGTTGTAATAAAATTCTCAAATGTAAATGTCCCAAGTTAACGTGTCAGGGTGTTCATCGCGTATTTTTTAAAGGAAGGCCCATAGTGTATAAGTTAGCTATAGTATTAGAGTTGAGCTGATGGCGCAAGGAATGATCATCAGTTCAAAATTTACATGAAATCAGTATTTAAGCTCTACACAAGAGGCAGTTCAGTATTTAGAAATATTCTAAGGAAGGTCTCATTCTCATCAGTGCCGATGCTGAAGGAAGCATTCATAATTCTCTCGCGCGCATTTGACTCTGTCAGCTGTGCTTCTGTGTTAACCTATTCACCCCTGTGTGGTGGGTATTAACAGCCAAGAAAATACTTCACCTAGTGCAACCAGCAGTCCTCGGGCATTGCGCTAGGGCACACGCAAAGCAGATCAGAGCATTTCAGTGAGTACACAAGGACGGGGCATTCATATAAAAAAAAAAATTGTAATTAGCTGTTATCTCATAGGGAGAAAGCTGCTATATAGGAAAAAGAGAAGAACGAAAAATCACTTTAAAGTAGCACTTCTCTAAATTTTTATAGTCAAAAACACACATCGTCAAATTTGGATAAGTCGTCTTTTTTTCAGCTTTGGAGGAAGAAGCGTTAACTCTCACTCATTTTCTGACATACTTTAGGATTCATTGTGAATGTGGGAAAGGAAATTATTTGACCTCTTGAAGAGAAGGAAAAGGTAACTGTGAAGGTTATGTCTGGAGAGAGATCACTCCTCTGTATTCAATATCAATGTTACGGGGCCTTCGTCCAATTTGTCAGGGCCAAACCTGACAACTACCAGCGCCGTTCATTGTGAAACGACACAAGGAAAAAGTATGCTTTGTACAATCTTATGGAACCTTCTTTTTTTCTGCAGCAAAAGGCAGAAAAAGTTCAGCTAAAAATACAAGATCATTTGCAAATGGATTAAGAAAGAAGGAAATTTTTATCAATTTTTATCAATGAACTTACTTAGAAATAAAAACTTGTTAAAAGCATCATTTTAAGGACACCTCAATGGCTAACTGTTATCACACTGCAACCAGAAGTTTCTGAAAGCTGCCTATTGAACACTTCCATTGACAAGTTATTGTTTAAATAAAATACCATGTCCACCCTGCACAATGTTTGTACTGGAGAGGACAGTACACTGAAAACTGATACTATTCTCAGTCCATAATAATTTTAAAATTACATGGGTGTTAAATCAGTCAATTGTTAGAGTTCAGTGTGGAAAAACTTTTGAATAATTAAAACCAAAAAGGTCTTTTTTTTCTAGCTTATACCAATGATATACTTATTAGTGAGTGTGTAGTACTAGCTTTGATGAGAATTTATGCCATTTAGAACTACTGGTGTAACTACACTGGAGCTAACATAAGTGAGCAAACACACTGTTGGGCAGGACTGCATTGTCTGGATACAGAAATTTAGGGCAAATCCCAGATATTTTCACAGAGAATGCTGTATGCTTTTTTTTTTAAAAAAAAATTTACAGGACACTGCTCTGTGCATTGGGAATGTCAGTGGATTTCTGAAAGCGGTACAATGTTTGTGGTACTGCTAATTACCATTGCTGACACTCTCCAAGATGCACGTCACAAGGAGACAACAAGGAAACTGTCTCACCAAATGCAGCTTCGCATTAAATGCCTTCTTTTAATGGAAGCTGAAAAACACCACACACTGTTCAAAATGATGATTCAAAAAAGAAACCAAACAGTTAAGGTCTGTCTGATTAATTGCTCTACTTAGCTAATTTGATAAGCTCTCAGTCAGTTTTCCATGCCTCCTTCATTGGCTTGAACTACTTTGTAAATTAATCTAATTATGAACACCTGCAATTAAAAGCCCCATCTCTGCAGAAGTTATACAACTCTTATTTATACATAGCATTTTTTAAAAGGTCAATGAAAAAAACCATCTTGCCACAAGAAGCATTTCTGGGATACAAGGAAGGCATACAATAAGGGTCATATTCAGTAAATATAGGAACCACTCCCTGCCCTCTCCAGTGTTTCATTCCTGCTCTATTCAGTAATATAAACTGCATTCTTCAAGGGAATTCTAATAAAAATTACATTACAGCAGACAAAAGATGACAAACGATTCAAAGTAATTGCAATCCCCAAACCACATTAATCAGATAAGCCATACATCAGAAGGTGAATAATAATGCCAGGTTCAATTTAGAGAGCCATGGGTATCTGAAAATAAACTGGGGACTTTACAAAGAAAGCTCAGTATTTTTATACTGTATTAGAAGCATGTAAACTGATAAAACTATTTTGGGGGAAAAAAAAAGTTCAGCATCATCTATAGTGGACATATTTTAGATAATAAAAGATTAACTGTGTATTTACAACTCTAGATGTATGACTCACCCTTGATTCACAACCGATAAGCAATCCATTTATATTTGCACCAGTTCTTCATACAGGGCAGAATTCTTTGCAAATATAGTACAAATACAAAAGTTGCACTGCAGTAATTTTGAAAGTATGAACTGTAAACTGATCTTCTTTTTCAAAACTAGTTGTACTGATAGCTTTAACTGATCTCTCTGATTGTTATTTCATCTTATTTTTTTCTTGTGAATATACATTAGAAACAAAAGGAAACACCAAACAATTTTACCCGACTATGCAGAGTTTTGGACACTAGGTTTGTAATTCCTTTTCACAAAGTATTTTGTGTGCAGAATTTTCAATACTCTGTTTTAATCATCATTTTCTCCCTCTCAAAACCATTAAAGAAAGATTGGACAGCATAAAATGATTTTTTCCACCAAAATCAGAAAAGCTACAGTTCAGTTTATCCGGGGTTTTATGCTAGCCTTGATAAAATGTGTTTTAAAAAATTAGACTGACAATAATACTGTCAGACTTGCCTAACTAAAAACAATTGCATTAGTAAAATTTAACTATAAGCTCTTGAGATTACAATCGTTTCTTGTATTTGTTGTGAAAAATATTTTAGCTAAGCAATGCGAAGCTTGGGGCCTTATGCAGTAATTGTGTAAAGAAAAATTATGAACCCCTGCTTTAGAGAGCATCTACAAAGCTTGCAGTGGATTACTGCTAGATGGACTCTAAAATGAAAGACAGGCTTATCACATCTCAGAGCACAAAATATTGGTCCAATATTTTAAAACTGAGAATATAAGAAAGTGAAATTAATAGAGCCATTAACTGTCTTTCTGGGGCTCCTAGATTAATTAAATTGGCAGAGTCAGTGCTAAGATCCTCACAGCCTTTCTAAACCTCCAGTAAGCACCAGCAAAATAGTAGAACTGCTCCAAATATCACTATGTTGTACAGGAGTCTACAGAAAAAACTCATGCATTACATGGAAAAGTTACTAGAATGAGGGAAAAGTGTACAAAACAAACCAAAACCCGGAAATATAGAAACTTTGGCATTAAAAGACCTGACAGATGTTAAGCTTTTGTTCTTGGATTAACTCTTATTCCAGAGTGATGAGTAATTAAATGTAATATGCAATTGAGCAAGGGCTCGTCCTTGGTCATGATCTGCAAAGATGCACATAAACCATTGGCTGTTCAAGACCCTGCAAGCCAAACTATTCCCACAGTAAGTGTGCTTATCGAGAAGCCAATGAATACGCTAGGATTAAACATTTTTGTTTAATAAATAAGCACATTTATGAATGTGACTGGACTCTCAGAAATACCAAGCAGCACCTTAACTGAACGTGTCTATTGATTACCTTGACAGCTTAATAAGGCAGATTTTCAATGACTGACAGAACTTGAGCGAGCCAGGGAAGAAGATTAAAAGACTGTGTCCCTTAAAAGCCTTGGCCACTCTGACATCTCTAATCCCATCAGCTAGGGAAAGCTGGTTATTAACTTCTGGTCTCAGAGGTAGAGGTCACTGAGTAGCACAGACATCCTGTGGCAGGTAAGGGAGAACTTATGAGGTAGGAGAAAGGAAAGGAAAAAAAAAAGGGGGGTGGGCGGGTGGAACCACACGAGGATTCAAGCTACTTCCAGTAAAAAGCAAGAGGAAGAATAATTAATTTAAAAATATGTATCAGTAAACCCAGAAATACAGAAGGTGTTTTCTACTTAACAGCTCAAAAAAGAACAGAACATAGTTGGAAACCATTTGATAAATGTGAGGCTTAATTCCAAAAGCTGGTTTATTTTCATGTCATATCCATAATAAAAGTGGTAATTTGCTAATGTTTGGAGGAGAAGGGGAACAGAAGAAATATGTGCTGCTTTGGAGGAGCACAGGGGCTTATTTTCCCTATGCAAAATAAGTTTAGGAAATATTTTTAACCAAGTTATTTTAAGAAGTGCCAAAGAGTTGGCAGCCATGGAGAATTACTTAGCATAGATAAAGAGCCTGAAGACATGGAGCCTGGACAAAATGGGGTTCACTGGACCTTTTGTGTTACTGTTTGAGTCTTGTCATTTGGGGACCAGTCATGAATTAGGATGCCACTGCATTACTTAAACTACAAAAATGTCCCTGTCCTGTGCTGTCTGCAACTTTCAACATCACCATTTAAACTTTAAGGCCATTACCAGATTCTTCACAGGTTTTTAAAAGTAATTTTGCACTGAACGTTGTACAAAACTGGAAATTTGTCACTAATTCAGTACAAAAGTTAAAGACTAAACTCATGTCAGTGTGTTTATGATCATTTCAAATGACTGACTGACAAAATAATGTAATACCCCTGGAATGATAATGTGTGTAACTTAACAAGATGAAATAAGGCTTACCATAAACATAGCGCACAGCGTGATGCAATCTTTGTGCCACAGCATGCAAGCCCTAATAAAAATCAAAAAAAATTATTTCAATTTTGGATATATAAATTATGACTAGATACAATGAATGTAAAATCAGAGAAAAAACCAGTCCAACTATTTAAAATCATCTGGTTTCATTTAGATCCAAATGGGTTTATTGCACAATTTATAAAATTAGCCTCATCTCTTCTGTATTACTCCCTAATTGCAAACTTAAAAGTGAGTCTTTAAAAAAAAAAACCAAAACCTAATACACCTTACAACATAACTGAAGCGTTAAAAATTGTCTAATACCCAAAAAATCAAAATAATAATACATGTAAAAGTTATTAGACTTGTTGCCATTTATAATTATTCTGTAGTAGCATTGAGATCTGTAAGTCTTAAAAAGAACTGGTAACCTCAATTTTTCTTAGAATCAAATATTTTGAAGGGAAAAAGTTGTAATAAATAAATATACACATGAATCAGGGTATATGCAAGTTTTACGCAGTTACTTTGGGAGAAGACGAAAACAAACATCTCTCCCAAGAATCAAGACAAACATCTAGATATCTCTCTGGTTCGCAAATCTAACTACAGGATTACTAAATTTTCAACAAAGAATCTATTTAAAAATAGATTCTGGAGATGATTTTAAGTAAGCAGAGACATAATACTGTGTGTATCGTATCTGTCAAGACACAACTCGATAAGCATACAGTCTTGTTAAACATACCATCTTACCACTAGTCAGATAATTGTTTCACTAAGCTGTGAGATTTATGCAGTTACATAGCAATGACAGCCCTCTAAGAGTTTCAGATTGGATACACTCAATATCAACTTCTCTTTCAACTTTTCAAAGCACTATCGGAATGTAACAAAATGATACGCAAACTGAATGTACGTTATGCTATTAACAGCCAAAAAGCAATTCTTTGAATCTGTGAGTTCGCACACCTGTTCAGGTCAGAAATTAAAAGGACGATACAACTTATTTGAGAGGCAAGGCTAAGTTATGTAGGTGACACATCATAAATGAAATTGAAATCTGGCCAAAAAAAAGGCTAACCCACTTGACAGAAGTGCCATTACTACAAGTAATCAAAATATCTTTCTTTCATCCTATGCTAACAGAAGTACTTGCAGTAGTTCCAAGTCAAACACCTTGCTCCACCTACCCGGGCTACCAACATCACTTTTCCACATTTATTCCAGAGATTTCGCGTTATGGAAATATATGAAAATGGCTGAAAACTAGAGCTCTAGCATTTTGAATTGCATGCACAATACTGAAGCTAAGCAAAAGCCGTCCATCTTCTCCATAAGCTGGCAATGCAATCCGTGCATCGGATACCATTCCACACAATGTGCGGGTAACTCCAAGAATCAAACTAACTGCGAACAGGGAGTCATACTAGGGGAAATACCTAAACGCAACAGCTTTAAAGTACAGCAAGTCAAAGCAACTTTAACAGCAGAGATGATAATGATGCAAAGTAAATTAAATGAATAAGAAGGAGGACTCCCAGCGCAGGACTGGAAGCAGCAGAGATGCAGTCACAGTTACCTCTGTCTTGGCTACACCACAGTTCCCAGTGCGTACCATTTGAGGCTTAGGTTGCAAAAAGTGTCTTTCTGCTTAACAGTACAGGCGTGTCATTAAACCTCCTGCCTCCATTTGCCTCATCAGTGACGTACTTCCACTTCTATGAGACTGGGTTTGAGTATAAATTCAGAAGATAATGTAAAAGTGCTCCAATACAAGGGTGGTAAATTCAAATAAATGTCTAATCAGTATTCTCAATATTATTTCTCTGACTCTTTAAAGACTCAACATTTTCAGACTGGGAAAGATAAGAAAAAATCCTATAGTCCAGGATTATAGAACTGTAAGTCCCAGAGTAATCAATGCTAGTTTTAAAATGCATTGTTCTTTGTTCAGGGATTACTTAAGGCTCCATCAGATCAATACTTCTTTATTCCCAGAGTTTTGGAAAATTATAGTTGTTAAAGGTACTGCATATTGTTGTAAAATTCCCTGTAGAGGAGTTTGATCTGAGAAGGCCAGTCACTCATGAAAAAAATTAGATTTATACAAAATTTATAGTTAAATAAAAACCTTTGTGCTTCATTTGTTTCCCTAAATAGCTTAAACCCTTACTGGAGCGGAAATTCAGTATGCCTGCAATCATTCATTTGCTACAGTTGGCTGAAAAGATGAATAACCATACAGAAATTGATAATCAAATAATTTGTTAGAAAGAAAAGTAGTTTATAGATTTTTTAAGACTGTTTTTGATGAGAGAAAGGTTTCATCTTCCCAAATCAAACTGAAGACTGAACTACAAAGAAATTGATATGAGTTCCCATTTATTCAATATCCTAAAAATTTGGAAGAGTTCACAGAGGTGGCAACGGCAGACTCTTCATCAACAAACCAGTTTCATATGAGAAAGAAAATAGATTCTCTTTGGGGCACAAGGGCACAAGAGAAATTTGATTAAGAATTAAAGGATTCTTCTAAAAGGGGAGGAGAGGGAAAGAAAAGGTTCTTTCTTCCCCTCTTTCAATCAGCTCTGGGATGCTCACCTGTTGCCAAATGTCTTGAGAACTTTTTTTTTTTTTTTTTAATTTAAAAAACCCCAAACAAGCCACAGATACTTCTCTTTGTATTTTGGGCTGCTTAAGTGGCTTTACAGTGTAAGTCAGAGCAGTTACAATCTACTCCAGCCTGCTCCTAGAACTGTACCCCTACCGGGTGTTTCCACACAACCAGAATGAATCAGTCCTCTGGCAAATGATGCAAGAGCCGAACTACAATGGCTCCAAGTTTAATGAACTAATCTGAGGATGATTAAAGACTGGTTATAGATACTCAGAGATATATCAGTTGCAGACTTACTGATGCCAAGTGAAACCTATAAAATATTGCATGGTGCCTTCTTATAAGGCTCAGCACCTGTGCTATGCATGCTTCTTCACCCACTGTACCACACCCAGCCCTAACCTCATCTCAAGGCAGTATTTTCATCCCACTACACTGCTCGTATGGTTTTTTTGATTGGTGGGGTCTTGTTTGTTTGGTTTGGTTTTTAAACATTGACGAATGCTCAGGCACACAAAGAAGGCCTGCAACTATTTTATCATCTCTTAAACTCACTTGTAATGTTGCAGTTAAACACATTTTTTAGCTCAATCTTGGAGATTATTTTGTACTGCTAAAATTGTATCATTTATCCAGTATTCCACGGCAATTTAGGAATAGCACTCAATAGGTTTATTTTTAGTAAGGGTACCTCATTCACACATTTTGTAGTGCTGCATGGGGATCACTGATCTATATGCGTGACTGCAGTGATAAGATCTGGCAACATTCTTTAATAACTGTTTAAACTGTTCTAGTCGTGTGCTTCAAGCAACATACAATTATTCCAACACCTAAAGAGAGCTTTTCCACTTGCAGTATTTTCCACTACTCAATATGTGCACCCTTGCCATCTGATAGTTAAGATTTTCCATTATTTCGTTTATTTGATTTACTCCTTTACAGCCAATGGACAAAGTATGTACATGTAGTCCACAAAAGATAGCTTAAATGTAATTTGCAAAGGCTATAATGAGAGGTTCTTATTTTGATGCACAAATCTATGAGGATCAGGCTGAAAAATATGTTGTCCATCATTACATATTTATATAAATATAGAGAATGATTTCTGTAAAGACAAAACCGAACAAAATTAGAAAGATGACATCAGTATTTGGCATGATACTGAACAAAACCAAAATTTATACCGTAGCTTAGACAGATTAAAGTTGCTTTGTACTTTTCAATTTTTAACAAATTCCAGTAAGATACATTCACTGCAGCATCACTGAATTTCCTTCTACTTTATCTCTAAATGTCCTAGAATGCTACTGCTATACCGTACATCTCTTAAGAGAAACAAAATCAATCGAATTTGTTAAAACTATCACGGACATAGACTTTGAATCAAGCATAATGCTTTTGTTAATATAAAAGAAGGCAGAGCTTTGGGTGAAGCAGCGATAAATAAAAGTCAGCTGTATTAGGACTGCCTCTGGGAGGAAAGGCATCCTGCTGGCCGGTGCTTTCATCTTGTGCAGTGGAAGAGACCTCAAAACCCCACTCCATTTGGCTCTTGCATCCTAGGTCAAAGTTTACTAATGTTTGAACATTGAATGAATGAAACTCTAGACCAGGTAAAGCAACATGCCATTTTTCTAAAGTGGATATTCTAGCATATAATATATACAATATGAGGGCTGTGACATTAGCAAAAATTCCATAATGAACTATGCATCTGCAATTCAAGCTGGCAGAGAAATGAAATCACAACATTTGCAAGTCAGGGAAGACAACAGGAAAGACAAACTACACTGATATTGGAAAATACATTACCATGGAAAGAGGAGATATTATTTCTTTCTTTAATTAAATGGTTACTGTGAGGGGTTTTGTCTTCCACTACCACCCCCTTCCAATAGTGGTGTAGACCTCTATTACACCTTCAATTGTTTCCACCTTCCATAAATATAGTATTATTCCAAGTTTAGCTTACAATGTGAAATGCATCTTATCCTTCTTATAATTCCCCGGGATTTCAGTGTAAGTAATTATAGCATTACAAAACAAAACTGACAGCCTATGTGTTAGCTCAATATGTCAAAAAGACAGGCAGTAAAGCCTCTCAGTGGCTGTGGTACATCTACTGTCATCTCTCATCAGATGACGAACTAAAAAAGCAGCAAGTGATGGGTTTCCTTGTTCTATTATATGAGTCAATGGCGTTCTAAAGAGCTTTGTTCTGTCTCTCAGACAAGACCTAGCTAGAAATGTGAGCTGGAAACATTGCCCTATAGCAGTCTTACGTATTTTCAAACATGCAAACCTGGTGCTTCTTTCATCGAACTGACAGACATTAAAATCAAGATGAAATTCCAGGCACCTTGAGTCGCTCTTGAAGCCAGAAGAGTTGTAGGCACCAAACAGACAACACTGCTTCTATTCTTGGTCATGAAAGTTATAGATGCATTAATTAAAATAATCCCATCATTTTACTTGGAGATCTGAGATCACGGATGCCCTCACTGATGCTGTATTTCATTAGTGACCTAAGCTGTTACGAATGAGAAGACAGCAGAGCTGATCATAAAAGTGTTACTGTACAATGTCAAAACCACATCTGGAAGCGACTATGCCTCAGTGCTGCAGAAAAATCTTGGTTGAGACTTTACAATATACTGAGTACTTCTTTAGGGATGTTTTGTCAATGGAAATGTTACTCTGATGGAGGGAAGGGGAAAAAAAGGTTTGGGGTTGAGTTGTAGTTTTGGTTTGTTGGGTTTTTTGTGGTTTTTTGGTTTTTTTCTTTATTTCTTTACCTTGTCTTTATTTTAAAGATGCAGAGTTAGAATGATGAAAAAGGCATTCAACACCTAAGAAACAAATACTGACTTCAATCCACAATATTATGGAAGTATTTCATACAATGACTACTCTGTATGTTAATTTAAGGCAACAAATATGCATGGACAACTTTACCTGAATCATACAATAGATCCAGATGAATCTGATGTTAAAATTTCATTAGGTACAGTTGTGCATTTAGTTGTTGACCTATATTATACTTGGTATGGGTAGTGGTTTAAGACATTAATCCGTATTACCTATTTTATTCAAAGGCCACCTATTGTAGATTTAAAACAGGGAGAAAAAAAAAATCACATAAGGGTCTTTTAAGTGATATGCTTCTTTGTTTCTCTGAGGTATTCAGTTTTAAAATAAATAATGAAACAGGTATTTAAGATTTTAAGTGCTGGAATCAAAGCCATATATTTTCAAAAGATTCAAGGTGATGTCCAACCTTCAATTGCCTCAACATTATTCATATCCCAAGAGATTAAACTTCTATTCTTCTGAAATTGTTTTGGTTATAAAAACATTTAGTAGCTCAAAAGGCATAGTACTATCTTCACCACAGACATTAGGTGTATATTTTCTAAATATTCCATTTTATTACTAACAAACAGGGCTGGATTTGTAGCAGAACTCGAACAATTTCAAAGTAAATAAAACAACTATGACCCAGCGTATGTGCCAACTCCTTCAGTGTTTGTATTTATTAGCACTTCATAAATTGGAGTTATTACCAATTCCTTTAATAATTTGTCTGTCTGATTCTAGAAGATTATCTGGGCTAGAAGAATCCTCAGATAATAACAACTACATGATATTGTTTACAGCTCTATTCAACATAGACACTAGATTGTTTTCTCCCAGAGATCAGTTCAGTGATCGAATAACATTTCTAGACAGTTTAAGGCTGTACACCCTATAAAAACTAGTGCAAAAAGGAATGCGATTCACCTCTTATAAAGTCTCAAAAAACATAATTCGTGTTTGAAAAATAATTTTTTTAAATTAGAAAAAAAACATATTTTCCTATTTCTGAAAGCACAAGTCGAGGACTAACAAAATGCTGCTTTTCAGGCATTCCCAGCTAGAAATCACACATTTCGTAGGCATGTAAGGCTTCTTGGCTACTCACACTGCTGCCCGCGTGTCGAGCTGGCGTTCAGCCAGCAAACAGCCCAGTAGCCAGCTCCCGCATGGCTAACTGCACCCAAAAGGGAATCAGATGGAGGACCCGCGTGTTGCTAGCTACTGCCTTACCTCTGCTGTAAGGCGTCCTTCCACCATGACAGCATGGACACATTCACACCACATGTCTCATTATGCTGAATCAAACCTGCTACCAACTATGTGCCAAAGGGAGAAAAAAAAAAAGAACTTGTAAACATTTTGGGGGAAGAAATGACATGACCATAGGCTACGATGGCTACCAATAAGACAGATGTACTTGCAGCAGACAAAAAAAAAAAATCCACATGGAGTACAAGAAAATACGTTTGCTGTGCGCTGCGTTACATAACAGCAATGCCTCCCAGCCTTCTGCACGACAGCAGAAGCTGTCAACGGGGGATAAGCAAAACCACAAAGCAGGCAACCTGATTTGGCAAAACAATACAAGTTGCTCACTTATCTCAACAAATGACAGGTATAATGAACACAGCCCCTGTACCGGTATTTTCTTTTAGCAAGCATTTTGAAAAAATAAAACAAACAGTTGTGGGAAAGAGGAGTCCATCATTCTCCCTCAGTAGTCTTAAACTCATCAGTTAGGAAAGGTTCTATTATCCCAGCCCTGTGGATAAGCCACTCCTTTGTTTCATCTCATTTGTAATTTTTCAACATCTTTCCACAAAACAGAAGTATCATGCCAAAGTCCAAATACTCTTTCCACTGTAGCCATTATTAAATAGTATATATTCCTCCCGACTTACTTTTTGTACAACTTGCCGTTGGTACTTTTGAGCTTTACTTCCCTCACTGTATAATGAACAGTTCTCCTTAGAATGGCCCCTTTCTCTCCTTTCTACTTTCTTAATATATGTAAATGTACAAGAATTTTCAAAGCCATCTAACAAAACTGGATATTAATTTCTCATTAGAAAGCTCTGCAGCAGCTCTGGGAACCTCAGCCTCCCCTCTGTGATTTTGTTAAAAGAAAAAAATCCATGTAAGTGGTCAAGGAATCATTTAAATTTTTATTGTATGGATGTATTCCTTTAATTTATTCATGAAGAAATATTTTTAAAGACTCTGTTCAGTTACAGAGGATTTAACACAGTGTTATTACATAACTAGTTCAACAGCTTCCCCCATCATGTACTTTTCTCTCTGCATGTAAATTTTTTTGAAGTTATTTCTAAGGCAATAACTCGGTATCAAAAGTTTAATTTCAGAGTGTGACAGATGACAAATATCTTCTTCCTATTTAAGTGCTCCCCGCACAGTGCTATTCTAGTCTGTGCAAAATATAAATGACTGACCGAAGAAAAAGGAAAAAAAAAGAGAATTCTGAAGTATTTTCATAATAATCTAGTCAGAAGCATTTTTCAAGGTTTTCCATTAAAATTCAAATTTAAGAGAGAACTAATACAAGGGGGAAAGAAGTTACCCTCCCCAAATGATGCTGATTAAAGCACATTTCTTCAAGAGCTTCAAAGATTTGTTTAGCAACACATCACCCTCTTGTCCCCTCCCAAGCAAAAAAAAACGCATTTAGAATTTATGCTAGCTGCATTTATTGTAAATACATTTATGACACTGCAACAAAGGAATGCTGCCGGACTGCTCCGTGTATACAGAAAGGACTAATTTCTGCAACCTTCTTTTAGTATAAAGGACTGCAATAAATTTAACACAGCAGTTCAGTGTGTGTTTAAACCACAAAATTATCTCAAAAGCTCATAGTACTGCAAGCCTTCATGTAAGAAACATGAATCAACCTTAATATTAAACCCACCAAACTGTCTAGCAAGACTGTTAACCCTTTTAGTAATGCAAAGAAAATAGGTTTAATCTACTGCTGTGCTTGCTGTTACACCAGATGTTCGCAAGGACATCTGTGATTCTGACTGCATCATAGGATGGGCTATGCTATTAGTGAATTTTTATCACGCTACTACTTTTTCAAATATTAAAAGATAACAAGAATTTTGTTTTTTGTGCTTCCTTCTGCTTTTTTTTTACCTGAATATCACTGGGAAGATTCTCAGCTGATGTGCACGGGAAAATAACTTCATTTGAGAGAATCTCTTTCAACCACTAGAGAAAACTGTGCATACGCTTTAAGTCACCCCTCAAAAGAAAAAGGGCTATAATTCTGTTCTCATTTAGTTCTGCTGGCTAGTATAGCATGCATCCTGCTGTATAAAGGTCATATCCGTAGTCAAGGCCTACCAAGGGATAACCTGCAGCTTAGCTAAAGATCTTCTCACAGGAAAGAGATCTTCTCACGGAAATTACAGCAGTTTGCCAGGCAAACCGATCCTAACCGTAAGCATCTTACTTTGAATTTAGAGAACTAGAAGCACCCCCAGCATTTCACACACTGCTTTAACACACCTTCTTTTTATTTTACTCATATACATTGTTTGAGGGTAGGGTACAAGCGCCTGTCTGCTGGGCATAGCGCAGCACCCTGGGAAGATCTGAGCTCAAGTCCTAGTAAAAGCACAGACACGCTTCTGTAGTGCTGTTTCAGAGTAATTTATACGCGATAACAAAATCGTGTTATTGCTGGTTCTGGAGGTAGCTCAGCTACCTCTACTCAGCATCCCACTTGCACTGTAGACATAATGGGGGATTTTCACAGTAGGTTTATTCATCAAATTAAGATGCCTGCCTGGACCAAAAGTTTAGGATCGCTAAGGAGTGATTAAAAGAGTTCCTAGGAAGTAATCTGAGCATCCATTAGGTGCATCCAAACATTCCAGATTTGAGAATGGATTTACACCTCCCTGTTCACACAACTGTGGTCAAACTGTTTTTCTGGCAAAATTTTACCTGCAAATTAATTTATTTTTCTCTGTTAAGGTCTTCTGAAGCACCAGAAAAGTATGGTGACAACATTTCCAAGAAAGATTATTTATACAAAGATGCCTTCCAGTATTTTCTTAAACTAAGTTCAACGGAGTTGTCATAGTTGGTTTTCCCATCACTTATAGTAACCACACACATTACTATTCATTGCAAATTGTTATTAATTACACATGCTACAACTTGAACTATTGCAAGGTATCTTGCCACTGTAGTCCACTCTTACAGAAGTAAAAAAAAAAAGAAAAAAAAAGAAATATAGGCTACCAGAACCAACTACATTGCTGTCCAGAGGCATCATGAAACACTGAACATTAACGACTGCTGATATATTAGAACTCCTTCAGAAATGAAAGGATGGAGAAATGAAACACACAGATATATCCCAGTTTCATCACAGTGATCTGTAGATAATGCATTCTGCTGGCCAAAGGAGTATTATCATTCTGTTCCATGTTATAAATATAGTAACTGTCATACACAAATGCAGCTCCAATATAGCTTTCAATTGTGCATTGGCTGATTTTGACCCCTCTAGTTCAAGGAGAAAAAAGAATTTCCCCTCTTCGAAGGGAACAAGCATTGCTTCTGCAGCACATTCAGTAGATTATTAACAAGAATTCTGGTATGAAGTTTATAAGCAGATATATACTTATCAAGAAGGTAAACAAATATTACAGGTAAAGCCTATGAGGAAGAGAAAAAGGCTGTCAAACTGTCTGTCTTTAACAACAATCTCAATCAGAGTTCCTGGAGTTATTAGAAGTTAACCACCTCCCTTAACATTTGTTGTTTATTGTTGTTGTTTTCTCTATTTCTAAAGAAAGAGTTCCAGAGTTTTCTTGATACAGATCAGAAAAACAGTGCAGATAAAAGGAAATAAGCCTGATGAATCATCTCTATCCCCAACTAGAAGCATAATACTTAGATGTCATCATCTTTCCTTTTTCCTCTCCTTCCCTTCTTTTTTCCGCCTTGATGTCACCAAAAAAGAAATTTTGGTTAGGGCAGACTGAAAACTGCCTAATGAAGTTCCAAAGTAGCATAGGCAGAATTATTCTCAAATTATTTCTGGTCTAATTTAAAGTAACAATTCTTACAAGGAACAGGCTTATAATCCTGATAAGGTGGTATTTGCTGTTGTAGAAAGACACAAACATTTGCAGAAGATTAGGTATTTCTGAATACTTCCTCTGATCTTGCAACTCTTACAGTTTCTTTACAGCAGCAGTTTTCTCAACAACAACCACCACCAAGGTAGCTTTGGAGTATGTGAATAATGATGGGACTGTAATGACAATTTGCAAACATTTTTTACGCCCTCATACTAAGCCATTATGTATGGCAAGAAGCATCTGACACAGATTTCTCTGTAAATTAATCTGTTGGCTTTTTATATGCTTTGCCTGTTTATTAATGCCTATGACTCAAAAGCAGCAATCAATTAATTTTTCATTGATTAACTAAAATACAGAAATTATTTTCATGGCACATATAGAAGTGGTTCAAGATCAATTCTTTTGATTACAAAGCAGACAACAGGCCATTTTATCAATTAAAATGTAACGATGAGATGCCAGCGAAAATTTTTCTTGTGGTTGACAGTTAACTCTATTCCTAAACGATTCCTTTTACGGTCTGTGGCTGGACTTTTGAAAGAATACTTACATGAGCTGTTTGGAAGAATACTGTTTTGTTACCAGTATTTTAAGGAGCCTGGGACTCCTGCATTGGAGGAATATTGTTTTGCTACCAGTACTTTGACGTGCCTAGGACTATTCCCTGCAAGCTCTTCCTAAAAGAATTCACTGGACGACACCACCAAACACGCTTTTTAAAAGTGATTGTAATCTCTCTCGTATTAACGGCAAAAAAGCAGTCTTTCAGCGAAGCATGAGGGAAAAGCAGTAAGTATTTTAAAACATTTCTTAGCTCTTCAAGACTTCTCCTGCATAGCTTTCCCCCACACTATTGTCACAAAAAGGCAACGCTGACAGCTCTCAGGCTCCAGCAGGAAGCCACCCACACACAGATCCAGAAAAATTCTGCCTTGATAAACTGGCTTCTCCTGGCCAGGCCGCGACGTGACGTCGCACCTCTTCCTACGGCAACGCAGCGCCGGCAGGATCTCCCTCTGGGGACCCGTCAGCTGCCACGGAAAGCACTTTGCAACCAACAGCGTTGGTTGCAAGTTGCTTCCAGCCCACTTATCTATAGGATCCAGGAGCAGAGCAGGCTACAGCGCCTTTTACGAAGTCTCCCATTCCATCTCCTGTCTACCTTGACCTCAAAACACATTACGGTCTCAGGAGGCGCGTTCCCCACGTGTTCCGAGAGGCCAAAACTAGGCCGACTGTCCTGCTTCCCCTCAGCGGTAGGAGTTTTATGGGCAGGATCAAGGAGCACGTGCAAATAGAAAATGCAGTCTGCTAGAAGTTACTATATTGCAAAAGGATAGCCAAACAGAGGCAAAAATCGAGTTTACTCCCCAGGGTAGTAGCATAAAGGATGATCACGCTAGCTTAGTTTTCCAGTAACTACCTACCTGAAGATACCCATTAGTCACCAGTATTTTCACAACTATTAGAACACATTTCAGCTGAAATTTTCTGTGACAAGGCGTTTTGCTAACCTCTGTAAATTTTCTAGGTTTAAAAAAAAAGATCCCTTATTATGGATTAGAGATCTTTGTTTTTACTGACTGTGTTTCTGTGCAGGGGAAACAAAACTAGTTTAGAGTACATAGAATAAATTGGTTGTTCAACATCATTTCTAAGCATGTGAACAAATACTTGAGGAAATCCAGACATAAAATAAGGCTGTTTTAAAGGTTATAACACTGTTATAACCTATAAAAGGTTATAACCTTTTAAAAGTTATTTATCCTCTTTTTCTGATAAAGTGTGCCTTTTGACAAGAAAAAATGGAAGAGGGATCCAAGGGAATAAAACCACTGCCATCAACTAAAGGAAATGTAACGTGATTTCAGTTGTACCAGAGATTAGACATATTAAATGCAAATGCATGCAAAAATACTACTCAAAGTCTTTTGGAGGTTTTAAATAACTTTTTTGTAAAATGTGTCATTCACAGCATAAATGCAGATGTATTAAATTGTGTGAGGTGTGATGTAATTAATTGTAAGTGATGTATTAAATTTTTGTGAGATTTTTGACCCTCCCTTGAGATCATCAACACCTAGATCCTCACTGGCTTCAGCATGCACAAATGTGGCCAAGCCAAGCACATGAGAATCTTACAAAGTCCTGCACAGAATGCTCAGAAACATTTACCACATCAGGGATGATTATATGATGAAAATGCATCAGGATTATGTAAATTCCAGTTGATGCCAAATATTTAACTTTACACAAAGAGCACCCACATGCCAAACTAATGAAGCTGGAAAGCAATTTAAATCATGATTACTATTCCTTTCAACAAGGAGAAGTGGGCCAACAAATAAAAGTTGGCAAAACATTAGCACTACTTTTCAGTAACTGTTTGCAAAGGTAGAAATGCATCAGGCTTTCAGCAAGTAAAAAAAAAACTGTAACCAGCAGTTGTCCACAAAACAGACTGGAACCAATACAAACACTGCAAATGTTGGTATTACTAGGTATTGCCTATTACTTACAGGTACTGGCATCATTATTATTCCAGGCTTCCCCATATGGATCCCTCCAGATAACAATTCAAAGCCTTTACCCATTGCTGTCACCATTTCTTCAATTAATGAGCCATGAAAAAAGCTCTACTCAGAGGTACTGCTAGCACACACAATGTGCAACACAAGCAACATAAACAATGTTTTGTTTTGCAATCTGGCTTTATTTACTGCTTGAACTGAAGACGACTCTTCAGACATTTACAACAGTACCACAAAAGCCATTTCTCCAGCTTCTAATAGGGTTACAAAAAAAATCTGAATAGCTGCTTTTTCAAGCAGCAAATAGCTCTAACACCACTAGAAACTACGACTGAAAAGCAAGGCAAAACCTTTCTTTACTTCCACCAAAAGTTACTTTTCTGTAACTCCATTATAATTTACGTATGGTCACTAGGAAACATCTATTCACGAAACTTAGCTATGACCAGTTTCGCAGAAGAAAACCTGCCCAAGAGCAGCACGCTGCTGGTGAACATTGCTTCCACAGACAGGCTGAACAAAGACAACATTCAAGAACCATGATTTGCCCTCAGCCAGAAGAGGAGGGTCGGGGGGATCAAGGTTCAGCTGTGAGGCCATGTGCCATGTGCTTTGCCATAGGCCTTCAGCAGCTGGGCTGCAGGCACCACAGAAACGGCTTTTGCCTGTTTTGGTTTTTATGTTCCCCACTTCTCTCCCATTGCTGTCCTTTTTTCTTCTTAGGAACAGAATAGACTTCGACTTCAACAGTTGAGCTTCGGCAAAAGTTTGTCTTAAAAAATAAAAAGCATTTTCAAACAAAAAGGAAAGAATAAGTTAAAATAAACAGCTTGATTTATCTGTGTTTGGTTTTGAGGTATAACTTTTTTTAAAAAAAAAACAAAACAGAAAAGCACAAAACTGCTCAAGTTGTTTAAAAGAAAACCATAAGTACAAATTGCCATGGCAAAAAGCAAAAAAATTTGTAGTATTTTCAATCTTAGCAGACTTTTATAATTACATTTTCCCTCAACAATAAAAGATTACCTCCAAACAGCATGCCCTATATTGTGTTAAGTGCCAAAGACTCAAATAAATACATTCCCCCAAATATTTCTCATATGAATAGCACATTATATTTACTATTTGATACATCTATAGTGCTACCAGTGGCACACTAAATATATACTTATGAAAAAGGCTGGATTTACTTCCAGCAAATAAAAAGCCGTAAAGCTTTCCATCCAAGCTAAGCATGGTCCATTCAACCATCATACTCAAAACATTTAAGACAGTTCGATTACTTTCCTACTGAGGACAGATGGCTCTTGTATCTAGATAAATCTCCAACATGAGTTTATGGAGTCAAACGGTTAACAAGGACCCAGGTATTCTGACATAGAAAGGCATACTTCTTCAATAGTCTTATTTCCACAGGCCAAAAGAGCATACAAAATTTCCCACCAGAGTCATACGTAACAAAATATTCCACATTTCAAAGCAAAGATGCATTAATTTTACTTAAAATTTCTGTACTCCCATTTTATGTACTTATATCTAAATAGTGGACATTTTCTCTTATTACACTCTCTACTCTCACTTACTACTCTCACTACTTGAGATTCACTGTCCACTTCAGGCAGCACAAAAAGGCCAATTTTTGGAGAGGCAGGGGAGAAGAAGGTTATTTTGGTTTTTTAAGTAAGTTCATTTTCAGCTGTCTCAGATTGACCATCCCAAATCAGTAACCAGCTTTACAGTAGCCTTGGCCTTCATCTTTTGATTCACTTGCCTTTATTAAACTAACAAAATAAAAAGCTTTCAGGGATTTTTAAAGTGACCCATACCCACTGACGCCAAATGGAAAATACATATTTTATTGCTATATCCTATAATCAGGGTCCTGTTGCAAAGGAACAGTCTGTATGAAACAGATATTTTCCCTTACAACTGAAAAAAAGATTCCTTCCTTTTTCTTTTTTTTTTTAAGTGGAAATTGCTCCATTACACTCCATGTATCTAATTTGTGCAACGTAATAATAAAGGTCTCCTCCTCAGCTTTTCTGTAGCATCTGAAGGTGCATTTTATCTTTCATTACTATACGTTGCATTTTTAAATCAATGTAAACAAATAAGATAACAAAACCAAACAAAACAGGTTTTTACCCCCAGCTTAACATATGAGATATGACAGGTGAACAGAATGTGAAAGTCTTTCAGTCGAATAGCAATACATCACATCTGTGTGAAGCATCTTCCTCAACACCTGGTATTTATGACAGGAACTGTTCCACTAACAGAGGGTATAGAAATGAATAGTCTGACTTTCCTAGACATACAGGTTTGGGATAAGGAACTAACAGAAATACCAGCATTTATCATGTTAAGGCATCAAAACTTTAACACTGCATGTGAAGACAAAGCAGGTGATTCGCAGAGCAGCAAACTGTTCTCAGAGTCAATAATTCATTATTCTGTAGGACACAGGTCCATACCCTTCAGTTTTATGAACTGTTTCACTCAAGTTATTGTTCCTGCCACACCTTTACTTCACAGAAAAGAGGTTTAAATCAAAAGCACAGAACAAAGAAGAGATGATGTGCCAGTGGGGAGGTCCAGATGAGATGCCAAGTTCTCCTGTGTGCCTCGCAACCCCTGTGAGCCAGATACTCAGAAGTGCTCAGCACCACAATGAAGCAAACAAATTTACAAGTCCCATTGCCAATAACAGGAGTTGCCAGATAATCAGCACATTGACAAATCTTGCCACTAAATGCAAGAACTGTGGAAGAGAAGTTTATTAGGTAGTGGAGGAGAAGGCTAAGGGAAGAAGAGACCACTGGAAATCTGAGCCATGTCTGAGGGTAGAATTCCTATTGGAATACTAAGATTTATACATATCACTGGACAGACAGCTTTCCAAAAAAAAAAAAAAAGGCAAAACAAACCAGCAATAAAACCACTCTGTTGCTTCCCTAATGCTTAGCTACTCCCTGCTCTCACACACAAACACATGCAAAGCCTATGTCGTTTGCACACACCCAAAAGAAAAATTAGTAGGGCAAGCTTATGGGAAAAGTAGCTGAACAGTGAACGGGAAATGGCAAAATGTCTTAAATAATCCAAACTGAATAGTGTTAAAATCTTCTTTCAGCTTTACAAACATTTGCGTGTTTTTGTTTGTTTCAATGGCAGCTTGCAAATCTCACTGAAGCGTAGTAAGAATTCCAGTGTTTCATGAACATAAACTATTAAAAAAGCTGCCAGTTATTACTACAATGAAACAAGAAATGGCAACTCTAATATATCCCATCTGTCTTAAATGGTAATAAGCCCATGCAAAACTCATTGCAGGGTCAGAACCCAATTATTTGCCTTTGGATCATTCAGTGCAAACAAAGTTCATGTCAGCTCAGGTTCCAACAGCAGACACAAGCAAGAAGAACTGCAGCTCCCAGGATTTTGCTATGCCAATCAGGTATTTCTCAGGTTTTGAAACCTTTTCAGTGTTCACTTTAAATCGACTTCGCACAATCAGAATTTGAATTGGAATTTATTTGTACATAGCAACGCTTGTTTTCCAGAGTGCTGCTAACCTATTTGGCGAGCTGCTCCCAAGATACACGCGTTTGACTCACTCTGCAGTGTGAGATTTGTGGCAGTCGGGGCCTGTTAGACCTCAAAAATCAAAGCACATAGTTTTGGTAGAGCAGTTTATCTTCTGTCTTTATAAAGCTTTTTTAAATGTAAACATACATTTAATCATTAGCCCCTAATGCAACTTGGAAAGCTGGGCTCCTTCAAAACACACCAGCCTATCTGCACCAAAGAAACAATCCACACATCAGACTGCCTCCAGTATCATCATCCCTTTTGCTGGTGGTAGAAGCTCAGTGTGAAAGTAGTAAAACATTTTTTTATTACTTTTGTCAGAAAAGAAAACACTGATTATGGATATGAACATTGCTACTATCTGCTGGGGTTTGCCATAGTCACAAGATACAATTTTCAAAATTTGCATGCCTTCAAAATAGTCAAAACACCAAAATACTGAAAAGAAAAGCACATCCCTAGACAAAACCTCACTAAGAAATAAATAAATGTGTAAAATAACAAGAAAGAAGGTTAATAGCTGCAAGACAAAATTTGAATCAGTAGGTCAAAAGTGATCTTACAATATTCTAACGTATGGTAGGAAAAAAGAACCTAGTCTGAGGCAGGGAGGAGAGCTTATAGAGCAGCAATGCAGCAATTCTGTATCTTTCTCAAGTAAAGTCTTGCTGCAGCGAATGACTCAACGAGTGAGACCTCTTTAAAAGTCTGAACTGCACTTGTGTGGGACTGTTCATAACAACCTTCAATGATGGGACTGCAGTCTCAAAGGGTTTTTGAAATCAGAATAGTAATTTTTAAGTTATGAAGATTTGATTGTCCAAAGGGATACCATTAAAAACTGAATGATCAGGGCAAGGGATCAGAGTGAGGGGAAAAAGCATCCAAATTACCCTGAGCTTAGAAGAATAGGATCAAAGCCTGGACCAGGACCCAAAGTTTACAGCAGACTCCAGTCTTTGCATTAGATCAAACCAAAATATGTGCTCCATATGCAGTCTGAATTATGAGATCTTTCTGCAACTCACACGCATCTCTATTAAAAGCAAATACTTGTTTCAAGGTATTTATTATGTACTAGCTTTGATAAACTATTAAGCACAGTAACTAGCTTCAGATGCTTATCTTAACACACTTGGCAGAGATCAAACCAGCTCAACATAAGTAAAAAAAAAAGTAAGAAAGAAAACCCAGTAGACAATACACATCATCTTCCATTTAAAAAACCCAAAAACCAACAACAAACAAAAAGCAAAACACCACCTCCCTACCTCTCTTCACTTATTCTCCTGTACTACTTGACTATCAACTGGTTTTGAAATTAGTCTACTACAAACAGGTTTATAGACCCTGAAAGCAAAGAGAGTATTATTTGTTTTCCTTCGCAACCCTGCAGGACCAGCATCTAGAGCAGAGCTAAGCTTTGGCTCATGTTTCTTTGATCCTGGAAAACCAGGTTCTGCCAAAACGTTCTAACAGCCCTGCAGGCTTAAGGCTAAAAAAGCCAGTGAGGCTCATACATATTCACCAGAGCTAGAGGACTATTTCTCTGGTAGCCTACAAGCAGACCTTCCACAGACGCTTTCATGGCCCGCACCTCTTGCAATGCACCCACCCACGCTGTGGACTTGCACAATAAGCACCAGCATCAATGTGTGATCAATTAATTAATGAGTATTGAATATTCAAAAGGAAAGGACAGCTAACTCTCTCACTGAGATTAAGAGAATTTTTATCATTAGCGGCAGCTACAGGTACACCTGTAGTCCTGCAAATCAAATATAACATTTTAAGCCCATAGGCAGGGACAGATCTACTAAAGCTGTTCACAGACGGACGATTTCTCTTTTCATACTCACTTCCCACTAATTTTGTTACTGCCATACCAGTAATTACTGTTTCTAAATGCCTTCCCTACTTTCTTCTTCAATTTTAATTATACTGTGTCAGCACCTAAAAACGTACAAACCATGCACAAGACAAAGAAGATGCATTTCCTACAGAGGCTATGGAGTTTCCAAAAGAAGGAATACAAGAGCAAGGCCCCGTTAGGCAGAAGACACCAGCTCTACTTTGCATAGCGAGTCCCAGATAGAGATAAAAATAAACATGAATTTTTGAAGGGCTAGGAGAGAGAGCCGTAAGGCAAAAGAGAACTGCAAAAGCCAGTAGAGGTAAAAGATTTTTCCCGACTCTTACCCTTACTCGCCATTCTCCCCAGACTCATCTCTCCCTAAAAAATGATGACAAAGAAAAGGCTTGCTTGTCACTCCCTCTAAGTAATACAAAAAAAAAAAAAGGCTCACAATCAGCTTTTAAAAGCTTTTTCTGCCATTTCCCCTCCAGCTTTTCTACCACATCTGTATTACCTCCCAGGGCAAACACGATAGCCCATTCCAATAACAACATACATCAAAACATTTACAAAGGTGGCAACTTCTCTTTGCAGATCACTTTCCTGAGGAGAAACACGGCAGTAAGTATCTCTCCCTGCATCCAGCACCTGCAAGCAGACCTTCAACAGTCTTCTCCATTGCTACTTGAGTAGGCTAGACTGTGCAGGTTCATGTTCTCTGCAACTGTTTATAAACCAATGCAAAATATCTACTTGTGAGAAGTTCCTTATTAGAAGTACATAAAATAATTTCTAAAAAGCATTCTGATGGATCAATAATGATTTGTCTTCAAAAGTAAGTAAAGGTCAGAGAACTAGAGTCATAAGTAAGATGAACTGTCGTGGTTCAACTTTCTCAGATATAGTTAAGTTCATAAAAGGCTTCTCAATCAGACCCAAACGTGCTTCCCATCTCCAGCAAACACAGTTTGACAAGCCAGGGGAGTCTATAACAGGGCCTTTTCAGGAGACCGTTTTCCCTCCGCCTGTTAAATAAGGTTGCCTTCCACTTCTCAACTATTAAGAATTCATTCCTCTTCTCGTGTGAGAGGGAATTACCTAATTCATCACAGTTAAGCCTTACTCTCATAATAGCACCTATAATTAGGGCATGTGTCTGTAACATTTCCTCAGAAAGTTAACCCTTCTCCTTCTAGACCTCAAAGTCTCTATTCATCCAAGGGAAAAGCCACTAAAGCTATGAAAAGAAAGAGCTGGAGGATGGATCCAAAAAGGAACTAAAGGCCCACTATGCTAAGCATACAACCTGAGCAATGTCTTACTTCATTTATGTATCTCTGGCCCCCACAGCAGTAGCCAAAGTCCTGGTTTAGGGACATTGACTCCCTATGGGCATAAATCAGGATACAACTAGAAACAGGATCCACCAAGAAAACACACAAGCGTGTACCTGGAGTTCCTTCTCAGATCTTAGAACTTCCTGTTAGGAGGTACTTCTTTTTACAAAGAACTTGTAAAATCTTCCACATCTGAGGGAATGCTCCTAAGATTAATTTATCATCTAAAAGGAGCAAGGCATCATTATTGCCTTCGCCCCCTCCTACGGTAGCCACCACAGCTTTGTGTAAGTGCTACTCTGAAAGATAAATGATATTCTTCTTATTTAAACAAGGCTAATACATAAAAGACAATGCAGAGAACTGTTGCAATGATGTTTACATGCCATCCACCTGATGGAGGGTATAATCCAACGTACCTATATTTTACAAACAGAAAGTATAACTGTTTCTTCTGCTGTCATCCATTTTACATTCTTTCATGTCTCACTAAGTAACTTTTTTACCCAAGAGATCTCTGAAGGACACCAGCAGATCACAAAGCAACATTTTATAAGCAAAGTAAAACTTACTTCTTTGCCCACCAGTGACATGCATTTAGTACTTAGATTGTTTATTATTTATTTTATAAAATATTCCAGAGGAAAGAGGGGTAAATATTTTGGTCTAATGGTAAGATAGCCATTTAACATAATTTTAAAATTCTGTTGTCATTGTAATTGGTTGGCTGCGTTACTTACGTGCCAACAGACGGACACATGAATTATTTAAGAGATTATATCAAAAATTGTCCTTAGTGGGAGACACTTTTTGACATCTAATGAAGAAAAAAAAAATATTGCTATAGAAAACACTTTAATTTTTTTTTTAAAAATCACCAGACATCATCTTGTAAAAATATAAAACACTTCCCTGCCTCAGTAGAAGTATACTATACAATGACTATTTAAAAGCTAACAGCCAGTTTCCCATCTTAGGTCTTACAACAGACAAGGAAAACTTAAGTACTTCTCAAAGCCTTTAGATAATTCAGAAAATGTTTTAGACCAGCATCATTTCTTGAAGGGCTTTAGCCGCTAAGATTTTAATACAGTATCAATTAAACTTTCTTCCAGAAGGCTTAATGATATGTAGCACCTAGCTCCTTTTGTCTGACTTCACAAACATACCAACACTACAAGCTCTAGAGATAAAGCTTTTGCTAGCGTATAAAAAGTGCATTTTTCCTGCAAGGTTTCAACACTGACACACATGGAAGTCCAAGGCTTTTGCTACAGAATTTTGCTCCACAATGTATCAAAGCAAACATGCAGGACCCAGTTCTAATCTCACTTAGCACACTGTAAATGCAATTCCATTAACATTCAACAGACTTGAGCTCAAAAAAGAATTTAGTATAAGTATTAATTATGCAAATTAAATAAGTATATGCTTTTAAATATATTTAACTTATGGAAATGACCCAAAATTCTAACTTCATCAGAATTATTGTTTAAGTACCACAGTTTAGTTTATTTCAATGCAGGATTAATCTGGGAGGGAATTGATGTAATTTGTTTCCAAAAACGCTTCCAGCCTCCTACCTGAGCCATGTTGTTGCTGTAGAGTAACATGCTGCAGGTACAGCCTACAGGGTAGGCAACATCTTCATTTTGGTCAAAATTTTCATTGAATTGAGACGAGGAAAAAAAAAGGAGAAGAGGAGCAAGAATAACATCTTTCCAGATAGTTCTTTGCTAATTTGGCATAAAACCTGAGAAAAAACAAGCTGGGACCTCTGCATTATTGATCAATACTTGCTGTATTGATCAATGAGTAGCTGTGATATAGGCAGCTGGATTTAAAATACTGGAACCTATTCAGTGTTGGTATTCCTTCTTTTGAGTCTTCTCTTTTGGGTTCTTTGTTGGTGACGACAATACGTATTCACCCCAAACAACAGATTCAATCTTCATTTAAACTGCTTCTATCATAATCAGTACTTAACTGTGGTTTGGGAGTTTTTCATCAAGCTACTGCTAGTTTTTCCTTTACCACTAACTTAGCACTCATCTTCTTCCCTTTAAAATGCATACAAAGGAAGAAACAATTATTACAGGATATGAAACATTGGGAATTAAGAACTCTCTATCAGACTCTTTCACTCTAGTTGTGCAAAATCCGTTCTGGAAAGTTTTTCCCCTTTCCACCTTCCTCCAGCTAATAGTCATCATAGCACCATCTTGGGGCACAGAGAGGAAGCTAGGCTTAGATGAAACGATGTCTGGAACGATCTCCTGAAGTAAGACCGTATCCCCGCTGGTGTTCCTAGTGAGAAAAGACGACAAACCTGCACTACAGGGTAGAAGACAACTAGCAAGGAGACAGTCCAATGGTTAAAGAACAACAGCTAATGATCCTCCACTCATAAAATGCCTCTCTCGGACTTGTCACGTCTTCGTGGGATACTCTAGGCATCACCCTGGAGCATATCACACCTACTTTTAAGTATCAATATCTATCAATATCTTTTAAGTATCAATATCTGTTCAATATCTTTATCAACGATCTGGATGAGGGGATCGGGTGCTCCCTCAGTAGGTTCGCAGACGACACCAAGCTGGGCGGGAGTGTTGATCTGCTTGAGGGTAGGAAGGCTCTGCAGAGGGACCTGGACAGGCTGGATCAATGGGCTGAGGCCAATGTATGAGGTTCAACAAGGCCAAGTGCCGGGTCCTGCACTTCGTCCACAACAACCCCAGGCAACGCTACAGGCTTGGGGAAGAGTGGCTGGAAAGCTGCCCAGAGGAAAAGGACCTGGGGGTGCTGGTTGACAGCCGGCTGAACATGAGCCGGCAGTGTGCCCAGGTGGCCAAGAAGGCCAATGGCATCCTGGTCTGTATCAGAAATAGTGTGGCCAGCAGGAGCAGGGAGGTGATCGTGCCCCTGTACTCGGCACTGGTGAGGCCGCACCTCGAATCCTGTGTTCAGTTCTGGGCCCCTCACGACAAGAAGGACATCGAGGTGCTGGAGCGTGTCCAGAGGAGGGCAACGAAGCTGGTGAAGGGCCTGGAGCACAAGTCTGATGGGGACCCGCTGAGGGAACTGGGGTTGTTTAGCCTGGAGAAGAGGAGGCTGAGGGGAGACCTCATCGCGCTCTACAACTACCTGAAGGGAGGTTGTAGCGAGGTGGGGGTTGGTCTCTTCTCCCAAGTAACCAGCGATAGGACAAGAGGAAATGGCCTCAATTTGCGCCAAGGGAGGTTTAGATTGGACATTAGGAAAAATTTCTTTACTGAAAGAGTGGTCGGGCCTTGGAACAGGCTGCCCAGGGAAGTGGTGGAGTCACCATCCCTGGAAGTATTTAAAAGATGTGTAGATGAGGCGCTTAGGGACATGGTGTAGTGGGCATGGTGGTGTTGGGTTGACGGTTGGACTGGATGATCTTAGAGGTCTTTTCCAACCTTCTTGATTCTATGATTCTATCTGATTCATACATTTGACCTGTAACCTCAATCCCAGCAAACTGAATCTTCTGGAGCACTGACAATGCTCTGGCAAAATGCTAGTAATAAGAATAAAGGAGAGAAGAAGAAAAGGGGCGGCGGAAGGGGGAAAGGAAAGGATTGAAAAGTTGCACACTCAACAGGAGGAGAAATAGGAAATTCAAGTCATAAACACCTATAGTGTTGAGAATTTTGCTAAAGGCAGTGGAAGTGGCTTTATTATCCAATGACCGGTATTATCCAGTCTCTAACCAGACCTGGGCAGAACAAAATCTATGACAAGAGAACAGAGACGCAATGATTGATCTCAAGAAATATGTGGTTGACGAAATAATCCGTGTTTTTGCCTTAAACACATTAATGGCCCTGAAAGAATTAGTATCAGCTAAAGCAAATATAAAAACAAAACAAAACAAAAAAAAACAACTTTAGTGACTCTAATTAGAAACCTTGCCTTCTAGAACACATTAATTCATACCATAACCTACCACACTGCCAACAAAAAATTATAATAGGAACACAAAAAAAACCCAGTTTAAAAATTTATTTTTAACTTACCGATGGGATGACTACTTTTATTTATCTCTTACTTTAATGAACCGGTTAACTAAAACAAAAATGCAAGCATATATACACAAACATCTGCTTTGGATGACTTCATTACTACCATCCTGTAATGGCTTTCTAAGGCTATGTCGCAAGTTATTGGCCTTTCTTGACATGACAACAACAATAGTTCCAGTAGGATTACATGAACATTTTGTTGCTGTGCTGACAAACTCTGTGCTACCATGATGCCACACTTGGTGGGTGGAAAGAAAATTTTTCCCTTCACACTCTTCCTGGTGATAGAGGCCAAATTTCAAAAATGAAATTTTTGAAAATTACCCTTCTGTTACTCCAGCATCATCATTCCTGAACTGTACGGTACTGTTACTGCCAGAATCTTTTCTCTTCCAAGTTTGACAGAAGCTTCCTTTCTGCGAGCAACATACATTTAACTACAGCAACTGTCACACAGCTGTAGTCCCAGTGAAGTTTGATCAGCTACGCTCAAGCCAAAATAATTTGACAGCAGGAAGAAATACCTCACTTGTTGGATGAAGATATGCTGTGCTGAACATTACAAAGCCCCTACATGATTTTCTACATAGATAGGAGTGATCTCTGTGGAAGAACGGCTTCTCATCCATGAATAAGATAACTGTCATTGCTGTAACCTATTTCATTTTTTTCAAATAGTGCCTCCCACTGAGAAACCAAGTACAGTGCTGTGATGTTTCTTCTCTTCCAAAAATCACGGAAAATGTAGTGAAGAAAAAAATACCTCACTTTACTCAGAGAGCTGGGGGGAACCAACCAAAAAAACACCCCAGTGCCCTAAAGCGTATCTGAACTCTTATTGAATTCTTATGAATGTCACAAGAATACCTTGGCTGCCATGTTACACAACTGCTAGGAAAATTAAATGGAAATGCTATGGGATTACTAGCACGGAACAACCAAGCCCCTAATATTTGAAGGAAAATATTAAAACATACTTCTAGGCTTAATAAAAATCACAGTGTTTTGAGGAAATAGTGCATTGATATAACAGCAGGAGTGAAGCGACACTGTTAGGGGAGGGTATTTTTGTGGATTTCACTCTTTGGTTCAGATTTGCTTATATATCGATTAGGCTTTCCTCCTGTCAGATTCCAGTCTGAGACAGATAGCTAGTTTGTAAGGGAACAATTTGCATTCAAACTACTTTCGTTCTGTTCTAATAGTAGTAGTGCAGACTTACTAAAATTAAGTATACTTATTTTTACCTTTTTCCATTACCTATTTTCTGTATCTCTACAAAGCACAGAGGCATCACTAACCAACACTGCCCTAGTGCCTATCTGCTAGGAAGCAGGCTGACTTCATTAAGGCATAAAAAGCCAAGCGAACCTCTAGCACTGCTGAAATAACAACAACTAAACTATGTTTTAAACCAGTCTTTCATTTGCTGTTAGCATAGAAGTGATCTGACCCAGAAATAAAAGGGAACAGACATTACTAACAATATTTTATCCTATTAGTGTGATTTTAATCATTTCCATTGTTTAGATCTAGCTGACAATACATATCAACTTACCTGGCTAGACTTCATCTGGGTAGGCTTACTAAAGATAATCCTTCAAAGAGCCACACGGCTCAAGACGATGATGGCATATAAAGCTTTTCATATCTGGGTAGCTAGTTAAAACGCATCCTAAATAAATTATATGATTGCCCACCAGGGTATTTGACCGATGAGATGAAGCAAATCTAACAGTCTGAGCCCAGTTCCCAAGGCAAAGTAACCTGCAGATTGGTTCTAATTTACACTTTAGCAGTAAATTACAAAATATGTACGTGACATGGACTATGCAAACTGAACACCTGCTTTCTTTAATGGAAACTTGCCCCATAGTAAATTGGATAGAGAACGGAGAAAAACAATTAGGTGATTTTGTGGCAAAGTGCAGGACCTCACCTTTGAGGAATCCCTATTATATAGAAAGATGAATTTACTTAAAACATCCTGCCCCCCAAAAAACAACATACCTTATATAGCTTATACTGTACAGACAGTAAATCTAAATTAAGGTCTTTTACTTACAAACCGTATAAAACATTAATTAACATATAAGCGCTTCAGCATTGTGCATACCTGAATTCTCCTTTACTTGCTTGTGTCTTTTATATGGAAAAGGAAGCAACACAAGACGATACCAGTGTAATTGTAGCAATATAACTGCATGGTAATCCAGCACCAAGTAAAACATAGCCATACTCTGTTTCACAAACAGTGTAATAGCACTATAACCTTTTTTGAAGCTTTTAACAGATTTCTTTCTGCAAAACAGAGGAAGACAGTAAGTAGTAAAAGTTAGCCCCTTTCAGTAAACTAACTTAGAAATAATGAATGGTTTCAATAATTAACAAGCTGTGTAATTCTAGTGAGCTCTACAGATTTTTACCTTTAAAAAAAAAAAAGGTGCAATTTGAAATTACATGGTCCTGCATAATGAAAGTTACGTATTTTTCTGGGGCATCTTCACAAGGAGCAAATGACAAGGGCCGTAAGCCCCTTCAGTTAAATGACAGTGGAAAGTACTGCTAGATCCTTTAGAGTATTTCTGATTCTAACGAGTTTGGCAATCGGTGTGCAATATTAAACACCTAAAACATCATCAGACTGAATTAAGAAGTTCAAGCCCAAGTTACAGAGAAGCATCTGTAGCCACTGACAAGCAAAGGAATACAGAACCTGAAAACACAAAAATGTCATGTGTCCACAAAAACACATCCCCCGTGTGTCAACAGGCAAAAGATCCAGTGTTTCTATATTAGGAATACTATGATGTCTGTTCCTACCTCTATAATAATTGAATCCAAATGAGTTCATAAAATAGGTGACCTTTGCCATTCACATGGACTATCATGACAATGTCTGGGAGAAAGAATGCCAGGCAATAAATGGCTGTAGCAGAGAAATCTTCAGAGCAGGTCAGTCACAGCGAAGGCATAGGGGGAAAGTGAACTTACAGTCTTTCAGTTTTCGTATTTTTCCCAGTGCCTGGGAAAAGCGGTTGCCTTCCTCTCCTCACAGATTACTAGATCATTGCATCCTCCATGCAAAGTAAAACTGGTGTTCCCTGTTTTCTCCAAGCCATGGAGTTTAAGGTTTACCTGAGCTAAATGACATTTCCTGCAGAGCTGATTCCAAGTGGTCCCTGGCCTCTCTATACCTGTGTGACAATTCAAATAAATGACTTCAAAAGTAGAATGAAACGGCATAGTAATGTAAGCCAAATCTCTCAGTAGTCAAAATCTCAGCTGCTAAACTGCTGTCAACATATAGTGATAACCATCTCAGCTGTTCACAGACACCAAGCAATTAGGCTGTCTGAAAAGATTTCGGTTTGAATTTTGCCATGGCGACTAAGGTATTGAACAACAAATGTGAGACAGGCCCTTCTGACTTCACTAACTTTTTAGTTTCAATGAGGCACGTTAAAAAGTTACGCTGTGCTTTTCACACATACACAGCCCCCCTCCTTCCAAATAAGCTTCTACCTGCTTAGAAGGTTTGCAGATGATCTGCAGAAGCAAGAGCTGAGACTGGTGCTCCAGCAGGCAGAGGAGGTGGTGAAGCATGAGACAGACCTGGAAGCTACTGCACAACCTGGAAAACTCCTCAGCAGGGCAAACCCATGTGTTGTCTCCAATTTATGCACAGGGAGCCACACGGCTGTAAATGTTTAGTAATGCCACAGAGAAAGTGGTATAGGACAGTACAAAAGTACTATGGAAACAAAGTTTTTTAGCTTTTATCCTTAAGGGTCTGACAGAAGCCTCCTTCAGAAGAACAGAGCCCACTCTCCCCAGCAATAATAACAAATTCCTGTTTGGGCTTCTGCTGAAGGTTATTTTGCCATAAAAAGCAGTGGGTTTGCTTTGTTGGTTTGGTTTTTTTAAGTCAATTATGCTATGCAAACAGTAAAGCAGAAAAGTTAAGTAGTTCTAAAGAAAAAGGAAGACTTTATTATACCGTCAACAAAAAGCCAATAGCATTCAACATTTTCACTTCATCTCAAGGTTCCTTGAGATCTACTTAAAAAAATAGGGCATAAGGGCTGAGGTTGACTTTACAGATCAGATATACCTTGAAGTATTATTAAACTCAGAAGAGTTCGCTCAACAAAAAGCCACTTTTCTAAATGAGCATAACTGTTCCACTGATGTAGGGTATCAGATCATATAGACAATGTAATAAAATTCAAAGGAAAAAGCCCTTAATGTTTCCACTTATTACATACTTATTGCTTTTTTATAAGACATTTGGAAACTACACATATCTGTGAAATTGCAGACCTACCTGCTAAGTATAGAGACACTCTACATTATCAAGGTAAAAGCAGAGACTATATACCGAAAGTTCCTACAGGAACTACCTGTTTTATGAGCACTCTTCATAGATTTATAATGCCTGATTTTTTTTTCCTGGGTTAAAACCTCTATGTTACATCTGTAGTACAGATGTGTAACACTTTCAGTTCTACAGGTGGAAACGAAAACTGATGTGGAATTGCTAGATGGACAAAATAGGTCCATAGTCATTTAGAGAAAAGACATATTCCTTTCTTTATAAAATAGATCAATTAATTTTTTAAAACTCTTCTCAAACTCACTTAACAGAAGTCAGAAAAGCTTTTAAACAACAACAACAAAAAAAACCTTCAACCCAAACAAAAGCAACAAAAAGACTAATTCACCAGGAAAGGTATTTCCAGACTAAGCATCAATGAAGTATGGTCAGGACACTTTTACTTTTGTCACACTCTGTGCTCTTTTTCAAAATGCGTAACTAGGTCTAATATTCGAGCATTCTCATGGGCACTTTGGAGAAACCGGTAAACTCTTAACTTGCCAAAATAAAATAAAAACAACCCAAACTCTAATTTGCCAAAATAAAATTAAAAAACCCAAACAACAAAGACTGAAAGAAAACACAGTCACAAACAAAATTATAACCTCTGGAATATGTAATATGAAGGAAAGTAATAGACTGATGACACTACGTAATTTAAGAAGCAATTAAAGCCTACATATTAAACTCTCTTTACCTCTTCATACTTCGGTATGCTTTGCAATTTCTATTCAAATCAACAATAATCGCATTTGAGATAAAGTTTCGCTACCTGAATTCTACAGCCAGGCATACGTATTTGGTTCCTGCGCTGTTGTGCGTTTGTGCGCCTGTTTCCGTATGTAAAAACCTGAATGAAACAAGATTGAAATATTTTCATGTAAATGAAGCTACTCACTAGGTAAAAATATTACTTCACATGGTAAAAAAACCCCAAAAGTCTTAATGTCTAAAGTACTGAAATGTCTAGAAACTTCAAAATGTTCATATAACTATAAAACTTTTCATAAAAGCTATCATTTTTGTCAGCTGCTTGCATTAGTCAAAGAAGGACACTTTCACCCTTGTCTGTCTCTTCATTAAAAAAAGTCTAAAGGAAAACCATTAAATAAGCACTTTCCAGCTGGGACTCTCCCAGTGACAACATAAAATATTCAGAGCAGCGAAGCTTACTCTGCTACATTGAGTCCGATGCAAAATGAAGTTAAAATAGCAGAAGGTGCTGGACGCCCTATGCAGGTGAGTGTTTGGATAGCTTACGCATACAAAAAAAATTACAGAAACATGTCACTGTAGGATAAAAGTGTGTCTCTGCACAGATACAAATGGGTTTACTTTCTCTGAAACAAATTGGCAAAATCTTGTTTGCTAGGCACCTAACAACTCTAGTCCGTAAGATCATACTAAACTATGGCTTTAGAATCTATTCATGAAGTTAAACCACTTGCAAAATAATTAATTTAGGATAACTGGGATTAATGCTGCTTTTATACACTTAAGTCATGCAGTCTGCAAATACTAAGGTAACGTCACTGTGATTCACTGCCAAGAACGGAGTTGTCACCTGCCCGCTGACACCGACCCGTTTAACACACGAGCACTTCATGTCACTCACCAGAGTGGCCGGCCCCAGTAGCCTCACTCTTGCTCCACCCATCCTTCACCCCAAACAAAGCCACGCATGTAACTGAATAATAGGTTATTTTAGATTTTTGTGCTACTTAAAATTCAGCTAAGTCAGCTCTGAGAGTAAGAGTGTTGTGGAGCACCTGTGGGCTCCCTGCCTCATTCATGACAGGATTTGTAGAAATAGGAACAGAGAATTCTATTTAGCAAGAAATTCTGAAAAACAGAAGACAGGTATCGCAGAACTTCCCACAAAAGAAGAAATCAAAATAACTTTTGAAAAATATGACAATCAAGACTTGATTTCTAAGAGTCAGCAGTAGTTCGTGGAGCTTCTGGACACACCTGGCTTTCTGCAAGCACTGAGCATGCCAGGGCAAAACCAGAGGAGCCAAGAGCCCAGACTTTGTGAGGTCCTGTTGTGAAACAGGGAGCCCTGGCCCTGTTCTAAAATCCCAGAAGGAAGGACCACAGGCCTCCTGGGTCTGTGGATCACAGCAATCGTCATAGAAGCTCTGTCTACAACTGCCAAGCCAAAGCTGAGCTAGCAGGAAACAAGCGGTTTCCAATGGTCTGCTTCATTAGAATTTCAAAAGGATTCATTTACACAAACACTTTGGGTTAACAATGAATTTAAATTTTTCAGCCAAAAATGGTTTTGTCACAAGTCTCCACCATTCCTGCCACCAAAATCATAAAAAGAATGAATTTGTTATGCAATTCTGGCCAGCTGGATTCTTTCTCTGCAGCTATTGCAGAATTCTTACATGACCTGGAGCCAATAAAATTTTTCACCCATGCTCGCTGATCACGTGCTGTGCATTTTCTGTATCCAACCTGAAACTGCCAGATATGCTGAACACTCACAGCTACAACTGCAAGTTAATGGGTGCTAGAGCCCGGAACAGAAAAAGTACTGTTAATACAAAAACTTTTAAACGGCCTGACAGTATTGCAAGTTAATGCTCTTGACAAAGGTGACACTGTTCAGTATTCTGAGTCATAAAAACAGTAGATTCTCTTTTTTAGTTACCTCGTGATTAAAAGATTAAGAGAAATGTACTATCACTGACCTACTGACATCTCAGCACAGAAGTACTCTGATTCTTTTGCTTTGATGTTGCACAAAGCCCACATGACAGAGCCACATCAAAATACGTTATTTCTAAAACAAAAATTACAAGCTCAGATTTCCCCACCCCAGATCCTCCTAGAGAAAGTGTAACGGCAAAGAAATTACTTCTGTAAGTATCCCTTGCTGATGCAGGAAATGAAGTAATTTCAGAAACAAAATAATTACTTTCATTAATACTATTGATAACATTTTTGCAGGAGTGATCAATGTAGGTATTGCTGTCAAGCTGTCACTAGTGACCGATCGCTTAACAGACTCGCAGCCATGGAAATAGCTCAGCTACTGATTCAGTCTCTAAAGACTGATTATTTTCTAAGTTCAGGGTAGCAGGGTGTTTCCATATTGTGCATTTTCTATAAATCAAGCTTCATGGAATGACCTCCAAACAGAGAATAAATGTGTTCTCACTGCTCCTCCTCAACCTCCTCTAATGCATCACCCAACCAGGAGTACAGGGAAACAAAGAGAGTGAATAATTATTTGAAGAAAAACATAATCCACCCTATCCCAAACTATTTACTTCAATCTCTAACAGTTTTTTCATTAGGGAGGGGATGTCAAGTGGAAGATAAATCATGATGACACATAACAGTTTGGTAGAACAAGGATTTTGAAAGATTAGGCTTGATTCTGGCTAGCATGAAGTTAGTATCAATGTAATTGCTAACCTTAACTGGAAGCTACTGTTGATACACAAAACTGTAATGCATTTCAAAAAAAAGATGCTGACTCTCTCTGTAGGGATTAAATGGATCTCCCACTTCAAGCAAATATAATTTTATTAAAGCATGAGTTAGACTAGCCTGTATACTTTCATCTTATACGTAATATTGACATTCCAATAAGACAACTCAAAGCAACAAAAAAAAAAAACCCAGAAATACAATTGCATTTAGTTATTTGTACTAACGAAGAAGAAAACTGATGTATGCTGTCCCTGAAACTCCACAAGGTAATTTGTTAGAGTATTACATTTAAAGGTTCGAGTAATGCTTCCTTTCAGGAAAATCTTCCCGTATAGAAAATTGGATTTTACAGAGATTTCTTGGTCTAATTTCCCTCTAATTTACATACAATAATGATGGTGGAACAACAGAGAACAAACTTACATATAACAGTAATAATCTGAAATGCATTAATGCAATGTCTAGAAGCTCTAGGTTCCAAATCTGACTGGGGATAATGAAAATAATATTTGATTCCTCCCTTCAAACAACTCAGTGTATTTTGATATAAATGCAGTTCTTTTGAAATGGCCAAGACTTAAAGACCATAGCAAGTGGCCATGGATTGTGCTAAGGAGTTTAGTAACCTGCTGCAACACCTGTTCTAGATTCTGTTCACAAACCAGAAGCTCCTCCCTGATACACCATCACAGCAATTTTGCAACAAAGGGGCTCCTATCCTTAAAAGACCTCTCAACTTTTCCTTCTTCCAAAACTAAGGTGCCCCAAAATACCAAGGAAAACAGTTATAAAAATGGAAATTTCTCTCTGAAAAGTATATTTACTGAAACTCTGAGAAATCAATTGTTCATGGACAGAAACCCACATTTCCTGCAACAAAACATCCTTTAGAGAATGTTTTGGCATTTGAGCAACAGCTGCAAACAGTGAAGATGTGATGGTTTAATTTCAGACTGCAAGATCTAGGGGGGAACTCTTAGTAATGTTATGAACTGGCTTTTTACACAGATTCTATTGTAAGTGCTTATTCCCCAGCAAATTGGGCTCCCTGCTTTCTTCCTCCCTGGCCCTGCTTTCTCAAAGCCTAGCAGTGCCCAGTATTGCCATAAGGAAGAAATAAAGAAGGGTGGTGGTACTCAAACAATTAGAATGTTTTTCCATGAAAGGAGTAACAATAGAACTATTTTTACTTTTAGTCATTTAATAAAACTTTGGTAATTAAAAAAAAAAAGCCACCAACACACCAAAAATCCCCAACCACCTTAAATAACTTTTTAGATGCATTAGGAACAGACATTCTTCCTCTGCTTACTTCATCCCAAATGTAAAAGTACAGATTTTGTCTCAGGAAAAGAATACTGTTTGGAATATTTCTTTTCGCCAACTCAGAATTTTAAACAATAAAATAATTTTTTTTTTTTTGATGGAAAATAAAACTAGCTTATGGGTTAAGACATTACATGAGAAATAGGACGGCTGCATTCATAGTCACATAATGCGTTGCTTATATTGTTGTAAATATCCTCAGTGCTGCAGTAGTCCTGGCCCACAACCCTCAGACACTATGTAATGACTATCTATCCTGCTCCACAAGATCTACCATAGATCACAAGGAATTTCTCAACTTACTGCATGACTCATTTTCTCTTTGTAGACAGGAGGGATTCCCCTACTTCTCAGAGCTATTGAGACAACATGTCATAATATTATGGTAGTACCATCATAAATACTAGTGTAAGTACCATAAAATACAACAAAGTGATAACATTCACTTACACTCTAGTATCTCCCAAAAGCATTCAGCTCTGTGTTGGAGAATTCCTTAAGGACGGGAATTAGTTTCAGTTTTCTGCAGAGCGCTACTGCAGGAAATTGCACCTAAATTACTGAAACACCTAGTCCACCTTCTGGAAAAAAAAAGCAAGGTTTTAGCTGGAGACATAATCACATCCCAGTATGGGACAGGCCTGACTTAAACGAAATCTAGGTATTCTAGTAAGTCAGAGTCCAGCCACATTACTCTTCTTATAAAAGCAATAGTTAGACTCCCATAAAACGTATTCTGCCCATTTTACACTGACAGAAGTCATTACAATCATTTGAGTGCCTCCTGCCAGCAGGACTGCCTGAAGCCATTACTCTTTGTATGGGTTTTAAAACATAAGTGTCCTCTCCATCTCTACAGATCTACTGAATAACTTACCATTATTTTGGAAGCTATTTAATTTGTCTTAGAAACTTGCCCTTATGAGGAAAAGCTGGTCATAAAGAGGTCCTTTGCCTAAATGAAGCAGTCATTGGAAAAAGTTAAACAAGCTTATACGCACATGAGTTTTATGTACATGTACTGCTGGCACAAACTACCCCAAAAACTTCTAGAATCCAATGGTGCTGAAAATAGTTGTGTCACTTCATACATTTTTTCACATTTCAGATTGATTCTTAAGATACTTCAGAAACTATAGTTTTATATTATGTAATAGTCTCTTTCTGAGACTTATAAAGTTTATATCTACAAAAAAGAAAATGAAAAAAAAAAGCTCATTTCTCATATTGTCTTTTTAATGTCTTTGGCTTTACAAACTTTAGTTTGTAGAAAGTACAGCGTGGAATAAAGCTTACTGAATATGTAGCCTTGCCGTGGTCAGGAATGTACAAGATTACGACAAGCAGTGCTAAATGATGCTTGCCAATACGTTTCCAGGGGATACAGCTCTGAACAAACTTGACTCAACCTTCAGTGTTTCTGTTGTAAAATAAGGTACTCCAAAGACAAAAGACAAACTTTAAAAGCAGCCAGGATAGTCACCTCTAAAAACGGCAACTCAGCATTCATTAGTGGCCTCCTTAAAAAAAGTGTCCTATAAATCCTTTTACCAGCTATGTGCCAAAAATCTTTTAATTCAACACCTAAGGGTACATGCTGTCAAAAAAGAAATACCAACAGCTTTATGAAGTGCAGTGTTAAAAGGTAATTCTCTGAGTATCTTGAAAAGCTTCAGAACAGTGAATAAACAACCTTATTTTACTGCTTGGAAATCCAAGGTACAATCCCTGAATTTGAATATATTATGGTCACTGGCTCCATAAGAAGATTATAAACAATTGGAATCCTTACAATCTATTTCAACTAACTAGTATTTGTTTAGCTTAAGATATAAAGGCAGCAAAGCAAAATCCACCAGGAGAGAAAGTATCTTTTATGAGAAGAAATTATACACTTTGAAATATAGAAGAGCATCAGGGTACAAGTATTTTTTCTTTTCAGCTACAGATCTGACATGCAATTATAATATCAGAGGGTTTTTTTCTCAAAAGGGAAAGCAATCAATACTTTTCCAACTAAATCAAAGCAAGATTCATAATACATCCTACGTTAGTGTTCAACTTCCCCGATAATAGAGGGGGGAAAAAAAAATCATTTCTGTAAATAATAGCTGAAAAGGTCAATTCGATGCTAGTTTCTGAACTACAATCAGAGCACTTGCAGCTCAGCACACCCACCAAAAAGGGTTAATAAAGACTCTAAAGTGCCAGCAGATAAATACTAAGCCATCCAGTCCTTTTTTTTAAGCCAGCATTATTAGTATCAAATACACAAAATGTATCTTGCACACAACAAATAGCAGTTTCTAATGTTGCTGCATTTCAAAAGAACAGGAAAGAAATTGTTTTGGATAATAGGCTAAGCTTTCACAGTTAAATCTAAGATTTATGGCAGAAGCATTAACTACTGTATAAAACTGGAGGAGGCTAAAAACAAAACCCAGCATATGCCAATTAATCTTGCATCATGACGACATGGTGCTAAAATCAGACTACTAAGATACAAGTGTAGGCAGAGAAATAATTTGTCTTCTGTTCAGAGGCTTTTTTCCTTGGGGGAGGGAGAAAGGAGGAAAGGAGATGCAGGGGCCCAAATAGAAAAAAAAAAAAATCTTCCCATGCCCTTTTTCATACAAGGTTGGAAGTATCCCACAAGCAATCTTCAAAATAAGTAAAATCTGCTAGTATGAGCTAAATTTAGTTGCATATGTTTTTCACAACATATGCAAGTACAACTTCCCCTTTTCTTCCTGAAGGCACACACTTTACTAAGTTATCCTGAACTCATTAATCCATATTCTCTGTAAAACTTCTAAGGAATATTGTATCATATGGAGAAAGAATCTATTTGTGATTGAAAGTCTTGAAACAACGTTCTCAAAACAAGAACGAAAACTTTCTACTCGCTCCCTGCCCCCCGTAACTTTCCCACTATGCTGAAAATCAGTAACTATCAGACAAAATATGCCTGTTATCTTAGCTATGGCTGAGAAAAAGCACAAGCACACACACAAAAACCCTATCTTTGGAGAATGATTTCTGTTGCAATTCTGCTTCGTATTTGAGATAATAAGTTCTTATTCTATCACGGAATAGAGATAATTAGTATTTACTATTAATACTTATTTTCTTCCTTCCAAGTATACGAAGCACATTCCCCCATAATTATTCCTTTCCACCCTACACCCTCTTTCCCAGGATGTTGTTAATCATCTTTTTTTAAATATGAAACCTGAATTCTATCTGCAAAATATTTCAACTGCATTCATTAACATTAGTTATTACTAAAATAAAATGAAACACTAACTCCTTCTCTCTTTGACTTCCATACATCCTTACCTCTTTGAAAGATGTGTGATTTCCTATACTCATCCCCTGTGTTAATGAAATAAAGCAAAAGTTTCACCTTCTAGAAACCCTTCAGCTACTGCTTCTCAATACAGCTACAACTGTCTCACTGTTTCAGTGCAGCAAGTACTACCTTCCCGTGGAAATGCTGACACAACTAAATGCAGTCAAGTACAATTCCTCCAAAAAAACCTCTTCAATGGACAGTGGAGGTTCAACTTTGCTAAAATATGAAGTCATAATGATGAGTAACAAATCCATTTAAAACAAAAGTGACTTTAAGAACTACTCAAAACGTAAGCAATAATTTCAGATTAATATTCCTACCACCATCACTGGTGGTAGGAAATAGTTTTACTATCTTTACACAATCATGTTTTTGCAAGATAATAATGTAAAAAAAGAAACAAATCCAAAGTAGCAGCAACTATTCCTTATATTGTCAAGTCTTGCTGGCTAGATTTGAGGAGTTCTTCAGCAAATGCAGAATAGAAAGTATATTTCATCAAGAACAATTTTAAGCAATACTCAACATAATACTCTTAATGGCATCATGCATGGAAATAGCATTTGAGAAGATGAGACTATAATCCTTACTGGTGCTCCAAAATGTTGCTTATAATGAAGATATTTCTGCTCTAAAGAGAATAAAAACATGCAAGTAATAAATAATAAAAACATACACAGCAATGAAGGTCCTTCAACATTTCCTATCCTACTTGCAGAGCAGCAGCTAAAACAGGAAAACACCTCACGATCCAATACTTCTATCCTATACCTGTAAATCTATGTTCAGAAAAAAAATCACTATTAGTACTATATTAAAGGACAATATTTAATAATATATAGCAGAGGTGAAATTTCTTTCCTACTACTGTTCGAGCTAGAGGAGTTATTTTGTTTCTAAACTCAGTGCAAATAGTAAAATAATTCTGCTATGTCTCATACACAGGTACAATACTACATATCATAGCTGATCATATCAAGGTTAGCATAAATCTCTGCATATCCCTTTAGGTCAACCTGCGTGCCTTCCTTTTTTCCTTTGCCTCAACTCACAGGAATATCTCGAGACCAGAAAAAGTAAAAAGAAGCATCAGGGCACATTCTTGTTTCTAGACTCGACCCAGTCTCTCAGCCTGTCAAGCAAAGCCAATACAATCTCACGTTTTATCCATAAACCCTTCCTCCTCCCCAAAAATCCTTCCCCCCCCCACCCCCCATTCTCTTCCATGCATTCACTAGAAGTGAAAATACTTGAGTAACAACTTCTGAAGAGGGTACTTCAAAATTCCACACTCAGATCAGTTTTTTCTTACTTCACATAAACGCTCTGTAGAATTAGATAATTACTTTAGCTGGGCCAGGCTATGTTTACTCCTCCCTCCACCCTGGTTCGAATCACACTGAGTCCTGAAGCACTGAGATGAGGAACTGTGTTAACATGCACAACGTACCAGGAGAGAGTGGGGAAAACAGATAATGCAGAAGCGGCAATGACGCTTTCCACTTCATCTGTTGCTCATACACTAATTTAAACAGAAGGAAATGAACAATGTCTTAATACCGACTTCTAATTGAAGTCTGTGCGAGTTCAGTGTTCAGTCTTATTCTCAAAATGTACAATTTACGGAAAACCACAACAATCAAATACTGTCTCTAAGACTCTTAGAGATACAAGCCCACATTAGTTACCTATAAGTGACCAGCAGGCACGTTAAACAGGGGGCCCCATTCCTACCAGTAATGCTAATTAAAAGTTGTAGATCTGAGCTAACAGGATCCTCAAAGCATCTCTCGTAAACATAATGTGTATAACCTGAAAGTTGAGATGAATTTTTCTTAACATAACCAACAAATACATTGCAAAGTCACTAAAAGGCAATAATTGGAATAGCCCTATTAGGAAATTTACTTTCAACTTTTCATTTCATTTTTAAGTAAAATTTTATCCACAGATAAGAAGCCACTTTTATTTTAACATTTTTTGGTCTCTGGTTCAAAAATATTTATAGGGCTCAGTCACTGGAATAGTGCAAGTATGAACAATTTTTTGAGGCCAATATTGGCTTCTTCACAAAAGTGATTTTAGGAATCGTGCTGTGGAAAAGAGCAGCCACTCGAAATAGAGTTTAAGAACAGCCATAAACATTTTGCTATGAATAAAAGAAAAAAAATGTGCGTGTGCGTGTGCATATATATACACACATACAAAATGTTTAGACCATACATACACAAATACCACTAACCAAAACTTCAGAAAAGAAAGTAAAAGCTTCAGCATTTCATTGCACTCCTATACCTCGTATCACATCTCCAGACTTAGGAAATGTCACATAAAAAAAAGACAGCATCTTTCTCTCACTGGAAAATTCACTTCCCAGTAACTATTCCCAGACTGGACAGAATTGCCTACCCAAAAGTCTCGGTGGCTAGGGCTAAAGACCCCTGGGCATGTTGGCACACAGTCTGTTCTTCTGTCCAAGTAAGAAGGAATCATCAGCTTTTCAGTACGGGAACTGGTACTTGGGTGTGGCCTCCCCCTTGTTGAAGAACAAGTTCACAAAGGCATTCCTCAACTGTAGAGTTCCCTAGCACCAAAAGCCTCAATAATCAAATCAGGCTTCCTTCAACCTTCGTATAGAAATTATTAACAAAGGAAATAACGTTTTGAGATTTCCCACTTTGGAAAGAGATTTCTTGCACACAATTTGGCACCTTCTCAGAAAGGATAAGTTTAAAAATAAATCAAAATATAAGAGGCCCCTCCCAATAGCCATTCATCTGCATATTTTATGAAACCATTTCCAAAAAACTTTTCTTAACTTCCTATTCTAGCTGGGGAAGTCACACCTAAGTTAGTCCTCTGCTGAACAAAAGAAAACTCAATACAGCACTAAGATAACAATTGCAATTGCTTTCAGATAACTCCTAGGGAGAAAAATAAAGTTTTTCATTATTCCAAAAAAGATCAGAAAATTTTGAGGAGGAATACAAAGAATAGCCGTTTCTGCTATTATTTGTTTTCATTGAAACATGGAGTTTTTAAGATGATGTGATTTGTAGACCAATTAGGACAAGTTAAAATGGCAAACGTTACAGGACAGTGAACACAGAACATTAATTTTGAATAATGCTGACCATAAACATCCAGCCGTATGTTTTCTTAATACATACTATTCCTAATAAATACTTTCATTACGAAATAGTAACATTGTTAACTAGGAGTAAATACAAGCCACACACATTTGAGAAAGATTTTGACAGAATAGATAATTTTTACCATTCTTAAAGTGACACTCCAGTGAGGTGAAAACCAAAGGAACCATAAAATTCAAATCCCCCTTAGTTGGGCATCAGAATATTAATCTTTTTCAGAGAAAGGAATGAAAGATTATGTAAAGCAAAGACACACTGCCCAAGTCTGATTTGCATCAAAAGTACCTTATAAAAGCTCCCTTCTTCCCTCAGAAGAATGTAGATGACAAAGACCACTGGTTTTTATTTATATAAAATTGTAATAATAGATAACAACTTAAAAACAGCTATAAATTCACTTACTAGATACATGACCTAGGACTGTTTATTAAGTATTTTTATTTCCCTCCTCCCTCAAGGTTCTTGGCGATTTATTTCTGATAATCTTTTTAGGAGGAACACGACACTAACAGAAACAGGTGTTAACTTATATGGTGAACGTATGGCAAGACTTAATTTAGCCTGAAAGATCCCACATGCAACCTTTATTATTACTAAGGAAGATACACCCTGTCAGACTCCGAAGTTATATGGACACATGAAAATATTTTTTGCCTAACAGGAGTGATGTATCTCAAATATATGGAAGGTATTTATTCCTTGAACACTGCTTTCCGAGTTAATAATTGCTGCCTTTGCCTGTTTTTCTTCTGTTCTGAATCTGATACAGGTTGACATTATATACATTTAAATAGCTCTGAGATTGTTTGCAATTCCCATTTGTGTCCACAGCAAACCCAGAACACTCATTTTTGTTGTTGTTTCGTTGGTTGAGATTTTTTTAAACTGTTATCTTCCACCCTACCCAAACACTGAAGGTCTCTCTTAGGTCTCTCCTTTGGAAAGTACTGAAAATTCCAAATGGACGAAAAAACCTATAAATATAAAATGTTTCAGAATTGCTGCTTCAGAGAATTCCAAAGGACAAGAGGAATCCACAAACAGAAATGTAATTTTTTTTTTACATTTTTACGTATTTAAAAAGAAAAGTAGCACATGTTATTTCTATAGGTTGAACTCCTAGCATTGAACTATCTAAAAAACATAGTATATCGGAAGTTGAGTCCTCCATGTTTCAAGCATTTGTCTTCTCACTCTGGAATATCCTCCACGGGTTAAGGTCAAGCAAACAACCTGAGAAACCATTGTCTGCCAGGATTTGCTACAAGAATATTTTGTGAACTATTTCAGGTATTACAAAAGCATCAGGAACAAAAGGCCACTAGGCAGTTTTCACATTACTGTTTAGACTTAAAAGCTGCCAGGAATGCAAAGATATTAAACAGAATTAATTACAGTAAATCTCAGACAATCCTGTTAACATTAAGGGTACGTTTCCAAACAGTTACCACATTTTCTTCAAATCTGTAAATATGTCTTTAATATTTGAGCACAAAATAAGAAATTTGCTATTTGTTAACATTTCACCAATCATTGCCTTTGTCAACCACGCCAAACTGAAATCCTTAAGAATAACTCAAAATATCGGCGACACGTTTGCTATCTTGTTCCTTCTTTGTTACTTTTTCTTCATAAGTTCCTTTGCTTTAGACTAAGCACACGATCAGGATTATGCTTAATTTAACAAGATCTCTGAAAATAGATTTTTCACTTTGTCCTAAAGCATAACATGCAAAGGCAAAAGGCCAAGTCACAGTCACATGAGAGATTTTAAATGTGAAAGTAGTAAATGTAAGGGTAACTTGAAATAAATAGTTTACTTTGGGTTGTTAAGCTGTCTAATTAATTTTTGTTTGACATTATTAGTATATTGTAGCAAGCAGTGATTTAAGCAGCTGCTTAAACACAGATCATACAAATACATGAGCATAGGCTAATGGAAAGAATGACATATTTATTTAGATTAAACATTCCTGAATAAATTAAATAAAAAATGCTCAGATCACAAGCAGAACTGTGTGGCTTTCTGAAATAAGCAGCAGAAAAAACTTGCCTTGCTAGTTCGCATGAGGGAGAGCATCAAATGAAATGTGGTGAATCCAACAAAGATTTTGAAGTTGTTATAAGCTCTTACAGACCTCATTTGAAAAGAACAGACTTACATTAAAAATAATTCCTCGGCTTGCTTTTCTTTGAAAAGGTGTATAAGCGTTTTTCATTACTCAGACTAATTTTCATAACCAAAATGCATTGCAGCTTGCTTTGATGCTGTGTAATGTTTCTTGGTTCTGTTAAGTGGTACATAATTATACTCTTCTCCTTTCCCCAACAGATATCAGAAACACTTCATCTTTTGACAGTTTCAAACAATTAGACTTCAAAAATATGCAGTTGAGGCATATAGTTTAAAAGTTATGTGAAGTTGCTAAGCTTTTAGATGACAGAAGGGGTCTAAGTGTTATTCAGTGCTTAAATCCCAAGCTCTGAAGATCTGGAAACAATCCATTTAAATCTAAGATTATATCAGCACTCACTCCTCTGACCTTTCAATGCACACAACAAAGGGACTACAGCAGGAGAGACTCAGCATTACGAACTTACTCAAAAAAACTTCATGTGGATATGCTGTCTCATTATTGAGACATTATTAGCTCATTTAGAGTTTTGAAAATAGAACAATAAAAGTAATTATTGGATGCAATAGCACTTCACAAAACTGCAAGGAACATTCTAGATACCAGTGGCTAAAATTCAGAGTATGCCTGAGATCTTCCTATTATGCCCATGCAAAGACACTACAAGAAGGAACATGATGACCATAGTTGTTGAGACCAGTCTTTTCACACCAGGGAAAGAGATGGATACTCTTCATTGGGGAGTATTACCTTCTATTTCACTTAAATCCCTCCATTAAGACCGTGTAAGCTCAAGGGGCCACACACCAAGTGTGAAGTGAGGTTCGCTTACCTGAAAAAGACAACAGGCTGGAAGGAACCTCGGAGTCCTTTCCCACTTGGGCAGAATATAGCTGACTTAAAAAGTGTGCCTGCCGATGTGCCTCCAGTCCCATTTTCAGTCCTTCACACAGCCTCCACAGACCGCCCACCCCAGTGCTTCAGCTCTTCAAGTGCAGTTCAAGTCTCCCCCCACTGCTACCCCATTTAAATCTTCGTTGCAAACTCATCTGATGATGACTTTTTGTGCTATGCTTCTTGGATCACAGGGAACAACTGATCACCATCCTCTTTTCAGAAACCTTGTATTTAAAGAATCATGTTGCCACCTGATAGTTTTCTCTTCCAATTCCTTCAGGGTTTTTTTTTTTCCCTACAGATCACCTTCCCCAAACATTTTATTCTTCCCTTATTCACTATACTCTCCACAATTTGTCCTTTGCTTTCCCTTCTCTTCTGCTTTTTTAAAGGGCAGTGCCCAAAATTAGAAGCTAGCTAAGTGGGCCTTCACGAGCTCCGAGGGTGAGCTCAGAGCTGGTACATATTACAAAGGGTAACTCCAAACATCCCAGATGAAAAATTTCATAAGACACCATGCTGTCATGTTCATAGTCACTATAATCCTATACCCTACCCAAACCCTAATTCCCTCTCTGCCTACTAACCTACTAACTAAATGATCTCTTATTTTAGGTTTGTCCTTTCGATTTTAATTTTTATTAGTAATTCATACATTTCCTTTTTGATTTGTTCTTCAATGTTTTTGATTAATTTCACCTATTTGTAAACATCAATTTTAGTTCTGGTACTGTCCTGCAAAATGCTTGCATCCCCATCTATCCTGGATGCACTAAAGCTTTTACATGTTCTTCTACTCTAGCATCAACCTGTTAATAAAAAAAATTACGCAGAAGTATCAGAACATAATCTTGAGCGATCCATTCCGACTAGACAGTGAATAACTGATAACTCTGAATAGTCTTCTAAACTGGCTGATCCCTTGAAAATGCTTAATTGTTTTGCAGTCATTTCACCCAGATCAGATTTTTCTTATGAAAACATCATATTAGACCACGTCAAATGCCCTACTGAAGCCACATTTGTGTGTTTCCCCTCTTCTGGTATTCCAGCTAGCCTTTCAAAGCCATAAAGTAAGTGGGTTCTCAGTAAAACCTGTCAGCTATTTAGTGAAACCTGTCCTCTATGTACTGTCAAATTCATTTTTTAAAAATCCTGTTCTGACATCTTTTGAAATATCCAGTTAGGCCCTCTTTACCCTCCCACAAAGAAAAGCAATATTGCTTCCCACCCACACACACCATCCAATTCTCTGGGAATTTTTCCTTCTAACAAATTATGTCAAATGGCAGTAAATCATACAATACTTCAAAAAATTCCCTAAATAGCAAAGAAAGTATTTTCATTGGGCCTAACCAAGTTGAATTCATCTAAATTACCTAAATATTTTCTAGCATGTTCTTATCTTCACGCATGCACTACTATTTTGAAATTACATAAAGCATCTGATCACAGATACTCTCCTCTGGATAGGCTAAGAAAAAAAAAAGAAAAGATACTACATGCTTCAGCTTTCTGCAAATCATCTGTTCTTTTCTCTCACTCACTAGGAGAAAGAGACACCTCCTTCTTTATAGGCCTAAAGATAGCAATCATTCTGGTTTGACCAGACAGTGGTCATGGAGAAAAGTCCCAATTACCATCTCCATCCATTTTAGTTGGAGAACAGTTTTCTGAAGTCAGTTAACAGCTTGTAGAGAACCAAAACTGTTGAACCTAATTTTGAAGCAAATTACTATTTAACTCAGAACAACATACTGTCAGTTAAGTGTCTCTAATATGTTAACTTTGCCTTTTGGCAAACATTAAGAAGTTAATATGTTAACTTTGCCTTTTGGCAAACATTAAGAAGTCTAAATTTACACGACGTTGACTATATGAAATTCCAGTTTCTTCTTTTGGCAAGCTGAGACACACACACACACGATTTCTTTTGTTGAAGATACGATCATGCAGTAATTCCCCATTAGGCTCTACAGCAAGAGGTCCCCAGCAACCTGTGTGAAAAACACACACTTACTTAGGTTTTTCTAAAAGTATCTTGAACTTATAAAACGAAGACAGAAATTTCATGATTAACACAAGCTATCGATGGCCAACAGCAACAGAGAATTTATTTTTCTTGACCTGCTTACAAGCTGAAAATACAAGGACCTAAGTATGCAAATTAATAAAGTTAGTACTGTCAAAGTTCAGGAAGGTTTGTAATTATTTAGAGTGATGGGTCAGAACAATTCATCACCTTTCTTCATCTGCTCATATCTCTATTCTCTATTAAAAAAACCCCAAAACTTAAAATAGCGCAGATGGTATTTACAGACCTTTTAACACCACAGACCTTATTCTTTACTCAGACAAACTGCCCAATAGGCAGAAATTTCAGGAAAGAGCACCACTGCAACACAGTTAATTCATTTATAAAAGCACCTACAAGTGGATCTGTCAAGATGCTATAGATCCACCAGCTAAACTTTCCCAGCAGTGGGATATAACTGTAGCTATTTAAGCAATGTTTGGCACTTCAAACAATTTTATATCAGAGACAAAAATCAGACGTCTGTTTCCTGCCCACATTTTGCGCACGTGTCTGACTTCTGAATTTACAGCCTAGAGCCCTCTATCACTTGTACATTAGTTACAAATCATTTACTAAACACTATGGAATATTTTTAAGTTATGGTAGATTTCTTAGCTCTCTCAGATCCTCCCCAACGTTAAGAAAGACTGTAGTCTCATTCTCACGGAAAAAAATTCAGCATAACTGTTGCTATGAATGAAGCTGGAATTCCACCTGTATTCACAAAAAACAGACAGTTCAAACCATTATTTTTAAATTATCAGTTAACCTTAAGGCAAACATTTCTATCAATGGCGGTGCAATGTCATATCACGTACAAACCACCACTTACCTCAGACAGCAATCTCCACTTAGAAATTAATTTGGTTCCAAAGGATTGGAACTCAGTTCCAGTGTCTAAGTGGATTTTCCATGCCGTGTAACAGTTAAAATACCAGGGTCTCCTCAATTTTTGAAAATTTATCAAAAGAAATAGTATTTATGATTTATGTCAAGTTTTGGACCCTAACTGTCTTTAGAGGTTTTGAATACCCACTAAGCTATTTTTTGCTGGCTTCTTTGATAAGGAACTACAATTAGCTACACATTAATTATTTTCAGTTTACATACAGTGAATATAACACACCACCACAAATGTAGGGCTTCTTACAACGTGTAAAAAAAAAAAAAAAAAAAAATCAGACCTTGCCACTGTTTTGTTTAAAAGTTAAGTCTACTAGAATGCATTCAAACTTCTGTGCACTAATAATGCATTCCTTGCACAGCAAAAAGTGATGGCTGACTTCAGGAGACTTTTTAAAAGGACAAGTGCAAATTTGGAATCAGAGTATCATTCAGCATTTAGTAAGACAAGAAAATCTCTTTTCAAAAGCATTATAAATCTGTTAGAGCATTTTAGTCTGTGCAGTTGGATTTCTATGGAGAAATTATTATCCTCTATTATTTCTATGAAGATATTTATTATCAACAATGAGCTTATTATATAAATAATTAAAATTAAATGAAATTCCTCCTGATGTAAAAAGGTTTAAAAAGATGCAGTATTTCTCTAGAATATATATTAAAAAAAAATCTGCAGATTAATTCATGTTCTATATCATCGTGGCAGCTACTAAACAATCTATAGAAAGATATGCCTTTTCTGGTTCCCTCTGGGTGGATACAGGAGCTGGTTTTAAGCCAATACCTGGCAGGAGTCTGTTACTGAGAAAAATCAGTTTGCTTAAGCTTCATATTCTGGAATACAGAGTTTAAAATGCAGCATACTGGTAAAGATGCAGATGAGCAAATCAAGAGCTCTTGGTTTCTAACTCATGAAAAGATTTATACATGTACACAACCTTAAATTATATACAGATGTCCTGGCAGCTGGTGCTGAGCACAGGTGCTCTAAATGCCTGTGGTCCATTCTGCACAGCAGGTGAGAAAGCGATATTCTGCATTAGTAATGGATTCTGGCTGGGGTCATAAGTGAAAATTCAGTGGAAAAAGCCACTGTTCTGTTTTGTGACGCTACAAATACTGAAAATGGAAACCGAAGCAATCGTTACCACATGCAAATCTAGGAAGAGGGATTAGTCTAGTAAGTCTAAAGATCACAGGGCAAGTGTGTGTTGGGTAAGCAGATAGCTCAACACAAGGAACAATTAAATTGTGTTTCTCACAACTTTGCCCCTTTCCATCTATCATTATTTTTAGCTGCATGAAATTCCCAGAAGTATACAAAATATTTTAGGACTTTCTCTTCTAGACTGTCAAAAACAAGAGGAAGAGAAAGAAAAGCCTCTACGGAGATTTTCAGGATAAAAATCATCTAATACATGATTGACTACAAACTGTAATACTTTATGATCTTTCCCCACAGCTTCACAGCAGAAACTGTGATAATACTGTTTCCTTTTCAACATCACAGGTGTTGGAACTTCACAGTGAATACAGCTAGAAGGGTTAGAAATACAAATCAAGAATATGCCATCCTTCCACCACCCCTCCGAGGTCAGTGAATGGGTGAATTGCTTCACCTGCACTACTCAGTAATGAAGCCTTGGTGGTGACAGAAATGCTTTCTTCTGGCCTTGAAAGTTAAGTAAACACGACACTCCCATGCTGTCCGCAATGGTTCTGTTTTGTATGGTTATCGTGCACAAGCATGGTTTTGTATACAGTTCATACACAAAATGTAGGTTAAAATTCTTGTCCTGAATCATGAGATAGACTGTCCAAACTGGGCAAAAAAGAAATACATAGCAAACAGACAATAGGTCTTACAATGGGAGCCTCAACAGACGGACATTCACTTTTAACAGTCGCCCACTAGAAATGAGGAAACACATGAGAGAGAAATGTTTCAACATAAGGAAGCAGAGATCAAAATAAATTAAGCTGATATCAAGAAGACTGAGTCTGACAGCGAAGCCTCACGGTCATCTTTGGTGAAGATCTGTAGGACTGTGATTCTACTCATTCCATTCATTGCAAGACATTAAAAGAAAAACACTGAAAACACTGTTCTTACCAAACCTAATCTGGACATTAAAAAAAAGTCACACATAAGAGAGAGGTGGGGAGCAAGGAGGGGGAGAGATCCTGGACTGTTCCCTATAAGCAGTTTGCATACAACCATGCCAGGTGGACTCAGGATCCAGAAACACACTTTAGCATGTCTAACTTAAATTTTGGAAGTTTTCTAAGTATGTTAGGGTTATACTCAAGTTAAGAGTTGTATTGAAATAAGCACAGACACAGAAAACAGAGTCAGAAGACATCCCCACCCCCAAAAAAAGAATTAATAAACCCCCTGATGATGATTGAGTGTCATTCAAAATTCACAACAAAAAGTAATAAATTTGCAGATACAGAACTGCGTCCAAAGAAAAACAGTATCACGCTGAATACTGAATCATTAAGATTGTTTAGGACTCGAGTCATACGTCTCTTTAAAACCTCCATCAATATTTTATTGTTGCTCAAATACTTATGAATACACAGTCACTGCAAGCCACAATTTTCACCATTTTATCCAAACAAACAGATCAAATCTGATGCAGAAAACTTCAGAAAAATGGGCTACCACTTCAGTGCCTGAATACACAATTTGATGCCCGAGGATAGGCATCCAAATATTTACACCTTTACTCATTTAATAAGTAAATGAAAGCTGAGCACCAGTGAGAGATTTGAACCTACAGGATGGAGAAAAATGGAAGGCTCAAAACCTAATTTTTACATATCTAAGCACTCGAAATTTTCCCAAATCCTCCTCCCAAAAATCCAGACACAGATGTCTAGGAGAAACCAAGTTATGCAGTCCAAGTTGCATTAATAGCTCAGATTTTTAAACTTACTCCTGTAGTCAATACAAGGTGAAAAGTGACTTCACAGACCACCTCTCACTTCACCATAACATTGCAAAAATCAGAGATAAAAAATGGCAATCATTAACAGGTAGAATCTTAAAAGCCTGATGGAATATGAAGCTAAAAATTCTTCTTTTCTTACAAAGTAAACATTTTCTTCTCATGAACTGTCCAAGTTCAGGCTAAATTCCAGTTTTCTTGTTTAAGGTACTGCATACATAAAGCACAAATACCGCATAGTCTTCAGTATTAATTCTGGACGTTTCTTCGCATCCCAGTGAGGCAAAGTGAATGACAGCAAATGATCTGCAGTCTAAAGGGTAAAGCAAGAGCGGGTGCAAAGCCACAGATCAGATTACATTCTGACAACGTCAAAGAATCAGGTGCAAATTACACACAAATACAAATAACACCCAAAGCCTGGCACTACAGTCAAACATGACACCAGTAAACATTTGACACTTTGAAATGACAAGCTGTGAAACAGAAATAAGTATCTAAACTAAGTGCAGCTAAGCCCCTCTAATTTCATTGATAATGGAGGAAGGAAAAGTAAAATTAATGTAGGCAAAAAAAGGTTGTCACAATTTAAATCCTGTAACTCTAATCCTTGCCAGAATGCTGAAAAAAAACCCTCTACATTCATGATTTTCCTGATAAAATATTGCTGGCCTTTCACCCTGAAATATTTCAGTTCAAACACCATCTAATTCCAAAAATTTTCATCAAAAACCACAGTCTGTATGTCTCAGCATGCACTAGATGTGACTTGAGCATGTGAAGGGAAATGGGTTCCAGTAAAAGCAAGAGGGGAAAGGTGAATCTGACAAGACAGTATCAAGAAAAGACAAGAAAGTTCCTCCCTTTCTACATCCAGGAGAAAAAAAAGCATACAAACGCATTCCTTCACACAGGTTTCGGAGCCAGCATGTTTAGACTCAGTGAAGGGATAAGCCTACAACTAAAGTAGTTCCAACTGGGGAAGGACCGAGTGATACTTTATGCATACCACAACAAGGACTCATCTCTTTCAACCATGCGCGAAGAGCGCTGTGGTATCCAGAAGGAGGGTAAACACAATGCCTGCGTTTTAAACGTAAGTTTGAGATGACAATTACTTAATCAACTGCAGTAGTTATAGTAATGTCTAAATCATCTTAGGAAATCAGTACATACCGTTAAAGAAAAAAACAAAGCATGTTATGTAATTTAAGTAGGAAATTTACTTTTAGTGGATCAAGCACTGGTTTCTTAAAACATATGAAAGACAAGCAAAGTTCTAACTTCCAAGAATAATCTAGTTTTAAATGCATAATTTATCAGCTTTATAAAACAAAGAAGAGTAGCAAGAATATCTAGACAAGTCTTTCTGCTTTTTGATAAGACTTGTCATACAAATGACTGACTATATTAATATACAGAATTAACTTTGTTGAAGCTATACCAAGCAATAAGAGATGATAAAAATGCATAGTAGCCTATTTAATAATAACTTCTTTAATTTTATGCTAGCTCTGGAAATTAAACTTTCAATCGCTGTAGTAATAACACGCATATGAAAATACTCTTATAGCTTCTTTTTCCTGTTGAGCATCCTTTGCTGGCTTCCACAGTCTTTGTCCAGGAAGAAAAAGATCTTGGAATAAAAGTGAGAAGAGTAATATTAAAAGTGTGTAATAGAGTAGACAGAGATAGTGATGCCTTAAAATAACAAAGGCTCGCAATCTCATGTAAAACAAACAAATAAATTTATAGACACTCCATACACAAAAGGGTAAGAACTGTCACAATCTGTTAAATTTAATAGAAACTATGCGTCTGTTGTGCATCTGCAGGTAACTTGATGCTTTATAAAATGTACAAAAAAGTTTATTAGTATGGACAAGCCCATGGCATGATATCATGCACATAAATGTAACTTGTGGGACAAAACATATAGAAATTATTGCACTTTAACCCAGTTTTCCACCAGTGCTGGTAAATCTATAATCGCATCTGGCAGCTTCTGATTTAACCCAACAGATTAAATCACTCTAGCTGGCCAGTACAGCAACAGAGCACATATTTATGTGAACCTGTTATCCCATAATCCTCACTGTATGGTTTTATTACATGCATGACAGCTGAAATACATTTCATTTTTTAAGAGTCATAATTCCAATTACCCTCCAAGTTAGTTATCTTTTCAGTAGACAGTTTTTGGATAATCCTATCCAAATAAGGACTTTGCATTTTCTTCTTCAAAAGTACACATGGTGACTTTACATGAATTCATTACTTGAAAATAAATATTGAACCAAGTGAACCTCAAAGTACAAAAGTTTCCTATTATCTCGTTTGTTTGGGTAAGACCATCTGTAACATTCATAGGTGATGATACCAGTGGTTGAGTTTAGGTTATAATATCCCAAATGGTATAAATACTAGAATATATATTTGGAGAGGGTAAGGAAGATTACAGGCACTCTTCTTGCATTTTATTAAGAGAATTTGTTCATGGACAAAGAGAGAAGATGGTACTAAAGAAATCTTAGCAAAATATAGTGCCAAGCATTTAAGTTAGTTAAATGAGAGCAGATTTTTCATAAGCCCAGGAAAAAACCTCCCAAAATAGGTTATTTTAATAAACAGCAGTAAAAGAATTTCATATTATCTTATTCATATTCTGGATTATCTTCAGCACCATCTCTATTTAGAGGACTAAAATGGTGGGAATCTTTCACATCACAAGATGAGTTTTTTAGAACTACTGAACTAAGCGCACATTAAACAAATTAATCCCTACAGCATACTCCAGGTGAAAAGACTATTTTTCTTCAGTGTAACTTGAAATATAAGCAAAGATATACAAATTATGCGCTTGTCAGCATCTCTCTAATCAAATGCATTATTTTCTATTGTTCACAGAAGAAGAATCACCACCAACACCTGTAACCCTGTCATTGCTCATTCTGTCAAATCCGAGAAGTTGGGCAATACTTCCCCCATATTCCAGTAACACTGAGCCTTCTCCAACTACTACACAGTAACAGCAAGTCAGCCTTCACTGATGCTCTACAGAAAAAAGTAATTTCAAAAAACAGCGGAAAGAAAATGTAACAGAGAACAGTGTCAAAAGCCTTCACATCAGCATCTACGTGTGTGCTTACTATTTAGCATTCATCACCACTGTATCTAAATGCCTATCATAAACACGTAGATCAAATTATAACCTCCAATTAACACTTTATATCTAAGTAAAGCCAGTACACAAAATACAGTTTTATCTGTAAAAGGGGAAACCTTTCTTTCATATTGATGAATAGGAGGTTTCAGCATTCCCCGAATAAAAAAAAACAAACATCTGAATTATAACACAAAAGTTAAACATTCTATAGAAAGCAATTTAAACCTCTTTTCTTGATTTTAAATGAAGTATCTTGGAAATTTGCCAGGTCTTTAAAATATCTCCCAATGTAAGAATGTGGGGGAAAAAACAGACAGAAAAATAATTTTTAAAATTACTATTTTACAATACTTTAAAAAAAGATCGGTGAAAATAAGTTTACCTGACATAGTGTGTTTTGCATCTATTTGGTTTAGATGCTCTTAATTAATATAGAATTATTTATGCAATTAGGTCTTAAGTAGTCAAGGAAGATAAACTGAAGAGCTCTCAACAAGGCAAATTCTGCAGACTGGAGGTGGTCAATCAGATTCCAGGTGCAAAGGACAAACCAAGAGGAAAACCAAAATGTTCACAAAAGTGACATTCCTCTATACCATTCTAAACGTTACTTATGTCTCATTGAATCTGAAGCACTCTCAGAAAGGAGTTACAGCTAAGACAAAACAAAGCAATCCATCACATTAGGTATTCCTAGGATATCAAAAGTTCCACCTGATTAAACCAAAGAATAAATATCAGAGGGATGTAGAAAAATATGCTGCACCTATTTCTGACTGCTTTGAAATTAAAGACTCAAACTGTATTTGAAATACGCCTTCAGATTCCAAATGCCTCCTTATTTATTTCACCAAAATATTCCCCATGTACATCTACCACAGTGAATACTAAAAATAAATACTGCCAACCGTACCACAGGCGCTGTTGTACAACAACCACAGGTTCCTTTTCAATTCACCATCATTCACAATCTAACAGGAAGGCAAGTAAGAACATTCTGTAACATTCAAAAAAAATAAAAACCTTAGGTGACTTCATGTTTGTCAACAAACTTTTGGCCACTTAGAAATTAGTAGTGATAGCAAAGGTGCTGTATTTAATGCTTAACGGGGATACATGTTCCCATACACGTTCCCATATGTGTCTGTGCAGTCCAGAGAACAGTAAGAACAACTATTTATCAAATAGTTTTTCTAAGTGTCTGGTGAGCTTTAAGTAAATTATTTGAACACAAAAGTATAAACCAAACATACCTAACTGAAAAAGCAGAAATTACTACACAATTAAACTTCTTTCCAGCATATGGCAGTAGTACACATGGGCAAACAAATGCAATCTGTGTGAACCAGTTGCTCTCAAAAGCTTTCCCCTTTTCCTTGACGATAACAAGCAGCCACTGTTTCACACACTAAGAAACCTGGAACCTCCTTTCATCACTGCAGTTCTCTGCAAAGCAACTGTATATAGAATGTCATCACAGACCATCAGGAACTGGAAGTCAGACCAAGGACAGCGAGCTCAATTTCTGGCGGTCAACAGGTTACAGAGCTATCTCAAGACAACCCTTGTCACTCTCTCGCAATTTATGCTCATACATGTTTACAGGATTTGTTGATAATGTTAGATAGAATTCAAAGATGGCAGAAGACTGATGTTATCTGATGAATTTCACTAATCACGACTCATTATTTTGCTGAGGCAGTCCCAGAAGTTCTCTGTTCTTTAGCACCACACCTATATACCTATATAATCTGTTTTCTCACATTGGCTCAGATTTAGCATGTCTCTCAGCAAATTTCTTGTAAGCAAGTGCCAGAAAAGGTGTGGGGGAGAAAATTTTCCAATCTTGTATGTTTTGATCTTTCCTATTTTAAAGAACTAATTCAAGGATATATCTGCCAATTAACTTAGAAGACGTGATCTGTCTAGATAACCACTCCTGTTAGGGAACATTACATGCCGTGTTCTCTCTTAGCTGCCATGACATCCATTCAGCCTGTGGTTCACCGCTGTCATCTTAACAAGGCCTACCCTACTTTGGTCTCCGCATCAAGCATTTATGGGTGGTTGCATTACACAGTTGTGTATATTTGGACCTATGTTCTTTTCCTACAGTTTGGTTTTTTCAATATCGAAGTGCCCAAACATCTACATAGTGTCCTAGAACACACTTGTTTCTATGGTCTTCGCACATCTTTACCTTGGTACGCAACAATTTTATGTGTTTCCTTTCAGTATGAGAAAGATTTCTCAAAACTTCACCATGTTTCACTGCTGAATTTAATTCTGTTCAGCTGACTCTATATAGGTAATCTGAACTGCAGCACATGCCTCCTTCCTGTACTCTTCACCTTTATTATAATGCATGCTACATATGTGGACAGCAACTAATGAGTCCTATAGTTCTCTGATTAGAGAGTCAAGTCTAGTTGCTTATTTCTAAACCCAGCCACCTGGAAAACATCTCCCTTTTTTCCCCTCATTCATCAAACTTGGATAGGAAATAAATGATTAAAAAAAAAGAAATAAAATAAATAATTTTTTTTTAAAAAAATTACAACCTTTATAGCTAGCAAAAAACCTAAAAGGCTCTTTTTTGTTTTGTTTTGTTTAAAGTACCTCTTCTGTGAAAAAAAAAAATTTCCTTCCAGATTTCGTATTTTTCTACCAGACTGGTTTCTAGCTGACTAAGGTCACAACTTCTTACTCTTTAGGGAATCAGCATTTCAATTCTTTGCCTTCAGTAAGCTCCCAAGAGTTTCACTTTGCTTCTATGCCCTCTATCTCTCCCTTTAAAATCGAAATCAGCTTGTAATTTTAGTCTTCCTTCTGACAAAGGCAGGACCATCTCAGCATGCAAACAAAATCATTAACAAACAGAAGACACTGTCTTTTCACATAGGGATGCATCCTTTAACTCTCATTTTATGAGCTCTATGAGCTATTCAACATTCTACCTTCCCGAGTATGTCCATTTGTAACTCATAGGCTTCACAGTCTGGAGCTAGAACTCCTTCTGACCTCTGCCCCTTCACTTGAAAATGTTCAGCTGACCTGGCTCACTGAATTACCTCTGTAAAGCCCTTAATAAACAGTTATCCTACTTATCCTGACTTTGACAATTGCTTAAGGCATTCCCCTCCTGTCACTCACTCAGTCTCCGCAATGTCTCAGTTAAACTGAAGTCCCTCCCTCAGCCCTTGCAGAGCTGGCATTGCACTTCAGCCCTTTTCTCCTATCCTCAAGGTCACTATAACCTACGCGGGATCAGTCAGTAAAATGTCTTCATGAGGGCTGTACACTGGAAGCAGTAGCTGAAAAAGTATTAAGAAATGATGTGCTTCAAGTCTCCAGAGAACACATCCAGAGGATCTAAGTAGGAGACTATTTTGCTAAAATTATATCAAAGTTCAGCCTTGTAATTATAATAGGTATAATAAATGGCTGTCTTCATGCCAGATAGCTCCTTATAACCATTATAAATCTACCATTATTTTCATTTTACGCTTAACGGAGAAGAAGCTGAGACCTGTCAAACCCAGCTCTGTTTGAGCTCAAACAGGTGTTTCTCCAATAGAAATGGTTCATCAGTTCCCGCCCCCCGTACACCCCAGGAAAGACAGCAACTTATAACATTTAACTGAAGTCTGAAATCCCTTCACACTCCAGGAGGTCAAATTAAAGTCAGTCATTTATACGAATCATATATACAGAGCAGCAGAGAGAGTCGGCTGAATTTTAATTAAAATGAATGGCTGTGTAGGCAGGATGAGCTGAGCCGTTCCTCGTCACCTGTTCTGCTGAACACAGAAGGCAGTACAGCATGTACCATCCATTTAAACAAAAGAAGCAAAAACATGTTCAAAATATTCCCTCAAGAAAGACAGTAGCAAGAAAAACAATCTTTAGTTGTATTCAACCTTCAGAAAACACTCACTAAATACCACACAGTAATGTTCAAGTTCCCGCTCCGTTCAGTTAGACTACATAACCTTTATATGATATTGTAAACCACTCTTTACTAAATATCAGAAAAAGAACATATACATTACACACATGCCTCTCTTGGCATCTACTTTTACAAAAAGTCACGAGAACAATATGAAGTCGTAACACTACATAATACCACCTCAGCAAACTGGAACATTGTGAGGTTGAAGACTGTAATTCCAGTACGGCTTTCTGCAACAGTGTCCTGGTTCCGGCTGGGACAGTTAACTTTCTTCCCAGTAGCTTGGGGGGTGTGCTAAGTTTTGGGTTTGGTATGAGAGGAGCGTTGACAGCCCACTGATGCTTTGGTTGTTGCTGGGCGGTGCTTGCACCGGGGACTTTTGGTTTCTCTTTTCAGCCACCCATGCAGGCCACGTGCAGAGGAACCTGGGGGCGGGGGGAAGCACAGCCGGGGTGGTGGACCCAGCTGGCCAATGGGGTATTCTATACCATGTGACATCATGCTCAGTATAAAAACCAGGAGGGGGGGGTGGGGCTCACCCCCCGTTCGTGACATGCGGTCGGTGAGCAGTTGCATTGTGCATTGCCTGCTTCGTATATTGTTATTGTTGTTGTTCTCATTGTTATTATTACTGTTCTACTTCATTTTATTTCAATTATTAAACTGTTTTTATCTCAACCCAGGAGTTTTCCTACTTGTGCCCTCCCGATTCTCTCCCCCATCCCAAAGGAGGCGGGGGGTGAGTGAGTGGCTGCATGGGGTTTATTTGCTGGCTGGGGTTAAACCACGACAAACAGGAATAATAATTTCTGACTACAGTTTGCACGGCAAAGTGTGAAAACTGCTATATAATGGCAACTTTTAAAAAGAAAGATGCAGAATTAACGCGAGTTGTAAAATCTATGCAACCTCTAGTTAGGAGAAAAAACACTACCGCACCTTGGCAGCTGTTGCAGTGTTGACAGAGTCTGGTTTCTCACGTATTTTAGGAACACCTTCATCTCCCTAACACTCAATGATGAGAAGTCAATTTGGGCAGGACACCGTCTAGAGCCAAGGTAATGTTCTACACCTACTTTTGCTCAAGCCATAACTTCTTGGTAGCTTCATCGCAAGCTCTAGGGATGGGTCAGAACACTCATCCTCACAGATGAGATGGAAAGTGGCAACGTCATTACTAGTCACTAACCTTGTTTCTGGGAGCTCCATTTACTGCCATTTTGGATATAACATTTAGCTTTCACTGTATTTTCTGGAGGGCTACCAGCTGTTGCTCTCAGAGATCTCTAAAGTATCTTTCATAGGAGAAGGGATAGAAATGCATTGTGTTTCATAGGGATGAGTTGACAAACTCTTAAAATTTAGCAAGCAGAGAATCTCACTAGACAATTTTTGTTGGCCAAACTGATTTTATATTTCAGTCTTATTTAGAACTAAGAATTGAGAGCACTATTAAACTAAAGAAGCAAACCAAGATGAAATACAAGGGATTAATTCCTCTCCCCCTACTTTCTTATTACAGTATACGGCCATTGTTTGCACACAGCCATCTGTCAAGTCTCAGAGCACAAACAATCTTTTGGCTTAACATGGTCCACCAAAAGATAAGCTTAATTATGACAACATAAATCAAACATATCCGCTAGAGGAAAAAAATTGTATCAGAAAAAGTTATTTTTTCCTACTGAATGGCACGCATATATATATAAAAAAATATATTATAGATAGATGGATAGATATATAAACTGCATAGCTCTGCAACCTCCTCCACCTAGACTGCAGCATTGGCAGCAGGCTAAAGGTTCTCAGCGTAAGCAGCAGATTCTGTTGCTGCAAAGCTTGCTTTGATTTTGATCATGAAAAGAAGTTTGATACAGCAGTCAGTAAAAGGTCAACATTACCATATTACAACAACTATAGCCATATTTTTCCCCCTCAACAGAAATAAACATAAACCTTGCTTCACTGGTGAACATTTCAGCCACTTAGCTATGGCAAGTAATCACGTAGTGCGTTTTATATTTTCATCCAAGTGCAAAAGCATTTTCTAAGGAAAATATCATAAGACGTCTATAAAGCCTTAAAGAAAATGGGTCTTAGTTTATTTCTTCCATATTTAAAACAATAAAACAAAGTAATCAACCACACTTCTTTCTATGTAACGCTTGACCTTGATGAATAATTCCTGTTTCAGAAAAAGATTGGGGGGGCGGGGGGAGAAAATGAGATTGCCTGACTTTCCTCTAAAAAGACTTACCTACTAATGCCAAATTCTCTCAGTATATCCCTACCAGTGTGGTAGCGTGATCACAGCAACGTTCAGTATTGTCAAACACAGGTCTATGAGTACAAAAATGGTTCTAAGTGCATGGTAAGGAGAGAATGAAATCCACTTAATAGCGCTAGGTGTATTTTGATGAATGTTTTAAAACAAGCTAACATCAAAGAGGTCAGTCAGAAATAAATGGAACATTAAGTAAATAACCTCTTAAAATAACATGATGGATGAATTTATTAAAAATAAATTTTAAAATAGATTGGTTTTCTGACTACTGCACTTGCTTTCCCTGGCAAAGGACACGGGAATAATTAATGGATTTGGCTGCTTCTCTCCAGGGATGAAGATAATTGATCTGTGGGGAAAGGCCTTTATCCAGCACAGAGATAGCACCAGTACAGCAGATGGGAGGGGAGGGGGGAGAAAAAAGCAAGGGAGGGGGTGGGGTGAGATCTCTTGCTGGCATACCTCCAGAGCTGCTTATCAGCTCCTACCGCTCAAACTAACTCAACTCTAGGCATTTGAAATGCTGGTAAGGTTGCCAATGATAATATTCTTTGTTTTATGAACTAGAATTAAGGGGGGGGGGGGGGGAGGAGAGGGTCCCCTACTGTTATTACAATAAGCAAAACCTCAGAATCCATCCAGAAGCAATAAACAGACTACTTGTTCTTTTCTGGCAAGTGCGGCTCTTTAAACTGAGGACATATTTTTTTGTTCATATATTATATAGTTACAGTAAGTGTACCATCAGTGGCCTAACAACACGTGAATTGCAGGTTTATCAGAATGAAAGGGGGTTTTTTAGTTATTTATTTTACAGTTCCTCAGTTCATTATCTACTCCACAGTTGAGTAATTCTTGAAACATAAACCTCATTTTCAGTGTACGAGAGATGCAAGTTAATTCATTACTGCAGACAGGTAGTGCGATTAAAACCTCTAACCTTTCTGCATCTTCTATAGCCCCAAAGTCTACACAAACACCTCCATGAGTGGTCATTTAAGAAATCTAATTCTCAACAGTTCTACAAATAAACAGTTTCCATATAAGATTAATAACATTTTTGTTTTCTGGAACAAACTAACAGTGACTATTTATATTTCTTCCCAGCGCTTCATGACTTAGGATTTAAAAAAAATGAAATCATTCTATCAGATCAAAACAAGCTCAAAACTCACACTTTGTGTGTCTGATTCTCTGACAGAAAGAGATGAAGATAGAAGAAGGTATTATCTAATAATGTTCTATTAAAAAAAAAAAAAAATCATATGGCATTGCTCAAAATACCGTGTGAGATAAGAACCTTTGAGAACACACAGGAACTCACAGGTTTCCCAAAGTCATTTTAAGAAAAATTAAAACACCTTGAAAGGAATCAGTTTCTCTAGCAGAGTAGAGACCTCCTTCCTTGGAGGAGGACATAATTCAGTTTATTAAAGTCACTGTACAAGTGGCCTGGAACCCCATCAGAAGAGTAGCAATTACCTTTAATAAACACTAATATAAGTAGCCTAGATTTTCACAGGAAGTTAAACAGTGTTGATCTCTTTTCCAAGTCACCACACAGTTTTCCTTTAAAAAAGAACGGGTCGGGGGGAAGAGGAGAGTGTGACAGAATTTCATCTATCACCAAAAAATAATCTGTATTAGTGTTGTCAATCACATGGTGTTGATAAACTCATTATTTCGAATCAGCACAAACAACAAAAAGCTCTTAAGAAAAACCTAGTCCTACTGGTTTGTCAGAAATACAGTGACTTAAAGACTAATGTGGAAAAGAGAACAGACACACGATCTAACTGATGTAAACAAGTGTTTACTTAGGAAAGGTCAAGTCCTCAGTTTATACAATTCTGAGAACGAGCAATGGCTGAAAGTATCACAAAAAATTTTGAAAGAAAACATAATGGGGGGAGGGGGTGTTCTTCAGTACTTAGTCCATATTACAGGTTAAATTCTGGAAGAAAACAAACAGAAAGTAAACAGAAAAGAAGTGATCAGCAATACATCATTGCTCATTCCAAACGTAAAAAAGTAATCCTTTTAATTTACCTTATCATCTCTGACCCCCTATTATATACTAAACTTTTGGACTATACATCGTGTTTCTCAGCCTTATTTCAGAAGCATGTGAGAAAACTTCATTTTCTCAAGATATAGCTGATAGTTTCATTAAAGCTATTGTTTCTAATATCTTTCAGTAGCAGATAAATAATTTAGCATCACACAGCTAAAAGTCAAAGTTTAATATAACATTTGTTCTTGTAGTACATCATAACTACATGTTCAAATCTTACTGTTCTTTCAGTGAATGTTTCAGCAAATTAAATTCCAAATTACACCTACTTTTTCCTTCTTTTTAGAAGCAATTAGAACGTACATGGTTTTACCTCACAACTCTGGTCCTTCCTTCCCTTTCCTACATATAGTTCTCTCACAATCCAGGCTTCAGTGCATGATTTACACCACTGCAACACAACTGCTGTGGCACAGCTGCAGTGCACTCCAATTTCACACAAAGTCAAGGTTAAAAAAGTTGGCTGGACTCATATACATATTAAATACACTAGGCATCTGCACTGCTACGTGCTGTAAAAGGCTCAAAGGTCAACACATGTGCACTCTAAAACCAAAGTAATTATCAAGTGCCTATCAGCGCAACTGATCTACTACTTAGCGAACCTGCTATTTCAAGAACACTAATCAAATACTGATCACAAAATAAAAATGAAGATGTATTAACTGCAATCTTAAAATCTGAAAAAAGGATATACTAGAGGTTACACAGTCAGCAACATTATACCTTCTCAGCTGAAAGCAGTCTAAAGTCATTGAAAAACATACCCTTTCAACTACTTAAATCATCTTGATTTAATGGCCGTATCAGTAATCATTAAGTGCTTTATGAAACTTTGAAGCATAGGGACAAAGTTTGGTTCAAATAATCATTCATCTCCTAATAAGCTCAGTAAATATTCCATTCAAACAACTATGTTAAAATCCCAGTTACTGTATTCACTAAGAACTAAAACGCCAACTAACTAGAAGTTACAGCTTTTAGATTCCATTCTACTTTTCTACATCCATCATGATGTCCCAGGAAATACACACACACATGCACACACACAAAACAAGAACACAAGAGGACACGAAAACCATTGGAGTTCAGTTGCTGTGGCAAGCAGTCCCCTGTGCAGGATAAGTGGAGAGGGCTGCAGGCACGTCACAGCATGCCCTCTAGGCGTTCTGTAGTAAGTTTCTAATGTACATGCTATGAAAAAGCTGAACTCTCTCAAGAGACTAAACAATTTGTATGAAACTCTCCCCAGGTAAAAATTCTACATCAAACTAAAAATTTTTGATACATTATGATTGTAATGAAAACACAAAAAATGAAATATTTGATATTGCAGTTAAAGAACTTAAGTGCTGCATTCAGGAAAATTAGTGCAAAATGCACAGTCATTTTCACAGTAACAAAATCATTACCACCTCCTTTATTTATTTTCCCTTTTTCACCTGCTGTCTCAGGCTTTTCAAGAGACATTATGTGGCACGCCTTAAACAATATATTTAAACTGCCGTTTAGTTTTGTGAAATCTAAAACAATTAATTGTTAAATACTGAAAAGAAACTACTATATTGGAATTTATTACCACATTCGGGCATAACTGTATATGGCCTTTGGTTAATGTCCAGCAGATATTCCAGTACCATCAAACCCCACCTTTGAATCTCCAATGCCTTTACGCTGCCTAATGTCTCATCTTGATACTACAAGAAGTTTTACTATTTTAGGGAGCATTTGCAGCAAATAAAGAAAACCCTCCCGATCCCCAGTCTCCAGTTTCATTTCACTAAAGCACTATTAAAGTTTGGGTCAAAGTAATTACCATAAGAAGTTTTAAAATGTTCCTGTAACAGGTTGGGTTTTCTTTCTTGAATAAGTGTCCAATACTCTTAGTCTGTAACGCCAGACTATTTTGTGGCCTTTAGCCATTTACATGTGAACATCAGCCTCATCCACTGTGAGGTTCAAGAACCAAATTTCAGCTACGATTATTGATAACTTTCCTTTCCAAGATAGTTGGAGATTAGAAATTAAAATGAATGTAACATTTGTTAACAGCACAAATATTAACTGGCATTTACTAAGACATCATAAATTACTTGCCCAGCTTTCCAGAGATCTACTATATTCTTCCACAAAATCCCTGAAAGACACGAGCATTAGAAGACTGTTAGCATAAAAATATAAAAATACAAATGAGTACAAAATACTCATATATTTGTGCCATGCAAAAGGTCAATTCTACACCATGGCAAACAGTTTGGCTATAATCCAAAAAAGCATTTAATTACATGAGACAAGCTAATGCTAAGCATGTCTTTAGCTGCTTTTTCAGGCTATGGTTAACATATTGAATCGTGCAGGGCACTTTCGTAAAAAGTCAGCGCTAAAATAAAAAATTTCTAATTTCCAAGAATAATTAAGCAGTTGACTTTAAAAAAAAAAATCAATCAGTAATTTGATACTATTATTATAATCATTATTCCTTCCAAACATAGCTTCAGGAACTGCAAAACTATATGCTCCAAAGGCAGGTTACAGCTGGGTATTAGGTTGTTTGGTCTGGGGTTTTTGTTGGTGGTTTTTTTCCTTCCTCCCCACAAAATAATCCCTGCTTATGTACAGCTAGTCAGAGGCCCTCTTTCAGCTCAAGTATAAAAAGCCAAATCAATTTCAATACAATTTTATTCAAAGTGTCAGTGGCTACAAGTACTTCTTACTATGAAAGCTCTCATACTGCATTAAATTTCATGGAAAAATTAGAATCTTAAGCCTGGGAAAAAAAAAAACAAAACCAAAACAAAACAAAATAAAAACACCAAACCAACCAACCACAACAACAACAACCCCAACCCAACCCACCTCTCTCTATATATATCTTTCCATAGCCCATCAGAATTAAAGACAGCTTTCAAGTTAAGATAGAGAAGGTGTCCTATAAGCATGCTTTATTTGCTTTCTTGTTCATGCAAATGCTCTGGCCATTTTTTATTAATATCTTTAATTACCAGATGACCCATTATTCTGAGGGCTAAATGAAAGGCTGAAGGACCAACAACAACAACAAAAAAACTCAAACCCACAAAAAAAAACCCCAAAACCCCAAGGACATGCCAGAAACAGTTATATTGTTAGCAAAGGCTGTCTCCTAGTACTTCACTGTCACTTCTACTCTTTCTGCCATATAAACAATTCTTCTGGTTCTGCTCTGAAGAAGGTTTCACCAATCATTATTATAGCACTGTTTAAGTAACAATTCTGGGTCTACAGACAAAGCAGAGGTATCATTATTTTACATGAAAGAACAATAAGAAAGATAAAAAACTCAGTTTTCCTATGAAGTGTAAGTCCAAGTAAAATAAAATTTATATGTATATATTTATATACATATAAAGACATATTCACATGTCCAGGTTTCAGTATGTTTCTTTTCTAAAGATGACAGCCATAGTCTGTAGGAGACTAGCAATGGCACACAACAGTCCATGAACACACAGAAAATACACTGCACATCCAAGAATATTCCAGCTAGTTGAAATCAATTCCATTGGTGCTTTAGTCCCAGATCTATTCTGGCATTTTTTTTTACCTCTTTCACAGACAATGTTTCAGACACCATCTTGCTTCATAATGAAGACCTGAATTGCAGACAAAGTGAAAGCGGTAAAGCAGAACAAACAGCTTTGATTATCTTCTTCAAATATTGTTATGTGGGCATGAAAGTGTTTGGCTCTCACAATGCCTTTTTTATTATTTGAAACATGAATAGGTTCAGAGGAACAGAAGCACAATGAGGACAATTCAGTACATCTTTCATACAGACACAAATCCATTGTCAGAGCAAACACTGCTTTCTTCATTCACCAATACAAAGGTCTAATAGGAAGTTCTTACTATAGAGCATATCCACATCCCACAGCAGTAACTAGAATTATTCTACCAAGAAGAAATGAAGTGGAAAAAAAAAAATCTTCATTATTTGAGTTTATACATTGGAATAATTTGCCTATATATATATATATATATATGTAAAAAAAAAATTACATTGCCTCCTGAATATTTATTCTGTCAGCATATACAGTTTCAAAAATCAATCCCATAAAACAGCTAGCATTAGCTTTTCTGGCTGAGGTAGATCCAACAAAAGCAGTAAGAAAATCCTCTCAATTTAAAAAACCCTACACTACTGGTATCATTAAATTTGTTTATTAGAAGTCTTTGAGGGATTAAGGAGGAAAGAAATACCAGGCCAAAATTCACAAGAACATTATAAACATTTCAATTTTATTTTGCATTCTTCTGCCACTCGTTTAGTCAAGTATGCAAGATCTCCTGGAAAAAAAATTTAGTATTTGACAACATTAGTATATTACCTCTAAACAAACTAATTTATTTTCTTAATTTTTTTAAAGGTATTTTCTCCATTTTCTCTCTTGATTGACCAGCTTTTCTCTATATGGTGTGTGCTAACTTAATTTCTACCAGTTTGCCTCATCAGCTTTCTGAAATAATTTTCCTCCTTACTCAGTAATAGCTTTACGAGTATCACACATTCCCCTCAGTACCCTTGAAATAGTGCCTTGCTATTCCATCTGAGGAGAAAATCCAGAATATCAAAGATCCAGTCTCCACAGATCTAAACTGTAAGGGAAAAATAAACACTTTGGTTTTCAACATTCTGATCCAAGGAAAAGGAAAGCTGCTTTGAACATCAAGGAAGAGATTCAGGAGATTCAGACAATCTCTTGCCACCTGGAATCTTCAGGCAAACGAAGCAAGTACATTTTAAAAAAGATTTACTGTGTTAACATTCATTTTCAGAAATGGACAGCTAACACGTACATGCCACTTTAATTAGGCAAACAATGCACAGGACTTTGGCCATTTACATCTCAGAAAAGAGTTAGCAGTATGTTGATCGAATATATTTTATGTTAAAGTTATGGATTTTCTTCCAGCAGTTCCTAACTCCACTCAATGTTAAAGCTTTCCCAGTATCTCAACAAAATACCACAAGCAAAATACACACATTACTACAAGTATTCCTTTCTTTCCTCATTCTCAGAAAAATATGACCACATGCGCGCTCTGAAACAATCCAACACGCTAAGCCATTTCCTTAAATACTCTTTTCTCCAACTGCCTACCTCATCACAGTATTGTCCCCAGAAAATTATCCCGTATTTGCTAGCAGTCTTACAGAAAAAGTATTACCTCCTTAAAAATTCTTGGGGGGGGGGGGGTATGGGGGCGTGGGGTGAAGAGAGAATAAAATATTTACAAAGGTATCTTTTCTCTCCTGTGAATTTTTAATTACTGAATAATAAACACAGGTCTTTAAAAGTATTGCCTGATAAATGATCGCTGTCCACTACAGAGCCTCTCAAGTATCACATCTGTTAAAATTTCATAGAGTCAGAGGCTTTAATGATGTCTGAAAATTCTCTATTTTTAAACACTAAGATTAAATGGAAAAAGAAAAAAACATAACAAAATTATCTGGAAAAAAGGCTCATTCAGAAAATGGTGGATAAAATCAAGAGCTTCAATGCAAACTGATGTAAATCTACATTTGTGACTTATCACAACAACAAAAAAATCCTGTCTACTGTAATGTAGCAGAAGAAGAACTATTGCATGCACAGAGTTCTGGTGTTGGTTCCTATTGCAGAAACATCAGAAGTACTACTTGTCCATGAGGACAGGCTTCATTGAAAGAAATTTGTTTTTATCAGTCTCTCTCAGCACTAAAAATGAAATAAAGGACTTCATGATGCAAAACAGAACACAATGTTATGAAACAAGCACTCAAACAGCAACATAAGATGAAGAAGAAAGCATCATGCATGTCACTGCATGTTTTACCTATAAAAACCTCTGCCTTTCAGAGAAAGACATTTTATTATCCCCGATCATGTGGCCATGTAACAACATTACTGAATAATTGGAAGCGACCATGAGTCTCTTCACTCCCTTCACCAAAGCACGGTGGTTTCTTCCATTAAAGCCAGTGACTCATCTCAAACTCCCTGTTTTTAATACAATGTTATAGATACTATATGATACAGAGCTTTACAAGGAAGAAGCTCTGAGATACAGCCCAATTTTTTATTTTCCTCTTGTTCCAAATTGACTTTCATTGCTTCATAACCTCTTTCAACAGGACGACAGCCTAAGCAAATGACTCCTCACCCCATCATAACAAAATTAATTCTCTAGCCTAAGGCAAAGGAAAATGAACTACATTAGAAAACAGATCTCTAAAAAAAGCAAGTTAACTGCCAAAATCAGCTTCTGTTACAATGTTTTAATAATTACTATTTTTTTCCAAATGAACATATTTGCAATAGAAGAAAATTAACATGGCAATCAGAAAAATAGTGAGAAAATACTTCAAATTTTTATTAATGGAAAAATCTCCTCAGAAGAAAAAAATTTTAAAATTGCTACACAACACCGCTTACAAATTTGCACAAGATCCTACATACTAGTACTTAACAAGCTGTGTATTTTCATGAGAAAATTGTGTTTTATAATTACACTTTTAATTATTTTATTTTGGAGAAAAGGTAACTTAATGAACATAAGAAGAAAACAAAACCATCAATATAATAGAAAAGAGGTGATGTGACTGAAACACAAAACATTTGATTTCCATTAACTAGTTATGTGTTATTACCTTTGTTGCAAACAAATATCACAAACAATACTATTAAAAAATAACCAGGTGAATCAAAAACAAACCTAGTGAGATGTCTATCATGTACTTGTGACCCATTCGCAAATTAAAAAACAACATTGACAGCTGTAAAACTAGAACTCAACCAAATGTCAGAATAACAAAGCAGAATAATTGTTATTGGGACGGGGGAATAAATAAAAAAAAAAAAAATCTATAAAACCTCTTCAAAATTAAGACACAAATGATATGCTCTATCATTTTAGAAAAACAGTAAAATGCTTCTTTGGAAATCATATGCATTCTAAATTAAGTCTGTAGATCCTGGGGATTATTTTATTTTGTGTTTACATCTGAGGTCACGTAGAGTTTTGCTGCGAGTTATTTTCCTTTAGAACCTGTAGCACCTCAAACTTTCCGACCTTGAAATACAAACATCTACATTCAAACATAGAAAATCTTATTCAAGTGGGCACCAGAAGATGTCTAGTCAAATTATAGAAATTTAGATAAACAGAACTTTCTAAATTCTTTCCTTTTGTGCTTTATCTACATACAGTAATCATACTGTCTCTGTTGCAAGGCAACAAATCAAACTTTTCATTTTGCCCTGTTTTAAATCCTGACTACTCCGAGTTTGCTCTTTTTTTTTTCTGCTTCTCTTTTTATAGCCCTTACTTTCTTTTTAAAGAGAAAAAACTTTAATCTCTCTTATGATTCCTACTGCATTATTGTGTTCAGATTCACAGTGTCAGAAACACTGCCAGCCATCACTAATGAATCTGCTGTTCTCATTAGGTAGAGCTGCGATACGAGGCAGAGGTGCAAAGCAGAATTTACCACATCATCACACCCACGGGGTCTGAGGAGAACCTTCTCTTTTAACATCTGTGGGGCAACGGAGGATACCCCTTCCCTCTGGCGAGGTCTTTCTACACAAGCTTCAAGGTTCTCGGGAAAGTAGGAGAGAAGACAGTGGCTTTGTGCCACTGACACCTCTCCTTTCACACTGGGCTTCCCCCCCAAGCCTCAGAATTTTAGTGGCATAAAGGAAACAGCATTTTCTATGGATTAAGGCACAGTGTAATTGCCATGGTCTTTATAACAAAATGTGTCCAAAACAGTGAGGTATCTGTCTCACAGTTTTCATTAGCAGAGCAGTTCTAGCTTTAAGTCCAAGCACAAGAATGCAACTGGAAAACATAGGTATATTTATAGCACCTTAAATAAGTAACAAAAAAAGGCTTTGAAATACTGCTGGACTCATTCCAAAAGGGGGGCGGGGGGGAATCAGTTTAATAAAGCAAATAGTTACAATTATTCCTTCAAACGTGGAGTTGAAAATATTTCTCGGGACCACCTAGCAACACAAAACCTAGGAAGAGAAACAAATTTCAAAAGAATTTCCTCCCTCTAAATTTAACAAGAAGAGCTAAAAAGAAATGGCAAAGCCAAACAGAGGAGTGTCACTTTCCCACATATTCTTACCTCCTAGATCTGACTGACTAGGCACCTGCCACAGAATGACTGACAAATTATGCAAGTTGAAAGCAATTAGTGCGATCAAACACAAACTAAGCAGATTACAGACTAGGAAACCAACAAGAAAAAATGCTTTGCTAGCAGACATAACAAACCCAAAACAGCTCATTAGTGCGTGACAAGGATGTCCAAACCGTCGTCTGTAGACAATTTGTGGTTCTCGCACTGAAACTTTTCTTACCAAATTTTGAAACGCGAACATTGCTCTGCAGGCTGTGCGCCACCTGCCTCTCAGTTACTTCTGGTATGTTTTGCAGCCCCAGGAACAGGCTAAGGTAAACCACAGTGTCTCCAGCAGCTCTCCTTGCCCTGCTGGCATCTCAGCGCATCGCAAGGAAGACAGCCAGCAGCTCTGGCTGCTCCGGTTGCATCCCATTTGCCACACTGCAGGGAGCTGAGGGAGAGGAAGGAATCCTTTAGTTCTTCCCCTTCATAGCTACTTGGACATCAACATGATAGCAGGGGGTGGGGAGGAGAAAGAAAGCTGCTTTGCTGGTTCTTGTGTTAATGCAGGCTAAACGAGCACTGGTACTCTTCTTGTTTGCTCTAGGCTGGCCGGTTTCCCATCTCCAGGGTTTACTGTCGTAAATAAGTAGATCCCAACCATATAGCTGCTTCCTCATCCTCCTGCAACATCTTGTTGCAGATGTTGCCAAGAAGGAACCAAGGATCTAGTTGCATTAATTCTATTCCTTCCATACACCCAACCTCTGCAAAGAAGTATTTGCAAAGGGAACTGCCAGCAGTTTCAAAATTCATTTCTCCAGCAGAGCAACACAATGCAAATAGGGTGCCTTCCTCAAGTAATAGCTCTGACTTACTGACCTTGCTAGAATATAATGCTTAGCCTTCAGGCTGAACGGATAATATCCTTGGTGCCAAGCAAAAAGTATCACCAGAATCTGCAATCAATCTAAGAAGCCATTTGCTTACCTGCCAAAGGACAGTCTAGCAGTGCCCCAAGAACAGAGTGCCCTGGCTTCGCCCGCCACCCACGCTCAGCAGCCCTGCTCACAGGCTTAGGGACAACCCAGCAACAAGTCTGGAGTCAGGAACTTCTCTTTTTCCAGGTGTACTGGCTGTAAATTGCCAGGTTTTGGTAGCAAGGGGACTGTGGGGGACCTCTGTGGGAGGAGGCTGGGCCAGCCACAGCAGGTTCCAGAACAGACCCGCTGCGGGCCAAGGCTGAGCCCATCACGGGAGTCTGTGGTGCCCCCAGGCCACTCGGGGGAGCTTGCGGGGCCTCTGTGAGGACACGTTTAAGAAATGGTGGTACGCGCTAGAAAAAAGAACACCACCACCATGGCGGAGCTGGTGACACACCTGAAGGGACTACAGCCTGAAGGGACTACAGCCTGTGGGGGAAACGACTGAGGAGGAAGGAGCAGTGGAAGAGCAAGGAACAAGGAGCAGCAGAAGGAAACTGCCACGTCCTGACCCCCACCTCCTGCGCCATCCCTCACCTCACCCAAGGGAGGGAGCATAACCTGCAGCGACTACAAGGGAAGTGGAGAGGTCTCTGTGGTGAAGTTGAGCCTGGCAAAGGGGAGAAAAGGTGTTTTCCTTAAGTTTTCCTTAAGTCAACACTTGTCATTTTTGTTTCCCAATCAGTAATCAAACGTTTAAAACTAAGTTAGATTCCCTGAGTTCAGTCCATTTTGCCCACAACAGTATCTGGTGAGCCATCTCCCTGTCTTTATTTTGACCCACAGGATTTCTGACTCCTGTTCTTCCTATTTTCTCCCCCGTCCCACTGTGGGGAAGGAGCGAGCAATCAGCTATGCGAGTGCTTTGCTCCTAGCTGGGGCCAACCCATCACACCAGGGCAGATGGTCAAGGACTACGTGGTCACTTCATCTACCCTATTCCATAGAAGCATGCACAATGTCCATCATTAATGGAGTGGAATTGTAATTACACGTCCTAGCTTGGAAGCACATGAACAAAGCCCTCAGTCCTTTCCCCTTTCTTCCAGTGAACCACTGCAGCTATAGCGTTTTGGTTATCTGCTAGAGACCTCAAGTTTCAGACCAGGTGTCAAAAAGCGTTTGTACCCTACAAGGTATGGAACAGACATTCTGTAGGCATTTCTACAGCCAGAAATCTGTTATATGGTTACCTGCAACCAAAGGGTTGGCCTTGCATGCAAAAGTAATTTCTTCCAGTCCCACATGCCAATTCACACAAACACACAGGTCTCAGCTTCTGTTGACAGAGCAGCAAAGGTCCAGTACCAGCATCTTTGCCCTAGTGAGTGAGCTGCTGAGGGAGAACAACACTCCTGGACTCTACCCTGTACTCACCCCCAGCTGGAGCGTGCACAAATGGAACATGCACATTTATTTACCTTACGTTACAGCTATGTTTTGCTTTGGTTACATAAATAACAATTGTTTAGATAGCATGAACCCCATTCTCAAACTACTTTAGATAATGCTGTACTGTTTTGGAATTCTTTTTCCAAATGCATATGCCGCTTACTTTCTCTTCCAACATGCTTCAGATCTTGTTTATCTTGATTCATAACAATGAGTCTTAGAGGATCTAAAACTTTTGCCTTTAATATCTTCAGTTCAAAGCTGTCAAGCAAGGTCACCAGATTTTGCAAATTGTCATCAAATTCCCCCACCTGCCTGCCTTATTTACCTTCAAAGACCAACAAAAAATATAGCCAAGTCCTTTGCTCAAGGGGATCACAGCACCCATAAATAATATTGCTGCTGTTAGCACTCTCCAATTTTACTGTTTTGTATTACTTATGAGTCTACGCAATATTCTAATCACACCGTGTTATCTTTTCTCATTCAGGAATCAGTACATTCAGAGCACAAGATCTTTTTCCTTCTCCCGAAAGCCAGCAGGGACAGAAAGACATCTCATACAGATCTATCTTGTAGGTTTATATCTACAGACTAACAGATCATAAGCATATATCATTTCTGAACAAGTCCAGGAAGTTCTTTCTTTTTCCAGTATCTTGCCGGAAATAAGAATCTAACCTTTTCACAGAAAATACATCAAAGATAAATGACATGAAGCATATCTCCCCAAGACTGTATTTTACCTGCATTTAACCTTGTCCAAATTTAACTGTGGCCAACTTAGCAGAGTGTCCAGCTATGAATACATGGGCCTCAGTTCAGCTTTTTTGCTTTCTGAGAAAAGGGAATTGAGAACTTAGCATATAGCCAACCTTGGATTTTGAATGCAAAATGCAAAGCAGTTGCATACATCTTCATTTATGACTTTCTAAGTTCTTAACCTTCCTCTTATTTACCATCAATTTTTCCAAGGAGCAATCAAAGCCAAAATGCTATGCTGTGTCAGCACAGCCTCAGTTGGAGGGCTAAGATTTAGTTAACAGAAAGACAATGAATGGGTGAAAACAGAGGAAAAAAAATGGCCGAATTAATTTTTTTGGGGGGGGGGGGGGGGGGGGGGGGGGGAATTTTAAGAAAGCATCCATGAAAACTACTCAGAGTATTAAAAGAATCAGCCTGCAGAAATAATAATCTTGTTTTATTTATAGTCAGGGTCATGGGAAATCTGTCCCGATATATAAAAGAAATACAGCTTCCCAGATTAGTTTTGGTAACAGAATTCAAAGAATGAACAGCTATGGGAAAGTTTAAATTCTCATCAAATACACCTGAGTGTCCTTGTTCAAAACGGTTTATACTTTCTGTCACTCATTAAGCAGCAACTACGAAGGCAATTGTAAATGCTAGCGTACCCAGGACAAATTTTTGTGGTAACCTAATGTTTACTAAGAGTACACGCATCTATAGTGTTTACAGACTAGAGTTTGTGATCATGGTTAACTACAGCATGATTAAAATATTATTTGAACAATCAAATTTGGCAAAAAAAAAAAAAACAATAAAATTACTTTATTAAACGAATTAATAAAAGCAATCACTTTTTATTAAACATCCCATATATAGAAGTCTGCTGCACATGCTATTGTATTAGTTGTACGCAGCAGCACTTCTTATCCCTAAAAAAAAATGTTGATAGCAAGAGGATGCCTTTCTTGTGTACTCATTGCTCTGTTAGGTGCTTGCATAACAAAATTAATCTTCTGTCACTTCTGCTTCACAGTTTAAAAAGCTGTTTATTCCGAGTACTGCATCAACAAAGCACAACATCACAAACAAAGCAGTATGGAACTAAGCCTGAACCCCAAGATAGTCACTGACCTTGAGGAAATCATTCTGCCTCAAATCAGTTTGTATTCTTACATGCCCAGTCATTCACCCTGCTGCTATACTTGTTTAAGTGGAGCAGTTCTGTCCCCTATGGTATCATAACTGGAAGGATAAGATCTTTGTTACTAGTACATTCTATCTGGACAGGCATGGTTCCTGACTTCAGACAATCTTTACAGAAATGCTACCAGACTTGAGTCATCTATGTCTCAGAACACTTGAGAACCCCCACAGAAATAGCACCTTACTGAAGAATCATATTAATTCTTAATTTTCCTTTGATAAAGATATGCTTTTGGTTCTATCCTTTCAGGAAAATCAACCACAGAAGCCGAATCTTAACTGTAAATCCACATACTGGCACATTCTCCAAGGCATCCAAGCTATAAGCTTACCATTTCTGGAGGCAGCTTTCTGCCAGCCCTTGCAGAATCTGGCAGACTGTGACCAGAGCCTTGAACATAAGATATTTAAAATAACAATGGTAACATCAGCACATGTTCTAGCAGGACTTCATGTTCTAGACCACAAGCAAGAAGAATAAGGACACCTTTGTAATTCTGTAAAGTAGGATTGTTATATTCTCTGCAGCACATTCAATAATCCACTCCATTCTTGGTGCTCCCTGCAGAAACTGAGTAGACCCCAGGTGACAACACCAAACTATACAAGACACGCTCTGTGTCACACAAAACAGGTGCCCACCTGCACTGAGGTGCCTCAGGAAGGAACCCCTTTGTGCTGACTGCCATAGGACTGTTTTTTTCTCTTCAGAAATGCTGCAATTATCTTTTGTCAACACTGCAGGTAGGTAAAATGTTGGTGTCAAGTGCCTGCCAGCTGGAATGCAGCCTGGAATGCAGCACCTACGGTCCCAACTGTTCTGTATCTCTTCCATCACATTTTCAAAGACACAGGCTTGGCCGCTGCAAAAGTCACTAACTTTTTTAGTAAAGTACATTATGAGAATCTACAGCAGCAGTCAGGTAGCATGTGGTCTTACAGCACCACATTGAGATGTATTGTTTCTCGTAGGCGTACACAAATACCTACCTGTGTATCTTATTTCCTTTATTACTAACATTTCTTTCTACCCTTTATATCCCATTTCTGTTCCCATCTTCCATTTTCCTACCTTCATCAAGAAATACAGCTTTCTGTAATGCCTTCATCTGACTGAATGTGCATTGCTACTCAGTTGATGTATATGCTATTTACCTGTAGATTCTCAAACACAAATACATGTACACTTAATTCAACAATGCTAAATTGGACCTATAAGAAGTGCTATGCAGTGTTTTCCTCCACTGGAAAAGAGTTAGCATGATGATAAAATTTCTATTTCTACTTGCTGCCAACTACAATCACTATTACTTCATTTTGCCTGGAGTTAGCCAGATTCGGGGGGCTTGGCATTAGGGTGTGGTTTTTTTTGTTTGCGGGGTGGTTGGTTAGTTGTTGTTTCAGGTTGGGGGGTTGGTTTTGGTTTGGGGTTTTTTTTATTCAGTTGAGGGGGGGGATTTAATGACAGAATCTGGTATTTGTTTGAAAAAAAATGGTTATTTAAAGCACGTAGATAAGTTCCATTTCCCTGAACAGAACAAAAAACGCTGAAACCAGCTGAAAACTACTCCGCATACAGCACAAAGCCTGTTTCATGCAATTCTCTGCCCATTTCTATTGCCTGTTTCTCTGGGTCACCAGATTCTCCAGTCTACTTGATGTTTCCCTTCCTGCATGCAGAGGTTGAAAGTGCAATACTCGGCCTTTAACATTAGCAGTCCTTCTCAGATAATGGAGGGAGTGCGATTTATAAAAGGACCGCAGATTCCACAGCATATTTCAAAGTGAACGTCACGCTCTTGAACAGTAACTGCATTTGTTTCCTTGCCATCTAAGTAGCTGTAAGAAGTGTTGCTTTGCTTACTAAAAGCACACACTCAAAACCAAAATTCATCTTTTTTAATATATTTTATAGCAAACCTAAAACCTGACAAAACTGAATATAAAGTATTAAGAAATTATTACATTATTTAAGCTAGAAGTTTCACAGTTGGCTTTTCTGAGATGACAACAATGAAAACAAATGACTTACGAATCTTTGATAATTTCAGAATCTACATTAAAAGAAAATAAATGTATTGCATCTCAACACGGATATGGATGAATAGTGGAATTGGTAAAATACATGTTCACTTGGCATTCCGGCCAGGAACATACTTCCAAGTTTTGCCTCAAAAGCCTTCCAGGTAACTCCCCGAGTATCTGAACAATAGAACCTAGATCCACCTAAGGTGACAAAAGTTCTGATTACTTCACTTCAAGGAGAGGTGTCCACATTAATCAATTATACATTATCTAAGCACACAGAGCAGAAGGGCTCACACACTTCATTGCTTCAGTAGTCTGGCTGTCAGATACCAGGGATCCTTAAACTGTATCAGTTTCACCGGAGACTGATACCAGCCCTAAACATTAACGTTAATCAGTTGCTCCTCTTCACAGCTTTAGGAGTTCGCATAAACTACTTCTCCTCAACAATACCTATTTGGTCTTATCGGCAAGGGAGCCAGAGTAGCAAATGTTGTGATGCGAGTACTAATTCATTTGCTCTTCATCACTCCTACCATCCAGTGACCTGAATTCCTAATTTCTATCACCACCTTTCCTATCTACCTTAATCATTTCTGTCCTTAACACTGCCTGAGCACTATACAAAGCAAGGGACTTCTCCAGTTCTTGCAGTAGAGTAGGATAGTTCACTGAGCAGCCTCTTACCACCTCCTGCTCTTCTGCCTCTCGCATCGCAGGGGACTGGCATAGAGACCGTGTATTTTCTATGATCAGCCATGTCAAAGTTCCCCCTGCTGATACACAGAAAACTTCGACTTCTGGAATTGGCTAGAATTTACCTACAAAAGTACCTACACTACAAAACAAGACAAAAAGAGACACAATTAAGATGAATGCAAAGCCCTACTCAACCTAGCCAACCTTTTAGGCAAGCACAAAGCCAGCGAAGACTCTGTGGCCAATTCCCACCAGCCCAACACCCCCTCTTCAGAGAATCAAGACAGGGTGTTCGAGCTGTGTGGAGCTCCAGACCCTCCTACGTGAATACAGCAGAGAGGTGGGAGGCTGGAGTTGCCTTGTACAGAGCCATTACTTTGCCCTGCGAGACTGCAAAATCAGGGCTGAGAAAAACTGCCCTCATTTGCCCCAGCTCAGAAGCAGGCATTTTTTCCATCCAGGCTTGTTCAGCAGCATACATTCCCGGTCTTACCTACCAATACCCATTTCAGCTGCACAAATGCATAACTTCACCACATGCTTTTAAGACCGGAGGCTTAAATATTACACAGTGACAGTGCTGTCACTTCTCCCTTCAAGAAATACTGCTGTTGTCTCACCTATATAGATGTCATACTGTAATTGAGTTTGTGTATTTCACCCTACTCAAAAGCAGGTAAAACAGCCACATTTCTCTTTGACAAAATGATTAGGAAGGATAGCCCAGAAGGCCAACTGTATCCTGGGCTGCATAAAAGAAGCGTGGCCAACAGGACGAGGGAGGTGATTCTGCCCCTCTACTCCACTCTGGTGAGACCCCACCTGCAGTACTGCATCCAGCTCTGGAGCCCCCAACATAAGAAGGACATGGACCTGTTGGAGCAAGTTCAGAGGAAGGCCATGAAGATGATCAGAGGGCTGGAGCACCTCTCCTATGAAGACAGGCTGAGAGTTGGGGTTGTTCAGCCTGGAGAAGGCTCCAGGGAGACCTTATAGCTGCCTTCCAGTACCTGAAGCGGGCCTACAAGAAAGCTGGAGAGGGACTTTTTACAAGGGCATGTAGTGGTAGGACAAGGGGTAATGGCTTTAAACTGAAAGAGGGTAGATTTACATTAGATATAAGGAAGAAATTCTTCACTATGAGGGTGGTGAGGCACTGGAACAGGTTGCCCAGAGAAGCTGTGGATGCTCATCCCTGGAAGTGTTCAAGGCCAGGTTGGATGGGGCTTTGAGCAACCTGGTCTAGTGGAAGGTGTCCCTGACCATGGCAGGGGGGTTGGAAGTAGATGATCTTTAAGGTCCCTTCCAGCCCAAACCATTCTATGACTCTATGACAGTGGTGCACAGCAGAAACAGCCCCTTGTTATCTTGCATAGGTAGGTTAAATTTTAGACATTAAAACCTAGGCCTTTAAAGCATAACATTTTGTGAAAGGTGGATCATGTAGGAACTCCAATTTAGATTTCCTAATGCGATGATCTGGGAAAACATTTGTCTCGCATTAATACAACCATGTCCAGCCTGATCTTCCTTTTTATAAAGTTGTTCTATGTGTGTATAGAAAGCCTTTAGAAGAACATGCTTCCTTTTGCTTAAAGTATTCTAAAAATATTACTTCCTAATGAGGATCTCATTTGCATGACAAATTCTCTGTGCAGTGTCAGAATCATCTTTAAACGAAGATGTCAGGCTTACAGGAATTATTCTGCACGCAGATGAGTTCTCACCAAACTCTGCTTGTTACAAGTTCATTCCATTTTCATCATCATGTGCTTTGACATCAAGGTAAGAGAATCATAGCTTTACGCCGGTGAGAATTCTTTGCTCGTATATTAATTCAAACAAAGGAATACCATCCAGTTGAGTTCATCCCTACTTTCCCGGCCAAATATTTGAAAGCAATCATTTACAGAGGTAATAGGTAGTACATATATTACCCATGCTTTCCACTGTAATTCCTGCAAGAGTAAATGCAACTGTTAAGGAAAAATAATGAAACCCCTACAGGCTTCCCCCTTCCCCCCCCCCGCTACAAATTTAAATTAAAGAGTCTATAAAACCACCAAGGCTATAAAATTGGAGAAAAATAGCATGAACCTCTCATTTAAAAAAAAAACAAACAAACAAAAAACCCCAAAAACCCACAACACCACAAAAACAAAACCCAAAAAAACCCCGTTGCAATGTCTGCTTTACAAATACTGAAGCCAATATTCTTCAGCTGTCTACACAACACAGAGAAACCTAGGTACATTCACTGAAAGAGAGACCTATGTACAAGGTCTTCTATCTTGAAAGAAAGCAAACGTAGGGGTTACTTCCTCCTCTGAGACATCCAGAAAACATTACATCCATCAGGAAAGCGTTGGCCCAGTACAGAAAGTGGACAGTGGTGTGTCTTCAATCACAGGCTGAAAAAGTTTCACTTCGTAACCCCAACTTTAAAGATGTCTACTTCACAGCACACATTGCGTGTTTTTGGAAGTGTTAATTGGCATGGGAGAAGGCATTCTTCTTCAGGTATTCAAACATCACTACGTGCCCCTGACAGTCTCAAGGCCAGGCAGGTGGATGGTGACATGGAGGACAGGGAGCTTTCAGTCACGCTTCCCTGGAAAAAAATGTCACTAGAGCTTCACATGATGTGACAAAAGCTTTATGGTGGAAATAAAAGACATTTCTTACTGTACCTGAAGTCTGAGAATATGTGAGAGCTGTGCATTGGAAAGCTCAGAACCTGAACACTTGTTTTCTCTCCTCAGCCTGAATAATTCGGGAATTAATGATGAAGTCATGAAGGAAACCTTAAATAGACTGTTTCCACCATGACCAGACTTACTTTCCCAGATTTTATTGGCTTCAGTTTCCTGCTCAAATCTTATATTAGATTTTTTTCCTCTTTTTCTTTCTCCACCTCCAAGCTTTTCAATTTTCTTACATAATACCGAATAAATATTTTATATAGCCAAAGAGGATTTCTACCCGTTAAGTAACTCACATTTTTGGGGGCAGCTTCCCATCTCATTTTTACTGATAGAGCTTTCACCGAAACTAGAAACTGTACTGATGCAAGCAAAAGAAGAGTGTGCCTAAACTTAAACAAACAGCTATATTTATGCTACATTAAAAATGCTAAACAGTACGAAATTTCATTTCAATCAATATGCATATGGGGTTGACAATATTGAGGAAAATATTAACATATGTATATAAATATCAACAAAACTATTAATTGTCACACAATGAGGGAGCAATTTAAGTGTGCCACGCAGATGCATCACAGCTAAACAGTCATATTCTAACTCTGAAGCAGGGTAGGATACGTATATGTGCTCTGGATGCCCAGTTTCAGATGCTTGCCAGAGACAGAGAGACTCTGAATAGCCTCCTCTAAAAAGTGCTCTGAACAGAGCTCACAAAAACCTCAGATGAACTTTTAAAATTTTGGACCACATTATCTGTCCGAAAGCTAAAAGCTGTTTCTTTAGCTCTGTCTACTACTTTTTTTTTCTTTTTTTAAAAAAAAAAAAAAATTCCACCTTACTCTGGCCACCCACCTGTTTGTTTACACAGAGTAAACTCATTACAGGAATTTTATAATGCTGGATATAACAGGGGAGTGCCTAGATTATAAAAAATGTTTATGCTCATCAATATACAATCAGGTCACCAGCAGTGGATGGCAAAAATTACATGTAGCAGGTAGCCTGATGCTTCCAGACAGGATATGAGCAGTGGTTACAGAAACAGACCGAGCTTAGTGCTAATATATTCTACTCTCCCTCACCATAAGAAACACTTTCACTATTTTATCTTAGCAGGATGTTTAGTTTCAGCACTATGGTTTTATGAAGAATAATAGTTACTTCAGAGCTAAAAAATTAAAACATCAGTTGTGGTTATTTTTCCCCCATTTTAGTTAAGAATGAATAATATAGTGATGTGCCCTTATCAATAACATTCAGAAACAAAAATGTATTTAAAATATTGCCTTTAAGTTTGATGACAGGACTAATACTACAAAGGGTACAGGTGTTACACCGCCATCATCTCCTCTTCACAGTATGTGTCCTGAATGTGTAATATTTTAAGAAATGCAAAGAAGATTCTATAAAGCTATTAAGTTGTAATTGGATTTAATATCATCAGCTGCCTTCACTTGCAGTTTTATGCTAGAAAACGAGATTACAGAAAAGAAACCTTGTGTGTTTACTCAGTTACTTGAATCGCTTCAAGGAGACCATATAACAATCGGAAAGGTCAAACTTCTTCCTTCCATATGGTGTTAAATAAATGGCAACACGGAGCAGTGCAAATTTTGTTTTTAAATGGCTACAGCATTCTGGGTTTTGCATTCTAAAAACAGAATAAGAAGCTCTTCGCTCAGCACTAAGTGCTTTACTACACACCATGAAAACAGGGTATCTGGGAACTTGGAGATTACCAACACAAAACACTATTAAGATGGTGCCAAAAAGATTTATAAACAGGGCAGGAGGGACCTTGAAATTTCTGCTTTGATTCTTGCTTCCTTTAAAAGCTTTCCTTTCTCCAGCCACCCAAACCCACCTTAGATGAGCAGCAAACGCCTCCCTGCCGCCTGCTCGGGGTCAGGCTTGTGCTGGGGGGGGACCCTGCTCTGCAGAGGGCTTTAAACAACTCATCACAGTCAACTCGCAGCTGGCGTGTGGGCAAGAACCCGCAAGCATACTGCTGCGGAAAAAAGGTAAAATATAATACATATGACACATCTATGCATATATAATAAACACATGAGATGCGCAGTTCCGTGTTGGTGGATTTATCGGTGGTTTAGGTCTGTAACGTCCCCACATCAGGGGGAGGCGGCAGGAGGACACCCAGCCCCGTGCGGCCGCGGCGGGAGGGAGGCCGGGCCGCGGGAAGGAAGGAGGGAGGGAGGCCGGGCCGCGGGAGGGAAGGAGGGAGGGAGGCCGGGCCCCGGGAGAAAGGGAGGCCGGGCCGCGGGCAGCTCCGGGCCAGGCACCGCCCCCGCCCCGCCGCCGCTGCCCGCCTGTGTCGCCGGCGCCCCCTGGCGGCCGCGCCGGGGAGAGGCGCCCGCGGCCGCCGCCCGCGCAGGGCCCCTCCGGAACGCCCCCCCGCACCCCGGAGGCGACCCGCGAACGTGACCGAAATAACAACAGCCGTTGTAGCAACAACGTGGCGGCCAGCCACAGCCGGCACAGCACCGCAAAGGCGGCACACGGCATCCCGGACACGAGTTGTGCCCAGTCTCAGCCTCGGGTCACCCACAAGGAGCAGCCCTGCTGCCGTCAGCAGGGGTCAGGGCTCTGGCCATGGACCCTCACAGGGGTCCTAACGCACCCAAGGAGGCAACGGGGAGATCCCCTCATCAAGGCCAACCACTGCCATTTGGAGCTCCCCCATCTAACCATGAGCAGCAGCAACCAGGCCAGCTGCTGGGGTTGAGCACAGCTGGCTTCCCCGTTCCCCTTCGGACTCCACCGAGCCCAGACGCATTTCAGGACCAACAACATTGGGCATTTGGTCTGCGTTCGATAAATCAAACGCTGTCAAGTCAAACAGCCATCCAGATGTGAGCAGCAGGGCTGCGTCTGCCGCAAACCTGAGAGGAGCCGCCTCTGATAAGCACTGCGAGCCCAGGCAGGATTTAAAAAAAAAATAAATAAATCTCCACAGTCAACAGCATCGGAGGCTGCTGACAGAGCCTGGATGTCTTACCTTCATTTATCCTGAGCAGATCGCATTATCAACTACTGAATGAATTCTCTGCAGAGAGGGAGGTTTAACATCCAGTCTTTTGTCCTGGATCTTTAAAACCCTTTTTAACAATAATAGCTCAAAACCCATATTCTTTCTATCTTAAATAGATGTCAACTCAATATTTGAAGTTTAAATACAATCTTCAATAGAAGATAATTCAGAAATGAAGATAAGGCAAAGGATGAGGAAAGTGTTCGTCCCCTACCCTTGTGAGTGCCCTATCACAACCTAAGGGCTTATAGTATGCACTTGAGAAAATGCCATTAAGTGGAGAAGGGGGAACGAGAGATATATATATTAGTACTCACACATACACACACACACACACGAGGATACTTGGCTGAAGAAAAGAAGAGCTTAACAACTCAAAAAAATCTAGCTACTAAGCTCAGGGACAAACCTGTTAAGCACCTGAAGCGCATATTTTCTATTCATACATTAAAGGGATGAAAAATGTGCACTCAACAACCATACATAGTCAAGAGTGTGATAGCATGGTGCACACATACTCATGCTGCCGTTGACAAGTCATGGTTAGCAGAGAAATGCCAAGACTGCAATATCGCTAACAGGGATTTTGAACTACTGTTTGGATAAAGACATCCAATTCCTTGAAACGTCAAAAAAAAAAAAAAAAAGGCGCAAGTTTTATTTATTAGTTTCCCACTGCAGAAGGAGGATGTCTTTAGTCTCTGAGCAAACGAACAGAAAAGATGGAAACAAAACAGACATTGTTAAGTGACTGAGCCAATGTAAGCACTTGGTTGGGTGGCATCAGTCTCTCACTTCGGGGGTTTTTTTCTTGTAAAGAAAGAATTTTTCAAACAACTTCGAGCATCTCTAAATAACAATTCGTAATCAAATGAGTGTTTATACTGCCTGTGCTATAACACAAATTAAACCTGCACAACTGCATAGTTCAGTACAGGTCTAATAATCTCAGCTCGCTCTTGGTGCCACACTGCTTTCCATCCTGCTTCAGCATGAGCAGAAGCAGCTCACATTTGCCTAGACATGCATCGACGTATTTTCGGGTGCTAGCTCAGGCAGGAGAGGCTAACCGCAGAAGAGCAGAGCTAGCCCAGTACTCCCACCAGAGAGCAAGCGGCAGCATTACAAACAACAATGCCAATTCCTAGGCACGAGGAAGAATGACAGCTCAACACACAGCATCTCTAGTTACAAGACAAATGTCCAGGGTATCTGTCAATATGAAATAAGTTTGGTGACATAGACCTCCGCATGTGAGCATAGAAAGTTTCGATATATACAGTTGGACCCGATGATCTTAGAGGTCTTTTCCAACCTAAATGATTCTATGATTCTATGCCATAATATCAACTTGTTCTGCTTTTTTATCTCACTCTCTGGGCATAACTACCACCAATGAATATTTTGTACTAACAACTGCATGGAAATCAACCTCCTACATTGACCATGAACTTGATTGACAGCTGGTTTGGTTACCATATAAACAATCAGTGGTGCTGAAGGGTTAGCAATCAAGACAAATGTTGTAACTCTTCAAGTACATTTTGGTTTATGTCCACTGAGAGACAGGCAGCGATGGTTGGTAAAAGTACTAACATGCAAATATAACAATAATATGGCATTAACTATTCACAGAAAGAGCTAAATACTATTTATATCCTAGGGAGTGTTTAGTGTATGTATAAACATGGTTGTTCACTCTCTCCTGCTCACCCTATACTTTCTATGGGCACCATAAAAATATACTGAAAAAGTAGCAAATTCAGTGTCTTGATACATGGCAGCATGAGCATTAGAATTTCCCATGTTGGCAAGATCACTGGGGAAGAAAGTCTCCAACTACAGATTGAATCTGCAAAATTGGTACTTCATCACTAGCCAGCAAAATTCACAAACTTCAACAAAAATTCTGACTAGCCATGTGTGTAAGTCTAGCACCAAAGAATTGGAAGCTCATACAAAAGATACTTTGATCCTTTTTAACAGCCATTTTAACATTTAGCTGCCACTTTCTAGTTTTTTGTCTTGAATTCTAAGAGAAGCGAAATTGCAACATACTTAGAATGTTTTTTTCTATTTAATTTTTCCATTTTTTCAAAATAGAAACTTTAAAAGATAGATTACAGCTAAAAGTTAAAACGAACAAGAAGAGATTTCAAAGCTACACAAATGAGTTTTTAATCATCTTTCTTACTCTATCCCACTCCATTAGAAAAAATATTCTAAGCAAGAAAAAGCAAGAAGTGTTTCACAGACTACACTCCTCAGAGTTAAATTTTGCTCTGCGCTTTTTTTTTTTTTTAAGGCCAACCGTATGCTCTATTTAGTTCTGCCTTCCCACTCAGACACAACACTTCAAAATTTGCAAGTTACAGCGATATCAACTGCTTTGATAAAATTTATTCCCTTTCCCAACAAATCTGGCTTCTCTTTAACCTTCAGCCATTGCAGTTACCATAAAGCTATTACTATCAGGTTTCACACACACATTGAAGTCCACCACACTGAATAGAAAAGTTAATTTAAAGCATATAATCCGCAAAACAAAAAGCAGGAGGTGATGTAACCCCTCTAAAAGGAAGCTTTGCCCATGCACATGTCTAGTCACAGTTCCATGAAATAGATTTCAAGACTCACTAAGACATTTTAGACCCATCAGCTTTTGCAACCAGTACGTCCTAGAAAAGGCTGTTGGAACTAGCACACAGATGTTCAGTCAGAAAATTAAGTGTGCTTTTGACAAAGTTTTTAAGGGTATTGTACAGTAAGCTGAGGCGTTAAAATAATATATTCATTAAGATCACTTTTCAGTATAAAAGCAATTCAAACCCAGCCTTTTCTAATACAGTAATATTCCCCCACAGTGAGAGCAACTTTTCTCAGAGGACTGTAAGGCAGCTTGCACACATTGCAAGCATACACTGAAATCCCATGTCCTGCATGCTGCAGTGAGGTCAGTGGAAAAAAAGTATGTAAGAGGACAGGGAAGGAAGCAAGAGGGAAAAAGACTTTTATTTGTATTTCTGTCTAAGTTCTTGCTCATTGCAAACAAGACTCCTGAAGTATTAATTCTGCTTTCCAGAAATGACACCAACAGGCAATTTTGAGTTATTGCGAAATGTGGGCTAATTTTAAGATGAATGACATGCTATTAACGCAAATGAAATTATACCCGTTTACACCAAAAGTGAAATATAATGTGCTATTTTGGGGTTTTCATGCAAATATTTGGTTAAACTGGTTTGTAACAATGCACTAGAAGACACTGTAAAATAACAACATATCACTTTTGTCACCTACAGTATCCATTTAAATCATAATTTTTACATAAATAAAAGTGCCAGAGAATACCTGCAAGGGTCTTAGATTAGAGGTTTTCAAGAAACCCATAACCATCCAAAATAAAAAATATTTACTTGGTTTTTTTTTAAAAAACAAGCCCAAACTTCTGTATTATGTATGCTCAGCAGAAAACCAACTGAAATCATCAATCTGGAGCAAAAGAGAACATTAAGAACTTGAGGGGAAAAAAAAGTAATTTACAGCTTACCCCCTCGACCCAGGGAGCCTAAACCTTATTTTACACAATAATTCTCAAGTATTAATGTTGTCCACAGCATTCTATGAGAGCAACTAATCTCCTTAGCTGAAATCCACTGACTGGAAACATATTGAATATACTGTGTGAACAGTTTGAAATTACAACATAAACTGCCAGAGAAAGACAATGAAAGTCCCATAAAACATTCCGTAAGCAGAGAGAGGAGGGGAGAGCTAGACATGAACAACTGAGACTAGACCAAAACAAGAACAAAAAAAGCTAAGTCTCAAGATTCATAACACTCACTGGGCCTACCTCCTCACTGTCAGTCTTCCCATTCCCTTCGGAAATAGAAGATGGCACATCCTTCTGCACATCCTTCTTTCATCCTCCTCACAGCCTTGAATCAGAATATTCAAATTGCTCAAAATTTTGCAAGTTCTTTTAAATGCCCACTGTTGCCTACAAATTCTAGTTTCTTTTCATTGGAAATGATACTCTGGTAAGCTCAGCACACAGGCTCCTGCAGCCATAACGCTGGGCTTTACACCAGATCAGGTTAGGTCCTTGCTGGATGTCAGTACCTTTCTAATAGCAGCACTTGCTGGGAACCACTGGAAACTGGAGAAACAAGGGAACAACTGGGAAAAGGAAAAGCAGTCTGGGTGAAATTCTGATCCAACTCAAGCCAGCTGGGATTGATTTCAATCACTAATGAGCAAAAAACAACAAACCTCATTTCCTGTTCTAGATCATGGGGGGGGGAACAACACCTTCTTTTACCATTTTGATTTGAATAATTTTGGACTGTTTTGAGTTTTCATGACACTTCCTTGCCTCAAAAGTCAGGTACAAACAACTGGTAATAACTGTTTGTTCACGTATTAGTGAAGTGAGCTCTAAGCCATTAAATACATATCCCGACAAATGCTATCTCAGTGTTTTTACACTGTTTTTAAAAAGTTGTTTTGCTATGTTCTGACCAATTACTCATCTGATAGGCCTCAAGAGCTCACCAGGTTAGTTTCTCCTCGCTAGGCTAAAGTGACTAAAACTACTATTCTGGGGAACTATAGGCAAACGTTCAACAGACATAGATACTCTCTGCTTTAGTGTCTGGCTCCTCCAGGCTCTCAGAGCCCTGGCTGACATCTGCATGGGGCTGAAAATGTTTGTTGCTCTCTAACCATATCCTATTTCCTCTCTGAAAGGACATACCAGAGAGCATCCCCTGGTTCCAGGCCACTATGGCAGCAATTTCAGAGACGTACATGCAACTTCATTGTTGCATCTCTGCCTGCAGCTTTCTTCCCCTCTGCTCATATTGCTGGCCATGCTTCGTTTTTAATTTACTGCGTAGAACAGCTGTTATTTTACAATGTCTTAATTACTGTTCCTTTTTTTTAGCGTTCTCCATTTTCAAACAATAGGGTCAGTTGAGTGCACAGTATGGTCCTGCTGTTAGTCCGAGGGCCAGATTAAATGTATTTTGACTCATGCCTTCCCTCCAGAGCAGCAAGGAAGCGACTTCAGGCCTGAACTCTTGCACGGCCAAACACCTCCACTTGTGTCTCTGTGAGGTTCAGCGACCACCTGCACTGGTGGAGGTGTGCAGGCAAGGAGAGGCAGCCACTGGTGCAGGCAGGGGAGGCAGAGAGGGAAGGGAAAAGACCTGGGAAGGGGACAGACGCGTCCTGGAGTGCCTTCTCCTTCAGCATACGTGCAGAGCACAAGATGAGCTGAAAATATTGGTGCCACTGCCCTGTACACCACCCCAGAGGCTGTGTTGGAGGACTCCTGAGACAGAGCTGGTCTCCAGAGTTGGCAAGATTGGGCAACTCATGCTTGAAATATGAGGCTACTTCTTCATTACAAAAAAATGAAAAAAAAAGAAAATTGGCATTTTCACTGGAGCTTCTGGCTGTCACTCTCATAAAAAAAGATTATAGTCCCATTTGTTCTTCGTATGAAAGTAGAAAAAGCTTCAAGTATTTGTAAGGTATGGAAAAGTTTCACATCAATCACGTGCAATCCATCTAAATAAATGTTATTAAACTCAAAGCTGATGGCACTTAGCCTGAGGTCAGTACTATGGGATCAATGCAAATAAACCTTTCCTGCCTTTAGAAGTCAGTCATGTCTACCCAAAGAGAAAAATGTTCAAGGCAGAGTCACCAAGTGATTTATAGCTGGTGGCATTACTTCATTTAAATAAAACATTCATTTAACAATGCAACACTGATTTCCTTTAAGCTGACTTTTCTGTAAGAATTATTAACCAGAGAAAACATATTTTTCCCCTTCAACCACAGCGAGTCAATCCACTTTGTATTCAATCTGTTTTGTATTTGTATTTTGTTTCTATTGAAAAATAGAAACAAAAATATCTCTCCTAAAAAGTAGATTTGACAACAATTATACCAGTGAAATACAAGCTATCAGGTAATGGTAAGTCCATTCCCTGGACAGCATTCAAAATCACCCAGAAACTAGCTTGGATTTCAGAAAACAAGACCATTAACTTTCACTGCCTCTGGCAGAAAACTTGCTGAGAGTGTGTTTCAGTAGACATTACCTTCTATCTACTATGGGCCAGGTGTTACCTTAGCATCAAAGACAAAGGCAAGGCAACAGAGATTATTAAGAATAACTAGAGAACTACAAGAAGCTGTGCGTAGGAGCTTCACATAGTTTAGGAGAACACGGTACAATGCACTAGGAAAAAAAAAAAAATCACATTCCCATCAGAAAAGCATCTACGTTGAATCCTTGGTAGTGCAAGCGAAAATTTTATCTGGGTGCAGGAGAAGGCACACAGGGAGTATTTTTTGTAATGTGGACTTCTGTCAAATTGGAAGTGGACTGAAAAGCCAAGTACAACCTATTAGGCAAAGGAAAAGAATCGTTACGACTCATCTCCTCGCTTGCCAGAAGGATGACAGACTCTTATGGAAGAGTACCTAGGAAATATTTGATGCTGGTAAGTATTACCATTTTTCATCTTGGGGATAATACATAATTTGGCTTATGGGACAGTGTGATTTAGGGAGGTTTACTTTTTTCCTGGATTGAAGAAGGGTTGCCAAGAAGAATGGTTACCTATATACTAATACCAAGAAACCAAATTTTAATTACAAAAAACACACACAGCAACTTATAAACATCCTTTTCTCAATGGTGATGTTGATGTGGGAATTTAAAATGAGCTTCAAATGCTCCTTACTTCACTTTTTCATTAGTCCCACGTTTTTCCTGTGTCTTATGAATCTAATCTGAGACATGTTTTGACCAGAATGCTCTTTAGTCACTCACACTTTGAACCAGGATCATAAAAAGAGCAAAATATACCTACCATAGCTCAGCTCTCTCTAAATTCCAGAGACAAGAGACCGAAGAAGAGATGAGTGTGCACTGCAGAACATACTTAGAACTACCAAATCTGAAAGATTTCAAAGTACTGCGATCAATTCATGTAAGGGGATCTTTTCAGAATGGTGCTGAAGAGGTGGATGAGTCACGGCACACAAACCCTACACGTGCAGCGTAGATGGCCAGGTTATGCTGGAAAAAGTTCAAGTGCAAAGAAGTGCTAAGGGAACGAAATGCTTGTTCTGACACCTGTAACACTGACCACATATTTTATCTGATCTTTGACCCTGTACATTGTGTGAGTGCCTTCAAGAACTGCCACAAGCCTCAGCAAAGAAGCAGTGTAGGCAGCACCAGGAGAATTTTCTTTCTGAAGGAGCTTTTTCGTGGGGGATTTGCCACTTGAACTCCCTCAGGCTTCTACCATATTTGAATGCATTTTCTAGACCCGTTCCAACACAACTGACAATCTCTGTCTTGTGTTGAGGAATTTTTAGATGCAGAATTACCCCAGGAAACAGAATGTTAATTTTTTATGCCTCCTTTGAATGAGCTGAAGCAATAAACTTTATTCCAGGCAAGCCCCAGGTTTTTAAAAACACGAAGAAAACTAACAAGCAACTTGCTAATGCAAAACGTTCCTGCAGTCCAAATGCAAACAGCACTCATTCAGAGAATGAAGCAATTGAGAGGAACTGAACCCCAGGAAGCATACTGTATCTTTCACGCTTTCTTGTGCAGAGCATAATAAACACAAAGCACTCTGCAGGTGCTGATGGCCATGAAGACTCTAACCTTCAACACGCACTGTGGGTGTGGACAATTATTCAGAGAGGTCTGCAAGAAAATGAAGGAAGGGACTGTGCGGTTCCTATATACAAACAAACAAACCTCTAGCCACTAACCCCAGGAACTGACTTCTTTAACTGCATCTTCACTATGGCAGGTCTTAACAATTTTCCCCATGCCTTGTCATTCCCCGGTAACTACTTGCAAAACTCTAGCACTGACACATGCTGCACCTGGTGTTACAGCCCACAAATCAAAACACATTACCCTCAATAAAAAAAAAAAAAACACCTCATTGTTTAAAGAAAACACACATCCAGCCAAATTAGGAGAGTATTTGCCATATTCCCACTTCATCCCCCTTGCACTAATTGTATTTCATGTACTGCAAAAAGCTAAGGAAATTGAGCTCCTTATCTATAAAAACTACTGTACTTCTTTCCTCAAAGATTTGTCTCCAACAACAACCAAACGTCACATGAGTGAAAGTCTGAATGATATTGCACTCGTGATTCTGTTTCTATGCAGGCTAAACCTCTCTTTTCTGTTTTGCATGACTCCACAAGCTTTTTTGAGATTTAAGAACTAATCCTATTTCACCAAAACATTTTTGTTTGCCTCAGATCCAGTTCCCCCCCCCCCCATTTATTGGCAGTGGAAGTTTGGATTCTTTTTCAGTTACCAGGCAGAGGAATATGGGGGAATACATTTACATTTTTAAAAAACTTTTAGAGAATAAGTAAAGGATGCTGGTTATAGCTCTTATGAGAATTTCAGGTCTTTAAATCTGTCTCGTAGGTGTCCTGTTTTGGAGATGACTTACTTCCAAAAATGTGGCACATTAAAGGGTTATTTCAAATGCTTATAAAACTAGAAGCGTATTAGCATTTACTAGAGCTAACAGGACTGTTGTTTCAGCAGACACTACCCACCACACAGTTGTGTCAGTAATTTTTTCTGACAGCTACCGTTTTCACTGTTTGACTATGAGGTTTGTGAAAATTACACAATCCTTGCTACGCTGCCCTCATGGCAATGCAGTTGCCCCATTATCTTAGTTTGTTATTACCTTCCAATGTAGGGGTGATCATATGGGCATGTTACCAAAACATTTTGTGGATTATCTGATAGAGAGAGCTGGTGTTCGTTCCTCCTCTCTGGGAGGCTTAGAGGTGTTTGGAAAACATTTACTGGAGAAAATTCTAATGCAATCTTCTAGATAAGTAATTTATCCCTTGCTGTTCTTTTTGTGAGAGTTCAAATTTGAAAAAAAAAAAAAAAATCCTTTTTCTTTTGGTTATTGGTAAAACATACCTGCAGGGGCTGAATGTACCAGCAAAGCTCTGGTCTTACTCTTCCTGTGCATCACTGGGAGACAAAGTTAATTGGATAGCTGGATAAAAAAAACATGATAGACAATTTTGATCATCTACAATAGTCAGTGGATTTTAAGTAGTGTTGAGAATTCACAGCAAAACTTTCTCTATTTAATTCAAACTATTTCTCCTTTCTTTCATATTTGGAGACCTTGAGCAGATCCAAAGATGAATCATTGTTAGAGTTCCAGCTACATTACAAGACTGTGGCAATCAGTGATGCCACTTCAGTGATTTACAGAGGCGATTCTTCTCCAGAAGAAATGGAGAGAGGAAAAGTGCTGCAATGAGCTCACTGCTCAGCAGATTTTAATGGAAGGAAAAGAAAGAAAAGCCAACTCTGAGCCAGGAATATGCCCGGATGAATATGCAAATAAGAAATTTGTGGGCAGACATTTTCTCTGGATTTTTTGACAAATAATATTTGGCCTGTGAAAAGCCTGCCTAACAGCTACGTTAGGCAGGGCTGCGGGAGAGCTAGGAGATCAAAGCAGAGAGACTTTGCATTTAAAACCAGGAATGATGATTAACAGATACACAGAAGTCTTCAGAGCAAATGACAGGAAATGCCACTGAGCAGCATAGTCACTGCTGTACATGAGGCACGACCAACAGCTTTAGATTGCACCTTTTCTTACCCTCTACACTGGTGTCTCCCTGCCTGAAATTTAATTTCAGCAACTCTTCATTAAGTATTTCTTCCAAAGTTAAACAATTTTAATCCCAGTCTGCAACAGCAGAATTTCTAACAACTACAGCAAAACAAACAAAAAAAGCTTTTAGACTACTTATTAGATAAAAGCACATATGTTGCTTTTACTACACACATCATATAATAGCACATACAGCTACTGTAATAATCAGATGGTGGGAAATGGCCTGGATGAAGAAATAGCTACATTTATTTTAGATGAAAGCCACTAGCACAGAGCGTGGTTCTACTCTATTCTGAATTATGTATGTGTGCATTTCTTGATGAGCCTAAAAATAATACATGCTTTAGATTTCTAATCCATTTTGAGAAATTAGAATATGAACAAACGAATATAGACATCTTAAATTTTCCTACTTTCAGTACTTAGGGAGGGGATTTTCCGTATCACTTATCATGCAGTCATTCTGGAAGTAAACGGACTGAGTTTTCTTGAGAAGTCAGTCAAACTGCAGTCATTTGAAAACCTTAGTAAAGAGCACATCATTCCTCCAAACGACATTCAGTTAGCAGAGGAACATCTTGCAGAAGTCAATGGGATCAGTAATAATACAGCCAGCAAGCTGCAGCAAAAATTAAGTGTGTCTTGGGGATAGCTGGGGAGTGCAGAAGTAGGAGAAAGAGGTCATGACTAAAACTCATTATTATTTGAAGTCATATTTGACCAAGAGGCTAAGCTGGAAAAAATGTGAGAGCAAAAGTTTCAGAATATAAAGCATCTCATTTTGAAATCAAAGTGAAATATTTCTTTTTGGACAATTTAATGTTTCATCTTAAAATATTTTTACAATGTTAAGTTGTCATTTCAAAAATCACCTAATTTTGCAAAACATTAGTTTTAATTGAGCTGCCAAATATTTTAGGCTGAAAAGCAAAGCCTTATAGATTGTTTTGCCAACAATTCTGTAATTGCTGTTTCAGTTCAATTCTGGTTTTGTTTCTTGCAAAATACTTGGTTCAGCCACTAAGAATAGGAAAGCAAACAAAATTTACCAACTTTAGCTCAGCAATAATTCATAGTGATTTTAGTCCAGCGTGGAATGCGAGTGTGCTCCTCGTAGTGGGGTAAAATCATCAGTTAAGATTCTTACGATATAGGTGCCCATATGATTAACATACAAACACCACCATTAGTTGGTACCTATGCTGGCAGGCATAGCTAAGAGGTATCTTTCAGGACTCAGGTGTGTTCACCTTCTCTAAGCCAAATATAAAACTTCAGCAGGGATAAATAAGGCAAAGGACTTTCATTTTTAAGTACTGCTGTTCCTAAATGCTGATGGTACTGAAAGGGCAAAATAGCGAGACTTCGCAGCTTCCTCTGGGAAAATCTGGGCAATTGATTCCCTGTCTTTGATGCCATCATCAGGAAACTGCCTCTAGGCTTTTACCTAGGCATACAGATAAAGCATGGGCCAAGGAAATAGTTAAGAAAGAGACAGAAAAATAACCAAAATTGCAATAAGTTTGCTTTGTATAGCGACTTCTGAGGTCTTCTTTTACAGTCTCCTCCCTTCCTCAACAATTGGCATTTGTACTTTGACTCCTTTGTGCATAATTTGGAATGTTGAAAATAATGAATATTTCAGCAAGGATAAAAGGTTATGCAGCTTGAAGTCTATTACTTACTTACAGAAGAGGTATACCCCAGAGGGCAGTTGTTACACAAACACGCCTCCTAACCCAGAAGTGGAAGAACCACTTCCAAGGATAAGAAAGCAGCTCAGTCATTATTCATTTTTATTACAGTGGTACCCAGGCACTGCATAAATATTATTTCTGTCTCAGTAGTCTCTTGCTGAGCTAACCAACAGGATGCCAATTAGTGATCACTTTCTAATCTTATTTTTAGTTCTCTGCTTTAAACACCTTTTTACTGGTAAACTGACCGAGGTCTCTTTGCCCACTTGAATGGTCCAAACAACATTCAGCTGAAGCTGAAGCAGCAGCCTGATTGTGAATAGATAAACAGATAGGTACAAATAAAATAATGATGCCTTATTAGTAAGCTGTTGAGCTGTCAGCTTGTTTTTCTCTCCTTCCTGGGGAGTCGATATCAAAGACAGAAAAATATTCAATTCTGAGGTCAATTCCAATAGAATATTTTCTGAAATACGTTCAAGCCTCATTTCCTACAACCAGTTGTAAAGATACATTGTCCAATTAAACTTAAGATAAATATTAATTAAGATAAATAACTTAAAACCATTTATAAAAGTAACACCTGAGGAACTGGGAAACAGACAGGCCTGCTATAAACTTCTTTTGTGAATTAGTGGGAAATTCAGCCTTTGTACCACTTTACACCAGCTTAATTTATATTAATTCTTAAAGGCAGTCAGTATAAGCATACTAAAAACAAAAGAAAGCCATTAGGGAAAAATAAGTTTTTAAAAATTTTAAACATTATTTTATGCAGCCAAGGCACTCTGCTAATTTCAATTCGTAAGAGCTAGATGATATTTATTCTTACTGGTAACACTTTTGTAAGAAAAATATGAAAACCCAAAACAAGTACAAAAACCAGGAATCTAGGTACACATACATGAATGTATGTGTCCACATATGCAAAGAATAAATATGCATTATATTTCTATAGCATCTAGGCCAGATCAAATTTTTAATTATCATGCTGTATATGTAAATGTCACATATTAGCAAGATGCAATGGAGAGACACAAAACAATCTCATACAATACAAAATATTTAAATGTCGAGAAAATGGAATGTATCTCTAATTTTCACAGTCACTTCTACTATGTTTCTGTGTGCTATTCAGTAGTCAGGTATGAAATGACATCTTTCAGAGAAATACTTAGCACACTGCCCCTAAAACAAACAAAAGAAAACATTCCTTTTGTCCCCCAGGATACAGAAAACAGAAAGATTGTTTGCTCTGGGTGGTAATTAAATGACACTGAGGACAGCATGTGTGTGTTTATGTACATGCACACATTCACCATCTACTCTGAGTTGTAATTAAATGATGTTGTGTTTGTACGCACACACACTTATCTTTGCCAAAGCAAAGAGCACAGAAAAACAGATCAAACAGTACTGAAAAAACAGCTAAGAGAGACAGAATGCATCATGTTTTAGGCTTTCCTAAATCTTTCATGTATGAAATGTTAGTAATTAATACATGGTAACTCTTCAAAAAGCACAGCCCTGACCTGGCAACTGTAATTCGTAACACTTTTGACTTGTTTGAATACATTCATAAAAGTTTATCTTCTCTGCTCATACAAGTAATTATTCTTCTCATTCACACCATTTACTTTAAAACTTGGCATTTCTAAATTTCACCATGATGCTGTGAAACATTTTGAATCATTGACATAGGGTCAACAATGCGATTAAAGCAGTACTAAACAAAACTAAGGTTACAGTCTTTGCTAAAAGTCATTGACAGATTTATAACAATCTCTAAAGCTATGTTAAGTTTTTACTGGTTGCACTTCTGAGCCAGTTATACTTACTCAGCAGAAAATGAATTTTATAGTTAACACACACAATCAAGTGACTCCATGGAGAATTCCTGTGTCTATGTTCAAAAGCATTTATTTAGACAGCAATGAAATGTCTCTATTATTACATTTTATAAATGTTTATAGCTCATCTTTCAAAACAGCTAAATAAAAAGGAATTTAACTGAAAATCAAAGGTACTTAATGCACACTGAAAAGCAGAAATTGAAAGGAATGTTTGTTTTTTGTAAGACCTGTTAAGGAAAGAGAAACAGGCTGTCCATTTGAATGGACTCAGAGATTAGATTACCATTAGAACTAAGATATATGGACAATTTTTTTATTTATTCAACAGCTTAGAATTGTATTCAGCTTTAACTGCTGTGTTTCTGCCCTACTATTCTTGAATAACTGTTTTCTTCTCTGCTCCTACATGGGAACTACATGGGTCACATCATCAGTAGAGTAGGCAAAAGAAGAAAACATACTGATGTTTCCTTAAAGACATTTGAAATTAAAATGTGTTTTTGACAGACACTACTAATGTCTCTGCTTAGCAGTATTACTGCCCTTGGTAACAGTGCTTATTTTCAGATGAGTATTTTGCCTATTGTATATTTTATGCACTAATTATCTGTAGATAACATTTATTCATGTTACTTTTAATTTCTCTAATGTAATAACATGGCTGTAGATTTTTAATTTATGCTGCACATTCACCTTCTGTTGGCCCATTGATGGCTATGTGAGAAAGTTCATAAACTATCAGATTAGCAAAACACTGTTACTGAAATAAACCACTGAATTATCGGAAATGCAAAAGCAAATAAACAGTGAGGAAATATCCCCAGAGTGAGCATGCCCACCTGATTCAAATGCAGTTACGAATTTGCCTTTATCTGCATTTTGCCTACAGTCTACAGAACACTATAGAAATGGAAAACCACACCTGAAGTAAGTCTAGACACGCAGACAGGATAGTGGGTGCAATACACAGATTTCAGGTCTGTTTGCCATTTTCCCCGCAGAGGACTCTTATGCAGTTGCCCATCTTGAGTTCCACAGGAAAAAAAAACAACATACAAAACCTGCAGATAAACCACTACCACTCTCTGCTTCTCTGCGAGTTTTTTGTGGAGTTTTAGGCACAATGGCCAGTGAAGGTTTTGCCTCATCAGCTGCCTCTTCCTCTTATTCTCCTCAGAACTTACTCACGTTAACGATTCAATAAAAACATTTTCAAAAGTTTTTCAACATCCATGGCCTTATTTTTATTTTTATCCAATACTTGAAGTAATTGGGCTAACTTCTGTCTGAGTTGAGATTAAAAAAAAACTTTTTCACCCATCTTACACCACAGACTTTCTCTTGGTCAAGGCATTTCCTTCGCTTGTCCTGGCCTGTTGCCTGAGGTGACAACACTGTCAGGTCCTGTGGTCTATTCAAATTTCTAAATGCTAATTTTCTTCCAGTTTCCAGTACTGCAAGACAGGGGAAGTAAAGCTGGATTCTGAGAAAAGCGGTCACTAAACACACTCTTTCACACCTGAGAGTCTAACTTCACACTCGGTCAAGGATTTCCCTGCATGCTCTTTTGAAAGAGCCCTGAGAATAGAATTCATTTCTTATGCTTCCATCCACTTCACACAGTCATTAGACCTGAAACTTTTCAGTGACAACACACACAGTACGCTGAACTCTGCTGTCTGTAGAGAGACATCTCATATTTGCAGCGCAAGAGTACAGGAAATTCAGCCACACTGTCCTAAATAACTAGTTCAGACGGCATCCCCTTCACTCTTGAGGCTGCCCAGAGAATAGAGATTAGAGAATATCCTAATCTGGGACTGCCTAATTTTATAACTTTACTGTTCCTTAAAAGGTCTTTTGCATATGTCAAATATTTTTTTAAATTAGCCTATCAGCAAAGGTGAATCTTCTTAAGTTTAAGTCTACAATTAGAATTATTGTTTGGAGGATTTATTCTAACCCCAGTTTCTACTCACCATAACTACATTGGTATTCAATATAACATAGCTGATAAGAATGCCTTATTCATGGTGCTTTGACATTAAGTTTGAGCTTATCTAACAGAACCTGGATTTAACTCCTAGAGGAAAGAGCTCTTTACAAAAAAAAAAAAGTACAGAAAAATGCTGAATACTACTACTTGACTTCTGTAATCTGTTCTAGTAAAATAGCACCACAGAGCATATCCAGGCTTAAACTTAATACGTACTTTCTTAATTTTCAGCCACTTCTCTCAATTTCATTAAATGATTCTGTGTCTGTAAACCTGCTGGCAACTGGATACTCCACTGTATATGCACTTCCTGCCGCAGTGAGTGTAAATGCTATTTTACACTCTCAATTGAACATTAAAAGGGCAATTGTTACACACTAGGAGTTTCATGCATCTGTATTAGTGCTGACTACTGTAGCAGAGAACTGGCTTCCAAAGCAGCCCCAGAATTATCTTGTAGACATTATTACCAAGAAATTGAAAAAACCCTAATCGAGACACTCCTTCCAAAAATGATGAAGTAGGCAAAAGAAAAATTGGGGGTTTGTTTCTTTTTAAAAGTAACATTTGGGGCATTTTTTATTTTTTTTCTGCACAATTATGAAGGCATTTATTTTTTTTAAAAGGAGAGTCAAAAAAAAGAAACAAAAGGTCATTTTTGCAGTATTATCTGACGCCAGGAACCACAACTTGTAAGGAAATGATCAAATATCATAGAGATCATGCACAGAAAAACTTGTGCCAGAAACAGAAAATTAAATTAATTAATTTAATAATCTGCCTGTATCATCACAGCTAAATACTTCTCTATGAAAAGCATAGCCCTTTGGTGCCTCACTTGCTACAGAATTATAGCACCATCCTCACTGAAACTGGTGTCTTCTAAGATCAAATGTTCAGCCTGGAGCCTTCCTTACTATTTATAGTTGGGCAAGGTTTCACAAATATTTATAGATAGGAAGCACTTCACAGAAGTTCCTTGTAATTACTAGTTATACATATATGGAAAGTTATTTGTCCCTCAGAAAGCTGAGATATTATTACGTATATTAATAAGTATCCTTTGAAATATATTTTTAATGGATGTTGTGTTTAAATATAAGCCTTTACCTTATAATGATCTCAAACAGCTATTCATAAAAATAGCAAAAAATGTTTTGTTATTTCTATGAATACAGCAAAGATTACCACAGCTGGACTAATTTGCAAAGAACTTAAATTCCTACCAATCCTCAAGGTGCTAAAAAGCATCTTGGATAACAGACTGAAAAAAAAGAGAAAAACCCCCACAACTTTAAAATATTCTGAGTTTCTCAGAACACTGTTATCATACCTTTGAAAGTTCACGATCCTGCTGCGTAAGAATGTGAAAAGTGAATATGAAAAGATAGCATCAATCCCATCCTGTTAAAGCATGAGACTATCACAGACACACAGCAGCTGATACATGAACATAGCTGAAGGAAACCTGCCTTCCACCTTCAGGAAGAATTTGGAATGAGAATGTAAATTGCTCTGAGATGACAGATACATTTCTTTCTCCCTTATTACAATCTTACTCTCATATTCCTATGCATATGCTTCTACATGCAGTTTCATAGTCACTTCTCTGTCATCTCAAACAGCAAGGAAGCATCTAGGAAAAAGCCACAGTACTGCATTGGGGGGGAGATGGGGACTTACAACCAAGCATCCAGGTCATCACTGCCTCTGCAAGTTGATTACTCAACTACCACTAATCTGCTGCACAATACAATTTGATTTCAATTTCCGAAGGAGGTGGAGGAAGGGAGAGAGGAGAATGTATCCAGCTGATGAAGCCCTGCTTAGCTTAAAATCTGCTGAAAGCTCTCTGCAGAGAAATGCACAGAAGGGACTGCAAAGGAAATAATGACTGTTCACGTTTCCCCAGTACTTTTTCCTTTATTTAGTTAACAAAAATATTCATGATCATTTTGTTCAACCTTACTGACAATATCCTCTAACACATACCAAAATCCTATCTCAGAAAAATTGATTTTTCTCCTAATAGGAATAGAAAGTGACTCAGTTTCTTGGATTTTTTCTCTTAATCAAAAACTGTAAGATTTTGGTAATTAAAATTAGTAATGGTACTTGATATATAGCTTAAAAATATTTTTTGTTCTCCTGGAGGCAAGATTTAAATGCTTCTGGCACCATCATTGGACTAAATAATTAAAGAATTTATTTGCCACGCTACCTTAACAAAACAGCTCCTGGACATTTCATTAAAAATGCTGAACTTATTTCCAGTGTTTTGAAGAGGAAGCTTGAAGACGACTTGTATTTTGCAAAACTGGTTTGCTTCATTACATGTACATTTCAGCATTAGATCATCAAACACTTTGTCAGTTTACGTCCAATCTAATCTGTCATTTCCACAGCAATATCCAATTGGAAGTTATTCAGTCTGCATATTTCACGAAGTCCAGCTCCAGTTTCCTATCTATCAATCTGCTTAATTACATCACATAGTATAACTTCATTAATTTTAACAGAAGTTACGTGTCATTCTACAGACTGATTTTTGTATTTTGATCCTGTTTCTAATAGATATTTTGATCCTTGCTACAGAAACTGCCATTCACACAGTACGAGGAGCAAAACAGATAAACCTCATTTTGTATAACTTAAAGTACCAAATGCAGCACACGAAGTAAGAGAACATTATGACATTAACCATGATTCTGTTAACCAAGGTAACAGTTGACCTTTTGAATCAGATCAAAACGGCACTTCTTCAAAGCTGTATGTGCTCTAATCAAATATAATGTAAAGCAACAAGGGACTTTCACTCAAATATTTATGGAGGGGTGTTTTTAATATACAATTGAAATATTTCAACTTTATTACACTGGGGAGATTTACATGAGCTTACTATGAATTTATAGACTTGATCTAGTTTAAATTATGAAACTCCTTTATAACTTCCTATGTAAAGATCCAGATTAGAATTTCTTTAATCAGCTCAAATGTATAACATTTGAATTAACCATTCTTACAGTGTGCTTTTCCTGATAGGGACTTAATGCACACACATAAAATAGGTATATAGATGTGCTTGACAGAAAAACAGTGAAGTAAACAAAGCAAAGGCAGTGTGCTCTAGCACTGTGATTGATAGGCAATTAGCACTAGGTATGACTTGGGCAGTACAGACTTCTTTTTAAAGAGTCCCAGTACTTCAAAGACTGTTTTTGAAAGTGGTCTTCTAGATCCACTTGCCACATATATGTCCTCCAAATCACCATGGTAATTCTGTTTCATTAAAACATCAGAACATTTTTTGGTCAAAACTTCGCTTTATCAAAAGTCCACCTACTCACTACTTACCTACTTCACCCAGATTTGCATTGGAAAGGGGGAAAAAAGAAAAAGTATCCTAGTTGTGAAGGTGACTCTCATAACTAATATACTGAAATGCATTTGGGGGATCCTGGGTCTGATTAATTTTGAGTGATCTGAGATGTAAAAGCTATGCTGTCAATCAAAGCAGGGACTTGGGGCAGGTTTCTCAAAAGCCAAGTCTGCACCTCAGAATCCCTGACAAGGGAGTGACACATTGAAGTTTCCATCCCAATGGAAATGTAAGTTTTATAACCTTCATACTCCTACAAATGAAAAAATTGTCTGGTTAGCTGTATATGTCCATGTTATAAAAAAGCAAGATGCATTATATTTTCATTATTTTAGGCTGATCGAGACACACTTTTTAAGTATCGCCTTCTGATCGATCCAGCCAGCCATCACAACCACCGGTAACATTACATGGAGCTTTTTGAGACAAGATGACTAAAAATAGCTGTCAATAGTTAGGATCCCTGTAGAATAGTTTCAAAAGTGACTAATACTTTGAAAAATTGAAATGGTTAACTAGATTTCCTTTTAATAAAATAGGTGCTAAATATTTTCTGAGAAAATAAGCCTTCGTAAGACATCTTATGTCGGTAATTCAAAAATTGAGAGCCAAAATGGTCTTCACACATATTCGTATTGAAAACTCCTTGACAGAGTGCTTCACTGATGTCATGAGGAAAATCCTCGTTGTATTAGTTTTACTAAGAAATTGGAAATTCACTTTAATAGATAACACAGATCATACTGTTAACAAAGGCAGCGGTTATCATTAAGTCTGACCAATTTGCAAATAACAAAAGAACACAGTTTTTGGAAAATCAGAACACAATTACTCTCTAATACTTTAACGTCCAATAGTTCTCCAATTTCAGGGCACAATGTCTGAAATTTCATAGAAAATATTATGCCACAAAAGCTTACAGCACACCATTTTTCTGTGAAGAAAACCATCCTTCTCTCCAGGTCTGTCTGCGTAGATGCAGACCCTAATTCAACAAAGCACTTAAGCCTGATGTTTAATGCTTTATTTCAGCAGAATTCAAATGCACATATAAGTGCTTTGTTGAACAAGGAGGGATTTAGGCATATGCTTAAGTACTTCACTGAACTGGGACCATGCTACTATTTATAGAAAGCTTTTTGTTCCGGTTTTATTGTTCAACACTTACAGTCATCCTATGGCTTTTCCTTCTGTATACCTTCCCCTCACACAGCAAAGCATTTAGGCCTACAATTTTTTTCCAGGAGTCATAGGTTTAAAATCAGAATGGATATCATAAACTCCACCAATCTCATATTTATTTCACCATAATTACACAGAAATATGATAAAAAAAAATTGGGCTGAATCATAGGAAAGTTATGAAGCCAGAAGTCATATATAATGACAGGTTGAAAAAGCTTTTCCCCCCCGCACTGAAGAAAGCATTCACATAGGAACTAAACACTAATGTATGCACCCGTAAGTGTCCATTTCAACTTCTCCAAGTGTCTTTCAGCATGCAATACTCTGTTCCACAGATAGAGAAATTCAGGCAGGGTCATGTCTGAAGCAGAATTTTATTCAACTTGAAAAGACATCAGTGTCATACACTCATTGCGGCTGCAGAGAGGCAGCCTGCTAAAAGGTACTGAGTGGTCGTGTGAGAAGATAAAAATACTTCCAAATGACTTCCAGTTCAACACCACTACCTCTGTATTTTCTTTTAGAAAGACATCTCCCTCCATTGCAGAGGGATCTGAACCTATCAGCTCATCTTTCAGTGTTAATGAACATATTTTCACAAATTTTTGATTTGATTAATGAATCTCTTCACAGATACTGATATGATAACAAAAATTCCACATCTCCCTAAAAATCTTTAAATATTATGTCTGCTTTATTAACAATACCAATGATCCACTGTTGTTCTGTTATAGATTTTATGCCCCCTACAAATATATATACAGGGCTTCTATTTTTTATATTTATACACAGATTATCCAAAGACAGTGCTGTGCTTCTGGGATGCTTGAAAATCTGGTTGGATAAAACTCATAGGTTTAACTGACATCGCTCATTTAAAAGAGTAAAAGGCATGTTTCCATCCAAAGCAGTATCAAACATAAGACTCTTTAGGAATTCAAATGGTTTAAGGAGAAAGGATTCATCTAGATATTTTTTGAGAATGGAAAGAGGTAATATGAAAGAGGAGAGGCAGACAGTAAGAGACGAAGAAAGAGAAGGAATGATGAAAACAGCCAGCTCCTCAGTGGTGCGTAACAGCGAAGGCTGCAGCACCAGACATGCCTGTGCGCTGATGGAGGGAGGCTGGGAGGGAAGGCAGGGCACTGCTGCTGTTCCGTTTGATGCGGAGCCCATGCTGCACAGCAGTAATAGCTACTGCATAGCCCACCTCCCACTTCCCTTCCCAAGGAAATCCACCACTGAGCTTTTGCTATGGAAAGCTGGCAGAGAGAAACTCACTTTGCCCGATTCTTCCTGCGCTCAGGGGAACAGGATCTTACACAGCTCTGCAAATACTTGTACATAAACAGGATCAAAGAACACTCCATCATCTGTTTCTCCTGTAAGTTATGACTTTCAACTCTGGCTACCTAGATGCATTGGAAGGGGCAAAATTATCCCCCAAAAGCACATTATTTCATCAGAGTGCCCTAACAACATAACCCAAAGCCACTAAAATCAATGAGAGAAACTTTTTCATCATTTTCAGGAGGTACTGAATCAGACTCCAATAATCTTCAGTTGAATTATTAATGGTAACTTGTAAGCCTTTTATACCATTATCATGGGAAGATCTCTATTAGTCACAAATTTAGAGTGCAATTTTCAAAAACATCCAACTTATAGATGCACAAATCCCACTGACAAGCCAACAGGACTTAAAATTCCATTTGGCTTTCATTCCTCCCCTTTTTAAAAATCCTGCCCTTAATACATTAAATATTTCTACTGCGTTATCTATAACTTATTTGACAATCAGGCCATAAATGTTACTTGGAAATGGTCTTTTGACAAGGACACAACACTTAGTGCTAAGTTTACAAATGTGATACTCTCTCCTTAGAGCAGGATGAAATTTTAACTGAAAGGGTATTCTGTTCTAGGCAGGTTCTTCTACTTGAAACGCACTGGTTCTCAGAACGGTGCCTGCAAGAACACCACCAAAAAAACTGATGCTTTCACATAGAGAAGAGACTTGGCTGTTTGTGTATACGTAGAACCTACCACATTATTTAAGTAAGTGGCTTTAATACTCTGTTTGAATAACATTAGAAATATCTTGCAGATACAAACAGTGCTTTGCTTACAACAGTATTTTCTATCCAAAATTCTCAGTAGCTTTACAAGTAGTGATGAATTAACCCTTGAAACAGGCAGGTTAGGTGCATACTGTAGCAGTTTAATTATTAATCTGATACAAAAGCCCAGCAAAGGCCTGCAACTTGTATGAAGGCAGAAAACGTCCCCTAACAAAGCAAGTAAAAATACACAGCCTTAGTTCCCCCATCCCATGCCCTCGCATACATGCATTGTTTTAATCTTTTCATACTGCTCCCTTGAGGAGGAAACATGTTATATTACCAAGGTGGAGCTGTGCTAATAAGATAAAGGTATGAACATGGAAGACATTACTAACACTGCAGTTGTATTTTATTCTGATTAATAGGAAAGCATTAGCTGAGATTTTAAGGCCAGCAATACATTTCAAGTAAGCGTTATCACAAGTCAAGAGAATTCACTAGCATACTGAAAGGAAGATGTGAAAGAAGCACAAAAAAAGAAGTAGAATTCAGGGCAGCAACTTCAGCAAACTCAGCCAAATGATTTGTAACATCTCTTGAAGAGATGATCAAGGAGTTCAGGAAAACCGATAGTTATCAACAAAGCCTGTATAAAATAGTGCAACAGATTATCTCAGTGCAGAGGGAATACAGGAAGCGTTGTAAGAGACTATTACTGTTACATCCAGAGTCTTTAAAGGCTTTGACTATCAGAAGAGATTGTACAAAGGTGAAACAAGAGCATTTAACAAAGAACAAGTAGAAAAGAACGGCACAAACGTCTTGGGTATGATCCAGATGAGCCAACACACAAAAGGATCAACAACTAATGAGGGACATAAAAAGGCAATAGAAAAAGGATCTATAAATACAGCAGAAGTAAGCGGGAGACAAAAGAGGTTCTAGGATTTAATGGGAAAGGAGAGAAAATAACAGATGGCTAAGAGAAAGCTGAAGTATTCAGTACCTCCTTCATATTCTTTTAATGTCTCCATTTAAAGAATAATGAAAAGCAAAAAAATTTCTAAAGTGATTTTTACCAAGACTACAGGACTACAGGCCTGAAGAAAAAAAGAATAGGCTAAAAAATATCGAAAGAAGCCAGACATACTCAGTTTGATAGAGAATTATGAAGTTCACTGCAGAGTACTTAAGGAATTACCTAAAGCCATCCCCAAACATTAGCTATTATATTCAATAATGCACAAAGGAAGGGTAGAGTTCCCAAAGGACTGTGGAGAGGCAAAAATAGTATGCAACTTCCAAAGGAAAAGCAACTCTGACTCAAGAAACTGCAAACCAATCCACCTCCCTTTTATACCCAGGAAGATGCTGGAACAAGTTAAATCATCACATAAGCACCTGAAGGATTAAGTGCCTGAAAATAATCAAAACGTCAAACCAATGAAATTTCCTTTTTGATATGGTAAATGGCCTACCAAAGAAGGAAAAAGCAGTAATAGGCAATTTATACTGGCTACAGTAAGGCTTTCAGTAACTGTCCAACATGGTATTTGCATAGGACAGTAAGGACTGATACGAAATCACAGCTTAGTAGGGGACTGACTGCATCTTAGTGGGTGCAAAGTTTCATAAAAAACAAAGAAACCAACCATCACACAAATTAAAAGTACTAAAATTCACTGTCAATGGAATGCAATTTCACGTGGCACACTGCAAGAATACATCTCACAGCTGGCTGTATACATTAACAAATTCCAGTAGAAAAAATGTTTGTGAAGTAAGCAGGTAGGGTTCATATCACCTTCAATCCACAAGTGGACAAGATCAAAATTAAAAATAAAACTTAATATATTGAAGAACTTGTCGAAAAGTAAACTGCAAGCAGAGCAAGTGCAAAACTAGAAATCAAGTAAAAATACAAAATAGAGATAAGCTGAGTTCTGCTGGAAGGGATCTGGAAGCCACTGTAGACTGTAAGTAACAAATAGTATAATGGTATTTTTAAAAAAGGTGTATGTCATGCCAGGATGTATAACAGGAGTGCCACACATAAAGTAACCCTTCCATTTTTCTCTACTCTCCAGAAGCTTGCAAAACCAAGAGTCAAAAAAAGGAAGGAAAAAAAAAAATATCACAAGAAAATTCACAGTAAATGCAACTCTGTCTTGTCATCTTATTTACCTAGGGAGCAATAAATGTTAGCAGTGCCAAGAAAAAATACGGAGGGAACACTGTTGGGTCACTCAAAAAGCAACATAATACTGTATCTTCTGGAGGAAACAAACCTATTAACACCAACCCTCACACACCATAATGGCATTTTCTTTTCCTATTGCTCTCAAATTTTTAGCACTTGACACAGAGTCAGCAGGGCTACAGTTTATTACACATTAATTTTTCGGAGTATTTAACCTTTCAAGAAGAATCATTCTTTATGTTCCAGAATGATTCCTGTGTCATTTGCATGTTTAACCAAAAATGGGCCTATTTTTTGTCAGGGCTTTTGGACATTCGGTACTTACTGTAATTAAGAACCCAATAACATGGAGTAGATCTTTTCCAGATAAAATTTTGACATTTTTTCTTCATGTAATTACTTTCTACTACTTATAGGCGAAAACTCATGCCAGTCTTCTATTTTTAGTCCACAAAAACTGATTTAAAGCTAGTAAAATACTTCACACATCGGAAAAATCCTGGTGAACATATAGATTTTGTAGAATAAAGTAATGCATTAAAACTGCATTTGAACTTAAGACTACAACTTCAATGCAGCAAAGCAGTTGTATATACACCTAATATTGCCACTAATTAGTTTTTTGGCGTAGGTTTATTCTCAAAACTACTAATTTGCTTTTACTGTGACTATAGGCCAGCACCTAAAAATGCATAGATCAATTTCCTCAGATAGCAAAGAATAAAAATCTTCATTTGTTTGGAATAAACTGAATTTACCTTAAGCTTCAGCAATTGCTATCACCAGAACTGCTAAGAAATCTGATTATAGCAAAGAACATTTTTCTGCTCTTGATTATCATAAATCTCCTCATTTAATACTCCTGCTTAAAAACATTTAGACATGCCTATTAGAATATTTTCTAGGAACCCATCAACCTATTGGGAGTGTCCAATTTTGGTTGCAGAGAACATTCCCTGAAAACAAACCTCCTATTATTTCAATCCTCTTAAACATTATTAGCCTGTTTAAATAATAACAATATTACAAAAAGGTTTAAAATACCAAGAAAATACCTGCATCACAAAAACTGAAATGCTAGACAGTCTAATATATGGGCCTGTTTTGTATGTTCTGCTGACTGCAATCACACCTTCCATGATGGAAGATTTCCCGTTAGTGGGAATAACTTCCACTAATGAAGAACCACTATTCAATAAGCAGGATAGAATATATATGATCAGCAAATACATTCAAGGTGACACTGTGACTTTTGCACAGTAAAGCTATCCAGAGGCTCGGAAAGTATCTGCTGCTCATAATGAGGTATCAAAAGGAATATGCTAGGTGTTAGCCTCACTGTTAACCACCAAGAAAAAGCTCCTATTCATCAGAAAACTCCTGTATCCTAAAGCATTTTAAGAAGAGATGCATGTAATATGGAGTGGATATCAGCAGCTGCAATATTTTTAAGCAATCTTCGTCTCTGCTGGATGATTTTCTATTAGACATACTTTTTATAAAGTTCAATATTATTTTAGGCATATTAATAAATAAATTAGGCTAAAGATAATTCCCCAAACACTATGGAATTAATGACTTGTTAATCTTAGAAATATAAATGCTCAATAGAAACAGCTTCAGTATTCTGGGCTTCATACCGCACAAAGTTTTTCAGAACTTGAAACGCACATCCAAGGTCAAACTGCTGCGAAGCTTGGTGGGTGTGAGAAGAAAACATGATTCAGTCTTGCAGCTCCAAATCCTGTCCCTTCAACAATTAAAATCAATCATTCCTTGATGAATTTGCAAACCAATGTGATGGTTTCCATATATACATACAATATATACATAATCAGACTGCTACATGCAGGCAGGACAAAATACCTCCTTCACAAGAAGCACCAATGAAAGAAATTAGTTTTGGTTCTGAAAAACCCCACGCTATTACTTTTTAAAGGCGTTCCGCTATACAATGAATAAATTCATTGTGCAAACAAAGATTCTTGTACTATGACAACTGTACTACCTAGTACACAACATCACTGTTGCTGCTCTTTCACGTTCAGAAATTGCACCACAACGTTGCCTTCACGAGTATTTGGCAATCTAAATATGGCAACTTCTGGAAGCTGAGCAGCTCTTGGGATGTATGGCCTTAAAATAGGAGCGATGGGAAGACTGTAAAATCTGTGAGCAATGTGAGGCCTTTAGATCAGAGGAGAGAAATAGCTGAAAGCAGATAAATAAGCTTCCACAAGAGAATTGCTATTGAGGCTATGAGGGCACTGACCTGAGCATTCAGACTGAAGAAACTCAGGCTCTTCAGAAATGATGTCTTTTTCTGCACACTTAAAGGTCTGCAATGAACCCTCCAAAATACACTTCCTATTGTACGTGTTAAATATGTAGCCACTTCTGCCTCCAAGAAACATTTAAAGCCTTTTTGGTTTACATTCCAGTGGGGGGGGGCGCCCCTGCAGCACACCAGCTATTTTATTTATATGTTACAAAATATTCAAGAATTCTGAACGTAAGGTTCAAAATATGTGAAAACAAGGCCTTTTACATAATGACCTTTAGATACAAGTCCATGCTGACGTGTACGGGGTGACCCAGGAAAATGCCAGTTAACACATCACTTAGGATATGCTGTATTAGATCAAATAAATGTGAAAGAGTTGGTCACACCTATAAAATGGAAGTCTGAAATATTTCACTACTAAATAACTCCATTTATGGAAGATGAAACTTTTTTCAGAGTAGGCTTTGGTAAAAAATAAGCCTTTCTGATTTAACTGATAATTCTGTAGCATGAATATACTGAGACGAACATGTATCTCGGCCACTATGACACGCATTACTGTCACATCTGTTACCCTCTTACACGTAAATACTATTTTCCTTTCTGAAAGATTTTAGATTTTTTTCTTTTCAGCTAGTTAAAACTATTTTAGCCTTCTGCATTTGCCACTTCTATTCTTAAAATAAAGAGTCTGCATTTATACTTATCTTTATTTATGTTACTCTTTATATGTTTTTTCTTTCAAAGGACAACTTATGTTCCACTTTGAACTTTGTGAATTGCAAACATCTATTGCACAGTATACATTATATGTAAAGCTTTGATTTTAAGCAGAATTCTTACATATATCTGACACGCACATTCCAATGGTAAGCTTCATCGGAAGTTTGAACTTCGTTCAAATGTTTATTTTAAAATATTTCAGCAGCCACACAATTTTGTTCAAGCGTAAACATTCTTCCTGTTCCAAATTATCTCTTCCACTACCATCTCGCAGCAGACTGTCACTAAAACATCACTTAAGTCTTGTATAATTACTCTCTTTTTTCCTCATGGTCAACACAGATTATTTTTGCCCAACTGCATTCATCATCCTGCACCTATTCTGAAGTTACAATGCAAGTTTGAGGGTATTTTGAGTATCAGAATTTTCTTTTTAACCTCACTTGCTATACTTTAAACTGCCTATTTTAAGCTTTGGACAAATAATCAGAATATGCAGGTTTTGTTGATGTAGATAAACTCTAAGTTAGCACCTAGAGGTTTATCTATATTCAGACAAATAGTCCTATTTTCTAGTCACATCACTGAAGTTACTGTGGTAAGTGATCTGCAGCGCTTTATTCTTAGCTAACAAAGGATAAGGAACCAGATGCACCAGGTTTGACTCAGCTATCTATAGGTAGCTAGTGCTACCTACAGGTGCCCTATTGTGTCTGATAAATGACACGGGACATAGAGGAGACTCGCAGCCCTCTGAAACGGTGCGAAAGGCCAGGAGGCGTACTCTGAGGCATCTCAAATTACATCAAATGCCTATTTGAGGAAAACCAAACCAAACTCACTGGCTACTATAATGGTCCATTCGCTCTCCCCATTGCACTCCTCCAAAATGAATCTTATTGAGGTGACAGCATTACAGGACACCATATAAGTATAGCCATTATCTCCCCATGGAACTTGTCAAAACCATTAAAAATTTACTTAGCATAATCAGGAAATAGGCAATTGAATGGTTAAAAGATATGGTTTGGATAGAGAGACATGCCAGAAATTTGGATCAATATCACATTCAATAGCCTCGATAATCAAGAGGTTGTGGTCCTGGATTTATAGCATGCGAGCAAAGGACAATACTGGTAATGATATCAAATACAAATTAAAGGTAACATAATACCCTGCATTCATTCCACTAAATGTTAAAGTGAAAATGTTAATACTGACGCTAACCTGAACATTTAATACATGTTCTTTTGCTTTAGGACGAACTTATAGCAATGCTCACTTTGAAAATGGAGGTCAACATTAGATCGTAAAAGTCATTAAAGAGAAAACTGAACTAGTTTATTAGCAAGATACACAGACATAGACAAGCAACCGCTTCTTCACAAAAAAAGTCATGAAAACGCTGAATTCTGTTTGAATCACCACAAGAAAATTAGTCACGTGTAGATGAGTGGACAAGATCAGAAATGAAGTGCTACTTGCGAACACGACCGTATGCATGCAGTCCCACTCAGTTTCAAAGAACTACTTACGTAACTAAGGCTTTGCAGTATCTACCAGCAAGATACCAGTATTCTTTGAAAGATTTCTTTTTACTGTTTGGGAGTTGAGTTACAGCAGTGTCAACTTTCACACTGTTTATAAACTTACATTTTAGTTTATTTCAGCAGCAGTGAAGCCCTACTCTACACCATTGCTTTCAGCTTGCCTATCTTCCCAGCACCTTATCTTGGTATCCATGCTTCTCACTTTACCATCTCACTTTAAATATCACTTTACCACAAAATACGCTTTAAATAAAAAGAAAGTAAAGAAAGTATTAGCACAGGATTAGGTTGTGTTGGTGTAATGTGATAAAATAACACAACAATAAGAAGGAAAAAAAAAAAAAGCAGAAATGATCAGCAAGAAATACACAGGAAGAAGTAAACTTTTTGACAGTTTAATTAAGTAAAGGAGATGTTTCCTCCACCTACAATACAACAGGCCTTTCAAAGATACACAACGGAAGACAGTACTCCTTCTTCCACATTTCTAGTAGAGTCTCTAGTCAAAATTTTAGAAAAATAATCCATTATGTTCAGGGACGATAGGAAAGCACACCTTGACGACATCCGTGCAAAGGTGATGGCCACGGGGACTACAGCAGACACCTGAGCCGGGATCCAGGGGTGGTTCACTCTGTGACCTCGGGAAAGTTACCTCCCGCCGCAGTTTTTCTCGGGCTGGGAGGTGCTCTAACACTTCACTGCAGTACTGCGAGGCTTTGAAAACTACTGCTTGTAAAACATATTTAAATCCCCCAGTGGAAAAAAAGAAAAAAGCCCCATCCCCGCCGTACCAGAGCTCAGTTGAAGGCGCAGGAGCTGGGCGAGTTCCCCCGCCCGTGGACACGGCGGCGACAGCGCTCCCGAGGGGCTTCTCCTTCCCTCAGCTCATCATCTCGCACAACCCAGCCGAAGGAGCGGGGCTGAGGGGCATAAACCTCCTTCTAACGCTCTCAGGTATTGCTAAGAAGAGCGTCACCTTCTGAAACTTGGCGCCCCAGAGCCCGTCCCGGGGGTTGCTCAGGCTCCCGCCATTCGCAGCCCCTCGCCGGGCGGTGATCGCCCGGGGACCGCTGTGCCTCGGGCGGGCCAGCGCTGGGCTGCACTGCCGCCACCCAGCTCCCAGCCCCTCGGCTTCCCGAGCAGGGCAGGGGAGAGCGCGGTCACCTTCGCCCGCCGCCTCCTGCGCGCTCCTATTCCTGTCACTGAAGAAACCGCTGGGCTTGAAACGGACGGTGTGAGGTGGTTTTACCCCGCGGCAGCCACACAGCCCTCCCGTCCCGCAGAGCGAGCCCGCGGCAGAGCCGCCTCCATTCACTGCCCGAAAACATCCTCCAGCTGCATCCCGCTGACCCCAGCACCCCTGCGGGCAAGCTTGGCCCCGGCGGGCTCCCGCCACCGCCGCCCCAGGCAGCGCTCCCTCGCCGTCCCCCGCGCCTCAAGGTCACCTCAGCGCGGAGCAGCCCCCGGGGGTCGCCGCTCCCCACAGCCCCCCTCCCCGCACCGGCGGAGCCGGGCCGTGCCGGGCTCCCGCTCCTACCTGAGTCGGCGAACGGAGCCGAGCGGAGCGGAGCCGCCGGGAGCGCGGAGGCGGCCGCTGTCCCCTCAGCGGCGGCGCCCGGGGAGTCGGGCCGCGCACGGCGCCTCCCTCCTGCGCCGGGCCGCTGCGCTGCGGTGGGCGGCGGCGGCGCTCCGTCAGACTTAGCGGGGCCGCGGAGAGCGGGGAAGCCCTGGGTGGAGGGGCGGGCAGCGCCTCTCCCCTCCCCGCTGAGGTGCCGGCCCCAGCGGAGCCTCGCCTCCCCCGGCAGGGCTGGGGCTCCCCTCAGCGGGGAGAGGCCGGCGCCGCGCCCAGCTCCGCCGGGGCTACAGGGGGCGCGCAGCGGCGGCGCCCCCACCTCCGCCCCTCGGCCCTGGCTTCCCGCCCGGAGCACCCCTCAGGGCCGAGAGCCCCGCGGAGGCGAGCTGGGGCCGCTAGAGGGGTTAGAGGGCCGGAGAAGGGGCGTCCTGAGGGGGCGTGGGGACACCCCCCTCAGTTTTATACTGTTCAAGTTACTACGTTAAAATTTGCCTCTCACACCGCGGGCGCTCGCAAGATGTCGGGGCATTGGCGGGAACGCGCGGAGGCGCCGTGCAGGTGAGGGCAGCTCTGACCCCGCCTCAGGGAGAGGGGGTTTAATCGCGTCTGTCAATAGAAAAGGTTTACCACCACCACCCTTTTTAAAATTTTTTTCTTAATACTCACAGTTTTCAGTCAGAATTCTCCAAAAATCGCAAGGGGAAGGCCTGACCTTGATTCTGAGAGATGAAGAGTCCCGCCCTGGGACACAGGACCTGTGGAAAAATGTATGTATATTTTCACTTTATGAAGGAAGTACTATGTACAGAAGATGTACTGAGGAACTGATGAACTAACGCTCCAGTATTAGAAAGTTATTAAAAAAAAAAAAAAACCACAACATAGATTTGAAGATACTGCTTTTCCTCACAACATTGCCAAAAAGAGGATGGCATCTTTGAAACACTTCCAGAGTAGTTAATGTAGTAGTTAAATAACCAAACTTTCCTGGTTTTGCACATAAGCTTAAATTAGATTTCATAACAGTTCTGTTGTGCCATATAATCTTTTCACCATGAGAGTTAAAACCAGTTACCAAATGTCTCCAAAGCTGAACTGAAATAGAGCAAATTTTGAAGAGCAGAAAAAAAATATTTGGTAGATGGGATGGATTTTTGTTTGGTGTAAAGGATTCGTACACATCACACAACACCTGCAGACTGCTACAGCGAACAACACTAGCATTTTACTTGAACACTAGAAATCTTCCACTGCTTTTTATTGGTGAATAGCAACGCTGGCCAGCTCTATTTGTTTGAGAGATGATACACTTAATTGTATTCTGATTACTATCTTCTTCCTTAACACCATTTAAATTCCAGTCTTAACCTTATCTCAGCAAGGACTTAATGAAAAAGTAGGACAGCCAACATAACAAAAGTACAAATCCCTCCACATCTTTTAAAACTATTTCTAACTTATTTAAAACCAGAAGAAGCTGTGACCATATTTTTGTAGTGCTTTGAGACAAGCTCTTTAGTAAAATACGGACTTGTAGTTCTCACCAAGTTCAGTTATTAGCTTTGGAAAAAATTAGAAACCTGTAACTATTCTGCAAATACCTAGATTAGTTTTCTTATTTGATCTTAAACCACATGCTTATTGTTAAACGAGAATCAGCATTTCTGGTGCCTTCCCCAGCTACATCTTTCTGGGTCCTGATGAAGATCAAACAAACTGAGAAAAACTAATCAAGAATAGCAACATTTCTGTTTTGACAATGCTTAGAAAGATGGCAGAGAAAGCCTGAATGAAATGTTTACAAAAATAAGCATGCAAACATTAGGTAAATGTGGTGCTATTTTCAGCTTGTGCTTATTAATCATTTAAAGCAGATGATTGGAGTACTATTTGAAAAGCATTAGATGTGCATTCTTACTAGCTGCATGCAGACGCATTTGGCTGATAATTCTGCACTGCATAAAAACATTACATCCCACAGACTGTTTTCATGAAAGTACTAAATTCCACACACAACCACACCTGTTAAACACTAAGGATCACAGTGCAGAGCTTAGGATTTAAGTATTACACAGAAGGACAGTCTCCGAGCACATGATTCGTCACATCATAACACCCGCAGCTGGTCAGCTACTGCAGCTGGCACTAATAAAGCCAGAGCAGTACAAGCAAGTTATTACTTTCCTTGCTTCCTCTCCATCTTAAGATACTTAGCCCCTACGACTGATTTTTTAAAATCATGGTAAAATAGCAGAAGAGCATGGCTGTTTGTCACTTTTGATAAACAATGAATGACAGGGCAGCTTTCTTCATTTTACTGTCTTCTGCCTGTGAAAATCTTTTCTCATGCAAACAGTCATACAGAATTTCTTAAGTTTCTGGCAGCTTCAGAAGCTATCCTCATATTTTTACAGAGAGTATATGACAGAGGTCTCAGCATCTCTTTTTTTCCTTTGAAGATCTCTTTCTTTTACTACAGTATTTCCAGGAACTTAACCTCTTATGTACAGGTTTTAATAATACTACAAGATAAAGCATGATGTTAACAACAACAGCGTCAACTAATCTACTATAATTTAACACTTCTCAATATGTTTTGCCGCTTAGGACCATTCGCGTTATGTTTTTCCCTAAGTTCATTGCACAGTCTCTCACCTAAGGTGACGTTTAGGTATTCTTCCTCATCTTCCTGGTTAATGGGGGAATATATGCATAGTGGAGGTAATCTACTGTGTCAAAAGAATGTAAAGGAGCAGAGATCATGTAATCACCAAACACTTTGGTGCTACGCTTGCCTCAAGTTTGAATAATCTAATAGTGAATTATACTTGTCAGACAGTTCTCAGGTTTCAGCTTCACATATTTTTCACAACCTAAAGCTTAATTTCCACACTAACAAGACGGAGGAGGAATTTCAGGGAAATTTCAAAAAGGAGGGGATAATGGATGCCAATTCGGTTTGGCTGTATTATGTTAGAATTAAATAGCTATTCATATTTCAGCATCCTTTATGAAACTTCTAAAAATAGATGTATATATTAAAGCACATAACTATGATGTTTTCATATCATATATACATAACATCTTCCATCCCAAGGTATCCTTATGCACCTACAGAGTTTACCTTTGAAGTGGTGTTGGTGCCAAATGGCAACACTAAGAACGAAAGTGAAGAATACTTGATCTGCCAAAAATGTAATAGTACGTGGATTAACAGAGCAAAGTGCAATCATAAAACCTGTCATCATTCTTTACGAAGCAGGCAGAAATGTTGTACGACGAGTTGTTATACAACTATGTACAGAGCTTTGTGAAATATGAGGACCAGGAAGGATATTTGGAGTACCGATATTTGACTCGCAGCCAGGAAGTCCTACTCTTTCATAACAAATTCGGACATTTAATTACGAGAATGTTCAGACTCAGCCTTAGTCGCTATTAAGAAAAAACTCCCATGGTATCATATGCCACCACACTATGGCATAAGTCCAGCATCTGATACAGTAGAAAGCATATCCCTGTGAATCACCAGTGTGATCTCTTGCGGTAATTTCACACCCTTACATCACAGTCTCCCAGTCAAAAGCCAACCAGTCCTAAATCTCTATTGTTTTTAAGAGCAAAAATAATGACAGACAAAGGCTGTGACAGTAACACATTCTGTGACATGGCCATGAAGTTTTATAGCAGTCAGCATGAGGCAGTTGCTTTTTGCATTTAACATTTGAACGTCATATGCACTACAGGAGAAGATAACAAAAATCTGCCCTCTGTTTTATTAAAAAAGAAAAAAAAAAGGTTGATCAAAGGATTATTAGATATATTGGGATATTCTGCAACCATCATTTCACAGTTCTAATTCAGTATCAAAGCAAAAATAGTCAAGTGCAAAGCGCGTGTTATATTTGCACTTACATGAAATGACCTCGATATGGCCTAGCTTCAGCTATGCAAAAAGTAGAGGGACTTCAACACCCATCTGATGTTAGAAGCAATTGTATAGGCTAGACACAGGGCCTGAATATGGTTTCTATTTACTGAACCTGTTGGCACCAGTGACCCTGGCTAGAAATAACATGGACTAAAAGTTACCAACTGATTTCTCTGTAAAATAAATCTGGTGCTTCCCTGGCAAAAAGAATTCTCAAACTGCAAGTAATTTGTTAAAACTGACATAAAGTTGATGATCTTGCACCCAAAAGCACTTAGTCAGAAACAACCTAGAAGGCCGTTTTCTGCAGCATTTAGACCTTGATGGAGGTGTCCCCAATACCTTTATTAAAAAAAAAAAATTTAAAAAAAACCCCAAAACAACAAGAAGCTTGCAAAAAAGGATACAAAACCCACCACAACAAAAAAGAGTCAGAATACTATGGCGAATGGAGAGACCATAATAATACGATTGTATATTTTCTGAAAGGACCACTAGTTAGTTTGCCAGATGCATAGTCTGACTTGGTTTGTCATAATGTACTGAATACATGTGTATAAATGGGGGCAGAATAACTTTTTTTACCCTGAACTCATTAGCAGTCACAAAGTTCTTTTATATGCATGGAGTAAATTGTGAGAAAGAGCTTTTTGCAATATTCAAACCTTTTTGAAACACATTCAGATAATCCTCTTAAGTTATGCAGCAAGCCTGCTTTAAAAAAATCGCAAAACCTATACAACACCCATTCCACAGATTATTGTGAGAAATCAGTTGGCAAATTAAAATTTTTGGTAAGAATAGCATCATATCAAGAACCACTTACATAGTTCGTTGAATCTATTTATTCACAAGAAAGTACATGAGGGAAAATGCTCAAGTGGACGCAGTATGGAATTAAAAACCCTGAAAACACTGTAGATATGAGAAACAAAAGACAGTGAACTATTGAATGTTAAATCACAGCACAGTTATTTTACAGTTCAGAAAAAAGACAACTTTTAGCTCTATTTTGAGGACAGTACTCATAATCACAAATAATATTCTCAAATATGGTTCTTTTCTTTTGATTTTTCAACTATTTGTTTGACTTTGCTTTCCAAAAAAAAATATCGATAGAGTGAAATAGGCAACGGTTTGCATAATCCTTAGTGCTAGTAACAAAGATTTTGAATGTAGAAGATAATTAAATCCTTGGACATGGGATGTGGGTCATTTCAGATGTAAGAGTAAAATCCAAAAAAGCAGTGAAAACAAAGCAGCGTCTAAAGGTCAGTACTGGAAAACAAGCTGAGTATTGGCAAACTTGTCTCGACATTCCTATAAATTAAAAAGTCAGTCCTTGCTTTCTACAGCAGTTTCCCAAGGGGAAACAGAATAGTTGATTTAAATACTAGCTGTCATCAATGGTTTCAGGAGAAATTTCCAGAAAAAATACTACACAAAATTCCTAAAAGAAAATATTTATCAATAACACAGAATTCATGTTGCGAATAAAAGTGGATTTAGCAAGGCAAACAGAATCTAGACATGGTCCCAGTGGTCATTGTATAAATACCAGATTTAGCTTGCTGCTGTGTGAGTAAGAATAATTCATTTGATTTGAGAATAATAACTTTTTAAAATATCTTCTTTGGATTGAAGGTTGTAAATTACATTCATGCTATTTTGTTGGGAAGCCCACTTACCTTTCATGCTTAAAATCTCAATAAAAAACCAGCACAAGGGCAAGGTAAATCTGCCAACATGCATTTTAAGCAAGTGATTGTTTTAAATTATAGATGCCAGGAAAAACAATCAGGAAGCCCTTGGACCCGCTCAGGAGACCCATGTCACTGCAAAAGGAAGTTAACAATGCTGCTAGACTGCTCTGCAATTTATCAACATTGAAGTCTGCTTTTTTACTTTTTCAGCTTCTGGCCAAAACTTCTACTAATGAATAGAGTACTTATTTCTCCCAAGCACTCTATAGTCACTTTGAATCTCTTAGCAGTTACTACAAATGAGCTCTGAGGTGAGATGAACATAAGCATTCCTGTCAGACACGGACAGACTCGGGTGCCTCCAAGCCTACTTGCAAATTAATCCCGCAATTACCAGCATGACTGATACGATGTGCTGTCTCAGTAGTTTATGTGGTTAACTGCACACGGAAATGGCAGCAAGACAATTGACATTCTTAGCGTGTACAGCCCTAACATTTGCGTGTGATCTCACCTGCAGGCTTTAATTCTTAAAAGAGTGGGTTCTTACCAGGATCTTACCTGTACATTTAATATATCATCATGATGACATAAGCTTATATTCATTATACTGAACCACGATGCTGAAGTTTGGAACATTCTTAGACTTCAGTGTGTGTGTACTCACATACGCACATACATATATATACACACACACATATATAACACAATGAAAAGAGAAATAAGTACATCCAGATGGCATTCCAGGTCTCCTAAGACCTCTTCAGTATCAGCATTTGCATATTTCCATTATCTGTAGACGAATTTAAGGTGACTACACACCTAAATTAGGTACTTTAATAGGATTAATCTTCTATATTGTTTTATAATTAAATCCATATATCTGTCTAATGATCTTGGACAGGTATTCTAGTGATGAGTGCAAACAGCAGGAAGGAAAAATGTGGACACAGAATACATTATGGATGGAAAACGTACAAGCCTTTTTTCTTTTTCATGCAGCTTTTCATTTTCTTGTAGCATTTCAGCAACATACTGATTTATATTGATCTGGAACTTTTAGGTAAAAAATGACTCCCAGTTTAAAACTACATGTAGTTTTTTCTTGGACAATAAATTCCAATTTTATTTGCGTCAGCATAAATTTGTAGTGTCAATTGATTGCCCCAGAGAAGAGAGGAAAAAAATCTAAAAAGGTTCTGTATTAATGGCAAAAAAGACAAACGGCCTTCTGGGCTGCCTTAAGCAGAGCATTGCCAGCAGGTTGAGGGAGGTGATCCGTCCCCCCTGCTCAGCAGTGGTGAGACTAGAGTGCAGGGTCCAGTGGTGGTGGGCTCCCAGTACAAGAGAGGCATGGACTTAGTGGAACGAGTTCAGTAAAGGGCCAGGGAGAAGTTTAGGGGACTGGAGCATCGGTTATAAGAGGAGAGACTGAGAGTGCCGGGACGGTTCAGCCTGGAGAAGAGAAGGCTCAGGGGGATTTTATTCATGTGGCTAAATTCCCAATGGCAGGGAATAAAGAAGATGGAGCCAGGCTCTTCTCAGTGGTACCCAGTGACAGGACAAGAGGCAATGGGCACAAACTGAATTCCAGGAAATTCCATCTGAACATAAAAACAACCCCAAAACCAAAACCCCACCTTTTTTTACTGCGAAGGTGGTCAAACAGTGGCAGAGGTTGCCCAGAAAGGTTGTGGACTCTCCATCCTTGGAGATATTCAAAACCCAACTGGACAGAGTCCTGGGAAACCTGCTACAGTTGAACATGCTTTGAGCAGGGAAGCTGGAGGTGCCTTCCAGCCTCAACTCTTCTGTAACCCATACAGATGAATGAAATTAGTCTCTCCCACACCACCCTGATCGAACAGATTTGTTGAAACTTCTTTCTTATTCCTATCGCTATGAAAATTGTCATTTAAAGTTTTAAACCTGATCTTTATCAACAACAATTTACTGACAAAGAGCGTCCAAACCACTATCGAACTTTCTACACAACTTTTAATTAATCGTGGATCAACATAGGGATGAATTTTATTTTAAAACGCTTTTCTGGAGTGACCTGAGTTTCTCTAAACTTACTAATCCTGGAAACACTACCTTATCTCTAGTATTTTCTGGTGATAATTGCATCAAAACTACCTTGGGGATAGTGTTTGACATAGAATAGTGATATGTTGCACAAAAATATCCCATCTAGACACCCAGCCCCTGAAGTTTTAAGATTTTATTACCTCTTAGAGATGGTTTAAACTTTTTCTTATATGTCTGTGATATCCTAACACAAACAAGTCATTGTGATAAGTATTATTCTTTTAAGATGGAATTTGCATGTTTTGGGTTTCTCTGCAACACCTACGCACATGGTATTTTGCTATTAGTCTGCTATTGCTTCTGGGCTGATGCGTATTCTATCTTCACTTACAAACACTACTTAATGAGGCAAATATTACTGTTATATATTACATTACAATTTATATATCTCTTCAAAATAAACAATTTTATGATTGAATAGCAGAAGAAAAAAAAAAATCTAGTGTACCATATTTTCTGAGCGTGGCAACTAAAAAGGTTACTATACACAGCTAGCTGTCCTAATTATGCCTAGAAAGTTTGGATCTCAGCAGCAGGAATGAACTGGGGTATGGTGGAAAACAAAAGCTAGAATAACGTTTGAAAAGATCATGGTGGGTGGTCTGCCAGTCCTTCCATGGTGGCTTGCTGAAACAGTTCTGGGATGACTGGTAAAACTAAAAAGTCCCCAAGTCTTTCAGAAATCCTCCTGTTTGCAATTCGATGACTTGTTTTCTCCAGGAATGAACAGGTTGGGATGAGCATCATGACTTTCTCCCCAATACCTCTGGTTACTCCGAATTGTTTCCTTACTTTCTCTGTTGATGAAGAAAGGAATGAGGTATTTGCACAGAATGGAGGTACCAAAGATGAACTGTTCTGTTAACAGCAGAAGGAGGCAGGCAGGGCTAGGTCTTGTAAATTAAGTTACCACTGTTTCCTCTTTAAGTTTTCTACTGTCTTGCATTTATTCCTTGGGTAAACCAATGTTCATTAGTTGTTTCTGCATTTAGTCTCCAACAATTGGCAAAATTGGAAACACACATTTGATTCAATGTTACGAGAGCTTCAATAAGGAAAATCCAGGAGTTTGTGCACTAAGGCAAACATTAAAGGTTTAGATGAGGCAGCAAATCAACTCATACAGTGCAAAGTAGTATCTGCCCAGATCCTATGATCATCTTGTAATCTGCATATAAGCATAGAGGACAGTCTTAAGTGTACATTCAGTTATGCAAGACCAAAGAAAGCAAACCTAGGTATGAAGGTACAATATTTGAAAGAAGGTTGTTTTATTATACAAGACAAGAGTAAACCCATAAAGGAAAAGCAACCATCTTTCATAGCACAGCAAAAAGATACCAGCAAATCTTCATCCATTCCTTGAAACTTCTCACAGACTATGTATGCACATTACTTACTTTTAATGAACTGCAATGGCATATATTAATCAGAAAGTCTATACTAAATTATTGCAAAGTTCTACAATTAAAAGGGGGTGTTCGAGTAGATGTACTTAGTACAGATTAATATTCTTTTAATTATATAACTTACTGGGATCTGAATAAAAATGAAGCTATGCAGTGGTGTGCTCTTTGAGCTGGCAGTCGTAGTGGTTTCTCAGTAGTAGGCATACATGCCAAAGCTTCACCAATCTCATCTTTTTTCCCCCCTCTCCTATACATTTATCAGATAGTTGCATAAAAACAGCAGGGAAATGAATTATTCATATTTTTTAGCACACTGAAAAGTTAATGAAAAGTTAAATACAACTTACGTGTGTGATTGCACAAAGCACTTATTTGACCTTGCTAAGCTTTAAAAGGCATTCTAAGATTAGCCTGGCATGTATTTCAAGTGTACAAAAAAATACAAAATTGGTTCTTAAAATGCTAGTACAGACTGTTTCATGCCTAAATCCTCATTATGTTCAGTGTATTTATAGGAAATGACTCAACTTTTAAGTGGGTAAAGACAAGTAAACCCTCCTTTCTTGTGGAAAAGTGGTGCTCGTATATTCAGATGCTACCTCATCAAGCTACAACCTTCAATAAATCATGTTTTGCATAGGAATGAACAAAGACTATGCAAATGCTCCATGTACCAGTTTTTGTCAAAGTGATTGTGAAACATTGCAGCATTTTACAGATGAGTAAATGGGAGGGAGGGGACAGAAAGAGGTGAAGAACGGGAAAGAAAAAAACCCAGCCCTTCCACCCCTTTCAGTTCCAGGATTTGCATACAAGACTGAGAGCCCCAGAAGGCCCATGATGACACTTTCATCCTCCAGCTCGCTTTCGCTTTTCCATTTGTTAGATCTCATTTTAATGTTAGGCCTAGATCCTCATTTTAGCCACAGAGAAAAGCAAATTACATGAAAATGAAGAGATACTTAGGGTAGAACAAATTCCCATACTTCCAGCAATACATAAGCAACACAAAAATAGAAGGTTTTAGTCTATGCTTTATTTCCTGTTCTTGTGTAGCAACAGAGAACACAGCAGTTCAGGATCTTACGTACCATGCTGTACCAATTCACCATCCCTACAAGGCAGACAATGGTAAGAGTTGCTTTGGTTTATCCGTTTGATAAAATATAGAGACAATAGTTTAAGGAGTTGAAAAAATTCATATTTAGTTTGATATTTCTAAGAAGTTTCAAGGTCAGCAATTTACATATTGTACTTGAGATGTAAAAAAGTTATTTCATTAATTCAACTGTGCTCTGCTGAGAACTCCTGGACTAAGTTTCAGCCTTAGCTGTTAGAGGCATATCAGGTCTAGGTTTTCTTTACTTACAAGCTTTATTCAATGAATGGGAGGATGAAGGATGTTACACTGTTCTGGCTCGAAATGGTAAATATAGATGAGCTGTGGGAAGTGATTTTTAGTATCATTGTTACATTAGGAAAAATAGACTATCCAACAGAAAACCATAAATGACACTCAGAGAGGTGCACGCATATCAGCAACCACAGTTTTCATCTCAAATCCTTACTAATTTGCTATTGACCTTAAATCCCCAAGAGCTTCACTAATTAAACTTAAAAATATTTTTATTTTGGTGTAAATCTTCACTTTTCTTGATTAAATCTGTATCTCCACCTGTACACCCTTTTTGATTGTACTCATTAGTGTATTGTATTGCATTGTTATGGAACTCCTGATTTCCAAAGTATAAACTCCTGGTCAAGTTATGTATGTCTGACCAACAGCTATAAAAATTTATTCTCCCAAATGCACCCTTTTGTATCATGTTCTCTATTTTTGCCACCTCTGAATTAATATAACATATTGCAGCTTTTCTGTGGTTTTAGGATTAACCATTAATCATTTAATCATGACATTCAGTCTACCTGAAAGGTGGATTTAACGCAAAATTCAACAGTCTGCTGATTAAGCAGAGCATCTTACTGAAAGCAGACAGCAGTACTTCCAGATGTACATGGGCTTTCTACTAAGCTCAAAAAACCCAAAGTGCCGCTTTTAACTTTTTTTGAAAACCACTAACAGATGAAGATTTGTCTGCTTCAGAAACTGCCTCTGCTTCCTCAGCATAATACTGAGGAGTTGTGATCACTCACCAGCGCTCCGGCAGTGCATCCTGCAAGAAGCGCTTCTATGTAACACCCCTTGACTTCCTTAAATGCAACAGTTGTTCAAACTAGCTGGTCTTCAGAGAACATTGGTACAGCTTTATTTTTCGAAGATAGGAACTAGGATCTTATTTTAGAAGCAAAAAATGGTTGAGTTCTAGTTTGAAATGATCTCTTACATTCTGTAATGGTAGGCTTTGTCTCCCTCTAGTTTCATCATTACCTTTAATGGGCAGCAGGGAAGTCTGAGTCTTGGTTGCAAGTTTTATGATGCTGAAATCAAAATTAAATAAGATCAACTACACTTTATGCAATAAAATTGTGCTCAGATGACTACTTCAACTCTTACTAATACTGGTATCACCACTTCCACACTGTGATTTCACTGTGTCCTAAATTCTGGCACTGGGGAACAATTCCTTTCTGAAACAACCAGTATCATAGATAACCTTTCATTGCTGACATACATGCTAAACATCTGCATTTTATAAATGAAATTAACACGTTTATGTGAACAGAGATAAGGTACTGCTCTGAGAAATCTTTCCAAGTTAGGGGATATATTCAACAAGGCTGGAAAAATTTCTGAACCAGTTCTGGAGTATTGTAATAAGAGACATGAGCAGGTAGAAAATTCTGTTTACCTTATAGCTCTGCACTTTGTTTAGACCCCCAAAATGGGATTCATTTGCTTTTTTTAATTAAGATTACATAAGATTAAGATTTTCATATTACCAACCTCCACCACCCCCAAAAAAGAGAAGTCCCACTGTAACTGTCTTCTACCGATAATATTCGGTGTAATACAGGAAAATGCTGAGAGACCCCTAACACAAAACCGCTAGCTACAACTATAAAATATTTTAGTAACTGTTTTGAAGGGAATGATACATTCTTTCAGTGATTCTTATTCCATGTAGAAATAGTTTTAAGTTGGCAATATTTTAGGCATATTATTACAAATGTGTACAAAGACTGTTTGATATATTGCCCCATGTAATTACTTCAGCCTCTTGCAACTCTTAACACTCTAAAACAATCTACTTAAGGAGACAATCTTGCAATAAAGACTACATGTACTGTGTATTTCTGGCCTCTTGTCTTCTCTTTCTCTTCCTCTTCCTTATATATAATTGCATGAAAATCTTTCACTTTGTTCCTACTTCATTCCTTTTCTCTTCCCCTCTCCTATTATAATAGAAACTATTTAAGAATTAACTTGCTGCTAGTGGCTCCTGGGTCAGTTTCTCTATTTTTGTTTTGATATCATATAACAAAGATTAATTTGGATTCAGGCTCTGAATGGCAGCTTTGGGAGGAATATAGCAGACAGAGCCAATACTTTGCTACTGAACTAAGTAGAAAGCAGGACAAGACTCACAGGCTTCAAGTTAATGTATTAACTTCTAAAAATGCAAACCTACAAAATAATCAGCGTATTTCTTCACCTTAAAAGAAATAAGGAGTTTGGATTTTTTTTTCCCCCCCTCAATTACTTCACTGTTCACGTCACATATGATGTAATTAACGAGTAAAGTCACAGTTTCATTTAGCAACTCATGCACATCACAAAAGTAATCTGCAAGTAGGAATTAACTCAGGACAGACCGAGAGCCAAGACTTCAAAGAGACCCTTAACATTTAAAAATATAAAAATACATTATTGAACTGTCAGCTGCAAAATGCCTTTTTGGAAAACAGCAAAGTAACATGACTACCATTCTTAAGAAGTTCAAAGTGTGTCAGTGATGGGGGGAAAAAAAAAAAAAGATGGTAAGACTGGGCCCCCTGGCAGCAGTCACCATGTTCGTGCCTTTCAGGTTCAGCACAAAGACATGTCCTGCTTAAGAAACGTAGCTTGGAGTCTAATAATCCCTTGAGTCCATACACAAGAAACTAGAAGGGCAGGAATGAAAAACCGCTGTGCGGCCAGTTGCCAAAACAAGCTCGCAGTCAAAGAACAATGTTGCACTGTGCAGCGTACCATCACGGAGAAGTACGGGAAAGGGAGGCAATGCTTTGGGATCCTTAGTGTTTGGCTGTGCAACTTCAGGTTAGTACATCTCCTAAGAAATCTACCCTAATTATAGGCCTGTGCATCCACTAAGAGACCAGCTGGAAACAATATTTTACACAATAATAGAGGTCAGTGCTAAATATTTGACAATTTTGTCAAACTCAGTTTTGATAAGATTGCTGTCATTCTTCATGATATGCCTTTTGTGTTTGTATTTTGTATTTGATGACACCATCAGAAAAATGTCATTTGGACATAGACCATTAGGTCCACATTTGTAGATTTTTTCCATTTTTTAATGATGAATGTTACTGGTTCTTTGCTATTTTCCTTGGGGGAAGGAAGACATCTATTTGGATTATGTATAGCCTGAAATAGCCAGTGTTTTTTGGCTAATGTACAGAAGTGATAAAAATGAAAGCACAGATTCACAGGGCAGCGGCTGTACTCAGCCATGGAGCAGAAGAGATTCAAGGCCTTCTGTAAAACTGAGATTCAGAACTCCATATTATAAAATGCAGAAAGCATTTTATAATAGCACTGGACAGAGGTTAGAAAAGAATACTAATCTTGTGATGTCGACCATCAATACACTTGAAACATCACAAATATAGATGTTCTGATACCATGCCATCATCAGTGATTACATCCTCGCATAATCACTGTGTAAGAGACATTACATGTCCTCTGCTTTTTGACTTTTTTCTTCGAAGAGATACTCAATTTTTCCTTAATTTAATTTTAGGGTGGGGAAGATAAACTCCTGTGGCTGTTTACCAGTTAATCTGCTTTGTTAGTTTTGAACTCTAGGTTTATGCCACTGAGAGGAGGGCAAAGCAGCTGAGAAAAATTTAAAAAAAAGGCCATTAAAAAAAAAAAAAAGGATAAAGGAACCCAAGACACTTTTCTGTGCTAATTCATTTTGAGAATTAAGACCAAGTCCCCAAGACTAAGGGTATCATCCAGTGATTTGCCGTATAAGCTAAATGTTTGTGTTTGAGTTTGTCCTCTCCGTTGCCCTTTGGGGCAAGTAGCCATCATGCACATAGATAAATATAACCTATGTTGGTTTTTTAAATCCTCTTTCTGTGCCTTTAATAGTCACTTTCATTCCTCTCACAGAGCTGATCGTTTAACTTAGATGCTAGTTGTTTAACATCGGGTGAATGACAGATTCTTGAAGGTACCCAAATATTGCCAGCAAAATCAGCTAGTGCATCTGGCTTGTATATATAATAGCTGATAAACCACACACAGAATAGCCTACTATGTATATTCAAATGTAGGTCTAACTCACTTAAGCAGCATTTGTGCTGGCATGCTTCTTTCAGATGACATTAGGATATAGTTAAATATAAAATCAAATAGAGTGCAGTAAAAGCATTCAAGGTGCCATAGAGGTGTTCAGACATCAGAATGATGGACACATTATTATAGACATCTGAACAGAAAACATACCTTAGAACTAATAAACAGTTTATTTTCTTCTTTCCACAGCAATTTTCATAGATTAGCTAGTGACAGGCTGAAATTTGTCAAGAGTTTTTTGAAAACTCATCTTTTCCTTAGGTGACAAAATAAATTTTAAAAATGGGCCAGAAAAGGCTTTGAGAGGTTTTCCAGTCTACCCCCAGCTCCAGGAAGAACAATCTATATCCAAGCTATTCCTTGGGGACCCTCTCATAACCTCTTCTTAAAGCATCCTTGATGAAAATCCTGTCACCTTCCTAGGCCACCCATTCCAGGGGCAGTTTATTCTTATCATCAGGAGGCTTTTCCTGATGTGTGGCCTAAATTCCCATCCAATTTAAGTGCAAGCCTCTTGAAAACTAGTTCATTAATATTCCTTTTGCAATTACTATTTATTTATTGAAAGACTTACCACATCTCACCCTCAGTCTTCTCTGCTGTAGACTAAACATGCCAATTCTTTCAGTCTTTCCCCACAGGTCATGTTTCCCAGACCTTATTCCTGCTTCTCCTCACTGGCTTCCCTCCAAATGATCAACATCTTCCTCATAGCATGGTTCCCGGAATTGGATACAGTGCTCCAGCAGGAGCCTTATCAGTACTCGACTGGAAAGATTACTTCATCATTTTACAGATAGTCTTGTTTATACAGCCCAGTGCTTGCTTTTTTTGGTACTTGTGTTGTTTGGCAAGAGTATGAAATTATTAGTTCTTGTTTAATTACTAATCCATTGCAACTCCCTTTACTGTAAAGCTCTTGCTTTCTAAGAGCACAAGCCTATTTTTTGGCTCATTCAGTTGACACAGTAAGCCACATTTCTTTTTCATCTTACAAACATTCACTTATCTTCAGGAATATTCAGGAAACTTCATCCTTGTTTAGACTGTATCATGTCCATAAGCAAGATTTGCAGTATAAGATCTAAATGAAATTTGCCATGCTGCTTCTGTCTTCCCCTCTTCCCACTTGCAAAGCCTGGCATATGATATCCATAAGCAATATAAGTCCCAAAGATCCCATGATTTTCAGGTTTGGCAGCACTATTAATCACACCACACATGCTCTACCTCTGAATTTTTATAGTCTTCACCTTTGCAAAATTGCTGACTTGAAAAGTAGAGGAAATTTGTCCTTCAGGTATACTGCAAATGATATGCCATGGAAGTACCTTATGCATAGCTGTCCAGCTGTCATACTTGATCAAGTATAGCAAATACTAAGTGCCAGGGTACATTTTGCTTATTTGGGAGATTTCAGCTGTACTGTTTTGAACACTGAAGAGAACTGGAACAAATTGCAAAGTTAGGATAATGTATACAGAACTCCCTTATCTCTGACCCAAGAAAGTCTTAATAAAAAATTTTTAAATATATTTAGGGACAATTTTATTCCAATTGCATCTACAAGGAATTTTAGAAGTCTTCTGAGGAGCTTTGTGACCCCTAATTAGAACTTTGTACAGACAGAAACTGGAAATTAACTGAAATACCCAGACATACTGAAATAGAAACCTTTTCCCCCCCCAATTACATAAAAGCTATAATTATATTGGTTACATAAACATTTTAACTGAGGAAAACATTAGATAATTGAAGACACACCCTCCCCCCAACCCCAGTTAAGCACCACTCACAGCACAGCAAGAGTAAAATTAACTCAGCAAATAGTGTTCATTCTGTAAAGCTGCTTCTGTGCGTGGATGATACTGCGCTGCTTGCTCTTTCGTTCCATCTTTGAAAGAAAGATTCTAAAGGAAACCATTTGAGACTATTTTGAAGTTCACCTTTTGTTACGCAGTTGCATACATTATTTTTTCAATCTATTTAATCAGTGTCAAGTCTATCCCATAAGAAATCAGATAAAGAGCAAAAAAAATGACTTGACATACTGAATAATTGCTTTGTGCTTAACCAGTAATGACAAGGATACCTAGACTCCACCTTTGCTGACAGAAAAACGGAGAGATTCTGAGTTGCAAAAGGGCCGTATAGCTGATCAGCTGCTATACAACTTACAACAGGATGAGGAGAAACTAATCTATTTTTTCTCTTCTTAAAACCATTCTTCTCTCTGGAAGGAGGTTACTTGCATAAGGATACCAATAGTCACTCCTTTTTTACTGCATGAAAGCAAAACAGAAACGCAAGTTTTCGTCTGTTGTACATTCAACTGAAAAAGGAAATACAATTACTATGGTATATAGCTAGCCTGACTCACCACTACATTCATTTATTCTGAGGAAAGATGGAAACTGGACTGACAGGGAACAAACAGCCCTGGTGCTATACTGTCCACACAGCTTTGCTGGTGTATCTCAGCTCAGCCTGACAAGGATGTCATCCTGTCACCATTCTTGGTAAATGCCAGGCCCTTTTGCTAAATATGCTGTCAAGGGTGCCAATTAGGATCAGCTAGTGAATTCCTATCTGGTAGAAATGGGACAGATAGCAAATCACTTTGAGCCCAAACCCGCCTCCATAAATTCAAGGGGGTGTTGTTCGAGACAAGGAGGGGAAATGGGGCAGGGGGAGTCAGCAATGTGTGTCTGTGGGGCGAGGGGGAAGATACCTCCATTCTTCTTTTTTAAACAACATTACCATGATTTCTGGATACAACTATACCAGCAGATCTATTCTGTATCAGTGCCTACAGCTCCCCAACAGCGAAGAGCTGGTTCAGCAGAGTCCAACTCTTGCAGATCACTGGATGCTGCACACATTTCACTGAGTTCAAAACAGAGTGTGCTGTATTGCTATCAGGTGAAAGACAACAGCGGAAGGTCACCAGACTGCATCAGAATTCAAGGATACAAACTCCTAGAGTACAATAAATGGTGTAACACAGTTCTGTGAATGCCTGGGTAGCGTTTGTCTCTATGCAGAGAGAGGCAATAGAGGTCCAGGACCTAATTTGTATAACAAGTTATTTAAGAGGGAAGCTAACTGAAGTATATAAATCCTGAAGAGAATCCCATCAAGCCAAAATACTATTATTAGCCCAACCTAGAGGAGGTTATAGAAGTGCATTAGAAAACCTCAGTAAAAAAATTAGTAGGAAAGTTTTCCCACTTCAAGATCCCATGAGACAAATTCTCTCAAGCAATGATTAGATATTATCCAGAAAGAATACTAAAAATGGATGTAGAGAAGGAAGGCAGAAAAAGCACAAGTTCACCCAAATGGGTCACAACGTGTTCCTAATGTTCACTGTCAGTATGTTTTAGAGATAAGAGATCATAGCCAACTAACAGACTGGCAGCTGAAAGTAAAATTAAACTATAATTCTGCAAGAAATTTTTTTTTTAATTAATACTACTTATGTAAAAGGTTGACGTAAAGTTAACTGACCCAGAAGCATTTTCAGCAGTGTCCTCTGATAAACTCTGGTCTCATTCTTCCATTACCTGTCCTAAGCATATCGAATTTTCCCCACTGACAGCTTTTACCGATCCTGCAGAAATAGCATTTATGGGCATTTCCACCCTTGTGATATGATCAGAGTGCAAGGGCACACCTCGGTTTCCGTTCCAGCCATCACAACGCATGAGGAGTATGTGGATGTGGACAGAAAGCCACAGCTGAGAAACTAAAAGCAACAAGGTAAAAAACCCAACCAACCAAAAAAAAAAACAGAGAAAGGAAAAGGAAGAAGGAAAAAGGAGGAATGAAAAGTGTGTGCAGTGAAGAAAGGAGACTGAGGAGAAGCAGGGTGAGGGAAACACCAACGAGCACCACACACTATTTCTGACCCTGGAAATTAAGTCCATAACCCTGGAAAGAAACAGGTAGTGTAACTTTGTGCCCATACAACATCCACTTCACTTCAAAGAATCAATACCTTAGGGAAAAAAGCACAATCAAGCTACACAGAGAGACCACAGCTTTAACGTAGTAGTTTACGCTGCATGCCCTACAGAGTACATCTACTTTAAAGGTCTTCCTTCTGTAATTTTTAAGCTCAAGCCTCATTTGGAAAAGAAAAACACATCTTACCGAAGGATGTCTTGGGTCAAGTTCTCTAAAGACAGATTTAGGGCTAGCTGAACATACTCCTTGACAAGAGTTTTGCATTTCTTTGAAAGACAATCCTTTGTGCCACACTGCCACTTGGAACAAGACTTTCACCATTCCCTGTTTGCATACTGAGAGCAAGTGGAAGTACTTCCTTGCTCTGTTCAGAGTGTAGTACTATTTACTTCCAGCTCAAGCAATATGAATACATACCTGTATTTTACTAAAATGAAAATGGTAACATATTAAGACAAATCTAGGAGACTATTCAAATACGAAGCGCCAGGTAGGCAGCATTCCTCTCCTAAAGCAGTGTCTGAACACAAGTGTTACATTACAGGTGCACTCTGTACCTACACCGTGGAGACTCTCTAAAAGCAGTTCAACATTCCATTATCTTTTTGGCCATATTTTGTCTCATTTTTTGTGGTAAGAGTAGAAACCCACAGGAAAGCATTCTTCCAGCATTCTGTTTGCACGTGAAGTTGTGGTGAAACCACTATGCTTCATGTCTGGTTTGTAGTCTGTCGTCTCCTTTTCTTGAAAGAATGGCTTGCTTCCCTCTTCAGGTTTTTGGGGTTTTTTTTAGGTTGCTCTTCAGGGTACGGTATAAACTCTATTCAACACTCTCTGAGAAGCAGGTAATGGGTAGTTAGGCTAACACAGCAACCTTCATGCAGCCCCATGCACAAACTAGACTCATTTCAGGTCTACAGAAATCAAGTACTGTCTTCACTAACTTTGTCTTAAAGCCTATTGCCTTTGTGTAGGTCTTGAAGAACTAAAGGACACATACAGAATTATCAGCAATATTTTTCCTTCACCCCTTTCCTGTGAGTAAATAATTTAAATCCTTTACCTCTGACAGTAAGTTTTATCAGCATGCCTCCATCTATTTTAACAGTGCATCACCGGCAGTGCTATTCTGTAGAACATCTTCCCACAGAAAGCTCATGTATAAAGTCAAGGGAAAGGCCAGTCTCCATTTTCAGCATAAAGCAGTCATTTACTTAAAGAAAATCCCGGAAACCCAATTCAACTATACCTCATGGGAAGTATGAGATTATTGGACTAAGGTCACAAGAAGTATTTCTTCTCTTAGGGGCAGATTATTTTTGACATTAAGCAGCTATAAATATATTTGAGAAAGAAAAAAGGTTCTGTTGAAGATTATCTTTTTCTGTTTGTAACTCACTCAGAGTGAATTCATAAATCTTGGCTGGGCTTTTAATTCACTGGAAAGCATATGTATATATAATACAATCCAGTCCTTACACAGAACTTGGCCAGCCAACATCCTTAGAAAGAAAAAAATCACACACACAAAATGCTAAATCGCAAATAACTCTTTAAAAATGCAAGTAATATTGTCCCCCAAGATTGCCTCATTAATGAGGTTAGATTGCAATCATTTGCCATCTTCATTTACTCTGCATAAATAATAAAGTTATTCAGCTTAGGAATAGCAATCTTAGCTTTGCAGAAGACACAATCTGGACATTTTCAATGTGACCAAAAAAAAAAAAAAAATCAATACCAATTTGATTTCCATGTCACTACATCAATAAAAAGATAAGCAAGCTGACTTACAGGGAAAGGTAGAGGGCAATGTCCAATATTCATTAAACTGAACAGGCCAGTGATTCAGTAGGTTCAGGCACTGACATTTTTAATACTGATAAAAATAATTTTATGTAAGGCTGAATGCCAGAGACTTGATTTACTTCAAACGAGTCCTTACAATTTTGGTGTGGTCCACTAGAGCACAGTAGTTACACAGAACATTTATTTATAGTTACTCCTACAAACATAGTGTTATCACAAAAAAGCTTTGGTTTATATCCATAGCGTAAAGATGAAAAACACAGAGCAATGGAAAACATGCTGAGCAGGACTTAGTTACTCTCTGTTAATGCTCTTGTTCACAGTGTATGTAATCTTGTTCTCAGGAAGCTCGTAAAGGCACAGCAGCGGAGGCAGCTGCATGCACGTATACCTTCTGACGTTCAGTATGCTGTACAATAGCAAGTTTCGACACTGATTAACAACACTGTTGAAATGCAGTGAAACTTAGGCGTGCTTAAGCTTCTGGTTTAAGTTAACCAGCCAAAAAACATCCTCAAACTGAAAAACGGTTGCCTGTTATTTCACTTGCCTACAGATATACAAGTTAACACTAAAACATTTGGCAAGTTACATTGACTTATAAAAACTGAAAATCCAGCACTAATTTCAATCTAAAACTGCTTTTAAATCTGAAACCCTCCACAAAAAACAAAATCCCCAAAACGTGGCAGTATCACAATCCAAACAGTCATGAGCATTCAGTATGGACATTTTCAGATTTCAAGTTTCTCTAGGTTTTCCTGATCGGTAGGGTGTGCTAAGCGTTATCATCTTTAGAAAATGTAAGGAAGCAAAGTACTCTGAACTCAGGGAAACAAGAGTTTGGAGATGAAGCAAATTTATTGTTCCAAGTGTTGAAGTTAGGGAGTATTTTAAATCAACAGACACACACTATTGTAACATGATATATATATATATCTGTCTCTCTCTATATATATATCTGTCTATCATAGAGCCTTGTAGGTAACCCATGGTTTAGAAAATAAAAGATGCCCCCTGCATAAAGGGCAGGCAGAGAACAGCATCACTGAGGTACTAGTCCCATTTCTTTCAGGCAAATTACTGCATAGATATCTAAGGTTAAGGAGTTCTGACATTTTTCTGAACAGCTTTTACAGTATCATAAGATAACATAATGAAAATACATTGTATTTCAAACCAAAGAGCAGCATATTAGACATGCACTGGTAGAAAACATCCTGTGTGCAATCTGAGATGTTAAAAAGTACCATACACAACTTGGATGTTTATCTAAAAGCATACCAAAGCATACCAATTTAATTTGACTTCATTTTTGTGGAAAAAAGTCTACGTGATCTTATTCATAAAAATGGAATTCTCAACATTCAGCTGTGGTGGGTGTAACATGAACATACACAGTCTTCATGTTCAAGTTCTTCATGGAGATGTCCTTTGTGATCTCTGAACCAAAGAAACAAGAGAGAAACAGAACAGTTAGTGCTGTTGCTTACAAATAAAACTATGAACACTTCTGCCCCCCCCCTTTATTCAGACCGTTCTACTGGTTCAATCAAAATGGGACTTGGACAGAAACTGCTCAGCTCGAAACCCCCTCTTGTTAAAGCCCAGTGCATTAAAGGAAGGATCACCGCACATCAGGATTGCCACCGCAAGAGTTGAAGATACTGTTCCAGGTAACAAAGTAGAATTTTTTGAAAGCCTGTGTCAGCCCACACCTCCCAGCTTCACATCCACACAGAATAATACCTAGTTCAGAAAATTATTTTATAATGCGATGAAGACAATATTAACAATACAACACAATGCACTGAAAAGCAGAGCCCCTTATAAACATCATGTAGGAATGGCCATACAGAGATCCATCTCCTCTAGTGTCCCATCTCTGACAGAAGACAAAACAACGTACGTGTGAAGGAGTACAAGAATAAGAACATGCATACATTAACTTGAGTTCTATATGTAAAGCAAGGATTGTAGTAGCATCTGCTGAAAAACTAATGTTGCAGTCTTGTCGAGTATGCCTAAAGAATTTCATACCATACCAGATCAATTCCTTAAGTCTCTTCATAGCTATATGCATATAGTTTGGAACAGTAATAGGATAAAGTCTCACCAACAAACCTCTTTTAAGGATACAGCATATTTCCAGCAGGCTGATTCAGGGTTTATAATTATTTATGAAACACAAACACAGAGTAATCGCACTTTGTGGCTACAGAAAGTCACTGGCAAAGTTGGTAGGAACTGGAAATCTCTTTCACTATTCTTGCCACCTTACAGAGCGTTTTTCCCAAGAAGTTAGATGCTTGCTAGCTCAATGCTTCCCAGCACCCATCAGCTGTAGCAAACTACCCCAATAACAGAGCAGATAGTTGTCAATACTGGGGGGTACAGCTTTGGAACAAAAATAATCTGAATAACAAATATACCAGAGGTCTCTCTACTAAGAAACTTCAAAGTGGTAACCACAAACACATCCACTAAAACCACAGCAAAAGCGTATCAAGGGGTTACGGTGTTACCCTGCACGCTACGATCCCTATAGACAACACAAGCAAATAAAAGATAATTTTAAATTTTGGCACTAGTGTTAGCACAAATGACAGATTAATAACAGTCAGAACGGCTGGGTGTTTTTTCAGTAGAGACAATTTTGCAGTGTACTGCACTGTGTCACAGGACTGACGTCTGATATTCACGCTGCTCTCACTTGGGCTCACCTCCAGCTGACAGCAACCAAGGCACTGCCTGTGTGCTGGGGGGAGGCAAGTCTGTGCAGTGCATCCATGGGAGAACGTAACAGCAGTTTAGTTTTCAGTAACATGATGTCCAAGTGAAAACTGATTCTAGAAATGGCAGCAAGGCGTTTTGTTTCCATGTAACAGTATGCACGCTCCTTCTAGCATTAAGGCCCCCATCTTTCTTTGGAAAATATTTCATTTTTAGACTGAGCAGATATACTCTGCATCGGAGTTTAAAAGCCATCTATTAATTAAAGAATTAAGAAGCCCTTATGGATCATGATGGTACCATTTTTAAGGAGCTCTCTTCCAGTGTAGTGCTCTGCTTTAAGCAGCTGAATACCCATCTACAGAGCTAAAAGGGTGGAGGTATAATCCAATTCAGCAATTAGAGCTTTATTCCCTCATTAACCTTCCTTCCTGCCCCATGAAAATGTTACATCAGTATGTAAAAAAGTTATTTTGGTCTGCAGAAGCAGCCAAACAAACTACGAACTTGGTCTCAAAGTCTTTTTTTAATTATTTGTTTTTAAAATCCTGAAAAATGAGGAACTACATGAAGCTACTATTTTCAACAGTATTTAACACAATAATTACTTTCAGAAATTGGAAACTTGATTTATCAACAAAATGTAAGGACATCCCCCTTGCTGTGGCAATTCCTCCCCAGGAAGGCTTTGCAGTTCGCACGTGAAGAAGTATTGCCTTCCTCCCGAATGCGACTCTGAATCAGCTACCTATAACGCGTGTTTCAATCTCATGAATAAGCAACACTCACCACTTTGACATTTATTTATAGAATGTTTTTCCAATATACAAAGGGGGGTGAAAACCACATTTGTTTCTGAAAAGTTGGCAAGCTTTTCTGCAACAGACAGCAGATACCCAACTGTCCGTACCTGACAACGTTTATAAAAATAATGTTTTCAAAACCAATAACTCATTTTCCACCAAGTGATGCTTTTTTTTCCTGTTTATAAAACAGGCATCAACCTTCCAATTCATGGGTTATTTTCAAACTTTTCAAACAGTTAACAGCAAATAATTTGTTATTTTTAGAATAAACCATAAAAAAACTACTCAAGAGACTGAAATTTTTTTGTTTTGAAGGTAGGACCTTGAAATGTATTGATAAAAAGATGAATAGGGGATTACAAAGTTGCAACAATACACATAACCATTAATTGAACTAATTTCCAGAGGCATCAAAATACTTGTTTTATATGCAGCACTTATTTATCATATAAAAGAGAGCTGAAGATAAAGTACGACCATTTCAGTGTTTACACCATAAAAAAAAAGGTACTAAAAGAGCTGCGTGGTGAGAATTAAATCTGAGATTATGGCAGAAGCACAGCTATATGGCAGAAGCACAGCTATATGGCAGAAGCACGTGTTAGCTACACAAGTAAACCTCCAGGACCATGTTGTCTCCATTCTGACTCTCATAAAGACCAAATCAGTTGTTTTAGCCTTTGAAGAGTTATGAAATCTGATCTTTCACATCATCGTGACTTGTCACTTTATACACTTTATTTAAATAGTTCTGGAGAATTCATACTACAAATAGGTTATAGTGATTTCCCTTTTAGATAAAGGCATTTTAAAAGTCCTTACTTAAATTGAGACTTAAAGGCTATAAATTTTCCTGTTTTGTCAGTTACTTCCCTTTTTCAAAGCTCAAAAGTTTTCTACAATAGTTATTTTAGTATCTTAACTAAGTCATACACTGCTGTGAACCCTTTTTCCCTGTAGCAATGATAGAAAACAAAAAAGAAATACATGTAACATCAATTGCTCCTGAATGGCTAAATTCCTAGTCAGCAAGGTTTCGCACATAAATAGATTTTTTTGTTTATGCAAATGAATTGTGGTGGATATACTTGGTTCTTACACCTTGGGCTGCTTCTGAACACTACAGGTCTCTGGTTCTCTGGTTTGCTAACACCATTCAGCACATTATTTTTAGCATTAGCTCAACCTATCACTAGAAAGTCTCATCAACATTTGAGGTCAATTTTACTTACAAAAATGGCTTTTGAATAAACAGAGTTCAGGTGACATGAAATAACAAAAACCAACCAACCAACAATCCACAAGAAAAGAACCCACACCTTACTTGCTCCGATTCTAATCTATCCTACCGGAATCCCTTCAACCCAGGTGGATAGCCAAGTGACCCCAGTTTTAGCAGCTACACTAGAGAGCTACACTCCTCCTCCCCTCATCAGCTGGCAGGCACCTTCCGAGGAAATTCATCCCATCCTAGGATTAGGTAACTACTTTAAACAAGATGTCTAACTTCTGGACAGGTAACCTAACATGTGATAAGTTAAGTGTCATGTATCCTTCCCAAAGCGCTTGTAAATCATGCCATTATGATAAACTGGAGACAGAATCCTTTACATCATTTCACTTGAAGAGTTGAATTTTCCTGAATATACAGAAATATCTGGGTTTTTACCACATAGTTTCCAGTCCATTCTTCCTGTCAAAAAACGTCCCAAATCCTTCTCAGGTCCAACTTTTTAGCACTACAGGTGGCTACATCCTTAGTCTTATCTTTCTCATGAATCAGAAATTTTGTTTCTAAGCCTCACCATCTGTCTGTGGTTTTGGAAGATACTTCAACATTTCAGATACGTGACTATGTGGTGAAGCTTCCTACTTCCCAGGTATCTGAATGAATTGCAGCTGCCGTACCCTACCAAGCCTGACCTACTCACACAACTCTAAAATAGATCCGATACTCTTTTCCCCACTCCCATTCTCCAAAAGGAAGGAAAAAAATAGTATCTGCAACAATGTAAATATTACAGGAACAATTTGAACAGGTTCTTAAAGTATTCGCACTTTAGACTCACTCACTTCTAGGAGGAGATTCACTCTCTCTGCTTAGTCACCGCAGCCTGTAACTACCCTTTACATTGCTGACTGACCTTCCTATTGCAAAAGGAAGAAACTTTTACAGAACTGGTCTTGGCCATTCCATGAAGGGAATGCATTAGAGCTTTGAATTCCTAAATGTGTATGTGTGCTTAAAGGATTTTATTAAATAAATATTGAATTACTGGGCAAAATTAGAAACCAATGTGTAAATAGTGTGCATTTAGTAATTATCTCAGGCTACATTAGCTGCTCCTCAACAAAAACTTCCAAGTATCCCTGGACACGCAAACCAGAAGTTTGTGCTTACCCTGAGTTTGCGCTTCGTCCAGGAACAATTTTAGCCTCCTGCTTCTGAGCCCAAAAACTTTTGCCGTTTCATGTAGAAGACCTTGGTACGTTAATCCATTCTGACCAACAGGGTTTTCCATTAGAAGAGTTCCCACTGTTCCTCTCTGACATTCTGAACAAGATAAACAGTTGAATCACTATTGGTGGGGAATGATACTGTTTCATTTATCTTGGCAAACTGAAATTTAGGATTTCTTCTTCCATTTCATCTCTATTTCTTCATAGTGCTGAGTAATTACCGATACCAACCTACTTACAGGTATTCACTAAATAAGTTCATCAATTATAGAATCAGCAGTACAAGTGGTTATTAACAGCTTGACAAACAAAAGAAAACTTTGCAGGATTCTTTATGTGGGTCAACAGGATAACCTAGAGACTAGAAAACATGAAATATTTCAACAGGACACACAAGCCACTAAGAACTACAGAAACTCACAAAGCACCTTCTCATGATCAAATCCCCAGTTAAAAACACATTTTTGGCCCAAGTAGATTCCCAGTAGTGTCAGTAAGATTCCACATGGGTAGTCCAGAAAGGACTCATACCAGGGCAGAGATTAAGAGCAAGTTGCTAACAATATAGCTGTTCCAACGTGAGGTTTCAGAGTAGAGGTTACAAGATCAGCAGCTGTGAAACAGAATTACGTACACATATCTATCCTCCAGATCAGGTTAATAACACAATTCATTTGGCTTTTAAATAGCACTAAGAAATGTTTCACAGGCTGTTTACAATGTCTTGGTAAAGAGCGGCTCCTCCTTCATTTTTGGTCAGTTTTAGACTCAGCCTTTTAAAATAAGCTGCACAGGTGAGCTGATGGTCAGAAATAGGAAAACAATGCTGAAGGGCTCATGTTTAAATGCTGTCCCTTATCTCAAACTGGCTCTCCTTTTTCTGTTATGAAAAGAGGGAGAAAAGCTAAATATAAACATTGCGTTTGTTAGAAAGCAAATCCTAGGAAAAAATAAACAAAATCACCATCTACCAATGAAAACGTATGTACTTATCTTCATCAGTAAGCGATGGTGTCCAAAACCTGTATCACAAAAAGCTCAGCCTGTAAATGAGGAGAGATCAGCATCTTACATACCTTGTGGTTTTGCATTCATTAACTGCAAGTTGATATACTGGCAGAGCAGAGCATCAGGAGAGTTGATCAGAGCAGGTGCTGACCCTGTTGTCACATGCAGAGTCTTTCCGCTGAGACTAAGCAAGTCAGTTTTGTTTATCAGTTCTGAAAAAGAAAATGAGACCAGTCAGGCCATTACAGGGAAGCCGAGGTCCAGTTCTCACTGGATTAGCTGACAATGAGCCTGTCTAACTACTGATTCCACTGTGGAAGTGTTTGCCTCTTCACAATCCTTCCTCAAGAAAGAGCTTTTCTCCTTTTTGAAAAATGGAATTTGTGCAGAAATACTTTGTTTTCTTAACAACACAGAGTACTTGGTCTGCTGTGGAAACTGGCTCCTACGTAACATTTCTTATGCACATAAATATACAATATGATGACTTATGCAATAAAAATTGTTAACTAACTTAAAACAAGCAAGAAATTATTCACTTAAGCCAACCATTTCTACCTCATTAAATTAAGACCTATGCTCTTTGCCTGTACCCTGATTTCCCCAGCTGAAGCAGCACTGGGTATGTGTTACTATGGAACATGAGGACATTTCCCTCATTAAACTCCAGATGACAATAAATGTAAAATCAGAGGCTGGTTAGCTCATGAATAATGCCCTCGGCATTAATATTTGTGTTTAATGTCAACAACAGCTGATGATTCAGCAGATGATTCCAGCCATGCGTATTTAGAAAATGGTGGAATCATTGGATCAGACCCAAAACAGGCCTTATGTCTCAAAGGATTTTAGAAGTAATACCAGCACCCTGAAAGCACTCGCATGAGAAGCTACTGAGGTTTTTCTAATACAAATGAGATAGGTAGGGCTGCATTCTGCACTACCTACATGAGCCTGGCTATCACGGAGGTAAAAAAAAAAAGCTGCTGATAGCCACAACATTAAAGATACAGAGAAATCACGTCACTGTCTGCTACAAAGCTTTTGCAGCTACAAAAGAACTCCAAAGACCAAATCCAGGAAGAATTAATAAATTTAATTTCTTGTAAGAGTTGTGCGTTGCTTGTCCATACAGAACAGGCACATCTGTCATCTCTTTCCAGCAGCGTTTTCATTCCATATCAGCCTTATTCGCATGTCACGGAGCCTAAGCTTTACAAAGCTTATTTTCCATCAGTTCATCTGAATGAGTTTCAAAGGGGCAGAAGTGGCACTCCTTTTTCCAGGAACATTTATAAACTTAAAAATGAAACATACAAACAAACAAAAAAACAACCCAACCCCCCCCTCCCCCCAAACCACCACCACCACAAACCCAAAATCCCCAAAGAAGCAAAACAAAACCCCCCAAAAGGTTAAAAGTAATCACAGGCTACAAGCTCTCAAAATTTTGCCAACTGCCACAGAACATCGAAGCACGATGCACTGTGGAAGGCTTATGAGACTGCCCTAAGGAAGGATGAAGACCTCAGACTGCATCTAAGATTCTAAAATGCTATCTTTTAAAAATCAACAAATCAAATTTTATATATATATATATATATATAAAAAGGCAAAACTTCATTGCCGCTTCTAAAATTCAGTTTTCAAGAATGAAGATTGTACGACGGTGGCCATCCGCCAGCTACCCAAACACTTCTTTGGTATGTCTGAGGTGCAAGGCACATGCTCAAGCACGCTCAAGGAGGCGGCTTTGCTTTTGGTTTGGAAAGCAAGACAATAACTAAATTAACAAGTGGAGAGGAATTAACAAGATTTCATCATAGGGAAAGGGAGCCAGCAGCAGGTTTTTCCTAGTGTAACCGTAAAGCAGCATTGCCTGCCATTTACATACAGGTCATGGGTAGGACAGCACCAGTGAGCAGGGTGCTTTACAGAGCAAGAAACACACAGCTCGAGTGACTTCGAGTTTGACGCTACCCAGCTGCCGGGATCTCTGCAGATCTACGCAGGGCAACAGGGCGTGAGCCACAGCAATGGCGATTTGCGAATTTAACAAATCCAGCATTTTGTATTACAGGACCGCTGACATTTTCACAAGGAAGAGCTCATGTACAGTGCTGTCAATGGAGTCAGTTCATATAACCCTCTAATAAGAGCAAGAAAAAGAAAAAAGTGGATCTTTTTTTATATATAACAATACACTTGAAAATAAGCAGCTATTACAAGTGCTCATCAATATTAAAATCACAGTCAGTTCTCCCTGCAGCTGAGATTTAAGTAGTAATGCTCTCCTAAGGTGCCTTACAGCCTCATGGCCTTTTAAAAATTAAAGATTAAAAAAAAAAAGTCTTTTTGTACTCTTGTTCAGAAAACAGTGCTAAGAACAGAATTTAAGAGAAAAAAAAGCCATCTGAAAATCACAAAGATTAGTTAAGACAAGGACTAAGAAGTTTATAGGGGGATTTTTGCCTCACCTACCCTTCCCCCCCTTTTTTAAGCCCTACATGACTTACAGCTTCATTTATTCCCATAAAGGTAAACAAATCTAAATTTTTAAAAATAAAATGTCAAATAATTTTTTTAAATAAATTTTTTTTCAGTATGGGCTACTTCCATGAAAGCCGAGTGCAAGTCAAAAAACATTCCCAATAAGAAGTTTGGGAAGTTTTCAGCTTTTCAGCAATCTAGACCAAAAAGAAAGTCACAGACAACTGGTTTTACCATCTGACTTGAGCGCAGCCTCTTTCCTTTAAATGATTCATCTTTTTTTTTAATGTAAAAAGAGACAAATTCTATTCTCAGTTTCTGAAGGTCAGTACAAATCCCAGAGCCATGCTCAGTGTTTGTGCAGTTACTCAAAATACATCGATCCACTGTTGGGGAGGAAATGTTTATCCCATTATTTCAATGTTGCACTGAAAAACAGGGACATGACATATTTTAGCCTGCCTTAATACAAGAACTGCCTGATTTTGTGCCATTACGCAACCCTAAGTAAATCTTCATTACAATTAGAAAACAAGATAATAAATTACTGCAAGTAAAGTGGACAGCCCTAAAAACCACAGGAAGGAAAATAAGGAGCCAGAAATATGGTTTTACTGGGTCACAATTTTATTAACACACATGGGAACAATTCAGCAACGATTTGTCTGGAGTGCACAACCTTTCTTTGCAATTCCTCTCTGATAGAGTGGCTGATACCAACCCCCTGCCTTACCTAAAGAGACCCTGGAATCACCATTAGGCCTCACCTGACATTACCCATGCGAAGGTTGGGCAGATACATCAAAAGGATTGTATCCAAACCAAACATCAGGAATTTCGGTTCTATTCTCTAACATCTTTAAGAGCTATTTTCTTTGTACACGCCCTCAACCCTGACTCCTCAGGGAGCTCTATCTTCTGCTGATCAATACTTATTCGAGATCTCTGCCAAACTGCAACAAAAGTGAATTTGATAATCTAGTCTTTCCGAGGGAATTTTCATGTTGTTAGTAAGCGGGCAGGCAAAAAAACCCGCTCTGTCTAGACCACTTACAAAGAATGAAAGTTTAAAATCAGCACGCCAAGATGGAAAGTCCCAAAATGATACCTACACAGCAAGAAGGAAAGCCAAATGGAAAGAAATAAAGCCTTTGCTACTACTGCAGAAAAGAACCTTTGATGAAGAGGGAAGGTTTAGATTTTCTTTTCCACTTCTTTTAGGAATTCAGCATTAGTAGATTGATGCTGCATCCTTTTGTCCTGTTAGTGGCAGAAAACAAACCAAATAAGCAGTCAAACTGCTTATAATCTTAACGAGATGAGAGTTTCCCAACTCTTCTTGGCCTTTTCCAGGTCATCTCTTAATAACTGTACTGAATGAATTGTACTAGTACATACCCACCTCTGTAGGCACGTACCACACTGCTATGAAGTATATCGCCAATAGTCGGAAAATGATTTCAAGGAAAACTATCTCCTCCTTTAAAACATAACTGAAACTTGAGGAAAGTACTGAGGGATCCAGAATTTCCTATAAATCATCTATAACTGAAAGCACAGAATAATCATTTTGTGTAATAGAACTATTCAGTTCAGCTGAGCACAACTTGGAAAGAGGGTTTATCACAGTAAGGTAAGTGCATTACATCCGATACGAAAAAACCCACAACATTCTTCTAGAAATACTTACAGGAACAGAAAAGTAAGAAAAAAGATGGAGATGGTAACAGTGACATTACAGACTCAAGTAAGACTATTCCCCTTCTGATGTCACAGGTAGACACGAACTGGTGATCCTTAGCAGTCCTATGGGCACCCCAAAACAGCCTTTCACAACAGCCAATTAAAGGATCTCCCTCTCAGGTGTTGCTTCAGTAATATTTCTGTGAAAACACACTAGCAAAAGCTTCTGTAGCCATCCAATTACCATTTTTGCAGTATTTTATCATTTCTGTGTCACTTCTTTTAGACTTAATATGAATAGTATGGAAACACACAAAGTCTGAACTTCAGGATGTGCCTGTGAACAACCCTAAGAACACAGAAAGCTTACTATCGCTGTTCAAGCATCTCTAAAGTCACGGCACGGCACGGCCACTCCAAGTACTCTACTCCCTGTATTCATTCACTAAAGTGTTTGGTAACTAATGTAATCTTGTTCTCAGTGTGCCGGTTTTTAAGTTGTAACTTTTCCTGATGTATTGAAAGATTATACGTAATGTAATAATAAAACAGCATCTTCAATCCCAGTTTGCTGGCAGGGTCTCATCGTCACCAATTGTAACATCTTTCATAATGTTTTTCTTCTCTGTTTCAGCTATATTACCTTTGTAATGAACAAAACTATGATATAGCCTGTAACTCTATATATAATCCATAGAGATATTTTACATTCTCATGCCTTAAGAGAGGCCAAGTTCAAGCTGCAAAAATATTCCACAGATTTTTCTAAAAAGAAGAAATGCAGAGATCCTCAAGTGAAAAAGCAACACTTTTTTTCTTCTACAGGCAGCAGTTTGCATTCAATTTAAATTCTCACCCTGCCTACTGAGGCATTAGGGAAAAAAAAGCATGCAAAAGCTGATGGCAGCTTGCCATCAATATATAGCAAAGCCTGGACCCGCTGGAAATACTTTCTGAAATAAATCAGGTTTTGTCCTGATGAGAAGTGCAATGGAAATAAGATAACAGAAGAGATGAGCATCATTTAGCAGCAGCTTTTAGAAACATTTTGATGTGACTATAAACAAAGTCTCATAAGCTAAGTACTATAAAATAGAATATTTCCTTATGCATTTTCTTGTCAATTTTGTATATATATAGAAAAATTATACAGTAAATAACTCCTAGCTGCCGCTAGAAAGACTTTCAATTTTCCTTGTCATACTCCATTTACCTGTTTTTCCATTAAAAACTGTCAGGTTTGAATTTTTAACACCAAAAATGCAGGAGACAGCACCTACAAGTCCAGTGAAGTTCAAGGTATTATCTCCTTTTGGATTTTCCAGCAGCAACACACCATCTAAAACCAAAATTAAGAAATTAAAATGCAGTTTGGAAGCAACATCCAAATTTCAATGATTTTCTAATACTTTTCTAATTACTTCCAGGGAGTTTCTAAGCTAAGTCCAAACTGGCAACACTGCATTTTCCAGAAATTTTTTTAGTAAGAAAGGGAAAGAGGAAAGAAAACAGGGAAACTGACTCAAGTGTACTTCAGATTTAGAGTATGCAAGTTATATTTGTTTTTATTAGCAAAGCAAGTTTTTGTGTCACTGAATTGTAATCCAGTATTATATTGATTAAAAACTGACAGACTGCATGCCCTCTGAGATCTTCACCAGCTTATACAGTTACGTTCATTATTATTCAGTAGCTTTGTAACCATGTTAAACAAGGCACACTTACTTTGACACATAAACTGTAAACACACGTAGGAAAAAAAATTCCAGAGAGCGCATTTTGTTTTCTCTCCTTTTAATATATTAACTCAACCTTGTAACACTTAACAATATCACTGCGCTCATCTTTTCATTATCCGTTACTCATTATCATTATATTCTCTAGTTTTAAGTATTCTTTTCAGCTCTATACTTAGTATCTAAGTTGTTCACAAACAGTATCTCCCCCACAGAAAGGCATCAGCTACATTTACAGTACTACATCAATTAAAAATTCTCAGGGTACGCACTCTGAGCATGGTGAAGGTACACACACCAATATAGAGCGTGTACGCCTCCATAGAGATATTCGCGTCCAAACCCTTCTGCAGAATATAAATAATTCATGTGCACACCTGAGGTCTACATCAGAAGACATCATGGACAACATGTGTTTTTGCTTTTAAGAAACTTAATTTCAAGAATTATTTGAAGGTACTATTGGAAGGGAGTTTGCACCACCTTTCCAACCAATTAGTGGCTCCAACATTCATCACACCATTTTCCAAACAATCTTTTAACACCACCGCTGACAAATGGAACCCGGTACATTCCTACCTTGCTCTGTCCCATTAACACAAACTTTGAGGTTGACGTAGGCACAGGCTGGACCAACACACTGACACAAACCACCTCTGACGAGTGTAATTTCTAGCTCTGATCCCTTCAGCTGAAGGAAGAGGAATATTATGATTATTTGAATATTGTTTTGTTAAACAAACGCAACAACATGTTTTCCTTAAATAAACAACGTTAAGATCTTGTCTTATACGAAACGTGACTTACAGTGAAATAGCAACTTTTGCCACATCTTCCTTCAGAGACATATTAATCTGTCTTTAATATATGTTAAAGATATAGCAGTATTTAACACATCAGAAAAACAGAGAAGAATCAACAGCCTGATTTTCACAAGCGACGAGCAGTGATGACACAGTCTCCCAACACATAACCCAAAAGTGAATACCCATAAGAGAGAAAGACTCTTCCAGAGGTAACTGGGAGTCTCTGAAGACAGGACCCTGCTCTCAGTCGCTGCCTGGAGAAGCCCTCACCCCTCCCCAAGGGGCTGCCGCGAACAGCCGGGGTAGTGGCTGCCTCAATACCACGTCAGCCTTTGTGAATACCTGCCCACTAGCAATTAGTGAACTCATTAAAACTTCAAACACCCCAACAAGAAACGGAACAAGTATCTTCCTTTGCAAATGAGACACAGGATGAAGAGACTTGAGAATCTGCAGCAATACAGACTTATTTTGTAGAGGCCTTAAACCACAGCTTTAAGTCTGTGCTTTTTCCAAGCACGGGTCTTTTCCTGAACTAAGTACAGGCTGGAATTACTCCTGCACTTAAACCAATTTTCATGAGAATCACACTCTAAAAGATCTCTTAATTACAATTTGTAATTAAAGAAATATCATAGAGAAATCACTTAGATGAACAACTGATACTAAGTGGCCATTTCGGCCACATTTTTTGTAAATTTAGAGTCAGTCTTTGTTGAGAGTCGCAGTCCAAAGGGTGACCAGCTCAAACTTGGAAGTGCCACTCTTTGCTGAGCTCCTGTTACAAACCAGGGAAAGACACTTATGGAGCAGCAAATCTCATTTCGTGTTTACCCAATTCTACCAGCAATTAAAAATTCATTTTTCAAGCAGCTGCTTTGCTTTCACAGTATTGTCTGAGCAACTGCTGAATTTTTTTGTTGTCTCTCAGAGCAAGTCTTCGGGAGAAGAGTTCATAACTAAAGCCTTGTATCAAGAATTGATCCAGGATAATTTCACAGAAATAAATGATCCTGAACGTAATCAAAATACTTGTAGAAAAGAGACTACATTTCATTTTTGTCCCAGTCTTCATTTACATTCAACATCATGCAGACCTGTTATTCCTTCTAATATCTTCCAGAAACCTGGTGCAATGATCCTGCCACAGTTTACTTATGAACTTACATGTGGAATTACAAACTTCATTCTTTTAACTTGCACCTGCTTTTATATCTAAAAAAAAAAATCTATATAATCATCTACATAATCATCACTGTAAAGCATTTTCCATGTCAATGCTGCTTATCAACCCCCACCAACAGAAGACAGTCAATGCATAATTCAATTTGAATTCACGTCTTCATAGTCTTCATGCCTGGAACTGCTCGTGTAAAATGCAATGCAGTTACGACTAATAAAGACGACTGACGATAGCCATGTCTGCTGCACCAAACTACAAATTCATTGCACACAGCTGCAGCTCTCCTCAACTCTCCACAAAGGGCCAAGCTTCCACACTGAAAGGATTTCTAAAGAAGGGCTTTTTCATTTCAGGTATTTTTATTCACTGCCTTTAGTGTGACAAGCTAGCTGCAGCAGAACAGAGTACGGAGACAAACACGTGCCGCCCCAGGCAATCCATCTCCGCAGTCCCAGGAAGCGCGACTTCCAAGGAAGTCTTTACAGTTGCACTGAAATCTCAGTCATCTGTTTCTCTCTGCAATCTCTGTTTTGAAGTCTGAGTACCTGACTAACAATTCAGAGGCGCAGCAAGTCCGTAAGCACAGTAACCATCTAAACGTGCAGAAGGCAACCCACGCGGCAAAGACCACAGATTAACTCCGTAGGGAGGTACTTTGTAGTGATTGAGACTCCTTAAAGTAAAACAACAACAAACAACTCTGCATTCACTTACGAAATTTTTCTTTGCCTCCCTTTACCATCCATAAACTGTATAGCTTCGGTACACACGACTTGCAATAACTCCCTGCTATATCTGAGAAAACCTCCGCGCCCAAGACTTCAAGCTGACAGGTAGGCACTCTCAGCTCTATGACCATTACAAGATTCTTGCAGTTCTATAAACTTAGTCATCAACTGCAATAGCCAGACAGAACTATCTATCTTATATAGCCTTATGTCAGCTATAATTTTTTAGGTTTACGCAGTCTGAAATCCGACATTTGTGCAAATGCATAGCCACAAACCTCCTCTCTCTGGTTTACATACTCGCTCATCATTGCCAAAACTGAACAGATGTCTGGTTTTTGCTGCCATCCAGACAACAGCTATCAATGGTATCCATAATAACCAGCACCTTCTGTCAGGGCAAGATTTCGTCTTTACGTAAACAGCATTATTTAAAACTAATCCAATCTTTCAGCTTTCCACAATTATTTTCTTCACTAGAATCTGCTAAATTAAAATTTAGAAAACAGAAAAATAATAGTGGGGGGAACCACACTCAGACAGGCATGAAAGCTTTCACGGAAAGACACAGCGACCAACGTTAAAGCTCATGTACTAGGCAATTTCAGAGGCAGGCATCCAGACAAGTATTTCCCAGCACTCCACATATTTTTCCAGCTGCTTTCACATTCTAATTCAGATTTGATGTAGACTTAACATCAAACTGTCCATCAGCAGCATCCCAATCAAATAAGTACCTAGAAGAAATAGCAAAATATTTTCACCCATTTCTCAACCATAATATTCTCCACTTTTATGTAGTGTTTTTCCCTATGTTTATCACTAAATTAAACTAATAGTTTTGAAAAAGGCCAAACAGAGCTTTGTTTCAAACCTGTGCAACTTCACAAGTGTAATTAATAAGTCTAAAACATTTCCTTACACATACTGTTTTTAAGATGGATAAAATATGCTCTTTCCTTTCAACTATTCTCAGACCCCTCCAAGCCATTCTGTAAATCAAGTTTTAAGTCTGATATATCATAAGTTCTTGTCTCTCTGGTCTAGCATGACATTTAGATTGAAGAATGTTTCATCCAAAATTCTGCTAAGAATGCCTTTTGAATATAGTAAGTTTGAATAAAACCATGGCAAAAGTATTCTCAAAACAGTCAAAGAAAACAAAGAAAATAGTTCAAATCTGCTGCTGAAAGAATAAGCCAATCTGCGAAACTGCATTGTTACAAAAGACTGAACTTCAGCAATACGGGGGAGAAAAAACAAGCATCCTCAAACATTAATAACTGAAGTTGATCTTAAGCCAAAAGGCAAAATTTAGCCTCAGAGGAAAACATTTCTAATACAAAAGCATATTAACTTGAAGAAATCAGAGCAACAATATTTTTGCTGTCTAAATAATGCACACATAACTGTAAGCTTACACAAATGACTACCTAAGATACTTATTTTGGTACCCAAGCAGCTTCATTTTCAAAAATACTACACATACAGAGCTCAACTATTTTCTTTTTTAAACCAAAAAGACTAATATGGAAATTTTTAAAATATGAAACAATATCCACTATATCCCACAAATAAATATTGACATGCAACTTTTCTGTAATTGAAGCACTTTGTTCTGTTAAAAGCAGACAAACAATGAACTATGCCATCAATGCTTTTTCCTTCTTACTTGGGTTGTTTCCTGGATGAGAACTTCTTTTGAGGTAGGCACCGGGTAAGGCTTCAGGGCAGCCTTTATTGTTGCAAAAATGAAATCTGTATGTTCCTTAATGACAGTATCCAGGTAGTCACCTTCTGGATGTGATCTGTAGTACACTGTAATCTCATCTGTAGGAACCAGATTTCGCTGTAGGATACACCAAATGTACTATTAATGACAGCAAGAAGACTTCCACATATACAAACTAAAAGAAGGGTACTTGTTAAGTTAAAGAAAAAAATATCTTAGAAAGATATTCACCAGACATCTGTTAAAAGTTTCCACAAGAGATATAGAATAAAACAATTCGTCTATCAGAAGGGCAAAAAAGAGGCTTGAAACATGGAGTTTTTCTTTAAAATATAAAGACCAAGTAGTGTACCTTACTCAAAATGTCTTGCTTCCAAATTCATTTACCAGCTCTTCTCCTTGGTGAACTGAAAGTCTACCAAATTTATTAAAATGCTTTTCTTGATGCACGAAAATTTTACTGGCATTTACACATCCTGCTAGCCTGAAATTAAACCCTCGGCTCGTTACTGAACAATTGCTCAATCAGTGACATTTTCTTAACACCCAACAGTCTCCAAGACATTTTGGGATTGTTTTGGAAGGTGGTGACCAGGTTTTTCACACTAGTTCTGCCACATCTCACATACTAACATATACTTCAGAAAAAGAGCAATTAATTTGAATGGTACGCTTATTAAAGCTGAATTAGAGCAAAATTCTGCTTCAGTAAGAAAATGGTTTCAAGGAAGAAAAATAGCAGCACCAAGAAAACTTTATTTCTAAAATCTGCTAAAAATAATGACTGCCCTAATGCCGCTAATAGTTACTGCAGATCCGGAATCTGTGGGTTTTATTACATGTATGCTTTTATAATAGCAGTGGGAATGAAAGAGTGACAGAATAAAGGCACATTAGCATCATGTTAATTATTAGGCAAGATTAAGTATTTTGATATTGATTTAAGTGAAAATAAATTATGATTTTACGTCCTTACAGAAGTAAATTTAAATCATCCAGTAACTTATGAGAGAGTTTTCTTTTCATGGCCACATTCCTTGCTGTTTTTATTTTATACAGATATAAATCTACACAGGTTTTTTTAGTATATATTTTATATATATATAAAAACTGTTTTGGTACAAATTTGTCATCTTTCAGTCTTATTCTGAAGATGCATGCAGTCTTAACTGTACAGATATCTTTTCCCAAAAAGATGTCCCATTAAAGTTTTCTCTACACATCATTTAGAGCTCCTGCAAGATTTCTTCAGGCATAAATCTGAAAAAGATGCAAATTCTAGCGCATTGCCACCAAGTTAGTCAAGTAGAAAAACCCTACATATATCATAGAACAATGGTCCATGTTTGCAATGCGTGAGTGCATGAAGGGACAGGGGACTGTTTTGTTTTGTGGGTTTTTTTTTTAAACTTGCAGGCTCTGAAATCTTTAGAATTCTCTGTACCGAGTTAAATATTACTTAATGTCCTTTCCAGATTAAAGGCTTTTTCTACTTATCATCACCTCCATGGTGACCATGCTTTCTTGACACAAAATGGAGATACTGAGTGCAGCTCCTTCTGGATTAGTATTGTAGAAAAAAGGAAGTTACATTGGTTCAAAGTGCTTTAACATAAGTTCAGCATCATTTGTATGTATGATGAGAACAATTCAGAGCAGAATCATTAATGTAGGTATACAAATCGGTGCCAGAAATGCCTCCTGCAATTTGCTAAGACATGAGTTTGTTTCTTTTAGCAGTCCTAGGCTCAGATGTCTCAGCTTCACCAGCCCAGCTGACGGGACCAGAACTGAGACGGAACAGAACGTAATACTTGGCAGGAGGCAGGCTGGCCTGAGAGCTGCGTAACCGGGACCGAACCATTGCTACGTGGCTGAAGACAGAAAACAAGAGGGGCTCAGTAAAATAAATAAATAAATTAGTTAATTCACTGTGGATGATGTGTAGCAAGCTCGTTGTTCAACTCCAGCTACCTAGTAATATGGAAATTCAAAATGAAAATAGTTATTTGTAATCATTTACGTCCGATCAGAAAGCTATGTATTAGCAGTAAATGATACAGGGCTTCATGTTTAATTACAAAGGTCAGTTTCTGCTGCATATTGCCCAAAGATTGCTTAAAAGTAAATTAAAATGTCTTGTTCCAAACCATTGCTTCCTAACCTTTTTGCGAAGCTTCTGGATGCGATTAATGACTTCCCGGGCAACTCCTTCATCCACCATGGACTGGTCTGGGGTAACATCTAGCAGAACTAAAACCTGAGGTGATGCACAGAAGACAGCTGAATGGTAACGAGCTTGAAACAAGCTAGTATTGACTCACTCAGAAGCTCAGGTACATTTTTACAGAGCTCCTCACTTACAAAATACCTTGTTGAAGAGAGTACTTTAACATTGCCAAAATTCAGAAGACAGGCTCCTGGAATTTGTTGAACTAACTGAACAAACAAAACCACCCCAGCTTTCACCTCACCATTTTCATATTACTTCTATAGAAACTCTCTCCTAAATCAAAAAAAGTAAGAAATAACCAATAAAATACCTGAGCATCAGAATGTGCCTCAAACTGGGCAGATCCTCCTGCAATCTGATCAAAGGTATACATGAGACGAAGATCTTCCTCATGGAGTTCGTGTCCTTCTACAACAATGGTGCCTGCAGAATTGGCAGATGAAGAGCATCTCTTACAATCAGAGCGGAAAAAAATTTGTTAAGTCAATAAGCTTAAGATCAATCTTCAAAGACATGAAACGCAATGTATTTGCAATACATTTAAACAGCAATTAAGCACTAGTAAGGAACATGAACTATCCCACATTCAGATTTTCCATACAAGCACGTCAACAGGCAGCAGAACTCCCTCAAACACAGACGCTTCAGCAACTGTCTGTGCACCATTTGAATGGAACGGAATAAAACTTAGAAGTAACCTGTATACTTTCAACTAAATCGAAATTCACATTCAAGCAGTTAACTGAACAGATACAGCTGGAAACTTCACACCCACCGGTAAATCTGGAACTGAAGCAATGCTTTTAGAATATAAATGATTGCACATAGTTCAAATTTGATTCAGTCTTACAGAACAGTTTACTCTCTACTTCATTTTGCCTTACAATAGCACTTAAACAGGAGAACAGTGTAAGATTAGTATACACGGCCACTTCTAATCTACTGTCAGCAAAATAATAAAAACAATTTTTGTCCTATTCTCAGTAAGATAAAATCTAATAGGGATTATAACTGGGAAGTAGGCCTTAAGTTTCCCTAAGCCCACAGAAGGATACTCTTGCATCTGTCCCTGCAAATGCTTGATTAATTTAGACAGATCAAGAGCAATTGCTTAATTTTTTTCTGATGAGCCAAAGGATTTTGGATCTTCTTTTTCTGGTCAACGTTGCCATTGTTCAGAGGTTTCTACCACTACATACCTGTCTCCTGGAATTCCTCCAGCTGCTCACTCTTCAGCTCTTTGATTGCAGCCATGACAAGCTTAAATGCACCTTTCAAACGCTTCCCAAGCACCATGTGATCGGGTTCTGCTCTCAGCCGGACTCCGTATTTATCTTTATTAGTAGATAATGTCACTTGACGTACATTAAGCTCCTATATAAATACACCAAGATGAAAAAATGAACCTGAAGAACAGCCATCTCTGACAACTGTGGAAAGAGTACAAAACCAGGGGCCACAGTACTACGGAAGTCGTAAGTCTCAAGCTGCAAATTTTTTATATAGTTTTCTCTATGAACTAAGTAATTTGCCAACACTGCAAGAACAAATAAACCCAACTGATACTGAAACTATCCTTCAGCAGAAGATCCTATCCTCCTCTTCAGCCTTTAAGTAGACATTTCTCTGTTACTAATAGAAACCAGTCAGCTCTCAACTCAAATCAGATCCCTATTCAACCACCTTTTTTACTTTACTGTTACAACTGCCTGAAGAGATAAAACCATTACCTTTGTGTGCAATGGCCTCGCAAAATTCAGGAAGAAAAATTTTGCCAAAATACTCCTTTCAGTATGCATTTAGCCAGAAAACTGTAATTTTAAGTTGTACAAATGCTACTGCCTCATTTTGTCTCTTTCCTTATCTGTTTATTCTAGGTCCTTACTGTACAGAAAAACACCTTGCTCAGAAAAACTTCAGTCTATGCTTTGCAGCACAAGGACTCTGAAGATCAGTGTGCAGGGGCAGCCAAAAGCTTATAAAACTTGCATGAACTTCAGGAGGGGCCCTAGACCAAGGACGTTATTTAGCCACTACAGAAACTTGGGTGTGCCCATGTTTTATGAGTAATGCGTGCAGTTTTTGTCCTTATATCTGAAGGGAAAATAGAGTGATGCTGTAGAAGGTTTTAGAGAACAACTCATTTACGAGAACAGCGTTGCTACCATTTGAGGAAAGATCAAGGCTAAAATTCTTCGGAGGGAAGAAAGTGGAAGAGGGATATGGTTGAAATTTAAAGAGTTATGAAGGAGGTGGGTAAGGAATGTAAAACTGTTATTCACCAAATCCCCAAACGACCCCTCAAGTAAGGGAGCATGCAGTGAAAATAGCAGGAGATTAGTTTAAACGTAGTTAACCCTTGGAACTTAATGCCACCAGAGGAGGTAAGCAGGAACGTACCATCAAGTTCAAAAAGGAATTAAGCTCCTAACAGCAGGCACATGAAAAGATGTTGAAAGGACTAGGCAGGCATGTGCCCTTGAGTATCTTTAGTACAATAGCTGCAGGCGGCCGCCTACGACAGGAGTCTACCGCAAGAAGTGGCCAGATGCTTGCGCTTTCTCTAAATGGACTCTGCCATTGCAGCAGACAGCACGATGTGCTAGATGAGCCACAAGCCTAAACCACTGAGTCATTTCTTATGTACTTAATTACAAATATTTGCCTCATCACATAAGCACATTAAAAACCACCATTAAAAAAACCCCTTCATTACACATCCTGACCATCATACAATGCCCAATTTGAAAATACACAGCAAACCTCTCCGCTCTGCACTTAATTCTGTCCAACGAACAAATGCATTACACACGTTATTAATAACACCAAGAAATAATGTTCTGGTATATCTCCTGTAAATAAGAGCACTGTATCCCAGTGTATTTTATGTCTTCAAGAGAGCCTGGTTTTTCCCTGCTTTGTAAAGCTAAGTAAGAAACACACACAAGGCAGGACTCGACACCTAAATTTCCAGTTTTGCACAGTCTCACTCTCCCTGTTCTTGGTGTAACGTACCAGGGACAGATCTTGGAGAGTTTTAATTGCCAACACACAACTCTTCTACAGGTACAAACCTGCACATATCTGGAGCACATTTCACTATAATTTGGCAGGTTTTCTGTCAGGCTGCCCAATACTTGAAGCGTTTTGTGTTTAAATCTCCACTTGAAGGTTGTTAGAGTTCACATCAACACAATACAGAATCACCAAGTGCATTTGGCAAGCAAGCTACTCCAAGGCATTTAAGGAGCAAAAGTAAATGGTAGCGTCAGCATGACAGGACTAGCAAGTAGCCAAACATTTAGACTGAGAAGTAATGCTTAAACACCACCTCTGAGCTACAGTCTAATTCCCCAAGAAGTCCTATTGACATGAGGAGCCAAGAATACAACTAAATCTAATTTTATTTAATACATCTTTTAGGAAATCTAATGAAAATTATGTACCTCAGAAATTCAGTTTTAATGGGGTGCTGTTGGAAATGAGCCCACAAGTGCTAAATGATGACCTCGTGGGGAAAAAGAAATTATAATCCAAAAAATAGCGCAAATTTAAAGATTACTTTGGGCCTGATTAGATAAATTACATACAAGCCAACTCCATCAGGACAAGTTTTCTATACTAATTAAATTAGGAAACCATTCTTCTGTATACATTATCAGTTAAAAAAACAGAATGATTCTTCAAAAAGAACCAAGTCTGTATTTTAGGTCTGTTTATATCTGCCTCAATATAGTGCTTTGACTTAAAGTAGTTCTTAATTTTATCTTCCCAATAAATCAAAATTAGCTCCTTAACACATCTTTAAAGTCTCATACAAACAAACTGAGGCAACCAGTCCTTCCCATCGCCAGCAGGAAGACCTGTATATTCAGGCATTCATATGTACAAGGGCCTTCAGTTGGTGCCACGCGCCAGACACGATCAGATCGACCGGTAACCCAACTGCGCCCAGTTCTCAGAACGGAGGAAGAGAAATGCCAGTGCTGTGCTTCAGCTGGGCTGGACTCGCTAAGCTAACACCCTAAAAAGGAAAATAAATATTGATTATGTAATACAGTAAGAAACAAAATACTGAAGGACCACACACTGCCACAGCCCACGCGTCAGTTAATTCAGCCCATTCACGGACTCGGTCTACTACACTACTGTAACACCATTAATGTTACGAAATACTGGTAGACCTCGGATTTGATGAAGGAGAAGTCAATTTTCTCTGTTTTATTAAAGCCATGCATAGGGGTGGGGGTTAAAGGGTATACAACGGTCGGATGAAGACAAGATTCTGATTGTGCTTAGAGTAAAGTTTACTGAGATAAAACCTTTCACTGGAAGTAGTTAGGAAGAGAAATCCTGAACTAGGCTTGTAAAACGCCTCAAATACTAATGAATAAAATGCAACGGTGTTCAGCCGCTAAAAGCCGCCTGGATTTATTTCATTTTGTGAGCTTGGCCACTTTTGCATGACAACTCTATACTCTGGACAGTTCCAATATTAAAATCCATTTATTTAAATGATTTGCTACATTCTGATGATGAGAGGGTAAGACTGCAGATCAAAGACTACAGCTACTTCGGAAAAAGTGATGAATGAAATTTTTGAAGAATTGACAAATGTATTTTTCAAATTCTTTTGTCAGCAAGTGCATGAAATCAGATGATGTAATTTTTCTTACAGATTACCTCTGGCACCTGCAAATTTACTAGAAACACACTTCTGACAAAAACTAAAGGTTCCAAAGCTCCAAATATGTAGGAGGTTGATGAACAAAGCTGCAAATAGAGCCCAAGTAATACTACCCAGTCTGCCTATTTCATTGACCTCCTTAGCTCTGAACCATCCTAGTAAACAACTAGATTGATTGCTACGCAATACAATAAAACACATACTAAGCTTCAGCATCAGCTTGTCGAATTTTAAGATACATAATAAAAATAGGCCAATAAACAGTATTTTGTATTTGTGCTTCCATAAAGGTATTTGAGTTTGTTGAAACTGATCTGCCCATAAGACATACCTTAACTTTGTTTGTGGTAGCAAATGAATATAAATTAAAACATACTTTTGTACAATTCAATTATATAATAATTTATCAAATTGTTAGGTTCTTTTGTTACCTTTTACTAGCCGTAGAAGTTGACAGCAAATTTTGTCGGCTATCTTTTTGGAAGTTAATTTGAGTAAGCAAACCTCATCTCCCTTAAAACTGGATTCTGTAAAATCCACAAATCCAGTTTTCAGATCAAGAATGCGTGATAGACACTAACCTAAATTTCACAAAATTCTGCTATTGAAAAGATCCAGGTATTGAAATGATTACTAATAATAGCAATTCTGAAGTGAAACATCGTAACTGCCAAGTCTAAGAGAAATAATCAATAAGCTAACATGACAGAAAAGCCTTACAATCCCACTTGCAAATCAATTAAGATTTTTTTAATTAAAATTCCTTCAGTGCACAAGTCTTAAGAATTTAAGTCCCCCAGTAACTAAAAGCAAGAAGCATACCACACTGATCTAGAAGTCCTGTGCATTGAGCCATGAGTCCCTTAGCCAGTGCTCTTAAGTTGCCCCCCAGCAGAATTTTTAGAAGCCTTCCTTAGACATGTATTCAGGCTTGGGGAAAGATGGTATTGCTGGAATAATACATAATTAGAAGTTTAAGAGGTCCTCCGCTGCTTCAGTCATCTCTTGAATTCCTTGACTGACATGGTTGCTCTCACCAAAACAACCGTGACGAGTTGATCTTGCTTGGGTAGATGCAGATTTTTGTTCTCTTTGTCAAGGCAAAGCAGCTGATCCTGACAATGACAACTTGAACTAAAAAAGTTCCATCGCATTTTAAGCATGTCCCTACGTTTTCTGTTACAGAGCCCGCTGAATATACCCTATTGAAAGGAAGAAAGAATCCTTCACCCACCAAGGACAGGCGTATGATAAGGGCCATGCCATTTCTGGAAAAATCCTTAGACACTCTGCTGCCAGTGATTATTATCTTTATAGATAAAGAACTTATCTCACTTATCTTTGAAGACCCATTTCACTGGCTTTAGAGAATGCAAAACGTTACAAACACTTATGGAAGAAAAAAATCCATTAAATGTAAAGCATCATAACCTTATGCTTCACGTGCTATCAGCACGCCTTGGTACAGCCATTGGAACCGACTCTGTCATGAACGTATATAAACTGATCTGGAAAGGGACAGATTCTGACGAAAGATGACAGGAAGGTCAAAGATCAATTATTAGTAGAAATTATTTTATTTAATAATCCAGAGGCCATTAAACAGAAACACAAACTAAAGACAGATTGCTGAACCCACCAGTCCTATATTAGCTCTAAGGTGATACAACACGGTAAAAATTTCCTGAAGACAGCGTCAGATTCAAAGCTTCAGTGCTGTGGATGGAGCTGAAGGAGAGGAACCACCCTGAACCGTGGGGAATCTCTACATTTCCCACCCGATTACTGTACTTGGACACAGAGAAGCCATACACTAATATGACAGTAGCTTGGGAAGTACACTGGAGGTAAAATAGTACAAAGAATTAAGTTGTAACAGTAATCTGTTTTTAGTATATACGCTACAAGCACTTAAAATACAGGAAGAGGGCAGACTGCAGAGGATAATAAAAAGTACACCCTCTGGCTCACCTTTCCAGATGTGAAGTTATCACAGGAGGGAAAGGAAGGAAGTCTTTCATAAACTGTTCAGAGGTACAACTACATTACTGTTCAAATTTTTTTTTCTTCTGGTTTTTGCTCATTTAAACAGAGATTGTTTCAAACACGTAGATTGGAGAGGGCAAGACGTGAGAAGGCTAAGCTTGCACTTCACAGGCATTCAGAAATGGTATTAAGACTTCTACATGAAGTCTCTTGTAACAGTTAAAGAAGTTGGTATTTTGGGGGATTGTTAGTTTTCATATTACATTGTACTTAACTTCTCTAACAAGGACCTTGCATTGAGGCTAGTATCCCTTCCTCAGAAACGGTTTTATCAGGAGGTCTTGAACGGGGAACATCGTCTGAACAACTACCTAGGTGGTTTTGTTTTGCAAGACCACTCCTTCAGTTCTCATCCGAAAGAAAAGCTGGCGTGCATTCTGCCTCACTGAATTAAGAACTACACACAAATACAAGAAGATTGCATAAGGGAAGGATTCAAGTGAAAATCCAGACAGATTAATACACAGAAATTATTGTCATGAAGTAATCCCCAATTTCTATTCAAGCCTAATGCATACATTCTGCCCAACATCAACACCAAATCAGTTCCTTTAGAATTCTGCTTTCTGAGCAAAGAGCTGCTGTAAGAAATGCAATTCCTTCCTCCCCAAACACATACAGTTACAAAGGTGAAGTCGTGGCTTATCTCCCCAAGGAGCACAATGAAACATCTGGGTGCAAAGTGATCATCTATCCCAATGACAGACTGCCGCAAAGGAAATTAAGACTGCTCAGAAAGAACAGCGTTCCTTAACCAGTCTTCCTTCTTCCCTCACTGCCTTCCAGAGTGGTTCTGAAAGGCCTCTCGTCTTACGGTGGGGATGATGTTACCTCTAACTCCCTGCTCAGCAAAGCAATTATAAAGCCCCTAGGCTGCTAACACTGAGAAATTACACATAGCGTAGCTCATGATATCAAATGCATGAGCATGACAGATTTAAGTAGCAAACCACTGGTTTGCAAGATGTGTTGAAGGCCTCAAAAGTTCTAAGGCATACTGGCACAGTAGCTTTTTTTTTTCCTTTTCTTTTTGAATAAAAACACCATGGGCTCATCGAAATTCATCACTGTAGCTGAAACACTCTTCCTTCTCACTATTTCCTCTTACGGTTTGATTTCTCTTGTACATCACAGATGTGAAAGAAGATGCATATAAATCGTTTGTAATGGAATTTAATTGAATATAAAGACTAAAAAAAGCCCACTCTACAAGCAGTCTTTTAAGCAATCAAAAAGTAATAGGCTCTGTGCCTTCACTACAACTTCTGAAATTCAGTAGTGAAGTTTAAAAGATTTATTTATAGTACAAACATAGAAATAAATGAAGTTTATTTATAAGCAAGCTCCTTTTTCATTTCACTTCTTAAAATACTATGAATTTTTACATGACTGACTAAAAGCAGAAAGTGCAGCCAATTTCAGGAAGTTAAGCTCAAAAAACCAAGAAGGGTTGCTTTTCTTTTGAATGGCGGGGCTTTGATCCAAACAAAAATTTAGAAATAGGGCAGGCTGCATTTCTCTAATGGACACAGTATTGCAGTGGCATACAGGAGCAGATGAGTGTAAGAAATTGTATAGACTAACATCTTATTTGACATTTTCTTTCCTAAACAACATCCTGCAAAAATCTTGACTGGTCCCCTATTCTCCCTTACATGGAGCTCCTTCTCTCCATCAACCCTTCCACTTACTGTCAAACTGGTTTTAATGCCCTTTAACTGAAGGAGATCACAAATTTTGCAACCCATCTCTTGGATAACACGTAGCTGACTATTGTCTTATTCCCATTCAGAAAATGTTTTTTCCTTTTGCTGATCAATAAAAAGAACATTTCTAACAGCCTCTTAGTCCTATGTGGTCAGTTTGAATGATTAAGTATTTCTCAATACTACAACTGACTAAGGTTCATCACCCATTTACCTTCATTTCTGTACACAGTACCCATTAAGATCCCCTTCCATGACAATTCTCTTAAATTAATGTTACCTACTGAGTTATTAGTATCGTCAACAGAAAAGATTAGGGTTTTATTTGTTTAGGTAACTGACATACACAATCCAGTTAAGCATCCTATTCATGATGTTCTTACCTCGAGGATATACTTCTCTAAAGATCTGACGTTTTCCAGGGCCTCTGGATCCTGATGGATAACAACTACTTCTTTCAAAGGATACTGGGGAGAAGGAAAAAAAAAATACCAGAAACTTTTGTCCTTCCAACTGAAAATAAAGAACTTCAGAAATTATTATTTATCATATGAAGTATTTCATTGTTGAACTCTGTTTTCTATTCCAAACTTAATTATTCAACTTTCCGAGGCTTATCCCAAAGTTACAAAGCTATTGCACATTCCCCAGGTATTGATAAGAGATGTTAAGAGTTCTAACCTTTACTGGAATGGTTTTTCTGTCTCTGATTACTCGTCCAAGCTCAATAACAGACTGCAAACAAGAAACGGCACTTTCAATTTTTTTGTCGATGAGATCCTCCCTAGGTTAAAAAGGAAACATTATATTGCTTCATTTTCATTGTATCTGAGCAGATTGAAAACATTTTACCGCATTCCCTGAAATTTCCTACAGGAGACGCAATTGAAAAATGAACAAACAGGTTTTTCTTCTTTCTTTGTGGAGAAGAAGATGAGGAAATAACTTGCTGAAAACAAAAAACAGAGCTATTTTAAAATCATCTTTTGTTAGCACCTCTCACAAGATGGAGATGATGGATTGAGTCATACTACCTATTCTATTAATATCCAATAAAAAATAAGGTTTACATTAATAATATCATAAGAAGATGCAAAAAGATATTATAAATAGGATACTTATAATGATAATGAAATACCTATAATGCAACCAACTCACTGGATCTCAATTTATAATCTTTTCCAGGAATTCTAGATATTTTAGCTTGAGGTTTTAGACAGTCTTGTCAGCTTTCCTGGCTTCATCATTTTTCCTGGCTTCATCATTTTAACACCCTTCCATTTTGAGGCAAGGCAGGGTTGGGGGGTTTTTTGCCTTTTTGTTTCTGGGTTGGGTTGTTTGGGGTTTTTTGAGTAAGCTGACATTCACATCTTGTTTCAAACGTACTAGCAGCCAACAGTTCTGAAAATGTGGTTTTCCTGATTTCTTGAGTAGCTGCATAAATCGAGCAGCTCCTTTAAAACCACGCAAGTGTCATATCAGGACCAGAGGCACTGGTTCAAAAGACAGTTGTGAACAGAAAGAACAAAGTTGCTTGCTGTAATATAAGTAGCAAAAGTACTGGGATGAAAACCATGCAGCCAATAAGGATTGTCCAGAAAAACAGAACTGGTAAAGCAAAATTACAACTGAAATATCCCCATCTTCTGCATTAGGGCTTTGATTAAGATGTTACTACTTATTTTGAAGCTTTTGTTCTTCCAAAAGCCAGTCTTTCAGGATGGTCCTCCAAATGGTGTAAATTGTGAGATAGAAGATTTTGCTCCCAGAAAGATTCATATAGTATAATGTGGCAGTATTTCAATATTACTTGCCATTACTTAATATTGTAGAGCCACAAAATGAGAATAGTCTTCACAGATTGCATGCACATCCACAAAATTTAATGCAACCCATCTATTCAGACACTAAGCAACCAAGTAATACCTCAGTGGGGTTTGAAACACAGGTATCGAGTCAAGTTCAGCTGTGGAAGTGGCCAAGTCCCTTAGCTCTATCTGTACATACCCATCATATTGTTTAAGTAGTATTTTCTGTAACTGCATCAAAAAACGTCTCTTATTATTAACTGACAACATTGTCCTTATGCAGTCATCAGAAAAATATTCAAAGAAAAACGCAATGATGTGCTCAGCAACTCAAGGTGAAACTCTAAAACTTCAACAATAACTTCATTCTGAAAACATGTCTTTTTATCTGACAAAGGGAACAAGTGATATGTAGGGGGTCCAGTAAATTACACAAACTAGTAGCAGACAAAAATCCAAACAAAGTACAATACAAAGGAAAGCCATGCAAGCCACTCAAATACATCATATGTTTGCATGATGCAGCAGCAAGTCAGTTAGCACTAACAAGAATAATAAGTGACTCGGCCACTTCTAAACGCTCATGCTAAGCCCGTGCCTGAACTGAGCTCCTGCAAATAGCTCACTATCCTTCCATTACTCCATTCTACAGGAGCTCAAAACCATTTCTGATAGCTCACTGATGGAGTTTTGCATTCTTTGATTACATATTCTTTACAGCACTTTCCCAGGGAACAGAAAATCAGCACCATTATTATGTCAATCTCGAACTCCTTGTTGCAGTAACTCTCACTATTAAAGCTATCAGAAGGAACATACACCTTCCTCAAAGGATATAGTATCCATAAAAGAAACACCATTTCTAGAAGGTTTAAATTTTTAAACAGGCCCATAAAGTATCAAGGTCAGCTCCCTTGTCCTTGAGGGTTTTCAAACTGAGCTGCAATGCAAAAGGAAAGTTTGCCTCTCTCACATTCAGTGACTAACAGCAGACTGCAACGCAGGCAACCAACTTAATCCACTAACATAGCACCAAGGCACTAACGAGCAACTGATTACTGTAATACTAGTGTCTCCCTCGGCTGGATTTAAAAAAACCACAACAATAAAAAAAGCCAAAACCAAAAAAACTAAACAAACCAAAACAACTCCAGTTCTTATGTTCCACCTGGGTTGAGTTGATACTACGGATAACCCAGAGCGTGTGTCCAGTACAACCATCATGGACCCAAACCTTTTTGAGACACACTGGCACTTACAAAAAAACCTCACCCATCAGCATCCAAAGAAACGATCTGTTTGGAAAGCTCTCTCTCATATGATGTATCCTCTTACAAGGAAGTGGCAATCCCTGGACAATGGTCTAAATTCTTGATGTGAAGCCAAGAGAACTCACTCTGCTGGCTTCGTATGTGGTCCACACAAAACAATTAACTCCAATCCACATGGGATCTGGCATCAGCATTCACTAAGAAAGGCCTAGAGATGGGGGGATGCACACGTTCTTGCAAATGCAGGGCCCACGAGTTTTATAGTCCTTTTGGGGCCTTCATAGGTAGGCACTATAGCTTCTGGTCAGCGCACATTTTGAAGGGTAAAAAGGATATTCCTTGCCCACCATAAGAAGAAAACATTATGAGTTGGGAACATGCATTCCTCCTAATTGTTTTCCTTCCTAACTACAATCCTTTAACCTAGCACAAGTCTACTGCCTAAATGTGGAGGGAAAAGAAAATTCCCAGCTAACGTTGAGAGTGGGGTATGAAGTGTACTGCTAGTGAAATGTTCTCCTACAGCAAAGAGACTAACATTAGTCAGAGCTTAATCAAAACTTAAACAGTTTTGCTTATAGAAAAGAACATGTTAACTATCATCCTAAAATTCTTCCTGAGGCAAAGGAATATTCACATTATTAAAGCAGCTTGTTTTCTTGTTATGCAAAACAGTTTTAAACACAAGTAAGTGAAGGAGCACTGTTCTGTGAAAAGCGGAAAAAAACCAACCCCAAACCCCAACCAAACCAAAATCCCATTTTGCCACATAACAGCTGTCTCTTACCTCACTTGGGGAAGCATGAGGTAGTGGATGCTTTCAGTATTCTTTTCCTGAACCGAGGCCGGATCAATAAGTGTCTTCAGATTCTGGTACATCAGCTCAGTGATAAATGGAGTATATGGTGCCTGTAATGTTGCATTCAATCATCATCTTTTCTTTATTGCTGTACATTATGAATCAGTAATACTTATGAATTGCAGAAGGACACTTCAGCAAAAACAATGCTTACACAGTGTCTTCAATGCAGAACTGTGATGTTATTCAAAATGCAGACTGAAATAAATGAAATTGCTACCACTTATTCACCTCCTTCCCGATATTTACATGTTACTTTGGGGAAACAGATAAGAAATCATAACGTCTCTTTATCAGTCAGGTGATACTTGCCTTCTTTACAGTACTATGGGGCAGATAAGCAAATAGAAGGGAGAGGAGGAAAATGAACTGTGCTACACAAATCAGTAGCAACGTGTTTTTCCTGTGTTCAGTCTCTGTACCCCTAGTTTCTATGGTCAACTTAGACACAAAGATGCATGCTTTTAGATTAACTACATTAAAAATGTCATATAGTTATAGTGGGCTGTAATTCCCTTACCATAAGTCTGCACATGGAGAACAAAACACTAAACAAGGTTTCCAAGGCCATAATGCAGTCTTCAGTCCCATTCTCGCCCTATTTGAAGAATTCACCAAGAAAAAAAACAACAACTGCAACTTAGGATCAGTAAGTGCACTTCAATACACTTCAAAAATTTCCTATGTTAATGCAATAAACTGGTTTTCCAAACTGTATTCATTTTGCTCAATCCCATCCAGCATGTGAAACAGAATTACTGGGCATTTTGTTTGGTTGGTTCTCCTCGAAAAGCAAGGTGGAGGAAAAAAACGTTAACTTTTCATTCCCACTGTCAGGTACAAACTGATATAATTTAAAATGCAGCATAAAGAAGCTGCTATGCATTAAATTAACATAGATTACTCCTAGGATTTTGTTTACAGTTCAAGATTGCAGAACTAGATACCTACCTTTAGCCTTCTGCGATTCATTCTAACATACCAGTTGGTCAGAATATCAACAAACTTCACTAATCGAGGGACTACAGTGTACAGCCTGTAAGCTAGAAGGAAAAAATATTTACTGTAGTTAATATTTGCCTTCTGCATCAAGCTCCTCACTTAAAGAAACACATTATCATTTGTAGCTCTGGTGTTAAACATAAAGCTTGAGCAGAAGCACGTATGTTAGTAAGATCAAAAAAGTGATTAGACATGCTATTATGTTAAAACCATATTTTGAAATTGCACACGTCATCAATTCTCATGCTTCCAGACAAACACATCTACCACCAAATTGCTTCCCTAATCCTACACAAACACACATTATGGAAGCCTTATGCTTTTATCTGACTCGTAAAGAGGATAGTGGATAAAAGACTATTAATCACAAAGGATTTGGCAAATCCTAGATTTGCACATGCTGTAAATACAGCCAAGTCACTAGAAGTTTAGCGGAAATTATTGTAGAAGCATACAATAAAATCAATTACTGCCAACATTTTCTTTTTTGTTCACCACATTTAAAATGAGACACCTATTTAAATCAATTCTCCCTGAATTAATTGCAATTTTTTATTATTTTTCTAAGTAACACGGGAGGCTAAAAGAATCTAAAGTAACAGCAAGCCTGACGAGGTAAGAAGATAAACATAGCTGTATTTTCAAGTTCTGTGTAACTTAAAAGCATGGAGGACTGCCAACACGAAAAAGAAGGTCATCACAAGCATCACTATGCAACTGGGAAAACAAATTTCAGTTGTTCGCAAGAGAATTGGGGGGGGGGGGGGATGGACCTTAAATAGGACTCAGCTTTCTAAGGAAAAACTTGTATATAACTTCTCTAGAAGCAAAGAGCTTTCTGATCTCTGTTCTCAATCAGTTTCATTAATCAAGCAGCTACTGAATAAAATGGATCTTTGCTTTAAAAGCTCCACAACACTTTTCACTGCATTTTCTAAAATAGAAGTGTTTTTAAAGGCAGAGTACTGGTATTTAAACCTAAAAAGGAAACACTCAGAAGATTCATGCCATGGTGAGGAAGACATTATTTATGTGAGAATTTGTGTTGCTAAAAAATTCCCAGCTCTCTTCTAGCTATGTGTTATCTAGTTAGGAGACTGGTTAAAAACAAACAAAAAACCTCAAAAAATCCACCCTTCAGGGATAGTATATCTTCAACAAGAGATTCAAGTTAGCCTGGAAACATGCATTTCTCCCCTCAATAGCTGTACTCCCAGTTCATAAACCAAATTGTGAAATTTTACTTTTTCATGACTCAAGAAAAAGGCATGCACGTATATGGAAACATGTGCACATACATGCACAGACACACACACACATGCTGCTTTCAGTTTCAGTCATCAGGAGAAAAGTTGTTTTGTAAAGTAATTTCTTGTATTGGGCACTTAAATAGGGGAAAAAAAAAGCATAATAAGGCTTTGTGTTTTTAAATACAGAATTTTAACCCCCTTTAAAACACAAAGAGTTGTTTGTCCTATTACTTTCCATAACATCTTCCCAATATCTTACTACTTGCCCTATTTATCAAAGGGCCCAAACCCCAGAAGTTTCCATTATAAAAGATGAAGTTTAGTGGAGAAACTATACTACTATATTCAATAGCTAATAATTCTTTTGGGTAAGTGTGTTATTATCAAAGTGAAGCTAAGCTAGCTGCACCAGCTGCTGCTGAAGAGGTTACTGGCACACATCTCCCTAACTTGCAGCACTCCTGAAGACAGCATGTCTACAGCTCCAGTTTTGGGCACCTATTAGCCCAGAGATAACCCGCGACAGCGAAAACCCTCTTACAAACACACGTGTATGGTTTCAACACATTTAACTTTTGCCAATTTTCCATGAATAATTGAAACGACGCTGCTTTCTGATACGTGTTGTCTCCTTTTCTCCAATTGCGTACGTTCTAGGAAGTCAAAAGCTCTCCCCGAGCCAGGATTAGCGGAGCGTTGTTACGCCTTTCTGAAGTTTTTCTAGGCTCTCTAAAGCATCCCGAAGCGCAGTGTGCACAGGTATGTCCCCTTCCCACCCTCAGTCTATTCAAGTGAGGTCAATACTAAACTGCCAGGGACTCGATTTAGGCTGAAGTACTGCTGGCTATTGAAGCTACTAGTAGAAACTGGGGCAGAATTAACGTAAGTTTTACTTAATGGAAACATTTTTCTAGAGGCAGGCAATCGGTGTAAAATTTAGCTCCACTATAAAATACACTTGATTAAATGGAAGAAGCTAAGCTCAACTGCAACATTTTTCTGGTTAGTGGCGTCTCCTTGCCACTTAGAGTTTCAGGCCTGTACGTTCTTACAGACGATCACACACACAGGTGCAGGAACAGCACCTTCCAGAGCAGACAGGGCCATTTCTTTGACAGATGGTGCCCAAATATCGCCTCAGCATCGCTGCCTCAGCTATGTTTTAGACATGGCAGAGATGACAAATTTTTTTTACACATCTTGCAGGTAACAGAGTTGTATGGCATTAGTTGGCGAATGTAATCATTTATTTTTGCTTACAACATGCCACAACTACAATAGCTTCTGCATTTGTTTATTATTTTTTCATTATTATTTTCAAAATCTTGGGTTCTAAAATGAAGCTTGTGTAGTGTATTTATCTCCTTTACCTAGCATTTGAGGTCATAAGTCACCATTATAATCTTCCCTTGCCTCCTCCTGACATTTTTCCTACTTCAAGTCATATGAAGTAGAAAATCTTTATAAAAAAAAAATTCCCAAACTAGTTTTTTCTAAAAGAGATTAGCACAAGAGTATCATGTCGCAGTACACAAATTTACTGCATCTCATTAATATCTGTCTGACTGATTTCACAGTTTATGCAGAAAAATAAATTGAAAAATTGTGTTTATTAATCACTTCCAACTGAGATATGTCACTCATTTGATGAGCACATCATGTTATCTTCATCTAAGACAAGACAATAGCATTTAATACCAACACTACAGTCCTGAAAGTCTTTACATTGTCATTTTCCAACAGGAATTTTCTTCTCCTGCTTGGAACAATCTTCTTGCTTTGTAAAGATGTCAGCTGAGACATCCCTTTTTATTAGCTTCATATTCCTCTTAGAAATCCAGAGCAGAGAGTTCAAGTTTCTACCCCCATGCTCATCTTCCTGCAAATACAACCTCTGTTTAAACCACGCACTAATCCAAGATCCCAGGTGCACATTCACAAATGAATTTTCCACTGTCTCTCAAAGCATTTTCCTCTTTACATGCAGCATGTAAACTTGCATAGGCTCTGCATATTTCTGTTTGGCAACACATGAAACTCAACACACACCACCATGAAATTTCAGAGACAAAACTTCTAGGAAGAAGCCACATTTTTGTCAACAACAGACAGCTTTTATCATATTCCTGATTTTGGTAGCTTGAGGATTCTTTTTTCCTTTAATGAAGTGTTCTTGGATGACCTCACCTGAATTTTGTTATTACCAAAATGATCTGCTTTATCTACTGTAGCAAGATAAACTCATCTTACTGGTCCTGGTGAGAGTGAAGATCATGCCAGTCTAAGAGGGGAGAATACAAGAAATGACTGAAGCAGAGGACGACTGTCCTGTGCTCTCATAAACTCAGATCTGGCATTTAGCTGTTTCCTCGTTATCTATTTTCCCACTAATACCTTCCTTCCCCAAGCTGAAGCACACCTGCAGAAGGCTTCTAAAAATTCTTCCGAGGGCAACTTAAGATCACAGGCATATGCTTATTCATAAACCGGAACTACAATGGCAAGAGCCACTTTCTTTCCAATATCTAAGTTTCTAGTGACCTTAAAGGCACCAAAACCTCTTCAAATCCCATCGTGACTTTATCTGCAAGTTTGTAAGCTTACTGGATCAGACCAACTACTTCAGAGTGCTCTTGCAGCACCTTCTCTTTGCAATTAATGTTGTCTTAATATAATGTGAGCATTGAGAGGTATGAGATGATGAAAAAGACAACATGCAGGAGGAAAAACTAGGCAGGAGAGCATCTCCTTACAGCTATGCAATATCCTAATGCTATTCCATCCTGCTGCACGCACTCCTAATATGATTACAAAGAAACCCTCTCCTTGGAACTATGCAGGGGAAAATTTATTCCCCATGCTCATGTACCTCTCGAAATTATTCTATTTAGCTGACTTGAGCACTGCCCATTATATCCTTTTTTTTTTTTTTAAACAGCTTCCCCAAATTCTATTTGGCTTCCTTTTTACTGCTATATTTCAGTTACTATTATAATACTATTAATTGCTCCAAGCACTGCAGAAGATGATGTTAGAGCAACAAGCTACATCACTGAGCTCATATGATTAACCGTGACAAAAAAAGCCTCATCACTTTTTGAAATATCATGAACAAACATAGAAAACGCCCATGAAAGCAGCATTCCATGTATTATGGCAGCTGGTTGAAGATTTCCTTCCTTTTATCTGAACTTTAAGTCTCATGTGGAATCTGGAAATCTCTGGATGGTTGTCTAGTTCTCTAACCAAAATTAAACACCCATACACACACCCGACCAAACATGTGCATACCTGCCATTTCAGCTTTGAAGAACTGAATGAGTGATTGGGTGAAAGAAAGAATCCATTTATCCATGATGTTATTGCTCTCCTTAACTGTGTTCTCATTGTAAAGGAATTCTCTTCCCTCATCCTATCATCAACACAAAAACACAAAACACATTTTCAAGTCATAAGGGTATATAAGCAAACCTCTATATCGAACCACCTGTCAGCCACTAATATTTTGTCACCTTCGCTGTGTTACACTGGTTTCCTAAGAGAACGTTAAATTCCAAAAACATGTCTGTAAGAGAAATGTCTAAGGAAAACCTGACTCCCACTGCTGCTGATTTCACCACACCATACCTTCAACTACAAAGGAGGCCAGCTATTTGGATCTGTTAAACCAGATAAAAAGTATTACAGCACACAACGGTATGCAGTTGTTCTTTCCCTGTTTGCAGTATAAGTCACAGCTTCCAGACACAGGGTAGGACTCTTGAATTTACACTGGAATTTTTAGGCATCCAACATGCCTATAGTGCACTTTGTTGCTTTCTTGAATACTGTTGTTCGCACCCATCTGAGAAATTTCATAACACTTTGCTGATTCTGTAGGGAAGCAAGGCCACAGTGAGCACACTTGTCAGTGCCTACAATCTGACTCTCTTCCATGTGAACGTTCTTATGACTGGTTGAAAACAGGGGGTTTGGGGTTTTGGTTGGTAGCTTTTTTTTTTTCTTTCCTTTTTCCATACTTACAAAAAGTATTTAACGACTGGTTTTAAGAGTCTTTGGACTTTCCCTTCCCTCAGAGCCCAGATGAAAAAATCTGTTCGGATTATTCGACCCAGTAATTACGCATCCACTTACATAGTGTAAAGGAGAAGATTCTTCGCAAAGAAATGCATCTGCACACCCAGGAGTGCAGCAATCCCAGTGTGAGGTCAGCAGTCATTTAACCAACTACAATTACTGTGGTAATTACAGTAAGCATAAAGTTATTATTAGACTTCATCCAGGACACTGGGATTGTAGTTTCTCTCTTGCAGGAGGCAGAATACAATGACAAAGTTGTTTAAGCCTGTGCATGAAATCTAATTTAAGCACTATCACCTCCAATAGCACATTCTTTTGCCTAATATGGTACATAGGAATGGTTTCACTGCCTATTTAGAAAGAAAAATTACGTCTGCTGAATTACCAAAACTATCTGCTTAAGCACCTGGATTTTCCACTGGGGTCTTCCACCCCCAATTTGGCTGATCTTGCAAGATTTACTGGGATCACAGCAAAAAGCTGCAAAGCACACTTTAGATAATTCAAAGGTCAAACAGGAAAAACTGAAGTATATTTTTGGGGCAATGCCTAAGTTTGTCTGATGAATGCTGTCTAGGGATCCTAAGAAAAGATTTGTTAAATATTAGGATGTGAAGTTACCAGACTTTATTCCCAAAAGGGGTTGTTAAAAAGATAAAACCATTTATTTAAGTCAGCTATTTACTGTACTATTTATTGAAGTCAGCTGCCTTTATTGCTTCAAATGGCAGCTCTCCACAGTGATTAGGCTGCAACCGTAATTTCATGCATAGTACAAAGTTTGAACTTTTTCACTTAGTTCTTAGTTCACTCTCCCATAGAAGTCTGCACTAACAAGTGGTAACCTTCTATCATTAATCTCAGCTGAAAGATTAAAATTGGCTTCAACAGAAACTATACAATATAGACACAAAATCTTCAATTTAAATGAAAAATTACTCTAAGGAAGAAATTTTAATCTTGCTTTCATTCTGAAAGTGTCATGTCACTCATCCAGCATTTTTTAGTAGACTTCAAATGTAGTCTACAAGTCTAAAGCATTATTGCTTTTATGATGATTTACCTTTCTTTCCATTCCATTTCTTCATTTTTTTTTCTAAGTTGTATTTAAATTTAAATTTAACTTTTAAAAAAAAGAACTGTCATGTTACAGAAGGCAATCTTCTTGCTGTGGCTAATGTATTCAATATCGAGTATTCCCAAGTTAAACATTTTTATGCAGATTCATAATTAAAGTCACAGTAAATGAGTTAGCTCAAGAAATTGTCACAGCAGCCGCTACTGAAAATAACTTTCTTTTCATTACTTATTTGCAGTTCTATTTGTGTTAAATCTGTATGCTATTATGCAATGTTCTCAGTGCAGAGAAACTTGCAGTCCAGATGCCATCCTCCGACAGCATCCTTCCTGCGATGTGGCCACGCCTGACTACATGACATGGGATAACAGCAAAGAAAAAGCAGCAGCAGCACTCAGGGCAGTATTAGTGACACCTACGGCCTCCAAGCTACTACACAAACACTGATAAGACAATTACTAGAAAACCAACAAGGCCTAGTATGGACATTTCAGAAGGATTCCCTCAAGCACCTGGGGTACCTGGCTTTTAACTGGTGTTCCCAGCAGCAGATAACTGCTTAGTATGTATTAACCCCACAAACTCGAAGTCCCTATCTTGTTCTCTAATTTCAAGAGTATAAATGCAATCGCATCACATTTATCTCAAATAAAAGGGAATCAAGAGCACCCTAATCTGAGAAATGATAGCTGTTATGTCTTGACAGTCCCCTACCTTCCACTACTCCTTTCCATATAATAGTAAGCTTGGTCAAAAAGAGAACGATGCAGGGTGATTACAGCTTTATAAAACAGGCTACGAACAGCAAATAACACAGAAATTAACAGCAAGTATATACAACCTGATCTAACTTTGAAGTCAGCCTTGCTTTGAACAAGGCAGTAAAGATCAGATAACCTCCAGAGTCAGATTCCAGACCTCTCTTCCAATCTAAATTTCTCTACAATGCTAATTCTCTCTAACAAAAGCACAAAACCCCTTCCACTTTGCTTTTCCATGCTCGAGAGATCTGTACCTTATGTTGCAGGATCTGAACATTCTGAACAAGAAAGCGATATGCATTGTACCAGGGCAGGAAGACATCCTTCAGTATATCCCTTACTCCTTCCTCCTTAAATCTCAGATTTTCTGCTCTTACCACAGGAGAATTGATCAGGTATAACCTGCAAAATAAGAACACAATACTTAAAAACTTAAGACTGCATATACTGATAGAAATGCACTTAAATGTACAGTAAACCCTAGAGAGCTGCATAGCAAGAGAAAGATACCCAAGGGAGCAGTTTCACACTAAGAACTCTAAGGAAGATGGTATTCTAAGCATGTAACATATTGAACATAAGACAATTTACTTCCTAGTGCTACAAGATTATTTTTATAATACTGCATATGGAATTTGAATAGGAATTTAAATTTTATTTTTTACTCTAGAAGTTAATTGAAGTGATAACACATGCTCAGATGCTATCACAGCATAAAACAAGTAGTGGATGCATGGAATTAGTGTTCATCTTTAGAATGGCACCTATTGTTTCGGTAATATTTTGAATTCCTTAACAATGACACAGTACCTTTCTACTCAATCTAGTTAATTTCCTCAATTATAAAAAGCTTTGGGCCCATTTGCAAACACAGGAGACGAAGGAGCAAGGTAACACAGGCAAATCGAAGTAAAAGAGTAGAAATTTTCAAGAAAAACAGCCCCAAAGAGGACAAAAGATGTCCCTCCTACCAATACAAATGTGCCTCAGCTCCAGAAACAGCTCTGAAAGAGCAAAGCAGAGGGTTCAGGTGATGCTGACTACTTATACCAGAAGCAGCCCCTCGCAGAATCACAGCCCCACCTCAGCCAGGAGGTTCAGCTATACATGAAATCCACCCTGCCTAGGGAGATCCTCCTCGGGTCAGTCTCTCCCAAGCTAACGGTTCCTCATTTCAGAGACAGACACGTCCCCCAGCTTCCTTGCTGGCTGTGAATTCGCAAAAAATCATCTTTACACTTTATCCCATCTTCTTCCCTAAACAAATACTCTGTCTATGGAGACAAACTGGTATCTATCAAGCTAACTCAAAAAGAAACCAGGTCTTACTCAGGTACCAAAAAAACTTGAATACAAACTTGATTGAGACACATTTCATTTAATGTTCCAAATATGAAAAACAAACCAAGCATTTTTTTCTTTTAAAGATTGTGGCATTTCTCAAGAGAAATTTATTAACTCACTTTCTCATATTTTATCAACTTTTAAAATCATGATTCTAAACTAGTGTATCTTTACAGGCACTTCCTTCAGGAGGCTTTAAAAACTTAATGGGGTTTGACACGGCACATTCAAGAATACCAGACCATAAATTCTTCAGGAGAGGGCTTCTTGCATAAAAATGAATGCAAAAAAATAGAGTGGCCAGAGTAAGCAGACAGTAATGCAACACAGAAACGGGCATGCATTGGGTTGTCAAGCACTGGAACAGGCTGCCCAGGGAAGTGCTTGAGTCACCATCCCTGGAGGTATTTGAAAGACACATAGACACGGTGCTTAGGGACATGGTTTAGTGATGGACTTGGCAGTGCTGGGTTAACGGTTGGACGTGATGATCTTAAAGGTCTTTTCCAACCTAAACAAGTCTATGATTTTCAGTACTGTATTGAAAAAAAAAGTATTTTTAAACATATCTGAATTCAAATTATAAATTTTCAGAAGTACAGAAAAACTAAGCATAATAATGAACTATTAAGTCCTTAAATGAAACTAGAATTTATAAGTATATATTTAAACCAAACCTCCCATCACAATTATTTATGTGCTTATTATTTATTTCAGAAGTCAAATATAACTTTGCTCCGAATATGAGAGCTAGTCTGGCCCTAATGTACACCAGGATACTCCAGGCCTTTTACCAGTTTGGGACTTGCCTAGAATAATGACCACTTCAAATTGCCTCCACTGCTTTCCTCCTGAGGAGGCAGCAATGCAAACTAGTCAGAACTATGAAGGAGCCGCTAAATTGCTCCTTTGCACCCACCTCAGCAGCACTCGCTGCAGAATCTATCAGAAGTCTTCTTAAAATAGGTCTTAGCATGAGAAGTTAAAAGAAAATGTAGCTCTCTAAGGCTACAGTTCTGTTTTTTGTTTTGTTTTGGGTTTTTTGTTTTGTTTTTTTAACATAGCAGCCTTGCACTGCCTTACAATATGTAAATGTTAAAAGAATACTAATTTCCTGAATTATTCCAATGCAAAGATACTTACATCTATTATATGGAAAGAGAAATAAGGCACCTGATAAAGGAAGAGTTCTATGAATTTAATTACACCTAATGATATTACCCATTGGGCAGAAAATAAAACTTTCCTCAAATCAAGCCAATATTATCAAGTTTTCTAACAATGTATGGGAAACAATAAAGTAACCTCCTTTTCAACTCTCTAAAACAGTAGTCTGTGGCGTTATGTTATTTCTTCTGCCTTTTAAGAACAGATTGAGAGGAGAATGTAACACATCACTTCTAACAGCAATACTTACCTCAGGATACATGAAAGCAAAGGGCTTGTAAATACTGTACCAGCAAATTCTCTTTCTGACATAATTCAACTTTGACAACTATCCAACCCAAGTCATAGGTCTTAGGAATATCGAAATAACTGTTTTTGACAATTCTTACGGATTTCACATCCCTTCCATTCAATTCCATATTCATTTAAACAACTTATATACGTATTTTCTCCTGATCTATTTATCAAGCTACTGCTGAGAATGCTTCAGACGTGTAGTTAAAAACTACATATATGCATATACATACTGCAAAAGCTAAAGTAACTCTGCAGGGAAACGGTGCCAAGGAAAAAAACTCAGTTGTAGTTTTTTTCTATAAACAGAACAGATCAAGTGCTTCAGTGAATAAGCAGAGACAAGTGAATCGCAGAGCTCCTTCCATAAATAAACCTAGTGTGCAATGCTTTTTACTCTCTATGTGGGTGTATGTATAAATAAATGTGACATTAAAGAATGAGTACACAGGCAGAAAAATGAATTAGCTTTTTAGAAATCAAAAAAACATTAATAATGGAAATGTAACTTCTGGTGTTTCAGTTTTTTTGTTTTGTTTTATAAAAAAGGCAGACTGGTTTCAACGGAAACGTCACTTGCGATTTAAAAATCTCCAATATGCGTAACTCCAACCCTTTTCACCCATATTGTTCCAGCCACCAATTCACTGATATTCTGCTAATACACCTTGGTTATTTGTAAAGAACAATCTTGATCAAATTTAAGAAATCCACCCAACTCTCCATTGTAAAAATATATGAGAAGATAATTTACTAGGTCTTTTAAATGCTAAAGTTTGAAACAATAAGGAACTTCACATCTATTTTTTTAAATTATCTACAACAAGCAACAACTATCTTTCTCAAATAAACAAAAAACCATGGTACACTACGCTTTCATTCAGCCCAACTATTACCATATATAGTTGCAACATACAATTCAATGTGTGTGATAGTTTAAGGTTTTCTTATATATAGCAAGAATTACAGAGCTCTTGAGAAATGCATAAGTAGTGTACTCCTGCAGTTATTAAAATGTCTTTATTGTACCTTTACCTCAAGGTACCACTTCATGCATGCAGTTAGTGCATCTAGCCAAAGTACCAGGTGACTGCATAATTACATTTATACGTTAGTATAATTTTAATGAAACACTTGAACTGTGTTTAATCTCTGTTTGACCAGGATAATTTATATATACACATTAGGCTGCTCCACTTCTGCTTTTCCGATTTCACTATTAGGTACATACTGTATACTTACATCAACAAAAAAGAAACACTTTCTGTTTAGAAAATATATAGTATAAGCAGCAAACAAACATTTCTGTGCATTATACAGTAATCCTTTCCTAAAATAACGATTTAACAGTAAATTAATAGTATTGTTCTCAAAGACTTTATTCAAATTTTCACTGGGTCAACTCAGACTATTAACTGCAATAGCAGACAGTGCTGGCTCGAGTGGAAGCATTCTGTACAAACTGGACACACATTTTCTGACAAAAGGCCTCCAGTCAGCACGTCAGCTTTGGTTGTTACAAGCCTTGATGGAGATAAGACAAGGGTATAGAAAGTCCAGGCACTGTAACTATTGCCAATTCTTTTGAGTCATCCACTCTTTCAGCTATTTGGCTGCCATAGTGGTCTAGAAGTTTCTAAAATTAACTTTCTTCCTACTGCTAATTGTCAAAAACCCATAAGCAGTCCTCCTGGTACATGTCTGCTATGAACAGAAAGCTAACATATCAGATTGTATGTTAATTAAAGAAATCCTACCTCAGTGCATCAGCTCCATAACTATTTACAATACTCATTGGATCGGGGTAATTCTTCTTCCTTTTGCTCATTTTCTGGCCATCACTAGAAATTATCAGAATATAGGCATAAATTCCCAGAATTCTTGTAATACATGGATAAAGAAAAAAAGCCCTTCAAATCCAGCTTAATTTTTCTGTCCTATTATGCTCTTGGTAGCATAGACATAATTATATATTAGCACATCATTTCAGTATGACTGTTGAACCCACAAGAGCAACTGGAAAAAAAAAAACCACACCAAAAAACACCCAAGAGGCTCCCAAGTTACAAATCTAAGCAGAAAATCTGTCTTTCCTACCAAAGCTGAGCGAAGATGCACTTGTTTTGAATCAATCCCTCCAGCCCACTGGCAAAGCTTTATTTGAAAATAAAGGGAAACAAATGTAATGAACTTCTTTAAAATTACGTCTAAAACTACATTTATAATCCCCTTTACTCTGCATAACAGGTATAATTTCTTTCCTATTCTGACTTGTTACTCATTTTTTCTCTCTCTAGGAAGGACTAATCCTGCTGGAAAGAATCTACTGCAACAGATAGCTGGGGTGCGTAAACCTCATGCTCTCAGGTGCCTCTTACCTCCTGCAACACCGATATCTCCCTGACAAGTCTTAACAGCTCCGAAGTCCATTTCAGATTTAATTTACAATTTGCAGGGACTTATCTGAAATATTCTTTGACTAAAAATCCGTTCAGGAAAGAACTGACTGACATACCAACCTGGCAAGAACGAGGCCATTCACAATTACATTCTTGAAAGGAGGTCTTCCAAAAAGAGCAGTGGACAGCACCAGCAAAGTGTAGAACCTGAAACAAGAGACAACGTAAACGTGACTTTCTAAATACACCAAGCTAAAGTCTGCATGTCCTTCATTACAAAAGAAATTTTTCATTATGTTGTTTTACTCTAGCAAAGTTAAAATTTAAGTATGTGGAACATTTATGTGGCAAAGACTCAGAAGAGGAGCTTATTGTAAGCAGACCTTTTTCCTCTCTGTAGCGTACCGTGCTGTTTGCTCAGCTGTGATCTACTAGTCCAAGAAGGCTGAAAAATTGTAATAGTAAGCATTAGGAAGGTCGTGAAGAACGGAATTGTAGCATTTTCCCCTTTAATACAGAAAGGAGAATTCTGTCCCTGAACAAGCTCCTGTTTGCTCACTGTAAACCTCTGAACACAGGATCAGTCAGGAACAAACACGGCAGACAGGACTGGCACACGTGGTGTGTGCGTGCGTGTATTCTTCAACCCAGCACACAACTGAGCAGTTAGTGCTGGGAGCATGAAAGCAACTTAGCAAAAGTAAGCAGAGCTTCCTTCTGATCAAACAAACTTACTAGCTGGTTAAATTAGCCATCACTAGAAAATATGAGAATGCAGGCGTCCCCCACAACAAAGGGCAGTAGGGGGTTCCCCCGCTCCATGTGATGTGTTTACAACACCTTACAGACTATCTAGGACACTTAAGAAATCAGTGTTGGAGCAAGCAAAGGCACCTATTGTTCAATATGTCGATATATGATTATATCTGAGAAATTAAGTGGAGGTGCAAGATTATGTGATAATTTCATACTCAAGAGTCAGAACCTTCACCAAAGGAGGTATCTATAAGTTTCTGTAACTGCACTGCTGGTAATTACTTCTAAGAAAATAACAGGAGGGTGGGCAACGGTTTTCCTGGTTAAAAATTAGTATCACACTGACAATTGCTTAGCAACCTTAAAACAGCAGATGATTATACAAAAGCTAATTGATTTAGAATAAGGCACAGGAGGTTATGCCTCAGAACTATACATTTGCGTGAAGATTTAGTAGAGAAACACTTTAGTGGGGGGGGGGAGGGGAAGGTCCATCTGTATATTCCAAAGTAGTTTTTATCAAAAAGCTGCCTATAATTGCAAAAGCATTATTCTGACACTTGAGGGTCCAAAGCTCTGTAAAGGTTGCTATATGCATTACTGCATTTATTAAGTGGCTTACATGACAACTCTGATGCTTATCTCTCAGGCTTTTAAATCTCAAAATCACCTCAATTCACACTGCAGGATACAAATTCTCTTTATTAAATTGCATTGTGATTTCCTGAATTTTAACCAACACTCCTCCACCTGCACACAAACACATGCACTCAAAATCCCCATCTTCATTTCTAACTTTAAGAAAACCCCTAAACACAAACATCCGAGCATTTACTCAGATGATCGACACCTCATGCCTACAAGACTGACAGTTCATTACAAACACAGCAGTACTTCTTTAGTATTTAATATGAAGGTACCTTATTGACAAACTCCCATCACTTTCTGCAAACAGTTCTCACATACAGCACGTGCGTTTCCAATTAAAAAGAACAAAGCAGAACCAACAAGAAGAGATTTCAATACTGCTTGTATTAGGAAAATTGTACAGATGGTCCGTGGGCACTGAAAAAATACATCCAGGAACTTTTCACAAATTTTATGCTATTTACATTGTCAAACCTGATGAGCCTCAGCAGTGAGGTACCTTAGTTGATGACAGTTACAAGACTGTCTTTGAGATCCTGTGATCCACTGGTTTACATGCCATTCTGACATAACTCTTCTCACTCTTTCTCAGATTATCCTTTTAAAAAAAAATTCACCTCATTCACTCTGAATATTTTAAAGAAGTGTCTCTCTGCACCTTATTTTTTAAATATTTTGTCCACAGACACATTTGTTTCTGACAACTTCCTCGACTTATCTCTGCAACTTCATCTTCCATTCACCAAATCTCAGTCTGCTTCTAGTCATGTCCTTGCAGATACATAGCTGTCCGCCAAAACAATAGTAAAAGAAACCTGAACACCACAGAGACAGAAGTCCACTTTGTTCTTCTTCCCTCCTCTTCCACTCCCCCCAAAAGGGAGAAAGGGAAGAAAGCATTCCTTCCCTGCTTACTCCTTTTTTGAACAATTGTGGGTAGATTCATAATCCTGTGGTTCATGCCAAAAATCTTCAGCCATGAATTTGCTGTAGGCCACCACATTCTGACCATGACTATAAATCTTGTGGCATCTCCCTATATACAATCAGAGATAGAGCCTTTCCTACCAATCTGTCCAGACTGCAAGTGTTGCAACCCAACTACTATAAGATTTTTTTCCTTTGGCCATAACAAATATAATTCAGCTCTTTCTCATATCTGTGCAGAAAGTCATCAAAAAGATTACTCTCCTAGCTCATCACCTTGGTCACATTAATTTTCCCCTTGTCTCCCTTGACTTTCTTCCCTTCTCTATTGAGTCAAACAGAAGCCACCTGACCTCCACCTCCTGAGCCCTTCACCACCTACCAGTCCTCACTTCACATCAGCTGCAGTCTCTGACCTGACACAAAATCAATCTTCATCCTAAATCTTAACACTTTATACAGAATGCTTCAAATAAAAAAATCACATACTGTGCTCTTAACACTTCAGAACTCACCAGCTTGTTGTCCACTTAGGCCTAGTATGATACTAGCAGAAAGATACATGTGTCTTCTCTTCAAAATATCCTTATTTTTAACAAGACTTAGGAAAAGGTAACTAAAAGCCTAGCAGTTTTAGAATGAGAACCCTTCTTAAGAACAGCCTGAGACAGCTTTACCTTTTACCAAAAATACCCACCACCTCACATCTTTGATTCCTTCTTTCTTTCACAAAACAAAAGTGCTCTTTTGCAAATCACAGAACACTAGCTGTTATCAAAGCACCAGCTTATTAACAGACACGAGCACTGTGGGAAAGGTATAAGCATCATGTATTGAGGCAAGTGTTTTGATATTCCACCCACAAACAGATGAGACAGACTTGGCTATGGTGAAGACTTACAGTAACTCTTATGCCGAAGTTAAAAACAAAAAGCAGTCTACTCCAGATTGTAATGTGAAAGTCTCCATTTGCACATTGCCTACAGCACACAACACAAGTGTGTGGGCTCAAACCCAAGCACAGCAAGTGTACGGCTGCAACCACAGTCACCGCTGGCATTAGCATCAGCTTGGACTTCTCTTGTTATTTTTCCAGGGCCAATCTTCAGTTGAATTAATGAGATGATTCAGTTCAGCCTACTAAGGAAAGGCAAAGAAGCCGCTTATCCACAGGTAACATTTACTACTTAAAAAAGAAAAGAACGTTATAAACTGGAAACATGATAGCGGATCTGGATGTTGCACTGCACTCATGTTTAGATTAATATGATACTATAAAAAGGCCTACTTGTGTAAAAATTACAAATGCATTCTTTAATGGCACTAGAGAGCTTCATTGGACGCGTATGAGATCAGACTTATCTTTTAATCTGTCATGTCTCCCACACATGCTTCAAAGGATAGCACTAGAAGAAACTCTGCAGTAAGCGTGTGTGACACATACTAATCCACTGTGACATCCCAATCTCAAACAGCTAAACCCTGAAACCTCAAATTTATCATTCCTCCTGTATTTTTACTGGAATTGTAACTACCAGGAATAGATTTTGTATCCACATAAAAATCCCAAACCATTTTTAATTCTGTTGAACTTTTACAATTCAGTAGCTCCCTTGCACAGTGTAAGCATGATTACATGTTGTCAAATTTTTTAATTTTGTTTTCATTTTTTGGCATCTAAATTACAATAAATGCCCTTTTATCTTTACAAAAGGTAGAAGGGAGAAAATTCGTTTCTGACTGTGCCTTTTGCATGCATTTTATATGTCTTTATCACGTGCTCCTTTTTTTGCCTCATTTCTTAAAAAAAAAAAAACCAGAGTTTTCTAATTTTTTTCCAGATAGAAAGAAAAAATAAAAAAAAGAGGGAAAACTAAGTTTTTAATTCTCCTTTCGTGGGCATAATGAACAATGCTGCAGAAAGACTAATACATGGAATCACTAGTATTACAACCTTTCAAGCTCCATTCCTTCTTCATTCTAACACTGTACTGGCCTCCCCCAGTCCCCAAAGCACAGCTGCTGCAGAGTAAGCAGTTTTTCTCCCAGATAAACAAAACCTATCACTTTTCTTCAAGATGAAACAGGTATTATTTAAATATAATATAGCATATAACATTCCATGTTATATTTAATATTTCCTAAACTAGCATTTGTCAAATTAACAGTGCTGTACCCACATGCTATATGCAATAGTAAAGAAAAAGTAAATGAAGAAACGTAGGGTTCACTGTATATACTGATCCAACACTGCTTGAAGAGCAGCAAGCACAAAATAGCGACCTGCAAATGAGAACAGTATGTCCCTCTACTGCTGGGTTTCATGCTACTCAACAGGACTTAGTTGTATACTAACACTGAAAAGCACCATGACTAATATGTTGTGATATACCATTGTGGAGAGCACAAAGTTAAAGATGAACACAAACAGATGGCCTAACAAAGACTACTTTTGGAAGGAAAAAAAGAAAAAAAAAAAAAATCACCATACATGTAAGAGGCCAGTTTTAACGAAGTTCATCAGGTTGCCCTAATTCTGACCTATGTGAAGTACTGCTTTGAGGACCCATTACAAACATTATACGTAGCACTAACTAGGTAAGCTGCAGCTATATTCTGAAAAGTATTTAATGTGCCATGAAGAGTCCATGTTTCACTAAGTGAGACTTCAGTGGTCCCTCCCTAACTGCCAAACTTGCAAATGTAACTTCTGTTTCGAGGACCTAGATAATTTTTCGCATCACAAGTAAGGAGTTGCAAAGTGAAGACGCCTTTCTCTGTATTCATGAAACTTAGTTTTATTTAGCATCATGCCTCAGATGTTTCCTTGCACAAGCCTCCTGGCTTTGAGAGTATGTATAAACCTTGCTCTCAACTTCACAAACAGGCAAAAGCCCACCTCTTACTGCTCTGTTTGGGTTGGTTGGTTTGTTGGGGGAGTAGAGAAGTGGGCAAAGGGAGGTGTCAACTATGCTCCAGAGGAATTTAGTTTAACTCTAATAACTCAAGTTACTGGATGGAAGAGTTCTACTTGTACATAGTCAAATGTACTAATCTAGAAAACACAGAAATTCATCTTAAAAAATCTGTCAGTTTTCACAGCCAGCCTCAAACTTCAAAAATAGAATAAACACTTAAAAATGCCAAAACTAAAACTGTATGTATGCATGTATGTATGATAACATTACCCAGAGAAAATCTGAGATTAGAGAAAAGTTTTCATCAATGATTGAAAAGCATTTATTCAGAGAGGAATCAAATAAGCAGATGAAGTTTACAGTTACAAAATTTGATTTTTTTAAACTATAAGATCTTTACAACATAAGGTTTGACTTAATTTGGTTTTTCCCCACTCATATAAACCCAAAATGCAAATTTAATCTAGGGAGCAAAAATTACTAGCCTATACATTGGCTTGAAATCCTCAAAAAAAGTACTTCCATTTCAACTAACTCAATTGCTGTTTTGTTTCTAGTAGATAACTCAAGTTCTATGATAATTCAGCTGCTGAGCTTCTTCATTACCAGGCCAAAGATCTGCCCTATTACCTAACGATGTTTTTGACAAGAGCCAGGAAGATTGCTTGCTAACATGTCGCCTTTCTGCAACATTTGTGTCAGCAAGCTTTAGAATATCGTGCTTTTACTGAAGAAAAAAAAAAAATCATACACTTATCTATACAACATTAAAGGATCATCCAGATGTAATAGTGTTAGACGCAGGGCAATAATATCACATAATAAAGTGGCAGAAAATTACCATCCTCGGGTTTGGTCAATGCCTTCAGCAATGAAGTCAGCAGGGAAAGCATCTTCAAGCTCTTTTTTATTTTCAAATGGATAATGGACTTGTGCATATGGCATGCTTCCACTCTCAAACCAGCAATCAAAAACTTCAGGGACCCGGTGCAGTAAGCCCTTGCCACAGCGTGAAGGGATAGTTAGGTGATCAATACTACGGGAAAGAAAAAGATTGACAAATTCTAAATCAAAACAAGAATTAGCACAAAAAGTTAACCTTATGCTTGCACATTAGGTATGACAGAAGTTTTGGTTTTAATTTTAATGATTCTTCAAAACGGTCAGCATTTCCTTTGACAATTTTTATAATTTAAAGCTATTTTAGAGATTTTTTTGTATTAACAGTGTCCAAGACAGAAGAAAAGAAAATTTATACATGTTAATCGCAAGTCCTCTTACTATTTTTCTATTTTCCCCAAATCTGTTTCCCAGGCTTTGGGCAAAGAAAACCAATTTTTTTTATGTCTGCTCAACTATTTTTAAGAACTAGTTAACATTCCCTGTGACCGACCTTTCTCGATGGAGATCAGTGACTTTTACTCCAGACAGCTCTTCCAATTCCGCCATTGAACCAATACAAACTACCTGTAAGAGACACTCAAGAAATTTAGCCAATTATTTTTACCAGTACCAATTTTTTTTAACGTTAGACAGGAGACTTGTAGGTCAGCCAGTATCTTCTAAAGTAGCTGATATAGCTGAAAAACCAACAAAAATTTTGGACAAGGTTCCCTTCTTCAATCTAACAAAGCAGCAAATGATGTTAGAGACCACTGCCCTGACTTAATACTTCATGTCAGAATAATTGGAGACTTTGAAGAACAAGCATGTTGTCAGATATCAAAAAAGGTTTTGTTGTTTGGGGGGTTTTTTTGTTTGTTTGGGGGTTTTGGGGGGTTTTTTGGGGTTTGCTTTTTGTTGTTTGTTTGTTTGTTTTCAAACAACCCACAACACAATCACCTCTGAAAATTAAATGATCCTGACTTTTATACCGATAGGAGTTTCAGATTCCAGGTTCCTCTTCTGAAGCGAAGGTTAGCAACTAAATTGCTCATAATTGAGTACAAGTGTTTCATCCCAGGTACACTAAACTGTTCATATTAATCCATCTTATTTAAAGTGAAAAAAAAGTGTCACAGTTACAAAGTGGTTGTTAAGAAAGATACAGACTTTCCTTGTTTTTATTGCATCAACACACTACTATCTAAGAAAAAAGCAAAACGTTTCGGCAATAGACTTGCATCAACATCATAAAACGTTGATGAAACAAATGATTCTGAAAAACTATGTAGGAGAAAAGGAGAAAAGCAAAGTTTTCTCTGCTTTACGTTTTAATCAAGTTTCACCCTCCCAGAGCCCTGTGGCCCTCTCTCACCTGGCAGGATTCACGAGCCACAAGCTGCAGTACAGGTCTGGATTTTGGAGATCCAGTCCCACATGCTATCAGTCCAGTTTAGAATTGCCATGGAAAAAACTGGGTTTTGACAGGTCTGACAGGGAAGAAGTTAAATGTACCAACATAAAGAAGCTGTAAGTAGGCTAGGCATTTTTCACATAAGACAACTTTCTAACTTGCTCTTAGGATACAATAAGTCAGAGTACTGCTCAACTCCTATAGCTATTAAATATATGCATACGTATACACGCAGAAGTTGTGACTAACCAAAAGGTTTTGGTGTATGTAATTCCAAAAAACCTGTTATGAATTACAGAGAAGACAGAAACTCAGTCTGATTTGGTTTTTAAGCCATGATTTTCCTAGTCTGATTCAACTGCTGATCTGCATTACTAATCACCATCTTTTATTGCTAAAGTACTTTTGAAATGTAATTTTTTCATTACTTAACTATTTGTCTTATTTTTCTATAGGAAGTGAAGCGTTACAATGATTACAATAGTCAAGTACAACAGTCTGCAGTTTGCATAGCAAACCACACCAGGGGATTGATCCCAGCTAAAAATACGCCTTTATCAACAAACTAATTTTAATCAAGATCTGTTCTTCATTCACCATGTGGCCCCATAAGCAATCGTACAAGCTCAAGTGCGCAGGCAGCAGGTGCTTAGTTCAGTACTGCTGGCAGAAGAAAAGGTTTTAGTAGCAGCATGGGTAAAAAATACCCTTGGATACACTGATTACTTCATCTTTGCTAGCCTTAATATTTGAACATATTTTCACACTTTGGTCTGGGTTACAAGCTGCTGGGTTAAAAGTTGTTGCTTTTTGAACCAAGCATTTCAATACTCAAGGAAGATTCTGAATATTGGATGCATCTGCAGAACTGCACCCAGTAGAACCTATTCATAGAAGAAATAACCCCAAGTCCACATGAAAAATCCAACAACCACCAGAGGAACGCAGATATCACCATACTGAATGAGACTGCCTCTGTCCAAGTCAGAAGGATAGAGCTACTCCAAAGGTAGCTCATTAGATGCTTGAAGGAAAGAGAACAATACAGCAAGTAGATGCTAATCAAATCCAATCCCTCATTAGGCCGCACCCAATCGTTTCTGCAAGGAACAAACTGGTTTATGATCTCAAATCAAAGCTATGGCTTCGGATACATTTCTTCAACAGCAATGTCTACTTTAGTAGCCTGGCCCCTTTCCCTACCAGTCACTTGTTCCTCCTCCATTTTATTTTTCAGCCACATCAACTACAAACCCAGCTATATCAACATTTAATAGCGGACAGCAAAGACTGAAACACAGAGGCTGGAACTGAGGGCTGTTCAACCCTTTTTCAGCATCACTGAGACCTAATGTGAAATCAGAGGTCAAGGTTTAATGCTTCTAGCAAAATGAACATTAGCATTATATCCAGGATTATCCATGTAGATAGGAAGAATAAAGCCATCCAGCAGTATTCGTGGACCTCAATGTTCCTGTGGCATAGTTCTGCAGTCCCTATTAAGTAAAAGTGTTTGATTCTGTTAAGTACCTATAATTGAAGAATGAGGAATGTTCATAGAAAGAAAAAAGTCCATGCACTGTATATCAGCAAGACATTCTGGGATCTTTAGAAAGCATCTTCTAAATAATAATTACTAAACGAAATGACTACTAAGGTCAGCTAGAAGTGGCATTCTTAATGCAGCCTCAAAGACAACTGGAAACAGACTAAAGAAGTTCCCTCACCCTTCAGGAGAGCACAGCCAGAGCGCTCTTGTTCCAAATCTGTTACGCAAGACTGGGTGTACCGAAACCAGTGGAGGGTTAATAGTTTACGTGAGTGACAAGCCACGAAACAATCAGAGAATTTCTGTAACATCACCGAATATCTAATACTATAATTTGTATGCAAGTCCTATAAAATTAACCTATGTCCGCTTTGTCAACTTGGGTGCTATATTAAAGAAATTTATTATCTATTCCAAATGAGATGTGTTCCTCCACTGAGGAAATCATTGAGATTTGAGAGCTTAAAATGATAAACTGTCTGCAAAAATGTAGTAATAAACACAAGCTTCAAAATTTAACTTCCATTACGCGTCTCTACCTGATAATTATACTAAAATGAAAGTAAAATAAAAGCTAAAATAAAACTGTGGGAAACCAGATATTAATTTGTAATAAAATTCTCTTTAATACCAATTAATTCACCTTATTGTATATTAAATAAGGAACCGTTATTACTTCTCCAGGATTTAATATGCACCGTATAATTGCACGCGACAAAGTGTTCTTTTGAGAACAAGACATGAAGAGGAAGCTCTGCAATCTCATGGCACTAGACTGCAGTAAAACTGAAGACAGGAAATTTTGCGTGAATATTATTTCTATATGAGAGCAAATGTCACTTATGCCTTAAGTTCCACATCAATTCCAATAGTATTTAGTTTTTAAGCTATATCCCACATGAATAAAAAGAGAGAGTGAATATTTTAAAAACCTTAACTTGAAATTTAGCATGGTCCAGAAGCCATACTCAGCTATTGAAACATGACATTCAGACTCTAGAGTAAACAGAAGTGTATAACATCTACAGATAAAAATAATAGATCTGTTGGTATTTCTATCATTATTCAGAACACCAAGCCCTGAGGAATATTTGCAGCTAATTTCAAAGGAAAGGTCAATCTTCCAAGCTAGACATCATATTGTTATTAAAAACAAACAAATCAAACCTAAAAAAGAAAAAAATCTGTACACACAGGAATACAGACATTGGGAGACTGGACAGAAAACAAAATATTATTACAGGCAAGGAGTGGGAGTAATGTAACCTTTACACAATCTTTTTCAGCTCTAGAATGAAGTCTTGAAATACTTTAGCACAAAACAAAGCCTTTTCTCTATCTAAAAACAAGGGACTTAAACTTTAGTTTGAAGACTGACAGTTTATACCTAAAAATTTTGAATAAATGTTAAAAATTAACTATTATATGAGAGACAGAAACACTTGGTTTGTCAGTAATTTACAAACACGCTTATAGCATAAATAGAATTCAAATGCCAAGGCTGTCTTAGATACTTAAATCGTAATTGCAAGGAGTAACTCCCTCCCTCCCGCAATATCTCCCTGCCTATCAGCAAGATTTCCAACAAAGAGGAAATAAAATATGCTTTATGGTGCACATCTAAGCAATAGGGCAGTTTAAGACAACAAAATACTTTTCTGGCATATGTTTTCTTATTTGAGGTCTTCCACGTCCAAAGTGAAAATTAAAACTTTTTCAAATCAAGGGAGATAAAAACAAAGGCTTGGGATGCTGCCATCAGTATTTACCTTCCATGGACATCCTGACTAACCATCCTGATTAGCATTTCCTATTTCCAGCATAAGGAAGGACTTATTGTGTCTAAATGGAACTAACCCACACAGGAAAAAAAAATTTATCTTCAGAAACAGTTTTAAAACTTAGTGTTTTGATACTTAGAAAACAGCAGTCATCAAAACTGTGTAAAGTACTCACTTGTGCAGTTAGCTTTATGCTACCAACTGCACAGTACCTTACAACTTCAAAAAACTCATTTCTAGTATTCCCATTATACACTTTCATCATTCCACTAGATTCACATTTGTACAGTCTGTTACTTACACATTTGTAGCACTACAAATATATATTTTCACTGTTCTAACATGGTGGACTTGCTTTTATGCCTTCAGCAATTCATTTGGCTTGAAGTAACCGTGCATCAGAAGTTCAAAAACAGACTGAAAGAACTGAGTGAAGAAAAAAAAAAATCTCGTCCTTGCCATTTTCTCACTGCATTTGTTATTTCCATTAGATTTATTATCACTGCAAATTCTTCCAGGAGAGGTAAGATTAATTCTAATACAAAAACAAGAAAAATTGCTTGCAGTTTTCAAGCAAAAGCAAAGAAAACATGTATGGGCACGCAAATGCATGCATACATATGCATATATCTATCACCTATTATACATATACTGTTAAGACATTAACAGAACTTAAGACTGCAGCAGCTGAAGAGGTAACAGCCTATCAAAACAAGCAAACAACATATACAGATACGCTTTTCTGTCAACTGAAAACCTTTGTTTTCTTACTCACCTCTTCAAAATCGTCACTGACCCACAGAGGGATGGGTGTTCCCCAGTACCGGTTTCTAGATATAGCCCAATCTCTTGCGTCCTTAAGCCAGTTCCCAAAACGCTTCTCCCTTACAAAATCTGGAACCCTGTTCCGAAAGTAAGAAAAGCATTCTTTTATCACTACATTCCACTTAAAAGAAAGCTAGTAAGAATGGTTATATTTTATTTCATCCACAAAACAAGTTGATTTCAGCACATTGCATGAATTGGAGTACATTCATATTTCGGCACTGGCTATTGCAAGGCCTATAGACTTGCTGCCAAAAACGTAAGACCATTTCTTCTGCCTTTCTTTGATCGTCAAGTACGCTACAGAAGTGAAAAATACCATGTTTATTTTACTCTAAAATAACTCAGTAAAAATATGTGTAACATACAATATATTCATTAAGGATGAAACAATGTCCAAAAATCCTCAAGGTAGTCCAACATTGGAGGATTATGACTAAGGGTGGATAACAATACTACTGCTCTATTTTACATACAGAAAAAAATACCAGTTACTGATTTTGGTGCTGAATAAAATTACAAAGTTTCAAAAGCCTGGAGTAATAGCATCAAAAGGCACCTTGCATTATGCATGGCCATCCAGGTATCTGCACGTTACCTTTAGGCTTGGAGAGTAAAGAAATCCCAGGTTGATATATCCTACAAAAAAGCCTTTTCATGCTATTTATCATCTCCACTTCTAATTCTCCGATTAAAAAACAAAACCACCACTCCCGCCAAACACAAAATCATATCAGTGCTTGCTAAAAACTCATCTTGAGCACTAATGGGCTCTGAGGGTGTTAAAGACAAATTTTCATCATATGGGAGTGTCCTGGAGCTCAAAGGTTTACATCAGAATCTGATGCCTAGCAAGTTTCCTGGATATGCTAAATGGCCTGATGGTTTGATTAGGAACCAATTGTTTTCTCTTACGATGTAAACAAATAATTAACTATTTATACAATGATTATATAGCAGATAAGGAAAAGCAATGGGCTTTGAGGTCAACAATATACCCCCTTCATGCCTAAAGGTACATTTAAAAAGACTAACCTCAAATGAAACGGATAGGAAGAAGAAACTTAAGACTGTGTCATAGATGCACAGAGCTGTGAATGAACAGTTAACAATAATACAAATAACTCTAGAATTGAGTTATTGAGCAAACCATGGCAAGTTTTTCCGGGTTTGTTTTTCCAGTGTAACTAGCAGGGACCCTCAGGTATGAGCTGGATTTAGAGATCTAGAGTTTCTAAAGAAAGGAACAGCCAAACTGCAGAAAACATATGGTCTCTCCTTCCTTTTCTTTTTGAAGCTCTTGGTCCTCCATCAAATATTTTTTGAAGAAGAACGATTTTTAATCACGGATCAGCCCCAAGAGTTACAAAAATGAAAGAATCCTTTAGAGGAAAAATTAAAGGAATGCGTTCACGTGACGCACTAAGGTAGGATTTGGCCCAGCAGCAGGAGACTGATGAAATAAGTGTGAGCATCCCTCAAAAAAATCTACTGATGAAAATGAAAGCTACTGCCTTTTGAAAGTTAGCTACTGCCTTTTGAAAGTTTTACCCATGACAATGCCATGTGGAGATCTGAAGACTTCTCGATGCCAATGTTGTCTCAGGTGGATAAAAACTACCACTAAAAGACTCACTAAATATCAGCCTGGAGTTCCACAGCTTCACTAGTCATTTCTAGGTTTACTTTCAGCTGCAAAGCTATCTTCTGTAAAGAAGATTTCTTAAACAAAAATGTCATATAAAAAAATTTTTAAACAAACTCAGTGACTAATGTTTCACATGACATCTGTATACCTGCTTTGAAATTTAGAAACGAATACAGGCTTTCGCAATTTGTTTTAGAGTGGGACTCATTACTTTTTGTGGTGACCTTAAGAGACCCTGTCTCTAAACACAAGTGGAAACTGTACAAAGATCATTAGCATTTGGCTAACATTCCACTAATGTGGAAAACTTCTCTTTACATCACTCCTAAACTAGTTTCCATTTTTCAGAAGTTGTTAGACACTGATTAGCTGAAATTATTAGTCCCATTTAACGTAGCTAGAGGCTGAAACAATCCCCCAATGAACATTAAAATGCTGAGAGTTTCAACTCTGCCTCCTCAAAACATGCATGAAAAATTAATTTTATCCCCAAAGTGGACATTAACCACAGAAAATGTATGTGGTGTGATCTCTCTCTCTCTCTCTCTGAGCTATGAAAGCATATAATTTACCTCTTCTGGTAAAATTGTCTGACCCTGCTGCCAGTTTTTAGCAGAACATAAAACACAAACCACTTCATCTACCATGAACCACATTTGCAACAATGATTTGCAGGCACTTTAGAGGTACAACACAGAAATAACACTGACACAGCTATCAAATAAAATAAAAAGAGCCTGTGTCCCAAACACATTTTGAGCCCATCGCTCAATGAAAGCGTTACTTAAAACAATTGGTTCTTACCACCACACCGATGCTGCCCGTACATGCTACCCAGATACCGAACAGCGGATACAGCCTCCAACTGGGAACAAGCTACAGGAGTTCTGGCTGCAGCAGAGAACAGCCTTGCCAGTCACGCAGTTCTTCAAGACTACAGTCTGTTCATTTTATTTAGTCTCACTAGATATAGCTACAGATATCTCAGTCTGACACTTCTGACTTACCTACATAACATAAGAAAAAAAAAATTTAAAAAGAAGAAAAATCTATTTAAATATTTCACTAGGCTGGGAAGACAGAACAGAGTATTCTCAACAATGTTGTTACTAACACCTAATCATTATGTTACACCAACTCCAGGTTAGTGTTTCTATAGGGTTTTTTCCATTTCTTTTTAATCCTCTTCTCTTACGTATTTCCGTGGTATACTTCTCTTGTTAAATTTTAATTTTAACAAAGATAACATCCTGCCACAAGTATATATTATTAAAGGAAACATTTTTTACTCTTCCATCTACAGAAAGCAACGATTTCTTAAATTTGCAGAAAGATTGTTTGTTTTCCTCAACTAAGGAGACTGAGGGCAGCCTGAGGAATGCCGCTCTCCGGTGAATTCTGCTCCCTTTTCTCCTGTGCAGTAACTGAAGAAACTTGGCCTCACCCTGAGCCTACGCTATACCGTGTTTAATCTATCAGCCCACAGTCTTCCTCGTAATTCCCAGTTAATTTTTCCATCTCTATTCCCAAGTACATTGCAAACAGAATTGTGACTTTGGTAAGACCGCGATAAAACCATGAATGACTACTGACACTGGTCCTTAACTTCCAGGAAATTTTGGGGTGTGTTAAACACCACTTACCTAAACCCGAAAGCTGAAACAGTCCCCTGAAAGTTAACGGCTGCACAATTTGCCAAAGTACAAACACTGAACCCTCCCGTGCATCAAAACTGTCCTCACAGCATAGATACTTAGGAAGCTTTAGAAAGAATGAAGAGACAAAAACAAAAGCAAGGCCACCCACATAAATATTCCTATTTTACAACACAGATATATGGAAAGAGCCCTTTCCCATATGCTAATATGCATGGTTTTCATATATAATTAGGTATCTGTCACAAACCCCCTTCAGCTTGAAAGCACAGATTTCAGTTTTATGCTGGTGACGCCACTGAATTTCCAGCTGGGTACGGCAAGCAAGGTGACTAGTGCTACAGCCCGTTTAGAGCAACCCACCGCTAACGGCACTGAACAGATTCAGATCTCGGAAAAGGTCAAGCTCCAGCATCAAATAGTTCCACGAGTTTGCAACTGAAATCAAAGCAGCGACTTCTCTCCTAATGCAATCCTGCTGCAGCTCCTAAAACTGTGCTGTTAGAAACAGGTTTTTTTATTTCCCACTGCTCTACAATTTGTGTTGGTTTTGACCTTCAAATTTCCCTGCAAAATGACACAGATAGGATTTCGTACTTCTTTTGCAAACATTTAAGCAAGGTTAAGGAGACTGCTGTCTCAGCAGGTCGTGAAACTCTTGATTCATGCCTGTAGAATAGTGTGGGATAATAGCTATTTCTACTTCCTTGGCACCCAGCATAGTGCACTAAATAAACTTCAGGATGCAGACATTTCAGCAGTTGAGAAGTTCAGGGAACTGAACTCCACACCACAAAGGAATAAATATAAATTTGTCAAATCATAAATTAGAAAGATTTTGCATGAAAGTACATCTGTTTCAACCTGTTTGAATGCTAATTTCTGTCTTACTCTCCTCACATCAAAACTATCTTAACAAGTTAGAGATGATGAAAATTATTAACCTGCTCCAAATTTGTATGTCCATTTTTGACCGTTTGTTCCTATTTTGGAAGCAGATTTGGGGTTTTGCTAAATTCATGCCTTGCTAAGTCCTCTGCACAGTGAACTCCCACATCCTTTCTTGGTAGCTACTCATTTTCTTAGTGTCTAAACTAAAAACTCCATTTGACAAGCAAAAAAACCCCCATGAAGAGCAAAACAAAATCCAGTCTTTTAACAACATTTATTAGCTTATCACAGCAGAAAGCATTTTCTTTGCCTTCAAAGTCTATGTACTACCCAGCATCCAAGTCACACAAGCAAAGTGGGCATGGATTTGAAAATAGCAAATTAGGGACCATCTTCAATCCCAGAGCATGAATGCATGCGCTAACAGTAAGTTACCATGGCTGCTGATCCAGTGACTTCTCATCACCAATTAATACCTGAGGAACAGCATCAATTAAATTAATGTATCTGCTTTGACTCGTCTCCAGAAATGTACAGAATGTAAAAAAAAAAAAAATCTAAATTACTACATAACCCAGAAGGCAACTTATTAAAAGGATTAAGACATCTGTTCCTTTTCTGTACGTATATTTTGAAGTATCATGCTCATAACACAATTGCAAATACTGAATTCAACTTATTATTCCATTTCAGAGCTCAGATGTGCTCTGTGTGACTCGGTGATTCGGCTCACCTTGCCCCAGTCCCAGGCTACAGGAACTCTGTCTCAAAGCAGTACCATCCCTCTTTTCTGTAAACACAACCATCACTGCTGAAATAAACAGCTGTCAAATATTGCCACTGCAGAAGCCTCATATGTTTTATCATCAATTTACCATTAAAAGCTGTTTAAGATGTTACATTAAGATATACTAATCCTTTCTCACTCTTCATCATTCTTCTCATGAGCTAATTTTATTCATTACATTCTTCGAAAAACCACAGCAATTTTATGTATTGGATAAGATTTACTTCATAATTACTCACTGAAGGAAGCCCTTAGCTTATGAATTATTTGAAAAACAGTCCCATAGGGGTTAGACTATAAAGTTGATAAACAAAACACTACCTTAGATAGAGTGAATTAGGAAATCTAATACCAGATTAGCACCCAACATCTGATATGTTTGGTTCTGAGAAGATGGTCCCAGATCTATCCTTTCATTTGGCAAGCTGGTAACTTTTTAAGCAACACCTGAAATCAGGAATCACTTATCTGTCTGGCAAGGAGGAAGTTTTTCTTCCAGAAGATAGCTGAATTGCAACAGCAAAACCAAAGCTGATTAAGTAGTTATCCTATGTCATTTAACTACATATGTACGGATTTATTTAAATTCATAATTAACAGCTATTTTTTTTGTTTTAGGTGTGGAATTTGCTTTTCTTTTTAAACATTAACCCATCCTTAGAAGACAAAGTTAAATTCCATTATGTTAATTTACTCTAATAACAAGCCTCCTTCAACATGCCCTCAAATTGATTTTTAATGGTTTTTAATTCAAGGAGATAAAATAAGCAACTACTCATGCCCTTTTGACACTTTAATTAGCGCCAATCTATATCATGGACCTAATTAAACATCGTGGGAGGCAGGAGGGAGGAAAGGGGAAGAGAGAGGAAAGGTCAGCTGTTTGCAAAGCACACAGAATTTCCACTGCAGCAGAATCCTTCTCCTCCAATTCATGAAAGCTTGTTAGAATGGTGCACAACCACATACCCCACATGAGTTCGGGTTGTCTCCACCACTGCAAGAGAGTTTTCTGCTTATATGCAGCTTACATTTGCTAAATGAATAGTGCTTTCCGTCAGTTTGATATAGCAATGTTTTTCTTCACTCTTTTATCCTGGTTCCCATAGCAACAAACACTTTAGCGTGAGACTGCAATGCTGCTGCAGACTGCATCACAACCCTGCCGTCAGCAGCATACAGCTGCTTGACAAGTCAAGATTAACTGAAGCCATAACCTCACCTCCAATTTTGTGATACTCTTATAATAAAAAATTCTGCTATATTTTGTCTGTATGACCCAGACACCATGCTAATTGCTATTAAAATTTTTAATCCTACCAATAATGGCAAAAATCCCTGCAACCTGAAACCAGTGAAAAATGAAGCTTTCACTTTTCTTCTTTCTGCATAGTTTCCTTTGGAATATTCTAACATTTATAGTTACAAAGTACTTTTAAACAGCATTACCACTTAGGATTCATTTCACTTTATATATAAAAATATGTTTGCAGTCCTATAAAGGTGGCACACATTCAACATACTGCACATGCAGACAGATTCACCAGCTGCCTAAGAACATGGTACTATGATTGCTTAGTGAACTGACATTTGGAGTCTTTATTTAGAAAGGTATTACTTGAACCAAACAACAACCTTTTGATGACCATTCACTGGGACTGAAAAGACACCTCCTGTATTCATGACATAACTGGCAATCTCTGCTCAAGAGGCTTTGAGAGGAAACAGCAAAATTAGGACACAGCAGAACACAGCCATCAAAATCAACTGGAACAAGCCTCAAAATTCACTTCTAATTCTCAACTACATCTGATAACAGCCAATAATAAAATCTTCTGACTTACGCTGCTCTAAATTAGACAAACGCAAGGCTAACCCTGCAGCATTTTTTTTTTTTCACCTCCTACTGTAGACAATGACACTAGTTTGAAGTTTTCCTCGGGAAATGTTGCCATCTAGTGACTGCACATTGCTATACACATCACAATCACTACTAGAGAGAAGAGCCAATTTGTATTCACGTTTCCTAAGAGAAGTGTAATCGATGATTCAAAAAAGAAGAGTTACAATTGCATGGTCATATTAAAAAAAAAAAAATACGGGAGGGTGGGAAGGAATCGCCACACACACACAAGATGCATTTAAAACTGTTCAGATAAAATGTATTTATTAATGTTAACAAATGTATTTATTAATGCTAGAAAAGAAAATATCCCATGAGACATCCTAAAAAAAAGAAAAAGGAGGAAAACAAGGGACTCAGTAACTGATTTTCCTCCATTGTGCTACAATTCTGTTATGACTTAAAATTCTGTTGCCCCTGCTACAGACTCAGATTTCTCATCTGCACAAAAATTACAAATTTAGTAGAACAAACATTAGCTTTATATTGTAGATGGGCTCGACAGCCTATCTTCTGCACACCCTACCAGCCTTAGGGTTTATGGTACAAGACAGGCATAATTTGTGATCAAATCACACCTTCCAAAGGTGGGAGACAGTTTGCTGTTCAGCAAAGAAGGCGGCTGGTCGAAGATTAGAAAAACCACGATCAAAAGTTTCTCAAAAGATTAATGTGTTTGATTGACACATGTGAAAACACTTTGGTTTTAGGGTGCTCATACAGGAACAGCAGGAAATGTGTGCCAAATTCACACTTTGTAAACCAGGAAATTCAATTCTAGCAAAAAGGCCTATCAGACGTGTTCCGTGTGGTATTTTCAATAAGAACTAACAGTTTAAGTGATGAAGTCAAAAAAAGGATACCTTCAACTAAGGACCCATACGTCAAGCACTTTATTACAATGCTTGAATTTTTCAACGCCTAGAAGATGCAAGAACAAAAGGCTTGGCTTCTTTCAAGTCCCTTACTGTCTTCCGTCACTGCTTTCCTTCCACTGATGCTCATTTTTCCACTATACCAAATACTGTACATCTTACGTAAACAGAGTCAGAACTGTGCAGTAGTCTCTAACATTAGAAACTTGTGAACAGTTAGAGGTAAATCTTTCGGGAGTTACTGAAGTAGAACTTTAAGCAAGGCAAGTTTTTAAAAAATAAAAATAAAACAGAGTTCAAAGCTGATATTTAAATACAAACTACACAGTCTACAGAAAATTTTCTATCGAACCTGCAAGTATAAAAATATTACATACACTGCCAGAAGTGTGAGCTACAATAGTTCAGAAACATAAGTATAAATTGCACTAATTTACTCTTTAAAATAACTTACAAATTTGTAATTTATACCAACTTTGAACTCTGTGATGACAGGAATTAGTCCTGTGATGACAGGAATTAGCCCTATAGTATACAACAGAATCTAAGGTGTCATCGTTTAGTTGCTTATCTGTGGTTACGTAAGAAACGCTCCTTCAACAAATCATTCTATAAGACAATAGTTACAACAAACAATTAAGGCTGAAATCCAGACCGCTTACACCGGGACTCATCTTTGGTGCTGCACCTAACTCTCCCTATCGACATAACAGGAAATCAAGGTCTGACAGCCTGAATGGTACAGGAGCTGAACTTGCCCCTCTTTAGCTCAAGTACCACGGTAATAGGTTGTCTGAATATGAATACCCTTTTTTTTTAAATTTAAACTTTTTTAAAAATAATATCTTCTGCCAGTTGTGTGGTAAAGAGAACATTCAGTAATGGACCTTGGATTAAAGGCTGAAACAGCCTTTTAAATACTGTTCCAATTTTGCATTTTCAGCAACATCCAACACAAGTTTCTTCCCACTCTGATCAGAATAAGGTTGGGAGAAAGTAAAGAGGGTTTTCTGGTTTCCAATTTTACAAAAATGCTGGCACATTACTTATGTAATCATTCTTGAAAGCTATAGTTAGGTTCATTTTGAAAAATGAAGACAGTTGCTGGCTTTAAATTTTGAATAACTATGGTTTTATCAGTAGGCTAATTCATTAAAAAACTAATTAGAAATGCAATCAGGTTGCAAAGTTTGTCCAACTATGTTTAATCTATTTCATCAAAAAGGATATCTATAAAGAGTGCAGCTATTCTTAAGGGACAATATACCTATCAGTCATTTATAGGAATAAAAAAAGCAATGCAGTCAAACTCATTTTGCAAAGGTTAATATAGTCTGAAAAGCATTTATCCCCAATTTTCTCATTTTCAGGACATGCTGAAGCCCCAGAGAATCCAAAAATAAATTTTTAAAAAGCTAGGTATTATTCCTGTGACACTTTCAGAGATCAAGTCTCTAAAATCAAAAAAGTAGGTTTTGGGAAGGATGGAGTTCCCAAAATTTAAATAAATGAAGAAGTTAGATCCCAAACAAAACTAACATTAGTGAAGAACATAGGAAGAAAACCTTAAAAATAATGCCTTTTTCTTTTAAAAAGCTAGATTTTAAAAGCCATCTTTATGTAACAAAAGCCATCTAGTATTCAAACTAGTAATTATGAAGTCACATACTGGAAATATATATTAATCATTTAGTGATAATACAGCTCTACTCGTGACCATATTCTCTACAAAAAGATTCTCAAAAACTTTAAGACCGTACTGTTTTGAAAGGAATCTTGAGGAATCAGTTTTATGGTCAATTACAGAATTATTCTGAGACTCAAGAATTACCTAAAGGACAAACAGTTACTTTAAGTACATTGAATTTTGCCAATTAATACAATTGCCTGGTCTTCCCACCCAACCTTTGCAACGGCAGCGCTCACATTCTGTTCCACTTGTATCCCCACTACTCAACACTTAGAGAAAGCACCACTTCAAACCCAAATATGTAGATGAGGTAGGGTTCAAACTGTTTACTAATTCTTATTAATGTCTCCTGGATGAGTGGAGGTCACTTCTCAGTTTCTTCTTGAAGCTTTGCTTCTGGAAAAGCAAAACCATCCCAACCATTCAAACACTTCCTTAATAGGATCATTACATTTTTCTTACGTTCATGTGAAAATTAAGTATGCAGGTTTACTGTCAGTCATCAAAAGAGTAAAAGCATCTTGAGAAAGCTAATTAAAGCTAAGAACAAACACTTTCACCCCCTCTCCAGCTTATTTTTCCCCAAAAGAAGGATCACAGTATGTTCTGTTATGGAAAACAGAAAGCAACTTACTAATCTGTAAAATCTTCTTACATACCCAGACTGGGCATGTGCTTATTAGCAAGCCAACGCTGCGGCATTTTTGGACAGTCTGTATCATGGATCACTAATTTTTCCTGCATATTTCAATATTTACAGTGCTTGTACCACGTAAGCAGTTATGCAAAAGCTGCTCATGGAGAATTTAATTGCTAACTACTGTCCATGATAAAATGCAGCATAAGCTGTAATTATTCACTGAAAGTTGAGTCACCTCCTTTAACACCATTTCAGTTGCTGAGCAGAGACACACGGAGTGAAATCCCAACTCTCCTACAGTCCTCATACGGAAAGACTGAACGACAACTGAAATGGCACACAGTACAACTGAATGAGGCTGTAACCTCCACATTATCCCCACCTGGTCTCAACTTCCCAGGCACAAGTTATTTATGAGAGGAGAAGAAATAACAATCCAGGTTATGGAGATGAAGAAGATAGGGTCCTTTTGTTACTAACACACCATAAACTCACAATTGACTCTCAAAATGGCTACCATCACCAATAGTTCCCTCTTACTGCTAATTTAATAGTGCATTTAAATTATCCAAAACTTATCTGTTGTCTTCTACATATATTTCACACACGTATTTTTCACATTCACTATATACATATAAAGATTTAGTTTTTGCCACTAGTAGAAAATTTTTATTTAAACCTCTGAAACTGAGGTTACTTATAACTATTACACAAGCTAGGGCAGTTGGGTTGGCTTTTTTGTGGGTCTTGTGCAGGGAAGGTGGGTTTGGGGGGAGGGGGTGTTGGTTTGTTTTGGTTTGGGTTTGGTGTTTTTTTTTTTTCTTCAGATGCACCTATGACAAAGTATCAACCTTACCTGTAATAACTACATGAAAAGAAAAAAAAATTATCTAAAAATTAGTATGATTTGGAACAATAAATACCCAGAGTTTAGCTACCTAAATTCTTGTCTTTAGTGGACCCTTTTGGGAGGCTTCACTGTGCACTTCCATGCTTCTGCAGGTTGATTTTCCTTTGCAGTTTCTCTCATGCTGAATTTCTTAGGATCATATAATGTGACTTGAGGATATTTTTAATGATCCTGTAATGTATTTCACTGTAAATTATTAGTATGTATTCAATCTTACTTACACACTAGAATATATTTCTCATTGGGATTTTACACAAGCAAAGAATGCCTTCTGGACACAAGAAAGGAATAGTGTGCAAACATGTTCAAGCACTGGGCTGATATGCAATTCAGCAGGTTGTATCTGTTTATACCAGGAAGGCTATCCCGTTGCTCTACCAGTCTGAGGCACGTTTGTGAAGCCCGAGATAAAACACTATTTAAAACTGGTTACCAGCCCCATTCCAGTAACATTGGCTCAGAAAGACAGAATGGAAATATGAAGTTAAGTTACCACACTAACAGTGAAATAGAACTTTGTAGAGTTCTGGCACACACACCCCCCCACCTGCTACACACCCAAACCTGGGCAAAGGAAAAAAAAAATATGCAGGAGACATTACCAGTAGCACTGGGCATTATTCTCCAGTAGCTTCTCCACCATGTGCTCCACTCTTACAAACCAGCTTGGCACAGCTTTGTATATCAACGGAGTATCTGACCTGTAGAGGGAAGGTGATGGGGAAGGGTGCAAAACAAACAAAAACATTTTCAGTGCTACATTATTTATAAAATACTCTTTAAAATGTATTTTTGCACATGGCAGTCGCCTTTCCACAGACTGAGTTCATTGCTGTTCCTGAAATATTATCACAGTTACAAAGGTTGGGTTTTGTTTTGTTTTTTTAAATTACGCAGTTACACTTACGTGAGCTACTATCTTAAAATCAAATCCTAAAAAAAAATTTTTTACAAAGCCTTCAAACTCAGCAATTCAAGTAATTTGTAGAGCAAGAGAAATCATGGGAAGATTCAAACAATAATTGAATTTGAAATTTATGTTCCTACGGAGTACAATAATATGAACTTCAGTAAGTATTAAAATGAGTCATATTTAAGTCTTCCACTTTAGCTCATTCTGTATTTTTTTTATGTGTACATCAATCTGAAAAGCCAGAAAGCATTATGCTCTGTTTTTACTATCTGTATTTAAAAGAATAATAATAAATCATAAAGATGAAGTAACAGTACCCAGGGCTAACTAGAAGAATATCCCATTCCAGGAGGAGAAGAGAGAGACCCAGATAAACACATAAAAGTAAGAAGTTATCTAGACATCTTAATATATTCCTTACTTCAACATTCAAATAAAGTCATACGAAACCCATATATGGTGGGAACAGATTCAGAACTTGGGAGTGCTTAGAAATGGGAACACTACAGGGCAGAGCGTACAGACTGATAACTTCCCTAAATTACCTAGTAAAATTAGTATCTCTAAGCATCTGACTGCACCATGTCTCAACCTGGTCTCGTATTTGTCAGTTCCATAATACAACTGCTTAAGATCTTGAGAGATTGTTCAAGTAGCATGCATCCATCTAAAGGATCCGGTAATCAAACAGTGGGTAAAAATCATTATAGGAGAGTTCAGACATTTCTAAACTTTCACATCCATCCCATCATTCCAACTTGAAAAGGGAGACTGAGCCCTAGGGGATGGAATCAGTCTATGGGTACAGAGCAGCTTCAACAATATGGGACAAGAAGCTCATTCTCCCTTCATATCAGTCCACCCCATAAAATGTTTCTTAAAACATTACTTTTGTTTAAGTCACTTTGCCTCAGAACTTGGAAATACACTTGCTCAACAATAATTCGCAAGCAAAGACCCTGAGAAACTACCATTACCTCCTACATGCAGTCGTTCTTGTAAACGACCCATCTTAAAAGTTTAACTCATTTTACTTATATCCATAGCAAGGACTCGTTTGAAGTGCACAAACTACTGGCGATTATGATGTAAGTTAAAATTGCTACTGTGGAAGCACTTCCTAAACGTACACCTGCCTGACCAACAAAAGAAAAAACCCACAGCAAAGGTTGTTCAAATCCAAAAAAACTGCACTCGTGTTGCATAAAGCCCAATAATAAAAACCACATGACTTCTCTTATTACTGTATTTTAGAAGATATTTCCTTTTAACTAAGCAATACATTTCAATCTGTATTTTTTAAGAGTTAAAGTATCTATAACCTTATAGGAAATGGTAAAAGCTCAAAGCAATAATAAGGTAGTAGTGTTCTAGCTATTAAATGCAAACATGCTAGGCTTGGAAGTTCTGCTTCTCAAATTTAAGTCCTAACACCTAAAAAAGGGAACAGTTCAGTTAACTCCTCACACAGCAGCAAGATCACAGTAAAAAAAAGAGAGTATTCTGCAAGCTACAAGGTACTCCAGCAGTATTTTAGTTTCAATGAGCATGTTGTTTCAGATGTGCTGAAGAATGATGAATTGCCATCAGATGTAAGATCTTGAGTTACTGGAAACAAGGAGAATAAAACCTGATAATAACAGTTTCTCACATGGTCTTAACATATTGCAAAAAGAATGCTGGGACAATAAACTGGTACCCAACCTCTCTCAGGAGTAAGCAGCTGACGGATGGGGCTGACGGAAGTCAAGCTTTAGTGCAAAAGTAGCTTCAGACACAAAGGATTTATGAAAGAGACAAGGAGATGAAACCGTGATAATTTCCCAGGCTTTCAACTTAACACTGTAACTTTATAATACCTGATAACCATTCCAAAGCACCCACAGAGCACTGTTTCCACCTACATGAAGGTAGTAAGAAATGGGAGATGGCACTGTTTCCCTGAATATTTTCTTTCTTCTAGCTGTACTGCCAAGTAGTGTCTCAGCAGGAGACAAAACCAGAACAACATAATGAAAATCTGCCCAACCAGTAACACCTTACACATTTCTGCCCCTCATGACTGGTGAGAGGATTGAGGAAACCAGATTCAATTCTTTGCTGTAGAATCAAATGAGAAATACCCATTACTGGGTTGTGTTTTCCATCAATACAAGACAAGGGAAAAACCACCCAGACAGACCTATATCAGAGACTGATGCTTACAAAATCCCTGCCTAAACATTCCTCTCTGTCTCAACTGAATGATGTTTTGTTCCCCTTATAAATACATCCTTTAGAATTGTATCAGAGGAATCAAAGCACCTGAGCAAATGGCCTGTTCCTCAGCAGTGCCACAAAATTAGCATTCTCTGACATACGATCTTTATACTTGAAAAGATGAAGATTGGGAAGACCATTCTCTGTGGACACTACACACTCCCATAGTTTTCTCATACCTGTTTTGGACTGCACAGCTGTTGTAAACAAATTATTGTGATCTTATTCCCATTCCATTGTCTCATAATTTAGGAAACAAATGATAGAGAACTGGTCACGTGCTATGCAAGATGCTTCTTGGCTTTGCTTTCACTGGCTTGAAAAAGACAAAGCTCTCTATCTGTCAATAGTAGAGCTTCCCAATATTGCTTTCTGATAGAATGGCACGCAGTGGCTGCGATGGACACTTTGGCTGTCACGCTAGTTACCCTTGCTATCTTTCAGAGTTGTTAAATTGCTACCTAGACCATATAGACTCTCAAAATCTCACATCTACATAGAGCGTTTTTGACCAATGATCTCCATCTTCAGCAATTCCAATGAAGGGGAATTCTAACTGAAAACTGTCTACTGTGTACTTACCAAGTTGTTACTGTTTTCCTCTCTCAGATTTTAAAGTTTAGTTCACAGAAAATTACTACATATCACAATAACAAGAAAATGTAGAGAAGGACCTTAATTTGATGATAAGTAAAGAGGGAAAATATTTCAATGTACTGAGGATTCAACAACCGCCTGGTTTCAGGGAAAAACATGAATAGTAGTACATTAAGTAGAAGAGTCTGATTTCAAAGTTTTCTTACATTAATCAAAATAACTTATAACTATGTTCGAAGTTAAGAACTACTCTTCTACTTTTAGCATATTCCAATTATGGTTTGACTTCTGATGGCAGTGAAATGAGCTTTTCAAGAAAAATCCATTATTCTGTTCTTCCCACCAGATAATTTGCTGCTAGGTGCTGCCTGCAACTTATCATCAATCAACAAAAATGTCAACAGAGTGGCAGGATTAAGTATGTTCTACAGAATCAGCATTTCTACATTACTGGTTTGTCTCAGAAGGCCATGACTGTACATTTGAATTGCTACATAAGAAAAACACAAGTGTTGCTTGTTTTTGGGCTGCCTTTTTCAGAAATTGTCCCAAATCGTCAAGGACATAACACTTGAAGAGTAATTCCCCTTCCTCCTCTAGGTAGCTGTCAGAAACAAACCAATCATGCTATTCAAGAGCAAGTAAAGGTTATTCTTGCTATAGATCAAAGATAAATGCACACTGCTAAAAACACTTCACCTAGTAGCATTGAAGCTAGATGGAGAGAAAAGCTTTTATCACAGTTATTTCAGTACAGGTGCTGTATGACTTAAAATGTCCAAGTCATTTCAGATATGTAATTAGATTTTTTTTTTTGAAGCATGTCTTTACTTGTAATAGAACAATTTAATACAATATTTCTACTAAAAGATTACTGAAGTTTTTTTTTTTAAATTTGACATCGCTCAGTGATTTTTTTTTCCCCCCTCAATTTTGCCATAGCAATTGTATACATTTAAAACCAGAGAGGACACTAATAAAAACATGCTTTATTTCTAGATTAAATTTGTCTAGCCTGTATTTCTCACAACTGAAACTTCTTACGTTAGTTTACTACACTGAAGGCCCATGGAGACTTGCACACGGAGTCCTCCTTCAACCTCTGCAAAATTCCCAATCTGAGAAGGAAGATTCTTGACAGGTCTACCTACCTGACATTCCAGAGCTAATCTTGAATTTCTAGTTGACAAAACCAAATATTTCTAGTAAGTGACTAAACATGTCAACTACTATTTCTGATCAGAGACGTACCCATTATTTGTAAACTCCATTCAGGAATGCTGAGCAGAAAAACATATTTATGTATTACACTTACTACCCACTGCAGTGGATAAATGCTAACTTTGATTTTAATCAACAATACAGACGTTTCCACATTATAAGCAACTGGGCTCTCTCAGACTCCAAAGAAAGAAGTAATTTTACAAGGTTAAAAAGAAGTATGATAACAGCTATAATATAGCCAATTTATTCAAAACATGGAAAGTTTGAACACAAACATTTAAAGATGTTCTGCAACATACTTATTTGGATGCAATTCAAAGGGTACCAAAATATCCTTTTCCACCACTCAGTACTTAGCTGTTTAGAAAATAAGCTTTTTAGACTTATTATAGCCATCTTCGAAAGGTAGTTAGCAGTACTACGTGCAACACCGAAGAATGAGAAGTTCAAACTACAAAAACACATCTGTAAAATCATAATAGAAAAAAAATTTTCAGCACTACACTTAAATTCATCAGATTTATGGCAAAAAATTTTAATTTATTTTCTTAGTAAACCAAAATTGGAGCGCCCCTAATTCAATATTCTTGATTCCTGTTACTGTTAGTCTCGTTAAAAAAAAATTAAGTAGGTCAAGGGAGGGAAAAATGAGACAAACCTGAAGAACTACTCAGTGAGAACCCTCAGTCTTAAAGCCATATGCACTTCTCTCCTTACCTCCAGCAGAAAGGATAGCTGTGCTTAAAACTACTGCTGTGAACCAGTCTGCCTTTCTCTTTCAGTAATTTAATGATGTTCTTATCTGCATCCTAAAAAGACAGAACAAAAAGTTTTCCTTGGAATACAAATTTCACTATTTCAGGAAGCTACTACAGGATTTGTCTCCAATACCCAAATTAAGAAAACCCCTACAAATAATCCAGTATCACACACACACACAAAAAAATCCAAAAAGCTTCTATACAATTTATGCATTTACTGCAGAGGCACTGTAAAACACTAAATTTGGAAAGCTATTTGCTCTCCAAATCCTAGCACACAGCACCAGTCCCTTTTTGCCCTTAACTCTGTTTCCACATGCACACAACTGTGTACAAAATTCAAATTTTCTGTAGCATTAATACAAGCCAGAACTCACATTATTTAATATCTTAAATCTTTTATTGAGTCTTCTTATTTTGTGGCAGGAAGTCACATAGTGCTTCTTACCTAATATTTAGACTTCACTACAACACATTCCTCTAACATAACTACAGTTACAGAAGTTGAAGCATCTTTTACAATACTTTACTAACTAAACAGGATTTATGTTCTAAGCTGGAAGTTAAAGTTGTACGTTAATAATCAAAGACAGTCTACTGAACAAACGAGTCAACATGACATTAAGAAAGGGGAAAAAAAACATACAAAGATTTATGATACAGCAATATTCATAAGCTAAGAATTCAGCATCATAAGAATATTTTCCAAGAGCCTTAAATTCAGATTCCTACCAGCAAGAAGATAAACATGTAGCCTCCAGTGTTCTCTTACTTGCCTCAATATATAGCAGGAAACAATGACAGCTGTTTAAGTTCAAATGCAATACAAGACTTTTAAGCCTTTTTCAAGTAAATTGTGTTTGCAGGAACATGCTTTGCTATCAAACTGTACCAGCAGGAAACTGACTAAACCCAATTTGTTTTCTTAGCACATAGAATTAGAGAGGCACTCCTTTCTATGGATTTGTGTCTGTAGCAATCTGGAGTTCCTGTGGGTTCCTTTTACATTGATTCTCTTGCATCTATTGGCAAGCAAATTCACATTGCAACACGTCCCACAAGTGGGAAAAATAACTGGATTTCTCTCCTCTAACAAGTCATGTTACACTAACGGGCTGGTATAAATTTAATGACGACATTTGTGAATTCGGAAGTCATCCAGAGGTAAAGGAGGCCTCTGCACACTTGCCTAGAGACTGCATACATAACATTTCCGTAAGAAACAAGGGAAAAGTGAGACTCTTTCTGCAGTAGATGCAAACAGGAGATACTCCTCTTCCCTTTCACTACTACATCCACAGTATTACTTAGGTTTCAAATTCTTTATTTTTCAGATGTTGTAATAAACAATTGCAACATTGTTGCCAACGTTAAAACCCATTTTTATTTTTCCAGATATTAAAGACACATTGAAGACAAAGCCACATAGGGAAAGAAAAGAACACTTCTATATAAAATTTATCTTGAACAAAGCAGTAATTTACTTTCTCCAAGACCACTAACCTTCACATACTGTCCAGCAAAGTCAGTCACTTCTGCTGTGAAGCAGCCTGACGCATCAACCGGACAAACGGGCACAGAATCTTTCTGAATAATATTAAAATCCATGCAGACTCTGTAATCATCCTACAAAAGAGAGAAATGCTAAGTTATACAAATACAAAATACTAGTTAAAATATCCAGCCCTGGAAAAAGGAATTAAATATTAAATAGAAAATGTGATGACTGGACAAGAATAGCAAACTACTCAGCCTTCACTAATCCCAAATATGCATAGGAAAAGATGTATTTTACAGGATTGTACTTTTATTGATCACAGAAATGATGACTTCTCCAGAATGTGTTTTCTCTCACCCCTTAGAGAGGATATGTGCAAGTGCTTCTGTGCATATACATATATGTGCATATATATACACACATATTTTATGTGTGTGCATACACACATACATACGTGCAGTCAACAGCTTCAGGCTACTATTGCATAGTAAAGGAAATGACAACCACTATGTACCAGCCAGAGACTTGTGTCTGTTTAGCAAACAAGCCTGCATGGCATTTTTCAGAAGGCAGGTTGTTTTAATCAATCTAATTCTGGAACTCCACATAAGAAATCCCATTTTCTGAATGTCTTAATGATCCAAAGCCTTTAAATCTGTATTTCTCAATCTTTGTTGGCCCATACGCAACGCTACTGACCAAGAACCACACATGGACAACATCACAGTTTATTTTCCTGGCCAGCCTCCATTTAAATTTTTAATTTCCTGTAGCAGTAAGGAAAAAAAAAAAAAAAAATTAAGAAAAAGAGGGTCACTTCAGACTTTCATGAACATAACTGAACAACAATGGTATCTTAGAAAAGATTAAAACAAAATTATTAGAGGAACAGAAAAGTTCAGATACTAATTTCAAGTCTGAAGTCAAAGTAAGTCCATATCGTAACCAATTGTCACTCCAGGTTACCCACTTTCTTGCCTGAAGGCGAGAAAACATTATTGGGGGTGGGAGGGGAAGGGAGAATGGGACAGTTGCAGATCAGACGCTCTCAGCACATTCATAGAATTGCTTCATTTTTCCTCAAAGAAAAAGGCCCTGTCTAAGCCTGCATCAAGTAAGTCAGGTTGCTTTTTTGAGTCTTAGAGATTCCTGTATTGCTGCTCTGATGAAGTGGGGGAAACCACAGACTTCAGGAACAAAACCTGAAGTTTTGAGTGGTGTGAAACACAACCTGCAGTGACCCTGTCCGCCAAAACTGGCAGCAGTTGAACTGTTAGCCTCCTCTATGCTTAGAGCTCGTTTACCGTTCGTAAAACGCAGTAGCTATTTCATAGGAGCTGCACTCTAAAGCAATTTGTCCACCTTGATCAAGGAGACCACACCAGAAGCAAGTGTGTAAACAAGTGTTAAATAAGCAAGTGCTCCACAGCTCGCTCAATTCTCCTTTCCTAGATATAACCAACACAGGCGAGCCGACTTTGGAGTGACAGAGCAGAGTTTCCAGATCCTTTCTGTGGTCCTCATCCTGTACCTCCAAACCTACCCACTAGTCCCTGTACTTAGCAGCTCCCGCAAGCCAGATCTGGCAGAGTTGCCTGTTGATCCACAGTATATTTTACAATGATGAAACTCATCCATAGCAATAGTGAAGTTGGCTACTTCATGTACCAAGGCGTTACATGCAGAAATGAAAAACCACTTCAGCTACAGCACTCATTTACTCTAGACCATATCTCTCCACTCTCCAGCAGCTGCAGACAGCCATCACGATTATTCAACCTCCACTTGGTCAACCAGCTTCTTCAGTCAATAGATTAACTGAAATAAGCCCATCCTCAGTTGACCTTTCATCAGCTATTTTTGCTGAGATACAGCAAGCAGACTGCAGTGTTAAAAATGTAGGCCAGATGACAGAACTAATGTCAACCCTGATTTGGCAGTGAATTGTAGAAGGCTTTGAAGCAGCAGCCAGCAAAGACTACAAAGCTTGGCATGCTCACAGCCTAGCTCAAACATAATAACAAACCCTCCACTTCGCAGGACCTGGGTCAAGAGGTGGTTCAGTTCGATTTGCATCGCTGATGCAGCTAATGATATATAAAGGGCTTTGCTATTTTGGTTTTCTACAGTTAGTTCCCTTCCTTTGACGAACTCAAACTTGAATGTAAAAGCTTTCCAGACTGACCTGCCATTTGACTTAATGAAGATTTGCTTCAGTAACCACAACCCAGGAATATATTCAAGCACATACAGAAATCCACAAATGCTCAGCTCCACTGAAAAGCTACGACAAATTTCAATTCTTTCCCGGACAGAAGTCAGTGTTCACTTTTGTACCCCTGCCACAATTAGATCTCTCAAAAGATTACAAATAAAAGTTAAAAACCATACACAATATGAATGAAGCAGGAGCTATTCAACAGCTCATTGATGAGAACTCAAAGCTTTTCCACCTGAAATTTAAAAAAAAAAAGAAAAAAAAAACCACACAACAAAACAGCAACAAAAACATGAAGTCAAAAGGTACACCTTCAGCAGATCTTAAAAATGGAGTATACTTTTGCAATTTACTGAAAAGAAAGTGCAACAGTCACATATGTATGACTCAGTCTGAGCAGACACTAGAAATATAGGGCTTGTATGCAAATTAAAATGTTACTAAAGCTTTTTAAGTTGACTGTAGATACATCTACATATGATGAAATGCCTGAGCAGCTGAATTTAAGTGTCATGTTAATCTGGAGGTACAATGAGTTTACAGTTTTTAATACAAGTTTGTCTTGTTCTGTAAGCTTTAATTTTGATTTCTATTGAACTGAAATAATAGAGCGCTCTGATACTGCGTGCCAGCTTGCATTTGGCAAAAGCATCACACAAGACAATTAAATGACATATCCTGGAACTAAACAAAGGTGAATTTTTACTTTAAATTTTGTTGGAGAGGGATACATTTCTAAGCTATAAGCAATACAGAATATATATCAGTAAGTAAAATAAGTAAAAAAAACCCCTTACTTTCTATCCCTATTTGTCAAAGGGACTTATATCGAGGGGAAGGGATACAGATAAGGTATGACACTTTCTGTGAAGGACTGTGCTCTTTTTCTTCTCCTCTGACCTTGCCTCCTGGCTCCACTTACCCCTTTCCTCTTTTCTATTCATCTTCAACACAACAGTAAAGGAATTCACAGAGAAGCCAATTAGTTAGGAAGACAGTCCTGCCTACAGTCATGAGTTATCTCCCTTCTTTCATCTAAGCTTGTCTACTTAAAGGCAAACATTTAATGCCAACACACGTAACACTCACATTCTATACAGAGCCTACTGTACAATAATGAATTTCTGAACCTAAACCAGAACCCTTTGTGAGCCTTTATGAACAAAAACAATCAGTGGGCTGTCAAAAGTGAACTACATGCATCCCAAAAGAAAAAAGGTTGCACCGTTAAGCGCAACATATACTATGCAATTTCCTTCTAAAGGTAGCATATCCAGTTGACTCAGGTCTATCCATCACGCATTATAAAATCAAACTGCTCCCTAGCTAACGAGTGCAAAGTTTTGTTTGTGGTGTTAGCGTACGTTTTCCCCTCACACAAGTATTTTATGCATTTTTTTCTTTACAATGCATTTAACCGATACTCTCGTGTTTTTAAAAAAATGTTTTTAAAGATAATTGCTGACTTCCCACGAGAGAGAGAAAGGATTTTTTTTTCCCCTCTATGTTTACACAGATCTCTGTGGGCTTATAACAAAATCAAATAAAAGAGGGCAGATAATCCTTGCTCTAACCGGTCGCTCAAGCTTTCCAACAAGCTGTTTCTAACAACGGTATTGTGCAAATACACAACAAAACAACACAGCAGCCAAGGGCAAGTTTCTTCCAGAGCTCCTTCTCTATTAGCTGCCTGTTCTCTTCCTTTACTCCACCTCCCACAGCAAGAGCTCCTGCCTCAAAACCAATTCTGCTCCCTCACACCTCAGTCAAATCCTTGCAAGATTTAGCTATAGGGCAATATCTGAGGTGCAAGGGGTGTGATAGGCTTTGAACTTCTTAAGACACTCTACCAGTCACCATAAAATTCTTTATTAACTAATAACATAGAGCCCCGTCTGTTTTATTTTATTCACAGCTGTATTAAGCTGGGACATCTTTTCATGTCAGTGTTCATCCTGACAAGGGAAACAACATCACAATGGATGCACCCTTCAGAAAAATGCAGAAAAAAAGACAGAAAAGGATGGGATATTTCAGACGAATACAAAGAGGCCTATTACTAATGCCAACAGTTTCCAGAAATGATGATAGAGCTCGTGGTCCAGGGATTGCTAATTGCTTGGCATTGGCAGCTCTACTGCAAGTTTTTTTGAGGACATCTTTGGATAATGACTGAAGACAGGACACGATACAAAAAGGACAATGAGTCCAAACTAGTGCATTTAATTCATGTGTCTAAAAACTGAAATGATGAAATCCATGAAAAATTATCCCTCTTAACCTTCAGAAGAATAGACTAAAGGCAAGGACAATAAAGAGAAAAAAGAATGGATGCAACAAAATCCTTTTAACACCGAGGGATAAAGTCTCAGTACAAAAGCAGTCAAAGCATCTTTTCATTCTCTAAAAGCCCAATGAGTAATGAAATTAAAACACTGAAGAGGGGCAGTGTGCTGAGCAGAACTGCTGTTACCATCCAAAATTATCACTTAGCAAAGCCAGTTTTGACTATCAGTGTAACAAACCATTTCTTCCCGAAGCTGTAAATTTAGACTTTGAGAAAAGCTAAGATCGATGACACTCGGAAGTGGTGAGCTCACTTCACATACCACAAGAATAACCAAATCAAGGGACACCTAAAATCTCCAGTCTTGCACACAAAGGGCACTAGTGAGTGCAAGAGCTCATTAGAATACGACACTACATTGTATTCTTACATTTTTAAGTAGCAAATGGGAGGATTATTAAATATCATAGTCACCCTGACAGACAGTCCCCAGTAGCTCGAAAGCCAAGCAACGTGGAATAAAATCAACATAACAGATATGTAGTTCATACTCACGGCACCAAAATAGGGGGCCTGATGTACAACACCTGTGCCTTCCTCCTCCTTCACATAACTGTCTACTACCACAGCAAAGGCACCTTTATCTTTGCACTGTAACACAAAAATACATATACATATATATATATACACACACACACATATATAGCAAAACAGAATTCTTAAGAACATGGAAGAGCCACTAGCCACCCACAAGAGTAAAGAACTGCATCAAAATAAGTGACAGTAAAATGTGACATTCCTGACATTATTTAATCATTTCCCATAGCTAAGATGCCCAGGCTGTATACTTCATTTAAACAGTGTCAAATGTGATTAAACCTAAGACCTCTCCAGAAGGCCTCATAGTCAATTACTCTTCAAGCCACAGATCTTCACACAGTTCTGTGCTTAACAGACTACAAATCAATACACTCCTCTAAGTGAGGATACAATCAGGAAAGCTACAGGGATTCTACATACAGAAGTCTCCTTGCATTTTTCTATGTCCCCTGTACCTTCTAATTTTAAAAAAGAAGTTTGCTTTTATAGTAATACATTTTCTTTATTTCCTCCAAAGAATGAGAAGGTAGTAAGTATCAAGTAAAAAAAAAAAAAAACCAACAGAAAAAATTGCCAAGAAAAGATCTGACAATTTTCAGTGTATTCAGTATGTAGATAATGAAAAATAAAGCTATTTTCTATTCCTTAAAACAAAAGTAGTAAAAAAAAATTACTGCAGTCACAGCTGAACCAAATATGTTAAAAAATATTACGTTGGCTTGTTCTGAAGAGGAATATTTTGAAGTAAGACATCCATTCTAAAAAAAAAAAAAACACACCAAACAAAAACACCACCAAAAACACACACACCAAACAGTAGATGCCCATCTGCTCCTTAGAAGTATAGCAGGACTCTAAAAAATTTATCCATCCCAAATCTTTACACCTGCAGCCCCATTTTTCAAATTCAGCTATGTGTTTGACCTTTCTCTAGAAATAACAGGTCCTGCTCCCTACAGAGGTTTTCTCACCTTCGCCAACTTCAGCACACGCTTCAGAACAGATGGTAGTCACAAATGACCAAATCCCTTACACAAGTTAACAGCTGCTCGTCCAGCAGTACTGTAATCCACTTCAACTCTTTGCAAAATTTAATCCATTGTTAATCAGAACTTTTTTTTAAACATATAAATTGTCTACCCCCTCTCTTATTGCTATATATTCTATTATCATCTGCAATGCTATTAACTACGCTAGACTTACGCAGTGCTTAAATGCTGCACAGGAGGACATCCATAAAAAACAGATGCATCAGTAGTTATTTCAGCAAAGGGTTTTAACTCTTCAGTGGAAAACACTACACATCTGCAACTGTTATCCACAGTCATTCTCTTGTGAATACAAAATTTGTGGACTTAACAGGCAGACGACAGAAGCTCGCCAGATGAAAAGCTGAGAGAATACTGCCTATTTATTAATGTGAATTGGAAGTTTCTCTGCAATCTAAAGTCGAACTACTATTCGACTACTATTTACTGAGTTCTTACTCTGGGTGTATTTAAAACTTAAGTGAAAAAATACAGAAAAAAGTCAACCTTCTGTTTTTCAACCTTCCGCTAGATTTTGAACTACTTTAATACGATATGGGGTTTGTTATTAGGATGCAAGACTTTTATAATATAAACAAGGAATACTGAGAATCGTTTTTACGTTTGTCTTTGTATCCTGTATCAAACATCAAACTTGTTCACCTTACCTGAATAAAATATTCAAAGAGTGGTTTATATTTCTTGCCTTTAAGAGCAATGCCAGGAAACCTGAGGAAAGAGATTTACATGAACACAAATTAACTTGAAAATCGCTTAGTCAGCTGCTAGGAATGCTATTTTTTCCTATTTCCTTTCTCCCCATCCCTAACAGAATTTGACTTCATAAGCTGAAGAAAAAAAAGTATTTTCTCAATAGTTTGCTTCCCTTTTCTACACCTCTTCAGCAATTTGGGCTTGGACAAAAACCATAGCACGTCTTAATGCATCTCTGCTAATAGTCAACAGGTACGCTTGTATTTGATGGTCTTTCAATCACGCAATCATTGTAAATTAATGTAGGAATTAAGCATTTATAACAATCTATTTCTGGTAAAGCTGTGGAAGGAGCTTCTAGATGAAACACAATTTCAATTTAATATTCGTTACAACAAAGCCCTATAGCTCAACATGTTTAACAGAACTAAATAATCCAAACCACCTAAAAGTTATATGCACAGAAGATTGTGATACAGGGTATTGCAGCATTTAAAGCTTTGATACCTCATTTCTTTTCCTGAAACTAAGCATCCAAGCTCTCCACGGGCATCTCAGGGAAAGATCTAACAAAGTCAGGACTGACCGAGGAACCAACTGAGCCAGACAAGAAATGCAAGACAGAAATAGAGCCTGTAGATCTGGCAGTCTTGAGGCTTCTGACAATAATTGACACAGATGGTGATCAGGTTGGGATTCACCGCTCAGAACTCTCCTGAAAGTGCTTAAATCTTCCATTTCAGGAAAAAGCCTCGTTAAAACACAACTTCATTTAACAGATGGGCTACCTCTCAATGTGTCACAGCTGTGGTCTTTCCCCATACTCTTCTTGATCCACATCTTCCAAAACAACGGTCAAACCATAAAACATGACTACCTCAAAGGGGGGAACTCTACAAAACTGTTTCATTGTACAAAAAGGAACTCAAGCAGTATCTAATGCCAAGTTAAAGAGCATGACTCCTCAATTTGGCATACACAATACCCACTAGGAAAAGGGGATATTTCTATTTTAAGCCACAGCTTCGTGGATGGTTTATATATTTTATATTACAAACAGCCTTAGGAATGTTTGAGGTGCTTAATCGGGATCAGATGAGAGAAAAGCATCCCACTGCTCAGCCACACAGATGTGGGAATGCTCAGACACAGAACGTGAAGCATTAGAACTGGCTTAAAAAAAAAAAGTAGTTAAATTCTTATTTAACTCAAGTAAGTGAAAGGTAAGAGTTGTGGATCACATTCCCGATTTTCCCTTTTGATATCTGAAAGACTTTGTTTATCAAAGTCCTGAACTTCAAGCTGAAGATCTATACAGCGCTGCCCTCTTATGACCTAAGTTATAGTAATAACAGACTCATTTAAAATCACTATAGTAATCCTTCACTCTCAAGAGATCAGAAATCTTTGTTGGATTCTCTAGAATCCAAAAAGAGACAACACTGGAAAATAGTGTAAAGAAATGAAGTGTTTAATATGCAAATAGACTGAAATGTAACACAAAGGGAAGAAAATGGTCATCAATCATTTCATATCTACCACTGCTAAATAACATGCCACTCAATGGCCAGAAGTGGGATAATATACCAAGACATTCGTGCAAAGCTGCAGGAAGTATTCTGATAAAGACAGCAGCCATCTCACCAGTGAAACAAAGCAGCAGTATTCCCATTTGCTCTCACACAAAAACCTACCATCTGCATCTGGGAGGAAAAGGGAGAGCAAAGTCGGGTTTGGGGAGGAGAGGGGAAGGCTGAGAGTACTCAGGAAGTTCAGATGACTTTAGATAGAGAAAATTTTCGGCAAGATCATTCTTGACTTCAGCCTGCCACTTGGTATACAGCAAGCGTCATGATTTTCTCCCTTGAGGGCCTAACTGCCTGAGAATTTAAAAGTGAGCTAAAGAAAGAAAAAAGTTAAAGAGCAGAAATGTGAAAGTTCATTTCCATGAACTTATATACTCACAGATCTAAATCTTTAAAAGATCCATTCAACTACCAGCTACCTCTTAATTGTCTCACATTTCACATTTGAGAGAACTGATTTATTACATAACACAAAAATTGGAGCACGACCAAAAAAAAAATTGTCAGCTTGAGAAGACTGTAGCACTAACACAGAAAGAAGAAAAATATACTGCCCTGCAATGAGAATAGAAATTGCTAACAGCCTTATGTATAGGCAGAGAGATTTTTAAAAAAAAAAAAAAAAATCACAGATTTGGGGAGGGAGGGGGGAAATTAGAAATACAACTAGGCAGGACATAAGCAATGACAACTGAAACCTGTGTATGATGCTCTGATAAAGAGCAGGTGCTTCACAGTTCTGATGAAAACACCACACCAAAAAAGGCCAAAACGTTCAGTGCATTCCTGGAATGACTGCAGTCAGACAGAAATTAAATTTGTAGTATTCCATTAAAAGAAGAATTTGGAACCAAAAGACAACAGATCAACAAGAATGAATACATCTACCTTGCTTATATTTTTTTAAGTCTAAAGGAAATGCGTTCAAAAATCTTTAAGAAAATAGAGTGGTTTTGGTAGAAGGCTTAGTTTTTAGACACTCCGAAGAAGTTTCAAAAGACTGGAAAGGAACACAGTACCTATACTTCAAGAGAGAATACTGATGGACCTAAAAACCAGTCAGACTAGCATAACAACCTGATTCAACTTTAAATGATGGAACAGTTTTTAAGAAATGAAGTGCTAAAGAACATACAGTATGAATTTGTTAAGAACAAGTCACACCAAGCCAAATGACTTCTTTTTACGCAGACTACCTAGCTTAGATAGCAAGCAAGCAGATAGATTTAAGTCTTAATGTTAGTAAGACTTCTGACACTTTGACATGTCATTCAGACACACACAAATATTTTAACTGGGTGACTGTACATTTACACGGACGCACCACCTCTTTGAGAAAAAAAGTTATTGTTAATTCAGTATCAGACTGAAAGAAAATTTCCAGTAGTATCCTGGCAGAGGCTATCATAATGTTGACACTATTCAATGGCGAAAAAAAGGAAGGGAGGAAAAAAATCTGGAGATCAGAAGTTCTGTCAACCCTGAAGAATGAGCACACTGAAAATCGTCTTTATAAATTAAGTACCAGCTTAAATTGCTACAGAGTAAGTGACAGATGAAGAGAATTCAGTTGGTGGGGAGGGGCAGGGAAGGAGAGATCAGTGCAGAAATACAAAATAAGAATTACTCAACCGTCACAGTATGAGGCATCAGAGTAGACAACACCTTAAGCAAACGTTCCAGCTCTACATTCCCCTAATTCAATGACTACACGTAATTGCTTAGCTGAAATAGATGTATCCTCCTTTTTTATAACGTTTTTTACATGTTGCAAAGTTTTCAACTGCTTGGTAAAAAAAGATAAAAATAAAAATAACTGGTGCCAGTGCAGAAGGGTTGTTATTCTCAAAAAAATTTCTAGTCTTTGATTTTTTTTGTTTTGTTTTGTTTTATCATGGTTTTGTGTTGTGTGGTTTTTTGTTGGGTTTATTGTGTTTTGTTAGTTCGGTTTAGTTTTGGTTTTTGTTTGAGGGGGTGCTGTTGTTATTTGGTTGGTTGTTTGCTTTTTTTTTTTACCCACCACACAGGACTGAATAAATATTTGTTGTACTTCACCTCTTTAACAAGTTGATGTTTTATATAAAAGATTTAAGGGAAGCCAAGCTACATATTTTGTCTAAGAGAGCTACAGAATTTAATACCTGCATCCCCTAAACAGTCTGACTTATTTTGTAATTCATATTTTTCCACTGAACCACGACGAATAAGCAGTCTTCAGAAAGCATTAAGTGCCACTAACTACATAACTTAGGTAGACCATCCTGTGGAAGCAGTATTTGCTTGCTAAAGACAATGGTTTTGCTTTCTTCCATTTTCTTTTAAATATTTATACAACGTTTAGAAAGTGTTCAGTATTTGGATATCTCCAGATTTTTTTGAGACTTTTAAATTAAGGTAATGTCTTTCTAAGAAAACACACAGGAAAAGGACAGACTAAGCAACCTTTTTCTATCTCTCTTATAGATTTTTGCACGATATACACACATGCAGGGAAACCCATCTTTAGATAATGGCAAAATCCAACTTCTTGAAACATTTAACTTCTGATCTATAAAAATACTGGAAGTTAACAAGTGTGTAATAATTTATGTACTTGCCTGACAAGTATCTCATATTCACTGTCAGATTTGTACAGTGCTATCAGCCTGGATTCCATCAAAATGTAGATCTTTTCTGTGGCTTTATCTAGAATATAAAATAAAACAAAAAGTTACATAAATCTCAATTTAATACCCTCATTTGCACCATTACGAAACCTTTCAATTTATGCAAGATGGTATCATATCAGCTATAAAACTGCCCAGAATAATCCTGCTGATCGACCACTAATTTCCAGCTATTTCTTCCCCATACAGCCACTTAATGAACACTTTTCAAAAGTTAAGTTTAAACAGAAACCACAGGATGAAAACACAGTCCACTGATTTTCAGTGTGGTTTTTTGTTCGAGAGGCAGAAATACCCTATCTTGTCTATTTTCATTATGCCAAAGAAAAGCAATGGAAAAGTTTCAGTATATGTAACTGAAACCAATTGGAAGATGGACAATCACTACATAAAATCAATATTATTATGTTGACATTAGGGGTAATGATTGCACTTTATGCTGCCTTTCTGACATTTACTACTCCAATCAATTTTATGCTTGGATTTCTTTTTAAAGGAAGGAAGTACAAATAAAGAGTGAAACATTTTGAAGGAAATCCATTTTCTACCCCGAAATAACCCTGATCTCTTAACTTCAATGACAAATTTTATTCAGACTGCTACCCTATCAACATAGTCAAGGTCACTATCCCACCAGCAGACTGTAGGCCAAAGACATCCAAACCCAACAACTCAGCATCTCAGGCAGGCGTAGGAGTTACTTCTGAAAGTACTCGGTAACTCTTTTTGAGATGACCAAATTTATGTTAAAATCTTTGAAAACGAAAACATATTTAGTTCTCTTAAAACAAAGAAAACTCAAACACCTGGAGTTCACTTAAAGGCCTCTGCAGCTTTTCATGTTTAACATCACTTTAGGCACACATTAGATTCACGTGGTTATGCTGGAACTGGACATTATACTTTTGGCATTTTTTTACTCCAGATTAAATGCCATCATTAACCTGATTATCTCTCCCCCCTCCCCTTTTTTTTTTTAAAAACATACACTGATAAAAATCAGAAAAAGTGAGCAGTTTGAGAGAACCTGAAAATAGCAATGCAAGAAGTACTTTTATCCAAATTCCTGCTTACTTTTTTATTTAAATTTTTAAAAAACAAAGGGTTTTGTAGATCAAGATATAATTAAAGACAACTGCATTTCAAGAATAAAATAAATTCCTTTCCTAAGTGAAAAGGAAGACTCATCATAACACACTCCATTGCCAACTGGAAAAAAAAAAATGGAACTGCAGACCCTGGAAACTACTTGAAGCAGTAACGAGAAAAGCAACAGCCTGTATTGTTTAGGCACCCTACATGGTCTGTGGCACACAATTCCTGAAGTGCTGGGTGCTCTCATGAAAGAGAATACCTTGTAGTACAACTTGTTTAGTCAGGCACAACCAACTGGTCCATGAGTAAGCCAAGGCACTTGGTCAAATGTACTTACATTGGAAACCACGGTATATACCTTGCCATACATTTGTGCTAAAAAACACACTTCAGTCAGGTTGAGACTAGCATGTGACATCTTGGGTCTGTTATGGGTTAAGAGTACAGAGATGTTCAGTTACTGCAACTTAGCTGTCACATAGCAGTAACTTGTTCATGAGTCTGAGCCCCAAGAAAGGCGGGAAGAAAAAAAGCTGGGGACACCCAGTCACTCTTCCCTGTCTCTCAAATATAGTGTGACTTTAAGAAGACAGATAAAACATTTGCTCTTATTCTTTATTTCATCTATCAATATTTTTTAGGGAACAGTCCTCACAATGCATGTAAAATAAAAAGAGCACAGCAGTTGGAAATCATCAGCCACATCGGAAGCAAATCTCATCCTTCAAAATAACATTGATGCAACCCCAGCAAAGTGCTATAAATTCAGAATAAAACAGTCTATCATACAAAATATAAGTACATACTCACAGTCATTGAAGAAAGAAGTGTTCATTTCATGTCACCTTCAGTTAACACTTACCTCTCAATTTTACATATTGCAATTCTGGATTAACGCAAAGTGCCAAATTACTAGGCAAGGTCCAAGGAGTAGTGGTCCAAGCAACAAGAGAAACACTTGCATCTTCATCCAGCGGGAAGCTCACAATCACTGAAGGATCTTGAACATCCTTAAAAACAAGATAAAGTCAAAGAGGGAAAAGGAGGGGAGAGAGGAGAAAGGTTACTGCACGTATTTGCGAGAAAATACAAATCTAAGAAGTAGTATTACTGCCATCCACCAAAACCTATCTTGCAACTTGCCTAGTTCATCACTGTCGCGGTAGGAGGTGAAGCGGCAGCATAAGAAAGCTTGACGAGAACAATCGCAATGCTCCTCCATTATACCAGTGCAAAGTGTCAGTCCGACAAGGCCACAGGGTTAACAATTCGGATTAGCAGTGAGATTTTGGGAATTAGCTGCCAAAACACCAAAGAGAGCCGAGTGCCAGTTCCCTCAGGTACCTCCTATAACCCCATTTTACAAGTTTATAATCAATCTCAACTGTCAAGGAAATCAGCAGTTTCTCAGATACTGCTACGCAAAGCCTTTTCCCACCCTTTCCTCTAGAGTCAGGGAGTAGGAAGAATATACATCACTTAAAAAGATGCAATCTCATATTAAGAAGCTGTTGTTAACAAGGAAAAAAAAAGTTTGGGGTACCTAAAAACAAGAGTACATCAATATTTAAGAGTAAAAAAAAAAATCTCAGGGAAGGAGACCTTTCTCAGCTACTCTATAAAACTTCACCTCCAAATGAGTCAAAAGAATCCCCTGAAAACAAGTTTTTCTTTCAGACATGTACAATCTTATTCAGTCACTTCACATTTCACATATTATGAAAAGCAGATTGAAAAAGCAATTCTAATCTTCCAAATGTGAAATTTTCACTATTAATTTTAAATGTCAAACGAAAATGGGTGTCATGCGCACAGACCCTAAACACATGAACAGGTCCTATCCCCCCATCACTTCTAGTGCGAGGCACTCTGGTTTCCATCCAGCATCATGGAACAGTTAAGGACATCATGGGACAGGCAGCTATTTATGTCTGAGCTAAGGGCTGCTCCAGAGGGAATTTTCTGTGAACATCTGGTGCAGTCAACAGTAAAACATAAATATTACATAACTCTCCAACCGCGCTCAATACCAAGCAAAGATCGAGCTATCGCCACAGTTCTGTCTCTACCAATTGTTAAACAACACCGTAGGCTATTCACTTCATTTTCTGAAGCACTAAGTTGACCAGGTAGATCAAAACAACCTGGAAGCCATAAAAAATAACATCCAGGCTGCCAAGTAATGGCATTGTATAATATTTTACCTGTTCATAAAATTATGCCTGCTTTAATCGGAAGACAACGCTTCTTCAGTTAAATGTAATACAAGCTGCTGACATAATTCACTCAAGTGTACGTCAGACACCTAACTCAGTTTCTAAACATGCTTCTTGTGTCCCATTTCTCATGATTTGTGTCCTGTTTCTCACAGGATCGATAAACAGAAGCCAAAGCCTGCTTTCCACAGTGAGAAAGATAAGAGCTGCCCTACACCCAGAAATGACTGGTCTCGCCAAGAGTAAGTGTCAACTTACAGACCCTCAACATTTCAGTCTTCAAAATACCACCTCTAGGAGGCAAAAAAGATAATTTTTGCATGAAGTGGCAGAGCAGCACACCCCCCACACACACACTCTACTGGTTCCAGAATAAGAAATAGCATCTAAATATTTCATTAAGACTCAAGAACAGAAAGAAGCTTTGCTCTATGGAAAAGGGGCACACACACACACACACACACAAAATAAACCAAAACCACTCACAGTCTTTGTTCTAAAGAAAGCTCATTAACCTGAGCCTAAGTGAAATGTCAGTTAATAAGTACGAGCAAAGTAATTATTTCAGTTGCGAGATAGTCACAAATATTGAGATATCTTTGCAGGTCTCACTTTCTTAAATCACAAAACCTTTATTCTTCAGTATGGTCAATTACCCCTCAGCAATATTGAAAGCTCTAGTATCTGTGGACTGCATGGTACTACAAATCTATTTAAACATTTGATGTAAAAACAGCAAATTGGCCTTTTTAAGCTGGGGGGAGTTGGCCGGGGGGCAGCGATCGCTGCTTGGGGACTGGCTGGGCATCAGTCAGCAGGTGGTGAGCAGCTGCATCACTTGTGTTTGTTTTTTTTTCACCTGGGTTTTGTTCCTCTCTCTCTCGTTTTACTTTTCATTACTATTTATTATTATTATTATTTTATTTCACATATTAAACTGTTCTTATCTCAATCCACGAGTTTTCTTACTTCTGCTCTTCTGATTCTCTCCCCCATCCCACTACTGGCGGGAAGGGTAAGCAAGCAGCTATGCGGTGCTTAGTTGCCAACTGGGGTTAAAGCACGACACAAGTGAAGGACTTATGGTATAAGGATACGGAGGCCTGGATGGGGATTAGAAAAGATACAAAATCTCTGTCGACAAACTAACATAAAATTTGGAAAACCGGGACACAAGTTCTGCCTTCACATTGTGAACACAAGTTTTTTGCAAATGAGAAGCTGCACCTACTATATCTAGTCATTCATTTTTAAAGGAACATCTTATAAAACACAGTATACCATGCATTCTATTAGGTGAAACATTTCCTGGAATTTCTCAGTCTAAATCAATGATTCTTAGAAGACCTATTATCCTACTGTGCTACAACCAAACACAGTCTTTGAAAATTCTTATTAATCCCCTCACAAGAGATTTCAGCTCTGCCAAGGACCTTCCTCTTTTCAGATCTGCACAGACAGGGACAGCGGCACCTCTCCTCTAAGTACTTACCACAAAAACCCAACACAGTGCAATACTCACCTTTAGAGCCCAGAGAGGAAGTGAGGGTAATTTACCAGAATAAAACAAAGTATGTACTTTATATATATGTAAGTAGTAACCAAGAAGAACAGAGAAGAAGGCTGAGATCAAGTGATCCAAACAAAAACAGCAAAATATAATAGAAACTAATCCATTTACCTAAATTTTTACTACCAATTTGAAGTGTAATAATATGCTTATGTAGCACCAAGCAAAATATACTAAAGCTTTCCAAATCCAAACTGAAAACAATAGAGAAATCTGATTGCAACATATAATGTACACATATACTGACTTACCTTGTAATTCTGATGGGACTCAAAGTTTGACAGTGGGGTGTTGCATGCAGTTGAAAAAGGCATGACCTTAACACCTCTATACACCAGTCCTTTGTCATACAGCTGCTTGAAAACCCACCTGGAAGTAAACAAGGAACATGGAATAGCATTTGGTGTTTCAAATTTAATAAATCAACTGCAAAATGGGGTTCTGCTCTAGCTGGAGTGCCGTTCTGAATGACAATTCTTTAAATAATCAATCATCAACTAAAGACAATATTTGCAAGTTAAAAGGAAAGAGATAAATTGTTTGCAAGTGTATTTCTGGCTGATTTTTAGCTTTAGCTGATTTTACCAGCTTCGTTTTCCACTCACTGACCGCACAGCATATAGTATTTAGATGAAACACAAATTCATATTGCTGATTAATCTTTCTCAAATTTCTTTAATATAAAGATGACCTGAAATCTGAACTATTAACAAGGCTGAAATCAGTCATAATTTAGAGAGAAGTCGTGTAGTGACATGGCTGCTCACTTATCACATGACCTTGAGCACCTACTACAGCAACCAGTGCTACAGAAGAAAGACAGATACAAGTTTGAGACACCTGCAATCTACCCCGAGTAAATCCTTACAATCTGAAGAGCATTTTTCACAAGAGGGCACAGCTAACCATGCAAAGTAATGAACTCAGTTTTATGGTCCAACAATTTACATTAATGATCTCCCTTATTAGCTCATCTCACTCCGGACTCAGTTCCTGTCCAAGATCACAGCCTTACATCAAGCTTTAACTCTGTTTATGAAATCTTCAATAGAGCCTGTAGCATATTTGGATCCTTATGTCTTCTTGAAATAATCAAGACAGCACATAATATTACAATATGACAAATTGAGTCAATGTTCAAAATGAACAGAAGCTGGAAGAGAAATATACTTCACATAGCAACTCATCAGGTGTCCACGTGATGGACAAAACCCTATGTTTCTCTGTATCTGAATACTGCAAGGCTGGCTAAAGGATTATCAACATTTATCAGCTTATCAGGTCTCACTGACTTGCACACTTAGTGGTACAGTCTGCAGGTCGGCTACCTTAAAATTAAAGGCAGCAGAGGGCAAGCCTTCAATAATCATGCCAAATTCAACTCAAAAATCGGAGTTTCTGCAGAGTCTGATCACTTCGAATTCCACATCCAAATTGTTAAACACTGCTGACTTTAAAAAATCCTTTACTCAAACTATGTTTTCAAACCATCTTGATCACTTTTCTGGGTCCCTTTCCAGATAAATAGTTCATTGCTAAGCAACCAACCCCATCCTGGCAAGCAGCACTTTTTCCTGCAGGCTGTTGTTTTGTGCTTGAGAATCTGGACCTGTATTTAAGTCAGCGTCTTGCATTCTATGTTTGAAATCATAATCTTCAAGACAAAAACCAAGTAGACTATTGCACTGATTTGTATCTCCAACTTGAAACAAGAACGTGAAAAGATATGCACTGGACTGTTGTCATGGAATTCATACGGTATCTTAATCAGAATAACTACTACCCTGCAGATCAGACAGTTGGAGAAAATACAGACTGTCATATGGGGAAGAGATGTAATCCACTCAGATTCATCCATGGGCCTGTAGTAAAAGTCCAAAATTTCCTATGAGTGGTCACTAACATCAGAAAAATTAAATATCTGAACTGTAAGATTGATAAAGCCTAAGAGACCCTCAGCAGCATCAAGTTCTGCCATGGAGGAGCCAAACGCAGAAGTCTTTCAGAGCTGTGCACTCCAACAAAGGTGGCTTACCTTACACACACAACTCAAAAGTACCTTTATTAAAATAACAAAGGTCACCCACAGTCAAGCTGTGGCTGCCTGACCCCTAGCCCAAATTCAAAACATAGCAGTGAGTGCATCTGTTTTACAACAGAGACTGTACCAACTTAAACTTGCATAAATATAAATCAGTCTTTTATAAAAATGATTCATGAATATAGTTTCATCAGCTTTCAGCATATACATTTGAGATGGCTAATTGCAGAAGTTTTTGTGCAAGCTAAAAAAAACCACCACACATTTTAAATGTATGCTTACCATCTCAGAGCATAATTAATGCAGACTGTGACAAGTGACAGCATTTATACTGAAGGTGTTCTACTTGCCTTTCAAAAACAGTTAACTAAAATATCTATAGAAAAAAGCTCCACTTTATCTCTACTTTCTAAAGAACACTGCCTACTAACAGCATAGAAGAAAACTACTCAGAGAAACGCTGAATATTTAATTCAGCTGTAAATATAACTAAACTTCAGGAAAGGTGAACACTAGATGGAGCTGCCAAGTTAAAAATCCAAGCCAGCATCTCCCTCTTGTGGTAATTCTGCCCTATTGCAAACCAAGGGCTCCCCAGTTGTTCCGCTGCTGGGCAAAAAGATGGGCTTTCAAACCGCGTCATTCTTCAGAGCTCTCATTACAGTTCATAACGACCACTCATTTGTAGTTTATCATAACCTCTACTCTCAAGACAACCATTCCAACATAATAAGTAGAATTGTGATTGAGTCAAGACTGCTGTTTGATGCAAAAGCCCTCATTATCACTACAAAAAACCTCTTCTGTTATCTTGAAAAACACCTAACAGGTTTCCTTAACAAGAAAGCTCCTGAGAGCAGTTCTTGTGTGACCATCAGAAATGCGCAGATGACTCCCAAAGAGCTACCTGCTAGCACCACTGCCCACCTAAAACAAAGCAACTGCTAAAGATGAACCTAGCACTAACAGTAAGAGTCACTTCCACGTGGATATCATGTTTTGCTTAAAAATTCAACACATAATATTTTAGACAATAACCTATCAAACTGTGTTTTAACCCTTATGTTTGCAAACTGTTGACAATTCGCAAGAAAGAGGCTCTGGGTTTGTAAGCCGAAATTGAAACTGCAGTCCTTTCTGAAAGACATAAGCTAACAAAACCACAGAGCTCCTTTCTACTGACAAACAGAAAAAGTTTGTTCACAGAAGTTAGAAATCAAACCCTGTTCCCCTAATTCTGCTATGTTTCTCCTCAAACGTGAATAAATTTAGTTGCATCCTCTTGGCTGTGGGAGCAGCACTTACATACTCCTTTACTGAAGAAAAAATCCAACATCCCACAGTATCCCCTAGCAGATGCGAAATCAAGTTGCCCTCTTCAAACACGCACATTCACTTGACATCAAAGAGAAGGATTTGATCTTACTCCTTCTCAAGTTCTTAATGCCATTCCTTTGGGGTATCAAGTGATTTCAAGTGATCAAGTGGTTCAGTTTGCAATGACTCAGTATCTAAGGGTTTTCTAAGGGTTTGAAAACTACTAGTTTTCCAGAAAATGAAAGTACTCATTACTAATATTGAGAAATTATTTTCAAGCTCATATAAAGTGCTTTTCCCCCTTTTTTTATTTTTAAAGGAAAAAAAACCCAAGAATTGTAAACTCAGTTACTGACAAAGGCTAAAAGTAAGGTGGGCAAAACATTACAACAGCAGGATCTAGAAGTGTATGATTTCAACACATCCATGGTAGTATAGACAAATGAACAAAATTACTGCTGTGTGACCTAGTATCAGTTCATGTCAAGAAAAAATGACAATTTAACAGCCTCTATATACTTTAAAAAAAAAAAAATCACAAACACCACACTATATAAGAAGCCCTGTCATCTACACAGTTCAGCAGACCGCACCCAAACAGCACTATAAGCAGCAGAGATTCTGAGAAAAAGGTTTTCCTGTGACTCACGAGCAATACTTGAAAGACAGGAAGAAATCAAAAAGAAAGCAACAATCAAACACAGATGCACGGGAATGAAAACAGAAAGAAAAAAGAAAAAAGAGTACTCAAACGACACTGGACATGAGTCAAAAAAGCATAAACATAAGAGGAATGTTAAGTCCAATAACAAACACAGACAGCCTGTCTTCAGAATAGCATCTTTGAAAGACACCTTCATAAGACAGACAGGAAAAGCATTTGTTCTGGGGCATAGGAATCATAAGCAGAGAAGTTGTAAAGTCTTATGTTCAACTACCAGTGAAAGCTTTAAAAACCCAGGCATGTAGAGACCGTTCTGCTCCAGGTCTACCCTCCAAGCTCTCAACCAGCAAGAGTGAGGGGATTTCCTGATGTAATCTTTGGAGCAGTGTGTTGAATGATTCTGGATCAAGCCAGAAGTGCAAAATACCTGTATAGCAGAAAATATACATATCTAAAACTGATGCTAGACTTACCCCAAAGATCATTCAATTAAGTAGGAGTTCACTGTATTCCTCCTTCAAAATACAGGTGAGGAGATAAAACAACAAGGACTGGAATGGTAAAAAGCTAACAACAAGGGGACTAGAGCACTAACTGCGTGAAAGAAGTATGAGGAAAAAAATGCAGATAGCCAGTAGAAAAATGGACAAAACAGATTTCTTATGAACAGTACCTCTCTAGAGAATCATTAAAGAGTCATGGAATACATAAAATGCAATAGTGATTCCTATTAGGATCCAGAAATCTGCTGTTCTGAAATCATTCTGGTTTAGCGCTGGATAAACTCCACATGCAGAAAAAAATGAAGTCAGAAAACAACTTTTACTGCTTACACAGGAAAAAAACAACAACATAATAATGCAGTTGCTTTGATCTTTACAACAAACCAGTCCTCCTCTCAGTGGGGAGTCCCCATTCACCTTCTCACTGAGAAGGGCTAAGGCAGCTGGACACTGACATTTAGTGACAGAGCTCATCCTGAGAATACGGAGTACGAAAAAAATGTCATGCCAAAACAAAAACAAAGCTACACATAGGGAGTCAGGCAACCCAAGGCAAATGTTCCGGTTTCAGGAGCTACCTACAACCTCCTCAGCTGGAGCCTAGAAGGAATGCAGTGGCACCCTGAGCCTGACGCTACTACAGAACATCGAAGGGCAGGGCTGCGAGGCCGAAGGCCACACCTGGTAAGGAAGGAAAGAGAGGTCCCCACTTAATAACAAACCTAAAAGGAAAACTGAAGCTGGAACAACTGAGATGGGTCCAGTGGAGGGAAGGCAGAAATGGACAAAAATGGCTCCCCATCACCAAAGGGAGCTCCACACTGCGTTTTCATAGTAAACAGAGCAGTTTTCAGTACACAGCCATGATCTGAAACTTGTGAAGTACCAATTTTCTACAATAACTAGCGATGTTTTTCTTTCTCTCCCGACACACTATCTAGTGTTATCACAAAAGGATTCAAGAGTATCTTCTTAGGGTACAGAAGTAGCTAAGAAGTGTTTCCGCTACCTGTGGTTTCACACCAAACAAGTAAGTCTTTCAAAACATACACGGAGCTTTCCACCATTTCTAAAATTGAATTACGCTCAGACTGTAATTTCTAAATTTAGCCACTAGATGGTGATACAAAGCTGTTTAACTAACCCTAAAGTTGTGCACAGGAGGAAATTAAAACCACAGACCCAAAAACGTGCCACAGCTCTGACCGCAGAGCCATCCCCCTCCTCTCCTCGGCACTTCACAGACTGTCTCCTCAGTGGCCAGGGAGAACTGTTCTTCAGGCGCAAATTCGCAGCCGGCCTGAGAGCTATGTAATAAGCCAGTAGCGAAGACCATAATTTACTAGTTGTTTTTTTCCCAAAGCTCATATACTTCTTTTAGACCAACTGTAGATCAGTAAAAAGTTTAAGAGCACAAGGCACTGCTTTCAATTTCACTGTATCCGTCTCATGAGCTGTACAAAAAAAAAAGGCAAGAATATACAGCTCATTTGTTCCACGCTAGCTCAAGAACATTATTCTCATTGTACTGTTTTCAGTGAATGACACATTTTCATTGAGATTGAAGCTGTCTGTAGGATGGATATACAAGTTCTACAGAATTAGAACTTAAAAGTTCTATTTAAGTTATTTAAGACATGAAGACTGTATCTTCACATGAGAAGCAGTGATTGCAGTATCACTGCTTAGTGACACCAACATTCAATGTTCCCCTGAAATATTCTGCCAGAATGTCACAATTTTATCATTGGATGAAGTTTTGTTCTAAGTCAAAATTCAGCACACTGAAAATTCATTCTGCTCTGTCAGCCACCATATGGCATAGCACCAAAATGCTTACAAAGCAGCCACTTCCAACAAATCCATTATAAAACATGAAAAAGAATGCTCTCTAGCATCCTGAGCTTTTACGGTATCTGTACAAAACAAGGTAATATTAATAAAAGACGTATTTGGTGTTTGAGTCCTAAACTATTTCAAGTCTAAATAATTTGGATAAAATCAGCCACCACTGGAAACAACATTTATCAGAAGTATTACATTAGCTCACTGAACTCAACATAAACATAATGGATGAAATCAACACGTTTCATAGAAAGCTAGAAATTCCAGTTGAGACCACTCCAGAACTGCAAACCTCAGGAAGAGCTAGGGGGGGAGGAAAAAAAAAAAAAATCTCTACCATTCAAATGAACACTCCTAATGGATGTAAAATATAACTTCAGTAACAGATTTTTAGTTTGATGATTGCCTAGGTAATGATCTGGGTTTTTTTTAGGAAATTGTACATTATCCTGTCAAAAGCGCTATTGTAACTACAGTTACCGTGCTCTCTTTAAGCATTATCTCCCTTAGCCTTGAAACAGGCATCTCACATTGCCATTCCCCTCCTCCATCCACTCTATGCAAACACCAGTGGTTTGACCTCTTGTTCTACTGGAGAGCAAGCTGGCAATGGCATTGTAATGTGCCCCTCCAAGACTTAGAAGACTTTCCAGGAAAGCTGATTTTTAAAAAGACTTTTAAAATTATATTTCATTACATGATTACACAGGAAATTAATAGCATCAGGAAGCAAAAAAAGTACAAAGTTAAGAGGTTGTCTGCCTACAGACTTCCTGAAACCTCATACCACAGAGATTTCAGATCCAAAGTTTCTATTTTAGAGTCTGTATCCAAGGCAAGCATTAGAGGAGGTAACCTCTGTAAGCCAGGTGAAAGACTAGAAATCTTCTTTCAAAGGGGCGAGGGAAAAAAAAAAAAGAAAAAGCCACCCACAAAAAAAAAGGCTTGGGCTGTTGAGAGAGACCCTGCAGCGAGTTCAAGTCAAGTTTGTTTTTTAAATGGTCCTTGGAAGATGCTAGTTAAACAGGATTTAAGGTGCCACTAAGTATTTTTATAACTTACGAAAGGAAGGTTTCTTGTCAGTCTTAGCTTTATCATTATGCAGGGTTTCTTCAGCTAAGATAGTTAAACACCTGCTCCCTTCCCACCATCTTTTCAATGCTCATTGAAACTCGCTGGCACTTCAGCCCTCGACAACGGCTTCAGAGACATCTAGAAGTTCTATCAACTCTTTACCATAACTATATGTAACTAACTACGCAATTAGAGGTTATTAGTAAAACTAATATTAAAGAACATCAGTAATACTTTCACATGCATATAACTTGCTTTTCAATGGTTTTTTGTCAGCATATACTCTGCTAAACCTCTCCCTGCAATTCACCTTGTAATTCTATTACCTGCAGGACTCAGTGTTGCCCTTTCTTCACTGTGTTAGGTCAACTTGATTATCCTTAACCTATAAGGTCGTCTTGCCTTTTGGAATTCCAACAGTCACCCTCAATACATTGCCAAAATACCCGAACTTTACTTAGCTCTGCACCAGGAGTCCAAGACAGTTGTCAAACTATGCTGCCAAGAAAAAGATAACAGCAGATTCCCAGCCTCTAAATCCAAGCTTGAAGAAGAGGTTTAGAGCTAAACTGAGTTTGGATAGTTTGCCCATTTGCAGCTGACAGTGTGAAGAACATCAAGAATGTAGAGATATAATGTCATTTCCTAAACCAAGCAAGGAACCAAGCAAGCAAATCTTCAGAATTGCTTTTAAGTTGACATGGAGCAGTAAGATTTCATGGCTCAACTAAAAGCAGTACTTTTGAAAAACGCTACTGTCCTGAGGAAGAAAAAAGTAGGTCAATTAACTCCCTCACTTCGACATCAAGAGATTTCACATCACCTTAATTACTTCGCCCACTGTTTGTCTGAATTTGCCATGTTTCAAAACACTTCTAGTGATATATGGACCAACACATGTTGACAATAATTGAAGCCTTCTTAACATCTCAAATTCATAAAGCATATATGCAATGTATGTAAGTTAACTTACCACACAGACTCCATGAACTCAGGATAAAGAGTTTTATAGTCATTTTCAAAATCAATCCAGCGTCCTAATCTGGTAACACTGGTCTGTTAAGAAACAAACACACAGATTGAAAGGCATCTTAACATTAAAAGATCATGATACACTTCCAATATCCATTTTGTAAAACAGCTTGATTTTTAAGTGTAGTGTTTGTCCCATATCAATGAAACACATCTATGAAATATTTTGGCCTGACAATAGTTCCGAACAGTGTATTTAAGCAGGCAAAAATAAGCAAAGAATGAAACCATGAACATAACTGTTTAGAACCAAGGTCACACAACAGGCAAACGTGTGCAACACTACTGAACAGAAATGGTGGATCATTTGGATCCTTCATCAAATAGAAATGGTGGATCATTCAAGGTTCAGCCAAGGTTCAAATGCCTGAAAATTGCTTTTGATTACAGTGGTCTTGCTTCTATTTTAAAACTACTTGTTGCAGACACAGTCAAAATCCAGAACACATAGTCTCTCAGCTTTCAGTTATACAAAAACATGATGTAATTCGAAGACAAAGAAATGCTGAAAGAAATTGATATGTCACAAGAAATTATCAAAATTATTTCAGAGCCAACTGCCTTCTTTGACCTCCCAAAGCTAAGACAGGGCTGCCAAAGACCACAAGACTGACAGGTGTTAGGCCCTGTCTCAGGACAGATTACGGTCACGTCCAGTGGCACAGCACATGAAAACTAATGAGTAATAAGCTAGCTATGGAATTCACTTGGACAAGTGGCACTCTCTTGCTAATTTCACAGCTATCGGAACCCCAGCTCTGCAAATAACCAAGCCCAGAGACACCTGTCCTGATACTGTCAGACACAGACTACACTGAATGTCAAATTAGTAAAGTGAAAACAAAGCAAATACATGAAAATATAGAGGTGAGATAATTTAACATCTGAGCTCCTGAAATATACCCGTTTTGATTCTGACCTTTAAGCCACTCTGACATTCCACTGGTAAGATCCAACGCCTAGGACTGATTAGTACAAGGATCCATGAAGTTGAAGTATCATGTTTGGTCTCAGCACTGAAAGATCTTACACATCTGAGGAACCTTTTATATTTTTTCGTAAGGTTCAAACATTTGCTACCCACTCCAGACATAAAATAAACACTATCTCCAATAGGAATGTTGGGAATTCCTCTCCTAACACTATCCCAAAATATTTGCATTTATTACCAGCCAAATCACAAACAAGATATTTAAGTTAATTTCATTATTTTTACTAATAATCTAAAATCTATGTCTGTGTGTGGAAATACACGCATATACATGCACAAGTTTATGCACAAAACAAAATACAAAATCCATTTAGCATCCAAAAGACTAACTATTTGGACTAATCAGCACTGCAAAAATACACTTCACAGACATATCAGACTGACAGCAAATACAAAGTACTGGGCTAAATGTACTTTATTCTGGCCACACTCCTAAGGACAGAAATAGGGAGCATCAGGTTCTATGCACAGGATGAATATTATTCAGAGTTCGAAAAAAACCTGTGCACCTCTTAAGAAAATATCTAACCCATCTACTTGGAACAGCTCTCCAATGTCAAGAGTCTGCACAGACTAGTGCTCTCCCCACCACTATATTCATGGGATGCAAAGTTTAGACCAATATTCTCCTGGAAGACTGAGGGTTTACCCACACCTATTCTGACACAAAATCAGATGCTAGAACTTCTGCTGTTACAGAAATACAAGCTATAGTCCTACACTCTGCCAATGAAAAGACTGAAAAGTGGGGGGGGGGCGGCAGAGAAGCAGGGAGGTTAATGTGCATTTCCTTTATTAGTTCCATTTGAAAACCAAAGTCAGATCTTACTTTCAATTTTATGTACAAGACACGAAGAAAGAGATAACTTGTTCAATGTACCTATTAGCCGTTCAATGTGTCTGCTTAGACACTTTGAGCTCCAGGTTACCTTAAAGTAACCTTCTCTTGACATCACAGCAGTGTCCCCGTTCTGAGCCACAATGTTGTTCTTTTTGTTTCCCTTTCAGGATCACCAGTGAGAAACACAGTAGCTAAAGACACAAGATTTATGCACGCAATGAAATAGACAAAGGGATGAAGTCCTCCCCAGCTGAAAGACTTCTGCACACGTACTGTTAGAAACGTACAGCAGAATATGCACTGAGTCTTTACTTACCTCCCATTCCTTTGAGTATCTCATCACAATTCCTCTGCACTGGTTGTTGTATTCTTCAATCCCCATCTTCGCCACGTCCTCTGGCCCTTTAATGCCTAAGGTCTTGTCAATCTCGTATTCCTGGGAGCATTGAAAACAACCAGGCAAAAAACCCACGCTGTCATCAAAAGCTTTCAGGATTTCTCTGGATAGTTTATTTATGTTCTATGCATTCTAATGAGGCTAAAGGGCCTCCTCTATCCTTTTAAGATTTCATGAGTACTGCACCTGAACTAAGCAGATATTTCAAAGGATAACTCTGGTGTGATTGTTTCCTTACTATCTTTAGAAAAAGAAAAAAAACATTTTTTGAAACACATACCAAATAAATACATGTTTATAGTAATGAACAGAGTGCCTGGAGAAGGGCAGGTGACCAGTAAGAAGCAGCTGAAATCACCACACACGCAAAAGCCAGAGCAACACACTGGACAAAGAACTTCCATTTCTCTTTTAGCAACAAAGCCAGGCATAAGAGCAATAGAAACGTGACTGATAAGCAGGTAACAACATGGAAAGAGGAACAAACAGAAATATCTGCAGGCAGATTTATTATACATACCACAGGTAAGCCATGGCAATCCCAGCCAAATCTTCTGTCAACATGAAAACCACTCTGATGAGCAAATCTGGTTACTATGTCTTTAATGGTTCCTGCAAGAATATGGCCGTAGTGTGGCAGCCCGGTAGCAAATGGAGGGCCATCATAGAAGTTAAACCTACAACACAAGACAACATTCTGAATTAAATTAAAAACTGAGCATCAAATCTTCAAACAGGATAAGTATATCTGCATGCTTATGCTTCTTATGTCTTACTAGGACAACATCAATTTATTATCAGTCAGCACAGGTATCACATTGGCAAAGGGAACATTTCAACTCATTCAATTCCTACTGATTGCCAGTTCTACCAAGATTACTACTGAAAATACCAGCATGCTGCTCCACAGCTGGCAGACACAGGAAAGAGTTGTCCTTGCTTACCTGCAGATTTCTTTTATAAACCCACCAAGCAGGAAATTACAGGTTTATTACTACTGTTTGTACACTGTTGATTCTTCACAAAGTGAAATATAAACGGTTACTGACAGGACAGCAACATTAGCCAAGACTGCTACCTGCAAAGGCAGCAGCTGTTGTTAACAGGACTGAGGGGGAAAAGAAAAAAAAAAAAAGTACTCACAGCTAAGCCAACCTTGCATTGTCACACACAGTTGTTACAGCTTTTAGCAGATTCTTACCTAGGTCTATTCCTTGATTGCTTTAGGCATTCCTGGAAACAGTTGAGATTTTTCCAGAGCTCCAATATCTTCTCTTCCTCATTTGGAAAAGTTATGTTTTCTGGAACTTGTTGAACCATTCTTTCCCAGCAATGACCAAGCAGAGAAAAGAAAATACGTATTGAACAGAAGTGAGAAAAAAAGGACTTCACAAATACAATTTATTGTCTTACAAATCCATATCACATCTCAGTTTTTCAAAGAGCTTGAGTCAGTGTAGCCATGGAAGCAAGCCCTATATTCTAAAAAAAGCCTAATAATTTTGACAGACTAGCACCAAAGTTTTGTAACAGGAAAAAGGTCCTCCACTCACTCAGCTATGGTCGTTCATTTTTTACTATGCTTTTATTTTTGTTTCCTATAGAAAGCAGTCGAAGGGCAAATTATTTTTTGGTTACAATTTTGGGTTTGGTTTTTTTTTTTAGAAAAGCTTCCAAGTTCAAACTGACCTTTCAGCATCAGTTTGTGAACTAGTGAGACTTACTTTAAGTGCAGGAACTAAAACTAGTGAAGCGGCTCCTTTTCACTGTACATCTATTTCTACCATTTAAAGGTTTAAAACAGCATTTTTCCATCTAGCTAGGCCACTATTCTCAGGTGCTCCTAAAAGCAAGTAGACTTCAGATAGCATAGTTGAAACACATTGCAATGAAAGATGAACATGTGGGGAAGAATTCAAAAAAACAGATGAGGAAAAAGCTCAAAGACTTCAGCTGTGCATCTTGAAAAACTCTAACTTGCAGAGTACTGGCAAAACTACTAGTCTCTATCTAGTCTCCTTTTTTTTTTTTCCTTCCTTCCGTTTTACAAGTATGTCAGAACTAAGCCACAAGGGGCTACTTCTTGCTGAAGGTCTTTTTTTATTTGGTGGGTTTTGGCCACCAGAGCCCAAAACCATTCTTCAATTCTGGGTAAGTCAACTAAAATCACTACAAGCAAAATTACGTATGAGCTTTTCTTCACAACAAGGGAAGAGAATTCTCAACATCATTAGAAACATGCAATAGAGCTGCCTGGTGTTCCAGACCTGCTACAAGATTCAAACAGGTCAAAATTCAACAAAACGCTACAGCAAGCACTAAGCAAAAGCTCTGTGGGATATTTAAGACAAGAGTTCCATAACAGAAGAAAACTGGTTAAGAAGGTTGTAACAGATGGCTGCAGAGAAAAAACAGGCTCTCTCACCTCTAACTTCAGTGGGGCTGCTCCCTAGCACTTACACCAGAACAAGCTGAGCACTACACGTTAGCCTCGAGTTTCGCTTAGTGTTGCAGAATTACAAGCAACAGCACAAGGACTGAGTCTTCTGATTTACTCAGGTTTGTCAACTAGCAACCATAAGCAGCAACAAATGCAAAGGCATGAGGACAACACTTCAAGTTACAGTTGACATGCTGCTTGGTAGTGCTAAAGTTCCAAAATATTTACTTAAATGAAACCCAGAACTCCATAGAACTTGCTAGCTCAATGCTTGAACCCATATGAAAAAATGTGCCCCAAAATGAAACCTACAGACAAATTCCACCATTCATAATTTTTGTATTAATGACAGATCATTCTCCCCACTAACAAACCCAAATTATCAAATAAGACAAGAAATTAATTGAGAAACCCACAACCTGGTACACAGGCAACACTGCAGCTCAAGGGGAAATCATGAGCTGACAAGAACACCTGGACATGGCCTGGATGTATTCTTAAAAAAGTAATAACTTTTAATAACTTAAAAGTAATAGCACAGTAAGTTACAGCACATGCAACTTGTACAAGAGTTTTCATCATCATATCTCAAAGCACTCAACAAAGCACTAATTAGGCCATGCCACTTCTCAGTAATTTGATCACAGCCCCAAGATCACAGTGCTGGAGACAACAGAGATGATAAAAGAATTCAGCCTTAAAGCTTATTTCCTACAAGCCAGCTGACTTGAGGACTAAGGACCTGCACATTTTACTTAGATCAAGCTCAACCTTCGCAATTTAGTGATAACTGCAAAGGTTTTGGCAACTGGCCCAGCTGTCAAGTCCCTATAACCTAATAAATTAAATATATGTTTAAGGTTTAGTCTGTAACTGTGACCGGGCTATGGAAGCTGCTCACGTATCACAGACTCCATGCGTAAACCACAGTATCACTGTTGGCCCATTTCTACCAACTGAAGCACTGTACGCACAAACCAGTGTCCAGTAACCACAGGGCACAAATTCATACACACTCTTATCAACATTACAAGGAAATTTTATTATGTCAGAATTAGGAAAAAAAAATTACTGATGAGAATTAATATGTAACAGTGACTACAGGTCAGTTTTTTCAAGTTACAGAACAGAATTTTGAACAGATTGACTTAAAAGACAAACCACATTTAAAGTTATCTATGGCTCAACCTCAGCTGAGCAAAAAGTGAAGAATTCTTTGTTCAGGAAAAGCATAATCAGTTTATAGACCGAAATATGAATAATTCCATATACCTACAGCAAAAAAAGTTAATTACTATAAGCAATCTAGGTATTTTAAATCAGAAAAAAGTCAAGGACAACTCATTAATTTGAACACAGACTGAGTGAAAACATCACAAATGATGTTACGGAAATTATTATACAAATGCATCTAATAAAACAACACTTTTGGACAAGACTCCAAATTTAAATACAGATTAGTAAATACAAGGGGTTTTTTGTCTTCTTGTTTCTCTATTCATTTTCTGCTGACAAAAAGTATTAAAGTTTAAGACAACGCACCACTGGGGAACTTTTTTTTTCTTTTTGGTAAGTACACTCACTTTTTCTAAAAGGTAATAACATTCAATAGGAAAGGCGTCAAAAATCTGCAGATTGTACTATAGCAGTCTCAAACTTACACTGGGCTTCTTATCTAGAAGAAAAAAAATAAACAAGCATTAAAACCATAAAAGCAGTTTAGAATGCAGTTTATTGCATATTAAGATTTAAAGGAAAAAAAAAATCAATATTTAATTTTTCAACAAAAATTCAATAAAAATGAAGTGAACCAGTATTTCAGAAACGTGTTGGACTTAACATACATGACATATAGACAGATGATTAAAACAAAGTAGATTTCAAGATACTACTCATTTTCTTGACCGAGAAACTGAAAAGATAAAGAACCAGTATGAATTAAAAGCGCACAAAAGGTCTCCTAATTTCAACGGGTTTATGATCAGTCTCCTATCCTTGTTCCAGTCACCTTCTCCCACAAACTGTTCTATGTAAGAGACCTACGCACAAACTTCCCTCCTTAGAATAGGAGGAGCCTCCTTTCTCCACCTACAGGTGCCTTCCCCAAAGTTAAACAATGCACTATTTTACATTTTTACTATTTACTATTTTACAGCCTAGAACTAGGCTCCCCATTTGTGCCTTTTTATGTACTGAGCTTTGAGGCAAGGCAATTTCTGGGGGAACAATATTCGAAACTATTCATCAATAATCAAAAGCATCCGTTTCTAGAACGGATGGAAACAACCAAGTCTAAAATAAAAGGAAGGATGGATGGGAACAGAATGCTAAGCTACACAACAAACGTTGCTTCTGAAAATCTTGTGCTAATGCCTTCCACAGGGAATGAGACTGCAACACTAATCAAAGACCTGAGAACAGGTGGGGGGGGAAAACGAGTCATGCACACCTACTGTAACTAGCACTTTACATGAACAACCAAACAGTTGGAAATGCAAGAACTTATTTAAAAAAAAAAAAATTGAGCAACCATTTTTCTTCTCCAAAAGGACGTAACGCTGCCACCCTCGTGGCCAGTCTCCCTAACACTGCAATTTATTAGTATAATTACTTCAGGAAAGAATTTAGATGGTTTTCTTCACAAAAGTTTTGGTTTTGATGGTAACATAGAAAATTTATATTTACACCTTATTCATACAGACTGACAACGGCCTAATTATTCCACTATTCTATTTGATGGGTCACGAAACTGAGGAGTTACAGACTTTTACTATGCCCCAAAATATGCCCCAAAGTGAGCAGATCAGAAAACTAAACTGGGAAACTAGGAAGTGACAGTTTCTAATTTCTAAACAGGTAAATGAAGTCTACTCAAGCCAAGCCTGATACTTGAGCATGGGTTAGGGAAAGTGTATCAAGGTTAATTCATCTCAACATATTACTTCAGATGAAACACTACCCAAGATGGACGATAGGCCATCTGTCCACCAGCAAGGACTGTTTCTTTCTATGCTGAAAAGCCAGTTAGAAGATTGCTAAAACAGTGAGCAGACTCATAAATTAATACTATGTTTAGACACAAATATATTTCATACTATGCAAGAACTCAGTTTTACCCTATATCTTATGATCTTTTCTGTTGTCTTCATACTAACTTGATTAAAAGTGTAAAATTTGTCACTGTGCAAAAAAAACTATGTTATTTTGAAATAACTTTGACCTATATATTTAAAAAGAAATCAGAAACATAACAATTGCTGTTATGTGCCAACTAAATTCTGCTATTAGCTGACAGTCGCTTCCTAAGCACGTCACCAACAAAGCTGAAAAAATATGCTTTCTTCAGTTTCCAGAAGGCTCCTGGGGGGATGGTGGAGCCAACATTTGCTGAAGACAGAAACACCAAATCCGTCACAGCTACACTAATCAAAAGTGTACCTTCCTCAAAAACTTCCCCTCTATTAGAAGGATGCTTAAGTGGAATGCTTAAGACATATTACAAGGCATCTTAGGTTCTTCGTTCAAGTAATTAATGAAATTAAGCCTTGAGGGGTACTAAACTCTGCAATAAGAAAATTGGTTAATCTAAGTACCTGTTTTAAGTAATCGCTAAATTCTACCAAAAAAAAGAATCTGTATAGCACCCAGCGGAGTCCAAGAGTAAAATATCTTACACGTAAACATATCGTTACACATACAAAACACATTAGCTCTAACGCCTGAAAAGGCGCTGATAACGACCAAACGCAGCAGTGGAGCAGCCAGCCCAGCCGCTTCCCCGTTAACGCGCCCCAGAGCTGCGGGCGGTGACAGGACAGGCACCCGCCGGGCCACAAACCGCGCCGGGCGACCCGCCGCTGAACGGCGCGGGGGGAGAGCGGGGCAAGCGGCCAGCGGGACCGGCACCCCCTGTACGAGCCGCCGGTTTTCTGTGACACCCTAAAAGGCGCCGCCCGGCACCGGCGCCCCCGAATACCCCGCAACGTCCCTGGGGAGCCGGCGCCGCCCCTCCCTCGGGCCTCTGAGCCGAGCCCCGCCTCACTGACGCTCGCCCTCGGCCGGCGCGGGGCTCGGGAGAGCGGCCCCGAGAGCAGGGCCAGGCCCCGCCGCCGCTCACCTCAGCGCCGCCCGTCCCGCAGTGATGCAACCGCGCCTGGGAAAGCATGACAGGAAGCACCGGCGGGCACACCCGGCGGCGGCGGCCAGTCAGCGCGCGGCACACTCAGGGTGCAATAAGGCGGCCTCCCATTGGGCAGACCGCTCTCCTGGAAACGCCAGGTCACGGCGGCGAGGGGCAGACCGGGAAACGCTTCCCGCCCTCCCACCGTGCGCCTTCTCATTGGCCAGGAGAGGCCGGGGGCGGCGCCTCCCGCGGGAGGGGCGGTGGCGGGGCTGGCGCTCCCCGCCGGGGGCGTTGGCCGTGCTTGGGGAGGATGAAGTCTCATCGAACCCAACAAAAACCGTTGGAATGGCTGACGGTGCCTTCACAAACCAAAGTGGCTTTTTAGAACCACCAGGGGTTGCCATCGCGGGGTTTGCGCACGGGGCGCGCAGCGCCCTCGGCTGAGGCGGCTCCCGGCTGAGGGAAACCTGCGCTCGGAGCCGCCGAGGTGTCCCGCTGTGGCGGTCCGGGGTTGGCAACGCAGGAAGGGAGAACGTTCTCCCTCGGCCGCGGGATTTCCCCCCGCACGCACAAAAAAGAAAAACCTGTAAAATCCTAAGAGTGAAATGAACTTCGAGCTCGGGGGGGGCTGCCGGCAGTCAGCCGGGCCCACACCCTCCGCTTAGGGCGAAACCCCGGGCAGGAGCGTTGCTGGGCGGCTTCAGTAGCGGCACCCGGCGCCTCTGCAGGGGCACCACCAACACCTCGGAAGCTTCAACTCGCTCCATGGAAGGAATACACTCTGAAGTACGTTGAGATACCAGTTCTTAAGACCATAAATAAATAAAAGTCCCCTCTTCTACTGCGCACTCCAACTGGGACAAAACTTGTAAATGGGCTCCCGTATGTCAAAGGAAAGTTAAGAATTTGAAAAAGTGTTATTACTGGCTGCCAACCGTAGCATCGTGAAATTACAAAACGTTTCCTTCCACCTATAGAAAGCGCTGAAAACAGCTGTGGAAAGGCTCTGGACAGTGAAAAATGGAACAGAATCCAGGAAAAGTATGAACAGAGAAAGATACTCTTTGTAGACTAGACATCTGCACACCTGAACCCCAACCACAACAGGCCGTGGGGAATGAAGTTCAGATCGGAAACAGTCTGAACAGGCCAACTGCCTCCGCTGCCTCCATGTAATGATTTTCAATTACTCCTTAAAACTTTTATACTAATACAAATGTAGGTAATTGATAAAAGCTAGCTTTCGATTTTGATTTTCAGGACTAGATACAAATCAACTCACTGGTCCGTACAGGGCAGTGTCTCAGTCTGCAGCTGAGGGACACATCCAGATACGAAGCATGCCACGTTAGACGGAATTCTCACCTGCACAGAGAAGCACAGGACTATTTTCTACACCGAATTCCGTACGTCACTCTAGAACAGCTAAAAGAGGAACTCAATCTGCATCAAACTCGGAGAAACAACACAGAAAATCTGAACTGAGGCCAGAGTAAGCAGGACTGACCAACAGGACAGGGAGAGACTGGGTGCACGTGCTTGCCCGGAGTCTCCAGTACAAACACGATGCAGAGATTCCTGCCTGTGTGGATCCGGGATGTTCTGTATCCAGGAGGGAAGTCTGAAGTGGCAGAAATCTGTTTAACCCATATTGCTTTCTAACCTATCTAAAAGCTATGAAAAGGCCTGTGACAACTCAGAACTAAAAGGAGGAGGACTTGGATTCTACCACCTGATGCAGCATTCCTTCAACTGAGCGTTTTATATTGTCATGTTTTGGAGTTTGTTGGGTTTTTTAAAAGAAAATCTAGTAAGTGTGATTCAAGACTGAAGACAGGTAGGTAAGAGAGAAATAAAACGTAGAAAAGAATAACTAATTCAGAGATTTTACTCATCTTACCATTATGGACCTTTTCTATACCCAGAAAACTTTCTTTGCTACGCAGACAGATCGATATTACTTTCAGGAAGTGTTTAATTTAATTTAACAGTGGCTTCTGTTAGTTTAGTTTGAACTTTTTTCCCCCAAATAGTGTAAGTTTACTTTAAAAAAATCCCAAAAAGGTTCAGACCACTTCAAGAGCTATTTCTTTATAAACATACTTTGTCAAATCTGAAAGCACTGCAGCCTCCCCCTGCTTTCACATTCCTTTAGATTACAGAGGTTGCTTTTTTTTTTGACAACTATAACTTGCACTTGCTCCAGTGCCAACTCCTTCAATTTTTGACTTTAGTTTGTAAAACATATAGGTGATAAGGCCAGTTGACTTTAAAAGGGAATACAGTACTATTTCTGAACAGAATTTAAAACAAACACTGCTTAAAAATATGTATTCTTAAGCAATGAAATACAGACAAATGTCGACAATTTCTCGTTGACAATGTTGACTCTGCAGTTACCACACATCCAGATTTTCACCTTGTTCCTCCCTGTATATTTTGTACTTCTTTACCCTTCACTACTAAATAATAATAAAATGTTATCTACATGGAAGTCTACTGTCCTTATTCATGCACGGCCTGCAATTGAAACCATTTGGGCCACAACACTGAGCTCGTTTTTCATAAGCAAATTGACCATAAAGAAGGGGTGAATAGGGAAGTCACCGTCATTCTTAGTAGTGCAATAGTTACACAGAGAGCCAAAAAAAACCCGGATTTGAAAACCAAGGGAAATTTGTGGCAGAGGGATGAAGGCCCAGCACGAGTAACTGGGACAGTCCCCAAACTGTAAGAATGAACGTCTCTGCTCTCATTTTTCACAAATTACTGTTTAAAAAGCCCCGATTCATCTGGAAAGGTTAAAGGGAAGAAACAAAACCCCAGAAAGCCTCAGGAGGGGGCTGCCCCCCCTCCTTCTCCCCCCGCCCCTCTAGCTAAACGCCAGCTCAAGCGCCCGCACACCCGATTCCTCTCTCCGCTACGGGCCGTGCCTGGGCCTCGGCCCGGCCTCAGCGCCGCCCGCCCCGCCCCGCGCCTCCATGGCGGCGGCTGCCGCGGGGCGGGGACCGGGCCTCGCCGCCCCTCCGCCGGCGTTGTGCCGGTTATCGTCGCCGGTCAAGCGATGGGCACCCCCCCCGCCGCCGCCGCCGGAGCGGGGCAGACCGGAGAGAAAGCCCCCCGGAGCGTGTGTCCTTCTCCGCCTCCGAGGCGTGAGGCGGCCCGCCGGGCCCCTCCTCGCCGTCACGGCGGGGAAGGCCTCCCCTCCCTGCGCGTTGAGGGGGGAAGGCGCGGTCAGCTCTCTCTCAGGCACGGCACCATTTTGTGGGCTACAAGCGAGAAGTTCACGCTTCCCCGGGGGTGGCGCCGGCCCTAGTCAGGAGTTACGGGGGAAAGAGGGCAGGAGGCGCTGGCATAGGGCGTCGCGGCTTTCCAGCGCTTCGTCATGGGCCCCGGACCGCTGCCGGCGGCGCCAGACGGTCGGCGCTTACGGTTCGGGGCGTCCCTTTCTCCCCTGTACCCTCGCTGAGCAGCGCCTCCCCCCGGCGCCATTACCCCCGCCCAAGTCCAGCGCCGCTCCGTGCCTCACGGGCGGCTTAAGCAGTTTACGTACTGCCACTGCAACGGAGAGAAGGGCAACCGCGCTTGCGCGGGGAACTGAGCGCAAAAGGTGTTCGTGAATAGGGGAGGAACAAAATAACGCTCCCGCAGCGTTGAGCCAAACCAAAACACCCCGGACGGGGGGAACGATCCCGGGATTAACCCGGGAGGCACGAGCGCGCGGCCCGGCGCGGCTCCTCGTGGCGCAGGGCGCCAGCGCTCACCGGGCACGGAGGGCGAGGTTTGGCGAAGACAGGCTTGCTGAGGAGCGGCTGTGCTCTCCCCCCCGCAGCGCGGCGGCAGTTGGACTGCGCCGGGCATTATAAATAGGGGGTGTGTGGGTGCGCGCTGCCAGTCGGCGTGGTGCAGCGGGCGGCTGTGTTGCGCAGTGCCTGGGGCTCAGCGCCTTCCCCGCACCCTCCCCTCGTTCGCTCCCCTCCCGGCTTTCTGGGCCTTGCCCCGGCCCGCCGTCCCCTGGCGGAGCGCTGACAGCCCGGTAGCGGCCGGCTGGGGAGTCGGCGAGATCATCTCTCCGAGGCGGCGGCTTGGAGCCGGTCAAGCTGCCCCCCAGCTCGCAGCCCTTCAGCCAGGCTATGCGCTGTAAAGGGGCTCCGCTCAAGAAAAAAACAGAGCGGATCGTGAAAAGGTAGAGGCGTCCGGGGAGGCCCCCGCCAGCGGGGACGCCGCAGGGCTCTCGGGAACCGGCAGCTCAGCCCGGGGCGATAAGGCGCAGCGGGGAGGCGACGGCGCTGGACTTGCTCGGCGGGGGTGTCCCGGCAGCTCTCCCGGCGGCGAGGAGCATGTGAGAGCGACGGGCCGCGATGCTGCGACGCGCGGAGCTGATCGTGTGCGGCGGCGGAGCGCGGCGCCCCCCCTGGCAGCCCGCCCGCGGCGAAGGGGTGCCGGGAGGCGCTTTCCCGCCACCGCTGAAGGGCGCCGAGCCGCGGCGGGGCGGCAGCCGGTCGCGCTGGCCCCCCGGGCGGCGCGGGAGGCACCCCGGCGTCTCGCGGAGGCTGCTGGGCAGCCGCACGCACAGCCACTACCAGCACTCCCAGCAGCAGCAGCAGCAGCACTGCCGCGCCTTCCGCCGCTGCCACCGGCCCGCGCGGCCGCGGGTGCTGCTGTCCCTGCGGCCCGTCAACGTCCTGGGCCGGCGGGCGCCGGGCATGCGGGCGCCCCGCAATACCAACCAGTTCCTGATGCGGGAGAAGTACCAGCTGATGCACCTGCGCTCGGACTCGGTGGGCACCGAGAGCGGCGGGTCGGACTGTGAGATGGACCCGCTGGACATGGACTCCTACCTGGGGGTGCTGGAGAACGCCCGCGGGGCGCTGATGGAGTGCGCCGGGGAGGCCGGGCCCGCCGCCCGCTCGCTGCCCGCCCCGTGCCGCGCCGGGGGCGGTGCGGCCGCGGACCCCCCGCAGGAGGAGAGCCAGCAGTACTTCCCCTCCGAGGACGATGTGATTGAGAGCGAGCTGTTCATGGAGAGGGACTTCGACGAGTTCTGCAGCAGGATCGCCTGAGCCCCCGGCAGACGGGCGCTGTCACGGACGCGCTGCTCCGGCTTTCCCTGGCCGGTTGCGGGCGGGCGGGGGGGAGGAAAAAGTCTGCTGACCGCGAAGCCTTTCCGCCTCGGGGGGGGTGGGAGAGGTTTATTTATTTCTCAGCCACCCCTTTGCGTTTTTGTCAGGGGGGGTTGGCTAATTTTATAAACTTGTGTGTGTGTGTAAAGAGGGGGGGAACCCCCGCACCTCCCTTGCCAATAAAGCGAACTTTTCTGAAGGCGAGCTCGGAGCGGACCGCGCTTTGTTCGGGGCGGGGGGACAGACAACCGCTGCCCCTCCGGGGGCGCTGGTGAGGCCCGGAGGGAGGGGGCCGTGGAGGCCGGGCCTCCGCCATCGGAGGCGGGGGGGGGGGGGGTGGGGTGTGGAACGGACGGGGTTGGGTTCTCCGGCGGCTGCCGGCCTGTTTACGTCCAAAATCAGCGCGGAAAAGTTTCACGCGTTGCTGGCCCTCGCCCGTTTCTAGTTTCCTACGGAAAAGTCGTTTAATTATCGCCGCGAGTGGAGGAAAGCCAGCTAAGGAAAAATGGCCCCTTAGACACCACCGTGGCGGGGAGCGGCGGCTGCCCTTGTTTTTAAGGGGGTGGGGAGGGGGCGGGAAGAAGCGGGAGAGCAACAGCAGCATGAAAACAAAACAACCCCGAGTGGACCGGAGCCCGGGCTCCGGGGGGGGCACAGCCCTCCCCGGCGCCCCGCCAGCCCCCCTGCCCGGCCCTGGGGGTGAACGCCGAGCCACTGCTCCTGCAGCTATTTACGACTCCCCTCCTCCTAAGGAATGCAATCAAAGCCGAGTGGCCCTTTGGACATGAGCTGCTGATTGCACCACTGTGCCGTTTTTCTACTGTAATTGGAGCGTTTTCGTGGCAGCTTTATGACAGCAGGGTTTTATTCCTATTTTACCAACTACAGCAGAGGGAGAAATGTCTAGAAAGAGATTTAAAGGGCCTCTGCACACTGAAAAATGCAGCTGAACCAAGTTCTCCAGAGAGACTTAGAATAGAATAGACTACTCCAGTTGGAAGGGACCTACAACGATCATCTAGTCCTACCGCCTGACCCATTCAGGGCTGACCAAGTTAAAGCAGGTTATTAAGGGCATTAATAACACAAGAAGGACATGGACCTGTTGGAGTGGGTCCAGAGGAGGCCACAAAAATGATCAGAGGGATGGAACACCTCTGCTATGAAGAAAGGCTGAGAGAGTTGGAGTTGTTCAGCCTGGAGAAGAAAAGGCTTCGGGGAGACCTTATTGCAGCCTTTCAGTGCTTAAGGGGGGCTTATGAGAAAGGTGGGGACAGACTTTTTAGCAGGGCCTGTTGCGACAGGACAAGGGGGAATGGTTTTAAACTAAAAGAGGGTAGATTTAGACTAGATATAAGGAAGAAATTTTTTACGATGAGGGTGGTGAAACCCTGGCACAGGTTGCCCAGAGAGGTGGTAGATGCCCCATCCCTGGGAACATTCAAGGTCAGGTTGGACGGGGCTCTGAGCAATCTGATCTATTTGAAGATGTCCCTGCCCAAGGCAGGGGGTTGGACTAGATGGCCTTTAGAGGTCCCTTCCAACCCAAACCACTCTATGATTCTATGATTCTAATAACTTGGGATTAAGTTTTCTGTTTTATACCTCCCATGAAGGGGGTAGCTAAGGTAAACATGAAACTCACCCAATCCCGAAGGAGCAGAACTAGGAGGCATCAATTCAGACTAGTAGGAAATTGGCTTGAAACAGTTAAAAGTTACTTTACACAACAGGCAACACATTCCTGGAACTTGTTGCTACAGAAGATAGGGGCAAATTGTATCAACTGGTCTGAAACAGGATTAGACAAATTAGTGATGACATGTCCACAAACAGAGCACTGATAGTATATGTTGGGGGAGTAAGAATATAGAGGAGACTGTGGAAGTGGCTGCTGACGGGTGTTGTCCCCAGACAGCCCAGCCTGTGCCTGCCAGCACTGCTGGGGACAAGACACAGGGCCGGGTGAGCCACAGGTCTCACCTAGGGCCTTTCTTACCCTCTTAACCCCAATTACAGCATAGCTACAGCACCCCTGGAGCTGCACGATCGTCTTTGAATCATTTTTCCGTGTCCCTCCTTTTCCCTTCAGCAACCTGAGGACTGTCGCGTGCCTTGTGCTGTACCACCACGTAAAGATGTGGCGTGTGCTGTCTGTAGAGCTGGGAAAGTTGCTGCTCCTCTATGCATGCCTGTGAAATCAGAGGCCATCTGCGCTCCGATGTCAGAAGAACAAATGTAAGGTGTGATGTTGATTCGCAGATAATTGCGATTACAGGCACAGAGGCAGGAGTTAATCATCATCCTTAGAAAGGAAACCATATTTTAAGGCAAAATACTTGAGATTCCTTGTACCTCTGTTGCAATCCTATGAAACACAATGTCCAAAGACACCATTTTCTTCACCTTTCCTAAGAAACAAAACTGCTGAACACATTAAGACTAACATCATGGGGTTTTTATTTGGAAATAGCCATATGGTCCATACATCTAAACTTCAGGCAATATAGTCAATTTGTTAGATGCAAAACATAGCTCTTACTGGCAACAGCGGGTTTGTATCAGAACCATGCCTATATTGGGAATCTTACTCGACGGGAAGCTGTCCTGGAAGAGAGGTACAGGGACAAGCCTCTTATACAGGAAACCTCTTATAAATGAAACCTAAATTTGTACCCAGAAAAACTGCAAAGATTTGGTCTTCAGCAAGCTTGTATTTTATTAATGAATCTAGATCTGTAGTAACATGTTAAATTAATGGTTTGAATGCATGTTTTTCTTTTTCTTTTCCCTGACTTGCTATTCAAACAGGTATGACAAAAACTCACTTATGAACACTTACTTGAAACTTGGCCTTCGTTCTGTAGCACTGTTGGTAAATTTGCATCATAATATGGATCTGCTTGAACACAAGCAAGGTAAAACAGGAGTGTAAATTAATAGAACAGCATAGGGAAATAATTACAGGTCACATACTGCCTGACAGAATTGTAGAGATACCTTGCATTTGGAAAGTGAGCCCTATGTTCTCACCACTAGACCGAGTGATTTGCCATGAGCGATCCATTCGTGTTGAAGCCGTAGACGTACGTTATGGCACCTAGCCTTCCCCCTCCGCCAGAGCCTCCTTCTGCATTGACTTCTTGCACCACCCACCAGTTCAGACCGCAGTGCTCTGTCCTGCACAAGAGCATCAGACACCGCTTCAGGGGGGAAAGAAAGATGACACACATGGGATTCCCCCTTTCTCCTTTGAGTCAGTACAGTGCCTGTCTTTGGCCACCCACCAAGCAAAGCTGATACCAACACTGAGGAATCCTCCTGTACTGCCCTTCATCTCCACGCTCGCACACTCGCTTTCTCACTGCACACTTCTGTAGTTACCCTTGTCTCATCAGCAAGCCCCTATTCTCTTAAAGACCTTTTCTTGGTGTGTTGCTTGTATCACTTAGATCTGGCTTATTTGTAATTTTTTTTCTGTTTCCTTCCTTTATCACTCGAATTACGAATTTCTTAAGTGTTTGGAAAGTACCTGCCTTGTAATGGATGTAACCACAAATAACACCTGAGTATTAAGTTTGAAAGCACTTTACAAAGCTGAAATTCAAAACATAACAAAGTTAGTCAACATCAAAGCTGGGAAAAGAAACCAAAAGCTCTTACTTCAGAAGATCACTGATCAACCCACTGGCCAACAAACTCGCTCATCTTCTCAAACTTTACAGTGGCAAGTTTTACACGTGCATCAGCTGCTTCTAAGTATTTCTTGTGCCCCTGTCTCAAATCTGATTCACACACACAGGTGTTGAAGCAGATCACAAAACTACAGGAATAGTTCTCAAACTGATCAAGGATATCTTTGGACCCAATATCTATTTCATATTTTGAATCCTTAGCGCCTACATTTTGCTTCGATAAGTTCCTGGTTTGATTGTTGTAATCTATCATTGTATTACAGCGACACATTGAACACTAGCGTTTGTAGAAGCAGAGGTAGCTGAGAAGTACTATCAGTCAGGAAATACATGCCTGTGCTATGAGTCGCACCATAACTGTTGTATGGACATGATAAGACATTAAGTACAGGCTTGTAAAAACAGCAACATTTTTAGAAATATTTCTACTTCATTTTCATTTTTAAATAGCTTCACCAGTATAGGATTTTTCTTTTATAGCCACATTTCTCATATAGGTGAGCTTTACAAATTTAAACAAATTTTATTAACAGAACCTGATATATCAAGTCAGTAAATCACTGCATTTTTGTTAGGGGTACAGTTGGAAGTCCCTTACAAAATATGTACGAACTACTTGGATGTCCAAGGCAAATGGCAGGAAAGACATAGGGAGGCTCCGCTGACACAACACAAAGCCTTCTGTTGTAACCTGGGTAATTTACTTGGATGGCCGGTCTGTGCACAGGGTGACTTAGGATTTGGTAAACTTACCTGGAGAAAAAGGGCTTGGTAATATTTTGGAGGCAGCAGAACTTCCCTTTTATTATGCATTATTAAAATTTCAGCACATTCTGTTGAGCATGTAGATAAGCAGTTTGCATGGCTGCATAATTGTTTGAGATGTCCACAAGGCAGAAGCGCTCCTTTTTGTTGAGGAACAGGCGATGCTGCACAAAACCTGGAAGGCTCTCGATCACATTCACTAGAAAAAATTAACCATGATTGGAAGAAAATTGTCACCCAGTCACCCCTCATTTCCAACAATGCACCTGTAACAGATCTGAGGATGTTCAATTCAAACGTGGGGTGATAAAAAGGAATCTATTTTTAACTATCTGCTGTAATATGAGTGACCATTTTGCTGTCATATGTTTCAATTACATTCAAATGTCTCTGGTTAATTTTTCTTAGCTCTTGTATTCTTTTCAAGACAAAAACTGATGGCTAATAAAGTTCACATTTGGCCTATTTTATTTTTGCTGGATCAGGAGGTCCTTTTTCACCACGCAGAAAAAAAACCCACAAACTTGTCTTGAAAACATACACACAGTTCTGTAAAGACTGCAGTAATTTCACATCACCCTACAGATGACATTTTAGAAGGAGAGGAGGCAATTTTTTTAGCTACTTCTGTGACTTCCTGATCTTTGAGTTGTTTTCACACACATACCAAAATAAATATAAGTTAGAGCAGCATTAATTTACAAGCAAAGTGGTTACATATACAGTGCTACTTTGACAGATTTACCAATTCCTACCGTCTTTATCTTCAAGTCAGCTCCTTTCTCTTTCCCTTTCTAGTTCCCCTATCACCTTCCACATGCATATAATTATGCTAGTGTGCATGAGATCATTACACTGTATTCTATCTTTCTAAACAGCCTCTGAAAATATTTTTTCTTACTCAGGCTCGATATCTATAGTAAAAATGAAATAAAAAGTTTTTGCATAAGAAATCTAAGCAGATTCTGAAGAAGGAAAATAATAAAGAATCCCAACTGCAAACCACATCTTAGACTCACCAGTCATCCAGCCCTAAAGAAAGTCACTTTCTAGTGTCTCAAAGACCATAAGAAAAGGATTATACTGAATAATGTTCTCAACTCAGTTAAGAACATCGTGTTTAAGAAACTAAGATATACTTTCAGAAAAATAGGGAGAGAAGTCCAGAACCCAGACTAAGGTTCCCTACATTCTAATAGGATTTTGGGAACTACACTTATTTCACATTCTGGGTACACTTATTTCACATTCACATTAACCAGAAATAATACTATAAACTATAGTGTTTCTTTAGTGAAAAAATTCATGATGTATTGCACCATAAGCACATTCCTAGCTCTTGAAGGAAGTGGAGACACGGCAGGGCCCTTGCTGCCGCACATTGCAGACTTCGGTAGTTTAGTTCTTATGTACAAACGGTCATACATTGTTTTAAGGTAATGGAGACTTTTGTGCCTTGTAGGAAATTAAATACAAAGTGCAAGTCCTGGGGAATCCTCCTTGACAGTTTCTGCTGCAGAGGAGCCTGTGCTTTCAGGGACTGCACCGAACCAGAGAGTTCCTTCCAAGCCTGCATCCAGGCTTTCCGTCCTGAGAAGCAAGCAGAGCTAGGGCGAAGTGAAAAGGCCTGTGGAAATCAAAAGTAAAGCGAAGAACAGATATGAGTAACGTTTATTGGAGATGGTGGGACTCAAGCTACTGCAACTCTCCATTTCTTCAATCAAACTGGGGTATAACTTACCATCACTTATGGCCGTATTGCTGCTACGCCATATTCAGCTACAACATGCTGGTTTTAGCTGTGAAACAAGAAAAGTAAAGTATCATGCAAAGAGAAGCTTTCACCTGAAGTGCAACAAATACTTTTGCATTTCATATGATCGTTTATATTAATGATCCTTCTATCACGAAATTTTGTAGTGAAAAAGATCAAATGTTTTATGCAATTCAGAACCAGGCAATTAGTTCAGAAATAAAAACTTTATTTATGTTATTCTTCTGTTTCTACCTCTCCTCCTAGTGTTTCTTCAGGAAAAGAAACCCAAAGCCTAGCAGCAACAGATTTAAACTGAAATAAATAAATACACTGTCTAGCAGGATTATTCCCAGCCAGTTAAATGTCTTTTCCAGAAGATGAATACTTTATTTAATAGCAACAATTTAACGAAAAGTTGATTCAAAATAATTAAAATTCCAAACTCCAGAACAGTTCTTTTAAACATAAGCCAGCAACTTCTGCCAAGAATAAAAAAAAGCCTCCTTCTGGCATGCCCGAGCGTATCAGTCAGGTTAAGAAGTTTCAAAGAGGAAAGTACTGCAGAAGTGCTGTCCTACCAGTATCCCCATGCACTCCACTTGAGAGCCCAGTCCAGCTGGAAACTGAGCCAATGATCTTTGCTTCAATAAGAGTAGAAGGCCCCAAAATATCATGGTAATATGCTAATTTTGCTATTTCAAGGGTTCTTGCAAGAGTCAAGTCAGTGGTAAAAAATTTAAGAGTCAGCTATCCGTAACAAATGAGTCAGTGCAGCAGCGCTATCTGCTGCCAAGTTAAGGGCACAAAGTAGAGTTTTTCCCCTTCGTTACTATCGCAGAGACCTGCCTAGGCCAGCATTTCCTAATTACATTGCTCAATCCCTTTTCTTTCCACAAATGAACTCCATCATTCAGTTCCTGTCCCTAATTAGCCCAAAAAGCAGCAACCATGCAGACAAAGCTGTGCTGCTTCCAAATCTAGACCTGCTTCCATGCCCTTTCTGAATACCTCTTGTGCCGTTTCTAGAGTAGTATGCCCACTTCCCATTTTTGGGAAACATTGGAGAGAAAATTCTTTGCCTCCTGCGTTCATACAATCTGTTTCCAACAGGATTCTCAATACAGACTTGGATGGAGCAGGGTCACTTCTACAAAGCAGTGACTTAAGTCCATTATTTAAGTCCGTTTACCAGATCAGCGAAAGGTGCTGCTGCGTACCTGCCATGCACAATGAAGTTATCCTCTGCCTACCCACCGTGCACACGTTCTTGATCATGGAATCCGTCAGTAGAAGCATGAAGACAGATGGTTACAGCCTAGCGATGTCACACCTACTTTAAGTCTTACTGTGTTTACTGTGGTTCAAACGTCCAGCAGTCTTTCTGCATAGCAAAACCAATCAAATAATATTCAAAATCTACTTCAAGGTCACATCCGTTCTTATTTACCAAATCAGGACATAACATACAAAACTGAGATCAGTTCAATCAAGTCAGAGCAAAAGCTGGACTAGCACACTCTCTTCATCATCGTCATAGAAGACTGTAAGGAAGAGGAAGGGCAAGGCACAAATTACAAATGTACACCACTTTCCCCAAAAGCTCTTCCAAACTGTAACTCTTTTCATCCCAGGGAACCTTCCAAGTCAGATGTGGCTCCCTACATTTAGCAGTCCTCAGGATATTTCTATTCCATATACCACTTCATCTCTCAACACAGGTCGACCTTTAATACCCCTTGGAAATAAGCTTCACAAGTCTACCAGGTATTGCGTCGAGTACATGCCTGACTCTGCTAGGCTTATGCGATGTCTCCAGAGTTCTTCTATTAGAGGAGGTGCTGAACAGCTAGTCTTTATCTAATCTCACTAATGGTTTTGTAACCTTTGTCACATCCCAAGTTGTCTCTTTTCCGAACTGAAGACTTCTAGCCTTATCATCTCTTTCTCACACTGATCAACCCTCTGATCCACGCAGAATTATTGCAAGGGTTGCATCTGCTCTTGCAGACTTTCTAATCAGTTGCTCTATATGAGTCACTGACACTATCTAAAAATTTATTATCTAAAAACTTAGTCTTTGCATTTTGTCTTGTAAAATTACATGTGGCTTGTACTTGAAAATGTCTTGCACCTAGAAAGGTCATCTTATATAACTGAGATTACTTCATCGTAACCAAAAATTATTTGGTTTGTAAATTAATTTTACCGTAGAACAGTTGCAATGAATTCAATGTTTCCCCTTTTTAATGTAAGAGCTGCCAACAGGATGTTTCTAAAGAAAATGCAACTAAATGTAATTTTAAATAGAGAAAATTTTGGTTCAGTATCAGGAAGGAAGGAATATTTCAAATGTTGTAATGTTTGCCAGATGAAAAACTTCCTGTGGTTAACTGAATGTAGGTGTCATGTTAGATTTACTAATTTTTATGTTACAACGTAAAAGTAAATTCAGCAATTTGTAAACAAACAAGAAGTATTTGCTTCCAAATGTGAAAAAAACCAGAAAGAAAAATAAGATCACAACTACTCTCTGGTAGTCCTTATTAATACACACTATAGACAGAAAAAGTGTTTTATAATGATTTTACAAGCCTTGGGGGGGGGTAAGAAAAAAGAAGAGGGAATGTGACATTTTCCTATCGTATTACAGACATATCGCTACAGTCTCACCTTGTGGAAGAAATGCAGTGCATATCATAGTTCCAGATAAAATTCATCATTTTAAACAGCAAGACTATTGAAGCGTGTTTTCGGTAGACTTATGCCTGGTTGTTGTCTGAATTATTGTCAACGTTTTTATCCCAATTTTGCATCGCGAGTTCCTCCCTTACTGATGACTGTCTGAAAACTGACACAGAAGAGAAACTTTAACTGAGAGCTACATCTGGGGCTTGCTTTTGTGGGTTCTTTGATCCACAGGTTGAGTTCATATTGCATTCCTTAATACGGCATCAGGCTATCTGTATATTTTATCATCTTCAGAAGAGAAATGATTGGTGTGACCTACCTTTGAGATCTCTACATCTCTCTCGGCTCTAAAAATTATTATAAGGGACAGATAACAGGACATGTGCAACAACATGATCCTTAAGAGACAAAGCTAGAAAAGAAAAATAATCAATAATATATATTTCAAAATATTTGAACAAATGTTATTATTCTGTAGCTTGTATTGAAGTACTTCCAGCGTTAAGCTTTACAAGCACACACAAAAAAGTGCTATCTTTACTGAAAACTGTACGTTAATGCAGTGTTAGTATTCGTGCAATTTTGTAAATAGATTATGGAAGAATTTAGCTTATTTTCTCTTTTCAGAAAAGTAGGGTGGTATGCATCTATGACTGATATTAAAACATATTTGAATAGCTTTAACATATCAGCAGAAAATGTTACCATCTGATAATGTATAAAATTAAGCAGAGCACGATGATGATTATTGTGATGATTATAAACAGCATTGTGATGATTATAAACATTGAGTTTGGGATCCTACCCGAGTTTATGCTGCTTCCACAAATGTTTTCCAATGGGGGAAAAAACCCAAACACACACATCCCAACAAGCTGTTTATTCTTAGCCATTGACATTAACATTGACCGGTCACTAAGTTTCAGAGGTAGGAACTTTCTCACTTTCCTCGCAGTATAATATATATACACATTGCATCAATGTGAGTTATCCAACCGCTAACCTGCTTATGACCTGGTTTATATCATTGTTTACTCCTGATCCTTCCATACCAGCACTCAGAGAAGCTGCACATGCATGAGTAAAGAAAAAATTTGGTAGGTCTCACAAATACCAAGGAAATACTGGATTAAAACAGACCCTTTTATTCTGATTGCTCCTTAGTTCAATTTCTCTGCATCCCTATTTAACTAACCCACGTTATGAGAAAAGGCAAATCTTCTCATCTTTCAAGAACTGCTTTAACCCATCTTACAGATAAGCCCTGTTACACACTTCAGACCATCAAGAAATTCTCCCTATACACAAGAGAACACATTTTTCCCCTCCTGTAACTGATTACTGCAAAAATTGGAAAGTATTAGATATCTATCCAAGGATACCTACGTAAGAGATGCAGTGGCAAACGTATTAGCCTTCCAGAACATTAGACATCCTCCCATACAGGTTTGACGCGTCCCCTTTTTGTTCAGAGAGGAGAAATGAGTCAGGCACACGAGAATCTGGTTTGCCTTTGGATCTAAGACAAGTACTGTTTAATTACCATTAAAAAGCATACAAGCATGAAAGAAGCAATAAGCATGCACGGATTATTTCTTTGCTAAAACTTTCATGAGGAAAGTTGCTCCTGAAGGGCTGGGGAAAGGCAAGGCCACAGATTTACTCTGCCTTTGCCAGTCAAACAACGCAAGTGTTGGTGTGTATACTGATTCTTTTATAGGCTAGTATCCGGTATATCAACACAAAATGCTATTAAAAAAAAAGTTTGAGTTGGACACTCCCAAAATTGTAAGACTTGCTTTTATTACTGATTTTATACTCATTGATTATTTTGGGTTTCATTTGAGGAGGAAGTTTAGGAGGAGAAACTCCCCTCCCCTTCAGGGGTTTATAGCTTTGAAGGGAAAAATGCCAGGCTTCTAAACGTGTGGCATTTTAGGGATACAAATCCAGCCTTAAAAAGTACAAGCAAGCTTTCTCACTAGTGATCAGAAGGGATTCCTCATATTTCTATTTTCTGGAAGTCATTTCTTGTGTTCCTATTACTCCATTTAGTATCCTCCTGCTCCAACGTCCTCCTTTCCCCCCCATTCCCCTTCTGTTCCTAACGATCACCTGTTTCTCCCCTTTCCTCCACACCTTTCATTGTCTCGTTCTCCTTACTGTTCCTACACACCAGAACTTGGTCTCAGTAGGACTGTAGGAGATGGTGGGCATCATAACAAGAAGCTGCTTCACAGTCACACTGTTTGGATAGGATGACCAACCTGCTGACTTCAGCAATAACAGGAACTTGTTGTCTTCAATTACAAAAAAAAAAAATCACAAGATAGCAAAGTTTAAGAACACCAGAAATACATTACTGGTCAGACCAGTGGTCCATCCAGCTCAGTATTTGATCTCCAAGAGCAGCAAGAGAAGTTCTCCAGAGGAAAGCACACATCTGCCTGCTTTCTCCCGTTCGTTTCCCTCATACTCCCCTAACATCTACTACTGGTACGCTAACCGTTCCCAGTAGTTTATGGATCCGTCATTACAAATTTGTCTAATGCCTGATTAGACCAACTGATACAATCTGCCCCTACGCTCTCTCACTGGGGCAAGGAATAGAGTCTGTTGCGTAAAGTACTTTCTTTTAACTGGTTTAAATTTATGCCCCCTCTTTGTTCTACCCTTTTGTGATTTAAGACACAGCTATTTCATACAGGAAGCACTACAAACATTTAACGACTGTCAAAAATATGGAACTGTTCTAAGACCACTTAACTATTACCCATTTTCCCACAGTTATTTAGGGCAGAACAGCCTTAGCACTGCCTTGTAGCCTACCCTTATGCCAGGCAGGTCTACACTGGTGCTACCGCAGCCTTACACCAACACTTTGGACCTAATTCAGCTTTGACTCGAACGCAGCTCCTAGCAAAGCCAGCAGGAGCTGTGTCTACACTTGTCAGGACTGAGTTTGTCCCTGTACGCCTACAGTTTTCCGTCTTCTGCATTTCGTCCTCCAAAATTCTCTGGGTTTTGAAGAGGATCGGGAAGTACGCGTTGACTAGGGGAGACCTCGCGCAGCCGCGTCTGCCCGGTCGCTGGGTCTCGCAGTCACGGCCCGTTCACTTTCGAAACTGGAAACAAACAGGAGTGCAGGGCACTAGTTTCTCAAAGAATGTACAACTAACTGCTGCCAGATGATTTTTTTTTTCTTTTTAAAATAAATCCGTACTTACATTACCTTCCCAAGCCCTCAGTCGCTATTTCGACATATTTTTTATCATTTAATATTATGGTTTCCATATTCAGGAAATATCAAAATGACAAAAGTAAGAGCTAAATTGTGAAGTAATATAACAGGAAAGGAAAGAAGAGTTAGATATCTACGTTTAAATACTTTCAGTGGCTCAGTAAACCTGCTGAGCCAGCACTATGCTCCTCTGAAAAACAACTTTAAACCAAAATCCTTGCATAAACCAGTTTCTTCATTTATAATAAAATCTGTTAGATTAGCAAATTTAGGTTCATATTAGTCCATTATGATGGCCTATCTAGTACATAGCAATACTAGTTAGAATTACAGAAGAGATCTCTGCAAATCAATTTTTGGAGTAGAGACAATTAGTCTCTAATTCTATTTATCTTTAATCTACTGCTCTGCTCTGCCTTCATAAATAAGGTGGCCAAACCCAAGACAAGCTAAAGGCTTCACACATCAAAATATAACCTCTCCAAAACATACCTTAAATGCATAACAGTTTGCGTTATCTGGGAAAGAGAAGGAGAGAGTGGAACAAAAACTGTTACAAGCACTTCTCCAACTCTGGGGCTGCATGATGCCCACTGCAGAGGAGTGAAGCTTTAGGACAGCGATGGCCACATTTGCCTGGTGCAGGTTTTGTTCATCTGTAAGCACCAGCCACAGAGAGCAAATACGTACCTAGCGGTGGTGCATGTATTAGAACTCGGTTTCAGGTTAGAATCAATTCTTACTTAGGGAAACAACACCTCTGTAACACAAATAAAAGACTAACACAGCCTCTAATTTTAGAAAACAGCTTGCATGGGATTTGCACATGATTCTGAGAGGTGACCTGCTTTTTATTTACTGGATCAGTGTTTCCTAACCTTTTGGATGGTATTTTGAAGAGTTTTAAGAGACACTAAACTGAGATGAGAAAACACGGGCAGCACCGAGGCACTAGGAGCCAGCACCGCTACGGAGTGGAAAGGGTGCGCAATTTGCTTCCCCATGAGCCTGCAACTCTGTCCCCATGAGGTCCGGCATCCTCAAGCCTTTACTACTGGGAAAAAGGAAAAGGGGAAAAAAAGTATCAACAGTAGTTTAACATAAAGTAACATGTTAAACTTAACAACTTTAACTTAATCTAGTTAAACACGAGCAAGAAACAATTAAGTTCCCATAGAAAAAACAAATTGGCTTCCAATCAGAACTAGGAGGAGGTTTGGCTTTCAATGAGTTTTGAATTAGAACTTAACACAAGCTGTAGTGGAAGCGTCCTGTCCTAGCCTGGCTGCCTTGGAGACCCCCTCCGAGCAGTCCCAGGGCAGCTCCCCAGCACCCGCTCTCTTTAACGCCCTTTCTTTTCGTGCCCGGGGTGGAAACAATGAGCCACAGTGCGCCAGCAGTCCTCCAGCTACCTCAGGCAGAGTTACGTTTTTACGTCATTACAGTTTTGGTTGCTAATTTGACTTGTGTAAATTGCGAATGTGTGCTGGTTTTGGCTGGGGTAGAGTTAATTTTCTTCACAGTAGCTCGTACGGGGCTGTGTTTTGGATTTGTGCTGACAACAGTGTTGATAGCACGGGGATGTTTCGTTCCTGCTGAGCAGGGCTTACACAGAGTCGAGGCCTCTTCTGCTCCTCACCCCACCCCACCAGCGAGGAGTTGGGAGGGGACACAGCTGGGACAGCTGACCCCAACTGACCAAAGGGATATCCCATACCATATGACGTCATGCTCAGCATATAGAGCTGGGGGAAGAAGGAGGAAGGGGGGACATTGGGAGTGATGGCGTTTGTCTTCCCAAGTCACCGTTACGCGTGATGGAGCCCTGCGTTCCTGGAGATGGCCGAACCCCTGCCTGCCGAGGGGAAGTAGGGAATGAATTCCTTGGTTTGCTTTGCTTGTGTGTGCGGCTTTTGCTTTCCCTGTTAAACTGTCTTTATCTCAACCCACGAGTTTTCTCACTTTTACCCTTCCGATTCTCTCCCCATCCCGCCGGGGGGAGTGAGCGAGCGGCTGGGTGGGGCTTGGTTGCCGGCTGGGGTTAAACCATGACAGAATGAATTGTCTGTGCTGTAAAAGGTGGACGGGGGAGCCAGCGTACAGCATAGCAGCCCTGAGTTTGCTAAAACCATGCTCCCAAAATTTCATTTTGTGAGATATGTGAAGCCAACGCTTTTTGAAGAGTCCCTTCAGTACAACAGTTCCCCAAGAAGCAGGGCCTCAGCATTTGACCGCTGAAGACATGAACCCAATGAAGTTCAGTACGGAAGTAGGGTCATGAGCCTTGAAACTGGGATGAACAGCACCAGGGTTTAGAAATGGCTGCTCTTGCTGGTACAGTTGAATTAAAACCCTAACAGTAGGGATCCACGCCAAGACGCACTGTTTTACATACAAAATAGAAGAAGAGCTAAGCGGCACACACCAGTCAGCCTCCTGACTCACTGCCTCTGCCCTCACATGAATATGACTAGATTTGTTAATGTTTGGTAGGGTGGTTTTTTTATAAATAACTCCTATTACTGCTGACCAGCATTGCCCTTTGAACACCTTCCTTCACAGTCTCCTCCTGAAGTAACCTGCATGTTTTTCACTTTCTCATCTTCCCTTGTCTTCCCTTTTCAATTTTTCAGCCATTAATCTCTCCACTGGGTTGTTCGTTTGGGTTTTTTTTGGGTTTTATTTTTTTCTTTTTCTTTTTTTTTCTTCTGTGATTTTATGAGAAAATGATAACCAATGCATGAGAAGTTTACAGTAGAAATGGCTTAACAAATTGGACCTGATTTTTCTTCTCTGATTTAGTGGTGAAAAAGGCAAAGCAGGACACAGACCCAGGAGGGCTGCAGGGAGGGTGCTCATCAGCTGAGACACAACAGAGAAGAGTTATACTTATTCAGACCTATGCTGCACCTGAGCTGTTTAACTCTCCTGAAGCACTGGGAAGTGCTCTCCAGCACTAACTTTCTATTGCCTGTTTATTTCTGAATCAGACTCCCATTGTGTCCTAGATTATTTAAATTTCCCCATTATTCAAAATCCACAGTTCCTGTCCTTGCATTAGCCTGGATTCTACTTTGAAAAAATACTTCTGGATATCAGAAAAAACGTTGCCTGGAAAAAAGTATTAAAATTTAGATTGGGCTAATGTTTGAATGCTTCAGGAAGTGTTTTCTTTCTGGTGACAGGAAAAAAAAGCACACAAAGAAAAAGGTTTTCTGCTTGCTTCTCAGGACGGGCTTAAGGTTTATTTTCTATTTCTCCCAGATTTCTAGGATTCCAATAGCCCTGAAGGGTTCAGCTCCATCCAGCTCTGTCTCACTGGCACTTTCCGTGCACTTTCTGTGCAAGTGAGATGCAAAGTCCCCGTTCAATATATGCTGGCTGTGAAGAGATCCTTCATGCCAGTACCTCTCATCAGTTCTGAAAGTACTGGCCTTAGTCATGCTTGCACGGCCCAACGCATTCACAGGTTTTGTTCAAGAACACTACAGAAAGAAGCAACCCTTCTTTAACTGCAGAGTGTTTGCACAGCAACTGCTATTTTTTATATGCATCAGAGTTGCTGCGCATCTGCCACCGTTGCTGTGTCCCTCCTGCAGGTGTTCAGTGCTCCCCAGACACATTGGATGCAACTGCTGCACGTGTTGCATGCGTTAAACCGCTGCTCTGGGGTGTACAGCACAGCCGACTCCTTTCGGACACGCCAGTCTTGCTGCTCATTCATTGCACAGCTTTTGGTACACCCTCCTAGAAATTCTGGGCAAGAGTACTAAAGGGCTGTGTTTAGAAAGCAACAAAAGAAAGATTTTGCCATTGACACTACAAATGATTAGCTAATAAATGGCATCAAACTCAGTGTATTATAAGAAATCAGAATCACACATTTTCAGGTATTCTGGAGTGGACAGTAAAGTAGGGAGCATTGCCTCTCATCTAGACCATGTTCAAAGACCCATAGTCAGGCAACTCGTTCCATCTCTTCTCTGCACCCTGTTTTCATACAGACCGTCTACAGTAAGAGTCAGAAAAATCTCACTCGGGTATCTGTCTCTCTTCACTACGGAAGAGATATGTGTGTCTGAACATGGCCCCAGGAATCTAGAATTAATGAATATTTTATAGTCACATTCAAAAAAAATGCACATAAATAAAAGACTTGCTTAACTGATATTTATCCACAGCTGCTACCATAATAGGAAACTAAGTTAATTAAAAACATCAGCAACTATAGCTAATAGGGGAAGTGGAATAGATAAATACAAAATGCACACAACTGTTATTGTAAACTTTCATTATGACAAAGAGAAGCACTAGTTTTCCAGAGTTGTCAAGCTAGAAAATTTTGATGTGGATTAATTTATCCATCACTAAAAATAAAATGAATTTATTACATCATGCACTACTCAGCTGTTAGCTCATTTTGATCAAAAATCAAAACAAAATCCTGTTAACAGTTCAAACCAGGATGGCCCTGTATCTCACTGGTAGAGGAATAAAGGCCATTATTCCAATTTGGTTAGAAACTGGAGATACATGAGACAATTTATATTGCTAGCGTTGCTTCAGATGGTATTTGTGACCCTTAACCAGCCCCCTTAACCTCTCCATGCCTCAGATGGAAGGCGTGGAGGAGGTTATTTCTGCGGAAGTAACACTTACCTCTTTCCCAAGCTGGAATCTCTGAATGATTATCTGTGAAATGCTTTGGTTTTACGGATCGGTTTTGATAAAGGATATTCTTACAGTACAATATTTTTTAGTCATATATACCATTCCAATGCACCTATGAAACAAGCTTGAAAAATGCACTCTGTATTGTACAGTATTGGAGAGAGAAATGCAATACAGTAATTTGTAACAGAGCTAAAAAAGATTATCAGATGACAAAAAAAGGGGAAAATAGGGAAAACTCAACTTCTGTGTTATAGCACCCACCCTCAGCTTCCCCCGGAGAACTATGTCTCAGATATTTTCCCTCAGTGACCAGATGACAGACCTTGCTACTACAGACCGGGAACCAAAGAGACGGCTTCCTAGGACAGCCACTATAAATATGACGTCACATTAATTAACCTTTCTTTTATTCTTCTGTATGAGTAATATTACAATGGAAAGTCTAGATAATATGCTCATTAACTTTTCCATTCTTTGAACCAGTAAGCTGTCAAATTCAAGCAAAAGTATTTGAAATAAGCTTAATTTGTCTCATTTTTCACTTGGTTATCTGCTCGGCATAAGAGACAACTTGTTTCTGATACGTGAAGCAACAATTCTACAACACGTACTAACCTGAAATTTTCTCTTTTGTACCTATTTCACCATAAAGTGGCTCATTCAATCAAGGAAGGCCTTTAAGCAGATAGCGGAGCTGCAGCCATGACTAAGTGACAATAACGAGACTAGACAGCTTAAAACCTTGATATTGTTTCTGCTTCATACCCAAGCTGACACCCCACTGAGATCCTCCCACATTTGCCTCCCTTTATGGTACTGCAAAAGGCACAGCTCATCACAAATAACACCATTAATGAGATTTCTATTGGGATTGCAATACATCTTTCTATTGGGACCATTTGGACACTACTATTTGCCTAATTATTCCTCTCCTAATTAATTCTACTGGCAGTTGTAGATCTTCAGTTACATAAATACTCTCCTGTGTTTGCTCAATTAAGTGGAAGGATTCCTGTAACCTAATATGTTAACATTAGGATAAAACCAGCTGCATAACCTCCGCCCAATACAGAAAATATTGGAGCGCTCTAAAGGAAAAGCATATCAAAGCTCCTTAGAGCTCTATTTTTTCCCCAAAATAAATAGTGCCTTATAATTTTCAAAAGTATATTACAATTCTTTTTTCCATCTTTCAGAGCTGGTAAAAGGTACCAGACTGCCAGTGAGTACAAAATAGCTACATGACAAGGAGCTTTAATACAACTTTACTACACCGAATGATACCACTAAAGCCTTTAAAGGTTTAGAGAAGGAAAGAGTTCAGCACTCTGCTACATTATTCAGCACTTAACATATAGCTAGGAATGATAAAAAGAAGTACTTGTGTATAAGCCTAGGTATTTTGTCTTCATGGCTTCCATTCAGTGGAGAGGCAGGTAACTCATTTACCTAACTCTTCAGAGGAGCCTGCAGCACTGTCAGTGTTGGCCTTGTCTCATGAAGTCTGGCCAAAATCCACTTTTAGGAGATCCACAGACAAATGGATTTCTCCCAGCAGGAAAAGGAACTTCATTCTGCAAAAGGACAAACCCTCTAGGACTGACCGCGTGGCACACGTCAGGTAAGCGTTAACGGACTATTCCAGCTGCTGCACTGGCAGACCGTTTATCATCCCAAGCACTCCTCCTCGACTGCCCGTTCCACGTAATACGTTGGGTTCAACGCATGCTGCAGACGTGCACCTTTTTTTGAACAATGATAAACAACTTAGACGAATGACTTCAGTAACTTCACGTCACCAGTTTCCGTACTTTCCAATGTGTGCACAACAACCTTGTTTGGTTTGGCTCATGACTAGTAATTTACATAAAAATTTGCCTTTTGAGGCCAGAATTATATGCCAGCAGGTAAATACTTCAGCACTACAGACAGAATTAGCTTTTATGAAATGACAATCTAAAATCTGTGGATATGTTTACAACTAGTAGCTCCTTTAAATTCCATCCTGAGTGTCTCAGGATGCTGGTTGTGACTATCGTTCAGTTATACCATAGATCTGGTAATGCTAAATATTCCTATCAAGAAAGATTGCCATTATGGCTAAGTAAAAGTAGAACAAGTGTTTTAACAACTCCATTGCATTTTGACAGTTCTCATGATTACTGTACTTTTAAAACAAACACCTTATGACACATGTACAGACTGCTCACAATGTCTCTATTGACTCTCCCTTATCACAGACTTATTTAAGTTTCCAGTTGGAAGCCATCAGCTTTGAAAGAGCTGGTGAAGTGTTTTCATGAGGTGTTGGCTTAGAGCTCCAATTTTAATACTCAAAAGGAATAACAGTTGATAACTACCAGCCTCCAAGGCTACATGACACACATTACTTTTTAAGAACATAAACAGGATTATTTAATGTTACAAAACAGAATTAGATTTTTCATTCTCTGGGACTGTAAAATTATTTCAATATGGATTAGCTCTAGGTTTTCTAAACATTATCAACATTATCAATTCTAGTCAATGCAAAAACTTCCAACTGTGTCAGTTAAGACTGCAATTAAGAAAAAATCAAGCCAATTAACCAAAGAGCCTCACAAGATAAAGGTGATACCAAGTTCTTTCTGAAGGACACATCCCAGTTAATACAAGACTCCTGTTTAACTGTCCAGCAATGAAGTGCATTCTATTACTTGGCATTCCTGCTTATTTGGAATTGTACAAACAGAGCTTCTCCTCAGTAGGTTAGGCGTGGATTTTACGTTAGTCATCACAACGTAAATAACAAATCTTAAACCCCAACCATGGATGCGGCGGATTAAACACACAACCAAAAAAAGACTGCTTTGAATTTGTATCTCAACAGTTACGAAGCGGGAAAAAATCTTGATAGGATAACCTTCCATAAAGATCAGGTTCCTTACAATCAGGTAGCTTCTCTTTCAGTGAAATTACATGGTTCAGAATGTCCTTGTCCTGTCTTCACCACAAAGATGTAGTCTTGGTTCCTAAAGCGAGGTGTAGACATTTCTTTCCTCCAAACCTAATCTGATCCTTGGTATTCAGGACACCAAAAGAACTTCTTTGCAGAGTTCTTTTCCACACCTGTTAACTTCTACAGCCACATTTTTTCATTCAGTTCCTCATATATATGTGTTTAGAATACAGCATGTTTGATTTAAGCCTACTTGATTTGGTATTTTGTTTCAAACACAATGCAGAGAACAGGTTTATTGCCCTGCTACAAGCCAACTTTGGCCTCTCTCCCAGAACACATACACCCTCTTGAACCTCTCCCTTTCACCCAGATCAGCACACAATCCTCCAAGCACATTTCAGCAGGAATGACAAAATTCAAACTCAGCTATAACTTTTGAAATAGATGGCTTCTTGCAAATACCTGTATACTGTATTAAAAGATGCACTTTTTTTCCCCCTAAACTATCTTGTCCATATTCCAGAGGCTATGCTTTCCTCTGACCACTTTTAGAGATGGTCATCTTACTACCTTTTTTGCCAGCCTGATCTATCTTTCCAAGATGGTCTGACTGGTATACATCTAACTAAACTCTGAACTCAACTTGGATTTGATCTCAACTTTTATTTAACTTTGAAATACACTGGTTTTATTTAAGACTTGAAGGGTTAAGGGAGTTAGAGGTAGGGAGACACTAGTATGTTTTTCTAATTATATCAGCTGATTTTTAAAAAAAGACATTATCTCTATTTTAAAAAAATTGTGTTTTCTCTCCAATATACAGATTGGACATGCAGTCAGTGAATAGGTAAGTACCTGAACTTGCTTCATTCATTTCTGAGGCAGAAGAGGCAAGAATCTTCCATTGTGCTGTAACACCTCAAGTTGAAAACTGCAATTCAGGTACAGTTCTCCTTCCTTAAAGGGAAAAAAGAAAAATCATTCATCTGATGATGACCAGGAAAGAGACGAGCAATTTGTGGTGAGCTAAAGTCAGTATAAAACATTCAGATATAGATCATCTTCCTGAATTGTACCTCCTGCTGTCCCAATTGTCAAAATGAAGATCTACATGTTCCCAGAAGTGCAGTTCTTCACAAAACCCAAAATATGTCCTGTCCACCTCCAATGAACAGCGGCTAACCAACGGTTAAGACAAGCATTGGTAAGAACGTAGTCTTAAAACATGCTTTAGCTAGGTGTAAAAGCCTGGTAACAAATGTAAAACAAGATGTAAGAACAGCCCTTGTCGTAAAAACACTAAAGCAAGGGGATGTATATCTTGTACAAAGTTAAGCTGAACTAGAAGACGACATTAACCACCTGAACTTGCCATCTACCGCTCTGCCAGCGTGTTCCCTCCGCCGCCACAGAGTCAGCAGACTACTTCATGCAAGCGCTATCTTATCATTCAGGCAAAAATTCAGGCAAGTTAGCTCAGATCACCAATTTAAATTATTATTAAGCTTATCTAGCTCATTTTGCCTGAGGCAGGTTAGAGGACACTCGCATCACCCTTCTGGATGCCTTGCAAAAGGCAGCAGTTACCAATGGTGGGAGGATTAGGAGAAGCCGCAAGTCAGGGGGAAACAAACATCCAATTACAGCTTTATGTCTCAAAAGAACATTGCCATAGCAACCACTGACTCAATCATCCCAATTTGCAGGGTTAAAGTTTAATTTAATTTAAAAAAGAAGCATAAAGTATTAATTTGAGCCTGTTACAAGAGGTAATTAATCTGCCTCTTTCAAAAAGCTGATAGGCCATAAACGAAATCAAGAACTAGAGTAGATTAAAGTGTTAGGTTTTGTGCATTTCTGTTGGTATTTTGGGGCTATACATTTACTCATTTTTGTGGGTAAGAAATGAAGGTGAATTCTACCTGATCCGTTCAAATACCTCTGCACTCAAAAAAAAAGTTGAATTTTAACTAAAAATAGTAATAATAATGCAAAAGTAACAGTGAATTGCCTAAAAAAAAAAACCCAAAACCAATGAAGTTTGCAAGCATCTATTCTCGCGAGTTTTTCAAGGGTGGTTGTTGTTGTTATGCATCAGGAATGAATGTGCTCCGTATAGTTTAAAGACATGCGATCCCCTTCCCTTTCACCCTATAAACAAGCGCGGGTTCAAATTCAAGATGACAGTTATTTACCAACAACTAATGCAGGCTGCGAGAGCCGCAGAGAGAACGACGTGGCAGCTCAGACACGGACAGCTCACACAGCTCTATTGCTTCCATGGCCAACCCGCGCTCAGAAACTCTGTAACGCAGCCGAGAGATCCTGCAAAGGCAGTTTTGGAGCCCACTCAGGTGTTACTCCACTCTCATCTTACAACGGGAAGCACGCAGAACGGGTGCGACCACCCGCCTTTGCGCAGAGTCAGCCTGAGCCCAGAGCCGGTTCTGCCGCAGGTGGCCTGGCCCTTCCAAAGCCACCCGCCTGCGCCCATGCTGCGCTGCTCAGCGTTCCTCACGCCCGGAATGAGGAATCCACGCAGCGCGAACACACGGAGGCTGTTAGGCCCGTTGCTATGGACTGCAACACCCAGGACATGTACTATCCAGATTCTTCCATAACATGGGATTCCAGCCACACATACATCCCTGGCAGCGGTGAACTCGGTGTGTATCAATCTAAGGAGTCTACATTCTCTCCTAACAAGAACATGAATTTAGTAACGTTAGAGGTAAAGTTTCCAAGATGCAGCACTGCAATCAATTTCTAATTACATAAACTAAGTTACTCCTCTGAACGAAGAACACTGAGTTAGCACACCAGAGTAGTTCCTAAATTTCGCATGTGTGTGTTTGCGTGTGTGTGTGTCGTTTCTTGCCATGTTCTCTCCAACTGAAGGACAGAATTCACTGGTTTCTATTTTGTCCAACTATTTGTTAAGTAAAAGCATTTTCTCTTACAAGCTTAACATATAAAACAAACTTCTATTGTCATATACTTCAGTAATCATCATTAAAAAGAGTATTTTACACACACATTTAACTTTTAAACACTGCAATGTCATAGAATGTACTGGCAACCCAAGTATTACCAAAACGTACATTCAAAGAAATAGAAATGATGAGGCGAGAGCAAAGCAAACGGTAAAGGTCAGAATCCATGCTGGGACAATCAGATGAAGGCAGATAACCAAAACAAACTCACTGTCACACCTTGGAACACTTAACCTACCAGTTTCTTAACGGTACATTTCCTAATACAAATGATTTAATGTAGATTTCTAAATATGTGAAAGAAAAATACAGGACATACCACAAAGATGATGTGACAAAGTGAGCTGAAAATTCTTGGAGTGCCGCTGAAGGACATAGTCACACTACAGACAGAGCTGTGACGTATAAAGCCCTCTTTGAGGACAAACCCCTCGTTCTCTCAGCAGTGACACTCTGTGCATCTCCACAAGAAGTTGCCTCTGAGTACGAGCACGTAGCTTCAGCTCGCTGCCCTTCACGGAACGACACAACGCAGATGTGTCTCCTCTCGTGCAGCCGCAGGGGGCCCGAGGGAAGGAAGCAGGGAAGATGCCAGAAGGATGTTGGTAATTTTGCACAGCTCTTTCCACTTATATACTACTCCAGATGTACAGGACAGCAAACCTAAGCCAAAAACCACTTGCAAATATCTGGAAGCTTTCTGTTAAGTGCTAAAACCTGCAAACCAGCCTGCCTTCTTTCTCTCCTTTCCCACTTCTGCCTGTGGCGCCCAGCCACGCGCTCCTCCTCCATCTCTCAAGTCGACTGCGGCACCTGACTACAATGTGACCCAAATCACCTGTCACAGAACAAGAATTAACCAAAAAGACATTTGCTGTTGGAGTAGGAGATTGGGACTGGCTTGCTGAGCGTGTGGTCAGGTGAGCGCTGGGCCGAGCACAAGCAACACGGAAGGAGCACGAGCTCCTTTTAGCATCGGCAAATCTTCAGCTTAGGTAGTTTCTCCTGTTTACGTGCAGGAAAAAGAACGAGGAAGAAAGTGCAGCGCAGAGGACAATACAACTGAAGATTTCCCCAATAAGCTAATTCAGCTGCAATGAGACATCACTAGCAACTGTTAGATGCTTCATTTTGGTATCTTCCCTTTTATCAGCAGCCCAAAAGTCAACATTTCAACAAATACTGTATTGTACTGTCTGAAATATGGCTTTAGATACAATTTCAGGGGAATGATGGTGGTTTGCTGTGTTCAGAGAGCCAGATTTAGAACAACTGATATTCCTCACAATCCTCGAAAGCTTCTGCAATAAGTGGCTAATGAACATTTCAGCTGAAGGCTTTATAGGACATTTTAAAGCTTTCACATACCGCAGAAGAGAACTTGGACTCTGAAATGCACTGCGACAGTATTTGTGTACATCTGTGTAGGACGGATTACCCTCTCTAAATATTTTCAACGGGTTCTGAATGTCGACGCCTCTTAAATGCCAGCAGTCATCAGGTTCAGCTGATCAAAATTTAGTCCGTTTATTTGTGGAATAAACAGCTTAGAATCATCCTTCTTCTTTCAGATTGCTACTTCAATAAGGCGGCTGGCAACCTGCGCATACAAAAACCCTGCTCATTTGCAGCAGTTGCGCATTTTGTTGTCAGTCCCTGAGACTATCACCAGTGGCTTGTCCCCCTGACCTCGGACGGATGGCAGGACAAACCCTAAAGTGACTCGAGGCCCTGTTCTTCTAATAAGCTCATACCAAACCAAACTATAGAGTTACAGTACCTATGCTAACTGAATGAAACTGCAAACTTCACACCACCTTTTAAGAGGTCAAGGCTGGTGCCTTCTCCGCTTGCACAAGCAAATTTTCACCTTCTGATCTGATAATAAAATAAAAAAAAAAGAGCAGCAGAGTAAGATACAAATCAGGGACCTAAAACTGCAGAGGATGGATCAGATAACCCTAATAATTCTTTTCTAGAACTAAACAATATGAAATGCTGTTAATATAAACAGGTAATTTTCTTTGCTTAACAGTAGAGATTAGAAACAAGTAAAAAGAAGAAAGGAAAAGAAAAAAGAGAAACCAAGAAGGGCAGCTAAGCACCAAAGTCCACTGACAGCCTGCAGGAGATAGACACTTCATTGTTATTTGTATCCTTAAAAATTACTCCTGCTGCCAAGGCTACGGTGTTGACCTGCCCTATTGACAGCCACTGGAAGCCAGAGACGAATACAACTACAGTACTGCAAGATCTGGTGTGCTAGGGAGAGGCGCTACTTTATTAGTGGCATTCCCATCCTTGAATCCTCAATAAAAGAAGAAAATCACCAGTGGCAACTAACTTTGAATAAACACAGAGCACATTCAAACAGCCATCCGAAGTGCCCCGAGGAGACAGACATGAACCACCTCGCACCCATCCTCAGCAGAGACCTGAAACACCTTCGTGTCCAACATCCACATTTGACAGTTCCTCCCTTGAATGTTGTTTGTTTTGTTAAAAAACAGAAGCATAAAATAACAGTGCCTGGTGCAGTTGCTGAACCTAAATATAGCCCGCTAACAATTGTTCTATTTATTTCCCACTGTCGTGCACTAAGACTTTTGTCTGAGGTCAGAACGAAAGAATTCCAGACTCATGCCTGTGTTAGATAGAGAGAGATTTTGAAATGACGTAAGGACAATAACTATTAATTATATGTTGGAAGGTTATTTACGAAGAGCAGGCAGTTCAGGGGAGGGGAGGAGGGGGAGAGAAGTCAAATTGCTTTCCAAGAATAAAAAGGAAAACTTTTTTAAAAACAGTATAGTTCGCTATTTTATCTTTGCTTCTCTCCCAAGACCAAAGGCAAAGATCTTGCATTATGACTCTATCACTACAAAATTATTTTTATATGTATAAAATTAAAACATTATTCTTCTCCAAAATAATAAAATTACAAAATCTAAACAAAAAAAAAAATCCAAAGTATCTGTCAGTTCAACTGCAAGATACATAAAACGTTACCTGACAGCATCAGTCCAGTTGTCCTCCCAGATTACAAAGGTTTACAAACAAGAATGGCATGCTCGAAAGATTCCTTTAATAGATTCACTACAGTTGAGAAGTTTAGCCGGACGTGAGCAAGTACAGTGACCATCAGGTCAGGAATCAGATAAAGAAACCAACTCCTTAAAAACTCTACGTTATAATTTCAGTTAATTTTTGTGCTGGTTTTGGCTGGGGTAGAGTTAATTTTCTTCACAGTAGCTCGTACGGGGCTGTGTTTTGGATTTGTGCTGACAACAGTGTTGATAACACAGGGATGTTTCGTTCCTGCTGAGCAGGGCTTACACAGAGTCGAGGCCTCTTCTGCTCCTCACCCCACCCCACCAGTGAGGAGGCTGGGGGGGCACAAGGAGTTGGGAGGGGACACAGCCGGGACAGCTGACCCCAACTGACCAAAGGGATATCCCATACCCTATGACGTCATGCTCAGCGTATAGAGCTGGGGGAAGAAGAAGGAAGGGGGGGACGTTGGGAGTGATGGCGTTTGTCTTCCCAAGTCACCGTTACGCGTGATGGAGCCCTGCGTTCCTGGGGATGGCTGAACCCCTGCCTGCCGAGGGGAAGTAGGGAATGAATTCCTTGGTTTGCTTTGCTTGTGCGCACGGCTTTTGCTTTCCCTGTTAACCTGTCTTTATCTCAACCCACGAGTTTTCTCTTTTACCCTTCCGATTCTCTCCCCCATCCCACCGGGGGGAGTGAGCGAGCGGCTGTGTTGCCGCCTGGGGTTAAACCACGACAATTATCTACTAGAACAAGAAAATAAGAGAGACCTTTAAAAAAGCCTATCAAAACAACACTGGAGTTTTCAGGAGTGAGTCATTTTACCTACTCGATGGGACTGGATGTGAACAGAGGATCCCACCCGCCTCCTGACTGAGCCCGGCAGCGCACATACGGAAGTGGGAATGGTGGTGCCAGCCCGTCGGGAAGGTGAGCTGCTGTTTCCACTGTTGCTGTACATAGTGGGTCATACGGTTCGTCTTTTCCAGACTGTAGTCTGGGAGGTCGGAAATAATCATATATAAGTTGTTGTTGTTGTTGTTGTTAAATAACTAATTTAGGCGTTTTAGATATTGTTTCATGACAAGCTATTTTTATCACATCTCTTCTACAATACAAGAACTATTGTCTTTAAAATTCTTTAAAGCAATATAGAAGAATCTTTTTTTAAAAGTAGTTTATTCCCAGAGCTCAAATAAGGTTATGCAAACAAACATGCATTTGTTAGCCTACAGAAACCAGTAAGCCTTTTGTCTAGGTGCTTTAGTTTCTTTTTTTTTTTTTTTTTTTTGTAAAATGGTGACACATTTGTTAGGTACCAACAGGCTGAGCAACTTAACAGTTCAGCTCTCTTTTCGCTACCTACCATTAACTTCACAGTATCAAGACTCTCTTTAGTCAAAAATAAATGAGGCTATTCCATTTGACAACACACTTTTCCCACTGCCTCCAACAGCTGTAACCGAATAACAAAACAAAACAAAAATTTAAAAATTAATGTTAACTGCCAAGTCAACCCCACAAATTTCTATTAATTTAGAATTAAAAGCAGTGACTGCACCATATAATCTTGTTTCTTATGCTTTGCTATCTCTCCTGTTCTTGACAGTACAAAACACATATCATGCACACTTAGAATCTAGTATATTCCCACTTAAACCATAGAATATGGCAGCATCCAAGCATCCACAATTATCTGCATTGAGACATAAATGGATCATAATTTATCAGTCAGTTTGCTTATGCAAAGTAGGTATTACAAATCACACACATGATAAGAGAGGAGTGTGTGCAGAAGGTATCTAGGAGATAAAAATCTATGTGAATCTAAAACAGAAAACATATGCTTTTAACCTAGAAAAAAAATCAAACCCCACAGCTGTCTTCAAGAAACTCCAGCACGTCAAATTCAGCTTTGCTTATGCTCAGATGATCTTTCCTGGAAGGCCTGTAGCTTTTTTTTTCCCCCCTTCCAATTTAAGCTTTTTCTAAAGATGGGCTAGAAAAGAACTAAGGCTGCACATGTACATCCTTGACTAGTGTTTCATAGAGAAAGTAGCTTCATCTGAGAAGCTTGTGAGGAAGATACTCAAATCAGTGGCTTCTCTGCTCCTATGCTCTTTCTCCCCACCCTGAGAGCAGTTTGTTACTCGTGTTAATGGCACAGATGAGAGCCAACCGAAGAAAAGGAATTTAAAAAGCTGTAATGTTTTATATCCCATTACTCTAAGCGTCACATGCAAACCCAAGCTAGTGTAAACAGCCCTGTACTACAAGCAGGGGAACTAAAATAAGACCTTGCATATTGGATGTCTAGTATGAGTGATCATATTTGTGAAAATTACTGTAAAACAGGTATTGCATCACGACAGTTCCTTCAAGGGAAGAATCCAGCAGGGAGAAGATTGCAGAAACTTGTATTCGGTTTTCAGGTACTGTGCGGTGAGTGGGCAGCTGAACCAAGGGAACACCCCACACAAGCAAGCGTAAGAGGAACCCCACATAAACACAGAAGATTTTATGCATGACAAACACAAAGACAGAGGTCATTTGGCTCCAGACACATGGGTATCTAAACTAGATAACTTTATTTCTTGAATAAAATGCTTTAACAGTCAGATAACATTTAAAGCTGTATAGTCATTTGTCTTGTCTGCTTATGTTTCTGGAATGGTTAAAAAAAAAAAAAAAAGGCTCATTAACCAGATCTTTAGCTACTGCTAGGTACTGATTCGCTCAGCGCTCCTTTCGCTGTATTTTGCCATGTTTCACGAAGCTAGTGACCGTGAGTGTGAAGGGGCTGAGTGGGGAACAGGTCCCGACTCTGAGCTTCTCCCTCTGCAGCTGGCTCAGCGGTGCTGCCCCGAGAGAGCAAAACGCAGCGACGCCCCACGCTGGGTTAACTGCTAGTTAGCCATCTCTGTAACCACGAAACCAGAAATGCAAAAGTATATGCAAAGAGCTTGCATCATAAAGAAAATACTATTTTGAGCAATATTCTATTTCTTAACAGGTAGGCTAAAGTGCTCAAAAGCAAACGCTTAAAGACTTGCATGTGCTTTGGAACATCTAAGCGTGTAAACATGGGGTCTGATGTGCTGAAGAGCTCCGTGTTCAGCAGTTTGCACTGGGGGGTAAGTGTTCTCAATGTAGGCTCAGAAATAAAATAAAATTAGGCCTTTTATAGATTGGGGGTTTGGTTTTGGGGGGGTGTTTGTTTTTGGTTTTTTTTTTAAAGATGTATAAGGAAATTCTAGTGGCAAGCACTTTACATTATTAGAACACACTAGTTGTCTTTATCACTCATACAATTAAAAATTAATTTTATTTGGAATAAGAAAAGTTATTGGTGATTCAAGATGTGGCATTCTCTCTAAAGAACCAGGTTTTAAAATCATGATTACAGAAAGACCTCCAGCTTTCAGCTGAAGTAAGAATACTAAAAGTTTCTGTCTTTCAGTTGCAAGGAAAAAAAAACAACAAAAAAACCCAAACCCAATCCAAACCTGAAAGCCAGAAAATCTCATCTGAGCTTTAAAAGTCTGCAAGCCCACTGCAGTAACGTCTGATCAGTGGTTTCCTGCTACTTAGGTTTGTCAGTATTGAAGGGAAAGATGTTATCTTCATGGAAGGCAAAGTAATTCTTAATGAGGATAATTAAAATGTGGTTTAATGAACCTCCTGCAAGATACACTATCCAAAGACATAAAATCTTGACACAAAATAGACAAGGTTATACCATCTCCTAATTTTTGTCTAACAACAAATATAACACAAAACAGCAATAACACATACCATTTCTAAGGCTGACACTGAGACACAGCTAAGACGTTTTTAGATGGCTAACAAACCTCCACTTACCCAATTGCTGCAGCTTGTCGAAATTTATCTTGGCTCTGCCGTGGTAGAATCCACATCCTTTAATTGAGGTAAACAACTGAACAGTGAAAATGCATTACAGTGACTCAAATACAGATTAGAGGCAGAAATTAAATAATTAAAAATTAAACAGATTCTGCTGAACTATAAAGGATGGAAAGAAAGAGCTTAACAGGAGCAAATGGGTTAAAAGCTTGATCTGCCAAAGCTTATATCAAACCTACTGTACAATGGTTTAATTTACCAGTCTCCACGCTCTTTTGCTATTGCCTTACACCACTAAGAGATTACCGATTTGTATTCCCATGATGCCTGTAAGACTACTTCAGTCAACATCAGTTTTCCAACAGATCTGACATACTGTTGTTACCAGGCTAGAATTATTTCATACTGGCAGTCCGGAGTAGGATGTAAGGAATGTATCCCGACCTTCCTGATCTTCTCTAGTGGAAAGAATCAGCACAGGTTCCTGTGCTACTTACTTTCTTCTGTAACTACCATCTAGGCATGAGTGGGCTTACTCCACTAGCTTGCAAAGCGTGGTAGATCATTAGCAAAGGACAGGAACAGTCAAAACAAGCAGCAGGTCTAAACTGTACAGCATTTTTCTCTGGGGGTACTGTGGAGTTGTCCAGTATCCCCTCAGAAGAGCTGAAAGTAGAAACTAGACAGGGAGAACGCTAACTCTGCAGATTTCGTGGACTATGGTCTATCTACAAAATGACACTTTAATTTTCAGAATTTTCTCTTGGTTACTTGCAGAATAGTTATTTGCTTTCAATAATGAAAGCAACAGAGTCAATGTCATATTTCTCCTCTCCACCAATTACACTAAAGTTTTGGGTTTCTTGACAGAAGTTCTTCTCTTGCTAAGAACAACTAGATAGAAGGAATGACTAATTGGTCACTGATCTTTTCTGAACATCCAACTACCTACTGCACTTCCTAAAAAGTAAAATGTCTCATCTTCAACCATGTACATTCTTGGTAATACATATGGAAGTCAATGAAACGTACACCAGTTAGAAGAGCAGACCCAAGAACCTAATACATCTACCAAGAAGAAAAATTATAATTAAGCGCTACTGAAATATTACAGCATTCCATACTGATGCTAGGCTAAAAAGCTAGTTTTAGAGGCTGCTCAATAACTGTATGTTATTGAAAACGTACCACAGCAAATTTGCGTAACTCCCTCACGTACAGTTGTCACTGTGTGTCACCCAAAAGGGGTACTATTTCATATCAATGTCACTTTTAATTAATAGACTGCTGACTGGTTTATGGCACCTGCATCTGTAAGAGCTTCCTTTCTAGCCGTGATCTGTGGCCTTGCACACTATGCAGCACGCATCTATTGCATGTGGTCACATCTCCCCACTTGATGACTTCTTTTAAAATGGACTATACTGTGCCTTTCCACAGGAGGAAAACGCAGAGCATCCTCTACAAGTGTCATTCACTGGGTGCTCAGCATACAGCCCGTTTCCTAACTTGCCTTAGGAGAACTGCAACAACATAGATAAAACGGTAGCCTTGCAAAAGCAACGTGCATGGACATTCAGGTGAAAAAAAACCCCACAAATATTCTACTCACGAAAATGAAAGATAAGTTCAACATTTGCACACTTGTTTTTACAAAATCAGACGAGCAAAGGACTAACTTTTAACTGATGATACTGCATGTTCTAAGCAAAAAAAGTTACCAAAGGACAAATTTAATACTGACCATTCAAACAAAGTAAAGGTTCTACCTTTCTTCACATAAGCACTGGAAACACCACATGGAATCTTCCAGTGAGCTTATTCTGTGGAAAGGGAATTTCCCAAATGTACCGTGTTCTGTTGTGTGGTCACAGGTCGGTGTCCTCAGCCACCCCCAAGCCTGGCAGCTGAGCAACAGGGTATCGGGTTTTGTCTTTGGGTAAGACAGCATTTTAAAAGCAAATGCAAACAAGACTAGGGGATATGAAATACCATAAAGCTAAATTCAGGGACGTGTCAGAAACAGCAGGTCAAGTTATTCAGCAGCACAAAGGGCCTCTGTGTTTAAGAACCTGACTTTTAAGGAGACACCACGTATATCTTCTCTGCAACTCAGCTGCTGTTACTGGGGGCTGGACTTTGTTACCGAAGCAAAGACACTGCTTGCTACCAGATCGTCAAACAAATCTGGTAACTGGGCTGGAGATGGAAGGAGGGGTGAACAATTACCAACTTGCCTAGCAAATGAGAATTTAATTTAAGTAAAAGACTGCTTTTCCTCTGTTCCAAAACACAGAGTAGTAGACGGGAGATTCAGAGATCCCTTTCTTCCGTATTTCTATTGCCCAGTGCCTCCAGCTGTCTTAAATACCTGGAAGGTGGGACCAGAGTTCAGTTCCTCAGTACTAGCTTGTCTAACTTGCATTAATTCCTAACCTCTCCCCTTTCCTTGCAGTGCGAGGCTACTTGCCAGCATCATCTGCATCAGCTGTCCAACCCCCTCTGTCTCAGCAGGGGAACTCATTAATACCAGCGTTAACGGCTCATGATTCAGCAGCCCACAACCCGGTGGGAGTTACGCTGGGCTGTATGCACTAGCTTTCCAGTACTCCCTTTACTGTAGCCTTGTTCATCAAAATGGATGTTGGAAAGCTGCAGCAAGTGCTCGTAAAATTTGTTCGCTGTCTCCTAAGTCCTCTTGAAAAATGTGTACACAGAAATTCAGACATTTCACTTAGGCACTCGTACAGCTGGCACTGCAGAGCAGTTCGCAGAAAGGCAGAGGAAAACAAAATACAGAACCTTTTCCTGGCAGATACAGGTCACAACTAAACGATTAAACAGAAGAGGCTTGGTTTAACCAAGTTCTGTTGCACAAACCAGAGTGAAAGCTTTAGGACCTTACGCCTGCAGTGGAGGAGGGGGACGAGGAAAGAGCATATTAAAAAGAAAAGCAGAGGAAGTGCTAGAAATGCTTCCACTCTGTCTCACACCTCTGCCCATGGGCGCGGAGAGCTGTTGCTACACAAACTCTGCCGGCTCCTGCCGCGCATAATAAGCCCCACTCTGCTGCGACAGACCAACGCAGCAGCATGGCAAGCTTTACTGGATTCGAATACCCAACTCCCGTCCCCCCCAAGCTAAGAGGAGAAGTAACAAGTTTGCCTGAGAACTACAACTCCCTGAAATTAAGCTGTGTATGGGCAGAAAACCTTACTCTACAGACGTTTCATGCAAAGCCATGCAAACTTCTGTTATATTAGTTCTCGTTTCCAAAGCAACAGAACATGGTTCAAATTCCTGCTGGTGTATTGTCCGATAAAAATCTTTTAAAACTGCGTGATCATTGTAAGAAGGAAAGCAGAGAGACCAAGGTGAGGCAATTTCAAAAGCTACTGAACTGAAAGCAGAAAGTAAATTAAACTCCCTCCTAAAAGAAAACAAGCCGCGGGCTTACAATTAAAATACCCTTAAAGGTTTTTAGGGTTTTTTTAATTAAAAAAAAAAAAAAATTCTCTTTTTTTGTGACCTGTGAATTAAAATCAGCACTGACAAGACTGTACCTGAGGGTCTAAAAATCTCACCTGTCCCAGCATTAACTCTTTTTATTGGAAATCAAGCGTCTGCCCTAGCCCAGCGAAAAGTGATGCAAAAATACCTGCTGCTTAAGATATGAAACGGAAAAACTAACATACTACCTCTTCAGCTCCTATTCCAATGCAGAGCAATGTTGAATTTGGAACAAACCCCAGAAACTTAATAAAAAGAACAACAATGTTCTGAGAACTGATGCGCTTGAGCAAGCCCTGAGCAAGCGGGCCATGGGATTCAGTAGTACCCTTTGATCGTAAAAAAGTAATACTGAAGTGAATGATCCCAAGTAACGGGCCAAACTACTGAGAAAATCCACCGTGTAAAATTAAAAAGAATAAGTTAATAAGGTTGTCTGATTAATTCAGATCCATCAATAGTATAATTGTTACAGCTTTAGGTGTCATCTTCAAAACCAGCATTCATGTGAAAGACCTTGCGTGCAGATTTCAGCAGTAAGTGGGACTTAAATCTCCAACACTAAAACCTGATTCATCTGTGGTGAATGGGAAAATTCTTCTCCAATTACAAGAAGTAATTGGCCAAGAAGTCACGAGCCCTTCGTCACGGGAGTCAGCTACACATGGAAACTATAAGATATGCACATTTGGGTTTTGCAACAATACTTGTTAGGGCCATAAAATAAATAATTGCATGTACAAACACGTTACCAGTAAGCTGAATTCTGCAGTTCTGCCTAATGCAAACTATCCAGAACATTTTTATTTCCTTGGAAGTTGTGTTTGTAAAGTGTGATTTGAACTTCACCAATGCAAAAAAAAAACCAAACCACAAATCAGAAGGTGGTGACACAGACAAGCAGCAAACCAGTTATATCTGACCCTTCGGCTTCCCTGCCGCACCCACGGCACAGCCAGGGAGAGGAATGCCGGCACATGCCTCGGCTGCTGCCGCGCACACTCAGGTGGCCGTGGCTGCACAGACAGGCGATTGCCGCAAGCTCCCCTGCGACCTAAGACATTCATGTTCTTCTGAAGACACAACCCAGTTATAAACATGGAACTGAAGAACAGAGGCCAATGAGATCTTATTTCAACAATAATATAAAGAGTAATTTGTCCACCCCCTAAAATTCAATTCTGTGATGACAGCATTGTTAATATTAAACACATTAGTGTTTCTTCAAATTATTTGTTTTGGATGAGAATTTTATATAGAAGTTATTGGTTTTGACAGATGCATGAACAACTATTTTCCTACAGTGTTGAACAACTTTACCTTGATTTCTTTGCAATAGGGGCTGTAATATCTTAGCCCAGTGTGTGCTTCTGAAAGGAGCACCACGAATGAAGTCACAGTTGTTTTCATGTCAATACCATCATTTAATTAAACAGTATGGTCACACCCTCCCATTTAAGTTGTGGTTAAGAGCCCTGTGGTTGGGGGCGGAGGTGAAGTAGGATGAAATGTAAGAAGGAAGGGATATCTCCCCCAGGGAATGGGAGCCCAACTTAAGTTCACATATAAAAAATAATCCCCAGCTGCCTTTAAAAACCAAGAAACTAATCTTTAACTCAACAGGAACTTGTTTCCTTCCCAAAAAGTATTTATGGGCTATTGTCTACTTTTGCCCAGAGGAGTATATATATCAGAGATAGGTACGTCCATCCCTTTGTATACTGTCTAGGCAGTTAGTACAATGCTTAGCCTCGTAAGAATTACTTTTTGCAGAACAATCTTCGTTCAGCTGCTTGCTGAGGCCGTTGCCTTGCTGCTGCTTTTGAGCTTTCTGCTGTAAAGCCTGTTTTAGCCTGTGACTCCTTGTAGCTTACACTGTGAAAGGACTAGTTTATAATTTCTTAGTACAAACTGCAGACAAAATAAATAGGCTACCTAATTAAACATTAACTTTAGGAAAGACTTACTTCAGTGTGTTCTGAACTGCCCTAATCAACTATCAAGTACCTTGGTTTAAAGCAATATCCTACTAACCCACATTAACTTCACTGAAAATACACAGATTTTAAGTTAATTGAAATTACTTACTGCATTTTACATGCCAGTTTCATCTCAAAGAAGCCAAAAAGTACTTCTAAGGGGAAAAATATTTTTAATTTATATATAAGCAGAAATTAAAACAAATAGGCCACAAGAAAGTTAGATTTTTTTTTTTTTTAAATGATGTAGCATAACTGTCAGGGTTAAAAAGCCAAATATTTAATCAGACAAACCCAAGCTCTAGACATATATTGTAACATGGAGACCTCTTTCAATCTTCTCGTCAATGAATTCATGCACATCTTAACATCATATTCCCTTTTTTTTTTTAAGAACAAGAACCTTTTCAAGTTCTTTGTTATTCCTTCTTTAAAGAAAACCACCCAAAAAAATGCCTTTGCTTTTTTAACTGACAATATTCTTCAAGAACACTTACAAGAGACAGGCCCCACTTTCTCCTTTTAAAGAATTATCATTTTCATGACGTTTGATACAATGAGGGAACAGATGATCTCCCATAGAAGATGAATACTATAGGATATCATTGTGGAAAGCAGCTGTATCATTCAGTTAGCTATATGGCATTTATATTTAACATAGCAAAGCATAAAATGAAAATAGAGAACAAAAGTCAGACCGTATTGTCTTCAATATTCTGAAAGTTATATATACATGTTATATATACAGTTATATATGAAAGTTATAGAATACAGTGTGTTCTGCAGGTAGAAAAATAAAGATCGTGGGGGGATGTGTCCAAGTTTTCTTAAAGACTATCACTTTGCAAAACCAAATTACATCAAAATACATGTATTTGAAATGAGCACTCGAGCTGAAAAGCAGAAATGCTCTAATCACACATCTTCTAATAAAACTGACGTTGAGAAAAGTTGGAATTCTGAGTAGAGCTGTTTCAAACACTGTAAATGCTGCTTCTAAAAACATGGGGAAAATTAAACTTTAATAGGAAAGACATTGACGAATATTGAGAAACTTCTCAAAGCATCAGCTCATTCCTTTGCAGAGATGAAAGCTGTACATGAAAGGTTTATTATCTGCCGCTCCAGTTGCACTGGATCTAACTGCTAACAGAGAACACAAGCCACAGATACATGGAAGAGGAGAAGGCACGTAGCATGGCTGGGAACTTGCAAAACTTTCCACGCCAAAGAACAGAGAGTCCTTTGAAGGCATCGTTGGTTGGTAGGAAAAAAAAAAATGCTCCTTGGCTCCTTTGCTCGGGAATCAATCACCGGGTGCAATCCGCCCACCAGCAAGTTGCGCTGTCGGCGGGGCCAACCGGTGAACCCCGCCGTAACTCCGCACCGCTCTGCCCTGCAGCGGGGTCCGGGGCCAGGACCCCCTGCCAGGCTCCGCGGGTGGCCCCGGGGGGGGCCGGGAGAGGGGAGGGGGCCCTGGGGAAGGAACAGGGCGCTCAGCAGCGGGCCAGCGGTCGCGCTTCTTTATTTTTTTTGGACACTGAGAAGCTGTAAATCGTTGGTTCTCCCAGAGCCCACGTTGTGTTTAGCCCCTGGCAAACTTGGGGGGGGGGAATGAAATAAAAAAAAAAAAATCAGGGGGCTGGATCTTTGTCTCTCTGCCTGAATTCTGATTGGCAAGCGGATTTTAAAACCAACACAGGACATACCTGCCCCTTGTCTAACTGCCACACTCACCACAGATGAGCTGCTCTACGTAATTCCCCGTAACTTCTAACGCACTACAAAACGCACTTAGTTCCACAGTTACAGTGATATGCTTACTGCTTATCATCCACAGTAGTTTTTAGTTTACGTTTTCATACTTTTTCTCAAAAAACAAAACAACAAAAAAACCCTACCAAGTGCTGTTGGTCATATCACCCAACGTGTCGAATGTTTCTGGATATAATGAGCAAATGCAGATTTAATATATTAACCTTGCCATAGTAATCTAGTTGGGGATACCATTTCCATGCTCAGATGTTTAAATCAAGGAGCTTCTACATAGCAATTACCTACGCTGAGATTTTGGGCATATTTGCATTCAGAAAGTACTTGATTGCTAGTAAAAATAAAGCCAGTCTCCTGGTAGAAATTTTTAAGAATTTGTGTCAGACTGTGTTACATCTGAGTCTGAGACTGCCATTCTCCAGGGAAAACGGATCAAATCCAAATATATTAATGCATAAGCAAATTAAACAGGAACGATTCTTCATTTTTGCTCAGCAATATCTTAAGTAAAACATGAAAACATAATGCCTGTAAGACGACTGCAGTCTTCTTTTTTAGTGCAAGCTGCAGCACCAACAGTCTTTGCAGAGCAGACTGTTAACCGCCATTGTAAGTGTGTGTCTGTGTCTCTGTGTGTCTCTGTGTGTCTGTCTGTGTGTCTGTCTGTGTGTCTGTCTGTGTGTCTGTCTGTGTGTCTGTGTGTTATTTGGTTGGTGTTTTTTTTAAAGGCACTGCTCCAGTCAAATGGTTCAACACTTACCTGCCTTGGATGACAAGAAATTAGCAAGTTATACAGAATTACCACTTCTCAGCTGAATCGTGGAAACTGATGGTGCAATGTAAAATGAATTACCTTAAACCGCTTTTGTGGTTAAGATTTACCACATTATCTTGCATTGGACACAGGGTAACAACATGCACATGCTCACTACCACCTCTTCTGACAAGCATCTGTTCTTTTAAATACAGTAACATTATCAGAAGCAGCGGGATAATACTTTTGTCTTTTCAAAGGTAACAGACATACATGGACACAGGACAACATCACTACCATTAAAGTACAGCTACTTAACAGCCGCTCTGTATCAACCACCAGCAAGCAGGCCATTAGTCAGCAGCAAACATGGGCTAAAAACAAGTTTTCACTGGGGTCTTCTGCTAATGCATTTTACCTTTCTGTTTCCAAGGAAATAAAACTACATGCTGTTTCATTCAGTAACTACATTCAGCTACTGTGCTGAATACACGAACACAAAAATTTAAGTAGCTCAGTAGCATGACCAAACCCTCAAGTATTTATGTCCTAATGATTTGAAGGGTATTCTCACTCTGCAGTCACATCAAAAAGCTCTATTACTATGCTACGGTGCAGTAAAATGACTGCAGCAGCCAGGCTAGGGCCAGCTTTCACTGCTTCAAGTTTTAGAAACCTCTGGGGAAGCCTGGACACTTGTTCAGCTGGGTAGCCCACACTGAACTCTGTGTTACTATTTGAGTACTGTTGTACTCAGTCCAGCTGGATTAAAGCTAACTAGTGATATGCCTTCTGAACATAGCACAGCCATAGCCTCAGGCTCCCGGGACCTTTAGGGAGAATGTCCTCACCGGCAAGCTGAACAAGCTATTTTTGGATTATACAAAATGGATGTTAACAGACCTGCAGTAATGAAATGCTGGTTTAAAACAGCACCTGCCTTTAGCAAAAGAGATGGCTAGTGATGGCTTCCACAGTTGTTCCCAATATGCTGTGCTGCTCAAATCATTTTTCAAAGGTGCTTCATGCATCAAGCTGTCTGAGGAAGAGAAGGAGAGAGTGTGCACATGCAGGAGTGCCATTAGGTGGGGGAGAAGAAAACAGCCAAGTATTGCATAACAGAGAGCTGGGTTTTGCTTCTGGAAGCAACTGGTCTCTCCTTTTTCCTCCTGGTTTTGCCTGTCACACCCTCCTCCCTTGCACTACAAAGTCTGAAAGCACCCACAACATGCTATCAACAGCTGGAACAAAGAAAGAGCAGGGAAGGTGGCGGGGGTATCTTTTGGGCTCTCATGTATGTAGTGTCAGACAGCTGATACGTATTCAGAAAAACACAACTCTCAATCTAAACTAGTAAGTTCCTTACCTTGTGTGCATGCAGAGCTAATAACCAGCTGCTCTGTATTAACCACCAGCAAGCAGGCCATTAGTCAGCAGCAAACATGGGCTAAAAACAAGTTTTCACTGGGGTCTTCCGCTAATGCATTTTACCTTTCTGTTTCCAAGGAAATAGAACTACATGCCGTTTCATTCAGTAACGACATTTGCTGAAAGGCAGGCACGTTGTTTTACCTACAAAATGGTGTAAGCAGGCTGCAGCAGTGCAGAACGGTCTACCCGAGATACAGGCGGCAGAACCACCAGACGATGAGACCTCGGAGCAGACAGCACAGAGCTCAGCGGGAGCTGCGAGACCGCTACGCGCCGCCCTGCCGAAAAAGCAAAGCGCAGGCGCTCAGGGGACGACGGGTGAGGCTGCGCCGACGAGCCCTTCCCCCCCGCCGCCCCCGGCCGCTGCGGCCCGCGCAGCTGCTGCCGCCCGCGGGAGGGAGCCGGTGGCGCGGCGGCAGGGCAGCTCCTGCAGGTGCTTCGAGGGGAACGTTTCATATTTTCAGTCCGTCGAGCCAGTGGCGTAACTGGGTGTGATGGTCCAGACATCGGACTTTAAACAGCACAGGGGAAAACGTAGGTTTGTGAGGAAGGACGAGATACGTCAAAAGACAAAGGGGAGGAAAGGGAAGACTGAACAAAGATGCTAAGCATTCACATTTGCAGTCTCCTCAAACATGACAGAAGAGACATCACTGTGAAAAAAAACCTACTCAATTTAAGACCCTCATAATCTTGCAAATATGTAAAAATCTTTTAAAAAGCAGTCAGGTATTCCTTTGGCCAGTCGTATCAATTTAATAAAGGGATTTGATACAGCAGTCTTTATTCTTAAAATATTCCAAGGACCTGAGTAATCTGAGTGATTAGCTTCCAGGAAAGCTCTGACTGTTAGCAAAACAAGTCAGCCATTTTGTGTAAGCATCAATGCTGCTCCATGCATAAGTGCAGATTTACAAGAAAGAGGATTTTCTAGTAATGTGCTACTGCGTAATATATTATCTCCTGGCAAACTGGTACAAACATGTTCCTTATTATGGTAAAAGTCAAAGAAAATTTAGCTTAGTGCTCCTTCACCTTGTTCAGCTATCCTACAAGAAAATCCATGCAGGTTGAAACCTGCAGCTGTACAAACTCTAGTGAAGTCAAAAGGGCTGATAGCAGATGCCCAGCACTTTTATTCCTTTGCTAATTTGGGGCTTTGATGTACCTGTTTCTTAGTTTAATGCCCATCAAAGTGGCCTGAAAAGATTAGTCTTGACTGAAATCATATACTGCTGTAAATGGCATGTCATTAGGTCTCTTCATACTACAATGCACTACGTCTAGCAGTTAACGGGAAGCTCTGGATCACAGGAAAGCAGCGCATTAGAACATCAATGCTACAGGAATTCTTAGGAGAAAATAAGCGTGCAGAAGTAGTAAGGCAGTATACTGCAAAATGTGGCATTTTTTACAACTAGGAGGACCTCCTAGCCTCAGAAAGAGAAAGGATCATGCACCACAAAAAAACCAGTTCAATTTAAAATCTTCACAAAGCAGCATGACACACCAAGGTATTTAAAAATTGAGTCTATCTCATGGCTTTCAAAGATAAAGCCTGTTACCTATAAACTTACCATTTCCTGTTTGCCAAAGAATATGCGAGAGTAAGTAGAGAAATTTTTTTATATGTTTTCAGTCTTCTATAATGCAAAATGAATTCTGAAGACAGAAAGAAAACCAAAAAGAAAAAAGGACTCAGACAAACTTCAGAAGGCATAGAGAAGAAAGCAAAAGAACAGAACTTCAGAAAAAAGGCAGTTTTTATTCTTCATCTACTCAGTACTTTAGCTATTTGCTTTTTGATCTTCTGTCCTCTAACTTGTCCCTCTCAAAACAAGACAGTTTTCAGCTTTCTTATCTCAGCGGTGTGTTTCCCCAATCATCGACTTGCCATTAAAACTCTGGTTTACCTGAAGTAAACAACAAGGGACTCTCACTAGAAGAGGCTTGCACAAGCCTCTCAATTGCTGACCATTCACCTCTACCAATGCTCACAGTCATCTCCTAAAACACCTGAGCTTCCCGTCCTTCTGCGAGGGAAAGATTCTGCAAAAGTCTAGGAAGGAGCAGGTAGGGTGGAGAAGACTGAAACCTTCCCTTGCTAGCCGCCTTCTTGAAGGCCTATGAGGATGTCTCATGGAGAAAAAAAAAAAAACAACAAGAGGGAAATGTAGAGCAGAGGCCATTTACCCTAAGAAACTTACTGTACCTGGGCTGGCTACAGGGCAGCCGAGGGAGCTGTTTCATCAGTCCCTGGGGGTCTTTGGCGACGGTGCTGCAGTACAAGCTTCGATCCAGAGGCAGGAGGAGTCCCCAGGGCAAGGCAGTCCAGGCATGGGCTCAGGTGAGCGCCCAGGCAGTGAGGACCTTTCCTCACCAAGCACCACTAAGTCCACTAATGAACCTGCCAGGACAAAAACCAGACGGTGTCTCAGGTGCCACCAGTGTAGGAAAAAAGGAATGCGAAATCCCAGGTCCGAAATGCAATTCAGGACCAAGGGAGAAGCCTGCAACCCCGCGAAGCCCTTCTACAACACTGGCTGGCTGGCACGGCTGGGAGCGACTAGAGGCTTCCCAGGCTGCCTCCTTCAGCTCCGGCTTTTAGAGTGTCCTCAGCCATCCTCTTCTACCAGCCACCTCCCAAGCCAAACTCTGGTGCTCAGGGTTTCCTTCTCACCAGGCTTGCTGGGATGTCGCTCGGCCTTCCGACGCCGGGGCATTACAGAGCTCCGTTAGCTAGATGCCGACAGAGGTGAACGGTGCCAGGGAACGAGCACCTCGGCTCAGAGCCACAGCTCTTTGGCCAGCTCCGTTCGAGCTCCGTTGCTCAGGAGTGCCTCGGAGCTCGCGTGGCAATCCCCCTGAAGGGCACTTAGGTGCTCCGGCCATGCCTAGACCTCCCGTCTTCCCAATCCCGGCAGTCAAGAATAGAAGGACAAAGTGCTGCCACCGGCTTCTCGTTCGGACCCTCTGTACCTCCTTCCCTTCCTCATGGCCTCTTCGTTGGCAGAAAAGCCCACCAGGTCTCCCAGGTTCCCCTGCCTTCCTCAGCGAGGACAGCTGCTCCCTGCTTTGAGGGGTCGACTCTCGTGCTGCAGGAAGGCCTATCAGGAAGGCACTTGATGCACACACCATGAGACCACCTGGAGTCTGCCCGAAGAGCAGAGGGTTGTTCCAACACGTACAGCCAGCCCACGGGATTTCCTTGGCGCTTTGGTCACCGTTCTTCTTGGATTCAGCCTTCTAGCCCTCCGCCAGCTTCCACAGAGCTGTTGAGCAGTCACTCTGCAACCCAGCCTTTTCTCCTGCCTGCGCTAGGAAGGTGCTCGCTGCTCTCCAAGAGGAGGGAAATCCTTTCGGATGACTGACGTTTCCCAGGCCCCTTGTTACCCTCCCGTAGAGTGGGAGGTGATTTTTTTGCTCCGCAGGGCATGTGACGGGACTCCAGCCCTCAGTGACAGGTACTGCTCTGCCTCTCTGGGACTCTGTGGAGTACAGTCCTTACCAGGTGGTTGCAATCGCTATTCAAAAGGATTCTTGGCTCCTACTGCAAGAAGGAAGCCTTCAGCTGGTGCAGCACAACCGTGTTGGGGACCGTGTTGGGGAACGGGGAACGCCCTTTGGCTCCTGGAGAAACACAATCCCCGGAAATCTTCATGTCACAAACACAGACGTGACACTGAACGGCACTTTTAAAGAAAAGCAGCTTTGCCACTTTGCCACAACGCTCACCAGCCGAGGCACCGAGGGTAGGAAATTGGTTATAGCCTCGTCCAGGACGAAACAGAGTTGAAGCGTGTCAAAAGTCGCTGGGGGCGGGGCGCGTGATTTTGGGGGGCGGGGCGTGTGATTTTGGGGGGCGAGCCGCAAGGGCCATGCCGGGTGGGCGGGCGCAGCCCACATTGCCGGGAGACGGGCGGCAGCGCCGGCTGGGCCGTGCCGGGCCAGGCTGCCCTCCCGGGGGCAGGGGCAGAGACCCCCGGTGCCGGGGGTGGCTGCGAACTTCCCCTGGGGAAACTGAGCAGGCTGCGGGGCCAGCGAGGCCCGAAGCACAGGGCCGTGGCGCTGGGCAGCCGGCCAAGGCCAGCCCGCAAGGAGGGAGGTGTGGGGAAGGTGCTGCCAACCCCCGGGGAGAAGACGACCCTCTGGGCCCAGCCCCTAACGCTGGCCCTCGCGAGAGGGAGAGGAGGAGGAGGAGGAAGCCGACAAATGAGCGTGGAATCTCCCAGTGCAGAGATTAACGGCCGCCTTTATTGTGCCGGTGGAGGGGGATCAGGGCCAGCCCTCGGGGACGGCGCACGGCTGGTCCCGCGGCGGCGTCCGGGCCGGCTGTAGGGAGTTTGGGCCCGACGTTGCAAGCGGGAGCGGTCTCGCACCCGCTCGGGCCCAGGGGCGATGGAGCGGCTGCCGCTCTGGAGCGCTGGGGAGCCGCAGGAGGACCCCGACGGCAGCTGGCTGGCGGCGCTGGGGCTGCTGGTCTCGGGTGCCGGGGAGCCGTGGGACGGCCCCAGCGGCGCCTGGCTGGGGGTGCTGCTCTCAGCACTTGGTGCGGGCGCGCAGCTGCTCTTTCGGCGTCTTCTGGGCCGGCCGTTGGGACTTGCAGCCCGACGTTTCCGCTGGGAGCGGTCTTGCGTGCGGTCGGGCCCAGGGCAGATGGAGCGGCTGCCGCTCTCGAGCGCTGGGGAGCCATGGGACAGCCCCGATGCCACATTGCTGCGGCTGCTGGTCTCTAGTGCCAGAGAGCCGTGGGATGGGCCTAATGCCTCTTGGCTACCAGTGCTGGGGCTGCTGGTCTCTGGTGGTGGGGAGCCGCAGGAGGACCCCGATGGCAGCTGGCTGGCGGTGCTGGGGCTGCTGGTCTCTGGTAGCAGCAAGCTGTGGGACGGCCCCAGCGCCGCCTGGCTGGGGGTGCTGCTCTCAGCACTTGGTGCGGGTGCGCAGCTGCTCTTACGGCGTCTTCTGGGCCGGCCGCTGGGACTTGGGGCCCGACGTTTCAGCTGGGAGCGGTCTCGCGTGCGGTCGGGCCCAGGAGGGCTGGAGCGGCTGCTGCCCTCAAGCACTGAGGAGCTGGGGGACAGCCCCGATGCCACATTGCTGGGGCTGCTGGTCTCCGTTGCCAGGGAGCCATGGGACGGCCCCAAAGCCGCATTGCTGGTCTCGAGTGCCAGGGAGCCGTGGGACAGCCCCGATGCCGCCTGGCTGGCGGTGCTGCTGTCAGCATTTGGTGCTGGTGCATGGCTCCTGTCATGGCGTCTTCGGGGCCGGCTGTAGGGAGTTTGGGCCCGACGTTGCAAGCGGGAGCGGTCTCGCACCCGCTCGGGCCCAGGGGCGATGGAGCGGCTGCCGCTCTGGAGCGCTGGGGAGCCGCAGGAGGACCCCAACGGCAGCTGGCTGGCGGCGCTGGGCCGGCTGGTCTCGGGTGCCGGGGAGCCGTGGGACGGCCCCAGCGGCGCCTGGCTGGGGGTGCTGCTCTCAGCACTTGGTGCGTGAGCGCAGCTGCTCTCACGGCGTCTTCTGGGCCGGCCGTTAGGACTTGCAGCCCGACGTTTCAACCGGGAGCGGTCTCGCGTGGGGTCGGGCCCAGGGGAGCTGGAGCGGCTGCTGTCCTGAAGCGGCGGGGAGCCGCAGGAAGAGCCTGATGATGCCTCGCTGCCAGTGCTGGGGCTGCTGGTCTCAGGTGCCAGAGATCTGAGAGACTGCCCCGATGCCGCCTGGCTGGCGGTGCTGGAGCTGCTCGTGCTGGGTACCGGGGAGCCGAGGGATGACCCCGATGGTGCCTGGCTGGCGGTGCTGGGGCTGCTGGTGTCGGGTGCCGGGGAGCCGTGGGAAGGCCCCGATCCTGACTGGCTGGCGGTGCTGGGGCCGGCGAGCTCCGAGCTGGCGCTGGAGGCTGTAAGGGGAAGCAGGAAGGTCAAGGGCACGGCCCCCCAGGCCCGGGGCAGGATAGGCCAGAGCGGTGCCCCCAGCCCCCCTGAAGCAGAGAGGCTCTGCCAAGCCCACCCTGGGCACCCGCTGGCAGGCCTTGCCTGGCCCCTGGCCCCAGCCCAGGGGCACCCGGGTGCTTTGCCTCTTACCGGTGCCCAGGCCAGCACAGCTGTCACACTCCCAGCTGGCCGTGCTGTTCCTCAAGTGGGAGCAGCCTCTGTGGGTGCCCTCGGCAGCGCAGGAGCAGCACAGGAGCAGTCGCCAGGGCCTGGGGAAGCAAAGGGGTTCGTGGCTCTGAGGACAACGTGACCGCAGCACGGGATCGTCCGGCAGAGCTCTGCTTCTCAGCCCTTCCGCTTCGAGCCCTGGGCGGGACACAGGTCCCGGGCAGAGCCCCGGGCTGCAGCTTTGGCAACTTACCCCTCTTCCTCTGCCTGCTCCCTGCCTCCTGGGCAAAGGCACTCCCTGGCATCGCAGCGGCTGTGCCTCTCACTTAGTGCCGCATACGCCTGGCTGTTCTCCCACGATGGCAGTCTGATGGAGAAAGGAAAACTGGTGAGCCCCTGCTGCCCCGGCATAAGGCAGGTGCAGGGCGTCCCTGCTCTTCCCCCTGCCCTGGTTCCAACTCCTCCGTGAAGCTGAAGCCCAGACGCACGGGACAGCGGAGGGCCAGGACTGCTGGGGCAGGCCCTGGCAGGGCACAGCGCTTGCACCCTCCTGTCTTGGGAGCCGGGCAGAAGGACACCAACCTGAAGGGGATTCGGATCCCCACGGTGAACATTTCCGAGACAAATGCTTCCCTATCTCTACAGAGGGGGCACTGGAAGCAGGAAATGCCGGCGCGCACAGCCTGTCCCTGCAGGAGAAACGTAAGGAGCGTGAGTGAGGCCCTGGTGCTGCTGAGCGCCCACCGTGCCCCGGGGGCGAGGGAACGGCTCCTACCTGGATGCAGCCCCTGTGGAACCAGGCGTGTTTGCACGCTGGGCACACCATGGTGCAGTAGGACTTTCTGTCCCCCACAAGGTCCAGGCAGATGAGGCAGGCGGTGTTCTCCTCCGGAGCCGCCTGCACTGCCTGCTCTGGGCGGTGCTCGCAGCAGAAGGACCTGGGGGAAGAGGAAAGGGATGGGCGAGGTGAGAAGCACTGGGTCCTTCCCCGGTGGCGGCGAGGAGGGGAGAGGAGGTACCTGTACTGAAGAAAGAACTGGGTGACGCATCCACCCTCCACGGCACAGGGGAGGTGGAAGCTGCGGTCGCAGCCTGTCTCCTGGCAGGTGATGGTGGCCCCGCTCTCGCCACAGACGAAGCAGTGCTGGAAGAAGCACAGCAGCCCCCATCAGCGGCAGCCTCCGGGCCTCCGCAGCCAGCCCCACACCTCCGGGCAGGGCGCAGGATGCGGCCGCTGCTGGGTCCCACCCCGCAGATCCTGGCGGACGAGGGCCCTGTGCTGGAGGCTCTGTGGAGCTGCTGGGAGCAAGGCTTTTGTGCCAGAGCTGGTTGGAAGGGCTGGCATTTCTTTCTCGGGGTCTGGGCTAAGCTCCCGCAGACCTCTCCTGGCACAAATCTCCTCATTCTTGTCAGGTGCTCACCTTCCGCGCTGCCTGCTCGATCGTGCCTCGAATATCCTCAGGCAGAAATCCCATGAGTCCTACGTCCTGGAGCTCTTGCTGAAAAAGCTCGTTGGCAAAAAACTGCAGAAGAGAAAAGACGAGGAGCTGATGAGGAGCTGGCAGGCACTGCCTGTCGGAAAGCTGGAGGGAGCCCCCGCGGAACTCACCAGGCAGAACACATGGGCACAGAGCCCGTGCTTCTCCACTTTGCGCCCGCAGGTGTCCGGGTCAGCCTCTGCCCGGCGACACAGCATGCATGCTGGAGGGGAGAGAGCAAATGCCACCGGGCATGAGCGCGTCTGCGGGGCCGGGGGAAGCGTCCCTGAGGGCTTGCCCCAAGGGCCTGCTCTGTCCCTGCCTAGCTGGCTGATGGGCAGGGCTGGAGGCCTTGGGGAGGAAGGGGGCATTGCAGGCAGGGGTGTCCCAGCAGGTGCCCACTGCCCAGCCTGGGCCCCGCTTGCTGAGGAAAGGAGGGGCCCTGCCCCGGGGCGGGTGGGGAGCTCCTGCCTCCCCCTGCCACCGCGCTCGGCCCCACGCTGACCGCCCCGACAACCCCTCTGCCAGGCTGCGGGAGGGATGCTTTGCTCTCACCCTGCTCCCTCGAGTCGGGGGCCTCCTGCTTCCTTGCGGCCATGGCGCACGTCAGCGGTGAGCGTTTGGAGAGTCCCTGTCCCAGCAGCGCCGGGGTGTCTCCTCCAGGTGCTCCTCTGCTGACTCTGAGGGAGAAGCGGGACGCGGGTGAGGGAGAAGCGGGACGCGGGTGAGCTTGCGGCACAGGGCCAGAGCCCTGAGGCGTGGGGTCCCCCGCCAACCCCGGCAGCCCCGCGCAAGCCCCGTCCTTCCCCTGCCCTCTCCTCACCTCTCCAGGGCGCACTGACGCACGGCCTGAGCCCAGCGGTCCTTTTTGTGGGCTTGGCCCCGCGGGTCACGGTGGCCACTGTGACACGAGGGGATGTCACAGGGACGCCCTCGGCCACCTCGGCCCCCGCCTCACAGGGGTGGGTGTGAAGCGCCGGGGCGGGGCCCGAGCCCTCGGCACCCGCGTCAGCGGGGCGGCTGCTCCTGCAGCGCGTGCAGAGTCAAACGCCAGGTCCCCCGGGGCAGCCGTCGAGGGTGGCACCGTTGGCCGAAAGGTGCTGTTCAGGCAGTGCGGCTCCAGGGCTCCAGCCCTGGCCAAGGGAAATCTCTGCTGCTGCCCCGGCACGGGGAGCGCTGCCAGCAGGCCGGGGAAGGCGATCCTTCCTCCCTGCGCCGCACCGGGAAGGCTGCACCTGCAGTCCTGCCTCCGGTTCTGGGCTCCCCGGTACAGGGGAGAGAAGCGACCTTGGAGCCTGGCCTGGGCTCACCCATCCCATCCGCTCAGACGCGGTGGGTGGCCGGGGCACAGCACAGGACCTCAGGACGGCACCTCAAAGTCGCAGGTGGCCCAACGTCTTTCTCCCGCACTCCTTAGCGCTTTGGTGAGGTGCTGCCTCCGGAACAAAAAGCGGCGGGACCGCAAGCTGGGGAGTCACGGCAGAAAGGGCCTTTTCTCATGGCGATAACCTGCCTTTCAGAGTCAGTGCGAGCCTTTCCTCGGTGGGGTCGGAAACCGCAAGTGGCTGTGGGGCAGCTGCGGAGGCGGTGGGTGGGAGGGTTGATCTGTTTGAGGGTAGAAAGGCTCTACAGAGGGATCTGGACATCGGGATCGATGGGCCGAGGGTTGTCAAGCACTGGAACAGGCTGCTTGAGTCACCATCCCTGGAGGTATTTGAAAGACGCGTAGACGTGGCGCTTAGGGACATGGTTTAGTGGTGGACTTGGCAGTGCTAGGTTAACGGTTGGACTCGATGATCTGAAGGGTCTTTTCCAACCTAATTCTGATTCTATGATTCTAATTACCATTCCATTATTGCTTAAGCGCCATTTGATTACCATTTGATTTTCATGCAACCCTCGATGAATTACCATTTGATCATCGCTTAATCATGAATAAAACCCACAACGATGACTTCTCTGAATAATTCAGCCTGCAACCCCGCGAAGCCCTTCTACAACACTGGCTGGCTGGCACGGCTGGGAGCGACTAGAGGCTTCCCAGGCTGCCTCCTTCAGCTCCGGCTTTTAGAGTGTCCTCAGCCATCCTCTTCTACCAGCCACCTCCCAAGCCAAACTCTGGTGCTCAGGGTTTCCTTCTCACCAGGCTTGCTGGGATGTCGCTCGGCCTTCCGACGCCGGGGCATTACAGAGCTCCGTTAGCTAGATGCCGACAGAGGTGAACGGTGCCAGGGAACGAGCACCTCGGCTCAGAGCCACAGCTCTTTGGCCAGCTCCGTTCGAGCTCCGTTGCTCAGGAGTGCCTCGGAGCTCGCGTGGCAATCCCCCTGAAGGGCACTTAGGTGCTCCGGCCATGCCTAGACCTCCCGTCTTCCCAATCCCGGCAGTCAAGAATAGAAGGACAAAGTGCTGCCACCGGCTTCTCGTTCGGACCCTCTGTACCTCCTTCCCTTCCTCATGGCCTCTTCGTTGGCAGAAAAGCCCACCAGGTCTCCCAGGTTCCCCTGCCTTCCTCAGCGAGGACAGCTGCTCCCTGCTTTGAGGGGTCGACTCTCGTGCTGCAGGAAGGCCTATGAGGAAGGCACTTGATGCACACACCATGAGACCACCTGGAGTCTGCCCGAAGAGCAGAGGGTTGTTCCAACGCGTACAGCCAGCCCACGGGATTTCCTTGGCGCTTTGGTCACCGTTCTTCTTGGGTTCGGCCTTCTAGCCCTCCGCCAGCTTCCACAGAGCTGTTGAGCAGTCACTCTGCAACCCAGCCTTTTCTCCTGCCTGCGCTAGGAAGGTGCTCGCTGCTCTCCAAGAGGAGGGAAATCCTTTCGGATGACTGACGTTTCCCAGGCCCCTTGTTACCCTCCCGTAGAGTGGGAGGTGATTTTTTTGCTCCGCAGGGCATGTGACGGGACTCCAGCCCTCAGTGACAGGTACTGCTCTGCCTCTCTGGGACTCTGTGGAGTACAGTCCTTACCAGGTGGTTGCAATCGCTATTCAAAAGGATTCTTGGCTCCTACTGCAAGAAGGAAGCCTTCAGCTGGTGCAGCACAACCGTGTTGGGGACCGTGTTGGGGAACGGGGAACGCCCTTTGGCTCCTGGAGAAACACAATCCCCGGAAATCTTCATGTCACAAACACAGACGTGACACTGAACGGCACTTTTAAAGAAAAGCAGCTTTGCCACTTTGCCACAACGCTCACCAGCCGAGGCACCGAGGGTAGGAAATTGGTTATAGCCTCGTCCAGGACGAAACAGAGTTGAAGCGTGTCAAAAGTCGCTGGGGGCGGGGCGCGTGATTTTGGGGGGCGGGGCGTGTGATTTTGGGGGGCGAGCCGCAAGGGCCATGCCGGGTGGGCGGGCGCAGCCCACATTGCCGGGAGACGGGCGGCAGCGCCGGCTGGGCCGTGCCGGGCCAGGCTGCCCTCCCGGGGGCAGGGGCAGAGACCCCCGGTGCCGGGGGTGGCTGCGAACTTCCCCTGGGGAAACTGAGCAGGCTGCGGGGCCAGCGAGGCCCGAAGCACAGGGCCGTGGCGCTGGGCAGCCGGCCAAGGCCAGCCCGCAAGGAGGGAGGTGTGGGGAAGGTGCTGCCAACCCCCGGGGAGAAGACGACCCTCTGGGCCCAGCCCCTAACGCTGGCCCTCGCGAGAGGGAGAGGAGGAGGAGGAGGAAGCCGACAAATGAGCGTGGAATCTCCCAGTGCAGAGATTAACGGCCGCCTTTATTGTGCCGGTGGAGGGGGATCAGGGCCAGCCCTCGGGGACGGCGCACGGCTGGTCCCGCGGCGGCGTCCGGGCCGGCTGTAGGGAGTTTGGGCCCGACGTTGCAAGCGGGAGCGGTCTCGCACCCGCTCGGGCCCAGGGGCGATGGAGCGGCTGCCGCTCTGGAGCGCTGGGGAGCCGCAGGAGGACCCCGACGGCAGCTGGCTGGCGGCGCTGGGGCTGCTGGTCTCGGGTGCCGGGGAGCCGTGGGACGGCCCCAGCGGCGCCTGGCTGGGGGTGCTGCTCTCAGCACTTGGTGCGGGCGCGCAGCTGCTCTTTCGGCGTCTTCTGGGCCGGCCGTTGGGACTTGCAGCCCGACGTTTCCGCTGGGAGCGGTCTTGCGTGCGGTCGGGCCCAGGGCAGATGGAGCGGCTGCCGCTCTCGAGCGCTGGGGAGCCATGGGACAGCCCCGATGCCACATTGCTGCGGCTGCTGGTCTCTAGTGCCAGAGAGCCGTGGGATGGGCCTAATGCCTCTTGGCTACCAGTGCTGGGGCTGCTGGTCTCCGGTGGTGGGGAGCCGCAGGAGGACCCCGATGGCAGCTGGCTGGCGGTGCTGGGGCTGCTGGTCTCTGGTAGCAGCGAGCTGTGGGACGGCCCCAGCGCCGCCTGGCTGGGGGTGCTGCTCTCAGCACTTGGTGCGGGCGCGCAGCTGCTCTTACGGCGTCTTCTGGGCCGGCCGCTGGGACTTGGGGCCCGACGTTTCAGCTGGGAGCGGTCTCGCATGCGGTCGGGCCCAGGAGGGCTGGAGCGGCTGCTGCCCTCAAGCACTGAGGAGCTGGGGGACAGCCCCGATGCCACATTGCTGGGGCTGCTGGTCTCCGTTGCCAGGGAGCCATGGGACGGCCCCAAAGCCGCATTGCTGGTCTCGAGTGCCAGGGAGCCGTGGGACAGCCCCGATGCCGCCTGGCTGGCGGTGCTGCTGTCAGCATTTGGTGCTGGTGCATGGCTCCTGTCATGGCGTCTTCGGGGCCGGCTGTAGGGAGTTTGGGCCCGACGTTGCAAGCGGGAGCGGTCTCGCACCCGCTCGGGCCCAGGGGCGATGGAGCGGCTGCCGCTCTGGAGCGCTGGGGAGCCGCAGGAGGACCCCAACGGCAGCTGGCTGGCGGCGCTGGGCCGGCTGGTCTCGGGTGCCGGGGAGCCGTGGGACGGCCCCAGCGGCGCCTGGCTGGGGGTGCTGCTCTCAGCACTTGGTGCGTGAGCGCAGCTGCTCTCACGGCGTCTTCTGGGCCGGCCGTTAGGACTTGCAGCCCGACGTTTCAACCGGGAGCGGTCTCGCGTGGGGTCGGGCCCAGGGGAGCTGGAGCGGCTGCTGTCCTGAAGCGGCGGGGAGCCGCAGGAAGAGCCTGATGATGCCTCGCTGCCAGTGCTGGGGCTGCTGGTCTCAGGTGCCAGAGATCTGAGAGACTGCCCCGATGCCGCCTGGCTGGCGGTGCTGGAGCTGCTCGTGCTGGGTACCGGGGAGCCGAGGGATGACCCCGATGGTGCCTGGCTGGCGGTGCTCGGGCTGCTGGTGTCGGGTGCCGGGGAGCCGTGGGAAGGCCCCGATCCTGACTGGCTGGCGGTGCTGGGGCCGGCGAGCTCCGAGCTGGCGCTGGAGGCTGTAAGGGGAAGCAGGAAGGTCAAGGGCACGGCCCCCCAGGCCCGGGGCAGGATAGGCCAGAGCGGTGCCCCCAGCCCCCCTGAAGCAGAGAGGCTCTGCCAAGCCCACCCTGGGCACCCGCTGGCAGGCCTTGCCTGGCCCCTGGCCCCAGCCCAGGGGCACCCGGGTGCTTTGCCTCTTACCGGTGCCCAGGCCAGCACAGCTGTCACACTCCCAGCTGGCCGTGCTGTTCCTCAAGTGGGAGCAGCCTCTGTGGGTGCCCTCGGCAGCGCAGGAGCAGCACAGGAGCAGTCGCCAGGGCCTGGGGAAGCAAAGGGGTTCGTGGCTCTGAGGACAACGTGACCGCAGCACGGGATCGTCCGGCAGAGCTCTGCTTCTCAGCCCTTCCGCTTCGAGCCCTGGGCGGGACACAGGTCCCGGGCAGAGCCCCGGGCTGCAGCTTTGGCAACTTACCCCTCTTCCTCTGCCTGCTCCCTGCCTCCTGGGCAAAGGCACTCCCTGGCATCGCAGCGGCTGTGCCTCTCACTTAGTGCCGCATACGCCTGGCTGTTCTCCCACGATGGCAGTCTGATGGAGAAAGGAAAACTGGTGAGCCCCTGCTGCCCCGGCATAAGGCAGGTGCAGGGCGTCCCTGCTCTTCCCCCTGCCCTGGTTCCAACTCCTCCGTGAAGCTGAAGCCCAGACGCACGGGACAGCGGAGGGCCAGGACTGCTGGGGCAGGCCCTGGCAGGGCACAGCGCTTGCACCCTCCTGTCTTGGGAGCCGGGCAGAAGGACACCAACCTGAAGGGGATTCGGATCCCCACGGTGAACATTTCCGAGACAAATGCTTCCCTATCTCTACAGAGGGGGCACTGGAAGCAGGAAATGCCGGCGCGCACAGCCTGTCCCTGCAGGAGAAACGTAAGGAGCGTGAGTGAGGCCCTGGTGCTGCTGAGCGCCCACCGTGCCCCGGGGGCGAGGGAACGGCTCCTACCTGGATGCAGCCCCTGTGGAACCAGGCGTGTTTGCACGCTGGGCACACCATGGTGCAGTAGGACTTTCTGTCCCCCACAAGGTCCAGGCAGATGAGGCAGGCGGTGTTCTCCTCCGGAGCCGCCTGCACTGCCTGCTCTGGGCGGTGCTCGCAGCAGAAGGACCTGGGGGAAGAGGAAAGGGATGGGCGAGGTGAGAAGCACTGGGTCCTTCCCCGGTGGCGGCGAGGAGGGGAGAGGAGGTACCTGTACTGAAGAAAGAACTGGGTGACGCATCCACCCTCCACGGCACAGGGGAGGTGGAAGCTGCGGTCGCAGCCTGTCTCCTGGCAGGTGATGGTGGCCCCGCTCTCGCCACAGACGAAGCAGTGCTGGAAGAAGCACAGCAGCCCCCATCAGCGGCAGCCTCCGGGTCTCCGCAGCCAGCCCCACACCTCCGGGCAGGGCGCAGGATGCGGCCGCTGCTGGGTCCCACCCCGCAGATCCTGGCGGACGAGGGCCCTGTGCTGGAGGCTCTGTGGAGCTGCTGGGAGCAAGGCTTTTGTGCCAGAGCTGGTTGGAAGGGCTGGCATTTCTTTCTCGGGGTCTGGGCTAAGCTCCCGCAGACCTCTCCTGGCACAAATCTCCTCATTCTTGTCAGGTGCTCACCTTCCGCGCTGCCTGCTCGATCGTGCCTCGAATATCCTCAGGCAGAAATCCCATGAGTCCTACGTCCTGGAGCTCTTGCTGAAAAAGCTCGTTGGCAAAAAACTGCAGAAGAGAAAAGACGAGGAGCTGATGAGGAGCTGGCAGGCACTGCCTGTCGGAAAGCTGGAGGGAGCCCCCGCGGAACTCACCAGGCAGAACACATGGGCACAGAGCCCGTGCTTCTCCACTTTGCGCCCGCAGGTGTCCGGGTCAGCCTCTGCCCGGCGACACAGCATGCATGCTGGAGGGGAGAGAGCAAATGCCACCGGGCATGAGCGCGTCTGCGGGGCCGGGGGAAGCGTCCCTGAGGGCTTGCCCCAAGGGCCTGCTCTGTCCCTGCCTAGCTGGCTGATGGGCAGGGCTGGAGGCCTTGGGGAGGAAGGGGGCATTGCAGGCAGGGGTGTCCCAGCAGGTGCCCACTGCCCAGCCTGGGCCCCGCTTGCTGAGGAAAGGAGGGGCCCTGCCCCGGGGCGGGTGGGGAGCTCCTGCCTCCCCCTGCCACCGCGCTCGGCCCCACGCTGACCGCCCCGACAACCCCTCTGCCAGGCTGCGGGAGGGATGCTTTGCTCTCACCCTGCTCCCTCGAGTCGGGGGCCTCCTGCTTCCTTGCGGCCATGGCGCACGTCAGCGGTGAGCGTTTGGAGAGTCCCTGTCCCAGCAGCGCCGGGGTGTCTCCTCCAGGTGCTCCTCTGCTGACTCTGAGGGAGAAGCGGGACGCGGGTGAGGGAGAAGCGGGACGCGGGTGAGCTTGCGGCACAGGGCCAGAGCCCTGAGGCGTGGGGTCCCCCGCCAACCCCGGCAGCCCCGCGCAAGCCCCGTCCTTCCCCTGCCCTCTCCTCACCTCTCCAGGGCGCACTGACGCACGGCCTGAGCCCAGCGGTCCTTTTTGTGGGCTTGGCCCCGCGGGTCACGGTGGCCACTGTGACACGAGGGGATGTCACAGGGACGCCCTCGGCCACCTCGGCCCCCGCCTCACAGGGGTGGGTGTGAAGCGCCGGGGCGGGGCCCGAGCCCTCGGCACCCGCGTCAGCGGGGCGGCTGCTCCTGCAGCGCGTGCAGAGTCAAACGCCAGGTCCCCCGGGGCAGCCGTCGAGGGTGGCACCGTTGGCCGAAAGGTGCTGTTCAGGCAGTGCGGCTCCAGGGCTCCAGCCCTGGCCAAGGGAAATCTCTGCTGCTGCCCCGGCACGGGGAGCGCTGCCAGCAGGCCGGGGAAGGCGATCCTTCCTCCCTGCGCCGCACCGGGAAGGCTGCACCTGCAGTCCTGCCTCCGGTTCTGGGCTCCCTGGTACAGGGGAGAGAAGCGACCTTGGAGCCTGGCCTGGGCTCACCCATCCCATCCGCTCAGACGCGGTGGGTGGCCGGGGCACAGCACAGGACCTCAGGACGGCACCTCAAAGTCGCAGGTGGCCCAACGTCTTTCTCCCGCACTCCTTAGCGCTTTGGTGAGGTGCTGCCTCCGGAACAAAAAGCGGCGGGACCGCAAGCTGGGGAGTCACGGCAGAAAGGGCCTTTTCTCATGGCGATAACCTGCCTTTCAGAGTCAGTGCGAGCCTTTCCTCGGTGGGGTCGGAAACCGCAAGTGGCTGTGGGGCAGCTGCGGAGGCGGTGGGTGGGAGGGTTGATCTGTTTGAGGGTAGAAAGGCTCTACAGAGGGATCTGGACATCGGGATCGATGGGCCGAGGGTTGTCAAGCACTGGAACAGGCTGCTTGAGTCACCATCCCTGGAGGTATTTGAAAGACGCGTAGACGTGGCGCTTAGGGACATGGTTTAGTGGTGGACTTGGCAGTGCTAGGTTAACGGTTGGACTCGATGATCTGAAGGGTCTTTTCCAACCTAATTCTGATTCTATGATTCTAATTACCATTCCATTATTGCTTAAGCGCCATTTGATTACCATTTGATTTTCATGCAACCCTCGATGAATTACCATTTGATCATCGCTTAATCATGAATAAAACCCACAACGATGACTTCTCTGAATAATTCAGCCTGCAACCCCGCGAAGCCCTTCTACAACACTGGCTGGCTGGCACGGCTGGGAGCGACTAGAGGCTTCCCAGGCTGCCTCCTTCAGCTCCGGCTTTTAGAGTGTCCTCAGCCATCCTCTTCTACCAGCCACCTCCCAAGCCAAACTCTGGTGCTCAGGGTTTCCTTCTCACCAGGCTTGCTGGGATGTCGCTCGGCCTTCCGACGCCGGGGCATTACAGAGCTCCGTTAGCTAGATGCCGACAGAGGTGAACGGTGCCAGGGAACGAGCACCTCGGCTCAGAGCCACAGCTCTTTGGCCAGCTCCGTTCGAGCTCCGTTGCTCAGGAGTGCCTCGGAGCTCGCGTGGCAATCCCCCTGAAGGGCACTTAGGTGCTCCGGCCATGCCTAGACCTCCCGTCTTCCCAATCCCGGCAGTCAAGAATAGAAGGACAAAGTGCTGCCACCGGCTTCTCGTTCGGACCCTCTGTACCTCCTTCCCTTCCTCATGGCCTCTTCGTTGGCAGAAAAGCCCACCAGGTCTCCCAGGTTCCCCTGCCTTCCTCAGCGAGGACAGCTGCTCCCTGCTTTGAGGGGTCGACTCTCGTGCTGCAGGAAGGCCTATGAGGAAGGCACTTGATGCACACACCATGAGACCACCTGGAGTCTGCCCGAAGAGCAGAGGGTTGTTCCAACGCGTACAGCCAGCCCACGGGATTTCCTTGGCGCTTTGGTCACCGTTCTTCTTGGGTTCGGCCTTCTAGCCCTCCGCCAGCTTCCACAGAGCTGTTGAGCAGTCACTCTGCAACCCAGCCTTTTCTCCTGCCTGCGCTAGGAAGGTGCTCGCTGCTCTCCAAGAGGAGGGAAATCCTTTCGGATGACTGACGTTTCCCAGGCCCCTTGTTACCCTCCCGTAGAGTGGGAGGTGATTTTTTTGCTCCGCAGGGCATGTGACGGGACTCCAGCCCTCAGTGACAGGTACTGCTCTGCCTCTCTGGGACTCTGTGGAGTACAGTCCTTACCAGGTGGTTGCAATCGCTATTCAAAAGGATTCTTGGCTCCTACTGCAAGAAGGAAGCCTTCAGCTGGTGCAGCACAACCGTGTTGGGGACCGTGTTGGGGAACGGGGAACGCCCTTTGGCTCCTGGAGAAACACAATCCCCGGAAATCTTCATGTCACAAACACAGACGTGACACTGAACGGCACTTTTAAAGAAAAGCAGCTTTGCCACTTTGCCACAACGCTCACCAGCCGAGGCACCGAGGGTAGGAAATTGGTTATAGCCTCGTCCAGGACGAAACAGAGTTGAAGCGTGTCAAAAGTCGCTGGGGGCGGGGCGCGTGATTTTGGGGGGCGGGGCGTGTGATTTTGGGGGGCGAGCCGCAAGGGCCATGCCGGGTGGGCGGGCGCAGCCCACATTGCCGGGAGACGGGCGGCAGCGCCGGCTGGGCCGTGCCGGGCCAGGCTGCCCTCCCGGGGGCAGGGGCAGAGACCCCCGGTGCCGGGGGTGGCTGCGAACTTCCCCTGGGGAAACTGAGCAGGCTGCGGGGCCAGCGAGGCCCGAAGCACAGGGCCGTGGCGCTGGGCAGCCGGCCAAGGCCAGCCCGCAAGGAGGGAGGTGTGGGGAAGGTGCTGCCAACCCCCGGGGAGAAGACGACCCTCTGGGCCCAGCCCCTAACGCTGGCCCTCGCGAGAGGGAGAGGAGGAGGAGGAGGAAGCCGACAAATGAGCGTGGAATCTCCCAGTGCAGAGATTAACGGCCGCCTTTATTGTGCCGGTGGAGGGGGATCAGGGCCAGCCCTCGGGGACGGCGCACGGCTGGTCCCGCGGCGGCGTCCGGGCCGGCTGTAGGGAGTTTGGGCCCGACGTTGCAAGCGGGAGCGGTCTCGCACCCGCTCGGGCCCAGGGGCGATGGAGCGGCTGCCGCTCTGGAGCGCTGGGGAGCCGCAGGAGGACCCCGACGGCAGCTGGCTGGCGGCGCTGGGGCTGCTGGTCTCGGGTGCCGGGGAGCCGTGGGACGGCCCCAGCGGCGCCTGGCTGGGGGTGCTGCTCTCAGCACTTGGTGCGGGCGCGCAGCTGCTCTTTCGGCGTCTTCTGGGCCGGCCGTTGGGACTTGCAGCCCGACGTTTCCGCTGGGAGCGGTCTTGCGTGCGGTCGGGCCCAGGGCAGATGGAGCGGCTGCCGCTCTCGAGTGCTGGGGAGCCGCAGGAGGACCCCGATGGCAACTGGCTGGCGGTGCTGGGGCTGCTGGTCTCTGGTAGCAGCGAGCTGTGGGACGGCCCCAGTGCCGCCTGGCTGGGGGTGCTGCTCTCAGCACTTGGTGCGGGCGCGCAGCTGCTCTTACGGCGTCTTCTGGGCCGGCCGTTGGGACTTGGGGCCCGACGTTTCCGCTGGGAGCGGTCTCGCGTGCGGTCGGGCCCAGGAGGGCTGGAGCGGCTGCTGCCCTCAAGCACTGGGGAGCCTCGGGTCGGCCCTGACGCCGCATTGCCGGGGCTGCTGGTCTCCGGTGCCAGGGAGCCATGGGATGGCCCCAAAACCGCATTAGTGGTCTCCAGTGCCAGGGAGCCATGGGATGACCCCGATGGTGCCTGGCTGGCGGTGCTGGGGCTGCTGGTGTCGGGTGCCGGGGAGCCGTGGGAAGGCCCCGATCCTGACTGGCTGGCGGTGCTGGGGCCGGCGAGCTCCGAGCTGGCACTGGAGGCTGTAAGGGGAAGCAGGAAGGTCAAGGGCACGGCCCCCCAGGCCCGGGGCAGGATAGGCCAGAGCGGTGCCCCCAGCCCCCCTGGAGCAGAGAGGCTCTGCCAAGCCCACCCTGGGCACCCGCTGGCAGGCCTTGCCTGGCCCCTGGCCCCAGCCCAGGGGCACCCGGGTGCTTTGCCTCTTACCGGTGCCCAGGCCAGCACAGCTGTCACACTCCCAGCTGGCCGTGCTGTTCCTCAAGTGGGAGCAGCCTCTGTGGGTGCCCTCGGCAGCGCAGGAGCAGCACAGGAGCAGTCGCCAGGGCCTGGGGAAGCAAAGGGGTTCGTGGCTCTGAGGACAACGTGACCGCAGCACGGGATCGTCCGGCAGAGCTCTGCTTCTCAGCCCTTCCGCTTCGAGCCCTGGGCGGGACACAGGTCCCGGGCAGAGCCCCGGGCTGCAGCTTTGGCAACTTACCCCTCTTCCTCTGCCTGCTCCCTGCCTCCTGGGCAAAGGCACTCCCTGGCATCGCAGCGGCTGTGCCTCTCACTTAGTGCCGCATACGCCTGGCTGTTCTCCCACGATGGCAGTCTGATGGAGAAAGGAAAACTGGTGAGCCCCTGCTGCCCCGGCATAAGGCAGGTGCAGGGCGTCCCTGCTCTTCCCCCTGCCCTGGTTCCAACTCCTCCGTGAAGCTGAAGCCCAGACGCACGGGACAGCGGAGGGCCAGGACTGCTGGGGCAGGCCCTGGCAGGGCACAGCGCTTGCACCCTCCTGTCTTGGGAGCCGGGCAGAAGGACACCAACCTGACGGGGATTCGGATCCCCACGGTTAACATGTCCAAGACAAATGCATCCCTATCTCTACAGAGGGGGCACTGGAAGCAGGAAATGCCGGCGCGCACAGCCTGTCCCTGCAGGAGAAACGTAAGGAGCGTGAGTGAGGCCCTGGTGCTGCTGAGCGCCCACCGTGCCCCGGGGGCGAGGGAACGGCTCCTACCTGGATGCAGCCCCTGTGGAACCAGGCGTGTTTGCACGCTGGGCACACCATGGTGCCGTAGGACTTTCTGTCCCCCACAAGGTCCAGGCAGATGAGGCAGGCGGTGTTCTCCTCCGGAGCCGCCTGCACTGCCTGCTCTGGGCGGTGCTCGCAGCAGAAGGACCTGGGGGAAGAGGAAAGGGATGGGCGAGGTGAGAAGCGCTGCGTCCTTCCCCGGTGGCGGCGAGGAGGGGAGAGGACGTACCTGTACGGAAAAAGGAACTGGGTGACGCATCCACCCTCCACGGCACAGGGGAGGTGGAAGCTGCGGTCGCAGCCCGTCTGCCGGCAGGTGATGGTGGCCCCGCTCTCGCCACAGACGAAGCAGTGCTGGAAGAAGCACAGCAGCCCCCATCAGCGGCAGCCTCCGGGCCTCCGCAGCCAGCCCCACACCTCCGGGCAGGGCGCAGGATGCGGCCGCTGCTGGGTCCCACCCCGCAGATCCTGGCGGACGAGGCTCCTGTGCTGGAGCCTCTGTGGAGCTGCTGGGAGCAAGGCTTTTGTGCCAGAGCTGGTTGGAAGGGCTGGCATTTCTTTCTCGGGGTCTGGACTAAGCTCCCGCAGACCTCTCCTGGCACAAATCTCCCCGTTCTTGTCAGGTGCTCACCTTCCGCGCTGCCCGCTTGATCGTGCCTTTAACATCCGCAGGCAGAAATCCCATGAGTCCTACGTCCTTGGCTCGTAGCTGAAAAAGCTCGTTGGCAAAAAACTGCGGAAGAGAAAAGACGAGGAGCTGATGAGGAGAGTGTGGCAGGCACTGCCTGTCGGAAAGCTGGAGGGAGCCCCCGCGGAACTCACCAGGCAGAACTCATGGGCACAGAGCCCGTGCTTCTCCACTTTGCGGCCGCAGGTGTCCGGGTCAGCCTCTGCCCGGCGACACAGCATGCATGCTGGAGGGGAGAGAGCAAACGCCACCGGGCATGAGCGCGTCTGCGGGGCCGGGGGAAGCGTCCCTGAGGGCTTGCCCCAAGGGCCTGCTCTGTCCCTGCCTAGCTGGCTGATGGGCAGGGCTGGAGGCCTTGGGGAGGAAGGGGGCATTGCAGGCAGGGGTGTCCCAGCAGGTGCCCACTGCCCAGCCTGGGCCCCGCTTGCTGAGGAAAGGAGGGGCCCTGCCCCGGGGCGGGTGGGGAGCTCCTGCCTCCCCCTGCCACCGCGCTCGGCCCCACGCTGACCGCCCCGACAACCCCTCTGCCAGGCTGCGGGAGGGATGCTTTGCTCTCACCCTGCTCCCTCGAGTCGGGGGCCTTCCGCTTCCTTGCGGCCATGGCGCACGTCAGCGGTGAGCGTTTGGAGAGTCCCTGTCCCAGCAGCGCCGGGGTGTCTCCTCCAGGTGCTCCTCTGCTGACTCTGAGGGAGAAGCGGGACGCGGGTGAGGGAGAAGCGGGATGCGGGTGAGGGAGAAGCGGGACGCGGGTGAGCTTGCGGCACAGGGCCCGAGCCCCGAGGCGTGGGGTCCCCCGCCAACCCCGGCAGCCCCGCGCAAGCCCCGTCCTTCCCCTGCCCTCTCCTCACCTCTCCAGGGCGCACTGACGCACGGCCTGAGCCCAGCGGTCCTTTTTGTGGGCTTGGCCCCGCGGGTCACGGTGGCCACTGTGACACGAGGGGATGTCACAGGGACGCCCTCGGCCACCTCGGCCCCCGCCTCACAGGGGTGGGTGTGAAGCGCCGGGGCGGGGCCCGAGCCCTCGGCACCCGCGTCAGCGGGGCGGCTGCTCCTGCAGCACGTGCAGAGTCAAATGCCAGGTCCCCCGGGGCAGCCGTCGAGGGTGGCACCGTTGGCCGAAAGGTGCTGTTCAGGCAGTGCGGCTCCAGGGCTCCAGCCCTGGCCAAGGGAAATCTCTGCTGCTGCCCCGGCACGGGGAGCGCTGCCAGCAGGCCGGGGAAGGCGATCCTTCCTCCCTGCGCCGCACCGGGAAGGCTGCACCTGCAGTCCTGCCTCCGGTTCTGGGCTCCCCGGTACAGGGGAGAGAAGCGACCTTGGAGCCTGGCCTGGGCTCACCCATCCCATCCGCTCAGATGCGGTGGGTGGCCGGGGCACAGCACAGGACCTCAGGACGGCACCTCAAAGTCGCAGGTGGCCCAACGTCTTTTTCCCGCACTCCTTAGCGCTTTGGTGAGGTGCTGCCTCCGGAACAAAAAGCGGCGGGACCGCAAGCTGGGGAGTCACGGCAGAAAGGGCCTTTTCTCATGGCGATAACCTGCCTTTCAGAGTCAGTGCGAGCCTTTCCTCGGTGGGGTCGGAAACCGCAAGTGGCTGTGGGGCAGCTGCGGAGGCGGTGGGTGGGAGGGTTGATCTGTTTGAGGGTAGAAAGGCTCTACAGAGGGATCTGGACATCGGGATCGATGGGCCGAGGGTTGTCAAGCACTGGAACAGGCTGCTTGAGTCACCATCCCTGGAGGTATTTGAAAGACGCGTAGACGTGGCGCTTAGGGACATGGTTTAGTGGTGGACTTGGCAGTGCTAGGTTAACGGTTGGACTCGATGATCTGAAGGGTCTTTTCCAACCTAATTCTGATTCTATGATTCTAATTACCATTCCATTATTGCTTAAGCGCCATTTGATTACCATTTGATTTTCATGCAACCCTCGATGAATTACCATTTGATCATCGCTTAATCATGAATAAAACCCACAACGATGACTTCTCTGAATAATTCAGCCTGCAACCCCGCGAAGCCCTTCTGCAACACTGGCTGGCTGGCACGGCTGGGAGCGACTAGAGGCTTCCCAGGCTGCCTCCTTCAGCTCCGGCTTTTAGAGTGTCCTCAGCCATCCTCTTCTACCAGCCACCTCCCAAGCCAAACTCCGGTGCTCAGGGTTTCCTTCTCACCAGGCTTGCTGGGATGTCGCTCGGCCTTCCGACGCCGGGGCATTACAGAGCTCCGTTAGCTAGATGCCGACAGAGGTGAACGGTGCCAGGGAACGAGCACCTCGGCTCAGAGCCACAGCTCTTTGGCCAGCTCCGTTCGAGCTCCGTTGCTCAGGAGTGCCTCGGAGCTCGCGTGGCAATCCCCCTGAAGGGCACTTAGGTGCTCCGGCCATGCCTAGACCTCCCGTCTTCCCAATCCCGGCAGTCAAGAATAGAAGGACAAAGTGCTGCCACCGGCTTCTCGTTCGGACCCTCTGTACCTCCTTCCCTTCCTCATGGCCTCTTCGTTGGCAGAAAAGCCCACCAGGTCTCCCAGGTTCCCCTGCCTTCCTCAGCGAGGACAGCTGCTCCCTGCTTTGAGGGGTCGACTCTCGTGCTGCAGGAAGGCCTATGAGGAAGGCACTTGATGCACACACCATGAGACCACCTGGAGTCTGCCCGAAGAGCAGAGGGTTGTTCCAACGCGTACAGCCAGCCCACGGGATTTCCTTGGCGCTTTGGTCACCGTTCTTCTTGGGTTCGGCCTTCTAGCCCTCCGCCAGCTTCCACAGAGCTGTTGAGCAGTCACTCTGCAACCCAGCCTTTTCTCCTGCCTGCGCTAGGAAGGTGCTCGCTGCTCTCCAAGAGGAGGGAAATCCTTTCGGATGACTGACGTTTCCCAGGCCCCTTGTTACCCTCCCGTAGAGTGGGAGGTGATTTTTTTGCTCCGCAGGGCATGTGACGGGACTCCAGCCCTCAGTGACAGGTACTGCTCTGCCTCTCTGGGACTCTGTGGAGTACAGTCCTTACCAGGTGGTTGCAATCGCTATTCAAAAGGATTCTTGGCTCCTACTGCAAGAAGGAAGCCTTCAGCTGGTGCAGCACAACCGTGTTGGGGACCGTGTTGGGGAACGGGGAACGCCCTTTGGCTCCTGGAGAAACACAATCCCCGGAAATCTTCATGTCACAAACACAGACGTGACACTGAACGGCACTTTTAAAGAAAAGCAGCTTTGCCACTTTGCCACAACGCTCACCAGCCGAGGCACCGAGGGTAGGAAATTGGTTATAGCCTCGTCCAGGACGAAACAGAGTTGAAGCGTGTCAAAAGTCGCTGGGGGCGGGGCGCGTGATTTTGGGGGGCGAGCCGCAAGGGCCATGCCGGGAGACGGGCGGCAGTGCCGGCTGGGCCGTGCCGGGCCAGGCTGCCCTCCCGGGGGCAGGGGCAGAGACCCCCGGTGCTGGGGGTGGCTGCGAACTTGCCCTGGGGAAACTGAGCAGGCTGCGGGGCCAGCAAGGCCCGAAGCACAGGGCCGTGGCGCTGGGCAGCCGGCCAAGGCCAGCCCGCAAGGAGGGAGGTGTGGGGAAGGTGCTGCCAACCCCCGGGGAGAAGACGACCCTCTGGGCCCAGCCCCTAACGCTGGCCCTCGCGAGAGGGAGAGGAGGAGGAGGAGGAAGCCGACAAATGAGCGTGGAATCTCCCAGTGCAGAGATTAACGGCCGCCTTTATTGTGCCGGTGGAGGGGGATCAGGGCCAGCCCTCGGGGACGGCGCACGGCTGGTCCCGCGGCGGCGTCCGGGCCGGCTGTAGGGAGTTTGGGCCCGACGTTGCAAGCGGGAGCGGTCTCGCACCCGCTCGGGCCCAGGGGCGATGGAGCGGCTGCCGCTCTGGAGCGCTGGGGAGCCGCAGGAGGACCCCGACGGCAGCTGGCTGGCGGCGCTGGGGCTGCTGGTCTCGGGTGCCGGGGAGCCGTGGGACGGCCCCAGCGGCGCCTGGCTGGGGGTGCTGCTCTCAGCACTTGGTGCGGGCGCGCAGCTGCTCTTTCGGCGTCGTCTGGGCCGGCCGTTGGGACTTGGGGCCCGACGTTTCCGCTGGGAGCGGTCTTGCACCCGCTCGGGCCCAGGGCGGATGGAGCGGCTGCTGCCCTCAAGCACTGGGGAGCCATGGGACAGCCCCGATGCCACATTGCTGTGGCTGCTGGTCTCTAGTGCCAGAGAGCCGTGGGATGGGCCTAATGCCTCTTGGCTACCAGTGCTGGGGCTGCTGGTCTCCGGTGGTGGGGAGCCGCAGGAGGACCCCGATGGCAGCTGGCTGGCGGTGCTGGGGCTGCTGGTCTCTGGTAGCAGCGAGCTGTGGGACGGTCCCAGCGCCGCCTGGCTGGGGGTGCTGCTCTCAGCACTTGGTGTGGGTGCGCAGCTGCTCTTACGGCGTCTTCTGGGCCGGCCGCTGGGACTTGGGGCCCGACGTTTCAGCTGGGAGCGGTCTCGCGTGCGGTCGGGCCCAGGAGGGCTGGAGCGGCTGCTGCCCTCAAGCACTGAGGAGCTGGGGGACAGCCCCGATGCCACATTGCTGGGGCTGCTGGTCTCCGTTGCCAGGGAGCCATGGGACGGCCCCAAAGCCGCATTGCTGGTCTCGAGTGCCAGGGAGCCGTGGGACAGCCCCGATGCCGCCTGGCTGGCGGTGCTGCTGTCAGCATTTGGTGCTGGTGCATGGCTCCTGTCATGGCGTCTTCGGGGCCGGCTGTAGGGAGTTTGGGCCCGACGTTGCAAGCGGGAGCGGTCTCGCACCCGCTCGGGCCCAGGGGCGATGGAGCGGCTGCCGCTCTGGAGCGCTGGGGAGCCGCAGGAGGACCCCGACGGCAGCTGGCTGGCGGCGCTGGGGCTGCTGGTCTCGGGTGCCGGGAAGCCGTGGGACGGCCCCAGCGGCGCCTGGCTGGGGGTGCTGCTCTCAGCACTTGGTGCGGGCGCGCAGCTGCTCTCACGGCGTCTTCTGGGCCGGCCGTTAGGACTTGCAGCCCGACGTTTCAACCGGGAGCGGTCTCGCGTGCGGTCGGGCCCAGGGGAGCTGGAGCGGCTGCTGTCCTGAAGCGGCGGGGAGCCGCAGGAAGAGCCTGATGATGCCTCGCTGCCAGTGCTGGGGCTGCTGGTCTCAGGTGCCAGAGATCCGAGAGACTGCCCCGATGCCGCCTGGCTGGCGGTGCTGGAGCTGCTCGTGCTGGGTACCGGGGAGCCGAGGGATGACCCCGATGGTGCCTGGCTGGCGGTGCTGGGGCTGCTGGTGTCGGGTGCCGGGGAGCCGTGGGAAGGCCCCGATCCTGACTGGCTGGCGGTGCTGGGGCCGGCGAGCTCCGAGCTGGCACTGGAGGCTGTAAGGGGAAGCAGGAAGGTCAAGGGCACGGCCCCCCAGGCCCGGGGCAGGATAGGCCAGAGCGGTGCCCCCAGCCCCCCTGGAGCAGAGAGGCTCTGCCAAGCCCACCCTGGGCACCCGCTGGCAGGCCTTGCCTGGCCCCTGGCCCCAGCCCAGGGGCACCCGGGTGCTTTGCCTCTTACCGGTGCCCAGGCCAGCACAGCTGTCACACTCCCAGCTGGCCGTGCTGTTCCTCAAGTGGGAGCAGCCTCTGTGGGTGCCCTCGGCAGCGCAGGAGCAGCACAGGAGCAGTCGCCAGGGCCTGGGGAAGCAAAGGGGTTCGTGGCTCTGAGGACAACGTGACCGCAGCACGGGATCGTCCGGCAGAGCTCTGCTTCTCAGCCCTTCCGCTTCGAGCCCTGGGCGGGACACAGGTCCCGGGCAGAGCCCCGGGCTGCAGCTTTGGCAACTTACCCCTCTTCCTCTGCCTGCTCCCTGCCTCCTGGGCAAAGGCACTCCCTGGCATCGCAGCGGCTGTGCCTCTCACTTAGTGCCGCATACGCCTGGCTGTTCTCCCACGATGGCAGTCTGATGGAGAAAGGAAAACTGGTGAGCCCCTGCTGCCCCGGCATAAGGCAGGTGCAGGGCGTCCCTGCTCTTCCCCCTGCCCTGGTTCCAACTCCTCCGTGAAGCTGAAGCCCAGACGCACGGGACAGCGGAGGGCCAGGACTGCTGGGGCAGGCCCTGGCAGGGCACAGCGCTTGCACCCTCCTGTCTTGGGAGCCGGGCAGAAGGACACCAACCTGAAGGGGATTCGGATCCCCACGGTGAACATTTCCGAGACAAATGCTTCCCTATCTCTACAGAGGGGGCACTGGAAGCAGGAAATGCCGGCGCGCACAGCCTGTCCCTGCAGGAGAAACGTAAGGAGCGTGAGTGAGGCCCTGGTGCTGCTGAGCGCCCACCGTGCCCCGGGGGCGAGGGAACGGCTCCTACCTGGATGCAGCCCCTGTGGAACCAGGCGTGTTTGCACGCTGGGCACACCATGGTGCAGTAGGACTTTCTGTCCCCCACAAGGTCCAGGCAGATGAGGCAGGCGGTGTTCTCCTCCGGAGCCGCCTGCACTGCCTGCTCTGGGCGGTGCTCGCAGCAGAAGGACCTGGGGGAAGAGGAAAGGGATGGGCGAGGTGAGAAGCACTGGGTCCTTCCCCGGTGGCGGCGAGGAGGGGAGAGGAGGTACCTGTACTGAAGAAAGAACTGGGTGACGCATCCACCCTCCACGGCACAGGGGAGGTGGAAGCTGCGGTCGCAGCCCGTCTGCCGGCAGGTGATGGTGGCCCCGCTCTCGCCACAGACGAAGCAGTGCTGGAAGAAGCACAGCAGCCCCCATCAGCGGCAGCCTCCGGGCCTCCGCAGCCAGCCCCACCCCTCCGGGCAGGGCGCAGGATGCGGCCGCTGCTGGGTCCCACCCCGCAGATCCTGGCGGACGAGGCCCCTGTGCTGGAGGCTCTGTGGAGCTGCTGGGAGCAAGGCTTTTGTGCCAGAGCTGGTTGGAAGGGCTGGCATTTCTTTCTCGGGGTCTGGGCTAAGCTCCCGCAGACCTCTCCTGGCACAAATCTCCTCGTTCTTGTCAGGTGCTCACCTTCTGCGCTGCCTGCTCGATCGTGCCTCGAATATCCTCAGGCAGAAATCCCATGAGTCCTACGTCCTGGAGCTCTTGCTGAAAAAGCTCGTTGGCAAAAAACTGCAGAAGAGAAAAGACGAGGAGCTGATGAGGAGCTGGCAGGCACTGCCTGTCGGAAAGCTGGAGGGAGCCCCCGCGGAACTCACCAGGCAGAACACATGGGCACAGAGCCCGTGCTTCTCCACTTTGCGCCCGCAGGTGTCCGGGTCAGCCTCTGCCCGGCGACACAGCATGCATGCTGGAGGGGAGAGAGCAAACGCCACCGGGCATGAGCGCGTCTGCGGGGCCGGGGGAAGCGTCCCTGAGGGCTTGCCCCAAGGGCCTGCTCTGTCCCTGCCTAGCTGGCTGATGGGCAGGGCTGGAGGCCTTGGGGAGGAAGGGGGCATTGCAGGCAGGGGTGTCCCAGCAGGTGCCCACTGCCCAGCCTGGGCCCCGCTTGCTGAGGAAAGGAGGGGCCCTGCCCCGGGGCGGGTGGGGAGCTCCTGCCTCCCCCTGCCACCGCGCTCGGCCCCACGCTGACCGCCCCGACAACCCCTCTGCCAGGCTGCGGGAGGGATGCTTTGCTCTCACCCTGCTCCCTCGAGTCGGGGGCCTTCCGCTTCCTTGCGGCCATGGCGCACGTCAGCGGTGAGCGTTTGGAGAGTCCCTGTCCCAGCAGCGCCGGGGTGTCTCCTCCAGGTGCTCCTCTGCTGACTCTGAGGAAGAAGCGGGACGCGGGTGAGGGAGAAGCGGGACGCGGGTGAGCTTGCGGCACCGGGCCAGAGCCCCGAGGCGTGGGGCCCCCCGCCACCCCCGGCAGCCCCGCGCAAGCCCCGTCCCTCCCCTGCCCTCTCCTCACCTCTCCAGGGCGCACTGACGCACGGCCTGAGCCCAACGGTCCTTTTTGTGGGCTTGGCCCCGCGAGTCACTGTGGTGGCCACTGTGACACGAGGGGATGTCACAGGGACGCCCTCGGCCACCTCGGCCCCCGCCTCACAGGGGTGGGTGTGAAGCGCCGGGGCGGGGCCCGAGCCCTCGGCACCCGCGTCAGCGGGGCGGCTGCTCCTGCAGCACGTGCAGAGTCAAATGCCAGGTCCCCCGGGGCAGCCGTCGAGGGTGGCACCGTTGGCCGAAAGGTGCTGTTCAGGCAGTGCGGCTCCAGGGCTCCAGCCCTGGCCAAGGGAAATCTCTGCTGCTGCCCCGGCACGGGGAGCGCTGCCAGCAGGCCGGGGAAGGCGATCCTTCCTCCCTGCGCCGCACCGGGAAGGCTGCACCTGCAGTCCTGCCTCCGGTTCTGGGCTCCCCGGTACAGGGGAGAGAAGCGACCTTGGAGCCTGGCCTGGGCTCACCCATCCCATCCGCTCAGACGCGGTGGGTGGCCGGGGCACAGCACAGGACCTCAGGACGGCACCTCAAAGTCGCAGGTGGCCCAACGTCTTTCTCCCGCACTCCTTAGCGCTTTGGTGAGGTGCTGCCTCCGGAACAAAAAGCGGCGGGACCGCAAGCTGGGGAGTCACGGCAGAAAGGGCCTTTTCTCATGGCGATAACCTGCCTTTCAGAGTCAGTGCGAGCCTTTCCTCGGTGGGGTCGGAAACCGCAAGTGGCTGTGGGGCAGCTGCGGAGGCGGTGGGTGGGAGGGTTGATCTGTTTGAGGGTAGAAAGGCTCTACAGAGGGATCTGGACATCGGGATCGATGGGCCGAGGGTTGTCAAGCACTGGAACAGGCTGCTTGAGTCACCATCCCTGGAGGTATTTGAAAGACGCGTAGACGTGGCGCTTAGGGACATGGTTTAGTGGTGGACTTGGCAGTGCTAGGTTAACGGTTGGACTCGATGATCTGAAGGGTCTTTTCCAACCTAATTCTGATTCTATGATTCTAATTACCATTCCATTATTGCTTAAGCGCCATTTGATTACCATTTGATTTTCATGCAACCCTCGATGAATTACCATTTGATCATCGCTTAATCATGAATAAAACCCACAACGATGACTTCTCTGAATAATTCAGCCTGCAACCCCGCGAAGCCCTTCTACAACACTGGCTGGCTGGCACGGCTGGGAGCGACTAGAGGCTTCCCAGGCTGCCTCCTTCAGCTCCGGCTTTTAGAGTGTCCTCAGCCATCCTCTTCTACCAGCCACCTCCCAAGCCAAACTCTGGTGCTCAGGGTTTCCTTCTCACCAGGCTTGCTGGGATGTCGCTCGGCCTTCCGACGCCGGGGCATTACAGAGCTCCGTTAGCTAGATGCCGACAGAGGTGAACGGTGCCAGGGAACGAGCACCTCGGCTCAGAGCCACAGCTCTTTGGCCAGCTCCGTTCGAGCTCCGTTGCTCAGGAGTGCCTCGGAGCTCGCGTGGCAATCCCCCTGAAGGGCACTTAGGTGCTCCGGCCATGCCTAGACCTCCCGTCTTCCCAATCCCGGCAGTCAAGAATAGAAGGACAAAGTGCTGCCACCGGCTTCTCGTTCGGACCCTCTGTACCTCCTTCCCTTCCTCATGGCCTCTTCGTTGGCAGAAAAGCCCACCAGGTCTCCCAGGTTCCCCTGCCTTCCTCAGCGAGGACAGCTGCTCCCTGCTTTGAGGGGTCGACTCTCGTGCTGCAGGAAGGCCTATCAGGAAGGCACTTGATGCACACACCATGAGACCACCTGGAGTCTGCCCGAAGAGCAGAGGGTTGTTCCAACGCGTACAGCCAGCCCACGGGATTTCCTTGGCGCTTTGGTCACCGTTCTTCTTGGGTTCGGCCTTCTAGCCCTCCGCCAGCTTCCACAGAGCTGTTGAGCAGTCACTCTGCAACCCAGCCTTTTCTCCTGCCTGCGCTAGGAAGGTGCTCGCTGCTCTCCAAGAGGAGGGAAATCCTTTCGGATGACTGACGTTTCCCAGGCCCCTTGTTACCCTCCCGTAGAGTGGGAGGTGATTTTTTTGCTCCGCAGGGCATGTGACGGGACTCCAGCCCTCAGTGACAGGTACTGCTCTGCCTCTCTGGGACTCTGTGGAGTACAGTCCTTACCAGGTGGTTGCAATCGCTATTCAAAAGGATTCTTGGCTCCTACTGCAAGAAGGAAGCCTTCAGCTGGTGCAGCACAACCGTGTTGGGGACCGTGTTGGGGAACGGGGAACGCCCTTTGGCTCCTGGAGAAACACAATCCCCGGAAATCTTCATGTCACAAACACAGACGTGACACTGAACGGCACTTTTAAAGAAAAGCAGCTTTGCCACTTTGCCACAACGCTCACCAGCCGAGGCACCGAGGGTAGGAAATTGGTTATAGCCTCGTCCAGGACGAAACAGAGTTGAAGCGTGTCAAAAGTCGCTGGGGGCGGGGCGCGTGATTTTGGGGGGCGGGGCGTGTGATTTTGGGGGGCGAGCCGCAAGGGCCATGCCGGGTGGGCGGGCGCAGCCCACATTGCCGGGAGACGGGCGGCAGCGCCGGCTGGGCCGTGCCGGGCCAGGCTGCCCTCCCGGGGGCAGGGGCAGAGACCCCCGGTGCCGGGGGTGGCTGCGAACTTCCCCTGGGGAAACTGAGCAGGCTGCGGGGCCAGCGAGGCCCGAAGCACAGGGCCGTGGCGCTGGGCAGCCGGCCAAGGCCAGCCCGCAAGGAGGGAGGTGTGGGGAAGGTGCTGCCAACCCCCGGGGAGAAGACGACCCTCTGGGCCCAGCCCCTAACGCTGGCCCTCGCGAGAGGGAGAGGAGGAGGAGGAGGAAGCCGACAAATGAGCGTGGAATCTCCCAGTGCAGAGATTAACGGCCGCCTTTATTGTGCCGGTGGAGGGGGATCAGGGCCAGCCCTCGGGGACGGCGCACGGCTGGTCCCGCGGCGGCGTCCGGGCCGGCTGTAGGGAGTTTGGGCCCGACGTTGCAAGCGGGAGCGGTCTCGCACCCGCTCGGGCCCAGGGGCGATGGAGCGGCTGCCGCTCTGGAGCGCTGGGGAGCCGCAGGAGGACCCCGACGGCAGCTGGCTGGCGGCGCTGGGGCTGCTGGTCTCGGGTGCCGGGGAGCCGTGGGACGGCCCCAGCGGCGCCTGGCTGGGGGTGCTGCTCTCAGCACTTGGTGCGGGCGCGCAGCTGCTCTTTCGGCGTCTTCTGGGCCGGCCGTTGGGACTTGGGGCCCGATGTTTCAGCTGGGAGCTGTCTTGCGTGCAGTCAGGCCCAGGGGGGCTGGAGCGGCTGCTGTTCTGAAGCAGCGGGGAGCCAAGGGATGACCCCGATGGTGCCTGGCTGGCGGTGCTGGAGCTGCTCGTGCTGGGTACCGGGGAGCCGAGGGATGACCCCGATGGTGCCTGGCTGGCGGTGCTGGGGCTGCTGGTGTCGGGTGCCGGGGAGCCGTGGGAAGGCCCCGATCCTGACTGGCTGGCGGTGCTGGGGCCGGCGAGCTCCGAGCTGGCGCTGGAGGCTGTAAGGGGAAGCAGGAAGGTCAAGGGCACGGCCCCCCAGGCCCGGGGCAGGATAGGCCAGAGCGGTGCCCCCAGCCCCCCTGGAGCAGAGAGGCTCTGCCAAGCCCACCCTGGGCACCCGCTGGCAGGCCTTGCCTGGCCCCTGGCCCCAGCCCAGGGGCACCCGGGTGCTTTGCCTCTTACCGGTGCCCAGGCCAGCACAGCTGTCACACTCCCAGCTGGCCGTGCTGTTCCTCAAGTGGGAGCAGCCTCTGTGGGTGCCCTCGGCAGCGCAGGAGCAGCACAGGAGCAGTCGCCAGGGCCTGGGGAAGCAAAGGGGTTCGTGGCTCTGAGGACAACGTGACCGCAGCACGGGATCGTCCGGCAGAGCTCTGCTTCTCAGCCCTTCCGCTTCGAGCCCTGGGCGGGACACAGGTCCCGGGCAGAGCCCCGGGCTGCAGCTTTGGCAACTTACCCCTCTTCCTCTGCCTGCTCCCTGCCTCCTGGGCAAAGGCACTCCCTGGCATCGCAGCGGCTGTGCCTCTCGTATAGTTGTTCATAGGCATCATCATCCTCCCACGATGGTCGTCTTTTTGAGAAGGAAGGGAAAATTGATGAGCCCCTGCTGCCCCGGCATAAGGCAGGTGCAGGGCGTCCCTGCTCTTCCCCCTGCCCTGGTTCCAACTCCTCCGTGAAGCTGAAGCCCAGACGCACGGGACAGCGGAGGGCCAGGACTGCTGGGGCAGGCCCTGGCAGGGCACAGCGCTTGCACCCTCCTGTCTTGGGAGCCGGGCAGAAGGACACCAACCTGAAGGGGATTCGGATCCCCACGGTGAACATTTCCGAGACAAATGCTTCCCTATCTCTACAGAGGGGGCACTGGAAGCAGGAAATGCCGGCGCGCACAGCCTGTCCCTGCAGGAGAAACGTAAGGAGCGTGAGTGAGGCCCTGGTGCTGCTGAGCGCCCACCGTGCCCCGGGGGCGAGGGAACGGCTCCTACCTGGATGCAGCCCCTGTGGAACCAGGCGTGTTTGCACGCTGGGCACACCATGGTGCCGTAGGACTTTCTGTCCCCCACAAGGTCCAGGCAGATGAGGCAGGCGGTGTTCTCCTCCGGAGCCGCCTGCACTGCCTGCTCTGGGCGGTGCTCGCAGCAGAAGGACCTGGGGGAAGAGGAAAGGGATGGGCGAGGTGAGAAGCGCTGGGTCCTTCCCCGGTGGCGGCGAGGAGGGGAGAGGACGTACCTGTACTGAAGAAAGAACTGGGTGACGCATCCACCCTCCACGGCACAGGGGAGGTGGAAGCTGCGGTCGCAGCCCGTCTGCCGGCAGGTGATGGTGGCCCCGCTCTCGCCACAGACGAAGCAGTGCTGGAAGAAGCACAGCAGCCCCCATCAGCGGCAGCCTCCGGGCCTCCACAGCCAGCCCCACACCTCCGGGCAGGGCGCAGGATGCGGCCGCTGCTGGGTCCCACCCCGCAGATCCTGGCGGACGAGGCTCCTGTGCTGGAGGCTCTGTGGAGCTGCTGGGAGCAAGACTTTTGTGCCAGAGCTGGTTGGAAGGGCTGGCATTTCTTTCTCGGGGTCTGGGCTAAGCTCCCGCAGACCTCTCCTGGCACAAATCTCCCCGTTCTTGTCAGGTGCTCACCTTCCGCGCTGCCTGCTCGATCGTGCCTCGAATATCCTCAGGCAGAAATCCCATGAGTCCTACATCCGCGAGGTGTTGCTGAAAAAGCTCGTTGGCAAAAAACTGCGGAAGAGAAAAGACGAGGAGCTGATGAGGAGAGTGTGGCAGGCACTGCCTGTCGGAAAGCTGGAGGGAGCCCCCGCGGAACTCACCAGGCAGAACACATGGGCACAGAGCCCGTGCTTCTCCACTTTGTGCCCGCAGGTGTCCGGGTCAGCCTCTGCCCGGCGACACAGCATGCATGCTGGAGGGGAGAGAGCAAACGCCACCGGGCATGAGCGCGTCTGCGGGGCCGGGGGAAGCGTCCCTGAGGGCTTGCCCCAAGGGCCTGCTCTGTCCCTGCCTAGCTGGCTGATGGGCAGGGCTGGAGGCCTTGGGGAGGAAGGGGGCATTGCAGGCACGGGTGTCCCAGCAGGTGCCCACTGCCCAGCCTGGGCCCCGCTTGCTGAGGAAAGGAGGGGCCCTGCCCCGGGGCGGGTGGGGAGCTCCTGCCTCCCCCTGCCACCGCGCTCGGCCCCACGCTGACCGCCCCGACAACCCCTCTGCCAGGCTGCGGGAGGGATGCTTTGCTCTCACCCTGCTCCCTCGAGTCGGGGGCCTTCCGCTTCCTTGCGGCCATGGCGCACGTCAGCGGTGAGCGTTTGGAGAGTCCCTGTCCCAGCAGCGCCGGGGTGTCTCCTCCAGGTGCTCCTCTGCTGACTCTGAGGAAGAAGCGGGACGCGGGTGAGGGAGAAGCGGGACGCGGGTGAGCTTGCGGCACAGGGCCAGAGCCCCGAGGCGTGGGGCCCCCCGCCACCCTTGGCAGCCCCGCGCAAGCCCCGTCCCTCCCCTGCCCTCTCCTCACCTCTCCAGGGCGCACTGACGCACGGCCTGAGCCCAGCGGTCCTTTTTGTGGGCTTGGCCCCGTGGGTCACGGTGGCCACTGTGACATCAGGACGGCTGGCCTGCGTGCGCCTCAAATATGGGCAGGGACGCTCTCGGCCACCTGCCACCCTCTGTGCCTTGGATACCGGCAAAACCTGAGTGGTTATGGCCCTGGGCAACCTGCTCCAGAGGACCCTGCTTCAGCAGGTGCTTGGAGTTAATGGTCTCAAGAGCTGCCCTCCTGCATCATGTACAGCGGAAAATGTTCACCGTGGGGATCCGAATCCCCGTCAGGTTGGTGTCCTTCTGCCCGGCTCCCAAGACAGGAGGGTGCAAGCGCTGTGCCCTGCCAGGGCCTGCCCCAGCAGTCCTGGCCCTCCGCTGTCCCGTGCGTCTGGGCTTCAGCTTCACGGAGGAGTTGGAACCAGGGCAGGGGGAAGAGCAGGGACGCCCTGCACCTGCCTTATGCCGGGGCAGCAGGGGCTCACCAGTTTTCCTTTCTCCATCAGACTGCCATCGTGGGAGAACAGCCAGGCGTATGCGGCACTAAGTGAGAGGCACAGCCGCTGCGATGCCAGGGAGTGCCTTTGCCCAGGAGGCAGGGAGCAGGCAGAGGAAGAGGGGTAAGTTGCCAAAGCTGCAGCCCGGGGCTCTGCCCGGGACCTGTGTCCCGCCCAGGGCTCGAAGCGGAAGGGCTGAGAAGCAGAGCTCTGCCGGACGATCCCGTGCTGCGGTCACGTTGTCCTCAGAGCCACGAACCCCTTTGCTTCCCCAGGCCCTGGCGACTGCTCCTGTGCTGCTCCTGCGCTGCCGAGGGCACCCACAGAGGCTGCTCCCACTTGAGGAACAGCACGGCCAGCTGGGAGTGTGACAGCTGTGCTGGCCTGGGCACCGGTAAGAGGCAAAGCACCCGGGTGCCCCTGGGCTGGGGCCAGGGGCCAGGCAAGGCCTGCCAGCGGGTGCCCAGGGTGGGCTTGGCAGAGCCTCTCTGCTCCAGGAGACCGTCTGCGGCGAGTAGGCCAAATGGACATAAGAATAAGACGTTATATGTAAAAATGTAATTCATTCAACAGCAACCATACAACACCAGCAACATTTGTCCTTAATATTTAATAATGTACACATTCAATTTACAAGTAAAAAATCAGGTCTGTGAAGAAATACAAATCTACAGATTTCGTAAGTCTTCCCTGTTACATATGTATTTTCATAAACTTCTGGTAAACTTTTACTGTGGAAATAATGCATTCCAAATATTTGTAAAGGAATCTCAAACAGGATCTCTACTATCTTCGGCAGAATACAGGTTATATAGCCTTACAGACACGGAGCTGCCTGCTCTTTCTGAACCCTGTTCAGCACTGGGGCCCAAGAACAGCAAAATAACCCTGTGTTGTCTTTGTTACATAATCAAATTCTCAAAAATCTTGCAAAGCAGCAAGTCACATTTAAACTATATAGACAAAAAACCCCAAACCTTGGTACAAACATTGAATTAACACAATAAAGATGTAACTGCCTAGAAACAAAGTTTAACAGTCTTTTCCAATATTATTTCCTATTAGATCTTTCAACAACTAGAATTTTGAAAGTAACATTTTTCTGCAACTTCTTCAAAGAAGAAATATGAAATGTTTCTGATCAGTAAGATAAGAAAGATTTATTGTTTTGCTTTCACTTTCCTTCTTGCATCCTTATGCTTCTTCCGGCATTCCTGAAAATATTTAAATTTTAACATAATATTATGAGAAGTTTCTAAATTCACCTGTTTGTCTCAAACACTTTTTTTACATGCAGTAAAGTAACCGGTCCTGTACAATACAGAGATTCAGTAATTTACCTGACTGGACATCACAACATGATGTTATACACATTTCTATACTAAAAATTTTTAGATCCCTGCTAATTATAACGTTTCAAGCCCTTCCAAAGGTCCTGAATTAATTTTTAATGCAATTAAGCAAATAGGCAGCCGTGTTCCCTCCTCATGCTGAGCTTTCAGCTGCAGTTACCAAGTAACAGATGTTAAAATTCTCACCTCAAGCAATAATCTACGTCTGTCTTCCCAACCATCTTTTTCTTCATTGAGGTCTACTGATCTACAAAATAACTTAGGACCCTCTGCACAAAACAAAGAACAAATTAATATAGTTAAACACTTCTGAATACGCTGTTGTTTGTAAATCTCACGAGCAACACAGTAATAAAGTCAAAAGGCCTATTCTTCATATTCCTCTCTTGCCCCCACAACATGGTTGGCTCAAACAGAAATGTTACATATTACAGCCTTACATGCTAAGAAAAACGAAAGGCAGCAGCAGTTTTCCGTAATGTGCTGAAATCTAAATTGCAGTGAAGCAGCATCTGTTTCATTAAAAGCTCAGCACCATTATCCGTCTCCCAAGAAAATTTATGCCTGCTAAGGATTCAGAGCTCACTTTTAATCAGATAAGCTGGAAGATTACAGTACAATAACTGTATTCACACAGTAACTTTTACACATAGATTTAATGATGGTTACCTGACACATCTCTTATGTATCATGTCTCAGGAAACAAGTATTATTTAAGGCTGTTGTGGGTTGTTTTTTTTTTTCCTGGGTTTTTTCTTTGTTTTGTTTGTTTTTAACTATGAAATGCATTATATTCACAAGAAAAAAACCCACATTGTTTAGGATAAAGAACCATGTGGGCATATGTGGCTGATAAGAATATTCAATATTTTTAACGATAATACCAGAAACACAGAAAAAAGTTAAAGATCATGTATATGCCTGAAAGGAACCAAAATGTCTAGATAACTTGTCAAGTGATTCTTTTTTTTTTGGTAAGCCCTGAAAGACCAGCCACATATTAAGCAATTACCTGAAAATAGGAAAGTAAGATAGCTGTTCAGCATTTATTTTACCAGCACTTTCTTGTGGGATGTGCTACCACAATTCATACCACAAGTTATGATGGAAATTTGCAATTTTTTTTTTTCCTTAAACCTCTCATCTGTGTTTTAACTACAAAACATTAATAACTAGGCAGTATTTTTTCCTCACTGGATTTCAGTAAGAGTTAAAAAAAGGGGTGAATACGTTCTGTTATACCTCTTAGTCGTTCATCATCTTTGGAGAAGAAGAAAAATCTAGCACTTTCTGTCCGTGGTAAAGAGAAAAACCTAGACAAACACAAAGGAATTTTAGCATCATAAAAGTTACTGTCTAATTCCATTAACACAAGTTAAAGCTAAAATGCTTCAGAGAAATAGTCTGCATTGAAGAATGTTACTCCATATATAGCCTTCTATAAAAAAAAAGTTTCTTAAGAAAACTTAATATATATTTGACTTTTGGCCAAACCCACTACCCAGTTAAGTTCTCATGCATTGAATTAGAAACTCAGCTTTTATATTCAACTTAAAATCAAGTGTGGCATTGGGATTCTTGAATATTATATTCTGTGCAGCAAGGAATGGTTTCCTAAGACAACTTCCATTTTTCAGAGATGTGGAATGAAGATGTTAGTTTCCCATGATCTGAGTGCTGCTATTAATATTCTCCTAGCATCAAAGTGCTACAACCAAGTAAACAACAAATACAAATAAAACTTGCATTTCTTTGTCCCTTTCACTTTCTGATGCCTCTGGTTCATCGTCACCCTCAGAACTGCTGTCTTGGAAACGTGGATCTTCTTGCCATGTGACTTTTACAGGTTTTATTGTTTCAAGTATGTAGGGCTCTGCAATAATATCACAGTTAGGAAAAAAAAAATCAGATTATTCCCCTACTTGTCCGTAAAAATTTCTACTTCAGAGTGAAATACTTAAATTAGAAAAGACAGTTTTAAGAAGGACAGAATCTTCCCCTCCCGCATTTTCTATCACCCTCTGGGCAGGTATGAATTTAGTTTCCTTTCTCATATGTCACAAATTCACCCTCAAAATTCACAACTAGTATCATCACAGCATAGGGAAAAAAGTGCAGGAGTCCTTCTGAAGCTTGTTGTTAGGGTCCAGGGTTCTATCAAGTCACTCCAACTTAACAATCATTATCAACTGACTTGGGAGTAATTGCGCCTATTCATATTTTTAGCTTGCGGAAGTTGGAATAAAAGCTTTCTTTCACTGTGAACTATCTTAGTAAGTTCCTTTGCAAAGAAACTCATAATGCCTTAGCTTATTGTTTCTGTGTGTTTACGCTATGTTATTTTCATGTATGTATTCCTGCCTATAGCATACACAGCCAGTCGCCAGAAGCCCAGTTTACACATGGTAACTTAAACATGTACCTGAGCCCTTACGACTTCACCTCGCCAAAAGGACTGAGGTTATGAACCTATGGTACCCTTTTCTTTTAGCGTATAAGCACAGTACTTGTCTGGATGACCAGAATAGAGAAGACAGCTCCTGTACTGCCTCTCTCTGGCAATATAAAACAGTTTCCAAACCTAAAAGTAACTAGACTATAAAAGACAAACAGTATTTTATTCAAGAGAAAGATCAGAAAACTCTACTTTGGAAAAAGGGAGCATTTGCAAGTTTAAATTGCCCACAAAACACCCATAGTTTGTGCTCAAAAAAAAGACTATCTACATGTTCTCCCTTCATGATTTCCACAACACACATGATCTTAAGTCAGATTAAACAACAACAACAACAACAAAAATAATCACAAAAATCACCTAAGCAACTGACGTATGTGCAATGGAGAGAGACTTATCTTTTTGTTTGTGTCAATACAGCAGCTAGCACAGCGGCCCTGTTGCCACAAATAAGATTCTTATGCAATATAAACCAATAATTATTCATAACAGCAAATGTAAGACACAGTGCTCAAGCGTGGTTCTCAGTGCTAAGAACTTTGTGAACTCTTAACTACATCTCCGCTCAGGTATTTTCCACTTTGTTCTAGAGATCTCTTACATGTTCTGAAACCCGTATTATTGCATTCAGAAGACACTGAGTATTTTCTGAAGTTAGCAAAAGTGTGGGGGCTGTGTGTTTGGTTTTGTGTTTGTTTTTTTTTGTTTTTAATTTCAGTTAACTTCACGCAGTTTCTTTTGTTTCCTACATTACTACTTATTAAGTGACTTGATTTCAGATTTTTTAATCTTCATTTCATAACATTTGATTTTATGTTAGGTTAGGACACCGCAATAATAATTTGTCATTCAGTTTCAATTTTCTAAAGGTACAATAATAAAATTAAGTACATAATAAAATGTTCTTGGGCCTTGGGGTCAACTTTAAGATTTTCTTTTGCTCATAATACTACCTTAATTAACACACATTTTATTTAAAATCTTGTTAGTTTATATGAAACTGATTTAACTTGTATATCATCTTTTTCCCTGTTTATTTGAGAAATTTAGTGGATGACAACAAGTTTTTCCATCACTGTTCAAAAAACAATTAAATAATAGTTCCTTCTCAAAACATCGCTTTCAAAATTCCTGAGATGCAAGCATGAATTAATTGTGATTAAACTACAACAATCTTGGCAAGGATAAGAGAAGATCATAATGATTTTGCGTAATTACTTACTTTTGCCCCTGAAAATCCCCTGGATTCTGAATTTCTATACAAACTATATAACTCTACAGTGCCTGACATAAGCTACTCGTTAGAAATTGTACTATTATATACGTTCTGCTGTTACCTTCTTTTATTCCCGACTCCTCCATGTCTCCAAAGAAGGAAAATGTGAAACCACTACACTCCTGAGCTACGTTACTCCCAACATTAGATCCCAAATGGTCAGGTGGGGTAGAGTCCTCCGCATCATCTTTGTCCCAGGGTATTTCTTCATTTTTTTCTGATTTGCTCTTTGAAGATCCAAACAACTCTTTTAAATCAACAGCAATATCATAATACGTTTCTTTAGACACTTCAGGCAGTTTCTCACTCTCTTCCCTCTTCTTTTTCCTTTTAGCTTTACTGAAATGAGATTGTTAGAGGATAGTAACACAGCACATACATTTTTAAAAGAAAGGTTCCCTGAGAGCCAACCTTGCTATTACTGTCTTCCTAAACTTATCTAAGCACATTAATGAGCAGTTCACTTTTTTTTTTCCTTCTTTCTTAGCAATTCCAGGTTCTGGCAATAGGATATTTCCCATTGCCAGAAACAGGTTTATAGGGCAGCATGACTATCCTTTTGGTTCAGACTTTTGACCCATTTCTTTTTACCTCCTGCAATTTACCCACCCTTTGAGGGTAAGCAATGGGGAAACATCTGAGGTTTGACTCTAAAGGCAGGAACAAGCCTACTTTATAATTAACCACATCCTGACTTTTCACTTATATGCGATAGCATATAAATTAAGATATTTAGGACAGATTTCTTTTCTGGCAAAAGAAAGGTTAAGAGCTAATATTTTTTTTCTCAGAGATTTGCAAATCTTGAAGTCCATGACTTGAAGCAAAGGGATAGCCTGAAGGTGAGAAAGGAAGACAGAAAATGGCATGCAGAGAGTAGATGGACTAGAAAGAAAAGATGACATTACACCGTGGTCTTAGTGGTCACAATTCTTACTGTGTCTTGATTTTAGCAATAACAGAGAGAACTAAAGAAAAAACAGAGCAGTCTGCATAGTTTCAAACTCAGTCTTCTGAAATAACCATCTTTCCACGGGAAGAAACATCACAATTATAGTTACCAAGCTGTAATATTACCTCTCTTTTTCTGTAGCATTTGGTTTCTTTTCAAAAACTGCATGGTCCTGTCTTGTGGGATCATAGCGTAGGGCATTAATATCTCTATAAAAATAGAAAGGAAAAGAAATACCATGAAACATTCTAAATGCTCACCTGAAAGCTATCCTAAACCTTTACAGTCAGAATCAAATTCATATTGACTTCTTTACCAAAAAAAGCTCCAAATCAATCCAAAACCTAACTGGCATTTAGAAAGTACCTGCTAGTCAGTGTCCGGATCAGGAAAAATTATCATCTGAAGTGGCTTTAATCAAATTGTAATATTTCATACAAAACATAGACCTCAAGTTGTGTGTGTTATGTAGTAAGAGTAAGTTTATACCTGCCCTTGTTGATCTTTTGAGGAGCTATATCAATATAGCTATCCATATCAATATATCTATCTATATCTATTTCTTCTAGTACCAAACACTCCATAAATTCAAAGAGTCCAAGGAAGAAAAACAAAACAAAACAAAACAAACCCCAAACCAACAAAACCTTATGCCCACCTTTCAAAATTTAAACATTTTGGGGACTTTCAGCTAAAGCAGTCTAAGGTTTAGACTGACCCCAATACTAGTGTAGCAAAGCCTACGCTGCCTTAGGGCAATACAAGAAGGGAATTACTTATTTCCCCTCCTCTCCCTCAATTAATGCTTACGGCATAAATTAACCGCTTTTGAATGATTATATACTATATCATTAACTGGGTATTAGAGAACACCGTCATTCACAAAACTTTCCTAAGATGACCTCCGGGGTTGCATAGATTATTTCCCCCTCTGCTTAGTCTTTAGAAAATAGATGAAAATTTGTACAGAAGTCATAGAATTAAATACGACTGTGCAGCAGTCACAATGGTATTTAGCAGTCAGCAGTCAACTGATGCAACTGCAATAGTGACTGTGAATAAAAATTTACTAATTGCACACTATTGCATTACCCTTAACACTACTAACTTCCACCAATTCAGTCCACAGAACAATTTCTGTTAAAGTGCATAGTTAAATGTCACAATACTTCCAACAGTACATTTCCAAACCTATCTCATCATCCTCTAATGAAGGTTAGAGCACGCCCAACAGCAAATGTAACAAATTCCTAATCTAATCAAGAAATTTCTCAAAAGCAGAAATACAGATACATGGAAAAAAAAAAAATTCTCCACTGAAAAGAACTTTGATGCTAATCACCTGTAGGCCAGAGAAAACAGTAACTTCTGCTATGGAAGTTAGAGTCTAACTTACTGACCTACTGCCCAACTCACATATTCTTTGTTTAGCCAACTTAAGTTTGTCTCCACAGAGAACAGAAATATATCCTATATAGGCAAGGACTTATTAAAATATTAATTTTCATAACTAACAATCCAATCATTCAAAAGCTACTTGAAGAAACTCAAGCAGGCATCCAATAATTTTTCCCTAAATAATGATAATTACCAGATGTATAATCTATTGGGACATTCAAGTTGGGAAACTGCATTAAAGGCTGACTTCAAATGCACACAACAGAGAAGGAAATACTTTTCTCAGTCAGCTAGGCAGAAATTTTAGTGGTGAAACATCAGCAAAAATTAAGCCCTCCTAAAATTCCTTCTTTTCTGATAACGGATGATTCATACTTGAATTTCTTAGCACTTGTGGCTGTTTTAGTTGGCTTAGGGTGTTCCAGGTTGATATTCAAGAGGCTTCCCAGTATTTGCAGATTTTTCTTTTTCTCCGCAGCAAGCTCTTCTTCCTCATCTGCCTTCAAGATGTTTGTCTCTGCTAAGAGAAAAACAAATCCATTATTTTTTCCTTGCTATGACCTGAGTAAACCTGTAATACTTGATATATAACATTACTATAGTACTGGAAACATACAAACATGTCACTTCCTTTATTTTAAAGCTACTTAGAGGCTTTCTTCCTTGCACAGAAAATATTTGATTAGAAATGTCATGGGCATCTATTTCATAGGAAAATCAGATCAGTTATTTAACCTGTTCCCTGATTATATCACATAACTCTGCAACTAGTCTGCCACTGATAGATGCTGTACAGAGATCAAATTAAAGCAATGAAGGGAGTAGCAGAACTAGGCAAAAATTTAAGTTTCAGAAACAAATTCTGAAAACTAGGTAAACAATTTCAGGTTTGGTTGCGAGGGGAAGAAATATTTAAAAATTTTTGTCTTTTTCAGCTTTTCTGCCTCCTGTTTTTTTTTTTAAAAAAAAATTCTTTCTTTCTAAGGCTGCCAAATCAGCCGTGGACTGCAGGATGACTACAAAACAAATAGTTTAAATGAATCTAATGGTCAAAAAGTTTACTTTAATAAGTCACCACTTATCCTGTGAAAAACATGGATAAACACATTCTGATATCATCCTGTATTAAAAAAATATTTTCAAATATCGATTTATCAACCAAGTACATCTCATTCAGCTATTACAAATACTTTTGCAACATATACGTTTAAGAAAACACAGCTACCAATATATACTATGTACAGCCATAACAGAGTTGCATTTTTTTTTTTAAGGAATCACCAAAGCAGCAGAAGCAGTCCAGAAGTTGCTTCAAGCATCCAAAATTAAGGCTTCATGATATAACTCTATTACTATCATTAACCAGGAAATATGAACAGGTTTACCTTCTTCTTCACTGTCACTTTCAAGGAATCGAGCATCCATGCGAAATCTTTCATCTGTGCCAAATCGTGATTGCAATTTCAAGAGCTAAACAAAATGAAATAGATCCTATTAAGCACTGGAGAAGAAAATCATCAACACTCAGTAGCTTTTTTTTACTATAATTATGGCAACCTACTAATAACCTTTAGCTCTTGATGCCTTTTCCTAAAATTTCTTTGTATTCAAAGATGACAAGATCAGAGAAACTCCTCCCGCTCCTCAACACACGTTATTTCCTCCATAGCTACTGTTTCCTCTATTTAAGAGAATTCTATTGCAAGTTTGTCAAAATCATATTCAGCAAGTATGCAAACCTACATGTTATGTTCTTCTGAAGTGGCATTATGGAGACTTAGAAGAAAACTAAATTACAGTAATGGGTTCACTCACTTTTTCACCAGCTTTGCCTTCAAATTGGGGCTTAATTTTGAATCTCTCGTTGTCTGTATCATCTTGCTCATCCTCGCTGCTTTCGAACAGTCTGCCCGAAGTTTTAGGAGTAGATTCATCCTTTGTTAAGCAAAAAGAAAATATAGAAAAGCAGCCATTTACATAAATTTGAGAAAATAAATCAGTATCAACTTTGTTCACGTGCTTTCCAGTTTATCTTAAAAAGTGGATTTCTAGAACAACCAGCTCACTTGTTGATCCTTGTGCTTCAAATCTGATATTGTACACACACCTGGTACAATTCTGTTTTTCAGTTATAACTATTAAATTTTAGTATAGGCAAAATATCCATGTAAAGGGTAACTCAGGTTTTACAATATGAGAGAGTTAGGTATAAAAACCCAACTTTCTGATTATGGTCAAGGGAGATCAATTTAAAAATATCAATTTCTAATTATACGCTTTCTAAACAAGCCTCATTTATGGTATAAACTCCAGGACATAGTTCAAGTCAGTTGATAAATATCAATGATTACAAAAGGTAAGCACTCCATGGCTTTGAAACAATTTTCCATAAAATTAGAGGTTATTTTAAAGAAAAGGAAAAATACAGGGCAGGGATTCTAAACATAGGGTAAGAGATATGTATGTAAAAAAAGTGCTAAATGTGAGGAAAAGTGAGAAAAGAAGGTTTTAAGTAAATAGTGAGAATGGTCCTAATCGTACTACATTTATGAAGAAAAAACCCAACAAAAGCAAAACCAATGGTTTAAAGCTTTGGCAGAGATGTGACTAAAAAATGTTCTTGTCCAGAAAAAAAGTAATTGTGCTGAAAGTATGGCAGTAAAATCCTGAGGAGTCTGCTAAATAAGGTCTCCATTAGATAAGGTGTAAAGAGGAAGTCCCACACAATTTCTTTGGACCCTAACATCACTTCAAAACCAAGACACTGCATTAATACAGATTCTTTGTCCACAGTGTTGGAAAGAGCAAAGAGTCCTTCTATACTACTCAAGCCAAATCTCCTCCCCTTCCTTTGAATAAAAGCAGCGAAATTTCAAAACTAATTATGCATAAGCCCTATAACTTAAACATTCTTTTTCTTTTAATCAAAGTTAGAATATCTTTTATACAAATCTCAATCTCCTTACAGATTCTCCAAGTTCTCCAGCTTTATCAGATGCATGGTTAAGTTCTTTGAAACCCATTTCACGTTAGCAAAAAAAGAAGAATCATTCATATTAATTCAAACCTTATCTACTTTTTTCTGTCATTCACCATGAAAAATAGCCTTCAGAATAAAAGGCATAGTCATATTGATATGGAATTACTCTACAGAATACTGGACTTCTTCCCAGTAACACTTACTTCGTCATGCGTATTTCCCAAACTTGCACCTTTCTTCAAGATCTCATCTACTTCAGCTTCACTTTCCACATCTGAATTGAATATGATGTGTTTATGCTTGCCTGGTGGCTGGCTATCCTATGTAAAAGTGAAACTGTCAAGTCAAACATATCAAATAGTTGCTACAGCCACAAATAAATATCTAAAAGACATTTCCATGACATGAAAGGACGAATCTACTATTCCTCTTACAACGCCAGAGACATTCCAGGAATTAGGTATGCATGATTCAAAAGAAAACTGGCAATGTAATCAGAAATTCCAGAGTACGATTTTAAAACATCTTAAACCACATCTATTAATTTCCCTTTTTCTTTTACTGTTCAGATAGAAGTTGTGAGTGTAATTACCAGATTTGAAAGAGCTCCTTGAATGAGTTTCTTCTGTAATTCTCTCTCTTTCTGCCTCTCTTCTAGAGCTTCCAGCCTCCTCTGGTTATCCTGCAACCGTTTCTGTTTTGTACTAGGTTCCCTCGAAGCACTAGCGTGAAGGCAAAGCTCCTTATTTTCCAGAAGGCTTGTCTTCCCATTATCACATTCATTAGCTTCACATTCTGGATTTTTATTGCTTACATCCCTCTTCAATTTTTTTGAACGCAGTTTTGGGCTTTTCAGTTGTCGTTTAACATGTTTCTGTGACACTGCAGCACAACTATCCATGTCGCTGCCCTCATCTTCACTCTGATCAGTGCTAGGAACAGCATCTCCATGCTCTGAATTTTGGTCTTCTTGCAAAGAACTCACATCTTTGCTCTTTCCTTGTAAACGTGGCCAGGAAACAGGCTGATCACTCTCATCTGCTAAGGAGGCAGCATCTGACAATTCCCTGTGCTGTTCACAATGCATATTTTGTCTCTTTTTACTGCTGACTTCAAGTGAATACAATGGGTGGTTCTTAGACCGCCTTTTAGATGACTCCTCCCCACAAGAAGAAATACAAGCTTCAACACCTAAACTTTCTACAGATCTCTTCTTTAACCCAGTGCTGTCCGTAGTTAACTCTTTTTCACAAAGGGACCCCATTCCTCTGAAGGGCTGATATTTCAAATGTGAATTATTTTGTCCCTTGGAGCTTTCTTCATCAGCATTCTCCTCCCCCGCTAAAATCGCAGCAACTACATCTTCAGGACAGATACATTTTTTTTTAACTGCAGGGTGAAATTTAGAGAGTTTTGTTTTATTTACAACATTACCCTTAGAATTTTCTTCAACACTGTGCTGACTAGAGCTCTGTGTACTGTCTGATTCTTCTACTGGTGTCCCAGTGTTTTCAGTAGCTAATGCTTTTAAGTCATCTAATGTAAGGTCTAAGCGATAACAGTTTTGCATCATGGATTCATAATCAGAACTGATTTCAGACTCCCCTTTCTCAGGCTCTGAGTAAGAGCTTTCACTATCACTTGTCTCTGCTGTACTGTTAACTGCTCTACTCTGCAAGGCAGCAATTTTGGATTTTTTCGTTTTCCCTTTTCTTTCAATGTATTCTTCTTTTAAATGGCAAGTTTTCAGTGAGGAGTCATTTACCAAATCACACTTTTTGTTAGTTAATATTTCTTTATTTTCCACCTTCACCTGTTTAGAATCTTCTAAAATTGCCGTTTTCCTGCTACTTAGATCTGGAGTTTTACTTTCAGCAATAATTTCATCTGTATCCGCTGAATCATAACCATTATCGCATTCCACAGTCTCTTGCTCTCTGTAACTTCCTCTGATAGCTTTCTTCATGGCATCTGGATTGCCTAAGGACCAGTGACTATTGTATTTTAATTCAAAATTATCCCCAACAATTTCCAAGTGGTCACTTTCAGTCTCAACATTTTCAGCTCTCTGTATTTCTCTCTCTTTCTTTACCATTGCTCTGATTTCCTCTTCAGAATCAATGTCACTATCAGAAACACTCATATTATTTTGAGCTGTAACTCCAGAAACATTGCCTTTATCTGATAATAAACCTCTCCCTGATATTTTACTATTAAGACTGCTTGATGGAGGCACTTTAGACTTCTCACTGGATTTGAATTTTGATCTTTGATCTAGTTGTGATGAGCTTGTGTTTTTTGAACGTGACCGGCACCCAGAAGAGAGAACTACTGCTCCATTCGGAGCCTCACTGCCCAGTTGCCTCAGTTTTTTAGGTGGCTTCTTAGTTACAGGGAACTCTCCTCGCCGCTTCTTGTTTATGCTGTCATCTCTCCCTTCCAAGTGCCAGGTAAGCTCAGATATAGGAACTGCATGTGCCAAGTCCGGCTCCAGCTTTCTAAGGTTATGGCAATATTTTGATGGGTCATACTTCACAATGTTAGTCTGAGTTAAGGAATTAAAACAACATGATTCCTTCAGCAAGCAGACTTCAAATCTTTATGAACAGGCTAAATTCTGCACAAAAGGACAACGAGGAGTCCTGTTTAATGTTATGACCATAAGCCTTTAAGCAACTGACTTGCAGTCTAAAAAAATTATTCAAATCACATAAACTTGCTGCAAGATTTAATTAGGGGATTCAATAAATCAAGCATGACATAGTAGTCAATATTGAGACCGTTAAGCAAATGTTTCCCCATATGACAAAAGAAAGAAGGGAACTGTGCCTATGCCCAACCAATAGGAAAAGGATATTTTATTTTTTTGTTGACTCCTAAGGTGCAGGATAGGCAAGACTCTGCCAAATTTACCAACAACCCATTTCTAAAAGAAAAGAAAAGTAGTCAGTGTTAAACAAAAAAGGAATGGAAGTAACCCTGGAATAAAACAAGATGTATATTCTTTGATAACAGAAACACTAATAAAGATCTGTGACTAATGCTATTTTTGTTTACTCTCTTAAGTGATATATATTCGTATTGTGCAACTTAGCCAGCTTCCTTCTCAAAAACGGAATAAACCAAACCCAACCAACCAAAAAACCAAATTTCTACAACCTGTAAATAAAGAGTGACAATAAAGAAGTGAATTTCTTTACTTTACAAGTACTATTTTTAGTATAAGGCTTCTGGTTTATGAATTAACAGTGGTAACTACAGAGACAGGATCACTATTATTCTGCCCTTTTCCCCTTACCCACTAAAAAAATAAAAATCCTCCCCATCCTCTCCAAAAACATTCTCTGCTTAGCAAATATTTTTGAAAACTTTGTAGTAAATGTAATTTTTGTTGCCTAAATTTGCACGTTCAGTGATTTTATTCTAAGTCTTACTTTTGTAAGCATGTATAAACCCTGATCCTGAATGTGCTGAAGCACAGAGATTAGTTCTTGACAACCTAGCCGTCAAAAATGTATATGCTGCATAAAAATAAGACACGCATTCTCTTTACATGCTTTTAAGGGTGACATGAAGATATTCCCAATATAAATGAGTAACAAAGCATTTACCAATTTAACATGACAAGAGAGGACAGTATGATCAAGATTATTTCCAGTCATTACAAAGAATGACAAGAGCATTCTACATGTCTACACATAAGGTATTTCTTTAGACTATTCACAAGTTGGACTGTCACACTTAATACAAGTTTCTTTACATAAAGCATAGAGATTTGACATAAATTTAGACGTAGTAAGCTTGTGCCCTTGTGGTTTTTGTTTTGTTTTAATTCTCTATACATCTACCACACCATACCTTATGGTCTGGCACCTCTGTACCTGGTACTGCTTTCATGTGAAAGTCTACAACTCCAGCCTTTTTCATTGATTCTAACAGACACGCTTTGTCATTTCTCTGTGGCTTTTCTTTCTGCAGCTTTGCTTCCTCCCTCTCCATGGCAAGCCTGTACGAAAAAGTACATTGTATATGAGAAAAGGTCTGCCTGTGTGCTAAATTATAGCTGGCAGTGACCCTCTCCCACAGAACAGTAACCATTCGCTACTTAAGGAATTAACATATCTGCTATCTTTAAGGGAATGATGATGCAAAACATTGCAGTATCTAATATACATCAACAGTCCATCAATGTCAATAAAAACTAGAAAGAATAAGAGCATAGCAGATGAAAGCACAACCATAATGTTATCAGATAAACAGAAAAAGGGTAACTTTAGTAACAACATACATTTTTTTTAATTGATTTTTACCTGTGCAAAAAGCTTTCTTTGGCCAACTCAATTTGCAGTGTCCCCCCTTTCCATTTTGTTTTATTTAAAATTGATATGCCTGCAGAACAAGGAGATGGGAAATTAATATTTTCTACATTAAAAAAATACACCTTAGACTTAACTATGCCTCCTGCTATGATAGTTTGAAGTTTCTTTAGCATGATCTTATACTCCATTACTCACCTGATTTAAGTTTGTATATGGAAGATCTAATACCCTCATCTTACACAAGAAGGTCTACATCCAAAATTAAAGTTCTGACTTCGAAAGAGTCATACAAGTCTGTATGGTTCAGTTCAAATACAAACCTGAAAATTCCGATACACGTACCCTGAAGTTTCTATACTACTGTCAGATAGGCTCTTCTCTACTTAACTTCTGTACTTTGAAAAACATAGTTAAGGAGTACTGAAAACCAAAGGGAAAAGTGTTGTACTTAGAACTTAAGGAAGTGAAGTATCAAGGGCTGGGTTAGCTTTTAGTCGCTCTCAAACAGCTTTCCTATTCCTGATGGCAGCATTCCCTAGATAAAAGTGCATATTACCAATCCCTCTCTTCAGGTATAGGTATCTTCACCTGCCATTTTGCTGCTATATATGACACAGGCGGCTTTATAACCCTGCCAGTAGTTTTGTAATTCAACTATTCTGGGATTTGTAAAATTGCTTCAACAGAAGCATGCTTTATATAAACTCTCCTTCTGGGTTTCCTCTCACGTCAAGTCACTTCTCATGTTTTATGGACCTGATGAAAGCATTCAAAGCACATTTCCCATACCTTTTCATAAAAGGGTTATAACAAACTTATAAATCACCTATTTCAGTCACAACAGATCTTTTTAATCTGCTTACATCTTACTGAAAACTCCAGTAAAGCAACTTTCATAAAATTGCAGCATAAAGAAAATGGAATAATATGACAACAGAATGAAACAGGGTCTACCTTGACCACATCCTGATTTGACAATCTTAGATGCATTATCAGTAATGCAACTTGGCTCAAAAACATAAATTACTTAAAAAAAAAAAAAAAAGTACTTACACTTTCTAAGATCCGCATCAGAAATGCTGACACTGATGTAAGCAAAGGTTTTCATAGGGTTCCCTGATGAATGATAAACATTCAGTTAATTTCTATATAATTTCAGTGTTTCCTTTAAAACTGAAAATTAAGCTATTTCCTGAAAATAACATGTCTCTGAAGCAAAAACTCAATTTCACGCTACAAATTGAAAACCAATTCACTTTTAAAGGATGATGCAAAACTGTTACCCTGATCATCTTTTCTGGTGATAATCTCTGCATCCAAAACGTGCCCAAACTTGCCAAATCTTTCTTGCAGCTCCGCCTTAGAAACCGTATGGCCAAGCCCTCCAACATATAAGCGTTTTGAAACTTGTTTCTTCTCCATGTTGAAAAGTCAAGCTGTCACACCTGCAGCGCACACTCCCTTTTTCTGTGAGAAGGTAACAGCAGTTCACGAGCACTGACACTGCAGCCGCTAACGCCACCGCAACAGCAAGTGAGGGAACGCGTGGTTCCACCAGGAGTCCTCCGCTTTGGAGAAGAGCTCCTTCGCTCTGCGCCGGGAGAGAGCGGGGCCAGTAAACGCCGCATCGCTACAAGTAACCAGGCGTCGGGCGCTGGGGTTTGGTTTTTTTAAGCCTTGAAGCCCACGCCGGGTGCACGACAACGGGCGCGCACCGCTCCCAGCAACACCGCCTTTCTGAGGATTTTCTGCGCCAGGCCGGGAGGACGCGAGCGAAGCGAAGCCGCCCACAGCCCCAGCTCCCGCCCCCCAGGAGAGGCCGAGGTACCCGCCGCAAGCCCCCGCCGCCGCCGCCCTCGGGACCCGCCACCCCCGCGGGGACGCTGCGACCCCCCCTCACCGCCTCCATGTGCCAGCCTCGTAGCGCCACGCAATTTCTCTTCCCCCTCGCATCCCTTCCTAGCGCTCGCTCGGAAAAAAATGGTTCCGCCTCCTGGGGCCGTAGGATTCCGATTGTCTCCTTGTCTCTTTCGGGTTCTTGTTTCCGGCCGGTCAAGTGTGATGGGAACACACGGGTTGGGTCTTGTGACGGCGGAAGGTTTGGGCGTAACTAACCAGGAGGAAAGGTAGGGGGGAGGTTCCGCCAGATGTGGGCAGAAAAAATGAGGAAACACCTAACAGAATAACGCTTTGCCTTCCATCTCGAATAATGACCGCGGGAGCGGCCCTTCAAGCGGCTCTCTTGTTCCGCGAGGGGGGAAGGCAGGCGCGGCCGGCGCCCCCTGCTCGGGCAGCAACTGTGGTAGCGCCCAAGCCCGCCGCGGGCGGTTGGGCGCGCAGTTCGAAGGCGCGGGGCGCGCGCGCGGCGGGGCTGGGAGCCGCTCTCCTCTCCTCAGCGCCGGCCTGCGCGTGTCGGGGCTGCGGGGCCCTCCGCCTGCCGGGGCTCTGCGGGCCGCTCCCCGCTCTGGGACCCGTGTCTTGGGGCGGAGTGGGACAGCACCGGCTCCCTGAGCGTCCTTCCAGCCGCTACCCGGTGAGATTTGCGGGCTGGAAGCGAAGCAGCGAAGCGCAGAAGTCCGCCAGCTCGTTTCTGTTTCTCACACACTCGCGAATGCTCTTCCCAGCAATTCCTGTGGCAGCATAAAAGCAAACGCTTAGGGGTGTGTACGGGCAGGTACGTAGAAATGTGAAATATTTACCGTTAATGCACAAATATGTATGTGTGTGCATACGCTTAGGGTGAGGAGAAATGATTGGTTGTTGTTAAACATATGTTTAATTAAAAGTATCTACGGATATTTTTTTCTGGAGATAATGCTCTTTGAAGTTATGACTAGTCTTTGAGTCTTCTGCAGTCTAGTAAAATCACTTGAGTTAAAATAGCAGTAAGCAGCGCATGTGTTCTGTTTTCAGAACAGCCAGCTGTTAAAAGAGGAATTGGCTAACAACCTAGGGTAAAGTTCTGGCGATGTTTTTCTTTTAAATGTTCTTCTGTAATGTTCTTCTTTTAAACGTACTCTTTATTATGACCAAAACTTTCTTCAATGTATCCAGTTAAAAAAAACCCTAATGCATTAGAAGTTGGAGAACTTCTGTTTCTTGTCCCCACTGATCTTGTTTGTTGTCATACATTGTATAAGATTGCTTTAAAATTTCAGAGGAAGTCACAACTAGGCACAATCTCAGCAATTCCTTAATTGCATATATTTTCTTTATTCACTAAATAAATTTTTAATGCAAAACATGTTTTGAATGTTGTTTTCTTATATGTGGTATTCAGATGCTGTTTCTTATCAAATAAACCAACAGAATCCTATTTCCCTCTCATCCCTTTTTATTGACCGTGTTAGTGTGAATCTTGTAAATATAGTAAGGATTGTTTAAAAACATACATAAAACTAGATTTTTTTTTTTTTCCTGGTTGAAAGTATTAATACATCGGTAATGAGCTGCATAATGTTCTCCTTTGAATGTGTCATGTCTAGGCTGAATGTCAGATTTTTTTTTTCCTTAAAATTGATGTTTGTTTATTTTGAATTATTTGTGAAACACGGTTGTTTCTTTGTGTCTTTTTACTGCTGTTTACTTGAAAGGCAGATTATGCTATGGTGTTAGTAGGAACAGCTGTGCTTCATTTAATTGGGTGAATTGTTAGGTGAATTGGTCAAAGCTGGGTTCAGTTCCTGTATCTGACTAGGATTGCTTTCTGTCTGCAGAACAGCTTGTTGTTCTTTTACAGCAAATGTAAAACAGCTGGATATGCTCCTGGATGAAATTGTGATTATTTAAAAAGATCTTAAAGAAAGCTTTTGACTATGTTAGATTCCTGAATTAACTTCTGTATTTGGAGGCTGTGCAGTGATCTGTGTCTTAAAATTAGTTTAATAGTTGCATTTGGATTCAATGAATTAAGTCTTCGAGGAACTGCAACAAAATGCAACAAAACTACATTTTTTTCAAAATTGATATCTATTTTGGAGAAAACTTGTGGTTTTTTTCTTTTCTTTATTTTATGTAAAGTCAGAAATTTGTTCTTTGTCACATTCTTGCTGATATCTAGTAGCTTCCTGCATTCATTGGAAGTAGAATCTTTCCTGTTCATGATGCTTTTAGCAGAGTGAGTTACCATGTTTCTTAGGAAGCTTTGTTACATTCAGAATTACGGGAAAAGCAGCTTTTCTGCTCTTGTAATGTCTACTTGCAGACCAGTGTCTTTCTAAGTGGACTTTCTAGGGTTTAAGTAGGAGTTATGTTGATGACAGAGTACTGTAGTATTAAGAGCAGAGTTTTACTGCAAGCCTAATTCTGTTTTCAACTTGGTGACAGAATTCCTGTCAAATTTGGTTGCTGAGTATCAAGGTTTATATGTTAATTTAATCTTCCATAGCAAACAGGAGTGTATGACACACTAGAATTCTTTGCAGAGGTATAGATTATTATACTTGTCAAAGCTACCTGGAATATTTAAAAATTGTATGTAGTAATTCTTCAGTTTTCAAGTGTCACAAAATATAATAGAACTGTCTTATTTTAAGTAGAGGGGTAGGAGAAACAATTACCTAATGTTATATTTGCTTTTCTTAAATTAATTCCTTGGATAAAAATAATTTATTTTGAAAATGGATTTTTTTTTTTTTATTTGGCCTAAGAAATATCCTTACTTTGTTTTATCTAGTAACATTGATTCTGAGAAATGGACAACAGCATTTGTCAAGTTTATGAAGACGAAATCCAGTCACTGGAAGAAGAAATTAAACTATTGGCTGAAAAGTATGAAGATAGCCAACAAGAATCCACCTTTTTTTCTGACGAGGAGATACTAATGTCAATGTACGCCTTTTTTCATATGTTGGATTAATAGTGTTTCTTTGTCAAAATTTAGGATAAGCCTTTGCCTCTACGTTAGGACTTTCCTTATGTTATTTTTACAGTGCTGATCTTGTTCAGGACGTGGGCTATATATGGTAAAATACTACAGATAATAAATAGTTGATCTCTCTTTACTGCCTTCTTTTGGTAGTTTGTGGGGGTTTTTTAGGATTTTGTTTTGTGTGTTTGCCTTTTTTTTTTTTGGTTAAAAGGCAGTCATAGTGGTCAGAGCATGGTATCAGGTACGTTACTATGCGGGCCCTGCAAAGTTGTTAACTGCAAAGGCTGTGTTTTCCATTATGCACTGTGAAACAGTCAGTGCACATTTACTTTAAAAAAAAAAAAAAGGGGGGGGGGAGGGGGGTTGGGGGCATGTACAGGTTTGACTAGTTATATGCTGAAGAAGTGCCATGTTAGGGCTTTTTATTTCCATTATTTAACTGATATTTTATAGTAAATGTACACTCCGTAGATAAAATAAGTCATTTAGATGAGTAAAGGCATCACAGCTCACTTTTGTTGTACATTCCTCAAAATGGATGCTTACATTCAAGACTTATGATAAAGGCTGTGTCTATCTGGTAATGAACATAAAGTATTTATGTAAGTTAGAATAGTTTATTGTTCCTAGTAATATGATCCAACTGAAGCTTGACTTGTTGAAAACTGATCTTGGTCTGAAACTCATCAGATCACATTACAGATGCCTTTTATTTAATGGTATTACTGTACTGATGTGACAAAACATGTTCTTATGTCTGGGTCTTTTGCCCTTTTGATTTTTTTTTCCCTCCCCCCCCCACCTTTTTCAATTCTAGAAAATCATTCCAAAGAGAGTTTCAGGGAGGATCTAAGGGACGTGAATCTCTGTCAGACCTGAAAGCTCAACTTGAAAGTCTAGAAACAGATCTCTCGTTTTTAATGAAATTTACTGGTATTCAGTTCACAAGTCATTCCAAGAAAACAGTGGAAAAAAGTAAGCATTTTTGTGCCCTTTACTTGCGCTATGCTGAGCATGCTGTTTCAGTTCATTACATTTGGAAATGCATGTTGTAGTTCTACTTTCACTGTTAGCAGAAAGACAACTATTTTGAAATACAATAGAATTTTCTTTATTGACAAAATTGTTTCTGAGTAAATATAGTACTTTTCATAGTGGGAAAGTGAAAGACTACTATGAAGTTAGTTTTTTTTTTTAACATGTTTAATGTGACTTTATTTATATGATGGATGGTATCAGTTGGTACTTTAAATATGACTAATAGAAGAAATGCAGTAATTGTTGAATAGAATTGTAATCAAGTATTTTGTTTACTTTATTTTGTAACAGCTAGAAACAGAACAGTCCGGAAGCACAGATTATCAGGGAATTGCCACTCCCTATCTTTTCAGTTGGAATTCCAGCTTCTTGAAATGCAGGTAAGGATCAATGTGTATTTAAAAAAGAAACAACCAAGCAAACAAACATAACTTCAGATGGACAAATGTCAATACTTCCTTTTCCAGCTGAAACCTTCAACTGATATTTTGTCATTTGATTGCCTAAGTCTCCTTAATCTAAGCCTCAGTGGGTTGTTTTGACTCTATAACAGCTGGACCCAACTTTTGAATTCCATGTGCAAGCAAAACAGTTCTGAAGGTCAGGTTCAACATTCAGTCACGAAATTCTTATGTTCTCCTATAGGCAGGTATCTTGTTCTGGAGACTGGAAAATTCTGAACCTTTCCTCTCTTGAGGAAACTGAGGAAAAGCTAAAACACTGCAAACTTGAACAATTGGGGGGTTTTTTTTGCTTTGGTTATATTTCTGTTTGCTTGGCTAGTGTGACTAGCCATTGCATCACGGGACTGCACAGAAATTACACTAATGATTATAGATTTTTTGCCAGGAAGCTCTTTCATAAGAATCTATTCTTAGCACAGAATTCAAAATGTTAAGCAGTGGAAAACAGCTGCTCCCCCAAGTTGTAATAATGTACCCCAATTTATAATAATATTTTTGACATCAGGAAATTTTCTTCTCAAGAAAACTTGATTTTCAGCTCAGCTTTAAAGGTTTTTTTTTAAATTGAATGTGATTGGACCTGATAGTATTAAAAACTGCCTTGCAATATAAAGATGTCCTTCCTAATCTTAAGGAAAGCCATATTATGAATTTAGGAAATGAGTTTTTAGATAGTCACATGTGGATTGCATAATTTGAAGCTGCAGGCGTTCAGCTGAATGAGGTTATTCTGCAACCTCTTAAGTCCATGCATGACTTGAAACTTGTAGTCCTAGTGATATCATTTTACCATTTGCTTGTATAAAAGTGCATTTAGCTTTGAGCATGGAAATAGCCTGCATTAATCTTGGCTAGACTTGGCTAGATTAGTGGTTTTTTTCTCAGCTGTATGCTCCTAGTGTCTTTTAGTGTCAGTGGAGCTCAGATGGGTAGCTGATGTTAAGTTTATTTATAGCTGCATTGGTGATGCTTAAACCATTACACCACCAGATGGAAGCACTTGTCTATGTAATGCCTGAAACTTGTACTGCTTCAGTGCTGATGAGCTATACTAGTGTGTGATATATAGACTACCAAGTGTATACCTTTAAAAAAAAGACTTCAGTTTTAAAAATAAAATTTGAGTTAATTTTTTGCATTAATTAATTTTTTTTTAAATGAAAGTACCTGTAATGGCACCTGTAACTTACAATTTAATATACAATGTAGGCGATGTATCAATTAACCTTAAGTTAATAAACCTTGAATTGACAATATTTTATGCATTTGAATGGTGTGGGTTGTGGACATGTTGTGGAAAATGGTAACTTAGTTAAGCAGACACCAATGAAGAGTACAGTTTTTAATTGTGCTGTATTATACAGGTTTTGGTTTTTGTTTTTGGTGTTATACACCCAAGTCAAGAAGTACACTTACTGTTTCAAGCACAGACTAATTTCTGTTCCTTTACTCAGTTGTTGTAATTGTATATGAACTTGAATGTTATTAAAGGTTTTGCATTTACTTAAATGTTAATGTGTTTTAGCTGTTGTACGAATCATAATGTAATGGTTTGGTTAGAGTTGTAAAATACAACCATTGTGTGCAGTTCTAAATTTTCATTTTTTTAGAGCTGTTTAAATCAAATAGATTTTCAGAGAATTTAGTAGTTCAAAAATTCAAGCTTAAGGATTGTATTTTTAAGATAGACAGTTTTGTAATTTATATGATTAAAAAATTACTCTCTTCCACTTCTTTATAATGAAAAAGCATATCTCATGACTAGATTGTTAACAATTCCATTCAGACATTTTGCCTAGCTCTGTTTGGCTGTTTCTGTGGTGTAAAAGTAGTGGCATGTTATCTTGGTTTTGCCACAGACTTTGTATACTGTGCAGGTCATCCTGTGGTGAAGTCTGCAGGTCCTCTGTGGATGCAGGAATCTGCCCCCAGAGCTCTCAGGAAAGTTGTGACTTTAGGCCAGATTAAGACCTGGAAACTTAGCTTTAACTTTTCTGTGCCTCCGGCTTCTTGTGTATAAAAACGGAGAACCCTATTTTCTAAGATACGGCATTAATTGTTGTATTCAGCATAACCTGTACCGAGATCAGCATGGGCAAGATACTGTAAAGTTGCGACTAGTTTCACCCATCTTGAGAAATAAAAGACAACAGCTGTTTTGAGGAGGTGTGTAGTAGGTAACAAATACATTGGTATGCAGCAGAAGATAAATTTTTTTCACACTCTTAACTCTAGCTTTAATCCAGTAGTTAAGTTACAATAGAGTTAACTCAGCTCCATAGTACCTTAAATCAAACCTGTTAATACAGAGTAACAAATTGTTCTTGTAATTATCTCTAATTTTATCTTAAACAAAATGTTAAATGTCATTCATGTTAAAAGCTGTATTCCAGGTTACAATTGTACAAAGAGGGGTAGGCAGATCTGAGTTCACTCTGACTAGCTTTGAATGGTTGAGGTTATGTTTATATTACTGTGGTATTGGTCACTCACTGCCTGAGAGATTCTGCATCTTAGCTGGTTCTTTAGTTTTGGCACAGCTACAGGGTAGCATATAGTTTATATTCCCAAGCTGCCTAGTGTTTTGCCAGCGTTGGGTGCAAGCAAAGAAGCTCCCGTCTGTTCACTGTTGTGCATAGGTGGATGCTTACAAAGGTCAAAATGTGGATAAGAAAACAGGTTAATACAAAAGCATTGTTTGATTTATTTATTTTCCCCTCTTACTGTCCTTAGGTATTAGGAGAGAACATGTACAATTAGCTTGAAAATCTGCCAAAACAAGTCTAAACCACTTGAGAAAGCAATCATTCAAATAAGAGTTGCTTTCTTCTCAACAGCTTTCCTTTTAGATCTTTTTATTTGACCCCAAGATGGCATCTTGGCATATGTTAATAACCCATTTATTGGAAAACCAGTTTCTTTAGAAGTTAGCTTGTGAAGACTAGCAGCTTCTCTACAACTCCGTGCATGTGTTGAACCTTTTGCTCCAAATTTACAATGATTTTTCCTGATGTTACTTACTCAATCCACCAAACTTTGTAGTGTCTTGGTTTGCTTTTTCCATCTTTATTGATGGCAGTGTTAGCAGTACTTCTGTCCAACCGGTACTAGGGATTGATGTGGTATGTTTGCATTTGACTCCAGCTTGCCTGTTTAGTTTTCTCTGTGTTGCCATTCCCATTTGCTTGTAGTGACTGGCTATAAGAAAAATGAAGTACAAAGTCTCCAGTATAAAGTGAAGCATTCACTATGGTCTTCAAGCCATGATTTTAAGCTTTTTCATTCAGTGTTATCTAACCTATTACTCTGGTGTGTTCAAGAATGCATAGAAAAAAGAATTAAGTTCTTTTCTGGCTTCATTTCCACTATATGAACTTCTTTTCTTATTTCTTTTTATAGGCTGTTAGATATTTTAATTTGGGAACATTTTATTTGTATTATCATGCACATATCCTTGAGTAACAGTTGTTATTGTAAAAAGGGACAAGAATTTGAGGCAAAACTATGGGCTGTAAAATAAAAAAATAAAAGGAAAACTAGCAGGAAATTTTTTTTTTAACTTAGTGTAGCATTATTATGGTTTTCAGATGAAACCTTATATTTGAGTTTTCTGCTATATGTGGCAGCTAAGGGTTGTGTTGGAAATGAGGAGAATCTTAAAGAAGTGGAAGTGACATGAAAGGAAGTAGATGAACGTCTTATAAATAAGTCTTCCTTTGTACATATATATTCTCTATGCTGACAAGTTCAGGTGTTATTCCAAAAGCCTTGTTGTATGGGTAATACTGATACTGTTGAAATGAAAGAAAATGTCCATACATATAAGCTGCAGTTTAAAAAAATGCTTTTTTAAGGATTGTAGTACTTAGCAGCATTTGCATATATTATTGTCTATTTTATATGGAAATAGAAAATTTTTTTTCTCCTCGCTAGAGAAATTTCTAAAATATTGCATTGTTACTTCTCCAATCTAGAACAAAGAGAGTGTGTCTGCTGTTATTAGTGATCTCAGCATTATAATGGAATCTAGAGAAGATTCAGATGTGAGCAAGTTTGTGTCAAGGTAAGGTGGAGTTTTTTGTTTAAGGAAAGTTATTGTATGGGATATCTGATACTAAATGCAATACTGAGTTTTCATGTAAATTGCTGGCAGTCAATTTCTTTGTTTGGTAATGTACTGTTAGCCCAACCTAAACACTTCCGATCCCTTGTCTGTATCCTTCTGGAGGGAAGATGAAATGCATATGATTTTTAAGGCCTGGAAGGACCATTACAAATTCATGTTAAACAGAAACAGTTTTTGGATTATAATGTGTTTTAGCTGTTTGAAATTGTTTGGTTCAGAGAAAGATGTAACAAGCTCATCTCAGCTATTGCATTTTAATTTATGTAATCAACACGTTAACTGTTACTCAGATGTGTATGTGAGTTGCAGATGTGCAATGTGGGTGAGTAATGGCTAACGTGTACATCCAGAACTCCTCTCCAGGACTTGCCTGTTTCTAATTCTCTACTCACCATTTCATTTATCTTCTTTATGTCAGGACTTCTTTCACTGATATTTTAAAATCAATAGAACATAGTTTAAAAACCTGGGATAGTGTATTTGTGCCATGTCTTAAGAAAACATACATACTAAACCTTAAGCGTATGACTGAATGCTACTTTTTGATTATTTTCTGGAGGATGTCAACTTCTTGTGGTACACAGGATGAATAATGATCAAACTATTTGTCTGCGGTATTCCACTGTGAAATCTGCTAGCAAACTCTTCTGAGAACAAATCTATTATGTATTAATTATTATTAATCCTGTTCTTTAAGTGATTTCTTTTGGTTTATGTTATTTTTTAGACTTGGAGAGGGAAGGCAAATGGATGGGTGAAAAGAAAGGTCTACTGAGTTACCTCAGGCTTCGTTAGTCTGTACTGAGAGCTGAATTTTTCATTTAGAGGCTTTGGAATTTCCATACAAATCTACTGAAGCTAGTGGTGTAACTGAGAATAGTAGCTGACTGCTCTCAAGAAGCAGGATTTAGAAGAGGAAATTACTCTGTTTTTTTAATGAGTACTTTCTGACAGCAGAAGTGTCTTGGAACTTAGTAGTCATACTGGAAAGGAATGCGTTGAAGTAGTGGCAGACTTTATTTCATCCTGGCTTGAGCACTGCTGTCTTGTCCCTGTCTCTTCACTGCCCTGGTCCTTTTCCACATTACGCCAGTATTCATAAGTAAACATAAATTTTCATGAATGATGCAAGATGAATTAAGGCTTTACTGTCAATAAAGCAAGCAGTTCTTTCTCCTTAGCCTCTATTTGTCAGTGAAGCCACATGGCAAATAGGTTCAACGTAGTCATTGGGTTGAAAAAGTAATTTGCGGGGGGGAACCCAACCTTGCCTCCCCACAACCCTTTCAAATTTCATTTTTTCTATTTGACTTGTCCTGCAATGTCACAGTGTGTGTTGCTGATCCAAAGCAGTAAAATATGTGGCCAGAGTGGGGCTGATGTTGACAACGTCTGTTTTGACAGCAACCCACTGTCAGATTGACTTAATCCGATTATGTGATCTCCCTTTATGGCTTGTTTTCTTAATCCCCTTGTTAAGCTAGTTCTCGTTTCTTACTCTAAGTCCTAATCCCCTCTTTTCGTGTCCAGTTTCAGCCTTTTCTCAATTAGCCCTTTATTCTTCAGTCCACCAGCTGCTCTTAGAATCTTGATTCCTACCCTTTCCCTCTGTTCTCGACCAGCTAAATCTCCCTCTGTATTGTTCTTTTCAACCTCCCTACCAGTTTCTGTTTCCTTCTTTTGCCTCCTTGGCCCAGTCTTGCCAAATCCATTGTCTAGCTCTGTTCTGTTTTCTCTACTGGCCTGGATTTTTTCCTCCTTAGCTTTCTAATTTTTTGGCTTCATTTTTCATAATGCATGACAGAAAGGGTCTTTAATAGCACCAGAGTTAAAAACTTGGCATTCATTTGTAATTCCCAAGCCCATCCTGCTTTGGAAGAAAACAGAGGAATGCTAGAACACTTGAGTAACATGTTTTTAAAAGAAGCAAAATTCAGCAGTTTATTTTCAACCAGGTATTGCTGCAATATATAATACCTATTTTTAAAATACATGTACCATTCCTTAAATATGTTGTGACAATAAAATATGTACGCAAATGGAATCACAATATTTGGTCTTCTATTTTTTGATTTTACTTGAGTCCCCTTTGCACCAGTTATCACTTATCTTATATTTTATTAGTGCTGAGGACCAGAATATCTATGAAAAATCTTGTTGCCAGTCTTTTTTTTTTTTTCTTTTGTTTTGGCTTGATATCCCATTAATTGTTGGGTTAGTTCACTGTTGCATAGATTACTTAATCAAATAGGAGGAGTTTCTAGACAGTTTGAAAACTGCTCCTACTTTTTACTAACTAATTAGAATTTATAAGTCAGAGTGAAGGATTTATGAAATGTCTGCATTATATTAAACACTGCATGGGCTAGGTATTTTGGAAGTGAGGGGAAGCATGAATTCTTCCCACAGTTGTAAGTGTCATTCTTTGGTTTTATATGCTAATGCAAGAAGTCTTGCATACTGCAGTGAGTTAAAATAGATTTCCTGTCTTAAAATAACTTAAGGAGCATATTAAAGGAGCCTTAAATACTTCTACAACAGTTAAGTTTCTTACATACTTTTGTGCTTTGCTGATGTTATTTTGTAAAAGTGAAATGGTGTTTGGATGAAGGGCGTGTGATTTTAACCTGATACATAGTTACTCTCTGCCTGAATATGCTTCTTGCTGTTTTTGGATGACTTCTCTGTTACATGGATGTTGGCTTTGGAGATGGGTGTTTTCTGCTCTTAGTGGATTTTTTTTTTTTTAAATCTGGTGACATTTTGTAATGCTAAATTCTTTCCAAAGAAAAGAGGCTTAAATTTTAACATGCACTATCTTAGTACCTTGTTATTTTACACCAAGTTTTCTTGGTATTTTAGTGTTTGTTGTAATTGGCTTCAGCATTAGGAGTTAGGCTAACTTAGGCTAATTAGGAATTATTGTTTAAGAGCAGTTTAAGTGCTATGAGACAGTTAACTGAAATGGTGCTATTACGCAGTCTCTTTCTCCCTTGCCAATACAAAAAAGCATGTATATTACATATGTCTGTTCATGCCAACACAGATTTTCCCCCCTTCTAAACACTAAATCTAGTTTTCTATCTTAAATTTAGCCAGCACAATATCTGTACATGAGAAAAGTATATACTTAGGTATAATTCGTAGACTCACTTTTACATTTGGAACTGGTTCTCTGAACTTGTTAGCCAAAACTATCTCTCTCTGCTTAATGATGTAGCCTCAAAAATTTTCATCTGCTTTATTGCCTAAAGGTGAATCTGACAGGAAAAAAGAAATGTAAACAAACCAAACGCATAATGCTAAACAAGGTCACAAGGTTTGTGGTAGTCTTTTAAATTGCATAAAAGTGGATACTCATCAAAATTGCCAAGTTTTTTAAAAAAAATTTTAAGTATGTAGTTTTGTAACGAAGTTTTGTGTTGCTCTCTTCCATGTATGTAGATTTACAAAGCATAGTGTAGTATGTGTAGAATCATGTTCGCTAGACAAGAGATGTGGGCAATCATTACTAAGTCTCAATTTTTACTATAGTATGTGTAGATTTTTATATGTACAATTACGAGTTGTGGTTAAAAAAAGCTGTCCAGAACACAGAGCAGGTCAGCTATTGTAAATCAGTATGTGTCTGCGTCCTTCCAGGGACTCAATTTTGCGGGTGCCTGCCTGCATTTTTTTCATCTTGGCCTGATTTTGTTGGCAGCTGTGACTACTGTGGTAACTTCCTTTAATGATGTTGTTCTTTCCAGGCTAGGATAAAACTTGTTTGGCTTTTCTGTTATATTTTCAATATCTGAATGAACTTCATGTATTTTTCCCAGTTTATGTTTGTGTAACATGTTAATTGTTGCCATTCCTGTATATTAAATAGAGCTGGATCCAGAGGCACAGTTCTCCCTTGAATGTCTGAAGTGACTTGGTAATACACTGTTGCAACCATTCTGTTAATGGCCTCAAGTTTCTGCTCTCAGCTGTTCTGAAAATCCCAAAAGAATAGCTAATCTCAAACAGAAAGGATGTTTAAAGTAAAATTTACATGTAGAATTTAGAACCTCTATAACTTTCTGAAATATTCCCAAAAGTAAGTCGGGTATCTTCCTCAGTCAGGTTTTGTAAACTTGTAAAATCCTGTATTAGTAATTGAAATAAATCTTTGTATTTTCAAAGCAGTGCTTGCCAGGTATATTTTGACAATGGCTAATAGTCTGTTTCATTTGACTGTGGCCTCATATCAACAATGACATGAAGCTGTTCACCCTTATGATTAAAGAATCGTGTTGCTTCAGGTATTCTGACACTTAGCTTTTGTGGAATTTTGCATTCTTTGCATTCTTGCCACATTTCTTTATTAAAACTGCATACCCTTTACGAGTGTTCTTCCTCCCTCCCCCTGACGATACTGGATGGATGGTTGGCTATTTGGCAGTTTCTGTCATCTTACATTGTCTCCTTTCCTTTCTCTATCCTGATCCTTATGTTACTAGAAACTTGAAGAATAAATATTTTTTTCTGTTGTGTTTTTCTTAAAAAGAAACCCCTCCAAGACAAACTTTTCTTCCCCCCACCAAAAGCAGCTTCCCACCTATTTTCTCTAATCTGTCTCTAAGACAATTATCCCTCCTAACAGTGGATGGACTGTCTATTTCCTCTTTTGATTAGAGCTGTATATATGCTTTAATGGTTGCTGTCACTGTTAATTGTGTTAACAATAAAGAGGGTAGGGTCTGTTCAGTTCCTGATTTCTACAAACTCTCTACTGTGCTGGCACCTCTCTTAAGTGAATAGATCTCTTCATTCAAATGATCCTAATCCTAATTGTTCCAAGGCAGATTTTTGCACGTTACTGATTTCCAGTACCTTGGTTTCCTTTCTTCTATTGTTGCCTGCCTTCCTGGGCTGTCTCAGAGTGAATGTAATGGTGTACTTCTACTAAAAATGTTTTGCTTGTATATATCATAGTTGACATACAAACTAACACAGCTTTACTAGGAGGACAAAATAGTAAATGTATAATGAAAGTAAGTAGTTTTAGTACCGATTACTGAACTAGAAAAGCATATAACTTATTTTTGCTAGCAAATTTCTTTAGTAAATCAAATTTCGTGACATAAAGGAACGTACCAGACCCAGTGTTTGATGCATTGCAACTTCTCTTACATGCAAAATCATTCCTACCTTGTAGACTGATGAAAAATAACAGTGATATCTCTCAGTCCAAGTTAGTGCAGTGTGTTATTTGTCAGCGTCAGTTTGATGTTTTGCTATCCTTTTCAATATGAGTAATCATCTCTGCATATCAAGAGCAGCTTTTATTTTCAAAACTGTGTGTATTTTTCCCCATCTGCAAGAGTGGATAATGAGTCAGCCACACAGCTTTCCTTGATTCTGTTTTTTATGCAGTGTTTGGAACTTCTTTAGAAATCACTTCAGCAGTAATTTCATATATATTTTTCAAAATGTTTGTTGTTTCTTTGGGAGTGGAAGCTTCTGTTTGATTCTTTAGATACTGTGAATATTTAATTTTGAAATTATATTGAAGCTTAAATGATTTAACTTTCATGTGTGTGACACAAGTACGTGTAGGAAATAAACTTCCTTATGTTCTAAGTGCAAAATCTGTTTGTATTTCTTGTATGTGTTGCTTGTAATTTTATCTTGACTTTAGCACCAAAGTCCCGGAGTTGTTATCTCTTAGGTTTAGCTGGCACTGTTTATTGTTGCCTCTGTTTGTTAACTATTGTCAGTGGAAATGGAAAAATCTTACTATACTAAGCATGGAATCGTTGTACGTAAACATTTTCACTTGATGCTGTTCAATTAGTCTGAAACTGGCAAAGCCAAAACTATAGGAACTTTTCTTTATTTCTTTTATGCTTTGTCTCTTGTGTTGAAAATTCCTCACAAATGCCAGAAAGTAAAATGACTACTGCTGTCCTTTCTGTTTTCAGAGGCACTATTGATGAAAAACTAGTATTTGCAGTAACATTGCAATTGAATGATTTTCTTGCCAGAATAGCACCGATATATCAGTCTCATGATACAGGCTATAAGCTCTACCAAATCCATCCTGGCTAAGTGCAAGTCCAGCAAAGGTGTCTCTGCACTGCTCTTTGCAGGACATCAGGTTCCAAACAATTTATTAGTGCAAATGTAGGATCATTTGTATGAATGAAGCCATAATTTATCTGTGTGTAGCTGAACTGCTAAATTGTGAGGGAGCCCAAAACCGCAGAAATACTGAGGGGTGTTCTGCAAGAATCGGCTCAGCTCCATCCAGGCTTATTAATTTCTGCTTACAATGGGTTTGTCTCCAAGACCTCTGCACTCCACTTCTCAGATACAGATTTATTGGCATCTCTCTCCCCTGTCCTGCCCCACTCCCTAATTATTGAGAATATCGCCATTTTCCTTAATAGCAGATAAATCAAGATTTAACTGTATATCAAAAGTTTTGTTTTAGATGCCATGTATGATCTAATGAACAGGCCTTCTTGCTTACTGAAGTTTCAAGGTTAATCTTGAAAAGCTGGATGTCATGTGGGCAGAGGCAGATAACGTGGGTCATGCAAAGATTTAGTTGAATAGGACAGAAATCTCAGGAATATTCAAAGCTTAGTGATGCAATTTGGTTAATCTTACCAGTTTTGTAGTGTAAAGTTTTACTACACAACATCTTGGAATTTATTTCGAAAGCAAGATTATTAGATGAACAAGCATAAAGTCAAACTAAGATTTTACAGGTGACTACTTTGTCAAGTTATCACATTTATCACATTTTACGTATAAGACTAACTTTTTTGCTGCTTACCTTCCTGAGGAGTTGAAAACACTGGTTTATGAGTTCTTCAATTTCTTTTCAATATCTATGCTACAGCTTTTTTTTCCTGTCATGATAATTCTTTTTTTTTTTGTGATTTCTGGCTTCAAATTCGTACAATACTAATCACAAATTCTTTAAGGAAAAAGTGCAAATTTTAGGCTATAGAATTGGTACATCTGGCTAGTACTGTTTAGGTTAAACAATATGTTTTTCTTTTGTAGCACTGAAGAACAGGGAAATCTTCTAACATTTTTCAGAAGCCTTTCATCTTATGCTGAGTGGTATGAACATCGTAGATGCACCTTCCTACATTTCAAGGTAATGTTTATCAAGCCTTTATATATCAGTACTATATTTAGTTCTTTAAATGCTCATTAAGAGAAAGCAATGGAGGTGAAATTAGCACTCTTTAGCAGAGTATGGGAATCTTAATTTTGTGCGTTGTGGAGAAGAGAATATTAGCTAAAGATTCTTGTGTTGTGTTCAAGGGGCAATGCCCTTGCTTGGTATTTGTCTTGATTTTTACCATGCTATTGCTGTGTTCCTCAGACATGGGGAAAAATATCTGTGCCTTTCTGTGGGGGAGTAAGACAGTTTTTCATTGGTATTACATTTCATTTTAAACAAAAAAAAAGAAGGCAAAAGAAGAAATTAAAAGAAAATAACATTTGTAGTTTTTGGCATTTAAATGGATCTGTCTCTCTTGAAAATGTGGCAACATGCGTTTGGGTGACAGCACTTCCAGTTCTGAAATGTTTTACTTGAATGGGAAATAAATTGTTCCTCACTCTTAACTGGAACATAGTATTTGAACTTAGTTTTAAATCACCATTATTTGGCTTGTTTTCTTTGTCTTTGTACTGGTTTCAAGATAAACAACTATTTCTTGGAGTAAAAATACTGCAGTCTAACAGACACAGAACATCTTATATGATGATTAGTGTTAGAGGAGGATGTTTAGCTCTTTAATTATGTGTGGTTTTTTTAGTTTGGTTTTATTTACTTCAAGCATTTACTGTCATTAAACTCAGCACCATCTTCGCTTTTCAGCTGTATTATTAAGTGGGAACTGCTTTGTTTCCTATTTTTGAATCTTTTAGGCTTTTGAGTTCTGTGCTAGATTAATTAATTTCTATTATCAATTTATCAACTAGATTAAAGAAAAAAGTACTAATTTCTGATAATGTTAGGAAAAATAATCCTGTCCTCAGCTGAGTAATAAACTGATGTTATCTAATCCTGCTTGTTGTTGTATAAGGACTTTTCTTTAATCCCTCCATGGAGAAGGTAGTGCACCAAGGGTTTTATGGCTTTGTGGTGTGGGTTTTTTTGATTGTTTTTCCAACTTCACTTGATGCTTTCTGCTCCTTAGGTCAGCCTCATGACAGCAGTCACTGTGGTTTCTGGGACAGCGATTCAGTGAACTGTTGTAAATATTTCTCATTTTAAAATTCAGTACAAAAATGAAAAAATAGAGAGGAGAGAGCTCTGGAGATGATATTTAAATTGTCGTGTATATTTTAAGAAGTTATAAAAAGTATTTGTTCCAAGGTTGAGTGTAAACAATGAAGGGATATATTGATTGCTAAAAGATGCGTGAAGATAAATTCACTGAAGACATATATTACAAGTTTGTCAACATTACAAATATTCTTTATAGAAGTATTTTTCTTCCCATGGATGAAGATGCTGTTGAGAAAGGCAAACCAATTTAGGAGAATATTTATCAAATATGATTGACTATGGACTTATGAAGACTTTTTTAGGCCTCCATATTTCTGCTAGCATTAGTAATGATTTCATTTAGAAATAGAAAACTTTGAGGTGAGAGAATTAATAAAGGGTTCAAAGATCAAATCTGATAATTCAAATAAGCAGATTGCTAAGGAGAATGTGTATTTGTAACTTAATGTTCTGTAGTAATTTGTGTGAAAGTGACTAGAAGTATGCTTTTAATATTTGCATAAAAACAAGTGAAGAGTCTTATCCTGTTAATATTCATACTCACAATATTAAAAAATTAGTCTGTAATCTTTGTTGTTTTTTTTTTTTCCTACCTGCTTGCTAGGCTTCAAGTATATCGACAGGTAACTGTGCATAGTATTGGAGAGAAGACTATTTGGGGTGGGGTTCTGGGTTTATAGCTTTTCTATTATTTTGTTATTTAAAAGAAAATTATCCAGGCTGTAAAGTAGAAATAGACAGTCCTTCTAATAGTTTTCTCACAGTGTAGTGTAAAAACAGGAAAGGTAGATTATTTTTTCTTTTCTGTTAGTTTTGGTACTTGAGAGGAAAGGAATAATGTAGAAGTGATTCTTTGAATACTTCAAATAATAATGAATGTTTGAGATGAATGACAATTACAAGTTTCAAGCAAAGTTGAACAGCACTGTATTTCTAAAAAGTTGACCATCATAAGTGGCAGTTTTGTAGTGAGAGTTTTCCCAATTAACAAGAGTAATGGTGGGATGAATAACTTGGATTAAGCAAAAAAAGCAATTTAAAATATACATTGATTTGACTGTAAGCAGGCTTTCCTAGAAAGCACGGGCAGTTTTAGGTTGGTGTGAGTAGAGCAATGTTCAGTTGTAAGCATTTTGTGCTCTGTATTATATACTTCTTGACATCGTGCTTTAGCAGTTGTGGTTTTTTACTGAAATAGGTTAGTTTACAACTTGCATGCTTCACACACTCACAATCAAGAGTTGAGCGTACCATTACTACCCTTTGCTGCTGCTTCTCTATTCTACTGAAAAAAATCTACAAGGTAGTGCTTTAAATGTATTTTGAAGGGGTGAGTGAAGTGTCCCACAAGTCTTTTGTATGGCATTACTTGTATGGTAGGTCTTACTGTATTGCCACAATAAATATTATGTCTGCAAAATGGATTTACATCTGCAAATAATTTTCTGATCTAGACGCACCCTTAGTCTGCTATGAGACTGAACAACTGAAGCATGTTGGTGTTGCTGGGAAGAGCAGGTTGTTGAAGCTGATATTGATAAACAAAAAAAATTCAAGTTTTATTGGAAATACAGAACAGAAATGAGTGACAGGAAAAAAATAGAATGGTGTACATTCAGCTTGATATTAGTACTGGTCACACAAATAGAAGGCAAAAAATCCTGCATATTGAAGCCCTTCTCACTTAATGTTTTGATGAGTTAACTTGCTATGAATGGGGAAAGTAAATTAAAGCATATCAGGTAATTTATTGCCTGCATGAGGCGTTCAGTTGTCTACTTTGGTTGCTCACAAAATATTAAGAGCATTAATTAGTGCTACTGTTGATACTTATTACTTTTTCAAAAATATATACAACATTTTAATGTAAAATTAATAATGTGGTAGTGGTTAGGTCTTAGAACGTTTACATGTGTGTATATATTACATAAATGTGCATATATTTGTGTATACACATGTAATTGTTTTCATAGGAAGAGTGATATTTACTGATCCTATTAATACTGGAAAGAGCTTTATTTAGTAATAATGATTTGTGATGAGAATAAGATCAGAGGCTACTGCTTATGTAACGTTATTACACTTACACTTCTAGCTGTGTTTTCTCCATCTTGGGCATTTATTAAAAGAGGGATGAGAGAATTGGTGGCTTTTATTTTTTCCTAGTATAAATTTGGCTTGAAGTTGGAATGTATTTTTACATGCATTGGGGTTATTTTTTACCTTTTGCTAAAAACCTGGAAACATCAAATTTTTATGACTTACATGGGAAAATGAAAACCAAGTATTATTCTTACTGTCAGACTTGGTTTTGTTCTCAGTTGTATTAAGAAAATGATTTTCTTTCTTGTTATACCAGATAACTTAAAATGGAAAATATTTGGGATTACTATGTCTTTCTTGGGTAATGGGTTCAGGGCAAAAATATTTTTGTCCTGCATTTCATAATTGCACCCTCTTTCCAGAAAGATGAGCCCACAGTTGATGCTTGACATAGTCACTTAGAAAGTGACTGAAAGTCACTTAGGTCTCAACACTCTTCGTGGCAGAGCATCAGTATTTTCAGAATTAAGTGTGCACTTAATTCCCCATAGCACAAGCACTAACAAATCAAGGCTTAGCTAAATAAGATAAACAAAACTAATACAAAATATCTTGTAAAATCAGTATTCTAGATGTAGTGATACATCATCATGCATTTGATGCTTAACTATTTCTACAAATTAGGAATCTATACTAGCTTCAAAATTAGTATGAAGTTGATCTGGTAATAGTAACTAGCATACTTTTGGCATTCATTTGTCCGAAGAGTTTATGCCTGCGGTAGGTATTTGAGGGGAGAAACTGAAAATGAAATGTCAGAAATGTATAGTTGTGTAATTAAAAACTTTGTGTCCTGTATCAATGATGTGTAGTTTTAGGTGAACTGACTGTTGAGGCCTGCACACATCAATTTGTGTTTTTTAATACACTGCATGGTTTAAAGTAGTTGAGCGAAACGAATGCTAGTTTAATTTGCTTGAAGTTAACACTATTTTTAGTTTGATGATAGAATCAACTTTTCTTTTTAATTTCAAGATCTGATTTGATTTTTCCCTAATGAGTGAAAAAATTGTTGTACAAGGGTACTTCTGTTTCTTTGCACTGACATCTAGCTGAAATCTTACTTATTTACAGGTAAAAACATTAATTCAGCTTTGCTGTTAATTATACTGTCACATTTCCTTGTCAAGAAAAAGCAGTGGAACAAGGCTCAGTCTACATCATCTGTTAATAACAAAGATACTTGGGTTATACTACGCCGTACTTTGACCATTGTATTAAAATGGTGTTGCTGGTGTTGCAAAAATGACTCTAGTGAGTACAGCTGAGCAAAATTTATATATTTCAATTAAAAATATCTTATGTAAAAAATAAAATACCTATATAATATATCCACACACACTCTTAGATTATTTTGAAAGCAAAATAGTAGAAGGAGATTTAACACATTTTTGAAAAGTTCCACTTGCTATGTTGCTTGCTACACTAAGCCTAAATAGGAATTATTCTCATTTTCCACAAACCAAGTTTTTAAGGAAGCTTTAATGAAGTTAAGCTTTGAGAAGTTCTATTTCTAAACATAACTTTGTTTTGTAAGCAACTTCATCCAATACACTTTTGAAGGTCCACTGAAAAAGCTTCATTTCAGATTAAAAAATTGGGATATGGAATTAAGATGTATTTTTCCTCTGTAGCTTGCTCAAAGAATGTTTTGTGTTTATTTGGAAGTAAAATGTAGTGATTGTTCTGCATACTGGTAAAGAATGTGAACAAGCAGTTTCTTGTGTGATTTTTACCTACGTGTAAAGACTATGTGGTGAAATAAAAGTTGAGAAGATATGTGTGTGCATATATGTATCTTTACACTTTCTTTAACAGAAAAGATTCTGAAAGCATGGGTCACATTGTAACTACTAAATAAAGTGGCTGTTTTGAAGTAGTTTCAGAGGAGAACCACATTTCAACATAGTAAAAGGTTCCAGGTATGCAGGGAAAACAGCATTAGTAAGGAAGAGGATATAAACGTGTAAACAGAGGAAAAAGAATGATCTTCTGTTACCATGTTTAAGTTTTGGCATGTATAATGACGTAAGTAGTGGCTAGTAGTATGCTCCTACAGGCAGTGTTCTCAAGCAGGAAAAAGCATTAACATGCTTTGCCAAGAGGATCGGATTGCCTTCCATCCTTATCTCATCCATGTGTGTGCGGATGTAACGTGTGTTATTAGATTTGCAGAATGTGTCATCGGTGATTGTAGTAATATTGTTGTACTGCAAAACAAAACAATTTTTTATAAATAAATACACACACACACACATATATACACACACCCCCATATATGTTGAGGAATTTTCAAACTTTAATTTTATTCCTCTTGCCCTCCCATTTTATTGTCATTGGGATTGATTTGTGTATACTATAGATATGTAGGAATCAAGTCTTTTCAAACCAGTCAATGAGCTGATAAGCAGTTTGAGGTTATTCATGTTTGAAATGTATTCTTGATAAAAGATTATTGCTTATTTTTACCATTTCCTGTCCTTGATATACAGAAACGAATGAGAAATTCTTGCACAGTAATTAGCTAACAAACAACTTCTGAACACTGAATGGTTGTGGCCATACAGATTAGAGGCAAATTGTTTTATTTGGAGGAGCATTAGACAGCTGTAGCACAGCTGCAGTGTGAACTGTTTTAAAAGACAGTTTGTTTGGTTTGAAGTATGTAACTAATGAGGCTATTCGTAATAGAATGTTAAGGAAATACTTCAAAAATACCTGAAGGTGAAGAATACGCAGACTTTCCGGTAAGTTAAGGGGAACAGATTCCAGTGCGTTATGTCCTAAGTAGAGGTAGGCCAAATTTGTCAGTTTCTAACAGAAAGAAAGAGAGATTATTAATGCTGATATTACTTACTTGAGGTTAAGTAACTTGTGCCTGTTACGAGACATCAGTATTTTTTTCCGATCACATAGAAAGCCTGTGAAGTGATCTAACATGAAACATTCTTTTGCTGTGAATGTTGAATTCCATTGTAGCAAGAAACTCATAGAAGAGGCCTATGTTTTGGAAATTTCAGCGTCAGCTTATTGGTTATAAAACTCGAGGCCGCTATAAAGCTGTATCCTTGTTTATTAGTATTTATGTGGTCCTCAGAGCTGTATTTGAGCCATCAATTTTTGAATCGAGTTTTTCTTTGTATGTAAGAGAGAAAGGAAGTAGGTAAGATATTCCGTAGAACTTTTTTTATATGAACGACATGAGAGAGTGAGTGCACAAAGGGCTATTATTCCAAAGTGTCTTAAAAACAAAACAAAAGCTGGAAAGCTTTGTCGTTGTAGTTTGTTTCTTAGATTACAAAAATACAGAAAAATTAATTTGATGGTATACCGGATAGTCTGGTTACTCATTTCATTTACTTTCGTTACCTAAATTATTGTCTTTTACTTACCTTGAAAGCATTTGCTTTGATTCCTCTGCTCTTGATTCTATTTTGGTTTGCATTAAATGTTGTTAGTTTGGGAGGTAGAACAGGAAGTTTTATAAGTCGATTTTCAGCAAGAGAAAGTTCTTCCAATAACAGAAGCTTTGAGAAGGCTCCATCTTCTATTTCTTCTATCCTATTTCCACTAAAATCAATTCTTCTCAAGGTAGCTTTACACAAAAGAGATGAAAATCTAAATATTGAATTTATAATTACATGTCATGTGAAACGTGTATGGTTGTATACGTTAAATGTTACACTGTTGGCTGCACCATCCTAACTGTGATCTACAAATGTAAATACTATTAAAATACAGATAAAAATCCACATTTGGCTTTCCTCATGGTCTTAAATTTTAAAAAAATAATAATAAGGAAAATACTTTGGATCTTTCCTTTTTCCTTAGAGACAAAGTGATTTCAGATATTCATAGAATTTGTCATATTGTAGAGTGAGATAGCTGGGAGAGGTGTCCCTGGAGCATTTGAAGGAAAAAAAAATACCTGGTCATTTAAGACTGGCTGGGATGCAGACTTTAAATTTTACTTTTAGCAAACTGCTCTTTCTCTGGTTGTGTGGGAATATTAAGATGGATACATGGGCCGAAATGGGTTTCCGTATTGCCTTCACAGTTCCTGTTCTCATACAAGCATTGAATTAAATAAGTAATACACATAATGAAATCTAGCAAAGTATAAAATCTATCTTATTTGGTAATCTTGGCATACTCTTAAGGGATGACAACTTCAAATATACTATCAGGTAATTGGAAATTAAAATTTGAACATTACTTACTAATGTCAGCAAAATCTGAGACTGCTATCCTTTTTATTTTGTTAAATCGTGCATAAAGATACGCTGTTTCCTTTGGCAGTGGGGGTACAGCTTCGATGTCTATTTCCTCACAGTACACTGATCCGCTTAAACACACACAGAGCAGGCAAGTAGGTAAATCTGAAAACAAATTATTTTGAGTAGACAGTTAAAAGTTATTCAACTAACTTAAGCATGAATATTCAAAGCAGAATTTTCTCTAGTATCTTTTAAGATTTCCCATCATTAGATTTTTTAAAAAAAATTCTATTCACATCAAGTTCTGAAAAGATTTAATATTCTGAACTCTTTTTGAGTTTTGCATTCTTTTTATTGCGCATAATTTCCCTGTGTATATTCTCTGTTCTTATCTGAGCATGTCTTGAAATGCTATTAATCGATCTTAATTCAGTTTCATTCTTTAATTCGCCTAGAGTATTGTGAATATAACAACTGCAACTCTGGCCATGTCAAATGTCATCTTTAGAACCAGTCTTTTGAAAAGAGAAATCCATGCAGGAGAAACATCTGGCAGTGCAACATCTGATACTGTAATTGCATTGGAGCATTTCTGGCAGGGTCATGTATACTCTGTGTTACTCCTAGCTACTATTTTGTCTAATCCTTTTCATAAAGACTCCAGCAATGATGATTATATAATTACTTTAGGCAATCTGTTCCCGTTTTTTACTGAGGTCTTTTTATAGCTGTTATTTTAAGCAGTGAGAGAAACTCTGTATCTTTTTAAACGCAGCTTAAGCCCATTATGGCTTGTCCTTTTCCTCGTAGACATTAGCAGAGTATTAGTCATTTCTGCTTTGCATTAATCCTGTATGACCACAATATTAAAATACATATAACAAATATGGCTTTTAATCCAGTTTCGTCACCACTGCTATCTGATCTACTGTGTTTTCTATATTGTGAGATTTTTGGTTAGCTTCCAAATTGGTTGGTCTGTAGTACAGAGAGTAGTGTTGTACTGCTAGGTAGTTTGTTATTACTACGTAGCAAAATAGGAGCTTCTGCAACCAGTAGAGTTAAGAGAAGTAGCCAGTCAATACTGGGAAGTCAACCCAGTATGTATAATAGAGCAATTCTTTTTTTTTTTTTTTCCCCCTTACAGAAATACTGCAGAGAATGGAATTGGGATTTTGAGCTTTAGCTTTGTGAATTTTACCGTTTGTTAGACTTCAGAGTTCTGCCCCGTTTGCCTTTTTTGATTTAGTGTCTTGTTTGTCATATGCTAGAGTGTGGGAAATGGAAAATGATTGTGAAACCATGTTGTCACTATTTAAAAGGCAATAGTTTTCATACTTGTCTGTGAGTAGAAGCTCTTGTGTTCTTACAGATTTGTTCCGCTTTTGGTGGGGGCTTGTTGACAGATGCTATTTGGCAATAACTAACCTTGATTAAAACTTTGGTGGAGATTGACACTCCAGTGGCCTTGCTGAATCATCAGTTATATTTGGAAGTTTAGATCACAAATACACCCGAAATGTGTGTCTTTTTCTCAGTGCTCTGTTTGGCAGACACATTGTTCCTTTCACATTTAGAAGTCTTTGTGGCTCCTTAGGAGAAATCTGGACTATACACCTCAGAGCCTGTAGGAAACTTAGGCTAGTGAAGAATGTTCCTGATGTATTTTAACCATTGACCTCCCTGGTCATCAAATGTAAACTGTAAGAATAGCCCGTTCTTTGAAGAAATTTAAGCACATCATATTTCATCATTACTTGGTTAAACTTGTAATTTATTGGTGTGTGTATTTTGTTTTCCTTGGTTGTCTTGCCTAACTTATTTAACTTGGGTACATCTCCACAGCAAATATGACTGGGTTAGTCTGTAGAGATTCTTATAAGCTGTGCTTTGTGTATTTGGAGTTTACCTGAGGATCCTTGAATTTTTTTCTGCCTGCTCCGTCAGAAGTTAGAAGACTTTCCACAGGAGATATGAAAGATATTCATAAATGAGAAGTTTAATTCTATATACCTTGTCATCCTTTGTATATTAAATTTTCATATTAAAGTATGTTCTTTTGGAGAGCTTAAATGTTACAGTATTCATATCAATTAACTTACTTGTATCCTTTGTTGGTGGTACATTGCTGTCATCCCCTTGCAGTCTTAGGGAAGTGTCAAGAGAAACATTTGTTCCATCCTTTGTATTGAGAGCAAATGTTATTTTAAAAAATAAACAGGAAACAAAAAACCACAGAGTATTACAAGGATCTGAAATAGCAGGTCTTTTTAAAATGAGCTTCCTACGACATATCTCCTTATGACATTTAATTTTTAAATACTCTTATGCGCTCTATGACTAATGTGATATATTACCCCTTTTGTAGATGAGCTCTTCACTTTGAAAGGCAAGAAGGAAAGGCGGTTTAGAAAAGTAAAGTTATTGTTTAGAAAAGTAAAGTTCTTTAGGAAAAAACAGTAGACACAAAATAAAAATAGAGAGGAAAATACAGACTACGTGGTGGGGAAGGAATAGGTAAGCAATGGGTATACAAAAACCTGGAGTTCTGAAGATAGATTTTGCACATCATGCAAAATTGGTTAGGATTCTTTTGAACGTAAGTTGTATTTTTTTGTTTTACCCAAATAATCTCAGAAAAATAACATTTTCTTGTGTTTAAACTTATTCAGAATTCCCTGTTGAGACAGTCATTGCATCTCTTCAATTGCAGGACAACTTAGTTTATAAACATGTTCCTTTCAAGTATTGGCTGAAATTTAGCAATTCATTTCCATTAACTGCACTTAAGTCTGTTTTAACACCTGGGCTGCTAACAGAAAAGGCCTTTTGTGATGCAGGAAATGGTAGTCAGGTTTTTATTGAATACCGTAGGAATTTTAGAAAATTATGTACTATTTCTAGAATTATAGTATACATACAGTGGGTTATACTATGATTTGCATGTATTAAAGTTAAGGGGATATTTAGGTTGACTGTGGCAATTGTGCTTGGCTAGCATCATTCGTTGTCTTTTTTCATGGGGAATAGTTGTAGGGCAGAGTAAGACAATATGCTATTTGGTCTGCGTTGCTATTGAAAACACATAGGGAAAAGTACATTATCAGGTGTGGAAGATGTCTTTCTTTAAACATGCTTAAGGATCAGGCCCTGGCAGAAGTACGATCCCCTGTTGAAGAGAGCTGCTTATGCACTGTGAGAGTGCTCACAAGTGAACAGATTTTTTTTTTTTTTTTAAATTCTTCCCCACTCACCCCCATTCAGGCATGTAGCACACAGATAGTTCATCTACTAGAGCAATGTGAAAGTAAAGCTATCTGTCAAGTTACTTTTTATACTAACTTTGTTTTATTTAGTATTGGGCTGCTTGCATATATTTTACTGTGGGGAATTCTTCTATTCTGCAGAATAAAACCCTCAAGTTTGACATAAAGCCTGAGAAACAAATATCTTGGCCAGCCTCTGTCATTTTGACCCTTTTTTAGCCTGTGAATCATCCATCCCTTGGCTCTTCCCTGCATCTGTCTATCCAGGCTATGGCTCTTTTTTGCCTATTGTTTTTGTGTAAAGTTTGGGATAGGTTGGTTTGTTCTAATAAGGCTTTTATACCCAAGTTAGAATGCTGGCAACAGTTTAGCAGTTGTAGCATGAAACTTCTGTGTAGGGTAAGAGCTTTTGCAGTGTTGGGTGTAGAGAAGCTGGGGGGTGTAAGCTGAGCAGTTACACTCAAGCAAGCAGCAAATCTTACAGAAGGTTTCTGCAAAGATGTTTAACTTGCATAGATATGTTGATTAGGCATGTGAAGACACTGTCCTTGGCTGAGGTATCCATGCCAGTAGAGACTTCTGTGTAGAGGGACTTATAATAAAAGAACTGCACTTCTATTGTTGTGGCATGTTTGGCTCATAAAGGACATTTTTAATATGCTGTATGAAAAACACGTTTGCTGACATAGCACGTCTGTAGATGTAGGTGTAGATTTCTAGTACCGTGTCCTACTGAAGGTGTGGTCTGTGAAAGACTATGCGAGTTCTTTGTAGAATACAGTGTACACCTAATTTCTGCAAGTGGGAAATGTCAACAAAAAATAGAATTGATTATTTACAGAATACTGTTAAATCCACAAAACTAACCAACAGACTCCCCCCTGCGCAAAAAAACCCCACCCAACAAAAAAAAAAAAACCAAACCAAAAAAACCCGAAAAACAAACCCCACAACAACCACAACAAAAAAGTAGTATAAATAACCAATATATTGGAAGTATTTCCTGGCCAGCTATAAAAATTCCTAGCTGTGGAATATCAGTGGAGAAGATTGTTTGGATTATAACCACAGAAAGTTCATTACTTGCATATGTAGGGAATGCACTGAAGGAATATTGGCCTACTTACATACTTAAATTCCACCTGCCTCTTGCACTTTACTCCGCAGACATGAATTACACATAAAAAAACCACATTAATGTTAATCTTTATAACATACGAAGGTCTATAAAGCTGATAGTTTATATTCAAGGGAATGAATTAGTCCAGGTATGAGATGGTGTCTAATTGCATGGTTCTGTTCTGTTGTGGAAATTAAGATTTCATGTTTTTAAACTTCTAATATTTTTATTCAAGACTGGGGTGGCTGTGGTTTCAAATAATAATCATTGTAATAAATTTTGTTTGGCTGACATTTTCCTTAGTAGTGGACTAAGGTTCACTTAATTTTGTTGATTGCTAACACAAATAGATTTCTTCAGATGTTTTCACTAAAAAATCTTTTTTCTAACTGTGTGTTCAAGCACACAGCAAAGAGTTAAATTTGTCATGCAAGATAGATTTCTGACTGGGCATGTTTGAGGAAATTGTTGGCATGTATTTCGGTTACAGTTAACACTCGAAATATTCTGGGAGCTAGAATTTGTGCAATAAATGAATAGAAGATTGTTTGCACATCCCATGATTTAAATTGGGAACACTGGGACTTGTATAGATGTATTTGTTGCACATAAGGAACTAATTTATTATTTTGCAATGAAAACATGTAATTGGAGAACTGACCTGATACTAATAAAGAGTGACTGCATTCCTAGAATTATCCTAAGCAGAACTGTTGGCCTTCAGAAGACCTCTAGTTTATAGCACTGCCAGTACGGGCTTTGATTAGTCTGTGGCACGTCTGTTGGCAGCATTTCCTTGTAGGTATGCTCCTTATTGTTCTTTCTACTGAAACGGTAGCATATTCTTATTAGAACGATTTTAGTAATGAATGTCATCTGATACTGTGCCTGATCAGTTGAAGTTAACATTTTTAATATTTTTTTTAAAAACTTACTCAGTTGTGAGTGGATAGCCACCTATTAGTTAAAAGTCATTTAAATGGTCTCTTTTTCATAGGTTTATGAAACATGTTACTTCATCACTGTGGCAGATGTCAGATTTAAAAATATCTTAGACATTTTGAATATAAATATTTAGCTGCTGGTTTTAGTCTTAACAGTGGAAAGCTGTAATTTAAGTAGAATTGAGAAAATATTGAAAAGGTATACAGAAGTGATTTTTCAATGTATGTGCTGCAATTTTTTACTTATACTAATTATCTTTTGCTGTCATCTTTTTTCTTGTTTATCAGACTAAGTTATTGTAAGAAGTACAGTTAATATTAATGAAAACTTCCTTGAATTTATTAATACTTGGTTGTTACCCCTTTGTTTGGATATGTGGTATTTTCCTTGGCAACTAGTCTTGGGGCAATCATTGTTAGTATTTTTTTCCGTCTGCCGGATCAACGTTGTATCTCGTTCTCTTGATGTGGATGGTTTAGGTCCTCTCAGAGGCAGTCTGAACAGAGGTATGAGGTTTTTAACTGTCCCTGTCGGCTGAGGCTGTTACACTTCATTTTACTCTCCTCTGTTTTTGTGTCTTCTGCTTAAGTGTTTAATTTAAAAGGCATGTATGTGGAGCACATAGCAAAAAAGTTCAGAACTGACCGTTTGGGGGTGCTGGTGAGTGCCATGAGGTATAGTCTTTATTGCTACCTTTAAGAATCTCGAAGTGTTAATAATGTAGGTGACTACTGCAGGACTGGACCTTCCATAGTAGTTCAGGACTGCTAAACTGTTGAGTTGCAAAAAAACCAAGCAACCCACCCCTGAAAAACCAAGGCAAAAAACTTGATGGTTTGGTAAGTCAAAAGAGAAACTATGGTTTATGCTGGCAGGTTATGTCCATTAAAAAGTACTGTTTCAAGTATTACTTTGATATAAAAAAAAAAAAATCCTAAATAAAATCATCCTCTTTGTTTTTAAACAAACTTACTGTGTTAATACAATGTTACTCAAACTGTTGAGCTAGTACGCTAATATATCCCATTCTTGAAACTCTTACAACAGTAGGCACATAACTACAGCAGAGTTAAAATGATGCATAAGTCTTATTTGTGAAAGCCTGTTTTTTGTGGGTTTCTCAAACCGTAGCAAGGATAGTATTTTTGTGGTTTTAATTTGTGGCTTTCCCTATGTCTGAAACCATTGTATGTTTTGCTATTATTATAAGACTTTTCCATAAAACTTGCATACATGCATGTAACACCTTATTCATATAATGCTTAGCAGTTAAAAATATTAAACTGATAATATAAATGAAATACCTTTCTTATATCCTTGGATTGCATTTCATAATCTTGTTGGATCAGGCTTCCCATGGTAACATCTGTATCATACTCATAAAACTGGAGTGATTCTTGCTGTATAGGTGGTGCTGAATTTACCAAAGGTACAAACACAAACAAAATAAAAGTAGTCTGCAAAGTCTTCATTCTTGCACAGAACACTGTATCTGGCTTTCACTGAGCTGGTGGAGATCTGCTCGTGTGTTGACTATGGAGAATACTTTCTTTGTGACTGGAAATGAAAATGCAGTCCGTCAAAACAATATTTAAAGCCTAGAGGACTAGTTGGCAGGGGTTTCTAACGCATAAGGAACATGGAACAACTTTTAACTCTTGATATCCTTTAATTAGACTCTAGGGTTATAAAAACTGTTCTTAACATGAAAAGAAACTGGGAAATAATAAACAACATTTTCCAACTAATAAGGAAAATATTATCTTAATTGTATTTGCTTGTTTCCCACTGTGTTATTTTTGTTAATAGAAGGAGGATTTTGTAAAGCATTTTATGAAACATTTGGCATGTATGCAGCTGAACTAATTAAAATAAGAATGCTTCAAATACATTTTTCTCGGTTGTCAAAATAATGATTTTCAAACCTAAATGCTCTCTAATAATAATCTCTCATTGTCTTTGTCCATACATTTGAAAGTAAACAAGAGAAGATAATACCTCCTGAATTTTTACAGGTTGTACACTTTTCAGGCAGGGGGAGGAGGCTACAAATGTAATCTTTAAAACATTTTAAATAAGCAATAATTTTTAAAATAAATCTTTACACAGCATTTTTTCCTGTTTACTGTAATTAAGTGTTTTATTTAAGCTTTAGGTTAATATACTTTTAGGAAAAAAGTCCACCTACCGTTTCAGCAGATTCAAATCTTCTGTGATTGTCATAAAACCAGATATCCTTATCTAATGTTAACCTGAAGTGGATTAATAGAAGAATAAAGTTATGAATTACATCCAAATTGTTGAAATGAATACTCTTTCAAAGTTTGACAGTCTTAAAAGTGCTTTCCATGGGGTAAAAAATGCTTTGCCAGCATTCTTTCCCTAGGGTGAGAGGTAATATCCTGGAGCCAGGGGGGGTTGTACTTCGAATAATGTTTGTAAATGTTAAGTCTGTCTAGCTCATCCTACTTTTGATATTACTTGTTAAAATGGTAGCCTTCTGCTTTGTGGTGATTTACTCTTTATAATTGCTAAGGCTTTTTCTGTAAATCAAATATTAATTGTGCAAACTAGAGGTCTATAACAAGGCATGTGTTATCCATTTTGTTTAATGGTTTAGCTAAGAGACAAAGCAGCTGCTTTCTGACTGAGACAGAGGTAGAGCCAAAACATACGTATACCATATTAGTCACATTTTATGAGTAATAAAATGTTTCATTACGAGTTGTATATGTTTAGAGAAGTTTCATCTAAGTATGAAATGGAAACTTTTCAGTCTGAAGAGTTCTGGAAACAAAAATACTTTTTAGAATTGTGTGTGTTTTTCAGACAAGTAATTCATATCTAAATGCTTCATTGAATGACTTGTTAGGCAATTTATTGAAAAATTGGTTTCACAATAAATACTTGTTTTGAGTAAAGTTCTGTATCAGTTCTATAGGTAACTTAGTAAACACTGTCCAGGTGTAGAATTTTCATCTGAACTACAAGCAGCAGTTTTCTGGATTTCTAATGCATTTCTTCCTCCCCCATCCTTTTCCTTATTACGTATTTTTGGCAGTCAGTACAAATGGGAGCCAGATGACCAACTTTAAAGTTTACAAAGTAGCTTTTTTGAGTCTTTAAAAGGTATGTAGCAATAAAATCTATTGGGAATATATTCAGATTTACATTTCTCTTTCATTTTCATTACTTTGTGGGTTTTTTCTTTTTTTTTTTTTTTTTTTTTTAGATAGCACTGACAACTAGAGTAATGTTGGGGATAAACAGTGGACCTACTTGGTTAAGTTTTCTTGTAAGTGCTGCCTTGTTTAGAAACCAGATGTCTGTAGTAAATCTGCAAATTGTAGAGTGGCTACAGCCATTTGCTCTCTACACTTTTTTCCAGGTTATAATCAGTTACCACTTTCTGAACTCATTAGGCTTTTATAAAAATGTTTTTAGTTTAGCTCATATGCAAATTAAACAATGTCACAGTTTGGACTTGGAGCCTGTTCTAGGATAATGATTTTGCTGTATGTATGTAACTGAAATGTAAAGGGAAGAGGCTCAATAATAATGGAAATTGGACTCTGAATCACATTGGTTGCTGCTCTGCTGGAAGAATAAGAACAACAAAAATTTTGAAGTGGCTAGGTTGTTAAGGTGTTTTCTGCTGCAGTACATAAGAACTTTCAGTGGGAAATACTGTGTGTGATAGAAAGGGTGGATTTGCTGAGGAAGGGACAAAAAAGTTGCAGTGTCAGTACCATCTTACCATCCCTCATGGTTTCATGCAGGTTTCAGAAGTAATGACAGCAGCTCTGCTTTGTACTTACCTTTTTCCAGCTGCCACCCCCCGGCCAAACATCCACGTTACGATTTCATCTGGCTCTGGGGGATCCAAGTTTTTCCAATGCTTGAATGTAATCAAAGGATAAATGTTCTAATGGAAAAGTATTAAGTATTGAAGCTGAAAGCATGATATAAAATATAAAATATATTTGTTATATTCTTATAAGAATTTATTTTGTAAGTACTGAAATCCTAGATTTCACAGTTATGTACGTGGAATATCTTGGGAATAGCTTAGTTTTTTCCTTATGTATGACAATTTTTAAAAATGAGGGAAAATTACTAGATAAATGAGGCCTTTGAAGATTTAGGAAGTCTTCATGCTTTTACTGCAGTAAGAAAGCTTTTACTGGCTTTGATCTGCAAGAGGAGAAGGCTCTGTAATGTTAGAAGACTTTAGTAACAGCTTCTGCAGAAAACATTGTCAAAAGTCTGTTCATCAGGGTCACAAGATTTCTGTGGTATGCTTACCACAAAAATATTGTGTAATGTGTGTACTCACTGTTGTTATCCAAGCACTTACAAGAAACTCATGAACACTTACTTATAAATACCTTTGAAGAGTGATATGTTGAGTAATTACTTTGGCTTGATGTCATCAAGGTTTACTTTACAGTATAGTTTTACTGTCACTTTAAACTGTCGGTGCCAAATAAAGTAGCAGTCCTGTCCCGTATTTCATCTGCTTGTCATCCCTTGTGCCAGGAAGAAAAAAAAGAAAAGTAGTAACAAATAATTTCAGATAAAAACTGTTTTTTTAACAGGTGCTCATATCAGCACAAGGAAGGGGATGTCCCAAGTAGCTGCAAACAAGGAAGGATAGTATTGCTTCTTTCGGCAACAGTGCTGCTTTACTCTTTATTCAAAATTACTTGAAACAACCACAATATCCAAATCATCTGAAATGAAAAGCGTGGTTCATATGCATTGGCAATAGGGAAGCTGACAGGAAGTATTCAACCCGAGCAGCAGAGAGTGCTTTCTGGGCATTGTTAGTGCTTAGAAGTTTGATATATAGGTACCTGTTTCTTGGTCTCTGGTTACAAGGACCTATGTACTTAGAATGTGGTTTCTTTTCTGAAAACCTAAACAAGCTCTGTTGTTAACTAATTGAGCTCCAGTTTTTGAATAGGGCCTTGATAATGTGTTTATGGTATGCTTTCTGATTTGTCAGGTGTGCTTCCCCCCCTGCCCCCGATATCTCATTTTCACTGACTGACTTTCTCCACAAGATACTTTCACCTGAAATGTTAGGCATTTTAAATGGCTATTTTACTAATTGTGTTGAAATTGAATCCTGGCTTAAATTTGAACAGTAGTAATTTCCCTATAAATTTGTAAGGATATGAAATGTAGCTGAAGGTGTAAATGAAGTAAACTTTTTTACTTCTAGTAGAGGGAATCCAAGTCAGTCGAACGAGGGACACTTGCTCTCTGGATTCTGCTTTCAGAAAAGCTTAACTTTAGGGGGAAAGGGTTGCATACAGAGTAGGTGTAAAATTTGTTCCCCGTTGTGGCCTTCTATCAGGATAGACAGTGAAGAACAAAAGGCTTTTATGAGAGAAAAAGAGAGAAGTTGAATGGGTATGGATGGCAGAGGTAGAAAAGGTATGAGAGAACAAGATGAAAATTAAGGTAACTATCCAAACTATATGTGTTGCTGATTAAATCTTCTTCAGCATCTGGGAAGCAATCTACTATTTAGTAGTGTTTATCTGTCAAGAGCAGGTAAAGTAAAAAATCAAGCTGAAAATACCCTAGAGTAACTGAGGAAAGATTTTGTTTTGCAGGCAGATGAGCAGGTTTTGTGAATTATTTGAACTGGCTGATGTTCAGCTCATTCTGTCTATCTTGTACTTGAAGTGGTCTCATATATTTTGCCCCGCTCAGAGCTTTAGTATGACTAATTCATTTCTGTTCTCACCTTTCTACTAACACTTCAAAAAAGAAACCGAATTTTTCCTTAAAAACTAATCATGCAGGTGCATACTGCAAAAGCTGCCACGAGCAGTTCTTATGCAGTTCTCATAGGTGCTGGCATGTTAATTACCTTTTTACCATGTTGGTGTTTAGCACTTTTTACTTAATCATAGAATCATTAAGGTTGGAAAAGACCTCTAAGATCATCGAGTCCAACCCTCAACCCAACAGCACCATGCCCTCTAAACCATGTCCCTAAGCGCCTCATCTACTCGTCTTTTAAATACTTCCAGGGATGGTGACTCCACCACTTCCCTGGGCAGCCTGTTCCAAGGCTTGACCACTCTTTCAGTAAAGAAATTTCTCCTAATGTCCAATCTAAACCTCCCTTGGCACAACTTGAGGCCATTTCCTCTCATCCTATTGCTTGTTACTTGGGAGAAGAGACCAACCCCCACCTCGCTACAACCTCCTTTCAGGTAGTTGTAGAGCGCGATGAGGTCTCCCCTCAGCCTCCTCTTCTCCAGACTAAACAACCCCAGTTCCCTCAGCCGCTCCTCATAAGACTTGTGCTCCAGGCCCTTCACCAGCTTCGTTGCCCTTCTCTGGACACGCTCCAGTACCTCCATGTCCTTCTTGTAGTGAGGGGCCCAAAACTGAACACAGGATTCGAGATGCGGCCTCACCAGTGCCGAGTACAGGGGCACGATCACCTCCCTGCTCCTGCTGGCCACACTATTTCTGATACAGGCCAGGATGCCGTTGGCCTTCTTGGCCACCTGGGCACACTGCCGGCTCATGTTCAGCCGGCTGTCAACCAGCACCCCCAGGTCCTTTTCCTCTGGGCAGCTTTCCAGCCACTCTTCCCCAAGCCTGTAGCGTTGCGTGGGGTTGTTGTGGCCGAAGTGCAGGACCCGGCACTTGGCCTTGTTGAACCTCATACAGTTGGCCTCGGCCCATCGATCCAGCCTGTCCAGGTCCCTCTGCAGAGCCTTCCTACCCTCCAGCAGATCAACACTCCCGCCCAACTTGGTGTCGTCTGCGAACTTACTGAGGGAGCACTTGATCCCCTCGTCCAGATCATTGATAAAGATATTGAACAGAACCGGTCCCAGTACTGAGCCCTGGGGAACACCGCTCGTGACCGGCCGCCAACTGAATTTAACTCCGTTGACCACAACTCTTTGGGCTCGGCTGTCCAGCCAGTTTTCTACCCAGTGAAGAGTAAGTCTAAGCTGTGAGCCGCCAGCTTCTCTAGGAGAATGCCGTGGGAGACAGTGTCAAAGGCTTTACTGAAGTCCAGGTAGACCACATCCACAGCCTTTCCCTCATCCATGAGGTGGGTCACCTGGTCATAGAAGGAGATCAAGCAGGACCTGCCTTCCATGAACCCGTGCTGGCTGGGCCTGATCCCCTGGTTGTCCCACACATGCCTTGTGAGCGCCCTCAAAACCAACCGCTCCATAATCTTCCCTGGCACTGAGGTCAGGCTGACCGGCCTGTAGTTCCCCGGATCCTCCTTCTGGCCTTTCTTGTAGATGGGTGTCTCATTGGCAAGCCTCCAGTCATCTGGGACCTCCCCTGTTAACCAGGACTGCTGATAAATGATGGAGAGTGGCTTGGCAAGCTCCTCTGCCAGCTCCCTCAGTACTCTTGGGTGGATTTCATCTGGCCTCATAGACTTGTTGAGTGTCCAGGTGGTGTAGCAGGTCGTTAACGGCTTCCTCTTGGATTATGGGGGGTTTATTCTGCTCTCCATCCCTGTCTTCCAGCTTAGGGGGCTGAATACCCTGAGGGTAACTGGTCTGACTATTAAAGACTGAGGCAAAGAAGGCATTAAGTACTTCAGCCTTTTCCTCATCCTGGGTGGCCATGTTCCCCTCCGCATCCAATAAAGGATGGAGATTCTCCTTGGCTCTCTTTTTGTCGTTAATATATTTGTAAAAACATTTTTTGTTATCTCTTATGACAGATTGACTTCTAGCCGGGCTTTTGCCTTTCTAATTTTCTCTCTGCATGACCTAACGAGATCCCTGTACTCTTCTTGAGTTGCCTGCCCCTTCTTCCAAAAGTGGTAAACTCTCCTTTTTTTCCTGAGTCCCAGCAAATGCTTCCTGTTCAGGCAGGCCGGTCATCTTCCCCACCCGTTCTTCTTACGGCACATAGGGCCAGCCTGCTCCTGCGCCTTTAAGATTTCCTTAATGCTTAGTAGCTTAGTACAAAAATGATAGGAGAGAGCTTTTTTGTATTTTTAGCATTGCTTTGAAATGCTGTAATGTGTTTTACAACGGAACTGCGGGCTGGTTGCTGATACTTCTCAGTGTGAGGCACTTATGTCTCATTCCTGATAAACCCCTGCAAGGCACTGAAGAACTGATTGACCTGGAAAGAGCCAGATTACCGGGGGTGGGGGGTGGGGGTGATAACCTTTCCTCTCTGTAAAGTGGGTTGGAAATTATTTCTCCAGGGTGCCTGTAGGAATTACGTGGAAGCAGGGACTGGCACTGCCTATATAGAGTTGTAATTGTGTGTTGGGAGGCAGAACACTAGGAAGAAGAGGGAAGAAGAAGAAAAAGGGGGGGAAGGGCCTTATCTCTGGGGTGCATGGGTTAATAGGGCTATGAGGCAGCACTAGGGAGAGTGCAGTAAGGTTGCTATCAAGATATTCCTTATGAAATAAACCAAAGCTGAGATTTTTAAAATTTCTAAACACTCAGGTTTGTTCTATATTTAGGCGAAGAAAGTGTATTTTTGCAGCTGCTTAAAGACCTTGGCTTTCATCTTGTATCGAGGTCTCTAAAGGACAACATTGGCAAGTTCTGTAGTTTCTGGATTTTATTGTTTTTAAGCGTTCTTGGAAGAAAGAAGTATGGATTATTGCTTAGCTTCCTCATGCTTGATGAACGCTGGGAATCACTTATACAGAATGTTCAAAAATTAGTGTCTTCGGTAGAAATGTGTCTGTGACAGAACGAGATGGGGACAAATTAGGAAAGCTTTTAAAGACTTCTGGGCATTTATAGACCTAGACACAATGCTGAATTTTCTTTTGTATGTGATTTTTTGCTCTATGTGGAAGGTAACAGGTTCAATATTCCTTAGCATATCTTTTGTATGAGGTGTGATTAAGCACTTTACGATGTTGACCAGCTGCTCTGGATCAGAATAATTGTAAGAGAAAAGGTTTTATAGAGTAAAAAGTAGTTATTGAACCAGCCTGATAACATGTAGAAAATAATCTGCAAGCAGTGAAACACAGATTTACTGTTAAAGAGAACCAAGGCATGAAGTGATGTTAAAACTGAACTCAATGTTTGTCTCTTTATTTTCTTCTTTTTTCAATCTGAAATAAATAACTTAAGTATTCTGGATTGTTCTCTACATCATTTTCTTTTTCTAAAATACAGGCCTTTTCTGCTTGACTCTTTGTGTGGCCTGATTAATTTTACCTTCTAAAATTATTTTTGTCTCTTTGATGGTACAGCTGCATGTTTTGACTGCTGCATGTATGTATGATATGGAACTTCTTTGTGATTCTTGCATCTCCCTCTGCTTTTTGTTGAGATCCTGATACAGGGGTGTAAAAATAATTTTAAAGCAGTTTAATGCCTGTGCTTATGCTGGGGCTGCATTCATTCTGGGAACAAAAAGCCAGAGTACCCAAAAGGGAGGAAGCAGTCTGCTGGTTTGTTTTTGAGCAATGCACAGAATTTGGATTGAAGGTGATACTATAGAAGAGTTGTTGTGTAACATTAGGCAAAGTATATTCCAATTCAGCATCCTTAAGGGATGGAGGAGGCTTTGGAGATAGTATTAAATGTAAAATAAATGGTCGTCATATCTTACAGAAAAAACTTAGAACATTCCTAAAGATTCAGAATGACCAAAAAAGTACCGGATATGAAATAGTTATGCATAAACACCTCCAGTATTTTTATGAAAAGTTACAACTATATCCCAGGCTCAGTGAATTAGATTAAATGTAGGTCACTATTAGGGCCACCAGCTGCAAAATAGAGACAGCTGAAAAATGAACTAGTGATTGTATGAACATCCTTCCATATGTTTCTGATTTATAATCAGAATTTTTTAAAGCTGAAGACATTACCCTTGTTCCTTGCATTTCTGGAAAAGAAACAGACTCCTTGTATCAGTTACTGTGTTCCAAATGAATAAAGCACATTTTATACATGATGCACAATAGTAAACAGAAATCAAACTATGGTTAACAAATGCAAATGGTAACTGGAGTAATAGTACTGTCTGCTATTTACCCAGACCCCTCTGTTGGACATATGTTCTCTTGAACTTTGCCTATATATCATCAATTATATCCTGAGTCAAAAGCCAACAATTTATTAAAATTGGTTAGAATTCCTTCCTGAATTGACATTACTTCTTTACAACGATATCATCATTATGAGCTGTTACTATGTCTACAGGGACACTAGAGTCAGAGCTCCAAGACTCATTGGCCTTATATGTATTTTACTTCTATGTTCCTCTTATCTGTTCCGTATGTTATTCATAGCATCTACTTTACTCTCTGTATTTATGGATGATCTTCATATTTATCTTATTTTTTTCCTTGTGTTGTGCTTTGTAACAGGGGAAGGTCAGTTTATTTTTTTTCTCTGTATATGATGAATTTATGCAATGAATTACAAGATTAAGGCATTACTTTCCTCTTAATTAGGTTGTTAGAAATGCAAATTTTGGACAAAATAGTATAAATCGTTATATGATAAATGTGTGTATGTGTGGAGTTCCATAACTTCCAATAGTGTGTACACAATTTAGTAGCTGAAAAGTTCATACTCTTGCAGTAGTATTGGAAAATGATTGTGAAATCTCTTTTTGGTGTATAATGTTTTTGTTAAAAAAAGTGTGTTCTCCTTTAGTGTTTTTCAGATAGGAAATTCCTATGTTTATTGCTTGCAATGATCAAGTTGGGAAACAAAGGAGGAAATTGATTCATATTGTAACAGTGGAATGTGAATATGTTAAAAGAAGTCAGAAAACTTGAAATGTAAACCATCTGTTTTCTATAAAGGAGTTTCTTTCCTAGTCTATGTAACTTTTATTATCAGAATACTGAAGTAAATATCTCAAAAAGTAAGCGTTATAAGTATTAAATACTAACAACAACAAAAAATGGAAAAAGGCAAAATATTTTCCCACTGTTTTGAGGCTAAAGGAAGAAATGTAGACAGTTGGATTAAACTACTATTATTTCTCCTTATTTTGATTTTTACAATAGCCTCTTCTAGTATAGATTTTGTGGAAGAAATCTGTTTGTCAGTTTTGTTGTAGTTTTGAGAGGTTTAATTTTGTGGATTAAAGTTTATTCATAACTGAATGTTTTCCAGAAATCTGTGAGGCTTTTCCCCTATAGGTTTACATGGGTATGAAAATGTTCTACAGTGCTCTAACCCAACCTTGCTAATTATTATGCGCTCTGGATAATGCTGATAATATTTAGCTTAGAGTTCAAGAAGGTTCCATCCTTGTTTACACAGATAAGTCTTGGAAAACATGGTTTTTCAGAATAGTTCATCCAAAGCTGAAAATAGAACTGAGATTTCATTTTTCTCAGTTGCTGTGTTTCTGGTTATGTTTCTGTTAGTGTTTTAATTAGGATCAGGAGTGTATTTTTGAAGCGAATCTCCTGATAACCCCAACTTACTGCACCTTGATTCACATCACAGTGCTCTTAGAATATGTGGACTATTCTTTTTGGATGTAACAAACCAGAAGATGTATGTATTCACAGGTGCACCTGCTATGCTGCAGCTGCTAAGGGATTTTAATTAGTGGCTAGGACTAGTCTGAAGTAAAGCTCCTCTCCCTCAAAAAAGAGAGTGGGTCTCATGGCCTCATCACAGGTATTTTGCTCTACTGATCCACCCTAGTGCTTCACCTTACTTGTTAATGCAGACACAGTGTTGTAAATCAGATCAGGCTTTGTTTCTGTATTTACTGACTCCGCTGTAAATAAAGTAATTAGACTGTTTGATACTTGTTAGGTTTTGCTGTCACTGATAAAATAAGTAGCATTTTAATACATGTTTAGTTCTTAGTTTCTATTTCCTGCTTAAAATCTATTTCCTGCTTAAAAAGACTATATTTCCTATTTCCTGCTTAAAAAGACTATATAATAGTCTGAAAATAAATATCAGAGCAAACATGAAGCAAATACGTTTTGATACCAAAATCTATGTGGTTATGTAGTGGTATAATTTGGTTTATACAGAGCTCCACCCATACACGGCTAGGCTGCTTTGTGTACCTGAATCAGTATGGGTGTCTGTCTGTGAACAGAACACTCCAACGTGGAGCATTGTAGACATGCTGTTCCCAAATTTAATGAGCCAGAATATGCCTTGGCATATAACCATAGTCGGTAGTGCTTAAAAAAAAAGTTTAAAATTCAACTATATCAAGGCAATAAGCATTTACTAGTAGTGAAGAGCAAAACCAGCATATTACCATAGTCTAGGATAGTGAGAACAATTCAACTATATCAAGGCAATAAGCATTTACTAGTTGTGAAGAGCAAAACCAGCATGTTACCATAGTTCCAGGATAGTGAGAACATAGAACTGGGTGTGGAATTCAAAATAAATGTTAGTGTACAATATCCTGTCTTCAACAATGGCCATAAGCAGATGCTTTGGGAAGACTGAGAATAGGACAAGCATGTATGATTCTTGTCTCATCTTGTCTTCAAATATTCTTCCATCCGCCAGCTATTCTCAGCTCAGCACTTTTGTACCTACTGTGCTTTGTCTGTTTAACAACCTATAATGGATCTCTTCCAAGAAATGCAATTACTTATCCAGTCTTCCCTTGAAAATTGCTGCTGCCTCCACTGTGTTCTCAGGCATGCAGTTTAATGGGCTGACTACTCACTGCTTACAAACTTTTGTTTGCCTTGTTTGTACCTGGTACATACTAGCTTCATTTGATGGCTCCTTGCTCCTCTACTGGAGCAGTTGATCCCCAGACCCATACTGTCTATGCAACTCATAATTTTGTGAGTATCTCCTATATCTCTCCTTAGCCATCTCTTTTCTGAACTGGTGAGTTCTAGCCTGTTCCGTGTTGCTTACCGTTGGTGACCTTATTACCTTTCTCTGATCCTTTTCTAATTATGCTATATGTAGAGATTACAGCTAGTGAAGGCTTGGAAATCAATAACGTGTTTAATGTCTGGGTGAGCCACGGATTTATAGTGGCATCATAATGTCTCTTGTTTTCTATTTCTCTCTAGTTACTCTCTACGTTTGAGTTTCCTTTTTACTCTACTGGGTACTAAGGCAGTGTTTTCATTGAACCACCTATTATTACTTCCAAGTCTTGCTCCTGAGTGGTGGTGGTGAGGTCATGCTTCGTTAGTTTTTATGTGAAGCTAGTATCTTTTCCATGGATATCACTTTTCATTTAACAATGTTGAATTTCATTGGCTATTTTAGCATTCTGGGGCCCTTTTGCAATCATTCTTCGTAAGCACTTAGCAATCTTTGTTGTCATCTCACTTTTCAGCCTGATTTGTCAATCTTTTGCAAGTATATTAAATTGAATAAGTTCCAGCGCAGGCCCTTTGCAAAACTCTCACCAGTGGGCTCCCTCCATAGCAACAATCATTTATTCTTATGCTGTTTCTTATATTTTATTTGATTTTGTCCGTGCTGTCACCTCTTAATCTGTGGCAGCTTAATTTCCTTAAAAACCTTTCAGAAATTTTTGTAGGCTGTTTGGACCAGGATTTCCCTTTTTCACATCCTTCATGATTTCTTCAGAGAACTCCAAGAGATTTGCAAGGTAAAAACATCATGGCATTCACAGAAGCCATGCCCAATCTTACCAGAGCAAATTGTATTTATCTAGGTATCCATTAATTCTGTACTTTATTATAACTTCTCATTTCTCTAATACAGACATAAGGCTAGCAAGTCTTTAGTTCCCTGACCACCCTAAAATCTCTTTTAAAGAATAGCATTGTATTTGCCACAGATAAGATATGGTAATATTAATTGAATTAAAAGTGAGTTATGATGTTTCTGCTTGTAATACAATTCTCATGTTCCATCTGAGTGAGTTTAAGGTAAGAAGACAGCTCTAAAGTTTTCAATAATTGTCAGTTTGAATTATATTTAAACTTTAAGGAATGTATACAACTAGTTGCTACAAAGTAAATATCGTTAATTCTACTTTAAAGCTAAGCTTTGCTTCGTAAGTGTTTTTAAAAAGCAGAAAGTTTGTGATAAAAGATATAATACTCGTACTATATTTGAATAGTGTTCTTTCTAAAGCTGAGCAAGCCTTTCAAAGAAGCCTGTATTAATTTAGATTTGCATTTTGTGTACTATTCACTTATACTTAAAATCTGAAATAGATGAAAAGTTATATAGGTTCCCTAAGGTTCATATGCTACATGTTTATATTAATAAAACTATAAAGTTATAGATATTTATCTTTAAATTTATGTCTCTAATGTACATACATTTTTGATAAGATTATTTAAATAAAGTAATGAATACATACATATATTCCTCTTTCATGAAGCCAGAGGTACTTGAGGAAGATAAATTCTGCTGCACTGTAAATTTGTGGGGCGACCATAAAATATTTTGCCATGAATATTATATCAGAAAGTAGATAAGAAAACGGGGAAGGAGAGAAAGAATAGTTTTCTTGAGTTAGTTGACCTAAGACCCACAATTTAATAATGATATAACAAATTTTCTATCCACAAATTTTTACAACCAGTTGTTCTTAAAGACTATATATGTTCTTAAAGGTTATACTCATGGGCTTATGAGGAATTTCTTTCCATTAAAAAGTAGTATTATTAAGTGTTTTCATTTTGTTAATATTTTAGTTGTTACATCAGAAACCAAAATATACTAAAATGGGCTTCAAAAAATAACTGAAACTGTAAGAGAAAAAACCAAACCTGTCTGAAACTTTTTAGAAATTCTAATACAAATTTGCTCGCATAATTTTGTGTAGCCTTTTTTGTTTTCCACACTTAAAGTACAATGTAAAATTAGATAGTATGATGTATGCTTTTATTTCTTGCATTCATCCGTTTTTCTTCTTGAAAATGGTGATTCTTCCTCACTGCTAACAAAGATTTACCAGGAAAAAAGTGCTGAAAAATAAAGAACCTAATAAAACAAAAGCAGTAAAGTGCCCTATATTGTTATCTTACCCTGTAGCTATTTGGATCTGTTTCTAGGCATAAGACATAATAAAAAACTTTGCATAGCTCAAACAGCATATAGTACTTTTCGTTAGATTGCTTAAAGCAATTTTTGTTCTACTTTGAAGCAGAATATAGCTAATTCGTATTAGCTATGCAGAGGGATAGTCTAAATTAATAACTTAAAAAAACTGGAATGCTACTATTTGTACCTGTTCTACTTGATGAACAATTCTAATAAAAAGATTGTATTACATTTTTAGATGCCTTCTAAAATATTATGGACTAAAGCACAGGTAAAATGAAGATGCTAATGGTTCAGTTGTATTAATGCATATCCTTTTCCCTGGATCCTAAGCCCTTTGACGAAAGGTTGTTTATTGCCTATATTGCTAATAAGCTAAAATCTCCTTTGAAAGAGTTGAGATAGTTGAGGTACAAGCTGAGAAGTAAATATTATAATAAACCTTGGCAGGACGCTGCAAACATAATATGAGGAAGGTTTGAAACTCAAAGTTCGTGATTTTCCTGTCCAATTAGAAATTGGAAGAAGAAACATCTGTATTTCTGGAAGATGTAGAGGAACCTTGTGGAAGTATTTTTGTGATCTTATCCTCTTATTCTTTTCTCTAATGTGTCTATTTTCTACTGCTGTCAGTAGTAGGATGTATAGCTGGATGGATTTTTTGGCCTTATCCACTTGTTCCTATTGAGCATGACATTGATTTGTATTTTAGTAATTTTGCAAGTTGGATCACTTTAGAACGTAGAAGCTTTTTCAGGTCAATTTTCTTCAGCTTAGGCTGCCCACCCAAGGATGGGTGGACATCATCAACCTAGGTTATATATCAGACTGCTATCTAATGCTGAGGTGAGTGCTCTTTGCTCCTAGTGTTATGTTTTTTACTATATCAATAATAGGACATTTACCTACACTAAAATCCTATCTCCACTTTATAGATGTATCTTAAATATCCCAAACTATCCAACTGTTCTAAAATGGATATGAATACCCCACAACTAAGGAAAAGTTTCCATGTATACTCATTGACAACGGTTACTTCACTGAAAGTAAGGATGGAAGTAGTTGTCTTCTGCTTCATGATCTTCTTCAGTTTCATGATCATGTGTTTCATGATCGTCTTCTGCTTCATTGTATTCTTCTGGTGTTAAAAATCGTCGAAACACTGATATTCTTAGCTGAGTTGACTTGTTGACATTAACATTTTGTTCACCATAATAAATGGTTCGAATGTGAGGGAAGCAAAAGAATGCATATTGGCTTATTGGAATCGTAAGCTTATTTTGGTCCACCCGTATATAGGTTAATTGGTTGGTGTTCATTGGATCAATAGATGGACACATCAAAGTAACATTTATGACTGTAAGAGAGAGAAAAATATTAATTAAAATACAGAAAATAGTTATATTTAAGACCTATTGTGAAAGTGAAACTTATGTTTTGAAATTTAAAACATGGAAAATATTTTTGCGGTGCACGGTATTAATGTAATCCATCCCTGCGTTTCAAATTGGTTTTGTAAATGACAGTGATAACAATTTGGGGGTTTGCAAAGTATAAGGTTGTAGGTTAAAGAAAAAAATAAATATGACTTCCACTACAATTTGTAATTACTATTTCATGTGAATGGAATATTTTCATAATTCCTTTTCCCTGTATGTGTTTATCAATTGCTTAATCAGAAGCAATTTTCAAAAAGGTTTTAGCTTGTTACATGAAAAACTGGTATTAGCTTTTACAAAACATTGCAAATTAGGGGTAAGGTGCAAAAATAAAATCTTCCCTAATTTCACCGGTTTGGTCTCAACTAACCAGGGATGTGTTTACACTGCATCTTGAAGAAGATGAGATGATATTCTTCCTGCACTGTAAGCTGATCAAAAGCTACATAGCTGCATTTGCTCCTGAGAAGTACAGTGTGTATGAACTCTGGGTCAGTGCCCCATTAACTGGTTAGTTCAGAACACTAATGGCTCAAGCTCACCTCTCTCCAAAGGACATCAGAGTACCTCCTGAACAGCATGCAAATTTGGATGACTGCTGGATTCTGTGCTTGGTTTATACATACCCTAACTGAGAAACTGTAAGGTGGCAGGTCCTCGAAACCAGGGACGCAACAAATGAGATGTTTCTGATAGTTTTTGATTTAGGCTAGAAGTTCTTAATTCTGGATGGTAAATATGCTGAACTCGCCCCCTCCCACAACCCCTCCCAAAATCCACCAAGTTTTTTTGCTTTTAAAGAATTACAACCATCAACATACTTTCAATGTCATTGTCTTCAATATACAAATGCTGCAAACTTCTTGGAATATAGAATACTTGTTTCAATTTGTTATGTCCAAGATTAAGTTCTAGAAGGTTAGGTAGATTAAAGGTGTTGCGTGGAATGTTCTGCAGGTTATTGTGGGACATTCTTAGAGCAATGATTTTTGGAAGTCTGTTGAAATAGTTTTCTGGAATATAAGAAACGGAGTTATTTTCAAGAGAGAGATACATAAGTGACGATGGTAGATCAGGAGGCATAGTCTGTAGTTTGTTGTTGCATAAGTTGAGCTGCATTAAATTTTTCATGTTTGAAAAGGGTTTTCCTTTGAGTACCGAGTCGTCAAGAAAGTTATTGCAAAGGTCAAGCATGGTTATGTTAGGTAATCCTTCCAACGCATTTCCAGATAACTGAGAAATCTTATTGAAACCAAGGAGGAGTCTCTCTAGAGAGCTGGGGAGCGAGAATGGAAATTCTTCTAATTCGTTATGTTGTAAATGAAGTTGCACTAAGTTTGAAAGTTTGGCAAAAACACCATGGTCAATCATATGAAATTTAATTTTGTTGTGGCTGAGGTTAATTTCTCTTAAGAAGGTAGCATTAGTGAATGGTCCTGCAGGCACAGCTTCAATATCATTGTTTTGCAGATAAAGTTGTTGGACGTGACTAGGGATATTTGGTATTGTCTTAAGTTTACGATGATCGCAGTACATTGATAACGGAAAAGCTGGTGGACAAAAGCATTCTCTGGCGCACTCAACTGGAAAAGGAAAGGGGGGAACTTCAGCATGTGTATTTGGATTAATATAATACGGCGGTTGATGATCTGGCTCCTCATCATATTCATCCTCAAAATCATAGTCTTCATATTGACAAAAGACCATAGCAGCCCAGAGGAGGTGAATGATAGATAGCTGGCTCAGAATCCCCATATTTAAATTTGTATCTTGTATCCTGTCAATGAGAAGGAAAAATAAGTTTATTAGATAGTCATAAATCACATATAAATTTCAGTTTTAAGAAGAAGCAATATAAAATAAAGGGGAATAATACATCTTTTTGGCAACACTGTCAGCGACATTGTTAGCAGAAACAAGTTTTAGTCTGTATCTTTCAAGAAAACAGCCATAAACAAATACACCATCCTTGAAGTAAATGTAAGTTTTCTTGTCTGACTGCAAACAAGGAACAGCTTTCTAACTGAAGGATACCGTAACAGTTGCCTGTTACTGAAGGATACCATAACAGTTGGGAGTAGGAAAAAATCCCGGTCTTCATTCCTTTCTCACTTTAATTTATTACAGAGAAGTTGCAAAAGGACTTTTTATTTAAAGTGGTATAGTCTGGGGCTTGTGTTGGACATCTGAGGTGTTGCATTCTTTCCAGTGTAATAGGTTAAGCATCAGCCTTACAAGTCAGTTTTAAATGGGTGCAGATGGAATTCCTGAGCAACGTTTCTTCCTCAGACCTTTGGAAACACATAGATAGCTTTATTAAACTCTGTCAAGATGAAAACTTTTTTTTGGAAATGTATTAGTTATTCTCACTATGAACTTGTACGGCACAAATGGGGCGTGGTCAATATCATAGAATCGTAGAAGTGTTGTTTGGAAGGGACTTTTGGTGATCATGTAGTCCAGCCTGGTGCTCCAGGTGTTTCGGTCTCCAACAGTAGATTAGATCAGCCTAGACTTTGTCTGGACGAGCCTTGAAAATCTTCAAGGGTGGAATTCCAGCATCTCTCTAAATAACCCAAGTTACTTGTGAAGAAATTTGCTTCTAAGTCTTACTAAGCATCCAAGCCATGGCTTGTGTCTGTCCTTGTTTTTAAACAAAGTTTTTTTTTTTTTAAAATATATATTCTCAACTAAGGTGAGGTAATTGCAGCATTGTTTCTATAAGTAGAACAGTGAAATAGATTACTTTGAAATATTGTATTTTATGTAAAATAGAAATTTACATGGCATTGGTAATTGTATGTTCTGTGGCATTTTATGTTGTTTTTCTTTTATTTTCTGCAAAACATGGCTGACAGTACAATGCATTAATGATGATAAAAATTTGATTTTTCTGTTCCTGTCATTAATTAAACCAAATACAATTCAACCATTGTGTACTGCACATCATGTAAAATCTTCATTGATAAAAAGTTTTCTTTAGAGTCTTCCTATGCTTCTGTAATCATATGTTCGTTAGAGACATGAATTAATTTACCTTCAAAGTACCCTTCTGAGGTGAAATACTGCTGTTGTGAAAAACAAATAATTTTGCACGTCAGATTTCTGATGCTGAAAACCAGACTAACATTTTAGAACACTATGCAGTCAGAGGAACCGTATTATTTGGCAGAATTAGAGTTGTGAATCATGTCAAGCTGTTCAGCTTAAACAACAGATGAGTCAAAATGTAACATTGCAGGTCAAAGCGCATAAATCATGCAAGATTTTAAGAGACTTCGCTCAGTATAGTGTGGGAACCCTGAAGCAGAGGAAAGCAGATATTCTCAGTTTTTTTTTTATAATGGTGTTCATGTTTCTTAATTAGGGGACTCTCTTCTTTGTTTTCTTGATGTTCTTAATATTTTTTTTTACCAAACAATGAATCTGTAACAAAGGAGATGAGACTTACAAATGCTAATTTCCTATGCTTCATAGTGGTGATTAATTCCTCATGCATGATGTATTCTACAAATTGAATGAAAGAAAGACGGAATTCTAAGAAAAAAAGTAGTAACAATCATGGAATTTAATACATCCTCGTAATCTTCCTGTGTTGCACACAGCCTGTGTGTGACAATGGCTGGGTGAAATAATTTGTGGTATTGTCTAACTTGCATTTCTAACTTTGTACCATTTGTATTTGAATGTTCCTTTAATCAAGTTTCATAACTAATTAAAATCTTAAAAACTGGTTTGGATGGAGTCAGTTGTTTGGAAGCCTGCTGTAAGTAGGTCCTCAGCAAAGCCAGGGTCTCCATATCCCTACAGCATCATCAGATGTCTGAGCTAATCTAAGTAAATGGCAGAAATATGTCTACACAGAGAGCAGCTCTGCACTACAAGCATTGTATAAATGCACTATGTTGGTAAACTATGCAAACACTTGCTGAGTTGAGAAGCAATACTGTGCTTCAGGAGGAATTAATTGGTTTTCAGATTTCAGGCAGTATATACTGGGAGAATACCTTATTACTATATTTCTAACTTCTAGTCAGACCTGGTGGTGTCTACCTACATAAAAGCTATCTCTAAATCCTGTGATTTAGTTCTGTTTTTTGTGAACAGATCCTTACACAATCTGTCCCCCATCCCTATTTCATGTTCTTTGTTTCCTTTTGATTCCTGTTACTCCCTCTCAGTTTCAGTCCAGAACTTTAGCTTCACCTTCTGGTTGTATTCTCTTAGCACTCCTACTGGTGTCACAAAATTTCCAGTTAATAATTTTGGTTCTCAGTGCCACAATAGTCCTTAGAAACTAGGAGGAACAACTCAGGAAAGTCCTGCTCAGTCTGAGGAAAAAGCTTACTTAGGCCTTCATGCAATCGATGCACTTGCCAGGTAGACAATGTAAAGAGAACTATCATCACTTCAGATGGAATGATAAATTATAGGTACCAAAGTCTCTTGCTGGTTTTATGGAGAGAGAGGAGCTGCTGTTTGGGGGATTTTTTTTATACCTTGGCTGTAGTTGAGTGCATTTTTGGTAGAATAGTAACTGTCCTGCCAGGCTTGCAGGTCATATCTCAAAGCATTGAGATACTAACAGTTCTTCATGAAATATTTCTAAGAACATAACTAACTTTAAAACAAAGAATCATGTCAGGTGAAACGATAATGGGGGAAGCAAGTCAGATGCACATTATATGATAAACTGCATACTTACAATGTTGAAAGAAAATAGAAAATCTTAAAAGCATGACTCTCTACCATCTGTAATAAACTCAAAGCTTAGTAACTGTATTTGTAAGCAGTTTACTAGCTGAAAGCTAAAAATTATATAACATGCATGAATCACTCTTAACTGCAAAAATAACACAATTGGTTCATTTTATTCCTGCTTACCAAGAAAACTTACTCTTTGGAAGTCTCTGAAGCTCAAGTTGTAGAGGGCAGCCAGTTATTGTGCTGGTGAAATCATCTAAGAAATAGCCTAACACAGCTGGGGGAACAAAAGATCTCTCTAAGCCATATTTTGTGGTGAGGAGCCTTGTGGGAAGGCAAAGCAAAATAATAGCCTTAGCCCCTCTTCTGATTTGCCAGTAAAAAAAAAAAAAAAAAGTTTTGTGCCACATCATCAGTTACTGTAGAAGCTGTGTCATAAGTCTGTGAAGCAATTTCTCCTTTTGTTAAAATCACTTCAAAATTATTTGGAAGATTCTTTCAGTGTTACCAGTTCCCATTAAAAAAAATTTGAGAGAATAAGACTTCAAAAAATATTTCAGAGGTCGTTCGTTCATTGTGCAGTTTCGACTACAATGATTCAGTTAGGCAAAGGATTTGTCCTCTGGAGGGTGAAGTTAAGAAACAGTAAAAAATTAACCTTATCAAGATTGAGGGAAAGCATGTGCTATAGAAAAGTTCTTATGAACATCTTCCATTTTATACTTTTTTCCCTCCACAATCCATATTTCCTGTTTCCTTCCTGCAAAGCAGTTGTGCTATACAGGGCTGTTGGTATGATGATGTACTTCTCAGTGTTGTTTTAAAGTTATAGTTAAGGATTCACAGTAAGTTTCCAACATGTTTTTCCTAAGTTGTATAGAAAAAGCATAAATCTTCCAATGAAAGAGACAAGTATGACATGAGATATAAACTATTTTACTGAAGAAAAATGTTTTTCGTAGCTTTTAGGAGGGATAAAAAAAAGGCATGGTTATCTGCTTTTGCTGCTCTATGGTACTTAAATAACTGTGATATATGCAAAAAGTGAAGAAAAAGGACTTTTTTTTTTTGTTGAAGTGAGATGCTGTTCTGGATTAATTGTGTGATTTATCAAAAGCATTTAGTTATGCTTTTGGTTTGGTAAAAGAATTACATTATTTCAAAATCTATTCACAAGGAAGGATCTGGTTCTTAAAAAAGCATAAGTGCCTTAGAGGTATCATATTTGAGAAAATAATGCAATAGTAAGGTTTACTTCTTTTTTGTCTTTGAGCTTCCTGAAGCTGATGGTTTGCTTGACCTTTTCAGGTTTCCTCTGTAACACTGAGGACAAGAACACTGTTTAAGGAGATAAATCATGCATGATTCTAACATTTGGGATATAAAGAAAAGCACCAGAAGCTATGAGCAAAAATAATATTGTAGGAGTTGGCAATACTGGAACTAAAATAAAGCAGTCATGTATTTATGTAGAGAATACAGAATATAAGGAAGAGGTTGAAAGAGTAAAATTAAAACTACATAATCCTTTATTAACAGTACTGTAAATAGTTGAATAGCTACATTTTCCTGCTAAACCCAAATAATACTAAACAACAAAAGTAATTGATTTTTAAAATAATTAGAACACATTCATAATGATGGATAAAAAAACCCCACCAAGTTTATTATGCCAGTTAGTAAAATGTTATTTGCTGCTACAAAGCTTGGGGTTTTTTAAGCACAAGGCAAAGAACATGGTGCAAATTTTTGGAAGCTCCATTATCTTAATAAATATAAAAGTTCTAAATAAAGCATATGCAAAAATTAAAACTGGACCAAATTAGAATTTTAATTTCATACCTGATATTTTTCTATCGTTTTCAACTACGAATCGTGTCCCAGATCCTCTTAAGCTATCAGGAGACTTAAAATCTCATGATGCATTTAAAAATCCATGATGGCAGAGCAAAAGAATCTGTCCTTTTGAAAAATTGTAGCAAAGCTCTTGTTTTAAAGCATATTTAACTGCAGAAGATGATGCAGATCTAGCCATGGGATATATTAAGGCTCAGTTCCTTTTTTGTTGCATGAGCTATCTTGGATATAAACAAGTCTATACTTTGTGATCTTGGTCAAGTTGTGTGGTTTCATCTTCTCTTAGTTTTGGTTTGAGGTGTGGTAGGAATTTCCTTACAAGGAGGATAATGAGAGGATTAAATTTAACATCATTCAAGTAAGACTTCTTGTTTCAAAGGCTGTGACAAATCTATTAAGTTTTCAATGTGTTTCAGTTTTAAAAAAACGTGTTTCATAAGGACTTATTTTTACTGTTGAATTTGTAAGTGTTTTTCATCATTTTATTTATGCAGTTGTGATGCAAAACGAGATGTATATCAAGCTAGAAGTCAGGGTTGGCTTGAAGCTGCTTTATTTTCTTAAGCCAATCTTGGATGGGTCCTTTTAGTAAATTAAGATGTTTGAAATTTTGTCACCTTCATTAACTGCATTCAACTTATGAGACTTGCTAGCTTTTTCAACTTTTGTTCTGAACTGAAGGCTTAAGAAAGGAGACTGTTCTAGTATTTTGTGGTTTTAGGTTTGTTTAACTTGTTGAGTACATTTTAAAAATTTGAAATTTCCAAATTTTAGCCAAAATATTCATAGAATAAATAGAGAAGATAATCAGTGGCACTGAGGTGAATGGGATTGGCCCTGATATAAGAAGGAATGAATTATACTGCTTGGCCTTTTCCCTATATTTACCATTTTACTATAAAAGATTTTTGGGTTTCTTTGGGTTTCTCCATCCCTCTCCCCTCCCCCCCCACCCACCCCACCCCATGGTCCATATGAAGCCTAGAGAAAGGAGAAAAAAGTACATATTGTTCACAGAGGATTAAAGGAAGTCAAATGAAGCTAACAGTTTTGGAATCTAGAAAGTTCTTCAGCTAAGGTCTGGCCCTGCTATCAGACGTCTGAAGAAAAGCCTAAAGCTCAAAATTTTAAAATCCTCAGTTGACAACTTTGAAGGAATTCTGTGTTTTAGATAAGAATTGGTGATGTTAGTTTGTTACTCTAAGTGATTGCACAGTAGAAAAGAGAATGCATGTTCAAATATAATGAGGAAGTCTGAATGTTGTAATTTGGTTCCCCGTAAAGCCTGTGGGTTTCAGAAGTAAGAAACAGCCTTAGGCATGAATCATCGAGACTGGGCTGCACTTCAAAGTCAGATTGTAGGCACAGAAAATGCAGATATAAAACTCTCTGCATCTTAATTTCTAGGTCTTAACTGGCAGTCCGCAAACACTGTCAGCAGACCACCTGCAGCCTGTATGACTCTCGTATGTGATCTACAAAGGCACTTCTTATTTGTGCTTGCCATCAACAAAAGTAACTGGTTATCAAGACTGTAGTGGCTGCTGGATTTATTTATCCTGTGCCAGAACTAATCTGAAAATTCAGCTACTGAAGTATAGAGCTCTCAGCAAATCAAGATATTGGAATTGCTTGATCTTGCAGAGCCTCCAGCCCAGCCAGAGCCCAGAACACTCAGTTAATAATAGCTCTTACAGACTTTATGTTATTCTGCTCTTCAGTGGAAAATAATTTCAGGAGCATGTCCCTGTGAGAATAGTCATTTTTAAAGGTCGTGGAAAAGGGGCCATCAAATCATATCAACAATTCTGCAGAGTTGAGACAAGACCCAATCTGTTTAAAAAAGGAAAGGAAGACAGAGCTGTGCCATGTGTGGGGCTTACTGTTGCTTCTGACCTGAACCCTGTTGTGTGGTCTCTACTTATTTCCTATTTAGTAGGTGGTATTACAAGATCAAAACTCTGGCAACTCTCATCTTATGCAGCCTGTTTTGTATGTGTTGCTTTGTTTTGCTAGGAGCTACTAGGAAGAACACGTTGAGCAACTGAAAATAGTTGTTTACAAAAAGTATATTTGAAAAATGAATAAGATTTGCTAGACTAGGTGTTGATCAAGTGGTACTCTGAACTAACTTTCTTAGTCGACTCTTCGAATCAAAGGCAGGTTGTGGTTGCGGGTTGATTTTTATCAGTCTGTTCTAACTGGAGTATGCATGCAAGAATGTGCTTTTCAGGTGACCGTGCAGTCCTAAATGAATGAAAAAAAACCCCAAAATGTCCTATATTTCCACTAGAAATCAGTATAAGTTAGCGGGTATCCTAAGCCCTGTGATGGGTTCGTTAGGTGCTTATTATATTATAAATATGTCTTTTCCTCTCATCCATCCTGTGGGATATGGAGGATTTTTTTCTCTGTATCTACTTTACTTCCTCCACTTATGTGGATTTGCTGATTCTCAGTTGAATAACTTCCTCTCTCTTTCTGTTCTCCCTTCTTCCTAAGCATTCCTTTACTTATTGAAATTGTTGAATTTTTCTCATATTCAACTTTTTCTGTATTTCTGTATTTTTCTTATTTTGTATTTTTAAACTGTATACTTTTTGTGTTTTGTTTTTTCAAAAAACACACACCTTTGAAGCATATTACTAGCTAACAAATGCAACTACATTTGGGGTCTCAAAGACCGATCCTAGTATAGAACAAATGACTGAGAAAGAGCAAGAGCTTGACCTTGTAACGTGAAATTAATATGATCCCATAACCAATTGTGGAGTAACAGAGCAGAATTCGCTAGAAGCATCTATGCATCTAGAAGTAATACATTAGGAAGCCATGGTCTCATTAGATGATTGGTTGAACATGTGCAATGAACAATTTGTATTGCAACTTGTTTTGCTTCATAAGCAAAAGCTCAGTATCAAGCCTCCTGGCATGTTCAAATTTGTAATACTGAAGCTTTTTGAATGGAAGGGTGGGTGTGAGGTTTTTTGCTATCAATATCAATTTACAGTAATGGATAATTGACTTTGAAAGACTTAATAGAAGAGGAGGATTTAACTTTTTTCTGAATGTATTGCTGTATTAGAAACCTTAGAAGATTGTAATACTATATTGGGGGGGATTACTTTTTTTGATATATGGATTTTACTTTCTACAGCAGAGGCATTTAAACAGTCCTCATCGTATAATGTTTCTACTACCACGATAACAAGTAATCAAAACCAATTGATACCGACATAATAAAACAAGTTTAAAATTTATGTAAGCAATAATATCTGTAGCAAATAGTCTGGTTACTCTAAAATACCCTGGACTATTGTATGAAATTATAAATATCTTCTGAGGAGAGTCACTGTTGTCAGCTGACACTTATGTTTTTAGTCATTTGAATAGTTTGTTTAACAAATATATTTTGCTTTATGCTTTGTATTTTTATGCAGCCTACTTTGGTTGTTCCAAAATAGATGACTTTGGGCTATATTCTCCTCCCACATGGAGTTCTGGGATATTGCCTGCTTAATTGGAGATTGTATATCTGTGATTACACTAATACAAAATGGGAGTGTCTGCCTGTTTTTGCAACCACTGTTTACTGGTGCAGGTATATTCATTTCCTTGAAGCAGCATTAGCAATTGGACCTCAAACTTTAACATAGCCTTTATTTTGCCTGATTTGTGTCCTATATAAAATCATATAGATGATCATAGTATATGACAGGTGTCTTGCACTCATTAATAAACAAAAGTAATAAATATTGTAAATAAAACTAAAAGAACATACAGTATTTTGTAATGGAGGAAAGTGAGAAAGGTAATATAGCTGAATGTAGAGTGCAGAGATCCTTGAGCAGTACCAGTCCAAGTTGGTAAGTCCAAATAGAGTAGTACCTTTTTGTACTTGTCCTTATTGCTTCTGTAATAGTTTATTCAGTATTATTTATTTGAGATAGAGTAAAATGACACTCCTTTTATAATTACCATTTTTAAAAAATATTAGTGTATCTTTCAGTTCTTTAGCAGTTTAGACATGACCCACGTCTTAAAAAATAATCAGCAAAATCGGAGGACTGTCATCTTAATATGTGAAGTTGCCTAGAAACTTGCTGCTCACTGGGAGAGCATTCTTAACATCCACTTTAACTGTCTAACTTCATTCCTTGAGTCTATTCCAAAGCAGTCACTTCTACTCATTTATTTCAAACAGAACTGCTAACTTCAATGGCCTAAGCTGATGATGCCTAAAAGAGATAATGTGAATTCTACCCTATCTTAATAATTTATATTAATACCTTATTCATTAGCTTATTTTTTTCATTCATAGCTATGAACTTCATGCACTTTTGTTAAAAGAACTAGAAAATGTGCCTGCAACTTCAGATTGTTCCCATGTTTGTATCCAGTCTGTAAATCACATGTTTATAGCCAAAAAATAAGCTTTTTTTTTCTTTAGGTACTTTCAGGCAAGGATAAGGAGTAGTTGTCTAAGTTATCTGCCAAAGAATTCCTGAATGATCATGCATAGGAAAGAGTTCTGCATTAGCAGAAATTTTCCCCTTGTACGTGATGGAAAGTGCTTCCCATTTACTCTTTTGAGTGTGTCTAAGAATGAAGGTCCTTACTTGTTTTTACAATAACTATAGTATGTATTTCTTTTCATGGTAGATGTATTTGAACATTTCCAGAGCAATAGATATTTATAACTGTCCTGCCTTGCGGTGCAGAGGATTTTGCTGGGTAGCCTTTCAGCTATCTCCAATAGTCTGGAAACTGGAGATAATCCTTAAACTGGTTCTTAATCTTTCTTCTGAAGAATGAATCCTCTCATTTTAGCACAAGACCTTGTAATGCTGGTATCACAGCCAGCGTTACATTTATGGCCTGCAGTATATTTTTTTCTGCAGTCAGATTCTGTGACTTGGAAACTTTCATAGAAACACCAAGTATTATTATACGTCATTCATCTGTACCCTGCCATATTCTCTTATAGGGAAAGATATAATCTCTGTACCCTTTATTTCCTTCAGTTACTCTCCATTTTTATCTCCGTTTTGTTCGGATTTTCTTTAAATAATATTAACACTGTTCTGGGAAAGATACTTGTCCATGCACCTATATTCTGCCTGATAAATAAATATGTCATTTGATTTATGGCAAGTAATCAAATTGAAGTGTTTCTCTACTGTTTGAACAATTTGTGAGTCACAGCTGCTTCTTGACAGGTCTGATACAGGGTCTCATAGTTATTTTATCCAATCACTCTGTGGCAGGAAGTCTTCTGTTTCTTCTATCATTAGCCATCATTAGGTGAGGACGTGGTTCACACCTAAAACAGCATTCAGGTTAGTGGCCATTTCATTAGGGAGCATGAGGTGATCAAGGCATTAGTTACAGATCTTCCATGGTAATCAAGCAAGTGTCCTTGTTGCCATATGTCATGCTTATGACACCTGACTCTTGCCTTGTCCTATTGCTTTTTGAGAGTGGAGGTAATGCCTACAACAATTTGTGGCCAAAATATAAACATCCATCATGCTTTCTTTTAAAAAAATAAATTTAAAAAAAAATCTAACTGGGTCTTAGGGGATGGCATGAAACCAGTGCTTTGAGTGATTAGATCGGACTCTGTCCAAATTGAGTCCATAGTAGTAGCTGCCTTTAAAAATGTTAATATTCTATATGACTGCAAGACAGCTGCCCAAAACTCCCTTTGCATCTTTGCCAAACACTAGGCTTATTGCTGAAACCTCTAAATAAGTCTGTATATTATGAAAGCAGTCACAGAGAGATGACTGGTGTAATTGTTTAGAACTGCTAATGGGTGAACTAGATATTAGATTTACCCACAATAGAATGTTTGAGTGGAAAGTTACTCTTTAGAAAGACAGAAAAGTTACTTTATGAAGCAATTGCACATCTAACAGATGTATTTTCCATGCTCACATTTTCTCCTCTTCTCAGGTTCCTGTGCATTCTGATTCTGGGAGGGAACTGTTAAAGTGGGAAGCATGTGTTACCCTTTCTGTTCTAAGTGCAAAGCACAAGAAGTAGCGGTATGCATCTATAATACACAGGTACAGCTAAGGCAAAGCATTCCTGAAACAGGAGAAATGAAATATTGCCTTACATATGTACACTCCAATGGAATGCGCTCAAGGAAAACATTTCAAAGATTTGTAGTTAGTATGGTAAGAAACCTTTTATTTTTTTTAATGTGCACTGTGTTTATGGCTTTATCATAAATAATGATACAGGGTTTTTATAAAGAGTAACTACTTTTTTTCTTCCATCTATTAGATGGAAGCACTAAGAAGAATGTTGAAGATTGGTTTTAGATCAGACTTAGTTTCTACTTTTCTGAAATAAAAGATTGTGGGTTTGACTTTTAGAAATTCAATCTGAATACACTTTATTTAGCTTTGAACAGTGATATTAATTGTTCCAGGAAGACCTTTTTGTCAAGAAATTTTTTTTTCAGTAAGAACCAAAATACCAAGGGATTATAGTACCAACCATAATTTCCTACAGATTTCACTTTCATTCACTTCTGTTCAAGGAGAAGAGATAGTGGCCTATTGACCTCATACTAGCTTTCTCTGTTTTGTGTTCTGAAAAATTTATTGCTATATTGTATAGGTAAATGCTAATTGTTGACTGTGATCCTGACAGGACAAACAAGGAATCTTTTGCCATGTTGCTTAGGAAAGTACTTTAAGGGGTCTGGCTATGATAGTGGTAAGATGGAGGTTTGAAGAATGTTTTCTTCTGCATAGCATCACAACAGACTTTATCTTCGTATCAGATATGCCAAATTTACAGGACACCATATAGGAGCATAGTTTGCCAAGTAGAACATAAAGCCATTAACTTTACTACGCAATTTAGGTAGATGTTTGCATGAAACAGCTTCTAAAAATACTCTGATTCTTTCATCTCAAAATTTATCATATTACATGAAGATTCTGCTGGTTGTTATTATAGGACAGTATTATGCAGTTAGTGAATACAGGGGCAAAGTATTATACTGTTGTACTGACGTTTACTTACTACTTCCGTATTTCTGAAAGTTATTTGACTTTCTTTTTCTATGTTAGTCATTTTATAAATGGAGTTCAATAAAAGTTGTTCTTTGCCCTGTGAAATCCAGTATTTGAGGAAGTAGAAAATATTGGAAATAATAATTTACAGGAGGGTAACATCTAAATGGAAATTGTATGTATTAGCTTAAAATATAAATGAAAAACATGCATTCCAAAAAGCAAAGTAAGCTTTCATGAAATTATTAATTTCTAGCTATTAAACACTAACTTCTTCTTGAGCAAGTAATAATTATGCTGCATCACAGTATTGCTGCTGGAGAAATGAGTAGACAGTTGCTTTTATTCTTGCAGAATGCTGGGTTATTATATCACTTCCTGAATCTGAGCACCTACTCATCAGGTTAATACATGAGTGGCTTCTTCACTTTCTTCATGCTAAAAAATCAGGCCCTATTACTGACCTATGAGTCACTTATTCAGTCTGTTCCTTGTTTCATCCTGTAGAATAGAAAGAAGATAGAAGAAGATAGAGCTGACGGAAGAGGAATAGTATGGTGTCTGGATGTTCTTCTTGGTGGCCTAAATAGGATATAAATTTTGGTAAAATAAATCTTCTAAAATGGCAGGCCAATTTTCTTTTCCACAAATGAGAAACAAAGGAGTTGAAGTATTCTGTGAAGAGTGTTTCTGGAAGGAAAATATTTTCATTGGTCTTTATAGCTAAAAAGCACTTAGAAATAACACAGGCTGAACAATTAAAAGGCAAGTGCATGCTTGTGTCAGTGACTTGCTCCCTCTCTGTCCCTCAGGAAATTTTACATCTTTTGGCAACCAGTCAGCTAGAGATTTTTTCCATGCTTAACAGAGAATGTAACTCCTTAACAGTTACTGCAAATGTAATTGTGAAGAGAGCATATTAATTTCCATGCTGCTCCCCTTGAGTCTGAGAGAAACCTTTGTATAGGTGATGGGTAGTACATGCATAACGAATCTGGTGTATGAAACATACTGCACGAGATGCATAGATGGTCTGTATATATGCAGCTAGTCTAATGCATCCAGGCTTGTTAAATTTACTGCTTATGCACAGGGAGTTTGTGGCAAGACTTAGCTGTGTGTGGAAATGTGTGGGATTCTTGTCAAAACTGCATCCACAGTGCTGCTGTTGGATCTCATAGTCTCATAGTCTTCAAATTTCTCCTGGACAAGAATTTGAGACAGAAAAAGTGTTCATGCATAGGAAAACCTGGCTGTATGGTATTCCCACTGCAATCATAGCAGCATAATGGTTAAATCCAGAATTGCATTGTTCAGTTGAGTTGAACTGTTCATATTTTATATGAAAAACTGCAACAAGTCTGTCTGTTGGCAGCATGTTCTGTTGAGCTAATCTTTCGTTGGCTAACACAAGCTTTGAGAAACATCCCAACTTGTTTCAAAATATTGATTACTTTTGGAAGTCTCTTAAATATCGTGAAAGCCTTTCTGTTTATTTTATACTTAACACTGTCTTCCATCTCAGGTGATTCATTGAGTATGCAGGGTAAATCTTACATTTATCTTAGCAGATAATTTTAGATAGTGGTATGTGATACGTGGCATTTGGAATTAGAGTCAGGTTTTCATTTACTCCAGGGCTTTTCCATATGTTTCCTATTAGCAGCTTTGTTCTCAAACCTCTAGTGTACCCAGAAAGGAGGGGGAAAAAAAAAACACAAACCCAAGAAACAATCTTAAAATCTAAACATAGAGAAGGCGAAAAAAAAATAGGCTTCAGAACATGATTTTATTATTTTTAGTTTACCATTGCTTTTATTGTCATGCTGGTGTTAAATTCTGATCAAAATGAAATGGAAATATTAATGTTTCTTTTGTCTGTTGTGGTGTACCTTAGTTTTTCTGGATAAATAGTGCAATATTTTAACCGGGAATCTGCTCTTAAGTCTGTGAAATAGCGGGTGGTGATGCTTGGTGGTATTCTATGTATTTACATTTGAATTTTCTTCTTTTCTTTGAAATTCATTGGGGGGGGAGGGGAAAGCTTGTGTTACTAATTTTTTTGTTATTGCCAATCTGTCATTAAAAAACAAACACTTGTGAAGTAGATTTTTTTTGAAATCAGGGCAACATGGGAAAATATCCAGGAACTTTGAGTAATGGAGAGAACAAATTGGCATAATTCAGACTTGGAAAGTTGAGACCTCTTGGATTTATTCAACTTTACTGGGCAGTCTTCTCTGAGATATTTGAACTTTCTTCAACAGATTGCAGTGGATGCAACTACTTGTAGAATTACTAGTAGTAAACATCAAAATATTAGCTAGAAACTTAAGCTCTGAAAGATTTAACTCTCTAGATTTAACTTAAACTTGAAAAGAAACATCATAAGATTAGTAAATGGCCAACTCTGCTTGAAAGTATATGGTACATAGTTTAATGTTGATAATTGCTGTGTTCGAGAGAGAGCAGAAATTGCTTCTTAGGACATCGGTAAATGCTTTTTGAAATTATGTTAAATTATGTCAAAATTTCATAACAGTGAAGTTGTATCAGATTTCCTATGCATAACCTGGTTTAGGTAGCTGAAATATTTTACCACTTTAGCAAACCAATATGAATGGTTAAAAACTTGCATATCTTAATTTATATACTTTTTTCCTTCTGGTCTGGTCTTAGGCATTTCCCTTACTTTTGGGAAATGCTGGTGCAGGAATTCCTGATGGGATACTTGCTGATGTGAAACTTTTTGGAAGTTTCCACTATGTTTAAAATAGCCAAACTTTCACTTCTTGATTTCTTAAGGAAAGGAAGCTTTTGTCTTTGTCACTTATTTCACTCAGTATTTTTTGATGCTCATTGCCTATCATAATGAAATTGGACACAGGATAGAGGGAAATATATATGTACTTGTTACCAACTTGTGAAAAATAGCAGCTGGGCAGAAGAAAGCGCTCCAAAAAGGTACTTCAACTGAGGAAAAGACAGTTACAAATTCTCCTTCTTAAAGTAAGCAGCCAGATGGCAGGATGAAACAGAGATGTTGACTAACCCCTTGGCATACTTTTAGCTCTGTCACTTGGCAGCCAAACAGATGGTGGCTGTGGAAGGCAGCTGTAGGAGAATATGCTGAGGTGTTGGTGTGAGGTAGAGACAAGCTGGAAGAACCTGAGCGTTCCATAGGAATCCAGGCTTCTGTAGCTTCCTTGTTCATGGAATAACTTGGTGACAGCAACACTGGGAATGAAGAGATTGTCCCTATCCTTATAGAGCAGCCCAGGATAGTTAGCCGTTTTGCTGCAAGGGCACATTGCTGGCTCACTTTCAACTTGTCCACCAGGACCCCCAGGTCCTTTCCTGCAAAGCTGCTTTCCAGGTCGTCCAGCATCTACCAATGCATGGGGTTACTCCTTCCTAGGTACAAGACTTTGGACTTCCCTTTGTTGAACTGCATGCGTTCCTGTTGGCCCATTTCTCCAGCCTGTCGAGGTCCCTCGATGACAGCATAACCCTCTGGCGTATCAGTTACTCCTTCCACTTTTGTGTCATCAGCAAACTTGCTGGGGGTAATCTGCCCTATCATCCAGATCATTAATGAAGATGTTGAACAGAATTGGAGCCAGTATTGAGCCCTGGGGTATGCCGCTAGTTACTGGCCTCCAACTGGAATTCACTAGATTGCCGCCCTCTGCTCCCTGCCGTTCAGCCGGTTTTCAATCCACCTCACTGTCTGCTCATCCAGCCCATACTTCATTGTGCTTTTATGATTTTACAGCTCTTTTTTCCTAAGGTCATGCAGTGATATCCAAATAGCCGTGCTCTTTCTCTGTCCATCTGTCTTTTTCTCTTGAAAAGGACACTGACACTTTTGAGCGTAGTGGACGCTTTTAGTCAGTTTGCCAGATACACTGGATTCCTGCAGGTTTTATGTAAATTGACAGCTGGGCAGAGGAGGAAGACACTGTTAATACTGGGAAAAGGAAGAAAAATCAACATTTCTTCACGTTCTTTAACTTGTGTAGCAGCAAGAGAAAGCACCTAGATGATCTGTGAGTTTCATACACTAGTCTGCGGACAACCAAGTAATTAATTCTGAATCCATACTTCTAACCTATGGATATATTGCTGTGGAGGAAATATAGGGAATAAAGAAGATACTGCATTGGGACTAATATCATTAAGGATATGAGGTGGAATGGGATTTTGTGATGGGAGATTGAGGGTTGCATGGTGTAGGTATCTTTACAAAACTGTTCTCTATTAGGTGTCTTGCTTGCAGAACAAACATATCTCAAACTGAAGTGGTTTGACGCTTCAAATTTTGTTTTTGTTTGTTTGGCTTTTCAATGTGGATATGAAAGAAAGCCTGTTTTATTGAATGTACGTTTTGATTTATCTGTTATGCACTTGCCATACCTGATGGTGCAAGTTAAAATCATGATTTGATAGTATCTTATATTCTTTAAACTTTCAGTATCTTATTACGTTTGTTGTTATTTGTCTGCTAATGTTGTGTAACTTCTGTATTATTTGTTGTATTCTGTGTTTTAAAGTACTGCATTATGTAGGTTGATATCGGGGAAAGAGGCAGGGAGAAGACTCGGAGAAATTTCATCCTTTGGCAAGTTAATGGTGTAGAGAAGGACATAGAACTCGGTCTTTAATAGTATTCAAATAGTACTTTAGTACTCAAATAGGCTACTCTGCTTAATCAGTATCTGTGAAGTTTACTGGGCTATTAGTGTGCAATAACAGTATTTGTTATTTATTCTTTAGAACTACTTTTCCTTCGATTGGTAACAACAGGCTGCCATCCTCTGGTGAAATTTGTTAATTGTCTTCTCGTAGGGACCTGACAGATTTTCAGAAGAGAGAAGCCCATTAAAGTTTGGAAAGCTTAGACATAATAAATATTATTTTTTTTTATTAGAGGAATGTAGTTACTTGTACAACGAATAAGTACTAAGAGAAGACTCTTAGAAGGATTTATATCAGATCTGTTTCTCCCTCTTTCCATAACGTTTTGGAGAATGTAAAGGTGGAATTGATTTCTTGACAGTTTTTCTCCCTGTCTGCTGATACTGAACTGCCTTGTTCTGCGGAAAGACTGTTGAACACCGGTGTATTATCGTTAGTTAGCTATTATTCTGTTAATTTCATTGCTCTCCATATTTAGAAATCATTGCTGAAACTGTGTAAGGCGCATTTTATATTGTAATGTCTATATGTCACTGTGATATCCACTTGGGTTTATGTTAAAGTATGCCAAAGATACAAGCTGTGTAAATTATTATTTATTAGTACCCACAAATGCTGGCTGAGGAATGATACCTGAAAATAGTGGAGGGTTGTTTAACATATGTTTTTCTCATAGGTGACAGACATCCTATGAATTTACGTGACGTGATATAGCAAATTACTGTCTTTTCTCTGAAAAGAATAGTTAGAATGAACCATCCGATACTTACCTGCCTGTTGTGGTTTAACCCCAGCCGGCAACTAAGCCCCACCCAGCCGCCTGCTTATTCCCCCCAGTGGGATGGGGGAGAGAATCGGAAGGGTAAAAGTGAGAAAACTTGTGGGTTGAGATAAAATTTAATAGATAAAGCAAAAGCTGCGCACGCAAGCAAAGCATTTCCATCGAAGAAAATTAACTCTGTCCCAGCTGAAACCAGGACACTGCCTTAATGCAAAATTGCCAATGTAGTTTAAGTCACAGATAAAGTTTTTTAAACTTCAAAGCTAGCTGAATTTGCCTTGAAGATGATGAAAAGCTAAGCAGTTGATAAAATCCTTTAGAGATTATATATTAAGTGTGAGAGTGGAGGTAGTATCTTCAAAATAGCATTGCAGTTTCTTCTGTGAATGTTGTACGTATCCATGGATGCTGACTCTGGATAGAGTTTCTCAGTCTGAATGCATGGCAAAGAGGAAAGAGTGAGAAGACAAGAGAGTTTTTAAGGCTTTAGAAAGATAAGATCAAGACTATATAGTCTTCTACCTCTTAGGACTCTGCTACAGTTTTACAAAGCTTTCCCATTATATTGACTTCAAAAGTGGACCTAAAATTTGGTGAAACTCTTAACGAGAGTACCTGTAAAGAATTCTTAGGTTTAGAAAGCGTTAACCATGCTTTCTAGGGACTAGGACTACTCTGCTAAAGCCATGCCCCAAGGAAAGTTTCAGATGAGGTCCAAGATGAGTACACTTTCTGGAGTCTGTATTAGGATCATTAACTAGCCTCAGCCAAAACTCCTTGCCTTAGGAGACCAAAAAGCCCAGTGGCCATTTTTCTTACATGTGCCTGGTGGTTAGTCATAGGAACACAGGCATTTTGAACAAAAGCAAGAAGGGTTTTATTTTTTCATGTGGCAAACTACTCACTTGTGGGCCTTTGTTATGTTAGGAAATTTTATGCAGAATGCGGTTATTAAGATTTACTGAGAATGTAGGTAATTGCTTCCAAGAGCTCCTTGCTGCTGAGTAGGTTTATTAGCAGTGGGTTGGTTGAATTGGCCTGCTTTGGGATAGAGAGGTGTAGCCTAACAAAAGGAAGCAGAAGTTGTTCTACACCTGTTCAGACCTTGGTCCATCTTCTTAAATGTCTTAGTCTTTGCAGATGCAGTGTTCCTGTTGTCCATTGCATAAGCTTCAATTAGATAAGGAGTTGTTTGCTTTCTCCATTATGTTTCCTTTTAATCCTTACCACTAAATTACTGTAGAATAATGTATTACGTTACACTGTGAGTGTATTCTTTTAGTTAAGCTGCAGAATTTGAATCAGCTTTTCTATTTATGTTGTCATTGCTGAGTTGGTGTAACTTGTATAGCATGAGTGTTTAAAAATACATTTAAACTAGTAATTCATATAAATGTAATGATTTTTCTGTTACCGATTCTATTCTTTTTAATAGCATTGGACTTGCTCTTTGTTGTGCTTTCAGCTCAAGATTTGATTGAAGTCCACCTTTACCCCACTTACTCAAGGTGAAAACTGTTAACTTAGTGTTTTACAAAGTAGATAAAAGATTTGGAAATTTTCCTTCCATTTTTCATTCTTTAGGATTGAACTTCTTTTTGCTGTTGTGTTGCTACTTGACCATTCTTTTCCACTGGAAGTCCCTCATATCATCTTTGGCTCTTGATTACCCTCCGGTCATCTACAAATTTTCCTACCTCATCCTTTATTTGCCGTTCCTCTATCTTTTCGATAGTAAACTTTATAAGCAGTGAACCTTTTGTGGAACATTAAGGACTTCAGCTTTTTAGCTGTTACTAGATAAGAATGGGTATTTATTTCAAATCTTCACTTTCTTCTTGGACAGTTAGTTGTTATTGACAGTGCTTTGTCTCTCTGGTGTGGGGTTATGAGCTGTTTATGGTAGTATAAGGCAAGGTAGCCTATCATTAAGAGAAGTCTGTATTTCCCAGAGGGTATGAATGTGCACTTGGGCTGTTACCATGTAGTAGTAGGTGCTCCTGCTTCAGTATGAGTGTAAAGATTTTGTATTATGATGATTTACTCTAGGGTAAATGACTAGTCTGTGTGGTGTGTTACGCTTTATGTTACTACGCAGTTTCATTCTCAGTTACTTATTTCTGCCCTTGCTCTTTTCAACGTTCTTCCATGCTCCACATAAATCTTGTAGAGGTGGCTTAAAGAGTTGGCTATTTCCCTCTGTAGCCTTGTCAGATTTGTTACTATTGGATTTATTTGAAGTGCAACATATAGAGAGGCTCAGACTGTGTCTTTACTGGGAATGCAGACTTGCAGTAAAAGCTAGTATGCATTCCCTGTATGAACTGTACATCAACAGTTCTGTCTTTCTTATGAGTGTAGTAACTAATTCCCTAGTGGAAAAATCTACTGAAGTATTGCCTTTTTTTCTATATATACATCAGGTTTGTTTTCTAACACCGGTCTATGTTTGGAGATGATAGCTCTTCACGCATGATGACATAGCTATAGCTAAAGAAGTCCATGATATAAACTAGACCAACTGATGAAGAATATACTCATTAACTACTATTTTCAGTACTGATCCTGCTTTCCCCATGTTATCTTCTAGGAAATGCCCTCTTTAGAAACATCTTCAGAAGCTAGGAATAGAAAGATGCTTGGTGATCTGCAGATTTGTTTTGGGGTTTGGGTTTTGTTTAGTGTTTTGTTTTGTTTTTATTCTGCCTTGAAGTGTTTTACAGAACTTTTGTTTGCAAAAACTGTTCTTCAGTAAAAGCCTCTCCTGGCCTGCTTTCCCTCCTCTCCCCATGTGGTTTTGGGTCTCAACAGCATAGTGGTACTGACAAAATACTAAATACAAAGAGACCAAGCAGATGAAAAAAATCAGATGTTAGACTTGATGCTTATTGCTTAGTGTACTTAGGGAGGTGGTAGAGAAAGGCTGAGAGATTGGGAATCGCTTGATTTCTATGTAGTATTTTCTTCTGTGTCATTTCCCGCAGCTGCTTCAAATAAAGCATTGAAATTTTAACTTTATGAAGAACAGCAGTGATAAATGATCCACAAGGTATGTGAATTTGGAAAAAGGGAGAATAGAGAAAATATCTAGAAAAGAGTCAGAAAGGTGTTTGGTTATAATCTCTGAATGTTTGGACGTGACCTATCATGTAATCAACTACACAAATGCAAGTATTCTTTAAGTTTATTTAATTTATTTTGAATCCCAATAGCAAATATACACTAAATAGATATATAAAATATCCATTTTATACAGTACTGTCAGTATTGAGAATTCTGTTTGCTGACCTACATAAGAAGTCAGGGCAGCTGAGTTCCAGCTATCTGCTTGCATTCAGCAATTTTAAGGTACTTACATTAATGAGGGATTCTTAACCCGTGTGATGTCAAAATATAGAAGAGGAAAAAATTAAATGAAAAACATGATTACAATTGTTATAGATAAAAGAAAATGTTGTGCTGGCCTAAAGGGAGTTTAATAATCATTTCTATTAAGCTTGAAGCATATGATAAATCTTGAATCCTACTTTTTAATGTTCAGAGTGCATCAAATTATATTGATAGCATAACATTGAAGGACATTTCACTCTTAAAGTTGCAAGAAAAAATATCAAAGACTTTTAAAGGTTTTTTGTGTGTTAGTTCTTGATATGAAACCTGCCTTTATCTCACTTAATAGATTATAAAAATATGTTCTAGTTTAGAGACAAAAGACCTCACAATACCATACCTTTTTATTGCATCTTTGCTGATTATCAAAAATGGCACAAGAAGTTGTCCTTGAAGTCTGATAATTTTTTTTGCAACTTTTCTTGCAGTACTTTTTGGCAGAGGAAAAAGTCCTTACTGTGGAAAACGTCACTTCCACTTGATTTTTAGAATTTATTTGAAAGAAAGAATATGTCAAAACTATGTGATTTAAGTAAAGAATTTAACACCTATAATAGGAAACATCAAATACAGTTTCCAGTTCCACTTCCAAGAGTCCTTCCATAAGATATAAAGGCTTCTGTTTAAATTACTCAAATGTAGGTTGAATGTTGTCAAATAATACAATGGATCATAGTAACATATTGTTTCTAATTAATTATCTCTGAAATAGTAAATACTTTGTAAACTGGTTAGATAGTGTAAAATTGGCATTTTTCTGCAAATTTCAAGTATTGTAGAACTGATTTGGACAAGTTGCTTTTTGAAATGACCAACTTTGGTATCACTTGAGGAAATTTCCAAGTTGCACACTGTTTCTGGCTAAAATGCAACGGAAAGTTGAAGGCTGAACCTCCCAGTACTTTACAGGATTATTGAAGAGGCTTATGCCACTGTATAACGCTTTCTTCTTTCTTCTTCCTGTTGGACAGAAATCATTCACTCCCAGTTTTGCAATATGATTAGAATGAAGGAAGACTACCTGGAGCAATAAGAAACAGTAAAATATAACAGTTAGTATGTAAATGGGAAAAATATCTAAACATTCATTGGCATACAGATAACTGAGGTTGGCTATAAGATTAGCTGGATGCAGACCTTAATAGTAACAGGAATTAAAATTTGTGTTAAATCTTTAAAAACTGTCTCCCTCCTGCCACAGTCTCTCCCACAAAAAAAAGTTATATGATGTTTTATCAGTGTGTTGCCAGAATAACTCGACTCTCTTCTTATGGAACATTCTCCTAAAATGCAGTTTTATGTTCTCTTACAGTAAGAATTGTAATGATGCAGTATTGTATTCTCCCATAATGCAAATTTTCAGTGATTTTAATAAATTTTAAAAAATAGTCTCTAGAAAAGTTGATATTAGAAGAGATTTATTGGTACGGTTATAGGAACAGATAAGTCTAATGCTGATGTAGCTTAAATTAGTAAAAAAAAAAAGGGCTTGTGATAGTAGAGTTTAGAATTTGTTAAGTAAAATAATGTACATTGATAAAAGAATTCTTTTGTTTGTATATCTAGTTTTACATTACATTGTAAGTTGATGTTTGGGCTTTTTTTTTTTTAATATATATATATCTCTGTCTCAAAAGATTTTCCTTTAATTGGAAGTGAAATGAGAAGTGCAAAGAAATGAAATTCAGAGGTAAAAGCTTTTACCAAATAGCTTATCATGTGCTCTGTCATCTATGCATTTTTCATGTTTCCCCAAGCTTTGTTCTGCTCTGTATCCTACAGTATACGTCATCTTATAAGACATACTTGATTATAATTGCTATTCCAGAATTTAAAAAATATACGTTTTAAAAGCATTTTAATGCAGAATTTATCTAGTTCTAAATACAAATTTAAAAATCTTATCTCATAATTTCAGCCTCGTAAATAATTTTCTTTGGATTTAAGGCTTTTCAGCGTGGAAATGGAAAAATTTCCATTCTGGCTTGCAAATATGGAAATTATAATAAATCTGTAACAAACTTTCTGAAAACGTTTTCTGGGTGTAGCATGTTGTTTTCCTTTTTTTTCTAGGAAATGTTCCTGCTGTTTGATCTTGTTTATGTCTTTAAGTACATATATGATTTCAGGTTTTCCTAGTATGAGAGTCATGTCAAAATATATGTGACAGTTAATTATGCTTTTTAATTATGTCCTAATCAGTATGGCAGTTTGAAAGTCAAACAACTCATAACTACCAGAGCTTTCTATTAAGTTTAATATATGACCTGCAGATATTTCAGTTCGGGTAATCCAGGAGGAACTTTCTTGAGCTTATTTTTTTCAAGATGGATTTCACGTATACTTGGCATGTTGGCAAAACTTCCATTTTCCACATCTTTGATTTTATTATTCCCAAGGCCTAGCCTAGAAATAGTACAAGGAACATTTAAGTAAAGATTAATTGAGAGACACAACAGCATTGAAGAGCATACTTTTTCTTAAAGATTGAAATACACAGGAGTGAACATAGGGGAAAAAAAGAACTGGGGAAAGATGATGAAATCTTACCTCTGATAGGAAAAAAAACGACCATTGATCTAACAAATATTTTTTCTTCTTAATTTAATCTCCACTTAAAGGACAGCAGCTAGCCCGATGTAAGCAATTGTCCAGTTTTGCATGCAGTTTTTCTACTTTTAGTGGCAAGAGTTAAAATGATAAGCATCAACCAATCTGCTTGTAAAATAAATCATACCCTTTTATCAGGTAGTATAGCTACAAAGTATACTTGCAGTAGTAAAAAGTGGTGTTCTAATAAATAGCCAAAGAAGTGCAAGTCTTGTAAAGAAACAATTATATATATAGCTTAGTCAAATATTTCGTATTTTAAAAATAAGCAGGACTACCTTCTTTCCTACTTCCACGTTTTCCTTAATTTAGGCCTTAGTTAGATTTTTTGCTATAAGACTTCAGCCTGTGTTGCTAGGAAGATGGAGGCACAGGTCAGTTTGGAATTGCTCTTTCCATGCATCCTGCAATCCCCTTTTTCTCCTTTCTTTCTTGATTTATTCAGAAACTGAAGCTGGTACCTAAACGCAGTTCAGTAGTTCCTCTTTGATAGTAGTTTCTATTACCAAATCCAATTCCTCAGAAACATACATTTTTTTCTTTTTCTTAAACCCCATCGCATTTGGAAACGGTTATCAAGTTGTTTCCTTTACCAGCGACTGTATTTCTCTCAGGCTAGTTTTCAGGAGGTGAATTTATCTTCTCTTATGATTTACCAGTTTTTCCATGTGTTTATACAAACAAGGCTTAACATTTCCCTTTTCCTGCCATCCTTTTATATTTTTCTTTGGGGTGTGTACGGAGTGTCTCCTTCCAGTACATTTAGGCCTTCTCTGGAATTAAAAAGCTATTATGACTCTTAAATCCTATAAATTGAGTTGCAAGAAAGGCATTCTGTTCTTAAAACAAAACTAAGTTGGTGTTGCTGTATACCTCATTTTGGGGGGTAATTTGTGAGATGAGTGACCAAGGAGTTAAAATGCCTGGGCCTGATAGGGAACAGGCTAGAAAAATACTGAATGCTGTTGACAAATAATGTGGCCACAAAGGTTCATATATTCCGAGTATGAGAAATACATGCAATGCTTAATTGAGGCATATTACTACTAGCACATTAAGAGATATTATATAAAAGCCACGCTATATTACACAACACCCAGGTGCCATAAGGTAAGATGATTACGTTTTGTAATTAGATGCTGTTCTTAACATACACTTCTATTGTGAACTGTAGGTAAGACATGTAATAACAAGGCTAGTGTTTGGTTTGTTTTGTTTTAAGTTTGGTCTTATTTACAGCAGTTCTTTCTAAAACACTTAAAATTTTTAATTCTCTTTTTTCCCATTAACAAGAGAAGTATCAAATAAGAGATTCTGCCAGGTCTGACCTTTTATCAAATAAAAGCATTCTGCATGTGAATTTTACCTTTGAAGATCTTTATACCGGTTAAAATCTTCAAGTTCGATTGCTGTGATCTTATTGTCATCTAAATGAAGTTCTAGTAGACTGGAGGGCAAGTCTGATGAAAAACAAATGCACAGTATGAGAAAAATAAGACAACTAATTTTTGTTGGAATATTATTATGTTCCGAACAGCTTCTTTCCTTTGTGTTTAGGATTGGGTGAAGAATCTTGGGGGGGCGGATTCTCTGCATCAAAGAATTGGATATTAGATACAAGTATGTTACTTTAAAAAAAAAACAAAAACCATCAACATCATTTGGTTTAAAGTAGTAACTTTAAAAAAAAAATCAAGATGTGAAAGTGCATATACTAATGTTAAAATTTCAGAGTTCCAAAATTTGGCTAGCTTGCTTTATAACAGCTTTCATGTACTTTTGGTTAACCTGTCAAAGATGTAAATTGTATGTTATGTGCAATTATCTAACAGTTGGGAGTCAAAATGCTACTCCTGTGGAACCTGTGACAGTTTTTTGTAGATATGTTCCACGTGATTTAACAATCGCTATTATAGCTCCTAAGATGTGATCTGGGAGGAAAGCTTTCAGAATTCTTTAAGCAAAATGAGATATTCGGTATGCTCTTTCCCATGCCGGTATGCAGAATGTTTTCTCATGTGGTACCAAATTGTCCCAATTCAGAATTGTCAGTGAATGGACCTGGAGATGGAGAATCTTTTTTACAACATCCTTTTAGTGAGGGCAGACAAAGGTAGTTACAAGTTTGAATCTCTATTTGCTGATCCTACGTTCAGTGTTACTAGCATCTGTCTAGATGGCACCCTGACACCAAGCAAGACAAACCACAGATTTCTGTTACTAATATGGCTCCCATTGGCATTGCTATTTGTTGTAGCATTACAATACTGAAGAAAAGTGGTATGCTTTACAGTCTGTCTTTATGCCAGACAAAATGGTGTCTGTTTGTTGGGCTTTTTTCCAGTTTATGTTCCAGTTTACAATTCTGCTGGGTGCTGCTTGTGTCTGAGTTACAGTATTAAGAGGGAAGATTACCCATCTGTCCATTTTACATTTTAAAAGTTACATTTTTTTAATCGTTGTGTGTCGTTGTAACATTTGCAGATGGAAAGATCTACAAACTTAGTTTGCATTTGTGTAGAATGTGTTCACCATGAAATCCTGTTTGTTTATGATTTGTTTATGTATTTGACACCACATATTGGAACCTCATGCTGTGTTTCCTTATAGGAGATTTCTCAATAAGACAAAATCTGAATCATTTTATGTATGTTTTCTTGTGCTAAGGGACAGGAGATGGTATTATGATGATACTAGAAGAATGTATTTTTTTTTTTAAGTTGGGGAGCGTTACCATAGGCAGCCAGATAGTTTCTGATCTTCTGAACAATTGGGGTGAGCTGGTTTTGTTTGTTGTTGGAGTTTTTTAAGTGTTCTCTTCTACAGGGATGCTTTTGCATACATATCTGTCTACAAGAAGAGATTAAATGTAATAAGAAACAAGTTCTTTATCTGAATGATCCAGAAATAAATTTCTTAGGGGCCAACATTTAGTTTCCCTGTAAGTTAATGAATGATATAACATATGGTATTATCCTTTGTTTCCTCCCTTTTTCTCTTAGCTAGTAGTTTTGAGAAGTTGAAAATCATGAGGATTTGGTTAAATACTACGTTGACCTACAGAAAATGCAGGTAGTGTATTGTACTGAGTTCCTTTGTGCTACTTTTTTGTGTGTGGAGGTCAATGATTTGTAAAGTTAGTGTTTTAATTTATTGCTACCTCCAAATCACAAGTTAATTGTTTTATATGAAGGAGTGATTTAATTTTGTACTTTGTTATGTTGAATTTAATTAAAAAGTTAATATTAAATTTCACTTGGCAAAACCCCATCAAAAGGTGTATAAAATGCTGTATTGGGTTTTTCATTGAGGTGGTTATATTGCAGAGCATATTTGAGCTACAGAGTCGCTTGAAACATTCAAAATTAAAGTTAGAAATTTTGGGGGTTCATTTTAAATGCATAAAGGAAGTGGGAATTCTGTATCCCTTATGAACAGGATCAAGTATCAGGGGGCTTATCCTTTCTTTGTAAGGATTTTTGAGAGGCTGATGTGAAAGATGTGAAGTGACATCTTATTATCATTTTCTTCACATTGTTTCTCCTGAGAAGAATCTCTGGATGACTCCGATAGGAGTGGACTGCCTGACCGGGAGAAGGCAGGAGAAGGGGGCTGGAGAGCGAGCGTGTGTGCATGCACATGCACGCTTTTGAGATGTAGAATTGGGTATGAAGTACAAAAAAATAAGGTAGTAGGTGGTTTGATAGTAATGAACAGTACAAAACGGAGTTTATGAACATTTTAATAATCATATAGATGTTAAAGAATTTTATTTAGGAGTATGCTGGTATAGGTAAAATAGAAAAGGTAAAACAAAGCATACCTTTAGGAATTGAAGTTAATTTAGCTTCTGCGATTCTTATATGATAGATATTTACTCCTTCAAAAGCCCCTGGCTCTATTCCATCATTGTTAAGAGGATTTGCACTCATTTCTGTCCAAGGGGAAAAAAGAAGTATTTATGGCATAGGAATTTAGTCCATGTTAGACTAAGTTATAAACAGCTGATTTCATTTTATTTATGACTTCTGATGTTCTAAGCATTAATTAATGTTTAGCTTTGATTACCTATTCTGAGAGGTGGAAGTCACAGCTTTCAGTGAATAAAGGCTGACTAACTTGGCTTGCAAGGTTACCAGAAACTTGACCTATGTAGCAACTTCACATAGAAATTAAATTCTGAAAGATAGTTTCCACAGCATGGCTATGTCTTTAAGAGGAAATTGCACATTGGGAAAATGTTTGAATGAATATATGTTACATTTTTGGTAAAGGCATTTTCTCTTCTACTTAATTGGACTTACCTAAAACATGTAGAGACTTCATTCCTTTAAATACGTCCTTGTGGATTTTCTTAACCTTATTAGCATGAATTCTGAGCTCTGCTAAAGTTTTTGGTAGATTTGTTGGAATCTCAGTTAGCTGATTATGGGACAAATACAGTCGTCGTAGCTTCTTTGTTGGTTGAAAAGCTTTTGGATGGATCTTGGATATTTTATTGTTGTTCAAAGCCAGTGCCTATGAAATATGGGAAGAGCAATACAAAGAAAACTTCTCTATACAGGAATGTTATGACTATGAATTTTAAGTAATGAATTTGATATATAATTTAACAAATAATTTACTTTTCCATCATACCAAACTTTGGCACTTTGTATATACTTTGCGCATTTTACTTGATTGTGAAAAGCAAAAAAGAACCTGGAAGCTGCAGCATCAACTGGAAGGTAGAGAAAGACTAGTCAGAGCTGACAAGGTGTCAATGATAATGAGAAGAATTGGCAAAACAATATGTTTGTCTTCATATATTTTGTGGGATTGTATGGGGGTTATATTCTTTTTTTATTATTGCTGTTGTTGTTCCTTAATGCAGACAAATTCTCAAAATTCAGAATTTCATCTTTTATTTCAGCATAATGCTGCGAAGGAAAAGTCAGGTTTTTAATCTGAATTTCTTAAAAGTTAATGTCTGTATAGAACTGATATACACACATGAATTTATATCTTATTTGCCATAATTTTTCAACTCCTGTGAATTTAAGTCTCTCTCTTGACTGTACAGTACACTAGTCCTTTTTTTGGGACAGTTTGTCTTGATTACTATGTGTTATCAGAGAACTTGGAATGAGTTACTACAAAATAAGAGTTATTTGAAATTATTTTGCATGTCAAATCACATCTCTGCATTTCCATATCTAGACTATTCATTTTTGTTCCTTTTTTACTTCTTTGAGCTGTTGGTAAGTCATCTGCTCTCTGGAATTCGGGAAAAAAAAAAGTAAAGCAAAACAGAATTAATCTTTGTTTCCCAGAAAAAATGGGGATAGCTTAAGGAAATAAACAGGAAATGCTCCTTCCTAATCCAAGTTGCCATCTGTGCCTTTGCTAAGTAGATGAGCACTAAGACAAGTTGTACAAAGTAAACTTTGTACTTTGTACTTTGTGCTTTCAGTAAAAATTTTGTTAGGCCTTGCCACAAATTATCTGATGAGAAAAATCAAAACAGCTCAGAGTTTTCAGTTATCACATAATTAAGTGGTTACTCTAATATGTAATGTCGTGATTGCTGATGTATTCCAGTGACTTTCTCAGTCGCTGGAGGTTAGTTTCTATAAGATCTTTTGTGCTGAATATAAACGGCAGTTAGTGTGTTTACCCCTAACTTGCTGTTAAGACCATTTTGTACCCAGATACGAGACACTTAAGAGGAATTGGAAACACTTTGTTGCAAACAGTTGATTTATATGGTTCCTAATTTTTCTATCCTAACTTAACCCATAATAATTAACAAGCTCATTCATAAACACTTAGATCTGGTAAATTTTCAAGTTTGCTCACAAACCGAATATGCCTGAAAAGGATTTGCTTTACATTATTTTAATGTCTGTTTCATGTCTTTTTAATGTGGAATAGAATGTCATTAACTTGCTATAACTTGCTGAACAGATTTGTCATTTTTACAATGAAAATTTTAAAATTGTCAATATTCGTTGGTACTGGATCTAGAGTGACATATTATGGAAATAAGTATTCCAAAACAGATTTTATCTACCTTTCCAGGCCACTCTCTTATTTTCTTTCATTATTAAAAGGGATTATTGTGTACTGTAAATATCTACATTTATCAGTTGCCAGTGATACTTATTTTAAAGCCTGCCTGTATGTGCATACTTGAGCGTGTTAAAAAATAGTAGTAAAGCACCTGACTTTTTCAGTAATTCAGTGTTGGTCTGTTTTCTGTTCAGGTCAATTGGATTTGTAACATTAATTTCAGTGGTGTATGTGTTAATTTTACGCTGTGTGCTTTTGAAAATACCTTCAGAAAATATCGTTCTAATTCTCCCAGGAGATTAATTTCTTTCTGCTATTTTACAGCTAAGCAGATAAAAAAGGCGCACTTGTCTTGCAGCCTGTAAAATGTAGGGAGTGTTTCTGTGCATGCTAAGGACTGAATAAATCTTGAGGATCTTTTTGGCAAGGTACAAATGGTACATTTTCTGGGTGTTGTAGAAAGTAGCATAGTTCTTACAGCCCAAAGAAATTTGCTTCTTACTATGTGGGAGCAGTCAAATACACAGGTGTTAGACTGTATTTTTATCAATACTATTGGAGAAGAAAAATACCATTTGTATTTTAAAAGTATCAAAATATTTCAGATTGCTAAATAAGATTTCAAACTTGGAAAATAGCAAGCTTACATAAAGTGATGTGAGTCCTTGGAGATCGTTTTCCTTGACCTCCTTAATTTTGTTGTTTTGAAGGTCAATCATACGAGTATCTGGCGGAATGTTGCGAGGTATTGATGTCAAACCTATTTAAGTATGTGACATAAACAGAAACATTACGTGCCTGTATATAAGTCCAAAGAAATTAACTGCTAAACAGCAAACACAGTAAGTTTGTTGATGATTATGATGGGAAAGAAAATAGGAACAGCCATAAAGCAAAGGGTAGAAGGGAATTAATTGTTTAAGAATGTATGACAAAAATGTGTGATAGTTTCAGAGGGAGCTGCTTCTACCCCTGACCATGAAAAGCTTGAATGGGGTGCTCATTGCAGATTGTTTGCATCCGTGAAATAAGCAGCCTCAGAGCACAGGTTGTTCTACAGGGAAGCTGCTGAAGTCCCTGCAGAAGGCAGCCCGCGGAGGGTCTGGGGCTGTGGTTCTGCGTTGGGGAACAGGGCTGCTGCAGTGGCTTTAAGGGATTTCTGCACAGGGCTTGAACGCTCCTTCCTACCTCTACACTGCCCTATCCATTGTACTGGCACGGTTGCTTATATAGCTGTCCAGTTATCATCAGGGCTGAGAAATGTATTCTTGGTAAAAGTGGACAAAAGATGGTCTTCCAGCTGCCAGTACTTAATTACCAGTTGTATAAATTCCCCGATCCAGTTAACTGTTCGGTTACAGAAACACTTCCGTTCATGCCATCTGAGATCCTGAATCAGCAGAAGAGACTAGCAAGGGAAAGTAACTTTCTTTTCAGTGGAAATGCTGATGCATCAAATGCTAAATGCTGGTCCAGTTTATTAACAAGTATTCCATAATTAATAGGTTACCGTTATTTAAAGGTGAAGTCTATTAATAAGGTTTTTTTCTGTGTGTGAACTTAAGTAAAGGGGTTTGCAATCTGTAAACCAGATGCAATAACCACAGCTTATTGCTGTCAGCAAAAGTTTATTTTGATTCCTTAATAATGACACATTTTTTAAAAAACAGCAATTTATGTATGAATGTTTCTAAGACATGAGGAGTCCTAGGATTAAGTTCAGGATGGTGGCAGAGCTGTGATGAGAACGAATGTCATTGTCACTGTGCTAGTGGCAGGAGCATAGAGAGTCCTTTGATTACCTTGAATCGTGGGAAGACCTCAATAAACACTAATTCAAATTAGCATGATTAATAATGACTTCATATTTAGGGACTAGTGTGTATCTGCAACAGTGACAGTAGCAGATTTGGTTAAAATGTTACCAGTGATGCACACTTTAGTGGAAGTTAAGCTGAGCAAATAGTTTGTATCCCAAATAGTTTGTATCCCATTTATGTGCTCGCTTTAAACTTCCTTGTGGTTTATTTGAGGCCTCTTTTTCCTTTAGTTATGTTTTCTTGTCATTTGATCTGTTGCTTTGTAGTTGTGAATGAAGTAGTTCTCTCTCAAAAAAGACTATGGCTAAAGGAGACTAATAGCTTGTCTAACACAAACAGAAGATACAGAAAACTTTTGTGCTCCTCTCTTTGGATTAAACTTCATGGAAGTAAATGAAACAGGAGAAAGTGTAATCTAAAATGTAAATATAAGAATTTTTGCATTCTCTGATTGTTCTCTTGGATAAACTAACTATTTATTCAGTTAAAGAGTTTTACAGTTATTTGTTACATAGTCTAAATGCCTTCCCATTCTGTGTTGTTATCAATAGAAGTCATTGGTAATGGAAGGTGGCTATAGCAGTTTATTAATTTTCTAAACTGGTGCACATTAACTGGGAAAACATTTATGTTGTAAAAAGTGCTGGACACAAATTAGTTGCTGGACATGAATTAGATATGGTTTGCAAGCCGACGTGAAAAAATGTAAGTCCCTTTTGAAAATTACTGGTATAGGAATATGTGAATGTGTGCAATTTATGGAGCTGTAGAATTCATCTTTTAAAAGGCAAATCCTCCAAAGGAGAGTCCAGTGGAGAACAGACACGCAAATTCATTCTTACCTAGGTCAGAGCAATGGACAACTCTTACATAGCACTGGCATCCAAAGGGGCATACTGGGAACAGATCAAAAGGAATTAATGGTATAATTGGTTCAGTGGTTGGAAATAGAGAATTGTCGTCGTCGTCATCATCATCTTCTTCTTCCATGTCTTGGAGCATCATATTCTTTAGTGTAAAATATGAAGGACCAATGAGAGGTTTGGCAGAGCACAAAGCCAAGAAGAGAAGGAGCGTGTATTCTTTCATATCTTCTTAATCGGGATAGCGAATCTTGAAGAGGAAAATAAAGAAACAAAAAAACCCAAACACAAGAATCGGTGAATGTGAAACAGCAAATAAAGGTGTTGAACTATTTACTTCGCTCCATTCACTGCTACAGTCTGTGGTCCTGAAAAATGGTCTGTTAAGAATATTAAGATTTAATTAGTATATGAAGGGTGAAGAATTTTTAAAATCTTTTTAAAAATATAATATTTATATTATTATAAAATTATGTGTTATAATAAATACTATTAAAGTATTAATTCATCAGACGTTAATGCCATATCAAAGCGTTTTAGCTTAGTTTAAAAAATAGTATCATCATTTGCTTCAGGCTTTGAAGTGTAATTTTTGTAGCAAATTTTACCAGAACTTGGAATTGGATGTATTTTATTCCTTCTTAATGAAAATATATTTTTAATGGGATACATGGGCTTATGTGTGTTGCTTGTATCTAGAAAATTGGGAAATACTTGATTAGCAAAACATAAAATGCACTCATCAGGATACTCCCTAAACACTTGTTATTCTACTCCCTAAATACTTCTAATTAAACACTTCTTATTCTAATCTGGAAAAATAGTTAGAGTTTTCAGTCCTGACAACAGTTTTTCCCAAATTCCAGTCATAGGTATATTACTGCTATTGACAGTAGTTCACCTCTGTATTTTAATGCAAGCACATTTGTATATGACTTTTATTTGATGAGGGCTCTTTTCTTTTGACAAGGGCTTGCAGGTTATGGATCTGTGTCATTTGAAATCAATAACTGAAATTACATCCAGAAGATAGCTGGAAACCAGTACTTCTGTGTGCATATTTTTTCAATAAACATTTTTTTTCAACCTAGCTTTGTTGTCCTAGGGCCTGTACATGATAGCTAGGCAGCCAGCTGAAATGAGCTCAAAATGTGCCGTACTTGAATTTAATGCCATAAAACCCATCAGCTTTCTAGATTACCTGTAACTTGAAAGTATCTTTTTTGTGTTATCAAAGGTCCTTCAGTCTGAAAGACAGAAAGATGTTGGATCAGTCAGGGTACCTTCAAAGCAGAAAACCCCATATCGGATAGCTACAATTATTGTTTTCTGATCTTATTGGGAAGAATACACAAGTTACGAAGGACTTAAAAAGTAGATTTGTCTTTAGAAAAATATGGCAGATTCTGTCTCATTACAGCTGTTAATTCAATTTCATTCAGCTTCTCTGAGTTCTAATTTTACTAGATTTTTTTAGCCACACCTGACTGGGAAAACCAGGACTCCAGTCCTCCAGTGTATTGTGTTACCTGAGTAATGATGATCCATAGGTCAAAACCCTTAGATATTTTCTACATACTCTGGTTTTATTCTAAAGATGAATTTATTGACCAAAATACTCCTATAAAACTAGGCACAAGGGAAAACAGAGATAGTAAGAATTGCCACAGGATGTTTTGCAACTCTGTGAGAAAAGACTGTAAGGTCAGCCCTCAGCTCTATATTGTTCCCCTCCGAAGCCCAATTCCAGAAGTCATTTGGATCATGCAGTACGCTATGCAAACCAAAAGGGGCTGTTGTAAATTTTATTATGCATATCCTGTTTATCAAAATGTTTCTATTTAGGCTGTCATAGACCTCTTTAGGGAAATACTAAACAGATGTCAATTCTTGTTTGATCACTTAATTAAATGCTTGCCAATCTGTTTATAGCTGAAAAATGTCTTTATGTAGGCATTTTGTCATTGGTCCTCAATCACAGGAAAAGGAATGCACTGGTTTGTACAAGAGTGTTGACTTGGCGTATTCAAAATTCTGAGTTTTTGTTTGTATTGCTTTTTTCTATACAAGGTCATTTTGATGTTTCTTGTATATGGTTCTTAACAGCATTAAAATGCTGTGCATTGCATATGTTGCTGCTACTGTAACTGTATATATTTCAGGGTGTATAAAAAGAAAAAAGCTAACAGTATTTAGATCACATAAAACTCACCCTTTCAAAAAGAATGCAGTGACTCCTTGCCCCCAAATATGTACCTGAAAACAGAAGCACAATATACTTTGTATCTTGCAGGTACGCAGCATATAACTCTAAGTTTATTTTTTGTAATCTTCCAGTTGCATGCTCATTTGAGTAGTGTTTAACAATCTCTTAAAAGAATCTTCACATATATTTTCCCATATATTTTCCTTTGTGTTCAGAAGAATGTTCTCTTTCAATGCTCCTAGAAAGAATTCTATTGTTGTACTTGAAATCCTATATGATGTGTTTTCTTGAAAGAATCTTTGAATACGAACAGCGCTGGGAACAAGATGTGGAATCCACATTTGTTTATTTGGAGAGAATTGCAGTCATGTCTGGCTGTACACCTTTGGAACACTTGGCCCTATCAATCTTGTATTTCAGCTTCAGCTAAACAGTCAAAATGTTCAATACTTTAGTCATACCATTAATTAGGAGATGAGGAGATTGAAAGCTTTCAGACATCCAAGTTCTCCTTATTCTTGGGACAAATGCGTTAATGGCTGGGTTTTCACAGGGGGGTACTCAGGCTGGTCGTCTTCCTCTGTCTGCTTAGGTATTAAGGAACAAAACGCTCTGTGCTTTATCCAGTGTTGTCGTACAATTTATGCATGTAGGATATCATGCGTCATAGCATGTATCATGTCTTGGGACATCTAGTATCTAAGTCCCTGCTGACTTCTATTTGTAATAGGCACTGGATGTATAGTTTTTCTGTACCTAAAAGATAATCTTTCGTGTACGTTCCTGAAATGCTTTTCCGGATCCAGTGCTAGGAAGTTGTCTTACGAAACAATTTAAAAATGTTTCCGCACTTGCACCTGTAGCAAATGGATTGCATCTTTCCTTTCAGATATTCAAAAACCTAATTATGATTTCAAACTATGAAAAGGTTGAGGCTGTGATTGGAGTAGTGGCCAAGTTGAACTCTCGAAAAACCTGCATTGTTCACAAACAGTTCTAGAAAAGTAATGTTGAAATATGTCATTGATGAAATATATTAGTCCTGTGAGTTACATATCTTGAAAACAAGTCACTTTACAGAAGGAAGCCTGACTTGTGATGGTGTTTTGGGTTTTGGTGGTTTGTTTGTTTGTTTGTTTGTTTAAAGAAAATGCCTTTGCTTCATCCTTCCATGTTGCCGTTAGGAAATCCTCATTGCTAATTGGCTTTGTAGTTAGGGATGGTAATCAAGTTTGACTCCAAGTTTGCGTTGGCCAAAGAACTGCCAAAGAATGGATTCTAAAGAACTGGATATTATGGAGGTTTAAAATTTTTTTTTCCTGGCTGAGGTTTTGAGTTTCCCAGTAAATAGATGTTGATATGTCTCCGTAGAAATGCTCTGACTCTGCAGCTCATCTCAAAGAACTTGTACAAACTTTCTGCATGCTTAAACTTCAAGAGTAAGAGAATTAAAAGAAAATGAAAGCCTAAAATCCAAGATCCTATTGATCTTTCTGGAAATATTTTAACTATTTTATCATGAGAATTTTATGAAATAATTAACTGGTTTCAGAAAATACAGTTCATGAATACAGCAGTACTAATGGCTCACTGCTGCCACTTGAGGCTGGTTCTGCTCCCAGGTACACATTTCAGTTCTGTCATACCAGCTCTTCCGCTCAGGCTGTTCGCTGAGCTGATTGAACTCACTAAACCAGCATAAAGCTAATGTGAGCGAGAAAAAAACCCCAACACATTCTTTCCGGGTGAACAAACTGAATCAGTCTGAGTCTCAGAGCCAGCACAAAGGAATGGGTGGAATAGCCAGGTTTAGGGGGGGGCGGGACATTAAATGGAAAGAGAGGGAAGGAGAAGAGGTGGGACAGCCATTCTTGACATATGTGAGTTGTTAGACAGGCTCGGGTGTTCTCTTGAATAGTACCCTGAACAGATGATTGCTGCTTGGCCATTCTCATTTTTACAGACTGGAACATTGAAGATGAGTTTGAGAAAGTGTGTAGCGAATTCAAGGAGGGCTCACGAACTTCTTTATTACACATTCTTTAGAGCAAGCCTACTTTTCCTTCAGTACAAAAAGCTTCTGAATAGCACCTTTTCACTGGAACACTAGCCACCCCAAAGTGAGGTGACTGAATGTGGGGAGTACACTTTACACGTAGAGATGCTATAAGGCTGACTTTCTTTCCTGAAGTATGTAACAATCCTAAAATCACTGTACTAATTGTTTGGGACATACTTATCCTCACTAATATGGTGATCTTTAGCAAAACTCATATGGCCAAACAACATGTGGAAGATATGAACTTTTAATGCTATTAGTTTAGGATAATACTTATCATTTATAACTAGTTAAATGCAGGTGATGTCACAGTATGTTAATATGATTAAAAACTTTTAGAGATTGTGTGGGAAATTCCCATGTAAGTTTGCAATAGTTCTGTGACATGAAAATTCTAAATATGAATTATGGGAAGAAAAACACTTTCTGTGAGGATAAAAGTTATGTTGTTAGTATGGGATGTGTGCATTAAAAAAAAAGAAAACTCAAACAAAAACAAAAGAGTAAGTCTGGATTCCTTGGCAGTTGCATGCCAGTCCTGCAGCATGTGGTCTTTGTTGTCCTAGCAATTATGACAGTGAAGGAGTTAATAGGTAAAGTTTTAAGACTTAAAAAGATTCTAAATTATATTTAGGAATCACTTCTGTTACCGGTGTATGGAGGCAAATTTCCTATGGCATTGTTTCTGAAAAGGAAATGTTTAAATGACACAGTGGTGGTCTTTACAGAGGCAAAGAGAAATCCCTGTGTTCATTAATAACACAAATCATTGCACCGTGCACAGATTTTGTCCAAAGAAAGGCAAGACCATAGCTGTTTTGAAAGCTGTATTTAAAAATAGTTCTGGTTCTATTAGTCATTGTCCCATTCCAGAAATAAAAGGAGTTTATGTTTAACTCTTTGTCTACTCTACGGATTTACTTAAATTGCTTAAGAAAAACAGGAGGAAACTTTTTGGTCAGTCAGATTACTGAAGAAATTATTCTGCCTTCAGAAATAGTCCAATATTGAAGTTATGTAGGATAATAATGAATAGTATGTTTACAAAATAAGTTATGTTTAGAGACATACGGAAAACGCTGCTTTACTCTTACTGAATATGATCTGTGAGCATTTTTAGGTTGTACTCGTCTGCAGTTCACTCTTTCACGTGTCGTTTTTAATTACTTTGCCAATATCTACTTTAAAAAACCCCCAACTTGAATACCAAATTACAAAAAGTTAACACTGAGTTGTAACTATAAGAGCTGCTGTAATTGTAGGATAGATTTTCATAGATTGTAATAACTGAGGAAAAAAAATTATTGTCAGTTGTTAAGTCTTTCTGACAAGTCTTTCTTTAATAGTTAAATAATTCACTGTAGCTTTTTTTTGCTTTGCAGCTCAGATGTAGTAAATACAGAATTATTTCAGCTGCAAAGTAGATTTGCAAATGTTCCATAAAAAGTGGTACTTCTAACTCTAAATTACCTGACATTATTAATCTGCACATAGTGACTGACAACCTGTTGCTTAATTCTTTATTGCTATTTAAATAGAATAGGTATTCAAACTGGACATACCTTGCAAGTTTGGTATTTCTTCCGGAAGCACTGTGATAATCCACCTGAGATCTTTATGTCCAGTTATTTCATATTTAAAAAAAAGAGAAAAAGGAAGTTAGGCTGAGTCCTGTGAGATGGAAAGTAAATATAAAGAAAAGTTCCACTTCCAAACTTCTTGATCCTCCTGGCACCGTGGGTGATACCAGAGTAAAGTGCTGCTTCAGATTAGCCCATCTTAGTACTGAAGAATGATATTAAGACGACTTGTTACCACTCATATGTTTTTCATCACTGCCTGTATTACAGCCAAGACTTCTGGCTTAACTCTAGACGTCTAGTGGAAGACTTTGTAAAACCTGTAGTTTAATAATAGTTGACATCAGGCCATTGGAAGTACAGTGAGGTCCATTTCGGGTCATTCCTGCTACGGAATCACACTTCTTATTTAGGATTTCATTAGCTGTTATTCTTTAAAAAGTGTGACTTGAATGAAAGTATAAAACCTTAGCCAGTGGCAGAGTAAACCAGTAGCCTATAGTGATCAGCATGTTGCCAAACCTTTCTAAGGTTACAAAATTAGGACTTTGTTGTGTAGTTATGTATAAATACTACTTCTTGCTTTCAGTAGACAACTAACTAGCTGGGGAAGATGGTTCAAGAATGTAAAATGTAGATCAGATTTTATTAGTCAATATAGTTAATTTATTTCTCTTGTGTATGAGAAAGTAAGCATATCTTTTATTTAAAATAGAGACAATATTTGCAATATTCTGTGATAAGGATTGAAGTTGTGAGCTTAAAACAAAGTCTTCGGGAATTTGCACTGAGTTATATTGTTGTACTGACATGCACATCACAATATTTGGAAACTGGGTTATTCTTTGTTTACCTTGAGTAGGCTGCCTGTTTATGTATACTTCAGAAATGTATGACAAATTGAGTTTACCTAAAGCAAAAGTTTCAATGTAACAGTTTGTGTCTTTAAATTTACAATAATTTTTATCTATCCAATTCCATGCCCATCTGACTTCATCTGTTTCTTTAATTAGTTCCTTTCTCTGTTAAGAGTCTGGTCTTACTGCAGAAAAACAGCCTGGGAATTTTATTTATTTTTTTTAATATACAATGTGGTGCTGTTTGAAAACAGTTTAAGTTGCATATTAGTTATCTTGTCTACTGTTACTTTCTTAAGAAAGAAAAAGATACTATGCCAAAAATTAAAACTTTGGTGTTATCATATCAAACAAGATAAGACTGGTGTTACCTGCTGCATTGTTTTTGCATGTGTTCCAGTTCCAGTAGCATAGGTGAACGGTGAAAAAGATTCTCCCTATCACTTTTCCCAAGGAATAAAATTACAGTTTCAAAAGCAATCACATTCCCACATAAAAATTTGAAGGGTAATCTTAAACTTTTTTGAAATATCAAATTGCATATATCTGCATTCTCTTGCCTGCATTTAGAAACCAAAGCTTCCTAAGCAAACACTCCCCTGTGTTTTGAATAGCTTGGTTTGGATGCATTTACTTGAGCAAATTTGTATTAAATTGCTGTTTTAAAAAACCTCCAACACTTTCTTGGCTTTTTAGAAAAGAGAGCGGGGCCTGAGGGTTGTGATATAAATGTACTGGTTTCTTCTTTCTCACTTCTCCTTTCAATAGTAAAGTGTTGAATCAGCAATTTCAGCTGATCCTAGTTTTGCAGCAATGCTCCCTGATGTTTAGTCAATATCTCAATTTTGGACAAATACTTTTTTATTATTATTATTACTTTTTTTCAGTTGAGTCTGGTGGTAAGAACACGTTCCTGTGTATATAAAGTGTGTCATAACCATACTACCTAATGAAGCTGACACGTAGAGGGGTAGTATCTGGAAAAAATGTCACCATCTTATCTTATAATAGATTACCCATATATTTTGTACAATGTATAGTATCAATATGGTAGAAATAAATATTGCTTACATGGACATGCTGTTCTTGTAATGAAACTGTTTAATATCTCAAGACATGGTTTTAGTATTTTGATTGTGAATATAATCGCATTCTAAAATAAAATACCCAGAAATCACCTTTTCAGGTCTCTTGACTACCAGATTCTGAACTTCAGATGTTAGCTGTTGACAGCAATCCTAAAAACTAAAATAGGCCAGTGGTTCTCAATCTAGTTTATGAACCTGTTCTTCTAAACACTTGCAGGTTATTTCCAATTTACTAAAAATTAACTACTATTGCAGAATTCCTCTCCAGGATCACTGTTTCCAGTATACTTTAATTTTTGGACCCAAAGTCATTACATGAGCCAGCACAGTAGGGCAGCTGTGGAGTTCTGAATGAAACTTGGAGTGTGCAAACGGATGAATTGATGCTAGGTACTTGGGTCAACGATCCCCTCACTTTTTAGGGTAAGACTACAGTCTACTTATGTAGAATGCGTAGCAGCCGTTCAAAGGCTGTAGCTGCAGCCTTTTGAGGTAGGATCAAATGCTGCTTTCTTGGCTGTGTTGTAAAGCAATTGATTTGTGGTGATGTAGTTGAAGATGCTATTAAAAGAAAAAATGGTATCTTATTGCTTCTGCTGTTTTATTAATAGTGAAATTTTGTTTTTAAATAGCCTGATAGAAAAATGTGTCTGTCAGAGTTGTTTAATCCATGATGTTGGGGTCTTAATGAAGAGAGATACTCTTAAATAGGAAGTAGTCTGAGGGTATTTTCCTTGCAAGCAAATGTATGTATATTTTCCTACAAAATATTACATGTTTAAATAACTAAAAGGTTATACAAGGTCAAACTGCTCAGACCTTTCCAGTGACTTCTGTTTCCACCAGTGAAAGAATTGGTTGAAAATTAGAATTCTGTCTTGCCTTAAAATACTTTTATGAGTAGTGGAGATTAATTTCTGAGGCAAAGGGTAGCAGTATATCCAGCATGTTGTGGTTCAGAATACTGTCTTTCACTATGGTGAAATAGGCAAATGAAAAAAAAATTGGATAGTGTTTTATATTTAACATTATCACATCAGTGATATAAAATGTTATCTTGATTTCTTTATTGAAAATGACTATATTTGTGTTACTTTATATGTCTGAGCAAGCAAGCATATGCTGCCATATGTGGCTTATACTTCCATTGCAGTCTCTTTTTCTTGAGTTGATCTTGTATACGTTTGTTATTGTAAGGCAAACTAAGTACTTTTTCATTTTCTAGCAGTGTTTATAAATGTGGTTTACATAAAGTGATGAATCTAACATCAACTGCACAAATTTGTCTTGGAAACTGTCCATCACATTTTAATAACATGACATATTGCTTTCGTGCTCACAACCAGTCCATGTGGAGTGCAGTCGCATATTTTGGTTTTAGCTAAGTTTTGGCTCTTCCCAAGTTGAGCTACACCATTTAAGCTAGCTGAGTATAGAAAAACTATTCTTCAGCTTTTGTAGTTCATCTTGATTCTTCAGTATTTATATGTAAATATATAAAATAATCATTATTATTTATTATCATGCATGAATTAACTTTCACTTGTTAATACTTGCATACCTTTTTTGCATCTTTTTGGCAGCTGACTTAGAAACTGCAACAAAATATACTGTTTCATTTTGCAAAGTCTTTAGTCCCTGGCATTTATTAGCAACGTAACAGCATTGAAGGGCAATTCATAGCTTGCTGTATTAAGAAATCATGTACAAAAAGAGCTATAAAGTCAAGTGTGCATGTACATGCATCCATGTGATTGTCAGGCTTATCCTGTGTTTTATGCGTGCGAGAATGTAGTGGTCTGGAATGACTGGAGAGGCAAAATAGTAATCTGAAAAGACCGATCTTATTCTTCCCTCTTGCAGATAGTTTGTGTTGCCTTAGGAGAGTAAGTTAACTTTGTTCTACCTTAGGCTACAGATTAATACAAATTTCTCTGTGTGGGAATGCCAATTTAAGAAGTCTCCAGCTAGCTTATTCCCACCTTGATGCTCATCTCCTTGGTCCTGTAGCAAGGTTTGTGCACTTAACTGGATCAGGAAACTGCTCTGCCTGAAAAATAACCTGCTTGATGAGTGAAGGTCTTGAAATAGTTTTGGTTTCTGTACATGTCAATTGTTAGTCTTGCTTTTGATGTTACTTACAAGTTCGGATAATGTTACATGGCATTTTTATGGAGTATGGGTATTTATCTGCCTTACAGACATTGGAAACACCAGACGTTCTTTCATGGAAAATCAAACAGTAGTTAAAATGAAAAGCTCTGCAAACAGTGCCAAACTACTGAATCACTCCGATAATAAGTTCTAAAGGAAAATTTTCTGTTTCAGAATACAAGCTGGACTGAGCACAACATTTCCTCATGGAGTATCAAGCATTTACTCTGCCAAAGTTTAACAACTAAAAAAAATAGAACCTGATCACCTGCAAATGCTGGAAGTGTAAAAGAATACGTTTTCTTATACACAACATTTTGCTAGATTCATATTGTTCAGAACATAAAGGCAACATTTAATGGGGTAGCTATCATCAATTTCCATTGAGTTGATAGTTTTAAGAAAAAAGAAACATGGCCATCCAGTGCTTTGTATTCCAGAAAAAAATGAAATAAAGTATTCAAAGTATGTTAGACTGCAAAGATAATTTAATTTAATTTGGTATTATGGTTTTTCCTAGCTTTACTTATCAACAAAAGTAATTTATATTACAGTAGAAATTCAAGGATCCAAAAGAAGATGACTTTGACTCAGTTTGTGATAGACTGTTAGACATGGAACTAGTAAATATCACATTTATAACATAGTAATTGACTACAGTTTGCACTGCTATGTCTGATGAAGAACATGGGTCCGTAAACATTTGCATGTACTTTGAGCATATACTGTTTTGTAAATGGCATAAGTAACAATATTTCTAGGAAGATCTCCAAACTAAATTTGTTTGCAAGTTTTGAAACACACGATTTGTTACTTCGGAATAGTTGAAATGAAAGCTTTCAGAAACATTACTAATAAAAAGAAGGATATTATCTCAGTAAAGAAGTGATTTCCCTACCATATTAATTAACCTAGCCTGTATTCTCAGATGCATGTTTTGTTCCTGGGAATTTTATAGGAGGGTCTCATCGACACAATAGCAGTAACTCTGAAATGAAGGTTGGGTCTAATACTAAATACATTGGGAGACTTCTGAAAAAGTCTGCCTTAATTGTAGTTAACCACTGCTGTTATGGTTTTAATATTATTTTCTCATAATTATGCTATTATTAAATCATAAGTATTATGTAATCTATATTTTTTTCCCAAGTTGGCACTTAAAAAAAGACAATTAAATTTGCTTTAATTACTTATATATCATAAAGTGTTTTGCTGATTTTTAACATTCATTCTTTCCCCTTTTCACCTGTAGGGGAAAACCACAAGTAAGCCTAAGAATGAAAGGAATAAATATAGAAATTAAATGTAAATTAGGGAAAACCTGCAATATTTGATATACCGTAACAGATCTAATAACTATGCTGCTAAGTCTATTTTTTCACCAGTGAAAATATGTTGAGGTTCTGCAGCTGTTCATAGTAGTTGTGCTTACGTATTAAAAAATAAAACTTGTGTGTATAAAGTAACAAACACATTCTTGGCATACCCTCTGTGGGTATGCGGTATTCAAAAAGTTGAATCTGCTGCAGCCTTGAACAAACACGGTTACTTTGATTGAGGCGGCGAAGGCCTATGGCTGGGTGAATCTAGGTGTGAGCTCAGTCTCACTGGCCATTGCACGAGCAGCGATGTGGTGTGGTAGGTGTTATAGCAGATGAAAAGATGAAAGAAATTGGAAGACAAAAACTTCTAAACTAAGCTAAAAGACCACGTAGAAACTAGTAGAGAAGTTAGGATTGTCTGACAGATATCCTAATATACTGTTTTCAAAGGTATTTATTTGGAAATACGGGAATGTATTAGTTAAGATATTTGGTTCCGTGGACGGTTTTACACTGCTTTTAATCATAGATAGAAATTCACTAGAAGCTACTTTTACCACCTAGTGGAAATACTTATGTAAATTGAAAGAAAACATATATCATAATTGCATATTAACTTGCGGTATGGAAAATGAGATCTTTTTTGTAGAACAATTTGTAAAGCAGAGGCTATTATTTTTTTCTTGAATGCTTATATTCCACAAAGGGTAATTTCCATTTGGTTTGCCCGCAGCAGTACAAAGTAGCTTCGACTTTAGAAACTAAGCTTACTTACCAATGTATAACTTTGATTTTGTTAAACAAGCAAACTACATCTCTGGTAATTTGTCAGCATATGATTCATACTGCGACTATACTTTTGTTTCTTGGTTAGTATAATTTCTGTATGTTTTACAGTCAATGTAAAAGATGCATGTCTCTTCCCATAAAACCATGGTCTGTTCTTTGCTCAGAAAATTGGAAAGAAATTTAATTCAGCTAAAATGGAGAATTAATCAATGTTTCTTTCATCTAAGGTTTTACCAGAGGCTATCAAAATAGCCTTCAAAATAAATACAGAATACAGATAATACAGATCTATTTGAGCCCATATGTCATCAAGAAAAAGAATAATTATTTTGCATTTTCCAATGCAAAAACTAGGTTAACACAAAAGAAATGAGTGGGTGGCAGGTTCAAACCAAAAGGAAATACTTCATGAAACATTTATAGTTCAGCTGTGGAAATGTGCAAGAAAGTGTAGTAGATTTTAATGTTTTATATAGACCCAAAAAGTAATTGGTCTAATTGAAAGAGGAAAAGTCTTGCTTCCTGAGTTCTTTGTTATGACAGCCAAACTCTGCTGGAAAAAAAATGGAAAAAGAGTTCTCCCTGGAAGACTGGGAGTGAATAAGCTTTACAGAAGAAGTTCAGAAGCACCTTGCATTAGAAGAAAGCAAGCCATATATATTTATAAAGACTAGTCTTTTAAAAGGGGATATGAACCATGAGTATTCACGAGGGCAGCCGTTCCCTAACTATGAAGGTTTTTAAGGAACAGAATGCATAAGGCCAGAGGATAAAATGTCATGGCGTAGCCAACTCCCAGGATTTTGGAGAAATTGCTGTGAAAAAAATGAAGTCAATTTTAATCCTTTTTCCTAATTTTAATCCTTTAAAAATACCATTACATAATTCACTTAGAAGAGTCTTGTCTTGGTTGATAGTGTTGTGGAATATCTAATATTTCCACAGCTGTGTTCAGTATTACTCCTTTGAGAAAAATATCTGTCTTGTGGAAAAAATAAGTCAGCTTTTATATATTTTCCCTAGGAATTGCTATCAGATGAAAAGTTCCCACAGAGAAACATAGATATATTTTATTAATACTGCATGCAAAACCTACAGTTTTCTGTATATATACTCATAATACTGCACACTTGGAATGAAAGTTCTTTTCTCTGAATTAACAGAACTGCTTTAAAGTACTTTGTAGAAAACAGTACATTATTAGCTGGTCTTAATAACTCAGTTTATCAAAGCTGTGTTAATATAAATAACAGCCTAAATTGGAAGCTATGAATTACGCAAAAGTAATTACTGCTCAAGCAGACTGGAGGAATATTGCTTTGGGGAATTCATCAACTCTTGAGTATTTGTTCAGTTGTAGAGACTACAGAAAATGTTTGTGTCCGTTATGGCTGGGAAACTCATAGGACTGGATTTGAAGCACTAGGCAAGAACATCACTGGCTTTTATGGGAAAAACGAATAGCTAAGCCTTTGTAACTCCCAAACACCAGGTAATTTTTTTGAGCGCAGCATAACAGTTATTGGACCTTACGATAAATAAGCAACGTTCAGGCATTTCCCTCAACTGCCTTGCTCCTAATACCCAGCATAGTTTCACGTATTTGTATCCTCCCATAGAAAAGAAATTAATGTTTATAAAGGAAGCTGCAATCTGGGGAAGAGAGAAGACCTTTCCTTTTTCTTGAGATTAATATGGTCTTCCAATTAGTTATTGTGTACACAACATTCCCCCAAGCTGAAAAAATTACAATTTCTGAATACAGAGCTTTGAAGTCAATGCCCCAAGTAAACCTCATTACCCATAGAACTAGAACTCCAGATGAAAATGTGAAAACAAGTAAAAATTACTACTTCTAGTCGCGAGGACAAGGATTCCCAGGTATAGGCATCAATGAAAGACAGACCTGTATGAAATATGGATCAAACTTTACTTCTAGTTTTAGTGGGTGACTGAAATAGAATGATTCATGTAAGCTGCGTGGGCTCATATAAAAGCACTCAGCTACTGGGCAATGACAAGATGTAAAGTTGTCATCAGCTGTGTAGCCCACCTCACTGTTCAAATGAGATTCCTCTTCGTTTGTATCTTGTAGTATCCTGGGAAACTCGATTCATTGGTGGGAAATTTTAATAGACATGACTGCAGAGAAGAGGCAGTGGTGTATTGCTCCAAGAAACTTCATGGCAATGACCAGATTGTGTATTGGGAAACTTTACTAACTGTGTTCACAGGCTGATAAAGTCAGTAAGTACTTAGTGGAAATGTGCAAAATTATGTTCAGCAGCAATTAGGCAGGGCTATGTGTAAAGTGCGTAAGAACAGCTGTGCTGGATCAGATCAGAGCCCGTCTAGTCCAGTCCCCTGTCTTTGACAGTGACCAGAAATAGTTCCACAGAGAAAGGGTATTGTTGTTTATGGTGTTCCTTTGCTTTTAGTTTCCTTGAAGCAAAATAAAGCTGTGTTTTAAGACAGCTGTTTCATTTAGTTTTGAGATTCATCCTGAGGTAGTTTGGCTTTTTTTATGCCATTCCTTTTAAGACTGATCAAACATTATCTGGTTTAGATAAGGACGTTTATTGTATGAAAAAGTTGACACCGTAATGCTAGCAAATCTGTTGGTTTAGTTTTGCTTTACTAACTGGAGTATTTCTGTATCATAAAATAGATGATAATTTATCATGAATTGTTTTATGGTGTGATCAAAAATGTTTTATGCAGTACTCAACTATGTAAGTTCTTTCAGGGACGCACAATGATATATGAATGTTTTCCCAAAGGTAATTCAATGATGTAGTAACTGTTGCAACATGTTCATCTTGCATCATATATAATGGAAGATGTTTATGAAAAGTTCTGTTTGATATTCTCTGTTCCTTTCTTAAACTGAAAAGGCAAAACCAGTGCTAAGTCTTTGTGGGTCTATCCTGATGGAATTTTTATGTGGAACAGAGTGTCTGTTAGCAAGGAACATTACATGTATAATGAGACTCTGTAACTTGGATATCGGGAACATTAAAGCAATGTATTTCCATTGAATTTCATCATAGCAGTTGTCACAAAATTGTTAAAATTATGATTGCTAGCATTTGAGTATAGCTGCTTGATGCCTGAATCAGTATAAAACTTTTGAGTAATATGTTAACTTATTAGGCAAATAAAAAGCTAAATTCATTTTGATCATATGATCATTTCTTAATGTGGAAAAGAAGATCTGTTTAATACATTTTAGAGTTTTGTAAGTGATGTCTTCACTACTTTTAGATGGAAAAAGTCTTCCAACATTTTTCCACAATATTTTGGGCCTTGCAACTGTACAGAAGTTGTTGACATCATTAAATCAAAGCTCTTATTTCACATGTCCGCTGTTTTTCCCCCATTTAAAATGGTTTTCAGTGTGCCAAGAGAAGTAAAATTAAAGCCTTTCCCCTTGAAATAGAGAGTTTGCGATTTAATGGTAACTAGCTATAATAGAAGGGTAATGTTACTAAATAAGCAATAGCAGCAGGGATCTCTCTCTTTTGTTCGTTAGAAAACAGGAATGTATGTCTACTGAATAAGTCAAACATATTATTATGAACTAGTCTTTTTGGATGGATGTTTATACCTTTTTCACTTTTCAAGAAGACAGTAAGACTATTGTGCAGGGTTTCCTCCCAATGAGTGTAGGTTACATGGTTGACTGATATTTCTGGTTCCCTAAATCTTTAAATACTTCCTGCATACAAAACCAACTTTAAAAGTGTGTGTCTTTAAAAACACGCACTCTTTCCAAAGTAGACTTCACCTCTGTGGTTGGGATGTTCTACAAGATGGTCATAGTATGATTCTGACCCCCTTTAAGCAGTGATTTGACCTGAATTTTGGTCTTCCAATACTGGGTAGATAACTTCAGCAAGGCGCGGTTGTATGAAAGTTGTAACACATGTAGAAACTGCATGTTCATTGTTGCTTTCTGCATTTAAACAGAAGGAGTGACCCTTTGTTGATTGTTTCAGGCTATAAATCTGAAGAGGATACAGGCAGGTCCCTGTGGTTACATTTTCAAGTGCCTACACTTCCAAATGAGTAGAAATTAAGTTTACTTTAGGAAGCTTCAGAATTCCAGAGCACCAGATACTGTATTGGTCTACAAACTTATGATCTGCAGACTTGTTTTCTGAAAACTGCTTCATATAGAAAATCATCAGGATTATTGTGCAAAATTATTTTGGTAGTATTTTGTCATATTTATGATATTTTACTGTCTATAATCTTGTGTTCTCTGAAAATTGTATACATTAGAATATAAACATAGTACTTAAATTAGAAAAAGTTTTCTCATGAGAGTTTCAACTAGTTAACATTTGTATTACTATACAACAGAAATGATAAACTGTTTATTTTGCTGCCATGATATAATTGTTTATAAAGTAGTGACTTGAGAGAGATCTTAAAAGTTCATTGATTTCTTTCAGTAAAAGAGTAACCAAATTGTTGGTAGAGAAATTATAAAATCATGCTTCCCGGTTCTGATTTTTTTTCTTACTGAACACTAAGGGGTTTTTGCAGTAAGTGCAAACATGACGCACGTTTCAGAATTAAAATTCAGAAATTGTATCAATCACTCTCTATAATGTTATGTAAAAGAGAATTCACTGGGTGAAATTCACTTTGTTGTCTTGGGCTCCTAGAAAACTAGTGGTCACGCCTCAAACTCCTTTTTGAGGCAAAGTTGAGTGATTTGTAGCTTTGGCATGAGTGGATCTCTTTATTCTTTATTAAATTGAAATGGAAAATGGAGAAGGGTGTGTACCGTGAGCTCTACATTTTTGGGGTCTCAGAGGTTCTAACAGCCTCAACATATGGGAGGGAATTAATAATATGGGAATTAATATGGGAATTAATAATAACAATCTCACTTTGGGAGGCATTTGATGCCTTTATTTTTCCGAGTTGTTTTTTTTTTTTAAAGAAAGATTTTTTTACCTTATATTAGAGGAAACATTGCCTCTAATCATTGCTTCAAGTTCAGAAAGCTACCCGAGCTCCCATGGTAACAACCTTGTTTTGTTGGACACCTTTGCAGTTTTTATTTTACCAGAAGCGTATGTCCCTGTGCCCAAAACAACAGTTCAGGCTGATCCTCAAAGTTCTGTCATCATTGAACCAGTAGAAAGACCCTACTCCATAAAAATGTCAGCGTCAATACCTTTTCTATTAATATGGTGGTAACCATAGGATGTTTTCTGTTATGTTTGAATTTATAATGGGACCTACCTGAAGGATTTAGCAGGTCTTGTCCAAATTCTTGTGTGTGATGCATGAGCCAACAATGCAAATCAGATCTTAGAAATATAACAGACAGAGAGTCTAAAGCCCCAAAATTCCTCTTATGCCACAAAGCATTGTGGTTCTGGAATTGCTACGGCTATTGAAACCTAACCTTTGCGGTTCTGGGAATCTTACTTTAAAATATCTTACCCTTTCATAGTTTCAACATTTACGTTACATCCTTGTATTCAGATATGTTTACCTTACATTTGTCTCTGGCTGGCTTAGTAAAAAAATTTTATTCATGTTTTTGCCCTACTCTAAGTAGTTTCCTCTCTGAAATGGTTAAAAAAAATTCTGATGGGACATCTCTGCAGTCTTAGCAACTTACAGCTTGTTCTCTCTTGTGTTTATCTGTGAGTACAAATTGCAGCTACATCTGCATCTGGAGAACTGTAGAAATGAGAGTACTTCTGTGCATCTACCCAAATCCGATCATTGTTACTTGATTGGCTTAACAGTTTTCTTCCTCAAACCACATTCTCATCAGGGATGTGCTGATTTGCATACAGTGACTTTCTGTGGGCAGTCATTATTCCACCTATCTAGGAATAATGTGAAGGCTCTTCCAGTATATCTCAATTCAGCTTCTTGTCAGACGAAAAGATCAAGTCGTGCCTACTTCTATAAGACTTAGGAAATTTTCAAAGGACCAGTATGACCGAGGTTCAAGCAAGTTATTTCAATGCCACAAGAATATCTAATGGCTTGGTTTGGACCATACTATTCTATAAGACTTCTGAGTCTGATAATACTTCAGCAGAACTATATTCCATTCTCAATCTAATTACCTTCTTGAAGTATATTCATTTCCAATGTAAGTCTGCAAGAATTAATTGCTCAAATTTATTTTGGAGAATAAACAGTAACTGTAGGGGTTTTGTGTTGAGCTGTCCTTGCATATTTTTCTCCTACTGGTAGCCAAAGATTCTGAATTTGTTCCCATATTTGTCTTGATCGAGAATGATCAGGTCATTTTTCTATGTGTTACTGTCACAAGCTGTAAAATGGTGATAATCCCATTTACTTTGTTTATAAAATCCTTTGAGACTCACTGTTAAAAAGTAGTGGGATTTTTTATAATAAAGCCTGTTTTGCTTCCAATGGAGCTGGTAATTTTGAAGAGGGAACAGACTTAAACTGCTTACATTTGACATATGGAAGTGTTATCCAAGTTTAATTGCCCGTGTATTTCTTAAGTGACTAAACATCTGTTTGTTGCATACCCTTCATCCCTTGGCTTCTTTCTCCTTCTTGGTCTTCTGCCTCTGCTACTGTTGTGTTCCGATTCCAAAATGGTTTTCCTTCAGTCTCTCTGTTTCACTACTGTGGCATTATATTTGCACAGTAACTTTACTTTAGATCATGTTATGTTTTGAGTGCTTCTTGTAGGAACAACTTATCACAGCATGCTTTTAGGCAAGCTTGATACTCATTGTATTAAATGACCAGAGGAAAAACCTTAGACAAATGACTTGCATAAAATTCACTTTTATGATGTCTTAAGAGTGAAAAAGCACATATTAGAGAAAGAAGTATGTTAATGGTCACAATAAATCTTCAGTCATCTGTATTTTAGCACTGTTATCCCATGCAAATCCAATGGAGATTTTCTAGTAGGTCTTATAAGTCTGAATGTTTTGATAAGAAAAGTATTCTATTTGAATGAAAATACAACAATACATAGTGTTTTGCTTAAATTTATTATAAGAATGCATAAAATGGTGTAATACAGTAGCTTGTTTATCTGGAAATCCCTTCTTGGGTCAATCTGTGTATTCAAAATGTTTAGTAAAGCTTCTGAAAGCACTGCTCAGCAGTGTTGTAAAGTCTGAAGTTATTTAGCAATAGACTAAAAGTATTCATTTTAATAATTTAGTTTTTTTAGTCTCTCAAAACAGTAGTTTGGGAACTTAATGGTGTTTGATGAAGACAAAGAAATATTAGCCAAAGTATTAGCCAAAGTCAAAAGGAAGGAAGGAATCAAATGTTGAAAGTGCACAAGCAATGAAATCAAATCACCCAAAACAGAACATTGTATGTAAAAACTCAGCCTGTTGATTTCGCCATTCTTTATCAAACTCAGCAAATCACTAAGGTTTGACTTCTGACCATACTTTACCAAACAAAATATCCAAAGCAATCTTTTTACAGAAATCTACATATCATAGGATTGTTTCTTACAAGAAATGCATTATATTTTGACTCACTGCAGATGAAGTACCATTGTGCCTTGCAGGAAATAGTTTATTTGAATAAGAGAGATCTTTGAGATAGAACAATGTGATTTTGTTTTTATCATGATTGTATAGCTTCAGAGAAAACAAAACTTAGGTGTTCATATATGCTGTCTACAATATGCCAAAAAAAAAAATTTGGAGATCCTTCACTGTTAAATGTTGTGTGAACAGTATGCTTATGCTGATAATATGACATGTCTGTTGGCAGTAGATTGGTATGTGTGAGAAATGCATAGTGGAACCTTCACTTCCAGAGTGAGGGCAATAAAATTACAGTTCAGTAGTTAATATGTGTCCTTAGAAGGTTTTATGATATGCAGTTGCTTACAGCTTTTATATGCCTTTAAAAAAATCATTCCCTGTATTAAGCCATTTCATCCTTTGTTCTGATCCATTCTGAAGAAGAAACTATTAGCATACCTATAGTTCTGAAGAAAACAGAGTACTTTTTTTTTATGCCTCACAGAATAGCCCAGGAGAAAGTGGAAAGTAATTGCATGAAGAATAATGACTTGCCAGGGATCTGTAATCATTTCCTACCACCAGCCTACTCTTATAAGAATGGACTGTAGAATTCAGTAAATATGAAAGATGTTAGAATGACTTTCAATTTTTATTGAAATCGTTCTTTAAAATAAAAATATTAACTACTTTTTATCACATTTTTGGCCACTTTAGAGAAAGAATATAATATTAAAATCTGGAGCAGAATATTAAAAATGCTTCTTTTCTTTGAACTCAGACATTAAAGAAATCTTCAAGACTGAACTCCTTTCTAGGGAAATGGAGATCTATTTGAAAACACTTACTATTGTATACCTAAGCAGACATTCATATCAAATGTATTACTGAAACTGTTTTATCAACATTGTCTCTGAAGGGGTGATTTATGACTATCTAGAAGCTTTCAAATAACCACTAACTGAATATTTTAAAGTTTTGAGAAAGTCTAATTAGTCCCTAAGTGGGCAACATGATCCTGATCCTATACAGTATAAAAACCTAGCAAACTAACTACTGTACAAATGAATGGGACCTACCACTCTCTGAGTTTAAAACAAACAAACAAACAAATATACTTTGTTTAACAAAAAAAGGAAAAGCATCCACATAGAAATTAATTGCTCATTCCTCTAACTCATCAGATTCTGTGTTTGAATATGGCAAGTTTTCAGGGTCATCTAAAACAAATAATTCAACATTTTTTTCTTGAAATTTCAGTTGGAAGAGAATTTATCACTGCAAAACGTTTGGTAGAAAATCCAGTACCATGTATGTTTTAAGAAATTTGATTCTTGCACTGCTAGAATGTTCATAGCTCTTGCATAGCTAGAATGTTATCTGTATAATTTTTAAAGCTGATGGTACCATTTAAAATGTTTTAAATTCAGTTAATCAAATAAGACAAGACCAAGTTGAGGGTTTAGTTATATTCTTCTTTTCTAAAATCTGATCTTGCGGAGGGTGTGTCTGGGGACACAGTTTGATCTATTGAGTTTAAGTAGAATTTCTGTCAATAGAAATAAAAATTTATGACATAATCTTGAGCTTCTATTTTTACATTTAATGTTTTTATAATGAAACGTTATTAGGAAATACACTACTACCTTCAGTATATAATATACTGTATCGTATTTATAGTAGTAAGAAGGGTTTAAATCAGAAATAAGCAGACCTGTTAGTAGCAGCGAATAAATAAAGCTGTGTTTCTAGAGATAGGGGTTGCAATGCTCAAGTTGGGTGTTCATTTGATCTTCTGTGGTTTAAGAACAACACTGCAATAGGATCTTATGCATGAAAATGCATGTGGTGATAGCTGTCTTGTATTGATATAGTTGTGTTCAAGATGAACATGTTCCAAACGTGACTCTTCATTCTCCTCCTCTTCGCTGTTGGCATGAACATCATCATCATTGATATGAGTCCTGCAGATGCGTTCTGGAGGGACCGTCCTGTGACATTGTGGGAGGAATTATAGTTTAGTTATTCAAGATAACTCATAACTTCATGGTTTATTTTAGAGATGCTATTTATTTAGAGATTTGAAAATGTTAACTTAAGCAGGACATTAAATTTTCTCAGTAATACATTTATTGAGGCCTTTCACAAGTCATTCTTTTTAAAATTCTCTCCTTGCATTGTTTTCTCATTTATATCATATGCTTAGTTTTCCTGAGGAAAGTTTTGCCACGTGTTGCTGAATGAAAACTTTCTGTATAACACACGTAAGATCCTCTGTCTGTCGTTCCTTTGCTTTGTGAACAGTACAGAGGAACTAGAGGCCATGCCTAACTTCACCAATGGGGCTGGCTGAAAGCTGCTGAAAGGCCACGTTCAGTGGCCATCAGCAGCTGATGACTCCTTCCAGTTATTTTATAACTGGTTTGGGTTCTGCTCCAAGAGCAGAAAAAGCTGGTACTTTGCTGTGCCTATTGAATTGTAGCTGCCCCAGCGGACATGTGGCCCACACAGTATTACAGATTAGTTTCCTAACTGGTGCTGGTGCTCAGCATCTTTGTGAGCATTTTCAAGCACTATGAGGAAGGGCGAAATCTCACTTTTCTCTTTATCATATGCAGAAATACCGCAGTAGAAAACTCAGGATTTAGCTCCTTCTTCAGAATTTTTTAAGAAAATATTTACTTAAAAGTAGAAAGTTCTTAAAACAAAGCATGTCTTGTGACATTTATTTTAATGCCATTAATGTAAAAAAGAGCTTGGAAATTACCTTATTTTATTATTGTTCAGTCTTAGAAAACGTAATTTTCTCATTTCATCAATTCCAAACGGTACAGACTTTAATTCATTGTGATCCAAAAATAACTCTCTCAGAGAGTGATACGCTCCAAAAAATGATACTGGATCTATTCCATCATCAGTAAGTTTGTTAAAGGACAGGTAGAGATACTCCAGCCCTGGCTTCATGTGGCCAAAGACATATCCTGGAATTCTTTCAATCTGATTTCCTATAAGTATCAGATGTAGTAAAGATTTTGGCAGATAGGAGGGAACATGATATAACTTATTATAAGAGAGATCAATTGATTCCAAGTTCCTGCATTAAAGGAGAAAAATAAAATGGGATGAAAACATTATAGCATACTGCATTGTTAATGCTACGTTCTGTACAAAATGGTGCTTAACATGATTACAAGGAAACTAAATTTCAAAGGGAAATCTGTTTCTGTGGATGGAACAGAATGCATTTAATGGAACATAGTCATGCATAATTACTCTGGGAATAGAAAGAATTGAAGTCATTAATTATCAATCAAGCCCAATGATTCAGTTGATGGGAAGAAATCTACAGTTATGAGTACAGAGATAAGGTTGAATAGGGGAAACTTAAGGGACTAATCTGTGATTGATAAGCACTGCAGAATTGCAATAGTGAGTTACATTAGAAAACATATAATAAACTTGGGACTTTAGTGGTTATCCCATTGACATGGATTTTTAAATTTTATTCTAAAGCCCATTTGAAATTGATTTTTTTTGTGAATGGCTCCTTTAGGATCATTCTGATGTGCTTCGCTTCCAGAGGTGAGAGAAGCTGTTAGTAAGAGTGTGGTTGTCTTTAGATTAAGCAGTTTACAAATCCAGAAATCAACTGATAGGACTACAGCTGATAGGTTGTAGCAAGGTACCCTACGTAGCTTAGCAAATCATTTACCAAAAGAATCAAAAGCAGTTTCGTCTTTTGCTTCTTTCATTCTCATTGCTTGCTCTGCTTATGTTCTACTCTTACACAATGTGGCTGCACAGTGTTCCCTTCATCTTATTTACTTCTATAATTTTTAATCTGATGGGAAATAAGGCTAGGACAATATTCAATTATTTTAAATTACCTGTGAGGTAATGATATATTAATACCAAATTATCGTATAATTTTTTTGGAGAATTATTGATAATTAATGTTCATTTTTTGATTGGATGGTCAAAAAATATTTAGACTTTTACGTTAATATGGTATAGAATTGAGGTATAAGATCTTTTTGTTTTAAAGCTGATTCTGAATACTTCCTAGATCATACAATTTAAGCAAGGGAAATTAAGACAAATTAGCAAAGGAAAACAAGCAAATCAAAAGATTACTTTTAACTTGAAATTGTAGTTATGAAGTGCAAATATTTATTTCATTATCTGACTCACTAATAACAGAGAAGAATAATTACATTTTAAATGATTCATACTTACTCTTGGTTTATCCAAGCCAAAGGTGCTATTCTGTGCTCTTCTAATTTGTTATGCTTTAGCACAATGACATTTATGTGTCTTGTATGGTTAAAGCAAATTTCTGACACTTCTTCAATCTGATTATTTTCAAGGTATAACTCCTGTAAGTGCATTTGGAAAGAAAATTTGTGAAAGCAAAATATGCTGTTCTCTCCCATTGCAAATTCAAAATGTAGCTATTACCTGTCCTCCATATTATCCGATACATCTGTTAATTTCTGAATCTGAATCAGAGTCAGTTTGTAGCTGTAGTGTGACTTTCAGAAACACAGTTTTTCAAAGCAATTGTTTTGTTTTCTCATTTGTGAGAATACAGATTGCTTTGAAAGATCAAATAGAAAAACAGTTGTATCTTTTGTCTTGCTTAAAGTTGTACAGTGTAAGAGTATATAATGTGAGAGTGATGAGATTGACAAGAAGTTGATAATTTTTTTTTTTTTTGTCTTGGAAAGCTATTAGTGAGAAAATTATTAAGAGTCTTGCTTTCTTAATATTTTTGCTGGGCACTTGTGAGCTTTGAAACAAATTTGTAGGAATATAAAATGTTGATGTTTTACTAAACTTAATGTTGTGAGTCTGCAATGTATCAAAACTGCATGTTTTACACAGATTAAGTTCCTGATAATGGCTTGTAATGTAGGATAAATATGACATGAAATAAAAATGGAACAATGACTAACATTTATGTAGGACCCGAAATAGAATTTAAGGCCTCTAGACGAAGGCTTTGGGAAAAGAGAAAAGCAACTTCGTAGCCTGAAAAATGTTGTTTGTGAATTTATGAAGTGTTGGTTTAAAATTAAATGTTCCCAAAGCATATGAAGTGTAGAAAAACTTGCCAGGTGTTCACTGTTTCATCAAGGAGGAATGAAGTGAAAAAAAGCAAAGTGTAACGTATGAGTGAATGGATAGTGGAGAACGTTAGGCTGAAGTAAAGTTGCAGGCAGTAGCTGCAGAAGAAGCTAATGTTGTAAAAAAGATATTCATTTTGCTAGACTTGGTTTTCCTTCCCCCCCCCCCCGCATTTCAGATTACGGAAGATCCCAAGGATAAAAGGAAATAAATACGAGGACACTAAAATGAGAAAGACCAAAAGTAAGGATAGAATCAAGAGAGATGATGAAATGAATAGGTAGCAAGGATTATCTTTGAAGTAAAGACTGAGGTAAACAGAGAATGAAACTAGACAGAGTTAAAAGGAGGAAGAAAATACCTTCCAGATAGCATCCCTAAAAAACCCAAACCGTATCACCGCAACAAATCCCATTCAAATTCTGGGCAGAGGAATGGAATGGGAGACTACCAAAAGAAGAAATTTCTTGATTAAAAATCAAGGAATGAGGAAACTGTTCAGGGAAGAGAAATAAACCTCCTGTTCAAACACTGCACCACACCCCAAATGAGGCAGAATTCAGCAAAGGTTTGGAAAACCAGGGGAACTGAGACTTAAACCAGCCAAAAAAAGAAGAGGACGGTTAGATATAGGCATCTCTCTCTCTCTCTCAGACTGGACAATCTCGGTTCCTTTAGTCTTTCCTTATAAAACAGGTTTTCTACATCTTTCATTATTCTTGTTGCTGTCTTGCGAACTTTACTCTGTGGGGTAACTCAAAGTTCACAATGTTTTTGCACTAAGACGTTATCTGTATTAGGAGCGTTATGTGAGTGATGCGTAACTGAACAGGCAGAAATCGCAGGCTATGCTATTTTGTGAGACAGTACTAGATAAATTCAGATACCTTAAAAGATACCTTTTGGGATGGAGTTGATATAAGTAACTTTCTAGAAATAATGATTTAGGAATAAAAATCATTAGTATATCTAGAAACAAATTTATAAAATTTAAATTTATCTCTACCTGATGATAGTAAGGCAGTAAGTAGGAAAAAAAAAAAGATGAAAATGTCTGGAAAAATGAAGCTTTCTTGGTTTGTGGTGTTTTTTTTTTTTCTTTTTGGTTGTTTTGTTTTGTTTTGTTTTTACCTCAAGAGTGGTGGGAAGACCTTGTGGGATAATTCTAAATTTATTTCTTCCCAGTCGCAAATAAGAGAGACTTTTCAAAGGATAAAAGGCCAAAGGACTGACATTTGCTTCACTAAGTTTATTTCCTTCTAATTCCAGGGTGACCAAGTTCTTTAAATCTGGGGAGAAAAAGTTGGAATTTCTGTTAGTTAATGCCATCTCATATCTTGTTAAAATGCATGTTTAAAATTTAACCGTCTTAAACATTACTCAGATCAGTTCACAGCGATGAAGAAATATAGCGAAAGGATTTTCATTTATTATCTCATAATCATAGAATTATATTGTTTATTAGTTTCTAGAACTTTAGAGATTGACTAGAGCTTTATTTATAGCTTTCTCTCCCACTTAGAATGGAAAAGACGGCAGCTGTAAGACTTGTGGATAGTGCTACCATTTAGGCCTTACTACTTCATGGTGATGTGCAGATGATGTTTGGAATACTATGTGGGTGCTGACCTTTGAGCAGTTGCCCAATGATCTCCATGGGTCTCCAGTCACTTACATGACAATGGGTATGTTACTCTTTCTTTGGGCTTGTATCTTCCCCTCCCTGCTTTACTCCTTTCAACCACCTACTGCACTGTGTTGAGAACCCTTCACAGGTTATACTGTTCCTCGTCCTCAGCCGTCCAAATGCAGGTCACAGAAGAAACCAGTGTTGATCAGTGTATGTAAGCAGAAAATACTGTTTCATAATAGTAAGTTCCTCATTTGCAAATAATCCAAATAACTTTTTTTTTTTCCAGAAGCTTTGTATAGCTCCTCCTAACAGTGCAGTTTGATGATTTTAAACTAAAAGGCTCTTGCAGCCGTTGGCTTAAGTTTTCTTTGTCTTAGCTCAAGCATTTATATTGCTCCATAGTGAACTGTATCACTAAACTAATCCAGTTTAAATGGGGACCCTTTTGGCAGGAGAGTAAAGGGAGCAAAAAAGCCAGCAAAAAATTATGACATGGATGGTACCCTTTCTTTTTTTCTTTTATTTCTTTTTTTTTTGTATCAGCCCGCATTTAGCTTGGCTTAAAATGATCATGGTTAACTCCAATTATATTCTGCCTTATATTTCATGCACATCAAATTCTGTTCACTTTCATGCAATTTAAAAAATAATTAATATAGTTTCACCACACATAAAGCGATCAGGTTATGGGTCAGGACAGTAGGTATCTTCAACATACTTCAAATCCATCTCTACTTAGTAACCTTACATATAAGCTTCTTTCAGAGAGTAGCAGTTGCATGAGAAGGGAAAACGTAATTTTAAAAAACTCCGTCATGCAAATCTTTCAGCTTTTGTTGCCTTTTGAAAACATGGCACTTAAAAGCAGCAATTATTTTTCTGATCATATCAAACCAGATGCATTTGGTTAAACATTCTGCTTTTCAAATTTATTTTAATCTTTTCATATGATCGATATTAGTTTTCTAAATACCTTGTAAGCCATCTTCATCAATGGCATGAAGGTGGTTGTCATTTATTTTTATTTCTTCCAAAGTTGATGGCAATTCAGAGGGAATATGTACCAGCATATTTCCATCCAAATACAAACGTTTTAGCTTTTTCAGGATCTTAATCATAGGGATGAAGAAGAGAACTTAGATTATCAAGGTGTAAAATATATGGTTAAACATATAGTGTAATCATAGTTAGCGTTTTCTTAAACACACTTTTTGAAGATTTTCAGCAACAGTGCACTAGTATCCAGTGTTTTCAATAAAAAAATGTTTTTTTCCTGTCAGTCTAATTAATTGGTTTCTTTATGCTAAATATTAACAAAGTTGCCAGTTAATGTAAATGTGTAACCAGAAGAGCTTGATTGAGCACATCAACTTTCCACATGGCCATCCTGCAGCTATCCAGTCATAACAATTTGTATTACTGCTACTGTCTTTGAGTCATGTACGTATTCCCTTACTACACTACTGCAGTATTTAGGAGTTCAAAGTACACACATTTATAGATTCTGCATTTATACTCTTCATTTGTGAGCAAATTGATGGTTTTCTGTAGGTCAGCAAATTTACTTTGCTCAAGCATAACGACAGCTTCAGTGACCTAGGATTTTTATTACTTCAGCCAGCTTTAAAAATTGGTATGAAAAATTATCATAGCTTAATTTTGATGAATGCACATTAGTAATCATGCAGTAGTGAGCATTTCTTAAAAAGGTGGAGTTGTTTTAGCAGTGGATCCACTGAAGCCTGCTTTCCTCCAGTTTTGTCTTAACTGCCTGGTGTGATATAAGCCCCACTAAACTTTATTTCATGATGGATACACCTTCCTGGTCTGTCTTTTCCATCCACTTTGATTTCATAGGAGTTGTAGGAACAGAAGTCCTTTGAAATCAGCCAAAACTGTTCATGTTATATGGAGGGAGGTGGTATACAGAGAGTCCTACAAGAATTGCATACAGCAGGAAACAAAATTAAAAACGTAACTGTGATAACTCAATTTGTTGTTCATATGCTTTTTGTATTCATCTTGCCTGAAAAAGCAAGGCCTTGATGCCTTACTTCCACACTTGAATTACTACCTGTACGTACTTGCTTGCATGAGAAATTACTATGGCACTTTCTGTCTTCAAGTGAGGAATATGTAGATGCACTTGAATAGCCTGTTACCCTATAAATTCCCCTTGCAAGAAAAAGACTGACTATAGAAAGATTCTTGGACTATTTTATGAGAAAGCTGTTCTTTTAGTAAGCAGCCATGCTTGAAAGTTTCTCATTAAAGACAGTCAACAATAAGTATTAGAGCTGATTACATGAACTCCTATTGAGTGGATTTTTATAGCAAGAGCTGGCATAGGCCGATCTTTTTGGGAATCCAAGAGCATAAGCTTTACAGAGCTGATCTAGTGAGAAAGATGATACATAAATTTACAAATGTTCAGCCTGAGTATCCCACGTATGGTTAATGGAATATGAGCCCTTCAATTCTGAAATCTCTCAACTGCAACTGATAAAATATGAGAAAATTGTCTCTCTGTTATTGTTTAACATTTAATACTTGGTGAATGTAATTCAAAAATCTCTATAGATATTCCTGATTATGATGAGAGATTTCTTGAAATAGCCAGGTTTAACTGTATTGTAATTATACAATGGTTAGTCATACTAGGTGCAAACTGTTTTAGATCCATAGACTGAAAAGCAGGAAAAGCTTTCCTTTAAGCAATAATTAATTATAATAGGATAGTAGAAAAGTTAGGCTTTCTTACTTTGAATGCTTGTGGACCTATGCCAGGAGAGGTAATATTATTTTTACTCAGATCAATCCATTCCAAATTAGGTATCCCATTGAATGCTTCATCTGAGATAGTAGTGATACTATTTCCTAGGACAAAATTCAAGAAAATAGTTTGAGTTATGAACTACAGCATGCATCTGAGTTGTGTAGTATTGTACATGAAAAATATATTATGAAAATAGTTGTATTATGTACAATAATTGTGTGTAGATATATTCATACTAGTATTTAAACACTAGTAAGCAAATCTGACATTTTTAATTTATTGTTTTAGAGGCTTAGCTGTAAAATTCATTCTAATACATTTCTATGATAAGGAACGACAAAGTATTAACACTACTGTTGACTGCATTTGAGAATGGATAATGTTACTTCATGAGAAAAATCGTGCAGAGTAGACCCATTATTTACCTGTAAGGTCTAGACTTTTTAGATCCGGATCTGAGATTGGTGGTATTTGTGTAAGTTTGGCATTAATGCAGCTTACTGTGGTGTCTGAGGTGGAACATCCAGATGGCAAAGGAGGAGCTTCTATGGGTGGAACGGGAATTGGGAAATGAGATGGAATTCTGAAAGTACCATCATCTTCATCACTTTCATATTGTATTTCTTCTTCTGCAGCTCCCTTTCTTGTGATAGGCTTCTTTTCTCTGTGATGGGCTTTATACTTCTGCCGATTTTTTTTGCCTTTCCTTTTTCTTTTCTTTTCATTCTTTTTATGACCCTCTTTCTCTTTAAACTCTACCACTTCTGTTTTAAGCAGTTCATCTTTTTCAGTTTGAGTATGTGCTGATGACAATACATTGGCATTGTCAAGGTCATTGGGTTCTGGAGAATCACCAGACAGCTCACTTATGTCATCCAGTGAAATAATACTTGAATCCAAAGAGGAGGCTAATCAGAGGCAATGAGAACAAAAAAAAAAGTTGTCTGATACAAGGATATGAAGCTGAAGTTTTAGTAAACATTGTTCCCCTCATATAATAAAAATATGGTAACTATAGAAGAATAGTGTTCCCCTTAGAATATGATTTGAAAGAATGAAAATATGGTCTTATATTACTGCTTGACGGAAGAGACATACTTTGACTGAGAAATGATTAAGCCAACCATACAGAACAGTTTGTAGACAGGTATGATTCACTGCAACTCCAGAAAAAAGGGGAAAAAATTAATATAGCCTTCATTATCTTCCTTATTGAACTAATATATTAATTCGATTTTTTGGTGATGGAGGTGTCTAAAGAGGAAGAAGAATGTGTCTGGGAGTTGGGAGGAAGGTAATTTGAATAAAATTCACAAAGGTTAAGACTTGTTGTCCAGTGCAAGGGACTGTCAGATGTAGAGATGGCTGCAGGTGGGGAGCTCACCAGGGGAGCTCACCAGGAAATCAAAATGCAGTTTTTACTTGCATAACAGGGCAATTTAAATAAAAGGAGTTTAATTGTTTCAATCAACATGACTTCTAGTTCTACAGTTAATTTCTGTCATGTCTCTACTCAGTGCATTTCCGTGTATCACATACGTGCACACACACGAGGCTAAATAATATTTTTACGGTAAGATGAGGTTAAGTTCAGTACTTTGCAGACTTAGGGTATTGAGAGTGGGGGAAGGAAATCACATTTCATCTTTAACTCCTTCATTTCTTTTCTTTTTGTTTATTCAGAATCAGAAATTCTTTCTGATTTTGTTTAAATTTTTATGAAGAAGCAGCAAGATTGTAGTTCTGTTGTTCCTCTTGTGATTTGACTTTGTTCTCTTGATTTGTATCAAATAGCTGCCTGTTTTCACACCCCTAATAAAGATTACCAGTCTGTAAACTGTGATGTTTATTATGTATGTCTAATAGATTAATAATGGCTAGTAGTTATTGATTGATCTTTCGTAAATGGAAGTGGGATATTAAATGTAACCAGATGTTCTTTCTTCGTACATTTACCAAAATTTTGTAAAGGTAGGAGGGAAGAAGGAGAAAGGGGAAAATAAAAAAAGAAATATAATTATCTTTATTATTGCATACTTAACGTCTTCTTTTCTTTAAATATCAAACTCATCTAACAGCCAGTGTACTCTAAGAAACGGAAGTCAACTTGAGTAGAAATTATGAAGACCTGCTCTTATCATATAATTCAGGACTTGTTTTCTCTATAAAAGGATAATGTGTACCTTGTAATCCTTGATATCATTAAATGTAGCGTTCATGTTAGGTTTTGCATGAGGTAGTTTTAAAATAGTAAAAATATTATGGTGTACTGTACCAGTATCAGAACAAACTGGGCAGCATTCTCCTGCAGGTATAATAGTTCTGGGACATTTCAGAGGATGGCACATAGTTGTATCGCATATCACTTCTCCTTTTGAACAGAGACAGGTAACGCAGGGCTTGGGAGACCAGACAGCTTTATCATACATAATCATCCCATTAGCTGTGCAGTGCCCCTTCTTTCCTAAGAAAAGAAAACAGAAAATTGGAGTTAAATAGCTTAAACTGAAATAAAACCAACAGCGTTTATTAAAACTTTGGAAAGAAGCACTACTAGTTTGTTCTCATTTTGAAAATATGTAAAATACACCCTATTCTAAGTATCCTATCCTTATTCCTTATTTTTCATAGCTGTATTTTCTTCAGCTTATTAGTAGTCTCCAATCCCTATTTGGTTCTTGGCCTCCTGGCTGTGAAGGCAATCAAGGGGGAGGCATACAATTAACGTGTATGTAGCTGTTACCTGCTTACAGCTTCACAGTGAAAACTGAGTGCAGGTTCTTGGTCCCTCTAATTGTCTGCTCCCTCTGTTTCAGGCAGTCATCATAATAGTTCATTTCCCCCTCTTCCTAGCCAGCTGCTGAGGACCCTAACCAGCTTTGTCTTCTGGAAAAACTCTTGAGTTATTCAAGTTCAGAGATATTCCTAAAATGGGAAAATTAAATCTAGATGGGGAGTTTCTGAGGGTCTTTTGCACGGCAGCTCTTCTTTCGTCTCCATCTTTAGAAATGGAAACCAGAAATCACAGATCTCAGTGAAAGCTATGCATAGATACAGTTGAGAAAGAAGCGAAAGTTTTCTTCATCACAATGGAATTAAAACAAATCATGTAGAACTTGAGAATATTTTTTTCTGGACCCCCTTCTGTTTCTCTTTTGTGCACTAGACATCTTTTCTAATGTCTTGCACATTAAATGAGGAAGTTTTGTTAAGGCTCTGTGGAACCAGGAGGGTAACAGTATTCACTTTATAGTGACTGTTCATAGGCGTAATAGAAGTAAATTCCATTCTGTAATGACTGGTAGGATGGCAAATGTCTCCTCTTCCCTGTAACATGCTTTATCTGAAAAAAAACTCTCTGCTAGGAAAGTAGTAAGCTTGAACTACTTGTGGTAATAAATAATTTGTCTCCAAAGTTTCTGGACATGAATCTACAAAAAAATTCAGATTCCCCAGGGTACCAGTTGAAATTTTCAGAAAGAAATGTAGAAGGGGTTTATTATGTAACGTATACTCAGATATTCAGTAGGCAAGTTGTTTGGAAAGCGTAAAGACTTGTGGAGGAAACTGTTCCAAGTCTCTCTTTCCTTCCAGCGATGGAGTCTACCTCAGCAAAAGTTTCCCTGGGCAGTTCTCATCCAGCCTCCAAGCTAAACATTGCACTTCAGCATGATGCTTTTTTTTTTCTTTTGAGAGAAGGAAAGCCAAGGTTGACATTCTTCATCCCATGCAAATATTTTCCTGTTTTTGAGCATACCTCTGAATCTGGTGAGAATCTGTACTCCCTACACACCTTCCTTTTCCTCTTTATAATTAATGGAAGAGTGCATTGCTGAAGTGTTTGTTTCAAGCTGAAAACCTATTTCTAAGTTACTTTGTACTTTCCTGCATATAAATAAAAAAAATTTTCCTCTTTTCCTATTTGGTTTGACTTTCTGCTTCAGATGAAGATTGTCTAATACAGTGGAAAAATCTTATCTCAACTGAATTTACATGCAAGAGACTTTAATTTGTGATAGGCAAATTGTCTTTGGAAGGATTGTTTGCAGGGTTTGTTTTCCCACACTCCACCCTGGTCCATGCTTGGTTGTTCAGTTTTAAAGGGAAGAGTATTCAGGATAGTGTCTAAATATCCTGACAAGACTATTGTAATTATTTGGTTTGAAATGTCTCTGGAATTAATATTTGACTCAAAATCAGGCATTTTGCAAAGTCTTTCAAGGCAGTCCTGCTTTCAGCTTCATAATAAAGGTATTCCTTTGCCCTTCTACATAAAGACCATTGGATACGACCCTGTTTTCTAGAATAAAAATTAATTATCAGAATCATCCTGTTTGGATGCTCCTCTATGTTCCTTATGTTTTAAAAAATGCTCTTTTGATTTAAGTTACTCTCAGGATGGAAAGGGGGAGAAACTAATTTTCTGAACAGTTGCATCTTGTTTTTTCAAAGACCCAGGATATGTATGCATCATTTCAGCCACATAAAATTGTGCTCTAATCAACTCAAGCCATGCTAACTGAAGGAGGAGATGAGTTAGTCCAGGCCAAGTGTTAGTTGGCTGTAAGTCCCTTGTCATTCTACCCAGGTATCTGTAATCCAGCTGTTTGCTGGATCCTGACTGCTGGTTTTTATGTGCTTGCCAGGAAGCCACAATATTTCTTTTAAATAATCTCCAAAGGAAACACAAAAAGAACACTACGCTTTCTCATGTTAAACAATAAAATGTCAGCTGTTCCAGAGGAACATTTCTGGCTTGAGATGGAAATTCTTCTGTGCTTCCTTAAATTCTTTATTTTGTTTTAGCTACTAGACTGTATCTGAAGTTGGTGCAAATCTTGTCTGAATAAGCATAAAGATATGGGTTATCAGGCCTTGGCCTTTGCAGACTTCTTTAACAAATTGTCTTGTTTTCTGTGTACATGAGAGTTACTTAAAAAGACAGGACAAGTGTGCGTGCTCAAATGCGAAGAGGTACCCTTTTATTGCGTTGCAGAACTGCTATTTGGTGCTCTGCTGGAATTCACATAACCCCTATGAGACAGAGCAAAGACTGCGTTGAGATGCTCCTTAAACTTCCTACCCACTGAATAACTTCAGTGTGGTGGTACGAGCAGGGAGAAGTGAGGTGTACGAGATGTTAGAAATAGTGCAGCAGTGTACATCCTGTTCTGCACTGCTTAATGGGCAGACTGTAGTCTGTAAAGGACAAACAACTGCAAATTATCTTATGTTGCAGTGAACTGTTTGATTTAATTTAAATGGTTCACGTGATTTTTATATGGAGGAAGGAGATATGTCTGGTTACTGTTAAATCTCTATTTAACTGTTAATTTTCATCCTGCATATGATATCTATAAATCATTTTTTAGGCCACTAAGAGCAAAATAAGTAGCTAGGAGAATGAAAATCAGGTTTTGGATTGCATTTTTTTTCTGTTCTGAAGCATGATTAATAATAGCGTTCTATTATTTAATAGGCTCTGTTTTTTCCAAATCTGACATTAACTTGAAAAAATTTTGAACTTTAAAAGCTAGACTAAAAAATACCTTGTGGTTGAAGTCTTTGGCAGATGAGCACAGGACTTTTAACCTTTGGAAATATGGTGTAAATTCAGCATGAAGTTCCAAATAAAATGAGTTCAGTGGTTTTAGCTCAGCTTTTGGATGCAAGTCCAGATAGAAAGAAACAAACGGGGTGGGAGGGGGGAAGAACCATGCATTATTTCAGCATGACTGATGGTCTCTGACAGAGAGGCTGGAATATCTTACATGAAGTGTGTGCTATTAATGTGGTATTTTCCTCTGTTTAATTTTAAAAATATTTTTAAATTAAAGGTTTGACATTAGTAATATGTATTACAAGATTAATATTGTAGTACACACTAGAAATGCTATAGTCAAGACTTTTGCTAGCTATCCCATTAAAACTCCTTACTTAAAAATATTTGACTTGAAATGGTTCAGCCTTTCTGAAAGTAAGGACTCACAACAAATAGTAATTGTTAAGAAAATGTGACTAAAATATGTTTTGCCATTTAAATTGAGACCTATTAACCTAGTGGTCATGTCTCTTGCGTGTCGCACAAAAAGGCTTAACTCCTTGCTTATAAAGATAGATTATCACCATTTTATACGGAAGAGTGGTAATCAGGGCATTCTTATTTTTTTCATAAAATTCGTAAAATTGCATATGATGTTTTTACTCAGTGTGTACTCTCCTAGTGCTGGAATGGAAGTATCTATGTCTAAGTTTATTAGCTATAGAGTGGACATGACCCTGTCTTGGTTCCTCACAACATCCCAGTGTCTTTTCTCCAACCTTTGAACCTCTTTCTATGAAAAGAAATTAAGTGATATAACATCTCAACAATTTTCAATTGGTTAATAACTGGGGTTTCAAAATTGAAAAATACTGGTAGTAGAATTCAGAAGTTCTTATCTTCAGAATGGATGTCTGATTTTTAGTCTCTTATGAAACCATAAAATACATATTAATGCAGCAATGTGAAAACCTCTAGATCACCAAAAAGGCAAGTTTTATATAAATCATACTACTGAACTACTTTTAAATAAATCTGGGTTCTCGATATAGAAGGAGCATAAGAGTGATCTTGTGTTAAATGACTGGGTTTTTTTCTCTCTTAGTTTTCCACCATAAGGGTCTTGTTTGTAATGTAAGTTTCATATTGCAACTATTACCATGTGTTATTAATTTATTTACAAAATAAAAATTATTCTTGAAATACTGCATGTAGACATAGTTTGAATGCTGTTTTTCAAAAGTACACCGAAAAAAAAAAAGAACTTAAATCCATTTTAAATAACACGAGTGTTCTTGGTGTTAGGGCCTCAGTGAAATGTTAACTGACTTAGAAGATATATTGAGCAAGAAATTCTTCAAAATTGCCTTCAAACTTGCTACACATTTGAAGTTACGAAAATATCCCAACAAAATTTTCATTAGTTAAGATGAAATGAGAATGCAGAAAAATTGCAGAAAATATTACTGTTACCTGGCAAAGCAGGATTCTCTGTAAGGCTTAAACACAGACAATTAAAAAGCTTCATATGCTAACCACAAAATTATTACAAAAGGCAACAAAAGTAGGTTAGCAAAACGGTAATTGAGTTTTATTTCCATATGTGTTGCAAGTAGAGCTAAAATAAAGCTTTTATGAGTTTATACGTTTCATGTGAAATCAAGAGAAAAATCGCCCCCCTCCAAGTAGTGGAGGGGCTTTATCCTTACCTGGTAAGACACTGTAACTAGATTCGTGTCCACCCAAACCTATGAGAGAGTCAAATACTCCCATTACACCGTCATCAATATTAATAAGAGGTATGCTGGGTACTACAGCAACAGGGGCTGGAACCTTCATCCTTGGCTGTCTTGGGGACCTGTGCCCTGCTGAGGAGCTCCTCCTCAATCCTCTGTAGCGCATTCTTCTCCTTTGCTTCCTGAGAAGTGCACTGGTTTCATTTTGAGAAAAATCAACGCAGAGAGAGACAAGCAGGAAATAATAGACTAATGATGTAGCCTGCATGTTTTTGTGTATCTCAGAAAGTACCCTGGAATGGGAAAAAAGAGGAAAATTAGATACCTAGAGAGCTCTTAGGATTATGTCAGTCATATGGTGCACTTTTCAAAGCAGGTAGACCAATACATGGTAGGTCAATATAACCAAGCTTCCTCTTGGAAAGAAATTGCTCTATGACAGCTAAAGTAAGCAATTTTAGTTTTGTGGTTCTCTGCCCTTACAGGCAATAGTCAAATTCAAGTAAGTGCCAGCTTTGTATTTGGGGTTGCATTTAAAGAGGTAGTTTAGATTTGCAGTGCCACTAGGCATTTGTAGTTTAGTAATTGTTACTGCTTCCAGCAAGGGAGTTCCTGACAGCTGTAAAGTGTTTCTTCACTTTTTTGATTGCTAATATTTCTTCCAGGTTGTTGCAACTTCTGAACATGGGAATGGCAAAGTAACAGAAAAATGGCCAGTTCATTTCTGATATGCTGCCCCAAATGCTTTTGGTTTGTCGTTTCTGTGCAAGGTATTTTTCACCATAGATGAAAAGAGATCTTGCTTTTGCTTCCGTTTGTAGCCATCCCCTTCTTTAACACAATCTTTTTGGTTCTGCAGTAGGGGAGACCTTTTGGAAGTTTGATCACAATAGCATTATTTGTGGGATCCCACATCTGCTAATCTAGTGCAAGTTTTTATTAAGCGTAGGTAGTCTAAAAGGTTGATCTGTAATGGATTGTGTTCTGCATTTACTTTCTAAGAAATTCAAAATGACTATATATCTTGAGCCTTCTTACACTTCTGACAGAAAAATTATGTTTACTATCACCAATAGATGGCATTCCAAAACAGAGCAGTCAAGATTCAGGAGTATGCACAGAAAGCATATCCAGCAATGGCTATACCAGTGTGGAAATAAGACTATGCATGTCCAAAGTTATTAATGATTTGTCATGGCTCTGTTGGCATAATTCTTTCAAAAAGGAAATGCTCTTGTCCTGTGGCCTATTTTAACTGAGACAGTAGAGTCTGAAGACACTAGTATTCTTATGACGTTGAGAATTAGTGAAGAACTTGAGACTGAGAGCACTTAGTCTTTGTGTCCAAGGCAAGGCTTAGAGTATGTCCGTGGTTTTTCTCTTAAGGAAGTCTTGAGAGGATTAAAAAATGGTTTTTTTTAGTGTTCATCAGTCTGGCTTTATACATAGTCTTTCACTTTGGAGTTAGTCTTATTATAGTTACTTATATTGTATAAATACAAGATAGTATTATTTCAGGAACTTGAACTGTGTTTTTGCCTGAATCAGATTTTTAAGAAAAGTTTGTGCATCTTGGTATTTTCTGATTTATGTAATATGTCAAGTTTTTGGTACCAGTTGCCTAACTTTTCTTTAACATAAGGCATGTGATTGATTGCATGTTTTTCATGCTTTTCACAGCATAATTCTCGTATTCTTTATTCTCATGTTTTTAAATGGGTAGTTAGCACTAAATAAGCTTAAAACAGTATGCTTTCACTTCTTTCTAATATTGTAGTTTCTGTGTTCAACTATTTTAATTTTAAAATATTACAGCTAATATATATATTAATTTGCAGAATTTTGTTACACTAAGCTAATGTTTTTATTTCCATATTGAGGGAATTTGAGATGTCTCTCACACAAATCCACACAACATCTCATGTGATAGCAGCATTCTGAAATTAATCCAGACTTTAGTTTACTGCTTTCTACCCATTAGAAATCAGTTATTCCAAAATGCTATATAGCCTTTTTACTGGCCCTTTATTTACAGAAATTACTGTTAGTTAACATATCAAATAGATGCAGAAGCTTGTACTCTGCATTGATAATGTCTGTTCTTTTTCAGAAAGTACTTGTTTCTTAGTACCTCAGCTTGCAGGACAACTGACCTAATGTTTTTGGTTTCTAACTTACTTGCATGGTAATGACTGGCTATAAAATTACACAGTAAACTTCTGTTCCGCAAGTTTGAATGAAACACACAAAGAGCCCTTAGGGAAAACTGAATATACAAAGAAAAGTCTTGAACATGTGTATTTATTCTGTTGAGTTAGTGACATCTTAATTATGGTCACATTTTTATGGTATACTTTATAATAACGCCATAGCTTTGTAGTTACAATGCTGCTACATTACATTTGTGCTTTTTTAACATTTAACCATTTCTTCCTGTGACCAGAGGCATATAAAAGCATGACTGAAATACTTTTCTATTCTCTGTGCATGTATTTTTAAAAGTCAGGAATAATATAGGGTGAATTACATTACATTTTCTGCACAAATGATGTCTCAGGGTTTTGCTGTTAACTTCAATATAGAGTAAAACTCTATAGTAAATCCAATTATTTTAAAGTGAAACTTGTTTTCATAAAATACATTAGAATTACAAATTTAAAACAAAGAAACAAACAGAAAACAACCCCCCAATAATATGTCTTTATAAACTAATCCTGTCCATATATGTGAGTTTATATGCTATATTTTCACACCAAGTTAACTCTTCAGTACTGAAAGCTTAATACTGCTACTTTGAACCAAATGGTGTTCCTTGCATGCAAAATACTGAGCTACCTTTCCAAGTTTCTTTCCTTATTTAGTAAGTGGTGTCTCACATTTTAAGGCCCCAATTGTGAATATCATACAAGAAAAAGGCCTTAAATGCACTGGGCCTTTATGGCCCATGGCTGGAATCCCCAGATTATCTATCAGGAAGTTATATTTAGTGCAGTGCCAGCCAACTTTTAATTTGGGGAAAATTCATCCTATCCAACTTATAAGACTTTTGTAATAAATGATTACATATCAAAATAAAATTATAGATAGCTAATATAATGAAATTATTATATCTTTGTGTTGCCAGATACTCTCAACAGGACTGCGTTGCTATACCTTTTTTAATTTTACCCATAAACGTTGAGATCATGCATCGTATGTGTAAGCATCTTTATTACCTTTACTTTTATCTTGTAATATGTTCAGTAGTTTGTAGCTTTCAAAATGTTTATCTTCGGTAAGTTCAGTATCTATCATTTTGCTATTATGGAAATAGTTAATTTTTAAAGTAGTGACTCTTTAGAAATACCAGAGTATCAGAATTTATTAAATAAACTATCTATTTAGTCTAAATTCAAACATGTTCTAAGATGTCAAGGTTATTTCTCATGATACATAGGGCTTAAAGTGATTTACCAAGATTTTTCACATGCTCTTCTTTAAATTTATTGCATAGAAATGAGTTACATTTAGCCATACCAACAAAGCTAATTGCACTTTCAGTTAGTTTAAGCTTGAAGTGCGTGGCAAACATTCATACCAAACAAAAAGCAGATCAACTGGTATTGCATACTTTATCTAGAAAAGCATTTATGTTCAGTATTGCTAAATATAGCTAATATTATTTCATACATACTTGCAAAGTTAACATGTTGTTTAAGCCATGCTTTAAGCAGTAATTTAAAATTTAAAACATTTTACCTTGTAATCTAACCTAATAGCAGATTCTGCTTGGTGTCATTTAGTCTCCAGTTGCAAATGAAACAAAATCACAGTGATATCTTTAAAACAAACAGAGAAACAGTAGGGATTGTTGAAACATGCTAGATGATTCCTTAGTTAAGTCTGAAATAGCTTCTTTCCCTGGGGACAAAGCGCTGTTCTGTTCTGTGTGCAGAGAATCAGCTAATACTGTTACTCGGAGAACTAAAAAGCTCACTTAAGGAAAATGAAAAGCAGCACAATATGTTCGGTCCGTAGGCTGACAAGGCACAGCTGGAAATTCTCTTTCAGTACTCACAGTTGCATAAGGAACAGGAAAATGGAGTGTTTTCAAAAGACACGGAAAATATGTATTTTATTCAGTTCTGGTTTATGTATTTAGAAATTTAGTTTCCAGGTGGCATGATTTTAATGTAGATTTATTATTTTACAGAGATAATATATTTTGGCAAGCATAACCTTAACATTTATTAAAATTAGAACTTTTTTCTGCAATTCATGTTTTCTTAAACCACTCCTGCCTATATAGCCTATAATCTATAAGAAGCAAACCTTTTTGTTGAAGTTTTGGCATGGAAAATTTTTCCTTTGTCCATTTACAGCAATGATTTCACCATAAGTTGTAGCTTATGCATGGAAAATAAAATGACTGAAGCGTTTTCCCTTCATTTTTTTGTAAGGCTAATTACATCCTGAAACATGATCCCGAAGCACAGCTATGCAGAAGCTGCAGTGAAGTTAGTAATCCAAATATGAGAACTGAGTGTGAGGGGAAGGAAGGGAATAATGGTACATTACCACAAGTCCTTTGTATGCCAGCAGAGCCTTTTCCTTCATCCCCAGATAGCGCTTCTGCAGAGAGTCAGTGTTTGATGAGATGGTGAGTCTGCAAAGCTTCAGGAATGACAAATTTACCTGGTAGTTGGAGTTGTCTGAGTTCTGGCATTAAAAATTTGTTGTTTGCTTGAATTCGTACTCTGAGGAATGTTTAGACAGATAGTCACGGAATGGTATAGCCATTGAGTTAACCATAATTGTTAGCCAGTATGTGGTGGAAAGAGACTGGGAAAACACATTGTCTCTTAAAATAGTCATTCAGTTTCTACTGTGCTTTGCTTTGCAAAGTCAGAAGAAGAAACATCAAACTTTTGTAGTTTATCTGGAGCTGTTTAAAAGAATGGAGGTAGTTACACTTAACAAATGGAGCTAGCATCTGAAATGAGATAGCAGGGTTCAGTACCTGTGCTAAAAGCATTGATTTGCAAAGAGTGAGTCAAACAGTAGGACAACAGCTGTTTTAGCACAAGCGGGGAAAAGAATAGCAAATTAGATCTTATCATGGTTATGCATGTCAGCTAAAAGACTTTACGTATTTAAATGATGCTGTATTTATTAGACAAAAGTGACAGCATTCACTTTATTATATATTTAAATGTGGCTTCTTACGCTTCTGATTGCTGTCTCAGGATCATCTTTTGGTAGTGTTCAGGCACACATCTCCAGAACGGCTGCCTAGCTGGGACACAAGATTGCTGGCTTGTAGGCCAACAAGGTGGATCTGGCCAGCCTTTGCTCATGTGAAGCTTGGATTTTATGCATCAGTTTTGGATGTGACATCTCGGATTGCTGAATTCTAGTAAATCCTTAAAACTGGTCTTTTTAGGTTATGTCATCTCTATATTTTTTGAAAGGTCAACATCTTCCAGCAGCTTTCCAGAACTGAGTGGGAGACCATCTTGTCTCCTCTGCTAGATCATACAGTGAAAATCCTACATCCTCTAAGCAGACTGAAGGATCTTTTATGGTGTTAATGAATCAATATATAGAATTCTCCAAAACAGATACTTTAGCGTGAACAGTGAAGCACAAAGGCTTGCTAATTTTAAGGATCCAAGATGATCTATTCATCTGTTTTATGCGTATTCCATAATCTGGGTTTCACACAGAAAGCAATTGCTGGTAAGCAAACATTTCCTCTGATAATGTTACTGCTTCTAATAGGTGAGTTAAAAGCCCTGGAGGCATTAGAGTTCTGGTGGTATCCATGTTTAGCCTTCATTGTGCCACCTTTAAATCACTGTTCTCCTGTAATATGCATGCCAAAATGAAGTTTCTCTTAGATCTGGTGCCATGTGGCATTTCTGTTAAACACAGTGAAGTTAAAATATCCGAACAAAAGCCTGTTGTATTAAACAAATAAATAATCTAGTTTGTTCTCCTTCATCCCTCGAGTTACCTGGCATAAGAGTGTGGCTTTGTGATCTTAGTAGTGCCTGCCATTAGTATGAAACAGAATGCCTATTGGGGCCCTTGCTTATCTTTTTCTCAACTTTGTTAAGGAAGAAATAAAGACAATCTGAGGGATCTGCAAAGACATAGCTCCCTCTTCTTGAAAATGACATTACACTTTCCTACAATGAACAGTAATGTTTGAAAGTTGTAGGAGCTGTTAAAGAGAGTTTCCCATCGTTACCTGGTATCTGGAGGGTTTGGGGTTTTTTAAATTTGTAATAGTAGTACCTGAAAGCGGACATCATCTGCTGTCTTCCAATAAGATATAAATGTATGTAAGATTAATAATTAAATATTGTTTGAATATTGTTATTTACATTAAAATCTTCCATGCAAACTTGCCTGTCATAATAGCTAAAGAAAAAATACTGTATATTCGGCTAAAACCTCAGACTAGGATGGCCTTGCAAATTATTTCAGACATGTGCAGTTCAGGTAACTGCTGTTTGAGTGAAAAGCATTGCAGTATCCTCAGAGATCTAGTATTTACTGTGTTAATGTGAATAATTCACTCTGAGAGCAGAGCAAGTTGCCCATACCTGCTTCATCTGTAAGTATAGTATACCTATTTATGCCGTATGCATGGCTAGTCATTCGAATGAGTTGTGCAATATGAATGTTATTGTCTATTAAGATGCCTTAACGTGGAATGGTCTCTTTTGAGGAGAGAAGAGACAGAGTGTAAACAGCAGTGACTAATAATTAAAATAACTTTTTATTATTTTATATCTTATGGCAAACTACCACAAGAGCACTGTTGCTTAACGTCTTGAGCAAGAGCCATGGGATGTGTGAAATGAATGTGGAAGCCTGGAGCCTCTTGCATGGACTCTTTGTAAAATCCAGGCTGATCTCTTCCTTATAGCTTGTTATTTGTAGAGGGACTTTCCCTCTTACTTTGCTGAAATTACCCAATGGAAATTATTCAAGGAAATCATCTTCAGTGAAAAAGAGGGCTTAGAATTTAGATTGGTACCAGGCTTGTTTATAGTGGTTACTACAGATTTTTATAACATCTCTGACTGTACCTGTTAGATGACAACCAATAGTGGAAATAGGCTTTTAAGCGATTTGGTACAGTTAAAATAAATTTGTTTTCTATTTCTTCCTCAAAAGACCTTATTTTCGAACACTAATCTAAATCTCACTTCTGTGAACGTAAAGGATCTCATGAGTTAAGGCAGCAACACTCCCGAACCCCTATACTGATATAAAATCTGTATGTTTGCAGTCATTTCCTCAGACAGTAACAGCAGATAAAACTTGTCTACTTTTGATACCTACTCCTATACCATGGGGGAACACAAGAATATTTATGAACTAGAGAATAATATTTTGTGATCTTATGGAATTACTTCCAAAGTGTGAGTGGCAAAAGGAATCTTTTTTGCCACTGCTTTTTCTTCGTCCTCTAAGCATAGCTTTCTACCTTGCTTCTCAACAACATCAGATTCTAATTTTTCTGAATTTCCTGAGGGCATCAGTAGCCTCTTTTCCTTTCACAGCAAGGAGAAGTATTAGTCAGTGTACAATGGTACTATTGTTATTTTTCTTTTTATCTTTTGCTTCTTCCTGCAAGAATGAATGGTGGGAGGAAAAACTTATGTTCACTACTGTGGCTCTGTTCTAAATCTCAGAGGGGGGGCAAAATTAATGTTTAAGTTAATATAATAGAATCTGTGGTGTTGAAAGTGGCTTACAGATTTTCAAATTCTGTCTGAAAGACCACTAAAATACATGGAGCATGCTGAAACAGGAGGAACAACATCTGTTTCTTAATCGTCTTGAAAATGCCTGAAGTGTAAAACCTTAGTCATCAAAGAATACCAGCAGGCTGAAAGAATATAAGGAGGACATCTTAAAAAAATAAAATAAAAGAAAAATTCTTAAGCAAAGTTAAGAAGTCAAGCATCTGGGATTGGTCAGTTTAAGAGTGGAAATTTGAGAGATGATATTTAAGTATAGAAAGAGGAGTTGAAGTCACTTTTTATGATCACAGCTTATGGAGACCATGAAACCTCAGTTCTACATCATACCTTTTAAAAATGTAATCTTTTGTCTGCATAATGGCCAAAAAACCCACATGAATAGAACATGAATAGCCTTCACTGAAACAGTTTAATGCCAAGTGTAACCTAGCTTATCATACTAGAGGAAAGAATGCATTTATTTTAGACAGCTGCAGATAACTTACAATATTGCTTAAATTGCCTTCTTCACTTACTGTATGAGTGTACTCAGGAGGTCATGTAGATCATCTAGTCCAACCTGCTGCTCAAAGCAGGGTGAAGATTGAATTCAGACCAAGTTTTTATTCAGTTGGTTTTGAAAGGCATCAAGGACAGAGTTTATACAACTTCTCTTGGTTGCCATTCCAATGCCTGACTGCCACTGAGAAAAAATTTTTCTTTATTTCTCATCCTCCTGAGGATGCACCTCAATAAAGAGCTGTGCTTTCTATTCTCTTTGATATTGCAAGGCTACTCTTAGAATTTCCCTAAGCCATCTTTTCTCCAGGCAGAACCAGTCTCTTATTTCTATTAATAGTTAGCAAACCCTAAGGAATTTGGAAGTGGTTCAAAAGGGTATGTGTCATGCTTGGTTATAAAATGTGATTGAAGATGACATTAAAATAGGCTTTCAAAAAAAAAAAAATCAATGCTACTTCAAATGGATGTATATTTTTTTTTTATTCTCTTATTCCATGTGTTCTGATCAAGATTAGAGAAAAGGCGGTGTATTTTCATGCCGACTTTGTTGGCTTTTTGAGTGCTCTTGGCTCTGAGATCTCTCTGAATAGAACTTAGAGTCAGGATTATTTGCAGGGCTGACTCCTAGCTAGTGATAAGTTGCCAAGTTTTGATGGTTTAGACAACATATATGGCAGCCATGCAGTACAAGTTTTAGAGATTTTTTTTTTTCCTTGCTTTGGAGTAAAACAAAGAAAATGTTGACTAAAAGGATGGAAATTTTGTAAGCGGACAGTGTCAGTTTTCTTATTTTTGAAGCAAGTCATGACAGACTGTTTCTGTAATTTGTACAAAAAAGCCCGAAATGATAGGCCTGTGGTGTTAGAGATTCTGAGCACTGGAGCTTTTGTGGAACTTGTGCATCCGGAGTACATTTACAGATTTTTAATTTTCTTGACATTCATTCTTCCTCTCTCCCCCCCAAAAAAAAGTTATCTGGATATCTTCCCCCAAAACATTTTAAAAAAGACTATTATTTGTAACATGAGTCTCCATTTTTTTTTTTATTTTAAAGTTATTTCAGAATTATCTGAGAGTATTCTACATATGTCTGTATTTAGGTAATGATTTCTGTGCATCTTGTGCTACATGTTGATGTTGTCTTGTTGAAAAGTATTAAAGGAACATGATGTTCCTTGCAAGACATCAAGCTGTGAAATGTTCTGCTTTCTGCAATTATAAATTGATTGTGAGAAATATCATATACAAATGTTGGAAAGTCCACATCTTCTGCATGACTGTGTATCCATCACTGGATGAAAGTGAAGTTTTTTCTTACAATAGCTACATAGAGTATGGCCTATCCTTCCTTGCTCGGTATGTCATGCTATAGCTAGCATGTCTGTCACCATTTCAGTTCCTCTCAATCTCCTTATTTTGTTAGGACACTTTGCTGCTTTGTATTTCTTTTACAGACATAGTTTTTTCTTGTCTTCCAGAGTGCAGCACCTTTACTGAAGGCATCCTTTAGTCACCTATTAGTCATATCTTAAGCTCCTGAGCATTTTTCTTCAAATCATAATGAAGGTGCCAATCATCGTAGATACCTGCAGTAGACCCAGTGAGGTTTTATGTTGTAGGGCATGCTCTCCAAGATATCCTGCCAAGGCAAGTGGCACTGGCCCCTTGAATCTTAGGAAATCCTCTCCTTAATGTCACTGGCTAAACCTTAGGTGAAGCACCTCCAAAGGTGACATGACTGCCTTGGTATTATTGTCTTCCACCCTGGTCTTTAAACAGGGCTTGCAAATGAAAATATCAGCTCAATACTCAGTACCAGCCAAAGACGCTGGTAATATACAACATTAGTAATTATTAGGAAAAGATTAGAAAACAAAACTGAAAACATTATTATGGCATTGTTAGGCACTTGAATCCGGAATGGTACTTGTGCCATGTTTCATCTCCAGGTCCTCCACCTTTATACAGTGTTAGGATTTCAGGATACCCAGTCTGCCCATTTTGATAGTTCTTCATCAATGCCAGAGAGCGCGCCCCAAGTCCTTCTGACCACAGAAGGCAGTCAGACACAAGTATGATCGGAACATAAACAGATTTACTCTTCTTCTCCAGGCTTTATGATCAGGTGCAGGGCTGCATCCTAGGGTGCCCCTGACCAGCCCTGATCACATTATTTGCTTTACCTTATATTCCTTTATTCCTTTTCCTCCACTTTTCTCCTCACACGTTCTTTTCTCAGCCACTTCAAAATATATAGCCTGCCAAGGTTTATAGCTTCCCCATTGACCCAGTTTTGCAGACTTTATACCTTTCTTTAGTAATTATAATATGGTTGTTCTGTCATTTTTCCCTTGACCATCATGGGAAAATTTGATACTACCCCTCCCCCCTTTTTAATTCTGCAATATTCTGCCTTTTCATGTTGCAGTCCGATTAGTGACACAACAGGTCGGGATGGGCCACCTGCATATACAGTACGCTCCTTTTGTTATCTCTAGTGTCCTGAAATCCTTCATGGTATCTTCCTAGGGTGCTGCAGGTGAGCAGTAGCCACATGCATGTGTGCCTTAGCATACAGTTTATCAATTTCCTTATCTGGGGGGAAAAAAACCTCTCTGTACACTGTCACCTGTTACCATGTCTCACTTGGTACCAAGAAAAGAGTACATTCTGTAGCTTGAAATGTTCCACAGTCATCCTTAGTTTTAATAGCTTTCTCTCATATTATCATTAATACACATTTCCTTATACCTCCTGGTTTACTATGTTAGGGCTATGTTGAAGTTGAATCCATTATTTTATTTATTCCTAAAACACTGATGAAAATATTGTTTCTGTGAGTCAAAAAATACATCCACATTCAGGAATTTAAAGCTATTTCTGTTTTGTTCAGGAATTTGAAAGAAAAGAGACAGTACTGAAAATTACAGCAGCATTTTTTTAACCTGTCAATGAAATAAAAGAATGAAATTAATTTTTAAAATTGCTTTACTCTTAGTTGTCATGATGAATCTTTGCAGTTGTTGGCTGGTTTTGATCAGAGACAAAGATGGAATTCTAAACTTTGAAATTACTGATGTGGGTTTTTTTTTTTTTTAAATATTACACACAAATTTATAGTTGGAAAAAAATAGCAATGGGGAAAAAAAAATTTATAACTGTTAAAGTCAGCACAAAACATGAGATGGGGAATTTGGGATTGGCAGTACACTGTATTTCTAAAACCTATAGCAGTTACTGCATTCCTTTTCGTAATCAGCGGTCACCAATATCCTTAAGGAAAAAAACATAGGAGAAGGAAAAAATGTTGCTGGGAAACCTTAAGAGAAATTAAAAACAGATTTTCTCACATATTTAAAAATAGTAACAATACATTGCAAAAAGCATTGAATACTTCTTTAGGTGGGAATAAACCGAAATTTGCAATATGAGATGTATGTAGCTAGGATCTATTTACATAGAAAAGCTTGCTCTTCAGCTGTAACTGCATCCCAATTCCGGTTCTTCACTGAAGTGAACGGAATATATAAAATACTAATATTCGTTAGTATTAACTTTCTCAAGATATTAATTATTGCCACAACTCAATGCCTCTTGGTTATGTTTCCATTCAATCCCACAGCACCATTTTTAGTTTGAGATATGTTTTTCTCACTTTATATCTAAAATGCCAATGAACAGACAGATGGAAGTAATTTATAAACCCTTCCTTCAGCAGCTACCTGAAATTTGAGAACAGTTTCATGTACTGCCTCTAACTATGCGCATCAGTGAAGAAATTTAGTAGAATTTTGATTATTTCAATGTCTAGAGCCTGTTCTCTATGGTTTTCCAAAGCAAGTTGTCCATCTAGCTTGAATAAATATGACTTTAAAACCCTGACCATGTAAGTAAATCTGTAAGATTTTCTCTGTCCTTCTGTCTTTCCTTTCAAATAGTATCACTTCTTTTTTCAGGTTCAAATGTTGACACTTCCCTGTATATTGGGCAATTATATTTCAGCTATTTGCTGACTTTTTCCAAAATACTCATTTTAGCAACTTAGCATGTCTTCTGTGTGTCTGAAATAGCACAATGAGCTTGGTTTGGGGTTTGGTTTTTCTCATGTGCCAGTATTGAGTATTGTTACTCATCAATATAATTTTTGAGGTTTCTAACTTTTTTCTAAGATAATCAAATTTTGCAGCACAAATACAAAAGATGGAGTAATTTAATTTTTTTTTTGTCCTTGCCATAGTTCACATAATATTATCTCTAATTTCTGCTGAGCTCAAACTTTGTATAAACTGAAGACTGTTTATACAAATATTTTTGCGTTCCCGTCAGTTTGTAGTCTTGGATCTTAATTTTGGCAAGTGCCCGTTTAATTATGGGCATATAAATCTATATCAAAGACCTTGCTCTAACAATTTCAGTCATTGTAAGCTTTTCTGTTCTGGGGAAACCCCATCACATTACTAGTATCATTCTGATAAATTTAAAGTTCTCTTTTCAGTTCTTGTTGCTCAGAAATACCCCCTAAGAGGTTTTCTCTGTTTATTTCTTTCATAAAGATAATTTTCTCCTGTAAACTGTCAAAAATTCAGAATGGTTCAAAAGAGGGTTTTGAAGGTCATAGCGACATAAACAGTTGCTAAGTTTCTAAGAGACAGACGTAAGCCTCCTATAGGCTTTCATTCATGTCCTACCATTGCTTCTTATATACAGTTCCATTTTCTTCAATAGGCACATCATATCCACACCAAAGAGACAGTGTTTCTCTTAAACCATTTAAATAAAGATTGAACTAAAATGAACATACAGAAAAAGTCTGTGTTTTAAATATAGAAAATTAGTATGACTTTATCTGTGTGTAAATACTGAAAATAGATTGTTTAGAATTCATTAAAAATAAGAATATATAATTATTCTAATGGTCTTTCCCTATTTGTTTGCCCTTTTCAAAGCAATGATTTGCCTTCCATTTAGTTGGTTGTGCTTGGTTGTACTTTCCATTTGTAGGCAAAATGGCAAAAAAAAGTGTCTATATAGAACATTGTATACTTCTCTAAAAAGTGAATGCAGTTTTTTATAAACTTGTATGCTGTTGCCATGTTAAATTGTATCAGAAGTGAAATAAGAAAATGAATACTTGATCTTACAGATAAAAATGTTGTTTTGAGATTTCATCTGGTAGACATCGTTGGGTTGCTGTGGCTTGCTGCTTCTATCACTTTTGCTTGTTGCCTGAGATGTTTTCACATTTGTTGGTTTTAGTATTAAGTGGAAATTAGTAACAGGATGCCTCTCCACTGAGAGACTGTCTCAGGAAGGAGATGTAAACTGAGGAGACAAATATTTTGAAGCTTTTTAGTCAAAAAGAAGGATTTGTTGGCAGCTGATACTAGAAGACACTGAGGAAAATAACAAAGTTTGCTTGCGGTTTCCTTTTAAATCTAAAAATTAGTTGTCTTCGCCTGTTGATTCATGTTTTCCCCATTACAAACAGTGGCACCAAATGGTTTGTTTTGGTGAATTAGTGGACAATGGCAAAAATTACTTGTACAGCAATTCTGCAGTGCGCTACCAGTGAGAATTGGAAGGGGAAAAATGGCAGGGATATGTATGTATGTGTGTGTATGTATGCATATCTAATTTTTAAATTTAATTTTTAATACCATATTGGTATTTTTATGATTATCACATTTCTAGAGATTTATAATTCCACAGTGCACAAAATCCAGGATTGAGTACAAGTTGAAAACACCTCATGAAGTGATTATTTATGTTTTCTTTATGATTCTGACTAGCATTTGTGGCCAAACTTGTGCAAAATGGGATTTGCATATTTCCTGAAACTCCAGCACAATTCCCCCGTGTCATCTTGACAAGGGAAATGCTAGAAACAAAAAAATCATCGGTTTCAACAGGATATCTTATTCTGGATGACTGTGTTTGTGTCGTGTATAAACATGTCTTGGTGAAGGAGAACATTAGTGGTGGTGGTTTTTTTCCAGAGCTCAGAAGGACTTTGCCAGTTTACCTTGTTCCTGTAATTTCTATCTGTTCTTCGCAGTAAAAGCTTTGCATTCCCTTTCCTTTGTTAACTGGAGGACTCATCAAATGGCTGAAGAACAAGTAGAGTTATTTCTGAAACACCGAGTTTTCTTTTCATGATACAAGATAATGAGGAGAAGCTTGCAGCTGAGGAGGGGACTGGTGAGACAGCGTGAGGGGGTTCCCTCTTCAGTGGTAATTACTGTTGTGTCAACACGTCCTATCTACTGAGTCGCCAAACCTAGTTTAGGTCTTGCACTATCCTGTGTCTAAATGCTTGCACAGCATGGGGCTTACTGTTTCAAAACCAACAGTTATTTCTGTTGGAAAATGGCAATCTGGCTAAAAATCAACCACTTCGGAACTGAAATATTGTTTAATTGCAGTAGCAGGAACATCAAAACTTATCCAAAACCATGTCTCAATGGTGGCTCAGACAAGTCTAACTTTCATGGAGATGTCAGTCACTGTTCTTATCCAGAGCTCCTTTCTTCATAAAGGTATTTTATCTTTTGGCACTACTGCTTAGAGAACAGTTCTGTGTGGATGTTGAGCAGAGTTTTTGACCTGGGAGTATTTGCCTTTAGCCAGTTTCAATGCTCAAGTGTTTTGAGAAGCACTTAAGCTATTAAGTGCTTGCTCATTGTACAGCAGCTGTTTGAGTGAAATAGCCACGTGAGAAGATGGAATCTTCAGTGGCAGTATTATGCATTCCTGTCTGAGTGCTGGGGTGTGCTGTCTCCAGATTGTTATCCTGCTACTGGTTTTGTGGTGTGCTATTAGTCATATTGAGAGAGCTAATGCTGTTTTTTCATACGTTTTGCTTTCTGGTCTGACGCACGGGATAGCCACCCAAGCAGTTCTGCTGGCAGAGATGAGGGGGCAGTAGCTAGCTGGTGGAGAGAAAAAGGGGAAAGCAGGGAGGATGGGAATAGCTTAAGCTGTCCCTGGATACTTGTTTTATGAAACCGTACTTTAAAACAATGCATCTCCATACAGAGAGATAACTCTCTGTTCTGCCAGAAACCGACTGAAACAAGTTACTTCTTTTTACCCTAAACAAGAAATAAGATACCATCTCCCAGTGAACTTGAAGGGAATTTGGTTTGAATCATCCTATATGCTCTTAAATAGCTTTTAATGACTCAGCAGTTTTATTATATTTATCTTCACTTCTCTCCTGGAATGGTCTGTACTCTATGCAGAACTGTGCCTCTAGTTCAGCACTCTCTCGGACCTGGGAGGATTGGATGTCCTGCAATGGTCTGCATTTGGGTGACATTTAAAGGTCCCAGTTGACACAGGGTCACTGTATACTGAACTTACGTACTGAGACATGACTTGCTCAAGAGCTTTTCAGAGTTATTTTGTACACGTTCTACTTAGCCTCAACCTGTCTAACCAGTTAGTTCCAATCTATGTTACTGTATTGGATAAGTATTTTTTGCTTTTTCAAAAATTGTTAAATTTTATAAAAATCTTTGAGGTTGGTTTACTTGAAGTTTTGCTTCAAGAAGAATACTTTTATTGATACAATTTTTTTCTTGTGTATGGGGACTTTTAATGGTGTTTTCCTCAGCTTTTGTACTCTGAAGACCTTTGAAAACCATGGAAACGTATTCCACACATAGCAGACCAATTCAAAGTGAAGTTATCCTACCTTGTTATTTTATTACTTCTAATTTTAATATGGTACAGGTATCCATATGTCATGAATATGGGAGTAAGAGAGTTTTTGCAACTAATTTGTCTCAAAGAATAATGATTGTCCATTATGATGTATCGCATGTGGAACAAAGGTACATTATTTACCGGGATGAAGTGCGATTTTACTCCATCACCTGCAGGTTTAAATTATAAGTAATTTTGTTTATATTAATGCAAGTACTGTAGAGTAAAACTAATGAGTGTGGAAGGAACCAGTTAATGGATATTCTATATGTGAAGAGCCCTTTATTTTAGCTGAAAGAGTGGAGTGTCAAAATATGTACAATAATTTTAAGAGAACAGTGCAGAGTAATGCTCAGAAATTGTATGTGATTTTTTTTTTTCAGTGAAATTAATGATCTTTCTGGCACCCCTTTGTTTATATGTGTTTTAACCAAGTTTATTTTCAGATTGGATTTGGGTTTGGGCAGTTTGGTTTTTTTAATAAAAAATAATATATAGATATAGATGTAGAGAGTGTGTGGCATTCTTACCTTTTAGCACTTTGGGATATTTGAATGAAAGAAAAAATGATTTTATAGTTTCTATGAAAATATTTCTATTGTATGAGCTTTACTTAAATGATATCAGATTGAGTTTACAGAATCGTGGCTATGCATAACTCATTGCAGAGTGTGTTGACATATCCATATTAGCTTTAACTGGCTAGCTCAAGGACCAATAGTGACAGCACAGGCAGTTTCACCCATCTGAGCTACTCAAGGAGGCAGGCCACCAAAGAAGAATGTGCTGTTGTGGCATTGCTATTGAATTAGCTCCACTAAGTAATTCATATGTATCTGTTAATCAGACCTATTGCTATGTAGGCAAACATATTGAAAAAAAAAAAGGAAGCCAGTTACTGAGGCAGTGTTTCGTCAGCTGATTTTAATCTAACAATTTTAACACAGTCACTTCAAGAGAGTAGCTATCTAATCTTGTGGCTGAGCATCCATAAGCCCAACTCAAATGAATACAACTAAAATGGATGGAAAGAATGGATGATCAGAAATGAGCCTGTGAAGTGATGCATTGGTAAATGTCGTACTCCTGCAGAAGTTACAGTGAAAGGTGTGTGAAGTAATGCTGTAGTTTCTTGTCAAGTGAGAAAATACTAGGATGTAGAAAGTGGAGTAATAAGAATTTAAGATGATATGGACCATATTTGGGGACATAATGTATGTATGCATAATGTTTGTTTATAGTAACATTTGTTTATTATTTCAGTGACAGATTCTGAGTATACTCAAAAATGTTTGCAGCAGCTCTGAGTGTGATTAATTTGTGTATTTCCTCGTTATTAGTTGCTCATTTTCTACTTTAAAACATTTTGCTACTTTTGTACTGCTTTATTTACAACCACATAGGTTGTAAGGTAACTCGTGTTGTTTTAACTGCTTAAGTGTCTGAAATGCTTTAACTGCTCTTTTTCCTTTTATGAGTGAATTTTTAAAAGATTGAGTTCACTAAAGCTAACTCAAAGGTGTGCCATAAAACAAGCCAGCAACTTGCAATGGAGTATAAGTTATTTTTTAATTAACAAGTATTAAAAAGCTTTGATTAAAGTAAACCATATTTTAGCACTTAGAGTCATCAGCTTAGCAGCTCTTTGAATAGTGTCGTATTTTAAAATCATAAATTTTTTTAACCATACCTTCAGAAAGTTTGGAAGTTGTTGGGCTTGCAGGCTGTTTGATTTTGGTTTTCTTTTTTTTTTCAGTTACACTGTAAAGTGTAAATTTATTCAGCCATTGTGTCCTACAAAGTACTGTTAACCTAAGATTAGTATTTAATATTTTTTAAATAATACTAAACCATTTAAAATCTTGAAAAGGTTTCCTTTTTTTTTTTTATTCATATTTCAGTGAGGGGAAGACTGAGCAGAGCTACCTCTGTGTACTGTTTAGAGCAGCAACTCTCAGCCAAGACAAAACCTGTTTTTCTCATGAAATTGAATTAAATGATAAAATGGTTTTTCTATCTATCTTCCGGGCTGTAAAATGAAATTATTGTCATTAACATCTGTACTTTGTTCTTATGGGATGAAAAACAATTCATAAGTGGAATAAGTATTCACCTGCATCAAAGAGCTGGTGCTTTTAACACTAATTTCATGCATCCATCTACTGTAATGTCCCAGCATGTTCTAGATGATAATGCACCACAAGCTTGTTCCCAGCAGTACAGCTCTACAAAGTATTAGAATAAGGGTAGCATTTGTTTTGTTCTGCAAGCATGCATGAACTTAAATTTTCAATAATCAAGATAGACAAATGGGAAGAAATGGCAACTATTGTCACCAAAGTCTATCTACGTAACAAAATGAAGATGTAATTGCATCCAGTATGGAATTTTTACCGCTAGCTTAAAGAAAGTTAGCATGACTAACAGTAGTGGTGAAAAGTGAAAAGATACAATATTTTAACTGTGTGACTGACTCATTGGAAAAGGCTTTTTTTTCCCCCTACATGCTACATTGGTTATTAAAGCAGTTGAGAAGACAGGATGACTATTTGTGTGTGATCTTTATACTATACTTTGGAGAAAGTATTGATATCTAATTCTTTATGCGGTGCTTTTTCTATATTTCATGGCCTTTACTTGTATTATACAATGTGTCTTGTACAAGGCGGAATAAACTGATTTTGTCAGAAGCGTTTGCTGGTTTTGTTTCAGAGAGCTGGGAGATTTTATAAGGTACCTTCACGGCAAGTACTTTGGTAATTGAATGTTATGACATCTTTATCTCATAGAAATTAGCAGGAAAGATCCTATGAGTTAATAAGGATTGAATTGTTAGAAAGACAGTAATTCTGAATTCATAGGGCAACAGGATATGTTAGAAATGAGAAATGTGATTTTGGAGTTATAAGAACTGTAGAGCTATCATTTGAATTATTTTTAAGAGGCATAAATATGTACGTAGTCTAGACAGTGCTACTTTTGCACTGGCAAGGACAGCTGCAAGTAAATGCTAATACAAGAGCTGATTCCAAAACAGAGAGGGGGAAAAATGGAAAAAGCCAAAGATGAAGAATATGCTGGAGGCCTCAAATGTTAGTTCACAGAGTGTTTTGGAAGAGTCATCCAGAGGTCTTTCTACAGGGGAAAAAATGAGTATTGAAGTAATCCAGAATTACTTTTTAAATAACATTACAGTGTTTGCCTTCCTTCTCAAATTTTTGCTACCTAGCAATCGGATTATCTGTGTATACCTTACAGTTCCTGCTTGGGTTTGGAAATGTAGCCTGAGTGTTACATCCTCATCTTTGTGTATGAGCTGGGAATAACTACATGTTTGAATTCTGGGAATGCAAAATCCTCCTTTTGTTTGTTGCTTTAATTCCTTTTTCTTGAACTATTTTTACTCATCTGTCCATTCCTATCAAACTTTTTGATCTTACTCTTTGCTCACTTGTACTTGCCCCTTTTCCTCTCTTTTCTTACACTTTCTTCATTTTTTTCCTCTTCGTTATTGTTGCTTCTCTCCCTCTTTTTCTCCATGTATATACAATAAAATCAGACGTTGGGTTTTTGGTGCTTCTCATATAACTTTATGTTGTTTGTCCTGTTAATATACCTCAAATAATTATAGGTTCATTAATTGCTGCTTGAATTAGAATGCTGGATATATCTGCACTGTTGCTTATATTGAAATAGTACGATAAAATGAAATCTTTTAAAATATTGCTCTTACTTTGTGTGGAAACTTGAAATTTTGAGTACCCAGTTAGTTTGTGGCATTTATTAATAGAATTCATTATCAATCATATGCTTATGCAATTAGCAGTTCATCTGTGTAGGCCATCAGGTCAAAGCCTGAAGGGCATGCCCCTTTCACTGAGCTGCTAATACTGTAGAAAAAAGAGAAATACCCCTGACATCAGTTGTACCTTCCTAAACTGACTTTACTAATCACCCAAATGATTGTGGAATTGTGGCTGAGCATGCCTTTTGGAATCAAAGCAATGCGTTGCTATATGCCATGCATGCTTAGTCCTTTTGCAAAGCATGAGGAATTCCAACAGTCCTGAAGTCATTCCGCAATCCAGATCCATGATCGTTCCATTGGGAGTCGCCAGTAGCTCAGGCCAAACAGTGGCATTTGCCATTGGTCTGTGTGGAAAACAGTTGGTAGCTGCGGGGAGAGTTTGCGGAGGAATTTGGGATGAGTGCAGACAGGGACTAGAGGGCTTGAAGGCTTCTTGCGCTTCCTCAAATCCAATGGTGTAAAAGCACGTTCTGGCAAAGGCTGGTGCTCCACTGCAAACGTGCATTATTCTACAGCTTTAGGTTGTTGAGTTAGGACTAATCATCTTGTTCGTATATAGCTGCGAAAAGGAAAGCTTTAAACTACACTAGGTTTATATGTATGAATGCCTGTGTTCCTTTAATTCCTTGGAGCTTTAAAAACACAAGAGAATTAAACTGATTGTTTGAAAAACTGAAGAAGAAAAAAAGAGAAAGTTAAGTTGTAATATTAGATAATTTTCTTTCAACTGGACTTCTACAAGAACAAAATTTATTGTTGTTGTTTGAAATGTTTCTGCGATGCCAGCCATTTAAATTCAAATAAAATGCCTCGGGGTTGCATTGGAAGTGAATGAATTACACTGGCAGCTAGTATTAGTATTACTATTACTTCTTGGTGTTGTAGCAGTACCTAGCAATAAAACAAATATTTATACACATACATCACAGTACATTCTTGGTGACTGCAACTTTGGCATTTAGAAACCAAATAAGGTGGAGCATAAGAATATGTGTTTGCCTGGCAGCTGCATGTGATTTCTCCTGGTGGATACACTAAAGAATTCTCATCGCTGCCCTGAATTCTTTTGTACTTGGCAGTATACAAATATTTGAGTCAAGATCATCCTTGTTCTGAGAGCGTTAGTCTAAGGTATACTACAGAGCTGCAGAGTGCATAGCGTTACAGTTTTTCGGTGTTCCTTATTTTTACTTTTGTTTCGTTATTTGGATTTTTGCTGCTTTCTTATTAAAGTAATTTAGTAGATCAAAGATGAGGATAGTTGACCATCTTTACGAGCCTATTATTTATCAGTGGATTGACAACTTTACGCCCTTACGCATACAATAATTATAAATCGTTAAATGTTTTTGTGTACTATAAATCTCTTCTTGTAGATGCTTGGGTCTCCTCAAGAATATTTCCACTCTTGTTTATGCGAAGAATGTGTTTGATAAACTGAAATGTCATGCTTTTGACAGCCAGATTTAAAGTAGTATATTTGGGTATTACATGAAAGGAATTCAGTGGGTTTAAAGCTTTCTGGGTCTTTTCAACTGGACTGGCTCCTTTTCTTGTTGATAGCAACAGGCATGTTAGCATTTCATGTTAATATTTATTTTCACATAAGCAGAACATTTGAGGCAACTGATAATTGTTAATAACCAGACAAATGAAACCTACTAGGTGCCTAATTTTTGTTGAGACTGTCCTAAATGTAATGCTTTGTAGAACCATTAAAAGAGGATGTTTTGTGGCCAAGATTTTAACCTATCTACAGCATCTGTTTTTATAGAAAGCTTCACTTTTCATCTAATGCAGATGTTAAACCTTCTTCTGATGCTCAGTGGTAGTAGTAGTAATAATAATACCACTACAATGGTATTTGTGAAAATATGCACTGATGTATATGAGAATGCATTTTACATACATATCTGCATATGTTTAAGGAAAAATCTGGTCCTTACGGTGGCTAGATAAATGAATATTATTGTACTACATGCAGTAGGGAATTATGCTGTGGACATTGTCATTCATGCACTGATATCAAATCTGGGTGGAACTGAAAAAGGAGCATATCTTTATTCTTGAGTGCAAGTCACGCAAGAAGTTTTTGTTTGTTTTTGTGCACAGATTGCACCTTTGTCACTGGTGTCCGGTAAAGATTACAGTACAGTTACTACTTTCTTAAGATATCAAGGTGAATAGTACAAGCAGATTTGACAGCTACTAATTGACTAAAGCCCTCTCTGCTGTTGGACAGTTTGCTCTAAGTGACAAGAGATCGACCTCTTAAATAGCTTATATCTCTTGGCAAGAAATGAAAACTGATCTTTTAGATGTTCCAGGTGGGTCTATGGACATATGTGTCTTTACCAGGTAAGGTAAATGTTTGCCCACATAGAAGCAAATAACTCGTCAGACTTTCAGAAAGGCAGTTCTCGAAGCTTTATTTGAACAAGGCTCCAAATACTTTTCCTATACCTGATCTATTAATTGGCAGGCAGTGTTAGTAAGTAAGTAATAATGACTGAAGTTTATTAGATTATTTTATTCTCTCCTCTACTGTGTGCCATTCTTGCTTTGAGTTTCTCTCTGCAGAGTCTGTAGTACAAAAAAGCTTGGGGGAGGGATGAAAGAGTTGATGCCACACAACAATTGGTAATACATATTTGGAGTATATTGTATTTATGATAATTACTGGCTGGTTACATGAACTGACTTGCTGGCTAATGAAGTCAAGGGAAAAATTCTGTCATCTGAGGCAGGTACGTTATCTTTATAGGCATAATATATCTCAAAGAACTCCAGTTACTGTACCAGTGGGCAGCTGTTCTTCTAACTGTAGAAATTAATAGCGTTTTATTGATTAACAGTAGTTGACTGACTCTTGTCCTTAACTGTGCACTTTTGTCTTCTATCTGATTTACAGTCAAGATGAAATAACCACAACAGTAAATGATCAACACAAGCTGAATAACTTGTCTACAAACTTCTTTTAATCATGCTTTTAAGAAAGTAAATGCCTAACATTGAGCTTATTTAGATGAACTAGACGTTCTTTGTTGTGTCCTATGATTTTTTTTTTTAAATTAATCGGGGTGCTTGGAAAAAAAACTAACACAGCTTCAGAGCCAAGTCATTAACTAAATTCAGATGCTTTTATTTATATTATGTTTAAAATCTGCTGTCTGGACAAGCTTGATAATGTAAACTGTACAAAAGCAAGTTGGGTCACACGTAATAATCAAATTTTCTGTGGTATTTCAAATCCAAGTTGCTTTATGCAATCCTGGTCCCATTTATTAAGCCATCAAAAAGGCTTAGAGAGAATCTTACAGCATCTTCTATACGGAAAAATATTCAAAGATCTATAAAGTATCTTGCTTCTGTGGTAATGGAAGAAAACACAAACTTAGCTTAACTTCTCTCCTAAAAATATCTTACCTCCAGTCTACTTCCTTCAGATTATTGAAAAATTGGCTCACGATTATTTCTTCCCAAATTGTTGATTCTTCATGCTGTTCTGTAATATGACCTCTTTTTTCCTTTCATAATTTTTTCTCTCTACTGTCCTTGACTGCTTAGTATCTCTTTTGCTAAATCAGACATATCTGCTGATTTCCACACAGTGCCTTATATTAAGTTTATCAAGACTTGTTTGATTATATTTAACTGCAGAGGTGGGGTAGGGGTTTCAAAATACAATATAATGAAAACTACTGTGTCCGTAAACTTGCGGAGGAAGAACAGAACTGCTGAGCTCTGCTGGTTTACTGTGGGTTTCCACCGAAAGAAATGCCCAGGTGCAGTGTTAATGCTCTCCCACAAAACACAAATCAATTAGTAAGTCCTGGACTTGGATCTGTGCAGGTAACTATGCAGAGGATGGCTCTACAGTCATCTTAGTATTAAGACAGTGTATTTTAAAAGTTAAATAAAATAACAAATAAGCCCTAAAATTTTAATCTGGAAAAACAGGGTTGTTTAAACTTAAAAAGGCAAAGAGAAAGCCAGAGCTAATTTAGAAGATACGATTCTTCAGTTTAAGTAGATAGTCAATAATATCCGATACAGGAGTAAACGATAGGGAATGTGTTCCCCCTGGGTAACAGATGGCAAGCTTGTTCTGTGTATATTCTTACACTGATCAATAGGTCGGGTAGACTTGTTTCCGGGAGGAGGACAGGCTTTTGTGAGCCACGCAACACCCAGGCAGCCAGCTCCAGATGACACATCTGGCAGGATTGCACTGAAGTTGATCTGGTAGCAGCAGAAGCATTCTTGGTTTCTGAACTCCTTTCTAGCCTCTTGCCCATGGCCCACTGTCATCTTCAGACACTTTGCCAGTGTCTGTGTCCGAGAGAGCAGCATTCATAGGTGAAGATCATTTTGGAACCTAGGAGTAGCGCAGGGTGTCCAGTGGGGAAATGCGATGTCTCTGAAGGCAGAGCGAGCAAGCCTGCAAGTCTTTTCAGCTGTTCTGGAGAAGTGTGTTCAAATTTCCAATATGCCTGTTTACTATAGAAACAAACATGGAATAAAGTACCTTGGTGCTTTTGCTTTTAGAAACATTCGTTTGTATACGTGCACACATCATTGGTCAGGAGTATAATTTTTTGTAAACTAATCTTTTGCCTCAACAATTTTAAAGAGAAATCATGGAGAGAAGACTTGTCTCTTCCCCAGCAAGAAAAAAAGTAAAGAAAAAACATCTGCAACTTCTGTGTTCACTAAGTGTTTATTATGTACCCTTTCCTGTTCTTTCCAAGGTTTCATTTCCATTTAGTTCCATTTTTCCTCACATTTTAAAAATAAACCTCTAGTATGTATTTAATTTATTCCCAGTCTGCTGTAATTAACTTGCAGATAAACATATGGTTACCATATGGCAAAATGATATTGAAAGGAAAAGCTTCGTAAGAGACACAAGAGTACGTGTACTTGGGCCTCGGTAATGCTGGTTTAGCTCTTCTGTAGACATACAGCCTAGATCCAACTGTGATAATACCGATGGTTTGGTAAATTAATAGTGACATAGCAAATAGTGACAAACTGAATCATGTACTGCAGAATCATGGTTGAATCAAGCATGAAAAATAATGTTATGGAAGTGTGAAAGAAGGAAAATAAATGGCAATGGAAATAGAGTAGGGGCCAAAAAAGAGAAGCTGTAATCAACTGAAGGATAAGAAGAAAAAAAGAACAAAGCAAAGAAACTTCATTGGCAATTTGTTAACACTACGTGGGTTTTGAGCTGGCGATGAGTAAGGCTTCCTCCCAGTCGGTTTCAGGTACTGGTGTAGAGCATTGGCTTAACTTTAAGAGGTAGTTGTAAGATTGAATCTTAGCGAAGTGATCCATAACTCTTGAGTTACAGATCTGGTCTGCTAAAACACACAGGTCTGAAACTAGGTGGATGCAGAGCAATTTTCATTCAGGTCACCAGTTGTACGTATACTCCTGGAGGAAACCAGGCACACCCTGAGCTTGGAAGGAAATTTTGGTAAAGATTTTCTGCAAAGATTTCCCCTATTCAGAGTGACGTTAATACTGTTATTCCTCAAGTCTGCCCCCGAAATTCTCCTTTCCTCTACTTTCCTCTACTAAAAAGGAAACATGCGTGTTGGTAGTATCACCTTTTAGTTCTAAAAGAAGGGAACTGAGCAGTGTGTAAGCTGTAATATGACTGCCACGTGGACACAACTACTTTTTCATTGTGCACTTCTTTTTGTAAACTCGTTCTTTGGTTCTGAGGACACTTGTAGTTTTGTGTAATTTGCATAACACAGATCACCAGCAGGACTGTTTTGCTTGAGTAGAATGTTTACTTAGATGGGAAGATGGAAGATGTGTTTATTCTGAGACATAATTACGAGTGGTGAAGTTTCATAAATCCATTTTGCAAATGCAGTGTTTTTATGCCATGTAATTTAGTTGAAGAGGAAAAGTGCATTATCTTCTCTTGGTTTCAGTTCCTTTAATTGCACAAAATGAGAAACTTCATGGTAACTTTTGAGATCCTTTATGCTTTGAATTTTCAATGTGCCATTTTTTTAAATACTTGAAGATATTATGATTCTAGCCCTTGCAAAGCATTTTAGGCAGTTTTCAGTGTAGACATTAAAAAATATACAGCGTGCAAGAACACATTTATAAAATGCTTCTCTTTTATAATTCTATAATGCGTATTTTCTTGTTTAAAAACAGGTTTTGTCAAAGTTTTTCTCCTGCAGTAGTAGATACAGCTTATTTTCATAGCTATGATTTGTTACATATCCCGGTTGCTTCAAATTGATATTTATGCTTATCCAAAAATAAAAGCATGCTGCCATCTTCCTAAGCGTATGATAACGATCTGATGAAAGTTGACCTCTGATGTGCTAATAATTTTTGTAGCTTTCTGCTTTAGCTGAGATGTAGTGAAACACACTGACTGTTTCCTGAGAAGATTGCCATATTTTACTCTAATTTAAATCATTGACCTTAGGTAACAACACACTTGTCTTTCAGGCACAAACCAAACTGTCTTTGTTTGTCTTCACAAAGCCATACGAAGTGGTGATGCAGAAGCTAATAGTACACCCCACTTGAGCATCTTGCCATTAGAACTTGTTGGTTTGGACACAGAACTTTGTTTGGTGCTGAGGCTTCAGCAGTACCTGTTTCCTAGCTTGGATATTTGGGGTTAGTCCTGAAAGAAAAGAAATCTGATCAAGTAGAGCTTGTGTTGATGCTGGGTTTCCTCATGTTTCTATGTCTGTTACTCGAGTCTGAACCTCATTATATCAAAGGGCCAATAGGAAAATATTATTTAAGCACACACAGCCCTCCCCAAAACATCAGTGGTGTTAATCCAACAGCTATTGGACTCAGCCATACTTTTTCTTTAAAGCCAAGTATAAAAGTGAATAGAATTTATACAGCATTATTAGTTTTTAAAACATCTTTAACATCTTAAGTATGAATACATCTCTGCATGAGAAGAGGCAATAAATGGAGATTTGCATCTTGTGGAATTACTGTAAAATCATACTAGAGTGCAGAAGGTGGAGTTGATCAGTGGGTTTTGTGCAGTGCTAGCTACCGTTTGAGAAATACAGAAATATTTTGTGTTACGTTAAGTATTTCTAATGTTCCATATGTTTTAGTATAGAGGGAAGTTAGAATGAGAGATTTTTTTCTTGAACCTAGATATTAAAATTATTTGTAGAATGCTACCTCAGCAATTATGTATTGTATTTCTTAGTCTAATTGCACAATTTTGTGGCACTTAGGGACATGGTTTAGTGGTGGACTTGGCAGTGTTAGGTTTACGGTTGGACTTGATGACCTTAAAGGATTTTTCCAAAGGATTTTTAAATGATTCTATGAAGATCTATCACAAACTCGTATGATGCACAGAGACAGATCAAGCAAGGAGTGGGACACTGATTCCCGAAGTATGCTATTATGAGATACTACCATAACTGGGATGCTGATAAACTTCCTTGCTCTAGAAACTAAAATTAAAAAAATGATTTTTAGTGAGATCCCAGTTCTGCATTGCTCTGAGTTAGGGAATAGCCCCAGCATTGCTCCAAATACCAGTAGACAATAATGGTGTAACTCTGGATAAATGGCTTTCTAAATGTTCCTCTATTGCTGTAGTGGAATTCATTTAAAAAAAAATTACAAAAATAGTTTAAAACTGTGAATCATACATGTACATACACACAGTAAATGGGAATCATACATGTACATACACACAGTACAAGGGAAAAACAGTGGATTGAAGATTCACGGCATCTTCTAATTCTTGTCCCTTTGACTCATTATATACTTTAAAGCAAAAGTCCATGTGTAAATGTTGAGTGTAAATGTCATCTTTACTCTACACACCAAATACAGATTTTAGATAATACTGAATTTGTTTCCACAGGAAGATACCAAAGAGAATATGAAATGGCATATAAAGAATACTTTCTTTTTCAACCAAAAAATATATGGCATGGGATAAAATGTTTTTTCCTTCAAAATGTAAATGTTTAAGCCTTACAAATACTGCAGTAGCTTCAAAAGACCTTTGTTTCCAGTATTAAGCTACTGAAGAAACAAAGATTTAAATATGTCAGCCTGTAAGATAAACATACTCAGTTAGATTCTGAGGTGTATCACATGAAAGTAATTTGAAGTAGTTGTCTCAAAGTAAGTTATATAGCGTTCTATATTCATTGGTTTTTTGATATTTTACGAGTCTATACTTTACCTGTGCAACTGGTGGTTCTGAGAAATAAGAGGAAATTCAGTGACTTTACATTTGCATCCATTTTGCATATACAAGAACGAATCTTGGCAGACAAAGCTAATCAATTTAACAATAATTTAATAATTTATGTTGATGTTGGGAAGTTATTTAATGGACTGGTGTTTGTTTATTTGGCCAGATTTAAAGTGGCGGAGGGTGCTCGGTTTGCCGATAGTTTACATTGTCTTTATAACACTGGAATCATTTAAGTCAGTGTGGCAGGCATAACGCTGGGTTTCTTTGGAAAAAATTAAACATTTGTATCCCTCTTGTTCATGTAATGCTTTGTGTTTGGTGGATACTAAACAAACCCCTAAGGAGACATAGTATAGATTCGCTGATTATGCTCATACATTTAAATTGTAATTACCATCTTTCTTTTTTTACATACTTTTTAAAGCTCCTTTAAATGAAATTTGAGGTGAAATGTAACACGTAGCACATTAAAAACAAAAAGTCTTTCTGTAGAAATTTTCCCTTTGTGAACCATTTGTCTTTCTGACTCAGTAATTCCAGTTCATCAGACTGGAAGTCTGTTACTGAATCTTGTGATGCAGCACTTTCCATAGTCAAACTTCAGCCCCTTCAGGCTTTGAGAATTGTATTTAATGACACTGGTAGTGTTTACAGTATTCTATTAAAAATACTTCAACACTGCTATTGTGCAGCAAAAACTTCTACATAAAGAACATCAACTTAAGCATGTGACAAACTTGCAGCATCTGCAGGCAATGGGTTTCTCTTCTCCTTGCATATTCTGAAGGTTCCAGACTTTTCCTGCTGATTTTCAGTTCAAAAGAAGCCTCAAAAAAAGGAAAGTTTGAGCCATGGTTTTGAGAGGGTTTCGTCTATCTCGCACATCTTCAGCTGCCTACGTTACAGGTTTTTCTTTCATTCTTGTATTTCAGATTTTGAGTGTACATCAATTTATACAGTGCTGCTCTTGCCCAGTCAAGCAGTGGAGAGGAAGGAAAGAAGGAAAAATAGGATGCATTTCTTTTTAGATGCAGTATTACTCATTTCTCAGTTACTTTGTATTGGCAGACTGTTTTGTCTTACCTGTTGAAGTCTGAGGTGCATTTTGGCACCAGAAAAGCTACATTTCTTGGAGAAGTTTTTCATTGACTTAGGGCTTGCCACCATGCTTTAAAAATACAGGAAAGTATAAATCCTTCTTATATTTTCATGTTAGTGACAGCTCTCTTACAGGATAAAATATTTTAGCTAATTGAAATGCATTAACAAATGTATTGTCTGATATCTAAAAACAGAACTCATCAAAGCAACTTAAATTACATTTCTAGAAAGGTAATTGATTGAAAATGTATATGTGACGTTCAGTTTATAACAGGTTAACGTAGTTTGTGACTCAAGGATAAGTGTTCTTGGTGAAGTTAGCACCAAATATTTCAGCAATGTGCATAAAGACAGCTAAATTGTAAGACCAGAGCTAATTTCCAAAAATGTAATTGCTGCATTTAATTTCATTTTGTAGCCCGGTGATTGCTGGTTTTAAGTGTCTGTAGGACTTGATCATGGTAATAGTAAAATCATTCCTTTTGTTGTTATCTGAGTTAAACTACTGTAATTTAAAAACCCGATTGCTGCTAAAACCAGAGAGTGCGGCTGTTGGAGAACACAGCTGCTTCGAATTCAGGCTCTCTCCGGGAGCGCCTGGGGCAGCACGCCGCGATGGCTTCCCGCTTGGCGGCTGCTTAAGGGATTGACCTAAATTTTTGCAGTGGGTAGCAGACTGGTGGCAGTGGGTTTGATTGTTTAATGCTTCTGGAATTTCATCATGTTGTTATTGGCTTTCTACAGTATCTAGAATTTTCACCATTTTTGCAAAGAATTTGTATTCGAATTCCTGAAGTTACGTTGGTGTTGTTATTTAAGGCCTTGATGCTACCACCATGTGTGTGACTTCAGTGGATGATACTGTGGCCTTAGCTGAGCAAAACATACATATAAATCACCCCGAATCAGAGCCTAAATGTAGCATCTTTGGTAAATTTAGAAGTAGCTTACACCTGTGGAGAGACTCATAGCAGCATGAGTGGCTTTATATACTCTTTATATACAGGTCTTCTTACAGAATGCCAAGTTCAAAATTAGTAGTAAATGTGAACTATTGTTCCATCTGAGAGCAGAGTAGCATATTTTCTTCGTAAGTGGATTAGAAGCAAATTTGTCTGCTTTTAGTATAGCTTCTGCCTTGCCAATTTTGCTTTGCATTCTTAGTCAGGGCCCTTAAGCCGAATAACTTGAAACGTTTTCCTTAGAAGAGTTTTAGTATGCAGAAAATTGCAATGCAATTTTAAACAGCTGAAGAATAATATATTTTGTTTAAAAATAGATACTGCAAGTGTATTCACTTGTTTTGCTGTGTGTGTAAAATCTGTCGTGGGAGAAAGGGAAGACTGTCATGATGGTCATCCCCTTGTGATTTGAGACTATTTCTGTTTTAGACAGAAGTTCCCATAAGATTCCCTGCTTGGACTCCTGAAAGAGCTGGAAAAACAATTTCCGTCCAGAAGTAATAATATCATGGGCTTTTGGTTTTGATCATAAACTGACATTTAAAAGTCATCTGAGGAAAGATATTTCTTGATTAAAGTCAGGTTTTGCTTAATGCAGTTGTAGCTGATCTTTCCCATCTGGTATCGCGCTACTTGATGCGATACCTTTCAGTTGCCCAGCGTCCACTTTACGAGATCCCGTAGGAATTACTGACTTTCCCAAGGGACCGTTCAGTGGATCGGGTCATTCTGTTACCCTGGTTGTGGCTCGGCTTTTCTTTGCCCTGGGGAAAACTTAGAACTAAGTTGCACAGCAGAGAATATGAGGTGCTAATCCGGTACCCGCCGAGTGTATTTGGAATTGCAGTTCTGTCAGGACTATTGCAGCTCGTGCACAGCCTGCGCCTGGTTTTCCACTTATGCGCCAGATCCTCACGTTTTACCTGTGGGATACAGACATTACATTTTATATGTGGAATATGAGAGGTAGATTGTGTGACTGCATTTCCTGGTTTTTATTCCCTAAATTGTCAGTGTTTCGCACTGCTTCCTTAATCCTGGGTGCAGCAGCTTTGCTTCCTGCTTCTGCCGCGTCGTCGCTCCCAGGAGTCACCCTTAGGTGAGAGGGCAGACACCTCCTCACGGGGGTCTGGGCGAGGTGCTGCTTCATGCCGCGGTTATGACTTAATTTTAGCATGTAATTCGCCTGAAGAGAGATGTAGGTGTTTGTGTTTTGGCTTTTTGTGTGTGTTGTGGATTGCTAAGATATGATCTTTTCTGCTAAGCAGCTGGATTTTGTCCCAAATCCTGTGAATTTCACACAAGATCAGATTCTCACAGCATTCAGACGGGTTGTCAAAACCCTGGCATTTCTTTAAGGCACAGAATAACGGCTTCCTGTGTGCAGAACTCACCGACGAGTCTCTCCCACGTAAAGGGAAGCTTTTAGACAACAGAAAATTGCAGACTGAGATTTCCTTGAGGTACCTCTGGTTTCTGTACAACGTAAAGTACCACCCGCTAGCTAGGGGTAATGGCGTGGATTGTGGCAGCTACACAGCAACTCCCAAACAAGTCCTGGGTGCATTTTACAGCAGTTTGAAAATTGGAACTCTTACCTAGTGCCTCTGATCTATTTTCTCTTGTGATTCCCAAAGGCCTCAGCATGGGCGGATGAAGATAAAACATGACTCAGTGTTCAGCTATGGTATACTTGGCATCTCTTGTAAACGAGGAACTTAAGAATTGTGTTCCCCAGATACAAACTAATCCTAAATTTCTAGTATTTGCAACCTGGAGCTAAGAGATTGCTAGATTCTCCGAGACCTATGATACCGGACAAATGAAGGCACATAATGAATATCAAAGACATGGGTTATTGAGAAGGAAAAACTTGTTTTATTTTGTCATCAGAGGAGCATAAATCCACAGGGAGTCAAGCTGAAAAAAGATCACTGTTCTGCTGGGCGAGTGTCCTCAGATCAGCCGCGTTTTCATGCTGTAACTACCGTGCACTTTGTTGCCCCTTATGTGTCTTTGTTCCCAGGATAGATCGTGGTCTTTATCCCCATGGTAAATACAGTGCTAGATACTTTGTAGAAATTAAAACTGGCAAATTCCATGTGTTTTATGTCATTTGGCATTCTGTACAAACCCCCTTTAGTTTGTCATAAATTCCTAAACCAGAGCAAGGTCACATCTGGTAGCAATTTCAGTCTGCCAGATGAGGCGTAATCCTATAAAACCTAACTCATTTTCTCCAGTGCTTTTCAAAGACGAGCTCTCCGGCTCCTTTTCTGTAAGACACACCACTTGCCCTGCGAGCTCTGGAGAATGATTTAGGCTGAGTGTCTTTTCACACGTTATAAACTGCAGTTTTTGGAACACAGCTTTGTATCCAGTACAAAAGACACTGCAAGCAAGGAAGAGTGTTGAAGTCTTCATGACAACAGGCTGCGTCTAGATTCTGTTTTCTTTTGCAATAGCATGTCCCTGCAGGATGCAGTAATTGTGTTCGTTCTCAGTATTTTGATGCATATGGATCTCCTCATACTCTGTCACCTTACATACTGCATAACTTCAAAAGGATCCATACATAGCTACTATTCTGCTTTCCTTTTACATGCTTTTAAAACGGTTATAGAGAAAGTTATGAGTCTTAGGTAATTCAAGATATACACATCGAAGACTGTAAATTATTAGATGAACTAACAAAGTAACGGAACGATGATCAATCTTTGCACACTGTAGTAATTGAAAATAGCTCTAATTCTGGGTAACATGGAAGTTTAATAGTAGTCAGTAGTTTTATATGTTTTATCATGTTTCCATTGCCCCATTAGATTTTGGTAATAGTGGTTATTTTGGTATCTCATTGCCTTTATTCCTTCATGCTTTCAAAGCCCTGTTACGGAACGTGGTGATCCACTTTCTCAAAAGGAGTAGCAAAACAGAGCGTACTAGTAAGGGTTTGGTTGGTTTTTATGTGAAACTGTGATGTATTATAATGTGTTATTAAATCAAATTAACAGAACTTAGTTGAAAAATATTCTTTCAAGGTTTCCTACGTCTTGCATAAGGACTTCTAAGGCCTGTTTGTACAGGTGCACAATACTGTTTTTTTCTGTGAGGTGACCAGTTTAAGTATAGCTTGGTATCACGTGAATGATACTAAAACAACCAAACCATCACGACTTAAAAAGCACGTCAGAATTTTAAACAACTCGTATCCTTACTCTTAACTATTACAAAAGCAAGCTAAAAGTGGCAGCATATTAAAATCCACTGCAAACTGGCAAGCACTAGCTAGAAGCCACCTTGTCTACTCTGATTTTTCTGACCTAATTTATACCCTTTTGAACCTGTTTATCCACAGGGCAAATATCCTGATGTTGTGACCCTTCCAGAAGGACTGCGGGGAGATTATATAATTCTAAGGAACCCCAAACTTTCTGGGTAAGCCAATAAATACATTTCTTGGTTTATGCAGATAAAGGATTGTGAAATGCATATTGACAATCTATACATAATTGGTCTGCTTGAACATTAAGTCACTCTTTGCTTTAGAATGCCTCTAAACACAGAGGTTAGATGATGTGTGTTACATTTTAGGGTTATAACCACACATTAAAAACACAAGGAGAAAAAACAAAAAACCCCCACAAAAATACATGTACAGGCTGTGTGCACGTGGCCTTGTTAGATGTCAATCAATGGTGTTGCTTCTGCGTGTACCCACCCTTTTAAAAAGCTAGATGGAAAAAAATAAAGGGCTCAAGCAGGCTTTTTACTTGCATTTTAAGAAAAAAAAAATCTATCCTATCTTGGTTTTGGAAGCTCATGCCACAATGAAGAGTCTAAATTCAAGGTTTAGGAAGTGGAATGCATCCTCCCTCTCATGCATCAGAAAACATGTCAGATTCGACTGGATTTGTTCTCTCTTGGTCTTTCTGCATTACATGACCAGAGCACCGGGCAGAACAGATGCTGAGGCCAACACCCCTCTTACCGTGACAGGGTGGGCCGCTGGCAACCCTCCCCTATGAGATAAGGCAGCTTTTTCCACCCCTGGGCCTGAAGGAGGGAGCTTATCCCTTCTCGTGGGCGTGGAGCCTGGCAGCTACAGCTCATACTTTGTTCTGTGGTAGGAGGTGCGATGGTCACAAACCACTGAAGCAAAGCGCAATTCTTTGGTCTTCCCTCCGTTAAAGAACGGAAAGAAAATTGCAGTTACCATGTTACTGAAAGCAACTGTAGCTGTATTTTCCCGTTGGTTTAGAAGGAAATCAGATGAAGGAGGGGATCATTGCACTGCCATTTATTGTTATTACTCTACCACACATGCTGGAGTTGTTTGGGCTGCCTGCTAGGCATTTCCGGCAGGTTTCGGTTTTTAAATTGAGTAAAAAAAAAAATCCTTGAAGTTGCATGTTAGACAATTTAATTATCACTGTCAGGAATTCTGTAAGGGCCAAGAAAAGTAACTATTTTGTGAAGGGATCAGACCATTCCCTTCTCCTATTACATCTTTGCTACAACATGCATTAGTTTATATGGAAACAACTGGAAATAAAGCATTACTCCCTCCATCGGATTTGTTTGTGGAACTAGCAAATAAACCATAACAGATAGTGCTGTCTCGGTTTAGCTGAATCTGCCATTAAAACTAAATGCTTTAACTCTGGGTTACTGAGATGAATCATTGTTAGACCATCACAATTAGAAAACAAGCTGCTTTATTTTAGTTTCTCTTCATGTTGACAGGTGCCAAGTTCCATTACACACTCCCTCTCACCCACAGTCATGAAATATAAGAATTTTAAAATCGCTTCAGTGGGTTGGTAGAAAATAGACTTGCATATTAGTTTGCTTGCAAAATCCCAGAAGCAGCTGTACACAAATTCCCGAAGGATTTTTAACAATGAAGTGGCAAAAGGCTGACAAGTCATATTTAAAGGAAACTTTTACAGTCACGATTGTTCAAACACCACTGAGAAAGGGAGCTTCCTCCTGGCAGCAACTCGTTATTGTGCCTATCAGCTTTGGATTAGGAAAGCCTTACTTTCAACGAGGAATACTCCTAAAAGCAGGGATTGGAAGGGAATGCAAAATGCAGTAAAGCAGATGGGATGTTTGTTATAAAGCAGCAAATCGATTGTGAATGTTGTTCTAGAGTAATCCCTGTGTACTTGACTAGAAAACCTCCCCCCCTGCAATGCCAACTGCCTAACCATTCCCTTAGCGTGGTGATCTTGTCCCACTGCGAAAGCTGGAAATAGTAATTCGCCATGAAAAAAAAACCACCAAAAACACTCTTGAAGGAGTAATGATGGTTAATTAAAAGCAAATAAATGCGGGAATCTAGGCCTTGGATATATTTATCCCTGTGCGTTATTCTAAAAAAGCCATGAACAGTATCATGGGGTGGACCTTATTCCAAACCCAGAACATCACTATTTTGTAAACACTTCTGAAACCATTCTTGTTTCCAGGCTGTATCTAAGCACGATACCTGACCACGGGGTGCAGAGATTATGTAAGGGGCAGGGGGAGGGAAAGGCGCTCTCGTGTTCTTTTGTATCTTGCTTTTTACCACTGTTCCATGGAAACTTACCATTCAGGAGAGACAAAGACAAGAACCAGGGGAAAAAATCCTTGAGGATGAAAATTTGAATGTACCTGGAAATGAAATAACCACCTCTCTTGTCAGTAACTACCAGTTTTCCTTGGTTCAACAGATAAGTATTTCTGATTCTCAGAGATGGGTACGTTGCATCACCTAAGGTGAATTTTGTTTAAGAGCATAAGAAGTGTGAACCTCCTGAATACTGTACTTTCTGCTTTGAAGAAACCTTAGAGACAGTTGCCTAGTTAACACTAGACTAACTTTTCTGTGCACGTGATACAGGTTTGAATTAATGATTGTTTGGAAGATACATATGGATGAAGAAGGGAGAACTACGCCTGTTCTGGACCTTCTGACTAAAGTACCGGAGCAAGGTAACGTCATTCACTTCAGAGACCCTTTCTGAGCTTTCAAGTGGACGCCTGTCCCCTTTTTTGGCTGACCTCTCTTTAGATAAAATGGAAATCCACCTTGCAGAGCCCAACCAGGCAAACAAATCCCAATTTAGCAAGCAGCTAAGCTTCACCTCCTGTATAATTTAAAAGGGCTTACGAAACAAGTATGTCTTCCTCTTCTCAACGGCAGGTAACCTGTTTTATCCAGAAATGCCATGCTGACAGCTACCTTCAGTAACAGTGCAGCCGTTTGAAAGTAATGTTCACTGTTACATTTTTCTTGCAGCCTTGGAGCAGAAGATGGCAACTATGGAAAACGCTCCCGCCCGCTTCCGAAGCATGCTGCTTGTGTTTGGGATTGAGACAGCTATCGAGAATCTGATCAAAGTGGTTGGCTTGGAAAAATGAATACCAGCATTACTTACAACAGGTAGCAATTTCAAAAGTAGTTTTAATTAAGATATTGTGTTACACAGTCTATAATTTTATTGAATATAAACATTAAGTTATTTTCCATTTAGAAACCATACTCATAAAACATGCTATCTGTACAATTATGGCACGTTATATATAAATTGTCATGACATGAAAATAAATACAGCCATTTAAATACAAAAATGCCAAATAAAATAGTTACATGTACAGAGTGATTTCATTATAAATTTATCTTTCTGAATCATTAATGTACCAGAGTGGTTTATCTTCTTAACATTTTCTAGATACCTGGAAAGTGTTAAAAGATCATGCACTGTCAAAATCAAGTCCATAAAAATCCATTTCATTTCACAGCTCTGTAAAAGTACAGTGATTTTAAAACGACAAGAGAACAGTAAGAGACTCCTAGAACAAAGAGTTAAATAGCTTTCTCGTTAAATTAGGGTGAACCAGACAATTTGAAGATTTCAAAGACATATTATGCTAAAAAAAAAAAGGGTAACTGTATGAAGTAACTTTTTTCCCTAATGTAAGTGTTGAGTAGAGACAGCATTAAACTGAACAAGAAAGGACCATTACGCTTCTGTAGAGAGATGGACGAGTTAACTACTGCTCACTGCAGCACTTTGCTTTCATTTCCTACTTCTAGGGGGAAACTGTAGTAGGTAACACATTAGGAAAGCATCACATTTCCTACATTCATCCCTGAAGAAACAAAACAGATTAGACAGATGTCTTGTGACCTTCCTTCACTTCCATCAGATGCACCACTAGCTCATCTGTGAACTCTCAGCAGTTTTCAGGAGTCCCTGCTCTCCACCAGCTATGACAACCACACGACCCCATCCAAACCAAACCTATACAACTGTAAGTCACGTCCTTCTGGGGTAGGGAGCAACAGTTGTTGTTCCTGGAATCAAGGGGCCACAAATATGAACTACGGACTCTCAAGTAATATTAAGAGACTTCCTTTTCAACTCCACAGCTGCTCTAACCATGCGAGCACTACAACTGCCTGCTCCGTCTGTAAGTTATAATGAAGTATTTTATAGCAATGGTGAAATAGCTGGAGAAATCAAGAACTAAAGCAACAGTATGTTTACAATACCGTAATTTTAATAATCCACTATTTGATCACTGAAATAGTCTTCTGCTGTTTTGGTAGGTCAGGAAAAACTGACAGACCAGATTGGTTTCTGTCAGAATCTACAGCTGAGCAATGCCAGAGATTAAGTTTTGATGAACAGCAACTCTATAGTAAAAGATCTTCTTAGATATAAGGCAAACTAATTTCAAGTTTGGAATCCAGCAGACAGGCAAAGTTCATTGCTACTTTATCCACTGACATGTTACTGGTTTAGCTAGTTTTGTGTAACCTTTAGTTTATTTCATCTTTAGCTCCTTCTTGTGTGAAAATGAAACTGTTTGATCAAGCACATACACTTCTATTTGCATATGAAATGTGTGTAAAGTTACAGCGTAAAAACCTGAAAACTTTCCAGCTGTGGATAGTCTGTCCTTCCTCTTCCTCTTGCCTAACAGCTGGAGGATTTCTGGATTTAAAAATAGATCTCTCTCCCCCCAGTTTTCTTTGGAAAGAAGGGGTTATTACCACTGTCAACTACCAGCTTATTGCACTGTTGTAGTATCGCATTTCTGCGAGAGCAGCCCACGACCCTATCCCAGAAAGGCCCGCGGTCACCTGGAAGTGGAATACACGAGACTGCTAACGTGGGTCACCGCCCACGGCAAAGCTCTACTGCTGTGAGTGGTGTTGCTCTGCACTTCGTATTTCTTCCTTGAGTTGTGCCAATATGCAGGTTTTGCCTTTTGAATTTCAGGTAAAATGGAACAATTCAAACATTACATTGAGGTCCCAATATAAATATATTTTTTAAAATGTTAACCTACACTATTTTGAAAAACATTACCAGTAAGCACACACTGTATCCAGGTAACAGCAGTTCACCGTAGCTTGAATAGCTTCTCTCTGCACATTTCAGGGTGTGTCATCCCCAAGTATATGGGAAAAGTGTTTTGAATATATCCTCAGTCTCCAGCTCAGGATCTTCCTTCAGGGTGGCTTTTACTGCAACATCTCACAGCTGCACATGCCAACATTTACAAAGTAAAGCCATCATTAAATTGCTGAAGTAGTGGTACAAGCTGAGCTCCAGAACTCATCATGAGCAAGTGACCCCCTGCAGCTTCAGAAAATCAGACACTGTCACCTTTTTTCTGCGTCACTTGAAAGAACAAGCCTGAATGCAGCTGGTCATGCTACGCAGTATGTGGGGTATCAGTGACATAATGCCAACGTTTGACACAATCTGAAAGACCTGAAATAATCTGTAAAACTCAGAATATATTATTCTTATAGCTCAATTTAAATTAGGTAAGAGCGAGCTGTGGTTTCACCTTCAATAGCAGCATATCATGTATAGAAAATAAAAGACCAGAATGTCAGATGAGTTAAGCCCAGCTATCACATAAAATTTAAAGATGCTTACCTTTAACCTTTTTCATTTAGTTTCAGAAGCTTTAGGTAGATACAAGGTGATCACAAAACTTCTGGAGGCAGACTGGTGTTCTTAATCTCACGCATTAGTACTTAAAAGTGTTCTGCACTAACACATAGATCCATAGTTCCATAGATCAGTACCATTTGAGTAGCCACCTCAGTTGTATTTTCAGCGGACTTAATGCTAAAGTTTTAGGTTTTGTCAGAGCATTCCCTCTTCCTAGTAGGTGTGAGTCAGACTCAAAGCACAAGCTCCAAGGCAATTCTCTTGTTAGTAACTGGGCTTTCTATGTTAGTGCAATACTTCAGGAAACCTGTAATTCTGTGCTCTTTCAATTCTAAGGAAGTAGACTTTTAGTATTTATTCGATCTGTCCTCTAGTTCCAAGGTATGGCACATTATCTGTTCTGTCATATTAAATACATTCATTAAGGTTATAGAGCAGATGTGTGTTTTAGTGCTATTCCATGTCTTTGAAAAGGCATACCAATTAGAAATCATTTCTTAAAGCAAAAACATTCACAGCTGAAAAATGCACTGAACACAATAGAAAAAAAAAATCACCAAAATTGTATTCCATTAACCTTTCACTTTCTAATGTGTTCGAATAAAAATAACCTTAAGGAAACAGTTACACTTTATGGAGAACTAATGTGCAGTCTTCATTCTCCTTGAAGAGATTGGACATAACTGGGTCATCTTTGGCCTGTACATTCTTCAAATAATAGTTTACTATCTTGCCATCGAGTTTGTACTGATGAGGAATGCTTTCATATGGTTTTAGATCGAGGTCCAGGACAGAAACAGAAAAGGTGAACCTTGATTTGGACGTTAGTACCACAGGTCTTTGCTCAGAGCTGGAAAACAAAACCGTATTGCACATCTGAGTCACTGAAGCTAACATTTTTCATTTGTGTATCCTGAGTCCCCTTGCAAAAGTGACTCTAATGTTTACCTTAGAACTTTCATGAGAGCCTAAGACAATAAACTTCAGCTAGTGTAGCCTTTAGGAAACTATAGCTCCAGATTAACTACTCTTAAAGCGAACTTGCTTGCGCCTCTTCCAGACATTTTCCTTTCAGCTTCCACACAGCTTAAGTCAAAGCATTACTCTTAGTTACTGTGTCTTTGTATTTAGTAAGTCCAGTCTGTTTCTAGGCGATACGCATACAAAGCAATAGCCTCATTAACTAGCAGAAGCAGAAAGAATCACTGCAACTCCTACTTAGGTTCAAGGTAATACAAATTTAGTATCAGAACTACTGTCCAAGCATACTGAAGGATGGAGGACTTATTTATAATAAGTCAACCGTTGCACAAGTCATCTCCCTCATGAACATTTCATTCAAGAACTGCAGGGCAAACGCAGAAAACTATATTCTCTAAAACTAACAAGACTTTGGTAAAGCAAACTCCCCCATGTAAGAGCAGACAATATTGTGGTAAAACCTCCTGCTTTACAGTGAAAGATGTCACCTCTTGATTATTGACTTGTTTTTACCAATGCGCTTAATAAAGACTTCTGTTTTCTAATTAGGCAGTCAAAGGCAACTCATCTTGAAAAATCTCTCATATGAGGACACCAAGGCAGAAAAATTGTACCTAGTATTGTACCTAGTTAGAACCATGTATATCTACTACGAACAGTCAATTCAAATGTCAAGAAGGGAGTAAATATAAAACCTTAACCCTTTTTATCAACTTAAAACTCTTCAGAAACAGATCTCTGTGCTAAATGTCTTAAATCAGAACTCTACCTTACTAATATGCTCACAGCCAAGTATTTGGACACCCCCCAAAAAACCTCCCACTTTTTTCAAGTTACTTGAATTGACTGAACTGTGCAAATGCATCTTCAATTTCTAAATGAGTAGGCGTCATTCAAAAGCAGGTCTCTCTCACCATTCATCTTGGAGACAGGGTGAAAGGGCAATCATGATGGAGCAGTCTTTAGCAGTCATTGCTATCCTGTACTGCTGCACCTATACAACATAAAAACAACATGAATTTTCTACTATAGTTGTATTTGCCTTAGTAAAGCATACTGTTCTTTATAAAAGGCATTAGTATACTCAGTGTTATCAGCATGCTGGTATTTTAAGAGCTGGAAATTATCTCTATAACAGATTGTTAGCAGGAGCAAGTGGTTTTACAGCATCCTGTAAGAATCATTTTTATTTCCTACAGATAGTCTTCTTGAAGGCCAAAACAGCACCAGTTCATGCAAATACTTCCTCAGTCTAGAAAGGAAATAACCAGCTTTATCATCCTCTCCAGAACTGGTGCTAAACATGTTTGGTTTAAAGTGCTTCGGCCATCAAGATACACCCTGGCACAATCAAGAACTTAAAACCAAACAGTGTCTGTACGTTTAAAGTGCTTCTGCCATCAAGATACACCCTGGCACAATCAAGAACTTTAAACGTACAGACACCTGCCAAGCCAGCGGTGATGCTAACACGCTATCCATCTGTTTCCGTTAGACAGGTGTTTATTAAAATTGACAGACTAAATAAGCTTCAGCAACACGCGCAGGAGAAGTACCTTTGTTAACGCAAATGCTACTGTCCCATCGTCTTCAGTTGAAAGATCTAGCAGCTTCTCATAAAATGCTTCATTGTAAGGTCCATTTATCTGTAATGTACTTCTAAATAAATTTTAAAAGAAGATTTACAGACAGCCAAGATGATTTACTGATTTTCAGTGAGATCTTTCTTCAGCAGCCCAGATACTCAGAAAAAAAACAGTAACAATGATAAACATGGCAACAGGTTAATACTCAGTGGTCTTAACACCGTGACCAGCCCCTATTATTCTCATATCACTTAAGATATGCTGTTTAGGGTTTGGGGTTGGTTTGGGTTTTTTTTAAAGATTAATCATTCTTAATCCACTGCCACCTGTGTATCACTACAAGGACAGTATTTTTTGCAAAAATGGGTAAGTTTCGAAATTTGTAATAGTTTTTGCAGGAGCTCCCAGAAGCCTTGCTGAAAACACTGGGGGTATACGCTACCTGCCCCCAGCTTCGTAACGTGTGCTAACCAGGGATGGTTTATTTGGCCTCCTTCCTTCCCAAGTTAAATACCTGAACTCCTGCTGAAAAGCTGAACCCATAAAAGGGGGTTTGCAGCACACAAACACCACACAGATGAGGGAATGCATTTTCAAGTTATTTGTTTAATGTATAAATACACAAGGTAAGCCATGCTGCAAGTGATTTAAGCAGAACTGAAGGCCAACCCACTGCCCATAGGACAACCCTTCAGTTCCAATGGGAGTCCAAGGGAGCTGAAGGAGCACAAGCAGCAACGTCTTGCAAGCGAAGCCAGCGTGCCCTCGTGTGAGCAACGGCAGAATTACAGGCAAACGACAGCCTGAGAATCCAAGTCAAGGTTTTTATAGCGATTATTATTACAACTTTTTGCTTTTTGAGAACAAATATACTGGGCATTGCAAGCTGCTACTTTTTCACCAGGCAAGAAATACCGTAAGATTCTTGTGCCTCAAGTATGATTTGATCACTTGTGATGGGGGTTGCAATCGGGCATTTGGAGCTACTCTCATCACACAACAAGGGCAGGCTGGACAACAGCAATACGGGGCCATTACCCACTCACACCTTCTGTGAGATCTTGCAGGCACAGGCTGGATTGCTGCTGAATACCAAATTCAGGGGTTTACTGGGCAACATTTCTGCAGACATAGTCCTAGCTCTGCAGGTACTGAAGGCAGGAGAAACCAACTATCCATTGTTCTGTATCTTTCCTCAAATATACAACCTCCACTATTGAGGAATGGGGCATTTTCTCTCTTACCCTGTTGTGAATTTCCTATTCTCGTTACTTGAAAATTCAGGTCAAAGTGACCAACATCAAAACTTCTAACAATAAAACTCATCTCTTATGTGGTATTTCAAGTTAGAAATTCAGAATATACAATACCACGAAGGAAGGTTGTATACAACATAACAAGAGAGAACAAGCGGTTGTGTCTGCATACCTACTTAATCAGAACTGAAAAGAGAAGCCATCAAGTCTTACCTCTCTTCAGGAAATTCCTCTAAGTACTGTTCAACTCTGCTGTACAAAGGATAGAGTCCTTCGATATCCAGCATGTCAAGCATCTGAGCCTGAAGGGTTTTATAAAGGAGACAACCCCTCGGTAAGCCAGAGCTTTCCAATTTATGTTTACCTAGAAGAAAATGTATTTTCAAATAAGGCAGACGCGAGTGTCATCTTTGTTTCATTTTGCCATTACATGTGCTTGTTCACAAAGCAAATCCAAATACTCTTTAGACCAATCACGGGGAGTGGGGGAACCCAAACCACTTCAGTTTCCAAACACTAATGTGCCAGGTGCATGTACTTACCTGCACATTTAAACAGCACATATTTGACTGCAGAATAAAACACCTGGTATACAACTCTACAAATTACTCAAAATAAAACAAAACAAAAAAACAAAACAAAACAAAAAAACCCCACCAAAAACACACACTTCCATTGCAATCTACTTGTTTGAGTCTACAAGAGAAATTTTTCATACGAGTTTGAAGCCACCACAAATTCACTTTCAACAAGTATGAACTGTTGACAGAAAGTTATTTAGCATTTCAGATATCGGCTCTTTTTAATATAGTATAAACAGATTTGCTATCATTTCTGTAAGATAGCTCTTTCTCCACACAATACAACAAAACCAACCAGCAATGAAAAAGATCTTCATCAAAAGCAGAGTAAGAAACATGCTGTTTCTATAATTAGAATGACTAGCAGCATCTTGAATAATTAGAGCTTTACAAAACTTATGCACTGAGGAATTAACATGATTTACAGTTTTCCAGCTCTCACTTCCCATTTCTTTTCCCTCCAGTATTCATACCTTTCTCTTTACCAGGAGTAGTAGAGGAAAACAAAATGAGCTACACCCTAGCTGGTGAGGGTGACAGGAGGAGCAGGGAAAGGCAAGAAACAGATGTCCTGTAACAAACCCACCAAAGCAGCCAGACTTCATCACATACAACACAAAAAGTCCCCACTCATTTGAGATACCCGCGATGGTTATCAGCTCAAACTAGTATTTTCTTCCATTTTTCCTCTACCACTTTCTGAATTTATTTTTATCCCTGTCATTAGGTACAGTGCTAAAAGTGCTCACTACAAGGTCATATTAAAAACAATTCTCTAGCATTATGCAGCTCAGAACTCATTTTAAAAATGTCACTAAAACTCCACTGTTTCCATTCTCACATCAGTATTAAACAGCAAATGAGAAGCAAAGATCTGAATCGTTATGTGATAACAATTATTAAGAGTGCTCAGGAAATTATTTCTTACCATTTCTTACCAGCTCCTTATTAAAAGCACTTGCTTCACAGTAGCTTCTTCCTTGTGAAATGGGAACTGTCTTCATATCACCTGCCCTGCAGGCATCAGTACTACTTAGTAGCGTCATAGTTATAACGTGGATTAGTTCTTTAACAATTGTCCTTGTACAGTGTGGCCCGCTGACCAACCCGTTGGAAGGAAAAAAGAAAGGCTTTAAGTGACGAGCAAGTTCGTTCCAGTCAGAGACACAGTCCTGGTCATCTTTACAGCCGTAAATTAGTTCCCCATTCTGCAAATGAGAAAAAGAGATTCAGGCATGTCATGAAATCCAGTTATTCGTACTTAGTTAGTCAAAGCATCAGATTTAAAGACACATAGCACAGAAAAGTCTGTTAGTGTAACAGCCTGCATACAAATACGCACATTCCCAATCTCTTACAAATTTGCCCTCAAGTTTAATCGGATACCACAGGTGACAACTTTTGAGTTGGGACCAAAAAGCCCATCAAGTGCTACTTTCCCAACTTAATCACCTGTAAATAATCAGAATAATAAAAGTGAATAATAATAAAAGCACATTTTCCTATCGCTTCTTTCTGAATAATGTCAATAGTGAAAAAGCACCATGTGAAACAAGTTTATTTTAAAAGTCAAACTGGAAAACAGAAGGCTACAAAAAGGGACAGAAAAGGTGTGACAGTTACCTGTACTAACAGAAAAAATAGGCCAGTTCATACAAGTTTAAGTAATTCACATAGTTGCTTTAATACTGGAAACAAGTTGTAAAGAATCTTATTTCCTAGAATTAATCTGAAAATCTGCATAAGGCATCAGTTACTACTTTATATTTTTCCTACACTACTTCCATAGAAAAGGTAACTCTCTACTTCCTCAGTGAGGCATGCTGTGGATTTGGCTTGCATGAACACCACAATGGTAATTTCTAAAAATATTTGGAGCAACATGCAAAGTTCTCTACCTTCTTCCTCCCGAAGAAGCACGTTTTAAAACTTTGGTCACCTTTAAAAGTCCTTTTCTATTAGTTGTTCCTTGGCAATTCTTTCAGACTAAGTAGTTCTGGGAAATTATTACTTAACCTGTCCTAATTGAAATCTAATTTGAAATCTAACTAAGAATTTTCCCATTTTCTTCTCTTGGTGGGGTCCAATAGCGATGGTGCTCATTAGGTAGGTTTGAAGTAGGATCTTGACTGTTCAGATGCTGAAGTCAAATTGTTTAAAAGCCAAGGCAAAAAAAGCAAACAGATTTGATTGTTTACCTTAAATATTTTCAAGTTGTTCTGTGCCTCCTGTAATAAGCTTTTCAAAGCAAAGTGCATTCTCTGTTTATTTCTAGGGAAAAAAAAACACAAAACAAGAATGTTTTATCACAGCCTTTAGATGTTTACACCCATGCCTGGAGGGTGCTGTGGAATCAGAATTGGGCACCTGAAGTGAACACACCCATTCAGCTGTTACTCATGCTGAAGTTACTGCAAAGACAAAGTGAAAGTGACTACTGCAATTAGAACTTCAAATCTGAGTAAACTAAACTGCTCTTAGGTTTCATGTTATGTAGCAAAAGGCACTGGTACACTAGTAAGCAACTCTGATTCCTGAAATAGGTGTAAAGAAGTATACAGCACCAAAAATATTCACTGTAAAAGTCAGACAAGCAGGCATTGATCATCCTTAACACTACAGTGAAAGTCAAAGTAATCTGAGAAAATCTGTAACGCAGATTTTTTTGCAAAAACACAGAATCAAGTTACACACTTCCTTACCCTGAGAAGAGATCCAATGGGCAATATTTACTTGGTCGCTTCCATTTTCCGTTTGCTACCTGTTGAAAACCCACACCACTGCTGTTAATCACCTTCTGGAATAAGTAGTCTCAGTTATTTTAATAGTCAGGTGTGTGGCACTAACATCCTGTCTTCAGAAGCCCCATGACATTTTAAACACTTTGAATGTACAATTTATGACTATCAGGGGTCTTCCTCGTCGTATTTAGCTCAAGTCACTCAAATTGCATTCAGAAATGGAAAGCATGGAGAAAGGTCACATTAAATTACAGTAAGACACAGTTATACAATTTCAGACACAACGGACATTAGTTAAATGAATTCCATGTGTGTTACATGCTGTTGTAAGTTACGGAATGCCACCATGCATTTGGCAAGCTGAACTTGAAAGGAAATTTGATGCTGGAGTTTACCCAATCAACAGCATTAACAGTCCTCAAAGACTAATCTTGTATTTCTTTGCTTCCAGCTTCCCACAGAACTTGTTCCATCTCTCACTAAACAGACTCACACCCAGCAACTCAGATGTGTATCCACCTACTATCTTTAGTCATAGCAGAGATTTAAGCAACAACATGCGAGTTTCAACAGGAAAGCAAGACTGGAATAGCAAATAAAGCACAGTGCAGTCAAAGGAAAGCAGGATGACTCCTAAAAAAAAAAAAATTACCTTTAGATGCTGATGCATACAGTAACGACACACCTTGTGCTTTATCTCCTGTGAAACATGGCTGGAAAAAGGAATGAAGCCACACTTCGGCTAAAACAAACAAACAAAAAAAGATTATAAATATAAATGTATTTCTTTACAGAAATATGCAAATCTTTCCAGTTAAAGAAAAATAATTAAAAAAAAAAAAGAAAAGAAAAACACTCAACATCCAACACTTAAAAGCTCAATAGATGTCACTGTGTATTATTCCCAATTATTTTAAAGTCCTCACTCAAGAAATAAGGACACACAAAACTGCTGTGGCCTACAAAGGGCCTAGTAATACCTGGGAATTTCCCAAGTTTTGAAAGATCAGGAGTTGGAAGAGGGAAGGGGCTATTTCATCCTATGGGTCACAGTGAAAAGCGGTGAGCTCTGCCTTATCCCACTGCTGCATTCCTTGGAAACTGCTCTCGTCAGTATGTACTTAAAAAATGCAAAGAAAACCCCCAGCAGGATCTTCTCCTATTCAATACCTTAATCTCTATGCAGAGGATTGGCCGGTGTTCCACAAAACGATAGGTGTGCAGCCTGGTGAGATTAGGAAGGCACACTGCATAACCACTAAGAGCATCCATATCTTTATCACAGCGAGACTCTGGGGAAAACAAAAAAAAAAACCCAACACAGACAAGAAAATTAGGTGCGTGGGTGTTTATTTTACTCTGTAGTTATCTTGTTCACCAGGTGGGGGGGTGGGAGCAAACTCCGACAGGACACAGTATAGCAGGCTTTAGGCAATTATGCACCTGCATAAATTTGCGCTCCCCATTATCAACACCTGTTTTCAGTTTCCTCAAAACTGTCGCAGGCACACAGAGTGCCTCCGGAGCTGCTTTCCATGGCTGCTTTCCAGCTCATGCCAAGAAAGATACCCGCGAGAGGCCTGCCGCAGCAGAGGAGTGCGTTCAACTGGCCGACAAGAGGTAAAGAGACTGCTGTATTCAAAGATGTGATCTCGTGTTTGCTTACTAAAATTGCAAGAACTACCGTCCCTCAGCCTAGTCAAGAGGAATCTGTGAAAACTGGCAGGAATATCATAAACTGTTCAGAAGAAAGCGTAAATCTAAACAGAACCTGCAAGTGGCTTCGCTGAACTCCTTAGTCTGCGCGTAGTGCTTTTTCAAGGTTTAAAACATTTGCCCAAGGTTTGAGATCAAGACGCGCTGTATTAAAAAACAAAACTGGTAAGAAGCAATCAGCTGAAGAACCACTTCTCAACGAGAACTAGTCTCTTCCTAGCCATTCCAGTGTTTACATCAAAATAATAAATAGGTGAAAAGGAACATGGAAGGAACAAAAGTCAGCTTCCCCCTCCTCCCAAGCTCACAACTTAGAACAAGAATTTCCTCTGCTATGACCACCCTTTGAAAAATAGCATTTTTGAATATAGTCCAGATTAACAGTCCTGAGAAAAAACGAAGTAGCAAAATGGTTTCAGACTAAGATTAAGAGGCATTACACAGATAAATGTCTTTAAATAACCTCCCTCCCACACGCATCCTTTGGAGAAAGGTAACAGGACAGAGAAAGGTCTGCGAGATTTTAATTCAAATTTAGTAGCAACATACACTCCTGGATTTTCAGATACCTGTATTACTAAAGAGACATACAGAATATGTGTGTTCAGTTACAGCTTCCACAGCTAACAAAAATGTCCATTCTGAAAATGTACCGCTGGGGGGGGCGGGGAGGGAGAAATCATCTCAAAGCCGGAAGCCTCATTAGGCATCAGCCTACAATTACATGCTGTACTTCACTAGGATGAGCAAGACGACACCTTCTTTCTTCAACAAAATGCTGAGGTTTGTATTCTTTTTCTAAACTTACGCAAAAGTACATCCATGTTCAGCTGAAAGCCGCTTGCCAAATCAGACAGACCCAGAAATCTGAAGTATTAGAGAATTTCCTTCCTAAGTTAGACAGGCTTATTCTAAAAGGTAATATTAAAGGAAATTCTTTCCTTGAGGTTTAAAAAAAACTCCTGTTAAAAACGAACAGTGAGATTTGCTGTTGTAAAGCAAGAAATACCACTTGGACAGCTCCTCACAACCACACTACTTCTTCTAAAGAAATCCCCAAGAGCTGTGGACATACAAAATTTAACTTTAAGAAATAAAACTAAATTCTATCATTCACTTCTGCCAGAGTATCATTGATTTTGTAACTTTTATTAGACACTATTTACTTTCCTTGCTAGTTCCACAGTGCCAGAAACCGTTTCTTAAAAAGGTGAGCACAAGTCAGCAATAGAGAGTGTCCTGTGCTCACTATATGTAAATTAATTCAATTTTTTCCTGGATCAAAGGCATCAAAGTACTGGCTATAGTCACCAAAGAATTTAATACCACATTTTTCTTCAAGGAATTCTGCTAACGCAGGAGGTTCTGGACATTCTCAAGGACATTTGAGAACACAAAATGAACACACCATGAGGGACACCTTCTCTTTGCCCGTTTTAGAGCTTCAACCTTACTGTACTTTTAGCCATACATGAAGAACGATGCAGCCAAGTGTTGCTGACTAAGAATGACGACACCAAATTCTGTAGCACTTCACACTGAATGCGTCAGAGATTGCCAAACCTCGAGGCTTGCAGCATGTTCCAAAGGGTTTCACAAGGTCGCACGCTTGGCCCCTTCATTCCCTAGAAAAGCGTCCTTGCACTTCACCACTGGATAGGGACCCCGGAGCACCACGTAAGAGTTGGGAGAAATCAGGCACAGCCCCATCTCCCAGAGCAGCTCATTAAACTTTAAAGGCAGCCCAGCCTGTAACACTGCAACCCCTTGCGAGGAGACACGCCAGCTATCAGGAAAAGAGACGGGAGAAGCTGGAACATTAAGTTGCAGACTGCTTGAGGCTTGAGTGCTATGACTCACAGGACCGAGATGCTTAGCCCCAAGTGAAATACAAACACTGAAAACAAGACAATTTATTGGGGAGTTTCTCAAACTACCTTCCTTCCAAAGCTCTGCTGCACAGTCCAGGAGAAGAAACTGATGGAATCGAAACAATTATTTCAGAATGCATCTTCCACCTCCCTCACTGACCTTTGTAAAGGACTTCACAGCAAGGTAAAAGCTTGCTCAAGAATTAACAAACACAGGCTTACAGAGGATCCCTTTCCCCAATTTGATCAAACTAACAACAGATGCAACTTCTAATTCTAGAACACACCCATTTTTTCAAAACAAATTTTCAACTTGTCATTGTCTAAATATTGAAAAAAGTTTCCGCATATTCTGTGGTATGATGCTTTTTTACTTTATAATAAAGCAAAATGCCTTGCAGCTTGAGGAAGGCCCCCTTTTTAATGCTGTCCCTGGCACTTACCTGGCCTCTCTGGCTGAATTTTTAAACAGAGCTGTCTTACGAAGTCTAAAGGCAGTTGAATAATTTCCTATTAAAAAAAAAGAAGGAAAATATATATTTCAACACAAAAATTAATATCCAGTTTGGAGGGTCTTAAAATGGAATACTGAAGTTCAGTGGATGTTAACAACAGTATACTAAACTATACAGTCAGCAGCTTCTCCCTCTGATTAACCGTCTATATGAAGACCTGTGCACGAAATCACATGCAATACTTACTCCACTACGAAAACCAAAACCTAATTTAAATAAACGCATGAGAAAGAGCATTTTCAGTGAAATGAAGAAACCTGCATCATTTTGTCCTTTTCACAAATGAAAAAGTCCCATTTCATCCCGTCCCATGTCTCACATCCCACCCTTCCAAGGCAGAACCGTGCAACTCAAGCTCCAGGCAAGCTGTAACTGTTCCGCTCAGGTATCTGATGTTCGGTTAACTAGATCTGGCCGCCCTGAAGAACAGGGTGAGGGGCAAGGAAAAAGGTTACCTCTGACTGCACGGAAACCTAGACAATTCACATGAACCAGATTTCTCCCCTTGTTTTGCAGTTAGTCTAAAAATCTCTCTCTCGCACACCTCTCACCTTACGCAGGGCAAAGAAATGACCACTCTTCTCATTAGTAGCTTGAAATAGCTCAAACCACAGAGTACAATCCGATCACCTCACCAGCACAGAGCAGGATCTTTGTTCTGATCCAAATGCTTCTTGTGTGTGTACCTTGCTCGAGAATATCTGCAAACCCTATTAATTCCTTTCTGCCATTCAGTGTTCCCCAAAACACTTCAGTGTGTACAGCAGATAAGCCATTTATTTTAAGAATAGAACATTTACCCCATGGTGAACATAGTTCTCCCCAAAGAACTGCTTCATGACATGTTTTCCAAAGTCTACGATGTTTTGCAGATGGTGTAGTATTTCCTCTGAAGTCTGGAAGACAGAAACATGGCAATTTAACTATGAAATAATGATAAACAACACTCAAGAATACATACACATACTAGTCAATGATTTAGCAAAGTAGCTTAATTGGTAGGTCAGTGCACGTTGAAATTAAACAGACACATGAAATGTCTGCTACATTTGTTTCCCTACTGCTGTCTGAGAGGCTGGGTCAACCAGGAAAACAGTCAGAAGAGAGGATTCTTCTTCTTAAGTTTCAGGGGAAAAACGACAGAGAAAAAAAAAAGGTGGAAGAGGGGGAGATTACTCAAGATCTGCTCTGTCTTTCACCATTATTCTTAAAACAGCTCCAAGAACTGTAACAGTCAAAAGAGATGACTTTTGAAGGCATGCTTACTTATTGGTAAGCATGGCTTCTTACCAACAGGTGAAGTGCAGGAGAGGCTTTGAGTGTTATAAAATACTTCACCTGGAGATTTGGAAGAGAATGGCGTAAAAGACTGAGCCACATGACAAACCTCTGCATGAACAGGCACAGAATTTGCCAAATCCTGCCCCAGACAATGAAAATTCTTACTGTAATGTCATCTTCCGTTAACTTTATGTTGTGTGTCATAAAGAAACATAAGCTCTTCTATAAGACAAAAGTGCCGAGCTAGATAGAAACAAAGCTAAATGAGTACTGGAAGCAGGACAGCGACATCAGCGCAGTCTGACTTTGACAGATTTCTGCTCATTAAAGAGGTAGCAGAGAAGATCTACAACAATATTATCCCGTTCCCAGCACTCCGGCATACTCTGGTTCTCTGCACAGTATTCTGTTGTTACGATAGACGATCTCCAAGCTCCTGTGTCCTTTTGTAACAGAAAGCTTTTCTGGAAAGACACTACTTTGCCTACCACTGTACACTATGAAGCACTGAACCATATAGATTTACTCTTGGGATTGAGTAACAGTGGAGGAAGAGAAAGTGCAACACTCATGTCCAAGTCAGAAAAATCAGAGAGGAAAAACAACATGAGCAGGAGAGAAAAAAAAAATAAACAGAGCAGAGTAAGAGAAAATAAAATGCTAGGAGGACAACGCTCACATAATGACAAAGTCTACAGAAAGGAGGAAAGACCACACCCAACACAAATTAAAAAAGTTTATAGGTAAAAGGAGATTGTCACTAACGAGGCAATTTTACTAACTTTGTTTTATAAAACCATCATAATAAGTAGATTTTTTTTTCCACCCGGAAGGGTTTGTTACCTAACAAACTTACACAAGTTGTGTCGGACTAAGAAAATTAGTTTGTTACTGTAACACAGGTCTGCTAAGACTGCACACCAAGTTTAATGTTCTTCCCCAGCAGGATTCATTTTCCAGACGGAAGCAGCAATACACAATACTGCAATATGCAATAATGCTTTACAGAAAGAAAAGTCACTACAGTAATACACATTACTACACACTTACTTCAGTAACACACCGCACTACATACTGTTACTTCAGTATGCAGAGCGCTAACCAAAAAACCCAATTCTTTGCAGCAAGTAGGAAAAACACAATTTTTCCAAAGCACTTACACAGCATTTCCATCATTCTATAAAGGCCAGGGCAGCACTTATTCTTTAAAACGCTTGGCATATTGTATGTGGAGTTGTTTCTCAGAACGGCTCTCCCTGAATCCTTTTAAGAGAGCCAAAATAAGCTTAGAGTCTCTTCACAACGGGCAATCTTCCACTGGTTGAGTCTTAGAACAAAACACACACTATGATGCCTGAATAACTTTCTCAATTGCAGTCATCTGGTCTAAAGAAGTGTATTTAAGAAAAAATAATTAATAGGCAACATGATGTGGGAGCAGGCCACCCACGTGGGCATGCAAAAGGCTATTTTACAGCAGCGTTGCTCAATCTGCACTCCCAGGAAGGCCAGTGCCACCATCAGTAGTGCCGAACACACCAAGATCCACCAGAGGACTGCCGGCAGCCCGAGCCCCTTCACTCCTCTCCAGCGGAGGAGACCACCGCCGGGGAAACCCCCGCTCCCCACCCCTCTACTCCCACCCTGAGCAGACTGCAAACACATGCATCCATCCTGCCTCAGGCTGCATTTGCTCCAGGCGGGGGAGGAAGAAGTTGCTTTGCAGAAGGGAAACCCCCTGGCAATTTAAAACATCAGTAGTCATAGCAAGTATCTTCCTCACCTGATGAAACAGCATCTGATGGGAAACAGCAATTCCGAGCACATGCTATAGCAAAAACTTCAATTTATATACAGATTTCTGCCCTTTTAATGACAGCACAACCCTTTCTTTAACTTATGCAAATTCTGAATGGTGAGAAGGCATGTTACACCATCTCATACAGTAACAGAAATCTCAGCTAATTCCCACTTACAGATTATTCTGACCTAGTTTGCTGACGTGCACAGTACCCACAGGCTTTTTTTTTTTTTTTAAACATACGTATATACACACATATTGGGAATAAGCATTTCGGAAGATCAGGACATTCACTACTAGTATTACTACTATGAGGAAAGACTCATCAGTTAAAAAGATCAATACAACTTTAAAATTACAAATGAAGCTTATGACACCTGCTCACCTCCTTTTAAGAACAAGTATATTTGATATACTCTAAACAAGAAACAAAAACAACTAACAGGCTACTGGAGCATCACCTTTCAACATTACAAAACACTAAGATGAAAAGCTTTTGAAAGACCCGTCATTACTGACATTTAGCTCATTTAGCAAAACACTAAAACTCATCAAGTAGGTTCTACACAAAAAGGCAAAAAATGCATTCGTGCAGAAGACTCATATACTAAAATCAGCAATATGCAATTAAAATCATTCCATGAGTCCTGACACTTGACTCAAGAAATGCAAGCCCCAGAGTCACATTTTTTATGAGTATTTTTCATTAAAACGCTGAGTTGTAACAATAAGATTACTATTTGCAATAACACCACCTTGTTTAACTACTAGATTATCTACTCCCAAATTCATAACACACTATAAATACAAAGCAGCGTCCAGACTTCTTTACCTTTCCCAAAGGAGTTAAGCAGAAGAGACTGAGACGCATTTGTCCACATCTGAATTTCAGTATGGGTCTTACTAGAAAATACTTTGCTTCAACTGCTTCTTTCAGAGTTGTTGACGTTGGATGAGCAACAATGTCATGCACAAATACATAACATTTTATATCCTAATTCATTTTGCGCTAGTCAGGAATACAGATTAGACCTAAAAAACATTTTCTCCTGTACAGCTGTCATGTTGCTACATCCAAGTTCATCCCAAAACCCTGATTCTCCACGACTCGTTTACAGATCTGAAGATAAAATATTTAGTCTGCCATTCTGCTCCAAGAAAAACTGATCCTTTAAAAAAAAAATAAAAAATCAATCACCAGAATAATTAAATATATTCAAATTACATAATCTGCTTAGAGAGCAAAGCCAAAAGGAATTGTGTATCACAAAGTCCACACAATCACAATACAAAGCAAATACAGAATGCTGGAGCTGGCCCCAAGCCAGCTCTCCTCAAAACGTAGCACTTCTACATGTGACAGGGGAGTTTGCTCTCACAGCGTGCATTTCTCAATCCAGAGCGTGAACTTAGAGAGACACTGTTTAAAACGCTTTCAGTGGTCCGCTCTGCCACTGTGTGCATCCACAAATAGCCTCTTTGCTGTTACAATAGTGAGAAGAGAAGCGTGTCTGTCTGGGGCAACTCTGAATGGGAGTTTTGCTAACAGTTTCTAAAAAGCAAACTCTTGATCCTTCATCAGCCACAGCCCACAGGAATACCGACTGCGATCTATCCCCGAGTCTGAGCAATTTTATTAATCTGATTACGCAGGGAAAAAACCATTCAAGAACCTGACCAGCATTCAAATAGTAACAGAACACCATGCCCAGAAGATCTTTTTTCTTGTGTTTTGCTATCCCAATCCAAAAAACTATATGCATGCCAAAGCAGTCCACAGAAGTATTATCAACTTCAACGCTGTGGTGGGTAACTGCGAGAAGTCACTTCCTGGCTTCCTTTATGACTCCATCATACTTGGTCAATTTTTTAAAAACAATTGCTATGCAACAATCTCTTTGCACTAAAAAAAAAAAAAAAAAGAGAGAGAGAAAAGGAAAAAAAAAAGCTGGTACTCAGTGTTTTGTTTTCTTAAATAAATGGCAATAGACTGACTTTTTACTTAAACTTCTGGTCTAATTCTCCCCTGCTACATTAAAAATTGAGATAGGCACTGGTTTCCTTTCTTTTAATCCATTGGGTTCTTCCCTGTTCTCTTAAAAACTCTAAACATTATTATCTGGGACTACTGCAAAAGCACAGGATACATTTTTGAAATCCTGCCACTATAAGCAGATCAAAAACTTACTTGAATCACACTTTAGTTTTACCAGACTTTTTTTCAAGTAAAATACTAGCAGAAAGGCCATCAAAGAACTCGTACGTACACTGTGTTCATGGGTTTTTACCCTCCTCTGCTTTCCTCTGATCTCCTCTGATCTCCTTTAGAGACTTCTCTTTTGTCCCTTGTTAAACTGGATGCATTTCACATTCATCGCCCTTCCTATACGTTTACTTTACATTCATCCTTGTTTCTTTTTCCCTAAAACTAAGCACTCCCCCCCGCTCTCAGTACAGCCGTAATGCTTTTTATATTTCTTTCTCACCAGAACAGTCTGCCACTGAACCTTACAGAGCCGTGGCTCAGAAGCTGTCGTAACTCCAGCCATTCCCTGTATCCCTCGGGTAACGCACCCTAAAGACCACTCATGAGGTTGAGGAAATGGCAGAATTTGAACCTCCTGCCTCTTGTGCTCTCTTTTTTTTTTCCCCCTTGGAGCACTGTGCTGACACTGCATTTTTACCCTCCACCTTTGATTCTAGATAATTTTTTATCCCTGTTAAAGCAAATCGCTTCAGTTCCTTCTCAAGCAGAAAAACCTTCTGCCACAGTCTGAGAAAGCGGTAGACTGTGTCCCGCCATGTTCTTTTCGCAACAGACAGCATACTAAAATCACTCAGTGACAAAGGCTATTCTGTGACTATTTCATATTTTTGTCCAAATTCCATGGCTTTTTAGCTACTGAATAGGTAGTCAACAGCAGACCTTTATCATGATGCTACTCCTGTGCTGTTCCTCTTCTGTCCCACCGAGCAACAGTCAGTAAAATGTTCATTTCTTCCTCAGCATCTCCGCACTCTCCTACGTTGATACGCAACAGGAACACTTTCCCGTTGCCACAGCTACCCTTACAGAAAGCCGTACTTTCTGCACATGGCAGTCTTATAATCTGTCCCACACAAAGGTCTGGGTATCAGCAGTCACATAATCTTAGTTACATAAGACGACCTCAAATTTCCTCCTGTTGCCAAAACTCCTGAAACGCAGGCACATTTCAAAACATCCCCCTATTCTTACTCTTATCAGCCACAGTTCTTTCACAGGTTTTCTGTTTCTCTTCAGACTGGTTATTAGCTTACCTGGGGGCTTTTATCAACAGTACATGTTGAATCTTACCTTATTCTGGTTTGGGGGGGACTTCAAGAACCGCAGCACCACGCAGCGCTAAAGAAAGATAGGAAAGAATATGGTTTCATTAGCACTTAAGTACATCATAATTTCTGAACAGCACAATTGTCTGATTCCCCAATCTACCTCATCTGAGAAATTAAAAAAAAAAAAAAGAAAAGCAAAACAGGCATTTTAGATGGTTATCTCACTCAACTTGAAATCGAATACATCAACGTCTGTTCCCAGATTCGCCATCACTTTAACAAGGCAGGCATTCTGTGCTTCCAGTCACCAAGTGTAACAGGGGAAATACTCCCTTAACTTATAGCACTGGTCTGAAAATCTGGTAAAACACAGCATCAAACAAACAAACAGAAAAACACCCTATCATTTTTGCACCAAAGGTCTTTGGGGAAAAAAAAAAAGACGACCCACTTAGATATCATCTCTTACAGTACCAGCACAGCATTACGAAACATTAAGGAGACACTTACCAGTTACCAGCAGTAGCTACACAGCTGTACTTACAAACATTAAAACCTGCTACTTCTAAACTTCCAAAAAGTAAACATATAACAGGGGCAAATGCAGCAGGTTTCTAAATATTTTACCATTAAAAAAAAAAAAAACCAAAACAAACCACACTAATTTTTGTCATTTTTACAATTTCTATCCAATTTTGTAACAATTCAAAAACCTTCATATTTTCAAAGTACACAGATTCTAAAAACATCCTCAGCCTTTATTTTCAAGAGTTCAGATAAAAATCTTTTGTAGATGTCCTAAGTAAATTAAGCCTTTCTCCTTAAGCCTACAAAGAGAGTGCCTTCCACCACAGAAGTCACCTGAAGTATCCTTCTCTCAATAAAATCTTGCTGAAATTAACCGTTACACTTGGTAAATAGACTTTTATATTAACATCAAATTTTGACATAGTATTAAGGAACCTGCAGCCTTACTAGGCGAGGCAACACATAGCCCTGCCTCAGATTAGTCAGTCTAAATACTTGATCTTCAAGATATTTACTCCCACCGATGTACTTCAGCCTATTCAGATAAGATAGGGATAAAAACAATTGGGCACCACAGTAGGTAAAGAGGAACAGCTGTTTTCTGGAGATACCTCTTAGTCACTGTGTCTCCACTTGGACCTTTCCTAGACGCACCAAAAGGGACTACATTCTATTTAAAGCACTACCAAAAAAGTACTAACACTCAGATTCCCTGACAAAGATAATGCAGACAAAATGTCATAGTTACACTTCAGGTTTATGGAATCTAAGCTTTTTCCCTACCAAATGACTTGCCATTAAAAAACCTCCCACAGCACGACAGCACCAGATACAGTCCATATTTCAGGGCTGAAAGCTGTCTCTGGACAGTGCTGAGTGTGAGAAAGCTGCAGTTATCTTTAATTACTAACATGTAGAGAAAGAGCAGGAGAAGAAAAGCAAAACAGATGACAATGTGTAATCCAAAATACTAACAAAACAAGATCTGGATTTAGACATTGCTAGTGAAACCCAGACACAGCCCCTTCAACATCTAAAAAGTCTCAAGCCAGCATAAATCTCATAGTTCACCTACGTCTGGAAATCACTCTCAGGTAAAAGGATACTTTGCTGAATTTTGATTCAACTTGTCTTGCAAGATCTAAACAGCACGAGTCTCACAACAACAACAAACTAAATAAATTGAACACGAATTATAATTACCTGGATTTGACAAGATTGCTAGGTGACACTTACTCTTTTTCTCCCATTATGACCTATCTGTGGATAACAGAGCTCAGGTCTGATGAGCCTGTATGCTCTGTGTATGCAGTATGTTATTTTTACAGTGTTTCAGCTGTTGAAATATTTTAAATGTTCATAAACAAGTGGATCAGTGATGGAGTGATCTGATCGTCACTTCTCATCAATTCAGTAACTTGATTCTGTAGTATTTCAAGGGTGTTGTAGATGTTTATCTATTAATCAGCTCCCAGCCAACAAGCTTCCAACCACCGCTCTGGAAAATCCGATTGCTCTCACAGGACTCACTACGGTATTTTTTCAATACCAAATCACTTCTGAAGAGGCATGCTAGGATAAAATGACCAAAACGATGTATGGCAAAAGAACACCACACTGCTTGTCTAAAACGTCAAGAGGAAACAGAGCAAAGTTCAAACAAAACTTGTCAGTCACAGGTGCACTTCAACCAGTCGGCCCGTACTGGTGTGCCTTTGTGACCCTGTTAGATGATCGGAGTGGGGGGGCGGGGGGGAAACCAACCCAAAACCAAAACACTTTTTTGGGGGGACATTTTCAGCTAGATCCATCCCTTTGTGCAATTCAACACATGGTTACACAAATATACTGCCACAGTACAAAAGTTTATCCATCAGATGTCAAAAATGCCAACTGCTTCAGAATTATTACCACTGAAAATATTTCTCCACATTTTTCATGCTATTCCATTACTGATTCTTTACTCGGAAATATTGTGGGTGGTTGTTAGCATGTGTTTTTTTGTCATTTATCTTAAATGCCTTAGATTTTTTTTATATTTACAGATTGAACATCAAAGATGTAACATCCTTATCTGCATGCAAAAGAATGGCCCAAATCCAGAAGAGAACAGATTTCTTGAGAGGTTGTCACTACTGCTTAGCACTTTGAGAACTGGATCAACTAGATCCTAATGCTCCCTAAACTTCATTCTCTATATGCACCTCTGTAAACCCTTCCACTGCTTAACACCACTTCCATCAATGCACTATTACCGAAGTGCTTGGTTAATTGGATAATAGTCCCATACAGACAAAAAGGTGAAAAAAACCAGGCTGCAAAATCAGGCAGAGAAAAAAAAGAAACAATACATGGAGGTAGGCAAATGTAACACATGAAACATTAAGAGGCTTCCCATCTTTTGAAGACGCAAGACAAGCTAGAAAAATAGTGAATTCAAAGGAAGAATTGCCTGCAATTTTTTTTTTTAAATCCGGCAGCTCTTTCTCTGCAAGTATGTTCAGTAACCAGTCAGTGATGAAAGACTTTAAAAAAAAAAAAAAAAGCCCCAAAAAAGCCATCAGAATATCAAACATGACTGCTCTAACTCTCCAAATACAGAATTTAAGCGCGACTCTCACATGAGAGCACAGCAGTTTGATAACAAACAATGTTCTTGCTGGCATCCAGGCCCATACTAGGGCTACAACAAAAAACATTTCCAATTGTTACGGAAGACTCAAAACAAACGATAGCAACAAGGATACCGAAACTCGCGTCTCTCAAAACACATCCGCAGCCGCTGGGCTGCCGAGATGATGTAATCAGGAGCCAATGTTCTGGAGGAGCACTATCTCAAGACACAGTGTTTTGAGAATCCAGACTTAAGGTTAAGGTACCACCCAGAAAGGCCAACACTTCTTTAGAACCCTATCATGAAACAATTGTTTGGGTTAAATCATAACTGGAAGTTAATGGTTACCAATAAAAAGACAAGAAACCATGGGAGGGGCTGCGAAAATGACCCAAAGAGGTCATTGGCATCAGAGAAACACACGGGTGCATACACACAACTCTTGTCCTAATGTATCTGGGGAAAAAATAGTTTGCTGGTCTTAGTCCCCACGAAGGTTATCTGCAAGAATTTTTCTTCTCCACAGCAGTTACTACAGCTATTATTTTAATCATACTTAGTGAAATCCAAAAAGAAAGTAATCCTTGGTAGTTAGGCCAAAATATGACTGGCATCAATCCACGTACTTTGGATTAGGCAGTAGCATTATGAAACCAGGACAAAAGCTTACATTTATTTCTTTACAGCTTGATGTTTGATATCGGCCTTATATTTCCCCCAAATGTCTTCTAAACTTCATTGTCATAAGATAAAGCTACCATGCAGGCCTCATGAACTGGAGAGTTTTCACAAGTTAAACACAATTGGGGCAAATCTATAATCTTGATATTCCCCCTTCAGAGGAAAGCCTCGTTTGCATCACTGAGGTTTTTTTCAAGTTTCCGTCTCTCACTGCATTATTAACAAAATCTGTGTAAGAGCTGGTGCCAGTGAAAGAAATAGGAAAATTTGTATGAAAACAAGCTCAAATGCTAGAAAAATTGTTTAGAAGTACAGAAAGATGTGTTTTCCTTCTGCTGTTACCACCTCAGCGCACATGGTTTTAAAATAAGCTTCTGTGTGAAAATATGAAGAATTAGCCTGTCCAAACACAAAGCCTGGGAAACATCACTTCAGCTTCTGCCTTTCCAAATAAGCAGGTTCACGTCATTTGTTATTACTCTATTATTATTCTAAACAGCATGCGTTAAGTGTTTCTGTCTAGAGGCAAAGCACTACTCTAACATCTAGTTCTGCATCTGCCCAGTATAACTAGAAAAGATTCTTATCTAGTTGATTACCAACTTGTGTTCACATATGCAAGACCTACTGGTAGAAACCAAGGCACTTTGGTAAGCAACTTTTCAAGTCCCAAAAGGAAATCCAGCCCTCTTCCCACCTCCCTCATCTCCCTCACTCCACACCGTCTCATAAATTGCGGTATCTAGAAACTCACCAGTATTTTTGCAAGCACGGTACGCATTTTTACATCACAAAGTTATCTACCTGCCTACTACACTCTGTTGTCAGTACATTTATTTTGAAAAGGCACATGATATACAAGCAGAACAAGAAAACCCACATTTGTTTTAAAAGTATCCATAGAAAAGTCAGGAGCTTCCAATCGTAAACAACACGGGGGAAAACACTCTCAAAGACTGGTAACAAATCTCTCCCTACAGTTATTACTATACTATTTGTTGCAACCAATTACACACACCACCACCAACTACTACCTAAGGAGATAAGATATGAAGTCAACTGCTTTTAGAGAGAATGGTGCCTGAAAAGGCTCTTGAATTTCTTTATGCAGTAAAAACTGGTTGTTTAATTCATTGTCTTTTGCTGAACCTAAAGAGCTATCAAGAACTTACCGAACACAGCTCTAAGTACGCCAAACCTTCTACCACCATTGTAGTTACTCAACACAACCTGATCATAGTGGATTTACGACTGTGTACAGCAATGACACCTACAAAAAGTGCATTCTATCTAAATTTCAATCAAAGGGAGGGAGAAGGGTTAAATTACACCAAATTGCTATTCAAGCCCTACTTGAACATAGTGATATGCAAATACTAATTAACGACAGTTTCAATGGTACTAAATATGAACTACAGAACTATTTTGCTGATATTAAGCTATTTCTGCAGTAGTACATTGGAGCTGCATGCAGTATATGCCAACTAAAAACAAATTATTCTGACATTTTTTTATTCCAAATTTACATTCCACAACCCCTTCAATTCCAACTCTAGTTTCAGGGATTTAAACAGAAAACAGTGGTTTTCTATTCAGAAAATGCAATTTCTGGGAAGGAGGCAAATGGACAAAGAGGTATCATCCACATCTCGGAAAAGACAGAGAGAGGACAGCTCCTTGTTCCGAGAACTAATAAAAATCAGTAAAAATGTGCCCACTACGCTGCCCAGGCACTTCAATCAAAGCTTACCTTTTTGATACTCAGCACAAGACGTTTCTAAATGTCCCCTCACCCAGGGTGTCAGCGTGCTGTGCAATGTGAAGGGATGTATAAAACAAACTAAGCCCTGGAAAACTTTGTGCACTTCATTCAAAAGCTGCATAGTAATATTGTGTACAAGTGTCGTTTTCCAACCCAGTTTTGTTCTGTATAAGGTGGATAAGATCAGACAAAACAAAGTGAGGAAAGCTACACTTCCTGCCAGTATGGAGGAAGTTTAGCAACTGCTCACACAAAGTGCAAGGAAGCATTCGAAAATCGGAACAATACTCTTTTATTTAGCATAGGAGTCCCTTAAGAACAATCTTTTTACTTCTTTACACGAATAAAGAATTTCTGGCATAGCACCTGGCTTGACACCACTCAATATCTTAAACCATTATTCAGAAGCAAACACCACCACAATACTTGTGTTCTTTAGCATAGAGCTCACAGCTTGCATCAGACTTCAGGTACTCATTCGACTTTTTTTTCCTGCTTGCTTATGATCTAGACTCCCACAATACTTAAGTGCTAACTCATGTTCCACTTTATAGATAAGCTTTGTATAACCTTGCAATATGCAGATGGTATCAATTCCAAGAGAATTTTATGATTGCACTATCCATGAGTGAGAAGGAAATGTTTGCCCTTCAGCTAAGCCATCTAATCACAGTACCTGAAACGATATCAAGCGATACACCCACGGGTACTAGCTGGAAACGCATACCAGAGAGAGAACAGAATGAATAAACCTATTGATGCCTGGCCCTCAGCATACATTACTACAGTCTGGGTGACACGATAGATGTCCCTGACACCCTAGCTGTTAAAAACAAGCAACAAAAAACCTGGTCCTGAACATTTAAGTGTATCAAATACCTCATCCATCTCTCAAACAGGTGAGTTATACCAACAAGAGCATGGAAACATGTACTAAACTTCCTTCCTTCAAACTGCTCTAAACCTGCAGCTATCAGCAACATACCCTCTCCAGCATTAAGCTGCCTACTTAGCTTCTGTTACGTTGGGGAAACAAGGCGTTTCAGGAAAATATTAATAGGGAGGGGAGGAAATAAAAAGTCAAAACAGTAAGAGGGATTAGAATGAAGTAAAGTAATAAAATGGAGAGTTAGAACAAGTTAATAATTCCAAGTATCCTGAACACATCAGCTAGAAGAAACCTAAGCAAGTCTTGCGCAACTGTTCAATCGAATGCAGTGTCTCTGTTCCCTTCCGAGCAAAACCAGGAGGTCAGAACACCGTTACTGCGTATCTCAGAAGTAATACGCTGAGGCAAAGAAAACACCCGCTGAAAAGTTGGCAGGGAGGAAAGAACCAAAGGAGTGAATAAAATAGACTATTAGACTGACCACTCCTATATAGCTTATGGGTCAGCCAAGCACTTCCACCAAAGCAACCAAGCCACCACTGCTGCTGACTGAGGGAAGAGACACGTGCAGCACAGAAAAGGCAAAGTGTGGGCTTATGAACTCCACCATCACTGCATTTACCAAACGCTTCTAACAGACCAAAAAAATGCTTTTTAGATAATGACTTGATCTCATCAACTGCAAAAAGAAACTCATTAGAGTTTGAGCTAGCACCCAAACAGAAAAAACAAGACTGTTTTTAATCAAGGCTAACTACCTCCTGAGCTTGTCTGCAAAACTGGGATTCGTTTTACATTTTCACTGCATATAGCCTTCAGCATTCTCAAAAGTCACGCAAAAAAAGAACACAAAAAACCAGGCGTAAAGTGGAGTTTCAATTTCCAACAGAAGTCACCAGAGGACAAGTCTGCTCCAGCACTCTATTATTAGCGAACTAAGACGACACCTCTGGCAAAAAGTATTCTGGGGGGAGAAGAGGAGAGCGGTGTTGCTGCTGCTGCAGTTAAAGGATCACTGTCGTGATTACGTTAGAGTACTAGATCTAAGATACACAGTGTTTCTGTCTCCCATCTCCTTCCACACACATGCTGCATTTTCCCATCTGCATCTACAGAACCTAAAGCACTAATATGATAAGAAAAGTTTTAATTGCTGCATTTCTGTTCTTTCTCCCTCTTCATTTAGCCCCGCTACTCAGTGCCACCTTCCCTTTCACTTTATGGAAGATACTACTACACTGCACTGCATTCAGAGCATCCTTTCAGTGCAGAAACTTGGTAAAGCCAAGGAAAAAGTAAATTTAACTACACTAGTGCAATATGGAATTGAAATCCCAATATGGAATTAAAATTCTATATATATGTTGAATCAAGCTGTTGACTTTTTTTTTGGATCAAAAAAAGCTTTGCAAGCTAATCCACAGAACTGGAAGTGCTTCCAATTTTTAATTCTTCGTTTATAGTAAAACCTTTGTAGATTGCACTCAAGTAGAGTTAGTCCAATTAGTTATGACATCTACAATCACAGTTGTACCCGTTTAGCCAAAGAACCAATTACAACCAAATACAAAACTATCTTCCTTTTTTCCCCAGTAACCACAGATGTGTATTTAAAGACCAGTTAACCAAGGTTAACGCAAGGAAATGTACAGTTTCATACAGGTGCCACAAAGGGTCCCGAATTCCAACTCAAACTGGTCATTGCCTCCTGTCCCTAAAAACTTAATTGCTGTTTACAGCAAGGCAGACATCTCTTCCTTTCTTTCCCACTGATGACACACCCTGATCACATACTTGGCCTTTAAACTGGTTTTTATAGCTGCTTGCTTCAGTAAATTTGGGCAGAAGCTCCTCTACTTGCTAACAACAAATAAATATTAAAAAAAAAATTAATAAAAAGCAATTACAACTAGAAAAAAAGGAACAAAGCAATATATTATGTTTAATCATCGATCTGTTTTCTTGCCCTTTTTCTAAGTAGGCAAAGGGTGTGCAGGTGTGGGGTTTTTGCTAGACAATGTTTAGATATGTGTACCCCCAAAAGAACACAATGCTGGAGAAACCAGGTCAAAGAAATGCCCTACAAACTAGCAAAAAAGCAGAAGAGGTTTTAATGGCCCTTAATCCCCATTAAAATTCATGCTGGAATCTCAGTCCAACTCACTCACATGTAAGTTTTGCTTCCTCCAGAAAATTCTATACAACCAGGTGCAAAACTCCTCCCTATACTACATCACATAGCCTTGGTGAATCTTTTGGATACAGCCAGAGCATGAAATCCATCAGAAATAAGAATTAGCATAGGTTTGGAATTTAAATAGAAGAATCTCCTCAAGGATACAAAAATGTTGAAGTCCAAGTCTTACCAAAACGATGTCTGTCCCATTAGTGAAAATAAAATTCAATAAATACAAGTTGCATCTTACCTTTTCTGATAATTTCTTACTGTGAAAGAACCAAGACACCATAACTTGGCCGTATTTTAAATCAGAGCAATATTCAGAGAAGGCCATTGTTAATAAGCTATTGTATTTATACTCGCAAGGAACAGCAACTAGTTTTTAAGTATTTTTCCCCTACCTGAAGACTCAGGTACCTACTCGGGTACTGTACCTGAAGACACAGGAATCAGCAGTCTGTTCTATATTTCCTTGAAATCAAGACATTCATAGATGTTAATTCACTATTCCACAGACATTAAGAAGAAAAAAAACAAACAGAACACAACTGAACAAAATCTGCTTTATAGTCAGGGATCTGGAATTTGTCAGGAATGACTTGGAAGTTTTGGGGGCAATACTTTACTTACACTAACTTCAATAGGACAAACCAGACTCAGCCAACTCCACATTGAAAAACAATGGAAGAAGAAACAGGACACGCAGGTTTTTGAACTTGTACAAAATGACATCATCAGAAAAAGTGCCTTAAGAAGATTTTCTCAGCAAGACAGCAATTAATCATCAGCATCACTCCCTTTTTGCCAAACAAGACCAAATAGGAAAGCTGCAGCTAGCTAGTAATTCTGACCATAAGCTTTTCACTCTTCTCAGCAAAAAACCCTGTGTCTAAACATACAGTCTTGTTAATGGTCCTCTCTCAAAGTAAGTTTATTATGACAAAATTTTCCACTAACAACAATTTGTCATTATTCTTAAAAACAAACCAACCAACCAACCACAGGAAAACTATTTCATACTGCAAAAGCCCTATTAGGAACAATTATCTAGCCTGATTTGACACAAAGCACCCCCTCACAGGTAGAATTATTTTATACCAAAAATCAAACCCAGATCCATCTCCCCCATATGCAGAAAGTGTCTTCCTGCACACACTTTGCAGCCATCATAATGCAGCTGCCAGCAGAAGCAGCTACAGATACAGCGAAATCAAAGACTACCATTAAAAAGCAAGATACCCTCTCTCCTAGCAACCTCTGCTCTCTACAGTCCCCTACAAAGCCAGAGCAAGGATCAGGAAGGATGCCTGCGAAAGTAGCACTGTGATATCCTCCATCTTTACCCATATGTCTCGAAGGGGGGGGGGAAATCACAGAGAAGAGCCAGATATTCACCTACTACAGGCACCAACTTTGGGAATCGTCTGCAAGTTTGAGTCAATCTGACTTGACTCCCTCACCCAGTCTCCCTAGCTCTGCTTCATTTACCTTCTCCATCTACCCTCCCCTCCTTCTCTTCTATTTCGTAAGCTCACATAGGCTCTCTAGACGGTTTACGCATTTACTAATTAAGGCCCATACCAAAACCCAAGGATATCGGTTAGACCTCCAAGCTCTCCAAAGACAAGAAGTAGATTACTACTAACAATCAAGGCATCTGAAGATACAAACCACAACCTTTTGCAAGCACACACCAAGGTTCCTCTAGACCATCTCATTGAATAAAAAACAAGCTGGGGAAAAAAAACCCTCCTCTTTTCTTGTACCACCTCCCAGTAGTCACCCTGAAACACAAGCTTGATGTTCAAACATATTTTAAAATGAAGCATTTGGTTACCATAATATCCCAACACGCAAAAAATAAGTAGAAATCAACCGCAGTGACACACAGGAGGCATGTACATGCTTTATCTCATAAAGCAAAAAATGGAGATTGCAAGCATATGTTTCAACAGTGAAAGGAAATACAAGTCGTTATTTATAGAGTTGCTTACACTACTTTCTACAAACATCTCCTGAAGTCTTTTGAAATGAAGTGTTAAGTGTCCCTGTAAGACCAAACAACTGATTAAAATGCAGAACTACAAATGCGGATTTCCAGCTCACTTCTGAAACACTAGGTATCTCCACCTTAGAAAGGGTCAACAGCTGGAAGAAGATAACTGTTCTATAGCAGTTCCTCTGAACCCTCTCTACTGCTCAAGAGTAGAGAGGAGGAGGGAAAGCGTGGTTTAGCCCTCTTTTTAAATCAGAAGCCAAATTCAATGTGGAAGGAGCGACACTCCAATAAAAATGCAGGGAGTAAGAAACATCCTTTCAAAACCGCCTGGCTGTGATGGTGCTTGGTTTTCCAGAGCTGCATCTTTACTGCAGCACTTTATGCATCTCTGAGATGGCGACTAGAACAAGCAACCACAATTCACTGGATAGTGTGAAGGGTGGCAAATAAGTTATTTGAAGAGGATACTGTGATTCAATCCAATATTCAAAACTGCAACCTATGAACAAGGATCATACAGACACTGCCTGAATGAACCTGCAGTTTTTGTGTACTTCAGAGCGATCTTTCCGACCGTCTCAAGTGCTGTCTTCAGGAAACAAACGGAGTTGCCAGTTGTGTTTCTCACTAAAATCACGAGGTAGGAAAGCTGTCTTTGTTCGTTTTCTACTGGAAGCATTTCAGCAGGCTGCAAGACTTATACAATTCAGTTTCAATTTGGATTAAGTTAATCACAGCTGCAATAAAAACCAACAGGAAAAGTTTTATCAACAGAGAAATTTGTACCATAATATTGTGTGTCTTCCAGAATTCTAGATTCATCAGAACTGAAACTTTAAAAAGCCAGGAAAGCAGAAGTTTGAGTATGCACCAAGCAACCATATAGCTCCAGAGATAACAATGGTAACTGGAAATGATCACCAGGCATTCCATCTTTATTCATCAGATCACTCTCTAAATGCTGGAGAACTAATTAAAGTAACTCTGTAAAACTATCACTGTAAGAAGAGACGCGTTGACTAGACCACACCCTGCCAAAGTCCTCTCTTCTTAACTGCATGAAGAAGGAACAGAGATGCACTTGCAGTGATTTCAGCCACTCATTTCAGTATGGCGTTCCGCAGGCTGTAAGTACAGGCACACAGGGAGACTTGTCACTGTTGCGTTCTGCAGGATTAGTAACCGGTAAGTGGAAACAGCACATCAAGCAGTACTTTACAACACTTTCACCAAAACAGCAAAGCATGTTCCACAAAACGCCGAGGTCTGACTGTCAGACAAACCTTTGTCTATGTGCCACCATTCAAAGGCACTGGAAAAAATGGTTGTGTGTTGCCTGCGTCTAGGGCTTATCAGCTCATCGCTAGCAGAGCTATTAGTTGGGCATGTGACTTTTCTATGGCCAAGTTTTTAATTTTGGTACTGTACTAACTCTGGATTAACAGTGCATTACATTCACGTCTTAAAGGGAAAGATACAGGGAATAGCGTAAACCAAAGAAATAAGCATAGCCTTAAACACACGAGAGCACCACGAACTGATGATGCACACCTTGTTCCTCTTACTCTTCACCCTCAATCCAGACACACTCCACCCAACCAAGAACAACAACGTCCATCCAGGCTGCCTGCCCAGCCCACCCCAAACACCCTGTGCTTGATACATGAACTTGCCTGTTATCAGTGCTTTGAAGAGCGGTCCAGAGGGCAGGAGTTGAAACAAAACCCCCTGGATCTTACTTCATAAAGGGCAAAGAAGCTGATGCCCTCTTCTCCAGAAGGACAGGGATAATTTTTTGTTGTTGTTGTTTTGTTTTTTAAAACTTCTCAGATCTTCCAGAAGAAGCAAGGAAAAGAGGTTCAGATCTAGAGAGATAAGGACAAGCTTCTTCCCCACATTCCAAAATGCCACAACACATCAAAAGGGAGAACGTGGAAACAACAAGCACACTCACAGTTCCACCCTGGCCTCTCACTTACAACCCCGGCACTTGTATCTGAGCATCTATGTCTCCCTTGTCACAACCAAATCGCTGTCCCTCCCACTAGCATTTATACACAAAAACCACGGACTGAAGAGATACAGAATGAAGCAAGGACAGTTAAAATGAAATTCACTGTCTTCTGTTCTTGTTCACACAAACCTGAGAATGACTTGACATCAGATCACAAGAATGATGATTAATCATGCAAGTATGTCCTGTTTGTAAGAGGTACAAAGTAACAATTAGCATCTAAACAGTATTTTATACGCTCCAATTTTAAAAGACTTCTCCAGTAGACACAAACTCTAAGACAGAAACTTTACTAGTTCAAAGCTGTCTATAAAGGAAAAATTATATCTATTTCACTTTTACCTTCTGAAAGTTTTAGCATCTTGTTAAAAAGAGAACTGACACACTCAACAACTATTCTGAATCTCTGGCAGACTTCCTCACTTTCCAGGTCTTTAAAGATATCACAATTACATCACTATTAATCCATTATGTATTCTGATCCCTATCATTCAATGACCAAGTATTTTTTAATCTGTCTTTTTCAAAGCTAAAATTTAGACAGGAAACAAAATCATGCACTTTCTTCTTGTAGTAAAACTATCTTTTAAAAAATATTTTATATAAAGAAGGAGAAGGAAGAAACAAGAGTCACAGAAGTGCCCCTCCTAAAATTCAGCAAGCACTGTAAGATTTCCAGCATTTTCTCAGACTTGATATTTGTTAACATTTTTTACATCTAGTTTATGCTTATAATCCAGAAAACAGACATCAAAAGAATCCGGTGTTTTCAATTATTCATTTAGACGTTATAAAAAAAATGGTTCTCAGGATTCAACTCTTACTGTAGATTTTTTTCTACATAAAGCCTACATTTTATCATTTTGGCTTTACTGGTTTTAGATCTATGAAACATCAAGAACATTCTGCAGCAAATCCATACCAGAACTTAAACTGAAACACAAGTATATTTTTAAGGCAAAAAATAGCCACAAATACTTTTTAGAAGAAGAATAAACTCTTTCAAGGGACACGTATCCCCATATATTCAGTAAATAACACACATACGAGTGGGGCAAGAGTACAGTAACAGCAGTCAAATGAACACATGCTTTTCAAACTGACATAGAATCTGCTTGATTGGATTTAACTTCATTCAATCGTTCCTGCTCACCAAAATGCTGAATCTATTTTAGTTCTTTTTTTAACTAAAAAACCAAACCAACAAAGCAAAACCAAAAAACCCCAACCAAAACCCCCCAAAGGGTAAATCCAAGCACAGGGCCGGAACGACCGGCCCACTCACGCAGAGGTCTACGGCCAAGCCAGAAACCGGAATTGTGTTCTGCAGTCCCACTTCGGCGCCGCAGCAAGCGTTCAAACTCTTGTCGAGAAAAGAGTCAGTGACAAAAGGAGAAACATTCCTCTCCAGATTTCTTTATTCTGTCACACGTATGATAGAAAAGGGAATGACAGAAAAGGGTATTATGATAGAAAATGGAAATGTTTAGTACTTTTCCTGGCAGCTCCCGTTCCCACCGACAGCTGCCTAGTCACCAGCTGCTTTCCTTCACTACTGCTCCTGCCCGACCCACACAACCCGTCAGAGGGAACCAAGCACAACGCCCGCTGGTCGCTCCCAAAGGACGGCCGCGACCTCCCCGCACGCTCCGGCCAGCAGCCGAACGCTCCGCGTCCGGGATGGAAGACTACTTCGGGAGAGAAGGCAGGGGAGGGCGGTGGGGCCGGCGGCCGCTCCCGCCGCGGGCGAGGCCCGAGCACCTGGAGGCACACACCCGGGGAGGCACCGCGCCGGGCGCGGGCAGGGCCGCGGGGACCCCCGCCCTCCCGGCCGGTCCGCGGAGACCCCGGCGCGGCCCCGGTCCCCGAGGGCGCGGGCGGCGCCCCCTCACGCGGGCCCGGCGGGGCGGGGGAGGGGCGCCCGCGCGCCGCCGGCCGTTACCCGCCGCAGTCCCCCCCCCACACCTGGCAGTGGGAGACGACGAGGCTCTGGTTGCCTTCCCCGTGGTACTTCCATTCATTCTCATCCATCTTCTCCACTTCCATGCCCGGCCCGGGCCGCCGCCGCCGCGCCCCGTGGGGACGGTCCCTGCCGCCGGCCCGCCGCGCTCACGCCTCCACCATCGCGGCTGCGCACCGCCCCGCCGCAGGAAGTCCCGCCCTCCGCCGGACCGGCCCGCCGCGCGCGCGCGCCCGCCCGCCGGCCATCTTAGCGCTGGGCAGCTCCGCCCGCCGCCATCATTGAGCCGGGCAGAAAGGAAGGGCCGCAGAGGAGGGGCGCGGGAAGCTGGTCTGCCCCCGGCCCGCAAGCGCCCCGCAGCTCCGGTTCTCCTCGTTCACCTCCGGCGGCGGAGCCCTGGGAAAGGCCCTTCAGGCGCCCCTTCCACAGCCAGAGCGGCCGGCTCCGGCCCCGCGGCCTTCCCGCACCGCTCCAGGCGCCGGGGCCTGGGCACTGGCTCCGTTTCTGCGTCGTGCACGGCGCCCGCCCCGCACCGCCTTGGGGCCGGCTTCCGGAGGCCGCCGAGCAGAACTGGGGGAAAAAAAGCATCTTCCTCCAGAAACGACGACGTGGAGCCGGAGTGCTCTCTGTGCGCCCTGGGGCTTCTGGCCCAGATAACGTACTCAGGTGCCGCGCTGTGGAAAACGAGTCTGCACCTGCAACAGGTTACTCGGATGATCAAACACTCAAAAAAATAGCAGGAAACAAACCCCTACAGGTAAAACTCCGCTAAGGCTGTTTTTAAGGCTACAGACTTTATCTAAGCACCAACTCTAGTGTCTGCTCCTGTAGTCAGTGTGTCTCTGAACAACTTTGTGCTTTAACACACCAGGTCTTTCAAATACCTAATAGAGATGTTACAAGCATAAATATGAAAATACAGTGACATTCTTTAAAAATTTACTAAAACATTAAGCTGTTTTCCTCACTGTTATCAATATGGTTCAATATAGTTTCGAAGTACCTCAACACACACATCTCTATATATCAATATACACGTATATAATGTGCAGTAAATTTAAGACAAATTATCTAAATACCCAAAATCCTATCACAAACACAAGATTAAATTCTAGATCCCTTAATCCAGTCAATTTTATCTCTATGAGTTTTGACTACAAACAGCAAAACTTATCCTTGAATCACCATTATAAAATCACCACTAAGGGCTCTCTGAAATTCCCCCTCTTCTCTTTCTTCCTCACAAGGCACTCCATGACAGTAGCCAAACTGACACGTCAGAAGGTAACCAACACTTGCAAGTTTTCCTGTGTATAATGAACATTTGTATAATTTGGATAGTAGCCAAATTTGACTCTATTACAGTCTTTTAAAAAAGTCAAAGAAAATGATGCCTTTTTATTTTTAAAGGAAAGAGAAGATGCACTTAGAAGGCTGAAAATAACACCTGCATAAATCTGCAATGAGTCACTGATCCTTTTTTTAAATGTGTGTGGTGCTGTAACTTAAATCATTTATAGTCTAATTTCACTAGAACTTTAAAAAAAAAATGAGGGTTAAACAAGTTATACTTTCTTTTTGCCAAAATACTGATTGATAAGCACTTAACTTTTCCTTTTTATTTAACATTATCTTATAGGCGCCTACATGAAAAAGCAAGTGTGAATCCCTGCTCCTTTGGCCACTTAATAAAGATGAAAATAATGACAGAGGGGTATTTAAAGTATGTTTCTGTTACCTGTGTTTGCAAAGTTTCTTTATGTTGTGTAACAACAAATGAATATATAAAACGTACAAGAATTTACCATACTATCCTGATTTACCAAAAGTGTTATGAAGAAATTTCACTCAGGACTGTGGATAAGATTGTGGTATTTTACAATGCTTGCATTAAAAATTAACTGTACTTCAGAGAAATAGTATGTGGACACTTACTAGGCTTACGTGGAGAAATACAACAGCAAATAGTATCAATATATTGGCTTGCAATGGCAAAGCTAATTTGTCTCAAATCAGTCTTCTGAAAAACGTACATCTACAGAGGAAAAAAATAAAGTAGAGGTTCTGAGTGCAAGGGTAAACACCCAGGTTTCAACATAGTCCCCCTCTCTAGCAAGTCACTTCCCCTCTTCACCTCTTCCTCCATCATTCCATGGTGCAGAACTACCACTTGGGCACCTTGCGGAGGTGTTCTGAAAACACATTGGTAAAACTTGGAAACTGGAGGGACAACAGCCTATTAACGTATCATTTCTCTCTGCATAATCAGTTTTTAAATATTACTCATTTCAGGTATTACCTATAATGTGCTTGAACTGAAATATCTTAAGCTTTTGTGCCATTAATGATGCTGAAGTATTGCTTAACTGGAATTCCACAAACATTCCTGTCTTGTGGTGTAACTACAGCTTATGTGGACATACCTGGATTGGTTTTAATGAGGTACCTTGAGGACTGCTAGCACAGAGCTCAGCGACCTTCAAAATCCATTTGAGGATCGCAGTAGACGACCAGGTGTTCTATGGTATTTTAGTATGTAAATAAGCTGGCTTAAAACCGCATCAGGAATGCGTAAGGTAATCATACCTTCAGTTCTACAGCTCCCACTTAATCCCCTCACCATTTCTTTTTTGATGTAACGTGAAGGAGTCGGGAGAGCACCACAGGCCTGAAATACATTTCTTTTTGTCTACTGCACCGGGTGGCAATGCTTTATGCCACGATTCCTGCTTCTTGGGACTCATCAGCATTGGAGATACAAAAAAAAATTAAAGTAAATAATCTAGATTTTAAATCAGTGGGTACTTAACTGCGCAGATATTCTCAAACAAAAGATAAAGTGGCCCAAGATCACATATCATATGACATGAAGAATAAGCGAGTAAAACACTGACACATAAGGCTATTGTCAAACGGATTTGCAACAAAAAATGAGAAAATAGCCATCCTGTGCCTTTACACAAAGATAACAGGCAACAATACATTAACTAATATAAAATTTCTTCCTGCCCTATCTTCTATCATCCCATGTCTGTAGTTTTTGCTTGTTTTTAAATGGCATTTAAACTGTGGCGCTGGGTTCACATCTTCAGTTTATTCATGCCGGCTCCCCGGGTCATGCCTGTTACACAGATCATTACTCTGCCAGAGCCCACCAAAACACGATTCCTCTCCCAACTTCAGCTCTAAACCTTTGCTGTGTCCTTTTCCCAGGCATGCCCCAGAGCTATCAACACTGGACTCTGACAGATGCTATCTTCTACAGCTTGTGAGTTTACCAGGGAATAAGAATGAAATGGTAAAAAGAGTTCACTTATGCACTTTGAGGAAGGGAAAAAAAAAAAAATCAGGCGAGTATTTCTTGTTAATATTCTGATGGCTATAAATTCAGATCTGAGGAAAAAAAAAGCATTACTTGAGACTCACGATAAAATTAGGTGCCAATAATACAAAGGCCTTGTAAGCTTATAAGAAGGATTTTTGTGATAGTAGCTACCTTAGTTCTCCAGGTTCCTAAAATGAAAGGCTTCTATAAAGGAGAGGATATTTTGCTCTTTATGAAAAGAGTAAGCATGACCCAAAAGATCCTATCCTGGGACCCAAAAATGTCTGCCTGGAGAAATCAGGTTTAAAAATCACAAATTCACGGCAGTGAGTCCAAAAATATTGAATGGACATGATAATACGACAATGAAATTGTGCCACAAAATACTATTACTGTTTTTTTTAAACTACTGCACCATTTTCAGTTTTCAAAAGATGCAATTATCATGTTTATATTTTTATTATACTCAGACCATGAAAAATGGAGTATACTTGTGGGACTCACACCTCATTAAAATTTTAAAGCTTTGCTTTTTTTTCTATTATCAGGATGATACCACTACTCCATACCATGTTTTTTTTTTTTCTTGAATCCATGGTTTATGTAATTTCATACACATACTAGAAATGCAGGAAATCTCATGCTCCAACTGTCATGTCACCATCTCGGACTGACTGAGAAACACTGACCCAACAAAGGAAGAAAGATCAGAATAGGACTGGAGTGTGTAATTTGATGGCTTTTTTAGAAAGCATATGTGGTACTTCGAACCACAATAAAATATTTTAGAAACTAAGCAAGTCAGTGGCTTCAGGAATAGGACTGTAAGTCACAAGAAAGGTGACTTAAGGTCAATGAAGATAAAGCCACATATATGTTGTTAACAGACAAGAGCTTGCACAAAATTACCTAGCCATCAATAACCACAGATGCGAATAAACAGACATTATAACTACGAAGAGGTTTAATTGCTACATACAGACTGAGGGAGGAAATTAAGTTACAGGCACAGCATAAATAACAACTTCTCCATACAGTATATGTAACTCCAAAGAATTGCCAAGATAGACAATATTTTTTATGCACAGACAAGATAATTAAATACTGTTTTGCATGCACAGGAGTCCTGAACATTTATTGAGAAAAAAATACAATTAATTACCGGGGCAGGGGGGAGGGCAACCCAAAAAAACAAACAAACGAAAAACTGTTTTCCTAGTAGCTTTACCAGGGTATTAAAGCAGAATGGAACAAGACCAACCCCATCTAAGCACCTCCTTAAAGTCTGTTCTTACAGCCTTTAATCCTGTGGGCAAGGAAGGAAAGATGAAGGGGATAAAGAGCTTTTAGGTCTTGCCTTGTATTAAGTGACATACCAGCGACTGGAAAACAAAATGCTCTTTACATAAAGAGGTGAAAGCAAACTACCAGAGCAGACTCAGCAGCCTGGTCAGAAGTCACGTAGAAGCAATATTTTTGCTGCTCTCAGGACAGGCTAACACTTCTTATTGCAGATACTTTGCTGTTAATGTTACACCATTCGCTCATGATCAAACACCCTCTTGCAACATATAAGTGCCCCGGGAAAACACCTTATTGTCTCATATCATCAACATACCCTAACCTTGCATTTAGTCCTTGGACCAGTTAATGGTTGAAGGAGAGCACATCTTAAACTTCTTATTGACACAAGCCCTGTGTGATCATCTTTAAATAGGGAAGAGAACACGTATGTTAATCTAGTTTTCAGCTAAACTGCCATCATTTGGCAATGCACTTCTGTGGAAAACCTTGAAACCTTCCCCGTTAAAACTTTTAGTTCACAGAGTACAAGGTCTCCAGAAGATAAATTACAAATTGACGTAAACTGGTCACAAGTTACGTTTCAGTTTATACCCAGAAACACCAAACTGCGTTAACAATCTGGAGATGCCACAGAAGGACTGAGCAGCAGTTTCTTTTGTACACTTACTGATAAATTCATATTTATGTTCCCCAACACAGCTATCAAACAGTTTAAAAGACATAATTCCTTAAATTCATACACAACACATTTTATTGGCTGTAGTGCTAATAATTTTGGAGTGATCTCTGTACTCAAATGGCAGCATACAAAATGAATGCTCCCCCCCCAACCAACTCCCAGTTTACTGGATTCATCATGATTGAAATCAATGAACAGAACCTATATTTTCAAGAGACATTTTCTCAAATTTTAAACCTCAGGTTATGTGTCATCTCCAATACATAAACACAGATATAATGCAGTTTCACAAGCAGAGAAGCTAATATAAATAGTATGCTATCTCAAAAGGGCGATCTTGTTCTCCTTTTCAAATCTGGCTGTATATTCCTGTGCCCTCTCTTCACATTGCCCTTAGCACATTTACACCCATGTGGCAGTTAGAGCAGATTATTCATCAAATGAATGGTCAAGTTTTCTTCGGTGGGATTCCCCCCCCCCCTTTTTTTTTCTTTAGTTGACTCAGCAAACCGGTGTGACACATTGCGTAGCCACACAAGTCCTCCAGCCATCATTAAACAAGGAATGGGAACACAACCAAAACCAGCGGGGAGTGCAGGATTAGCTGTTTTGTGGCTAGCTCATTCTCAGACCGGATTAAGCTAATTATGAAACTGTACTTTTAGCAGTGCTGCAGAACCTCCTAGCAGGATGAACGTGCAGGGGCCCTTTCAAGGAAAGAAGACAACGCACAGAATGAACAGGTATTTCTGGGTGTGCTTTGAAAAGCAGTAGAGAGTACATCACCAAAAAAATGTTTTGGGAGAGAGAACTATATCATTCATTGAGTAGTCCATGAGCTGTCACTTAGAGGGTTTTTGGGTTGGTTTTTTTGTTTGTTTGGTTTTTGTTGGGTTTTTTCCTCTCTCCAGGAAAAACACGTATTAGATTTCTGCCTTCCCTTTACTGCTAGATCTACTCATGTTAAAAGGGAGTTGAAATGACCTGCGTTCTCAGAGTATCAGTGATAAAGCATGCCACTCAACTATGCTTTATTGATTTAAAACAGCTACTTCAAAGGTGACAATCTACAATTCTCTTGATTAAGCTGGAATTAAGTGGCTATCTAACAAGTGATTATGAGATCTTCCTGACTGAATGTTTGCCAAAACCAAGTGTAAAACAATAGCCATTGCAATAAAAATCTTCATGAAAGTATCTCACTTGGAACAAAAACATAAATATGAGTAATAAGTATATACCTCACACCTTTCCAATAGATTTCTGGAAAAAAAAAAACAAACAACCCAAATTGCTTGGAAAAGAAGAACTATTCCTAACAGTGACAGGAAAATAAATACACCAAAATATATAGAGATGTTCTAGGTCTCTCAAGTCAGGCTTTTTGAGGAATTAAATTTAAGATGACTTAGCGAGCATAAATTCTAGATCAAATTCTGCACTTCTTAGAACAGAATCAGGCTCAAAGAGCAGTGAAGCTCCTTCTCACACAAGGCTTGGCACCTTGGAAGGTACAAATCCATGTGGCATGAATGTATAGATTCAAAAAATATACCTTGATGTTCTACTTGATGGCTGGTTTTGAACCTATTTATGAATCTGTGATACTAAGTTAGAGTGCAAAAAAAAGACATTTACAAAATCATACCTGAAGAGTGAGAAAAGATATACTTGTAGCTACTAGAAACATAATTAGTTTAAATCCATTAAAGCAATCCTGCTACCCAACACAAAACAAAGACAGACCAAAAATAATTTAAATTATAATATTTGTCCCCCAGCTAGAAAAAAAAATCTGGAAATTTTGTCAGTAATCTGACAAAAGCAGGAAAAGTAATAGACACAAATGTTTGTTGGGGTTTTTTTTAAATATGATTCAGTTCATGAGGCTCGGGGAGCACTAGGTTTTACAAAGCAAATCTATCAATATCAGACAGAGAGCAAGAGACAGAAAGAGATTGGTAAATCTCAGAACTACTTATTAGAAGGTAGGTATATTTTTGTATGAACAAAATGGGCTGTTTTTCCATTTTCTCAGTTTGCACTGCAAAAAGGAAGTTAAAGCTGTTCACATAATTGCTTGATCTACTTTACTTCTGGATGTGTCTGAAAAGCAGCACTGATGATAAACATAAAAACTGTAAATTGCTCTTCTGTAAGAACCCAATTGATCAATATTAATACTTTGTCTGTCACACAGTTACAGGTTTCCAGGGGTTTACAGTGTTGCAAACTAGCTGTAGTGGGAAACAGCCTCATCTGCTGGTTTGAGGAGACACTATCAGGTATCTATGCATAGGTTAATACTTAGGTTTTTTTTTTTTTCCCTCTCCACTTACATCTCCCATACCTCATACAGGATTGGGGTTTGGGTTTTTTTTGCTGTTGCACTATATAGTATAGCAGTAGCAAAAACATTTGCACACATCCTCAGATGATTGGAGGTCTTAGATAATTAATTAAAAGGAGAAGCTCTGAATCTACTTTCTATCTCCTGTTCATTAATATAGACAGACATGTCTAAAGAGATTGCTCAAAGACTTTCCATTATTTAGTTTTAAGTTTCTTGTAATTTTACTGAAACTTCATAGTGTTCCTGATCAGCTATTCCATGTGTTTGATGGACATTTTTGCTGTTCTTTTTTTGTTTAAAAAGTTAATTTTAAAAACTTCTGAAAGAAGATTATTGAAAAATATGCTGGTTTATGTCATTAACGATTACACTCTTTATTAAGAAGCATTACCATTGAATCAATCATGGAGAATTTAGTGGGAAACAGTATGGAATAACAGGTCACCCTGAAGTTAAGGATGTATCTTTTGCTGTCTTTTTAGTCTCAATGAGATTAAAATCTAAACTTCTGCTAATGTACACATTAATATTACATGAGCTACCTTCCGAGTGACTGACTTTGCAGTCTCAGTATTCTTACAACATTAATTTAAAAAACAAGAACAACAAAAAAACCCCAGATAGTTACATATATTCTTAAAGTGTCCCTCCTCCTTACCTGCTCTTACAGATAAACTGCACTTAGGGCCCTGAGTGCATCAACAGGCTGCAATAACTCTGACCAGCATCCATCCATCTTTATCATCCTCCTCTGCAAGCTCTCCCCAGCCCCCCAGAAGTGTAGGTGCAGCTCTGATGCAGCACAGCTGCGTGGCCTTGGACCTGGTGGATAAGCCAGATGAGGTACAGCTGCAAGAAGCCACATTTGGACCTCTGCTGCTGGCTCGGGAGCTGCACATCAGCTCAGGTCCTTGCCCCTGCCCCAGCTGCGCTGTAGCAGTCAGGGAGCGAGCAAGAGCAGCTGCGCTGCGAGGGAAGGCTAGCCAGGAGCCGGGGTGACAGCAGGGCACCCCAGCAAGGCACAGCATTAAGAGGAGCAGTCCTACAGCACCTGAGCAAGAGGAGCAGAGCAGGTCTGGTGACAGTGACCAGGGATGGTGATTGCCAGGCCACCTGTAGTGATGAGGCAGTCCAAGGTCAAGCCAGGGAGTTAAGTCACCAATGCAAGGTACGAGGCCAGGCACAAATGTACAACAGATGTGACACACATAGGAAAGAGGAATACTGGAAAACATGGAGAACAGTTTGATTACAACCACATGAATTCAGATATGAAAAGAACACTTACAAATTTTGGGGGGGATAGAGGGAAACATAGGAGAAACTCAATGAATTTCAAACAAAAAGATGATCAAATGCCAATTAAAGACTTCAGTATATATTTGTGGAAAAAGGGTTAAAAATTGGAAACTACGCATAAAACAGGAGACAACTGTATTATAAATGAAAAAGATTTACTGGGAAAAAGACCAAAGGATGTATTTTAGGGCTACTAATTCTCTAGCAGCTTTAAGAAAGAACAAAACTAGCTGTAGATACAGGCATAAAGCTTAGACGCTGTTGCTGAAAATGGAACTCCAGCTTTACTTTGTTTAGTTAGGTGTCTGAAGCAGTAGAAATAATATGCAGTTCATTACAGCAACACGTTAAATAATTAGTTTATAGGCAATGAACCACACCAGGAGATAAGTTACTAGAAGAACAATAACTCAGCACTGCTACCTCAAAAAATCCAATCTTCAGAAATACTGAAGTAATCATCAAAGGAAACAACTACTGTAAAAAATGCATGTATTCTAAAACATATATAGCAGAAAGAATGGAAAAAAAATGTATGAGACTTTTTAGGATCCTGTCTGATATGCTGCATATGTTACAGGTAACTTTTTTCAAAAGCGTACCCCCACACTTAGGTAACAAAGCTGATACCAGATCTCAATATTCCCAACTATGGATCTTTGTGAAGTGATACTGCAACAGATCATTCTATTTGCAAAAGTAACTTCCAGGCCATTTAAAATACTATTGCCGCTAAGAACAGAATACAAAAGGTACATTGCAGTATAGTGTTACACTCGCCAATCTGGTACGAAAACAAAAGAGCTGTAATAAGGCTGGAAAAAAATGCCTTATAAAAGCTCTTGATTGATCTTCCCTTTTTAATCCAGTGCTGGTTACTACTCCAATTCTTACGTTTGTCGTCTGCCAATAAACAAGCATTAATCTCTTTTCATTTCATGTTGATGCAAAGGTTTAGCAAATTTAACGAGAAAAGATTATTTGAAGGACAGAGAAACCACAGAAAGGTGAGAAGGGAGGAGGAGAGGGCAACAAGAAATTGTCTCATATGTGCTTTTCTTCCGATTTCTAGTCAAGTAAGCTGAGATACACACAGCGTACTCTGGATCACAGCTACAAAGAAGCCCTTTAACTTCAGCAAACTTTTGCTACCAGACTTCTTATTTCGGTTTTCATTCCATGGAGTGTTCAATGTTCAGTGTTTTAGAATACATTCTTTTACTAGAATACATTTAGAAAAATATGTTAAAGGCTTGTGGAAAAAAAAGACAAGTTTATTTTAGAAAATGCACACATCTTTCCCTGAATATACCATCAAGACATATGGCACGCACATATACAGTTGTGACACTCTTAACACAGACAAACCATTTTCTCTTCTGGTGAAGCGACTCACAGACAGAACAGCTAAGGTTTCAGCTACAATTAAATCTTCATTCGATACTTCAGAAACTAAAAGGAGCTCCATGACTCAGTTAAACAGTGCAAGTGCTTGAAATGTTCATCTAGGCCTGAGCCAAAGGCTTTCAATGTTAAACATAGGAGTAATTCTACTGACTTATATAGAAGCAACAACTTTCTCTTACTTAAAATTGAGCATTGAGTCATTGCAAAAAAAATCCGAAGACTGTCAGAGATACTAGCTAAACATCATCTAGTGAAAAGACTAATGATAAAATCAAGTGTTCCATAAATACTGCAGTTCATGATTCTGAATTAATTTTATTCAGCAAAACCTCCATCCATCAAAATACCTAACTCCACACTAAATGTTCAGCACTACTACTAAATTCAAATACGTATTTAATTACTCTTGACTGATGTCCTAGCATGCATACTTCAACCACTTGAAAAAATAGCTCAAAATCCACATCAAAATATTTAACACCTTTGGTTTCAGTATGAGCCCATCACACCGGGGGGCAAAAAGAACAAGATGACCCTCTCCCAACACATTTGTACATCTTTTTCCTCCCCCAGAGGAAAAACCCTTTGACAAAACCCTTGTATCAACCTCTAACATGCAGTCAAGTGAGATGTGCATTTGATGACCTCTGGTATACCCAGAAAACCACCCCAGCATACTTCCCAGAAGAAAGGATTTGTATGAGTAACGCATCGTTTTGAGCACTAGATAAAATGTTATCTCATCATACACATTAGAAGAATTCTGTTTTCGTTTATACTTCTGCAACCTTAGAAATACAGTCTTCCTAACAACACATGATAATCCAAATTCACAGAGTAAGAGAAAGCAAGTCTAAGGGGTCAGCTTTTGTTGTAATCCATTCCAAGAATATATAAAAGCATAAACCACTATAGTTGATATTCTTTTCCATCATTCCTACATGTGCCTTTATGCAAATCTAACCCTCAGATTGCACATTTGCAAGAGAAACTTTCACATTATGCTGTTTTGATGCTACTGATGCTGTGTAAATAATACATAGGGGACTAGTGCAAAGCGTCAATTGCATATTCATATCATACATATGTATGGTTATTAAAATAGAATTGCATGTAAAGATTGTTGTACACTAGGAATACTCATTAGTATTTTACTCACTTGTATGCAGCATGCAAAATAAAGCTTAGGCCTTGCAAATAACTAATTTCTAAGTATTTGTGAATATTCATAAATATTTATAAATAATGGGCAAGTTCCTTTCTTCCTCAGAGCCCCAGTGGAAGAAAGCAAGTACCATGTTGGCACTCAGTGTAAAATGAAGAAAGTTTAGTAGTTTAATGATACGACGACCTTGCTTCTGTGCAGCATTCTCTTCTGACTACCTAGAACTACTGGAACAACCGGAGCTCAGTGTTCAGGCAGTTTAAGAAGTATTTTCTGCTACAACCTACCTTTTTCCTCAGTTTTCTTTCGTGTTTGTTCATTCTTCATTCATGTACCAGACAATCCTGGGAATGGTATACAGAAGTAATATCAGTCATCTGAAGCCAAAGTCACTAATGTCAACTGTGGAAGATGATCAATTTAACAACAGTTTGCATGACTGGGCTCTACACTGCATCGTCCCAAATATCATACTGCAGTCACAAAAACTCTATAGTAAGAATTGCGTTACAAAGTTGATTGTACTTGCTACTACTGAACTATGAATAAAGTTTGTAAGAGTTTATGCTCTAGAAAGTTCATATTCAAAGCTGCTGCATCACAGCATCTACAAAAACTGCATTTATACTTTTGTACATGCATTTTTCTTTTAAAAATGTGGTCTGTTTCAAAGATGAACTTTCATACTTGGCATATCTCCAGGATTACAAACTTATTTTTCTAAGCTGGGTATTTATTTAGCATGAAAGGTTTGCTTGAAACATTATAGAACCATTTTGTGATATAATTTTTCTTCTTCCTACTAAAGCACAACAGAATTATTTTATCAGGAGAGATATCTGCAACTCTGTCTTTCAGTGACTCAAGACTGATTTGTTGTTTAATTTAGCTGAACAGACATTTATCTTCTTTTACAGTTTTTGTTTCTTTGGATTTTTAAGAACCACTGGGGAGAATAACTGATAATATATAGCTTCTTCTGCTAATGAGGCTATACAAATATTACCATCAATAATCTGGGGGCCAACAGTTTAAAATAATGATAAAACCAAGTTTGTCACAAATCACAATTTAATTTGCATTCTCATTGCTTCCTGACACTTTTTAGAGATCTATTAGTCATACTGATTGCAAACGAGGGGCAGCTGAATCTCACAGTGCAAACTGACTCTCCCAGATGAAAGATTCTTTCATGCAATTCCATTTCAATTAAAACATATTGCCCCCCCAAGAAGTTACCCAAATTACAAGCTAAAATCAGCAGTTTACTTATCAATGAAAATTTTACATAGCCTTATAATGGAAAGAAAAATATCACTTGTTATTACTGGAATAAATTCAGTTTCCAGCAAGAAAACAATGAAAATAGATGGGCCTATTACTCTTACAACATAAAAATTACCAAGAGTGATTCTGGCACCACAAGAAAAAATAATTTATAAAATGTAAGTGTGGTGACAGTAAAAAGTATCAACCTTACTACTCAAGAACCAGAATGCCTCTATTAACCCAACAATAGAAGTCTTCCCACTCTGCCATGGCAATATGCGTTAGCCTGGAGGAATTGCACAAAGCCAAACTGATGACTGTAGCGATGCCACACCGATGCAACACAAGGCAGAAATTAAGATGAGATCAAAGTTCTGAGTCACACCCCTTACCGTACCAGTAAGGAGGAAAAAAAAAAAAAGAAAAAGTGAAACAAAAAAGCCAAGATACATGGATTATTGTGAAGTTAAAAAAAAAAGTCTGAAGGAAGCTAAAAACATGAAAGGAAAATCCATGGTTAAAATAGCTAAGAAAAACAGCTATGCAAAGGCAATGACCTTTTAAGATACATCAGCACATAAATGAATTCTAGTACTGAAAAGATAAAGACTGTAAAATTGCTAAAATGAGGCAAAAAGCTGTAAGTGTTCAATAAATATTACCTATCTGTATTTGATAATGCGGATAACTTTGTATTACATGGGGATAATGAAATACTTCCTATATACTCATGACTAAACCAGATAACATCAAGACAATAATTTTTAGGATTTCGTAAGGAAAAACATAACCACAAGGTCTAGAAAAATGCCCAAGAGAACTGCCTTAGGATATCAGCAGGACCCTGATATCTATTTCCGATGCATGTGGGAATAGCTAGAAAATTTCTCCAGAGGAGGTATCCGGATATAAAAGAGTAACAACTAATAATTGCAGGAGAGTTAGAACACTTTCAATCATGGATTAAATGTAAAAAGGAGGTTAATTAATGAAGCATTAATTCACTTCATAAGAAGAAGTATAATTAAAAAGGAGAACAATACCATTAATGCCAGTCAACATTGTTTTATAGAAAAGCTATCCTGTTAAACAAACCTGGGGTTTGTCCTTTGTGTGAGTAATTACAATAACACTAACTATTTAGGCTTTTATAAAGCACTTCACCTAAAACACATGGCATTCTAGACAAAATAAAAATAACACAGTGAGAAATGCATTAGATGAATTAAAAATGAATTAAGTGAAAGACCTCATATTTAGCAATTATGTCAGTACTAGATCTGAAGCAATTTTACATTGTTCTCAGTGAAGTGAAAATCACAGCACCGCCAGTGCTAACAGAATGACAAATAATGGTGGGAACGGTGTGATCCAGATCAGTTGGTTCACTGCACTCATTTTGTGAGAGCATGTTCTCATGCACATATTAAAAAATGGAATGAATGTTTGCAGAAAGCATGTATGTAAAACCCAGTTAAAAGAAAATGATTTATGCTCAAACTTGAAAAGCTTAATCTTTTTAATCCTTTAAATAAATAACAGACTTAATCTGATTGCAGCATAAAGTGCATACAAGACGCCATACTAAAAGGCCTTTCATCTTGAGGATAAAGAAATAGAGACACTGATGTTTAGAAATTAAACTTAAAAACCACACCAAATTTCAGATTTGAACTTACCTAACACTAAAGGTAATAGAATCTGAAACAAATGCAGACAACACCCTTACCTCTTGAAGTTTTCAGATCAAAACTATACACCTCTGTATTCTTAGGTGCAAGTAACGAGCCAGGGGTGCAATATATAGGAATTGCAGCACATAAGTGGTCAGACTGTATAAACTAATGGGACCTTCTGTCTCATTTAGATTTTACAACTCAAAAAGACAAATGTTATTTAATTGTCTTTGCAGCAAGGCAACATTTTGGAGAAACAGGCAAATGTATGTTTTTTTCCCCCCTCTATAAATGTTTCTTCCTTCAGTTTTACTTATCCAACAGTTAACCCATCCTCATACAAACAGGCATGAGATCAAACAAATATACCCTTCCTCCATGTATTTTTACTGCTTCAAGGAGGCTAGCATGCAATTATCCTTCCTATAGAATCCAAACCATTCTGTTCTAAATCATGACTGATGAGATGCGGTCAGTCTTGTGCAACAAGTACATAATTTTAAATATGTTAAGATTTTGGCTTGTTTGTTGCAATGGCAGAATGCAAAACTTAGCACCTTTTAGGGAAAACACAAAGTTAATTTTATTTACTTCCTCCAAATAACAGCCTCCCTGGCTTACTACCAAGAGCTCTATTCCCTCAGAACAGCCTTTGTGCAGTTAGCAGGTCTTTGACATTTTTTTAAAGCAATGGAATGTAGTTCTAGATGTCACAGATATTACGCTGTATTTACTTGCAGCTCAAGTATTTTATTTGCTTCAGTGGGTTTTCTTCAAGCTCCTCCTTCTCTTCCACCTGCTTGTCTGCAGAGTAACTTCAACTCTATGCCTGTAGCTTAAGTATATGAAATTAAACTTGAATTACACTAACAAAAATGTTCCGTTCAATGATAAATATCAAACTTGCAGAGAGCATAGGACACTTGAGACATGATATTATATAACGTATGAAATATCCCATTGAACATGGTAGGATTAATAAATAAGAAGCAACAGAATTCACCATTGCTGGACTAATCCAGGCTCTTTTCTACTCTTACGCTGCGAGACACCAGGCAAGAAAAGAACATCTGAAAAACCTGCTGTACCCTACTTCATGTCAAACCACACTCAGTAGCTGGAAATCATACCCCATGTCCCAAGTCATATTTAATTTCACTTTAAGTGTTTACTGCTATGTAAAATCTACTGTTAAGCTAAAAACTTCATACTACATCTTTTCAGATAGGCTGTTAATATAATGTGCAGCAAGGCGGATTATCTTTCAAATGAAATTTAATCAAAGCCGGCATCTCACCCTTAGCAGATTTAAAGTTATTCTGTTCAATTACTGACAAATGTGTCAAATATGTCCTTAGAGGTCCTAAGGAAATAGATATTCAGTGCAGGCAATTCTATCAGAGGGGAAAAAAAAAAAGTGTTACCATCTCCCCAAGATAATAAAACAATGTTGTGAGAACTGATTTTCAATCCTGTATAGTAAAAAACCAGTTTGTCACAAGACCTTTAACACCCATTTGCTAAAGTAACCCAGAAACTTACTTATTGGACTGATAGACTAGAAACACACAATCAATTTTTACAAAGTTTTAATTACTAAAAAAATTGCACTATGCATTTTATTCAGATTAAACAAATATTACTAGACAAGTCTGCCTCCAAGATAAGGCAAACAGCAAAAAGTAAGCCACAGCTTTTTCTAACACAAAGAAAAAAACCCAACCCTCTTTATGTGAACTAGAGTTCTACCCTTTCCAGTTTGCCCAGACTTGCCCCTCCCTTTGCTAAATGTTTTACCGTGTTATTGACATAGTGCAAGATTTTTTTTTTCTGACATACTAACACTAGACAAAGCTCTCTTTCATCAAGTATTCAACTGTGCTCGAACACCAGGATACCAAAAAAACAGCAGTGCCAGACAGTATGCAGTCTTCTATAGCTGGATTACAAGCCACTGCTTCTTAGAATAGGAATTACAGTATCTGTAAATTGAATTCCTTACTGGAATATCAATACTAAGAGTCTTCACATAAACCAGCAACACAAAGTTTTATTATTACATCAAATCCACTGTATTTCATACTTTTACTAAACTGGTATTAGAGACGCTGACAAAACGAGAAGGAACTAATATAATGCCAGAAATAGCAGGTTTTTACCTTCCAGGAAAGTCAAGGTAGTTACACAGTATTGATGATCAGTGTTTCACTCTGGCTTCCTAGATGGTTTTAAGTTGAAGTTTTAAATGCAAACTTTACTTCCCAATAAACTCAAACATTTTTTGCAATAGATCAACCGTTGGAAGAGTACTTTTGCTGCCAGTTTGATACAACACACACTGAAAAAACCCCACACAGCTCTACAGACTATTCAGCCCTACTCAGACACACAGCCAGCAAGCTTTTCTGAAACTAAGCATTTCGTAGTGATCTGAAATAAAGATGAATGTTCAGAGCTACACCTTTCTAACCATGAAGCTATCTGTGATGATTAGAAATAGCTAATAGCTTTGAGAGCAATGTAAAAAGCCTGGGGAAGAACAGCCACCACCAAACCAAGTCAAAAGCAGTTTGAGCGTCTTTATTGTTCTACTCCAATAACTAGAAATAACAAGACAAACTAATTCCCTAATTCTTTTTGTCAAAACGTTGGGGCATGATGGAATCCAGCCCTCAAATAAATGCATGCTTTGAAAAAGGAAAAATAAGGGTTATTTTTGTGATTTGCGCCTTGCAGCCAAACTTGAATGACCCTGAGAGAAGTCTGTGCAGACAAGTCACTGGAAAGATTTATGTGCAGCTTGTTAGATGTTTCCCACCCCACTTCGTGTTATTGCTCTGCAAATTGAGGAATGTTTTAGCACGTGTTAATTTTGACTAAAATCCATCATAAAGAGTGCTACAATATTGCTTTTATTACAAATAGCCAAAACTTCTTTGAAAATATAAATGTGTAAAACCATCAACTGACTGTACAGTGCATTTACAGAAAGTAACATGCAGTGTAAAGAACTGCTTTATACATTAGCCCTTGGCCACAAAGAACTTGGCAGTACAACTACAACATTAATGACTATAGGCTGACAAAAATAACTAAAAAACAAAAAATCTCGGTCACATCTAAGTTTACCATGAGATTGGGATACACACATCATTGTACAAGGAACAGCAATTTTTAACTAGAAACTGTCATCATGTTGTAATTCTTGGAAGGGCTGGATCTGCCAATTCTCCACTCCTCCTTACAGCTGGTCCTACTCTCCAGCGATTTGGTCGTCTTCCCACCAGGCTGGGGACTTTCATAAAGGACACAGATAGACCCGTCTTCACCTATGCGATAGGACACTTCGAAAGGGTCGACCCAAAGAGTTAATTCGCTGGGTAAGAGTTGGAAGAGTCTCTCGTGGCTCAGTCCAATCATCCCCGCTGCCTTTCCTATCAAGGGGTCCATCTTATGGTTGATCCTAATGCACCGGTACCCGGAGCCCTTGGAGGGCACCATGGGGAACCAGTGGTGCTTGTAGTGCTCTGCGGGAGGGAACAAAGAGCAGCTTTACCGCGGCCCCCGAGCCCCACCGCAGCTGCGCTCCGCCAGACCTCCCGCGGGGCAGAGGCGGCAGCAGCAGCAGCGACCGGCCGGGCCGGCCCCCCCCGCCGCGCGGGCTCCCGCCGCTCCCGCTCACCGCGCAGCGCCTCCTGCAGGCACTCCCGGAAGCACCGCAGCTGCTCCTCGCCGATACCGCCGGCGGCCCGCAGGAGGCGGGTGACGAACGCCGCCGCCGTGGAGATCTCGGTCCTCATGGCCGTCCCGGCCGGCGCGCACCTCCCCGCCGCCGCCGCCCCGGCCCGCTGCCAGCGACGCCGCGCCCGCCCCGGCCCCCACGCCCCCGGCCAATGGCGGCGCCGCACGACGGCCGCATCACAGGGCGGCGCCCCGCCCCGGCGGGCAGGCCGCGGCGTCATTGGCGGCGGCGAGCGGGCCGGGCCGTGTTTGTTTTGTTGGCGGAGGGGCGGGGCCCGCCCGCCGAGGGGCGGGAGCGGGCGGGCGAGGCACGCCCGCCCCGGCTGTCAGCAGTGCCGCTGATGTCATCACAGTCCTCACCGCCGTCAGACCGCCACGCCGTCACTCACCCTGCTCCAGGCAGGCGCGACGGTTACCCTGCTCGTTGCACCAGTATCAAGCTTCTCAGCTGGCCCTGCAGGTCACCACGAGGAACACAAACAGCTGGACTCTGAGCAGCATTTTTGTGGGGCACGAAGGTTAGAGCTGTGGAAGTGTTTGGTTGAACAGTTTGTGTTGGCACAAACCTAGTGTTATTCTGATGAATAAAGAACATGGCTTGTTTGAGACAAGGAACTTTGCTAATGAGTCATCAGCATCATCACTGCTGAGCCTCTGAGTTCAAGGAATAACTACAATTCATCACTTTACAATAAAAGTTTTCTCTTGACAACAGTTGTCCTAGCAAATCAGTTTGCCCAAGAGCTCCAAACAGTAATTCTGTCCATAACCCAACAGACTCGCTTCCTCCACGCAACCAAGTGCCAGCTGAGTTTCACGGCAGCATCAGCGATGTGACTCTGCTGTGACCTTCCCACCCTCGGTGCAGGAAGAGTGACAATATTCTTCGGCTATTTTAAAGCTTTTAAAAGCGGCTGTGTTGGGTATAGCCAAGATTCCCCGAGTTTACAAAAAGCTTTCTAGTTCAAAGACTAAACACAAACTTTTCCCCCCAACCTTGAAGTTCTGTTTGCGATTCCACCGATCACTTTTTTCAAGAACAGTGACCAAGATCAGGATTTTATCACCAGGACTGCCTGCAGTCTAAATGAACATATTTCTCAAAAAGCAGTCATCTTTCAAAAGTTCATGCAATGCCCTAACCATCTTTTTCCTCCTTTAAATATATCTTCTTCCTTCACTGGTTTTGTGTCTTAAACCCACTTTAGGGAAGAAAAAAAAGTATGTTGATTTCTTTACACTGTGGGATAGGTTCTAAGACTTTATACTCTCCTTTGTTAAAAGAGAGCTAACCGCTCTTTTATTCTTCTCCGAGGCCTGCCATGTGCCACGAGAGCCAGAAGACCCCTTCTTCAGAGGGATCTCACCTTTGAGGAAACTAAGTAATATCTTGTTTCCTCAACTGCACATCTTAATCCTTTCCACCTTCCTTGCCTCTCAGCTTTAAGAACCTGACACCACCTCTACTTCACCAGCTGCAAAAGCCATATCCAGGGAGTTACGAGGAGAAAAAAAGCCTTGTCTGCAGACCTTTAAAAATTAGATCCAGTTTTACTGCTATTTAGATATTACCAGAAAATATTAATTCATCAGTAGAACTGCAAAGAAAAAACTCAGTCTGGCTAATGTTTTAGCTGTTACTAGGAGCCAGTTTAACACAGGTTTAGAATTTACAAAAGAAAGTATTTACAGGAACTTTGCCCAAACCTCTGTCCCTTTAGTCTATGGGTCAAAAATCATCAAGCTTGTAATCACAGGGGTACAAGAGAACAGCTCATCACAGAGCCAAACCTCATTCCGCACGGGAAGAGTTCCCAGGGGAAAGCTCAGTTACCTGCAACAGCAGGACAGCCAGTTTGTTCATTAAACTATTAGTGAATTACAGTTCACTCCCAACAGTTTATTTTTGCTGGATTCTGCCACCTGATATGCTGAAATATTCAAATAAAAGTCTCATTACATTTACAATTAAAACTTCTTCAGACTCATTCTGTTTAAATCTACTTCAAGAAAGCAAGTTCCTATCCAATTTGGACAAAATTACTTGTAATGGTATGACAACATTAGAACTCATGTAGCACCTCCTTACTTGATGTTACTTAATTAAGACAATTACGACTTCTTGCCCTCCCTTTCCTCTAATAGCAAGCAACAGGACCAAGACAAAAGGGCTACAGACATTTGTCCAAAACTCAGATGCTATCACCTAGTTTGACAGTCCCATTTCACGGCTTAGCTAGAGTATGTTTCTGTATGCCATTTTATAGCCTAACCAAAGAGATTTTTATCAAACAAAGGAGGAAGGGGAAAAAAAAAATCTTTCACCTCCTCTTCAAGAAAAGACAGCAGATTTCTGTGCTTCCTTTCCTTCTCACTCACAGCTGTTAGCTCTAGACTACCTCCTCTCCTAATCAAGTCTCAGATCTGGATCAAGATGCTATTTTCAAATTTTCACTGAAGTCCAGTTGCATTTCAGTACCTCAAACTTTAGAAATTAAGCTAAAAAAAAAAGTGTATCTCTGCTGGTGCCTGGACATATCAGTCATCCAATTACTTCAGTCTTATTTTACTCAGTGTTTTGAGAATCAGAACACAAAACCCAAATTCTCCAGCTTTGGAGACTTCACTAGTAAAGCTACCCAGGTACACATGGACTGTATCACCCTACATTTGAGCAGACACAATCATCGCTTGCCAGTTAAGTTATGTGAAGGCAATAAAAAAAAAATAAAGAGAGTAAGCCTGCATTATTTGTTACTTGGTCTACACGATTATTCCTGCACAACAGAATTCTACCATTGCTTTAAGACAAGCTCTGGGTTTATTCTGCATGTTCTGTCAGGTGCTTATCTCAAACACTTCCCCACCTTATTCACACGCCTTCCCTTTCATGTGTGAAATACAGACTTCCCCTACCCTACCTACACTGCATGACTTCAAAGCCTCTAACTCCCTCATAGCACTACCACAAATGCAGTAAGACAGCTACTCATTTCCAGATTCATTAAAATAATGGACAAAGAAGTAAGTACGTTGAAGTAATTTATGAAATTCTTACTAGTATTCAGAATAAACATAACACTACTGTTAACAGCACTAAGAACTGTACAAATCCAGACTTAAGTTATTAAACTTAATGCTTAGTTATGCTAAAGAACTTCCTCCTTCCAGGCTGCATGTGCCCATATGAATATACACACAAATTCCCAATTATATACAGTCTGATTTTACTGTAAGTCAGTCAGACAAGGTTCTGCTAAAGCCAAGACAGATATTAAGGGATCTGGTTTTAACTCACTTGTGAGAAACTTCAGCAAGAAGTTTCTACTTTTCAGAGTAGAAAAGCTTTCTAAGCCAGCAAATGAAAGGTAGTTAAAAATACTGCAAGAGTAAAAAGTAAACATGACAACACTACTAGCACAGATTAATGCTCACTAGATTGAGGTCTGGCACCTGGATCCACTAGCCCTAAGTAGAACATTCAATTGAAATAAGAAGGCAAGAAGGTCTGGCTATGAAAACAAAAAGGTAATGTTGAAGTCACACTTTGATTTCTTGTATTCTCCCTGGCAAGTTTCACATTTAAGGCTCAAGGTAAGCAAACCTCAGCAAAGACAAAAAGAAACCGATAGGTATGTAACTATTGACTTTCATCTCCCTGCCAGAAAATGGTGCCACAGACAGTAGTAGTTAAAACAAACTGGGAAGGGTTCATCAAGAAACTAGTTATTTGCTAATTATTAAGCTAACCATTTATATGAATGGGCTGTTTTAGTGAGTACTGCGGATTCCAATAACACAGCACTGGGTATGGTAATTAAACAACAATTTGGAAACACTGTACCAGCACAATTTAGCAGTAGCTATTGAAATATGTTATTTTTAATTAGAAAAAAAATTTAAGTATTCACACACAGAGGAAAAAATACCACAAGCTTCCAGGTTTGTTTGTTTATTTTTTTCAATTTGCTGGAAGACTTCTATGGCTTTGAGAGTTGAGAAGCCTCATCAGATAGACAGCAGAAGCAGACTGTTGAGAATTGTTAGGACTCAGCACTAGAAGCTAAAGTAGTTGAAGCCTTAGGCCGCAAGAGCTGACCAAGAGTAAACTTTTTAATAAAACTAACATTGCAAATACAAAACTAGCTGAAACCAACCGATGAAAGCAGAATGAAGAAGGACCAAGGAAACAATTCCAAGGGAATGAGGTAACTTCAGAAGAAGGCCAGCCCAGCGACCAAGAAAACCAGTAAGAAATCAAGACACCACAACCAGAACTAGGTGATTGGACTTCGGGATCGGGTGATGGGTGGTACGTTCCAGGAAATCTGTCTGTAAGGGGTGCGCAATCTGCAGTAGGGATCCCTCTTTGGAGGCACCCAAGCTCGAGCTGCTCTGCATGTCAGCTAAATAAAGCACTTATTTACTCAGCAGACTGGCAACTCATCGTCTTCAAGCAGGAACATAGGGCCAAGCCCTGTTGAGGTGGCATCCGCATAATTCCTAACATGGACTAGGTGGTGGCTGCATGATTTCCTGCAACAGCTACCATACATATAACTTTCTTTCACAGAGAATTTTTTATCTTATCAACTCAGACTTACCTTGTTGTTCTGTTCATCTGCAAGTCATTTCTTAGCAGGAACACCTGGAGGAGAGAAAAACAGAGTCAGTATCTTGGTTTATCTTGTTAAAAAGAAAGTACATGCAAGTATTCTATCATTCCATTTTTCCTCAACTTCAGCTAGAGGAAAAGGAGAAAGTAAAACTGAAGCTATATAACTTATACAGTATATTGTTATTTAAAAGGAGTAATAATAAAAAAATAGTAATAATAATGATAGCACAAGCCTATTCATTTATCAAGAAAAAAAGCAGCATTAAGACCAAGTAAAGTCTAAAAAACTTCCTTTTAGATTACTTAAATTAAGCTCTCAATACATGTCTCTACAAACATAGATAGTTGAAACAGAGCGCTAGAACCTGCAAGAGGAGGTTTAAAAAAACAAGCAATTTTGGTTTTATGCCATCTCATAGAAGCATCTCTTTCTAAACATAATCAAGTAAAAAACTCTTGAAATCAAGAAGTATCTTTTCTTTATCGCTAGACTACAAAGACAAGCATTATGTTACCATTCCCACTACAGGGAGAAAAAGACTATTTCTGAACACAAATAATAGTACCTTCAATGATTTAAGCATCAAATCCCTCCATAATTTCCCCAGTTTGGTACGCTAATTAATAAACCACAACTTTTTTGTGAGGAAACAAAAAGAAAACCTTAAGCCAGCACCTCAGAACTGAAGCGATACAAGCATTATCTCCCTCTGAAACTGCCCTTTTATGTGCATCTATGCTGACTAGATGCAGCTGCCCTGCCTTAAGTTCAGAGGGATCACCTGCTGTCACTTCAGCAAAGAAGCTGGGATGAGATGGCACAGCTGAGAACACTGACCCTCGGGGTTTTCTTTTGGCCTTACTGGCTGATCACAGGCTGCTGCTGCTTATGCGAGAGCAGCACATAGATAAAGCAAATGACAATCTAGAGATAATTTAAGTTTGCTGCACATAGAGGGAAATAGAGAAATGAACAAGAGAAATCAGAATTCTCTGAAATATGTCATACTAACATATGTTATTCTCAGAAATACGTCATACTAACAGCGTAGTGTTTTTCACTTAAAGACCATCAAGGGATTTGTAAACTGATTTATAGCACTGAAAATTGTTACTAACCCTGTTTTAAAAATGTGCCGCAAGACTATCGTCTAGTCTACACTTAAAAAGTTTATCAACATAGCTGTCACCTCACACCCACCTAAGTTATACAGAGCTTACATCAGCTGGAAAGTGTATTTTTCAATCCACTTTACACAGCTTTTAAAAACAGACTAAGATATGATTACAAAGCAAGTTAATGCCAGTAAATTAATAGCAGGTTTTTAGTACAGAATTTTTGCAAATATTGCACTTCCCTGACACTATCATCTCTTGCTGGTCCCACTTCATTGAGGAAAAAAACCTCATGAAAATAACCTATTTCAGATCCCATTTTCTTTGCTAAAGCAACTAAACGTTTAACCAGTAAGCAACATGGTTACCAATAATTTAGCAGAGCAAGTGAAAAATTACTCTGATTAATACCTTTGCGGCAATACTAATGAGGGCAAAGTGTCTTTTTTGTAATGGGCTGACTTAAGTATTACATTAGGACTGCAATTAAAAAAAAAAAAAGGACAAATTTTGAGGACATAACATCCCTTTGAGTCTGCAACAGCAAATCAGAGTAAGCCTTCCGGTCTTCACAAGCATTATGAGTTTGTTGAGTAAAAGTAATTTCCTTTCCTTACAATCTTGTGTCTCATCTTCCCACGGGGCACAAGCAAAACCACCATTGCGTATTTGTAGCCTCAGGTTCCTCTGGATGCCGCAGGACAGGCCAGCATACAGTCTGGCTCCCAGCAGCCCATCAACCCTGCCCTGCAGGGTCTCTACACCGTGACATCACCAAGTGCTGCTCATGACATCACTGACCTGGCACGGCGCCCCTGCTGCAGCCTGCATCTGTGACGAGGCCCAGCCGCCTCGCGTGACCGCACCCGCCCAGGTGCCACCGCCACCACACCGCAGCATAGCGCCTGGTACTACATCAGTAGGCCAACCACGACGTGCTCTGACATCACCTGCTAACGCTCTGACGTCAGCAGCCTTTCCCTCACACTGCTGACAGAACGAGCCTTCGCGTCGCTGGCGCCTGCCCGCGCACCGCCCGGCCAATCAGCGAGGCGCTTGCAGCGCGGCTCGCCGCGGCCAATCGCGGGGACGCTTACAGCCAGCTGCTGCGCGAGGGCGCTGGGTTTGACTCCCGGGGGCCGCGGTAGGTCCGGCGGCTGTCCCATTGGTCTGCGGGCAGCCCTGCCCGCCGGTGATTGGTGGGCGGCGCGGCGCGCGCGGGGTAGCGCGTGGGCGGGGCCGGGCCGAGCCGGGGCCGGCGGCGCGTGGGCCCGGTCGGGGTCCGCCCGCGGGGCCGTCAGCGGTCCCGGTGCGTCCCCCGAGCCCAGCGGCGAGGCCGGCAGCGTCCCCCGCCATGGCGGCGCCGCCTCCGCTCGGGCCGCGGAAGCGGAGCGGGCCGGCGCTGTGCGGGGCGGGCTGGGCCGGGGCCGCCCCTCCGGCCGCGGCGGGCGGCGGGGCCCTGAAGAACGGCTTCCCGCCCCACAAGCGCCCCAAGAGCTCGGGGGCGGCCGGGCCCGACGAGGGGCCGGGAGACCCCTTCGGGGACAACGACGACTTCACGGCGGACGACCTGGAGGAGATCGACATCCTGGCTTCGCAGGCGCTGTCGCAGGAGGCTGCCGGCGGCGGCGCGCCCCGCGCGGGCCTCCCGAAACACGCGTGGGGCGTCTTCGGAGCCAGCGGCGCCGGGCGGCAGGCGGCGGCGGGGCCGGCCCGGGGCAGCGCCCCGGCTGCGGGGGGGAAGCCGAAAGGTCGGTGTGCGGCGGCGGGGCGGGGAGCGGGGCTCGGCGGTGCGAGGAGAGCGGCGCCGGTGGTTCTCCGCCACGGCGCGAGGTGTGGGAGCGCGTCCGCCCGGACAGCCCGGTCTCGGGTCGAAGGCGATGCCGTTGTGGCTTCCTTGTGAGGTTCCTGAAGCCGCCCTGCGCTGTTAAACTATTCGGGAAAATGCTTGTTATCCCTTTAGGAGTTGGTTCTGGTTATCCCATCTGGCTGTCAGGACTTCACGGTGGTTTGCCAAGCGTTTAAAGAGCTAGCTAAGATTCGAAGAAATAACGGCCAAGCAGTCGCGTAGCATTAAATTAACAGTACTGGGCCCTGTTCTCTGGTAACGTGTGTGGTAACGCCTGCCTGTAACGTTGGTGCCGCATGTTAAACGGGTTAAATAAAACAAACGGGTTTCATAAACTTTTAACATGCTTTAAGTATCGTTCATACTACCGTGCGTGTTGGCTACCAGATTTTTTTTTTTTCCCCCTAACCGCTAACTTTCACTAGTAAATGCAAAATATGTCTCATATTAACAGTTGATTTTCAGATTTACTTTGAAAAAGTACGGGATCCCTGTATCGGGATACAGGGTTTTGTTCGTAATTAAGTACAGAGGGTTTAAATCCTCTAAGTATGTTTAACAGTGCTAACATTTGTAATCTCTCCAGGTAAAAAAGTTTTCAGTTAACCCTCATTTGTGCAGAGTGCGTTAACTGAAATTATCTTGGAGGAAATGCTTGCATTTACTGTGGATTATCTTACTGGTTTAAGATATTAGAAACGTTTGGGAGGAGGGTTTTCATCTCTGTTTTAAGGATTGATGCACAAGCTCTGAAAAAGTTACCGTGGTAATTAGAATCGTGCAATTTACCTGTTTGTAGTGACAGTATAAATATAAATAGAATAAGATATTCAGACGTATGTAATGGCAGATAACAAAATCTTGAGGTTAAGTCATCAGTGATGTCCATACATCATCCGTGCTTCAGAACTGATCTTGGCTTTTTTCTGCAACAGGAGGCAGTCCAGAAGATAGTCTGATGAGAGACGCGTTCCAGTTTGAAGTACTGCAAACACAGCATGAAGAAATTAAACAGAAGGTTAGCAATATCTTCTCCCCTCTAAATATCGTATTTTTTGATAGGGCTAACTGAAAGGTGAGATAAGTGCGGTTCCAAGTATTTCATTCTATTCAAGTTGATTTCAATCTTTGAAATCCATGGATCTATTAAAAGCGTCATACTAGAAGCAGCTTTAGTAATATTAAGAGTGAGAGCAATATTTTACTTCTCGGTCATTTCAGATTACCAAATGCTAATTTGTCAGTTTTACTTGTTTCCTGTCAAATAGATTCTCCTCTGTCCTATCAGCTAGTCAGCAAGAGTTCTTTTGTGCAACTTAAAGACTTAAGAAAGTAAAGTGGCATTTAAGTTACTTTGCCTTCTGATGATCTCTTATGGAAAGATACTATGGGGAAGAAATAGATGTGTAAAAGTAAGAAGGTACAAATGCCCGTACCGAGTCCATCCTTTTTTGGCAGACAGCAAGTTTATGGTGATACTTTACCAGAATAGTCTTTTAGCCTCTGGTAAAACTTCATGTAAGTACTTCCTGATCCAGAAATATTATACATGTATTTAATATTCTACAGTGTATTTTTTTAAGCTCTTGTGTGTTTGGTTTGGATACCTTTTAGTGTGAAAGAGGTCCGCAGCTTAACAACACATTGTGTCAGGAAATTTCTTCTTTGATTTTATTTTGAACTTTTCAGTGGATGGGTCTCGGCTGTTACGAGAGGCAGTAAACAAGGAATAACTTGTGCACAGCACTCGCACCTCGATAGGCCTGTGTTTCCTCACAGTTGTGCTTTCTCCCAGATGGGAGGGTCCTACTCTATTTACCTTTCTCTCGTCACCCTTACCCCTGTTCTCTGAATCTTTCCCAGCTCCATTATATCCTTCTTTGTTTGAGAAGCTCCTACCTGTACACCGTGTTCAACATGGGGGTAAACCATAATTTTATATAGTGGTGTAGAGGTGTCTTTTTCTGCTTTTTTCTCTGTGCTTTTCTGCGTAACTAATTTATTATCTCTCCAAAGTCTTGTGGTGGTGATGGCTGTTCAGAAAGTTTTAGAGACTATATGTGTCGTGAAGATACTGTCTGGGGGTGGTAGCTTGTCTTACAGGACAGCATGCTGCCATGCTAGATGAAATATTATAATTAAATTATCATTGTTCTCATCCAAACAGTGAATAAATGATTGATGTGTGTGACTAGAATACTTTTCAAAAAACCAACATAATCACAGAGAAGGGGAAAGAGAAGAATGGTCTCTGACAGATACCAGGACGGTATATGAAGACGTGCCTTTGCTGTCATTTTATAATTCTGTTAGAGAAAACAGTAGCTGAGCCTGATTTAATCAGAAAAAGATTAGAAGCAACAATGCAGAATTTCTGAACTGGGTTACAGGAGCATTTTTCTCCCTAGAAAGTATAAATATACCTAATTTTCAACCACATAATGATATAAATACATGCTTTTGGTTATATACATTCTTTAATGGAATTCATCTGTTTGCAGCTGAAAGAAATGCAGGATGAAATTCTTACTAAAAATGGAGAAATTAAAATTTTGCGTGACTCAATGCAGCAGATGGAGTATGCTATGGAGGAGCAGAAAAGATCGTACATGCTATTGGAACAGCAAAAATCTCAGACCTTAAATGAAAAAGAAAAAGAGTTCTCCAAAAAGGTTTGTAAATATGTCAATTACCTGCACATCACACACACAAGCTAATTTTATGACTTAATGATGTCACAGACCATCTAGTCAAAGGAAGAACATTTGTGTGAAATTTCCAAATGATGTATGCTTTTATTTTCTTATCTAGAAGAAAGCATTTGTAAGAACTTGCTGAGGATTTTCTTCTGCCAAAATAAAAGAGTAAAATTCAAGTAGTAGAGGTTTTCGTTTACTTGGTTTTTTTTTTAAGCAATCCCAAGAACATTAAAATTGGAATGTATTTTAAAATGGCAAAAAGCAACAGAATATGCTTTATGACTCTGATCAGATTGCTATTCCTGTTGCAGTCATCTTTCTGAAAGCCCTGAAGAGGACAGTGGCTGTTTTTGTCCTGTTTACTCTGCTGTTAACGGCCTCACTGTAGTCATGCTCTGTGTGGCACTTGGTCTGTCTTAACAAGTCATATGCTCCTTGCCCGAAATTTTGACACCTGGTTCTAAGATAGTATTAATTGGACTAACACACATAAAAATGGAGATCTTATGCGGAATTCTCAGTAGGTAGATGGTAATCTCGAAATCTTATGGTAATCCTAGTTGCTCTGCAGTTATAACACCTCTAAATTACTCAGTAAGAGTAAAACTTTTTAATTCCTCTTTCAGGTACTGTCATTACAGTCAGAGTTGCAGTTCAAAGACGCAGAAATGAATGAATTAAGAACGCGACTTCAGAACTGTGAAAGAAATAAACATGTTGCTCAGACGGTTTTAATGCCAAGGTAAGAGTTTTGGAGGAAAATGAATTTGTGTTCCTTTTTATAATGCATGTGCTTGAACTATTAAAGAGGTTTTGTTTCTTCATCTAACTCTTAGCTCCAATGTCTTTAAAAAATACAACGAAAGAAGTCTGTTGACCTCTATGGAATTTGCTCAAAAAGAGCCTTCCTTGTATCTGTGACAGACATGCAAAGGGTTTATAGTGAAGTACCTTTAAAACATCAACGTAAATAGATCCTTGTTTATTGTTTAATAAGATAATTACAAAAGAAATATTGATTCATCTAAGTGTTTGATTTTTATTTTAGCCCTAAAAAGAATTTTGCAATACAAGTGAAATCAGAAAGATGTTCTCCACAGCCTGGAAAAAGATCTTTTCCTACGAAGGAATCCTTCAATGCTGAAACGTCCACTAGACCATCATGTTCTTCAGGAAATTTGATTGTCCCGACTACTTCGATCAAAGAAGGTAAACCCATATACAACTTGCAACATTTTGAGCTGCATATGAACATTTTGCCTTAGATAAGGATTTTTGTATTATGTGACTGAACAGTTTCAGTAAGTTCTCTGTAGAGAAAAACAAGTATTTGTTTTGGTTTTGCTTAAATTTCTTTCCATTTTATACAAATTGGCATTAAATAGCTATGACTGCAATTTGCAAGATCATTTTAATTCACACCTTGGTAATGCCTATATACCAGATACCAAGATGTCAATGATGAAGTGGCTATTGGCCATAATGAAAATATTTCATTTATTATGTGATGAACTAAAATATCCAAATTGTTAATCTGCCTTTCTCATTGAATAAAGAAGAACAGGAAGTAATTTGCCTACTTCTTGAATTGGTCTGCTAGTCAGCTAATGCATTTTTTTTGTATTCTTGTGGTTTTGGCTTTAAAGCTGACCTTTTCGGGGATTTTATTTAAAGGGTACATATTTAGCCATATTGAAAGAAGCAACTGAAACAGTGTACTCACTTCCTCTTTTATGTGTAGGGCAGTAATTCTCACAAAATTGTATCTTGAAATTCATTGAGTAAAGCTTAGGAAAAGAATAAATGCATGTATTTGAAGATTGCTGTAATATGAAACAAAAATGGTGGTTTTTTATAGCAGCTGACTGCCATGTTTCCAATAGGAAATAATAATTGGAAGAAATCTGGATATCATCAACTAATCCTGACAGGAAGACTCATGAAAAATCTGATATGTTCCTGTTAGTTACAATATTCAATCTGAAACTGTATGGGCAGTATGAACTCCATCAGAAAGAAAAATACAGTAGCCTTAAAGCATTAGTATTGCTATTTTTTCAGCCTCCTGACTGTTCATTATGGTAACAACACTCAATATGCTTATTTGTTTGAAAACCACACTTGATTATTTGTCATCTGAACCCTGCAAGGCTTTTGGCGTTGGTTTGACTAGTAATTATGAAATATATAGATGATTGAAAGATTATGAAATGCTCAAAATGTTTCTTTTTTTTAATGTTGATTTTTAACTAATGTAGTCATGTAAATCTCTGCTAGCAGTGGGAATTCAAAAAGGTACTGTTTTTTTCTAAAAGAAAAGTTGAAAGTAATAGCACTGAACAATCTGTGGAACACCTGACAGTAAAGGTGAAAGTTTATTCACTTTTCTAATTTATTTTGGGGAGCAATTCTACTTGCATCACAGCTCTTAACTATTGTTTGACGTATCTGAGTTATACAAGACAAATTTTTTTACTGGTCTACTGTCTGTTTACTAACTATATAACAGCTACGGCTAACTGAACGTGTGTAAAGGATAGATACAGAAATATAAGCAATGTAGTTCTGACATTAGACTCATAATTACTGTTTGTTTTAGACAGTAAGATAACCCATCCTGAAGTTTTATCCGTGAAGCATGAAGCAGTGGGAAAAAACGGTTCCTATAACTCTGCACCTAAACGAAACGCACAAGGTAACTTAATGCTGTTAATGCAGAAATAGGGAGCGTTTCTGAGGAACAGCTCAGATACCTTTACTAAGCAGTGTCACGCTGAGGAGCCTGCTACGTACAGTGCCACTGCACAGAATAGTGGTGTTCAGCTAGTCGCTTTTTGCTTTGAATATTGTGATTTTGCAGTAAAACATTTCAGATTATATTATTATCTTGTATCCTAACAACATTCTTACGTTGTTATTCTATTTAAGAAAAAAGTTTGCCTGGGTTTTGCTTTATGGAAGGATATGGATCAAGAGGCATCTTACTACAAGGCTGGCTTTTTCAGTATTAATACATGATGCTTTTTATTGTAAACCGATTAAAAAATAGGAAAATGTACTTTTTTTTTTTTTAATTAAGGTAAAAACAATAAAGCAACATTACAGCTTCAACACCAGGAAGTCTTCAGGGTACTATTTTATTTCCAGTTCAGAACAGAATTGCATCACATAATTTTAATGTCTGGACTGGAACCTGGAGGTCAAGTCATCAGCATAGTTGGGATATACGATCATTTGGCTCGAGCTATTTTGCTAATATGGGATTGTAATTAAAATATCTCTGAATATAATTTGGTTAATACTTAGATCATATCTTAAATTCATTTTTCGGAAAATCATTCTCTTGTAGAGAAAGAAGATTTGTAATGAAAAAATTATTTTGAGGTTGAGAGCTCTATAAATAAGGCTAATCTTTTGAAATATTAATTTTTTGTTGTTGTTGATGTTGCAGTTGATGGTAAAGCTACTCCAAAGACAATTATGTATCCTTTCAGGTTCTATCTTACTAAATGCACTGATGAAGCAGCCCATTGTCCCTGGGTCATTACTAGGACTCTGCCACCTTCTTAGCAGTAACTCTGAGCCTCTACCTGGAGCTGTATTGCAGCCTAACTATTTGGATACGTAAGTTTTATTTTTTTTGTTAAACTGTATCTGACGTGTTCTTAGTATAGTGGCATTCTCTATGCTAAGAAATGCTTATTCACGTAGGATAGCTCATTCCTTGTGTAAAATGCTATTTTGCTTAGGCCATTTAATGCAAAATCTGGACCATCATTCTGCACCTTTGATTATCATAGATACTAAACAGTGGAACAACACTAAGAGATAAACTAGGTTATGTATTAGGGGAAGGCTCAGAAACACGTTTTGTAAAACCTGGGAGTGACTGTTAGCAGCTGCTATTATTAACCACTTACGGACATAAAACTCGCATTGCAATGAGAGAAGCATATAAACATAGTAATGAGTTAAATGGGAAGAAAATGTTGAAAATGTGATCAAAAGAACAGTAGGCTTTTATATCTTCAAAGTCTAAACTATGTTCAATTTGTAATGTACAACTTGTGTGCAATTTTCCAATATATATTTATAGTGACTGGTAAAGCATTTTAAATGTGAGTATTGGATATAAATTATAATCGTTTTTCACTTTAAAGAATTAGACTGTAGCTCCTGAAATACCTTTGCTTTTCTGATACCTTATTTTATTAGTAATTCTTGTGTTTTGTGGGTTCATAGCAAGGCTCATGTCTCATTGCCCTTGCCATTTATGCAAGTAGAGGTGGTGCATTTGGCCTTTGTAGCTGCAGTTTGACTAGTTAATAGCTGAACTCTCTCTCTCCCTCTCATCTCTGGCCAAGAAAATAATTTTTTATTGTTGTTGTAGTCCTTTAAAGGCTCCTACATATTACAGATCATTAATGTACAGATACCTGTTCTTCCAAGAAGCTACCAAATAACATCAGGGGAAGATAAGAATATATGACAGGTTATCAAAAGCATGAAACCAGGAAGCCAATGTTCGAAATGCAGTTTCAGACAATGGCTTATAGTGAGCTGCTGAAGTTACTCAGCTGTAAGCGCTGACTACTTTCACAAGACCTAGGAATGCTTTGAAACTGCTCTTTCATGCAGGTATCAAGGAGTAGGATTTTTTTTTCCCCAATTCACGTTTTATTTTGGGAACAGACATCTCATTACTCTACCCTTTCTATTATTTGATTCAGAATATGGATAACTCAAATTTAAAGTATGTTCTCTGCCTTTTCTTCTGAAGTATTTCCCTTCTTTTAATTTTATTTGGATAGGAAGTCCACACAACTACCCAGCAGCAGGACAACTCAAGAAGAAATTGCTCCTTTTGTATCCCTGCGGGAAGCTCAAAAACTTGCAATAACAGGATTGAACTTGATTGCTATGGACGAAGGATTATCCGAAGGAAGCCCAACAGAAAGCCAGAGAGAGTTCTTGCAGCTCACACGCTGCAAGATCCGAGGCGCCGTGCATCTCTTGCCCTTGGTAGAACACCATGTTGGTGCATACTGTCAAGCAGTACAATTGGCGGACAAGTCAGTAAACGGTTCTTGTGGAAACCATTCAGCTGTTTCTTCCAGAACCAACACAAATATGGTGTCAAGTAAGGAGGACTTTAGGTTGTCTCTTGAAGAAACTACCGTTATATCACTGGGTATTCTTTATTATTTGGCGTTTTATAGCTGGGATGTTGTCCACACATTGCTATCTACTGAAGTGGAAAAAAGTTCTGCTGCTGGAGATGAACAGGTTTCCAAGATGGACAAAAATGTGTTGTGTGATAATCAGTGTGATAATAAAGAAGATACCAGGACACAAGGAGGGCTGCCTGTAGCTCCACAGGATGCTCCCAATAACGATCGAGCTCAACATTCTTTGTTTAAAAAGCTGCTTCAGGTTTTAGCTTTTTCTGCTGCAAGAGGCTCCCAGACTGATAGTATACTGAACCAAAGCCTAAAAGTTTTAGTGAAATTAGCTGAAAATTCAACAACGGACTTGCTAATAAAGTAAGTCAGTAATAGCTTTAATATTATTTCAGACTCTGTTGTTTAGCAATTTTCATTCTCTGTTGAAACTAATTTGTGCAGATGACAGTAGAAGTTTTGACATGTATGAGAAAATATCACATTTCTCAGATCACCTTGGAGAAGCAGTTGAGGATCTTTCTACTGCCTTTGCTGCTAATGAATGTGATAATCACCTCTGATCAGTAACAAGATTTGCTTATGATGTTTATATGAAGCAGATGCAGTTGCCTCATAGCTGTCACTTGAAAGTGAGAAAACTTTTTAAGGCCATATGCAGTTGATCAGAATACCTGTAACATTCATTTTGGGTTTTTTGTGATTGCTGGGAGATGCATAAGGAATGAAAGCACAGGGTCTCATTCTGGTAGGTAAAATGCCACTCTCAAAAGTGAGATATTTCTTCTACTAATGGTCTAATATACACAACCATAGTATGAATTGCAGACTGACTGCCAAATGTAACGGAATATGTTTTTCAGTATACTTTTTATTTATGACATGTAAGTTGAGATTAGGTATGTTCTGAATGGCTAAAAAGGCACAAATTACAATGCTGTGTACAAGAAAGAGCGTATTTTCGACTTGTCAGTGCATTTCCCATTTCTAACTCTGAGTTTTCTTCTGAAGTTTTCAGCACTTACTGAGTAGCCAGATACTGCTCCGTTGTCTGTGTCCAGAGACCCCTTTGCCTGCTGTCCTTTTGACCGTGAGGCTGTTGTCTATTCTTGCTCAACACCAGATGTTGGTTGCTCAACTTTGTTCTCATTCAGGTAAAAGACTGCATAACACAGAGAACTGTTATCAGCTGAATGTTAGTTAGCATGACTAAAAGTAATGCAGACAGGCCTTGCTCCGAGGTGTTAAAACCCCGAAACGCAAAAAGCCTGCTATGTTACCTGAAAACTTGTTTTCTAGTGCAGTGTTTCAGTTACTGTTTGAAGAGTATTTTGTTTTGTGGTATCTGTCTACATACAGTGCTTTTGATACCCATGTGGATTTTTAAAACTACTTTCCAGATTAATGTTTATTATATTAAAGGTTGATGAGGAAAAAAGGAGGAGTTTTGAAGTTTAATTTATCTGTGCTCATGACATCGTTGAGTTTAGGGATTCCAGTACTCTGCATGACAAATAGTCTTTGTCCAGTTCCTTATGAATGAAGTAGGACAGTATTACCACAAACGCATATGTAAAGTTTAGGGATACTAATTTCTTCAACATTGCTTAAGATGTCTGAAATAAAGCAAGAAGTTGAGCCTGTATCATGAGTCCCAGGATAGCACTCTACGTATTTTCTGAAATGTTTTCTTGTGTGACAAAATTAATTTTTGTCATAAACAATTGACTAGTTGGGAAAAGAACAACATTATCTCTATTTCAGACACCTGCCTTCTTCTTGCACTGTACATGTATATTACATCAAGACCAGATAAATCAGCATCTGAAATGCTTTGGCTTCAGCTGGAACAAGAGGTAACCACAGCTGTTTGTTCATATGCTTTTTCCTGCTATTTCCAGTTGGGGGAGTGGGAGGAGCAGGGAAATGCACAAATTGTCCGAAAACAAGTTCTTTCTCCAGCTGCAGTAGAACACTGAAAGTATTGGCTTGCAATAAGGGATTACATTTTTAAGAGTAGCTGCTTGAAACTCAATCAGTAACTATTCTTAAAGAGAGCATCAGTCATAATAGTCATAGTTAAGTCACTGAAAAAGCAAGAAAGATCCTAGGATGGCTGTAAATGTTCAACACTAAGCTTTATTTTGCTTTTAGATCAATAGAGGAGTAAAAGGAAACAAGATCTGTGATTCATTTTGATTATATTAATTACTTCTGAACTGTATCTTATGAGTTACTATATATAAAATGCAATCTGTAGCAACTTTGGATTATATTCATTGTATTCAGTAGAAATACTAGCTTGCTGTATAATAGTCATGATTATATATAGGAAGAATAGCTTTTGAATTTAATTTTTGTTTGTACTGACAGCAGCGACTTGTTTGAGGTACCACCATTTGCTCCACTTCTGCTCTCATTTGAAAGAATTTTGAACCATTTTCGTTATCCCCCTACCTACATTGTTATATTAAGTGTAAACACATTATTTGTATGCAGTGAATTAAGGCCCACTGCACCTCATTAGTCTTTCTCAACAGAAAGTTGAAAAGGTTTCTGTGCAAGGCAAATTCTATGTAAAGTTTTACAGGGAAAGAACTTTAACAATTTTTTGGGGTAAAAAAGATCAACTGTTAAAAAACCAAGAATGTTTGAAACTAGTAATGAAATACCATTTCTACGTCCCTTTATTTGCAGCTTAATTGTCTGATAATTCTGCAGAACGCTAGTACTCATTATAATGCAATCTGCGTGTTTTTGTAATAGACAGTTAGACTCCTGACAAGGTGTTTGCGGTGTTCCACTCCAGCGGTTTTATTACCTGGTACAGACTGCCAATGTAACCTCGAGGTATGTCACTACAGTGGGCGAGTTTAATCTACTGAGAACTTAAAGATACTCAATGCTGAAATAGCTTTTTGCCCCTTTTTTTAGCTACAATGAAACAGAAGTGTACTGGACTTTAAAGGATGCCACCTTCTAGGAAGCTTGCTTTTGCTTGCTAGAAAATATTCTGAAATTTGGAATTTTGAAGAGATTAATCAGTAAAGTTCATAATGACATAAGTTTTCCGCTACTATAATTTTACTTTGTGTATTAAGGCACTTTTTTCCTCTTGCAGGTGGTTAAGGCACTGATTATAATGTTACATAGACAGTGGATGAAGATTAGAAGATCTGAGAACAGCTTGTGTGCATATAAGGAACAAATTATTCAGTTTTTGCGGGATGCTGTTTTACTCTTACACAGCCTATCTCAGAAAGATAAACTGTTTCATGAACACTGTTTGGAAGTTCTCCATCAATATGACCAAGCCATGCCAGGCATAAGAGCCATTCTCAAAAAGACTCAAAAATTGAGTGCCTGTGAAGGTAAAATGAGTCAAATGATAATGTTGGCTTTTTTCCATGCTGTAGAAATAGAAATTCCACTTCTGTCCCTTTCCTTTTTTAACAAGTACCATGTACCAAATACCATGGATGTTTGTTGCTCAGACCTCTGAAAACGGTCCATAGCCTAGTGCTGCTCAAACTTCATTACACTGAATCACTACTATTCTTCTTCAAGTTTTATCTTCTTCTTTTCTCCATAGAAATATGCCCCTACTATCTGATCAAACAAAATCCTGTACTCCAGCTCTCTTTAGTAGAACAATCTGCACTATACGTTACCTTATTTAAAAAAAAAAAATCATTTTTGCAAGTCTCCAACTAGAATTACAGCTTCTCCCTACAATTGTTTCCCCCCCCGCCCCGCAATCCTTAACATCTCTCTCTCTTCTTCCTCTTCCCTCTTCTACCTTAACCTTCCTCCATTACTCCAAAAGCTTCTCTAGCCCATGTCCATCAGGACTTGCCCCTTGCTTTGCACACTTCTGGTGTCCATTTCCTAGAGAGAGCTAATGTCGTGAAATTGCCTCTCCTCCTTGTACCTTGATGCCATTTCTTCGTTCACTCATGACATTATTTACATGCATGTCATAGAGCTGATGTGAAGATTCTGCTCTTATGTCAGTACGTGGTTTGCTACAAGATACCAGAGAAGGCATCTGGTCTTATTCAGAGCCGGAGTGATAAATCCTTCATTGTTGGTGTACGGATCGCATCAGTAAGGCAGGTCATGCAAGCATGCCACTATTAGTTACAGCGACTTTTCTGGAGATGCTAAACAGCGTGCCACCTATTTGTTCTGCTCCGATTGCTTCGAGTGTCCCGAGGTTTTCTAGAACTTTGCCTAACACCTTGTCTAATTATGCTTGGGAGTGGACCAAAACAGTGTAACAGCTTGTGATTTTGGGGATGGTGTGCACGCGTGTGCTTGCAAACCTGTAGTTAGCATTCAGGTTCTTCCTTTAAAACACAAAACACTGCTTTTGTTCTAGGGGCTTTTTAAAATTAGTTAGCAAAAATGAGGTTTTAAACTTAATAACTAGTCAGAACTAGTTGTAAAATAACAAAGTGCCCTTTACTGTTTTTCCACTAATAGCTAAATTTAATTCACTGTCCAAGATAGTTCTCTCCTTTAATGCCTAAAAAGGCATTAAAGAAAAGAGGGGGAGAAGTTTGTGTGACAAAACACGCATCTAAAGACCTGTTTGCATTGAAAAAGGATATTTGCTGTAGCCTTCTACAATCAGAATGTTTTAAAATGCAAACAGATACCAGCTATGATTATACTCTATCAAGTAGAAGAATGACTCTCTGAAAAGAAACATGATTTTGTTGTTGTTGCAGAGCTGATTTTGGATGAATTGTATCCTCCTGAGCCAGAAGCAGAAGACCAAGGAATGGATTCCAGCTAGCTAACATCTAGCAAAGATCTCTGTCCTTCCTCATCTAAATCATAATAATCATTGCCAGTGTAAATCTGAAATTTAAATCATCTATTTTACTAAGTGATAATCTAAAGGTTGCACTGAAATGCAGCACAACTAAGACACATTTCTTTGTTCTGATTATTTTATTTAATTGCCATCTAAATGTAGCTGACAGCAAAGAAATTTTGATGTAAGAATTATACTGCAATGTACTGTTTTGCTGTGCAAAACCACTCAGTGGCTTATGACTGGTTCCGTTTATGAATTTCATCCTTTTTGAAATGGCCGTGAATGGAGTGGAAATTTCACTATTGTGTTCTCCATTTTACTGTGACTACAGCTGAATTTATGATGCTGAATGTGCTGAGATGTCTGGGATCCCTGAGTTCACATGAAAGTCTTTTGAACATATTTGTTTCCCTTGCAGCTGTAATGCTTTCTTGCTTGACTTCTAGTTTTTCATGTTGATATTAGTAAACAGTTTACTGTGATTTTAAAACCCTTTCTAGAAATAACTTATAGTTGGCAGCTCAGTTCTGAGCAAGAAATTCAAAGCCCTGTAATGATCACCTGAGTTCACTCATTTTTCTCAATTTCATGAATCTGCTGAAAGTGTAACTATTGAAATGCCCAAACAAGAAATACTAGAACTTACTTTTTCAAAAAGTTACCTTAGAAGAGTAAGATGGTAATGTTGAGGAGAGCATTCCATCTTACTAGGCGAGAGAAGGGTATTTAAATGTGTGGAGAATGACTGTTTTTTTGGTTGTAGTATCTGGATAGGCACTGCAGTGAAGATGAATGAGCACCTCATTCCTAGGATACAGCACTGAGGATTGGAGGAAGAACTGTTGCTATACCCTTGCGTGTGTGTATGATCATCATTGTCATACTCAGTTGCAGGTATCAGCTGAACCTTAGACCCTAAAAAGGAAGTGTGAGGGTTACTAAAATGAGCCTACAGGTTTGTTTTTAAATAATTTGGAAAGCTTTTTTCATTTTTGACAGATACTTGGTTCAGAACAAGCCTGGCTCCAGGGACCAGGAGAAGGAGGAGAGACAGTACTACAGTGGGAAGGAAGCCCTTGGAAAATTGGGAAACATTCAGTTCTCTGGTCATAACTCAAAGAGGCTGTGTCTTGCCCTGGTGTGCCTGGGCAAAGAGCCCCACTCCAGTGTGCTGAACAAGCTCTTGACTTGGCTTTCACTTTTGAAGAGAACTTTCCCAGAAATCGCTATGCAGGAATAACCCAGCATCTCCCTAGGGCCAAAGCTCCTGGGTACAAAGCTTCACTCCTTCCTCCCACAACATAGCCCTAGGGATAAGCCGCCTCCTCTTCGAGCAACAGCTGGTAGAGCTCCACCAGGCATGGCCTGTTCGTTTCTGTAAAACACAAGCTGCCAACTGCTCCTACTAGTAGCAGGTTTCAAGTCCCCTGTAGCATCTGGAGAACTGCTATTTTCCTGCTTAAATGCAGCAAGGAAGGACACACAGGCACACAACAGCAAAGCCACCTGAGTTCATGTATGCTTTCATGGTAACTACCCTAGAACTGACTGCCACCAGGGCACTGGACAAGACATGCTACAGAAGTTTCAGCGTGACAAAACCATTCGACTTGTCCACTTCAAAAAAAAACCCCCAAAAACCCAAAACAAAACAACAAACAACCCAACAAACCAACACAGCACTTACTGGCCTTTAGGATTAGAGAGAAGAGCTTGAGAATGTCAGTTAAAAGCCCCTTCCTTACTCAAAACCAAAATAAACATTAAGATAATTCTTTAATAATAGCCCTATGAGCATGAGCAGTGGTAAAGCAGTATCTGGCAGTTAGCCTGCTGTGAGTGGCAAACTTAGAGCTGTCCTAACAAAGATATGATGGTCACAATATCCCAAAATGCAATGACCTGTCATCACTTTTCAACTGCTTTATACTGTTCTGACCACCCAATTTCTCTAAACGTAATTCGAGTTTATAGAGATAAGATACATTTAAACCCCTTCTTTGGGTGAATAGACCAAATGAACTGTTAAGAGGAGTTTGGATGAAAACCAGTTAAGGAATCCCAAATTGCTGAAGCAATTCAGTTATAAAAACTTGTTTAAAAAAATCCTGGCCTCATCTAAAGGGCGTGTGTATGGCAACTTGGTAAGAGGGAGGAGTGTATTAGTGCTAAACTTTACATAAACGGAAATGTTATCTGTGGAAAAAAATGCTAGGAAAATACCCCCAACTGTTCCCTTCTGGCACTTGCATCGCCTCCCATCCACCCACTCTAACAGACAACACCCTAACATGCATACATCTACACTCTGATTGTTTTCTTCCCACGTTTGACTTTAAAGTGATATAACCCACACTATATACAAACCAACCCAAAACCCTACACCTTCACTGGTAGAAATAAAAGTAACATCATGGTATTATGAAATTAAACCATAGCTTTTAAAAATTAAGGCATTTTCTGTAACTGAAAGTTCATGCTCCTAAGGAAAAAGGAGGCTGCACTCTTAAAGAGAAAAGGCAGACACGAGTATACTTACAGAATTGCCATAATTCATTATTTCTTAAGTCATTTACAGTTACCAATCTTTTGTCAGGATTATTGCAAGATTGTACTGACCTTCAGTAATTCTTCCCTTTTTACATTCTCTTGGGATTTTTTTCTTGGGATTAAAGAGATCCAATCATGTATACAACAGCTGATCATCCCCTGAAAAACACTGAAGCATTTTTACAGATTATAGGTCTACTGGTTTACTATCTCTTCATGACGTAAAAACAGAACTCAGACTGTTCTCATCAGACACTCCCTGAAGAATTCACAGCATAGCAACTATTTTTTCAAGGCCAGTTCGCATTTTCCCCATCGTGTTATAGATAAGCTGTGCCTCTGTATTAACGGAGAGAAGGAATTTACTCTGGCATCAAGCACAGTCGCAGGACTGAATAATCAAGTATTGAGCAACAACAAAAACCACTAATCATGTTCTGTACATGATTATCACATTCCTCAGTCAGCAGCAGCCACCCATCTGTCTTCTTGCCCATGGGGATGGCAACTAGAGTTTCCACTTTGCTGAAAGCTGAGCTAAGTATAGCTGGCTTTTTCCTCCTCAGTGAACTGTACTGAGCAGACAGGACTAAAGCTAGGCAGGAGCTGGATGAACAAAGCAATCGCCTCTACTAGCTTACCTATTACTCAGGCAACTTTATGCAAAAAGGAGGATGATAGCCTTGCTGACTTGTATTTTAAGACCTACTGACACACTACCCCTTGAACAGTCGCAGCGCAGGAGAGATTTGCATTGCTAAGCATCTTCCTGTGGTGGTTCAAGGAGCTGAGGTACTGCATGGATTCAAACACGCAGCAGTTTATTTCTACTAAAGAAACTGCTTTCTATGTACAGAGATAAAGTAAATGATGCTTCATTGACTAAAATATTTAAGGAATTTCACAGGTAACACCTTATTTTCTACAACTCATAGAATCATGGACTAGTTGAGGTTGGAAGGGGCCTCTGTACATCGTCTAGTCCAGCCCCCGCTCAAAGCAAACTTCCACAGACAAGACAAACAACAGTTTTGTGTCATGTCAGGCCTCAAACCACATTTTTATAAACCAAGCTGTAATAGGTGAAGATCGCAAATACAAAATACCTCATCATGTAGCATGCAACATCTAACCTGAATTGTTTTTATTCATATTGATCCCACTTGTATGAACTACTGCTTAAGAAAGTTTAGCCTGTGCTAGACTATTAGAAGAGTAAGTTATTTTAACCATTGAATAACGTTTTTTATGTTAGTTACAGTCAGTAATATTAATTATTTATGGTTATATTAATTGACGTCAAATGCAGCACAGATCTCCTGTGTAACTACTCTGTATTATGCGTGTGATGTGCTGTGAATGTGATAGCAAATGTAAACTTAGGTTTACAGTGTAAATTGTTAAAAATAAAAACTATTCTTATCATTGATAAGAATTTAGCAGACTGATAAGGAAAAGGTGGTCTGTGAGCTTTATAAAGACCTACAAACCCACTGTGGCTGACATTTATCAAAATGCTTCCAAGAGCGAGGGCCAACACGTTCGGTATGAACTGCAGAGTCTCCTAACAGAGGTAACACAGAACAGTAATTTTTTTTTGTCTATGCATTAGTCATATTGTAGGCTGGTATTTTGAGAATGTAGCTGAACAATTTGTTTTGCTAAAGGTCTCCTTTACAGTACAGCTGTGCTGCAACACCTGTCCAGCAGTCGGTAAAGCAGATCCTACCTGGTTCCAGAGCCAAAGGAACATCGGAGAGTGAACCACGAAAACCACCTGCAGGAGCAAGAAACGTTAGAAAGTCTCCAGTAACCGATTCAAAAGTTATTTTAACTGCAGTAAGAGAAATGAGATATCAGAGGTTGATTTATACATATCTTGAACTGTTCTTCACTCTAGTGAAACAGAAAGTGAAACAGCCACCCGACTTGTTGGTTTGCAGGAGAGGAGGGACAGCGCCGAGATGGAAATGGCATCGCTTCCGAACCCGCGCAGCACGCTGCAGCCCCAGGGGAACCAGAGAGGGCCCGTGCCTCACCGCGCCAGGCAGAGCCTCCTCGCTATCCAGTATTGACAAAAGTAGTTGTGTCTCAAACCTAAAGAAATCACTTTACAACAGAAGGACATCCTTTATAACATGGCTAACTTGCCCTTAGTGGAGACTGCCATGAAAAGGTGAAGCAGAGGAGACTATTCTGTCAATACAGATGCCTGAGCTCTTGAAAGGATAAAATAACTTATTTTCTTCAGCTTTATCCCACCTGTAACAGGTTTAACTCGAGTACTTTTTTTCCCTCCTACACGGCTTACTTAAAAGCTGTAAATCTGACCAGGTTCCTGTGCTGCAGGCTATACTAACAAGTAGATGAGGTCAAATAGTAACCAGAGAGAAGAAATAGGCCCCAAACCACTGGCTAACGCAAACCTGGCAACTTACCATACGTGCCTAGATATGATACTAAGTTTCCATACTAAAAAAAAAAAAAAAAAAAGAATTGCTTTTTTGGCAATAATTGCTAAAGTTTTTCCTTCTTTTCTGTCCAGCTCCTCCATGCAACCCTGCCATGGGTTTTAAGATGCATGCCAAGTTTTGTTCTGGAAAAATTCACACTACCATAAACAACTGCTGATTAAACGTTACGAAAACATAACCAGCAGTATTCCTCACCTAGCCCCGGGCTCTCAACATTTTAGTTCAGTGGTTTGCTCTCCTATACGACATTTTACTGCAATTTGAGAGGGTGAAGGCACTATGTGCTCAATGAAAGCAAATCTGAAGGTTTTAAACAAAATGCTAGCTCCTGCTCCTCAGACCTGTGTGCAGAGAGAAGGGAAGGCACACAGCTTTTCTCTGAACAGAAGGAGGCTTCTCTGCATGTCACTTCTCAAATTCAGCCATATTGCACAGATGCACCTGCTAAAAAGTCATGGGAAAAGAAAAACAGATGAACTAAAAAGTAGTGGCAACAAAAACATCAGAAATAACTCCGCAATTTCCTAGTGTAATTTCTAGCCCAAACATCAATTATGTTTGTTTTCTAGATTTAGGTTTTTAGGACCATACATTTTGTCTGCTGTCCCCAGTTAACTAACAGAAATTCTGTTGAGAAAGTGTGAAATAAAATTGGAAGTGAAATGATCTACATTTCACCTGCAACACATTATCTGCAGCTGAAACTCCAGCAAATTCAAGAAACAACATTACAAAACTACCTGATTATTCCATGATAAACAACTCCTTCAGAACAAGTTTGGGGTGGGGGGGTGTTTTTTTGTTTGTGTTCCCCCCCCTTTTAAATCCTACATTGGAAACTTAGCTGGCAATTCAAGGTAATAAAGATTCGATACTGAACACCCTCAACCAATTCAGTACTACTTGGTGTCTTATAAAAAGCATTCTTGACCTGCTCAAAGAAAATATTTTCAAGTGAAAGACTAACAAGTCAGGGGCACGAACGCAACATTTTAAAAGCATTTTTTTCAGAACAATTGAAAGTACACAAAAACATCAGCAAAAATGTTTTCACACAGAGTACAAAGCATCACTTACCACACGTTGAATTGGTCAAGTTGATAAATGAGGCATGATATTCAACACACAAGTCAAAATACATGTTGAGAAGATATTAAACTTTAATCAAATTATAGACTACTTTGAAGTCTACCACCTTGTCTACACTAGACTTTTCAAATGCCTTGGGATTTGTTAGCTAAAGCATTCAAACTTCATGCATTTAATTTACTCCTTAGGCTAGACAAAGCTTTAGAAGCAATCCTTTTAGATTAGCTTTGAAGCATACTATCAGAATATCATTCAGGAGCTTACACTGTCCTTGCTTTATGTTGTGACCTGTAATTTTGATTAGGCTTCAGTCTCCACTACCAAAAGTGATATTCATGACACAAGGTGACTTAAAGTACGCTTGGTAACACTAGCTGTCAAACACAATGAAGTAAAATGTAGCTTTGCAGATACACTCCTAAATAATACTCAAATTGAGGCTAATAAAACAAAATTGATAGAATATATTTCAAACACTGCATTTATTACAAAGGTGCATAGAGTTTATGCCATTTCTTGTGAATATTTACGTTTAAACTACAAACAACATACAAAGCTAGGTTACAGTATGTAATAAAATCAACAGTGATTATCTAATAAATTCAGTACAACAGAATATTCTACTGTATTTAATTTCACAAAACATTTCTGAAACAAAGGCACTTACAGAATTAAAAAAAACCAAACATATACTCTTTCAATATTTAAAAATTTAACTCCATTCCCCCTCCCCTACAGCACTGTGGATAACTAGTTTGACATGAAGGCAAGAGCTACTTGGACTGACACATCAGCAGTGCTTAAACTAAAAGTTTATGGATCAACTTCTCCATCTTTTCTATCCCATTCTCTTAACTATATGAAAACCAGTTTCAACAGGTTGCATGGCAACAACTAAATAAAATTTGGTCCTATGCCTTATTGTTAATGAAGATTAATGCACTAACAATAAGAAAAGATCTGATTAAGTGCTCCAATTACGAAGTGAGGTAAGTGGACCATTTTCTCTTCTTTCAATGAGATTTGTAACTGAAGTGGTAATACTACTACTAAAGTAGTTCCTTGTATATTAATGATTCATTTCTTCGCTTGTATATAGTTATCATTAGCATATGCTCACTGAAGGAAAGGTGTAAATTTTCAGGCTCCTTAACCCTCTCTCTCATCTCCTCCCACTGCTCCATACAGTGGTGTTCAGGGCAATTTATTTGGCCTGTACAACATCTACACCAAAACTTCAGATTTGGGGACCTCTGTTATTGTTGCCACTTTACTTTCCTACTATCTTTTACTTAGGGATGATGGCAGATGACTGAGCCGACTTCTCACGAAACTGCAGATTTTCGTTTCATAACCAAAACATAACCATAACACTGCCACGAACTGTATGCTTTGTCACATCAGATGGAGGAAAGGAAGAGCGGTGCAGAGTAACAACCTCACGAAGCCCAATACTAGAACGCTGTACCTGTGCTCCGAGAGCTGCACAGCAGCTGTGCTTGCTGGCTGCATCTCACCAGCCAGACTCCATCCAGGCAGCTGGCTTACAAAGGTGCTGGAATAGTCTCTGCCCTCCTTCTATATGAATAAACACACAGGCGTAGGATCTATAGCAAGGGAATTATTTTTGCAGTTATTCAGTGCCCTCCCACACATAAAAATTCCAGATTTCTACGGAAACACTTCACCCTCCATACAGGAGACACTGCCCATTTTTGGTTGTTCTCACATAACTCCGAACAATGTAATGAAGCATTGCCCAATTTCTTGGCTTACGAGGCAGGAAAGAGGAGGAACACACAGATACAGGGCATGCATGCTCTGTGAGTGCCTCTTGGCACCATTTCATGCTATTAACTTCAACACTTAGAGAGGTGTAACAAAAGGTCATAGGTTATCACGAATCCCAATGCTAAAAACTTTCTACAAGTTTCTTCTGAAATGCCCTGAAGACTTTCTTGAAAAAAGAATTGGAATAACTAGAAATAGACTCAAAAATCAGGAAGGGAAATAAGGCTGCCTTTGACAGCAAGCACTTTCCATCTATCATATGAGGTAAAACAATGCCACCATCAATGTTTTTCAAACAGCAATATAACCCAAATGTAGTAATGGCCTCTCTAAAAAAGTAAAATCAGTATATGAGATATGTCAAAATTATTTCACTCATTATGTCACAGTGATACGTACAACAGACTAGATAGCTCTACTGAGGAATAAAAATTGTATTTCAATGTTAGAAAAGACAGAATTGTAGAGGACACTCAAAAAATCATGATTCATTTGATCAACACAAGGTGCATAGAACCAAAAGCCTTGCAAACACTGGTAACAGTCATGAGGATGTCTCAACATGTTTCATGACTGCAAGCACTACCTTCCTGAAGATAGATTACCTCGCTGTGACCAAATCCTACCACTCTTCCTTTCCCTGACTTCTCGTTCTCTGCTCAGCTTTATGGGAATGTTGAAGACAAAAGGGAGGTTTAATCTCTAGTCTGTGTTGGGCTGGGATTTCTTATCCCCCCTCCATATTATTATTCAAATGCAGACAGTTTATAAAGATCTATCATTCCTAGGTTCCTGATGTCTACAGTTCCCACTACCGCTAGAGATAGACAGTGATAAACCCTAAGCACTTAAACCCCCAATCTATTTCTGACATCCCATCTCTCCTGTAAAATAAATTCCTCCCCTATGATGAGGCAAGACTGAACACTGGCAAGTACTTCTGCTTAACATATGATTAAGGTGCTAATTTTTCTTCCAAACTCATCAACAACATACGACTTACGTAAGCTTGTCCAATAATACTTGGACAACAAAGACTTGTCCAATAATTTTTATGAAGAATTCTCAGGTTTTCAGCTTTTGATCATTTGTTCTACTAAGTGGCAGAGAGTTTGGTTTTGTTGTTCATTTCTAGCTATAAATTAAAATGGCCTGAGAAAACACCCAATGAAGGCACAGTTTTTAAGCCTTAAAATTGGGAAAAGAAAACAAGGCAATTATCAACTCATGCTATTTAGTACAGAAAAATGCAACTAGTCCAAAGACAATTAAATGTGGTTTGCTACCCCTTACTGAATGCAAATGTGTTTCAAAAAAGGAAAATTCCCTTTTGAATGGTAAATGAAATGTATTACATTGTAGGTTACCTAACAATAGTAGCTTCAAAACAGGCAGAACATATATAACATATATCAGGTAGTTTCTTAGAGATTAAGTTTTTATGTTTTAATACTGTGCAAAAGATTGCTACAGCTTTGGGTGTTTGATAATGCTCATATTTGACCATTCCTTTCAAAATTATTGCACAACAAATGTTACTGTGGTTCTTATTTCTGAAGTACTCCTTCATACTTTTCTCATTGTATATAGAACAAAATCTCTTTTTGTATTTGCTTGAGGTATAAATTAACAACTTCTGCAAGAAAAATACTCCTTCCTCGTACTCGAAGCATTTAAAAAAAAGATACTGAATTAACTTTCACTTTACTTAGACAAAAGATTGCTGTCTTCCAGAAAAATATACTACAGTTGCATGGTGTAAACAGCACAAATTATACTTTAAAAAGTATTGTATGTAGAAGCATAGTAGAAGATCTTTTCAATAGGTGGGCTTCTGAGGATCCACATAAGCAGGGTTGTAAGGGGGCTGGCTGATCGGGTAAGGTGCTCCAGCACCAGCTGCAAAAGCGAAACACAAGAAAAAACAGTTTTATAAAATTTACATTCTGAATTCTACATCTATAATGGCAACTTCTGTTTTGAGCACACAGTTAAGAAGCTCAACTTATCTAGCATCTTAATTGGACTTGAGAACAGTTTGCACTAACTCATAAAGCATCCGCATTTCGAAAGTAAGATCACAACAACCTTTGTTCTTGTGGGGTTTGGTTTTTTTTGATGGTTGAGTGTACATGTGTATTATGGCAGCCACAAGCACATGGTTAGCCTTCAGGGGAGAACATAGTCTCAAAAAAAAAAAAAAGGAACAGATCTGGTCCAAAAAAACAGCCAGTGGAAGTCAGAGATGCACAAACAACAGGATATACCTGATAGTATGCCAAGAAGTGAAAATAAACCTGGGCAAAAGAAAAAGGACTAGAGAAAGCATCTTAGGATTCCTTCAGGGAAAATGTGTCACAGAGTTAATTAAAAAATTAAAATAAAAAAGGGAAAAACATGTCCCACTGCTACCAAGCACATTAAAAAGTTTGATTTATAAACAAATGTATATCACTCAGAAGATATCCTTATTTTCTAGTATTCTGAGACAAGCTGCTCTCAAGCGGCACCTTCATTTTCAGGTCTGTCAAATAACACAAGTTAGTTCAAATAACGCAGCACCTGATCAGATCCCTGGAATGTGTAAGTGTGGTTATCTTTTGCTGATCTTGTAAAGTGAGTAGGTTTGGCTCCCGTGTGACAGAGCAGGTATTCTCTCCCTTGCATGTGACCTAATTAAGAGACTGCCCCTTGGTTAATAGACAAGAGAAATAAAGGAGAGAGCTCTCATTTTGAGGCACTGTCAGCTGGCCACATGGAAAGTGCTTTGAGATTTTCCCAGAAAAAAAAAAATATTTTAAGAACTAACAAACCAGCAACAGTTTGAGAAACTAGAGAGTAGAAGTAAAATAACTAGTTTATTGTCTCCCTCACATGATAAAGATGAAGCCAAAGCACTTTGGGGTAATCCCATAAAACCCACAGCTTCTTCAGAGTTTACAATAGAAAAATAAAGTCAACAGGCCTGCCAAAGTCAGTGTTTTTACATGCAGGGCTGGTTTGCACATTGTATGTACAATTTCTAACTGGTTTACAAACGCTTAAGACGATGAACAGACATTTTATATTTGAGTTGTCATGAAAGAGTTACTTTCTAAGGGCATTACGTACTATTCAGGACTATACTTTGCTTGTTACTTAGAAGGATGAACAGTGTGGTTTGTAAGAGGGCTTGAAGATCCCAGGACAGATAACAGCCTAATTTTGGCCTCTGAACAGCCAGGAGCCAATTGTTCAGAGAACAGGTATTACCAGCAGAAGTAGCAATAAGTAATAGCAACAACAAAGCTGCACGAAAACAATGCTGTGAAAGAAGGAAAGCAGAAGAAAAAAGATTCCAATAATTCTGTTAGTTATTGGCAAACATGTCTGAAGTTGATCAGAAACTTGTTATACTATAAACATAGCGATGAACTACTAGAAAATGCCATCTGTGTATAGATTAAAACATCTAGCAAATAGTAGATTAGAAAGGGTACGTAGAAACACCCAACTACTATACACATGTTAATTGGGCTTTGATTTAATATGAAATTTCAACTAAATTAGTAAAACATTCTACTGGATCCACTGATAGTCCCACATACCACCAAAATTTGCCAATACAGCTCCAGCTACATCTCCTCTTGCAATGCTTAACATAGAAATGGTGATGGGGAAACTTCAGCAAGGGTGAATTACAGCATCCACCATCACTTGACTTTTTACATAATTTGTTTACACTTACATTAATATAGTCTTAGAAAACGTAAATAATACAAGATTGGCTCCAATGCAACTGTCTCTTTAGCTATTTAAGAGATGAAGAAACACCCAGCATTGCCTTACCTGCCACAGTTTCATGATAAGCTGGGGGTCCTGACGGCTGCATGGGGTAAGGGGGAGGATACTGCGCAGGGTACGGTGCTACCGGCATTCCCGGTTGTGGCTGGATAGCCACAGGCTGATATCCTTGATATGGGGCTACGGGGTAGTTGGGTGGCACTCCCTGTTGTTGGGGATAGGGAGCGTGAACCACTGTAGTGGAAGTAGTGGTGGTCACAACAGCTACAAACAAGCAAAAGGAATATGGTTAGTGCTGGTGGTTCTAGGAGATCACCTGGGACAGCCAAGTAATGTAAAAAGCATTCTCTCTTAAGATCAATTTCTCACTTCAAAATCTGGGTAATTTCATTTTCCAAGCTCCACAGAAGATTTAAAAATGTATGCCTCTAATACCCTTCCATTGATCTCAGTGGTAATGAGAGCCTTCACATGCTGGGATAGCAGCCAACTCATCTCCTTGTTTCTCAACCACAAAGAGCAATGAATTTTTTTCTTGGACTCTTCAAAAACTAGGAACTCAACCCTGCAGCCAAGTTAGCTATCATTTGGTGTGAGACTGGAAAAACTGCTCATTTTTAAATGTTATCTGCTTTTAAGGATTAAGGTGATAAAGATCTCCTTTATTAGGTAAGGAGCTTCCTACCATGATTGCCCAAAAAAGTTTCCTTTTGTATGTTGTCTACACACTAACACATCCATATGTTAGTATGTCTTTCTCTAAATAACACTCAGAAAGACAAATACACATTAAGTAATTGATTTTTGTAGGAGCTAACACTGGATCATTGGTTCATGTCTCTTATTGGAATAAGGGAGTATTAATAAATAATAATAATAATAAATTAATAAATAATAAATAACAACTTTCTAATAAACTGTAATAATTTGTTTTCAAGCTCTCCTTCCTCTTTATGCTACAATTATAGACTTTGCTCAAGATTGCATGGTTGCAGTCCTGGGCCTTTGGTGTATTTTCCAGGTATATTTTTAAGAGACTGGGAAAAATTTAAAATTTCATCCTATCCCCTGCTTACCTAAACAAAAAAAACCACACCAAACCCCTCAAAAAACCCAAAATCGACACATGTGGTGGGGCAGGGAAAGTGAACTTCTAAATGCTTAGAAAATATTACAAAACATCTCTCTGCAACTTCACATTCTGAATCAGCTTAAATGCTTATTTTTAATATTTAGGTAGTGCAACTTTTGTAGCAGAGAGATAAGGCAAGATTATTTTCACCTTTTATAGGAACACAATTTTCTGGGGGGGCGGGGTGGGGAAGAGAAAGTCTTGTTCAAAGACGTGAAAAAGAAAATAAATATACAGATACTTACGCCGTGGTCTTCGACATGCTTTATACAAACAGCAACACGAACAGGTGAGGCACAGAATAATAGTAATTACAATCACCGCACAAACAGTAACTCCAATCGCAACAAGCGTTCCAAAACTGCAAGAAAGATACCACCAAAAGTAGTAAGAACCTTTCACACAAATTTATTACTCTTTAACCTAACCTTCTGTAGCAAACACATTGCTCCTCCTCCAGTCTGTTACTCTTACTACTTCATGCATTTGAAGAAGAAACAACTATTAAATGCAGCGCTACATGACATCAGGTCTGCTAAATCAGTGGAAGCTGACCAACCCAGGAGTGCGCTCCCCTGGGCATAAAAAGGACCCAACGCGAGTCTTTGGTCCCTCTCATTTTAGTGTGACTGCGATTCCTGTTATTTAGTGCAACTGTGTGTCCATTTACATATTCCAAAAAAGTTACAGCGATAAGGTTTCAAAATCACTAGTTTGATGACTTTTCCAAGCATTACTTGACTGCTCTGAACACACAGGTAGGCATGCCTGAAATGAAGCACCCCAGACTTCAGGGTGACAGCAAGTTCTTCGCACATTCGTAAGACCTCCCAGGCCCAATCTCAGGACAATCTTGGTACTGAGCAGACCTCTCCCGCTGCAGATTCTTGGCACGTTCCTTGGCATTTGTAAACAGTTGTTTTAGAAGCCATGTTTCACATGGTTTGGAAGATCTGAAATTCTGCCAACTATACTGCAACAGCAAGTATGTTATGCTACATTATGGGAGACAGAAACACTGCCTAAATCACCAAAACTAGTACGGGAAGACCAAAGGTTACCCCAGCTTTAATCTCTGTAATGAGTACCAAATGATGGAGGCAGACGTAAAGCTTCCGGAGATGAGTGTTTATAAGTTCTGTTTACCACACAGGGAAGAAAAAGTAACACTGTAAAGCATTAAATGTCCAGTGACAATTCCCTTTTAAGTGTTAATTCACATGATCTGTTTCCTACTGCCTGAAATCAATAAAGCCCTTCTTCCACAGAAGCCAAAGTCTCCAGCATTTTTATTTCTTAAAAAATGCACTGTGCATCAGTTTTGGGAACAATTGCAGGAAGTCAGTTTTAATGAACAAGCTCTAAAATAATGAGTAGAGAGCTGATTTTATATCCATCCTGTTTTTGCTTCTTCATAGAGATTTTGGCTACAGAACTCTATAGTTTTCTTCCTGCTCAGTTTCCTGTTAACAGCTTTAAACAAAATGACACATCTCCAGAACCTCCAGCAATTTTCGTTTGGCTACCAAACAGCCATCATATGTGAAAATTGTTTTTGAGTATCAACGACACTGGAAAGTTAAATCACTGACAAAAAAAATGCAAAGCGCTCTATCCCTAGCCCAAATTTGGAAGACCTCACCTCAGTCTTCTAGAGCAACTTAACCCTTAATAAGCTGGACACTGAACATAAGCATTGACAAATAAAACAGGTTCAATTTAAAATGCTTTTTTTTTCCCCATAATAGCAGTTCCCTCAATTTTATTGTTTCTACAACAGCTATAAGAAAAAACTTGGGTCAAATCCCTTTCAAGAATCTGAGCAACAATTTTAACTGTAACTGTATCTAACTTGTGCACTGATTTTGTGAAGTACTATAGAACACTATGGATTTAGTCCCCAAGTACTAAATCTAATACTGTGGATTGCCTCTGGTCACTGCACCTAAGCATTTGAAGCAGGAACTGCTGCAGCCTCCTGAAGTCACAGAAGTCATGCCAGAAACTGCCAGGAAAGCAAACAGATGATTGCAACACAGCTGCAAAACGTAAAGATGCATGCATGCTTTGTCACTTTTATTTGCACCTTCACAGAATGTTTTTCATAGGCTGACTTGCACATGCAAGAGTATTCCTAACCATGCCGCTTTTAAGTGCTCCCCCCATCCTCACGAGTGTTAGTTTCATTTCAGCACAGTAAGTTCACAGCCAGCTCATCTCCATCCAAAAATCCCATTTCTTTCAAGCCTGGTATAAAAAGGAAGATACAAATGCATTTCAAGGGGCAGGATTTGGGGGAGAGATAAACACACACAATACCACCACATCCTGAAACAGGGGCTGCCTCCTGTCCATGAGGCCAACAGCAAACGTACATCAAGTCAGTCTGAAAACACAAGCTGAATACTTGTGTATGTGGAAATGGATTAGATTTAAGAGTGACCTGTGGAATTTAGATTAATTATACAGGGTCCTTATTAGATACTCATCATATAAATTCATATATACACTGGATAAGAAAGAGGTAAGTGTGCACAATGGATTAATACATTAGACTTAACCATCTTGACTGCAATGTTCACAAGAAATAGCATGAACGCCTGTGACAAACTACGGACACCTCTAGAAACTCCAAGTCAACAACCGTTAACTATAATTACTGCTACTTGTGGTGTGCCAACAGGATTTCCCTTGCTCTTGTTCTCACTTCTGTATCAACCCTGAGAAAGCCCTCTCACTAGGGAAGTTAACATTTCCATTACACAGTTATTACCAAGCAACATTAGCAGAGACAACAAAGGAAAAGAGTCTTCTAGGTTCTTCCTTGGGCTTTTTCCCCAGTAAAGAAGGAAAAAAAACCACCAACTTTTTTGCTAGTGAACTATGCTAAGGAAAGAAATCCTTGTGTCAAGGAAAGATTAGGCCTGACAAAGACAACTAAAATTCTTCACTTCTGCAGACAATGAACTTCTCTGAGCTTTAGCAAAGGCTGGGCAAAATCAAGGAAACCTAAGAAATGGAGAAAATAGACAAAGTGGAGAAAGATCTACTCATCGTAAATAAACTAGCACAGCAGAAAACTGGCAGAGAGCTCTTATCTTTCACAACCAAATTCAGTTCTGATATGACAAGAGAGAAAACAGCACAAGCCCATCTGCAGCCAAGCCGGCCACCAACAGATAAACATTGGTCAGTTTGAAGCATGGGCTTCATATGCTTATTTTTAATAAAGTTTTCTGCTCACTGAAGCACATACTTCATTGCATATTTACTACCTCTGATAAGGAAAGTGACAAAAGCAAAGCTCAGAGAAAAAAACCCACCATATCCTTATTTTCACCAAGTTGTTGGAGACACCCTGTGCATTTTCATCATTTGTCTGCATCTTTGTCAAGATGACACAACTACGGCATGATGACATTTTGCGTAAATCTTTTAAAAAGCTAAATGGAGACATATATTTAAAGTACAGGTGTGTCAGGTGTATACACTTTGAGGGCAGTTCTGTGTTTGTGTGTGTAAACACTGTGATTTGGTTCTACCCGCTGAAATACTGTCTGAGTACTACACACCAAAATTATAAGCCTTCAGAAACAGCCCAGTTAGTGGATTACAGACAGGAGTTAGTTCTTCCCAGAGTTTTCTAAGGAATGTACACAACTGGATTGCCGTAGGCATTTTTATCACCTACTTTACAGCAGAAGTGTAATTTTCCTGCCAGTGCTTGGGCTCATGTAGACTAATGTCTTTAAACAGCAGAAGGTAGCGTGACATTTACACAAAACAAAACAGTATGTGCTATGAACTTGCAACTACCAGCATCAACACCCTCTTTCAACACTGGAGCTCTTAAAAAATAACTTTTTTCCTAAGGATTTCTATTGATAATCAAAACTAGCAATACTCTTTCAGAATATCTGAATGGTCAGGCACTACCTTACTGTAATAATGTCTGTCCTTTTACTGCCCAAGGAATACTGCCCTGAGCACTTCTTCCTGAATATTCAGTAATATCCCACTAGTAAAACTACTAAAAAAGTGCAGGAAGGCTACCGCTAATATAAGACGCTCATGTGAAGCCAGAACGGTGCTGAGTATACTTTACTCAGTGAACTGTCTAAGCTTCAGGAGACAAGATATTCCAGATGCTATATAAAGACGCTCTTGCAGTATGCTAACTCCAGAAAGCCTATACTCCTTTCTTAAACAAAACTATTAATTCATTTAATTGCTTTCACTTGATGAATCTGCCTAAAAGGACTCTGAAAATATTTGGAAAAAATATATTCACATTTAATTACCAACTGTTAGCATTACACATAAATGAAAAAGAATAGACATGAGGGATTGTAGCTTAAAGATTCTTCCCCTGAATGGTTAACCAAGCAAAAAAAAAAAAAAAAAGAAAAAAATCAAACAAAAACCAAACCAAAAAACACACCTTACCCCCTGCATTCTGCAAACAAATGTCAGAGTGCAGAAATCAGGGTGGCCACAGCACCCGATTAGAATGCTCTGCTGGCGTCACAGTTTGAACACTGGTTTCCAGGCTCCCACATTATATATACCATAGTCTCTAAATAAAGCACACACTGTTAGAAACAGCTTGAGCTCATTCACTGCCATTTCCTGCTTCTTCCTCTTCACATAAAAGCTAACTTTTGCCAATAACTTAATAGAAAACAAAATTGAGGACAAAACCAAACCTAATAGCAGTTTTACTGCAGCAATGATAAACTGCAACTTCTCATAAAATCCATGGGAAAGTAAATACGAAGAGACGACTCCCTGCCCTTTCCTACCACCACCTCCCTCCTTTCTTGCCCTACTCCACTTCTACCCCTATTCTCTCACCTTTGGAAAGCACTAAATTGTATGTGTAATGAGCATACCTCACAGACTCACCTTACTTTTAAAGTTGTCTAATTATTCAAAGTATGTACCAGTTCACATAAAGGGAGTTATGTGATGAGTGCCTGGTTTACTCCTTTTGGTACTGAATGAGACGCAATGGACATATTAAAATGTCAAACCCAAGATCTAAATAGTACTATTTGCAGAAGTTAATCCTCAAGGCAGTTGTTGTTCATATCGGAGATCTCAATCCTAAACACTGTCAAGTGGAAAAAAATGTAAAATGCTTTGAGTGTTTTTAAGGCCTTTTAAAATGTCCAAGTTTCAATTCCAGCAACATATTTTTAAACCTCCTTAGTATTTTGAATCACTCTAAGTTGGCAACAATTTGTAAACCCTGCTGTAGAGAAAGTTTTTGCTTCTCTATGCATTCATGACAATGGGACACCCTGCAACTTTTGTCTTTAAAAAAGAAAAAATACCCAAATGAACAATAACGAGACCACCTAGTTCTAAAAAATTAGTTTAAGCAGCCTATTTATTTCACAAGTTTTAATCTGTTCCAAGATTTGTTGCATGCTACAAGAAACATGTTGGCAGGGCCCTTTTCAAAGGCATGGATGGTTTTAAAAACAAACATTTACAAATACTGAGTTACGGCTGTAACACAGGGTGGTCTGGAAAGACTTCAGAAGATAATTTAAGCCATTCCTAAAAGTCTAAGAAAAAAATGAGTACATGCATACCATTCTCTACTGCTCCAGAAAAGGATACAGTTCCCAGAAATGTGACAGAATGGTGAATTCCAGACTTGCACTAACTCAGGTATAGGGCACGACCAAACAAGCCCCCAGACTATGATGCTTTCCTAAGTCCAACATTTTAGTCACAGCCATACAATGCCACATACTGCCTCCAAAGCTTAATGGGAAAATAAAGGACAAACTTTTTTTTTAAAAAAAAGATAAAGCAATAGGACTTCCCAAGAGCCTTTCGGAGGGATTAGTTTTTACAACTTTACAAACAATGCACTTCCTCAGTTTAATATTTTAGCATGACGATTCAAAACGTAAGAACCAACTTGCTAGAGACTCAAAAAAACCATTTACTATTACACAAAAAGCAAATTTCTCTGAGGTTAATACTCACAGGAAAACATTAGCATGGCTTTAACACTCTGACTGACTGACCAGCCTATTTTAGCACAGCTGGGTTTTGGCCCACAGGAGCTTCAGCCCATGCAGACAATCAAAATATACACCATATAGTTAAGCCTCATAGTCCAGGTGCAATCACACTAATTGCTGATGCCAGCCATGGCCTGCTCCAGCCATTTTACCCACGGACCACCTCCCCACAACAAGATCTCTACATGGCCAAGAAGTCTCTAAGAAACAAGGGCCCAGTGATTCCTGTTTGGGCCACACGCAACTTAAGACTCACAATGAATAGCATGGTTTCACAATTACGAAATCTTGATAGCTTCATCAGACTGGCAGATTTGAGTAACTGCTAAGTCATTTTATAAGCTATGCAATGCAGTGAAGCGTGGACTGGAACTGTGATGTCTGCATTGGTCTTTCAGACAAATGTTAACTCAAGTTAGCACTTGAGAGTGTCCCTCCTAGGGTCCTGCCCACGTACAGTTCCCTAACGTGAAGAAACTGGTTTCATTTCATTTTGGCTAACCCATCAGTGCGGTACCAGCTCAATTCATCACTAACGGTAAACTGCTAAACTGCTCTAGCATGGACACGATTAACTGCCACTGAAAACCACTAAAACTTATCACAACTTGCCACAGTTCTTTCTGGGTATCCCCAAAAAGACTGAAAGTTCACAGCAGGAGCCCGCCGAAACAATCCCTGGGACACCTCCGCTTCCCTGCAGTCTAAACAACCCTGAGCTACATCCCTGAAGTCAGGACAAACCTACACAGCTGAGCACAGCCCAGTGATCCTTAGCATCAGCCAAACCAGCTCTGGCATGAAAGCCAATATTAAAGCAACAACAATAATGCCATGGTAAGCCAAGAATTGCAAAATTGTTATAGAAAAAGAATGCAAGAGTCTTTTGAGAAAAAGTTTGCTAAATATGTACTGAATGGGTCCTTTTTCTACTTGTTCAAATAGGAAGCTGATGTGGGTTACTTCAAGCCCAAAATAATAAGCTTTAATTTAACACACAAAGACCTTCTGGAAGTAAAGTTAATTACTACTTTTTAAAAAGACACTAACTTCTCTATTTTGTCAAGTAACATGTAACAGGTTTAGCACAACATGTTCTTAAACAGCCTATACGAGAAAGCAGGAGGGAGGGAACTTCCTGGAGTTTGTGGTTTTACTCAGACATCTGACACCCGGATCCAGCATGTTATTGTGGAAGATGTATACAAGCATCTCTTCTTGGTCTATAAACAGTTCACTTGTACTAAATATGTCTATTCACATCAATTCCTTTGTAATGCATACTAAAAATACAATTTTCCAGGGAAGTTTCCCAGGATGTCTACTATTGTAGACTTTGTAGACATTTGAGAATAATTGCTATAGGTAACTGGCACAGTAAAAACATGCATGTAACAAGGGGAAAAATCAGAGCTGCATTCAGAGGGGCTGAAGTCTTTCACCAACAGTGCAAGAATTAACACTGCAGCTTCATGCAGGTCACAAGACAAGTTCAGACAAGTCCATTGGACCCTTAGCATAAAAACTGTCCTTAAACACAATACAAAGCACTTGCTTCTACAGATGATAAATAAATTTAAAATGCTCCTTTAGGGGCAAAAAGGGAATGTAGATTGATTATAGGCAGAGATATTTAAGACAAACAAAGTCAGTTCCCCTCCTACCGTTGGAGTCCCAGTTCAACTATACAGGATGTTACGCCTCACCCTAATGAAAATTTGGGACCAACATAAAGGCAATGGGAGGGATTTTTCCGAAATGGTTAACTGAATTAATAGAACAAGCTTAACTGAAAAAAATTAAGCACCACAGAAAATTTTCCCCACATAAACCACAACTGCAATACTGTGAATTTGCTACTGCCAATACCATACTAATTCTAGAAAGCAGATTTAAGCAACTAATTAGGAACTAACTTGGCTAAAGAGTTAAAGTTTTAAATAAAATTTTTAAAAAGGATTTTTTTCTGGCAAATTGCAACTTGGTGTATGACTTGGCAAACACACTGAAACTGCAATTAAAGAAAGTTCAGACTAGGTCACACCCACCAGCTTTGCTTAACATATTACCCAGCTCTTACACGAAACACACCTTTTTCTCTACCCACATTATTCATGTGGGTGATCACATATATATAAGTTAGAAACACTGTGTTCAGGCAGGAGCAAAATTTAAAATGAGGTAAATTAATTATCCTATACTACCATGAACTGACATGCTGCCTCACTCTCCCTCTCTTCAGGAGAATTATTACTCATCCAGCACAATGAGGATCATCAAGGAAAATCTACCACTGCACAAACAAGAACAGACCTCTGCAGTAGAGCTCACATCTGGCTGACCATTACTTCTCCTTTTAAATAGTATTCATCATTAACAAGACCTTCATAAAAAAGTCACAAAAGTGACTTTGATGACTGGTTCCTTCCATAACTTAAAAAACAGAGGTTTTTAAGTTTACCTCTCAGTGGAATCGAGAGCCAGAGATCATGCTAGCAAACACGGAGAGGACTATCACATTAAAAATGAATGGTATAAAATGTTTTTAATAAAAATAACTTTGTCAAAAGACCAATCTTTGCACAATGGCAACTGCAAAAATGATTTGTTCATTTCACAGAAGACACTACAACTGCAGTTTTAAAAGGCTAGGCAATTTAAGGACATGCTACTCCTCCCATACCAATACATCTATTCTCCTCCTCCCATAATACATCTACAACACAATCTATCGCAAATACATCTGGCTACACCTCAGGCCATGGCTATTTTATGGAAGTATATGAAATGGCAGAGCTGGAGCTAGCTTTGAAACCCACATGCTCAAACTTTCATAGATCCTACTAAATAACAACCATGGTCTTTTAACCATGTTTTCAAGGAAAGATTCTATTTCTCAGGCTACAGGACCCTTCTCTGAGGGTTACCCGCCCTGCGGCTGCTTTGACAAGCTCTCTCCAGAGTCAACCTGTATGTTAAAAATTTACTGTTTTCAGAGTTACACTGTGTAGAGGCACAGCAAAGCCCACAGAGTTCGAAGAGAGAACTCTCTACCCTAGGAAGCACATACAGTCAATGAAGTACACACCCACAGAAAAATGAACTTCTGAACATAATCCAAATGATTAATCTTGCTGTGTCGTTGCATGTTTAGGCCAGGTGGTCTTGTTTTTTGCTGTGAAACTTCTTAGTTAGAAGAGCATGCTAACCCAACCAGGCGCATCTGCCTCTCGAGCCAGGACAGCATTTTTCAATTTCTCCTTCCATCTTGGTTTCAGAGTAAATGAACCTGCACGAGCATTAAGCCCACTGCCAGAAGCAGGCAGCTGAGAAGCCATTAAGGGCACCTCACAACTGCTTTGGCAGCTTTAAGTAGCTCCTTCATTGAGAATACAGCGAACACAAAACCAAACACTCTATAATGCAAGTTACAATTACAAATTGTGCAAGCTTGTATTTACTTTTCAGGCTAGTAAAAAGCATAGAACAATTTTTTAAATAGCTTCAAATCCAAATCTCAATTGTTTCTAGACAATTACATTCCTTGATGAGATTAGCCTGTGTCTGAATGCAAGCCTTACAGGAAGGGCTCTGCATGCAATTTAACTCATTTTTTACAGAAAATGCTGAGGACCAGTACTGGAAAAGAAATCCTCTGTTCATTAACTAGAGACCGCTTACATTTCTAGAAGGTTTTTTCCAATGAATAATCTTCTTATTTTCTTATCATTGGCAACCTATTACAGATGCTGGGGTATCCAAATATACCTGTGAACTGAAGTCCCTGACAGCGATGGGGAGAAAAAGGAGAAATGGGATATAGTTCAACTTCACAGTACTTTTTACCTTGGCTATGGAGAAAGCATATGCTTAAAAACATCTAAATTGAGAGACAGCAAATTAGGATAATCACATCTTCCACAGTTAGAAATTTACTGGTTTTGCCAACTTATGCACGTAGCAGACTATTGCAGATGCTGCATTTCAAAGGCAGGCAGAATGACATGGATTTTCTCCATTTCACAATAGGAGAACCAAGTCACAAAGCAACACATTGATCAGCCCATGACAAAACCCGAATGAGCGCATCCCCAGTCTAACAAGGCTGTCCTGTCTCTGCCGGCTGAGGCTTCCCAGGAAGACTGTCATTTTGCCTTCCTCTTCTCATCACATCAGGATGAACTGCCTTTTCTCAAGCATTACTGTATCTGTTACACAATCTGCTGTAACTTCAAGGCAGAAATTAATTCAGAAACAGAGTCCAATTAACTGTGTACAAAGACAATTTGAAATTTCGTTTCCATTTGGAAAGACTGACATCAGCTGCCCCAACTACATTATTTCCTTCTCTAACTCTGATACAGATGTTCTGAATTGCTCCACCTCCTTAAACACTCAAATATTTCACAATTAGTTGAATTCTGGATATGAGTCATCTAACTTCCTTTTCCAGCAAGGGTCACTATTGGAAAATTGGCATACCAAGACTAAATAACCATGTTACCAATGCAAATCATGACAACTGCTGTTCCACTGAATCAGAGCTCTGCTTTTTGCGCAGTTTCTTAAAGCAATACTACCACGTACTGCAGAATGAAAGGGGAAAAACAACTAAATTAACCTTACTACTCACAATCTATCTTTGAAACCAGAGCAAAGTAGAAGAAAATTCAGTAAACCAATTAAAAGGGAAAAAAAAAGTGAAACACCTTCCAGTAGTAAATCCTTGCCACAATTCATTCACTAGCAGCAGAAATTGTAGAAATTGCGCATGGTCATCTTACATGCAAGGAAAAACGGTGGCAAATTTAAAAAGTTTAGTGGCATGAAACCTATGCCTATGCTCTGACCTAAAATCTCAAAATGATCTTTAAGGATTGATCAATAAGGGAAAAAGCCTGAATCTGAGTTAACGCTGACTTTTATACTTTTCCTAAAATGCTTACATTTGCTTCCAAATGCAGTGTTCTGGAAGCACAATGCTTCCAAGTGCTTGAAAGCACATTACTAAGACACTCCAAAGGAATTATTGTCTTTAAAATGTCCAAAAGAAGATTATAGGACATGAACTGCTTGCATTGTGAACGGCACTTAATAGGGTTGTCCAAAGCGCCTTGCACCCCTGCCTCAACAGCACTCGATACTCAATACTAAATACTGAAAGATATTAATATTAAAGGATACTAATAAAAAGAAACCTACTAAAAAACGGGTGCTTTCCTTGCACTTCTGCAGAAGACCTCAGAATAAATACAGCAAAAAAAGCAAAAGCACAAGCAAACCAAAAAATCCTCAGCTAGACAAGACAAGGAAGAACATACATACCATCACTAACCCTTCCCTAACACTGTCCCATAGAATTAGAGCATAACTGTGGCAGGTTTTCCAAGCAGGGATAAGAGACACCCCAGCTCACTCAGCCCAGTGGCAAGTCCACACGCAGTTTGTGACAAGCCCTCAGATAGCTGAAATTCTCTTAAAAAGCCAGGATTTAAGAGCAATGTGCCAGAGTGGTAACTTGATCTAGGAATAAGCCCGATGCAAGAATGAGGAACTAAATGCTTAGTGACTCTTAATGCCAGGAAACCATCACCTCCTCCTTTTAGAGAGCAATGTCAAAGGTAGTATTTGCAACTCTTGAGAAAGAACAGGGCACCAAAGGAAGTTGCCCTTTGTTGCCTCTCCTCCTGTTATAAACTGTTCAAAGTCTCTGCTCATCTTGCTGGGAGATACAAAGAAATATCCCAACTGACATCAGCCCTCCTCTCCGCACAGTGAAGTATTAAGTAAACAAAGTCATCAAGAAACAATGTAAATTTGTCTTTTAAAAGACATTGGCATGGAGCAAGAGGGTGGAGTATACCTTGCAAGCAGAAACCAGGGACAACTCTTCCAGAAGGAATACAGCATACTGCTTGGGTTTAAAAAAAAAAAAAAACAAACAAAAAAAAAAACAACCAACCCCAAATCCCCAACACACTACACAAAAACCTGGGCAAAGTCTGTAATGAAACAGAAACCTACTTGGTGTCACACTGACTGCAGTCATACAAAGTCCTACTCACTTTCATTCCCGATGTTGAAACACCCTAAATTGGGCACTCAAAGTCATTAGTCACTTTGGGAAGTTCTGGGATGTGGTTTTCCTCTGGGGTCACATCCGGGTGGCTTTTCAAGGGCGATATTTCTATGAATAATTACCATCTTTCTATTAAAACTGCCTAACCAGAAAGTAAGTTTGATGTTAAGTCTAGGCCTTTGCACAACACATTAATTTTTCAAATCTGTGATGTAACTGAAAGAAAAAAGAGAAGTCACTAATGACCCATTTTCTCACGGTGAGACATCAATGATTCTCTTTTTAGACATTTCATAGTTGAAAACAAAGATAATTAAAGCAACTTAGCTGCTACTTCCTAGATGTTTTCTTAATTTACAAATGCACCTTTGTGGACTGCGGGCCTTGGTTACAATTCCTTTAACAATTGTGCAGGGGTTTTTTTGTTTTGTTTGTTTGTTAAAAGCTTATATTCTTTCATCTTCTGTGCTTTTTAATAACTATGCTTGCTGGCATGGAAAAGACATATTTATTACTTCTTTATATTTAACCTTTATTAGTCCAGCAGATTCAACACCTCTGCAGTCCCAAAGATGAGAAATTGAAGGTTTTTTCCACATCTTTCTACTAAAAATGCTGATTGCAAGATGAGGCTCACACCTGCTGTACTTGAACCACGCATTTGAAGATACGTAAGACAGCTCCATCAGCCTAGCAAAGAAGGGGCATCCCTCCTCCAAAATAGTTGTTACATCAGTCCTTTCCTTGTGGAAGGGTCAAAAGAGGCCAAGGATCCCAGACATTCATTTACCCTCTTCACATCGATGTCCTGGCGCATACCTCGGCAGCGCTACCATTAGGCGCCTCTAGCGAGGCTTCCTTCCTACCGCGTATGGAATGCGGAAAGGTATATCTATAGGTTATACAACGTGGGGCGCTCCACTCAGCTGTGCCAGAGAACGAGCACGGCCCCGAGGATCCGCCGCACCATGCCATTCCCGGGAGGCGGCGGCGATGCCGCTTACACGGCCGCGCTCGCTAAAGGCTACCGCGTCCGCGCACAAAGGTTGCTCCGCTGCGGGTGCCGGGGGGCGCAGGGCGGGAGGCACGCTCCTGCCCTGGCCAGCCGGGCTTGTCGCAGCGGCACGGCGAGCCCCCCTGCAGACCCCTCCCGCCCCGCGGCGCCCGCTTACCCCATGCTCGCCGCCGCTCGCCCCGCGCCCGCCGCCCGGCTCCGCCCCCGCTCACGTCACGCCGCTCGCTCCGCCCCCTTAAAGGGCGCCGCAGCGACGGCTGAGGACTCCCGCGCACCTTCCGCGGGGGCGGGCGGCGGCAGCCCTGAGCGCCCCCTGCCGGCGGGCCCGCTGCTCCGCGGAGCGCCTGAGCCCCCTCTCCTGTGATCCCGGGAAGCATTAATTATTTAAACTCATGCAGATGTATCAATTACCCGTAGCTCAGAACTAACACTTGTTCTCCCTCCGCAGTCTTCCATGCTATGAAAAATAGAAACGTTTTGCAGCAGGACTCCTGTAATCACCAACATAACGCGTAGACTTAAAAGAATTTATTTTGCCTGAGATTAAAATGGAACAAGAAATATCGATAAAAACTAAGTGCAGAAGATGCTAAAAAGCAAGGAGATACTTCAAACCAAAGCAGGTCCTCTTACTGAGCCACTATGGACTTAACCTGTCAGTATCAAAGGGCATAAAGCGAGCGTGCCAACACTTTAGGGGACAACCTCCCGCTCAGGAATAAGAATACGGACTATGACATACAGCGATCGTTACGGTCTAACCTCTTCCTCATGTCTCTACTTCTTCAAACGTTCCGACGTGTACATGAGTTTGAATGCTCCACATTCTTAACACACAAATCAGTAGTTCTGTTTTCATTTTGTATTGGCATGTATTGATTACACAATGAAGAACCTCTAAATAAATCCAATTTTAAAAGCTGAGTCTTTGCATGGCTTACCTGGGGCCAGAAGGAATGTAATCATCAGGGTCCAAAAAAACCCGCATGTAATTTATGTTGCTTGAGTCAGAGGTCCTGTAGCAAGAGAATTCATCTCAAAAACGGAATTTACAACTTACTCAAGTATCTGGCTAAGTTCCAAATGCTTATGAAAGGCAATGTACACTAAAAAAAGAAAGAGATTAATTTTGTCATCCCCAAAGAAAAATTAAATAGGGTAAAAGTATTTGAAAATGCTCAAGAAAACATACACCAGTTCATGCATCAATTTGTCCACCTCATTGTTCCCATTTTACAGGTAAATTACATGCATTAACATAGATCCCTGATGAGCCAGATACAGAGCTGAAAGGTCCCTTTGTAAGTTTTTTAAACATTAAACTGTGTATTTTTGTCATTTGATGATAGAATTATAACCTGCTGTATACATTCAGTTTGCCTCGTACCTTCCATCAAGCAGATTACACTTAAATTGTTGTTCTTCATCAAATTTTAAGATCGCATTAGAGCAACAGTATTGATGCATGCAATCTCCACAGCAGAAGTTGGGACAGGATTTTTCAGGTTGTGCCTTGCCATGACGATCAATATATGCCTGACAATCCTCACTCAAAACTGAAAAAAAGTTAAAAGCCAGTAGTTAGTAACTAAAGAAATAATCATATAAAACCTCTTTCTCAAACTGACCATCTCACCTAGGTTAACATTTAAAGATGTTTCAAGTATTTTGGTTAGGTTTTAGAAATCAATTATTTCCTTTAGAGTATAGCAAAGGCAAATACTTACTCCTTGCACATGAAGTATCTCGCCTTGTCAAGTAGCTCTTCCCGACTGTTTACACATATGTAAGAGACTAAACTGCATGCAGGTATATTTACGAGATGCTCTGCCTGGCAATACTCTCCTCACTACATCTGCTAGTAGCTACCAAATTACTGTAAAGACTCAAAGAGCAACGTGACTAGCCAGATCTGTTAAAAATCCCATACAAGCCCTAAGATCAGTTAGAAGAAAATGTTAAATTTTCCTGGATATTTGACTTGATGCAAAAGATGCAACACAACTGCATTCACTGTAGATTTGGATTTCCATGCGACAGTTGTTTCTACCTGTTGCTTGTTTACTTCATGGAAAATCCTAATCCTGTTAATCCATGGCATAAAACAGAGATATCATAAAACACAGATTCCTAGGACTAAAATCAGTCAAGTGGCATCTTCCCACTGCAAGCATCAACTGGTGCAGCTACAATGGTAGGGAAATGGAGATGTTCATGTACTAGGATGGATTTCTTGGGAGACATCCCATGCTTTTCAGCATTGCATTGCATTGGGCTGATACATTCCTTAACATCCAGGCTGTTTTCTGTCTCTCTTTCCCCTCTCAAGCCTGAATGACAGCAATGTGAGAATGGCACATTAAAAGCTTCCAACTGTCACATAAAAATACTTCTCAAAGCTAAAGCAAAAAAGCATTTCCCAAGAAGAATCTTTAGCAAGAGTATCATTACAGTTTTCAGTGATAAATGCAGCAGTCAGCTGGTTTCTATTCCTCTGACCATTTCAGCCATGCTTTGGTTCAGCCCTCAGACAAACTGTGATCCTTTACTACTCTGATCAAGTTCAATGTCCTCTTGCATATCCACTAAAGATCACATTCACCTTTCCTGCACGTGTCTGTACAGAATTTGAACTATCAGATAAAGTGATGCCACTGATGCATACAGTATCAAGAGTGCTTCTCCTTTTCGGAGACTTCACCTAGTAAGTCCTATGATCACATCTGCTTTTTCTCATCACATGACAAAGTTGGGGAAGACTACATGCTCAATCCTTTAAGCACAGTAACAAGATAGTTACAGATAGGGCTGCTGAAACAAATCTAATTATCAATGTTAGCATCTGATAGCTATGTATGAACTCAGTTATCAAATGAGTTTACGTAAGCAGTACTGTTTATGCAATATCCTCACTTAACACCCAAGTATTTATATTATCTCTATAAATCTATATTATTTATATTATATTATATTATCTAGCCCTAAAAGGCTAAAAATTACTGTGTTGGGGGTGAAAAGGTGAAGGTTTTTAATGGGATGCATCAAGACTGCCTGGCAGCCACACCATTTCTCCCTCAATAGCCTTACCTTAGGTTTACCAGCAGACAGCCTTCATTAGGTGGGCCCACGCAGTCACTAGTGGGGGGCTAATTGCTGCTGTCTAACAACACACACCAGTATCAAGGCAAACCTACCTCGCTTCCTGCATCACTTTTCTCTCAGTGAACCCAATTCGCGCCAAAACTGCTGTTCAGGTGTGGGTATCTTCTGCCTGCGCTGGGGCGCTGGGGCCGGGGCACGTGGGTTTGGGGCCCCCCAAAACCACGCGCCCTGGCCCCAGCATCGGCCCTCGCCCCAGCGCAGGCAGGACGCGTCTACTGCCGCTCGGGCGGCTGAGCTGAGGGGTCTCTGCTCGAAGCCAGGGCCTCCCTTATGCCGGGGGCTTCTGCTGGGCCTCCCCGGGGGACGCAGCCCCGGCCGCGGAGGAGCCCCCAAAGCCCCCTCAGAGAGAGACGCCGGAGCCCGCCAAGCCTCCTTAAAGGCCGGGGTCCCCCCGTTCGCAGCACCCGGCACCCCCCGCCCCTCAGCCGCCGCCCCGCGCTCACCGGCCGCCGGCAGCAGGCAGAGGAGGCCGAGGCCGAGGCCGAGGCCGAGGGCGCCCCGCCACGTCGCCATGAGCACCGCCGCTTCTCCCCCGGCGGGCGGGCGAGGGCCGGGCGATCCACCGGGACTCCGGCGACCCCGGGGCGCCGCCGCGCGGCCGCGGGAGAAGCAGCGGGCAGGGCGGCGGCCGGAGGAGCGGGAAGGGAGGGGCGGTGCGGTGCACGGAGCGCCGGGCGGTGCCGCCTCGCGCACTGAAAGAGCGGGAAACCGCTGAGGGGGGAGGCCGTTCTTCCCGGCCGGGCGGCAGTCCGGGGAGCGGCTATGGAGAGTCACCCTGGGAAGAGTGGGGCTGAGCCCTGGGCTGCTGTGTTTGGGCCCACCGTGAGGCCTACTTTGGGGCCTGTAGCCTGCCCTCCCCTTGCACCCTGTGCCACATCCTCACCCGGCTCTCCACGATCAGGCCGGCTCCTCTCTACTGGAACCCACACACACTGTTTGAACAGTAGTCAAAGGGTGTTCTCCAGTTTCCGGGTTCTGGTCCCCAACACGGTTGCTGCTGCACCAGCTGAAGGCTTCCTTCTTGCAGTAGGAGCCAAGAATCCTTTTGAATAGCGATTGCAACCACCTGGTAAGGACTGTACTCCACAGAGTCCCAGAGAGGCAGAGCAGTACCTGTCACTGAGGGCTGGAGTCCCGTCACATGCCCTGCGGAGCAAAAAAATCACCTGTGCTCTACGGGAGGGTAACAAGGGGCCTGGGAAACGTCAGTCATCCGAAAGGATTTCCCTCCTCTTGGAGAGCAGCGAGCACCTTCCTAGCGCAGGCAGGAGAAAAGGCTGGGTTGCAGAGTGACTGCTCAACAGCTCTGTGGAAGCTGGCGGAGGGCTAGAAGGCCGAACCCAAGAAGAACGGTGACCAACGCGCCAAGGAAATCCCGTGGGCTGGCTGTACGCGTTGGAACAACCCTCTGCTCTTCGGGCAGACTCCAGGTGGTCTCATGGTGTGTGCATCAAGTGCCTTCCTGATAGGCCTTCCTGCAGCACGAGAGTCGACCCCTCAAAGCAGGGAGCAGCTGTCCTCGCTGAGGAAGGCAGGGGAACCTGGGAGACCTGGTGGGCTTTTCTGCCAACGAAGAGGCCATGAGGAAGGGAAGGAGCTCTATCATTTCATGCTTAGTATACCCAAGACGGCCTCCAGCCACCACATCACCCACAAGTCCTAAACAGTGGTTTAACAATGGTTTAAATGACGATTTAGATGATTAGCCAATGATTCAGACAGCAGTTACACACTCTACTACTTACTACACTTCTAGTAATTATGCTATAGCCGGATATATAAACGTCACTAGCATACAATATACTTTTAGGCCTGATGTAAAATGTTGCTTACCTCATTATAGATATCAGATGCTGGGTAAGGGGTCTCTCGACCTTGAGAAGTAACCTTGAGAGGCATCCCTGCTCAAGGGGGAGATCACCAACCTGCAGCTGCTGCTGAACAGGAGAGCTCAATGGGCTCACTGGGGGGGCTACAGATATTTATAGCATAAAGTGATTGTCTCGCAGTCAAACCTCCCTTTGGTGTATGTGCAAGAGTGCAGCCCTAGCAGTTTTAGTGTTGTCTAGACCCAGCTCAGGCTGGTACTGTTAGCTGCTGATAAGACATAGCCTAGACTCCTTGGCTCCTGAGAAGATGCGGCCTAGCACAATTCCCAAGGTTTGCACAGCAGGGCTGATTTCAGTCAGGCCTACTGGTGGGTGATGCCTGAACCAAAGTACTGCTCACCCAGTCAGAGTGGGTGCACCTGTCACACCTGGCAGGTTCAGTAGTGGACTCGGTGCTTGGTGAGGAAAGTCCCAACTGCATGGGTGCTCACCTGAGCCCGCAGCCTGGACTGCCTTCCCCTGGGGACTCCTCCTACCTCTGGATCGAAGCTTGTACTGCAGCACCGTTGTCAAAGACCCCCAGGGACTTTGTTGTCGTATTTACAGATACAAGTAAACAGAGGCAGAAGTGGAGAAATTCAGTTGCTTTCCAGCAGTGAATTAGCCAGTGAGTCTGCAGTATGTAAGACTGTGTCCCAGTGTCTGGTGCTAAGATGGAGCGAATTGCCTGAATTGCACGGTGTTGTGATTTCCCCATACCTTGGAAGAGGAGAGCAAGACTGCGAAGTTATTGTTTCTCAGGTAGAAACCTTAGCATTTCTGTGAGTCTGCGGTAAGAGACCTGGGTTTACATAGCAAGTTATAGAGGAATAAAGCCCCCTGTAGTCTCCAGAAATGTCTTGCCTGGGTGGCTGAGCAGGGTCCTGTGGCTCCCCAGCAGGACCCCACAAGTGCAAGCTTCAGGGCATAGAGCATTCTGCCCCCAATGGCTCAGCGCAGTAGTCCTGGGGCCAGATACTGTTGCCAGCCCTGAGGGAGATCCAATGAGGGCTATCCCTGCTCTGAACCCAGAGCTGAAAGGCCAGGACCCTGTGAAGCCACCCGTCACGGCCATGGGAACGGCTTTTGTCATCCAAAGCAAGCTCCAGAGTTCTCTTAGGTCCTCAGCTATTAGCAAACATCCTTGAGGCTATCTCACAACAGCAGCCTCCTGGGCCAGCAAGGCCCGAAGCACAGGGCCGTGGCGCTGGGCAGCCGGCCAAGGCCAGCCCGCAAGGAGGGAGGTGTGGGGAAGGTGCTGCCAACCCCCGGGGAGAAGACGACCCTCTGGGCCCAGCCCCTAACGCTGGCCCTGGCGAGAGGGAGAGGAGGAGGAGGAGGAAGCCGACAAATGAGCGTGGAATCTCCCAGTGCAGAGATTAACGGCCGCCTTTATTGTGCCGGTGGAGGGGGATCAGGGCCAGCCCTCGGGGACGGCGCACGGCTGGTCCCGCGGCGGCGTCCAGGCCGGCTGTAGGGAGTTTGGGCCCGACGTTGCAAGCGGGAGCGGTCTCGCACCCGCTCGGGCCCAGGGGCGATGGAGCGGCTGCCGCTCTGGAGCGCTGGGGAGCCGCAGGAGGACCCCAACGGCAGCTGGCTGGCGGCGCTGGGGCTGCTGGTCTCGGGTGCCGGGGAGCCGTGGGACGGCCCCAGCGCCGCCTGGCTGGGGGTGCTGCTCTCAGCACTTGGTGCGGGCGCGCAGCTGCTCTTTCGGCGTCTTCTGGGCCGGCCATTGGGACTTGCGGCCCGACGTTTCAACCGGGAGCGGTCTCGCATGCGGTTAGGCCCAGGGAGGCTGGAGCGGCTGCTGCCCTCAAGCAGCAGGGAGCAGTGGGACAGCCCTGATGCCGTATTGCTGGGGCTGCTGGTCTCAGGGGCTCGGGAGCCATGGGAAGGCCCCAGTCCTGACTGGCTGGAAGTGCTGGGGCCAGTGAGCTCCGAGCTGGCACTGGAGGCTGTAAGGGGAAGCAGGAAGGTCAAGGGCACGGCCCCCCAGGCCCAGGGCAGGATAGGCCAGAGCGGTGCCCCCAGCCCCCCTGGAGCAGAGAGGCTCTGCCAAGCCCACCCTGGGCACCCGCTGGCAGGCCTTGCCTGGCCCCTGGCCCCAGCCCAGGGGCACCCGGGTGCTTTGCCTCTTACCGGTGCCCAGGCCAGCACAGCTGTCACACTCCCAGCTGGCCGTGCTGTTCCTCAAGTGGGAGCAGCCTCTGTGGGTGCCCTCGGCAGCGCAGGAGCAGCACAGGAGCAGTTGCCGGGGCCTGGGGAAGCAAAGGGGTTCGTGGCTCTGAGGACAACGTGACCGCAGCACGGGATCGTCCGGCAGAGCTCTGCTTCTCAGTCCTTCCGCCTCGAGTCCTGGGCGGGACACAGGTCCCGGGCAGAGCCCCGGGCTGCAGCTTTGGCAACTTACCCCTCTTCCTCTGCCTGCTCCCTGCCTCCTGGGCAAAGGCACTCCCTGGCATCGCAGCGGCTGTGCCTCTCACTTAGTGCCGCATACGCCTGGCTGTTCTCCCACGATGGCAGTCTGATGGAGAGAGGAAAACTGGTGAGCCCCTGCTGCCCCGGCATAAGGCAGGTGCAGGGCGTCCCTGCTCTTCCCCCTGCCCTGGTTCCAACTCCTCCGTGAAGCTGAAGCCCAGACGCACGGGACAGCGGAGGGCCAGGACTGCTGGGGCAGGCCCTGGCAGGGCACAGCGCTTGCACCCTCCTGTCTTCTGAGCTGGGAAGAAAGATAACCAACCTCTTGGGGATTCGGATCCCCATGGTGAGCATTTCCATCAGAAATCGATATTCATTTTGACAATGCGGGCAGCAGAAGCTGGAGAAGCCAGCATGGATAGCCTGATTCTGGATGCAGCCCCTGTGGAACCAGGCGTGTTTGCACGCTGGGCACACCATGGTGCCGTAGGACTTTCTGTCCCCCACAAGGTCTAGGCAGATGAGGCAGGTGGTGTTCTCCTCCGGAGCCGCCTGCACTGCCTGCTCTGGGCGGTGCTCGCAGCAGAAGGACCTAGGGGAGTGGAAAGGGATGGGTGAGATGAGAAACGCTGGGTCCTTCCCCGGTGGCGGCGAGGAGGAAAGAGGAGATGTGAAGGAGCCCCAGACCTTGCCTAGCTATGGCTATGCCTGTGTCTGGCCACTGGGAAGTGTCACTGTGGTTTCCTTTCTTGTTTCACTGATGGTGGCAGGAAGAGGACTGAAGGTGAGAAGCCTTCCCCAGGACGGCAGACTGCCCTTACCTGTAGAGCCCAAAGAACTGGGTGACGCATCCGCCCTCCACGGCACAGGGGAGGTGGAAGCTGCGGTCGCAGCCCGTCTCCCGGCAGGTGATGGTGGCCCCGCTCTCGCCACAGACGAAGCAGTGCTGGAAGAAGCACAGCAGCCCCCATCAGCGGCAGCCTCCAGGCCTCCGCAGCCAGCCCCACACCTCCGGGCAGGGCGCAGGATGCGGCCGCTGCTGGGTCCCACCCCGCAGATCCTGGCGGACGAGGCTCCTGTGCTGGAGGCTCTGTGGAGCTGCTGGGAGCAAGACTTTTGTGCCAGAGCTGGTTGGAAGGGCTGGCATTTCTTTCTCGGGGTCTGGGCTAAGCTCCCGCAGACCTCTCCTGGTACAAATCTCCCCGTTCTTGTCAGGTGCTCACCTTCCGCGCTGCCCGCTTGATTGTGCGTCTAATATCCTCAAGGGGAACTCCATCCCTACTCCTTTGCTGAGAAAGCTCGTTGGCAAAAAACTGCAGAAGAGAAAAGACGAGGAGCTGATGAGGAGCTGGCAGGCACTGCCTGTCGGAAAGCTGGAGGGAGCCCCCGCGGAACTCACCAGGCAAAACTCATGGGCACAGAGCCCTCGCTTCTCCACTTTGCGGCCGCAGGTGTCCGGGTCAGCCTCTGCCCGGCGACACAGCATGCATGCTGGAGGGGAGAGAGCAAACGCCACCGGGCATGAGCGCGTCTGCGGGGCCGGGGGAAGCGTCCCTGAGGGGGAAGCGTCCCTGAGGGCTTGCCCCAAGGGCCTGCTCTGTCCCTGCCTAGCTGGCTGATGGGCAGGGCTGGAGGCCTTGGGGAGGAAGGGGGCATTGCAGGCAGGGGTGTCCCAGCAGGTGCCCACTGTCCAGCCTGGGCCCCGCTTGCTGAGGAACGGAGGGGCCCTGCCCCAGGGCGGGTGGGGAGCTCCTGCCTCCCCCTGCCACCGCGCTCGGCCCCACGCTGACCGCCCCGACAACCCCTCTGCCAGGCTGCGGGAGGGATGCTTTGCTCTCACCCTGCTCCCTCGAGTCGGGGGCCTTCCGCTTCCTTGCGGCCATGGCGCACGTCAGCGGTGAGCGTTTGGAGAGTCCCTGTCCCAGCAGCGCCGGGGTGTCTCCTCCAGGTGCTCTCTGCTGACTCTGAGGGAGAAGCGGGACGCGGATGAGGGAGAAGCGGGACACGGGTGAGCTTGCGGCACAGGGCCAGAGCCCCGAGGCGTGGGGCCCCCCGCCACCCTCGGCAGCCCCCGTGCAAGCCCCGTCCTTCCCCTGCCTTCTCCTCACCTCTCCAGGGCGCACTGACGCACGGCCTGAGCCCAGCGGTCCTTTTTGTGGGCTTGGCCCTGCGGGTCACGGTGGCCACTGTGACATCAGGACGGCTGGCCTGCGTGTGCCTCAAATATGGGCAGGGACGCTCTCGGCCACCTGCCACCCTCTGTGCCTTGGATACCGGCAAAACCTGAGTGGTTATGGGCCTGGGCAACCTGCTCCAGAGGACCCTGCTTCAGCAGTGCTTGAACTAAACGGTCTCAAGAGCTGCCCTCCTGCATCATGTACAGCACTGCTTGCTTCTGCATGTGTTTCCTGCTCAGGGGTGCAGAATACAGTAGTAGTGGGGCTTCAGTTTTGCTTTTTCCAAGGAATATTAGATGGCAAAATCCCCAGCTCCTGTGCAAAACAAGAGTCCAAATAGAGTGAGACATCAGGTCAAGGAAGCACAGAGCCTGGGGAGGCAGAAATAGAAGGTGTTGAGGGAAGGTAGAGACGAGAAGGGGAAAGAGACAGACTTGACAAAACTCGTCTTTTCCGACAGACAATGCTAGTGCTGGTGGGATCTCCCACAACTGATCGGCGATCCCTTGGGGTCCAGACCCTGGGGTCTGACCAGCCTCAGGGACAGTTCAGCCTTTGCCCTCAGGGAGCTTCCTAGGGGGCTCTGGCTCATGGCAGCGAGTGGCCACCACCCCTAGGGTCTGCCCAGAGAGACCCCAGCCTTTTGGACCAGGATGTGGCTGGCAAAAGACTGAGCCGAGGGGAAAGGTTTGGCAAGATTTAGAGAGCTGAGTCACAAACTCTCACGCCAAAAGCTTTCCTTCCCCACTCCTCCGATAGGGAAGTCCCCAAAAACCACGTGTAAAGGCATGGGCCAGGGCAAAAGCTGCCTGGGAGAGGGGCTCTCCTGCTCTCTCTGCTTGTAAATGCCCCATACTGGCGCCTCCGCATCTGCCCCACAGCCACTTGCGGTTTCCTACCCCACCGAGGAAAGGCTCGCACTGACTCTGAAAGGCAGGTTATCGCCATGAGAAAAGGCCCTTTCTGCCGTGACTCCCCAGCTTGCGGTCCCGCCGCTTTTTGTTCCGGAGGCAGCACCTCACCAAAGCGCTAAGGAGTGCGGGAGAAAGACGTTGGGCCACCTGCGACTTTGAGGTGCCGTCCTGAGGTCCTGTGCTGTGCCCCGGCCACCCACCGCGTCTGAGCGGATGGGATGGGTGAGCCCAGGCCAGGCTCCAAGGTCGCTTCTGTCCCCTGTACCGGGGAGCCCAGAACCGGAGGCAGGACTGCAGGTGCAGCCTTCCCGGTGCGGCGCAGGGAGGAAGGATCGCCTTCCCCGGCCTGCTGGCAGCGCTCCCCGTGCCGGGGCAGCAGCAGAGATTTCCCTTGGCCAGGGCTGGAGCCCTGGAGCCGCACTGCCTGAACAGCACCTTTCGGCCAACGGTGCCACCCTCGACGGCTGCCCCGGGGGACCTGGCATTTGACTCTGCACGCGCTGCAGGAGCAGCCGCCCCGCTGACGCGGGTGCCGAGGGCTCGGGCCCCGCCCCGGCGCTTCACACCCACCCCTGTGAGGCGGGGGCCGAGGTGGCCGAGGGCGTCCCTGTGACATCCCCTCGTGTCACAGTGGCCACCGTGACCCGCGGGGCCAAGCCCACAAAAAGGACCGCTGGGCTCAGGCCGTGCGTCAGTGCGCCCTGGAGAGGTGAGGAGAGGGCAGGGGAAGGACGGGGCTTGCGCGGGGCTGCCGGGGTTGGCGGGGGGCCCCACGCCTCGGGGCTCTGGCCCTGTGCCGCAAGCTCACCCGCGTCCCGCTTCTCCCTCACCCGAGTCCCGCTTCTTCCTCAGAGTCAGCAGAGGAGCACCTGGAGGAGACACCCCGGCGCTGCTGGGACAGGGACTCTCCAAACGCTCACCGCTGACGTGCGCCATGGCCGCAAGGAAGCGGAAGGCCCCCGACTCGAGGGAGCAGGGTGAGAGCAAAGCATCCCTCCCGCAGCCTGGCAGAGGGGTTGTCGGGGCGGTCAGCGTGGGGCCGAGCGCGGTGGCAGGGGGAGGCAGGAGCTCCCCTCCCGCCCCGGGGCAGGGCCCCTCCTTTCCTCAGCAAGCGGGGCCCAGGCTGGGCAGTGGGCACCTGCTGGGACACCCCTGCCTGCAATGCCCCCTTCCTCCCCAAGGCCTCCAGCCCTGCCCATCAGCCAGCTAGGCAGGGACAGAGCAGGCCCTTGGGGCAAGCCCTCAGGGACGCTTCCCCCTCAGGGACGCTTCCCCCGGCCCCGCAGACGCGCTCATGCCCGGTGGCGTTTGCTCTCTCCCCTCCAGCATGCATGCTGTGTCGCCGGGCAGAGGCTGACCCGGACACCTGCGGGCGCAAAGTGGAGAAGCGAGGGCTCTGTGCCCATGAGTTTTGCCTGGTGAGTTCCGCGGGGGCTCCCTCCAGCTTTCCGACAGGCAGTGCCTGCCAGTTCCTCATCAGCTCCTCGTCTTTTCTCTCCTGCAGTTTTTTGCCAACGAGCTTTTTCAGCTACGATCCAAGGACGTAGGACTCATGGGATTTCTGCCTGCGGATGTTAAAGGCACGATCAAGCGGGCAGCGCGGAAGGTGAGCACCTGACAAGAACGGGGAGATTTGTGCCAGGAGAGGTCTGCGGGAGCTTAGCCCAGACCCCGAGAAAGAAATGCCAGCCCTTCCAACCAGCTCTGGCACAAAAGTCTTGCTCCCAGCAGCTCCACAGAGCCTCCAGCACAGGAGCCTCGTCCGCCAGGATCTGCGGGGTGGGACCCAGCAGCGGCCGCATCCTGCGCCCTGCCCGGAGGTGTGGGGCTGGCTGCGGAGGCCCGGAGGCTGCCGCTGATGGGGGCTGCTGTGCTTCTTCCAGCACTGCTTCGTCTGTGGCGAGAGCGGGGCCACCATCACCTGCCGGCAGATGGGCTGCGACCGCAGCTTCCACCTCCCCTGTGCCGCGGAGGGTGGATGCGTCACCCAGTTCCTTTTTCCGTACAGGTACGTCCTCTCCCCTCCTCGCCGCCACCGGGGAAGGACCCAGCGCTTCTCACCTCGCCCATCCCTTTCCTCTTCCCCCAGGTCCTTCTGCTGCGAGCACCGCCCAGAGCAGGCAGTGCAGGCGGCTCCGGAGGAGAACACCGCCTGCCTCATCTGCCTGGACCTTGTGGGGGACAGAAAGTCCTACGGCACCATGGTGTGCCCAGCGTGCAAACACGCCTGGTTCCACAGGGGCTGCATCCAGGTAGGAGCCGTTCCCTCGCCCCCGGGGCACGGTGGGCGCTCAGCAGCACCAGGGCCTCACTCACGCTCCTTACGTTTCTCCTGCAGGAACAGGCTGTGCGCGCCGGCATTTCCTGCTTCCAGTGCCCCCTCTGTAGAGATAGGGATGCATTTGTCTTGGACATGTTAACCGTGGGGATCCGAATCCCCGTCAGGTTGGTGTCCTTCTGCCCGGCTCCCAAGACAGGAGGGTGCAAGCGCTGTGCCCTGCCAGGGCCTGCCCCAGCAGTCCTGGCCCTCCGCTGTCCCGTGCGTCTGGGCTTCAGCTTCACGGAGGAGTTGGAACCAGGGCAGGGGGAAGAGCAGGGACGCCCTGCACCTGCCTTATGCCAGGGCAGCAGGGGCTCACCAGTTTTCCTTTCTCCATCAGACTGCCATCGTGGGAGAACAGCCAGGCGTATGCGGCACTAAGTGAGAGGCACAGCCGCTGCGATGCCAGGGAGTGCCTTTGCCCAGGAGGCAGGGAGCAGGCAGAGGAAGAGGGGTAAGTTGCCAAAGCTGCAGCCCGGGGCTCTGCCTGGGACCTGTGTCCCGCCCAGGGCTCGAAGCGGAAGGGCTGAGAAGCAGAGCTCTGCCGGACGATCCCGTGCTGCGGTCACGTTGTCCTCAGAGCCACGAACCCCTTTGCTTCCCCAGGCCCTGGCGACTGCTCCTGTGCTGCTCCTGCGCTGCCGAGGGCACCCACAGAGGCTGCTCCCACTTGAGGAACAGCACGGCCAGCTGGGAGTGTGACAGCTGTGCTGGCCTGGGCACCGGTAAGAGGCAAAGCACCCGGGTGCCCCTGGGCTGGGGCCAGGGGCCAGGCAAGGCCTGCCAGCGGGTGCCCAGGGTGGGCTTGGCAGAGCCTCTCTGCTCCAGGGGGGCTGGGGGCACCGCTCTGGCCTATCCTGCCCCGGGCCTGGGGGGCCGTGCCCTTGACCTTCCTGCTTCCCCTTACAGCCTCCAGTGCCAGCTCGGAGCTCGCCGGCCCCAGCACCGCCAGCCAGTCAGGATCGGGGCCTTCCCACGGCTCCCCGGCACCCGACACCAGCAGCCCCAGCACCGCCAGCCAGGCACCATCGGGGCCATCCCACGGCTCCCTGGCACTGGAGACCACTAATGCGGTTTTGGGGCCATCCCATGGCTCCCTGGCACCGGAGACCAGCAGCCCCGGCAATGCGGCGTCAGGGCCAACCCGCGGCTCCCCAGTGCTTGAGGGCAGCAGCCGCTCCAGCCCTCCTGGGCCCGACCGCACGCGAGACCGCTCCCGGCGGAAACGTCGGGCCCCAAGTCCCAACGGCCGGCCCAGAAGACGCCGTAAGAGCAGCTGCGCGCCCGCACCAAGTGCTGAGAGCAGCACCCCCAGCCAGGCGCCGCTGGGGCCGTCCCACAGCTCGCTGCTACCAGAGACCAGCAGCCCCAGCACCGCCAGCCAGCTGCCATCGGGGTCCTCCTGCGGCTCCCCAGCACTCGAGAGCGGCAGCCGCTCCATCTGCCCTGGGCCCGAGCGGGTGCAAGACCGCTCCCAGCGGAAACGTCGGGCCCCAAGTCCCAATGGCCGGCCCAGAAGACGCCGAAAGAGCAGCTGCGCGCCCGCACCAAGTGCTGAGAGCAGCACCCCCAGCCAGGCGCCGCTGGGGCCGTCCCACGGCTCCCCAGCACCCGAGACCAGCAGCCCCAGCGCCGCCAGCCAGCTGCCGTCGGGGTCCTCCTGCGGCTCCCCAGCGCTCCAGAGCGGCAGCCGCTCCATCGCCCCTGGGCCCGAGCGGGTGCGAGACCGCTCCCGCTTGCAACGTCGGGCCCAAACTCCCTACAGCCGGCCCGGACGCCGCCGCGGGACCAGCCGTGCGCCGTCCCCGAGGGCTGGCCCTGATCCCCCTCCACCGGCACAATAAAGGCGGCCGTTAATCTCTGCACTGGGAGATTCCACGCTCATTTGTCGGCTTCCTCCTCCTCCTCCTCCTCTCCCTCTCGCGAGGGCCAGCGTTAGGGGCTGGGCCCAGAGGGTCGTCTTCTCCCCGGGGGTTGGCAGCACCTTCCCCACACCTCCCTCCTTGCGGGCTGGCCTTGGCCGGCTGCCCAGCGCCACGGCCCTGTGCTTCGGGCCTCGCTGGCCCCGCAGCCTGCTCAGTTTCCCCAGGGGAAGTTCGCAGCCACCCCCGGCACCGGGGGTCTCTGCCCCTGCCCCCGGGAGGGCAGCCTGGCCCGGCACGGCCCAGTCGGCGCCGCCGCCCGTCTCCCGGCAATGTGGGCTGCGCCCGCCCACCCGGCATGGCCCTCGCGGATCGCCCCCCAAAATCACGCGCCCCGCCCCCAGCGACTTTTGACATGCTTCAACTCTGTTTCGTCCTGGACGCGGCTATAACCAATTTCCTACCCTCGGTGCCTCGGCTGGTGAGCGTTGTGGCAAAGTGGCAAAGCTGCTTTTCTTTAAAAGTGCCGTTCAGTGTCACGTCTGTGTTTGTGACATGAAGATTTCCGTGGATTGTGTTTCTCCAGGAGCCAAAGGGCGTTCCCCGTTCCCCAACACGGTCCCCAACACGGTTGTGCTGCACCAGCTGAAGGCTTCCTTCTTGCAGTAGGAGCCAAGAATCCTTTTGAATAGCGATTGCAACCACCTGGTAAGGACTGTACTCCACAGAGTCCCAGAGAGGCAGAGCAGTACCTGTCACTGAGGGCTGGAGTCCCGTCACATGCCCTGCGGAGCAAAAAAATCACCTCCCACTCTACGGGAGGGTAACAAGGGGCCTGGGAAACGTCAGTCATCCGAAAGGATTTCCCTCCTCTTGGAGAGCAGCGAGCACCTTCCTAGCGCAGGCAGGAGAAAAGGCTGGGTTGCAGAGTGACTGCTCAACAGCTCTGTGGAAGCTGGCGGAGGGCTAGAAGGCCGAACCCAAGAAGAACGGTGACCAACGCGCCAAGGAAATCCCGTGGGCTGGCTGTACGCGTTGGAACAACCCTCTGCTCTTCGGGCAGACTCCAGGTGGTCTCATGGTGTGTGCATCAAGTGCCTTCCTGATAGGCCTTCCTGCAGCACGAGAGTCGACCCCTCAAAGCAGGGAGCAGCTGTCCTCGCTGAGGAAGGCAGGGGAACCTGGGAGACCTGGTGGGCTTTTCTGCCAACGAAGAGGCCATGAGGAAGGGAAGGAGGTACAGAGGGTCCGAACGAGAAGCCGGTGGCAGCACTTTGTCCTTCTATTCTTGACTGCCGGGATTGGGAAGACGGGAGGTCTAGGCATGGCCGGAGCACCTAAGTGCCCTTCAGGGGGATTGCCATGCGAGCTCCGAGGCACTCCCGAGCAACGGAGCTCGAACGGAGCTGGCCAAAGAGCTGTGGCTCTGAGCCGAGGTGCTCGTTCCCTGGCACCGTTCACCTCTGTCGGCATCTGTCATGGTTTAACTCCAGCCAGCAAAAATAAACTCCACCCAGCCGCTCGATCACACCTCACCGGTGGGATGGGGGAGAGAATCGGGAGGGCACAAGTAGGAAAGCTCCCAGGTTGAGATAAAAACAGTTTAATAATTGAAATAAAACTAAGTAGAACAGTAATAATAACAATGAGAACAACAACAATAACAGAATACACAATACAGGCAATGCACAACGCAACCGCTCACCGACCGCCGACCGCGTGTCGCGAATGGGGGGCGAGCCCCCCCCTACACCTGGTTTTTATACTGAGCATGATGTCCCATGGTATAGAATACCCCATTGGCCAGCTGGGTCCACCACCCCGGCTGTGCTCCCCCCTCCCAGTGCAAGCATCACCCAGCAACAGCCAAAGCATCAATGGGCCATCAACGTTCCTTTCACACCGAACCCAAAACACAGCACACCCCCCAAGCTACTGGGAAGAAAGTTAACCCTGTCCCAGCTGGAACCAGGACAATATCCACCCCTTATTCTATACCATCTACATCATGCCCAGGTCTCACATTTTCCCATATATTCCAATTAGTCACTGCTACTTTTCCTGCCTTTTGATATATACACACACAGAGATACCATTCCCTTAGTCCATGGGCCATCCCTCTAAAACGTCCGTTGAGTTCATTAGTCCATGACTTCGGGTTCCACCTGTCATAACAGTCTTGCAGGGCAGGAGAGATGGTGTGTGGTGGTGGGCTCTTGCATGCGGAGGCCAGTTCTGGGCGCTCGTCCGGTTCTATCATCGTTGCACCTTGCACAGTTTCATTGGAGTTCATCCTACATTAATCTGGGTGATTCTTACTGTAATACTGTTAATATGGCATATGGTAACCATAGAAGTGATGACATACAGTACTATGTAATAACTAACATCGTACAGTTCAGTTCATTGGCTATTTTCACCCAAAATTAAATCCCCTTGAGGTACACACCGGACTTCCCCATCCTTTCTCATCACCCACCAAGTGCACCCAGGTCCCTGAGCAAAAGCAATCCCACGGATGGGTTTTCCCTTGCCAGAGGCAGGAGCAACCCAGACTGTCTTCCCCAGCATATTTCTCATATGCACGACAGGGACTTTATCCCCCTCTACAGCACGTAAGGGTTTGGATTGGGCAGGGCCCGCTCAAGTGACAGCTCCCCTAGTGTTGACTAACCAGGTGGCCTTTGCTAAATGTGTGTCCCAATGCTTGAATGTCCCACCACCCATTGCCCTCAGTGTTGTCTTTAACAGCCCGTTGTATCGTTCAATTTTCCTGGAGGCTGGTGCATGGTAGGGGATGTGATAGACCCACTCAGTGCTGTGCTCTTTGGCCCAGGTGTCTATGAGGGCGTTTCGGAAGTGAGTCCCGTTGTCTGACTCAATTCTTTCTGGGGTGCCATGTCGCCATAGGACTTGCTTTTCAAGGCCCAGGATGGTGTTCCGGGCGGTGGCATGGGGCACAGGGTATGTTTCCAGCCATCCTGTGTTTACTTCTACCATGGTGAGCACACAGCGCTTGCCCTGTCAGGTTTGTGGGAGCATGATATAATCAATCTGCCAAGCCTCCCCATATTTATACTTCAACCATCGTCCTCCATACCAAAGAGGCTTTACTCGCTTGGCTTGCTTGATTGCAGCGCATGTTTCACATTCGTGGATAACCTGTGCAATAGTGTCCATGGTCAAGTCCACCCCTCAATCACGAGCCCATCTATATGTTGCATCTCTCCCTTGGTGGCCTGAAGTGTCATGGGCCCACCGAGCTATAAATAATTCACCTTTATGTTGCCAGGCCAGATCTACCTGAGCTATTTCGATCTTGGCAGCCTGATCCACCTGCTGGTTGTTTTGGTGCTCTTCACTGGCCCGACTCTTGGTACGTGAGCATCTACGTGATGTACTTTTACAGTCAGGTTCTCTACCCGGGCAGCAATATCTTGCCACAATGCAGCAGCCCAGATGGGTTTACCTCTGCGCTGCCAGCTGTTCTGCTTCCACTGCTGCAACCACCCCCACAGGGCATTTGCCACTATCCATGAGTCAGTATAGAGATAAAGTACCGGCCATTTTTCTCGTTCGGCAATGTCCAAGGCCAGCTGGATGGCTTTCACCTCTGCAAACTGACTCGATTCACCTTCTCCTTCAGCAGTTTCTGCAACTTGGCGTATAGGACTCCATACCGCAGCTTTCCATCTCCGATGTTTTCCCACAAGGCGACAGGACCCATCAGTGAACAGGGCATATTGCTTCTCGTTTTCTGGTAGTTTGTTATATGGTGGGGCCTCTTCAGCACGTGTCACTTCCTCCTCTGGGGATATTCCAAAATCTTTGCCTTCTGGCCAGTTCGTGATCACCTCCAAGATTCCTGGGCGACTGGGGTTTCCTATTCGGGCCCGTTGTGTGATCAGCGCGACCAACTTACTCCACGTAGCATTGGTTGCATGAGGTGTAGAGGGGACCCTCCCTTTGAACGTCCAGCCCAGCACCGGCAGTCGGGGTGCCAGCAGGAGCTGTGCTTCAGTACCAACCACTTCCAAAGCAGCTCGAACCCCTTCATATGCTGCCAATATCTCCTTCTCAGTTGAGTGTAGCGGGCCTCGGACCCTCTGTATCCCCGACTCCAGAACCCTAAGGGTCGACCTCGAGTCTCCCCTGGTGCTTTCTGCCAGAGGCTCCAGGGAGGACCATTCTCCCCGGCTGCGGTGTAGAGCACATTCTTCACATCTTGTCCTGCCCGGACTGGCCCAAGGGCTACTGCCTGAACTATCTCCTGTTTAATTTGTTCAAATGCTTGTCGTTGCTCAGGGCCCCATCTGAAGTCGTTCTTCTTCCTGGTCACGTGATAGAGAGGGCTTACGATCTGACTGTAATTTGGAATATGCATTCTCCAAAAACCCACAACGCCTAAGAAAGCTTGCGTTTCCTTTTTGTTAGTTGGTGGAGACATGACTGTTATTTTATTGATCACATCCGTTGGGATCTGACGACGTCCATCTTGCCATTTTATTCCTAAAAACTGGATCTCCTGTGCAGGTCCCTTGACCTTACTTCATTTTATGGCAAAGCCGGCCTTCAGAAGGATTTGGACTATTCTCTCCCCTTTCTCAAAAACTTCCTCTGCTGTGTTGCCCCACACGATGATGTCATCAATGTATTGCAGGTGTTCTGGAGCCTCACCCTGTTCCAGTGCGGTGTGGATCAGTCCATGGCAAATGGTAGGGCTGTGTTTCCACCCCTGGGGCAGTCGGTTCCAGGTGTATTGGACGCCCCTCCAAGTGAAAGCAAACTGTGGCCTGCACTCTGCCGCCAAAGGGATGGAGAAGAATGCATTAGCGATATCAATGGTGGCGTACCACTTGGCTGCCTTTGACTCCAGTTTGTATTGAAGTTCCAGCATGTCCGGCACGGCAGCACTCAGTGGCGGCGTGAGTTCGTTCAGGCCACGGTAGTCTACTGTTAGTCTCCACTCTCCATTGGACTTTCGCACTGGCCATATGGGACTGTTGAAGGGTGAGCGAGTCTTGCTGATCACTCCTTGGCTCTCCAGTCGACGAATCAGCTCATGGATGGGGATCAGGGAGTCTCGGTTGGTGCGGTATTGTCGCTGGTGCACTGTTGTGGTAGCGATTGGTACCTGTTGTTCTTGGACCTTTAACAACCCCACAACAGAAGGATCCTCCGAGAGACCGGGCAAGGTGGAGAGCTGTTTAATTTCCTCCGTCTCCAGGGCAGCTATACCAAAAGCCCACCGGTACCCTTTTGGGTCCTTAAAATACCCTCTCCTGAGGTAGTCTATGCCAAGGATGCACGGAGCCTCTGGGCCAGTCACAAAGGGGTGCTTCTGCCACTCATTCCCGGTCAGGCTCACTTCGGCCTCCAACACAGTTAACTCTTGGGATCCCCCTGTCACACCAGAAATACAAAGGGGTTCTGTCCCTTTATAGCCTGATGGCATCAGGGTACACTGCGCACCGGTGTCTACGAGAGCCTTACACTCCTGTGGGTCTGATGTGCCAGGCCATCGAATCCACACAGTCCAGTAAACCCGGTTGTCCCTTTCCTCCACCTGGCTGGAGGCAGGGCCCCTCTAGTCCTGGTCATCATATTTGCTATCCACTTCTTGTAAGTATGAGTCAGAAGTCCCTTTGTTAAGGTCGGAAGTGGAATCAGCCCTTCTACTCTGTCTGGGGAGCTACTCACTGGAGACTGGAGCAGCAGTTTTCCTGGAAGAACCCCCTTTTGTGGTTGTTTTTCCTTGCAACTCATGTACCCGTGCCTGTAGGGCTGAGGTAGGTTTTCCATCCCACTTCCTCATGTCCTCTCCGTGGTCACGCAGGTAAAACCAGAGGGTGCCCCGGGGTCTGTACCCACGATGTCTCCTCTCTTGAGCAGAGGGACGCTTGCTCCTAACGGCTGAGACACTGGCCCGTGCAGGTGGGGAGCAGGACATATCCTCTTTGAGTTGCTGGACCTCCTGAGACAGTTTCTCCACAGCGGAGACACAGGCTCGTAGGGAGGAAGAGAGACTTTCTTCATATTGCCGGAGTTGGCCAGCCAGTTCATCCACTGTTTGTTCCTCTCCATCTCTCCAGGTCATTATTGCCAATGAGTTTGCATGTAACGCTGGTGCCCTCCGTACAAACTTCCGCCACATGGGTCGGGTGCATTTGACCTCATCTGGGTCTTTGGATAACTGCTCATTGTTCAGGTCATCATAAATCACTTCCAGCACAGCTAATTCTCTCAGGTACTGGATACCTCTCTCCATGGTGGTCCACTTGCCTGGGTGGCATCTAACATCTTCCTTGAAGGGATACCTTTCCTTCACACCTGACAGGAGTCGCCTCCAGAGGCTGAGGACTTGTGCCCCTTGTCCAATTGCTTTGTCAATGCCTCCTTCCCTAGAAAGGGATCCCAGCTGCTTGGCTTCCCTACCCTCTAATTCCAGGCTACTGGCCCCGTTATCCCAGCATCGGAGCAGCCAGGTGACAATGTGCTCCCCTGGACGACGGCTGAAGTCTTTTCGCATATCTCGCAGCTCACCCAGAGATAGGGATCGGGTGGTCACCATCTCATTTACGGGTTCTGCCTCCTCCTCCTGTTCTCGTGATGGCCCTGGTTCATCTTCATCCCTTACTAGACGAGCTGATTTTCTTGTGCATTTTCTCTTTTGTATAGGGGCGACTGATACCGGCATGGGTTGGTTCCCTGTCGCAGGGGGCGGAGTAGCTGCCGTGCAGACCGTGGGGGGTGAGGGAGCCGCTGTGCTTGCCGTGGGGGGTGGGGTAGCCGCAGGGCCTGTTGCTTTGTCATCAGCTGCAGAGACGTTTCCTTCCCCTTGGGGGTTCTGAGTGGTGTTAAACAGGGCTCGGTAGGCGTGGGCCAGGCCCCAGCACATTGTAGTGATTTGTGTCTCCCTAGAATGGCCAGGGTGACAGCATACTTCTTCCAAATATTCTACTAATTTTTCAGGGTTCTGCACTTGTTCAGGGGTAAAGTTCCAGAACACTGGGGGTGCCCATCGCCCTAGGCATTTGCCCATGCTATCCCACTCGCCCTGCCACTCATAACTATCCAGCCTTGGGGCAGATCTCTGGATGACATTCTTAAATTGCTTACTAACCTTGGAGAAAACCGCAACAATATTCCCAAGGAGTACCAAGAGATGTATCTTAACTACCCAGGGATGTTCAAGGTAGTGGCAAGTTATTTTAACAAAGGAGATGACATCATAGAGAAAGGTAGCGAGGGTGCCATTCTCTGTTTCCTCCATAAAAAATCTCTCGGAGGAAAAGGTATAATTGCTAATGGTCTCCATGAGGTGGTACCCGAAATGCAGAAATGGCTTCATTACGAATCCCAAATACCAAATAACCCCCAATGCCAGCGTTTTAGTAACAAATCTCCCAGGCAAAACATCATTAATCACGGCAGAGCACAACAGACTACAAAACCCAACTCCAATTTTTAACAGGTACAGTAAAAACAAGAGCATGGTGCAGAACAAATTAATATGTTACCAGATATAAATTCCTTAATATGCTCTAAATAATCTGTCGTTATCTCAACCCTTCGTGCCCCACGTTGGGCGCCAAAAAGGACTATCGTGGTTTAACCCCAGCCAGCAAAAATAAACTCCACCCAGCCGCTCGATCACAGCCCCCCGGTGGGATGGGGGAGAGAATTGCGAGGGCACAAGTAGGAAAGCTCCCAGGTTGAGATAAAAACAGTTTAATAATTGAAATAAAACTAAGTAGGACAGTAATAATAACAATGAGAACAACAACAATAACAGAATACACAATACAGGCAATGCACAACGCAACCGCTCACCGACCGCCGACCGCGTGTCACGAACCGGGGGCAAGCCCCCCCACACACCTGGTTTTTATACTGAGCATGATGTCCCATGGTATAGAATACCCCATTGGCCAGCTGGGTCCATCACCCCAGCTATGCTCCCCCCTCCCAGTGCAAGCATCACCCAGCAACAGCCAAAGCATCAATGGGCCATCAACGCTCCTTTCACACTGAACCCAAAACACAGCACATCCCCCAAGCTACTGGGAAGAAAGTTAACCCTGTCCCAGCTGGAACCAGGACAGCATCTAGCTAACGGAGCTCTGTAATGCCCCGGCGTCGGAAGGCCAAGCGACATCCCAGCAAGCCTGGTGAGAAGGAAACCCTGAGCACCGGAGTTTGGCTTGGGAGGTGGCTGGTAGAAGAGGATGGCTGAGGACACTCTAAAAGCCGGAGCTGAAGGAGGCAGCCTGGGAAGCCTCTAGTCGCTCCCAGCCGTGCCAGCCAGCCAGTGTTGTAGAAGGGCTTCGCGGGGTTGCAGGCTGAATTATTCAGAGAAGTCATCGTTGTGGGTTTTATTCATGATTAAGCGATGATCAAATGGTAATTCATCGAGGATTGCATGAAAATCAAATGGTAATCAAATGGCGCTTAAGCAATAATGGAATGGTAATTAGAATCATAGAATCAGAATTAGGTTGGAAAAGACCCTTCAGATCATCGAGTCCAACCGTTAACCTAGCACTGCCAAGTCCACCACTAAACCATGTCCCTAAGCGCCACGTCTACGCGTCTTTCAAATACCTCCAGGGATGGTGACTCAAGCAGCCTGTTCCAGTGCTTGACAACCCTCGGCCCATCGATCCCGATGTCCAGATCCCTCTGTAGAGCCTTTCTACCCTCAAACAGATCAACCCTCCCACCCACCGCCTCCGCAGCTGCCCCACAGCCACTTGCGGTTTCCGACCCCACCGAGGAAAGGCTCGCACTGACTCTGAAAGGCAGGTTATCGCCATGAGAAAAGGCCCTTTCTGCCGTGACTCCCCAGCTTGCGGTCCCGCCGCTTTTTGTTCCGGAGGCAGCACCTCACCAAAGCGCTAAGGAGTGCGGGAGAAAGACGTTGGGCCACCTGCGACTTTGAGGTGCCGTCCTGAGGTCCTGTGCTGTGCCCCGGCCACCCACCGCGTCTGAGCGGATGGGATGGGTGAGCCCAGGCCAGGCTCCAAGGTCGCTTCTCTCCCCTGTACCGGGGAGCCCAGAACCGGAGGCAGGACTGCAGGTGCAGCCTTCCCGGTGCGGCGCAGGGAGGAAGGATCGCCTTCCCCGGCCTGCTGGCAGCGCTCCCCGTGCCGGGGCAGCAGCAGAGATTTCCCTTGGCCAGGGCTGGAGCCCTGGAGCCGCACTGCCTGAACAGCACCTTTCGGCCAACGGTGCCACCCTCGACGGCTGCCCCGGGGGACCTGGCATTTGACTCTGCACGTGCTGCAGGAGCAGCCGCCCCGCTGACGCGGGTGCCGAGGGCTCGGGCCCCGCCCCGGCGCTTCACACCCACCCCTGTGAGGCGGGGGCCGAGGTGGCCGAGGGCGTCCCTGTGACATCCCCTCGTGTCACAGTGGCCACCACAGTGACTCGCGGGGCCAAGCCCACAAAAAGGACCGTTGGGCTCAGGCCGTGCGTCAGTGCGCCCTGGAGAGGTGAGGAGAGGGCAGGGGAAGGACGGGGCTTGCGCGGGGCTGCCGAGGGTGGCGGGGGGCCACACGCCTCGGGGCTCTGGCCCTGTGCCGCAAGCTCACCCGCGTCCCGCTTCTCCCTCACCCGCGTCCCGCTTCTCCCTCAGAGTCAGCAGAGGAGCACCTGGAGGAGACACCCCGGCGCTGCTGGGACAGGGACTCTCCAAACGCTCACCGCTGACGTGCGCCATGGCCGCAAGGAAGCGGAAGGCCCCCGACTCGAGGGAGCAGGGTGAGAGCAAAGCATCCCTCCCGCAGCCTGGCAGAGGGGTTGTCGGGGCGGTCAGCGTGGGGCCGAGCGCGGTGACAGGGGGAGGCAGGAGCTCCCCATCCGCCCCGGGGCAGGGCCCTCCTTTCCTCAGCAAGCGGGGCCCAGGCTGGGCAGTGGGCACCTGCTGGGACACCCCTGCCTGCAATGCCCCCTTCCTCCCCAAGGCCTCCAGCCCTGCCCATCAGCCAGCTAGGCAGGGACAGAGCAGGCCCTTGGGGCAAGCCCTCAGGGACGCTTCCCCCGGCCCCGCAGACGCGCTCATGCCCGGTGGCGTTTGCTCTCTCCCCTCCAGCATGCATGCTGTGTCGCCGGGCAGAGGCTGACCCGGACACCTGCGGGCGCAAAGTGGAGAAGCGAGGGCTCTGTGCCCATGAGTTTTGCCTGGTGAGTTCCGCGGGGGCTCCCTCCAGCTTTCCGACAGGCAGTGCCTGCCAGCTCCTCATCAGCTCCTCGTCTTTTCTCTTCCGCAGTTTTTTGCCAACGAGCTTTTTCAGCTACGATCCAAGGACGTAGGACTCATGGGATTTCTGCCTGCGGATGTTAAAGGCACGATCAAGCGGGCAGCGCGGAAGGTGAGCACCTGACAAGAACGGGGAGATTTGTGCCAGGAGAGGTCTGCGGGAGCTTAGCCCAGACCCCGAGAAAGAAATGCCAGCCCTTCCAACCAGCTCTGGCACAAAAGTCTTGCTCCCAGCAGCTCCACAGAGCCTCCAGCACAGGAGCCTCGTCCGCCAGGATCTGCGGGGTGGGACCCAGCAGCGGCCGCATCCTGCGCCCTGCCCGGAGGTGTGGGGCTGGCTGCGGAGGCCCGGAGGCTGCCGCTGATGGGGGCTGCTGTGCTTCTTCCAGCACTGCTTCGTCTGTGGCGAGAGCGGGGCCACCATCACCTGCCGGCAGACGGGCTGCGACCGCAGCTTCCACCTCCCCTGTGCCGCGGAGGGTGGATGCGTCACCCAGTTCCTTTTTCCGTACAGGTACGTCCTCTCCCCTCCTCGCCGCCACCGGGGAAGGACCCAGCGCTTCTCACCTCGCCCATCCCTTTCCTCTTCCCCCAGGTCCTTCTGCTGCGAGCACCGCCCAGAGCAGGCAGTGCAGGCGGCTCCGGAGGAGAACACCGCCTGCCTCATCTGCCTGGACCTTGTGGGGGACAGAAAGTCCTACGGCACCATGGTGTGCCCAGCGTGCAAACACGCCTGGTTCCACAGGGGCTGCATCCAGGTAGGAGCCGTTCCCTCGCCCCCGGGGCACGGTGGGCGCTCAGCAGCACCAGGGCCTCACTCACGCTCCTTACGTTTCTCCTGCAGGAACAGGCTGTGCGCGCCGGCATTTCCTGCTTCCAGTGCCCCCTCTGTAGAGATAGGGATGCATTTGTCTTGGACATGTTAACCGTGGGGATCCGAATCCCCGTCAGGTTGGTGTCCTTCTGCCCGGCTCCCAAGACAGGAGGGTGCAAGCGCTGTGCCCTGCCAGGGCCTGCCCCAGCAGTCCTGGCCCTCCGCTGTCCCGTGCGTCTGGGCTTCAGCTTCACGGAGGAGTTGGAACCAGGGCAGGGGGAAGAGCAGGGACGCCCTGCACCTGCCTTATGCCGGGGCAGCAGGGGCTCACCAGTTTTCCTTTCTCCATCAGACTGCCATCGTGGGAGAACAGCCAGGCGTATGCGGCACTAAGTGAGAGGCACAGCCGCTGCGATGCCAGGGAGTGCCTTTGCCCAGGAGGCAGGGAGCAGGCAGAGGAAGAGGGGTAAGTTGCCAAAGCTGCAGCCCGGGGCTCTGCCCGGGACCTGTGTCCCGCCCAGGGCTCGAAGCGGAAGGGCTGAGAAGCAGAGCTCTGCCGGACGATCCCGTGCTGCGGTCACGTTGTCCTCAGAGCCACGAACCCCTTTGCTTCCCCAGGCCCTGGCGACTGCTCCTGTGCTGCTCCTGCGCTGCCGAGGGCACCCACAGAGGCTGCTCCCACTTGAGGAACAGCACGGCCAGCTGGGAGTGTGACAGCTGTGCTGGCCTGGGCACCGGTAAGAGGCAAAGCACCCGGGTGCCCCTGGGCTGGGGCCAGGGGCCAGGCAAGGCCTGCCAGCGGGTGCCCAGGGTGGGCTTGGCAGAGCCTCTCTGCTCCAGGGGGGCTGGGGGCACCGCTCTGGCCTATCCTGCCCCGGGCCTGGGGGGCCGTGCCCTTGACCTTCCTGCTTCCCCTTACAGCCTCCAGTGCCAGCTCGGAGCTCGCCGGCCCCAGCACCGCCAGCCACTCAGGATCGGGGCCTTCCCACGGCTCCCCGGCACCCGACACCAGCAGCCCCAGCACCGCCAGCCAGGCACCATCGGGGCCATCCCACGGCTCCCTGGCACTGGAGACCACTAATGCGGTTTTGGGGCCATCCCATGGCTCCCTGGCACCGGAGACCAGCAGCCCCGGCAATGCGGCGTCAGGGCCGACCCGCGGCTCCCCAGTGCTTGAGGGCAGCAGCCGCTCCAGCCCTCCTGGGCCCGACCGCACGCGAGACCGCTCCCGGCGGAAACGTCGGGCCCCAAGTCCCAACGGCCGGCCCAGAAGACGCCGTAAGAGCAGCTGCGCGCCCGCACCAAGTGCTGAGAGCAGCACCCCCAGCCAGGCGCCGCTGGGGCCGTCCCACAGCTCGCTGCTACCAGAGACCAGCAGCCCCAGCACCGCCAGCCAGCTGCCATCGGGGTCCTCCTGCGGCTCCCCAGCACTCGAGAGCGGCAGCCGCTCCATCTGCCCTGGGCCCGAGCGGGTGCGAGACCGCTCCCAGCGGAAACGTCGGGCCCCAAGTCCCAACGGCCGGCCCAGAAGACGCCGAAAGAGCAGCTGCGCGCCCGCACCAAGTGCTGAGAGCAGCACCCCCAGCCAGGCGCCGCTGGGGCCGTCCCACGGCTCCCCGGCACCCGAGACCAGCAGCCCCAGCGCCGCCAGCCAGCTGCCGTCGGGGTCCTCCTGCGGCTCCCCAGCGCTCCAGAGCGGCAGCCGCTCCATCGCCCCTGGGCCCGAGCGGGTGCGAGACCGCTCCCGCTTGCAACGTCGGGCCCAAACTCCCTACAGCCGGCCCGGACGCCGCCGCGGGACCAGCCGTGCGCCGTCCCCGAGGGCTGGCCCTGATCCCCCTCCACCGGCACAATAAAGGCGGCCGTTAATCTCTGCACTGGGAGATTCCACGCTCATTTGTCGGCTTCCTCCTCCTCCTCCTCCTCTCCCTCTCGCGAGGGCCAGCGTTAGGGGCTGGGCCCAGAGGGTCGTCTTCTCCCCGGGGGTTGGCAGCACCTTCCCCACACCTCCCTCCTTGCGGGCTGGCCTTGGCCGGCTGCCCAGCGCCACGGCCCTGTGCTTCGGGCCTCGCTGGCCCCGCAGCCTGCTCAGTTTCCCCAGGGGAAGTTCGCAGCCACCCCCGGCACCGGGGGTCTCTGCCCCTGCCCCCGGGAGGGCAGCCTGGCCCGGCACGGCCCAGTCGGCGCCGCCGCCCGTCTCCCGGCAATGTGGGCTGCGCCCGCCCACCCGGCATGGCCCTCGCGGATCGCCCCCCAAAATCACGCGCCCCGCCCCCAGCGACTTTTGACACGCTTCAACTCTGTTTCGTCCTGGACGCGGCTATAACCAATTTCCTACCCTCGGTGCCTCGGCTGGTGAGCGTTGTGGCAAAGTGGCAAAGCTGCTTTTCTTTAAAAGTGCCGTTCAGTGTCACGTCTGTGTTTGTGACATGAAGATTTCCGTGGATTGTGTTTCTCCAGGAGCCAAAGGGCATTCCCCGTTCCCCAACACGGTCCCCAACACGGTTGTGCTGCACCAGCTGAAGGCTTCCTTCTTGCAGTAGGAGCCAAGAATCCTTTTGAATAGCGATTGCAACCACCTGGTAAGGACTGTACTCCACAGAGTCCCAGAGAGGCAGAGCAGTACCTGTCACTGAGGGCTGGAGTCCCGTCACATGCCCTGCGGAGCAAAAAAATCACCTGTGCTCTACGGGAGGGTAACAAGGGGCCTGGGAAACGTCAGTCATCCGAAAGGATTTCCCTCCTCTTGGAGAGCAGCGAGCACCTTCCTAGCGCAGGCAGGAGAAAAGGCTGGGTTGCAGAGTGACTGCTCAACAGCTCTGTGGAAGCTGGCGGAGGGCTAGAAGGCTGAACCCAAGAAGAACGGTGACCAACGCGCCAAGGAAATCCCGTGGGCTGGCTGTACGCGTTGGAACAACCCTCTGCTCTTCGGGCAGACTCCAGGTGGTCTCATGGTGTGTGCATCAAGTGCCTTCCTGATAGGCCTTCCTGCAGCACGAGAGTCGACCCCTCAAAGCAGGGAGCAGCTGTCCTCGCTGAGGAAGGCAGGGGAACCTGGGAGACCTGGTGGGCTTTTCTGCCAACGAAGAGGCCATGAGGAAGGGAAGGAGGTACAGAGGGTCCGAACGAGAAGCCGGTGGCAGCACTTTGTCCTTCTATTCTTGACTGCCGGGATTGGGAAGACGGGAGGTCTAGGCATGGCCGGAGCACCTAAGTGCCCTTCAGGGGGATTGCCATGCGAGCTCCGAGGCACTCCCGAGCAACGGAGCTCGAACGGAGCTGGCCAAAGAGCTGTGGCTCTGAGCCGAGGTGCTCGTTCCCTGGCACCGTTCACCTCTGTCGGCATCTGTCATGGTTTAACTCCAGCCAGCAAAAATAAACTCCACCCAGCCGCTCGATCACACCTCACCGGTGGGATGGGGGAGAGAATCGGGAGGGCACAAGTAGGAAAGCTCCCAGGTTGAGATAAAAACAGTTTAATAATTGAAATAAAACTAAGTAGAACAGTAATAATAACAATGAGAACAACAACAATAACAGAATACACAATACAGGCAATGCACAACGCAACCGCTCACCGACCGCCGACCGCGTGTCGCGAACGGGGGGCGAGCCCCCCCCTACACCTGGTTTTTATACTGAGCATGATGTCACATGGTATAGAATACCCCATTGGCCAGCTGGGTCCACCACCCCGGCTGTGCTCCCCCCTCCCAGTGCAAGCATCACCCAGCAACAGCCAAAGCATCAATGGGCCATCAACGTTCCTTTCACACCGAACCCAAAACACAGCACACCCCCCAAGCTACTGGGAAGAAAGTTAACCCTGTCCCAGCTGGAACCAGGACAATATCCACCCCTTATTCTATACCATCTACATCATGCCCAGGTCTCACATTTTCCCATATATTCCAATTAGTCACTGCTACTTTTCCTGCCTTTTGATATATACACACACAGAGATACCATTCCCTTAGTCCATGGGCCATCCCTCTAAAACGTCCGTTGAGTTCATTAGTCCATGACTTCGGGTTCCACCTGTCATAACAGTCTTGCAGGGCAGGAGAGATGGTGTGTGGTGGTGGGCTCTTGCATGCGGAGGCCAGTTCTGGGCGCTCGTCCGGTTCTATCATCGTTGCACCTTGCACAGTTTCATTGGAGTTCATCCTACATTAATCTGGGTGATTCTTACTGTAATACTGTTAATATGGCATATGGTAACCATAGAAGTGATGACATACAGTACTATGTAATAACTAACATCGTACAGTTCAGTTCATTGGCTATTTTCACCCAAAATTTAATCCCCTTGAGGTACACACCGGACTTCCCCATCCTTTCTCATCACCCACCAAGTGCACCCAGGTCCCTGAGCAAAAGCAATCCCACGGATGGGTTTTCCCTTGCCAGAGGCAGGAGCAACCCAGACTGTCTTCCCCAGCATATTTCTCATATGCACGACAGGGACTTTAACCCCCTCTACAGCACGTAAGGGTTTGGATTGGGCAGGGCCCGCTCAAGTGACAGCTCCCCTAGTGTTGACTAACCAGGTGGCCTTTGCTAAATGTGTGTCCCAATGCTTGAATGTCCCACCACCCATTGCCCTCAGTGTTGTCTTTAGCAGTCCATTGTATCGTTCAATTTTCCTGGAGGCTGGTGCATGGTAGGGGATGTGATAGACCCACTCAATGCCGTGCTCTTTGGCCCAGGTGTCTATGAGGGCGTTTCGGAAGTGAGTCCCGTTGTCTGACTCAATTCTTTCTGGGGTGCCATGTCGCCATAGGACTTGCTTTTCAAGGCCCAGGATGGTGTTCCGGGCGGTGGCATGGGGCACAGGGTATGTTTCCAGCCATCCTGTGGTTACTTCTACCATGGTGAGCACACAGCGCTTGCCCTGTCAGGTTTGTGGGAGCATGATATAATCAATCTGCCAAGCCCCCCCATATTTATACTTCAACCATCGTCCTCCATACCAAAGAGGCTTTACTCGCTTGGCTTGCTTGATTGCAGCGCATGTTTCACATTCGTGGATAACCTGTGCAATAGTGTCCATGGTCAAGTCCACCCCTCGATCACGAGCCCATCTATATGTTGCATCTCTCCCTTGGTGGCCTGAAGTGTCATGGGCCCACCGAGCTATAAATAATTCACCTTTATGTTGCCAGGCCAGATCTACCTGAGGTATTTCGATCTTGGCAGCCTGATCCACCTGCTGGTTGTTTTGTTGCTCTTCACTGGCCCGACTCTTGGGTTCGTGAGCATCTACATGATGTACTTTTACAGTCAGGTTCTCTACCCGGGCAGCAATATCTTGCCACAACGCGGCAGCCCAGATGGGTTTACCTCTGCGCTGCCAGCTGTTCCGCTTCCACTGCTGCAACCACCCCCACAGGGCATTTGCCACCATCCATGAGTCAGTATAGAGATAAAGTACCGGCCATTTTTCTCCTTTGGCAATGTCCAAGGCCAGCTGGATGGCTTTCACCTCTGCAAACTGACTCGATTCACCTTCTCCTTCAGCAGTTTCTGCAACTTGGCGTATAGGACTCCATACAGCAGCTTTCCATCTCCGATGTTTTCCCACAAGGCGACAGGACCCATCAGTGAACAGGGCATATTGCTTCTCGTTTTCTGGTAGTTTGTTATATGGTGGGGCCTCTTCAGCACGTGTCACTTCCTCCTCTGGGGATATTCCAAAATCTTTGCCTTCTGGCCAGTTCGTGATCACCTCCAAGATTCCTGGGCGACTGGGGTTTCCTATTCGGGCCCGTTATGTGATCAGCGCGACCAACTTACTCCACGTAGCATTGGTTGCATGATGTGTAGAGGGGACCCTCCCTTTGAACGTCCAGCCCAGCACCGGCAGTCGGGGTGCCAGGAGGAGCTGTGCTTCAGTACCAACCACTTCCAAAGCAGCTCGAACCCCTTCATATGCTGCCAATATCTCCTTCTCAGTTGGAGTGTAGCGGGCCTCGGACCCTCTGTATCCCCGACTCCAGAACCCTAAGGGTTGACCTCGAGTCTCCCCTGGTGCTTTCTGCCAGAGGCTCCAGGGAGGACCATTCTCCCCGGCTGCGGTGTAGAGCACATTCTTCACGTCTTGTCCTGCCCGGACTGGCCCAAGGGCTACTGCCTGAACTATCTCCTGTTTAATTTGTTCAAATGCTTGTCGTTGCTCAGGGCCTCATTTGAAGTCGTTCTTCTTCCTGGTCACGTGATAGAGAGGGCTTACGATCTGACTGTAATTTGGAATATGCATTCTCCAAAAACCCACAACGCCTAAGAAAGCTTGCGTTTCCTTTTTGTTAGTTGGTGGAGACATGGCTGTTATTTTATTGATCACATCCGTTGGGATCTGACGACGTCCATCTTGCCATTTTATTCCTAAAAACTGGATCTCCTGTGCAGGTCCCTTGACCTTACTTCATTTTATGGCAAAGCCGGCCTTCAGAAGGATTTGGACTATTCTCTCCCCTTTCTCAAAAACTTCCTCTGCTGTGTTGCCCCACACGATGATGTCATCAATGTATTGCAGGTGTTCTGGAGCCTCACCCTGTTCCAGTGCGGTGTGGATCAGTCCATGGCAAATGGTAGGGCTGTGTTTCCACCCCTGGGGCAGTCGGTTCCAGGTGTACTGGACGCCCCTCCAAGTGAAAGCAAACTGTGGCCTGCACTCTGCCGCCAAAGGGATGGAGAAGAATGCATTAGCGATATCAATGGTGGCGTACCACTTGGCTGCCTTTGACTCCAGTTTGTATTGAAGTTCCAGCATGTCCGGCACGGCAGCACTCAGTGGTGGCGTGACTTCGTTCAGGCCACGGTAGTCTACTGTTAGTCTCCACTCTCCATTGGACTTTCGCACTGGCCATATGGGACTGTTGAAGGGTGAGCGAGTCTTGCTGATCACTCCTTGGCTCTCCAGTCGACGAATCAGCTCATGGATGGGGATCAGGGAGTCTCGGTTGGTGCGGTATTGCCGCCGGTGCACTGTTGTGGTAGCGATTGGTACCTGTTGTTCTTGGACCTTTAACAACCCCACAACAGAAGGATCCTCCGAGAGACCGGGCAAGGTGGACAGCTGTTTAATTTCCTCCGTCTCCAGGGCAGCTATACCAAAAGCCCACCGGTACCCTTTTGGGTCCTTAAAATACCCTCTCCTGAGGTAGTCTATGCCGAGGATGCACGGAGCCTCTGGGCCAGTCACAATGGGGTGCTTCTGCCACTCATTCCCGGTCAGGCTCACTTCGGCCTCCAACACAGTTAACTCTTGGGATCCCCCTGTCACTCCAGAAATACAAAGGGGTTCTGCTCCTTTATAGCTTGATGGCATCAGGGTACACTGCGCACCGGTGTCTACGAGAGCCTTACACTCCTGTGGGTCTGATGTGCCAGGCCATCGAATCCACACAGTCCAGTAAACCCGGTTGTCCCTTTCCTCCACCTGGCCGGAGGCAGGGCCCCTCTAGTCCTGGTCATCATATTCGCTATCTACTTCTTGTAAGTATGAGTCAGAAGTCCCTTTGTTAAGGTCGGAAGTGGAATCAGCCCTTCTACTCTGTCTGGGGAGCTACTCACTGGAGACTGGAGCAGCAGTTTTCCTGGAAGAACCCCCTTTTGTGGTTGTTTTTCCTTGCAACTCATGTACCCGTGCCTGTAGGGCTGAGGTAGGTTTTCCATCCCACTTCCTCATGTCCTCTCCGTGGTCACGCAGGTAAAACCACAGGGTGCCCCGGGGTGTGTACCCACGATGTCTCCTCTCTTGAGCAGAGGGACGCTTGCTCCTAATGGCTGAGACACTGGCCCGTGCAGGTGGGGAGCAGGACATATCCTCTTTGAGTTGCTGGACCTCCTGAGACAGTTTCTCCACAGCAGAGACACAGGCTCGTAGGGAGGAAGAGAGACTTTCTTCATATTGCCGGAGTTGGCCAGCCAGTTCATCCACTGTTTGTTCCTCTCCGTCTCTCCAGGTCATTATTGCCAATGAGTTTGCATGTAACGCTGGTGCCCTCCGTACAAACTTCCGCCACATGGGTCGGGTGTATTTGACTTCATCTGGGTCTTTGGATAACTGCTCGTTGTTCAGGTCATCATAAATCACTTCCAGCACGGCTAATTCTCTCAGGTACTGGATACCTCTCTCCATGGTGGTCCACTTGCCTGGGTGGCATCTAACATCTTCCTTGAAGGGATACCTTTCCTTCACACCTGACAGGAGTCGCCTCCAGAGGCTGAGGACTTGTGCCCCTTGTCCAATTGCTTTGTCAATGCCTCCTTCCCTAGAAAGGGATCCCAGCTGCTTGGCTTCCCTACCCTCTAATTCCAGGCTACTGGCCCCGTTATCCCAGCATCGGAGCAGCCAGGTGACAATGTGCTCCCCTGGACGACGGCTGAAGTCTTTTCGCATATCTCGCAGCTCACCCAGAGATAGGGATCGCGTGGTCACCATCTCATTTACGGGTTCTGCCTCCTCCTCCTCCTGTTCTCGTGATGGCCCTGGTTCATCTTCATCCCTTACTAGACGAGCTGATTTTCTTGTGCATTTTCTCTTTTGTATAGGGGCGACTGATACCGGCATGGGTTGGTTCCCTGTCGCAGGGGGCGGAGTAGCTGCCGTGCAGACCGTGGGGGGTGAGGGAGCCGCTGTGCTTGCCGTGGGGGGTGGGGTAGCCACAGGGCCTGTTGCTTTGTCATCAGCTGCAGAGACGTTTCCTTCCCCTTGGGGGTTCTGAGTGGTGTTAAACAGGGCTCGGTAGGCGTGGGCCAGGCCCCAGCACATTGTAGTGATTTGTGTCTCCCTAGAATGGCCAGGGTGACAGCATACTTCTTCCAAATATTCTACTAATTTTTCAGGGTTCTGCACTTGTTCAGGGGTAAAGTTCCAGAACACTGGGGGTGCCCATCGCCCTAGGCATTTGCCCATGCTATCCCACTCGCCCTGCCACTCATAACTATCCAGCCTTGGGGCAGATCTCTGGATGACATTCTTAAATTGCTTACTAACCTTGGATAAAACCGCAACAATATTCCCAAGGAGTACCAAGAGATGTATCTTAACTACCCAGGGATGTTCAAGGTAGTGGCAAGTTATTTTAACAAAGGAGATGACATCATAGAGAAAGGTAGCGAGGGTGCCATTCTCTGTTTCCTCCATAAAAAATCTCTCGGAGGAAAAGGTATAATTGCTAATGGTCTCCATGAGGTGGTACCCGAAATGCAGAAATGGCTTCATTACGAATCCCAAATACCAAATAACCCCCAATGCCAGCGTTTTAGTAACAAATCTCCCAGGCAAAACATCATTAATCACGGCAGAGCACAACAGACTACAAAACCCAACTCCAATTTTTAACAGGTACAGTAAAAACAAGAGCATGGTGCAGAACAAATTAATATGTTACCAGATATAAATTCCTTAATATGCTCTAAATAATCTGTCGTTATCTCAACCCTTCGTGCCCCACGTTGGGCGCCAAAAAGGACTATCGTGGTTTAACCCCAGCCAGCAAAAATAAACTCCACCCAGCCGCTCGATCACAGCCCCCCGGTGGGATGGGGGAGAGAATCGGGAGGGCACAAGTAGGAAAGCTCCCAGGTTGAGATAAAAACAGTTTAATAATTGAAATAAAACTAAGTAGAACAGTAATAATAACAATGAGAACAACAACAATAACAGAATACACAAAACCGGCAATGCACAACGCAACCGCTCACCGACCGCCGACCGCGTGTCACGAACCGGGGGCAAGCCCCCCCCCACACCTGGTTTTTATACTGAGCATGATGTCACATGGCATAGAATACCCCATTGGCCAGCTGGGTCCATCACCCCAGCTATGCTCCCCCCTCCCAGTGCAAGCACCGCTCAGCAACAGCCAAAGCATCAATGGGCCATCAACGCTCCTTTCACACCGAACCCAAAACACAGCACATCCCCCAAGCTACTGGGAAGAAAGTTAACCCTGTCCCAGCCGGAACCAGGACAGCATCTAGCTAACGGAGCTCTGTAATGCCCCGGCGTCGGAAGGCCGAGCGACATCCCAGCAAGCCTGGTGAGAAGGAAACCCTGAGCACCGGAGTTTGGCTTGGGAGGTGGCTGGTAGAAGAGGATGGCTGAGGACACTCTAAAAGCCGGAGCTGAAGGAGGCAGCCTGGGAAGCCTCTAGTCGCTCCCAGCCGTGCCAGCCAGCCAGTGTTGTAGAAGGGCTTCGCGGGGTTGCAGGCTGAATTATTCAGAGAAGTCATCGTTGTGGGTTTTATTCATGATTAAGCGATGATCAAATGGTAATTCATCGAGGATTGCATGAAAATCAAATGGTAATCAAATGGCGCTTAAGCAATAATGGAATGGTAATTAGAATCATAGAATCAGAATTAGGTTGGAAAAGACCCTTCAGATCATCGAGTCCAACCGTTAACCTAGCACTGCCAAGTCCACCACTAAACCATGTCCCTAAGCGCCACGTCTACGCGTCTTTCAAATACCTCCAGGGATGGTGACTCAAGCAGCCTGTTCCAGTGCTTGACAACCCTCGGCCCATCGATCCCGATGTCCAGATCCCTCTGTAGAGCCTTTCTACCCTCAAACAGATCAACCCTCCCACCCACCGCCTCTGCAGCTGCCCCACAGCCACTTGCGGTTTCCGACCCCACCGAGGAAAGGCTCGCACTGACTCTGAAAGGCAGGTTATCGCCATGAGAAAAGGCCCTTTCTGCCGTGACTCCCCAGCTTGCGGTCCCGCCGCTTTTTGTTCCGGAGGCAGCACCTCACCAAAGCGCTAAGGAGTGCGGGAGAAAGACGTTGGGCCACCTGCGACTTTGAGGTGCCGTCCTGAGGTCCTGTGCTGTGCCCCGGCCACCCACCGCGTCTGAGCGGATGGGATGGGTGAGCCCAGGCCAGGCTCCAAGGTCGCTTCTCTCCCCTGTACCGGGGAGCCCAGAACCGGAGGCAGGACTGCAGGTGCAGCCTTCCCGGTGCGGCGCAGGGAGGAAGGATCGCCTTCCCCGGCCTGCTGGCAGCGCTCCCCGTGCCGGGGCAGCAGCAGAGATTTCCCTTGGCCAGGGCTGGAGCCCTGGAGCCGCACTGCCTGAACAGCACCTTTCGGCCAACGGTGCCACCCTCGACGGCTGCCCCGGGGGACCTGGCATTTGACTCTGCACGTGCTGCAGGAGCAGCCGCCCCGCTGACGCGGGTGCCGAGGGCTCGGGCCCCGCCCCGGCGCTTCACACCCACCCCTGTGAGGCGGGGGCCGAGGTGGCCGAGGGCGTCCCTGTGACATCCCCTCGTGTCACAGTGGCCACCACAGTGACTCGCGGGGCCAAGCCCACAAAAAGGACCGCTGGGCTCAGGCCGTGCGTCAGTGCGCCCTGGAGAGGTGAGGAGAGGGCAGGGGAGGGACGGGGCTTGCGCGGGGCTGCCGGGGGTGGCGGGGGGCCCCACGCCTCGGGGCTCGGGCCCTGTGCCGCAAGCTCACCCGCGTCCCGCTTCTCCCTCACCCGCGTCCCGCTTCTTCCTCAGAGTCAGCAGAGGAGCACCTGGAGGAGACACCCCGGCGCTGCTGGGACAGGGACTCTCCAAACGCTCACCGCTGACGTGCGCCATGGCCGCAAGGAAGCGGAAGGCCCCCGACTCGAGGGAGCAGGGTGAGAGCAAAGCATCCCTCCCGCAGCCTGGCAGAGGGGTTGTCGGGGCGGTCAGCGTGGGGCCGAGCGCGGTGGCAGGGGGAGGCAGGAGCTCCCCACCCGCCCCGGGGCAGGGCCCCTCCTTTCCTCAGCAAGCGGGGCCCAGGCTGGGCAGTGGGCACCTGCTGGGACACCCCTGCCTGCAATGCCCCCTTCCTCCCCAAGGCCTCCAGCCCTGCCCATCAGCCAGCTAGGCAGGGACAGAGCAGGCCCTTGGGGCAAGCCCTCAGGGACGCTTCCCCCGGCCCCGCAGACGCGCTCATGCCCGGTGGCGTTTGCTCTCTCCCCTCCAGCATGCATGCTGTGTCGCCGGGCAGAGGCTGACCCGGACACCTGCGGGCGCAAAGTGGAGAAGCGAGGGCTCTGTGCCCATGAGTTCTGCCTGGTGAGTTCCGCGGGGGCTCCCTCCAGCTTTCCGACAGGCAGTGCCTGCCACACTCTCCTCATCAGCTCCTCGTCTTTTCTCTCCTGCAGTTTTTTGCCAACGAGCTTTTTCAGCTACGATCCAAGGACGTAGGACTCATGGGATTTCTGCCTGCGGATGTTAAAGGCACGATCAAGCGGGCAGCGCGGAAGGTGAGCACCTGACAAGAACGGGGAGATTTGTGCCAGGAGAGGTCTGCGGGAGCTTAGCCCAGACCCCGAGAAAGAAATGCCAGCCCTTCCAACCAGCTCTGGCACAAAAGTCTTGCTCCCAGCAGCTCCACAGAGCCTCCAGCACAGGAGCCTCGTCCGCCAGGATCTGCGGGGTGGGACCCAGCAGCGGCCGCATCCTGCGCCCTGCCCGGAGGTGTGGGGCTGGCTGCGGAGGCCCGGAGGCTGCCGCTGATGGGGGCTGCTGTGCTTCTTCCAGCACTGCTTCGTCTGTGGCGAGAGCGGGGCCACAATCACCTGCCGGCAGACGGGCTGCGACCGCAGCTTCCACCTCCCCTGTGCCGCGGAGGGTGGATGCGTCACCCAGTTCCTTTTTCCGTACAGGTACGTCCTCTCCCCTCCTTGCCGCCACCGGGGAAGGACCCAGCGCTTCTCACCTCGCCCATCCCTTTCCTCTTCCCCCAGGTCCTTCTGCTGCGAGCACCGCCCAGAGCAGGCAGTGCAGGCGGCTCCGGAGGAGAACACCGCCTGCCTCATCTGCCTGGACCTTGTGGGGGACAGAAAGTCCTACGGCACCATGGTGTGCCCAGCGTGCAAACACGCCTGGTTCCACAGGGGCTGCATCCAGGTAGGAGCCGTTCCCTCGCCCCCGGGGCACGGTGGGCGCTCAGCAGCACCAGGGCCTCACTCACGCTCCTTACGTTTCTCCTGCAGGAACAGGCTGTGCGCGCCGGCATTTCCTGCTTCCAGTGCCCCCTCTGTAGAGATAGGGATGCATTTGTCTTGGACATGTTAACCGTGGGGATCCGAATCCCCGTCAGGTTGGTGTCCTTCTGCCCGGCTCCCAAGACAGGAGGGTGCAAGCGCTGTGCCCTGCCAGGGCCTGCCCCAGCAGTCCTGGCCCTCTGCTGTCCCGTGCGTCTGGGCTTCAGCTTCACGGAGGAGTTGGAACCAGGGCAGGGGGAAGAGCAGGGACGCCCTGCACCTGCCTTATGCCGGGGCAGCAGGGGCTCACCAGTTTTCCTTTCTCCATCAGACTGCCATCGTGGGAGAACAGCCAGGCGTATGCGGCACTAAGTGAGAGGCACAGCCGCTGCGATGCCAGGGAGTGCCTTTGCCCAGGAGGCAGGGAGCAGGCAGAGGAAGAGGGGTAAGCTGCCAAAGCTGCAGCCCGGGGCTCTGCCCGGGACCTGTGTCCCACCCAGGGCTCGAAGCGGAAGGGCTGAGAAGCAGAGCTCTGCCGGACGATCCCGTGCTGCGGTCACGTTGTCCTCAGAGCCACGAACCCCTTTGCTTCCCCAGGCCCTGGCGACTGCTCCTGTGCTGCTCCTGCGCTGCCGAGGGCACCCACAGAGGCTGCTCCCACTTGAGGAACAGCACGGCCAGCTGGGAGTGTGACAGCTGTGCTGGCCTGGGCACCGGTAAGAGGCAAAGCACCCGGGTGCCCCTGGGCTGGGGCCAGGGGCCAGGCAAGGCCTGCCAGCGGGTGCCCAGGGTGGGCTTGGCAGAGCCTCTCTGCTCCAGGGGGGCTGGGGGCACCGCTCTGGCCTATCCTGCCCCGGGCCTGGGGGGCCGTGCCCTTGACCTTCCTGCTTCCCCTTACAGCCTCCAGTGCCAGCTCGGAGCTCGCCGGCCCCAGCACCGCCAGCCACTCAGGATCGGGGCCTTCCCACGGCTCCCCGGCACCCGACACCAGCAGCCCCAGCACCGCCAGCCAGGCACCATCGGGGCCATCCCACGACTCCCTGGCACTGGAGACCACTAATGCGGTTTTGGGGCCATCCCATGGCTCCCTGGCACCGGAGACCAGCAGCCCTGGCAATGCGGCGTCAGGGCCGACCCGCGGCTCCCCAGTGCTTGAGGGCAGCAGCCGCTCCAGCCCTCCTGGGCCCGACCGCACGCGAGACCGCTCCCAGCGGAAACGTCGGGCCCCAAGTCCCAACGGCCGGCCCAGAAGACGCCGTAAGAGCAGCTGCGCGCCCGCACCAAGTGCTGAGAGCAGCACCCCCAGCCAGGCGCCGCTGGGGCCGTCCCACAGCTCGCTGCTACCAGAGACCAGCAGCCCCAGCACCGCCAGCCAGCTGCCATCGGGGTCCTCCTGCGGCTCCCCAGCACTCGAGAGCGGCAGCCGCTCCATCTGCCCTGGGCCCGAGCGGGTGCAAGACCGCTCCCAGCGGAAACGTCGGGCCCCAAGTCCCAACGGCCGGCCCAGAAGACGCCGAAAGAGCAGCTGCGCGCCCGCACCAAGTGCTGAGAGCAGCACCCCCAGCCAGGCGGCGCTGGGGCCGTCCCACGGCTCCCCAGCACCCGAGACCAGCAGCCCCAGCGCCGCCAGCCAGCTGCCGTCGGGGTCCTCCTGCGGCTCCCCAGCGCTCCAGAGCGGCAGCCGCTCCATCGCCCCTGGGCCCGAGCGGGTGCGAGACCGCTCCCGCTTGCAACGTCGGGCCCAAACTCCCTACAGCCGGCCCGGACGCCGCCGCGGGACCAGCCGTGCGCCGTCCCCGAGGGCTGGCCCTGATCCCCCTCCACCGGCACAATAAAGGCGGCCGTTAATCTCTGCACTGGGAGATTCCACGCTCATTTGTCGGCTTCCTCCTCCTCCTCCTCTCCCTCTCGCGAGGGCCAGCGTTAGGGGCTGGGCCCAGAGGGTCGTCTTCTCCCCGGGGGTTGGCAGCACCTTCCCCACACCTCCCTCCTTGCAGGCTGGCCTTGGCCAGCTGCCCAGCGCCACGGCCCTGTGCTTCGGGCCTCGCTGGCCCCGCAGCCTGCTCAGTTTCCCCAGGGCAAGTTCGCAGCCACCCCCGGCACCGGGGGTCTCTGCCCCTGCCCCGGGGAGGGCAGCCTGGCCCGGCACGGCCCAGTCAGCGTCGCCGCCCGTCTCCTGGCAATGTGGGCTGCGCCCGCCCACCCGGCATGGCCCTCGCGGATCGCCCCCCAAAATCACGCGCCCCGCCCCCAGCGACTTTTGACACGCTTCAACTCTGTTTCGTCCTGGACGAGGCTATAACCAATTTCCTACCCTCGGTGCCTCGGCTGGTGAGCGTTGTGGCAAAGTGGCAAAGCTGCTTTTCTTTAAAAGTGCCGTTCAGTGTCACGTCTGTGTTTGTGACATGAAGATTTCCGTGGATTGTGTTTCTCCAGGAGCCAAAGGGCATTCCCCGTTCCCCAACACGGTCCCCAACACGGTTGTGCTGCACCAGCTGAAGGCTTCCTTCTTGCAGTAGGAGCCAAGAATCCTTTTGAATAGCGATTGCAACCACCTGGTAAGGACTGTACTCCACAGAGTCCCAGAGAGGCAGAGCAGTACCTGTCACTGAGGGCTGGAGTCCCGTCACATGCCCTGCGGAGCAAAAAAATCACCTCCCGCTCTATGGGAGGGTAACAAGGGGCCTGGGAAACGTCAGTCATCCGAAAGGATTTCCCTCCTCTTGGAGAGCAGCAAGCACCTTCCTAGCGCAGGCAGGAGAAAAGGCTGGGTTGCAGAGTGACTGCTCAACAGCTCTGTGGAAGCTGGCGGAGGGCTAGAAGGCTGAACCCAAGAAGAACGGTGACCAACGCGCCAAGGAAATCCCGTGGGCTGGCTGTACGCGTTGGAACAACCCTCTGCTCTTCGGGCAGACTCCAGGTGGTCTCATGGTGTGTGCATCAAGTGCCTTCCTGATAGGCCTTCCTGCAGCACGAGAGTCGACCCCTCAAAGCAGGGAGCAGCTGTCCTCGCTGAGGAAGGCAGGGGAACCTGGGAGACCTGGTGGGCTTTTCTGCCAACGAAGAGGCCATGAGGAAGGGAAGGAGGTACAGAGGGTCCGAACGAGAAGCCGGTGGCAGCACTTTGTCCTTCTATTCTTGACTGCCGGGATTGGGAAGACGGGAGGTCTAGGCATGGCCGGAGCACCTAAGTGCCCTTCAGGGGGATTGCCATGCGAGCTCCGAGGCACTCCCGAGCAACGGAGCTCGCACGGAGCTGGCCAAAGAGCTGTGGCTCTGAGCCGAGGTGCTCGTTCCCTGGCACCGTTCACCTCTGTCGGCATCTAGCTAACGGAGCTCTGTAATGCCCCGGCGTCGGAAGGCCGAGCGACATCCCAGCAAGCCTGGTGAGAAGGAAACCCTGAGCACCGGAGTTTGGCTTGGGAGGTGGCTGGTAGAAGAGGATGGCTGAGGACACTCTAAAAGCCGGAGCTGAAGGAGGCAGCCTGGGAAGCCTCTAGTCGCTCCCAGCCGTGCCAGCCAGCCAGTGTTGTAGAAGGGCTTCGCGGGGTTGCAGGCTTCTCCCTTGGTCCTGAATTGCATTTCGGACCTGGGATTTCACATTCCTTTTTTCCTACACTGGTGGCGCCTGAGACGCCGTCTGGTTTTTGTCCTGGTGTCGCAGGTGAATTATTCACAGAAGTCATCGTTGTGGGTTTTATTCATGATTAAGTGATGATCAAATGGTAATTCATCGAGGATTGCATGAAAATCAAATGGTAATCAAATGGCGCTTAAGCAATAATGGAATGGTAATTAGAATCATAGAATCAGAATTAGGTTGGAAAAGACCCTTCAGATCATCGAGTCCAACCGTTAACCTAGCACTGCCAAGTCCACCACTAAACCATGTCCCTAAGCGCCACGTCTACGCGTCTTTCAAATACCTCCAGGGATGGTGACTCAAGCAGCCTGTTCCAGTGCTTGACAACCCTCGGCCCATCGATCCCGATGTCCAGATCCCTCTGCAGAGCCTTTCTACCCTCAAACAGATCAATCCTCCCACCCACCGCCTCCGCAGCTGCCCCACAGCCACTTGCGGTTTCTGACCCCACCGAGGAAAGGCTCGCACTGACTCTGAAAGGCAGGTTATCGCCATGAGAAAAGGCCCTTTCTGCCGTGACTCCCCAGCTTGCGGTCCCGCCGCTTTTTGTTCCGGAGGCAGCACCTCACCAAAGCGCTAAGGAGTGCGGGAGAAAGACGTTGGGCCACCTGCGACTTTGAGGTGCCGTCCTGAGGTCCTGTGCTGTGCCCCGGCCACCCACCGCGTCTGAGCGGATGGGATGGGTGAGCCCAGGCCAGGCTCCAAGGTCGCTTCTCTCCCCTGTACCGGGGAGCCCAGAACCGGAGGCAGGACTGCAGGTGCAGCCTTCCCGGTGCGGCGCAGGGAGGAAGGATCGCCTTCCCCGGCCTGCTGGCAGCGCTCCCCGTGCCGGGGCAGCAGCAGAGATTTCCCTTGGCCAGGGCTGGAGCCCTGGAGCCGCACTGCCTGAACAGCACCTTTCGGCCAACGGTGCCACCCTCGACGGCTGCCCCGGGGGACCTGGCATTTGACTCTGCACGTGCTGCAGGAGCAGCCGCCCCGCTGACGCGGGTGCCGAGGGCTCGGGCCCCGCCCCGGCGCTTCACACCCACCCCTGTGAGGCGGGGGCCGAGGTGGCCGAGGGCGTCCCTGTGACATCCCCTTGTGTCACAGTGGCCACCACAGTGACTCGCGGGGCCAAGCCCACAAAAAGGACCGTTGGGCTCAGGCCGTGCGTCAGTGCGCCCTGGAGAGGTGAGGAGAGGGCAGGGGAAGGACGGGGCTTGCGCGGGGCTGCCGAGGGTGGCGGGGGGCCACACGCCTCGGGGCTCTGGCCCTGTGCCGCAAGCTCACCCGCGTCCCGCTTCTCCCTCACCCGCGTCCCGCTTCTCCCTCAGAGTCAGCAGAGGAGCACCTGGAGGAGACACCCCGGCGCTGCTGGGACAGGGACTCTCCAAACGCTCACCGCTGACGTGCGCCATGGCCGCAAGGAAGCGGAAGGCCCCCGACTCGAGGGAGCAGGGTGAGAGCAAAGCATCCCTCCCGCAGCCTGGCAGAGGGGTTGTCGGGGCGGTCAGCGTGGGGCCGAGCGCGGTGGCAGGGGGAGGCAGGAGCTCCCCACCCGCCCCGGGGCAGGGCCCTCCTTTCCTCAGCAAGCGGGGCCCAGGCTGGGCAGTGGGCACCTGCTGGGACACCCCTGCCTGCAATGCCCCCTTCCTCCCCAAGGCCTCCAGCCCTGCCCATCAGCCAGCTAGGCAGGGATAGAGCAGGCCCTTGGGGCAAGCCCTCAGGGACGCTTCCCCCGGCCCCGCAGACGCGCTCATGCCCGGTGGCGTTTGCTCTCTCCCCTCCAGCATGCATGCTGTGTCGCCGGGCAGAGGCTGACCCGGACACCTGCGGGCGCAAAGTGGAGAAGCACGGGCTCTGTGCCCATGTGTTCTGCCTGGTGAGTTCCGCGGGGGCTCCCTCCAGCTTTCCGACAGGCAGTGCCTGCCACACTCTCCTCATCAGCTCCTCGTCTTTTCTCTTCCGCAGTTTTTTGCCAACGAGCTTTTTCAGCTACGATCCAAGGACGTAGGACTCATGGGATTTCTGCCTGCGGATGTTAAAGGCACGATCAAGCGGGCAGCGCGGAAGGTGAGCACCTGACAAGAACGGGGAGATTTGTGCCAGGAGAGGTCTGCGGGAGCTTAGCCCAGACCCCGAGAAAGAAATGCCAGCCCTTCCAACCAGCTCTGGCACAAAAGTCTTGCTCCCAGCAGCTCCACAGAGCCTCCAGCACAGGAGCCTCGTCCGCCAGGATCTGCGGGGTGGGACCCAGCAGCGGCCGCATCCTGCGCCCTGCCCGGAGGTGTGGGGCTGGCTGCGGAGGCCCGGAGGCTGCCGCTGATGGGGGCTGCTGTGCTTCTTCCAGCACTGCTTCGTCTGTGGCGAGAGCGGGGCCACCATCACCTGCCGGCAGACGGGCTGCGACCGCAGCTTCCACCTCCCCTGTGCCGCGGAGGGTGGATGCGTCACCCAGTTCCTTTTTCCGTACAGGTACGTCCTCTCCCCTCCTCGCCGCCACCGGGGAAGGACCCAGCGCTTCTCACCTCGCCCATCCCTTTCCTCTTCCCCCAGGTCCTTCTGCTGCGAGCACCGCCCAGAGCAGGCAGTGCAGGCGGCTCCGGAGGAGAACACCGCCTGCCTCATCTGCCTGGACCTTGTGGGGGACAGAAAGTCCTATGGCACCATGGTGTGCCCAGCGTGCAAACACGCCTGGTTCCACAGGGGCTGCATCCAGGTAGGAGCCGTTCCCTCGCCCCCGGGGCACGGTGGGCGCTCAGCAGCACCAGGGCCTCACTCACGCTCCTTACGTTTCTCCTGCAGGAACAGGCTGTGCGCGCCGGCATTTCCTGCTTCCAGTGCCCCCTCTGTAGAGATAGGGATGCATTTGTCTTGGACATGTTAACCGTGGGGATCCGAATCCCCGTCAGGTTGGTGTCCTTCTGCCCGGCTCCCAAGACAGGAGGGTGCAAGCGCTGTGCCCTGCCAGGGCCTGCCCCAGCAGTCCTGGCCCTCCGCTGTCCCGTGCGTCTGGGCTTCAGCTTCACGGAGGAGTTGGAACCAGGGCAGGGGGAAGAGCAGGGACGCCCTGCACCTGCCTTATGCCGGGGCAGCAGGGGCTCACCAGTTTTCCTTTCTCCATCAGACTGCCATCGTGGGAGAACAGCCAGGCGTATGCGGCACTAAGTGAGAGGCACAGCCGCTGCGATGCCAGGGAGTGCCTTTGCCCAGGAGGCAGGGAGCAGGCAGAGGAAGAGGGGTAAGTTGCCAAAGCTGCAGCCCGGGGCTCTGCCCGGGACCTGTGTCCCGCCCAGGGCTCGAAGCGGAAGGGCTGAGAAGCAGAGCTCTGCCGGACGATCCTGTGCTGCGGTCACGTTGTCCTCAGAGCCACGAACCCCTTTGCTTCCCCAGGCCCTGGCGACTGCTCCTGTGCTGCTCCTGCGCTGCCGAGGGCACCCACAGAGGCTGCTCCCACTTGAGGAACAGCACGGCCAGCTGGGAGTGTGACAGCTGTGCTGGCCTGGGCACCGGTAAGAGGCAAAGCACCCGGGTGCCCCTGGGCTGGGGCCAGGGGCCAGGCAAGGCCTGCCAGCAGGTGCCCAGGGTGGGCTTGGCAGAGCCTCTCTGCTCCAGGGGGGCTGGGGGCACCGCTCTGGCCTATCCTGCCCCGGGCCTGGGGGGCCGTGCCCTTGACCTTCCTGCTTCCCCTTACAGCCTCCAGTGCCAGCTCGGAGCTCGCCGGCCCCAGCACCGCCAGCCACTCAGGATCGGGGCCTTCCCACGGCTCCCCGGCACCCGACACCAGCAGCCCCAGCACCGCCAGCCAGGCACCATCGGGGCCATCCCACGACTCCCTGGCACTGGAGACCACTAATGCGGTTTTGGGGCCATCCCATGGCTCCCTGGCACCGGAGACCAGCAGCCCTGGCAATGCGGCGTCAGGGCCGACCCGCGGCTCCCCAGTGCTTGAGGGCAGCAGCCGCTCCAGCCCTCCTGGGCCCGACCGCACGCGAGACCGCTCCCAGCGGAAACGTCGGGCCCCAAGTCCCAACGGCCGGCCCAGAAGACGCCGTAAGAGCAGCTGCGCGCCCGCACCAAGTGCTGAGAGCAGCACCCCCAGCCAGGCGCCGCTGGGGCCGTCCCACAGCTCGCTGCTACCAGAGACCAGCAGCCCCAGCACCGCCAGCCAGCTGCCATCGGGGTCCTCCTGCGGCTCCCCAGCACTCGAGAGCGGCAGCCGCTCCATCTGCCCTGGGCCCGAGCGGGTGCAAGACCGCTCCCAGCGGAAACGTCGGGCCCCAAGTCCCAACGGCCGGCCCAGAAGACGCCGAAAGAGCAGCTGCGCGCCCGCACCAAGTGCTGAGAGCAGCACCCCCAGCCAGGCGCCGCTGGGGCCGTCCCACGGCTCCCCAGCACCCGAGACCAGCAGCCCCAGCGCCGCCAGCCAGCTGCCGTCGGGGTCCTCCTGCGGCTCCCCAGCGCTCCAGAGCGGCAGCCGCTCCATCGCCCCTGGGCCCGAGCGGGTGCGAGACCGCTCCCGCTTGCAACGTCGGGCCCAAACTCCCTACAGCCGGCCCGGACGCCGCCGCGGGACCAGCCGTGCGCCGTCCCCGAGGGCTGGCCCTGATCCCCCTCCACCGGCACAATAAAGGCGGCCGTTAATCTCTGCACTGGGAGATTCCACGCTCATTTGTCGGCTTCCTCCTCCTCCTCCTCTCCCTCTCGCGAGGGCCAGCGTTAGGGGCTGGGCCCAGAGGGTCGTCTTCTCCCCGGGGGTTGGCAGCACCTTCCCCACACCTCCCTCCTTGCGGGCTGGCCTTGGCCGGCTGCCCAGCGCCACGGCCCTGTGCTTCGGGCCTCGCTGGCCCCGCAGCCTGCTCAGTTTCCCCAGGGGAAGTTCGCAGCCACCCCCGGCACCGGGGGTCTCTGCCCCTGCCCCGGGGAGGGCAGCCTGGCCCGGCACGGCCCAGTCAGCGTCGCCGCCCGTCTCCTGGCAATGTGGGCTGCGCCCGCCCACCCGGCATGGCCCTCGCGGATCGCCCCCCAAAATCACGCGCCCCGCCCCCAGCGACTTTTGACACGCTTCAACTCTGTTTCGTCCTGCACGCGGCTATAACCAATTTCCTACCCTCGGTGCCTCGGCTGGTGAGCGTTGTGGCAAAGTGGCAAAGCTGCTTTTCTTTAAAAGTGCCGTTCAGTGTCACGTCTGTGTTTGTGACATGAAGATTTCCGTGGATTGTGTTTCTCCAGGAGCCAAAGGGCATTCCCCGTTCCCCAACACGGTCCCCAACACGGTTGTGCTGCACCAGCTGAAGGCTTCCTTCTTGCAGTAGGAGCCAAGAATCCTTTTGAATAGCGATTGCAACCACCTGGTAAGGACTGTACTCCACAGAGTCCCAGAGAGGCAGAGCAGTACCTGTTACTGAGGGCTGGAGTCCCGTCACATGCCCTGCGGAGCAAAAAAATCACCTCCCACTCTACGGGAGGGTAACAAGGGGCCTGGGAAACGTCAGTCATCCGAAAGGATTTCCCTCCTCTTGGAGAGCAGCGAGCACCTTCCTAGCGCAGGCAGGAGAAAAGGCTGGGTTGCAGAGTGACTGCTCAACAGCTCTGTGGAAGCTGGCGGAGGGCTAGAAGGCCGAACCCAAGAAGAACGGTGACCAAAGCGCCAAGGAAATCCCGTGGGCTGGCTGTACGCGTTGGAACAACCCTCTGCTCTTCGGGCAGACTCCAGGTGGTCTCATGGTGTGTGCATCAAGTGCCTTCCTGATAGGCCTTCCTGCAGCACGAGAGTCGACCCCTCAAAGCAGGGAGCAGCTGTCCTCGCTGAGGAAGGCAGGGGAACCTGGGAGACCTGGTGGGCTTTTCTGCCAACGAAGAGGCCATGAGGAAGGGAAGGAGGTACAGAGGGTCCGAACGAGAAGCCGGTGGCAGCACTTTGTCCTTCTATTCTTGACTGCCGGGATTGGGAAGACGGGAGGTCTAGGCATGGCCGGAGCACCTAAGTGCCCTTCAGGGGGATTGCCATGCGAGCTCCGAGGCACTCCCGAGCCACGGAGCTCGAACGGAGCTGGCCAAAGAGCTGTGGCTCTGAGCCGAGGTGCTCGTTCCCTGGCACCGTTCACCTCTGTCGGCATCTAGCTAACGGAGCTCTGTAATGCCCCGGCGTCGGAAGGCCGAGCGACATCCCAGCAAGCCTGGTGAGAAGGAAACCCTGAGCACCGGAGTTTGGCTTGGGAGGTGGCTGGTAGAAGAGGATGGCTGAGGACACTCTAAAAGCCGGAGCTGAAGGAGGCAGCCTGGGAAGCCTCTAGTCGCTCCCAGCTGTGCCAGCCAGCCAGTGTTGTAGAAGGGCTTCGCGGGGTTGCAGGCTTCTCCCTTGGTCCTGAATTGCATTTCGGACCTGGGATTTCACATTCCTTTTTTCCTACACTGGTGGCGCCTGAGACGCCGTCTGGTTTTTGTCCTGGTGTCGCAGGTGAATTATTCAGAGAAGTCATCGTTGTGGGTTTTATTCATGATTAAGCGATGATCAAATGGTAATTCATCGAGGGTTGCATGAAAATCAAATGGTAATCAAATGGCGCTTAAGCAATAATGGAATGGTAATTAGAATCATAGAATCAGAATTAGGTTGGAAAAGACCCTTCAGATCATCGAGTCCAACCGTTAACCTAGCACTGCCAAGTCCACCACTAAACCATGTCCCTAAGCGCCACGTCTACGCGTCTTTCAAATACCTCCAGGGATGGTGACTCAAGCAGCCTGTTCCAGTGCTTGACAACCCTCGGCCCATCGATCCCGATGTCCAGATCCCTCTGTAGAGCCTTTCTACCCTCAAACAGATCAACCCTCCCACCCACCGCCTCCGCAGCTGCCCCACAGCCACTTGCGGTTTCCGACCCCACCGAGGAAAGGCTCGCACTGACTCTGAAAGGCAGGTTATCGCCATGAGAAAAGGCCCTTTCTGCCGTGACTCCCCAGCTTGCGGTCCCGCCGCTTTTTGTTCCGGAGGCAGCACCTCACCAAAGCGCTAAGGAGTGCGGGAGAAAGACGTTGGGCCACCTGCGACTTTGAGGTGCCGTCCTGAGGTCCTGTGCTGTGCCCCGGCCACCCACCGCGTCTGAGCGGATGGGATGGGTGAGCCCAGGCCAGGCTCCAAGGTCGCTTCTCTCCCCTGTACCGGGGAGCCCAGAACCGGAGGCAGGACTGCAGGTGCAGCCTTCCCGGTGCGGCGCAGGGAGGAAGGATCGCCTTCCCCGGCCTGCTGGCAGCGCTCCCCGTGCCGGGGCAGCAGCAGAGATTTCCCTTGGCCAGGGCTGGAGCCCTGGAGCCGCACTGCCTGAACAGCACCTTTCGGCCAACGGTGCCACCCTCGACGGCTGCCCCGGGGGACCTGGCATTTGACTCTGCACGTGCTGCAGGAGCAGCCGCCCCGCTGACGCGGGTGCCGAGGGCTCGGGCCCCGCCCCGGCGCTTCACACCCACCCCTGTGAGGCGGGGGCCGAGGTGGCCGAGGGCGTCCCTGTGACATCCCCTCGTGTCACAGTGGCCACCGTGACCCGTGGGGCCAAGCCCACAAAAAGGACCGCTGGGCTCAGGCCGTGCGTCAGTGCGCCCTGGAGAGGTGAGGAGAGGGCAGGGGAGGGACGGGGCTTGCGCGGGGCTGCCGGGGGTGGCGGGGGGCCCCACGCCTCGGGGCTCTGGCCCTGTGCCGCAAGCTCACCCGCGTCCCGCTTCTCCCTCACCCGCGTCCCGCTTCTTCCTCAGAGTCAGCAGAGGAGCACCTGGAGGAGACACCCCGGCGCTGCTGGGACAGGGACTCTCCAAACGCTCACCGCTGACGTGCGCCATGGCCGCAAGGAAGCGGAAGGCCCCCGACTCGAGGGAGCAGGGTGAGAGCAAAGCATCCCTCCCGCAGCCTGGCAGAGGGGTTGTCGGGGCGGTCAGCGTGGGGCCGAGCGCGGTGACAGGGGGAGGCAGGAGCTCCCCATCCGCCCCGGGGCAGGGCCCTCCTTTCCTCAGCAAGCGGGGCCCAGGCTGGGCAGTGGGCACCTGCTGGGACACCCCTGCCTGCAATGCCCCCTTCCTCCCCAAGGCCTCCAGCCCTGCCCATCAGCCAGCTAGGCAGGGACAGAGCAGGCCTTTGGGGCAAGCCCTCAGGGACGCTTCCCCCGGCCCCGCAGACGCGCTCATGCCCGGTGGCGTTTGCTCTCTCCCCTCCAGCATGCATGCTGTGTCGCCGGGCAGAGGCTGACCCGGACACCTGCGGGCGCAAAGTGGAGAAGCGAGGGCTCTGTGCCCATGAGTTTTGCCTGGTGAGTTCCGCGGGGGCTCCCTCCAGCTTTCCGACAGGCAGTGCCTGCCACACTCTCCTCATCAGCTCCTCGTCTTTTCTCTTCCGCAGTTTTTTGCCAACGAGCTTTTTCAGCTACGATCCAAGGACGTAGGACTCATGGGATTTCTGCCTGCGGATGTTAAAGGCACGATCAAGCGGGCAGCGCGGAAGGTGAGCACCTGACAAGAACGGGGAGATTTGTGCCAGGAGAGGTCTGCGGGAGCTTAGCCCAGACCCCGAGAAAGAAATGCCAGCCCTTCCAACCAGCTCTGGCACAAAAGTCTTGCTCCCAGCAGCTCCACAGAGCCTCCAGCACAGGAGCCTCGTCCGCCAGGATCTGCGGGGTGGGACCCAGCAGCGGCCGCATCCTGCGCCCTGCCCGGAGGTGTGGGGCTGGCTGCGGAGGCCCGGAGGCTGCCGCTGATGGGGGCTGCTGTGCTTCTTCCAGCACTGCTTCGTCTGTGGCGAGAGCGGGGCCACCATCACCTGCCGGCAGACGGGCTGCGACCGCAGCTTCCACCTCCCCTGTGCCGCGGAGGGTGGATGCGTCACCCAGTTCCTTTTTCCGTACAGGTACGTCCTCTCCCCTCCTCGCCGCCACCGGGGAAGGACCCAGCGCTTCTCACCTCGCCCATCCCTTTCCTCTTCCCCCAGGTCCTTCTGCTGCGAGCACCGCCCAGAGCAGGCAGTGCAGGCGGCTCCGGAGGAGAACACCGCCTGCCTCATCTGCCTGGACCTTGTGGGGGACAGAAAGTCCTACGGCACCATGGTGTGCCCAGCGTGCAAACACGCCTGGTTCCACAGGGGCTGCATCCAGGTAGGAGCCGTTCCCTCGCCCCCGGGGCACGGTGGGCGCTCAGCAGCACCAGGGCCTCACTCACGCTCCTTACGTTTCTCCTGCAGGAACAGGCTGTGCGCGCCGGCATTTCCTGCTTCCAGTGCCCCCTCTGTAGAGATAGGGATGCATTTGTCTTGGACATGTTAACCGTGGGGATCCGAATCCCCGTCAGGTTGGTGTCCTTCTGCCCGGCTCCCAAGACAGGAGGGTGCAAGCGCTGTGCCCTGCCAGGGCCTGCCCCAGCAGTCCTGGCCCTCCGCTGTCCCGTGCGTCTGGGCTTCAGCTTCACGGAGGAGTTGGAACCAGGGCAGGGGGAAGAGCAGGGACGCCCTGCACCTGCCTTATGCCGGGGCAGCAGGGGCTCACCAGTTTTCCTTTCTCCATCAGACTGCCATCGTGGGAGAACAGCCAGGCGTATGCGGCACTAAGTGAGAGGCACAGCCGCTGCGATGCCAGGGAGTGCCTTTGCCCAGGAGGCAGGGAGCAGGCAGAGGAAGAGGGGTAAGCTGCCAAAGCTGCAGCCCGGGGCTCTGCCCGGGACCTGTGTCCCGCCCAGGGCTCGAAGCGGAAGGGCTGAGAAGCAGAGCTCTGCCGGACGATCCCGTGCTGCGGTCACGTTGTCCTCAGAGCCACGAACCCCTTTGCTTCCCCAGGCCCTGGCGACTGCTCCTGTGCTGCTCCTGCGCTGCCGAGGGCACCCACAGAGGCTGCTCCCACTTGAGGAACAGCACGGCCAGCTGGGAGTGTGACAGCTGTGCTGGCCTGGGCACCGGTAAGAGGCAAAGCACCCGGGTGCCCCTGGGCTGGGGCCAGGGGCCAGGCAAGGCCTGCCAGCGGGTGCCCAGGGTGGGCTTGGCAGAGCCTCTCTGCTCCAGGGGGGCTGGGGGCACCGCTCTGGCCTATCCTGCCCCGGGCCTGGGGGGCCGTGCCCTTGACCTTCCTGCTTCCCCTTACAGCCTCCAGTGCCAGCTCGGAGCTCGCCGGCCCCAGCACCGCCAGCCACTCAGGATCGGGGCCTTCCCACGGCTCCCCGGCACCCGACACCAGCAGCCCCAGCACCGCCAGCCAGGCACCATCGGGGCCATCCCACGACTCCCTGGCACTGGAGACCACTAATGCGGTTTTGGGGCCATCCCATGGCTCCCTGGCACCGGAGACCAGCAGCCCTGGCAATGCGGCGTCAGGGCCGACCCGCGGCTCCCCAGTGCTTGAGGGCAGCAGCCGCTCCAGCCCTCCTGGGCCCGACCGCACGCGAGACCGCTCCCAGCGGAAACGTCGGGCCCCAAGTCCCAACGGCCGGCCCAGAAGACGCCGTAAGAGCAGCTGCGCGCCCGCACCAAGTGCTGAGAGCAGCACCCCCAGCCAGGCGGCGCTGGGGCCGTCCCACAGCTCGCTGCTACCAGAGACCAGCAGCCCCAGCACCGCCAGCCAGCTGCCATCGGGGTCCTCCTGCGGCTCCCCAGCACTCGAGAGCGGCAGCCGCTCCATCTGCCCTGGGCCCGAGCGGGTGCAAGACCGCTCCCAGCGGAAACGTCGGGCCCCAAGTCCCAACGGCCGGCCCAGAAGACGCCGAAAGAGCAGCTGCGCGCCCGCACCAAGTGCTGAGAGCAGCACCCCCAGCCAGGCGCCGCTGGGGCCGTCCCACGGCTCCCCAGCACCCGAGACCAGCAGCCCCAGCGCCGCCAGCCAGCTGCCGTCGGGGTCCTCCTGCGGCTCCCCAGCGCTCCAGAGCGGCAGCCGCTCCATCGCCCCTGGGCCCGAGCGGGTGCGAGACCGCTCCCGCTTGCAACGTCGGGCCCAAACTCCCTACAGCCGGCCCAGACGCCGCCGCGGGACCAGCCGTGCGCCGTCCCCGAGGGCTGGCCCTGATCCCCCTCCACCGGCACAATAAAGGCGGCCGTTAATCTCTGCACTGGGAGATTCCACGCTCATTTGTCGGCTTCCTCCTCCTCCTTCTCTCCCTCTCGCGAGGGCCAGCGTTAGGGGCTGGGCCCAGAGGGTCGTCTTCTCCCCGGGGGTTGGCAGCACCTTCCCCACACCTCCCTCCTTGCGGGCTGGCCTTGGCCGGCTGCCCAGCGCCACGGCCCTGTGCTTCGGGCCTCGCTGGCCCCGCAGCCTGCTCAGTTTCCCCAGGGGAAGTTCGCAGCCACCCCCGGCACCGGGGGTCTCTGCCCCTGCCCCGGGGAGGGCAGCCTGGCCCGGCACGGCCCAGTCAGCGTCGCCGCCCGTCTCCTGGCAATGTGGGCTGCGCCCGCCCACCCGGCATGGCCCTCGCGGATCGCCCCCCAAAATCACGCGCCCCGCCCCCAGCGACTTTTGACACGCTTCAACTCTGTTTCGTCCTGGACGAGGCTATAACCAATTTCCTACCCTCGGTGCCTCGGCTGGTGAGCGTTGTGGCAAAGTGGCAAAGCTGCTTTTCTTTAAAAGTGCCGTTCAGTGTCACGTCTGTGTTTGTGACATGAAGATTTCCGTGGATTGTGTTTCTCCAGGAGCCAAAGGGCATTCCCCGTTCCCCAACACGGTCCCCAACACGGTTGTGCTGCACCAGCTGAAGGCTTCCTTCTTGCAGTAGGAGCCAAGAATCCTTTTGAATAGCGATTGCAACCACCTGGTAAGGACTGTACTCCACAGAGTCCCAGAGAGGCAGAGCAGTACCTGTTACTGAGGGCTGGAGTCCCGTCATATGCCCTGCGGAGCAAAAAAATCACCTCCCGCTCTATGGGAGGGTAACAAGGGGCCTGGGAAACGTCAGTCATCCGAAAGGATTTCCCTCCTCTTGGAGAGCAGCAAGCACCTTCCTAGCGCAGGCAGGAGAAAAGGCTGGGTTGCAGAGTGACTGCTCAACAGCTCTGTGGAAGCTGGCGGAGGGCTAGAAGGCTGAACCCAAGAAGAACGGTGACCAACGCGCCAAGGAAATCCCGTGGGCTGGCTGTACGCGTTGGAACAACCCTCTGCTCTTCGGGCAGACTCCAGGTGGTCTCATGGTGTGTGCATCAAGTGCCTTCCTGATAGGCCTTCCTGCAGCACGAGAGTCGACCCCTCAAAGCAGGGAGCAGCTGTCCTCGCTGAGGAAGGCAGGGGAACCTGGGAGACCTGGTGGGCTTTTCTGCCAACGAAGAGGCCATGAGGAAGGGAAGGAGGTACAGAGGGTCCGAACGAGAAGCCGGTGGCAGCACTTTGTCCTTCTATTCTTGACTGCCGGGATTGGGAAGACGGGAGGTCTAGGCATGGCTGGAGCACCTAAGTGCCCTTCAGGGGGATTGCCACGCGAGCTCCGAGGCACTCCCGAGCAACGGAGCTCGAACGGAGCTGGCCAAAGAGCTGTGGCTCTGAGCCGAGGTGCTCGTTCCCTGGCACCGTTCACCTCTGTCGGCATCTAGCTAACGGAGCTCTGTAATGCCCCGGCGTCGGAAGGCCGAGCGACATCCCAGCAAGCCTGGTGAGAAGGAAACCCTGAGCACCGGAGTTTGGCTTGGGAGGTGGCTGGTAGAAGAGGATGGCTGAGGACACTCTAAAAGCCGGAGCTGAAGGAGGCAGCCTGGGAAGCCTCTAGTCGCTCCCAGCCGTGCCAGCCAGCCAGTGTTGTAGAAGGGCTTCGCGGGGTTGCAGGCTTCTCCCTTGGTCCTGAATTGCATTTCGGACCTGGGATTTCACATTCCTTTTTTCCTACACTGGTGGCGCCTGAGACGCCGTCTGGTTTTTGTCCTGGTGTCGCAGGTGAATTATTCAGAGAAGTCATCGTTGTGGGTTTTATTCATGATTAAGTGATGATCAAATGGTAATTCATCGAGGATTGCATGAAAATCAAATGGTAATCAAATGGCGCTTAAGCAATAATGGAATGGTAATTAGAATCATAGAATCAGAATTAGGTTGGAAAAGACCCTTCAGATCATCGAGTCCAACCGTTAACCTAGCACTGCCAAGTCCACCACTAAACCATGTCCCTAAGCGCCACGTCTACGCGTCTTTCAAATACCTCCAGGGATGGTCACTCAAGCAGCCTGTTCCAGTGCTTGACAACCCTCGGCCCATCGATCCCGATGTCCAGATCCCTCTGCAGAGCCTTTCTACCCTCAAACAGATCAATCCTCCCACCCACCGCCTCCGCAGCTGCCCCACAGCCACTTGCGGTTTCTGACCCCACCGAGGAAAGGCTCGCACTGACTCTGAAAGGCAGGTTATCGCCATGAGAAAAGGCCCTTTCTGCCGTGACTCCCCAGCTTGCGGTCCCGCCGCTTTTTGTTCCGGAGGCAGCACCTCACCAAAGCGCTAAGGAGTGCGGGAGAAAGACGTTGGGCCACCTGCGACTTTGAGGTGCCGTCCTGAGGTCCTGTGCTGTGCCCCGGCCACCCACCGCGTCTGAGCGGATGGGATGGGTGAGCCCAGGCCAGGCTCCAAGGTCGCTTCTCTCCCCTGTACCGGGGAGCCCAGAACCGGAGGCAGGACTGCAGGTGCAGCCTTCCCGGTGCGGCGCAGGGAGGAAGGATCGCCTTCCCCGGCCTGCTGGCAGCGCTCCCCGTGCCGGGGCAGCAGCAGAGATTTCCCTTGGCCAGGGCTGGAGCCCTGGAGCCGCACTGCCTGAACAGCACCTTTCGGCCAACGGTGCCACCCTCGACGGCTGCCCCGGGGGACCTGGCATTTGACTCTGCACGTGCTGCAGGAGCAGCCGCCCCGCTGACGCGGGTGCCGAGGGCTCGGGCCCCGCCCCGGCGCTTCACACCCACCCCTGTGAGGCGGGGGCCGAGGTGGCCGAGGGCGTCCCTGTGACATCCCCTCGTGTCACAGTGGCCACCACAGTGACTCGCGGGGCCAAGCCCACAAAAAGGACCGCTGGGCTCAGGCCGTGCGTCAGTGCGCCCTGGAGAGGTGAGGAGAGGGCAGGGGAGGGACGGGGCTTGCGCGGGGCTGCCGGGGGTGGCGGGGGGCCCCACGCCTCGGGGCTCTGGCCCTGTGCCGCAAGCTCACCCGCGTCCCGCTTCTCCCTCACCCGCGTCCCGCTTCTTCCTCAGAGTCAGCAGAGGAGCACCTGGAGGAGACACCCCGGCGCTGCTGGGACAGGGACTCTCCAAACGCTCACCGCTGACGTGCGCCATGGCCGCAAGGAAGCGGAAGGCCCCCGACTCGAGGGAGCAGGGTGAGAGCAAAGCATCCCTCCCGCAGCCTGGCAGAGGGGTTGTCGGGGCGGTTAGCGTGGGGCCGAGCGCGGTGGCAGGGGGAGGCAGGAGCTCCCCACCCGCCCCGGGGCAGGGCCCCTCCTTTCCTCAGCAAGCGGGGCCCAGGCTGGGACACCCCTGCCTGCAATGCCCCCTTCCTCCCCAAGGCCTCCAGCCCTGCCCATCAGCCAGCTAGGCAGGGACAGAGCAGGCCCTTGGGGCAAGCCCTCAGGGACGCTTCCCCCGGCCCCGCAGACGCGCTCATGCCCGGTGGCGTTTGCTCTCTCCCCTCCAGCATGCATGCTGTGTCGCCGGGCAGAGGCTGACCCGGACACCTGCGGGCGCAAAGTGGAGAAGCGAGGGCTCTGTGCCCATGAGTTTTGCCTGGTGAGTTCCGCGGGGGCTCCCTCCAGCTTTCCGACAGGCAGTGCCTGCCAGTTCCTCATCAGCTCCTCGTCTTTTCTCTCCTGCAGTTTTTTGCCAACGAGCTTTTTCAGCTACGATCCAAGGACGTAGGACTCATGGGATTTCTGCCTGCGGATGTTAAAGGCACGATCAAGCGGGCAGCGCGGAAGGTGAGCACCTGACAAGAACGGGGAGATTTGTGCCAGGAGAGGTCTGCGGGAGCTTAGCCCAGACCCCGAGACAGAAATGCCAGCCCTTCCAACCAGCTCTGGCACAAAAGTCTTGCTCCCAGCAGCTCCACAGAGCCTCCAGCACAGGAGCCTCGTCCGCCAGGATCTGCGGGGTGGGACCCAGCAGCGGCCGCATCCTGCGCCCTGCCCGGAGGTGTGGGGCTGGCTGCGGAGGCCCGGAGGCTGCCGCTGATGGGGGCTGCTGTGCTTCTTCCAGCACTGCTTCGTCTGTGGCGAGAGCGGGGCCACCATCACCTGCCGGCAGACGGGCTGCGACCGCAGCTTCCACCTCCCCTGTGCCGCGGAGGGTGGATGCGTCACCCAGTTCCTTTTTCCGTACAGGTACGTCCTCTCCCCTCCTCGCCGCCACCGGGGAAGGACCCAGCGCTTCTCACCTCGCCCATCCCTTTCCTCTTCCCCCAGGTCCTTCTGCTGCGAGCACCGCCCAGAGCAGGCAGTGCAGGCGGCTCCGGAGGAGAACACCGCCTGCCTCATCTGCCTGGACCTTGTGGGGGACAGAAAGTCCTACGGCACCATGGTGTGCCCAGCGTGCAAACACGCCTGGTTCCACAGGGGCTGCATCCAGGTAGGAGCCGTTCCCTCGCCCCCGGGGCACGGTGGGCGCTCAGCAGCACCAGGGCCTCACTCACGCTCCTTACGTTTCTCCTGCAGGAACAGGCTGTGCGCGCCGGCATTTCCTGCTTCCAGTGCCCCCTCTGTAGAGATAGGGATGCATTTGTCTTGGACATGTTAACCGTGGGGATCCGAATCCCCGTCAGGTTGGTGTCCTTCTGCCCGGCTCCCAAGACAGGAGGGTGCAAGCGCTGTGCCCTGCCAGGGCCTGCCCCAGCAGTCCTGGCCCTCCGCTGTCCCGTGCGTCTGGGCTTCAGCTTCACGGAGGAGTTGGAACCAGGGCAGGGGGAAGAGCAGGGACGCCCTGTACCTGCCTTATGCCGGGGCAGCAGGGGCTCACCAGTTTTCCTTTCTCCATCAGACTGCCATCGTGGGAGAACAGCCAGGCGTATGCGGCACTAAGTGAGAGGCACAGCCGCTGCGATGCCAGGGAGTGCCTTTGCCCAGGAGGCAGGGAGCAGGCAGAGGAAGAGGGGTAAGCTGCCAAAGCTGCAGCCCGGGGCTCTGCCCGGGACCTGTGTCCCGCCCAGGGCTCGAAGCGGAAGGGCTGAGAAGCAGAGCTCTGCCGGACGATCCCGTGCTGCGGTCACGTTGTCCTCAGAGCCACGAACCCCTTTGCTTCCCCAGGCCCTGGCGACTGCTCCTGTGCTGCTCCTGCGCTGCCGAGGGCACCCACAGAGGCTGCTCCCACTTGAGGAACAGCACGGCCAGCTGGGAGTGTGACAGCTGTGCTGGCCTGGGCACCGGTAAGAGGCAAAGCACCCGGGTGCCCCTGGGCTGGGGCCAGGGGCCAGGCAAGGCCTGCCAGCGGGTGCCCAGGGTGGGCTTGGCAGAGCCTCTCTGCTCCAGGGGGGCTGGGGGCACCGCTCTGGCCTATCCTGCCCCGGGCCTGGGGGGCCGTGCCCTTGACCTTCCTGCTTCCCCTTACAGCCTCCAGTGCCAGCTCGGAGCTCGCCAGCCCCAGCACCGCCAGCCACTCAGGATCGGGGCCTTCCCACGGCTCCCCGGCACCCGACACCAGCAGCCCCAGCACCGCCAGCCAGGCACCATCGGGGCCATCCCACGACTCCCTGGCACTGGAGACCACTAATGCGGTTTTGGGGCCATCCCATGGCTCCCTGGCACCGGAGACCAGCAGCCCCGGCAATGCGGCGTCAGGGCCGACCCGCGGCTCCCCAGTGCTTGAGGGCAGCAGCCGCTCCAGCCCTCCTGGGCCCGACCGCACGCGAGACCGCTCCCAGCGGAAACGTCGGGCCCCAAGTCCCAACGGCCGGCCCAGAAGACGCCGTAAGAGCAGCTGCGCGCCCGCACCAAGTGCTGAGAGCAGCACCCCCAGCCAGGCGCCGCTAGGGCCGTCCCACAGCTCGCTGCTACCAGAGACCAGCAGCCCCAGCACCGCCAGCCAGCTGCCATCGGGGTCCTCCTGCGGCTCCCCAGCACTCGAGAGCGGCAGCCGCTCCATCTGCCCTGGGCCCGAGCGGGTGCAAGACCGCTCCCAGCGGAAACGTCGGGCCCCAAGTCCCAACGGCCGGCCCAGAAGACGCCGAAAGAGCAGCTGCGCGCCCGCACCAAGTGCTGAGAGCAGCACCCCCAGCCAGGCGTCGCTGGGGCCGTCCCACGGCTCCCCAGCACCCGAGACCAGCAGCCCCAGCGCCGCCAGCCAGCTGCCGTCGGGGTCCTCCTGCGGCTCCCCAGCGCTCCAGAGCGGCAGCCGCTCCATCGCCCCTGGGCCCGAGCGGGTGCGAGACCGCTCCCGCTTGCAACGTCGGGCCCAAACTCCCTACAGCCGGCCCGGACGCCGCCGCGGGACCAGCCGTGCGCCGTCCCCGAGGGCTGGCCCTGATCCCCCTCCACCGGCACAATAAAGGCGGCCGTTAATCTCTGCACTGGGAGATTCCACGCTCATTTGTCGGCTTCCTCCTCCTCCTCCTCCTCTCCCTCTCGCGAGGGCCAGCGTTAGGGGCTGGGCCCAGAGGGTCGTCTTCTCCCCGGGGGTTGGCAGCACCTTCCCCACACCTCCCTCCTTGCGGGCTGGCCTTGGCCGGCTGCCCAGCGCCACGGCCCTGTGCTTCGGGCCTCGCTGGCCCCGCAGCCTGCTCAGTTTCCCCAGGGGAAGTTCGCAGCCACCCCCGGCACCGGGGGTCTCTGCCCCTGCCCCCGGGAGGGCAGCCTGGCCCGGCACAGCCCAGTCGGCGCTGCCGCCCGTCTCCCGGCAATGTGGGCTGCGCCCGCCCACCCGGCATGGCCCTCGCGGATCGCCCCCCAAAATCACGCGCCCCGCCCCCAGCGACTTTTGACACGCTTCAACTCTGTTTCGTCCTGGACGAGGCTATAACCAATTTCCTACCCTCGGTGCCTCGGCTGGTGAGCGTTGTGGCAAAGTGGCAAAGCTGCTTTTCTTTAAAAGTGCCGTTCTGTGTCACGTCTGTGTTTGTGACATGAAGATTTCCGTGGATTGTGTTTCTCCAGGAGCCAAAGGGCATTCCCCGTTCCCCAACACGGTCCCCAACACGGTTGTGCTGCACCAGCTGAAGGCTTCCTTCTTGCAGTAGGAGCCAAGAATCCTTTTGAATAGCGATTGCAACCACCTGGTAAGGACTGTACTCCACAGAGTCCCAGAGAGGCAGAGCAGTACCTGTCACTGAGGGCTGGAGTCCCGTCACATGCCCTGCGGAGCAAAAAAATCACCTGTGCTCTACGGGAGGGTAACAAGGGGCCTGGGAAACGTCAGTCATCCGAAAGGATTTCCCTCCTCTTGGAGAGCAGCGAGCACCTTCCTAGCGCAGGCAGGAGAAAAGGCTGGGTTGCAGAGTGACTGCTCAACAGCTCTGTGGAAGCTGGCGGAGGGCTAGAAGGCCGAACCCAAGAAGAACGGTGACCAAAGCGCCAAGGAAATCCCGTGGGCTGGCTGTACGCGTTGGAACAACCCTCTGCTCTTCGGGCAGACTCCAGGTGGTCTCATGGTGTGTGCATCAAGTGCCTTCCTGATAGGCCTTCCTGCAGCACGAGAGTCGACCCCTCAAAGCAGGGAGCAGCTGTCCTCGCTGAGGAAGGCAGGGGAACCTGGGAGACCTGGTGGGCTTTTCTGCCAACGAAGAGGCCATGAGGAAGGGAAGGAGGTACAGAGGGTCCGAACGAGAAGCCGGTGGCAGCACTTTGTCCTTCTATTCTTGACTGCCGGGATTGGGAAGACGGGAGGTCTAGGCATGGCCGGAGCACCTAAGTGCCCTTCAGGGGGATTGCCACGCGAGCTCCGAGGCACTCCTGAGCAACGGAGCTCGAACGGAGCTGGCCAAAGAGCTGTGGCTCTGAGCCGAGGTGCTCGTTCCCTGGCACCGTTCACCTCTGTCGGCATCTAGCTAACGGAGCTCTGTAATGCCCCGGCGTCGGAAGGCCGAGCGACATCCCAGCAAGCCTGGTGAGAAGGAAACCCTGAGCACCGGAGTTTGGCTTGGGAGGTGGCTGGTAGAAGAGGATGGCTGAGGACACTCTAAAAGCCGGAGCTGAAGGAGGCAGCCTGGGAAGCCTCTAGTCGCTCCCAGCCGTGCCAGCCAGCCAGTGTTGTAGAAGGGCTTCGCGGGGTTGCAGGCTTCTCCCTTGGTCCTGAATTGCATTTCGGACCTGGGATTTTTGTCCTGGTGTCGCAGGTGAAGTATTCAGAGAAGTCATCCACCGGGGGTCTCTGCCCCTGCCCCCGGGAGGGCAGTCTGTCCCGGCACGGCCTGTGCTCGGAGCGGGTCCCGCGGCTCGGCCCGCCCAGCGCCTCTGCCCGTCTCTAGGCAACGCGGGCCGCGCCCGCCCGCCCGGCATGGCCCTCGCGGCTCGCCGTAGTGCGGCGGCAGTGGCGGCGGTGGCGCGGCCGGGCCGGTGGTGAGTGCGGCGGCCGCCGGGCCTGGGCCGCCCCGTGCCCCCCCGTGCCCGGCCCCGGCAGTGCGGGGTCCCCGGTGGGCCCGGCCCGGGGGCTGCCCCTGCCGCCGCGGGGCTGGGGGCCGGGCAGGGGCGTTTCGGGGGTGCTGCCGGTCTCGGGGAGGATCGTCCGGTTTTGGTGGCGACAAAATTGGGGGTGCTTCCGCGCTTGGGGGGGCTTTCTGGGCTTTAGGGGTTGTGGGCAGGTGTAGGGGCGTCCCTGGGCTTGGGGGTGTTTGTGGACATGGAGGGTGTCGCCGGATTTGGGGGCTGCAGGGAGTGCTGCCCAGTTTAGGTGATGTCTCCGGGTTTGGGGGTGTCGCTGGGCTTGGGGCATGTCGCCAGCTTCGGGGGTGCTGCCGGCTGTGGGATGTGCCTGGTTTTAGGGTTGGTTCTTGGATTTGGGCAATGCTGCCCGGTATTTCTGGTTTGGGGGTGCTGCCAGGTTGGGGGTGCCACAGAGACCTGCGCTTGTGATTAACGCAGAGCAGTTTCCGAGCGGCGCGGGGGCCTCTGCCTCCTGGCCGTCTCCCTGCCGGCTTCATCCCCACTGCCCTGGCGAGAGCGGGAGGGCTTGGTCAGCAGCTGCCGGACAAAGCTGGGTTTGCTGGCCCAGCTTCTCGGCCTCCTCGCCTGCCTGCAGTCGGCTCAGTTTAAGATCTGGCTTTCCCCGTGTTGTTTATTCTGTCCTTCTGCTGGAACCTGCTTGCCATTGTTCTGAGAAGGGAGTTTAACCCGTGGCCAGGCCCAGAGCTGGGTGTCTTTGCTGGAGCTGCTGGGGCAAGTTTTGTGAATCGCACATGGGAGCAGTGAAGGGGCAGATGTGTGTCCCCCTGCTCTGCCCTTTCTCTGACCTGTTGAAAGCAGCATCTGCTCCAACAAGAAAAAAAAAACCCTGGCACTGCAGCAGTGCCAGCAGTGCATCTCGTACGGTGCCGGTGCGACCACGCTGCGCTCTCTGCCTGGGCGTTCAGGCTGTTTCAGCAGCACAGGTACAGGCCCGGCCACCCTTGGGAAGAGCTGGGGGCACTCCCTGCCACCCTCGGGTGTTTTTAACTTGTCCTGACAGAGGTGAAATCAAGTCTCTTGCGTTTAGAGTACTTTTAGGATAGTACACATTGTGCTATCTGCTCTGCTTTGGTAGTAAATGATGTGTTTCTGTTTATAGTTTAATTGTTTTATTCCTTGTTTTAAGTCTTTGATGCAGATCGTTCAGGGCCATTGATCCAGGCAGGTTTTGTTTCGTTCCTGAGGTTTTGCTCGGCAGTGCCGCAGGAGGGATGCTGGGCAGTGCTGCTCCACTGGTGGATGCTGGGCTGGCCCTGAGCAAAGGGGCTTTAGGAAATCCTTTCCCGAGTCTAGCTGAAGCTCAAGTGATCTTCTGCCAGTGGAGTTGCCATGGCACTTGCGTCACTTGGCAAGTTCACTAACTTTTCATGGGTTCACCTTAGTTTCTGCTCTGTATTAGACTGCTGGCAAGCATTTAATTCCCACAGCCTTTGCTCCTGTTGCATCTTCCTGTTGCTCTGTGTGTCACAAAGCTGTTTGTCAGACAGCTCTCTAGTGAACGAGGGAGACTTCCAGTGATGGTCGGCTATTGGGGCAATTAGAAACAGGAGAGGGGTGTAACCTAACATTTTGAAGCTGGATGGAACTAGCAACTTGAATTTATTCTTTTTGTCCTGGCACATGTCAGATCAGCTGTAATAGCATCCTTTGCATTCTAGTGATACCAGGAAGGGTCATGAATCTTTAGTCTTGTGGTAGGTTTTCACCTGTAAACACATCTGCGTACTTCTACCTGCGTCTGCTTTTGTCCCTACAAAACCGTCAGCAGGGTCTTTTGCTTTGTAGTCAGTGATATTCTTTTGTAGTCCAGTTCATCTGCATTTGTCTCATTCCTTCTCCCTCTCTCTCTGCTTGGGATAGCAGAATAATCTAATAACCTGTTAAACAGAAGATTAACCAGATGCATGTTCCTGTCTTAAAGAATACAGTGTGGGAGAGAAAGGCAGAAGTGTCTCATCAGGACATGGGTGGAAGTGCGATGCGGTTGCCAGTTTCAGCGGTGTTTGGCAGTGGTGCTAGCTGCGGTCCTGTGCTGGCTCAGTGCTTCTGGCTCAAACTCGGTGCAAAGGTTGCCTGTGTTTCTGGTGTGGTTCTGCCTGTGCCTTTGGTTGGAGTGGGGTCTGTGTGGTTGTCTGGAGTGTGCCTTAATGCCTTGTCTGCTTTGGGAAGATTTTGAGCTGTTGGACAGGTGGGACTGAGAGCAGGATTGGCAGTTAGTTGGCTTTGGGCTCTTGTATGATGTCGTTAGTGCAAGGACTCTGGCTATTTTTTGGCTTATCCCTGTTTGTTCAATCCAGGTACATCAACCACCAAGAAAGGGAGAAGTCTAAAGGCAGCATCCTCCCCAGCAAGTTTTGTTCTAGGCATCTGTCCGTCTTATGTCCGCTCTGGAAGTGGTGCCTGTGAAGAATGACGTCGAGAGGTGCTGGGACTGCTTTCTCGAGGAAGAACTACAGGCTGAGCACTGAGCCAGAGAAGTCCAAGGTCACAGGTATGGGCCTGCACGTGCCATGTAAAAGCAGGACCACTGTGGAGCGGGTGAGTGCCCCTTGCCTCACTTGAGATCAGCTGCCTTCCAGTTGCAGTTACCTTGCTGATGTGAGGTATGGTGGGGCTGAAACTGAGTAAATCCCTGAACTGAGATGAGATTTTGGGAGGGACACTCCTGTAGTACTAAGGACTCCGGAAGCTCATGTCACAGTGCCCTTTCTTCGGCACACAGCCCTGCCTTGTGAGGCTGGAGAATGTTGTGTTGCCTGCCTTTGTCCCATCTGATTCAGGGAGTTCCCCTTCCAGGATGAACAGCTTGTCAAGTTCTCCAATTAATCCTTTTCTGGGAAATTTTGGTACCTGCTAGGCAGTCTGTTTTCTCTTGGACTCACCAATCCAGCAGAAGTGTGCTTATGAGACCACAAATCTGGCATTTGAGGGCACTGTTGCACCCAGAAATAAAGCATGCTGCATCCATGTGACACTAGGGATTGTTTTGCACAATGAAAGTTAAAGTGAGGCTTAGGTCATTAAAGAGGGCTGTGGGTTAGACAAGATGAACTGCATCTGCCAGCCTTTCTATCTCAGCATCTTCTAGTGCAGTTAAGAGATGTAGGTACTTAAGATGTCCCAGGTGTGAATAGGACATCAGGAATTGCAATAGTGATAAGATTTTTTTTTTTTTTTTTTTTGGAAATTAAATTGGATTCCCACCTCCAGCTTTTGAAGTTACTTTTTTATCTGGAAGTAGTACAGCAGGATTCCTGAGGATGTAGTTCCACTGTGGGCACCAAAGTATAGCCTCCCTTTTGCGATCGTAGAGCAGCTCAAATTGGAAGGAGCCCTTGTTGTGGAGGTGCACCCCATAATGCTGGACTCTAGGGCTGCTAGTGAGGACAGTAAGACGATGAATGACTTCTTGAAGCTGCATTTTCCACTGTGTTGATCTGCAAACTTGAACATCATTTTCCCATAGTTACCAGTTTCTTTCAAAATTAATGTTTGAGCTTCCTGACTCCCTAAGCTTATTTCCTTTCTGTTTTTCACAAGGGATCGTGAACAGCAGACTGCTGAATGATTATCTGCATCGTGTCTTTACCAGTGCTGATGGGAACCAGCCTGCAGCTGCTTACAGGTATCGGACTTCTTCTCATTCACTAGTTGGCCAGCGATGCTGTATCAATTCCCAGATATACAACGCTGTGGTGTAAGGAAAGATCTTTTAGTGCCACACAGCGATCTTTGTTAAAAGCACAGCAGCACCGTGTTACAGAAATTACTCCTAGGTCTTGTCCTTTAATGGCTTTTTCAAATTGCAGGGCTTGCCGGGAAGGATTCTTCAGAATTTTTTGCATGAAAAACCCCATATACAAAATCATTAGGCAATATTTCTGAAATAAACAGGCAAGTAGGCATTCAACTTATTGTTCCTGTGCCCTGTTTGTGTAATGAAGTGCAAAATGCACAGATTTTAGGTACAGTAATGAAAAATAGGTCATCAGTGCCCTGTAAACTAAAAGCAAGGCTGTTATTGATACATGGAATACCATACATTTCTCAGGATGTGGAACTGTTGGTACTTTATTATTAGGAGTTACCAAAGGAAAAGAAACACGAAATTCCTCTTTAGTGTCTGTTTTCTTCTATTTGTTTTCAGTTCTCCTTCACCTTGTAGCCCAGAAACTTGTAACTTTGGATGAGAAAAATTTCCCTTGCATTTAGCTCTTTTGCCAGAGGCAAGTCAGACAGGTTCAGGGCAGGTACAATGCGGTAGAGCGGGGCAGGCGTGTAGCTCCTGCTGGTTGGCAGTGCTGCAGAGTGGCTGGGGTCACATTCCACAGCCTATACTTAGTACTGCCAGCTCAAATGTGAGCTCAGAGCTGCTAAAAATAGCCCTTGGCCCTCTCCGCTCTTGGTGAGCTAGGGTTATGGCGGGGGGGAGGCAGAGTGGGTCATGTTACTTTGCCACGACCTCCCCTGCCAGCATGCCTTGGAATATTCCATCTGCCCGGGCATTTTGGTTTTCAGCATTTCTAATTTCTTTGCCTGGTGATTAATGACTTGAAAGCACAGAACTGATAGTTTGTTAGACTGGTCTCTCTCTTTCTTTTTTTCCTGCTTTCTACCCTTTTCCCTGGTAGAAAGCCCAGTAGCAGTCAAAGAGGTCTGGAAAATAACATTTGCCATATGAGAGCAACTTTTATGGTATGACATCTTGTCTTCGGAGGCCTAAATTCCTCATAGAGGAGCTCGCTGCAGGCATCTCTCTGGCTGTCTCACGCTCTTCCAACCTCCTTCCAGAACTCCTCCTCCACGCTAGCTGCTGATTAAGCTGCTTTGCTGAAGCCACCCTCTCTCATGCCAACCAAAACTGATTCTCTGATTCCACTTCTGTGCATCTTCACATCCATCAGGCTTTCAAAAGGTCTCTCACCACAGCCTTAGGGAAACCCCTAGTCCTGGAGAAGTGGGAGGTTGTTCCACCGATTACTTTGGAAATGGGAAGCAGGGATAGGAGCAACTAGCAACTCTCATGGTAAAAGGAGGTCCTGCTGGGGTCCCTCAAAGACCTGAAACATGACCTGTGTTGTTCCATGTATCCTTGGGAGACTTGGAAAGGGAGAGAGCATGAGGTGGGAAAGTTTGCTGCTGTTACAAAGCTATTTAGAGGAAAGTAAATGTAGGGTGGTTGTGAGACGGTGACTGGATAGTGAAATGGTCTATGCAAGTCAGTGTAGGGAAACGCAAAGTGATGTATTGAAAGGGGAACAGCCTCAATTGTGCACAAAATAATGGGCCCTGAGCTGATTTTTACTGCATAGGATTGAGTTTGGGGTGGGAATACTAAGTCTTTAGTAAGTCAGGAAAAGAAAGTAGGAAGTTAGGAATTGTTAGGAAAAGGAGGTAGGATAAGGAAAATCATTATGCCACTGAATAAATTTGTGGTTTACCCTCATCTTGACTAACATGTGGTTCTGGTTTTGCCAACTCCAAAAGGGTATTTTAGAGCTGCAGAGGTTTTGAGAAAGGGTAAAGGCAAGTCAGATGTTTGGAATGGCTCTTGTACAAGGAACAGCTAAGTAAACTAGCCTTGAAAAGAGAGAACTGGGGGAGGGCAATATGAGAAAGTTCTCTAAAATAGTGGCCCAGAGAGGGTGCATGAGAGACTTCTCCTCAGCATGAAAACAAAATGGTTTTGGCTGTTGTCAGAGAGAGGATGCTGGGCTACCCTGACCTTTGTCGGAACTGCTACAGCTGCTGATGTGGTCTTCTCTCTTCTTTTATATTATGAAATATTTGGGGAAAAAAACGAATCCTGACTTATGCCATGTTTGTATGATGCTGACTGCAGCAAAGTTGTGGTCCACAGTTTTTGATATTACAGCTGGTTTCTTACTGCCACTGTACCACAGTACAGTTTTCTTACTGCCACCAAATACTCTGAGCAGACTGAAGACTTTAAGATCCTTTGTTAGCTACTTTGCTTGTTCACACTGTATTTGGTCCTTGGTTCATTCATTGCCCCAACACGCTGGGCAGCAAATTCCTCAGATTCATCAGAAGAAACACAGATGGACAGAACTTCCCGGTTGATGTCTCACAGTGCAGGACTGTGCGGACAGATGTGTCTGGGCTGAAACTCTTTAAAACTTGGAGACAGAGTTTTCTGAAGAGCTCCTGTGCATATTTATTCCCTAGAAAGCACCTGACGTTCCAGAACCTGCAGGAGCACCTTGACCGGTTGCTAGCAGAGGAGAATGGCTCCGAAGACAGTGGAGGTAGGAGACACTGGGTGTCTGTCCAATTTGTGCTTCTGCTTGTGCTGCCTAATTGGGAGGACAAGTTGTATCATGAAAGGCAGTTCCCTGAGTGAGCGTTGTTCTGCCCTCCTATGCTCTAATTTATTGTACCTTTAAATCCTGCTTGTGACTGGCTCATCAGCCAGCCCTGGAGCAGGTCTGCTTGCAGATGGAGGAGGCATATTTCCACGCAAAAATGCCTGGAGAAGCAGTTTTGGAGCAAATGTTGGAGGTATTTCACTGATAATGATATGCAGAGCCATTGCTGTGACCAGCAGTGTGCAGTGCTATCCTCAGAGGGGAACGCAGAGGCTTGTTGACAATTTTTACGTACTGGTCTCCACTGTAGGTATTCACTTTGGGCTTCAGGCTGTTGCCTGTATTCTTGCTAGCATCCGTTTCCCTGAATGAGTCAGGATGTGGCAGGATACAACCTGGCTCCTCTCCTAAAAAGAAGATTTTTTCTCGCTGGCTGCAATCAAAGCATGATATGTTGGCCAAACATTTGGCTCAGAGTTTAGTTTGGTCTTTGAATTTTGCCAAAGTAAAATTTTCAGGCGATGTGGAAAACTTAACATATGACCTGAACGCTGCATAGCTAAGACCTTGTGTGTTGCTGTGAAAACTTCCTTTTAAATCTCACGGGTGTCTCCTTTCCTGAGGTTCTCATGGGTTCTAACATGGGTAACACTATTTTAGTCTGCCTCCACTGTAGCAGAATCCAAGTGCTGTTGTAGTCTAGCTGGAGACACTCATCAGGTGTACTGTTAAATCCTGCACAACTTTCCCTAACAGGTTTTCTGTGACTCTTGTTTCAGATCAGGTAGCAGAGGGCCGGCTTGGTCCCCCTACTGTGGTGTTGGACCACACGAGCGGTTTTGAGGGGCTCTTGCTGGTTGATGATGACTTACTTGGGGTGAGTGTGATGCTGGGTGCAACAGAAAATGGTCTTGTGGGACTAAAAGCACTTTGGGCATCTTGGTTTGTACTTCATAACAGATCCCTGTCACTGGCTTTGTAGCATGTTGTGAACGGAGTCTACCCAGAAAGCTGCAGGATCCTGGAGGAAATGAGCTCTAGCAGTACCCCTAAGTCTCAGCAAGCTCTGAATGGAGCTGCGAGGAAGTGAAAGGATTACCCTGGCCCAGGGGCTCACTGAGGAGCTTGGCTAAGCAGAGGAAAGGCCAGCAGCCAGCTTTCCTGTCCCTCCCTCCAGCAGACTGCCTCTTCCTTCCTTCCTTCTAGTCTTCTCTAATGGTGGCGAGAGGCTGAAGCTGAGGCTTTCTTTTCTCCTTTGTTTCCACTAGCTCCCTGCTTGCTCCTTAGCTGAAAGAATCCACTGGAATTTAATCCTTTCCTATTTCAGTAATTTCTGTACTCCTTTCACCCCTTCAGTGAGCTCGCACATCCCGTGCTCCTGTGCTCATTCCCTCCTTAATCTGTATATCCTTTTTTACCTGTAGCAGAGGAGGCTGCCCTGGTCTCCCCTTTCCCGTTAACCACCCGCTGTGGCTTGCCTTGGCTGTACCTAGAACTTACCCTCATATCGGATCAGACTGGCTTGCCTGTGAATTCCTTGTTGCTACCTTCATCTCTTCTTCATGGTCTGTCCTGAGATTGAGAGAGTCAGGAGTTAACCGGGTTCAGTTTCTGGGCAGTCTGCTGGTCCTGGGCTTTAGTCTGGACACCCTGAACTTATAGTTTTGTTCTAACTTGTCCAGGATTCAGATGTCTTTCCTATATAATAGTCACTTTTGTATACCTGTCACAATTCATTGGGAACCTGTCTGTCACCACGTTCCCCTTGTGCTGCTGCCGTGCTGCATGCTTCACTGGGGTTTATCACGTACAGATGAGCTGAGGAGGACCTGGATGGTTCCCCAGGTCTGCTGGCTCTGAGTACAGCTGCTGGGATGGGGAAGATGTCCTGTCTCTTCCCTACACTGTGCTTGTGAATAGCTCTCCATCTCGCTTTGATTTTCAGGGCTAGGATGGAGGGAATGGGTAGGGCTGAGCGAAACTGTCTTTTGTCTGACTTTAAAATATCTATTGTTTGTTGATCCAGGTGATTGGCCACAGTAACTTTGGCTCCATCAGGGCCACAACGTGTGTGTATAAAGGTAAGGAGAAAAGCAGGCGATGCTTTGAGAAAAGACCCCGGAAAGAGTGTGTGAAGAGTTACACAACTAGAAAGCTCTTGAATATGCTGCAGTCACAAATCTTGAGCCCCCTCTTCCCCACTTCATCCACTGGCTTTTCCAGGAAGTCAGAAGGGTGGAGGATTGTGTGATGCCGGAGTGAAGAGGTGGGAGGGGAATGCTGGGGCTGTCCCGAAGCTCCTTTGTGTGCCATGTTCTTTTCTGTGGGAGCAGTGTCAGGTTGTGCTTCTGTAACAATGAGCCAGCAGGAGGGATTTACTGTGTGGTATCTCTCTTTCTTTCAGGGAAATGGATTTACGAGGTGCTCATCTCCTCCCAGGGACTCATGCAGATTGGCTGGTGTACTCTGAGCTGCAGATTTAATCAGGAGGTAGTGTAACTGCTGCACGTGGCACAGGGCTGCTCTGTGTTCTTCCACTGCTTTTTAGGTCAGGGTGGAGCATTGCATTGGTGCTGTGCTCCTGCCCTGCTGGCATTTTGTGCCCAGCACACACACTAGAAATACCTGGTCTGCTGTTTTAAAAATCTTTACTAGACTTTCTTGTCTGCGTTCACAGAACGGTGCACAGTGTGAAAGCCTTGCACGCTGGGTGTGTTGCTGTGCTCTTGCTGCACATAGCCACTGCTATGTGTTGATTTTCAGCTGGCATCTTCTCCAGAGAGTGTGTGGGTCTGCCATGCTGGCAGCCTGTCTCAGGATGGCCCTCAGCAGCTGGTGCTACGGGGCTTTTTTGCCCAGGAGAAGCAGGCCCAGGCCAGCTCTTTTCAGGCAGTGGGTGGGATGTTTGTTGCTGGGACAGCATGTCAGCTGCAGAGTTTCACTAACTTGCCACTCTGCAACATGTGAGAGAGGAGATGACTGGCATCCTGGGGGGGGGGCTGCTTTGACAGAGTTTGGAAGTGTAGTATGCCAGTATTCCTCTTCTGACCCAAAAATGAGTAGGGAATGGTGTATTTCTCTGAACCAAAGATCACAAGCCATTGGATTCACTCCTAGAGTGAGGGCTTTTCCCAGACAGAGCATGTGTGCTGTCAGCTCCTCTCCCTACCTGCTGGGTCTCCCCCTTAAAGCCACTCTTGCAATGAGAGGGATCCCCTATGCTTGGTCTGGTCTGAGTCTCCTCTTTCATACTTTGGTGCAGGAAGGAGTTGGAGATACGCCAGATTCATATGCGTATGATGGAAACAGGGTGCGCAAGTGGAACGTGACTACTACCAACTATGGCAAAGTGAGTAGCTGTCCTGCCAGGAACGGGATGTAGAGTAAGGAGAAGAAAGCAGGTGGCTCCTCCTGCTCGCTGGATTGTGCTGGGCCCCGTGAAATGCCCTCAAGCTGTCCTCTCTGCTTCAGTCTGCTCTGGGGGAGGCTGTGTGCCAGCAATTGTTTGTACTTTAGGGGTGCTGGACATGCTATGTGGGTGCTTTGTTTAGCAGCCCCAGCAGACTGATTCCCAGCATAGTGCTGCTGTTGGTCTCTGGAAGGCTTTGGTTCTCCGTAGCATGTCAGAGGATGATGCAGTGTTGGGATAAATGTGTTTGGTCCTGTGCATGTTCCTAGTGCTGGAGGGAAAAAAGATCCCAATCAGTGGCTTATGTGCAGCTTCCAGAAGTGTCTGAGAATGCTATGTGAGCTGCTGTGAGAAGGAACTCTCTTCTTCAACCCTGAGTCACAAAGGATTGGTTGGGCTGCAGTCTTTCTTCTGATGTGGGAACACCCTGGATATATGTTTAACCTTTTCTCTCCCTTTACTGCAGTCCTGGGCAGCAGGAGACATCGTCAGCTGTCTGATAGACCTTGATGAGGGCACCATTGCTTTCTGCTTGTAAGCATCTTTGCCCAGTTCCCTGCTTTGTTGATGTCTGTGTGTAACATAAAGGTTTCCTCACTGCTCAGCAGGTTGCCCTCTCCCCTTTAAGTTCCTTGGTAGTTCCAGCCTTTGCTTTCCTGCTTTGGGTTCAGAAAGCATCAAGCTGGGCTGTTGAGTCTCCTAAGTTCAGGTGAGGGCATTTGGCAGAAAGACGTTCAAGCTACAAAGTCTGTGTAAAGCTTGCTAGGATTTTGCAGGGGAGGGCATCTCTCACGATGCTTAATGAGCCACACTGATTGCTTTTGTGGCTAGTGTAGACCTTGTCTGTCCTAGATTCACAAGGAGCTGTGGAAAGACTGATAAATCTCCAGCCTCCCACTCCTGTGCACAATAAGCAGAGACCAGCCTGAATAAGAATTGTTCCCTAGCCCTAAGCTACAGCCTGCGACAAGTCAGCCAGAATTAAAAACGGTTAGATGCTCCATCTCTTAGAGAAGAGCAGATTGAGGGCATTATCCTTCTATTTCCACCAACATCAAATGGATGAGGCCAAAAATGTCACCTGCCTTTAAAATGTCTTCCTGGTTAGTTATCTCGTAAGGATTTGGGTTGCCCTTGAAGCTGAGCAGGCTCTGCATATTGTGCAGACTCCAGTGCCTTCCTGTGCCATCGTATGAAAATGGGAGGGCTGCTGTGCTTCCCAGGGCTCTTGCTCAGCAAAGCTGCAACGTTTGCGTGTGTGCCAGGTTAAGAGTGACAGGAGGCATGACTGACTGATGTGTCCGTGTTGGCAAGTTGCTGGGAGGGGAATGTGGATACCTGGATTCCCCAGCTGACCTCAAAACCCTCCTACTGTGGCTAAAATCTTGTGGGTTTTCCTTCTTTCAGGAATGGCATATCTCTGGGAACCGCTTTTGATAACATCACAAGGGGCACTGGAATGGCTTACTTCCCTGCAATCAGCCTCTCGTTCAAAGAGTCCGTTGCTTTTAACTTCGGGAGCCGTCCACTCCGATATCCTTTGGGTGTGGGGAGAGAAGGTCTGAAGGGAGAAGAGCCTGTCCTGAGACCACCCCTGGAGGCTGTAGAATATACATACCTGACTGCAATTTACTTACTTCTGTTGGTACTTATGCTCAGAGCAGGGTCAAGGAGAGAAGAACCAGATATCCCTCAGCTGGAGCAGAAATGCAGGGCACACAAACACCAGTGCTGGTCCCTGACAGTTTCTGAAATGAGGTTTGCTTTCAGCTCTGAGTCAGCAGCTACTGCTGCAGCTGCGGGTTGCCTGTTCCCAGGCACTCAGATCCTGCAAAGATCTCACTCTCCAGTTTTGGAAACCCTAATGCTGCTGTGCTGCTGAGCCTCTTGGCCACTGGTCTCTTCTACCTCCCAGCCATATGGGACCTCTGACGTGGTGTTAGCGTTGCCTGCTGCCTTCCTGTGCAAATGCTGAGACCTGCAGCTCCTGTCAGAGCAGTCCTGGGTGTGCCTGTTGATAGCTGTGGAGGCTCCTGTCGGTCTTTCTGATGAGAGCAGAAGTGTGGTGTGAAATACTTGCTGCTTGCAATATTGAGGAAGTGGGAATAAGAGCTTATGGCTTATCATCCGTTTAGAAGGCACTGTGGTTTGAACTGTGACTGAGACATGCGTGGGTATAAAGTAAAATAGAGACACGGTCTTTTCCTTGCACAAACAAAAGAAGTCCTGAAAGGATCAGATTGCATTTTACCTTAACACTTGCCTACTTATCCAGTGGAAGGTTACCGCCCCTTGCAAGATCCTCCTGTTGCAGACCTAGCGAAGGCTCGCAAGCTGTTAGGCTACTTGAAGAATGTAATCCATGTCGGAATAGATGTGACGGTAGGCTAACGTCACTGGGTGGATCTGTGGGGCACCATGCTGGGAAATGTGGTTCTGCACTTCTCGGCACATGCTGGCAGCTCAGATGTTTCCATACACCTGAGAGTCTAAATGCTTGCGTGCTTTTGCATGGGGCGTGCATGTTCCTGGAGCTCTTCGGCTTGCAAAATAGGATTCCTGATAGTTCCAGGACTTAATTTAAATCATACTGGGCTTTGTTGTTCTCAGTCCTATGAAGTTTCATTCCCAGCATGCAAGAGGTGATGTTTGCCAGGGTCAGAACTGCTGGATTTGATTTTGCAGCCTTGAAAGAAGCTTGTTCATATCCTAAACTTTTTACTGATGTCCTGGTGCGGTGATGTGGTGAAATTCTGTCAGGTCTGCTTTGAGAACCGTTTTGGCTGTGGCACTGTTCGCTCGAAGCCATTTTTTTCTGCTCGGGTGAGAGATGATCTGTTTATGCCCGAAGCATAGGGAATGCCATCTGCTATGGTCTTGGCTTGAATGGAGGCTTGCTTTACTAGTTGGCCTCCTCTGTAGGGATTCCCATTTACAGGTTATCATGTACATTTGAACCCTTTTGGAAAAACCCCCATGTCAAGGGACGTGCACGTGGCTGATAGTAAGCGACATCTGGACTGCACCAGAGCTCTCCAGAGGCACGGGCCTGGCTGCTTTGCCATCCTAAATTCCCATGTTCAAGGTTTTTACTGCAATCAGGCATGGGACAGCAAACAGTGGCTGCTCCAGGCCTCCGGTTCATTCAGTCATTGGTGTATGGGTGGATTGGGCTGGATCTAAGCTGTGTGTTTTTCTGGGTTTGTCATTGCAGGAGGGGAAGCTGGTGGAGAAGGACACGTCCATGTGGCAACTGCAGGGAGAACCCACAGTGTTGATTACATTAGCCCACATCTTCAATTATTTCTCCCCTCTTATGGTGAGTTTTGCCTGCCCATTGCAAGCTTCTGTAGGTGCCTGTTATTGTGCTTGCAAGGGGAGGTAAACCTCAGCTTTCGCTGGGGAGTGACTGTGCCTTGGAGATCTGTTGACCTGGCTCTCTGTCTGCAGTGCAAGGTGTACCTGGTCGAAGATGTGCTCATGACCTTCCTGTTGAGCATTCTTGAGCGAGGAGGGGCAGTGGAGGCCCATCCCCTTATTCAGCAGCTGCTGGATCTCATGTGGCTTCTTATGGAGGTGAGTTGCTAGGGTGCTGGTTCCTCCTCAGGGATCACAGGGAGACCCCGGGAGGTGCTGAGGACAGGAGCCTTCCCTAGAAAATGCCAATAGTGATCAGCTTCTTTCCCTTCCTGGTGACAAGATCCCTTTTTTTGTGGTAGACCACCCTCTCACCTAGCTCATCTGGCTGCTGCTTCACACCCAGGGAATGAGGGTTGAATGCAGAGTAATTGGTAATGGTGACACTGGCAATGAGCTAACAAGGCATTTCTAAGCTTCTCCTACCACCAAAGGAACTGGTGATGTTGAATAACTTCCTGCTTCTGGGAACATCAAATTTATCAATAAGAAATTAGTTGGTCTCTTGGATGTTGTTAAAGGTTATGTGACTGTGGAGGTCTTAAATGCCACAATGTGCCCCAAGAGATAGATCAGAGCTTGCAGGACTGGGGTGGAAGTGGGCACTGCACTCTCACCACCTCCAGCACAGCTGGGGAAAAACCTCCTTCAACTTCCATGCCCCTTTCTGTCCAAGCTGGATGAGGTCACTCCTTCCTGCTTGTTTGAGGCAGCCTTTGCTAGCCACTGGGAAGCTGCTGCTGCCGGAGTGTTGGGGTGGTTACAATCCAATCACTGCCAGGGATCTGCTTGGAGACAGCATGTCTGTCCTTTGGGGTAACAGTTAACAGATATGGGCACTGGCCCAGCCAGCTGTCATGAAAAGTTTAATTGAAAAATGTCATGACCCCCTCAGGCCCATCATCTTAGAATTGAAGCTGAACAGCCTGCTAGGGCTGCTGTGTTTGTGGAAGAGTTGGCTCTCACCCTCCTGCTTGGCTATGAGTTGGACTCAAAAAGACAGCTCTTCCATCATCACATTTACACAAGAGTAACTTCTCTTCTTTCTGGGTTAGTTCTGCCAACACTGTGTTGGATAGGTTCAGGGGATACGAGGATGGGTGACTCAGGCCAACTAAATAGGATCTGGGACTTTGGCTTTTTGTAGATGACTTTTGGGTTGGTTTTAGTTTTACTAGTGCAGAAATTTGTTTCCCTGTAGCAAAGCGATGGCACCAACTTCTGCTTGGACACTCTCCTGAGGAGTCAGATAGACAAACACCGGGCTCAGAGCACCTGCTTTTTCAGTTCAGAAGTGAATGCTTCCTCCCAAGGTCACACTCTGGGAACTATAGCTGTTCCCAACTCCATGCTGTTGCTGTTCAACATGTTTCTTATTTTCTCAGGAGTATGAAGTGCACGAGTGCCTCAAGCAGCTACTGATGTCCCTGCTGCGGGCTTACAGGTTCTCCCCCATCATCCCAGACCTGGGATTACAAGTGAGTTGCACTTCTGAATCCCCAGGAATCTGTGACTAGCCAGCTTCTGTTATGTCACCTTGTCCAAAGGTACACGATGTTTTGGATTTTGTGGTGGTTTGATCCAGAGATGATAGTTCTGTCACATTGTACCTGTTGGAGAGTCGTGTCCTCTTCTGTAGATGGAGTCACTTTTGCTCCTTCTGTTTCCTTAGATTCACTACCTCCGGCTCACCATTGCAGTCTTGAAGCATGAGAAATCCAGGAAATACCTACTCAGCAATGTTCTGTATCCTTTATGCCTCCTCTAGTCTCGGTTCTCCCTGCCCTCAATAATGCAGCCGAGGAGACTTCAAGGATCTACAGGTCCTGGGAGGCAGAAGCCACCCTGTCTTTGAGAGGGCATTTCTAATTTCTCAGGTCTCTTCTGTCTGCCTGACACCATTGTCTGCAAAGTCCTGCTTTGAGGAGGGGGAGCAGTGTCGTGTAGTTCACATCCTACTAACACAGGGGACTTCATTGCTACCTGACTGACCTCTCTAATGTCCCCAGAGCAAAAACACTTTCAGAGCAGTCCAGCTGCCATGCTAGCATTTGGGCAGCTGCTGTGATAATTCCCCCACGAGAAGGGGGCTCTGGATCCTGCAGAGCTTTGAGTGGTTGTTTGGAAGGGGGTCTCTCGCTACAGCTCTGGAAACATGCCCTGTACCTTCTCCCGACATAGCTTCTGTGCTTGCTTTAACGTGGCCGCAGCTTCGATGTGCTCCGTTCGGTTGTGTTCTTCTACATTAAGAGCCCGCTGCGTGTGGAGGAGGCTGGTTTGCAGGAGCTCATTCCCACCACGTGGTGGCCAAACCGCTTCACCAAGGAGGTGAGTAAGGGCACGTCCACTAAGGAGACAAGAAATTTTGTGGCCTGCTGTGCCCATCATTTTCTGGCTGAGGAAACTGGATGGCCCATGTTTCCAGCTGCGCTAGCACTGGTGGACCCTGCAGAGCTGTGTGAGAGCTGTGGCCTCTCCATTGCCCTGTCATCTTTATTGTCCCCTTAGAGGGGGCGTTTGGGGTGTGTTGCTCAGGGCAGGGGAGGGGGACAGTTTTCTATAGCAACAGATTTGGAAGGGAACTTCACAGCATCTAAGGAATTACAGGTTGACTTGCGTGTCCTCAAAAGATCTCCTGCCCTCATCATTACAAAGCCAGGGAAGGCCTGTTTAGGTGTGCTGCCAGCTGCAGTCACATACTGGCACGTTGTTTCAGTGAGTTTCTGCTCTCCCTTTGGCAAGACATTTTCCCCGTGCAGTGATCTCCTACTAATCAGTGTCTGTCCCCCAACCAGGGCAAGGAGAGTAAGGAGGTGAAGGAGGAGGGTGCTGAGGAGAGGCTGAGGCGGCGGGCATATGAGAGAGGCTGCCAGCGGCTCAAGAAACGCATTGAAGGTCTGTGAGTAAGGAGGGAAATTGCGACGATCACGTACCTTTTGTGCAGCCAGGGGAACCGACCCTTGAGCTGTTTCCAAATCCCCTTCACGACCTGAAGTCCGGCTGTGTTTCTGCCAGGACTTGAGCTGTTTCCAAATCCCCTTCACGACCTGAAGTCCGGCTGTGTTTCTGCCAGGACATGCTGTGCTGCAGAGGCGGGGGCCAGCCATGCCGTTGTTTGGTGGAGGGGTGTGAGTGCTGGGACCCCGCTGCACAGACCTGTAGCGTCCCACCATGGGACATGAGCAAACCGAAATTCCCCTTGACGGGCATTGTTTATCAGCTGTGGATGAATTTATTGCTAGGTGGCGGAGGAGAAAATTCTCACAGTGATGGGATTAGCATTCTGCTGGCACCGGTTCTTCCTGGGCCCCCTCTGCTGAGGAGGTAGCCTTTCTCCTGGGGACAGGGTACACAGTTGGGGTTAATATGGGTAGGTGCTCTCCAGTGCTTGTTTTCTGATGGCAGACGTGTCCCCATTTTAGTGGTGGAAGGTCTCCAGGTTCAGATTCTGAAGCTGCTGTTGAACAACAAGGACAGAGGAGGGGTAAGTGCTCTGTGGATCTTTTGCTACAGTATCTCCACAGCACAGGACTGGTAAGGTATAGGTTTACCACCTGCTTTTCCTCCTCTCAGGGGGAAGCCTCCAGATACATCTTCCTAAACAAATTCCGCAAGTTTCTTCAGGAGAACGCTAGCAACAGAGGGGTAAGTCAGAGGGCCAGCCTCCCTGCAAGCCTCACCCTGAGAGCTCTCTGGCACCTTGAGGCTGGGAGCTCTGCCCTTTTGGCTGGGCTGCTTCCAGCAGTTGATCAACTGAGGTCTAGATACAGCAGGGAGTGGGGAGAAGATCTAAGGCTAAAAACCAGGCAGCTTATCCAAGTCCTATGCAGTGATTTATGGGAAAGTGGTCCTTGGGAACAGCCTTGGGTGGGAGCTGAACGTTCTCCTAAAACCTCCCGGGGAGCACGGCTGTGGAGTGCTCTGCCTGGCTTTGGCATCCTCTTCACTGCTTAGGTGGGGACTGTTCTGGCCCTGGATCAGGCTGTTGGCCTGCAGCTTTGGGAGGTAGGCGTCCACTGTTGCAGGAAACCCTTTCTTCACCTGCGTCTCTGTGTTCATGATCAGCCCCATATTTCATGGTGGAGCATGTGGTATTCATCCTGCTCTGTCAGACCAGCTTGTTTCAGTGCCCAGGACTTTCTGGAGGTGGAAACCGCTGCCTACCATCAGGGCTGGAAGCTAGACATAGTAGCAAGGCTGAGAATACAAAGTTTCTGCCTGCCCCATGTGGCCACTGGGACAAAGATGCACTTTCACACCTGCCCTGATGGTTGAACTCTCATTCTTGCCCTAGAACTTGACTGTATTGTGCCCGCCAGAGTACATGGTGTGCTTCCTGCACCGGCTTATCGCTGCCCTGCGTTTCTTCTGGGATGGCCACAAGGTGAAGACCCCTGCTGCACTGAGCAGTGAAGGTAAGGCCTGGAGGAGAAGCTTAGGGGACATTTCTGTGATTAGGACAAGGTTTGCCTCTTGACGGTGCTCTCCAGGATGCTGGAAATTTTGTGGTTTTCATGGGTGCTTGAGCCTTCTGTCACCCTGTGTCTGTAGCTCGCAGTCACCCTGGGAAATTCCTGTGTGCAGATCTATTCCAGTTAACATCCAGACCTGAGACTTGCAAAGGGACACCTGTACTATTTGCTAGTTTCCCCTGTATGCTCTGGAGCAGAGTCCAATATTGAGTATGGGTCTGTAGGAGGGCAGCTCAGTCATCCCATAGTCAAAGTTTAGGGGAAGATATTTGTCTGGTTTTGTGGTTCCCAGACTGTGGGATTAAGCAGAAACCAAGTCAGTGCCAGTTGCTTCCCCACCCTCAAACCCCACCTTGCCTGTTCTACCTCGATCTGCTTGGCATTCCTTTTTCTTACTTTAGGCTGACCCTTTCTCTAGACTCAATAAGTGCCTTATGATCCTTGTGGGACTAAGTGACAGAGCTGGAGTAGCCAGGTGGGGAGCTGATGAGTTTTCTGATGATCCAGTTTCCCCCAGTGACTGTGGCTGGGAGGGAGGAAGTGCTGGGAGGCTTGTTGTGGACAGCCGTCGGTTGCTCCTGTTCCCGTGTGGATCTAATGCTTGCTTCATTGTGGAAATCACAATCTGCCTTAATGGCTTGTGCTTTTATGACAACAAAAGCTGTCACTAAATGTTAGTCCAGGCTGGGCCCTGGGGTCTGTCTTAGGAGGGCTTACATGTCTGGGTGGGTCCTATGCATGGGACTCGTGGAAGAAACAAATCTCCTTCTCTGCTTTAGAGGCATATGTCCCTCCTCAACTCTTCTATAACGGGAAGGTGGATTATTTTGACCTTCAGCGACTTGGAGGTCTCCTGTCTCATCTTAAGAAAACTCTGAAAGGTAAGTGCTCTTATTTCCAATACCTGCATCCAGGTCCTGGCTGGAGTTCACCCAAGAGACATCCCAGGGAGGGAGCCGTGGGTAATAAATTGTGATTAAATTTAAGGAGAGGAGACTTGAATTTTAATGAGATGCAAGTTACGCTGAAGAAGACACCATCCCTCTTGGGTGGAGCATCCTTTAACTTAACAGTTTATTGTTTATATCCCTGAATGGGGCCTGTGGCTGGTGGAGGGAAGGGGTAGTCTGGGAATACCCTCTGGTGTGGTGCTTTTGCTGCACCACAGCCGAGGGCTGGGAGCCATCAAAGCGCTGACCATCAGCCTGGCTTTGCTGGGTGGGAAGGATGTCCAGGATTTACTTGCTGTACCACTCTGGGCAAGCAATAGCAGCCCTGCATATGTGCTGCAGCTGTGTGTTTGTACACAGAACACTACACTGGCACTAGACGTTCAAAGTCTCCCTTTTGGAAGGGTTAGAAACCCCTTGCCGTTCAGTTGGACTTGGTTTGTCTCTGGTTTCTGGCTAATGTGGCACTTGCCTTTGGCTCAGATCTCTCTTCTCCTTCCCCAGTGTGTTTGCAAGATTAGGACAATTTTCCCTGTCTCAGGTTGATCCCTGCCTGTCAAAATTAGATTACTTAATTTGAGAACCATGTAATCTCCTCTGGTCTCTTACCAAGGTCTTCCTAGCCAGCTTTAAAGACAGGGCTATGGACTAGAGGACACGTTGTTCAGGCTTTGTACAGCATAGCCGTCAGCACAGCCTTCCTCTGGGCTGAGAGTGGTTTCTGGTCTGAGTCTCAGTCCTCGTTACTTGAGGACATATCATGGGACAGCATTGAAGAGTGGGATGCTTAAAAAATGGTCTCAGTTCCTGAGTTTCCTTCCCTACGCTAGTCCAGTTTGGCCCCGCTGGTTGTCTCCTGGTTCCTCGGTTATTCTATTTGTTGCTGGTAGGACCAGGAACAGAAATGGGTCCTGGGTGAGCAGCACCCATCGCTGCTTGGTCTCTGCTGTGTTAGCAACAGCAGACCTATTCCACGTAAGGAAGCTGGGGAGAAGGTGAGCTTGTTCTGATGCAGCATCCAACTTCACTGGCTGCTTCTCTACTGCCAAGAAGCAGGAAAGAGGATGAGCCTAGGGCTGCCTCTTGGGAAGCGAAGGGTGACTCCTGCGTTCACAGCTGCTTTGGTGTGCTCTGTGCAGATGACCTGGCTGCAAAAGCCAATGTCCTGATCGACCCTGCGGAGCTGCAGGCAGTGACTATGGACGATCTCGATGAAGATGAGGAATCGGCAACGTCGGCGGCACAGGTGAGTCATGTACTGTTATTCACCTGCGGGGGCCCTGATGCCAGGGCAGCAAGCTCAGCCTCTGGCTAGAAAAGCTTTGCTTTAGAGGAAGGCAGTGTCTGGGCCAGGACTGTAACCAGCCCATGGGCGGTCAGATAAACAGCTGCACTTGCATGAGGGTCACTGGAGATCAGTAAGGTCCTGGATGCACCAAGTCTCAGCAGCAAAACTTTCTTTGCTCTGCTCTCTCACTACCCACCCACCTGAATATGCCCCCTCCCCTCCGTGGCAGCTCTTGGTGCTTGCATTTGAAAGGGTGCATGGCAACTGCAGACAGAGCAGCTTCTTGCTGTGCAGACCTGCTGCTTGTACCTGGCATGGGCCCTTAGAGGAAGGAATATCCATTTGCTAACCTGGTACTGCTGGCCCAGCCATGATAGGCAGGGTATCTGCTCACCTTCCAGCGGCCACTGTGCATCTATACTAACATCCTTGCAGGGACAAGGGAGGAATAGCCGGCAGCCGAACAGCTAGAACTGTTTCTTCCTTAATTTCTTTTCAGTCTCAGCGTCCCTCTGCTGCCCTGGCCATTGGTGGAGCTCTCGCTAGACCTGGCTGGCTCAGCTCCCCCACCCTGGGCCGTGCCAACCGCTTCCTCAGCACAGCTGCCGTCAGCCTTATGAACCCGCGTCGGCCTCTTGGCACCCTAGAGAAGATCAAAGTGCGCACGCTAAGCGTGGAGCAGCGGACAGAGGAGGACAGTGAGTACTTCTGCTGGGTGTTAGCGTGGCCCAGGAGGTCCCTGGGAGAACGGTGTCTTCCAGCTCCCAGTACTCTCAAGAGGAAAGCAATCTACTGCCAGCATTGCTCCTTCCCATTCTCAGGACATGCCAACACCCACAAGTCCACAGTTAACCACTTTGCCATCCTGAACATGACACTGGTGATGCTGTCACTCTCTGCTTGTACGAAGACGCTGCCTTGGTTCCTGCAAGTGCAGTGAGACTTTGCAGGGAGGTAGTTCAAAGGCAGCTGTAGCCATGCTTGCTCTGGACGCAGACCAGCTGGAGGATGAGGTGTGCAGTAGCAGCACCGTTGCTGCTGGGGCAGGCCAGGCAGGCCTCTGAAGCACGTACAGGGCTCGAGGAGGTGGGACTTGCATGGCCTGGGTCTGTTTGAACAGATCTGGCAGGTCAGCCTGGTGCAGGCAGTGGGATGGGAATGGTGTGTTAGCGTACCTAGCGAATCACATGGGCTGGGAAGGAGCACTGTGTTACGGAAGCACAGCAGGGCTTTGGCTTCAGAGAGGGGCAGGCAGAAGCTGAGGTGCCCAAATGCCTTGCTGAGAACTTCTCTTCTGTCTTGGGGTTGCATTTGCAGTTGAAGGCAGCCATGGAAATGAGGGTCTCTTACTGGGCAGACCCCCAGAGGAGCCAGACCAGCCCATCACAGAGAACTCCCTCCTGGAAGTCCTGGATGGGATAGTGATGATGTACAACCTCAGTGTCCACCAGCAGCTTGGGAAGGTAAGCGGCATGTGCTATGCAGGAATCCCATTTCCTCAACCTCCATGCTTCTACACTGACTGTTTTCTGGTTATTTAGTGACTGTGTATGCCCTTTCCTTCTCCTCCTAACCCCCATGGGGGATCTGGTTGCATGCTTATGTGTCTAGGGAAAAAAATACCCTCACTTATTGTTGGATTCTGCTTGTTTTTCAGATGGTTGGTGTGTCAGATGATGTGAATGAATACGCCATGGCACTGAAAGACACAGAGGAAAAAATCAGCCGCTGCCCAAAGAGGGTAAGTGTCTGGACTCCCAGCTTCCTTCTCTCTTAGAGCCTCCGTATCTGGCAAAAAGGATGAAGCACAGTGGGTGATTTCCAGCCTTGGAGCGGCCAGTGTCTTGGATGGGGTAGTAACCCATGCCTGGAGCTGGCAGCCACATTTCATACTGTGCCAACCCATTGTACCACTGCCTCAAGGAACAGAGGGACTGAAGCAACCACTTCAGCTTCTCCTGGACAAGCCGTAGCAGCTTGCAAACCTCCATGTGCTGCAGACACCTTGGAGCCGGTCTCCTGGGGTCGGGACCCTCTAGTGCGGGACTTGGGCCACATCTGTCCTATTCCAGCTGCTAGAGACTGACTGTATCTGATGATGCATTAAAAAAGTATCCCTGACAGCAGCTGACTCTAAGCTGCTGCCCACACTGGACCAGCATCTGCATCAGGCCTTGTGGGCTGCAGCTGAGAGCGATAAGTGCTCTTTATAGCACTGCTTCCCACTCCCGCCACAGAAAGGCTGCTGACCCCTTTCCCTCCTGCCAGTACTCCCTAGCTAGCCCCAGGGTGGTATTTGCTTTTGCATTGTTTGTCCCTCTCTGAAAAAGGATGCTGTAAATGGGAATTACATCTGCCCTTACATCTCTGCGCTCTTTTCAGAGGAGAGACATCCATGAGGAACTGCTGAAGAGCCAAAAGGTCTTCTCCGAGAAGCTCAACCACCTAAGCCGACGCCTCGCCTGGATAAATGTCACCATTTATTCAAAGGTGGGCAGGAGCATAACGGAGCACTCAGAGGAGACTGAGCAAGTGTGCCTCTGTATTTGTGCTGCTCGGCTCACATGTCACAAATGTCATTTTCCCTGGTGTTGGAGCAATGCCGATGATCTGTGGGGCTTCTTTTTCCCTTCTTTTGCATCAGAGACACCTTCCTAGGCCTGGACCCCATCCTGTCCCAGGCTTGGTCCTATAGTGTTTGTCAGTCTGTTCTGAGCTGTGTGTGGTGCTGTAAGCTTTCCCTCGGGGCATCAGGCCTCTCTGCCCTGCGGACAGAAGGGTGCAGGTCGAAGGGAGATTCAGTTCTCAGGGCATGTTTAGAGGATGGAGGCTACTGTGAACCATTTCCCTGAGCTGTGCTGTGCGTCACAGGGCGGTCTCACTAGTGCTGCTTTTCCTGAAATCTGCAGGATCCAAGCCTAGGGTTTTTCGTTCAGGTGTTCTCCCCTTCTTCACTTGGTTCCCACATAGAGTGCATTCTGCATTTAGTAACGCAGTGACTGTTTGCACAGGTTGTCCCTTCTTCCCTGCATTCACCATTTTCCACGATAAAGTCTCTGGTCTGTTTTCTCATGAGCAGTTTGTGCTTTTACGCTCTGCAGATCTCCTCTTCCTGTCGTCCCTTGCACATTGCCATGCCCCATCTGTGTTTGTAGCTTTTTTGTGCTGGGGAAGAAGACGCGTTTCCCTGAACATGCAGAGGCAGCAGGGTCTCTGCATGTGTCCCAGGGTGTAAACGGGGAGGGGAAGAGTGGTAGTTCCTATGAACATGTCTGGCAGAGCTGCAGTGGCTGATCCTGACTCACGCGCTCTTTGCTCGTCCCCTCCTTCGCTCCCAGAGCAGGACTGCAAGGCAAAGTGCTGCGCTGCAGAAGCTCTCCAGCTGCATTAGCATAGCCCATGCTTGCCAGAAAATAAACCTTTCTTCCTGGACTGCTCTTGAAAGGCTGAGGGGCATTAGCAGTGTGCGTTGCAGGGATCGCTGCGATGGCCCATGCAGAAACACTATTCGTGTCTCCAGATGATCTATTGTCATATTAAACGCAGGTACCCGCCTCCCGTCAGGAGTGCGGTGTCACCTTTCTGGATGAATCAGCAGCATCTGGGAGTGAAGGTTACAGCCTTCCCTGCTTGTGCTCCTGCCTTGGTCTGCTTGGCCGGCAGGGAGAGCAGGTCACTAGCTGGCTCGGGCTGTGAAATGTGCCTCAGGAGCCGAGTGAGCTTGCTCTGAGGAGGAGTGTGGCTGCACGGAGAAGCTTGTCCATACTGCCTGTGCCTTCAGGGCTCCATCTCACAGCTGTCACAGGTGCCTGCGGTTTCCCAATGGAGACATCCACCCAGCAGGCTCCTGTGTCCCTGGGACTTGTGTGCAACGGAGGGACACATCTGTATGAGTGTTGCGGGCACTGCTGATGCTGATGGAGAGAAAGGGACTGGTTCTGTCTAGAGGTGAAGTCCTGGTCTGTGCTGAGGTGTCAGAGCATGGGAGAGGCTGCTTCTTCCTCAGGGGAATTAGTCACTAGTTTATTCTGAGCTGAGGGATTCAACGTTAGACGAAAGGGAGCGCTACAGCTTAAAAACACTCTTAGTTTTAAAGCAGATAATCCTGTCTTCAAAACATCCCTGTGGGAAGACCATTTCAGCTTATTTTGTTACGACACTGTATTTGTCCATCACACTGTGGATAATCACATCTTTCTTTGTATCCTCTTGGTGTAGGCTTTCTTCTAGCTTGGCAATGACTTTTTGAGATTATCAAGTCCTAATAAAACCAAATGCAGCTTTCTTTACCTTAATATTGTCTGCAGAATTGCTTTTTATCCTGAAAGAAACAGTTGAGCTGAGATGTGTGTCGGTGTCACGATAAAGATGTCTTTTGGTCAATTTTGTTGATTTACACTAGTTCAGTCTAATTTACAGAACAAACCCATGTAAATCTCCCAAAGATGGTAGCAACATACTTTAGAAAAGCCACTAAGCAAATGAAATCACTTCTCTCCACCTCTGATTTTAATTTTTTTAATTAGAAGTGGAACCCTCCTCTATCTATTTTTATGCAAATTGCTATTGCTTATGCTATTTCTTGACATTGCAGGATATGAAATAATATTTCCTCTTTTTATGGCTTTGTTGGTGCTGATTTTTATAGCTTAAAGTTATGTAGATGCCCTTAAATTTCCTGGTTTTAATTTAGGACCCCCTGAGTTTTGCTTAGAGAAGCAAGAGGCCAATGTCCCTCAGGACAGTAAATCTGGTTGAATGGCTGGCACAGAATCCAAAAGGCTGTGGCCGCCTGTTGCAAAGATCTGAGTTGGTATGAGCTTTCAGCCTGTTCCCATTTAATTCCTACAAAGGATGAGCTTTCTTTCCAGCAGATTTATGCTGTGTTTGCTAGTGCCTGCTTTCCTTCAGCCAGTGTACTTGGAATAAAAACTAGCACGCCTTTTTTGCGATCGGGCCTGTGTGGTCAGATATGTCCTACCAAGGAGGAGTTCTTGGAGGGTTTCAAGGCTCAGTGAGATAAAGCCATCTTATGTCAACTGGTGATAGTTGTGCTCTGAGCTTGAGGTTGCTGTAGAGATCTCTGCTTGTTCCTTCCACCTAACACTTCTGCGGCTCTGTTAAAAGACTGAATGGCACCGATCTGGTTAATGAACTTAGAGCGGTGGTCTGAGGAACGTCTTAGACATGGAGATGTTTCTGAGGTCTAAGCATGATGCTGACTGTTGCGTTTCTCCAAAGAGAAGCTGGACAAAACTGAATGGGAATTGTTGTGTTATCTCTGGCCAGGAGAAGATGCAGGATGTATATTGGCTGCTGCGAGTGTGCATCCGCACCATCGAGCATGGCGACAGGACGGGCTCACTTTTCGCTTTCATGCCGGAGTTCTACCTCAGCGTAGCTATGAACAGCTACAGCGCACTCAAGAACTACTTCAGCCCTGTAAACAGCATGGAGGAACTTCCAGGTAAGGGATGGGGAGGCCTTGCTAATTCTGGGCTGATAAAGTCTAAAGCAAGCCACATCCTTACGGTAAAGAAGTGGTAGTTGGGCATCATCCCTTCTGTGTCCTCTCCTGGTTGTGATGTGCTGCACAAGTATATTGTGTGTGCTGTGGGCAGGCGCTGAGTGCTGTTCCTTGAGTAGGTACCCGCTGGTGAGCCATGACTGTTGCTGAGCTTAATCAGGGAGCCCGTGCCTTGTCTGAAGTTGTCATAATGTTGGCTATAGTCAAAATCACGGGCAGCTATGGATTTTGTTTCCGAGGAGGCACCAGGAATGGGCTGGGATGCTGGAAGATGTGATTGCCCTGGCAATGCGTGCCACTGCCTGCTGGTCTCTGGGTGGGGGAAAATGTGCTGTGAGTGCAGGAATTGAGATTGCTTTCAAATATCCCTGGGATTTGGATACATTCCTATGGAGATGACCACCCACTTGATGCCAAGAGTCTGTGTTTAGGTGGATTCCCTCTGTGCATGTTCTGTGCTTTTCCTGACTAAGTGATCCCAGCAAGCTCTTAGCAAATTGTTCTGTGCTTTCCAGAGCCCATGAAGGTAAGAAGAGCTTCTGTTCCCACCATAAAGACATAGCTAACGTGTTCATGTCCATTAAGTGGCTGCTGTTCCGGGAGCAGCAGAATTAAGCGGTAGCAGATTTCTTCGGGACCTGCAGGCTGGATATGGCTTTTCTGCGTAGATCTAGGGTGTTATTTGTGTTGCTCAAGCTCTTCTGCACTAGGCATCTCTCCCTTGCTGTCCGACTCAGCTGCATGGTTTTATCTTTCTCCGAGTAACTGTTTTAGACTCTGCATACTGAGGCGAGCGGCTCTGTTGGAGATGAATGTGTTTTCCTAACTGTTTTTTGACAGCTAGAAAAAACTGCAAAGTTAACTGTAGCAGGAATGAATCGCATGGCCCGTGTCTTGTCCACAGGAATGCTGGGACCACAGGGCTGTCCATCGGGTCGTTGGCGTGACCCCTGCTCCCTCCTTCTCTTTGCAGGCTATGAAGAGACCCTGATGCGCCTTGCTGCCATCCTGGCCAAGCATTTTGCTGACTCAAGGATTGTGGGCACGGGTAAAGCTGCACTCCTCTGCTTTGGAGTGATAATGTTGCAGGTCTGGCCAGTCCCACTGCTGGTGGCTCACCAGACTTCTGTTGCGATCTATCTGCTGAATCTGTTGAGTGTTTTATGCCTCCACGTACAAAGAGAGGCTGGTCACTGCACTTGTCTGGTGTGTCCTCCTTATTCCAGGGTTAGATACATGACCTAGGATACCCTTTTGAGAGCAGGACTTATGTCCCAACTACTTGCATGTCAAATCTGGGGTTACTTCTTAGCTGCCTGAACATAGGCAAGCTCTCCCTGTCAGCTGAGATGGCAAACCTCTGTAAGTGCGGGTCGGTCCCTCCTTGCCTTGGGTGCTCAGGTGCTCCCTGGCACGCTGCATGTCCTTGGGTGCCTGGCCTAGCTCCTTCTCATTCCTCCACAGATATCCGGGACTCCCTGATGCAGGCGTTGGCCAGCTACGTCTGCTACCCCCACTCGCTGCGTGCTGTAGAGAGGATCCCAGAAGAGCAGTAAGTGCTGCCCTGCCTGTTCCCGGGGAGCTGGGGCAGGGCTGGGGTGGTGGCAAGGCTGAATGGGGGAGCAGGCTGGCTGCCAAGCACTGCTGAGGGTCCAGGAGCTGCAGCTGGTTTGGTGCTGGAGTTGGTTTGGGGAGCCTCCTATCACCCTTATACCAGTGGCTTTGCTCTGTCCCAGCTCCTTGGGTCCTACTGTGGTCCTATTTAATCCCCTGTGATCCCAAACCCTTTGTGGCTGACCTATGTCTTTCATCTGGCAGGCGGATCTCCATGATGAAGAACCTTCTGGCTCCCTATGAGCAGCGACCCTGGGCACAGACCAACTGGATCCTTGTCAGGCTGTGGCGGGTGAGCGTCCTGTGTCCCTGCCCCTCTCACCGTCTGGGGCTGGTTGGACACTGAGCATTTCACTTTCCAGTAGCAGCAAAACCCAACTGGTTTCCAGCCTCTAAGATCTTTCCTTATCTCTTTTACCAGGGCTGTGGCTTTGGGTACAGATACACGCGGCTCCCACACCTGCTGAAAACCAAGCCTGAGGATGCAAGCCTCCCCAGCTTGCAGAGTGAGTGGGGCAGGGGATTGACTCTCGGGATTATGATGGGGGGTGAGGGAGGACTGGCTTCTTCCCTAGCAGCCGTCCCTCTGAGGGCTAGGCCAGCTGGTGAGAGGGCTGCTGAAGTAGGGGGATCCTGGCCAAATATCCAGGCCTGACCTTTGCAGCCAGCGTTTCCTTTCCTGGACATCCCCAGTCTCTCTGCACTGCCTGGTGACTCTTTTGCGGGCTGGGTGGTGGATTAGATCCATCATGAAGAGGGGTTCAGCCCTTTAAGGGAGAGCAGAGAGGCCCAGGGCTGCATCCTTACCAGAGCTTTACCCCAAAATGTAAGCCTGGGAGAAGGCTCTCTGATGTCCGCAGCGAGCAGCTGCTGTGGGGAAGAATTGGCGAGTATGCCAAGCAGCAGCCACCCTGTGAGAGGGAGTGGGTGCCCGAGGAGGCAGGGCGCTGGAAAAGTTTGCAAACAGGGAGTGTTTTAACCAGGCATCTCTCTCGGAGCCTGGCAGAGCCTGTCCTGCCTTTGGCATGGCAGTTTGGTTCTCAGCACTGTCACCAAAATGAGGGGTTTCTTGGCTCTGTTGCGGCTGAGAAAGACGTGGGGAGGAGAAGGTACCTTTCTTAAGCTGAAGAACACGTCCCCAGCTTCACCGTTGCGGGGTCTGGGCCTGTCCGGATACATTCCTGACCCCCCTCTGCTGTGCAAAAGGCTTTGTGCCAGACCTTGCTTCTGGAGAGCTGCCCGGGGACGGGGGACAGAGGGTGCTGCAGCCTGACATGGGCTGGCAGCATGTGGAGGTGCGTGCTAATCCCCGTCCGGTGGGGAGAACTGCCTGTCTGTTTTAACGGCACTCTTGTTCTTTTTCTCTCTCCTGCCCATGGTGCCCAGGAGATCTCTCTGTTGCTAGTTTCCAGAGTAAGTTTGTTGTGTGACCCTCTCTTGTCTGGTGAAGTAGCTTTAGAGAGCTCCCTCCTTCCCCTCTTCTGTCTAGAGAGACCCTTCTTTGGGAGGCAGAGGGCTTCACCCAATGATCGCTTTTCTCAGTTACGTCCCTGGGAGATGCCAGGGGGACCGGTGCCCACATGGCAGGCTCTGAGGCTGCATCACGGACCCGCTCTTGCACCTGTTTTCTCAGGGTTACCTCTGGGGTCGGAGCCCTGCTGCAGCCCTCTCGTCCTTGGTGGACGACGGGGAAGCCCTGGTACACATGCAGGAGGGACCTCATCACTGTCCCCTCACCCTCCTACCGCACAAGCAAGCCCCTGAGTGGCTGCCACCAGTCCCATGGGGCAGTGACCAAGCTCCCCCCATCCTGGGGAGCTCTGGGGCTGGAGCAAAGTTCCTCAGCTTTTGAGGCCCTTCTCCATCCATCTCCGGATGGCTCCGCACAGTCTGAGCCTGGAGTGGGCTGGGCTGGCTCCTGGGGACTTGCTCCTAGGATTGCTATTTTAAGGTGCAACCAAATCAATAATGAATGCTGATTTAATTGAAGAGGATCATGGGACTCAGAGCTGTCCTTGTGATGCTGCCCGGGGAAGGAGGAGGAGATGACCCCCCCACCTTCCCACCCCTCAGTCTTCACCTTCTTGCAATTTGAGCATTGGCAGAGACAACGGAACAAACTGCTGAGCTGAGAGAAATCCCTGTTTGTCTGGGTCTGCTTCTGCAGGCCAGTCTGAAGGGAGCTTGGGCAAATGCCTCTTCTCTGGTGCTCCAGCCTTGTCCTGCTTTGGGGATGCTTCCTTGGAGGACTCTGCACAAGTGGCAAAGGTGGGCTGGCGCTGCCTCGCCATATCCATGAAACGCGCAGAGCACAGACCACCTGGTCTCCTACGCTGCCTTTTGCCCGTGCTCACCGAGGGTGAGCAACGAGATGGCTGCCTGGGTGAGCCCAGGGAGGGGGAGAGGCTCAGAAAGGCCGTGTGTGTTCCTGCCTGCTCCCTGAGTTGGCCTTGCTCCGCTGGCACCAAACAGCTCTCGTGCAGGCAGGGCTCTGCCTCCAGTTTGGCAACTGAGAGCAGACAGGGGCTCTCTTCAGAGGTGGGAGCAGATCTGGTCGGCGGCTGCCGTAGGAACTTGTTTTGCTTTCATCGTGGCTTGTAGGCAAGGCTGGGTGCTGTTACGGCACGCACACGGTGAGCAGCAGCGGTGGCCCTGTGCCAGGCCCAGCCTGTCTTGCTTTTACCGAGCTACAGGGTGGCTTCAGGTTGCAGCACAGGGCTCCTCTGCCCCAGGCCTTCTGCCCACGCATCCATCAAGCAGTGGAGGGTAGGTGGGTGGGACCTTGAGATTATCTAGCTGAGCTGTTGTGCAACATGGGACAGGGAATTCACCCACGTCCCCTTCCCAAGTCCAGCAAACCACCTAAGCTAAAGAGGTCTTTCAGGAAGAAATCCTGTCTCGGTCTGACAACGGCAAAAGCATCAGCTGATGGCAGTTGAACTATCCAAGCCCTTCTGATGGTGATTCCTCACCCTCAGAAATAAATCCATCGCTTGTTCCTAATGGGAATGTACCTAACCTCATCTTCTGTCTTCCGCTGCTGCTGCTCTGCTTTTCTCTGCCAGGTTAAACTCTGTGCGTTGCAACATTTTATTCTTCAAAAGTGCTTGTGTACCATGGTAACTCACTTCTTGATCTTTTAATAGTGAAAAGAAAGTGCAGCCTCTATGTCTTATTCGGGAAGGGGTTTTGCTTTTCTATGAGCCCCGGTGTTCACCCTTTCCATGTTTTTAGCAGCCCCAGAGTTGCCAGTGTCACGCTGACTAGAACACCTCCTTGATCTGCTGGTCACGGAGCCAAAACGTGCATTAGCCTGTTCGCCAGCACTTTGCTCTGGAGGCATGCGCGAGTGCCAGGCGTGTGCTGGGACGTCCTGGTGCCTGGCACTCGACCTTATTGAGATATCATCCCCTGAATGCAGTTTGCTTTCCTTCAGCCTTACCCTGCAACGTTCCCTTTGGTTCTCTCTAAACACATCTTTGAACGGATGCAGGTTACTGGTGCCGTGGGTGGCTGCATCCCCAGCTTACCCCTTTCACTGCTGTTTCATCAGTCCATCAGCCACAGCCACTGAGTGGCAGCTGTGACACATTTACATTTCACCTTTTGAAAACTCAGATTAGTGTTGGGTGGAACCGCTTTGCTTCTGAATCTTGTCCATTTTGGGCTTTCCTCCTCTGTGCTCCCAGCTCTACTGTAAATGCTGCAGCGTCCAGAGCCCCTCTTGGGCTGCTGACCAAGAAGTCTCACAAATAGCCCTGTTATAAATCTTCCTGGGTCATTAGCAAACTATAAAGTACATAATTATCTTCCTGTGATGAAAGTACATGACCCTCCTTCTTTACAATTATCTAATAGGAGCACTTATTGAAGGCTTCCACTTTGTCTGCTTTATTAATTTTTAACTCTATCTATTAATGGGCCTCTGCTACTGTTAGACTTTCTCCCATTACTACTATTTTTAATAATTCTGCTAGAATTTTTTCCTGTAGTTGAAGAAGCTTTGCATGTAGCGTGGTTAGTTGAGGATGTTTCTTTTATGTCTTCTCCTTCTATTACCCCTTTTCTCCTTGTTTTCATCAACCGCTGGCTATGCTTGATTATGTTCACTTTGCCTTTTACATTTTAACTTATGTCTTTGCTTCATCCTGGTCTCAGTGAACCTTTTAACCCAAGTGCTTGCTGTAGCACTGGGGCTTTCTGGCTGCCTAATAATCTTCTTAAAGAACTCTGTGTTTTTAATCACTATTTCCCCCTCACCTAGATTTATTTTTTTCCTCTGACTATTTTGCTTATACTTTTGTGGGGAAGTTTCTGTTGTGGAAACATCGGATATATCTATAATTGCTTGGGGCCATGCTCTGTTGCCCACATTAAATGTATTGAGGTCATAATTTCTGGCCTTGGAAAACCACCGGTTTCTGTTCCAGTGACTGATCTTTATCTGTCATAATGAAGGCTAAGCCAAGACTGAGTGGCTTTTGTATTAGGGAGTTACAAGTTTTAGAAACACTAATGACATACTATTGCCAGGATCAAGAAAGTAACCACATCAGTGAGTATCCACAGACTCCCTATGAAATGATGTCCCTGTCTGAAGTGGCACACGTAAGGGCTGTGTCGTTACCCAGGAGGGCAGTCGGAACTGAGATGTGAAGGAGGCGGGTGGAAATGCCTCAGCAAAGGTGAACATCTTGCAAATGAAGATGAACACAGCACCAGAGCTAGATTTCTGGATACCACTGATGATTGCCCCATGGAGAACCTCATCTGGGAACTCATGCAAGGGACAAAGCTGCTCTTGCTGTATTCCAGGGCTGGTTCGTTATGTTGCTTTCAAAGAGTAGCAGTGATCGCAGCGTCTTTAGATTCAGAATCCTCTTGGGAGCAACAAAAGCCGAGGAAGTCCATTGTTTCTTGGTGTTAGCTTAAAACCTTAAAAAACCCTACATAACTGTGGAGAAGTTTGACAAGAGGCACCACTTTTTAATGCTTTTATAGACTGGCACAGTCTTTGCCAGCAGCAGGGAAAGCATTTAAGGACCTAGAATTGGAGGTTTGGAGCAAATTCACACCACTTATTGGAAAAAGACCGTAAGTAAATAATTGGCTAAAAATCAGGATAAAGCAAATTATTACAAACACAAGCTTCAAAAAGCCAAAGCTGCCTTCAAATGAGATAGACTTCAGCTGAGCGATTCATTTTGAGATCTGTCCTGACTTGAAATGTTGGTAAAAGAGGCTTTGGCGACAGACCAACAGGACAACCCACAGAGCTCATCTGTGAGGAGTCGTGCTCCTTGCCTAGAACGGCTTCGGTACTTGAAGACTGAAGGGGGCTAATATGTCAGCAGTTTTAATAAACAGTACTTTTTACATGTTGAGGGGAGGCTGGGGAAAAGAAGACACAAAAAACTTAACGCTACAAAAGGACCTTCCAATTCTGAATGACTGGGAGAGAAAACGTAGATGGAATTCAGCATCGTCAGATGCAGAGTGGTGAACGTGAAGGGAAAATGTGATTAAAAATCAGTGGGCTGTGAGCTGAGCATAACCCCTAGAGACAAGATTGCAGGGTGGGCTCCCTGGGACCAGTCTATGCACCCTTCTGAGAGAAGAGCCACGGTATTTCAGGTGTGACCTCTTCAGGGCCAAGCAGAGGGGTGACACCTCCCCTTGATCTGCTGAGCATGTCCTCCTACCATCACCCACCTCTTAGTTGTACGAGAGCCCTAACCTGTCCCCTGTTCAAGCTGGTGTCCTTCATAACCCCTTTAACGGAGCTCAGACTATTGTTTCCCAGCCAGGACTGATATTTGGGGTCATTCTTCCCCGGATGCAGAAGTTTCTCTTTCTTGTTGAATATGATCAGGTTTTTTGTCCCAATCCTCAAGTTTCTCAGGGTGCCTCTAGCACATTGGACAAAGCCCCTCGTTTAGTGTCATCTGCAGATTTGGTAAGGGTGTGCTGTGCCCCATCGTCCATCACTGACAGAGAAGACTCCCCTTCCCACTGGAAGCGGGCTCCAGTGTTGACTCCTGGGCTTCTCCACTTACGCCTTGCGACCAGCAAGTTCCTGAGGATCTCGAACTGTAATTCTTACAAAAGGGTTATCCTTGAACTCTCATCCTATTGTAATCTTTTGGAAAATATCAGTTTGATGCCCAGTCAAAGGAACAAATTACACAACAGCAATTATGAGGAAAGGAAAACAGAACAAAACCAAAACCACATTACGCCTTTGTGCAAATTTGCCTCACGCTTGTGGTTTGGATGCTGCGCTTCTGATTCCACCTCTCCGAAGAAAATCTGGGAGAACCGGCAAGGCTCAGGGCGCTCAGGCGAAGGAGACAAAGATGTGAGAGTTTCTGTATGAGAAACTGCACAGGCTGGGGCCGTTCCTGTTCGAAAGGCTATCGCAAAGGTGTGGAATCATGGCTAGCTGGAGGAAGTGACTGCAGAGCAGCATCTCTCTGTCTCTCCCGCCAGAAGGACGGGGCTGCGAAGAATAAATATTGTCAAATAAAGCGAGTAGGAGCGACTTCCTCCTGCCACACACAATTGAGCTGTGAAATGTTGCTCCAGGACACATTCAATGCTAAAGGCTTACACAGTTTCAGGGGACACCGGGCAAGAAATCCACTGAGGATCATTAAATACATAAAAAGGACGTCCAGCTTGGGCAGACCCTGAGCCGCATCTAGCCAAGGGCTGGGAAGGTACTTGCGGGTGGGAGTAGGACATCAAAGACGTTTGTCATAATGAAATCCCTCCCAAAGACGTGCTTTTAGGCAGGATCAAAGCCAGGGCGCTGGCCTGCCGGGAGCGATAATGCACTGCGAGACATCAGTGCCTGTCCTCCATAACAACAGAAGCTCTTGGCAATTATTAGTGGGTATTTACAGAATAATTTACCCTGTTCTCGTTTGAGCTGACAGTCTCCTGCCATCCCGCTCTGGCTTTGCTAATCCCAGCTAGCAATCTGCCTGTAGTTACGCCTCGCTTCTCGATCCCTAGGGATGTGATGGAGGTCGTCCCGTGTTTCCTTTGCCCATGCTGGCCTTTTGAGCATGGGCTGCCACCCCAAAGACCTTCTGCAGTCACAGCATGGCTGTGCCGGCGCTGCCAGAGTTTCCACCTGCTCTTACTTACTAATAGCTTCTAATAGAGGGAAAGGTAGTTGGATTTTTTTTTTTCTTATACTTGGTAAATCTGTTCAAGTTTCTTTCTTCAAGCCCTGAACTTTAGTCTGTGGATTGAACTCCGGTAACCTTCCTAGTGAGAAGCATCCATCCCATTTGTGCCTCCCTCCTTTCCCTGCCCGTGCGCGAGGACCGGCACCCCACAAAGCCCTGACTCTGTGTTTCCCAGCTGGTCTGACCCCGTCTGTGCTCTTGGTGGTGAAAAAGCCCAGAGGCGAGATGCCACGTACCACGGGGACGTGTCTGTGTGCGGGCTGAACCTGGCCGGGGAGCGTGGGCAGCCCTGCCTGCCTGAGCCTGCCGAGGGCAGAGCCAGCCCCAGCTCCGTGCAGAAGCCTCTCAGCAGTGGGATTTGCTAGGAGCCTTCCTCCCCGGACACGGGCAGGCAGGCACGGCCACGTGAGGCCAGAGGTGGCCATGCTGGCTTCAGGCAGCTGCCACACTGCTATCGGGAGCAGTTAAGGCTGAGCTGACCGTGGGCCTCTGCAGAGCCGAGCAGGAGGGATGCCAAGCTGCAGGGCAGCGCTCCCATGCATGTGGGCAGCAATGAGCACACAGGGCTCTTCCCTGGTTAATTCAGGCTGGCGTTGCAAAAAATTGCTTGGAGGCTCAACAGGCGAGATCTCTGCTCATAACAGTCCTTGCCCCGCACCCACGGCCGCTCCAGGACCAGGCCACTGAAGCTGTCGCTCTCTGGTTTTAGAGCCATGTCCCTCCACCTTGCTGCAGCGGCACATGGCAGACCTGCTCCGCAGCGACCGCGACCTGGCCCCCAGCTTCCTCAACAGTGTCCTCAACCAGCTGAACTGGGCTTTCTCCGAGTTCATCGGCATGATTCAGGAGGTGAGTGTGCCGCCTGGGGCTGCGGGGTCCGGCATTCAATGGGTGTCCGTGTCCTGCACACAGAGAGGTTCAAAGCTCTCGGGGTTGCGAGTGCAGCGATTCCTTGGCACGCTTGGGAGCGGAGCTGGGCTGGGGGTTGCAGCCCTCCTTTTGGGAAGGGGCACCTTCTTAAACTGTCTCCCTTGCTTGGCAGATCCAGCAGGCAGCAGAGCGCTTGGAGAGGAACTTTGTGGACAGCCGCCAGCTGAAGGTGTGCGCCACCTGCTTTGACCTGTCGGTGAGCTTGCTCAGGGTGCTGGAAATGACCGTCACGCTGGCACCGGAGATCTTTCTCGACTGGAATCGCCCGTCGTCAGAGCTGCTGCTTCGGAGGCTTGCCCAGGTATCATCCTTTCGCGAGGTGTGAAGTGTCCTCTGTAGTGTCCCTCTGAGGGGGCCCTCTGCAGATGTGCTATGACGTGGGGGCTCCTGCTGCAAACGCTGTAGTACTTAAAGCTGCTATGGCAAACCTAGCTGCTGCAGAACAAGTGGTGCTCCCTAAAATCCCTGCATGTCAACTGCTCCCCTCCTTTGCAACTAGTTTGGCTGCAGCTGGTTTCTACCTCTACCGGGAGGGAGGATGACAGCCCCTTAAATCTTCCTTCAGAGGGGCTATGGCCAGTTTCTTCCACCCAGTAAATGCTGAATGCTCCTGTGATAAGCAATGCCATGAAATCCGGAGAGGAGGTGTGGTACATCTTAGCAAGAGCTGTAGAGGGTATAGCTGGCTTCACAGGGAACATGCCCCAGTGTTTGGGCAGGCATCGTGGTCCTTTGTCCCTCAGTCCTAGACTATGGTACCAAACGTCTCCACTTCCCTGCCAGGGTGACTGGGACAGCCCCATTCCAACCCACAACACCCCTTAGGCTCCAGTAAATTAGTTTCTATTCTAAAGCGTGAGCAAACCTGGAAAGCCCTGAGGACATGCGGCTGCTCTTGTACGAGCCAGCCTAATGGAGAACAGTCATATATACCTTACCTATACTGCAAGGGTTGGGTTGCTCCAGGGGTTGAGGCTCAGGGCTCTGAGCAGATGAGGCAAAGCAAGACACAGTGGGGTCTAGTACGGCGATCTTGAGGGAAGTGCTCAGCCTGGAATCCCGGGATTTTCCCTGTGCGAGGAGGAAAGCGAGGGGCCCTCAGCAGGTGGTTCAGGCAAGCTGGGGAATAGGGTGCTGCAGCATCCCCCTCGCATCCTGGTGCTCCCACGAAGCTGTGCCCCACCGCTGAACATGCCCACAGAGGGGTGCAGAATTCTGCTCTTCGTGCATGAGGGCGACAGGAAGAGGGATGCTGCGTCTGAGAGCCGGTGCACAGCTTGCAGCGGCTGTGTCAAGCCTGGAGCAGTCCCCGCTCATCCCACTGGGGGTTTGGGTGAGCGCTAATGGTGGCTAATTAAGTGTCTTTACAGTTGATTCCTTCTGTGCTGGTCATAGGCAGAAATCTCTGCCTGTTGTGATGCTCTGTCAAGCAGAGAAGCAGATTGCTCTCTGCGCTCATCCCATGCTTCAGGGCTGGTAGGTCCAACCTGCTGCCAGCTCCAGGCAGGGCAGGACCTGGACTGTACTTCACCCCCCTTTTGCCCTGCCAACTCGCTCTTCACGGGCTGTGGCTGTTCTAGGGACTGTAGCTTCTGCTTGCCAAGAGCTTTTATCCACAGAAGTAACTTGGCATCTGTAGGTGGGATTCAGATTTAGGTGGAAGATGCTGAGATTGAGGTGTCTTGACCTCAGACTGACTCTTTCCTGGGAAATTTGGGTCTGGTACAACCACTGTGGTGTGGTGCCACCTCCCTCTGTGCCAGGGCCAAGCTAGGACTGTGCTGCGAGCCTCCCTCTGTGCATCCACCAGCTCCCAGGCACCGAGCCTGAGCTCTAAGGACATGCTGCCCCAAAGCATGCCCTTTGGATGCTGCTCACAGGAAGGCCCATCCAGAAAATAAAAACCCTCTCTGCTTTTCCCTACACAGCTCTTGAACCAGGTGCTGAACCGTGTGACAGCTGAAAGGAACTTGTTTGACAGAGTGGTCAACCTCCGCCTGCCAGGTGAGTCCACGCATTAACTCTCTGTCTCTCTCCATTGAAAACACGCTGGAGGCATGCCCTTGGGAGGTGGGGGAGGGCTTGTACTGAAGGTCGGTGCGGAGATGTATGGGATCAGACCTCAGGCCTGCCACATCCCTGGCTGGGAAGCCAGTCTGGTGCCACGGACTGCCACAGAAGTGCTGTCTTCAGAAGACATGTAAATCCTCCAGGCAGACCTCAGCTTTGGTGCTCTTCCTAGGCTCTTAGCCTCTGTCTGCCCAGCAGCTCCGGTTCCCTCCAGGATCTCTGTCCTCACGAGGCAGCTGATGCAGGGGTCTGGCTGTCCGTGTGGAAGTGGCAGCCGTGCTGTGCTTGGGCGGGGAGGTGCCTTGCTGGGTGCTGATGTGACACAGGTTAGGTGGGAGCTGTTTGAAAGGCTCAAAGCCCTGGACAGATTGCGGTTTAGGTAGCAGACTTGGTTGCTGTGCTCTGCATCAAGTAAAAGGTGCGCTGAATTGCTGGGGGAAGCCGTTCTCACCAACATCAGCCCTTTTCCTCGTGGAGTTGACTGTGGGCAGCTGAGTTGTGCCTGTTAGCAGAGACTGGCTCCAGGTGCTGTGTTATGGGCATCCTATATTTCCCATACAGCAGCTGGATTTTCCTGCCTGCTTGGGGGGGGGACAGACCACCTTCTCCTCTTGAGGCTTGGAAGAGGCAGGGGTGCTTCATCGTGAGGGCAGTGCCTGAGTCTGGGGTTCGCATTAGTGGGGAACACTCCTCTGTCCTCAGTGAAACCCATGGCCCCACCGGAGAGCCCAAGTCATGGTCCCTACCTCCTGGACTGCTCTGCCACCGAGTCTGGAAATAGCGGTGCAGCCCTGCTCTGCCTGTCGTGCGGTGGCAGCGGCTTTATATTTCTCTTTTGTTTCCCTAGGGCTGGAGAGCGTGGACCATTACCCAATCCTTGTGGCTGTGACGGGGATACTGGTCCGGCTGCTTGTGGACACTGACGTTCAGGGGTGAGTGGCTTTTGACTTCCGAAGCCCAGAGTCGCCGCATATGGCATTGCTTTGGGCGCTGCAGTAGTCAGTGCCATGGGAGGTGTTGCAGGAGTGATGTGGGTGCGTGGGGGCCAAAGCGAGGTGAGGCAGATGTGCATGGAGCAGGGAGAAGCCAAGGAGCCGCGTGCCCCTGCAGCAGCTGCATCCCAGTGCTACTGCTGGGTGCAAAATTCCTTCCTGTGGTGCAGGAAAGCCCTCGTGAGAGGTAGCTATGAGGTGCTGTGCACCTTCCTCCCCAGGATGGGGTCTGGCACTCCATGCAACAGGACAACTGCTGTCGGAGATGTGAGCGCCGCATGTGAAAGAGCTATGCTGTTGCAGTGATGCAGGCAAAGTGCTGTGACACACAGCAATGGATGCAAGGGAGTTCATTAAAGCTCCTTCGCTCTGGACACATCTTGGGGAGGCATCAAAATGTGTGTAGAGCTCTCTGGCTGCCCAGACCTGTGGCACAAAGGTGAGACAAATTATGTCCAGGCCCTTACGTGATGCTGATTTACAGATGAAGCAAATCTTCTTGTCTTTATGGTAACCAGCTATTCAGAGAGACAGCACTGGGGGAATGATGCAGCCGGACAAAGCCACAGCTGACCTGGTGGTTTATGTGTGTGCCTGCTTGCGCCGAGTCCTGAAAATAGGCTCATGCTGATATCCTCTGCAGCCCTGCCTCTGCTCTCTCCCAGTGTCATTCGTAGGTGTCTTGCCCGGCCACTGTGCCCTGTAGGATGCTGTAGGAGATGGGGCTGTTCTGTCTGCGCTGCAAATCCTCCTTGTTTTCGCGTTTGGAGAACATGATAGTCTCTGGCTTTGTGGAGAGCGGAGCCCCATCTGGCCGAGCAGCTCAGCCCTGCAGCCAGTCTTTCAGCTTTTTCTCTCAAGGACTCAAAGATGTAGACAAATATATCTAATTATATCCTGCCTCCTGTGGCTGCTGCACCAGTCTCACAGCCCCGAGTGTGACAGCACCAAGAGCTTAGCCAAGGTCATTGATCAGTGGCCTTTCTGGACCGGGAACGGGGGGGGATTTTGCTCGCCCCCAGAATCCTGCTCTGTGGAAAGGGCAAACGTCATGAATTTGACACCACAACTAGACACTTCTTCCTGGAGGGAAGTGGGGAGGTGATAAAGCAGTTCCCTGCATGCCAGGCAGGATGAGAAGTCCTTCCCTGGCTCCCTGTCCCTTAAACATCTGCCCCAGACCAGGTCGCTTGTAGAGTCAAAGAGGGGAAGGGATAAAGCTCTTTCTCTGGCCCTCAGTTCAGCAAACTCTGAAGAGCGCTGCCAGGATGGTAGTGTGACGAAAATCACACCCTTCCCAGCCCGCAGGGAGTCCTGGGGGGACAAAAAGCTTCCAGACTGTGTCTCCTTTACCTGAAAAGCCAGTTGTGCTTTGGGTTAGGGAAACCCGGGCAGCCGGTGTCAAAGGGGCTGTACATCACCAAGCGGCACTGTCCCCAGTCTGCCAACAGCATCCTCTGTGCCTTGGGCAGCGGCAGGCTGCGTGGTCGCAAACCAGAGATGCCATATCCTGTGGTATCCGGTTGGGAAGCGGGAAGTCTCTGACTGATCATCAAGGGCTTTGTAGTCGCCTCCTTGGGCACTGGAAAGCAGAAATAAATACAAAATGGGGGAATGATGTGGGCAAAGCATCATGTCCTCATGGTGGACCTAGCTGAGCAGGAGAAGCACAAGGTGAAACAGGAGGAAGCCTAGGGAAATTGTCTATAAAACAAAATGCTTCAGTGTGATTTTGCAAAGCCCTGCAATAAATCTGAGATTTGATAAGTCACTGATATAAAAGGCAAGCAAACATTGCAGGTCAATCAAGACAAAAGAACCAAGGGTGAGTGGCTTGGAGACCCTCTACCGCTACCTGAGCAGAGGGGATGGGCAGCCTGATGGCAGAGATCAGCGTGGCCGCAGGCGGAGTCCCTGACATTGAAAGGAAAGCTGAGCTATCCACCCTCTTTGCAGCACTTTGAATTGAGGTCTGGGGTGCGAGTGTTGCACCCCGCTTATGGAATGGTTCTGCTCTGCGCAGGCATGTTCGAAAACAGCAAACAGGGACAGGGTGGAGAAAGACAGCAGATATGAGAGGAAACGCAGAGGCTTTTCTGCTGCCTTTGTGTTCCTCGAGAGTTCAGTCCTGGCGTGATCCCGTGTGCAAGTCTCTTGGCACCATCGCCGCAGGGTGCTGTAGGACTGGGAGGTGCAGCTGGGGTGAGCAGAGCCCCGTAGGGATCTCCTCCTCACAGTCACCCAAAAACCAGGGAGATGGTACAGCTCAACAACGGCTGGCCCAGAGCAGGGCAATGGGAAGCATCCGTCTCCAAGCGCGTGAGTAAGAGGATGGTCTGTGGAATGGAAAAGAAGAATTCAAACCTTCCTTGGGTCTGTACACTCCCGCGGGAGATGATTGCCATGGGTCGTGTTGCTGCAGAAGGTAACTGAAGAGATTTAAAGGATCCCTTATGTAATCAGGCTCTCCAGAACAGACTTGTTTTATATGAACTCAAGAGGAGACACTTCTCCTTTTTCCTTTTTCCCTTCCTCTCAGTGCAGCGAGCAGGATAAGAAGACAGGCTTTTTTTCCTTCCTCTGAAGCACACTGCCTGGGCAGTGCTGGAAGCAGGTAGAAATCTCTTCCAGGTCCCGTTTGGCAACACCCAGATTGCCAGAAATCATTAACAGAGAGAGATTATCCGACCCACGTTTGCATGTAGGAACTTCTGTGTGGGAATTGCCTAGGACACTAGCTGTTATCCTGGTTCCCTGCAAGGAGGCTCTGCCCCAGAGGATGAGGACAGGGGACAGGACCTTGGGTGACTTCCTTGGCTTGACTGTGGTTCTTCTGGTTGCCTTTAACCCAGCGAGCCGACGCTGTGCCAGGCGCTTGGTTGGAAGGTGCTGCAAGCTTTGCCCTGGGACAGAGAGGACAGGTTCACCTGGGGGTGGAGGAATGAGGTCCCATTTATGGGGCCAAAACATTCCAGCGGGGAAGGGTGGGAGCAAGGAGAGCCAGGGCCCTGCCGACTCATCCAGCCATGTTATCAGGATGCAGTCGGATGCCTCGGCTGCTCCTTGCCCAGCACAGGACACTCAGCCAGGCATCAAGTCCTCTTCCTACGGCCTCCTGGCACTAAACAGAGCCATTAAGCACAAGGAAAGGGAACGTTGCCCAGGCTGGGATGTGATGAGACAGTTGATACATCATATGCCTTAGTCCCTGGATGGAGCGGGCTGTGCTTTTGCAAGAGAAAGAATGCATTTCCTCGTCGGGTCCGGCGGGACGGCTGGTGCTGCTCGTGGTGAACCAAAGCTTCACCTCGTCCGGGCTTACTGATCTTTGTAAAGCCCCCATGGGTCACTGACCACAACTCCCAAATGCTTGCTGGGGGATGGAGGGTGGAAAGGAAAACCTGGCGCTGGTAACCAGCATGTCTCGGCTCCCTCGCAGGATGTAACAACCCTTGCAAACGGGCAGAGGAGCATTAGTGCAGGGCACAGATGGGGAGGCTGCTAGCTCAAACTGGGGTGCCTCAGCAGAGGGTCTTCTAGTTCCCACAGCAGGAGCTGTGTTTCCGGGCAGAGCAGCTGCCTGTCCCTCCTGCCGGGAGGGAGCTAAACCTCCTCAAAAAGCAGGCGAGAGCGGGGCAGCCTGGCGCTGGGGGCTGGGCTGTCTCACCAACAGGCAACAGCTCCTTGTTTTAAAACTATTTTGGCCTCTGCAATGTTGTTTTGGGACTGCTCAGGCCTCCTGACGTGCCGCCCCCTCGCAGCCCTCAGGTCTGACAGCAGTGGGGCAGCACCTTCGTTGCAGGGAGTGTCAGCGCCTGGCGGGGCCGGGCGGGCAGGGATGCCCGTGTGCTGCCTGTTTGCCAGGCTCTGAAGACAGAGCCTTGGTTCTGCGGGGAGGAGAGGGAGGGCAGGATCTGGCAGGCTGAGCCAGGAGTTGGGCTGAATCATTGGGTCCACGCCAGAGACCCTGGCTGCCTTCAGCCGGTATCATCCCCCCGTTTGTCTGCTAAATAATTGAGCAGATTTTCTATTAAGCCTCCTTTGGAGCGAGCTAATGGAGCGGCATCGGCCAGAGCTTGTGTAAGGATCCTGGCGAGAGGCAAGAGAAGTGGCAAGGCCCAATGGTGAGGCTGTTGGTCCCCTGCGTGCAAGGGCATGTTGTAATTAGGACCAGGCATATACGTTGGAAAAGGCTTTGTGGAAAGCAAGTGGCCATCCCAGAGTGGAGATGAGCCATGTTGTGCCAGGGATCGGCCACCGCTCTGCTCCTCAGGCTTCCCCCATGCCCCGTGGACACCATCCACTCGGAGGAGGCAAGGGGAGCGAGGCCGGGCAGCGCATTCCCCAGCCCTGCCCGCAGCCGATGCTCTCAGGGTGAGTCTGGAGGGTTAGGGCACGTGCACAGAGCCACTGAACTTGTCTGAGACACAACTGTACAAGAAAAGACCTAAGCAGCCTTCAGGGTGCAGCTTCCAGGGACTTCTGCCCAAAAGATGGAGAGGACAGAGGGAAGAGCACTGTGGTCACCAGGAACACGGTGCTACCAGCCAGCAGAGCACAGGACGGGGATCATGGGCCAGAAACAACCACGCTGTGCCAGTGGGATGCTGAGCACGAGCCAGCAGGACCTGCCGGGAGGAGCAGCACTAAGCTCACCTGATGTTGGGGTAATTCTGGCTGGATCTCTGCACTCTTCTCCTTTGCACAGTACAGATGGGTGCAGGGGGTTGGACTGGCAGAAGGGAAGAGACGGAGAGATTCCCTGGGCAGAAGTAACGCTGGTGAGCAGAAAGGTGAGGAGGCACGAGGCCAGGTGGGGGAGGCAGGCTAAACAGACTCTGTTCAATTGCTAGGTGGTTTGGGGGTCACCTCCACTGGAAAAGTCACGGAAGATTCCAGTCTGCAGGTTACTAAACTCAGCCTGGCATGCTGGAGTCCTGCTGGGACCCTGGGGACTTGGCTGGTCCCCGCTGGACATGGTAGCTCTCTGTGCTCCCGTAGGACACTGTGATTACTGATCACTTAAACACTAATGCTCCTTCGACACGTACTGATGGGCGAGCTGTGGTGGAAGGAGGTGCAGGAGTAGACATTTCATGGACCGCTCAGTCTAAAGGAGTCCTTGCTACCTTGCCGTAAAAACTCAGAAAATGAGAGGTACGCAAGCCTTGCAGTACGTAACGTATCAGGGTGAGTGTGAGCCAGAGCACGGAGGAGTGACTAGCTCAGACCTAGGTTTCACAGTTAAAAAAGGAGCCTGGCCTTACTGATCTTACAGTTTTTACAAGCTGCCAGCTCTAAGCACTGCATCCTGAGCAGTGGGACTGCCAAGGCTGGGATCTCCATCCCCTCGGGGCTGTCGGGCACACGCTGGGTGGCAGGAGCAGGCATTGTGCTGGCCAGTGCCAGCTTTTGCTGCTTCGAGCTCTTTGGAAAACCATAAGCATCATAAGGAAAGGATCCAGGTCCAACCGTATACACCGTGTGTCCAGCCCCGGCAGCAGGACTGGCATTCAGCATGCCCGCGTTGCCCTGGCTGAGATGTGAAGTGCCAGGGGAGACAGGAGTCAGCACTGGAGGCTGGTCCCCAAAGCTAGTCCTTCATCCCTGCGTGCCAGGGATGCCGTGCTTTGTGCTGACCCGTTACTTTACCCTGCCGAGTCAAGGAGCGGGAGGCCAGTTTGGCAGTGAGCCGGGGCTGTAATGGTGCAGATGGCTGCCGAGAGAGGACGGTGTATTCCTCAGGGACCATCCATTACATTTCCCAACTCCTGCCTGTCAGGGAGGCTGTGCTCATGGCTATGTTTTTCCTTGCTGAGATGATTTGCCTTTTAGGCTGCTTAATGAGCTGCTTCGATAGTTCAAACTGCCTTGCCCTGCTGGTTGGAGCAGCAATGTGGTGCGGGGTCCTTCCCGAGCATCAGAAAGGTGTGAAACGCAGCAGCACGGTTTTCCTGGGTAAAGGCAGCGTCGAGCCCTTGGGAGCGACGCTGACACGAACCTCAGATATGCCGTCCCCGGCATAGCGGGGCTCAGCCTTCCTGCAGGGACAGGAGAGTTGCAGCCAGGCTAGAAGAGCTCTCGTTGGCTTCTCGAAGCTGGAGTGTCCCCAGAGAGGCCCTCAGGAGCTTTTCCTACACTCCAGTTGCCCTGAGCTTTTCCCGAGCTTCAGTCATTAGCCTCAGCTGAGGGTGCAGGTTTGCCGGAGCACTAATGCCCGGGAAGCTGATGTTGGCACCGAGGAGGGGGAAGGTTTGCGAGGAGACCTACAAGGATGGCGACAGAAGAGCAACGGGAGCGTAACACCCACTCCGGGTGCTGGAGCCCAGAGCAGCACTTCGCCTTTCCTTTTGGAGGCGGACACAGTGTTTAGATCCGGCATGGGCTCCGGCGGGGGGCTCGGCACTGTCTGGGCAGGCGCAGGCCACGCTCCGGGCAGTGCCCTTGTTGGGTTTGGACCTGGGCCCTCTCGGTGGTGTCTCCTCTGTTTCCCAGATGTTCCCAGGGCAAATTCAAACCATCCTTCCCGTGGGATCCCTGCCCAGGTGCAAAGCCAGGGTGCCCCTCGAGGGGCAGGGTGCCACTCACCTATCCATCTGACACCAAAGCACCTCGCCACCCCCCGGCAGCACCCCGGCGCGGCCGGCTCAGCGTCCCGGCCTCGTCAGGAGCGCTGCGCTAACGCAAGGCGACAGGGCCGGCAGCGGCGGGCACGCGGGGAGCGAGGGCGCAAGCCAGTGGGGCCTGTCGCTCCGCATCCCGTTGCCTTCACCAGCCACCGAGCAGCAGCTGCGGGGCGTGCGGCAGCGGGGCACGTATCGCATGAAGCTGCATGCAAGGTCAGCGTCAGGAGGGGCGCTGGGCGGCTGCGGTTGTCTCAGGATAGCTGCTCTCCCAAATGCTCTCTCCTCCTTGGATGGATGGGGGGTTTCTGACAAGGGCTTTGGGCATGGTTGACTTTTTGCTGGGAAAAAAGCTGCTTGTTTCCTGGCTGAAAAAGTTGAAGGACGGGTGCTAGAGGTGTCCTGATGCCCCAGGGACCTTCCCCTCCCACCGGTCACAGGGCTGCCAGCAGCTCTTGGGGCAGGGGCTCATGGCCGTGGCGGGCTGCAGTTGGGGGGGAAGGTTTGCAAAGTGTCCTGGTCCCCGTTCCTGGGTTGTGTCTGAGCTGTGCCCCTACCTGCGGGGTGGCCCCAGCATCCCCCGTGCTGTAGGTGACAGCCACATGCTCCTGCTCGGGGCAGTGGTGGCCGGCAGATGGGGGGACACCCTTATCCCTCTGCGGGGTCGCGCAGGCATTACAGGGGGGCAGAGCCGCTCCCTGTGCCGGGGGCGATGCAAGGCTGGGCCCTGGGGAAAGCGGTGCAGGCACCCGGTGAGGTGAGGGCTCCATGTGCAGAGCGCCGGGACTCAGCCAAAGACAGGGCCAGTCCGACCCCGAGCGGGTCTCCCCAAGGTGCCTCTCCCCCGCATCTAAATCCTGCTCGTCCCTGTTGAGGTCTGGATGTGCCCTTGTGTCAGCTGCTCCCTCCCCAGCTCCCAGGCGTCACTGGGGACAAGGCACTGGACACTCCTCTCGCACCATCCCCAGGCCACCAGCTCCATCTCGGCACATTTAACCCCCTCGCCGAGGCCGACCTACTGCCGTTCGATGGGAACAGAGGCTGCCAGCCTGGTGCAAATCGCCCGGCTCCGTGTGCCGGGCCAGCGGGAATTTGGGGTTCCCTCAGACCCCCAGACATCTGCCGCTACGCCCGTGGGATGCAGGGCAGCTCCGCACTGCTGCCCTGCAAGGGCAAGGAGACGCTCAACCCAGTGTAAGCTTAAAAAAATAGGCATTTTTATTCCAATGTAACTAGAGAATTACGACCCGAGAGAGGAGAGGATTACTCACATTTATCGATAGGCTTATTAGATTACTGCCTAGATAGCTGTGCTTTAGCAGCGCGTTTGTCCGCCTCAAGGAGAAGCAGCGAAGGAGGGTGGTGCATCTGAGACCTCATCGTCCTTGGTGGCACGGGGAGCTCTGAGCAATGCGGGCCGGGGCGCTGTATCACATCACCTAATCCTGCCTTGACTATTTACAGCTTCTTGGGAGGCAAAAGCTTGTAACGTTTGCTTGGCTGCGTGGCTGGACAGGCGCTGAGCTCATCCCTCCTGCGTGGCCACGTTCAGGGAGAGGGGGGTGCGTACCCCCGCCTTGCGACGGGGTCAACGCCCCCCTCTTGCCCCCATCCACGGCATGCTGATGGGGACCGGCACAGGCTGGGGAGGACGGTGGCACCGCCATCCCCGGGAGCCCTGGCGTGAACAAGGACAGTGCCCCACTCGTCACAGCGGTTCCTTGGCCTGGGGGTCTGTGGCGGTGGTGCAGGGTTGAGTCTCGCACGCCCGGGAACGTGGCAGACTGCCAGCCCCACTGTCACCATTAGAGAGTTTGGCTGCCCGAACGAAGTAGGGGTTTCTCGGGCGTGCTGGGTTTGTCAGCGTTACCCTTGTGCTAACGAGGCTGTTGCCGGTGGCTTGCACGAGGAGCTCTTGCTGGGCACCAACGTGCCCCCAGCCCAAAACCCACCAGGGGCTCGTGGCTGAAGCAGATGCGGGTGATACCGATCACCCTTGTGGGTCGCAGTCAAGCAGGAATTCAGGGTGCCCGATAATCCTGCTTCTAGCAGCGATGGAGGAGAACAGCTCTCGGGAGGCCCTGGCTCTCCTCCGAGCTCCCTCCTGCCCCGCTACGACACGATGGGGGTGTCCGAAAAGACGGAGCTGATGGACTCCGAGTCCGACTTGAGCTGCAGGACCTTGGGGTGCTTGGCGTCGGGGAATTCCTCGCCGAGGGCCAGGCGGATCTTGCCGTTCTGCGTCTCCCTGACGGGCTCGAGGAAGACCACGTGCTTGTTGGCGCTGACTTTGCGGTTTGGCCCGTCGGTGGCGGGGGGAGTGGTGCTGAGGATGGAGGACTGGGCGCTGCACTCCTGCGGAGGGCTGAGAGGAGCCGGCTTCTTGCAGCAGCTCAGGCAGCGGCAGGGCGTGAGGTACAAGTAAATGAGCACGAGCAGCAGGCTCACGATGCACCCCAGCAGGGTCGTGAGGCCGGTGCTGAAGGTCTCCCCATCTGGCTTGGGGTAGTAGACCGTCACGTTGACTTCGCACAGCCTGCTGAAATTGTGGGGGCTGTTGATGGCCAAGCCCACGTAGACCCCCGAGTGCCAGGGCTTGGCCTCCTCAATCTTCAGGCTGCCATTGCGGTAGACCTCCAAAGAGCGGTTGCTGTTCCCTGGGTGTTTGATGGGCTCGTGGTGAGGGGAGATCCACATGTAGGTGGTGGCCGCAGCCGGCAGGCTGGTGTTGCAGGTGAGCAGGAGGGTCTGGCCCACCATCACGGGGAAGGGCACGGGTTGCACGTCTTCGGGGCCCGCGGAGCAGTTCTCGAACATGTGGCTGTATTTGAGGAACTTGATCAGGGACCGGGGCACGTTGTCAGACACCTTGCAGGTGTGTTCCTCGAAGAAATCCTTCACGGAGCTGAAACCTCGCTGCTTCCAGCGCTGGAGCATCAGGTAGAGCGGGCAGCTGCACCTGACGGGGTTGTTGTGCAGGTACAAGCCGTTCCTGATGTTTTCGGGCAGAGCCGCCAGCTCCTCCACGGGGATGCTGCTCAGGCTGTTGGAGGAGAGGTCCAGCGTGCGGAGGCTGTAGTTGCCCAGCCCTTGCACCGAGCGGAAGGGGAAGGTGGTCAGGTTGTTCCAGCTCAGGTAGACTTTCCGCAGGCCGCTCAGCTTGGTGAAGGCGTTTTCATCCACGCGTGTAATGCGGTTGTTGTAGAGCAGAAGCTCCTCCAAGCTCACCAGCGCGTCGAAGTAGTGCGTCTCGACGGCGTGCAGGTGGTTGGAGGACATGTCGAGGTGCCGCAGGTAGGAGGCATTGTGGAAGGCCTGCGGAGAAAGGTCCTTAATCTGGTTGTGGCTGATGTGGAGGGCCTCGAGGTGTGGGAGGGCAGCCAGCCAGCGGTCGTGGAGCTGGGTGAGGGCGTTGTGGCTGAGGTCCAGCGTGGTGGCGGTGGGCGGCAGCGCCCGGGGCACGCGCTGCAGCGTCTGCCGGCTGCAGCTCAGCAGGTCGGAGGTGCAGATGCAGACGGCGGGGCAGCTGCGGGGCAGCGAGGAGGCACGGGGAGCGCGGCCATGGGCGCACAGCTGGAGCAGCAGCAGCAGCAGCAGCTTTGCCACTCGCGGCCAGAGCGGGTCTGAGAGCCCCCGCGGGGACATTGTGCCGGGCAGGAGCCCGGCAGCACAGCCCGGCTCCACGAGACGCGAGAGAAGACGTGCCGCGGTCCTCCCCGGTCTCCCCCTGTGCTGTCTTGGCTGGGGGGGGGCTCTACCAAGCATCCACAGATGCCTCTTTGCACCTCGCAAAGGAGGATCCCGATTCCAGCCGTGGGGCTTGAAAAGAGTTAAAGGGCGGCATCGCCCTGCCCAGCTCTGCCGCGTCTCACGCGAGGCTGCCGCGTACCTGTGCTCTGGACGGCCGTGGGCTGCCTGGCACCCAGGTGCAGGGTGGGCGGGTGGGGGCTGGCGTCCGGCATCAGGGGGCTGAGTCGCTCCAGCGTTTCGGGGCTGTGTTTCAAGCTTGGTGAACGCTTCCCTGCCTCCCAGAGCCGCACGTCCCTGGAGCGTGAAGTTTCTCACTGCTCAGCACCGCCGTGGCACATCCCCGTGCTCCGGCCCCCTGTGACCCCCATCCAGCGTCCGGCTCCCTGCTGGCCAGCATCTCCCAGGGAGCCGGGCTTGCTGCAGGAACGCGGTCCCGCTCCTGCCCTTATTTACGCGCTGGCGGTGCGCGACGTGTGGGCCGGGCGGGATCCCATTGGTCCCGGCGCGGGGAGTGGTGGCCGCGGTGGTGGCCGTGGCTGTGGCCCTCCCTTGCCGTCCTGCGAGTGGGCAGGGCGATGCGCAGCCGGCACCGGCCCTGCGTGGTCGCTTGTCCCCAGGGGTGCTCAGGGCCACTTCGCCGACCCTCCGGCCTTACCGGTGCGCAGCCGCCATCCCTCTCGCTGGAGAACGGCAACCTCAACCGGCTGTAATTTGTAAGGCGGCCGCGCCGGCTGCTCTGCGACTGCCCAGCCTCCTGGAGGATGCTGGAATAAACCCGCCCCATTGTCACCTCTGGGAGCCCCTCGAGTCTGATCCTGCACCCAGGCTGGGAGCGGGGATGGCGGTCATTCCCTGCCCCCGCAGCTGCTTAGCACCCAGTCGTGGTCCTTCCCGCTGCTCTCATCCTAACCACCCCCTGCATGAGCTGGCAGGGACCCCCCAGCACCCCCGGCCATGGGGTGAGCAGGGCCGGCTGATCCCAGTGGGGGTCCCCACGGCAGAGGGGGTGCCGGCCGGGAGGGGGTGGCCACAGGGTGAAGGACGTGCAGGAATGTCATTACCCAGAGCCCGGGCGCGTCAGTGGGAAGCGGAAAGCCGCTGGGCTGGGGAATTGGTTTCCATTAGGGCAGCAAAAAGCTAATTTGGCGGCTGCGGCTGCCACGCGTCAAGGGGCTGTTAACCCCCTGCGCCCCGGCCCAGGCTCAGCCTGCGCCGCCGGGCTTCTCCCTCGCCCCCCGCCGCCTCCTCCCGCCAGGGCGGCTCTGCTTGCCCGAGGGCTGGCCATGGAGCCAGCTCTGCTCCTTGCCAAGGGCTGTGAACAGGCCACAGCACTGGTGCCTGATGGAGACGCTCGTTAAGGTGCCCTTCATCTGTCCTGGCTGTCCCCACTGATGCGTGGAGCCACAACTGCTCCCTTCTGCCGTCTGGGGGCATCCACTTGCCCTGGGGGCACCTTGAGCCGTCCCCTTGGTGCAGGGGGGCCACAGTCCCCGGGCATGAGGCTGCTGCGTGGCACGTCTCCTTTTACCCTTGCGGTGCTGTGATGCGAGGGTGGTGCTGGCTGCTGCAGCCGCCCTGCAGCTCCCCAGGCTCAGCCGGGCACCGGTGCGCGAGGGCTGCAGCCTCAGCAAGTGCTAATGCGCCGTATCGATCCCCAGGGCCTCTGAGCAGGGGGTGGAGGAGGAGGAGGAGGAGGCGGAGGAGGAGGAGGAGGAGGAGGGCTGCTGCCCTTCAGCTGCATTTGAGCATCTTTGCCCAGCTCGATGCTGCTGGCGGGGGGGGGTGGGTCCACCAGCTGGGGACGCAGCCGGGTGGCCTTGTGGCCACGGGGTGGGTTGTACCTAGGGCAGATGCCCGATTGTCTCCCTTTGCAGGGCCGAGCGCGCGACGGCGGTGCTGCTGGCGGACCCCTGCTTCCAGCTGCGCTCCATCCAGTACCTGCTGGGCCACGCGGAGCCCTCGGCCCTGGCGACTGCCGCCCCGGCTGCGGACAAGCGCCATTTCTCCCTGCACACCTGTAAGTGTTGTGTCAGCCCTGTGCTGGGATCTGGGCTGTGCTCACCGCCCGGCCACGGCTGGGAGGGGGGGACAGGGCTGCTGGCGTCTGTGTCCCCTGCGACATGTCCCAGCGCCCTTAGCCCTGGGGACTGGGATCCATGGCTGCCCCGCTGTCCCCCAGCAGTGGCGCTTGGTATGGGGCTGTGTCCAGTGCCCGCTTTTGGCAGCAGTTTTGTCCCCTTGCAGCACCCGATGGCCAGCTTGCTGTCCCCAGCATGGGGATCCCAGTCCCCAGCACCAGGCTCCCTGTCCTGGCTGGTCCCCGAGGGCAGCTGCAGCCCCCCCATGCATCCACCCAGCAGCCTCGGGGCAGCCCGAGGGTCACATTCACCCCACGCACACCCGCTTTGTCCCCACAGACACAGAGTACATCAGCGTGGAGGAGCTGGCGAAGGTGGACAAGATGCTGAGCCACCTGAGCGAGGAGTCCAAGCAGGCGGCTGCCACCACGCTGGTGAGTCCCCCCGGTCCGATCCCCATGCTCGGCAGCAGCCCCGGCTCCCGGCACAGCTGCCCTGGGACACGGGGTTTTGCTGCCATCGCTAACGACCTGGTGCTCCCCCCCAGCCCACCAGCGAGGAAGACCTGTGCCCCATCTGCTACGCACACCCCATCTCGGCCATCTTCAGACCCTGCTCCCACAAGTCGTGCAAGTGAGTAGCTCGTGTGCGCGACCCCCACCGGGGCGACTGCCAGCCCCCGGCCCCCCAGGCCATGCCGGGGGGGAGCTCACGCTCTTTCCTCCTCTGTCCCAGAGCCTGCATCAACCAGCACCTGATGAACAACAAGGACTGCTTCTTCTGCAAAGCCACCATTACGGGGGTGGACGACTTCACCAAGCCAGCCAGCTCGTAGCGCCCAGCCCCGCACCGCGGGCTCCCCCAGCTGAGCGGGGCGGCCCCCCCGCCGCACACTGGCTTCTCCCCAAACGCTCGCCCTGCCCAGGGCCGCGGGGCCCTCGCCCACAGGGCCAGGACCCAGCACGGGGCCGCAGCGTGGGGCAGGGGGCTGCGGGGAGGGAGAGGCCCGATGCCAGGCTCTGGGGCCAGCGTCCCCCTGGCCCAGGGCCTGGGCCATGGCAGCCCCTCTGCCCCATGGGCCGTTCTCAGGGAGGGGTGCCCAAGGCCTGGGCTCTGCGGCAGCCCGGGGGACACGTGGCAGCCCCGGCGCTGGGGCAGGGGGGCTGGGCTGGGCATTCGGGCTGTTAACTTGCCCCTGGCTGGGGGCTGACTTCATGAAATGCAGCATTAAATTATTCTTCCTTATGTGGTGCCCTGAGACACAGGGAGGGGAAGCCAGGGCAGCCCTGGTGAGCGACCCAGGGCTCGGGCCACGCTCAGGTGACGCTCAGCGGTAGATGGAAATATAAATATTTAATCCAAGCAGAGCCGGGAGTGCGGGGCCCGCCAGGGGCTGCTACATGATGATGCGCGGCTCTGGCACAGACTCGGCGATGGACTTGTGCGGCAGCACGTTGGCCCCATTGAGGTAGAGCTCGTCGTTGACGATGACGTCCTCGCCCAGCACTGTCACGTTCTCCATGCGCACCTGCGCCAGAGAGGCCCCGTCACACCTGCCCCGGCTCGGGGCTCAGTGCCACGCTCCTGCCTGCAGGAGCCGGCGCATCCCTCCATCCCTTCAGCCGCAGCCCGAGGAGTCAGGATGGCAAGAGCTGAGCCCCGATCCCCCGTGGGGTCACCCACATCCTCACCCACTGCCCCACGGAGCAGCTCCAGCCCACGATGCAGGACTCCAGCCAGGAGTGGGAACGGATGCGGGCCCCCTTCAGCACAGTGCAGCGTTTGATGCGCACCCCGTCCTCCACCACCACGCCGGCCCCGATCGTCACATTGGGGCCGATGACGCAGTTTGCCCCGATCTTGGCGCTGGGGTCCTGGAAGGAAGAGGGGCTGCAGCGGGGCCGGGAGGGCAGCCAGAGCTCTCGGCACGGCCCGCACCACTTGGCCAGCACGGGGACAGGGGGGCACAGCTTGAGGACGACAGCGAGGACAGCGGTGGGAGGACACAGAGAGCCCGTGACACATGCACAGGGCCGGCGTGCTGGGGGCTGGCACTTACCACCAGCACGTTCCCTACGACACCGGGCCCCGAGTGCAGCTTCTCGGGGTGCTGAGCCCGCAGCGCCTGCAGGTACATGCACATGCCGGTGAGGAAGTCTTTCGGCTGCCCAATGTCCATCCAGAAGCCTGCGGGGACAGAGCCACGGTGACAGCCCTCAGCGTGGCAAGACCTCCCCCGTGCTGCCCACACCGTGCACAGGGTCTTACCCTGCAGCTCCATGGCGTAGAGCTGCCCCTCCTGCGCCATGGCCGGGAAGATCTCCTTCTCGATGGAGGTGGGGCGCAGCTGCGAGGACGGGGCTCAGGGCTGAGCGGGGGACCTGGCACCCCAGCCCGGCCCAGCACCCCAGCCCCTACCTGGATGCGTTGCAGGATGCCGGGGCTGAAGATGTAAAGCCCGGCGTTGATCTTGTTGGACACGAAGACGCGCGGCTTCTCCACAAAGCGGCAGATGCGGCCGGTGTCAGCCTCGCTCACCACCACGCCGTACTTGGCCGGCTCCTCCACACGGGTCACCACCAGCGAGCCCTCGCCGCCGTGCTGCCGGTGGAAACGGGCCAGCGCCGCGAAGGGGAACTCGCAGATCACGTCACTGTTGAGGACAAAGAAGGGCTCCCCGCCCTCGGCCAGCAGGTCCCGCGCCAGCGCCAGCGGCCCCGCTGCCCAGCCGTGAGTGACGCCGCAGGGACGGGGTGAGCCCAGTGCCCGGGTCCTCCTGGCCCCACCTGTGCCCGTCCCAGCATCCCTGCTCCCCACTGGCCCTCCCAAGCCCCCAGTCCCCCTGGATCCTCACCCAGTCCTGCTGTCCCTGGTCCCTCTCATCCTGCCCATGCCCATCCTGGCATACTCCTCCCAGTGTCCCCAGTGTCCCCCAGCCCTGCCCATCCATACCCACCCATCTCTCCGTGGCGTCCCCCTGCTGGTGTCGCCCAGCCCTACCCGTACCCACACTGCTCTCCATGGTGTCCCCCTCCCAGTGTCCCCCAGCCCCGCCCATCCATACCCACCCTGCTGCTTATGGTGTCCCCCTCCCAGCGTCCCCAGCCCTATCCGTACCCATCCCGGTGTCCCCCCCCAGCCCACCCCGCCGTCCCCGGGCCTCCTCCGTCCTGCCTGCGCCCACCCCAGCCCCAGCACCTCTGCCCCTGCCCGCTGCCCGCACCCTACCTGTGCCCAGCGGCTCCTTCTCGTGGGACAGGGAGATGCGGATGCCAAGCTGCGGGCACAGGGTGAGCGGCGGGTGCGGGGCGGGTTGCGGGGGGAGGCGGGGGGAGGCGGGGGGACCCTTACCCGCTGCTCCTGCTCCCGCATGGCGGCCCCCAGCGCCTCCGACATGTAGCTCACCGCCAGCACCACGTGGCTGACGCCCGCCTGCGGGAGCGCAGGTCAGCGGGCGGCGGGGCGGCCCCCGCGCCCCCCGCGCCCCCGCGCCCCCACCTGCCGCAGGGCCTCCAGCTGGTGCAGCAGCAGCGCCTTGTTGCAGAACTCCACCAGCGGCTTCGGCCGGCTCAGGGTCAGCGGCCGCAGCCGCGTCCCGAAGCCGCCCACCAGGATCAGCGCCCGCATCCCCGCGCCGCCCCGCGCCCGCACCGACACGTCAGCGCCGCGCGCGCCTTCCGCGTCACCGCCGCCCGGCACGCCCCCCGCCCGCCCCGCGTCCCGCCGCCCAGCCCCGGGTCCTAGCGCCCGCCCCGCGTCCCTCCGCCCAGCCCCGGGTCCTAGCGCCCGCCCCGCGTCCCGCCGCCCAGCCCCGGGTCCTAGCGCCCGCCCCGCCGCCTGCCCCGCCCCGGGTCCCGCCGCCCGCCCCGGGTCCTAGCGCCCGCCCCGCGTCCCGCCGCCGCCCCGGCGGCACCAACAGCCCGCAGCTGGATGCTGGGGAAAAGCAAGCGGGGAGCAGCAGCACAGCGGGCTCCTACGGCGCTACGGGGGCAGAAGGGTCCCGCTCGCCTCCCGCCCCGCGACCTGCAAGGTGGGGTCGTTACGGCAGCAACTTGCCCGGGGCCGGTGCTGCCCCCTGGAGCGAGCAAGGATGAAGGCAACCCACGATGAGAGGAGGGAAGGGGCACGGCTGTACCCTACGGGGACAGGGAAGACGTTTAAGCCACCTGGATCCTGCCTAAGCCCCTCAGCCCAGCTCTGCCTCCCCACCCAGTCCACCCCCCGTGCTCAGTCGGCAGGGAAAGGCAGGCACGGCACACCACGGACAAAAACAGATCCTTTAATGGTTTTTGGTTCTCTGTGAAGCACAAACGGGGTGATTATTCATGTAAAAACAAACAGGGGTCAAGGCTATGTACAAGCTGTGGAGTCCCACGGCGGTGGTCCGAAGGGAAGGGGAGAGGCGGCTCCCACAGGGCACAGGTCGTCAGGCCTAGCGAGGAAGGGGAAAGGCAGGAGCCAGCGCCGGGGGGATGCAGAGGTGATCCCCAGGAGCCGGCCCGGCACCTGCCCGAGCGCAGCCGGCCAGGGACAGGGCTGTGAGGGCACCGTGGCTCTTGTAGGTACCTGGGGCACCTGATGCTCCCTCCCTCCTGCAAACCTGTTCCCTGAAAATCCCATCAGCCCTGCCTGGCGGGGCAGCGACTCGCAGAAAGGATGAAGTAGTAACCCAGCGCAGGGGAGAGCGGCAGGAATGAAGGTCCTCATCCAGAGAGCTGGAGGGGAGCAGTGGCTTGGGCAAGCTTTTGAGGAGCTGGGAGACAGGCAGAGAGGTACGATTTAGGACAAAAGCCGGCACTGCCCCTGCCCCCTTCCACCCCCAGTGCCGCAGAGCTGCGCCCGCTGCAGCTGGCCACCAGCCGAGCACCAACACCTTCCAAGCAGACCGTGCACACACAGAGTCGGCACACATGCTACATGCGAGTGTTCCCCAAACAAGCTTTCCTGAAGTAAAAAAAAAAACAAACAAACAAAACCCAAACAAACAAAAAAACCCTAAAAAACCCTCAACCCTGGCCTTGCAGGTACCCAGGCGGTTTCTCAGCCAGTCAGGGTAATGGTAACGCCATGGAACAAGTCAGTGACACTGGGGAAGGAGCAACCGGGGGTCCCAGCACAGAAACACAGAGGGGGTGATGCAGAGGGGGGTACGGTTCGGTACCACCAGGCCACAGTATCAAACGTTAATGCCCTCAACAAGGGAAGCCATGGGTAAAGCACCAGCTCCAGGCAGGAGCCCAGGCAGCAGAGCACATCCCAGCTGGCTGTTCCATCCACAAACATTGTTTATTTTGGGAAAGACTGACTCCGTGAGGCAAAGCTGAACAGTCAGGCGATGGCACTCACCGCTCAGCCAGGTCCCCCCTCACCTGCCCCCCCAGGGAGGACAGGAGCTAGCCCTAACCCTTGGCCTCCCCTTCCACCATCCCTGTGCACAGACCTGCTGGAAGAGCGGGGGCCGCGGGGCAGAGGGCCGCGCTGGGGGAAGAGGGCAGCCTCGCGCTGCGGCCCCCGAGGGCAGCAGGGAGACACTCGCGTACAACCTGTGGGACCAACATTACACAAGGGGAAGGGTTGAAATGGTCCGAAAGGCCCCGCTGCACCGCTGGGGTCGGGTTAACTGCTACAGATACTATTGCTAGCCCACGAGCTGAGTTCTTGCTTGGTCAGTGGTCCAAGGCAGAGCTACTCTTGCAGAGCCCCGTGCCTGCCTGTACGCGGGCCTGCCCACGCCACCCCGTCGGGGAGCAAGCAGGCCCCAGGCTCGAGCACAACTCCAGGTGTGCGGCATTCCCTCCTGGCCACAGCTCTGCCAGGGGTTGCATTTGGTCATTTTATTTCCATGTTTGGGTTGGTTATTCACAGTGCCCAAACAGCAGAAAAAGGCAGCATCAAAAGCAAAGCCCCATCGGCAAAACCCAGGGCAGAGCTAGCGACACCGAACGCACAGACCAGCACCTGCGCCGCTCGCCGTCAGCCCCCCAGACGCTGCCAACTATTAGTCGAGTGCCCTTTCCACATAACCCAGGAGAATTTCAAAGGGAAGGCTCTCCCGGGGGGTCCTGAGGCAGGAGGCTCCTCACGCCACAGCTCCAGCCCCCTAAAGAGCCCCGTGCTCTCCTGCTTTCTCTTCCCTACGTCCAGGTCCTCCCTCCAGAACGCACACATGACGAGCAAAGAACCAGGACACCCAACACCCAGCAGGCATCTACGGAGCCTCCTCCAGAAGGCAGAGCTAGTGTGGTCAGAACCATCTGGGCGGCACGAGGAGCTCTTCCATCCTGCCTGCCCTCAGCTCTTCTATCCAAGTACATTTAAAAACAATGGAGCAATACAATTGTTTAAAACCAAAGTTGTCTGCTTTTTCCTGTGGTAGTAGGTGGTCTTGTCTGCTCCTGCCACCAGGACAAGAATAAGAGGCTGTAGCCCGGGGCTACTGGTTTTCCTCACGCATCTGTTCCATGATGTTGATGAGGCTTTCCAGCCCAAATACATAACCCATGTCGGGTCCGTCATGCACAGTGGGGTCATCGCGAAAGCCTTTGAACGTGCTGTGTGCAAAGTCAATCATACGCACATCCACCTTGGGCTGGGCCGAGGAGCCGGGCTCCGTGCTGCCGCCATCCTGAAGGCTCTCCGGGAGAGAGCTGTCCACCCGCTTCAGGCGCGTCTCCGGCCGGCGCTCCACAAACGTACCTGCCCTGCTGTCCTTCCCATCGTAAATGATGAGAAGGGAGCTGGAGTAGAAGCGGTAGGAGGCCTGTCTCTCCAAAACTGCCTTCAGGCTTCGCAGTTTGGCGAGGATAGGCTCAAAGAGGTCCTTGCGCAGCTCAATGCCGTTGTGGAGATACTGGTAGAGGGCATTGCGGAAGCCTTCGATGGAAAGACCACGTCCATAGTATTTATTCCTGCATAAGTAATGCCCTGTGTCCAGCTGATAGACCTACAACGCCAAAGGAAAGGCAGAGCAACAGGTTAAGGCCACGCACAGAGCGCCCTGAGCTGTCCTGCACAGGGCAGAGGGAACTCGTCCTGTCCCCACCACACCCAGGAGGGAAACAGGAAACAGCTCTGCCAGTTCCCTGAATCCCAAAGCAGCTCACGGGTGCATCCCCTGGGCACAGCCAGGGTGCCCAAGCACTGGTTCTCTCCCAGGACACCCAAAGGGTGGCCCAAAAAGCATGACACAACAGACCCTGAGGCTTAAAAAGCCGACTCTTACAGCAACTCGGACAATCCTCTGGCAGCAGGAGCTGCCGGCACATATTGCCGTTATTATGCGGCATGTGATTAATGAGGGGCCCTCATTGCTTCAGAGTCTGTGGGCAGAGATCTGGATGACAAGATCCTTCTGCGGGTGGGGAAAGGAGCGGCTATTGCACAACAGCACCAGCAGCAAATCCTTGGGTGCGGGGCCTACCCACAAAAGGAGAGCAACTTCTTAACTCCCAATAGAGTACGGAAGCAAGTGTCAGCTGATGCTGGGACAGAGGGACACCTCCCTGCCCAGGCACTGTGATTCTAGCTGAACACTAAGCCATAAAACTAGTTTTATTAGAAAATCCCCTAATTGTCTGTGAACAAAACCGCTTTGGATAAAGTGGGCCATTTTGGGAGAAGCAGGTTCCTTTGCTCTAGGCGTAGAAACGAAGACAAAAAGCACGTACTATGAACACTGGTGTACCTACCTGAAGTGGAAGACTCTGTAAGTCGGGGCTCAGCAGAAAACTAACTAGGAGGTCTAAAGGGGCTGTGAAAGGGAAGGTGCAGCACCTGCAGCCTCGGGGATCCCTACCTGCATCCCACACACGCGCACGCCCAAGGTGGCAGAAGTGCTCTGTTCACACTTCTTCATCTGCCGAGCAGCCTTCTCCTCAGATGCATCATCTCCGTGCTGTCTGGTCCCCATCTTCAGATCAAGTACGCAGGGAAGCTTGAAGTGATGCACCACGTTCTCCAGCAAAAGGAACTCTGGGAGACATGTCAAGGAGAGCTCACCTGTCAGAGACACCGCTCCCTGGGGCCACCACGGACAGGGACTTGGGCCAGCATGAGATAGGGTCGGGCAACAAACGAATAGGAACCCAAAGAACAGACAGAACAAACTATTTGGGGAGGTGAAGAAAAGTACAAAACCCAAACAGCGGCACCCAGGCTTTCACACTCGGCAGAAGAAATCAGCCTGGAAAGTGGAACGGCCAACATTAAGCAAGGAGATCACATGCAGGCATACTGGAAACTCAGCAGGGGGAACCGAAGAGCAGAACGCTAGTGTCAGGAAAGACACAATCTGCCAGTAAGAATTGCTGATACATTAAGGGAGAGCTTGAAGTCTAATCAAATTAGCAATTTAACCATATGGATAAACAATACAATCCCCACGGACTGAAAACTCAAGGCTCAAGTAATAGCAGAGTACTGTTGCTATTGACCTGCCCAGAGCAGCAACACTGCCCGACACAGGGGGGAAACTGGAGAGGCTACAAAGGCAGGAAACAGAAGAGTAACGGCAGCCTTCAATTACCAGCACGCACAATGGGCAAACCCTCCATTAGGGCACAGCGCTGAGAACAAACCCGAGACAATCAGTGCAGCAGCTTGTCCCAAAGGGGAAAAAAACAACCTGAAGTTTGCCCCACGTAGCCCTGCAGGGCACAGTTCAACATGTCACGCTGAAATGGCAACCAGAGCAGAGCTAGATTAAACCTGCAAGGAAGTTTAACATTTAGAAAAAAAAAATCTATCATCAACTATGCTTGATTTTGAAAGAGGAACTTCATAAAAATAAGGAAGTGTGATTAAAAAGAATAGGACAGCCAAAAATAATTACTTCTCTGCAAGTGATACAGGCTATTTAAAAATAAAAGCTGGAGGCTCAAAGCACACGTTTGAGAATAGGAAAAGGAAGCCCACACAGTTAAAATGATGAAGAATACAGCTGTTAAAAGTAAGGTTGTTTCTGTGTGAGGAAAACAGAATCAAGCTCCAGCAGGTAAAACAACAAAAAAACCCACAAGCTGGCAAGTTCAAGACAAAAGCATGAGGAGTCACTTGCGAAGGCTTAGAAAATAACAAATCCATCCCCAATCACATGAAGAAGCCAGTCAGCCTTCCCTTCCCAGACCCCTGCCTGCAGGGTTTAAAGACAAAGTACAAAAGGAGCTACAGGGGAAGGGGGTGGGATGGGGGGGTGTGGAGAGACCCCCTATAAAGAGAAGTAAGATTAATATTTTGCTGCTTTGTTTACTGGGGAAGAGCTGAGAGGATTGCCAAGCCAGAACTCTCCGTCTGAGTTCAGAGAATTCTCAAACTGAAATGCCAAGAGAAGAGAGCGCATGTTGAACAGAAAATGAGAGATGCGTAACTCATTTAACACTGCCTTAGTACCAGGAGACTGAAGGGGGGCCACCACAACGCTCATTTGCGGAGATCTGGGGAACTACAGACTAGCCTGACCGGTCTTACAGCCAAAGTCACCAGCAAGGTCTTTGCGTGGAGATCCGTACCATTCAACAAGTGATGCAGAAGAGTGAGTGAACAGCGAGATGACAAATTTGTTTGTAGGACTAAGTTACTCAAGGTTGCCAACATGAGGAACAGTTGTGAAAAACTCCACAAGAATCTTGTGAGACTGACTTGGCCATTAAATGGGCAGGCAAAATTCTCCAGAGTTAACACACAAGATAAGGAGAAAAAATTTTTAATGCATAAAGCAGTGTGTTTTGAGACAACTATTACCAGCCAGGAGTGGGATCTGGGGGTAATGAAACAGCACTTAGAACAAGAGTGTGTCAGGAGTTATGAGGGAGGAGGGACAACAGCATTAAACACCAGTGGAAATCTCTGGTTCACCTGCATCTTCTGTATTGTGTGCAGTTCTGGTCATGGTCACCAGAAGGATACCGTAGAACTGGAAGAAATTCAAGAAAGGTGACAAGGACAAACCCAGCTCTCTCCCAAGGGATTACTGAACAAAGTAGACCTGTATCTGCTGCCAGGCAAAGCCTGACATGAAAAACTACAGTTCAAAACACAAGCTAACAAAGAGAAGGACCAGAAAAGAAAGAAAACATGGAATCTAGCTAGAAACATGGCTTCTCTTAGTGTCACTGTATGGGAAGCAGGAAGGAATAGTAAAAAGAAACATGTAATACAGCTTTGCTTGTGTGAACGATGGGAAAGCCAAAGGAAATAAGCTGCCCCAGGCACAAACGTGTAGGCCAGAGCAGCAGCAGCAACCCGACACACTCAGTTCTGCTTCCCAAAGGATACTGTAGAGTTTTCGGTCCTTGGACTCTGACCGCATGCGGCTCAGCTGCTGCTTATGACAGCGCAGGCTCCAGGGGTTATAGCTGATCTTCTCAGAGCTCAGGCCGCTGTTCCCATCCAACATCTGAAATGGAACATCTGAGTGGATGTGCAAGTCCACCCTGGGACTCTTGGTTTCCTGGATGCTGCTGGTATAAAGACAGAACAAACTTGCCTGTTAGAATCCACGCATTCTTCAGATACTTACGACTGTCATTCCCTCCCCTTGCACACGACTATCTCCTGTTCCTTCTCCTGCTGCACACTTCACACAATACAGACCTTCTTAACAGCAAATCCTCACTAATACCCTGGGCTGTGGACGCACGCTCAAGGATCTGGTCAAACATCTGTGCTAGGTTGTACTGCAATTGATGGAGTAATCGGGAACATTTTTTCCTCAGGGAGCTCCAGCTGGTGTGAGAAGGCAGAGACCAGTATTCAAAGTACCCTTGGAAGAAATTTTGGGTTAATAACCAGGTGGACTGAAGAGTGTTTGAATCTGCTCCACACGCTTTGGTTCCACATCCAACAAACTGCCAAGGGTTATCCTGTGTCAGAAGCACTTCACGTGGACAAGTTCATCCTGAATCTAGCAAAACTCCTGACGCAGTTTGCAGTGCCACAGTTTGCTGGGCTGGCAAGTGCAAGACAGCCTGCCGACTGTGTGGAAGTGCAAAATGCTCTCAACAAAAGGAGCACCAGAGCTGAAAGGGGAAGAGAGATTTCCTGCTCATCGTGTTGTCACTGGGCCCTCAAAGCTTTTACCTTTCAGTGCTGTCACTGGCCAGGCCAGGCTTTTCCTCCTTGTGCTCAGTGCTGCTGCTTGATCTGTGAAGGCTCCGACGCGAGTGCTTGCGTCGCGGCTGGTCCCTCTCCGGCATATCATCCTGCTCCAGAGCCTCGTTCTCCACATAGGGATAGGCCACCAGGTTAATGTAGCCATCGCTGTCTCCCTCAAAACAGACAGATACCACACCTGCCGGAGAGAAGTGACATGCCAGTTCTGTTTCCCAGGGCAGGGAATACACAACCACTAGCACCTAAATGTTCAACAGAGCAGCAAAGCAAATCCAGAGCAACGAAAGGAGGTTTAAGACTACAAGAACCCAAATGTTGTTAGCACAGCACAGAGGAGAAATCCCCCAAAGAGTGCCCTGTGTCACTACCTGAGTGAACACTCAGCAGCAGCAGGGGAAGCTCTGCCACCCACAGGAAATTAAGGACAAAAGCGCAGCTGGTAGGCTGAGGGGTGTGATTATTTCCTTCCATTCAGTCTTGCAGCAAATGTCGTCAAACTGGAGAAAGTCAAGCACAGTCTACCAAGACGTTGAGGGGGGCAAAGCATACGAAATATATATCTAGTTCATTGGGGTAAGTATCTATGTCCTGCAGAAGCGTTCCTGCTGTTGACAAGGACATTGCTGGCCAAGGAGGAGTGTACTTTCTCCGATAAAGGAGCTCTCCAGCATCTGAGCTCTGAAGTACAGAGCTCTGAGGCCGAGGTGACACCTGCCACTCATCACAAGTCAGCCAGTCTTGCAGAAAAGGGATCTGCAAACTCCTCTGCTAGGGCTTCCTAGCAATAAAAATAGGAGGCCCTGGAAGTAAAACTACCCCAGCCAGGTGCAGGCAAGCAGGACCATTTGTGTCCTGTCCAGTTCTACCTTCTGAAGGCTCCTGGAAAGCAACATAGTCCAAGGGAAGGTATAGATCTTTCACAGCACAGACTGAGTATATCTAGCTGGCCAGCCACAGAGCGGGACAGCTGACACTTCTAGTTAGGGCTGACATCTTCATCTTTGGGACTCCCCCAGCCCTGAAAATGGGGCTATCAGCCCATCTCCTAACTTGCAATGACAAAAATCATTCATTAGCTTGTCACCAGGATTGAACAGCTGCTAGGAGTATCAGATGCTAGATGCACCGAATCAAATGATTCATCACAAACGTGAGGAAACCTCGCACTGCTCAGTTGATGCAGGCCATCATGTTACTGTCCTTCCTTTTTCCTTATCTGCACATGACAACGCTAACGAGATTCAGGCAGCTCAACGCAACTTCAGAGCACTTCAGGACTCCAGCATGTCACTACATAAATGCCACTCCAAGTGCTCTGGCTGCCTGGATATGCTCCTCAAGATATCTCTGTAAAGGGCAATCTTACAGTAACACCTGAGTGCTCAGACAGGAAACATCATCCCCAATACTCCTCTCCCCCAGATCAGCAGGAACAATTTCTGGGACTATCAGGAAACTGCACGGGACTCTCGGATGAAATCCCACACCGGGGTGGAGGTGCACGTCCTATGCCTTTAGGCTACCAGGAAGTATCTGACTTCAAGACGACAGGTCTCCATCTGGACTATCAGCTTCGTCAGTTTAAACACATCTTCCAAGGAAAGCCTGACACCGTATCAATTCTAGTAACTACACAGGCTTCAGCTGGGATTTCTGATGGGTCACTAGAGCACCGTATTGGCCCCAGAGCAGCTTGAGGGTACAAGAAGACCCGTCTGTTGGAGACTGTATCCTTCACTCGTGATCTGCATACAGACACAGGTAGGTAAGCTGACACTGCTTCGAGACCTTCAGGCCGCAGCCAGATCAAACGGCAAGACCCTGAACAGATGGTGGTCCCAGCTGTCTGTGAAGCACCATCCCCTCCCAGCGCCACGCGGTGACAAAGCAGCGGAGGCAATAGGAGCGCCGAGTCCCCCAGAAGGCTACCTGCCAGTGTCACCATCCTGAATACATGGCCAAAAGCGTATCGAGCTTCTGAAAGATACACATGAGCTGCCAACCTCCTACAACGATACCGACACTGGAAAATTCCATTCCTTCAAAGCAGCTGGGGACAAGGCTTCACCTCAGCGCTGGGAAAGCAACGCTTCCTGCTTCAGCAGCTTTCTGATACGGGTCCATAAAAGAGATGGGATGAGGAAGCAATAAATTACAGGACTGGAATGTGCAAATGCTCAGTATATGACCGAATTTCATTTGCTCAAGGTCAAGGCTGTAATTGACAGTAACTTGGTAGTAGAGTTACTTCAGTTACACATCCATTACCTTAAGCTTCAGACTACAACTGTCACACTGCATATTCTCTGTCTAGAAAGAGGAGCAGATTAAACTCTGCACGCCTACAAAAAAAGACTTCCTCCTTTCCAACTGCTCCTATCAAATTGCTAGCCAGCAAAAGAGAATTAAAAACAACAAATAAAATGACACCAAAAGACAGCAAGACATCAGTAGCTGCAGGAAAATGAGAGGGCAGGTTCTTGAAGCATGTAACTGCATTCTGGAACGACAAAAGGCCTCACCTTTGTACTCAGGTGTGAACTCCTTCATTTCAGGGGGCAGAGATTCATAGAAGCGCTGTTCTCTGGTAATGAGGGGCTTGCAGACAGTATGGTCGTCGTAGCGCATCATGCTGCTGTGGCCGCCCACCTGGTGAATGAAAGGCTCCAGCAGAACCCCCCGGTCTCCGGATCGAGTGGCATTCTTGCCATACTTGCCCACTTCCATGGTTTGACAAACACACATTGCGTTGGGCACCAGTTGCACTCTTGGAGCATGGGGAGAGCCACATGGGCTGGGAGGGGTAGCTCAGCAGCAGTCAGGCAGCCACAGGGGGGAAATCCTGGCAATCTGCTTCCTTATAATGATCTGAAAAAGCAAAGGAGAGTCCTGTGAACGGAGGACCACTTGCATTCGCTCCCTGTTGGCTCAGAAAAGTTTTGGGTATTTATTTATATCAATAACTGTTCCTCTTCTGTTCTTTGTTTACATCCCACTTGTTCCAGCATGCTGCTCACCACCTCTTTAATCCTACAGGTAAACACACCCTAATTCGGAGGCAGCCTCATCTACAGCTTCTCCAATAGGGTTGACAAGAGACACAAGGAGGAGATATGAGTATTTTGAGCCTCCTCATCTTTAGCAAATACTATTGCCTTCCTTTAGTTCATTTTATCAGTAAGGCAACGTGATAAAGGAGCACAAACCATGAGCTACAGCACAATTAAAACCAAGCCCACACCTGCCTATCAGCAACAGTGACTGACACAGGCAGAACAAACATTTCAAGAATCCGAATTCCACTCCTTGTGCTTCTGCATTTTTAACATCTAAATGACTAAATAATTCCTGTTCACCTCCTACTCTAACATTGTTTCCTCCTTTACTGATTCGTTTCTCTTCAAGCTCTGACACTGAGCTCTGTCGGAATAAGACAGTTATTCTGTCGCTGTGCATATGCTGTAACTGAATGGATTCCACTCGGACTCTCTCCTTTATTACTCTAAACCCTTCAGGACAACAACTATTTCCTGAAGCTTCCACAGCACCTACATGCACAACAGGTCCCTGATCTTTAGAGGCAGGCAAGAGAGATCGCTAAATCCAAATGAGATTAGAAGTGCTTTGGAGAAGACAGACGCTCTTTTAAGGTTTGCACAGTGCCCGGCACAGCCACAGGATGATGGAAAAGTAAAGCCGTCCAAATTCTCTCCAGATGATTTGCCCTTTCCAGCTTAGATCATAGCTGCTCCTGAGGCTGCTAGGGAAACCACCACAGGATTTCCTCGTAACGATGAGTTATCCAAAGCCTTTGGTACAAGAACCATATGGTGACTACAGTTTCTGAATTCATCAAATTTCCAGTTTCTTAGCGCAGCCACAGCCAAGGGCAGTAATTTAAGAACTGAGGAATCTTGGAGGCCTGAACAAGGGACGTGGTTCAGACTGTTCCTCATCTGGCCACGGGATGTCTCCACAGCTACACAACACTGCCAGGCTGGGGGAAGTTCTGGATGAAGATGGGCTCTTCTCCCTCCCCTCCAATTCAATCACATAAGAGATGCAGCTCAAGAGATTCAAAAGGAGGGGCGACACTTCATAACGTGTTTAACCCAACCTAACCCAAAAGCTCCCCGCAACAGGACAATGCTTCTCTCTCCCGGTCCGCACGTTCCTGTTCGCTCCCTCGCACTGGATTTTGGGATAGTATGAGTGTACGTACATTTGAGTTGAATCATCTCACTGATCCGATGGAAAACATTTCCTTTTGTGGTTACATGACCACACAACTACATTCAGCGTAAGGGGAACAATGTGAATATTTAACTGGCTTTTAAGGTGGGGGGCAGGGAACAGGAGGGAAAAAAAACAAAACACCACCACAGACGGTCCCTCTCTGTAGCAACCCGTATCAAAGTCTCTTCAAACAAAGCCTGCCTCCTAAACTCACTCAGAGCCTACGTTGTATCACAAAGACAAAAATCATGCTGTGGATTTCTCTCCTCCCTCTTACTTGCCTTATCAACAAGAAGAAATTTCAGCAGCAGAGGCTTGCTTATGTCATATATGTTTTAGTTTGGTTTAATGGTAGTTAATATCCGAGAACAAGCAAGGTGCCAGCATCTGCAACAGATCAGCACTTCACAGATTTCAGACGAATGCTTTACAGACTTAAATCTCCCCTTGCTGACGCAGCTTTGTCTTGGATTCAGTTTCTTTTATTTTGCTAATGACTAAAGCAGAGTTTTCAGTTATTCCAAACAATATAGGGGACAAGTTTAACTTCACACCTTCCTATAGTTTAAAATTCGCAAGACAGGAGAAATAAAAGATTCACCTGTGTGGTAACAGTAGTTGCCAGGCTGGGGAGACATGCGTATGATGCTCAGGTCTGGTACTAGTCCCAGTTTTCACTGAAAGCCAACCACAAAATGTCTCAGGGTCTCAGTTTTGCCAGTGACGGAAGGAAGTACTATTATCCATACTTTAGAGAAGGGGGATTATCTAAGCAGACTCATTAGCTTCAGACACCTTCACTAACTTCACATGGAGATCACAAACACCCCTGCAGACACACCCCCCCTCCCCAAGGCCCACGCAGACTGTTCTCACAGTTAGAAGTGCCTCACCTATGGGCTACAGGCAGATTTCGGTCATCAGAGCAGGAGATTTGAACCCTTTCCCTACTTTCAGCAGTCTTCTTTCCTAAAGGCGAGCAACAACGAAGCACATGCCACCTGAATTATTCTGAGGACAGCAGCCACCCACTCTGCAGAGTCCCTCAAGCCTCCTCCACTGCATGGCCTAGAGATATCCATGAGACGACTGCAGTCGTCGAAGGGCTCCTGGGAACGCGGCAATGAAAACAGGCTGCAGCCACCAAGAAGTGCCCCAGGCTCACTGCCAAGTACCCCACCGCCCCCAAGAAAACCCAACATGACAAGTTTTGGATGTGCAGCCACACCTGGGAGGGAGTGACAGCCACAAAAAAAAAAAAAATTCGGTGGCCGTGATGCAAGAGAAGGAGCTGGGCACCAGGTGGGTAGAGTCCAAACCTGGTTACGACAGCTCCACATATTCATCCACGCGCTCTAAAGAAAACAGCGATATAGCCAATATTTTCCCATGTACAGATGAATGTGAGAAAAAATACTTTGTGGCAAGTAGCATTTCAGAGACAACATTTTTACAGAGGAAGCTATCTATAGGGCTTGAAAAACAGACACTTTATAGCTCAGATACAGCTTAGTGTTTTTCATCAGACTAACTCAAAGTAAAGGGTTATTACTAAACACGGACACTATCCACAAATAAAGACAGAAGAATCCCAGCAGTTTCAAACAAATATAAAGTAGAAAACTATTTGAAGGCCTAAATATTACTCATCCTTCCTCTGTTAAACAAAGGCATGGGTTCGACTATTTTAGCCAGCTTATAAAATTCAAAGTCCTTCCAATTATACCGTAAAACGCAGTGCACAATCCACACAACAGCTTGAGGGAGACCCAAGCTCATCCAAACAGATCCTTTAGTATCCTCCAACACCACCGCTATAGCTCAAACAGCAGTAAAACATTCAGGCCAGTTTAGCATCCCCCCTTCCAACAGACTGATCTATAGTTAGCAAGACAGATCGCCCATCAAGCCAGACTCACGAGAGGCGAGGGCTGAAGTTCCGGAGCAGAGTTATCAGTGATTACCCATAGGACATACCACATCCCATATTCCATTATCCTCCCCAGTAAAAAACTCTTGTACTGGAAGAGAAATTACTCCACAACGTTTAAGTCTAGATGCCTGTCTGTCAGTGTATCTGCTCCAAATTTGAACTGCATACTTCACTGTTCAAACACTTTTTAGCAGGATGGGCATAAAGAAGAGCAATAAGCTGTATTTTCTTGTAGTAACGCACAAAATATTTCCGAACAAAAGTCAGGAAGACACACAAGGTAACTCTGCTCTTCCTAACCATTAAGTGGGGTAAAGCCTGCCCCCAATACCAACATTACCCTCCAGAAGGGAATATTCCCCTCCACAGAAACAAACAGCGCTGTGCTCCTGAAGACCCAGCCAGAGTACTCTTAAACATTACTGAACCCTGGCTGAAGTCTTACCAGACCACCACCAGAATCAAGGAGATGCCTGCTCCTGCCAGCTCACGGCAGCAGAGCACCGCCACCTGAGGATGCCAGCACAGGAACAAGGGAGTGGGACGAGCAGGGATGTCCTCTTTGATGGTGTAACTTAAGGTGACAGGGAAACTAGCCTCAAAGCTCACCACACACTTGAGAGATGGGGGCAGAGAGCTGCACTGCAATGGGTGTGAGAATTACTGCAAACCGCACCACGATGCTGATGTTCCCACTCGTTATAAGCCGTCTTGTACGGGAACACTGGCAATGCTTCATGACTCACTAGTAAAGCTATTTTCCAAAATAAAAAGGAGAACAAACATTTAAAATTGTGATGTATTACACAGCGAGAAAGCTGACTGCATTAAGCACTGTTGACTCACACTTTGTTGTAAGCAGCTTGCACATCCATCTTTCCAGCATCACCTTGCTGCGGCTCCTACGATTGTGGCCAGCCCTCAGGACCTGCGGTGCTGAAGACTAAGGCAGATGGCCTCTGACGATTCTGGAGCCGGGCCACAGGTGAGGGATAAATACTGACCTCAAGGTCACGTTGACAGAAGTTGGACTTTCCCTTAACAACCCCAAAGCAGTCAGAAGCAAAGCACAAGAATACAAAATACCAGTATACCAGGCAAGAGGACTACAGCACGTGGCCAGTGGGTACCTGGTGACTGCTTCTTGTGAGCTAGACTTGTTAGCAAAGAGAAGCAGCAGCTAGCATCCACGCTGAAAAGCATGGTGTTTCCTAGTCATGCTGGATCGGGTGACCCAACTTCTACAGAAGAAAACACAGTGTAAGAAAAAAAGCAACTCCTGCTGTGCTATGAGATCAGCTTCCCAGCACAAAAGCTGACCCACAGGCCCAAGACGTCTCTGTCTAGTCAGCGGAAAATGGAGACGACCCTGGGACCGGGGCAGAGAACACAACTCTCCAAGAACCTGCAGCAACATTTAGGATGTAACCAGGAACATTTGGCCAGCGTTGTATCCACGAAGCTACAAACCTTCCTAGCCTGCTTGGGCACACAGCTTTGACTCCTGAGCCTTCCCCTGCATCTTGTCCAACGCTTGAACTATTACCAAATACAGCCCTTTTTGGACACGCTGCCCTCACCAAGGCAAGCGTGGTTCTTCAGATCAAGGCCAGATAGTAGAATACGATCCATATGCACGCATCAAAAGTGAAACAGAAGCCTTAGGAAAAGCTGCTGAAGAATACCAGCTGAGGAAGAGAATGCAACAGTGAGGCTGGTGGAGGAACTGCAATGAACAAGGCCACAGAGAGGACAATACTCACTAATAGGTGTGCTCCACCCTGTGCCACGAGCTGAACAAAAGCACGCTTCCTTCACCAACACTTTTCCTGCCTCAAGAACAGGGCACAAATGCACCAACTGCTGAAGTGTGCACAAGGAAAGGGCCTAATCTACCCTAAGACAGGGCTTGATTGAACTGACAGAAAGGACCACATGGAAAATAAAATTAAGCTTGTAATACGAGTCCTTAGGCAAACCTTATGCTTCTGTCTCCCAGAGATCTGACGGAAGACAATTTGTGCCATACTTCTATCACGCTAATCACAAAGCTTCAGCACTTCTGCCAGGAGCCTGAGAGACCAAGAATTTTCTCCTCTTCTCTTCCTAAGAAAGGAGCGGAAGCCAAGCCTTTTCAGCTCTTTCTGAAGAAAGAAAGGCTGAGCTATGCACTTTTAACTATGGCTGGAATGCCTAAACCACTCGTTAAAACCAGTGCCTAGATATGGGGTTAAAGAAGGCTTTTTTCTTAGAGGCCAGATTAGCAAAAATTGCAAAGGCCTTTCTGCTGTCACCTACTCATACAGCACGGCATGCTTTCAAGGAGGGATGAGGTACTTGAAGTCCTTGCTAGGGATCTAGACCCAGGGCACAGACAATATCTGTTTTCTCACACTGGCACACTACAGTGGTAGCTTCTCTCTTTTTTTTTTTGTTTGTTTTTTAAGCCAAGCCTTAGCACACAACAGTGCATAGGGAGCATCTGTAACGTTTAGCAACATATGGAGCAGGTGCTCTGCAAACTTTGTGAACATCTGCCATGCAGCTGTCTGCAAGTGAGGGTAACCAAAGCCGGGGCTCAAATAGCTTCTTCCAGCTTGTATTCCTGTTTGGCCTGATGCTAGAAAAGCTGGCACTACTGCGATAACATCAGGCTGGGGAGTAGGAAAGGACTGCACATAACAGGGATGATATAAACTGATTTAATTTCCTCGCTGCTCTTTTCTCCGGGCTTCCCCTTCTTCACTGGAGAAATGCAGCGCATCAGCAGGAGGACACAGGCTGCCTGGGGACCTGCCAGTCCTTGTCACCGCTATCAGTGTCACTGCAAAGGGGAGGCTGGAGGAAGGTCCAGCCCTGGTCTGGTCATCACCACTCTTTCCTCTCCAGTAGGCAGGGAGGATGAACGAGAGGGAGCTGAGCTGCTGAATCCTGCTGCACCTCGCCACAAATATACCCTGCCTCAGTAGTAAAGGGCACCTTCCTTCTCTGTTCAGGCTGGCTTCAGTCCAAGCCTGAGAGTTTCCATAGCAGCAAGACCTAATCGAATACGTACATTAACAAAAGGCTCCTTTATCAGTACCAGCCCAGAAGATTTTCTTCCAAGCTTGTGCCTAGGAGAGCAGGCTCATCCAGTATCAGCTTTGCTTTTTATAGGAGAGATGAGAATATGACACATGCTTTCTAGAGAAGAGCTTAGGGAAGATCGATGCTTCTGAGGCCTCATTGCTCAGCTTTCTGAGAGCTAATTTCTGGCTTCTCTTCATCTCATTTACAAAAAGGAAAAAAGTCTCCACCGGATACAGGTTATTTTTAAACTATCCCAACGCAGATGCTGCCGCTCAGCACAGCTCTCAGATCCTACAGTCAGACACAGTTAGAAAGGAACTTACTTTCAACAGTCACAAACCATAAGGAATCAACCTAACCCACCAAGAAAAGACATTTCTTGAATTCACACTAGTGAAGGGGATCAGGACACTCATCAACAGGCTCATCAGCAGAAGACTGTAGTCCTTGCACTCATAGTGGGGCGGAGGGGGGGAGGAAAAAAATTCACATCAATCCCACTGAAGAGGTTTGGCTCAAAGACTAACTTGGAAAGAATTTGTAACTCAACTTATAGACTGAATAAGCAGAGGGAACAATTTCACCTCCTGCCTCAAAAATCCAATGTTTAAAGTTTTCATTAATGCTGGTAATAAAGCATACCTGCTCTTCAGTCACAGACCTTGGCCTCCTCCCCAACAGTGAGGCTTAAATAAGCCAGCCACATCCCTAAGGAAGTCCTGAAAGACTGCACGATCATCCAGGTAACTCCACCCAAATGCCTCCCCCGTAGGAAGACGATGGAACGACTATGCTGAGTTCAGCATGAGGAGGGAGTATGTTCAGAAACATTGCTTTCATGTCAGCTGTGGGTACCAAATTCTACAACCTCAACAGCATCAGAAGGTGGGACAGATGAGCAGGTAAATGCACCACGCTAATCTGCTGACACTAAGAGAATGAGTCAGAGCTGGTGATGCTTGTGCTGAACCAGACGACAAACACACCACGCAGCAAGCCACTGCTGGCAGAGAAAAGGAAGGTGCGATTTTGTGGTAACGTGCACGCAGCTTAGCCCGATGCATGGCACTGGGGAGGACTGCTCAGTGCCAGGAGGGCAGCCCCACCAGACAGACGAGACCCCAGCGCGATCAGGCGAGCGGCCGTCTCAGGTTTGTGCCACAACAGGGGCGAAGAGACCAACTGGCACCTCCTGAGAAAGTTCTTACCTCATCTTCTCCTGGTTAAAAATGCCCCAGAAATCCTTGGAGGTGTCAAGGCCAGAGCCAAGGAAGTCAGTTTGGCCTAACCACGTACAGAGTAACTGCTGGCCCCCGAGCTGGAAAGGGGCTGTCATCATAGAGGTGTGCAAGCGTCTCTAGAGCTTCAGCTCCCACTCACACCTCCACGCAGACTCGACAAGCAGAAATGGTTGTGCACCTTAGGCTTGTGTCTCAGGCTCCTAGCCAGTACAGACATCCGGAAAGCTGGTGGGAAGGTGGGACAAGATCCTCCCAGCTCACGTAAGAACAAGAGGAAACCTCCAGCAAAAGCACCAAAATCCCAGAAAAGCAAAGTACTTGTGCAGCAACAAAATCAGTTTTCAGGCTCGAGAGGGTGGTTGACAGGAACTGAAAGGAACAGCCGATGTGCTGCATCTTACACCTGCTGCGCACAGAAAGCAAAGCACAGAGGCCAATGTGAGGATTCTGCAACAGGAAAAACAGTCAACTCCCCCGACTCCAGAGCAAGGGCACACATATACTCCACTTTCAGAGCATATGTGGGCTGCCAAAGAAGAGAAAGAAGGGGTGTTTTCTGACTCTTTGCCCTCCACCATCTCATAAGGAATCCTCAGAAGATAAGAGAAAAACAAAAGAGAAAAAACAAGACCTACCCAGAAAAACAAAATATAAAATCCATTTGAAATTAAAATTCCAGCAAAAAAGTTTCATCTACCTGCACTTCATAATTTTTCCTGCTTTCAGAATGTGTAAAAACATTGAAATAAGGAAGAAAACACAGGCAAACAGCTAGGCCTCCAGTTCTCTCATAGGGAAATGACAGTCAAAAAACATACATCAAAAGCTTGGTCTGCCCAAGGAAAAAGTGCATGTTGATACTTTATTCATCCACCATCTTCTCTCTAGTTCCGTAAAACAGGGCAGATTTTGGGGTGGAGACAACTGCTTGTCTTGGTTGCTCTTTAAAGTGATCCTCCACAATGAAATCAACTCCATCCAAATGCCTGGCTTAAAAAAAAAAATACCTAATATTATGTTCAGATTTCTTTTGGCACTGATCGAGCCAAATCAGTTTCTAATTCCTCCTTCAGTTATTTCTTCAGACCATAGTTACACAGGCAATCCTTTGACAGCTGCACCAGCACGAGCAGCACCCTCCCACTCAACTCTGCTGTGCTGGTACAACTGTTTGCAGCCTCACCATGAATCAAATTAGGGAACTGATCGCAGTTAAAAATAAACCAGCACTTTGTTTTGTTTTTTTTAAGGATTACGTTTCAACCCAGGTCAGATCCCCAATCTATTGTGCAGCTGTACAAACAGTTGTATCAGCACAAGGTGCCTGAATTGCTGATGGTTATCCTTGTGTCAAAAGCCAACGTTTGCATTCCCAGCTCACCTCTTATTTCATGGCTGCTGTAGAACAGGATTACTTACTAAACTGAACACGTAGGGTACTTTATTGCTGCAGCTCACAACCGCGTGGAGGGTCTCTAATGAGACAAAATGAGGTCACACTGATGAGTATCCTATAAGCAAGGCATGGCTACCGAGCTCCCTTGAGCTGTTGCTTGTCCTAAATTATATGTCATTTTTGCAGTCTGCATGCTGAAATAAGTATAAAAACATGACTAACAAAGTCACTGATGCGAATGAACCGCTTTGGGCCAAGTTCTGAAACAAGACTCTCCTAGAAATTGCATAACCGTTAACTATCTTGGTGATCTTCCATTCAAAAAACTCAAGCCTACGTGATGTGCAGATTCCCACCGATTTGAAGACTGTGACATTTAAGGAGCAGGGAATCTATCTGCAGTTTTGGCAACTCTTCAATTGCAGCTGAATTTTGATTTTAACATGGAAATACAAAAAGAAAGATGGAAAACCAAAACAAGCACTAAGCGATGATTAAATGCTAGCACGCTTTAGAAATGACCATGAGAGAAACAGACTGAAGGTTCTATTCCCAAATTACCAGCTCAAATACTTTATCTGAAACAAAACCAACTGAGAATACTTCCTATTTGACGGGTGCCTGGCAACCTACTGGAAAGGACTTGGTTCTCAGTTCTCTGCTTTCAGCTGGTGACAGGTATCCACATCAGACACACACCATTATGTATGGCCGTCTCATTGAAAACAAGGCACAAAAGACTGAATAACCATTAAGATTTGACTTCTGGAACAGGGTAGGAGGCATGTTAATGAAACAGCTTCAGGAAACAAGATTTCTACAGTTTCTGTTGTGTCTGCTCTAGAAGGCAAGAATCACAGTTTCTAAGCTGTTCACCAGCCTTGTTTTGTAGATGTCGTCAAATCAATCCACAAGGACAGAGAAAACTAACCAAATTGGTATTTGGCAAATCTTACCCTTTGTTCCTTAACACGCATCTCAGGGTATAGTTCCATGACAGCTTAAATAAATCTAAGCCAGCACTCTTCAAATCCATCCTCTCTCTGACTCAGCACTGGCACTCACCTGATCCTGCTCAAAAACTAGCCTGGCAAAAAAGTTAATCCGGAAAAAAAAAAAAAAGTTGTTTTTGCCAATGTGGCTTCCTGAACTGGTTTAGTGCCAGTGCCCAACGAAAGTAAAAGGGGAGAATCATCCAGCAGGGGAAGGGCAGGCAGAAGAGTAGCAGTGCCAGTTTCATTCAGCTTCAACTGCCCTGCGACCATGCGCTCAGAGAACAGTCTCACCCTGTCTTTAAAGAGACATGAGTTGCTGCTCCCAGCAGAGAGATCGTTCAACTTTTTCACCTCTCTCCTGACGCCTTCTTTAAACCAGCATCAGCACTCTTGCAGACAGCTAGATTAGGTACCCGATCTGGTAGGAAACTAACACAGCAATATATAAAACAAAACAAAAAGCCTTTAGTTTTCAGGTGGATCAGGTCCCCAACAGATCTGACCGTTCAACAATCCCCCTAGCACCAAAAGAAGGGAGAAAGTGGGAACCTGTAACTAAAGGCAGGAAAAGGAAAGGCTAAAGTTCAACTTCAAGCAACTGCGAAGCTGAACTCTTCCTCAACATAGACAAAATATCACAACAGGACTACGTAACGTTTATACAAAAACACTTTTGTAAAAAATATTTAAATTGTACATTAAAATAAAAATCAGCAATCTAATTCTTCATGTTTTAATTTTCCACAACACACCATTAATACTTAAAATGCCCTATTTCCTCAAAAATAAATCTTTGTTACCAGCATTACTTTCAGAGCAAAAGAGCTACTAAAAATATATAGGGGAGAGTGAGAAACAGCCTGTTGTGATTAACTAGGGCATGACAAATAGCAGCAGCATGCGCAAGCAGTGCCGGGGAGCAAAGCCAGGAGGAACAGTGACAACGACATTATACAAACAACATTGATTCATGAACAACAAAGAATTCTTAGAAACTGTGGCCTGGGTTATGTCCAAGGCTCTCTTTACCTTGGTTAAACTATTAAGAAAGTCATTTCAGAAAGCTGACCACTTCTGCACAACCAAGCTTTTTTGGAAGCAAGAGCTGATCCATCTAAAGGGCTTTATGTAGGAAACCACTGCAACAGTTACTGTGAAGTGATCCGTAACCAAACTGGTTTCAGCAGTAATGCACGCAAGTGCAGGTACTACCCAGAGTAGTTGTCAATCAATATACCAGAGCTCCCTGTGCGCTGTCATACTCAGAAAGGTGAAAGCCTCACCAGGTATGTTGCGGTGACACTAAGGGTGACATGAAGCTAGAACTAGTAATTTGTCCTCTGCCTCACCATGAGAGGGGTCTTGTGCCACCACAGCTCCGAAAGCTGCATGTATGTACCCCTCATCTGCTGGAGACCGAACACCTCACCATTTGCTGTGCACTGCGATACCTTAATGCTCGTGACATTATAGGAAGAATTTCACTTATTCATAAGGTATGTTTCATGACTTTAGTCTGACACCCATTTCCTCACGATCAACATCTGTTTTAGCTAGCTCTTGTCACTGCTTGTAACACCTAACTCTGGACACAGCATTGATCAAATGGTGGATTCCTGGAAGACCTAGTTTTACCTCAGAGATGCAGCAAATTCAATTTCTGCTTGTCACCTTGCTGCCACTTGGAGGACAGCACACGCGAAGATCAGTCTGGGCTACTTCCATACACAATTCACTCCTCCAAAATTCAGAGTTGAAGCCGTGGCTGCATCTTGAATAAGCAGCAAGTTTCCAGCGCTACCGTATTTGGACAATCTTGCAGAAAAAGTAGGTCTTTTGAAAGAAAACAGTATGTTCACGAGCAAATGCTACAACATCTCTGTTCCACTAAATCACTAGAATATCATAAATACAAAGCAAGAAGTTTATCTTAATAAATGCTTGACTGCTGACACTTAGTCGCTAACATTGGAAGTATTTCTCTTTAAATATCAAAAACACATATTAAGGGATTTTAAAACATTAAGAAAATTCAGTAAAGCCATCATTTAGGACAGCATTTAGACACCTGAATTTCTCACAATTCTCCAATACAAGTAAAATACGGGTGCGACAAAGTAAGACAAAGGTAAAACTGGTGAAGCTGCATAGCGCTAAGCAGAAGCACGCGGTCCCGTTTAAATCAAAGCATGCTCTAAGTGTCTCATGAGTAATAGTATCTGTATAGAGTAAGACTTCATTACGCTGTCACATAAGATTATCAACCCGTATACACATGGCTGTCTTCTGGCAGGTAGTCTCTGCTTGTGCAAACCTTGAGGCAGTAGGACTTTTACAGTGGTCAAGACTTGCAGGATTCATCTAGATCTATTTTCCGCTGCTGTGAGATCAAATACAAAAAAGGGAGAGAAATTGATCACAAAGAGGCAGAGCTTCGCACAGGGATTGTTTCTCACCCCATAAAAGGTGACCTCCAAAGCTTCTTTGACTCTCCTCTCCAATAAGAGGATTATGAATCCTACCCTTGGGAGACCTCTGCTCAGCTACTGGCCCACTGATACTACACATTAATACTATGTCTTGTCTCCTCAGTCTTATCAGCAGAGAGATATTAGAAGAATTTATAAGGTCACTGCTCAAAGATCAGGACTTTAAATGGAACCTCTAATGCAAGCAGGGAAAGCCACAGCCAGTGGCTCCGCTTTGTGGCTGCCACATGCCCAGCTGCAGCTCTGCTTAGTGCTTCCCTGCTCAAATGCCAGTTCAGCTTATTTGCACATGCAGGCTACCGACTACCCTTGAAAGCAGACATTTAATCAAGGAAAGACTGAAAACTGGAGATCATCATATCCTAAAAATCTAGGCCAAGTCTAGTGAATGCGGTTCACAGCTCCACAGTTCATGCACAGACTGCACCAAACCGAAGAGAGTCTCAGCGACCACTAAGCCCAGGTGTATTTTCAAGAAGCGAGGAGCAGCAATGCACTGCAAGAACACATTGGCATCTCACGTGGAAAGCCAAGGAGTAGACTGCAGCAAATTCAATTACATAAATCTTTGTTTTCACAGACACCAGGAACCAAGAATTTGAGGACAATTCTTCCCCCGTTCTTCTGGTTTTTTGCACCTTCCAACAAGACACCATTTGGACATTTCTGAATGGAGTCTATGAAGCAAGTCCTGAATGATCCCTAGACAACAGTAACAGAAATCATTTCCCTTGCCACTTAATAGTGCACAGATGCAAAGCAATCTATGCTGCCATCCAGGTGAACATATGTAGGTTTTCCTTCATAAAGTAATCAAAGTTAAACTGCATTATGAATTCCATAGTTACGAAAACTGCAAAGACTAGACATGAAGAGAAACCTTGACAGGTAGGAACACATTGCCAGCAAGGATGCAGAATCTCTGTGAATGGAGATTTAGGATGAGATTAGACACATATACAAGCTAATCCCAATTGATACAGTCCATTCCGATTTGGGACAAATGGTAAAATGTTCTCAAAAGGAAAAAAAAGTATGGGCCTTACACAACAGAAGATCTTTTCAGATGCATCTGTAAGAACACTCCATGTTTTTGGCTGTTTCAGACTACACAGTGCAATAGCTAAGTGAAGGCAAGAGTTAAGAATTTTAACCAATAACTGTATAGAGAAGCTATAGGGTTAACAACAGAAGCACAAAAGCCACAAGGAGCTAAACCCATGAAGAATTATTACAAAAGCTGTAAATGCAGAGGAGCTCAAATTACATTCCTTAAGTAGTTTTGATAAAATAAGAATGATCTACAGCTTTCCAAGAGACCACTAACTGAAAGACAAACATAAGCAGCTTGCGGTGAACTTGGGTTTTTAGTATCTGTTCTCAACTTTTGAATTATGATGCTTTTAAAACAGAAAAAACAGCTTTGATTAAAAAAATGTCAGTTGCTGCAGATGATTGATTTCCACAGAAAAATACACAACTAGGACAAAACAGAACTTCTTATTGCTATTTTTAATTCTGCAGTGACAAAAAACCTCAAGACAAACGTTATGTAAGACCATTAACCTCTTTGCTCGTAACTGGCACCTTAATTTAGCACACTACCACACTAGATATCTTAAACTGAATTCTTAATGCCAAAGCATACCACCGGCTGCAGCAAGGCAGTAATAGCAATAACGGAAAGGGAAAAAAAGTCCCAAAGCAAGGATCATATACTGATTTTTGCTATTACAGTTCCTTGGGCACAAGTAGATATACCCGAGCCTCTCCAGCTCTAATGAAACAGTGTTTTTTCCAGATTGGTAATTCCAAAAAGATTATCAGATGCTCCCTAGTATCTTAGGAACACTGAAGAGAAATCAAAGTACACGGTAGATCTGGACTGACGGAAAACCTCCAGCTCACCTTTTATAATAGAAAGTGGGTAAAACCCAAAGAGGCTGTAACCTACTGAAAAGAAAATTGCTTTACATTTTGAGCGACTGTTTTTCTTCTTTACAAACTAACCTCTCAGCATTCCACACACATCCTCCACGGCAGTTTAAGTCAGGTATGACTAAAATCTCCAAAACTGCCATGTATTGTACTTAACTGTAGTTCAGTGGCTATCACATACACACATGACTGAGTGAAAACCAAAACAAGGTAATCTTAAAGAACGTTCATGTCAACACCACCCTACCTACCCCCCAAGAAAAGACAGATTAATCTTCTACACTGATAATAAGCAAGACTGATGAATTGCAACCTGACAGCCTCTTAAATACTGTCTTCCATCCATTCTTATCACGTTGTGGCAAAGAATGACATTCAGGAGGAAAAGAAAGACTGATTAAGAGCCTACTTTCAGAAGCTATCGTCCTGCTATGTGGAAAGACCTCTCTATGAATCACCAGTTCATCCTCCTCTGACTCCATTTACTCTTCAGAATTCCCTGATGTGCTTGAATTCATACTCCACCCACCCAGACTGTAATGTCCCAAGAATACTGTGGGAGACAGACTGAGAGACACTCAGTGAACTTAAGCTAAATAGCCTCTAGTGCTCTTCCTCATCCACAAATCCGATTATTATTATCGCAGAAGACAATGAGATGGGTCAGACACAACTTACCTTCAGTAAATCCATAATAACTATTCCCAGCCACATTCCTTCACATACCCAGAAAGGTGTACCACAACTGTCCCTGGGACTGAAGTGTGGCTGACCAGCCTGTAGTTCCTGGATTATTCTTCGGGCCTACTTTGAAGACAAGTGCAACATTTGCCTTTGTCAAGTGACAGGAGACATCCCAGCACCTGCGTGACTTTTCAAAGATGGCCAAGACTGGCATCACTCTGACACAGCCAGCTCAGCACCTTTGGGTGCAGCCCATCAGGTGCCATGGACTCACATGGCTCAAATTCTCTCAAGTAATCCCCCACCCTGTTTTCATTTGCTTCTGATTGCTGTTTCCTCTTTGAGCCTTGTCTCTAAACACAGGAGCCCGGGAGACCTTACCACTGAAGACTTAGTCATAAAAAGCACTGAATACCCCAAGCAAGTCTCTGCCAACCATCACTCATTCAGCCACCTCATTCAGCAGAATCTTTGTTTAGCCTTTTACTGATGATGTAGAGATAGAAGTTATGTCATAATTATCAGGGATGTTGTAATAAGCACTGTTCTGAGAGAAAGTAGCCGTTTCCACAATTCAAAGACAGAAATGCAGACTAACATAGCTGAGTTTGTTCTGTCTGTATTCCAGGTTGTCAAAGAAACCACAAGTCTCTTTGCAGGATGTAAAACCAACTTGCTGGAGAGTTGCATGACCCCATTTCTAAAATGCCTGGCAAAAAAGCCTCCCTCTCACTGTCGGCCAGGCTGAGTGAATTTAGCAAAGGGAAGTTGGCTCTGTAAAGAGCAAACCTAGGCCCTCCTGAAAATCCCCAAGAAAGTTTAATGGAGAAGCTTCTTTTCAGCTTTAGTTAAGAAGAAAAATCTAGACGATGGAATAAGGAACAAAGATTTTTACCCAATCAGATGCCAGCTAGCCAGACTGCTCTAGGCGTAGAAAAGGAGATGCTTTACGATGACTCCATAGTCTCATGGTTTTTACATACATAATATCTCAGGGTATCAGATGAGGGGGAATAGCAGGAGAAAACTCAAAGCTGTTCTAATGCTCCCCAAGAGAAAGGAGAACCGAAGGACACAAAACGCTTGCAGCCTAGGTCGTTGCTGCAGGCTTCTGGCATTGAGCAGGCGTCTCATTGTGCCATGCTCACGCTGCCAAAGCCATAGCAGTGCCTGCTGTGTCTGAAAGCTAGCACGGAAGTGTAAGACAAGCAAACAAAAGTACGTTTTAGTCAGATTCCAGAACTCGCAAGTCTCCCCTGCCCCCTTCTGGGAACAAGGTGGATTTGAAAACTTCAATATCTATTTCCAATGATAAAATTCTTTACTTGGGCAAACAACCAAAAGAAAACCAGAAAGAACTTTTGCCTCAAGCAGGAGTCCCTTCAGCAAAGACATGGATATTATTAAGTATCTCCTTGAGCAGCAGAGACAGACTCAAACTGAATTTTCTTTACCCGTACACTGAGCCACTGACAAACTCATGCCTGCCAGAAAACGGCCTGACAATTCACTACAGCTCTACTGTTATGACTAAGCCAATCCATTTCTCAGGTCACAATGCAGATGCGCAATGCAGACTCCCTGTCCTTTACCCCAGTATCTCCACTACTTACTTCCCCAAAATTAAAAAAAAAAATATAGCAATTATAGCAAAGCTTGCATGATATGCGTTAACTGCTCATAAACCTTCTCCACAAGTTATGGAAACCACATTCTACTAAGCTGCTGACTGAGACTTGACTTAAGCAAAAATCCCTTTGCAGTGACTTGCCACCCCACTTATTCATGTTGAGATCTTAAATGCAAAAGACAAACAGACCTCACTAGGGCCAGAGGAGAAAAATTCCCCCACCTGCCTCTTCCTACTACTGTTAACAAGGAAAACATCGTGCTACTGTTTGTCTGTGCATTTTTGCATTTCACAGCACTGCACTTTCCTCTTCACCCCCAGAGTGCAGTCCTGTAATACTCTGCTACTCAGAAAACTTAAGCAGATACTCAAACATTTTTCCTTTGTCTCTGCTTTGCATGTGGGCTACTGAGGAGGAAAGCTAAGCAAGACCCCACATCCCACTCCCAGCTGTGACAAGGGGAAGGGAATTTCCAAAGGAATGGAGCACAGCTACTGTTAAGCAGCCACTTAGGATCTGTGAAGAGAAATGTTTCTCATTTTGAAGAGACCGACCCCGCAGCAGAGATCCTGGAACTCTATCCAAAGAGCACATTGTGAGCAACGACTCGTTCCATGCTCTCCCCTCCCTTTGCAAAGTCAGCTGGTAAGGAGCAGAAGCTGGCTCCAGTACTCAGGAAGCAGCACAAATGTTTTGTTTCCTAGGAATTAGGACAACATCTAGATTTAAACCTATCAAGTCTGAGAGTTATGCATCAAAGCCAAACACAAACTTGCCATGAAGAACCATCACAAGCAAGCTAATCTCACCCTTAAGGCCTTTCAAAACCAGCATTTAATTTGGTTTGCTTCAAGCTCACTGTAAAGCAGCTTTACAATTCCTACAATATGCTGTGGGCTGTGACACCACTCTGATCCATCCCCTTCTCAGAGCTATACGTTGCCCTTTTTCTGAGCTATCTGAGAATTAATTATATGGAAATGAACAGTCTTAGATAAAGGGATTCCAAGCAATTGGCTCTCTTAAAAGAACTGAGGACTACAGGACCTCTGCCTTCAAGAGATCTGTAGCAATGCCCATTCAGTACAACTTGTGCCGTTACAAAGAGAACGAACTTAAGATCCAAACAAGCAAACATGAGTACTACGCCCATCTTCTCACTTGCGGCCAAAAACTAACACATGCTTAGCCATGGCGTGGGTTCTACCTCTGCCTCTTGTCACCACTAGACCACATCAGAGTAGCATCCTGACCTGAGGAAGTTCTGCCAAAACTGCTGGTGATACACAGACAGCAGGTTTCAACAAAAAGATTAATACTCAACTTTAACACATTGTCTGCATAAGCTCCACCTACGCCTCCATGTAAAGCAAGGCAGTAACAGTAAGCTTCACAGCCTCATGCAATCTGGAATTTCGCTACCCAAGAGGACTTTAATCTCACATATGCAGGCAAAGATATACCAGGGCATTTCGGCAGTTAGAACTGAGTTTGAGAGTGAATGGAGGGGCACGTGCATTAGAATTTTCTCTTCCTCTGTCTTACTGTGAAGATAAAGCTGAACAAACATTTTCCTTCAGCTAAACTTGTCTTTTTCCACACGGGGAAGCTGACAACATTTACATTTGGCGAGCCCCAAATGGCATCATGCAGTTTTACCGGACAGCCCAGCTTTCTTACATCTCTCTGCTGAACTTTAATAGGTCAGCAAAGCGCTCAGCTGATTTGGTTAAGAGATTCTTTAGATAATCATAATCTATCTGAGGTCATCTAAACGGAAAGAAAAGAACTAGGAATAGGCTACTGGTTTTGGTGCTTCCGCTGAATGTTTCAATGATCTTGGTCAAACTATTCAGTCCTGGTGTACTTCAGCCATCAGCAAAACAGCATTTCAGAAAGGAACAGCAGGATAGTCAAGTAAACTATCTGTATACTGTTTTGAAAAGACTGCACTTTGGTGATGACTTTATTTTCCATGATCCCCTTGCACTCCATTTCAATTTAGTCCTACCCGATAATTAATTTCTCAAGATTTTAAGAATTTGTGTCCTAGTCCATCAACAATTGACTTGAGTTTGTTAATACAGACTCAAATTGGGGCACCTCTTTCAAGTGAATGGCTGAAGAACCAAACCCTTTAGCAACTTCTCTGCTCAAATGGCAGAAACAGAAAAGGACAATCTAGGAGCACATCAGTTCCACAGAAAGATTTAAGAGCATAAAAGAAAGATTATTCAAACAAATTCACTTCACCCTGGTAAACAAATTCTTGTGCCAAAAGCACAAGGAGCAGCTGTTACCTAGTGGTTTCTTCTGCTAACGTAGTTCCAGGACACTGATATTAAACAAAATTTGGGGCTTTCTTAAGCATCTGAAAAAGGTCAGAGCGGCAGAGAAATCCAAGGCAGTCAGATGTACAGTACTCCAGATTACATGAATGCTCAGGACACATCTTTATTTCTTGTATGAGGAAAGGGAACTGCAGGCTGCCCTGCGATGCTGAGTGGACACCCATTCTGGAATAAATATAGCAAGGTTCGTAGGGATAGGTAAATCATTTATTAGACCAACTGATAGAGGATGCCCTCCTCTCCTGCTGCAACCCCTTCTATTTTTACACTGCTGATGAAAAAATTAATTCAGCTGGAAAAGACATATTTTGGGGCCCTACTTCTTCTACCTAATCCTTCTTTCCTTGGAAAAAGCGCTAGTCACAATGACAAAAAGAGCACTCACATCACTGTCTACCTTCTCAATACCCCCAGCAAAACAAGCTTTATTTTAAAAGTGCGGTTTTATCACTGTAACTGCATCTACATTAAGGGATTCCACTGGCAGAGCTGTACTAGGCAAGGATGAACATGCTGATTAATGCAGCTGTCACAAGCATTTGTAGCAGAAATGACCTTATAAGCATGTCCACAGGGAGTTAAAGCCACATAATCACGTTGCAAATCCATGCCCCCTGCTTGATATCAGTTTAATTTTCCTAAGCAGATGACCCTTAAGGGTCACAGGCAACAAAACATGAGCTATAACTTCCCAACTTGACACTTCATTGTGATTTTTTCCATGAGAAAGTAAGTACCAAATGAAGGTACATTCTTATATACAGTACATTCTCTTGTACAGTCAACACAGAAAAAGAAAAAACAAACCAAAACAAAAACAGAGAGGAGAAGGAAAGAGAAAAATCTGAGTTCAGTGTTAGGGGGGAAAAAAAAACCTCAATGCAGGTGCTGCAAGAAAGTAAACAATGCCATAGAAAATACAGGGATAAAGTGCAACATTTTGGTTTTGAGGTTTTGAATAGGAAACAACTTAAAGTGTCTAAAATATATTTGTTATGACAGAAAAAGACAGTGCACTAAAGCTAGCACATAATTAAAGTAAAATATATGATATCGTATCTGATGGCCCTTAAAGCTAAGGTAGCAGATTTTGTTTGAAACTAGCTACAACTCTAAAGAGAATTTCATACAAGGATACTCTCACATCCCTTGTGACATTAAAAAAATCCAATATGGCAAAACATACATGACACACAACTCAGGGTCACAGAAGGGCTTTTGATCTGGGCCTTTTGTTACCCTGTTACTCTTCTGGGAGTCAGCATAATCTGCAAGACTCCCACTCACTCATATTGAAAATCTTAAAGCTGTTAAAATACCTCAGGGGTTGTTTTGTGGCTTGCAGTATGCTCTGGAAGGCAAGTGGCAAAGAATTAACAGAGATGCACCCAGCCACTTGAGTGAAAATGAAAGGCAATCTGAACCTGAGGCAATCTTCTCAGAAGATACATGAATTGGATGGCTAGTCACAGCTTCGAGCTTGGCAAGATGCTGTGCGTTTTGAAGGGCAAAAACCAAAACTTGGCATTTAAAAATATCTGCAAGATCATTTTACCAGACCAGGAGCCAGCAGTGTCATCCTTTGGTGCCTTCTTCTAGCAAACCTCTCACTTCCAAGGGATCCAATGTAACTCTGGCGTTCCAAGAAGAAAAATCCAAGGAGAAGAGAGCTCCTAGATGCCAAAGCAGCAGTCCCTGAATACAAGTCACCCTACTGTATTTCTTAAGGTCCTTCCAAAGAAAGGGACCTTTAATAACCCAAATCTTCATTATTACTCTCCTTATACACTGCCACTGGACAGCAGGCCTCTCGGAATACTCTACCACATGAGCCAGTTCTGCTCTGAAGTTCTGAAACAAGAGACTCCCCCTTTTCAAAGCAAGTGAAGAATCAAACAAACGAAGCCTATATTTAACTTCCTATTCACTGCAGCAGTTGCAAACAAGTTCTTGTAAACACTCTACAGGTCACAAATTTCCAATACCTTATCTAAATGTTAAGCTGCTGAAGTAGAGCTCAAAGCTCTTTCCAACCGGCTTTCTAGAGTGCCACTTACGACAACTGAGGCCACTGGCTAAGTAACAGAGCTATAAAGCCAAAGCAAAAAGAAAATAATTTGTTAAACCTGATCTATTTTCAAATTGGCTTGCGTCTATTTATTAAAATGCAACACCTGTATTATTAAAATAAATAAATAAATAAATAGCTTTTGCTCCATACGCTAAAAAAACACAGCACACATTCATTTGGAAGACACACAGACTGTGTGGCAAGTTTGCTTTTAATAGCAGGTCTGTCTCAAGTGTATAAAAGCTACCTTGATTTTTCACACCTTAAATTCCTCTAGAGATACTGGAACAACACGTTGCAGCTTCCACAAAACATCAGTCTGCCAAATCAGATGTATTCTCACAGCCATCTGGGTTACAATACATCACGGGCCATGCATATCTAGGGAAAGCAAATTTACTCTTTAATTTTCTTCTCCAGTTCAATACAGTATGATAACAGGTGCCAGAAGTGTACCCTCTCAGACTGAAAGACACAGACTAACAAGCACTATGGGTAGAAAATAACACGTAGTTCTCTTCTTTGAAGATTGTAAGAAAACTGCAAACGATAGCAAAAACCTGAAGCAACAGAAACTGCTTTGCACTCATGGAAGAGTCAACCTGCCAAGCTCAGTACCACAAGACACTGACCTTATCAGAATTTTTAAAAGGTTTTGAATTTTCTTCTGGTTGTCATGTCACAGTAGGATGAAGTACAAAAAACAAGGTCTGGAAACACTTCACAATCTAACTTGTAACCTTTAATTGCCAGGTTTTAGGAAGATATTTTAACTGCAGTGAATAAAGAGCTTGGTTTACTTTTGGCTGGTGAATGATGCAATACCTTTAACTATTTTAACTAAGAATATTTGAGTCGAGCTGCATTTACAAATCAGAATTAATTTTTAAGATGACTGGTTTTTGTTATTAGGTGAACCAAGTTGTCAATAGGTTCATTGTATTCTCAACTGCTGAAATACATACAAAAGTGTCAGTCCTAAGGATGCTACATGACTAATGAACAGACCACAAGAACAGAAATACCTGTGATCTTACTTAACTAAAGTTAAGAATAATTAAGCAGAAAAACAGAAACCCCGAGTGCTGCTATTACAGAAAAAAAAATACCAGCGTGCACAGCACCTGAAGAAGAAAGAGTGAAAACTATTCAGATTCCACATGGTGCACAACACTGGTACTTATTTAGTCTGACTAACGGAGTTAGGGGGTTTCTCTCAGTTCTGTAAAAACAAAAGATGCATAAAACATGCTTGATAACGCTTATTGGTTCAGATTTAGCTTACCTTCAAATTTTAATAAGTGTATTCAGGTCAACACTTGCAGTAAGAACTGCGAAATATTAAGACCTCAATTACATAAACAAGATTTGTACCCAACCAAAGAAAATGCCACTTGCACAGCATAAGAAAAAGCACTTACGGTATTTGGTCCAAATGGGAAATAAAGCAAACCATTCCAGTATTTGCAAGAGTAAGGGTATCCATAATCATTTTGTATATAGTCACATTTCATCTAAGCAAAATCTGCATATTCAAGATTAACCTGATGTGGGTTTTATTGTGGGAGGTGTGGGGGTGTCTGTTTAAGAAACTATCTAAAAAAACCTGAATATGTAGTGTTTCAACACAAACTGAGCTTCAGACTGCTTCAACAATCCTTTTGGGACAGACTCAAAAGACTGACGTTAAAAGGTTTTTTTTCCCCCCCTACATTTGTGGGATGAGAGAGTCAACCCCCATGAATTTGACAGACATACCTTCCTCAGATCTGTCACGTAGCTTTACACACACACCACAGTTCGGAAAAGTGAAATATACCTTCCACTAGGCAGCAAGGGTTGTGAGGGCCTTCCAAAGCTCCAGGACCTTACCAGTTTTACTTACAATCCACAACAGTACTCAAACCAACACAAGAGCACAATATCTCCTCTTCTGCAATAGCTCCAACACTTTCATTGAAGTTACTCTTTGGTTTGATTCAGCCACTGACGAAGACACAGGACTATGTAGCCCCCGAGGCTTCTCTCCCAAATCCTTCCTGCTTTAAATAACTCACTGACATCTGCATTCACTGGTGCGCTGATTTTGGTGCTCGAAGCTGCTTATCGCCTATAGTTAGCTGTAATGAGATCATGACTGCCTCCCCACACGTGCTTAAGCTGCTTAGACAGTACTGTCAAAGGACACAGAACAAACAGCCAGCCCTATGTTCTTGTGCCTCTCTAAGATTTCTAAACTCACTTTTTGAAATGCTTGACAGTACTTTGATACCAACAGTGGACAATGCTAATCGGAATTAAAGATTACATTATATTTTGCATAAACCCACTCTGGCAGTTTGAAAAATGGGGAAAATGCAGTTCAGCATAGAACTACAGGAGGGAAAAAAGAAAAACGTCACAGAAGAATATATGAGTTATACAATAGTTCACCTTTAGATCAGCACTTAAGTCAGCTGTGACAAAGACACAGGAGCATCCCCTGCAGAGAAGGCACCGCATCTCTCCTCTCCCCACCCCAGGAAGGTAGTTGTGGAGCTCAGCATCTTTGGTCATTACCTGTTGCACTTCAAACTAGCAAAGACCATTAGTCACACAGGTCAGGGGCCTCCCCACCAGAAAAGTGAACTGTGCGACACAACCACTATTTAAACACGCTGTTTCTGAAGAAAACGAGGTCATTTGAGCCTGCTGGCAAACAAATGCTTATACCACAGGTACTACTACTGAGTCATATCTTTGTCAATGAAGAACTGGGGGAAAATGGATATGCTAGACTTTCTTCCAAATTTAGAAGAGCAAAGTAACCCCTTTCAACCTGGAAGACTATCAAGCCAGCCTATCACCTTTCAGCAAACTAACCTCAGAACAGAAAGGAAAAAATAAAAACCAGACAATGATAGAGTTCTGAAATCACTGTAAGATAATTCAGCTGCAATTCAGCCACCTAAATGGCCAGAATTGCTAGAGCATAAGAGTTAGCCTCCAAATCCTGAAAGCTTAGTTCATATTACAAAGAACTGACACTGATTTGTTTAAAAGTTAACAAATATAAAACAGGACTGAGCTTTTCACTCTGTTCTAGTCCACTTACCTGGGCATTCCTGTAGCGTCCTCCGAAGATAAGAGCATACCTCCCACAAACCATATCTACACATACTGACTTGAAGGGTAAAATTACAAAGTAAGAGGTAAAAAGCAAGCAGTTTATTTCTCTTTGCATGATATTTAAGGTGCCTGCATATGTATTCTGGGAAAAACAGAAAGAAGTTACCTTAGAGATGTCACCCAAGCTCTCTCTGTTGAGCAGTCACTGGAATATGGAGCCAACCTCTCACAATCAAGAGGGAGCAGCATGCCAGAAGCAAGTCAGCCTGCAAGATGTTGTATGGAAACAAGTTAACAAGTGCTAAATTAGCTTTATTTAGATCTTTACTTGCTCATCAATTCAGAACATTTGAGAGCACGCTTCCCCTCAAGTCTGGGACCAGAATTCACAGCGAGCTCCTTTCAGGATGCAGATGCTCTCACTCATTCCTCTGGGCTCTGACAGATGCTCTGTACCAAAGGTACCACTGGGGCTGAGGGGACCACTGCCCCCACCTGCCTCCTCCATCCCTCTGCTGAAGATTGCCAACCAGTGCGTGGAGCATCTGGTCTGGTTCTTCACCTGGCCTGGTTCACAACATACTGATGGGTGTTAATGAAGAAAGGTTGGAGCGTAGTATGTTAAACCACGGCAGCTGAACAGGCACTGCTGTAGGCCCTAATACAAGGGAGGTGGCATTTGGCAGAGAAGCAGGACAGCTGGTGGAGGAGATAACCTTTCTAACTACAAAAGCTAAATCAGAGTCAGCTTATCTATCAGAGCTCTCAACCATGTGTAGTAACATCCTACCAGGATAGGCACCTTACACCTCACAACCTTTTTCACTGCTTTTATCAGATTTGGTTGACACAGATCTTCTACTAATATAATTGTGGCAGCTACGCCCATGTTATTTAACAGAAACAATTGCACTGATGTTAACTACCGTGGATAGCATTATACAGATAGAGAGGCACCCTGTAATAGCAAAGCTTATTCCTTTACTCCCAGAGAAGGGGATAAAAGAACTTGTTGTGAATGAAACTGGCCACATACTGATGGGGGTTACACAAAGTAAAAGAAAGCTTAAAGAAGCTTGTCTTTTATACACAGTTAATGCCACTCAAAATGCATACAGACAAGCCTACAGAAATAAATGAAGGCAAATGACTCGCACCTTAGTACTATCTGCAGAGTAGTTCGCTCCGATGGGGACTATATAGGAGGCACAGGCACCCCAACACGCCAATTAAGAGAACTGCATCTATTAGAAAGTACATCTACCCGAACAGCACACTGGGAAAGCCAAAAATAACAGCTGCTGCCACATCAGAACAGCACAAGCACTGCGTACAGGCGATGCCTGCAAAACAGAAACTAAGCAGCCACGCACAAACACTTCCTCTTCCTCCCCCACCACCCCTAGGACAGCAGCAACAAACCTGAGATTAAACACTCACCAGCACCCTGCTCTGCATTCCTGTCACATCAGGAATATAAAAGGGGGGCACTGCTAGCTGCTTCCTCCATACATCTGAAGGGTTCCTTCAGTTTACAGCAAGTAATACAAATACCTGACATGATTCTTGCAGAGGTTTCTGTTGCATTTTCTTCTTTTCTTTCACTTCTTTTCTCCAGCTCATCCATTTCAGAGCTCACTAAGGACCCCTTGTATTTACTAGGCTTGTTTTTGATAGATTCCTTCTCAAAGACTGAGAAGTCAGAAATAAAAGCAGTTGTTCCTAGGCAAGTCACATTATATAAACAAGTAAGCACAGAGCCACGGCACTACTGAGCTGCCACACGCAAACTCTGCAAGTCAAGTTCAAATCTAAACCCTGCCCAGCACGAAGACTCACGGTGTGACACTGTCAAATGCAAGAGTAAACAAATCAGGCTGCAGTTTTCTGTCAATACTAACTTCTGAGACTATAAATCCCAGCGTCAACACTCAACCGTGATGCACGTCTCAAACATGTTACAAGCCCATTCCCAATGGGCAGACTGGGGGAACCCAACAGCAGCAAGTGAAGTGCCTGGGTTACAATGCAATGCCCAAGTAATGGCCCAAACAAGGCCTCTGTCAGATTTTCTATGGCTTCAGTACCTGCATTTCAAACACAGATGGAAGAAACATACCTCCTTCTCAAACACAGGCTGTGAATATTCAACTTCAAACTTACCACCCTCATTTCTTATTCCAATGGAAACCACAAGACAGTGCCACCCCATACCCCAGTGTGCCAGTCAGAACTCACCAGATCCGCAACAACCTTCAGACACAGAGAAATCAATTAAAAGCTGAAATCTAAAAAGACAAGTGATCAAACCTTTTTACAAACATTTGGCGATCCACTGAACCAAAGAGACTGTGTCCTGTAAGCAAGTGGTCAACAAACAGCTCCAGGCTTGTACAGAGCTCATCATCTTGCACTAGTCGAGCTCAACAAGGTCACATTTTCAGAGTCTGATAATTCTACCCGAAATGAATAAGCTCCATAGATGGGGGAGGGAAGGAGAGAAGAAACAAACTAGGCAGCTCAGATGGGATGAGAATAGCATGCAATGCATGATCAAGAAGAAATCATAATGCTTGTTCAGAAAGTTAATTAACTGATTAAGGGTGCAGGTACTACTTCAGCCTGGGCATTTTTCAACCTTCGAGTGCTTGCTCTTCTAACCTTGACTTCTCACTACGCGCAATGCAACACAGAATAACTTGCAAGTCAGTTGACTTACACAATCTGCCATGAGAGGGGATCCCAAAGCACATCTAATTTTGCTTTCTAGAATATTTTTGTAAGAAGGACATGTCTGGTACTGTCGTCCTGATGATGAAGCACACAACAATACTACTCACAAAAGTAGCAGGAAAGAAGCGTGGATGCTATTGTTCCATTTAATTTTTAAATATATGTAAATATGTATTTAAAAATTACATTGTTATATAACTAAATAAATATACAAAAATAGTTGCACTGTTTCACAGTCATAGTGTGAATAAGAATAAGACTCCATTCCACCACCAGCCCCATGTTCCCACCATTGCCCCTGCACCAGCAAAACCATTTAAGCACCCACAAAGCTGGGGAGAAAAAAAAAAGTCAGTTTGTCTTCAGTTTGATCAGTTCGTAAGTAAGGGAACTCTGATTCCCACCTGCACAAACACCCCAGCTGGCACCAGTGACAGGGCAAGAACCTCCTGTTGGTTGCAGTCTGTACTTACACGAGCTTAAAGTGACTGTGGAGGTACACACAGGAGGTGGCACAACAAACCTCTGGTGACAGGAAGCTGATCCTAGAAACTGTCCCCTTTCTCATCTCAAGTGAATCGTGCTCACTTGCTCTTTTTCTATGTACGAAACATGCAAAACTGCCACAAAGTGCCTACTGGATAACTACAGTAGAAACCAACCTAGGAAAGACACACACATACTGTTCAGAAGAGGGCCCTACCAGCATATCCTACCATTTCCAAGCCTGTGGTCACCAGAGATTCCTACAGTAATGTCTTCGTGTACATCAACTTCCCCCTCAAGGAGCCAAGGATCACTTCCCCTGCTCTCCTAAAAGTCCTTAGTAGACAGGGAACAAAGGCAATGCCATGAAAAGGACACTTCAGATCTGCCTAATGGGCTCTAATCAGGATGGCATAGGCTGTTCATTCACGCACCTGGAAATGGTTGCGCTGAAAAAGCTGGGGAGGGCAAGAAACACTCTCTAATGATATCAGAAGAAAAACAGGACAATTCAAGACATTGACAAAACAAGAGTTTTTACACAGCTGAAACAGCAACCCAACGTTATCTTGCTATATAGAGAGTTCACGCTTAATCTTTTCAAAACGAACTGCTTTCCTTCCAGCTCCAAAACAAAGCACTTACCTTAGGTCAGTGCTAAACTAACCTGGCCACAGAAAAATATTTCTCAATCTCAGTAACAAGGAACTGTTACACAGGATGAGGATGTCTCTAATAGACCTGGTTAGGGTTATAGAGACATCTAATAACCGATATATCTAATTCTAAAACACTTCCAAGCTCCTGACAGAACTTCTGTAAAAAGGAAACCAAAGTCTTAGTTCGGTGATATATAACCACACCACAGTACTTTTCTCCATCAAAAATCTGACATAAGCACATAGGTCAGTATATCAGCTGCAGATGACAGCCAGTACAAAGAGACTTGCACAAAACATTATAGTATATTATTTTGTGAGACAAGCTACCAACTAAGTTTACACAAATAGCCCTACAGACTACAGAAATATTACATTAAGAATGAACAGAGACTCAAGGCCACACTGTTTTGGCACCATTCGGTGCTTCGTTGGCATAGGCCAACCTTGGAATTCAGCTTTGAAAGCTCTGAATACCAAGTTAAGCCAGGTGAACCCGAAGGGAGGAAAAGCAGATGGAGCAGAAACACATTAAGACAGGCTGCAAGAAAGGCAGCACACACTAAAGCATATTGCTGGAAAGAAAAATGGGGGCCTTACTGATTCAGAGCTTTAAGATGGAGGAACGCTGAGCCTGGCCCCAGTTTGAATTCAGAGTAGCTGAAAACTGAACAAGAGTCAGTGTCACCTCTCCTAATCCAAGTCCTACTTGGAAACCCCAGGGAAGCTTGTTGGTTACGGTCCAGGTCTGCAGACCCATCAGCACATCCGCCTCCGGGGACTGCCAGGCATCTTCCCGTAACCACTGGGGCAGCCAGCATTACCCAAACCTCCCCACACCCCCTCCTCTGCAGGGATGGCGGTACTTTGGGACGCAGGAAGGGCCCCCAACCCCACCAGCTTCCTCACCATGTTGGTTTCATGTTACCACCGTGGTTTGCCGAGTTCCTTCCTGCGCACTGCTCCTGTAGAAGAGAAGGGCACAAAGGGAGGGGACGCTAGATCTGCTTGCCAGGCAGGGCCCCCGGCAGCAGCAGCACGGCCCTGCCCAGGCACCCTGCTGCCCACGGGGCTGCCCTCGCCGAGCCCAGCTCCCACAGCTCTCCCCACGCTGGGGGACGACCCTCCCGCCCCACCTGTGCCCCAAATGGGCTCGCACGGGGAACCATCTGGGTCTCAACCCCCACACACCCCGCAAATACAAGGACGCGCCTGCCTCCCCCCTTCCCCTCCTCACGGGACCGCGCCTGGATTCCCCGCCATGGGTCCCCCTCCCCACGGCACGGCGCTCGGTCCCCCACCTCACGGGGGACCGCGCCTCTGTGTCCCGCCCTCCCCGTGGGCCGCGTCTGGCTCTCCCCCTCCTCAATCGGACCGCGCCGGGCTGTCCCCTCTCCCACCCCCCCCTCACGGGGCCGTGCCCGGTTCCCCCTTTCCTCCCCTCACGGCAGCGCGCCCGGTGCTCGCTCCCTCCCCTCACGGCAGCGTGCCCGCCTCAGCCCGCCCGCCCCTCAGCCTGCCCCGAGCCCTCGCCTGCTGCGGCTCACCGGGGCCGGCCCTGCCTGCCCAGCCGGGGGCTGGCGACACCAAGCCCCCACCGCCGCCGCTCCCCGCCGCCCGCTCCCTGCCGTTCGAATCAACAACAAGATGGCGGCGGCCGAGGGGGCGGAGCCCCGATGCTGGCCGTCATAGCAACCGCGCCGTCCAAAACCCGCCCCACCGCCTCTTGCGGCAATCCAAAGCCGAACCCCGCCCGCCGGGGGCGCCCTGAAAACGCTGATAGGTCAAAGCTACCGTCACTCAAGCGCAGAGCCGCCCAGTCCCTTTCCGTGCGCGGACTGCCTCCGGATGGCCGCTCACGTTAGGCACACGTGACGCCCTCCAGTACCCCGCCTCCTCGCGGGTTGCGCCGTCTCATTGGCTACCCGCGGGGGGGCGCTCGGCCAATGGGCACACAGGGCGCGGGCCGCGCGCCCTGCCCGGCCGGGGCAGCGCGCGGCGGGAGCGCGCGGGCGGCCGTGTGAGGCGGCCGTGTGAGGCGCGGCCTGCGGGGGTGCGGATCCGCTCTCCCCCCGCCGGAGGCCGGGCTCGGAGGCAGGCCTCACGCCTCAGCCCGCCGCATCCGCCTTCCCCCGGGGCCTTGGGCGAGTGCGGCGGCCCCGCCGGGGCGGCACATCCCGCTCGGTGCGGTGCATCCTGCGGGGTCAGCCGGGCTAAACCCAGCTTCCGCCGCTGCGGCCTGGCCCCAAACAGCTCCTCGCGCTCGGCTGGCCCCTTGGAGCAGCGAGTGGAACGTGTGCCCACACCGAGCCGGTACAATAAAGGTTTAATTCCCGAATGGTCACAGTTCCCGTGGGCTCAGGGCACGGGGACCCCCAAGCAGAGTCACAGAGGTGACCCCTCTCCGCTGTGAAATTTCACGGCTGGCTCCTGCCCTCCCCTTCCTCCCTTGTAGGCAGCTACTCCCCAAATTAGTGTCTTTCCTCTTATCCCGCCAGCGCTTCGTTTCCCTGCCAGCTGCCGGGGAGACGTCCCGTGGCGCGCTCCTTTGAAATTCAAATAACCGGTTTCCCACCTCCCCGCGCTGACTGACTCCTTCAAAGCGCTCCCGCCCGTTCGCCAGGCCCTGCTAACTCTCCCGCAGCATGTCGCGCTTACCTGCGCACGCGCTAATTCCCTTTTCCTCCCAATTAAGAAACCCGGCCCCTCCGCCGACCAGCTGCTCGTCCCACCCGCTTGCGACTGGGAGCACTCGAACTTGAGGGGGACATGGGACACGGGGCAAAAGGTTCTCAGAATTAACCCGTGATTGAGTTTTCTTGCCCCAGATCACACCTCTGTGGAGGACTGCCCCAGCTGGGTCACATCCAGAGGCTACGGAGACACTGCCATGACCGGAGCAGACCCTGCCAAAGTCCTCGACACGTTTTTCGCAGTGCCAGCCCCAGCCTGGGGCCAGTGCTGCCGTAACCGCCATCCTGGTCCTGGGCTGTGCCACCCACATCCCTTCCTGGGGACGGCGCTAATGACCGCCACAGCCAGACAGCCACCGGCGGCACTGCTTGGCCACAGCCCTCCCCATGGCAATCACGGCAGCGGGTGCAATCTCTGCTACCGTTTATTGGGTCTGCACTGGCCAGGGCGTTTCAGGGGCTGTCTGCACCCTGTGGGCAGCAAATTCGACCACGGAGGAGGGATCCCCTCCTCCTCCCGGGCCCGAGGACCACGCCAAGTATCTCCCGGCGCCCAGTGCTCTGCCCAGCACGGCCTGTGGGGAGCTGTGGGTCATGGGGAGTCCCTCGCTGGGTCAAGCCACTCAGATCCAGCGCCGTGCCCCAGTCACGCTGTTGAAGACATAGTCCCTGCCGGTGCCTGAGATGGGAGGCAGCAGTCAGCCCTCGCCCCTGGGGTGCTGCCCGGGTGCTGCTGCCTGGGGCCCGTCTCTCCCGTCCCCCAGACGCCTCTGCCCCAAGGGATGCAGCCCGAGGCTGCAGGGGCCACGGGACAGGGCACTCACGCAGGTCCCGAGCACGGCCGTCGAACTGCCCCTGTGCAGAGGAGAGATGGGAGAGGGTGCTGAGGGCCCCCAGGTGCCCGCCCGCACCCCCGGCAGGGCACCCGCCCTCGCCGCCATGGCACACACTTACTGGGCTGCCGGCGTGGGTGCGGCTCCGCTCCTCCTTGCTGCCCCTCTGCTCCACCGCGTCCCAGGAGCTGCAGAGGGGGCAAGGGGAGGGCACGCCATCGGTGACGGCCCCTGGCCTCAACCCCAAGGGATGCTGCCAGGAGCGGGTCGCCAGCCAGGCTTTGCACTGCCAGCTGCGCCCCGACGAGCCCGTCACCCCGACTGATTTCCACCTACCTGATCGTCCCCTTACCCAGCCCGTGTGTCTCTGGCGTGGCCCTGGGTGCCAAAGGGGATTGCAGCGGGGGCTCTGCTCCCCCAGGCAGCACCATCTTTCAGGGATGCCCAAGTGTGGCAAGCCGGTCTGCCAGCACGCCTGCTTGTTTCCCCACGTGCCAGTGCACACCGTTGCTGTGCTCGGAGGATGCTGTGCTGGGGGAGCTGCAGCCCCAGGAGCCCCCCGGCTGCCAGCACTGCCCTGAGCCCGATTCTTCTCCCTTTCATGATCACTACAGCCCTGGTGCCACCAAGCACCATGTCCCCAACCTCACCAACGAACGTGGATCCAGCCGTGCATCACCCTGGGGCGGTTACGCTGCTGGAGGTGGCTGTTATCCTGCCCGCAAGCTTGCATGCCTCCTCCTCGCCATGCAGACGCCCGGCGCAGGCTGGGCTGGCTCCAGTGCTTCCTCGGGCTCCCCCCTCTGCCGCCTCTCACCCCTGGTTCATCCTCCCCGGGGGGTGTGCAGCCTGCTCACCTCCTCCCGAGGCGCCTTCCCAGGCAAATCGGGGCTCTCCCGGTGAGCCGCAGCGGCCCCAGCCCCGGCACCAGGACCCAGCCCTGCGGCAGGCAGCAGCGCCAGCGCTGTGCCATCCCACCCTTCCCACTGCAGAGTTTCTGCCCCAACCTGGCCACCGACATGGCTGTCCCCCAGCCAAATCGCTGTCTCTGCACCCATGGCTCCCGTCAGTGCTGCACCCTCACCCTGGGGCAGAGACGGCTCCCTGGCGCAGCGACCCACGGACCGCAGCCAAACGTGGGGTACATTAAACACCCCCCCAACTGCTGCATCTCCCGGCTGCCTGTGAGGACGCTATGGGAGCCTGTGCCAACGTGCATGGCTGCCCCTCACCACCGATCCAACCGCCCCGGCCACACAGCACCCACCTCTTGCCCAGGAGCAGCTTGCCAGGGTTTTGGTTGCTGCAGGAAGAGCAGAAGGCGGCTGTGAGCCCCTGGCCTTGCTCGCTGTGCCGTGCTGTGTCATGCTGTGCCATGCCGTGCCATGCCATGCTGTGCCACGCCATGCCATGGGGCCAGGGCTCACCTGCACAGCAGGCTCCGGGCCACGCAGCCCAGGGTGGCCAGCAGCAGGGCACCGGAGACAGTCAGCACAGCCACAAACCAAGCTGGCGGGTGCCATGCCACCTCCGGCCGCATGACGATCAGCGGCTCCTTCCGCAGCGTCTGCAGAGGCGGCGGGGTGAGGGGACATGAGAGGACAGGGGGGCCTGATGGACCCGGGAGCCCTGCCTGGCCAGTGGGCTCTGCTCACCGTGCGCCGGGTGGTGGTGCTGGGTGGCACCGGGGTGCTCCGGGGGGTGACGTGCACCACCAGTGCCACCACGGTGCTGCGGCGGGGGGCACCGGGGCCACCCCACACCTCCACCAGCAGCACGAAGGTGCGGGGCTCGGCCAGGTCATTGGGGAGGTAGAAGAGGGTGTTCCCCTCCAGCTGAAAGCGCCCATCCTCGTTGCCTGGACAAGAGGCTCTGCTCAGTGCCACCACCAGTGATCGGTGGTGATGGGCTGGATTGTGCTGTGGATTGGCCGCTCCTCACCTCCAGCGATGGTGTATGCCAGCGTGGCACCGTCGGGGCTGCCCTGGCATGCCAGGCGGGTGACAGGCTGGGGGCCGCCCAACCTGGTCATGATCCGCAGCTCCTGCACCTCAGGGGTGCACACCGGCGCCTGGTCCGGCACGGCCTGCTGGGAGCGGGGGGAGGTGGTATGGCACCCATGGTGCTTGCACCCACCGCGGTTCACCCGACAGGCTTGCATTCACACCTGCAGGCGCACGGCCACGTCGCACAGGCGACTCCGCCGCTTTGCTGGGTCCAGGTCGTTGCGGGTGTCTGTCAGCCGCACCGTCAGCCTGTAGCTCTTGCGCCGCTGGGAGTCGAGGGGTCCCACCACGCGGATCTCGCCTGCGGGGCGGCGCGAACTGCTGGGCACCCGTGGGTGCCATGGGGTGTGGCGGGGGCTGGGGAAGGAGCCGGGCGCTCACCAGTGCGCGTGTCGATGGAGAAGGGCTGTGCGGGGCCGGGGCCCTCCTCCAGGCTGTACTCGAGGCTGTCCGGTGGGTAGTCGCGGTCCGTGCCGGCTACGCGCCCCACGGCACTGCCAAAAGCTGCCGTCTCCAGCACGGTGAAGGTGGCACCGTTGGGGCACACCGGTGTGAATTCGTTGACGGGCGTCACTGTCACGAGCACGGGCACGCGGGCTGTGCAGCACACGGCGGCTCAGCTGTGCTGGCACCACCCCGCAGCCCGCGCTGGGCTGGGCGCACTCTCCCCGGGACAGGCTGGAGGACACGGGGCCGGTGGCACCACCCCTGGGGTGGGTGTCTGTGGGGCAGCAGGGGAGGAAGGTTTCCTCTGTGATCTGCTGGTTTTGGGGTCGGGAAGGGCCTTTTCCCACCTCCCCCATGACCTCCCCCGTTGCACCCCCCCCGGGGACACAGGCACTCACTGCTCCGCGGGGGCTGCCCTCCCGCCGTCACCACGATGGTGGCTGTGAACTGGAAGCCCAGAGCGTAGTCCGAGTCGAGGTCCAGGGTGGTGTTCACCTGCCAAGCCAGGACCGGGGGGTCAGGCAGAGCCAGGGTGCCCTGCAAAGCTGGGGTGTCCCGCAAAGCCAGGGTGCCCTGCAGAGCTGTGATGCCAGGGAAGCCGGAGGGAGCGAGGGGGGGAACAGGCAGGTCTGGGGCGGGGGCAAGAGCCCCGGGAGCCCCAGCCCAGGACCCGGCGTGACGGCACATGTCAGATGGTCCCCACTGTCCTGCTGGGCTCCCCCAGGTCCTGGGTGCTGCCTGTGGTCCCACTCACCTGCAGCCGCGGCCCCTCCATGCGGAAGCGGGAGCGGGAGGCGGGGGGCCCCTCAAGGGCATAGCGCAGGCCCCCCTCGTCGCGGGCGGGGTCGGTGCACCTCAGTGTCACCAGGGTGCTGCCGGGGGACACCGTCTCGGGCACCTGGGACCTGCGGCAGGGCGGCCAGCAGCTCAGCTGGGCACGGCAGAGCATCCCCCACACCCCACTCCCTGCCCCAAACTGTACACGGAGAGGGCCGGGACGCAGCTTGGCGCCCGCCGGTCCGTCCCCCGCACGGTGATGTTGAGCATGGTGGTGGCTTGGTCGGTGGGGTGCAGCGCGTTGTAAGCCCGGACGAGGAGGTTTGCATGGGCCACCTCCAGCTGAGAGGTGCTGCGGATCTCACCCGTCACTGCGGGAGACAGCACGGCCTCGCGACAGGCACGGGGACGGGGACAGGGTGACCCCGGGGACCTCACCGCTCCACTCACCCTCATCAATGGTGAAGAGTGCGGGCGCTGTGGGAGCCACGATGGCATAGCGGACGGTGTCTGCATGGCATAGCAGACTGGCGTGGACCTGCGTGACCACCTCCAAGGGGCCGGTGCCCTCTGGCACCATCACGTCCCGCTGTGGCTCACTGCAGGCAAAGCAGGCAGTGTGGCATGGCCTGGTGCCACCAGCACCCCCCGCCCGGTCCGGCCCCACTCACAGGAAGGTGACACAGGGCCGGCGCGATGGCAGCACCTCCACGCTCACGGTCCCACTGCAGTTGTGCCCATGGCGGTCCGTCACCTCGATCTCCAGCCTGAACGTCTGCAGGGCAGTGCCAGGGTGGCCATGGGGCAGCCCCGAGTGGCACCAGGGACAGAGATGGGGACAGCGATGGGGGAGACAGGAGTAGGGATGGGGATGAGGATAGTAATAGGGACAGGGACAGGAATAGGGACAGGATGGGGACAGGAACAGGGACAGAGACAGGATGGGGATGGAGACAGGGATGAAAATGGGGCTTGGAGCAGGAACAGAGGTGAGAATAGGGATGGAGACGGGGATAAGGAAGAGCTGGAGACCAGAATAGGGATGGAAATAGGGACAGGGATGAAGATTGGGACAGGACTCGAGACGCAGAAGTGGATGGAGCTGCGGATGGGAACAGGGATAGGGTCAGGGCTGGAGCACTCCCGGGACCAGGGGGAGACGGGTGCCCGATGGGAGGAGCAGGACGCGGAGAGCTGCGGGCAGTGCCACTGAGGGGCTGAGCCCAGGCGGGCTGAGAGGTGGCTGTGACAGCCTGGGGACGCTGCTGCCCACCTGGGTGTCCTGGCTGGTGTCGAAGCCGTCGAGAGGTGCCAGCACCAGGCCCTGGTGGGTGAGCGTGAGCGGCGTGTCGTCGTTTTGGAGCCTGAACTGCAGAGAGACAGGCAGCAGGAGGAGGGGGGGAACCTCTGTGCCCCCCCTCCACGCCCAGGGTCCCACCGTCCCCAAGGCTGCTTCCGCTTGTGGGGGTTGCGGGACCCTGGGGCAGCCACCACTTACTGTCAGCCCGCCGAGCGGCTGCGGCAGCACCGCGTACAGGGGCGTCCGGGGTGCCGTGTCCGCCAGCACCTGCACCACATCTCCCCCTGTGGCCCAGCATGGCTGCGGGAGCCCGGTGCCAGCTGGCACCCACGGCCCCCGCCACCCTGTGCCCCCCGGCTCCTACCCGCGCTGGCAAAGGGGGCATCACAGCGCAGCACCTGCCCTGCCGTCACCCGGACAAAGAGCCGCTCTTCCACCTCGTCCTCGCCGGGACAAGCGGCCTGCAGGGTCAGGGTGTACTGGTTCACCCGATGGGCATCGAGCTCCGCACCGGCACGCAGTGTCACCTGCCGCGGGGACATGGTGCTCAGCAGGGTGCCCGCGGGCTCCTGCCCCGCTCCCCCTCCCCCAGCCACACCTCTGCCTGAAACGTGGTGGCGGCCGCGGGGTCGGCACTGATGGCGATGGGGTTGAAGGGGTGGCCGGGCTCGATGCCGATCAGGGTGACGTTGGGGCTGCCGCTCGCATTGCTGCAGGACACGGTCACCTCGGCCACGCGGGTGCCTGGCGCTGCGTCCTCGCTCAGTGCCACCACACGTGGCAGATCAGGCAGGGCTAGTGGGAGACCCCGGGAACTGGCCTCGCACCCAGCCAGCGCCACCGATGGCTCGTCCAGCCGTGCTTAGGGAGCCCTGCTCCTGTGCCTGGGCACCCACGTGGGTGTAGGTCTCCCTGCCAGGCGCAGCAGGGCCCAGGGCACCCCGCTCTTACCTGCTGCTTTGACAAAAGTCCCTGCAAAGAGGAGAGTGTCACCCCAGCCTGCCAGGTGTGTCCTGGCAATGCCCTGGGGAGGCCCTGGAGATGCCCCCATGATGCTCCAGAGATGCCCCCGTGGTGCCTGGATATGCCCCAGCGATGCCCCCCAGATACCCCAGTAATGCCCTGGTAATGCCCTGAGGGTGCCCCAGTGATGCCCCCTCCCTGCCTGAACCCAGCCAGGCAGCTGCCAGCCCCTCTGCCCATCCTGGGGTCAGCCCCAGGCACAGCAGGGCAACTGGGGGAAGCCTGTCCCCTGTCCCCCTCCTCTCGGTCCCCTACCCAGGGGCTGGCAAAGGGTGCCCCCGACGCTGTGAGCCTGAAGTGCCTACCTGGGGCACCAAGGCTGAGGAGGAGGAGGAGGAAGGTGAGGTGTCCGTGCATGCCCATGGCTCGCTGGCTGTTTGGGACAAGCTGGAGCCCGTTGCCACGGGTGCTGGGCACCACCCCGGCCCAGCGTCACGCCGACCATCTGCGGCTGCCAGCCTGGCCCGAGGGCAGGGACAGGGCACGGTCCTGCTGCCCCCAGCTCCCGCAGGCCTCTGCTCCCAGCCTCTCGCCATCCCCCGGGAGCCAGCCCCAGCTGGCGCGGGGCAGGCGGGCAGCGATGCTCCGCGGGGTTTCGCTGCCGCACCACGCCGCCTGGCCATGTGGCACACTTGGGAACTGGGAAAATTAGCTAGGAGCTAATTTTTGGCCCTGTTCTCCTTCATTTGCAAACCAGAGCCGCTTCTCCCGGAATTCCTATTAAGCGCTATTAGCTCCCAATTAATGGGCGCTGGCGGAGCGCGGCCCCTGTGGCCGGGGTCACCTCTCCCTCTTCCAATACTCAAACCTATTTTGGCACCCGGTGGCCGCGGGTGCCTCTGCCGGGGCCCTGTAACGGGGCTGCCCCCTCCTCCCAAGGCTTCGCGGCCCCGGGACCCCCGGGACCCGCGGGGATGGGGTGCTGCCGACCGGGGCACCGAGTCTTGCCCTCCCCGGCCGGCTCCCCGGGTCCTGCCTCGCCCAGCGGTGCCCGGTCCCGCGGTGCCCGGAGGTGCCCGGGTGGTGCCCGGCGCGGGGCCCCGGGGCGGCGGGGCGGGGCGGGGCGGGGCGGTGGGGCGGCGGTGCCGGTGCCGGTGCGGGCCGGGCTCACGTTACGGCGGCCCCATTGGCTGCGGCGGGGCGGGGCGGTGCCGCCCAGGCAGCGCCGGGAGGCGGCGGGCACGGGCGGGCGCTGCGCCGCGCTCCGCTGCTGCTCCGCCACCGCCGCCGCCACCGGCACCGGCACCGGCGGGACCGGGAGCGGGGCCGGGAGCAGGGCCGGGCCGGGCATGCACAGCGCCCGCCCGGACGCCTGCCCGGGCCAGCTCGGCGCCGACCGGGTGAGTGCCGCCGCGGGCACCGGGAGGGGACGGGACCACCCTGCCCGCGCCCCGCTGCACCGCCTGGGCATTGCCGTGATGTCAGGGCGCTGCCAGTGACATCAGCGCTGTGACATCATGCGCAAGGCCAAGGTGGCGCGGGGGACCTGGGCGTCCGGTGGGACGTGGACGACCGGTGGGACACGGGTGGCGGTGGGGGCATGGGTGGCCATGGGACACGGGTGGCCAGGGGCCACAGTGTCCAGCCGTCAGGGTGCCAGCGGCATCGCCACCCCGGAGCTGCCACCCTGCCGCCCGCCTGGGCTGCCCCGAGGGGACCGGCGGTGACAGGGTGGCCCGGCCGGCTCCCCTGGGCCTGCCGCACGCCTACCCAGCTCCCCGCGGCCGGGTGCGCTGGCGTCCCCGGCCAGCGCCGGGACGGGGCAGCTCAGAGCGGTGGCAAGTTGCCAGCAGGGCTGGCTAAGAGGGTCCCAGCCAGCAGGGAGAGGGACAAGGACCAGGACGGAGACAGGGGTGGGGACAGGGACAGCCTGGCCAGCAGCTCCGTCAGGGCCGGCTGGTGGGGACTGGTTACCAGGACGGGGGAGCGATCCCTCCTGCTCGCTCGGCTTCCCGCGGCTCCAGCGCGGAAAGGAAAGCGGACGTAACACCCTGCTTTTGGGTTCAGACAATAGGAATTCAAGAGCAAGGAGCGGCCTGGGTGCGGGAGCCAGCCGCCCCTTCCAGCGCCCGCCCGGCCATGCTCTGTTCAGCCCTGGCTGCCCTGGATCCCCGCACTCCCTGGCGCTTTGCGGGGGCCCTGGCCCTGGGCGCAGGCCTGGCTGCACCCTGACGTCACCTGGGGTGTCCCCGGCTGGAGGGCAGAGAGTGGGTGGGTTGGCCCTGCCAACGCATGGGGGGAGCGCCCCACCCCAGCACCCGTGGGTGCCCTGGGGCTGCAGCTGGCCCTGAGCCACCGTGTAGGGTCCCACCAGTGGGGTGTCCCGGCTGCTGCCCAACCGGGGCAGGGGGAATTGACGGGCCGGGGCGGGGGGGGCAGCGGGGCGCCCGGCTCCTACGTGCCGTGGCCTTGTGTCATTTCCCGCAGGCACGGCCGGGGCTGGGTGCCTGCTTGCTCACCCGACATGCCGCTGCACGCCGGCCGGCTCCGTGCAGGAGCCGCAGGAAAGCGGGGCCCGGGGCTGCAGGCAAGCCGGGACCTGCGCCCCACTCCCCGCACCCTGCTGCACGCCCGGCTCCGTGAGTGAAGCCCCCCCGAGCCGGGGCTGGAGGGCGCGGGGTGCCAGGGGGGTGGGATAGGGGTTCATGGTGCTGGCTGGGGGGAGCGGGGACGACCGCGCTGACCTGCCCTTTCCCCCCAGCGGTGCCGGCGGGAGGCAGGGGCAGCTCCGCAAGCGCACATGCACGGCACGCGGCAGGCGCCGCACCACCCCGGAGGGGTGCCGGGGCCAGCCCCCCGCCCCCCGTGTCCCCCACGCCCCGGCTCGGCGGCAGACTCGGCCTGCAGCCTGGAGCCGGGGGGCGAGGAAGAGGAGGGGGGGGGCCCGGCCGCCCGCTCCCCCCCGGCCAGCGAGCGCAGCCTGGAGTTTGACTCGGGGTACTCGGAGGCGTCGGGGGGCACGTGGCGGGAGGAGGAGGCGCCCGTGCGGCGTCGGCACCCCCCGCCCTGCCAGCGGGCGCACCGGCTCTCCGCCGGCCCTGCTGCCCCGCCGCCTGCCCCCGCCCGCCGCGTCCGCCCCAAATCCACCTCGGACGCCTGCCTGGAGCAGTGGCGGGTGCTGGAGCCAGCCGAGACGCAGGACTGGACCGTGGCACTGCTGTCACAGAGCCGGAACCGGCAGCCCCTGGTGCTGGGTGACAACTGTTTCGCCGACCTGGTAGAGAACTGGATGGACTTGCCTGAGGTGGGTGCCGAACCCCGGCGCCGAACCCCTGCTGAGGCTTCCCGCCGGCTGGCCAAGCCCCCCGCCTTCTTGCTCAGCCTCTCGGGCAACGTACGCCGTAAGCTGGCCAACATGGCCCGGCCCCGGGGGGCTGAGAGCGCCCGGCCAGGGGGCCGCGAAGCCACCAAGCGTTTCTCCTGCCCGCTGGGGCTGGGGGGGCAGCCCAAGGGCGCCTGCTTCCACCAGTCCCACAGCAACATCGCCCAGCTGGCCACGGACTTCCACCGCTTCACCGCCCTCATGAACAGCCGCAGTCGCCAGCCCATCATCTGCAACGACGTTATCGGCTACATTTAGCCCTGCCCGCCGCTGCCTGCACCCTCCTCCGCTGTAAATAAACCCCGGTTTTGTACGGTACGGGCGCAGCAGCATTTATGGGAGGGGGCTGCCTACACCCCAACTCTGGGCAGGGGCAGGCAGGGGGTTTTTTGCGACGAGGGCCAATGCATGGGAGCTCATCCTGCGGCTTTTATTGCACAGGGCGGGGGGGGTGCCGGCCCCCGATTCAGGGTAGGGAGCAGAGGAGGGGGGGACGGGCATCTTCGGCCTCAGCATCCTCTCCCTCGCACACGTAGTGCAGTTCCAGCTCCCGCTGCCGTCGCTCCCCGGCATCCTCTAAGTTCTCCGACAACCTGTAGCAGGGAAAGGGGGTTTTGGGGACGCTGGCTTGTCCCCCCAGCCTGGCCGGGCGCCCCGGGGGGGCCTTGGGCCCCCCCGGGGCGCCCGGCCAGGCTGGGGGGATGCAGAGGCCGGCAGCGAGGGGCCGGGCAGGGGTCCTGCCACGGGAAGTGCTGCCGGCAGGATGTTTATCCAGCAGCTGGCTGGGAGCTGCGCTGCAGCTGGAGTGGCTCAGGATGGAGGGAGAGGGGTCTGGCAGCCCCCCCGGGACAGGATTGGGCCCCAGAGTCAGGGACTTACTTCTGCGCCCGCTGCCGGGTCTGCGTCTCTTCGCCCTCCTCCCTGTCGTACAGCACGATGCGGCCGCGCAGGAGCATGGTCACGGTCCAGCCGTGTGTCCTCTGCAAGAGGTGGGTGTCAGGATCCAGCCCTGTACCCCCCAGGGTGACCCAGCTGGGTGCTGCCCATGCCAGGCTCACCTGCAGCCAGTCCAGCACCTCCTGCACCGTCATCTCCTGCCCGTCGGCGCCGACTGCCCGCATCTCCAGCCGGTCCCAGCAGCTCCACTCCCGCCCGCCGTACTGCAAGGGGGAGCGCGGGGTAGCAGCCGGCACTGGCACCCCACACCCCGGCTGCCCAGCCCCACGGGGCAGGGACTGGTGGGGCATGAGGGCTGGGGTACAGCAGGGCAGGCAAAGGGACCAGTCTGAGGGCAGAGGGACGGAGGCACCGTGGGGGTCCAGGGGCAATGGGGGGCACAACCGTTTCCCCAGCACTGCCAGGGGCACTGAGGGGCACCTCCGTCCCCCCTGGCACTGCTGGGTTTAGGAGGCAATAGGGGCACCGCCATCGCCCCCAGCACTACCATGGTCCAGGGGCAGTGGGGGGCATCTCCGTCCCCCCGGCACTGCAGGGGCCAGGATTGGCGTGGGGCCGGCGCTGCCCCCAGCCCCGGGCCAGGAACGGCGCACAAAGGGCCATTGAAGCGCTGCCCAGCCCCGCACAATCGCCTCTTCTCACGCCCGTGGCCCCCCGACCCCGGCTCCGGCCCGAGGGGGCCAGCGAGGCGCCAACCTTGGGGCCGAGCGCCGGATGCGGCCCTGCGCCGTCTGGCACGGCCGCCCTGCCATCTGCCCTCGCCGCAGGCAGCACCAGCCCCTGCCCAGCGCTGGCTCCGGCCCCGCTCGGGAAGGGGCATTCGCACCTGGCCGCTCTCCCCTCCTGCCTTCTGCTGCCTTCTCCCCTCCTGCCTTCTGCTGCCTGCACTTATCCCACCGGGGTGGAAAGGGCTTAACCCCATCCTCACCGGGGCGGCACGGACCCAGGCGATTGCCCAGCGCCGAGGGAACGCCACTGCCCGTCCCAGCGCCCCAGAAAGCCCGTCGCCCCGGCCGAGGCTGCCCCCCAAGGCGGGCTCCCCGGGGCCCCTGTGGGACCGCAGGTCACGCCAAGCCGGCCTGTTGCACATGCGCTCCCACCGCGGCCAAGTGGCCGGACATGTCCTCGCCGTGGGACACGGAGGTGCCGGACGCTGCTGCGGGGACCCGAGGGCACGGCCAGCCCCAGCAGCACCCTCCACCCAGGGACGGTGCCAACCTGGGGGCACCGCGGGCAGGATGGCGCAGGGCTGGGCAGCCTGTGGGGCGCCAGGAGGCCATGGGGCGACCGGGAAGCCCAAAGCGGTGCCGGAGCCAGCGCGAGGCGGTGGAAGCGCCTCCCTCCCCCTCTTCCTGCCCCCGGCCCTGGGCCCCCCGGGCCAATCTGGTTCCAATCGGCGCTTCCTGCCGCGCCGGAAGGGCTGCCTCGCACGCCATAAACCCCCAGACAAAGGGGCCTCTATCGCCCAGACGGTCCCAATCTGGGCCTGCCCCCGCCCCCGCTCTCCCTCCCCAGCAGAGCGGCTGCGGCCTGGCCCCCCACCGCCGGGACCCCCGGCCCCGCTCCCCCCGGGCGGCCCTTCCCGGCCCGGTGCCAGCTGCTCTCCGGCTGCTGCAGCTGGTTTCCATAAGCCAGATGTACACGGCTGCCGCGGCCCCCCGCCCTCCGGCTGCGGGGCTCGCCGTGGGGCCCACCGTGGGGCGAGGGGGCTGCCTCAGCCCCATGGGTGCCCCAGAGCATCCCGGTTGGGCCCGAAGCCGGGGCGAGCGGGACAGTGGTGGCGGCTCGGTGCCAAGGGGGTGGCCGCAGGAAGGAGCGGGTTCCTCGCTGCCTGGCGGTGCGCCCGGCCCACCACGGCACCCGGATCCATTTCTAGAGCCCCATGGCCAGGGCTGCCCCTCCTGCATGGCCACCTCCTCGCTCCTGGGTCCCCCGGCATCGCCCCACAGCAGCTGCCACTGGGACCTAGGGCACCCCAAGACCTGTGGGTGTCCCCCACTTGCCCTGCCGCGGGGGAGAGGGTCCTACCCGGTAGGTGGGGGGCGGCAGGGGCTGGACGCGGAGCAGCAGGCAGTCGGACAGCCAGAGGTTGCTGTTGCGGTAGCAGCTGCGGTCCCGGCACCCCCACACCAGCTTGTAGACTTCCAGGCATGCCAGCCCAGCCACGGCCGCCGTGGTGGTGATGATGGCGGGCACGATCCGCCCGGCGATCCGCTTGCTCTGTGGACAGGAGGGGTGTCACCGCCTGCCCCGCATGGGACAGGGACCCCCAACCCCATGGGCTGCCCTCCTCACCGTCAGCCAGTCGGCAGCGGGGATGCCATAGTTCTCTGCACGCAGGTTGGACGCCGCCGTGATGAAGTCCACATGGATGTTGTTGTCCTGCAGGGAAGAGCATGGGGACATCAGCCTCCTGCGAGGACACTGGCGTCCTGTGGGGACTAGCAACCACCAACCCCCCCAAGCTGAGCAGGGCCGCCTGCCCGGCCCCGGGTACCTTCTCGAAGTGGATGGGCTCCATCAGGGGCACTTGCGCCTGCTCACTCCCTACCAGCTCCTGTCTCCGCTGCATCAGGACCTGGGTGAGCTCCGCCAGCCGCCCGCGGTCTGGGGGCACAGGGACGCCTGGGGTGGTACCCCTGCACCATGGCACTGCGGCGGGCACGGCACAGTGCCCCCCCCCCTCGGTCCGGGCCCTCCTGGGTGCTGGGGCAGGGAGGAGCAGCACCACAGCCCCACTGCCACCAGGCTGGACCCGGGGATGTGTCCCGGGGGACCCAGGGGCATGGGGAACCTCACCTGCAGGCACCTGCACCCCCTCCTGCTCCTCCATGAGGGGGATCTGGAGCCTCTCCTGGGGTGCAAAGGGCGGCAGGACCACGCTGCGGAGGATGGTCTGGGCGGCCGCCCGGTCGCTGCATGGTGGCACCTTGTGCGCTTGGGCAAAGAGGTGGGCAGCAGCCAGGATGTAATCCAGGTGGGTGTCCTGCGGGGGCAGAGCGCCAGGGCAGCCGGGGTGGTCCACGAGCCCACACGGCCACAGGCTGCCCACTTTGCACCAAAGCGGAGATGGAGGTGCCTCTCCTCCTCCAGCAGCAGAGCACACGTCGGTTGTCCCCAGCACTGCCCTGGCCAACCGGGGGATGGGGACAGACCCAGTCCAGGACCTGGCAGCCCCGGACAGGGCTGTGGCAGATGGAGCACGACTATGGTCCAGCACCCACCGTACCCCTGGCACAGGCTCGGCTCTCCCCCCGCCTGCACTGTCCCCGGCGGGGGGCCCTGCGGCTCTCCCCTGCACTCACGTTGTCGGGGTCGAACGTCAGTGGATGGGGACAGCTCCTGTCCCCTGCCCAGAAGGGGACACCCGGGCTCGTTTCCTGGTACAGGGAGAGCAGAGTCAGGCCTGGGAACACCGTCCCCCCGGCTGCGGCAGGGTGGCAGGCAGAGGGGAGAGGGTGAGGGGGGTGCCAGGCTCACGTGCTCCGGGGGGAAGTTGTGCAGCAGCTGGGCGATGGCATCGTGGTAGCGGCTCTGCCAGTGCCGGCGGGCCCAGCGCACGCAGTCCTGCCAGTCCCGCGGCCGCTCCCACAGGCTGTCCCGCACTTGCTGCAGGACCTCCAGCTGCCACGGGGAAGCCGGGTCTCTGCAAAACCAGGCACCGCTGCTGCTGGCCCAGGAGCAATCCCGTGGGACACCGCAGGCGGGATGCGGCTGTCTGTCCCCCTCTCCCCAACCCCGGCAGGGCTGGCAGCCGCTCTCCCGGTGCCGCTCCCTCAAGCCCACTCACTCCATGAACCGGTTGACGTGCTCCGCGGGCAGCTGGAAAAGCCCCTCAAACTCATCGCGGGCCCACTGTGGAGGGGGAACGGGGGTTAAGCACTGGGACCCCCGCCTCGTGCCCCTTGGGAGCCCCAGCCCAAGCCCAGCGGGAGGGAGAGACCGTGCCGGGGCCGGAGCTTGGGCTGCCAGCAGGAAGCAGCTGGGGCCGTATCCTGCCCACAGCCCACTGCTGGGCCACGGCCGGAGGGGGGGACGGGAAAGGAAGACAAAGGTGGCGCAGCACAGCCTACCTGCAGCGTGTGCTGGATGGTGCGGGGAAAGTACCGCAGCGTGCAGGGGGGGAAGGTGCCGTCCCCAGGGGCGCTGGCCGGCACCAGCGGCTGGGTGAGGGAGGGCACCATGGCCAGCACGTTCCCCCGTGGCCCCTCCGTGCCCGAGTCCAGCAGCGGTGTGAGGTAACGGAGGCAGCGGCGCTCCAAGTAGGCGCCTGCGGGGAGCCAGGGGTGCTGGGGAGCTGGGGGGCACGTCCAGGGGCTCGGCCCCTTTCCCCTCTCCAGCACTCACGGGCCTCCAGTGTGTCCAGGGCGCTGGTGACACCGTCCAGGTGCCGGAAAAAGTTGTCCCCGTAGAGTGGCTCGGTGGCAGGTCCCACCTGGTTCTGGTGAGCCGTCACCCTGACGCTGGGGTTCATGCGCCGCACGGCTGCCGCGGCCACCACCGACTTCGGCTTCTGCCAGGGCAGAGAGGGGGTGGGCAGCTCTCCCCCGCCCCGGGGAGCCCCCGGGACACCAAGGTGCCCTTCGGGGGGAGCTCGGCCCCTGTCTCGTGGCGCCTCACCGATATATCCGCCGAGCGGTAGAGGAACTGCCGATGGAGGTTGGAGAGGGCGACGGTGTCCATGTCGGTGACGGTGAGGTCCCCGTCCGGCCCCGCTGCCAGCCCCATCATGGCAAAGTTTTTCAGCAGCTCGCAGCCGATGGCGCCGGCTCCCACCTGCCGGGGCAGAAGCCGCTGCAGCTCCCCGCGCGCCGGCCGGCCTCTCCGCAGCCTTTCCTGGCACGGCGGCACCCGCCCCGGCTCACCACCAAGTACTTCTGGCGGCCCAGCTGCTCCTGGAAGGCGGCCCCGAAGACGGCGATCTGGCCATCATAGCGAGAGCCCCTCTGTTGGGATGGAGGAGCCGCGTGAGCGCAGGCGGCCGCGGCACCCTCAGCACCCAGGAAGGGGTCGGCACGCGCTCTCACCGGGGCGCAGTCCTCCTCCGTCAGCCGCGCGGCCCCCTCCAGCGCCAGGCACTCCAGGGCGTCGAAGTACAACCACTGGTCCAGGGGCAGGAACTTCCTGGTGATGGCCTGGGGCGAACAGGGCCCCGTCAGCGCGGGGGCCAGCCGGGTCCCCCCCGTACCCCACCCCAGCCCTGCTGCCCAGCCTGGCGTCCCCAAGCAGGCAGCAAGTGCCCTCTCGTGGTCACCAAACGCCACGGGACAGTCGTGCGGAGCGTGACCAGCAGGACCCCAGGGCTCGGGACCCCCGCCCTGCTCACCTTCAGCGCCTCCTGAGCCGCCAGGGCCCCGACGACGGCGGCCACGGGGCACAGGTCCCCCGCGCTGACACTGGCAAAGGCTCGCACGACGTCCTCGTCCAGGGGACCCTGCTGCGCCCCCAGGCTCTGCGCCAGCTCCAGCACCCGCTCGGTGTCTGCCTGCGGGCAGAGGGGCGAGGGCAGCTCCGGGCAGGGTGGTGGGGGACTAGGGGGGCTGGGGAGGCCGGGCAGGGGCAGGCTGGGGACTCACCGGCGCCCTGGGCCGGGGCAGGCGGCCCTGCTCCGCACGGAAAGCATGCAGGGCCTGGAAGGCGGCATGCAGGCTGCGGCTGCGCGGCAGCTCCTCGGGACTCGCCACCTGGATCTGGGGCTCTGTCAGCGCCCGGCGCAAGGGCTCCTGCCGGCACAGCGCCAGGGCTTGGGCGAGTGCTTCCCCAGGGCCGGGGCATGGCATGGCATGGCACGGCACGGCGGTGCCCCAGCCCCAGCGGCAGCACCACAGGGCGGAGGGGGGACTTACATAGGAGTGCACCTGGGGCAGCCGAACCTGCGAGACCAGGCCCCCGCGGTGGTACGGCGAGAAAGAGCTGGTGTCACCAATCTCTAGCCTGAAGGCATCTGGGGATGAGAGGGAGATGGACCTCACGGTCACCACCAAGGACCCAGCGAGTTCCCCGACCCTGGGCCAGGGCTGCCAGGAACCGCTGGGCGGCTCACCCAGCACGTGCACGGGGACGGGCTCCTGGCCGTTCAGCTCCGTCATCCCCTCCACGCCGGAAAATGTCACCAGGTCACCATTGCAGAAGAGGTGGCCACGGCTGTCCTCTGCCCCGACACACGTCACCACACCCGGGTTGCCCTGGGGCGGGGAACGGACATGAGGGCGGGGAACCGGACCCAGGTGGCATAAAGCCACCGCAGGAGGTAGCAGCGTTTTGGGAAAGCCTGCTGAGGCTGCCCTCCTACCTGGGAGATGTGCTGCACGGCGGCGCACGCCGGGTCCCCTTCTGCCGGGTCGTCAACGACGAAGTGCTCCCCGAAGTCACAGAACAGCTGCCTGGAGAGGACCGACGGGGTTTTGCCAGAGGAGCCGCCTCACCAAGCTGCCCCAGCGCTGCCAGGTCCGAGCAGCCCCACCAGTGGGACAGGGGCACGGGCTACAGAGCAGGGCTGGGCTCTGGGGACAAGGTGACCCGGAGCCAGTGGCAGGACCCCGCGGCAGAGACCCCTTACCCCGCCAGCCCCTTGGCGTCGGCCACGATGAAGCAGATGCCCCGGGCATGGCAGAAGTCCCCGATGCGGAGCTGCTCCTCCAGCGGGGACTCGGTCAGCACCACCACCTGCGCCAGGGCCGTCAGCGGGCACCACCGTCCCGGGGGGCCCTGGGGCGCAGGGGTGCAGGCTCACCTGGAAGGAGGTGAGGAAGGCCTCCGACAGCTCCCCGGTGTGAGCTGCCACCACCACGCGGGGGTTCAGCTCGGCCAGGACTCTCTGGGACGCCTCGGCACGGTTCTGGCCCACGTCGCTCTCCCCCAGGAGGAACTGTGGGGTGGGTGCACGGCGGGCACCCCACGAGTTTGGGGTGCTGCCTGCCACAGCAGGGTGCCCCATGGGGCCCTGCCCACGCTGGCGGAAGGCCTTCTGTTGGGGACCACACCCATGACATGGGACACGCCATGGGCCCTACCCGTGACGATAAGGGGCACCCTGGGCCATATCCATGACAGGGATCTCCCAGTCCACACTCCTTACCCAGACCCCCAACCTGTACTTGTTACTGGGAGCCCCCCACCCCGTACCCATACCTGCAACAGGGATCCCCCAGCTCCACCCACACCCATTACCACGACCTCCACCCACACCCGTACCCGCTACTGGGACCCCCTCTCTACCTGTACCAATAACCAGGACCCCTGTCTGTACCCATACCCATTATAGGGACCCCCAGCCATACCTGTACCCGTTACCGGGACCCCTGCCCGTGCCCATTACCGGGACCCTCACCCACACCTGTACCTATTACGGGGACCCCCGCCCATACCCGTGCCCAGAGCCAGGCTCCCCTGCCCGGCCCCGCCGATACCTGGTGGGCGCGGTCGGCGGTGCAGGCGGCTCCGCGATCGTGCAGGACGACGCGCCCTGTCCCCGCCAGCACCAGCGCCGCCGCCACCTGCGCTCCCGTGCCGCGCAGCCCCGACACCAGCGCCGCCGCCCCGGCCAGCCGCCGCGCGCCACCGCCCAGCACGTACCTGCGGGGCAGGGGCCGTCAGCGGGGCCCGCCGCCGCCCCCCGGCCCCGGCCCCGGCCCCGGCCCCGGTCCCCGCACGCACAGCTGCCGCGAGTACAGCCCCTCCTCGCCGCTGCTCGCCATGGCGGCCACGCCCACCGCTCAGGTCCCGCCCCGCCTCACCCCACCCTGGGAAGGGCCCGCTCCCGAGGCCCCGCCCACCCGGAAGGCCCCTCCCCGTGGAGACCCCGCCCCCCGGCCCGCCCTCAGGAGGGGCCCACGCCGGAGGCCCGCCCACCCGGAAGGCCCCTCCCCCGTGGATACCCCGCCCCCGGGCCCGCCTCCGGGAAGGGCCCACCGCCGAGGCCCCGCCCACCCGGGAGGCCCCGCCGCGGCCGGCGCAGCCATGTCGGTGTCGGCGGGCTGGCAGGCGCCGTGGCGGGCGCTGGGCGCGCTGGGCCGGGAGCTGGCGGCCGAATGGGCGGCGCAGGACGTGCGGGCCGTGCTGTGCCAGCTGCTGCTGCTCTGGCTGGGCCTCAGCCTGCTGGGCGTCCGCCTGGCCTGGCGCGCCTACGGCGGGGCGGTGGCCGCGCTCTGCTACCGCACCGGGCCCGCGGCCCGCCGGCCGCCCGGCACCGGCCTGGGCCCCGGCACCGCCTCCGGGCCCGGCTCCGCGCCCGCCCGGCCCCGCGCGCACTCCCTCTCCCCCGCCGGCCCGGCCGGACGCAACGGCGCCGCCGAGCGGCACTGCCCGCCCCGGTGAGTCCCGACCGCTACCGGGCCCGCAGCCCCTGACCCCGGCCCGCCGCGGCCTCCCCGGCCCTGCCCGGCCCCCGCCACGGCCCGGCCCGGCCCGCGCCCTCCCGGCTGCACCCCTGGCCCAGTACAGCCCAGCGAGTGCCCCCCGCAGCCCAGTATGTCCCAGTGAGCCCCCTCCTGGTTGCGCCACCTGACCAGTGCACCCCAGTGAGCGCCCCGCCAGCTGCACCCCTAACCAGTACAGCCCAGCGAGCGCTCTCCCATCTGTGCCCTGGGACCAGTATACCCCAGTGACCACCCTCCTGGCTGCAACGCTGGACCAGCACACCCCAGTGAGTGCCCACCCATCTGCCCCCGGACCAGTACAGCCCAGTGAGCGCCCTCTCGGCTGCACCACTGGACCAGTACAGCCCAGTGAGTGCCCACCCATCTGCCCCCGGACCAGTACAGCCCAGTGAGCGTCCTCCCGGCTGCACCCCTGGACCAGTACACCCCAGCAAGCACCTTCTCATCCATGCCCACAGACCAGTGCACCCCAGTGAGCGCCCTCGTAGCTGTGCCCCCAGACCAGTACGCCCCAGTAAGTGCAGCCCCAGCCCTGCCCGCCTCACACAGGCAGGCAGGTGCCCTCCCCCCGTGCCAGGGTGCCATGCTGGGGTGCCACCCCAGCCCCGCTCACGCTGCCCCTCTTTTGCAGAGAGGGCCCGGCTGCGGAGCCGGCGAAGACGCACCGGGAGTGAGGAGCGCCGGGACCTGCCGGGCACCACCCGCACCATTAAAGCGCTGTGCCCCACCCGCTGCCCCTTGCTTTGGCACCCGCCGCCGTCACCGGAGAGGAGGCCAGGAGAGCAGGGCAGGGGGGTTTATTGGGGCTGGGGCGCCGTGCCCGCGGCGGGCGCTGGCCTCACTTGGCCGTGTAGTAATGGGTGGGCACAAAGGGCATCTTGGTGACGAGGGCCGGGTGCTGCTTCTTCCGCACCTCAACAGTGAGTGCGGTGCCGGCCCGGCTGTGTGCCGCCTCCACGTAGCCCATGGCGATGTTCTTGCCCAGGGAGGGCGAGGGGCAGCCGCTGGTCACTGTCCCTGGGGACGTGAGGACATGGGGAGGTGAGTGGGGGCCGGCAGCCCCAGCCCCCTCCCCTGCCATGGGCGCAGATCGGGGCCGTGCCCATGCCAGCCCTGCTGCCCCCACCTACCCACAGGCGTGCCCTCGGGGCCCAGGATGGCCGTGTGGGGCCGGATGGGGGGTCCCACCGACGTCAGCCCCACGCGCTTGCGCTTCGGCTTCTCTTTCACTTGCGCCATGATGATGGCCGCGCCGGGGAAGTCCATGGCTGCGCGCCGGCGCTTCCCTGCGGGGCAGAGACGGGCGAGGGTCGGCAATGCCCACCTGCTCCCCTTACGCCCCACTGGGGACATGGGGTCACCTCGCCCCTCTGCCCACCCTGAGGAGTAGGTAGGGGTGGACGTGGCCCTGACCTACCCAAGGTCCACAGCAGCCCGGCCTCGGCAGGCGTGGTGGTCTCATCGATGTCATTGCCATAGAGGCAGAGCCCGGCCTCCAGGCGCAGGCTGTCCCTGGCTGCCAGCCCCGCTGGCCACACCTCGGGGACACCCAGCAGCTGTTCGGCCAGTTCCACCGCCCGCCCTGCGGGCACCGAGATCTGCGGGGTGACACGGGCAGGGTCAGCGGGGCACGGCCTTCCCCTCCCTTCCCGCGGCGGGGCGGTGCTGGCACGGCTCCCGGGGTACCTCCACGCCATCCTCGCCGGTGTAGCCGCAGCGCGTGACCCGGCAACCCGGCACGCCAAAAATCGTCGTGGTGATGCTGTTCATGAAGGAGAGCTTGGCCAAGTCATCCGGCAGCCCCGCCTGCAGCACCCGTGCCATGGAGGGACCTGGGGAGGCAGGTGGCTCTGGGGGACGGCAGTGTCCGGGGAGGGGGGGGATGCGGGGAGAGCACTGACATCCATCGGACAAGGACCCGGAGGAGTGGGCAGTCCAGCACCCGCTGAGGGTGAGACCCCTGTGCGGTGATGCTCGATGCCAGCCCGCGCGGGGCCCCCGCTACCTTGCAGAGCCAGCAGTGCGTTGTCCGACACCTCCAGGTGGACATCATTGCCGGCAGCCCGCAGCTCCGCTGCTCTGTCCTAGCAGGGTGACAGTGGGCTGCTAGCACAGGGGCTGGGCTGGTGCCAGCCCCGCATGTGGCCGCGGCCACCTTGCCCCACGCAGCTCACGGACGTCACCAAAAGGTGGGAGGACTCATTCCCACCGCACGTCCCCACCTCCCGCGGGGCTTGGGCAGCCCCGTACCCTCATGATGGCCAAGTCCTTGTCGGTGCAGCCGGCGTTGGACACCACGTAGAGGTGATCTTCCGACGTGTTGGTGATGATGAGGTCATCCACGATGCCGCCCCTCTCGTTGGTGAGTAGCGTCAGGGTGCCCTGCGGGACGTGGCCCTCGGCAGCGCGGGCAGGCTGCCCATCCCCTCCTGTCCCCCCTACCTGCTCGGGGCATCCCCGGGGACCTCTGACCCCGCCGGATGCCCGGTGCCCCCCCCGGTGCTCCGTACCTGTCCTGGCTTCAGCTCGGCGATGTCGCCCGCCGCCAGGCTCTCCATGAACCTGACGCGGTCCCGGCCGTACACCCGGGTCTGGAAAGGGCCGGGGTGGGGGTGTGAGGCGGGGTGGGTGCCCCCCACCCCGGCCCCGGCCCCCATCCCGCCCCGGCTACCTGCAGCATGTGGGAGACGTCGAAGAGGGAGCAGTGGCGGCGGGTGTGCAGGTGGGACTGGAGGTGGCCCTGCCCGTAGTGCAGCGGCAGGCTCCAGCCGGCGAACGGCACCATCCGCCCGCCGCGGGACCGGTGCAGGGCGTCCAGCGGCGTCCGCTTCAGCCCCCCCTCCCCGGCCTGGGCCCCCCCGGGACGCTGCCCCCCGGCCCCGCTCAGCAGCGCGGAGCCAGGGGGGCGGCGGGGCAGCGCGGCGCGGCAGCCCGCCCGCAGCATCCTCCCTCCCTCCCTGGCACGGCACGGCACGGCCCGGCCCGGCCCCGGGGCGCCTGGGACATGGAGTCCGCCCGGCCCCCGCCCCGCCCCGCACACCGGCACCGCCTCCCCCGCCGCCGGCCCGGGGGGATGCTGGGTGCGGGTCCTGCCCGGGCACGGCCATCCCCCCCCTCCCCAAAAAGAGACAGGCGGGCACAGGCAGGACCAAGGTAGCAGCTTTTAGTCGTGACCGAGGCTCTCCCCGCCGCCCCCCAGCACCTCCTCGGCCCCCCGAGCACCCCCTTGTCTGCGGGAGCCCCGTCCTGCAGGCAGCGCAAGGCAGGGCAGGCAGCGCAGGCAGCGCAGGCAGGGCCAGGGGCCGCTCCCCAGGGCAGAGGTAGGGTGGGGGAGCCGGGCTCTGCCCGCAGCAGGGAGCAGCAGCACGGGACGTGCCAAGAGCAGAGCTGGAGGGCACCGGGGTGGGGGCGGCTCACGGGGGACTGCGGGGCGGCAGCGCTGCCCATCACTGCCGGCCAGCGCAGGAGGAGTCGGGGAAGGGGCGCGGGGAAGGCCTGGAAACCCCCCGGGGCCGAAGGGACGAAGGCCGATGGAGGGGTCGCAGGAGCCCGCTTCAGCCCCGGGAGCGGGGAGGAGCCAGCTCCCTCTGGCCAGCAGCCACGGGGCTCACGAGTAGGAAAGCAGGTTGATATCGTAGCAGCCGTCCACCTGGGAAAGGGAGCAACTGTCGGTCCCTGCACAGCACCATCGCTCTGCCAGGACACCCCACCCCATCCCGCTGGGAGCAGCCCCTCCAGGAGGGCTCCCCCAGAATGCGGCAGGGCCGGAGCCCCCCTGAGCAGGGTGGGGGGGACTCACGTCGAAGCGCCCGATGCGGGCAGCTGCCTGGCGAGCCCGGATCACCTCCGTCAGCACCCACATTTGCTGGACCTCCGTTGACACCTTCTCTGGGTCAGGGAGCTCCTGGAAAGAAGTGGGCATAATGCTGCGGAGCGGGGATGGCCCGGATGGGCTGGATCGTCCCGGGCTTGGGCAGTGGTGTGGCCGCATGGCTGTGTCCCTCGGAGAGCCGGGCACTATCGCAATGGTGCCCACGCTCCCGACCTGCCGGTGGTTTCCCAACGCAGGGTGAGCAGGGCCCCACTCTAGGAAAACAGTCAGCTGGGGAAATGGGTGACCCTGAGCCCTGGCACCGACAGCTCATCTCTGCTGGCAGGCGTCCAGGGTGAGGACAGAAAGCAGATCGCTGGCTAATAATTAAAAACTTAATTGCACAGTCCAGAGTTTCCCAACAGCCTCCCTCCGTGGCGCTCCCCGGGCCTGGCGTCAGAAACCCCGCTGCAGGTGTCGGTTCCTCCGGGACCTTTAGCCAGGCGGGACTCGCGGGATCCGCAGCAGCTCTCCAGGCCAGGGCAAAACTCTGCGCCGCGTCTCCCCTGCCCGGCCCTGCCCGCGGTGCCAGGCCGCTGGTGGGTGCCTCGTGTCGGGAACAGCCAAGCCCAGAGCAACCCAAGCGATCAGCAAGGGACCGGGGTGTCTTTCCCAGCCTGCCGGACAGTCGGGCATGGACTGGAGCTCCCGCACCTGCCAGGGCCGGCAGGAGCCTTGCCGCGGCGGCGGTGGTGTGGGCCCCGGAGGCAGAACTGCCCCGGAGGCGCTGGGGCACGTGGCACCGCTCCTACAGGCAACGCCGGTGGCTGAGTCAGCAGGTTTCCGTGGGCGAGCCAGCTGCCTGCCCCTGCCGTGCTCTGCCCGGACTTTGCTCACCAAAGGCTGCCGGCCGGGCAGATGTGGCTCACAAGCTGCAAACATGCGCCGTGGTTGTGACCTCCCTATGCCCGCGTGTCGCCCTGGCTGTGCAACACGCTCCCCAGGGTGCACCCTCGGCAAAGTGCCGGGGACCAGCCAGGCCACCCCATCCCCACGTGTCCTGCCGGCTGGCTGAGCGATGCTGCGCACCCACCGCTCCCACAGGGACGTTCCTGTCCCTGGACTAGAGGGCAGGTAGGCTTAATTGTCACCTCAAATTGCACATCCCTGTGGAGACATCTTTCTTCCGAGCGCTGCAAACTACTTCCAGCACAAGGCGGGGCATTTCAGGGCTCCACAGCTATTCCTGGTGCGAGCCTGGAGCCGATGGGGCAAGGATGGGGCCAGCAACCTCATAAGTGACATTCGTGCCCGTGGCCGGCACCCCACCCAGGTCCCTCCTTCCCCGTAATACCTCAGCAGGGACTACTCACCCCGTGCAGGCTGGCTGGCTGCTCCGGAGGGGTCAGCTGGGAGAGCCAGGAGGGGAAATCTTTCTGGGGGTTCTGAAACAGATCCAGAGGGTCACACAAGGGGTGTCCCCAGTCCCACCTCCATCCCTCACACCATGCAGCGTGCTGCAGTTTGGAGCCCACCTGTGTATATATATGGGAATAAGTATCGCTTTACCATTATTAAAGGGAATTCTGTGTTTAGGGTGGGTGTTTGCAACCTGTAATTTGTTGCAGCAACCTCCAGCTACGTCCCGCTGCTCAGACAAACATCCACCTCCAAAACAGGCAGGGCTGGGGCTGGCTGGAGCAGTCCCTCCCCCGGCCCCCAGTGCACAAGGGGACCCCAAGCAGCCCAGGGAAGGACAAGGACTTGGACCCACACCACTGTCTCCTCTGGAGGGAGCCTGAAGCCCCTGGAGCTGCGGGGAGCAATGCCAGGCGCAGGGCTGGGGATAGCGGCCTGTCCTGGACCCCCTGGTTGCAGCTGGCAGGGAGGGCAGCACCGGCACCCGCTCACCTTCTGTCCTGGGGGGAAAATCTGCAGCTCCTCAATGGTGAAGTGGAGCCAGACCGGGGAGGGCTGCCGCAGGATGAACCGCACCGCCGTCACCTGGTCCAAGTCGCACAGCATCTGAAGGGGCAAGGACGGGGGGAGCCGTCACTGCCGGGGGTACAGCAGGGGCTGGCCAGGTTGGCACTGCTCCGGGGCAGCTGGTGGGATTTGCTCCAAAAAAACCCCAAGCCACCCCAGATGAAGGAGCCCGAGGGAAACGTCACCTCATGGTGGCTGTCTGGGCTGCGCGGGGCACGGGCAGGACCAGCACGGGGACCCTCACTGCTGAGAGGGGCTGGCAGGCGTGCAGTGGGGGCACGGTGGGGCATCAGCACGGGGCCCCGGGGACCGGGAGCTGTCCTGGGGGGTGGGCAAAGAGGGGTGAGCCCCAGAGGCGTGGGTGATGCCGTGGCCGCTGTCCGGCCATGCCGACCTGGTGGCGGTGGAGGGAGAAGTAGTCCTGGGAGCCCTCCTCGGTGTGCGGGCAGGGCATCAGGCAGTAGTCCCGCAGGCAGGTCACCCAGCGGCGGGAGCCGGCGGGGCCGGGGCGCTGCACCCGCACGCTCAGGAAGGCCGTGTAGAAGTTCCTGAAGACGATCTCCTGCACCTGCGGGACCGGCGGCCTCAGCCCCCGCATCACACCCGCACCGGCATCCCCCCCATACCGCGACTGGCACCGGCATCCCCCCCATACCGGCACCGGCATCTCCCCCCATACCGGCACCGGCACCGGCATCTCCCCCCACACCAGACTGGCACCGGCATCGCCCCCATCCCCCGTACCGGGACCAGCACCGGCATCCCTCCCCGCCATACCGGGACCGGGACCGCCCCCAGCATCCCGCCCAACACCGGTACGGGTGCTGCCCCCGGCAATACCCCGGCACCGGCATCCCCCCGATACCGGCACCGCCCCCGGCATCACTCCCCGCCCCGGTACCGCCCCCAGCATCCCCTCCCCATACCAGGACCGTTGCCGCACCCGGCATCCCCCCTCCCGCACCGGCACCGGCACCACCCCCCGCCCCACACCGGGACCGCCCCGGCACCCCCCGCCCCAGGCCGGGCCGGGCCGCACTCACGTCGGCGGCGGCGCCGCGGGGGAAGCGGAGGTCGATGACAGCGACGCCGGGCCGCGCCGGCTCGGCTCCCCCGCCCAGCTGGAGCGCGGCGGCGGGGCGGGGGGCGCAGGGCAGCGGGGAGCGGCCCGGCCCCGGCCCCGCCGCTCCCGACATGGCGGCGCAGAGCGGCCGCCCCTCCTGGGCGGGGCCGGGGCCGTGCGCGGTGGCGTCACGCGCCGCGCCGACCGGAAGCGGGAAGCCCGCTTCCGCCGCCAGGGGGCGCCGCGCTCCCGCCGCCCCGCGCGGGGCCCGGGTGCCTCCCGCAGCCCCCCCCGAGCCCGCCCGGTCCCGTCGCCGCGGCGGTGGCAGAGGCTGGGCTGTAGTAAAGCACACGGTTTATTGACTCCATACGTTTCTTTACACAACGCGGAAACCGCCGCCCCCGCGACGCTGAAATCAGAGCGTGAGGGCGGGGGGGGGGCCGGGGAGAGCCCCCCCCCCCCCCCCCCCCGCGAGTGGAGGCAGGGCAGTCACCCACCCAGCCGCTCGCCCGGCCGCGGCAGCGCGCCATCCCCTGAGGGAGGGGGGGGGGATGGCTGCGTGTGTGTGCTGGGACACCCCCCTCCCCCCCCCAGCACAGGGGGTATTTTCTCCTCCCCCCAAACGTATCCCAAAGAACGCTCAGGGAAAACACAAAGTAAATCCATGCGTAAAATGATTTGGCGCGAAGGAGAGAAAAATAATATCTACAGAGTGCAGGAAGAGGCGGCCGAGGGGCAGGAGGGGCCGGGGGTGGCCCCGCGGCTCAGAGGAGCGGGGCCTGCGCGGGGCGGTGGGTCCCGGGGAGCTGGCACTGGGAAGCTAAGCTCGTACAAACTGGTGGCAGCGGTACACCGGTTTTTAAGTCTTTTTTTAATAAAACAATTTGAGGCTGTATCAAAAATTTAGTAAAAAATTAGATTTGAGAGTTCGCTGATTTTTTTTTTACTATTAACTATTCCTGGTGCTTTTTTTTTCCTTTTTTTTTCTTTTTTTTTCCTTTTTTTTTTTTTTTTTTTAAAAAACTTTTTCTCTTTTCCAACAGCATCCGGGCGCGGAGCAGCCGGGAGGAGGCATGCGGCCCAGAGCCAGGGGCCGGCGAGGCCGTTCCGGCACTGCTCTCAAGGAGGAGTGGAGGCAAAGAGAGGCACCGCGCTATGGAGAAAACACCCCACCATCGCCAAAACACCTCGTGGGGAGGGGGTTTTGCTTAAAAAAGACCTCCCCGACCCCGGCGCTCGCCGGGCAGCGGAGAAGCCGTCACAGCGCGGGGCCCGGCTCGCCCTCCCACGAGCCCCCCCCCCCCCGGCACAGCGCTGCACCCCGAGGTGCGGGCAGCTGCCCCCGCGCTCAGCCAAAGGTACCCCAAGCCAGTCTGACTCAACTGATGACTATTTTATGATGCGTGAGAAAAATAGGATTTCTTTGATTAAAAAAAAAAAAAAAAAAAAAAAGAATCAAACCCCGAACCAAGAAGCCGACCCCCCTGAGGAGGAGGAGGAGGCTGGCTGTCCTCAAGGCCCCCCCCCTAACCAGCCCCGAATCGCCCTTGGAGCTCGCCTGCAGCACAGCACTGCCCTCCCCCTCCCCAAAACTACACATCCCAGTTTAGGTAAACAGCAGATTAAATGTAAAAACTTAAAACATCGACTTCAGAAAGTCCCTTGAATTTAATTATTTTTAGGCTACCTTTCATGTTACGTCCTGTAGCTAGACACACGTGAATAGAAAAAACAGTACAGTTAGTGTTAAAGGCAAACAGCGGAGACCCAGAGTGCTACCCCAGTGCTGCCTGCTCCTCCCGTCCCGACCCGACCCGTCCCGTCCCGTCCCCCCTCCCTGCCCGCCGCCCCGGCCCCGGCCAGAAGCCCAGCCGCCGGGAAGGCGTGTTTGAGCCGAGAATTTTTTCTATGAATAAAATAAAACCAAAGCTTGTTAGGCAAAAATAAAACAAGTGTCCCCCCGAGTCCCGCGAGCGCTCCGGTGCGGCGGGCGCAGCCGGGGAGGGCCTGCTGGGGAGCGGGCTGGGGTTTTGGGTTCCCGGCTGGCGAGGGGGCTGCCGGCCCACAGACAGCACCGGTGTGGAGCTGGAGGCCCCTTCTCCCCCGAGAGCCTCCCGTTCGTTAAGGGGGGACGTAGGGCGGCGGGGACCTGTACGGGGTCATGTTCTTCGGGCGGGAGCCTTTCCCCTCCATGGGTGCGGTGAAGGGGGGGGGAGGCTGGTAGGGCGGCGCGTTGGGGTCCTCGTCCCGCAGCGGCGTGTACTCCCCGATGGTGTCCTGGTTGAGCGGCGTGGTCTCCGGCATGCTCTGGTTGGGGTACTCCGGGGGGGGCAGAGGGGCTTTCTCCTCCTGGAGGATGAGGGGCATGCTGGAGGACGGCGGAGGCTTGGAGTCGTCCAGCTCGTCGGCGAAGATGATGGGCACGCCTTTCTTGATGAAGGTGGCCTGGTCTTCGATGGTCAGCTTCCCTTTCCTCTTCTTGCGGTAGCAGATCATGGCGATGATGCCGGCCACGAGGAGGATGGCGGCCACCACCACGGCGGGGATGACAGTGTGCAGGTACACGTCGTCCTCGCTGCTCTTCTCGGGGTCTTTGCCTGCTGCCACCGTCGGCGTCGCCTCTGAGATCACCCTTCCGTCCTTCGTCACGGGGATGAACTGCATGTGCCTGCAGCTGCCGGAGCCGACCACCGACACGTTCAGAGGCTTGAACTCGGGCTGCAAGACGTTGGAGAAAGCCGGGCTTGGCCTGCCGGAGTCATCCGCAATTTTTTTGCTCAAAGTCCGGATCTGCTCCCGGGGGCAGGGCTCCAGGGGCAGCGTGTTGTTCGTCCATTCCACTACGATGGAGCCTTTGGCGATGTCCTGCACCGTGATGGTGCTGCTGTTCCTGTCACCAAACGCCAGAGCCAGCTTCTTCACCAGCATGATCTTCTTATGGATGTCGTTCACCACCGCGTTGTGGTCCCCTTCCAGCCTGGCCTTGAACTTCACTGGAGACTTGTCCCCGTGCGGGCGTTTGTGGACGTGGATTTCGAAAGCATCCACAGCGAAAAGCCCGCCTTTGTCGGTCGCGTACATGAAGTATTCGTGCTTCCCGATGTGGCTGTGGTCCGGCATGCCGTACATGAGCTGGCTGGTGCTGTTGAACTGGACCCACGAATTCTCCTCTATCATCTGCTGCTCCTTCAGCTTCAAGGTCAGCTGCAGTTTGTCCGTGGTGGTATCTTCCTTGTCGTAGAAGGTATCGGACGGTATTTTAACCTCAAAGTAGGTGCCCTCCCACGCGTCGACCCTGTCGATATGGTTCGTCAGCTTGGGTGGCTCATTTGGCTCCCAGGGCCGGGGGATCCCGCTAGCTGTGGTGCGTACGCGGGTCGGCGGGGAGGCCGTTGTCAGCTTGGAGATGGGGGATCTGGTCGTGCTGGGAGGCTTTGTTGGACGGGGCGTTTTAGGTCTTCGAGTAGGCCTTCGCGTCGTCGCCGTGGAGGAATCCGTCGTGGATGGCGTGGCTGGCTTCAGAGTGGAGACTCTCGGTTTCTTGGTGGTAGTTGTGGGCGGTGTGATCACTGCCGTGGGCTCTACATACCCCGGCATCGTGGGGCGAATCGGCACAGAGGCTGTGCCGGTGCCTTCTGCTACCCTGGTTGGCTGGATCGGTCCCAGAGTGGGTGTCTGGACGATGGGGCCCCTTGTTCTGATGGTGACCGTAGGCTTCCTCGGCAGTGGTATGGGCTCCCGGACTGGGGGGGCCGTCGTCTCCGTGGGAGGCGCGATGGCAGGCGATGTTGGGGTGGGGACAATCCTGGTCGGCGGTTCTTGCGCGGCAGTGGTGGGTGGCCCGATGGCGGTCAAAGGCGTAGGAGTGGCGTTGATCTGCCGCCGCATCCTCTTTGGGAGGTGAGGTTTCTTGTTTGCAATGTGCCAGCCAACAACAGGGTAGCCAAGGCGGGCAGACATGGTTCCTTCCTTAGCTGGAGCCTCCACCTTGCTGATGTTGGGGACACTGTTTTGGCTCAGAGAACATCCCAGTTTCCATGAGAGTAAGGCCCCGTTTTCCACCACCTTCTTTGCATTTCCTGGTCCAGCCATGAAGGCCGACATGTCAAAGAGTCTATTATTTACAACAGGAACCAACTTCATGTTATGAAGTTCCACCTCTGAGAAGCTTCTCATTCTGTTTAAGAGTTCAATCCTCTGCTTTGGTGTCATTTTTGTTAAGTCGGCATCCAAAATGACAGTCAGGATAGTGACCGGTTCTTCCGAGCCACACACGAACGGCGCTGCGTCACCTGTGTCTTGGACGGCCGCTCGCACCGACTGAGGCTCGTTGTGGTCTTCTTGGTGGACCTCAACAGAGAAGACGTTTGCGGTCTGCGGCACATAGCTCCCGTTCGGAAAGGGCTGCAGCGTGGTCACCGAGATGTAGTGGACGCCCTTGTCCGTGTCAAGGGGCAGCCCTTCCAGGGAGCTGCTCTCCGCGTTCCAGTGTAACCACGAAGGCAAGGAGTCCTTCCCAGCTTCGGAGAGCTACCAAATAAGAAAGAGAAGAAGGTGATTTTAGAAGTACAGCATTAAGACAGGTTCTAGCAGCAATAACGCTTAATTTAAAGGGTTAAAGAAAAAAATCTGAAGCGTAACAACTGGGGAAGGAACATCCTGACCAGAGCGGGACAGCCTGTGTCTCCTTCTCCGCATAGTGACAAGGACGAGCTCTGTAGGGTAGACTGGTCCCAAAGGGCTTAAGGAGCCATGGAAGGTCATCAAGTCCTGCAAAGGTCCCTTGCCTGCAGGTACCAGCTCTCTAGCACTTGCTGTGCAACTACTAAGCACAAGCGGTTCATTTTCTCCGAGGGCAGAAGGGGAGTTCAAGTCATGGGGACAGCTATGAAGCTGAGGGTGAAGTTATGTGATACAGCAGAGCTGATCCAACAGCTGCCCTCCTCCCGCTCCCTCTTCTTCCTCTCCCATCCCTGCCACCTCGCTCCGTTCCTCACCTGATGGCACCCTGCAAGCCCATTGCTCCAGCAGCTGAGCAGAACGTACGTTTTCTCTGTAAACTTTCTGCTTCGTCCTGCTGCCCGCAGCAGCCAGGCTGAGCCGGAGGGGCCAGAAGCTGGCAAACTATGGCTCGGAGTCCCCTGCCTGGTTGGAGCACACCAGCTTCTCAACAAGCAGCAGCAAATCCCGAGAGCTAAGCAGCCGCTTAAAACACAGCGTCCTCCTGCGCTGCCAGAGGAACGGCAAGCTGGGGACGAGGGAGGGGAGCAAAACCCGACATCTGGCCAGTACAGCACTGCGATGGCCAGCAGGGCAGGCAGGGACATAGCGCACGGGCTGGAGCGCTGCTGGGCATCGCACCAGCCTGGCTTTATACTCAGCGTTAGCTTAAAATGAAGGATTTCACTTTCATATAATAACTTGCTTCTGCAGACTAGAAACACCAGGCGGCTTTGGCCCAGACCGCAGGCACCTCAGGACTCCAACGCACTATTTACTACCTCTTTTAGGTCAACAGCAAGACTTTTTTTTTAACACGACTTGTGGCACAGGTTAGTGAAGCACGGTCCGAGAGCACAAGCCTCCCCTTCAAACTGTGTGGTCCAACAGCAGGGGCAATGTATGCAAGGATGGCATTTCCATACGCTCCAGAGGAGGGAGCTGGCGGTAACCTCACCGGCTGCCTCCGCTTCCCAACGTACTCATTTGTGCCTTTCCGAGCCCACCCTCCTCTTCCAACCTCGGGTCCCCTTCCCAGCCAGCCCAGGTCCGGAGCCTTCAGATCCCCATTTTGCGATTGCAGAGAAGACACTGGTTCTCTCCAAAACGTCACCTGCATGGCTGACACCCCGCCAAGGCGCTCCCCACCCCGAGCAGGGGAAAGCCTGGGCACCCCAGCCTCCCACCCTGGGTCATAGCTGAGGGTGGACACGAACCCCGCAAGCCTCCTGTGCCCAGCAGCTGACGTCTGTCCGTCTGCGCTACAGCCGCTCGCCGACCATGAAGCACAGCGGAGCCGCTCAGGCTGCACGCTGGAAGGGGTGACATTTCCTGGGGCTGTAGGTACCCCATGGCAAGTAACCTGAGCTTGACAACCCCCCCGGGCTTGGAGGCGTTCGGAAAGGGCCCCGGCTGGGCTTTCCAGAGCTCACCACGAGGTATCTCCCCCCACACCCAGAGGAAACAGGACGTTTTGGGGCCCACGGAGACAGATTTAGCCGCCCGGTCGATGCTCTGGGCTTGCTGCAGTCCAATGCAGAGCCGCGTTCCAGCTCTCCTCCTGAAAGGGTGCTTTGGTTACTCTGCAATTCTGTAAAGCTCATACATATTTCATAATTTATCCAAACACAAAGCTGGGCGAGGAGCTTCGCAAGGAAACCTGCCTGGCAGGAGTGTCCCCACATCCGGCAGCGGGCGCAGAGATGGGGCCGGACTCGCCAGACCTGCCTAACCGCAGGGAAAGCCCCTGGGACGGACAGACGAGGAGCGATGCCCGGTGCTGCAGGGCTGGGCAGACTGCGAGCCCTGGCTAACTCTCCCACCCCCCCGGCTGCGGGCAGGATTAGGCAGCCCGCTGAAAGGCAGAGCAGCAGGGCTCGCAGACTCCCCCCCCGCTGCAGATTTCGGCACGCTGAGGGGTCTGGATGTGCAGCTCTGCAAGGGTAACGTAGGATCCGAAAGTCTTCTGGCGAGAGCCGCAGAGGGTTTCGGCTACGACCGTAGGGGCAACACCCTCATTCCTCTCCTCTGCAAAGGATCAGCCCCGTTCCGGCCAGCCTGGACAAGCTGGAGAGCGCATCATGAGACACACGCTGGGTACAGTTTATAGAGCAGAGTTTAAAGCTGTTAGCACAGCTTTTAGTTAACTCCTCAGCAGCAATGTCCGAGAGCAGGAAATTAAGATTCCTGCTTACGCCAGACAGAGGAGGCCGCCGCACGGGCCATACGCCCCGATGTATCCCACCCAAAGCGAGGCGCTGGGGCGAGAACATCCTTCCACTCAGCTTTGCTCTTCACCCATGGGTCTGGCAGAAACCAGGGGGGTTTGGCAGCGCTACTGCTGCGGGCACCCGCTCCCCCACCACAGCAAGAACAGGAGCTGCTTTTAGCCCGAAGGAAAACCAGCCCTTCACCTGAGATGGGCACGCAGGAACAAAGGACCAAATTGTCCTTCCTTGGCAGCTCTCCTGCCAAGAGAGGACAAAGGCAGGGTCTCATCCTGCCCAGCCAGAACCAGGGTTGACCGGCACTTGTGTTCCTTTAAAAAAAAAGTGTCATTTCATTGCGCCCTCTAAAAACTGAGATGCCAGGACAGCACCCAGTGCAATCCAGCATTTACATCAGCAGGAGCTGGATGGTGCCACTCTTCGTCCCCTTGTGCCAAGATTAGCGGCTAACCTGCCCACTGGGGAGGAGGAAGGGCAGGGCTGGGCACAGGTTAGGAACAGAAACACAAGGAGCCAGGACAAAGCCGCAGCGTTACTGAGGCTTACACAATCAAGAAGAATAAAAACTTTAGTAGTGAGTGGTTAAATGCACACTGAACGTGTAATTTCAGGCTACATTTGGAACAAATCTTCCCCTTCCATGCACTCTGCAAAAGCCCTTAATTACAGGATCACACACTCCACAGAGCTCTCCTGCGAGCTGGGGTTTTCTGCTGCTCCCTCCTCCCCGGGCACGGCGCATGACTCGAGGAGGAGACGTACAACGAGCATTGCTTTTAATCTCACGTCACAAGGCGATTCTCTTTTCAATCACGTGCGCTCCTGTGTTTGATAGCCAAACTCACTTAGGAAAGGGAGCCAACCCCACGTGCAAAAAGGACAGTGAGGGAGGCACAGGCCAGTCTGAATATTTCTGCTTGGAAAACCATTTTTAACCGACAGTTTGCATGTGAGCTCACGTTCGTAAGAGCCCACGCTAGAAAATGAAACTGCAGCTAGACAGATTCACACTGAAAACTAGGCTCTCCTGAAAAACAGAAACAGGCCAGGCAATCACCTACCGGGACAACTTGTTCTAGCAGAGATGCGACGGCTGCAAAACATTTATAAACCCACTTAAACTTGATTTAAAAAGAGCTGAGCTAGTTCAGCTGTATTCAACCTGCGAGGAGATGTGGACTGTTTCTAAGGGTTCTGCAAGAGGTGATTCAGAAAATCAAATTTATGTGTATTATGCCTATGAAGCCCATGAAGATGCCTGTGCCTCCCCTGGGAAATCTTTAGGAAGGCAACAAGTCTTCGATGCCGCAGCTCTGCTTTAAACACGGCTGCTGCCCTGGCAGCAAAATTCATCCATGTTCGCATGTCAAAGGAAGAGCCCCGCAAGATTAGAGTAGATAATCAAAGCGGTTATCGGGCTGAATAAAAATACTTGTTCCTAAATGAACGCTAACCAGCAGAGCCCTCGGCGTGGGTCTGTCCTGGTCACGGTCGCTGCTGTGTTCGTGGTGGCATGAAACCGGGAGCGGAGAGCCCTGGACTCTGTTCTTGCAACGTTTCCTTCAAATATTGTTTCAAAGGATATTTGTTAAGGCTATACATAGTTAATGATTTGGGATCTCTAGTTTTCATGTCAAAAGTTTTCCAGTTTTCTATGTATGCAATAAATATCAGCCTTAAGCCCTGCCATTTCCCTCAAGGGGTCTGGTTTCAAAATAACTCTTCCGTTGCTCAAGGAAAAAAAAGGCTGCCTTTGTTTTCCCATTATTTGAGATAATTGTAAATGAATGCGTGTTGGGTAAAGATTACACAAGCCTGGCAGTGTATTGAAGACCATTAAAAAATTAGCCATGTTCGCGATTTTAAATACACACAGTGGTCTGGCTGGCTTTGAAGACCTTGTTCACAAAGTCCTTTCAGATATACATGGCCCGCTATTTTTAGGCCAGCCAAGAGCAGTCAGCTCATGAGAGAAGATAGCACAGTTTGATTTGTTTTTTTAAACTTAGATCTTAAAGCCCTGTAGCCAACAAGACAAAGATAAGCAAAGGAGCAGCGAGCAAAACTGCTGCCTCTGAGGGAATTCAGGCAAAAACCGCATTCTTGCCTACAAGAGTGCCCTCTAATCCTCCAAGTATTTAGTCTTCCTCCTCCTGATGAATCCTCCAAAAAGGAGACAGGTACCGTAGGATCCTGCCACAGGTCTCCCTTTGGCAGACCACTATGAAATCCTCCCGGCCCTGGAGGTATCCGATGGGATCTCCCCAGCCCATGCTGCCAGACCCTCCCGTGGGCAGCAGCAGCAGCCAGGGACTCGGCTCCTTCCCGCGCCCTTTCAAATCAGTCCTAAAAAATTCCTGACTGCTTTTGGGCAGGGGTGAGCACAGATACTCCGGCAGCTCTGCCAGATCTCCCACCAACCCCTTCTCCCCGTGTCCAGCTGTTCCTGAGACACAGACCCCCGTGCCAGGGATTTCATTTGGGTTATAATTACTGATGACAGTTTACCGTACGACAGACTCCCCTTCTGGGTTGCTCCTTCGGCATTACCCTAACAGAGGGCCAGGAATGAAGAGCACCCCGGCTGAGCCCTCTCTACACCTGAGCAGAAGCCAAGCTGAACTGTGCTCAGGCTGACTGACCTAACCCGTGTTAAACCAAGTCTGCAGTGCTCAGGCTTCTGCAAGCAATTAACCAGCGGGCAGGGGAGAGAAAATGGAAAGGAAGACAATTCAAATGCAAATATAGCTGCAGAGACAGAGTCAAACCTAAGCTGTTTGCCTAAGCCCAAGCTTCATCTTAACCCCCTGCTAATGCAGCAGCACGGAACAGTTCTGTCAGCAGAAGCAACAGGCGGTTTGGGGTCTCAGCCCCAAACCAGGTATGTGGGCAGGCAGATTTCGGGCTGCCTTGTCCCGCACGGGCCAGAGAAGTGGTGGTAGAGACATGGGTTCCACATCTGCCCCAGCGCTGCTGAAGCCGCAGGCACGGCAATGATTCGTGGTGCTGGCACAGCCAACCTGGAGCCAAGAGAAACAATGAGAACATGGGGCTGCAGGCTCCGAGTCAGAGGATTGAGTCCTCTTTTGGGAGGCATGCTCTGCCCGTGGGTCCATCGGGTGTGTTCCTCTTCCTCACCAACATGAAGATGGAGCCAGTGACTGCAGGTGTGGAGTGTTCATGCAGCCAAGCTGCGCGGGCACCACTGCCCCGGGCAGGTCCTGCAGCAGCAGAGGCTGCTGCACTGGGTCAGGGAACACGATGGCTCAAGCCAGGAGCTGGACAAGCCTCAGACCGCAACAGCCGCTTCTTTGGCCCCAAGGAACAGCCCTGACAGGGAGGCTTGGCTGAATGCAACCAGGAGATGGTGCGAGAAGGAGCCTCCAATCTTACAACGCCCTTCCTTTTCTCAAATACAGCAGAACTGCAAACTAGGACATCAGACGGGTCTTGCCTAGAAACACAAGGCCCAGAAGACAGTGGCGAAAGGAGGATGGGCACCTCTCGGAGCCCTCTGCTCACCGGGCACAGCAACGGTGCGACTGCACAGTGCTGCGCTGTGGGAAAGCTCAGTCTGAAGAAAGGAAAGTTGCATTTACTTGGCACAGCGAGCAGGGAGGAATCGCAGCGCATGCACTTCCCTGCAGAGGGGACTGCGATACCTGCCAGAGCTTTTGGGTATCTTCAGCAGACAGCGCTCTTCTGAACTGCTGCGTGCCTTGGATGAAAGGCACAGGAGCTCACGGACAAAAACAAGCTGCTCCAGGACATTTCATGCAGACGCATCTGCCTCTGAAAGTCTAAAAACAGCCCAGAGACTTCACTGGTTCTCAGAAGTACGTCAGCCTCGGTGACCCAAGTCTTCATTACCAGCAGGAGCTCACCACCTCTGTTCAGAGACTGAAAGCTATATGGGAACAGCCGGTAATTGGTGCTTCCTTTGTGCACAGGACGCTTACACTAATCCCGCATTTCGGCTGGTCCCAGCGAAAGCCCTGCAAAGCTCTTCCTGCATGTCTCCGTGCATTGAAGCTGTTGCCTTAGAAAAATCAAACCTTTCAGCTCAGAGAGCTGAGCTAAGGAAGAACAAGGCTGCAGAGGCTGTACCACAGGTCCTGGCCCTTGACTTCAAGTTCAAACTTCAGTCCCTGAAGGACCAGGCAGCAAAGCTACTTGAAGTAGCTGCTCTACTTTTACGTGCTCATGAAAACCTGAATGAGAAGTTTACATGTCTGCTGCTAATCTGCGTTTTCCAGCCATCGAGCAGGCAAGCGAAGCCTCACGCACAGAAATCAACCCCCCTCCTTTGCGGATGCAAGCGTAGGGCTGCGCGGACGCAGCCTGCCCGAAGAGCGGTGCTTTGTCTCGCCAACTTCTTTACGATCAGTAAAATGGCTTCGCAACAGCGCAGGCTGAGCGGCTACGCCCAGCTCATGCCATCCTCGCATACTCCTACCATGACGGCTTCTTTTCCAGATGCGCCTCTGTGTTTGCTATAAGGGCACTATTCAGCGTCCCACTCTGCCTGGGCAAGGGAACACAACAGCTGTTTCACTGGGAGGTCACTACAAAACATTGAGTGTCCCAAGAAATCCTTCTTTCATCGGTCCATGCAAGCAGCTTGGAAGGATTTGTTTAGCCTTATTGTTGGAGCGGGAAGGCGCAGCCCGCCCGCGCCAGGGCTGGGGTCAGCACGGGCTGCCCACACCCCGCTTTCTCCCTTGTTCAGGGGGCGAGCGCAGGGCAGGAAAAGCCTCAAACAGCTTAAAAAAAAAAAGTTCAGTTGGGCTCTTCTTTCAGCGCAACTTTTTATAAGTGAAAGGCCAAAGGGAAGCAAAAATACCACACAGCAGGGATGCCAAGTGCTGGGGGTTTAGCGCTGCCGCCGCACAGCTAACCAGCCCCGGCAATTTATTCCTGCCATCAGCAGATTGCTGGAAAGCTGGCATTCAAGAGCGCGGCGAGGAAAGGCGAGCCAGATCCCGCAATCTCAGGTCGGCTCCTTCGCAGGATTCTCCTTACCGTCGCATTCCTCAGTCTCCCCGGATGCGCAGGGCAACAACCCACAAGAGCAGGACAAAACAAGGAACTTCCCGGCCCGCCTGAAAAGCTAGTTTATAATTAGATTGAGTCACATTTTCCACTCCTCCAAATTCAGAGCTTGTTACTAAGCGTGCACTGAAAATGCCAAATTCCCCGACTCGGTCTTGCTGCAGGAAAAAAGATAAGCGGCCCCCTCGGCCCCCCAGCAGAAATCTTATCAGCTCATCTTATCGCTAAGATTGCAGCATGGCAGCTAAGCAAAGCCCTGCCCAAGAAGTCCTTTGCCTGGACCTGTTCCAGGCGCTGCCATTTATCCCCGTGCACTCCTCTGTAAATAGCGGCTGTTGCTACACCTCCTGGTTAGTCAAAGTGCAAGAAAACTGGGGACCCCAGGGACGAGGTGAAACTCAAATGCTTCGACACAGAGAGCCTTTTAACTTGATGACACAGCCCCTCAGGAGCGCTCTGTGCTTGTCTTCCTCCTTTGAGAAATGCCACTTTAATAAAATTCACGTTCCGTTAAAAAACTTGTTGAAATAAGGATCATTGCAAGGGGGGGGGGGGAGGGAAATAAATCAGTATTTCATGTTTTTCTTCCCTGAAACTGAGAGTGTCCTGGCACTGCAGGCTGGTTGCTGGCATCCAGCCCTTTCCTTGGGGGTCGGAGCAGGGCTGAGGCGAGCAGCACAGCCCCGGCAGCAGGTACTCGATGTCAGGACTCCTGCAACCCAGTCCCCGCGGATCCTGTTTATAAAACAAGGTCCCTGAAGTCTGATGAGAGTAAAGCTGTTCAATAAAAGCCACTTCAACAGATGGCAAATAGAACAACCATTGGAAAAACCAGGCTCCTGCTTGGAAAGCAAGACTCCTTTTTCCCCAGATTAATATCCAACGCTCTGATAAGCCCCACAAACCTGCTGCATAGCTGCACTGTGTAAATCAACTACCTGAGTTAATTCAGTTGTTCTAATCACTTTGCCACCAGCTATGTTTGCATACAGCGACAGCTTCTTGGGGCCCCTGCTACGTGTTTTATCTGTCTTCCCGACAAGCCCTGGTGAGACTGTGCACTTCAAAATGAAAAAGAAAAAAAAAATCAGGAGCCAAGACACAGCCAAGAACAACAAGACTTAGCTGTGCTCACCTGAGAACTTCTCCTTAGCATCAGCTAATGAACCTGAGCAGCAGATCTGCTCCGTGGGATCCATCCCGTACCTAACGCTCCCAGGACGAAGGCAGGTCGGCAGCTTTATGTACCTTCAAGGAAGACCCAGCAAATCACCCGCTCGCGCAGGGATGTGCCTTGGGAAGCAGCGCACACCAGGAGTCTCTCTCCTTCCAGCATCATTTATAGACCCCCCTTTAAACCAAAGCCATTAAGTTGCATGCCTTTATGTACTGTGGGCATATGCATTTAGTGTATTGGACTGTGCAAGGGCTCAAATACCTTGTGGGTACACTGGTATTGGAGGGAACTGGATTTATCCCTGCATCCCAAGGGAAAGGAGCAGGTATTGCCACAGCAGTGCCAGTTAGTGACTGTATTTAATACTCTGATCCAAGTGCAGTGCCTGGCATTTCTGGAGAGGCGTCTGCAGCCCAGATGTCTCCTGTTCACTGCAGCCACCCTAGAGAAACACCGTCGCAGCCTCTAGCCAGAAAGCCCTTCTTGCAGACTTGGAGACGCCAGATGCTTTCTACAGCAGCTTCCGCACCAGGTCGGATCAACGTCCTGCATGCAGGATGGAGGTAATCACCACGTAAATGCCCTCTTTTGTGTGGTTTTTCTTTCATGGGCCAAGGCCAGTGCCAGCTTTCCCAATTTGTGGCAGGGTATCATTGTCGGTGGGATGAGTGGAGAGCCATGCTTACTGCAACAGCCACCATCCCAAACGCTGACAGAGGTGCTATCAGCGTTAGTGCCACTGTCCTCGCCTCGATTATTTGTGTCACCCAGACAGCAATGGGAGGCTTAGATTTTCGTACAAGAATGGGACAACCTTAGAGACGGGACTAGCAGACCTCAGAGACCAAGACCAGCACTGCAAAATCAATGATCCCACACCTCACCTAATGTCCTCTTCTGGGACCTCAACAACTGGAAGCAGAAAAAATTACAGACCTGGATATTTCAGCTGATGGCAAGATGTCTGAGCCAAAGTAAGGCAGACATGGAAAAGCGAACAATTATAGTATATATCAAACACGGTTATTTATAAAAGAAAAGGAAGTTTTGATGCCTTTATATGAGGCTCTGGTAAAATTTCATCTAGACTATTTTGTGTAGCTGTGATCATGCAAACATAAGAAAAATAAACTCAAGCTGGAAGAGGTGCAGAAGACAGCTGCAAAGATGAGGAGAGGAAAAGAAAGCTTATTTTATGAAAAAGACTGAAGGGGCTGGCTTGCTTAACCAAATAAAATCAAAACAGGGGAATATGCCTGTCACTTATAAATACATAAAGGAAGTAAATATTATGAAGGTAGAATTGATTTAAGCTAAAGGGCAGCACATATAAATATTTCTAGCCATCTCTAAATTTAGGCTAGAAGCTGCATTTTTAATCAGAGCAGCCAGATTCTGGAGCAGCTTCAAATGGAAGTGGCAGGAACAGGAAATCCACCTGGTCTTTGGTCGGAGCACGATCTGATCTTCACAACAGGACACAGCTGAAGGTAACGGGTCAGAGGGCGCCCAGTCGTCAGTGGAAACGGGGCAAGGAGATCGTCAGCCATCCACGACTGATCGTGGTGAGGGTACCAGCGCCAACGCCCCCGGTTATCCTGCTCCCAGCCAGGAGCTAGTGGGAACCTGCACACCTTTGCGCTACCTGTCTGCGCGGCAAGGGTTTGTACGATATGCGGAGATCGGATGTTTTAACCAAACTCTTGTAAAAATGCCAAGGTTTTGGTGTCAAATGCGGCAAGAAGGGCTGCAAGGTGCCAAGCTGCTGTTAACCCTTTTGGGAAGGGTTTTCATTTCCGAGACCCCTTCAGACACCAGGAGAACAGTCTTGCGGCGAGCAGCCTTGCTGTAGTGAGGAAGCTACCAGACAGCATCTGGACTGAACCGCCACCGAATTCAACAGCTGAAATACCTGCAAAGCTGCGGCCGCCCTTCAGAGGACACATTAATGCCCGACCGAGGCACCCGCTCAGCAAGACCAGGCACAGGCGAAGGGGGTTTCTAATTGCCAGCCATGAGTTACTACGGCCACAAAGCCTTGCTGGCAGCTGGCTCTGCGCAACACAGAAAAGAGACTCTGAAAATTAAGACACAAAGTAGTTTTTAAACTACTTTTCTGCAGGTCCACCTTTGCATCTTGCATCTTTGCGTTAGAATAAACTTGCTTTTGTACTTAGCCATAAAATCTCACCTGCTCTTGAGCAGCTTGGGGGTGGCAGGGAAACACTGGCGACTGCTCCCAGGAGCGCGTACCTGATTGCGCACAGAGCCCACAGATCTGTGCAGGAGCGCGTGCCTGCGGGGCGCTCCTCCGCCACGCTGCAGATGCCTGGCGTTGTTTCCATCCCACAACCAAGTTTGTAGGGAAAAGTATTTTGTCTACAGCCGGCTGGAGTCTGCTAACAAGCAGGGAGAGGATCTGAGAAGCAGCTTCAAGGCCATCCCCACCACAATACAAACCGAGCCTAGAAATAATCAGCGGGAACTATCTAGAAATGAAGCAATCACACCTTCTTCAGGCTCCAGATAGGAATCTCCTGGGAGCTTGGGGACATCAACCGTCAGCTTTTTTTAAAAAAAATGAAATTATAGCCAATTTCTTAGAAATTGAAGGGGACTGAGTATAGGCAACCACATCTCATTGTAAACTCCGACCCACTGCTTCATCTCAAAGGGCACAGCCCCTTTTTCTTTCTTATTAGGGTTTAAGTACACTAGTTAGCAAGATCCAGAAGTATTACGCTTTTACTGCTCTGGCTGAGAAACGCAAGGCAGCCTGAGAAAAAGACCAGAGCAACTTGCCCTGAAACTTTCCAGTAAAACAAAAATGCACCCCAGCACCCAAAATTGCCTACGCAGTTCTCGCTAGCCAGGAATCAAATCCCCGTAGCAAAGGTCAGCTGTGCTCAGCAGCCAACACACATTCTCTGCAAGGGAGAGACCTTCCAGATACACCAGCTAAACGAGGCTGCCAACAGTGCCCTAGAGCCTGCTGCACTTCTAAAATCAATTTCAAGGTGAACAGATGCAACACGCACTCGGGCAAGCCCACAGACGAGCGTGAAAATCGCTCCCAGCGTTTGCTGAACTACACACAACTAGCAACTGTTGGGTCCTGCTCCAGCCCAGGCCATTTGCATCTCTTCAGGCATCTGTTGGTGTTAGCAAACACGCCTCAACACCAAAGTGGCAGAGGTATTGTTTGAAGCTACCAGGAGTGGAAATAATCTATTGGAGGATTTGCCTGCACCTACCGGAGCTATCACAGATTACTTTTGTGCCAGGAAAAAGAGACTGAGGAAGCTGCGGTGTTATACAAACACTGAAAATTATTCTTGCCATCAAAGTAGCCATTAGACAACACCAGAACAAGCCACTCTGATGCAAAATCCCAAACCAAAGTTATCATTTCCATAACACAAGATCTCACCGCACCCATCTGGACCCTTGCAACCCACTGCTATACAGGTGCCCCGCACGCAGAAAACAGGCAGTGGTTAGAGCAGGGCAGGCTCCACCACCTCCCGTCCAAGCCAGTCTCCTCGGCCACAGAGGCAATTAAATGTCACAGCCTTTGCTTTGAAACCAGCTCGTCCCCTTCTCCGACTCCTCTAGCCAGGGGCTCACCCACCACCTTCCTCCTCCCCATCTGACCGTCTGTCAATAACAGATGCATTCTTCAGATTTTCTGCCTACCACTGGCACGTCGCGGTCCCGGCACCCTCGCTGAAGCCAGCGAGATCACGTATTTGGATTGAGATAATTGCGTGACAGTAGGCAGAGCTAAAACAAACCTGCCTTCAAGGAGAAGCTGAGATGTCAGACTTTCTCCCGACTTGCTCTCCATCTCCCTCTGATCTTCTGAGACACACCAGAAGGTTGTCTTTTTATAATGTCTTCTAAATATGGATTTTTAAAACTATTTTTCCATTTTGCTCTTTGAAAAAAATTCCTGAGATCAGAAGGTAGTTCTGTTTAAGAACAGAATTTTCTGAACTCCGCATTATCCAAGCAAGCGGATGCTGAGAAGTTGTCTTCTCAGCACCCTCCCAGGAGAGGACTGAAGAGGAGCAAGTGTGGGTTTGGCAGCGTGCCTACCCTCCTCTGGGATATTCTGACACTTTCTTGCCCTCAGGACCGACTCCCAAAACTCAGATTTCAGGTGTCTGCAGTGCCAGCAGCATGAGGGTACGTCGGATAAAGAGAAAGGCTCCCATCTTTCCCAAGAGGACTTAGGGACGAGGTCAGGATAGACTGTGTCAAAGGCAGCCCAGAGCCCCGCTGGCAGAACAAGGTCTGTTTGTCTAGCAATGTTTTGTTACCACAGTGAAGCAAACTCCCCGAGCGTCAGAGCAGCAGCCCCAGGGAATCTGTGGCTCCCCAGATCCCGAGGCAACATCTCCTTATGAATGCACCCATCGTTCCAGGGGCCGAGTATCTCACAGTTTAAATACAGCCAACAAACCTGATCAGTCATCCCTGAGGGGAGAAGTCTCCTCTCTTCATTATAGAGGAAAGGAACTTTGCAATGAGGTGAGGACTTGAAGGTTTTGTTTGTTTTTTTTTTTTTTTTAAAATCCTTCTCCCATAGTCCTACAAAACCTTAAGGCTGCTTCACAGCACCCTCGTGACCCAGCCTGTTCGTGGGGTGACTAGTTCGACTCCTGCAAGAATATAACTGAGAATGAGCCTGAGGGAATGGCATTTCTCACCTGGACAATTTCTCCATTGGAAGCAATTAAATCCGTGGGGATGGAGACTCTGAAGAAGCGTCCCACCACGGCAGAGCTGTCCGGTATGCCCACCACGGCCGGCACAGTCTCCCGGAGGTCCGAGAGCACGGAGTGCATGGAGGCCTCCAGCTGGTTTTCCCAGTCCCGAACCACTTCTGCTGGCTCGCTGGGCCAGTGGCAGTGAGCAGAGGCTGCCAGCAGCAGCACGGGGAGCCAAGTCCTCCCCAGGAAAGGGGGCTGCAGTAGGCATCCAACAGTCATTCTTCCCGGCGGCCTCGGCGACGGTGCTCCAGCCGGAAAGGGGACCACAGGGAATCTGCAGGCTCCGCAGCGTAGGCAGGGGATCCGCCAGTCCTTCACAGCAGCCTCATCCTAGGAGTCCTGGGAACCTGCTTAAACAAAGGAAACCCAATCAGCACATAATTACAATATCCAAGCCAGCCAGCTAACACACAGACCTCTCTGCAATGGACAGAGGGCTACTTGCCACGCTACCCTCTTCGTTTCAGCTTTTTGATTTGACTGCAAAAGTCACCACTACCATTAAAGAGAGCAAGAGCTTCTCAGCTCCTCTTCTGACGCACAGCATCTCTAGAGAAACAAGATCCTTCTCTTTTCCATGCACACAACCATGTTTCTGCTGCTCTGGAGCCACAGCATCCTGACGTAGCCACAGGTAGGGAGATAGGGCAGATACAACCGAAGCCAAGACAGAGCACAGTGGTAATGGGTGACCTTTCAAGGCAAGCTGAAGTCAGGCTGGGGCTTCAGTGGATTTAAATGCCAGTTACACAGTATGAAGGTCCCAAGAAACCTTCAGTCCTCCAAAGTTGCCATCTTGACAGCTTGACGCACGACAGATGCTTGTGCTCCTCTGACCCATGAGCCTGGCTTTCAAGCCAGGTCCCCTCTCTGTTCCAGCTTTTTGTATTAGTATGTTTAAACTTGATTTGGGGTCTAGCAATATGCACCCCAAAAATCAGACTGGAGTAAGCTATGCACAGAGTGTCCCACACTGCTACCCGCCGTCCAGCTCCCTGCTGCTTGCACAGCTCGCCCGTCCCCACACTCTGCCAAGAAACCCCTCCAGCTCTCCCTCACTTGGTTGTCTTCTTCTTTCACTTGCTTCCTCCCCATCCCCACCCTCTCTCTGGTCCCCTGGATCACAGCTCTCCTTTCTCTCCTCTGTTCCTTCGGTGCATTATTTCCTTCGCTTCCCCAGCTGCTTCTCCCTCCAGCCTGCGTTCAGCCACGGCACACAGGAGTCACGGATCTCTACACACCCCCACGTTCCTCTTCACAGCCTCTTTGCAGAACAAGTGGGTTCATGAAAGAGGACAGAGCCATTTGAGGCCCCGGGGGAAGCCGTACTGCCCACTCCAGCGTCTCCATTTGCAGCTAGCACAGCCCTCTAACTAATCTGCGGTAACGAGCCGGGCAGTGGGTTATGCAGGACGGGAGGACAGACGCACAGACAGGCGGGTGTTGCTCAGGCCCCCGGGAGCACACGGGACTGGGCTTCCTCAGGCCAGGCACTTGCACGTCTTGAACCAACTCCTTTTTTCCCGGCTGAGAGAGAAGTGGCTCCAAATTCCCAGAGCAAACGCAGCCCAACCGCTAACCACTGGCTCCCAATCCTCTGAGCACAGCATCCATTTATTTTAGTCCATTCCAGCTGCGTTGTGTGACGCACATCAGGCCATCCCAAGAGACCCTGGAGCCAGACCGGGTGGGAAGGGAAATCCCACTGCGTCTTGCCCTTGCGGAGGTCCCGGGGCAGCACGACTGCAGGACAAGCTGTCCTGCTGCGCTGCGGCCAGGCAGGCGCGTGTTGCCCACCACGGGCTCGCAGAAGCAGGCAGAGGGCCTGTCCCTGCAGGCAACCAAGCCCAAGGTTACCACAGCGGGCTCTAGGAATAATAGGAGAGGTAAGATTTGGTTGCTCACCCTAAAATCTGCATTCTAGAGAAGCTGAGAGGTAGTGTGCAAGGACCTGCACACCCTCACCCCTCGATGGGCCTTTTCACAACAAACCACTGACGCAGAGGGGCTGACACCTCCCATGCCAGGTAACGGGCCCAGCGAGCAGTCGCAGCCAGCAAAGAGGGCTGAGGGTGGCGGAAATTATGAGCCGAACACAATAACCTCTGGCCTCCCCAAGGCAGGTATCTGATCTGACCCATCAGTCGCGGAAAGCCTGTCTCAGGTGAAAGGCAAAAGAGAGAGCAGAGGTGGAATAACATTGCTGGAAACTACAAGAGAGATGGGAGGATGGTTGGTGAGACATGCCAGCGTCAGAAGAAAGCCCATTCCCCCACCGCTCTTGTCCTTCCCACTGCCTGAACCGACTGGGATAGGAACACACCCGATGAAACAACAGGGAAGGCAAGGCCAGGCTCTTCCCAAAGGCAACTGAGCACATGGTGGTCTTCACCCCAGAGTGAGATGCCCAAGCTGCTTCTCCAGAGGTTATCATCACGAAAGATGAAGTGGCTGGGTGGGTAAGACCAAGTCACGCTTCCTACAGGACCCCATCTCTCCTACCAGCTCCCTGCGTGGTCAGAGGATGAGTCTGACACACACTGCAATTGATTTTGGGGGGACCCAGAGTCACCTCAGCGAGGCCACCGCCACAGTAGACGTTCCCTGGAGAATATCCAACAGGCTGTGAATGAGCTACAGAGACGGAGCAAACACCTGCAAGAGGTCCTGAGGAGGCCACTGATCATCACAGCAGGAAAACGGGGGACTCCCATGCCTGCACAGTGCCTTAAATAAGCAGAAAGCGGAACCACCTTCAGCCTCCGTGGAGTTCGGGGTATGGACGCTGCAGTGACAATGCCTTGTCCGTGAGCTGCATCTCCTGAAGCCTGCTCCTTGGAAAGTCCTGCTGCGCGAGGGACTAGAAAGCAACCCGCACAGCAAGTACAGGCAGGATCAGAAACTCGCCGGGAGCTTGGGGAGGAATGCGGCAGCAGCAGAACCCAGCAGCCCCGTGGCTGCTGCGGGGCCGAGATGCTATCAGCATGGAAACATGGCTGCCTCTCACAGCTGCGCTGAGCCTCCGCACCTGGGCAGAGGAGGAACGCCCCAGACAACCAGACAGACAGACACCCAGCACACAACCGCACGGAGCTGTAAAGACGCCTGGAGAGGTTCGGCACCACGTCTTCAGGCCAGCCCCTGCCCCTGGCCTGTCACGGCTGCAGCAGAGCTCGTGCACGAGCGTGGTGCAGCTCTGTGTGGCTCAGCCAAATGACGTGATCTGCCCTGGGGCGTTTTTGTTGGATGGAGAGGAGTATTTGGGCAGAAGGGAGCTGGTTCTTGATATCTGTGGCAAGCAAGAGAGGAAGATGAAGTCATCACCCATTGCAGAAACAATTATCGCAGCAGGCAACAAACACTGCCCGTCTGATACGTGCCCCTCAGCCAAGCAACACAAGCGCTGGCTGCGAAGATCGCGTGTGATGCTCACAGGTCGTACAAATTCAGAATTTCATTTTAGGGGAGCTACAGAAGAACAGTCTCTGCATATGGAAGCAGAGCACACAGGAGGTATACAAGGAATTCAGTAGCTGATAACAAAAGAAAAAAAAACCAGGAGAGCTGAGAACAAACTTGCACCACCAAAAAAATCTCTTAACACAGCTCCCCCTCACCAAACAATTGCCAGAAGCTGAAAGAGTGCCAGCCTCTCACACTGTGTGCTACGGAGGGAAGGCAGGCTGGCACACCTCTGCAGATAGCTGGAACAAGGCATCGCCCGCAGTGCTGAGGCCCACGGGGACTGTCACTTCAAGGCAGGATGGTTTTTGTGATAGGAGGTCCTCTGCCTGAATGCCGGTCGTCCTGCTCAGCAAGCCCACCAGCGGCCAGCACTGCAGGTCTCGCTGCAGCTGCAGAACAGAGCGAATGTTACCTGCAGCGAGGCTGGAACAAGCACTGGGGACGTGCGTGGTGCCTCTGTCAAGTTCAAAAGCCCAAACCGTTTCATGTGGTACTACCACGGGCAAAACACAGACTGACTTGTTTGAGACATCACCCCAGTAGTACGAGGAAAAAGTGTTCTGGATCATTGTCCACGACCAGCAAGTGGCATGGAGCTGGAGCACAAATGTCAACACTTCACACAAGCTCAAAACAGGGCCAAAACCCAAACGCAGATGGCATTCTGCAGCGGCCATCTGCTGATCTCCGGGAAGCATCAGGCCGTAGGGCCAACTGACTTCGATGGCACTTTCAAGTCACGAGGGAAGGCCAGACCACCCCTTCTCTACACGGCACAGTGCTCCTTCTTCCAGCAGGATCTGTACTGCCCAGTTCCGCAGAAGAAACACAAAGGTTCAGGTTAGTCCTGAATTTCAGGATGTTTCATTCTGTCTGATCTTCTGAAAGAACCAACTTTCTCTTTATCCTCCTGCTTCTGTGAGAGCTCTTTTGGTCTCAACTTTGAGCCTCCAGAGCGTTGGATGAAACATCAAAGTCAGTATCAACATCTGCTTCAGTCCTAGCGCGCGGTGCACGTGCCAATGTTGATGTCTGATCTCCAGTGCCAAACCCCCATCTCAGAGACACGGAACTGGGCCTGCTTGGTGAAGTTATGTTGATACGATGCTGCGCTTGATATGATGCTGACTTGTCAAGACAGTGCTGGAGCTTGCTCCTTCTCCATGCAGCTACAAGGCCCGCTGACATGTTAAGGACGTGCTCTACCTTCATTATTCAGGAACGCAGAACAGTGCAGACAGAAGATGGGAGGAAGGACTGAAAGGAAGGACTGACAGCAGGACAAAGTAGCTACTCCCAGCCACGCATCTTCCCAGAGACCTTTCCTTCCACACAGAATCAGAGGCGTGGGGCCAGGGGAAGAGTCCCGGCAGCAGGAGCGTGGCTGCCCGAGGAATCACTCCTCCTCTGTGGCCGATTACACCACCGCTTCAGCAAGAACCAGTGAAAGTGAAGTCTCCGTCCAGCTGTGTCTAATCCAATTGCTCAAGCACACAATCACATCACTGGGCTGCGGTAATTAATCACTGCCAGCATATTAATGCCACCGAGCCTAGCATGCAGAAAGCTCAGGTAACTGCCGTGCAATTCTCTACTCCAGATAAGAAGGTATTTAGGAGAGTTAGGAGGAATCCCACTTACCTGATTGCTTATTTACCAATATCCTCATTAAAGGAAGCACTAAACGAGTGGCCTTTCTCTAAGGAAGCAAACTCAGACTCGGCTAAAAAGGGCCAGTGCAACTTTCCAGAACAGAGCTATTGTCTCCGCAAAGATCTCTCGTGCGTGTTTCCACAGGAGGATCTCTGGGCAAGTCCCGTCAGCTACTGCGCGTCTGCGTGTCAAGGCAGCAAGCAGGAGGAATGATGAAATCCAGCGTCACCGGCCAGGCACACAAAGATGGCACTCTGCCGTACATGCTCCCTGGTCCAAAAACACGACAGCAGGCACCGACGGTGCCAGCCCGGCGGCACGGTCCAGGCAGAGGCGGCCGGTGCTCCGTGCACGTCTGCACTGCACTAAAGGAGTCTGGGGAGGGGGGCAGGAGGGAGAAACAGCTCAGAGCCAGCACGTCTGGGCAGAGCAGCCCATCACCAAGTTTATGAACTAATAGATAACAGTCTCCCTAAGATTAAGAGCATGTCAGTCTGCAAGCTTGACACGTTATATGCACAAAGAACACTCTGGAGCGTGAAATTTAGGAAACAGTAAGAGTTTCCGCACTTGCCCAGCTCCGGACGTACCCTGAAACAAAGGCAGCAGCCCCTCCAACAGCCTACGTTATAAGCTACGGGAACGTGCTGCAAATGACGCCGGGGGTTATTTCCAACCTCAATGGCTTCAGCCACGAACGTTCGCAGAAGATGACCCAGGCTCCAGACGCTGCTGCGCCGGGGATGAGTTACGGAAAGGGACATACAGGAGGGCAATTGCACAGAGACGTATTCGTCACGCAGACTAACGGGCACGCAGCTGCTGCAAGGGACCAGGCAAGGCGGAGGCAGGAAGATTCACCACTAGCCGTAGTTCCCCGCTCAGCTGCGCTCAGAGCGACGGCATCCTGTCCTGCACGGCGCTAACCAGGCATCTGCAGGGATGGTGGCTTTATACCGAGACTGGATGTCTCTCTAAAAGACAAGTTCATTCACAAGCTTTTGGCTTAACGCTGCCATCACAGTTGCCTGCCTATAGCCATGTGTACATCAAAACCAAAGTAGCAGGCAGCTCGGCATCAGAGATCGGACTGCAAGAGAAAGCTGCCTTAACAGGGAGCCCACATCAGTGCTCCTGGAGCCCTGGGAGCCCTTTCCACCCTCTGCCCCCCACAGCCAGTTGACAAGGTTGCCGTCATTAGCTGGTCACCCCAGACGCCATCAGCCCAGGAGGTACAAACCGAGCTGTACTCCATTCCTCGCCCTAAAACTGCATTTCAACACGCTCTTCTGCAGCTATGCCCACCCTGTATTGTCACCAAGTTAAACGCCCAACCGAACTGACACCAAGCTCAAAGGACACACGCTTAAAAAAGATGCTTTTTTCAAGTCTCATCCCTTCTTGTATTTCTGCATTGCTCGTCTCCAGCACATCTGGTGACAGTAACAGGAAACCCTGACATTGAAAAATAATCTAGAGGAGAAGAAACCAAACCCAAACAAACCCAAACCAGCAGTGCCAGGCAGGAAAGCAAGCAGCACCCTCCTGCTGATGGGGAACACGGCTGCGAACTGTCACTGACTTGTTGCTTCAAATCATACGTGCCACAAGCAGCTTCGTGAAGCTTGTACGGGAAGTGGTCACAGCAATCGACACCTCACAGCGGTTTTTATTCTGCTAGAGTAAGCACCACGATATTTAAATTTCCTGTAACTAAGAGAAAGCTTTCTACTGTCTTCCATTACCTTTTGTTTGAAAACTACAGTTTTGTGCCACCAAGAAGGGATGAAGCCTTCTCACAGCCCTCTCATTTGCACCTCATGTCTCCCCTTGGCCAACAAAACCTGCTAGTGGTTCTCCACCAGCCTGGGACCAGAGACACCGACCGATGCCTCTGCTCTGACGGACAGACAGCGGAGTGCTGAGCAAGCAGCGAGGGGAAGCTGAACCGCTCGAGACACCGCACAGGCTTTGTGTTCATTAGGACGTGCGATCTCTGGCACTTCCTGCAGAGCGAACGCAGAGGCACCTCCGAGATAGAGAGAAAAGATGCAAAAAGCAGAATTTCTCCTTTTTTTCCCCTGTATTGCATCTGCTTGTCCAGAAGCTGGGCCACTATACTGTCCTTCCCAGCTGGGGACTCTGCTCCCAGGGAGATTTCCTGCCCTGGAAAAGGTGAGCACCGAGGATATGCTCCCGGTAGCCCTCCCTCCAGCAAGAGCTGTGGCGGGGAGGAAGCAGCCCCGGCCGCCCCCCGGACCCCCAGCCAGGGGCACTCCTGCAGAGCTGCGTGCAAGGGGCACTGCAGAGCAGCAGCAGAAGCACGAAGGACACCAGAGCCCTTCTGCCAGCTGGACACGGTGTTTTTCTTTCCCTGCAGTGAACATTTCCCCTGCAAGGTGCAGCGATAAGACGACTTCTGGAGGCAAGCGCCTTCCCCAGCGTCCTGCAGCTCCGGGGAGGCAGGAGGGGATGAGTATGGTACCCACAAGCGCCTCTCGACTACGGACTTGCACGCTGACCTGACACGTTTGCTGGAAGACTGTATGGATGTCCCCCCGCCTGCCAATCCTGCTCGAGTGGCCCCTTGCAGCCCTGTGTGCTACTTGTCCTATGCTTGAGCCATGCCTCGAACGGCCGCTGCGCCTGACCCGCGGCAGTGACCAGCAGCCGCAGATTTTGGCTGGGCAAGACTTCTGACTCTTTGATGAAAGTTTCTGCAACCACAATCAATCCCTTCCTCCCACTTTGTTATTCCCAGACAGCCAACTCAGATCATATCTTCAAGTGCATTCAGTTGAAAGGAAACTCAGATATTATCTTCCCAAGTATTTAGAAGGCCTCAGAGATCATTTTTTCCCTGTAATTACAAACATCGCATTCAGGTAGAACTGCCATTTTCCTGGCTGCTGGCAGCAAGCAAATTAGGATATAAACACCCACCAAGGAGAGGACTCCAAATAATCACTGAGGACAGCTTCACCAGTGCCACCCCACACGTTAAACACTGCTTGCGCCCTCCGACCGAGCCCCGTCTCGAGGGAGGGCTGGCAGGGAAGGGCAACAGGGATCATCAGCGGTAGAAAATGGATCTTGCCCGGAGGAAGCTGGAGACCAAAGTGGGATGCACTGGGGCATGAAGGAACAAGAGCCCAGGCACTTCTCTAATAAAAGGACCAGAAGCCAAACTAACTTGAACCAGGCTCAAACCCAAACAAAATGAGAGCTTCCCCCAGGACCCAATGAGGTTGTGAACATGAATGTTAAAACTTCATGAAGGTTAAAAAAAAAAAAGGGTGGGATGGGACAATTTTACAGAAGGCAGAGTTACCACGGCAGCGTTTCTGGCTCGAGCAGCACTTCGTGACAGATAGCAGGATCCCGGGATAGCATTCAGGGAAATGATGACTCGCATTCCTCTCCAGGCACCTTCTCCTGGCTGTTATTGGAAAGGGCATATAGGCTAAATATACAGCTGTAGCAGGGCAGAGCAAGGGTCAGTCTGCCTACGGGCATGCAGTTTAACCTGGCTTTGGTTTCACTTGGGTTTCCAGTGCGTAGCCAGCCAGAGCAAGCCCCTCAAAACTCTACTTGTAACTCCTGGTTTTGTCTGGAAACAGAGCAAAATGTTTTTTTTACAAAATCCTAATATTTAATTCTATGTTTAAGGAAATGTAAGCTAAAGCTAATACTAAAATCCACAGGAAATTAACTACAAAAGGTTAAAACAAAACAAACAACCAAACAAAAAAAGAAGATGGGGCTAAGAGCTCCTTCCATACAAATGCTATAAAAATGCATATTTTGAAGACAAACACGACAGGCATGTATATATATATATACATGCACATGAACACTTTATCAGTTTCCAAGATTTAGTAAAAACCAGAACTCAAGGCACCAAGATAAAAATAGGTAGATTTCTCTTTTGTCAGGAAAGCTTCATATCGTGCTGAATTTGCTTGAAGTTAATACTGAAGTGAAGACAGTGGCGTTACGGAAAAGCATTTTAGCAGAAGCCATCCTGTGGGAGAGCCCGGGACAGAGGAAACCCAGGCTGGCAGAAGCGCCTGGGTAGGCAGCCGACAGAGACAAGAGCAAAGCACCACTCTGAAAAATTAGAGCAATTTTAATTTGGACCATGGAAGAGTTCTCACTGGTTAGCGTACAGAAGGCGGCAGACCAGTTCCCATGACACCGCGCTCGGATTTGAGGGGCACTAGTTCCTAGAAACATTGGAAGTAGAAGATGCAGGACTCTCGAGGTAAGTTCCCCGGCCCTCCACGGGCTCACTGTGCCATAGCAGTGTATTCACTGACGTCTGATTCTGGACTCTCTAGAAACGATTCACATGGGGTCCAACTGGTTTACACGTGAACTTGCAGAGACAAACTAGCAGGAAGCAAGATACAAGATGTCACTTTTAAAATGCAAGGACTATGAGGCATCAGAGCCCGATCTTGTATTCCTCGGCGGGCAGGTCGTTCCCCAGCTAGCACCGAAGAACATGTGCAAGAGCAGCCGGCGTGACAGTCACCACTTGTGTCCTGTCCCCTGGTATCACTCACCATCCACCAGCTGTTTCAAGTCTAATCACACCAGCTAACGACCTTTGACAGAAGTCACCCAGCTGGAAAGCAGGTTTCTATTGAAGGCGCTGCTTCAGAAACAGGTTTAAACCAAGGCACCGTCACCAATAGGTGACCGCAGTCTCTCCTCCACTCCATGCTCCAAAGGGACAAAACCATCCACAAGCCTCCAGCAGCACCTGAAATCTCAACTGAAGCCCAGAAAAATACTTCCCCCTAAGCTGCCTGTTGTACTATGCAGGAGATGTTCTCTTCAGATGTAGTCATAAGCACCGAAACCAATGAGGCTAAAAAGGTTTGCATCTCTTGCTGGATTTCTTAATTGAATTAAAGGCTGAACAAAACCCACTATGAGGCTTCAGAGAATCCACATGGAAAAGAAACGACGAATATCCTAATCGGAGAGGAAGCTTCCACTGGACATGTTGTCTTACTGAGTACTAAAGAGTCCACACAAAGAGAAAAACCCCGAGGCATAAACTCCCATGTCTAGCAAGACAGGAGATCTCGTTGAAGTTTCTGCCAGAGTTTGGCTTTCAGAGCACATCACGCATTGCACAAGTCGCACAGAGGAGAGAGGCGAGCTTTGGTGCGTCCTTTTAGCCAAAACTCTCCCACCTACCTTGCTACCTATTTTTTAAAAACAGAAAAAAGCTTTCTGTCAAATTAGCAAGAAGCAGCTATTAGAGGGGTGAAGGACAGACTGATGGGTAGGGCAGTCCTGCAGAGCCCCTTCTTAGGAAACCTGATCTTACTTCCAAATCCGGTTCTGAAGGAAACCCTTCCGAGGCTCCAGCTCTGGCGGTGCACCTGAGCCTGGCCAGAGGGCTTGCAGCAGGACCCTCGCTTACATTTTGGCCACGCAAGGGCAGAGCAGAGTACTTTTTTCATCACCAGAACATTTCTGTGCACCAAGAACAGTATTCGGGCTTCCCTAGGACATGCCACCGCAGCCACCAGGCAAGCATTAGCTTTGCTAATGGTACTGAAGCAGAAGCAGGCAGTGAAGTGCTGGAGCACCTGAGAGTAGGCAACTTGGGCAGGTGTTCCTCTAGTGTGAGGAACAAACAGCCCAAGGGTTGCAGGAACCAAATCCAAATCTGAAAAAAAAACCAGAATATGAAACCTCATCAAGATTTAAGAGTCGCCTCAAAACGCTGTTTGGCTGGAGTGCTTTATGGAGAGGCAGCCACATTCCAAGGGTTTATAATCACCTTCTGGGTATTCCACAAAATTCCTCAGATAATGAAATATTTCAAGAAGGTCCTTGAAAGTGTTTAAGCACCATAATTTCCTATAGGCTGATGTCACAGCACCAGGGCTGCAGCACTAAGCATAGGACTGGAAGTCAAGGCTTAGGAACTCTCTCCTACCTGCCAGGGACCTGACTGCCGGGCACAAGATCTGCTGCTGCCACCAAAGAGATGTAAAGCTGATATTAAGCGGACACAAGAAACAGGGCAAGCAACACCAACAAAAAGCCATTTTCAGCACTTCAGTTACGTATACAGCATCGTTTATATTCTTTGTGGCAGTGTAACTAAGGGCAGGCACATTCTGTTTAGAAACATCCCGCTGTTCCATCAGCTTTACCACCCCACCCTACAACTCCAAGCCAAGGCATTAAGATTCAACTTTACGGAGCTGCTCAGCCCTGATTTATTACTCAGCTAGCAAGACTGCCATAGCTCTTCATTTAAATATATTTACCACCCAGTGATTTATGCAGAGCAGCCAGGGCATCAGCCGTGGACCTGCAACTTTCAATGTTTCTCATGAAAACTATTCTAAACGCTTCTTGGCAGAATGAGATATAAGTGTTCCAACTTTAACCATCAAGCATAAAATGGGAAAGCTGCAAAATGAAGCAGCACTGCTCCCATGCCACAGAAGCAGAGAAAGCTTCTGGAGGAGGAATTAACTCCCTGAAGATCAGCAGCTTCCAGCTGGGCAGCACACTCCCTTAAACCCGCAAAAATTCAAGAGTAACCAAAAACCATCAAACTGATAACCTCGTCCTGCAGGTGCACATTTTTATAGGTGCGTTCTCCTCTTGCTAGAGACCAGGGTGCAAAGGGCTGGACTGCTTCGTTAAAACTGTCTGCTCTTCACAAAAACCTCTGGCCCAAACTGGCCAGCTTTTTGTTCATACAGTAAGTCCGAAAGCAACAGATCACCGACAGCACACGCTTACCGAGGCAGAAGGACAGTGTGTGGTTTCGCAGGTCCATCTGCTTCCCAGCTGCTCTGGTGCAAGAAGACTGATTTAAATGAAAAAGCAAAGATGAGCACCTTAAAAGACAAGACACTAACAGAGTCTGCATCACATTCCTGCAGCATTAATTTCACTGTGTTATCTTTCAGCTAAATTATCTTGTTTACCTGCACTACATAATTAAAAAATAACCCTCATCTGGTTTCGACCATGGCCTTCATGGCTTCAGTCAGGAGCAGGGAAGGCTGGAGCTGCTCATCACAGGTCCACCAACGCAGAGATAGCTCCAGCTTTTCTCCCCACCCCGCTCTGGTATTGAGAAATTAAGAGACAAATTGAATTGTTTCAATGCAAGATCATTCAGACTACTTTACTTCATTCAGGATCTGGGAAAAAGGGCTTACCTTTAGAGAATCAACCCTGACATGGAAAAAGCCAGCACAATCTACTAAATACAGGGTAACATGGCCTTCTCTGCAAGCAGCGAAGCACTGCACCTGCAACGTCAAAGAAGTTTCAAGGGTTGCTCCAAGCAACCCCCCTGCAGCAATTCCACCACAAGCACATCCTGCCAATGCCAGCGCCCAAATTCCACAAACAAGAAAGTCCAAGGGACTGAAAAAAATTGCTTTCCAGAAAGCATGGTTTTAAATCCATTTCTGACAAGTTTCAGCTTAAATTAAATGAAAGTCTTCATATGCCAGCAAAGACGCTTAACACGAGTTTCTGTAGACTCCTGCCTTTTCCTGCTGGCAGGGAGAGCCCAGTGGATAACTGAAAAAAAAATAGGATCAAATTGACCTGCTCAGCCACCAGACACGTTATTTAAAACTGGGACCTGGGTAATGGCAGAGTACGTGCAGGAAAAAGGGCAGGCAGAGAGACAGCAAGGACAAGAAAAACCGATGTTTTTCTTCCATAAGCAGCCACAGAGCCCACATAGTCTAACACATTTGCAACAGTTAGCTAGCTAGCACGGCATCTGGTATCAGCCCGCAAAAAATGGTCCAGAGGTTTTGCTGCTGCAGAAAAATCCAGAAATTTCTCCCTTCCCCCCAGGAAATCTATCTTGTACAGGTCAGAGAGGCTGGAAACAAGACCTTCATGTTTTTGAGGGAAAAAAACCGAAGTTACAGTGTATTTCAAATAGTATGAGCACAGCTGCATCCCTCTACTTTGACTTGCCATTGCAGTTTTTACACAGAAGACGGAAGACTGCAGCCTGCCTTCCCAGCACGCTGACACTGTGTCCCACAGCTTCCTAGGTGACAATCCGGACGGCCGTGAGGGGACAGCAGCGTGGACTCACAGCTGCACAGTGACATGGAAGATGGCAACGGCTGTGTCCTCCTCCTGACTCAAGCGGGCAGATTAAAACATGAATTTAAGTTGTAAAGAGAAAAAAAAACTGGAATAAGAAGATGGGACAGATCCTGTACCGACTTCCTTCCCAGTGCAAAGTAACACGGCGGAACATGCGATGACTTACCTGCTCCCTCTGGAAGAATCCCAGGAATGGGGGCAAAGAAGGTCATCAAAGCTCGAATGTTTGCCCCAGGAAAAGAGAGTCAGATGCCATTCTGAGGCAACAAAGAACATTAAACCAGCACTCAGCTGGGTTTTGTCCTAGTTTGAGCCTCTCTGAGCCAAGCACCATCTCTTCTTGCTCCCCACATACACTTTGGACACCCAAAAAACACCCTCCCCTTCATGCTTGCATTTCTTAGTCAAGCATACTCAGAGTTTGTAATGCTTTGCATGGAGCAGAGCCTCTATGCCCGTACTTTCATTACTTCGAGCTCTACTCCCACAGAGCCATCTTCTCTGCCGTGAGGCACCCAGAACAGAGCAGAGCCAAGCCCTAGGCACAGGCTGTGCTGACCCTGGGAGCGGAACAAGGACAACCCTGCTTCCCAGCCCAACAACCGCCCACAACACCCTTAAGTGTTCTGAGAGTGTGTGACAATACATTTGTCCTTAATCACTCCAAGCCTTTTCTTCTGAATCAGCCCCCCCCAAGTCACTCTTGCTTTAATTTCGGCTCAGCACTCACCTGATTTTCATTACTAATGTGATGCCCAAATCCCAGTAATTAGTTTAAGAGGGCATCCCATGACTAGCACCCACCAGACTCTCCTCAGTGCTCACACTCACATTCCTACGGCTGTTCGTATATCTCAGTAAATCTGAAACACTTCCCAGAAAAACCCGATGGCTCATTGCTATCAAACGGCATAGGAGAACGTAAACAGTTTAGCGAGAGCATAAGGGCTGGATGAAGAGGGATGCTCAAGCGCTACAGGAAAAACGCAGTCTTGGAGTTGCAGAGAGGCCGTTAAGCTCTGAAGGTGTGTTCAGCTTGCCTTCGCTTCACAGCGCTGCTGCAGATGCGGGGAAACAATTAAACTGCTTATCACAGTATGGCCCATTCAGCCTCCAGAGCGGGAGAGCAATTCCAATCCCCAGGTGGCAAGCGCAGCAATTAGGTACCCAATTACGTGCACCAAAGCTTCGCTTTGCTTATGTTCTTTTACTTCAGTGGTTATATAGTATTTCCTTGGCTTACTGTCATGAAAAGATTGTAGGTTCAGGGACGACCTGTAGGTCTCAGCTGAGATCACATCAGTCCCGCAGGACCTAGTTGCACCTTGTACGGCATCTGGGGGATGCAGAACGGTCCAGATGTGGGCAGGTGAATTACAAGTCGTTCAGCAGAGCGAGTTACAAAGCCTGGTCTCAGCCACCATTTCCTCACCTGGAGGGGCTAGGCTTAAAGTTTAAACATAAAAAACCAGTTACACCACAGCCAGGATCAGCCTCCAGCTCCACAACAGCCCACCTCTGAAGAGCAACTCTGGATTGGTGCTCGGGCCTCTCCTGGGCTTAATAATGGGATGTAAGGGAAAAATGTGGTTTTAGCAGCTCAGTCCATCCCTTATAAAGCAGAGATGCTATGCCAAAAATAACCGGGCTTACTAGTTCCAGTCACTGATCAGAGACCACACCGCTCTGTCTGCACCACAGCATCACCACCATCACCGGCTGGGCGCTGGGCAGGACAGGATGCCCTCCCCTACATCACAGAGGTGTTTCACATAAAGCAGTTAGCGGTTTTTAAAACAGTAGATAGTCAGGACTCATTCGCCAGCCTCCCCAAAGGAAGCATTTTCTTCCAGCTCAGACAAGGTCTCTACTGCAGCTTTGCTGCGTCTTCAGCCGTTGCTGGACGGGCTGAACTCCTCAGGCAGAGTTTTGTACCTGGCACTTCCCATGTATGACAACAGCTGGTCAGCAGCTGTAGTGAGCAGCATGATACAATGATCAAGAATGAGGCAGTTTTGGAACTTCTCATATATAATAATAAATTCAGTGTTGTTCTCCAGAGGCCTCCACTACGCTATTGCAGCAAAGTCCAGAGCAAACAAAACCAGGTTACAGAACTGAAGCACCTTTCCACAAAAAAAAAAAAAAAACCAGGAAAAAAAGCTTTCAAAGATAACAGCGGTGCCTCCCACCGCAGGGCAGCAGCAGAAGATGGACTGCCTCTCATTTATTCCTCCAGACCTTATGCCAGCGGGAACTTTGCTCATTGCTGTAAGCTGAGCCTAACCCCCCACCCCCAACAACATATGATGTTGCTCTATAATGCAAACAATACTTAAACCTCAAGTTGCAAATAATGAGTTAAAAAAGTCAGAATACCTGAGAATTAAGGTTGTGTGAGCTGGTCACACCAAGCACCACAATTCACTCCTCCACCCCTATTCCAGCTTTTTTGTTCTCTCTGCCTTTGAGACGGGCAAGCCCTTCACCCATCCATGGCAGCCAGCAAACAGCCCAGGAGAGTCAGGATCCTGCTCCCAGCGCTGGGATGGCCGGTGGCAGCACCTCCCTCCCACCCCCAGCAATGATCCAGCCCCCCGGGCTGGAGGAGCCCCCGTACGGATAGGATCTTTGAAAACCTTAACTTGGCAGATCAAGTCTAGAAAGCACTGGTGAACTGGGAGCCTTTCAGCAGCCTGTAACCCTACAAGATACATAAGATACGGGGCATTTTTGCTGGGAGAGGAGATGGGCACATCCTTTGCAACCAGACCCGGGGCTGCCAACCTTCCAGCCATTGTGCCACACAAGCACCTCTCAATGCAAGCAGTTAGGTTCTGTTTGGTTTTTTAAATACTGACAACTTAAAGCTTTTTTTATGCTTTAACTCTTGGAAATGGCTGAACTGCTTTTGCTGAAAACCTGAAACAAAGCCTGAGGCAGGGAAGCAGCATGGGAAATTCCTGTGCGAGCAATTAAGTTCAAGAGTTAAATGCAACTCCACCGTCAGACATTCTCTGGAGCAGGTGGTGTGACCGGTGTCACTGAGACGCTCACGGCTCCTCCACGCTGGCCTGGGAGGAAAAACTGCCACAGCAGCAAAAACAAACTACCCCACGCCCAGAGTTTTAGACTGAATCTACTCCAAATGGGAATTAATTCGGGGAGGTCCTGCAATAGGGAGCTCCGGCCAAATCACTGCAACTGGGAGGCAACTTCTTGGGAATGTGCTAAGGGGCTTACAGCATCTGGACGTGCGTGCTCCCTGGTTACTGCCGCTACGCCCTGCTCCGTCCCAGCCTCCGCTGGATAATTCCCCTTGAAGGCAGCTCCATGGGAACATTACTCACCGGCCGACCCACGTCCAGTCGTGAGCCGGGCAGGACTGCGGAGCTGCGCAGAGGGCAGAGGGAGCAGAGCGGCAGGGCGCAGTCAGGGTGCTGGCCTCCGGCTGAGTCCACAGGCAAGGTGCTACGCAGAATGCAGTTAGGTAGCAAAGCAAGTGACACCGTGATTAGCATCACTGCTTAAATTGCTGCCTTTCCTCCAGAATCTAAGCTACTTTAAAACCTGAAGGAAGCACCTCCCAAATACAAGCCCTGTTTAGGCAAGGTGGTGCTGTCTGAGCAGAGTTTGAAAATAACATTTTGCTGCTGCAAAAAGTGATGTTCCCAAGGTCTTGATTCTCTGCCGTAGCACTGCCTCCTCCCTTATTCTCACTGCTTTTCTTCCTTGCGAAAGCTATTTCTTTCTTACACTGCTCTTTCGCAAAAACAAGAAACAATCCGAAGAAAAACTGATAAGAGGACTCGGGGGCAGATACGTGCCTTCATTTTTTTTTTAGAGATATCAACTCTCTACATCAGCAGTGTCCCTATGAAGGCAAATCACTGAGACTGGAGATGGGTGCCCTGAAGCACTGCAGACATCAGCATTATCCAGACCAGCTGAAGTAGCCTAGCAAAACACCGGCAAGTCATTTAAGGAGAGGTCTAATCACATCACCTACAAGTCTATGGCTTCTTCTGGGTTTTGCAGGGACCTGCGCACAGAACTGGAGTCGATCCGAAGCACTCAGATGACATGTATTCTGACACAGAATGAAAGCTTAGAGGCTGGGAAAAACATCCATAATGTCACTTGTGACAGCAGGTTTGTTCTGCTTGTAACATACACTGCCAACACACCGGGGAAAGCTGCTTAGTGATCAACAGATAAAGGCTTTTCACCATTCAGCCTGTTATTTCATGTAAATCAGGTTGTCCTGCTACCAAAAGGCATCCCCATATGAAGTGCAAGGTGCTCAAAAAATCAGGAGCAGCAGCAGCAAAAATCAAGTACTCACACTGGGGCTGAGTCCCTTCAGACCCCCCCCTGATGACCGGAGGGTCCTGCTCCCCTTTCTACAGGTGCAGTTCTGCAGTCTGGAGCTGCAGAGTCTTCTCACTTGTCGATGCAGGTGATCTCCTCAAAGTATCACCACCTTAAAATAGGGTTTCATCCACAGAAATAACTCCAGACTCCTCAGAGATATGAAGTCATGTTTTGAAAAGCAACAGTGCAGCAAATTCAATTAACTAATTGAGTCTGCTTTCTACTGGGGCAACAGAGACGCAAGATTTCCCATCCCTAAGATGTAATGTAATACTAGGTATGCTGTTGTGACCCTTCCAGTGGGATCTAGCGGGTCTGCCTCCACCACCCCGCTTTTTCTGGCCTCCTGGAGCAGGGAGTCCTGCACAGAGCACGCCATGCCCCAGAAAAAATGGGAAAACTACCCCGCTCTTATCTTCAACCCCAGTAAAGGCCGGAGGGGGTTGGAGAGGACATGCACAAACCAAGCCAGAGGCAAACAGTAGCTCTTTAGAGGAATAAACCACTCCTCCGTGATTGATAAGTACATCTGCCAGTCCCCACCTGCTGTTCGCATTCCTGGCATTTCTTTCTGCAGCATTTTCTCCCCAGAAGGGACCAGCTGCTTATCAACTGCTGCAGAGGAGATTTAAAGGAAGGAAAACAGGCCCCAGCTTAAACAAAATGAAGAGATTTCAGGCCCCGAGCATGCCAAAGACAGTTTTCTTGCATCAGATCGGGGAACCTGCTGAAGGGGTTTATTCCAGGAACCCTCACAGGTTCAGAAACTCATAATGGGCGTTAAGTGCTCCCCTTTGCTCATTCCTGCCACCATACCTCTATTAAATTCCTGGCAGATAAAGCACGGGGCTCCAGGAAAGTCTCACCACCCTCCAGCTGCTCACGCCAAAGTCATTTTCTGCACCGGTCAACCACCCCGTAGAATAAAAGGGAGATAAGGGGGAAACGACGCCAACCTCTCCGAAAGGGTGAAGGCTTCGCTGCCTTCCCCGCAGCGGAGGGCTGATGAGCACGGACAGCCGGGAGAGCGGGCAGGGCAGCTGCTCAGAGCAGCAACAGATATTTCTGGGAGTGAAGGAGCAGGAGTTTAGTTCTGGTTTTCAGCCCTGGACACGGGCTGGAAGTTCCTCCTTTTCTTCAAGTTAGTTTTAACACGGCAAGAAGGTGAAGGAAAATAAACCCATACAACTATAGCGGAGCCTCGAAGCGGAGGGGTGGAACCTGAGCCTGCTTGTTGTCAGAAGAGGAAAAAGCAGCTCCAAGGAACTCTGAGAGCTCAGTGTCTTTAAGATCCCAACCTCTCTATCAAACTTGATCAAAATTAGCTATTAGCATCGGATTTATTAGAGCGCATACCTCTACTGAAATCCATCACAGCCTGGTTGCTGCAGGGAGCCAAGGCAAAGCGAGGTTTCTAGAGTTCGGGTGCCCCAGCACCCATCTAAAAGTGATTTTCTTTCACTGAAAGAGGCACAAACAACTGCAAACACGTCTAGGAGTTTTTGCTTATCTGCCATCTTTGGGGAAGGAGGGGGAAGGCAGCAGGAAATAAATGCAGCTTTCCCCACACCTGGAAGAGGAGCGAAATGCAAACCAGCTTTTTATTTCAGACCAGGGTGGTTATTTCCATGGCCAGGCAGCACCACTCCTTAAGGCAGACAGCGTAGTGGTGCCTTTATAAACCCGGGTAAATGCAATACAAAATCTGACTTATCCCGGATGCTCCTGGGGAACAGAGCCCAGCCCCGAGAGCTGTGGCTCGGCAAGAAGGACACCCCAAACACCACGAGCACCGGCCAGCCCCCCCGCCTGTGCAGAGCAGCTTCCCGACCAGTTTTTTGAGGGTATTTCCCAAAGTTGCCACGCTCGCTCTTATGAAGGACAAAAGTTAGCAGCAGAAAGGGGAAGGGGAGGGCGAACCAGGTGTGAGCAGCATTTGATTAGCTGGCTAATGGGTGCAGCTGTCCTCCGGTTTTACAGCTCTTGGAGGAAATTTAAACAGGAACTTTCCATAAATTAACTGCCCATAAAATGAGCATGTTTTCTCAACGCACCAGAAGGTCAGGAGAGGTCTGCTCAGCCCCCCGTTCCCAGGACACGGCAAACAGGCTCTGCAGTTGCAGTTTCTCATTCCGAAGCAGGAGAACGTGGAGTTAGCCCGTGCAGTAGTAAGCTGGTGAAAGCACGCTCGTGAAGCAATCAAAGTCATTCTCCATTCACAGCAAACTAATAATTTATGTTTCCCCTAAAATCCCCAGTGCAATCCAGATGTCTAAGTAGTCTCTGTCCCAGAAAGCAAACTATACAACGGCCTCGGAAAGACAGCCACAGCTCCCCTTGCCAAAGTCCTCGCAAGGCTGTTTATTCTGCGGGAGCGACAAACACATTGATTTCAGCTCCTTCCAGGTCTGGAAGCTGCAAGCAATAAGGTGGTTATAGACACTGTCACCCAACCCTTCTGGCTTCCTCTTCCTCGAGAGGATTATTTAAGCGGTAAGAGCTGCCTGTTAGGCATATTCTGTTGACAAAAATGCACTTGACAGGTTCCCAGTTTTGAGGAAACGAGGAGGATGGGAAAAGGCAGGGTGAAGCCAGTGCAGCAAACATGGGAAATAAAAGAAATAAAGTAAATTGCTTAGGGTGCACAAGGAGGACCGGTGTGCGCGGTGGGATGCTTGTTCCCCGTGGTCACCCTGAGCTGCGAGAGGAGAGCCCCTGGCAGCGAGGACCCCGGGAAGGGCCGTTTCACCAGGGGACAGGCTGGCTCGTCCCAGGAAAGGAGGAGCGAGTCATTTGGCAGAAGGGCTGAATTCCTCCGGCAGCACAAGGAGGGCCAGTCTGCAGCTGCACCTGTCCCGGGGTACGGGACCCCCGCCAGCCGGGGTAGGGGCTTGCAGCGCTGGGCAGCCCCCCCAGCACCCTGCTCTGGGACCGCCGGGCAAGAGCAGTGGGTTTCCCGTGCTGGGGGGCTCAGCGCAGAGCCCTCCCAGCCTGCCGGCACAGCCTCGGGGTGCAGCATGCCAGGGAAAAGCTGTCCGAAAGACCTATGGAAATGTTTGGAAGAGTTGAAAATAGAGTTTGGGAAACGAACACTGACCAGCCGTACCACTCTTCCAGGGATATTTTAAGCATTACTACAGTTGCATTCCAGTCCCTGAGTATATTTTCTATAAATAAGTATTTTAAGTCACTTTGTTTCAAAACTTATTATATTAGTCATGTGCAGTGCAATGCTTCAAATTTTAGACCTGTAGGCTGCCAGCCAAATTTGCTGCCAATTTTTAAAACCGTGCCCTGTTACCCAGGTTAAAGCATAGGATCATCTTTGGGGTTTTTATTAGGTGCTTTTCTACAAACACATTTATTCTGTGTTACAACATTAGGTCTCTACTAATACATCAAGCCCGAGTTCTGTGGATTAACACATCTTTGTTCACAAACCAACAACACCGGTTTTATTTTCAAATCTAGCGTTTTTTTCCTTTTTTACAGGCCAATAAGCAAAAGAAAATACACCAGTAATTCTGCATGCAAAGTAACTCGCTTTGGAACTAGGTATTTTTGTCATTGACAAAGCCACAGCACATACAACTGGCAGCAATTTCTGGGAGCTCCATTTGAGCAGCGTGCGAGGCTGCCAGGACACAAGTACTGCACGTAACAAGCCAACTACGCCACAGACGTGCCAAAGCTCCCCAAAGGCCCTTCTCCTCTAAAGACAGGGCAAAACGGCGTGCAGAGGGAAAACGGATCATCCTACGACCTAACCCGGGTACCTGCCTGCAAATAGGGAGCTAAGACAGACAGAAAACTGCTTGCCTGTAAAAGTTTGTGTCAAAATCTTTCAATGGGGCCATGCAAAGGCAGGTCTAGACCTATACGCCTCTTCAACCCGAAGACGCTGCATTCACAGTGATATCTAACCCAGACACAGCGGTCGGCAGTTTTGGGAGATCCAAAGCACTAGCAAACAGCAGGGTACGGCGTAAAGGGCAGATCCTGCACCCCAGCTCTGCCCCTCCAACCTCCCACCCCATCAGGGAGAGCGGTTCTTGTGCACCGGAGATACCGACAAAACACGGCTTAACCTTCGGAGCATAGATTTCCACCGGTGTTTTACAGTACACAAATATTAATATTCGCAAATAAAATCCAGGCCTGCTTAATCCAAGAAACACACAGCTGTGGCCAAGCACGTGTTTTCTTTGGAGAACAGACCAGACACTCCGAGCCTGGTTGCTATTTTTGAAAGCCAGATTTAAGTCAACCAAAGAGATAACAACCAAGCCGAAACACCAACCCTCCCCACAAAACCTCTTCAAGCTCTTGGTTGCTATTGAAAGAGGGAAGACACCCCCAAGGTACGGCAGTCATCTCTAGCAGCCCTGCTGGGGAGATGGAGAGGAGGCATGCCCGCCGGGTCAGGGACGCGGGGCAGGTAGCTGCCTGCCAGCGTGCCTCACGAGTTAGCAGCTAAATCAGGTTAGAGGAATAGAATCATAGAATCATACAGGTTGGAAAAGACCTCTAAGATCATCGTGTCCAACCGTCAACCCAACACACCTTACTGGAGGAGCCATACTCCGGGACCGTTCAGCAGGAACGGGGCTAGATGACCCCTCCATCTCCTTTCCCATCCTTACAGCTCAGGCTGTAAATTCTTCAGGGACAGCTGCAAGCAGGAGGTCCCAGTTGGGCACCACTGGTCACGGCTAGCTGGGACCTCCGCAGGGAGCCACGGCAGCAGTTCCAACAGCTCCAGGGTAAGGATGCTGGGTAAACCTAAAACCTGTGAAAAATGTTAATGTGTTGTACTGGTATGCAGACTGCACCTAAGAAACTGCTTAACTGGACACAGGTAGAAGAATCAAGGCTAAAGTGGAGTGATTTGGTTTAGGGACATTTATCTTAGGTGTAGGATACCCAACGTGCCACTGGCATGAGCCACATAATTGTAGGGGAGTTTTGGGGTGTGGGGACTTGCAAGGCCACTTGCACCGAGATGACTATAGCAGTGACACAGCCATACAAGGTTGAGATTGCCTAAGAAATAGGTACACCAGATTTGGGTATGGATGTAGCAGGGTTGAAACCGATTAGCAAAAAGTAATAAGGGGCTGTTACTTGAGAGTGTGGGCAGAGAAAGGGAAGGACCGGGGCAATGAAGAGGTGGGTCCAGAAATAGAGGGGAAAAAATGTAGAATAAGGTGTAGTATAAAGAACAAAGAAGGATCAATCTTCCTGTAGTAGGAGCAGGGGCACCTAGGGACAGCCATGACCCCAATGTGCAAGCTCAGCCCCCCCGGGGATGTCCAGGGGAACCCCCTGGACAACCTGCTGGACTCCCCACCCCGCCTGCGTCCAGAAGATTGGCCACGGGAGAGCAAAGCGGGATGAACTCACACCCTAACACAAAGTGGCATGGGAGGGAAGGGCGACAGATTTGCAATTCAGCAGTAGTGTGATTCATCAGGTTTAGCAGTAATAATTACCAGCTTTAGAGTTATAAGTGTGCAAAGTACTCTAACTGTAAATTACTATCAGGGGTGTTTATTAGTGAATCAATTAAATAGTCAATAACTCAACTAGTTTCTCGGTGGAGTATTGCTTCATAATAAACATCGCATCTCTTGGATCAGCTACGTCTCCAGGCTGCACCCCTCAGGGGCTGGATCAGAGCAGGGGCTCAGCCGGGATCTCCTGGCCCGGAGGTCTGGGCTAGCTGCTGTCTAGGTATCTCGGTTAAGCAAAAGCGCTTGGTTAAGTCTGCGTGGGCCGATGCAATCTGGGCTGCTTGTGTTACACGTTTGTACAACGCATGACACGAAGAGGCTGTGACCCACCACTGAAAATCGTGCACGCCACCACCACGGCGTGAACGCACCACTGGCCACACTTTTAATAGCTTCTAATAATAAACCAGGATGAAGAGCTTAAAAGTTTGAAGTGCCTGCGTAAAGCACACCTGCAATTAAAGGGACACTCCTCAACCACCCCACGTCAGCAAGACCAGAGGGCCGGCCACGCGGGGCTGGGGACGGGGCCCACCTCGGGTCCTCCCACTCTCCGAGCAGGACTGACCTAAATCCTCCCTCTTTCAGACTTCGGTGGCAGCAGGAAAATGAGCCGGTCTCATTAATTTCACCTCCTGCTGCCTGGTGAACTTCTCCACAGCAAAAAAAAAAAATGATTCAAAGCTAATCTGGCGACCTGGCAACTCGAATCTTCTCTGGAGCAGGAGGCAGCAAACGACCTGCTGCAGCATCGCTCACCTAATGGCCAAGCTCTGCTCGTGCTCCCCCAGAGCTCCTCAAGTTATTCAGCTGGGGACTTTGAAATCCAGCTAGGACACCTAGCAAGGCAACAGCTTCTCTGGAGGGCAGTTTGTGCAAGAGAAGGGCACGTAGTCCATCGTCAGCTGGTGGCTCAGCAAAGCCTCCTCTGACATGCAGGAGACCCTAAGACCAGCACGCTCCACAACACAGGCAACACCACCAACTCCTCCCTGCAGCTTCCTCAGAGGCTCACCGAGCCAAGTACACTGGGGCACCCTATTTTCCTGTGATTTCCAGAGTTCAAGTTTATTTTTTAATCTGATAGTAACAGTAGAAGACTATTAAAAAACGCCACACTGGCCTGAGCGGCTCCAGAGTCTAAAATAAACATGCCAAGCCCTATTTGTGATGGAGTAAAAATAGCTTGTTTCTCATCCCTTCCCAGGACCTCTGCTTCGTACACAAAAGCTTCACAGGTTAACTATAAAAATACCAGGCGTGCAAGGAATGTCTTGAATTGAGCTTTGCACTGGTTGGAGGAGTTCAGAAACCCACCTCGGCCCCCACAGCAAAGGGATGCACCCTCGAAGCTCATCTCCCACCCAGGGCTAAAGGCCAGGCGCTGCCAATTCCCTTTAATAGAAACTACCGTCCTAAAAAAAAAAAACAAAACAAAAAAAACCCAAAACCAACAAGCCTTCACTGGAATTACATCTTGTGCTCTTTCTTGGCTGGATATTTTTTAAATGACACATATTCCAAAGAGCTTTAACTATAAAATCTAGTGCAAAGCTGTGCTGCAGCCGGATGGGCTCCCCGGGAAGCGGAGCGAGCACAATCAGCGTCTGCATCAAAAGGAGAAGAGAGACTGCGGCTGGTCTGGCTCACCATAAGAAACATCACTTCATAGCAAGTTCTGCTAAATTAACTTTTTTCCAGGGCCTAAATGTATCTCACCTGGCACCTGCGATGCTCAGGCCTGAAGAGAACAGAAAAACAAGAGGAGAGCAGCACCGCAGGAGAGCCATCACAACACTGAGTTTAATCATGACATCGTTTCTAATGACAGACCAGCTGGACCCACAAGCAAACACCAACCTATTTATGACTCGGGCCTTAAAAAGGACCAGAGGAGAATCTGCAACGCATCTGAACCCTGCTGGTATTTATACGTGCACTAAAAGGCACCCCAGGCAAAACGCCAGGCGTAGGTGTCCCCAGCCCCGCGGGCAAAGCTTGAGGAGCCACCGGCCCCAGGAGCCTTCCCAGAAATGGCCAGCAGCCGGTCCAGGAGGGACGGGAAGGTCCCGGGCTGCCGGCACATCTCCCTACAAGGCAGTCCTGACAGCGGCACATGCAGCCGTCCATCTGCCGCCGCGCTCTCCCGCCTCGCCGCAGCCTGAGAGCGCACACCAGGCTTTAACCCGCCCCAGACAACACGTGGCAGGCACCGGTTTTGTGGCACCCCCCCGAGACCACCTCTGCCAGCATACCCACCTACAAACACCGCGCTCCAGCACCGGCTCCGCTTTCGCCATTGCAATTTATCTCCAGAAACCTGGGCTCAAATTGAGGTGGCATAAATTAAGCAGCGATATGGGGCTTTGGGTGAGACGCAGCAACATCTCAGAGGAGCTCTTAGCACAGCCACACTCATTTTAAGTGACAGGGACAAGAAAAACAAATTTGCTTGCTAAATACACATTCAGTTTAGCTGGTCACATTGAAAAGCTCAACATTTGTATTTTAGATTATGTTCTTAAACATTCAAGGCCAGCATTCAGTGAGATCTGTTACATGGGTCCCTAAAGTTTCCCCTACCTGATTAAAGCAAATCTTGAGTCGAAGGCTTCAAGAGATGGGAAAGCCATAGCCTCCCCCCAGCTATTTCTTCCAATTATTAAGCACCCTAGCAAATAATTGAGAAAAAAGTTCACCTTTTTCCAGGTTTTAATTTGCCTGGCTTCCTCCTCCTCTTGTTATACACAGACTTTCATCATTTATGGTCAAAACAGTTTCAGAGAACAAGGAGAGTGATCTGGCACTTTCCAGCTTTCTTGTCCCACCTGCCTACACTCTATCACTGAAGAGTCACCTCACCAGATGCTTCAAGGTAAAAATCACAGCTTGTCTTATTTATATTAATATTTGGTGTTAGCTGTTACATAAATACTGCTGCTCTTAAAGGAAGCTTCTCTCAAGTCCTCTGCTCTCCTCACCTGCCATCGCTTCCCATTCTTTTAGGTTATTCTGAAAGGCCAGGACTCCTGGAAATAAATTTTCTTCTTATCTGGTAGGCACTGGTATAACAGCCCAGCCACCAAACAAGCACCAAATAACTGTGACGCACCAATAGTCTCACCCCGTGTGCACAACCCAGGATTTCAGCTCATACTTCCACCCCCCAGCGCATGCATTTCAGCAGTACTCCCCTCCCCGAGCAAGGCGATGCAGTGCATCACGCTTCCTTCCTACTCCGGTGCACTTTTCCTCCTATTCAATGGCCCACAAAGATCTCAAGAGATCACGCAACATGGGACCCACGAGCAGCACGCATTCTCCCGTGGTGGCAAAGACTCGGAAAGGAGAGTCTTTGTAGAGAAAAGGAGTGAGTGAACCTTCTCCCTGACTCATCCTCCCGGGGCAGACGTGCTCTGCGTGAAGCCCCACCGCAGCATCACAGCCAGCTTCACGGTCATTTTAAGCTGGTGTTACTTCCAGAGGAAGCATTTCCACCCCCCCATCCCACTCCTCTCTCCCCTTTGTGCTGGTACAAGTGTTACAGCCGCACAGAAAAGTGGATGGGGGAACTGAGAGACATTGAAGAAACCCAGTAAGAGACAAACAAGAGGCCAGTTTCCATCTGGCTCAGCTTCCTGGCTGATGCAGGGTCTGCAAGACCACTTCTCTGTTCCCTTGCACCAGGCACAAGTCAAAGGCAGGACCTCTTCTGCCAGCAGCTCCAGCTCAAACCAACCGAGAAGCCGAGCGCGCTAGGTTTGGACCCTGTAAAAAACCGTGCTGTGCAAGAGCACTGCACAAAGTCACCAAGAAAAACCCAACAATTCCAAAAGATAAAGGGAAAAAGAAATTAAACTGGTTTCAGCTGGACATCTCCCATTCATTTCCCACTATTGTCCTAACTGGCATCTAAGCAGCACATTCTGACAGCGAGGGCCACCTCCCACAGTCAGCTGCATCCTGGTAGCATGCAACACAATTCCCTTACAGCAGAAGTCTCCAACTGGATCTATTCCACATTAATAGTCTGCTCGAGCACTTCTGGGCAAACTGCAGCAAGCAGGCGAGTGACCTGACGCAGGTTTCTTTTCAGCTACTAAGCCACTTTAAAAGACATCTAAAAATACATTAAATGCTTTTCTCATGTGACTTTTCTAAGCAAGGGACTGCTCTAAAGCCTGCCAACAGCAAATGGAACAAGACGCTGCTGCAAGACCTCTTTCCTGCACGAATGGCCTCCGCATTGTCAACTTGTTTGAGTCCAGGAGACCAGCCTAAGATAAAAACCCGGAGCAATATGCAGTCTGCTCGGCAGCATCAGCTACTGATGTAGCACCGTTTTCCCCAAAGGGCTGCGTTTCTGTTCAGGATCACCACCCAGATCGGGAGCAGCAATATTTTGCCTTGTTTCTGCTCCAGAAGGATCTTTAACTCGTTACACCCAGAACAGTTCAAATGTATACTCCTCCTGACCAAGCCTAAAGAAGAAAAATAACTTCCCAGCTCTGCTGACACAGGTAATCCCTCTCCATTTAGGAGAGGCGAGGTAAACAGGACAACTGCTTGCCTTTAAAAGTGCTTTGCAAGTCAGCTCAGCCAGCTATCACAAAGCCCTAGCAGGAGGACACTGGCCACTTCAACTACTCCAGCTGATCCTCAAGCACTCCTTAGAGTAGATTTACATCACCAAGTTTCCCACCAAGACTCTCCCTCCACTCCCAGCGGGGAGCGGACAGCTTTTGTGCTGTTGAGATGCGGATCCGTGTGCTTACAAGCTTCTGTACGTGCCTGGGTCTGCTCTGACCCAGAGCAGACACTGACATGCTAGGAAATGAAAGGTGTCTGCTCCTGGATCAGTTCAGGCTGCAGAGCCGAGCCATCTGCTTCTCCTGATACTGAGGGTGGCTCTTCCTCGCTGCAAACCAGACACCTAGCCGCGTGCCCAGGCGGCTCCGAGCTTCAGCTGACCTTTTCCAGTTGGCACAGTCCGAGACTGCTGGTCCCAAACAGGGCTTAGAGTCAGCTGCGCAGAATTCCCTAAGAATCATCATCTTAAGTCACTGCTTAAAGAAGAATCCCACCCCTAAACACTTGCATAGGGAGGCAGCTTAACCAGCCTGAATTCCCATATATGACCAGAAAATCGGACTTCAGCATGTCACGCAGTCTTCCCCGGGCTCTCAGCTGGAGTGACCGAGCCACATACTACACCAGTCCAAAAGACACTCCCAAGGAAGAGCTCTGCACCCAGCCTTGCTCTCCGTGATCTCCCTCATGCTGGTGGTGGACTGCTTTTCCAGCAGGATCTGAGCTGACCAACCCATCACAAAACGCAGGTATGTGCAGCCGAGGCAGAAAGGGCAGAACCGCCCCTATTTGCAGGATCTTGATTTCATCTTAACTTCAGGAAAAATCAAATCCTAAATCTCACTGCCTCCTCTGTTCTCTGCTTTTCTTTATGGAGCAGGGGAGACGCTGCCTCAAACGATCTCCTGAAGCATCATATCAAGGCAATGGTTTTCAACCAGCATATGAACGGACTGTAAGAAATCCATAAAAGGTGCAAAAAGACTTACCTGAAGTCAGCAGGATTAAGTTCGCTATACAAAGTTACGCACCTCCAGGGGAAGCTTTAAGAGCCTGCAATTCAGGGAAGAGGGCCGGAGGCTGCTGCGCTGGATCACGCCAGAGCAAAGCACACAGCACCAGGATGCAGCGCGGAGGTCTGCAGGAAACAGCTTCTTCCTGTGACGGCAGGACAGTACCACGACCCCTCTCCCCCGGGATGCCCACGGGCCAGGCACAGCCGACTGCCAGACTGGGCTGAGCTCACAGAGCCACATCCAGTTTGCAGATCAAAAGTCACCGAGGCGCCAGCGAGCGATGCACAGCCCTACCTGTCCCAGCAGGTCCTGGCTCCAACCCGCCACAGCCGCTGCTGGGGCAGGGGGAAAGCAGGAGGCGGAGGCGAGCAGCAGTTGCACCGTTTCCACTTGACCCAATGACTGGGACGTCTCAGGCTTTGGCGTGGCAGCACAGCACCAGCGTGGCGGGGAGAAGGAAGAGGAGGGTCAGGATTCCAGTTTCCAGGAATAAGGGGTGTGCAGTACTATGGTACCAGTGCTGGGACACTGGTTTGAGGGGAAGGTGGTGACTGAACCACATCACAGGTCTGGAGTACTGCTTCTAGACTCCAGGAGCTTGTCCACCTCTGATCGAGGCTTTTAAGCAAACCTTCTCACGCCTGAATTAGCCATGGTAATCACGGAGTACTTCACTCTGCCACGTTCAGCAGACAGAATCGCATACAACTTTTATCCCGGCTTATCACCGTTACCACACAGGGGAACACCGCTGCCTTCTCAATGCTTTAAGTCCACAATATACAATTTTACATCTTTGCCAGTAGCAAATGAAGACCTTTTTCACATTAGCTTCGATTACAAAGTTTTCATGAGGCTATAAAGCCCTATACTTATACTTTTCTTACAAACAGTTTACTACCAAGGGTTCCTGGGGTTTTGCATGCAGTACCATTACAACATGTTGCTTTAGCTTCCTCTGTACGTTTCTGAAGGAGATTTGTATTTATTCTCAGCAATTGTTATTCTCAGAAGATCAAACTTCTTACCTCCCTAAAGGCTGACCCCTGATATTCAAACAAAATTTTATTCTAAGATGTGATAAAGTGTTTCCTGAAAGAGCAACCAGCACAAGGCTGCTGGCATACGGATAAACATAAAGCATCGGCTTCAAAAACACCACTGGAAGGACAAAATTCCCCATGCAGAGGACATGAAGTTTCACATTTTGGCCAAACAGCTCACTCCAGGGGAACTGAATTGATACCGTGCAAACACGTACAGCACCATGGCACAGACCTTTATGTTAGATTACATGAGATCATTAGTCCAAATCACTTCTGTATTCCTGCCACCAACAAAAACATTAGTGCCCAGCCTGAAAAACACCTGATCTGACCTGGACAGTAATTAAAATAAGGTTTACTGCCCTATTCCTGATGCTTTATTCCACACAGGATGGACAGATCTGCATTGTGACCACACTCCAAAACTGGCAGGACCACTTATGCACCCCATACAACAGCTATTCTGTGCACAAACACCACACGGCAGAAGCTTTAAATTAACTCAGTGCGAGAACTAATGAAATCAATGATACAAGTTGTTTGCGCTTATTAAGTTCAGTTGTTGCCACTACTACTGAAATTATACTTTCCAACATGTCTTAAAGCATGTGCTACTGTACAGCATGCAAAGATGCTGAGGATTTTGGGGAGCAGATAGGCAAGGGGTTTTTGAATTTTGGGAAAAATACTAGAGGAAGATTCTCCCTTTGAACCGGCGCAGTCCCACCCTCGTCTGCAGCCAGTCTTCACCCTGCACATGTAGAGGTGGAAGTCTACTTTTTAGAGAAAAAGAGACACGGCTACACTGATTCTGTGTCTCTTCCCGACAGGATCTTGCAAAGTTTAATTCAGAGAGGGTTTTAGAATAATCACCTTTTATTCTCTAATGCAGGCCCCAGGCACTATCATAAAAATTCCACTAGAAATATTTCCTTTGGGGTGGGAAAACACCATGCACGGTCTGTCATGCAGGAATCAGCTCCTACAGCACAGAGAGCTCACACTCCACAGAGGTCAAGACCTAACTGGAAAGTCTAAGGGACACGAAGGGGAATCATCGCAGCCTCAAATATTCGTATCACTGCAATCCCAATGCCAAAGACATCATGCCAGATTTTCCACTGGCATCAAACTCTGTATTTGCAGATGACTGCAAGACCATTTTATTAGAAGAACCCCTTACTTTGGGAAAAGCAAAGTACTCACCCTCAGAGAAAGCAGATCGCAAGGGAAGGTCTTTGCCTTAGAGGAAAAAGAGAGCCCCAAAGCATTCAGTATCAGCACACACTCATCTTTTTCTGCCTCCTGGCTCAAAACGCCTCTCACTACCCACCTGGAAGCCCACACCTGCGTAAGGCCTTCCTGTAGGAATCCCAAGCGCCACAACACAAAGATAACAAAAGATCTCACCTTAGGTTTCTACACATTATTTCAGCAATATTTAGAGAAGGCCTGATGAAACTTTTCCCTGCTGTAGCGGAAACTCTCAGCTAGAGACCAGAACCGAAGGGCTGCTTAAGAGACGAAGTTTACGGGAGAGGCACAGAAGCCGTACCGGAAAAACTCAGCAACTATTTCCATTCTGGTTAAAGCAGTATCTGACCAGCATCCTGGACTGCTGAATAACCGAGTGCTGGAGACAGGGATCGTTTTTATCAATCACCCTCAGTCCCTCTCCCCTGTAATCAAAAAGTCCCAAAGAAGCCACACACACGAGGAAATCCTTTCGGGGCCTCACGGGAGCTCTGGGAAGAGATGCGCTTCCCCAAGAGCCTGGAAGAGTCCATTTGGGGGCTGACCTTGCACAAGAAAGGGGGAAGAAGCCTATGTGACAAGAAGCAAGCAGTGCCACCCCAGCAAGGGACCAACAGCATAGACAGCCCCCACGTCGTGATCTGAAGTTGTGACGGTGGCAGGAGGCTTTCACATCACCCGTCGTAATCCATCGCTGAAGTGGAAAACCGCTGGTTCAAACTTTCGCCCAGCCTCTCCTCACTCAGCTCATCCAAAATCAATCCCTAGCCCTTGGGACTGATATAAAATGATCAGTATCTGCTACTGGAAAATCTCATCAAAATTACTGAATGCTAATCCCCACCCTTAAGGAACACACTTCACAGAAGATTAAGCTTTCTGAAGTCTAAATGTACAATCTAGTTCAAAAAAAGGCAAAACCCAGTGTGAATTCATTGCCTATATGCATTCAGCACTCGCGTGACCAGTAACTATGCTAGAGTAAACTGAAACCTCTCCCGTAATCACTTTTCAGCCCCTGAGGAGGGAGGGGAGGAATGCCGCTCGTCAGGTCCTTACCAAGGAGTATTTGCAACATCAAGTATTGCGGGAAGAGGCTTCCAAGTCAATTTGTTGGAAAGCTCTGAGAAGCCAGGATCCAAAATATTTCTGAAGCTGCCCATGTAACCCTTTATGAATTGAGCCCTTCTCAGAAAGCACAGTAGAAAATACACACCTTACCCTTATTCGGGGTTGCAGTGACGGCAAATACCATAAATGAGCACTGCGGTGAGACCACAACAGAAGAAACGGGAAAGAAAGGAGAACTCGTCAGCGGAAACCTTAATTCAAGTATATCTTTACAGGCCAGATGAGGCTAGGAGCCTGTTTTTCTAAAGAAAAACCCAAAACAAAGCTGAACACTGTCCACCTGTGGGGCTGGGACAAGTTCTACTGTTGTTTCCAAGCCCCACCCTCTGCATGTGAAGGTCTGCCAGAGATAATGTACTTCAAATCCCATCAAGAATTACTCTCCAGACCTAGAGGATACCTGCAGGACAGTAACACCAGGGGGACAACTGAACCCTGAAGAAGAAAATATCCATTACGGCTAAGAGCACCATCCCAAGGGAGAGCTCTGCTGATACAACGGCTCCCTGCCTCCGAGGGTGGTCCGACTCCCCTCCTGACCACTTTGCTAAACCAGTGGAGAAAGGGTCGAGCTGAAAAAAAGAACAATTTTATGCCAAGTTAGTAGGATCAGTTCATCAGCTCAGCACCACAGCTGGCACGTGGGAGGAGGCAAGAGGGCACAGCTGAAAGCAGGGAAAGAGAAGGGCCCTTTTAAGAGCACCAAGCCACGAGGCTGGCTGAGGCAACCGCTCGTCCTGAGCTAACCCACCACCCTCCAGCACAGGGACCATGCCCACCTCTCCTTCTTCCTCCATGCTGAGCCTTGATTCATCTCCACCCGCACTGCCAGGGTGCTGACAAGCTCCTTCTGGCTGGGGCATTTACAAGCTCCTTCCATGGACAATTCAGGTTACTAATTTGCAGAAAGTTAACCCAGGAACAAAAAAAAAGATCAGCTCAGCAAGATGACCTCAAACACCACAACTGCGTGGCTGGAGGCCGGACCTCTCCCCTCGGAAAGCAGCGAGCCTTACACCAGCTCAGCCATCCCACACAACTCCACCCGCCGCTGCTCGCTGCGCCTCACCCTGGGGACAACCGCGGTGGCATCGGGGCTGACGTGGCCCGGCAGTGACAGAGCTCAGGGGGCCACCCAGCAGAACACCGTCTGTGTTAAGGTTTGGGGGGCTGTTGTGAGCTCTCCGCAGAGAGACATAAGCAAGGGTCACAGTAAGGAGCCGTGGGAGCACGTGGTAGCCCAGCGGCCCCCTCCAGCTCTCGGGTCCCAGCACACTGCCCAGGCACGGGACCCCGGACACTGAAGAGCCACAAGGCTGCACTGCTGCCATCGGCAGAGATTCCGGGGAATTTCCTAGCATGCATCAAGCCTGGCTCCCGGAAACCAGCACTGCTGGGCTGAGGTGACCTTGAGCAGAACACGGGTGCATTCCTAGGGTGTCTTACATGGCTTGCACCCCAGCTAATAACTCAGGCAGAAGCTACCATCAGGCAAGAAGCTGCAGCTTTAATTCAAGACACATCTGCCCATCTGAGCAGGTCACCGCTGACAGAAGAGGCAGGCCCCCATTGCCTCCCCACACCCCGAACAAAGCCATGCCGCTCACCTTGCCCTGTCACCCCCTCATCAGACGCCCAGAACAGCTCACACACCAGGCGCAAGAGCCAGGGAGCTTTCTGCGGGTCCCCAGGCGATCAGCTCACGGGCCCAGCAGGCACCCGCGAGAGGAAGGGAACGGGCCTGCCTGGCCAGGGGACTTGGACCATCTCCTTTGGAGAGTGTTGCACCAGCAGATCAGCTCGGATGGTCGTGAAAAATACAATGACAAAGAAAATGGTAACATCAAATATATACAACCACCTTTCCCACGGGCAAGCTAAAATTTTACCCCAGAAAAGCTGAACCAGAGACAGTTTAAGGCAACGGATAAGTGCAGGGAGATACACAGAAAAAGGCACTAGACTAGGAAGTGCACCTACCTAGCATATTCACGCAAGTTAATATATTAACTTTCCGTCCAGCAGCACCTTAGTAGTTTGCTCAAACTTATTCAATCTCACAGAATAAGCCCTAAAAGCACAGGTTCTTCAGGTTGATCTTTTATTTTTCACAGCTTAAACATGGTCACAGTCCTCTGCAAATCGGGTTTAAGGTACAGAGCTCTCCAGACTGCACAAACATCCTAAGAACAAACATTTTCAGCATACCAAGAGCTCAGATACACTAGGTCAATCCAACTGTGTTTATTTGTATTTCGCCCAAATCACCGCCAAAGTACTCAGAGCTCAAGGAGCAACAGCCTCCCACTGATTCAGCAAGAGACCAGAAGTAATTGGTAGACAGTCTACAAGCACCACAAGAATGCCAGACACATTTATTTACGTGACCCCTGTTTGCCCAAGGAGAATTCAGAGTTTGCATTTTCCTCATTCAAATTAATCATTACTAGAATTAAATCTTCTGTACTATTCCTCAGCTAACGGGAGGAAAGGCACAAACCATGCAAAATCATCCCCGCAACGAAACTTTTAAGATAGCTGTCATTGCCGAAACGAGAGAGACAGTTTTACTGCCATCAGCTGGAGTTCCTCGCCAGGCTGGCACAGCATCCTGGTATCTCTCCAGGGCAATCTCTCTTGTTATCTCTCCAAGGGACATGGAAAAGGCAAGGAGACACCGTTCCTGCCGTTGAGCAACACCACTTCTGCCAGAGCATCACACCTTCTCTGCTAGGCTGACAACCTGCCGCATCTCACACCTGTGCTGCAGACACTAAAGCATGAAAATTTCCACAGGACCTGGCTTCTGCAACCGCACGGTCCTCTCCTCCGTCAGACCCGAGTGGGACCGCTGGTCTTTAGTGTAAAGCACATCCTAGGCTTGTCAGCTGGCGCGCTCGCGCAAGCCAGGACGCAGGAGCGCTCCCTCCGACGTTCCCCCCTCGCTGCCGGAGTACAGCTCTGCCAACAAGAGACACGCGAGAATTCCTCCAGACCAGCCGTCCGTGGAAGATAAGCTACGGTCAGAGCTTTGAGCCAATCCTAACCACGCACTTTACCGTTGAAGACGGCGAGAGGTCTCGCTCTACCTGTCACGCACCCTCCTTCATTCCTGGTACCGGCCGAGCCCAGCACACCAGGCAGCGAGAGACGAGAAGAGAAAGAAGTGGATAAGCAGTGCTTGAGCTAGCAATGAGTACCAGCCATTTCTAAAAGCAGAGAAGTGCTCGGGGTTAACAAACCCCCCACAAAACCTACCAGTACACAGCAAGGCACAGAACACCTTTACTGCTATCAGCCCCACAGCTTTTGCCAATTCTCCAGGCCTAATATCAGCAATTAAGCAGAATTTACTACTCAGTTTACACAATGCTGAAAGAAAGGGGTATTTCTAAGCTAGCACGTGCTGTCAACAAGATCTTCTAGTTATTGAAGAATTTGTGCCAGCTCCCAAAGAAGTGAGCGCAAACTCCGGCAGGAAGAAGACGGCACGACCTGGAATCAGCCAGGCTTTGCTGATTACTCCTCTGAGTAAACAGTGGTGTTCCCAGCACTTCAGCTTGCTCTCAAGCTTCTCCCGTTGGCATACTACCCTATATTTAGGATAGAAGAGCGCAATGACAAGCATTGGGAAGAATGAATAAGTGGTTTAGGATACTCGGAATAGCGGCAGAGACTGTGTGAAGAAACCTATGCTGAATTAGAAACTCTTAAAGTGAGGAAAGGAATCTGTAAAGCTAAAGATGGGAAAAGATAGCACTCCATATATAAAGTTAAATAACAAATTTTGTTAAGGACAGTACTCTCAAGGCAAGAGACACTAGCAGTCCATCCTGTAACAGCAGCAGGCGGTGGAAAGAAGCCCCTGCCTGAAGGGGCTGAGAGAAGATAGGTGAATACTTGGTCTTTTTATACAAAAAGAGAATTTTAGTCTCATTTTGGACAGGTGAGCGATGTCAGTGCCATTTTCCCCAGCCTACGAGCCCAAAGCTCCAGGACCAAGGGAGACACAGCACCTCAGGGAGTGACTGCGAACCCTGCTGCCCAGCTCCCCCGTCCCCCTGCCTGCACCCTCCCACCCCCGCGCAGCAGAGACCAGGTTAAGCTGTAAAGGCACACACGGGGAGTTTGCGCCTGCAAACCTGTGGCAAAACTTGCTAAATTCATACCCACTGACTTGACGGGCGCTGGAGACTCGGGCGAGCCGCTCCGCAGCCTGTTGCTTCTGAGGAGCCAAGGAGGCCAGAAGGAATATTCTGCATTTACGCCTTTTTGTGCAGCAGAACTATTTACTTGCACTTAGTCACCCGCACCGCTGCATAGAGATAAAAGTTTGACTGTGGGTCTGTAACGCCTCTGCTGTTAGTCGCGCTCGCAGCGCCGAGACCCAGCTCGGCCCTCGGAGCCCCCGGGGCCCCGCAGAGCCCCCTACAAGGTCGGCCTGTCCCGAAGCGGGGCCGAGGGGCTGCCCTGCCACCCCTGCCTGGGGCTGCGAGGGGAGAGAGACGCCCAACTCCGCCGCGTACCTGGAAATGCACCTGCGCTCCCACGGCGCCACGCCGAACCCGGGGAGAGCCCCACGCCCCGCCGGGCCGAGCCCGGGAAGCTCTCACGGGCCCCAGCACACGCAGCCAGGGACCGGCTGCCGCCACCTCCAGCACCTGGGCCGCTCCCACGGTCCCCGCCGGCGGCTGCAGCGAAGCCCCACGCCTCGCCCGGTCCAGCCGCTCGGTGCCCCGGGCCGGGCCCGCTCCGCCTCCCGCCCGCCGGCAGGGCCGGCCCCGCCGGGCAGCCCCTGGGCGCGGCGCCCACCCAGGCCCCGGACGGCCCCAACCGGCGGCCCCGGCGGCGGCCGGGCAGAGGGCGGCGGGAAAACAACGAGGAGAAGGGAAGTGAGGGAAGCGCGGCAAGCCGGGGGCAGCGGCGCCGGAGCCCGCAGCCAGCCCGGGCCGCCGCCCGCGCCCGGCCCCGGCAGGCCGCGGAGGGCGCGCCGAGGCTGAGGAGGCGGCGGGCCGCCCCCGCCGGGCCGGGCCGCCCGACTGCCCGCGCACCGGAGGCCCGCGCCCGCCGCGCCTCTGCCCAGGCCGCGCCGCCGCTGCCAGCCCCGCTCCGCCCGGTAGGCCAAGGGCAGGGCGGCCCGGCAGGTGCCGCCGCAGCCCCGCGCCGCCCGGCGGAGGGCGGCCCCCCCCGTCCCCGCGGCCCCTCACCGTGCGACGGCCGGGCCCGGAGGCCGCTCCCCGCCGGCTCTCGCCGCCAGCGGCCCCGACGCACCGAGCGGGCGGCGCGGCGCGAGCGCGACCCCGCGCGGGCACGTACCTGGGGGAGGGGCGCGCGGCGCCTAGCAACCCGCGGCACGAGCGCGCCGCGGCCAATCGGCGCCAGCCGCCCGCCCCCGCCCCGCCCTCTCCGCCCCGCCCCACCTGGCCGCGCGCGGCCCCGCCTCCCCCCGCGCCCTGCGGCCGTCCCACGCGGCCCCGCCCTCCCCGTCGCCCCGCCCCGCCGCCCCATCCGCTCGATGTTGGCCCCCCTCCAAGCCCCGCCCCACACCTCCCGCCGGCCCCGCCCCGTGCCCTAGGCCCCGCCCCCAGCCCAGCAGGCCCCGCCCCGCGCCCCACGTGCGGCCCCGCCGCGGGGTGACCCCGGCCCCGTCTGGCCCCGGGCCCGCGGGCAAATATTTGCTTGGGGCCGGCCCCGCGCTCCAGCAGCCCGGGGACGCGGGGCCGCCGCCATGCAGCCCGTGCTGGGGGTCCTGCTCGCCCTGGCCGCGGCCCTCGGCTCAGGTAGGGCCTGGGCTGGGCCACCGTGGGGCTGCCGTGGGGCTGCCGTGGGGCTGGAGGGCGTGGGGCACCGCGGGGCCTAGACAGGCCTGAGGGCCAGGCCAGGAGCCAGCCGGCCACTGCCCTGTCCCGCGGGAGAGGGAGGCAGCAGGAACTAGGGGGCTGCAGCGGGTGCGGAGCACCCTGTAGGGCAGGGTCCCCCTGCTCCGTGCTCCGTGGATCCCGTGCTCCGTGGGGCAGGGACCCCCTGCTCCGTGGGACGTGGATCCCGTGCTCTGTGGGGCAGGGACCCCCTGCTCCGTGGGACGTGGATCCCGTGCTCCGTGGGGCAGGGACCCCCTGCTCCGTGGGACGTGAATCCCGTGCTCTGTGGGGCAGGGTCCCCCTGCGCCGTGGGATGGGGATCCCGTGCTCCGTGGAGCAGGGACCCCCTGCTCCGTGGGACGTGGATCCCATGCTCTGTGGGGCAGGGTCCCCCTGCGCTGTGGGATGGGGATCCCGTGCTCCGTGGGGCAGGGACCCCCTGCTCCGTGGGACAGAGATCCCATGCTCTGTGGGGCAGGGATCCCACGCTCCGTGGGGCAGCACCCCCCTGCTCCGTGGGGCAGGGATCCCACGCTCTGTGGGGCTCGGGTGTCCCCGCTGTGCCCCCACAGGCATGCTGAGCTCCTGCCGCACTCCCCAGGCCACCGCTCGCCCCTCAATGACTTCCAGCGCCTGCGAGCCACCGAGCTGCTGGCAGTGCCCCCGGACCCACCGCCGCCGCTGCTGGAGCGGGGCTCCGCAGAGCAGTGTGCCCGGCGCTGTGCCGCCAGCCTGGCTTGCCGGTGAGCGGCCCGTGGCAGCGCCGTGGGGTGGGTGGGAGTGCGGGGGGCCACAACACCAGAGTCACTCCGTGAGCTCGGATGCTGGGTGCCCATGCGTGTGCCGCCGGGTCCCACGGGCCCTGGCCCTGCAGGGTGCCGTGCCAGGCTCCCACTGTGCCTCCCAGGGCTTTCCACCACGACCGGCAGAGCCAGCTGTGCCAGCTGCTGCCCTGGACCCAGCACTCGCCCCACGTCCAGCTGCAGAAAAACATCCACTACGACCTGTACCAGAAGAAAGGTGGGCTGGTGCCACGGGTGGGCACAGGGACACCACAGACCAGGCACAGGCCACCTGGCGCAGGGCTCCCCCGTGCCCGTGCGCCCCAGCCCGGTCCTGGGGCTCTGACACAGTCCCTGGGTCTGGGCAGACTACCTGCGGGACTGCATTGTGGCCGACGGCACCAGTTACCGTGGCACACGGGCCACGACAGAGAAGGGTCTGCGCTGCCAGCACTGGCGAGCCACGACACCCCACGACCACAGGTGCCCCCATGTCCCCAGCTGCCCCACGGCACCCGCCGGTGGCCCTGGGCAGTGTGGGGCAATGGGGAACGGGCTGGGGACAGTGTGGGGGCAATGGGGACAGCACAGGGACAATGGGGACAGCACAGGGGCAATGGGGACAGCACAGGGGCAATGGGGACAACGCGGGGGCAATGGCGACCGCAGCGTTGTGGCTGTGCCAGCCCCGGGGCGAGGGGCTCCCGGCAGCGCTCCTACCCGCCCCGCTGCCAGCAGGTTCCTGCCATCCCCCAGCAATGGGCTGGAGGAGAATTACTGCCGAAACCCCGACCAGGACAAGCGGGGCCCATGGTGTTACACCGTCGACCCCAACATCCGTCACCAGAGCTGCGGCATCAAGAAGTGCGAGGACGGTGAGTGCGGCAGCCCGGGGGTGCCCTGTGCCGTGTCCCCACCCCCCCACTGAACCCCCCCGGCTGTTGGCAGCCGTCTGCATGACCTGCAACGGGGAGGAGTACCGCGGCACCGTGGACCGCACCGAGTCGGGGACGGAGTGCCAGCGCTGGGACCTGCAGCACCCGCACAAGCACCCCTACCACCCTCACAAGTATCGGCCCCCAGCCCCTGGCAGCGCGCGGCCGCCCCGGCCATGCCAGGTGCCGGGGTGGTGGTGCCACCCTCAACCGCTGCTCCCCGTCTCTGGCCCAGGTACCCTGACAAGGGGCTGGACGACAACTACTGCCGCAACCCCGACAGCTCCGAGCGACCCTGGTGCTACACCATCGACCCCGGGCGGGAGCGCGAGTACTGCCGCATCCGCCTCTGCAGTGAGTCCCCGCCGGTGTTGCCACGCAGCTGGGACCGGGGGTCCCGAGTGCCACCCTAACCCTGCCGCTTTGCCCCTCTCTGGCCACACAAGCAGAGAAACGCCCGCGGTCTCTCAACGTCACCACCGGCTGCTTCAGGGGCAAGGGCGAAGGCTACCGGGGCCGAGTGAACGTCACCGTCTCGGGGATCCCCTGCCAGCGCTGGGACGCCCAGACGCCCCACCAGCACCACTTTGCACCCGAGAAGTACCCGTGCAAGTAAGGGGGTGAGGGGGATGCGCCCAGGAAGGGCAGCGGTGGGCAGCACCCGTGGGTGTGGGCCTGGGGTGGGGGGGGGCACCCACGCAGCCCCTCCGCCAGGGACCTGCAGGAGAACTACTGCCGCAACCCCGATGGCTCGGAGGCACCGTGGTGCTTCACCGCCAGCCCCACCATCCGCGTCGCCTTCTGCTTCCACATCCGCCGCTGCCCCGATGAGCTGGGCGCCCAAGGTGAGCCACCCCCGGGCACCCGTCCCCGGGGTGCCTGCCAGGGGTGCCAGCCCTCCCTGCCTGTCCCCAGAGTGCTACCACGGCCACGGCGAGCGCTACCGCGGCCACGTCAGCAAGACGCGCAAGGGCATCACCTGCCAGCCGTGGGCTGCCCAGGCGCCCCACGTGCCCCAGTGAGTGTGCGCGGGAGCGTGCTGGGGGTGCTGTGTGGGGACGGGGACGGGGTTGGGGATGGAGGTGGGGATGGTGATGGTGACGGTGACTTTCTCCTGGCAGGATCTCGCCCGTCACCCACCCTGAGGCACATCTGGAGAAGAACTACTGCCGCAACCCCGATAACGACAGCCATGGCCCCTGGTGCTACACCATGGACCCCCGCACCCCCTTCGACTACTGCGCAATCAAGCCCTGCGGTGAGCCCCTACCCGCACCCCTGCAGAGCTAAGGTTTTGGTTCCCCCCAGGGTGGCTGGGTCCCACCCCAACGCCACCCTTGGCTTTCTCTCCGCAGCTGGCAGCATGGTGCCTTCCGTCCTGGAGAACGCAGGTGGGGGCCCATGGGTGCCGGGTGGGTGCCGTGGGGCGGGTGCCAGCAGCACAGCCCCGGCTGACGCCCACCCTGCCCGCAGACGCGGTGACGTTTGAGCAGTGCGGCCGGCGGGACGAAAGGCTGCAGAAGAAAGGGCGCATCGTCGGCGGCCAGCCTGGCAACTCGCCCTGGACCGTCAGCATCCGCAACCGGTGAGCGGGTGCCCCGCCTGCACCGCCATACGGCCAGCGTCCCCCCCAGGAGCTCACCCCCCCCGTCCCCGCAGGGCCGGTGTGCACTTCTGCGGGGGGTCCCTGGTGAAGGAGCAGTGGGTGATCAGCACACGCCAGTGCTTCTCCTCCTGGTAAGGCCGGGGCCGGGGCGCGGAGTGCCAGGAGCCCCCCGCACCCTCACGTCCCCGTCCCGCAGCGACGCCGACCTGACGGGCTACGAGGTGCAGTTGGGGACGCTCTTCAAGGACCCCGGCCCTGGGGACCCCGACCAGCAGACCATCCCCATCACGCGGGTCGCCTGTGGCCCCTCCGAGTCCCAGCTGGTGATGCTGAAGCTGGCAAGGTGGGCGGCCGTGCCCCGACCCCTGCCGTGCCCCGCTGCTGGCCAGGCTGGCACTACGTCCCACCCCACCTCTTGCCGCAGGCCGGCAGCTCTGAACGGGCGCGTGGCCCTGATCTGCCTGCCGCCCGAGCGCTACGTTGTGCCCGCGGGCACCGTCTGCGAGATCGCCGGCTGGGGGGAAACCAGAGGTACCCGCCGCGGGCAGCCCAGGCCAGGGCATCCCCTGCGACGGTATCCCCTGCCCGACACATCCCTGCCCATGCCATTCTCCTGCAATGGCAACCCCCTGCCCACAGCATCCCCATGTCCATGGCATCCCCCTGCCCACGGCATCCCTGAGTCCCTGGCATCTCCCTGCTCACAGCGTACCCCTTCCCTGGCATCCCCCTTCCATGGCATTTTCCTGCCCACGACGTCCCCCTGCCCATGATATCCCCCTGCCCATGCCATTCCCCAGCAACGGCATTCACCTGCCCGTACCATCTCCTGCCCACGATATCCCCTGCCCGCAGTACCCCCCAGGAGGGCACTCCCCCTGCAAAGGCGTCACCTTGCATCCTGTGTGCCCCCACCCACGGCATCCACCCACCCACGGCACCCCCTGCCACGCCATCCCCCTGCCACGCCATCCCCCTGCCACGCCATCCCCCATCCGTGCATCCCCTGCCCGCTGCCCCGCATGCTCGCTGCCCGCAGGCACGGCGGACGGCAGCGTGCTGAACGTGGCGCGGCTGCCCGTGCTGGCCCACGGCGAGTGCAACGCAGCGCTGCGCGGGCGCCTGAAGGAGAGCGAGCTGTGCACCGCCCCGCTGCGTGCTGGCGTGGGGGCCTGTGAGGTGAGCTGGGCCGGGGACCGCTGCCTCGGGGGGCCTGTGGGTGCCGGCACCGTGGTGACGCCGCTCTCCGGGTGCCACAGGGGGATTACGGGGGGCCACTGGCCTGCCTCACCGCCGACTGCTGGGTGCTGGAGGGGGTGATCACCCCCTCCCGTGTCTGCGCCCGCACCGACCAGCCCGCCCTCTTCATCCGCGTCTCCCTCTACGTCGACTGGATCCACAAGGTGCTGAAGATGGGCTGAGCCGGCTCAGCCCCAGCCTGGCACAGCCACCAACACGCAATAAAGGCCCGGCCGTGGCCGTGGGGGTGGGCACTGCACAGGGTCTCGCACGTTTATTTAGCGCCAAACCCCAACCCACGTCCCGTCCTGCCCCTGGCTACGCTGGCTCCATCCTCCTCTGGTCCTGGTGTGGTCCCCAGGGCCGGCGGTCACCCCGAGGCTGGCACAGCCACAGTGGCACCGCGGGTGCTAGGGGCTGTGTCGGCCCGTCCCGTCCCGCCGGGGCTGGCCCAGGTACCGGAGGAGCCAGCGGGCGCAGTTCCCGAAGACGTCGGCCTCCGTCTCCACGCCGGCCAGCACGTGGCCGCCCTCCGGGTACCAGAGCAGCCTGCGGGGCCGGATGGGGGGTGCTCAGCCAGCGCCCCGGGGCGCCCTCCCCGCTCCCACGCCCCTGCACCCCACTCACCGTGTCGGCACCCCCCTGGCCCGCAGCACCCGGTACAGCTCCAGCGCCTGCGTGGGGCTGACGCGCCGGTCTCGGGCACCCACGCACAGCAGCACCGGCGTCCGCACCTGCGGCACAGCTGGCAGTGGGTGCCCGGCACCCTGTGCCTGGCACCCCGCACCCATCCTGCCCCTGCCTTACCCGGGCCGCCTGGGCGATGGGCGAGCGCAGCAGCATGGTGGCCACCTCCTGGGCACGGGGCACCCGCTCGAAGGAGTAGGGCAGCCCCAGGGAGGCGTAGCGCCTGCGGCATGGAGGTGCTGGTGGGTGCCGTGGGGATGTGGCACGGCACGGCACAGGGTGGGGGGGTGGTACTCACCAGTCAGGGATGTCGGAGGTGCCCAGCAGCGCGGCCAGGTTGGAGACGGGGCTGCGCAAGGCGCAGGCTTGGTAGCGCTCGGGCTGACGGGCGAGGAGGTGGAGGGCGATGAAGGCTCCGTGGGAGCCAGCCAGCAGGGCCAGGCGGTGCGGGTCCAGGGGCTCGCTGCGCAGCGCCTGCTCCACCGCCAGCTGCTCCCGTGGGGCACCCGCCATCAGCACCCAAACATCTGCACTCCCCCAGCGGCATCCCCTGGCACCCCCCAGCCCACCGCCCCTCACCTGGGTGTCCGCCACGTCCTGCTCACCCACGCGGGAGAGCAGGGAGTTGATGCTGGCCTGGCCGAAGCCCAGGGAGCCACGGTAGTTCACTGGGGAGACAGGGAACATGGGTGCCACGGGTGCCACGTCCCCAGCAGGGCACGGGGACCACAGGTCCCTGGGCTCCCCGGCACTCACCCAGGAGCACGGCGAAGCCCAGCTGGCACAGTGCGGCCATGCTCGGGCGCCAGCGGGCATCGAAGACGGCGTGGGGTCCACCTGGGGCCAGTGGGGACATCACCCAGGGTGCCACCAGCGCCATGGGGCGTCCCTGCCGTCCCCTCACTCACCGTGGGGACACACGACGAGGGGATGCGGCGCTGTGCCGTCCGTCGGGCTCAGCAGCAGGGCCTCAAAGGCCTGGGCGCCTGTGCCAGGGAAGGGGTCCCACTCAGCACCCACCAGCCTGGGCACCCGGCACCCTGCCCACCCCCCTGCACCCGAGGGTCCCTGGCACCCAGGCAGCACCCAGGCACAACAGGGGCCCCCGGGCGCTCACCGTGCGCAGTGGGGCTCTGCCCGCTGCAGGGTGGCTGGACTATCAGGGTCTTCCAGGTGACACCGGGCACCGTTGGGGTGTCCTCCACCGGCACCCAGTGGAGGGGCAGCTCCTGGCCCGCCGGCGGCAGCACCGCCACCACCTGGGGACAGGCACTGGGTGGCACTGGGGGACCCTGGCCCCTGCTGGGGTGTAATCAGCCCCAAAGTGCCCACAGTCCCAGTGCTCTGGTGCTCTGTGGTGCTGTCCTGTGCTGTGCCATGCCGTGCTGTGCCATCTCAAGCCGTGCGTGGATGTGCCATGCTGTGCCTGGTCATACTGCTCTGTGCCATGCCGTGCTGTCCTTGGCCGTGCCATGCTGTACCTGGCCCTGGCCCGCTGTGCCATGCCATGCTGCACAGTGCCTGGCCATGCCAAGCTCTTCTGTGCCGTGCCACGCTGTCCTGAGCTGTGCCTGGCTGTGCCATGCCACGCCGTGCCATGCCACACCGCGTTTTGCCACGTGTATTGGGTTTGCGTGGCAAGGGTTTGGTAGCAGGGGGGGCTACAGGGGTGGCTGCTATGAGAAGCTGCTAGAAGCTTCCCCCATGGCCGAGTGCCAGTGCCAGCCGGCTCCAAGACGGACCGGCCGCTGGCCAAGGCCGAGCCCATCAGTGACGGTGGTAGCGCCTCTGGGATAACGTATTTAAGAAGGAGAAAAAAACCTGCGCAACTGGAGGGGGAGAGAGGAGTGAGAGTACGTGAGGGAAACAGCCCTGGAGCCACCAAGGTCGGTGGAGACGGAGGGGAGGAGGTGCTCCGGGTGCCGGAGCAGAGGTTCCCCTGCAGCCCCTGGAGAAGACCATGGTGGGGCAGGCTGTCCCCCCGCAGCCCGTGGAGGTCCATGGTGGAGCAGATATCCACCTGCAGCCCGGGGAGGAACCCACGGTGGAGCAGGTGGGTGCCCAAAGAAGGCTGTGACCCTGTGGGAAGCCCACGCTGGAGCAGGCTCCTGGCAGGACCTGTGGTCCCGTGGAGAGAGGAGCCCAGGCTGGAGCAGGTTTGCTGGCAGGACTTGTGACCCCGTGGGGGACCCACGCTGGAGCAGTTCGTGGAGGACTGTCTCCCGTGGAGGGACCCCACGCTGGAGCAGGGGAAGAGAGCGAGGGGTCCTCCCCCTGAGGAGGACGGAGCGGCAGAGACATGCGATGACCCGGCCGCAGCCCCATCCCCGTCCCCCTGCGCCGCTGCGGGGAGGAGGGAGAGAATTCGGGAGTGAAGCTGAGCCCGGGAAGAAGGCGGGGGGGGGGAAGGTGTTTCAGTTTTTATTTCTTATTATCCTACTCTGAGTTGATTGGTAATAAATTAAATTAATTTTTCCCCAAGTCAAGTCTGGTTTGCCCGTGATGGAAACCGCTGAGTGATCTCCCTGTCCTCATCTCAACCTACGCCCCCTTCCTCCGATTTTCTCTCCCCTGCCCAGCTGAGGAGGGCAGTGACAGCGGCTCTGGTGGGACCTCGGCGTCCAGCCGGGGTCAACCTGCCGTGCGGCACCACGCCACGCTGTGCCCGGTCATGCCGTGCCATGCGGCACCACGCCACGCTGTGCCCGGTCACGCCGTGCCATGCGGCACCACGCCACGCTGTGCCCGGTCATGCCGTGCCGTGCTGTGCCTGGCTGGCTGCGCATTGCCGTGCCGTGTCACGCTGTGCCGCGCGGTGCCGGGGCTCTGCTCACCAGGCTGGGCGGGCGGTGCGGGGCTGAGCGGGTGGCCACCAGCAGGTCCCACTGGAGGGTGAGCAGCTCCCAGCACCCTTCGGGCAACCCTGGGGACAGAGAGCATGCTGGTGCTGGCAGATGCTCACCAGGGCACCGCGGGCGGCCCGGCGCCACATACCTGCCGTCAGGTTGGTGACGGTGGCCCCCTCCGTGTCCACGAGCAGCAGGTCCTGCGAGGGGGCAGAGCACAGGCAGCTGCGTCACCACGGGGTGCAGGGCCCACGTCCCCGTCCCCCGTCCCCGTCCCCAGGGCTCACTGTGCGGCTGCGCTGCGGGGTGCCCAGCACGGCTCGCCGGCTGTCGGCCGCCCAGCACCGCAATGGCAGAGTCTCGGCGTAGAGCCCGGCGAAGGCTGTGAGTGTGGCAGAGTGCTGGTGAGACGGGGCTATGGGTACCCAGTATGGGGGGGTCCCAGCGCCCCAGCAGCGCCCAGCCCTGCCCACCACCCCACACTCACCTTCTGTGGGCTCCTGCACCACGTCGAGCACCGTCACCGACTGCCTCGTCTGCCAGGTGAGCTGGGGAGAGCCAGTGGTCAGGGACAGGACCCCGCCGGGGAAACTGAGGCAGGGAGATTGAGGGACGAGCCCACCCCCCCATCCCGGCCGGGGAGTGGCTGTAACATCCTGGGCCGGGTCCTGTACCGGCAGCTCAGGGTGGCACGGCCGTGCCCTGTGCCCGCAGGGCCCCGCTCACCATGCGCAGGTGCAGGCACTGCCGGTGGGGCCCCCCCAGGCCCCCCTCCAGGTAGAGCAGGCGCCGGCCGTCGGGGCTCAGCCGGGGGGAACAGGCAGCGCGGTGCTCGGCTGACAGCAGCTCTGCGGGTGGCAGGGGGTCAGCACCCCGGGCACCCCTGGGACCCAGGGCACCCCCCGCACCTCCGGCGCTCACCGCAGCGCCCACTGGCCAGGTCCAAGTGGAAAATCCCTGACCTGAGGAGAAGGCGCGGGTCAGGCTGGAGCCCCGCGGCCGTGCTGAGCCCCTGCCGTGCCAGCACAGGGTGGGCATCCTGACACGGCGCTGGGTGCCGGCGGGGACCCACCTCCTGTTGGAGCAGGCGCTCAGCCCCAGGCGGAAGGGCTCATGCCACCAGCCCACGAACACCACGCCGCGGTCATCCGGGGACCACAGGGCCTGTGTGACAGCCGGGCTCGTCCCACAGCCCCCAGACTGGCCCCCCCAGGGCTCTCCCTGCACCCCGTCCTGACCTGGCCAGGGGAGAGGTGCTCCGGGACGCCCTCCAGCACCGAGACGCTGCTGCCCTCCAGGTCCAGGGCGCAGAGAACGGGCACGCTGCAGGTGCTGAGTGCTTCCCCCCAGTCCTCGCGGTACACGAACTGCTCGCCCTGCGGCACAGCCCTGTCAGCCCCACGGCTGGTGGCCCCAGACATAGGGCTCCATGCATGGCACGCTCGTGGGGTGTATGGCACGCTTATGGGGTGCACGGCATGCTCATGGGGTGCACGGTGTGCTGATGGGGTGCACAGCATGCTCACAGCGTGCATGGCAAGCTCACGGCGTGCATGGCACACTCACAAGGTGCACAGCATGCTCATGGGGCACATAGCACGCTCATGGGGTGCACGGCACGCTCATGGGGTGCATGGCACGCTCACGGGGTGCACGGCATGCTCACGGGGTGCACGGCACGCTCACGGGGTGCACGGCACGCTCATGGGGTGCATGGCACACTCATGGGGTGCACAGCATACTTATGGGGTGCACTCACAGCGTGCACGGCACGCTCATGGGGTGCACGGCACGCTCGTGGGGCGCAGAGCACACTCATGGGGTGCTCTGCACACTCACGGGGCTCATGGCACCCACCTCCTCATCTTCGTCCTCCGCCGCCGGCCTGGCGGCTCCCGGCACGTCCCAGGGGCAGGGGGGCCGTGGTTTGGGCCGGCTCTTCTCAGCCACGTAGAGGAGCCGCGTCTCCGAGCGGGACCAGGCCAGACAGGCGAAGGGCCCTGGCACGGTAGGAGGGTGCCAAAGCCCAGCCTGGCGCAGGCACAGCCGGGCACCGGGCAGGCACTGGGGCCGCCGGCCGTGCCGCCTTCGCCTGTGTTCTGGGCAGGGGCCCTACCCTCCGTGTAGACCTCCCCGTGCTTCCCCAGCGCCGTGAGATCCACACTGTGGCTGCGCCCGCTGCCACCCCACACCTGGGGGCACGGGGGTCAGCACCGGCACACCACGGCCCTGCGCTGGCACTCAGGCACCCCGGTGAGCCCCGAGGCTGCCGTGACTGGGGCAGCCCGCGTTACCTCCAGCAGCTCGTGGCCCTGCTGCGGGCAGCGGCTGAGCACGGCGCGGTGCTGCCCCGTGGGCGAGTCCTGGCTGAGGAGCCTGCGGGCGGGAGGGAGGGAGGGAGGCTGCGGTGGGCCCGGGCACCCGCCATGCTGTGGGCACGTGCCACGCCACGGGCACCGGCCACACCACATGCACCAGCCACGCCGCCCCATCCCGCAGCCTGTCCGTGCCGTACTGGTTGGGGATCTCGGCGCTGAGCGCTGCCCGGCTGACGGCGAGGCCGCCGCCGCCCGTGCGCCGCAGGCTGTAGTGGCGGCTGAAGCGCAGGAGCCGGCGGCGGGGCAGGTCGGGGCGGCTGCACTCTGCGGGAGGGGGCCGTCAGCGTCTGCCCGCACCGGACCCGCGGGCCGAGAGCACCGGGGCGGCTGAGCCCGCGACTCACCGGTGTAGAGCAGGAAGGTCTGTCCCCCCGTGGCAGTGCCAAGGGCGGCACGGCTGATGGCCGGGAACCGTCTCAGCTCCCGGTAGCAGGCGGCAGGGCCGCCGGCCGCCTGGGCGGGGGGAGAGGCGTGCTGGCAGGGGGCGAGCTCACCCCTCTGCCCACGCCCGCCCCCCGAAACGGGGCTGTGCCCACCCACGCAGCCCCCTCCAGCCTCCCCTGCCCACCTCCGCGCCCCGCTCGGTTCCTGAGGCCATGGGGCCTTGCTCCGCCGCGCTGGGCCGCCGGCGCCTGCTGCTCGGCGGCGAGGCAGGCTGCCAAGGCGTGCGCGAGCAGCCCGGCGCGAGGGGCCTGGCCGACGCCAGCTCTCCAGCTGCCCTGCGCTGCCGTGCCCAGGGCGGCTGGGCAGGGTTCACCCTCTGCTGTGACACACCGCGTCCCTGCGTGGGAGGGGGGTCTGGTGGCCACGAGCCCCTGGGCCACCAGGAGTGGAGGTGACACCGGCACTGGCACCACCATCAGAGAGACCAGGGGTGCTGAGCTACACCGTTTATTGGGGGAGGAGGCGGCGGGGGACCGTTAGCACCGCAGGTGCTTGAGCAGCCACAGCGCCATGTTCATGAAGCCGTCGGCTTCAGCCTCAACGCCAGCCAGCGTGTGGTTGTTCCCCGGGTACCAGAGCAGCCTGGAGGGGAGAGGAGGGGTTAGCGCCATGCCCGCACCCCCCCGCCCTCCCCGGGCACCCAGCACCCCACTCACCGTGTGGGGACCCCCCGGGCCTTGAGGGCACGGTAATACTCCAGCCCCTGCTTGGGGGGTACGCGCCGGTCGTCCTCCCCCAGCATCAGCAGCACGGGCGCGCGGACCTGCGGGAGTGGCACAGCCTCGGTGCCGGCACTGCCGGCGGGGACGGGGATGGGGACGGGGACGTACCTGGTCGACGTAGCGCATCGGTGACTTGCACAGCATCTCCGTCCACTGGGCCGGGTCCGGCAGGGTGTCGGGCGCGTAGGGCAGCCCCGTCTCCGTCAGGCACCTGCGGGCGAGAGGGACGGGGACGCGTGCAGGGCCGGGGCGGCGGGGGGCCGGGGCGGCGGTACTCACCAGTCAGGGATGTCGGTGGCGGCCACCATGGAGGCGATGTTCACCACGGGGTTGCGGACCACGCAGGCGTGGTAGGTGTCGGGGAACTGGCCGAGGAGGTGGCACGCCAGGAAGCCCCCGTGTGAGCCACCCACCAGTGCCACCCGGCCGGCGTCCAGCGACTCCTCCTGCAGCACCCGCTCCACGCAGAGCTGCCACCACGGGGGACACCCACTGAAGTAGGCGGCCCCGCTTTCCCTCCTTGGGGGTACCCGCAGGAGTACAGGGTGCCCCAGGACCGCGTGCCGGAGCCATACCTGCACATCGCGCACGTCCTGCGTGCCCACGTTGCCCGGCAGGGAGGCCACGCTGTCCTGGCCGAAGCCCAGCGAGCCGCGGTAATTCACTGGGGGGGGGGCAGCGTTGGAGCCTTTCCTCCCCCCACCCCCGCCCCACTGCGGGAGCCGTGCCACCCAGCAGCCCCGGCCCCCTGGCATCACTCACCCAGCAGCACGGCGAAGCCCATGCGGCACAGCGCTGCCGGGTACAGCATCCACCCGGCCGTGAAGACGGAGTGGGGACCCCCTGCGAAAGGCAAAGGCAAAGCGGGGTGACGCTGCCTGGCTGGGGCCGGGGCCCGGCAGCCGGGGGCAAGCTCTTACCATGGGGCATGACGACAAGGGGGGGCTTCTGGGCAGCGGGGCCCTCGCTTGGGCGCAGCAGGATGGCATCGAAGTCCAGGCCCCCTGCAGAGGCGGGGTGGGTGGTGTCAGGGTTCGGCGGGGCCGGTGGAGCCCAGCCCGGCCCCCCCAGGGCACTCACCATACTGGGGGTGCTCCTGCTCCGGGGGGGGCTGCAGGGTGCGGATGCCCCAGCTGATGCCAGGCACGGGGGGTGCGTCCTGCAGGCAGACCCACTGCGCCTGCGCCTCCCGGCCGGCGCCAGGCAGCACGGCCACTTTCTGTGCGGGTAGAAGCGTCGGTGCCGGCACCGAGAGGGGCTGGTGGGTGCTGAGAAGGGGGGGTGTCACCTTACCAGCGTGGGGGGGCAGCTAGGGGTGGAGAACCTGGCCACCAAGATGTCCCGGTCGATGGTGAGGACAGACCAGCTTCCCTGGGGAGCATCTGGGGAGGAAGCTGGGGGGGTCAGACCTGCAGGCGTGCCCCCCTCCCCAGCCCCAGCCCCGGCATGGCCGCGCCAGCCTGGCACTCACCAGCCGTCAGCGAGGTCGTGGCGCCCGTCACCGTGTCCACCACGAACACGTCCTAGGGGCATGAGGGCAGAGTCCAGCGCAGCCCTGACCCTGCCCAGCCCCCCTGCGTGCCCCCCTGCCGATCCGGCACAGCAGCCCTCACCTGCTGGCTGCGCTGGGCCGTATCCAGCACGAGCCTGCGGCTGTCGGCCGCCCAGCACAGCCCCGGCAGAGCGCCGCAGTAGATGCCCGGGAAGGTGCCTGTAAGGAGAGGGGCGGTGCTCAGCACCCCCCCGCGCCTCTCCCGCCGCCCCCGGGGCTGTACTCACCCCACGCCTGCCGCGGCACGGCCTCCAGCACCGTGCTGGTGTGCTTGGTGTACCAGTCGTACTGCGGGAGACATGGCATGGGGTGAGTTTTGCAGGGTCGCAGCCTGCCTGCCCCCGCTGCCACCCGGGGAGGGGGCACCACCACCTTCCTGCCAGCCCCTGCCCCGGCACGGGCACCCCGTCACCTTCCCAGTGTCCCCCCAGTGCCACTCACCATGCGGAGGCGGCTGCACTGCTGGTGGGGCCCCAGGGCGTCGTTCTCCAGGTAGACGATGCGGCAGCGATCGGGGCTGAGCCGCGGGGACCACACGGCCCTGGTGTCCTCGGAGAGCAGCTCTGCACAGGCATGAGGGGACGGTGAGGGGCTGCGGGGAGCCGGGGCGCCGGCGAGGTTGGGGCGCGTGCTGCTCACCGCATCTCCCTCCCGTCAGGTCCACGTAGAAGAGCGCTGACCTGCCGGCAGAGACGGGTGTCACCGCAGGGGCGGGGGGCCTGGCTGTGGGGTGGGGTGCCCCACGGGGACTCACCGGCGGTTGGTGCAGTGCCGCAGTCCCAGGCGGAAGGGCTCGTGCCACCAGCCCACGAACACCACGCCGGTGTCGCCGGGGGACCAGAAAGCCTGCGGGGAGAGGAGGGGGGAGAGCGGTTCAGCCCACCGCTGCCCCCCGAAACCTCCCTGCTCCGGTTCCCCAGGGCACCCCATCCTGACCTGGCCGGGAGAAAGGTGCTCCGGGACGCCCTCCAGCACTGAGATGCTGCTGCCCTCGATGTCCAGGGCGCAGAGGACGGGCACGCTGCGGGTGCTCAGCGCCTCCCCCCAGTCCTCGTAGTACACGAACTGCTCGCCCTGCAGCACAGTCCCGTCAGCCCCATGGCTGCTCCCACCAGCCCCCACCGGCCCGGGGCTGGGGGACCCCACCTTGAGGGGTGCGTCATCCTTCCCGGGGTGCCCCGCGTCCTCGTCGGAGGGGCCCAGCTCGGGGGCTTTGCTCTGGAAGAAGGACTCGGCCTTGGGACGCTTCTTCTCCGCCACGTAGAGCAGGTGGGTCTCCGAGTGTGACCAGGCCAGGCAGCCAAACTGGTCTGCAGGGGCGGGTCAGGCACCGGCCACCCCGTCCCCCTGGGACCCCACGTCCCTCGGCATCCCCTGGCCCCTCACCATCGTCGTAGACGCTGCCGTGCTTGTCCAGCGCCGTCAGGTCGATGCTCTTCACCTTGCGGTTCTGATCCCAGACCTGGGGGCAGAGACGCCGGGGCGGCCCCGAGCCGCAGCGTGGATCCGACCCTGAGCCCCAGCGTGGATCCGGCCCCCCCCGGCCCCCTCCTCACCTCCAGGAACTGCTTCTCCTTCTCCTTCTCCTTGCCGGGGACCTTGCGCAGGACGGCCTTCAGCGCCCCGCTGGGGGACTCCCGGCTCAGCAGCCTGTGGGTGGGTGGGTGCCTGTCAGCCCCCCACCATCCGCACCCCGAGGGGACGCCGGTGCGGGGGACAGGATGGGACTCACTCGTCCTTGATCTCGGAGCAGGTGCCGGCGGGCCCCGAGTAGACGATGGAGGCCCCGTCGTGGAAGATCAGGTACTGGCGGCAGAACTTGACGTTCTCGGCCCGCGCCAGGTCCCGCTGCGACCACTCTGCGAGGAGCGGGGTGAGGACACCCGCCGCGTCCCCGCCAGGCGGGCGGAGACCCCACGGACACCCCCGGGCTCCCCAGAGGGCCACCCCATCCCCGTACCGGTGTAGAGGCTGCAGTACTTGCCCCCGTACTGGGTGGTGACGTCGGGGCCGAGGCTGGCAGCGCTGAGCCCCGGGTGCCGGCTCAGCTCCTGGTACAGCTCCGCCATCTCCTCCGCGCTCAACGGCACCTGCGGGACCCGCCGGGCTGGCTGGGGGCGCGGGGGGGGCTAACCGGGGAGTGGTGGGGCACGGGGGGCAGTTACTGGGGCACCAGGGTACATGGGGGGCATCAGGGGGGTACCGGGGGCAGCTACCGGAGTACCAGGGTTGCAGAGCCGGGGCAGTTTTACTGGGGGCACTGCCTGGGGGTGCAGGGCCAGGGCAGTTATTGGGGTATAGGTGGGGTACAGAGGTACTGGGGCAGTTACTGGAGTGCCAGGGGCAGTACTGGGGTGCAGAGCCAGGGCAGTTACTGGGGTACATAGCGGGGATTAGGGGGGTACTGGGGCAGTTACTGGGGTACCAGGGGCAGTGGTGGGGCTGCAGAGCTGGGGCAGCTATTGCGATACGGGGGGGATTAGGAAGGTGCCGGGGGGCACTGGGGGTGCAGAGCCGGGACAGATATTGGGGTACCGGGGGTGGACGAGGGTATGGGGGCAGTTACGGGGACACGGGGGGAGCCACCGCAGCAGCGGGGGCAGGCGGGTGCCGGGGGTCACCGGGCGGGGCAAGGAGGGGGCAATGCCCGGGACGGGGCTCCCGGGGTTGCAATGACGGGGCGCGGGGCGGCGGGGGGCAGTGGGGCGTGGCGGGCTCCCGGGGCAGTGACGTCACCGCACCCCCCTCTCCCGCCCCCCCCCCCCCCCGCAGCCCCTCACCGGCGGCTCCATGTCGCGGCGGCGAGGCGGGGGCGGAGCCACCGTCCGCACTTCCTGGGTGGGGGCGTGGCCGGCGGCGTGCGGCATCTCCCATTGGCTGTGGCGCTCGGCCAGCCGCCCGCGCTACGGCGCCCCCCGGTGGGCGCGGGCGGTGCCGCTGCCGAAGGCCGCTAGGTTCGGGTCCGCACTTCACCCCGGCTGGGCCCCGCCTTCGCCCGGCGGCCGCTCCACCCAGAGACACCGGTTCATCCGCGGGGCCCCGTTTGAAGCCGTACCCAGGGGCCAGGGCGCGGCCCCGCAGCCTCTGGGCCGCGCCGGAGTGGTTTCCCCGGCAGGTGGCTGCAGCACAGGGGCTCCGTGCGCCGGCTGGCGGGGATCGGGCCCTGGGGGCCCACAGCTACCCCCCAGCGCAGCAGCCCGGCCAGGGGGAGGGATCGGGCCCTTGGGGCCCACAGTAACCCCACTGCCCGGCAGCCGCGGGTGCTGGCCGCAGAGCCCACCAGCGCTTGGTGCCAACCAGGCCCACGGGGCTCCCAGCCCGGCCGCCCCCACCATGCCGGGGGTCCAGGCCCCCCGCTCCCCCTCGCCGCAGGCAGGAAGCAGGGCCAGTCCGTGGTTTGTGTCAAGTCCTTTTTATTCTGTTCCCACAGAAACACCTGGTGAGGGGGCAGCTTCTGGGAGGGAGTCACGACACAGCGGCGGGGGCGGTACGGCACGGTACGGCACGGTACGGCACGGTACGGGGTCACTACGGGTGGCACAGAGCACAGCAGACACGCACACCGTCACAATGTTCAGAGGGAGCGCACCCGGCATCGCACTTACCGCTGGAAACGGCACCCGGCCGCGCTCGGCCCTTCGTCTTTGCACCCTCCGTCCCCCCGCCCCGGCCAGCAGACTGCCACAATCTGGGCTGGGGGCCCGGCCCGGCAGGGTGGGCTACGTGCCCCCGGTCCTGGCGGGCACGGAGGCGAGGTGGTGGATGTGCTCGGGCGGCGAGACGGGCCCCGGCGGGGGTCTCGGTCCCGCGTGCGATTTACACACTGTACAAGTATTTACAGCGCGAGGGGCGGCCGGGGGCCCGGAGGAGGCACCCTCGGGCTATGCACTTGTCATCGGCGGGGAGGGGCGGTGGGTGTGCGCAGGGCCGGGGCTCTCCTCCGTGGGGCTGCCCCACGGGAGCACCGTGCTCCCCCCTGTCCCGCAGCCGCCGGCCTCTCCCCCAGCCTTGGGCACAGGCAGAGCCCCCTGCGAGGGACCTGCCACAGAGTGTGGGCTTCCCACGGCGACCGGGTCCTCGATAACAAGTGCATAAATCTGCTAAGAGCTTTCAGTACAGCGATGGACTGATGGAAAAGAAAAAAAGAAAAGTCCAGGCAAAGAACAGCAAGCACTGAAAGGCGGGTGGAACCGTGCAGAGAAGTAGCAAGCCATGCTCTACGACGGGACAGACGGTCACGGGCGCTAGGGCTGCCCTTTGGCAAAGTGGCCCTCCGTGGGTCGAACATGCCACGAATTCATACGCACGGGTGGTCGATAAAGAGTAGTTATCGGGTCGCTCGGCGGCACGCTTTGCGATGAAACCCTTAGGCGCGACATTGAACTGATTAGCTATTCACAGGTCTTGTTCTGGAGTCGTGTTATTTCGTTGCATAGAACATCAGGCGGGCGAGCGGGCGGCTGCCGCCCGCCGTGGGGGGCACCGGGGGGGTGCTGCCGGCGTAGGGAGGCGGCGGGGCGCGGGCGGCGCGTGGCTGTACGCTGGCAAGCCCCCTCCTCGGGCTGCCTCTCCCCCCCTGGGAACCCCCTCCTGGCAGGGCGAGCGGGCTTTGGCCGCCGGCCGCCGCGCCGGCCGTCCCCGGAAAATGGCTTGAGAAGGACTTGGATTGCACAGTAAGAGGAAGGATACTGCCGGAGGCAAAGCTCTCCTGATCTTGTTCCACGGGATTTGTGCTCTTTTGTAGCCTCCTGCACTCTATTGCTTCTACAGACGACAGCCCGTGTGCTAACTCATCGCACAAAGCAAAGAGGGAAGAGGATTTGGTATAAAGTTTAAAAAAAAAAAAACAAAACCCAAACCAAAATAAAATGAACCCAGAGAAACGGAGAAAAAAGGATCCCCCCCGACGACGCCCCGTGCCCCCCCCCCGGTGCAGATGAGGTATACACAGAAATCAAAGTGGGATGATTAAGGCTGTTCTTGAAAGAAAAGGGGTGCCCGGCGGCGGGCGCGCTGGCTGCGTGGCGAGGGCGAGCGCGGCCCTTTCAATGCTTCCAATGGCTTCGGGGCGGTGCCGCGTGCCGGGACGCGCGCCCGGCCGGCGGCCGTGTCGGCAAAGGCCGACCATGCCGCCTGTCAGAGTCCTATGGCCTCGTATTTCGGTAGTGAAACAGTGTTAGGTCCTAGCTGACGCGCTCCGGGGGCTCCCCGGCGGGGCCGGGAGCGGGCCGCAGTGCAGGGGGCGCGGGGACGGCCCCGGCAGGGCGGACGGGGTTGGGAAGGAGGAGCAGCGCCCGCGGCGCCCAGCCCTCGGCTCGCGGTGGGGGGGAAAAACCTATGAAGAGGCCAGAGCTGGGGTTCGGAGGGAGCAACTCTGCGTATAATCTTGAGAAAGGGCCACGGCCCACCTACAGGGCCTGACCCGACAGTCCGGATCAGGCCCGTCCCCTCGGGGCGGCCGCCGGGGCTCGCCGCGTGCCGCGCCGGAGCTGCTCGCCAGGCGTGGGGGGCGCCCGCCCCGGGGCGTCTGCCAGGCTCCTGCTCGGCCGCCGTTTGGTCCAACATCCAGGGATCGCCCTGCTTTCAAAAGCTTGCAAGAGACAGAAAGAGAGGCGTTAGTCCGAGCGGTGACGTCCCCGCGAAGGAGACCCCGCCGAGCGGCAGCGCTGGCCCAAGCGAACGGGCGGCAGTGAGCCAAGAGGCGCTGCCGGCGGAGCAGCTGCTGCCGCCCCCGCGCTGGACGGGCTCCCGGGACAGAGCTCGGGCCGCCCAAACCTTCCCCGCAAACCCAGGGTCTGCACCAGCATCCACATGGCATCGGCTCACGCGGCGCTGCCAAGACCGGGGACAAGGCCAAGCCCCCACGCCTTGGCTTGGGGATGAGGATGGGGACGAGTGGCCCGGTGCGAAGGGGACGTGGCTGCGCCGTGTCCTTCTCACCCCGGGGGCTGGGAGCGCGGCAGGGCAGGGCTCAGCGGGTGCTAAGGGGGACAGCGGTGCCGCGGGAGCCCTGGGGATGGCATGGCGGAGGGGACCGGTGTGATGGAGGGGACGGATGCGATGGCGGGGAGCGGTGCGATGGAGGGGGGCGGTGTGTGGCTGTGCCCCGGACACTCACCGTTATACTCAGAGTCCGGCGCCGCATGCTGAATTCACTGGCTTCTTCATAGGTTTTTCCACTGCAACGACTTCATCTCCACTCGCTTCCCAAACTCCTGTGGCAGGAGGGAGCGGGAGGGAGCGGGAGGGCGTCAGGCGCGGCTGGGGCAGGGAGAGCCCACGGTGCAGCGCGCGGCGCCGGCTGCACTCACCTTGTGCCGTTCTCTCACCAGAACGAAGTGAACTTCTTGCCAAAAGCCGACACCGCTGCGGGGAAGCCGGGAGAGGCATCAGCACGGCGCAGCCAACCCGGCCGCCCACCTCCCCGGCCCCCAAACCGCTGCTTTTGCCCCAAACCATGGGAGCACCGCATCCCGCCGGCTGCTCCCGGCCACCCCCGCGGCACCCAGCCCCATCTCGGTGCCGAAGAGCATCACTGCCCCGTCCCTGTCCCCGAGAGCAGCCCTCACCTTCAGTCAGTTTGCCTGCTTGTTCCGCTGCCCCCCCCGGCAGGATTTTGGAGAAAACGCTCTCCCCTTCCGCCCCGGGCTGCCCTGTGGCTGTGCCGGCGGGACCACGCGGCCCAGGCGCCCTCGGACCGGCCTTGCCGTCTGCTGGGGGACAAACGAAGCCACCATTAGCAGGGGATGGGCCCGGCCGGCGGGGCTCGGCTGAAGCCCCGGGGTGCCAGGCAGCCGGCGCGGTGGGGACGGCACCGTGCCGCCGGGCCCACTGACCTGCTGCTCCCAGGGGCTGTGCCGCGGGCGCTCTCCCTGGCTGCTGTGGCACTTTTGCTGCGGGTTTGGATGCGTCCGTCTGCTCCGCTTTCGGCTGGAACAGGGAAAACAGCTCTCAGGGCTCGCCCTCCTGGCAGAGCATCCTCTGCAGGTGGCCCGGGCCGGGAGGTGACACTGAAACCCCCAAACACTGCGGGAAAATGGCCCCGCAGTCCCAAAAGCTGCAGGGAGGGATCCAGGCCACAGGGATGTCCCCTCCCAGGTCCCCTTGTGGGGACAGCTGCTCCCGCCGCACCCAGGAGTGGCCGTGGTGGGCACACAGGTGGGAGACGCCTTGCCCCATGGCTCCTGTCCCCAATCCTTCCCCTGCCAGCCCTTGGCCTCGGCCAGCCGGGCCGGTCCCGGGCAGAGCCGTGGGGCGGGGAGGCAGCCGAGCCGGCCGAGCCCCTACTTACCGCCGGCGCTGGGTGCCCGCCGGGCTGTGCGTGGAGCGTGGCCGGCGCCTTCCCCGCCGGCTGGGCTGGCCCCGGCTGCTGCTGCGGTGGCCGGGACGACGGGGGTCCCTGCGTCCTGCCCCTGGCCTCGGGCTGCGCCAAGCCTGCCGGCTGGGCAGCCTGCCGCGCCGCCGGCTGCTGCCGCGCCGCCTGCTGCCCTGCCTGCTGCTGCCTGGCCACCGGCTGCTGCGCGTGTGCGAGGGGCTCCGGCTTCGGCGCTGGAGTGGCCGGCCCGTGTGGCTGGGGGGGCTTCTGCGCCTTGGGAGTCTCGGCGCCGTGGTGGTGAGCGGCGGGGCGGGACGGCGGGGTGTACTCGGAGGAGCCGGGGCCGTAGGGCGCAGGCGTGCGGGGCTCGGGGTGCTGAGCCTTCTTGGGGGCGGCCGACGGCCCGTGGCCGCGGGGCTCGTGGCGGCCGGGCTCCCGCGGGTGCTGCTTGGCCGAGCGACGTGGGGGCTCATCGCCGGCGTGCCGGGAGGTGCCAGCATGGCGCCCGTAGTCCCCGTGGTGCCGGTGCTCACGGTGCTGGGGGTAGTCGTTGTGCTGCCAGGGGTCCTCATCGGGGGGCTCGTCGTAGTCGTGGTAGGTGTGCTTAACCGGGGGTCTCTTCTGCGAGGAAGAGTGGCCACCGTAGTGCCTGACCCTCTCCGCCCGCGCCTCCCTGGGCTTATCAAACCAGTCTGTCTCCTCCTGACCCAAATGATAGGCTTCGGAAACCAAAAACAAACCACAGTCAATCTCTCGCTCGGGGCCGCCTGGGCGGAAGCCATGCAATGAGGCGGGAGAGGCAAGCAGCGGGCACGCGCGCGGGGGACCGTGCAGGACCGGCTAACACCGAACACCCGGGGCGGGGGGAGGAAGGCACGTGTCAAGCAAACTGAGGCGGTGAGAGTGTCTCTGCGCACGAGCGGACGGGCATGCCCCGGGGAAGTGCCATGCTCTGGGGTGGTCACCACGGGGAGCCGTTACCTTCACTGTCCGAGACAACGCAATGGGCATCGTCCATGCCGTAGCCCTCCTCGTGCTTGTACGAGTGACTCCTTGGCACGTCTTTGATGTGCTCTTGCACATCAGGCAACGAGTGGCTGGAGCAGAACTGGGAGCAGGGGTCCCCTGTCGACTGGGGGCCGGGCCCCCCCCCAGCACGTGGCCCCCCCACCGCCTTCCCCAGGGGGCTGACGGGGCTCTCCTCCTCCGAGGGCTGCGTGCGGATGGGCGCCCGCCCGCGGCTCTGGCTCATGCCGAGGGACGAGGGCTTGGAGCCGCCTTTCTGGGAGCGCTCCGCACCCTCCCGCTCGTAGGACTTGCTCCGGCCGCCTGCCTCCCGGCCGGAGGACTTTTCCACCCCATAGCCGGAGGAGCGGGTTCTGCTGCCGGTGGAGTAGACCCGCTCCTCCTCGTCCACCAGATCCCGGCTGGAGACACCGTAGTACTTCTGCTGCTCGTAGACGTTCTTCTTCAGGCCATAGGTGATCTCCTCCTGCAGCTTCTTGGCCCTGGAGGCCACGTTGCTGCTGCCAACTGAGGTCGTTGCCGCGTAGGAGGCTAGGTCTGACTCCACGTCTTTGGCTTCTTCGATGGGGGAGAACTTGGAGATCTTCTGCTCCATGCCCTGCTTCCTGTGCTTGCTGCGCTTCGAGGAGACAACAGCAGGCGCCAAGTTCTTGGACGAATGCTTTGGCAGTGCCACACTGGAGCCGTGCTTGTCTGCCCGCGAGGAGTGCCGGTACTCGCCGTCCCCGTAGTAGTAGGACGAGCCAGCGGAGCTCCCTGACACCCTGCCATTGCTCTCCGCGCCCCGGTGGTAGCTGTTCTTCCCTCGATGGTCGGGGCCATGGTGGTCATAGATGTCGTCCTCAGACTCCTCCTCAGCTTTGGTGTAGCAGCAGGGCCGGCCGGAGCCCTCGGCATCCCCCAGCTCGCTCTTCTCTCTGCCGTGGCGGCCGTCGGCGCCCGTGCCCGCTGGCTCCGCTTTCTGCCCCTCCACCGCCGGGCTCTCCTTGGTGAGCTCGCTGATGTCCTCGATCATCACGTAGTTACGAGGGATGTTCTGCTCCAGGCTGGTGTAGAGGGACTCAGAGGAGAAGCTGGCCGAGGGGCCCTGCGCCACACTGGCTCTCTCAGCCGGCCGGGCCTCGGGCGCCTTGTACTGCTCGTAGCCACTGCTGGCCGTCGCGGTGCTGAAGGTGACATCGGGGACGGCAGAGGCGCTGGTGGCCGCGCCGATGACCTCGTAGTTGGTGGGGATCTTCTGCTCCAGGTCGGCCAGTGAGGTCTGCCGCGGCTTCTGGTGCCCACTGGCCATCTCCGCCGGGCTCTGGAAGAGGGCGGGCTGCGCCGCCGGCACGGTGGCCACCCCGGCGAAGGCGCTCGGGGCTTGGTAAGGGTTTTGGGGCCGGAAGCCCGGCTGGCCTGGGATGCCCAGCTCCGGGTACACGGCGCCGGGGGCTGGGAAAGCGCCGGGCGAGGCGAAGGTGGGCAGTGGGGCCGCCGGCAAGCCGTCCTGCGAGGTGCTGGCCACAGGGTACTGGGGGGGCTGCAGGCGCGCCGGCGGGAAGGCGGCGGGGCCCTGCGGGGCGGGGTATGGGTAGGCGCCGTAGGAGGCGGTGGCGGCGGCGAAGTCGGGGTACTGCCCGGCGGGCACGGGGCGCAGGCCGGCGCCGTCGTAGGCAGCGAGGCGCAGGCTGTGCAGCTCACTGTCAGACAGGTAGTCGCGGCGGTCCCCGGGGCAGCGCAGGTAGGGGTGGTCCCGCCCGCCCCCCCGCTCCTTCAGCAGCGACTCCTTGCGTTGGGTGATGCCCAGCTCCAGGTACTTCAGCTTGGCGTCGATCTCCTTCTCCTCCTCATCCAGCTCCGCCTGCTTCTTCCGCAGCTTGGTGGCCTCATGCTCCACCAGCTTCAGGTCGCGGTCCAGCTCCTTCAGCAGGCTGGCCTTGGTGACCGGCGCGGTGGCCTTGGGGGCCAGGCTGCTCAGGTAGAGCTGGGGGGCGGCCGGGCTGGCCAGGGGGACGTGGGGCTCCTCGGGCGGCGGGCTGGGCAGCGTCCGCTTCACCTTGCGTGCCAGCGGGCTCGACTGCAGCCCCCCCACCTGCAAAGCCAAGGGACACCTGGTCAGAGGTGCGGGTTGGGTGTCCCCTCGTGTCCTCCCCTGAGCATCACGGAGCTCCTCCCGTGCCCCGGGGTTGCGGCGAGGCAGCCCGCTGCGCACGTGTCCCCCCACGCAGCGAGGAAGCGGCGTTTATATAAAAGCACAATAAATAGGATGGAAGTAACAGGCAGGGCACTTTCCGTGAGTAATTACCGGGGGTGGCAGCCGGCCAAGCGCCGGGCTGGCCGCGTGCGCGCCGCTGCCTGCCGCAAAAACTGCTTTCCGTCCTCGGGCGCTTGGCAGCGGGGCTCGGGGAGCGGCCGGGGGCTGCTGCTGCCCCGGGAATTGCCCTGGGGCTCTTTGCAGGGCGCTTGGCAGCCCAAGGCAACCGCAGCGTGGGGGGGCAAAGGTGGGAGCGAGAGCCACCGCAACCTGAAATGGAGCCGTGCATGGCAGCTGCTCCTCGGGAGAGGAGGGGGACCCGGCTGGGGTGGGGGGCAGGGGACAGCCCTGATCCTGCCACCCAGCAGCAGCTCCTGCCCGCTGACGGGCTCAGGCAGCCGGTAGAGCTCCAGGGCCTCTCACTGGCTGCCGGCTCCTGGCTTCGGTGCACGTGTCCGTGCCCGCCAGCTGCCATCAGCTGCCGTGGGAAGCCGGCCTTTTAAAATATTAATTGCCGCAGCACTAATGAAACCGAAGGTGCCTCCTGGGGCCGTTCCCCGAGGGAAAGGTGGTTCCCCGCGCCGACATACCTGGGTGCCGGTGAGCAGCGGGTGCTGGTAGAGGGAGAACCTGTCCTTGCCGGCCTCCTCGGCGGTGGGGCTGATGGGCTTGGGGTCGGAGAGGGAGCGCTGCATGGTCTTGATGGGACGCGGCAGCGTCTGCTGGCGCTGGGCCGAGTCGGCGAAGTGCTTCTGCGGGGGGACGTGAGCCTTGTTCAGCCGCTCGCTGGTGGCGAAGGAGGACTCCAGGAGGCGGTGGGGGGAGAGGGGGGAGACGGGGGAGTAGAGGACCTGGGGAGAGCGGGGTGGCTGGCGGGTCACCAGCTGGGAGAGGGACTCGGCCGGTAGATGGGACTGGTAGCCAATTTCCAGGGGATCCGGCTTCTTCTTCTCGAACTTGCCCAGGGTCTGCTGCCGGACGGCGTGGGGGTCCAGGGGGCCCGTGCTCACCATCTGGATGTTGGTGGAGTAGGGCGGGATGGTGGTGGGCACCGTCAGCTGGGGGACCACGACGCCGGGCTGCGGGGCCGGCTCTGGCTCCGTCTGGCAGGCCAGGCTCTCGCCCCGCTGCGTCTTCTCCGGGGCCGAGATGTACTTGACGATCTCCACCCGGGGGTCATGGGTGGTGATGTGGATGGAGGGGGAGACGCGGAGGAGCTGGTCGGGCTCCGTCTGCACCGAGCAGTCGCTGATGGTCTGGATGCCCACGCTGGCCGTGCCGCGGGCCGCCCCCTCCGACTTGCCCTCGGCGCTGGCCTCGGTGTGCCGCGAGGGCCGGGAGCGCCGGCGGCGCACGGGCTGCTCCCACTCCCCGCTGTCCTCCTCATCTGTCTGCACGCTGCAGTCGGCGCTGCGCCGCACCCGCCGCCGCCGCGACAGCAGATACCGCTCCTCGCCGTCCTCCTCATCCGTCTGCACGCTGCTGTCTGCCGTCTTCCTCGCCGCGAAGGTCTCCCGCGCCGCCTCCTTCTCGTAGGCATCCCGCAGCCGCGGCATCGAGTTCCTCTTCTTGATGCCCCGGCCGGGCTCCCAGGGCTCCTCGGCTTGCAGCGACATGTCCGAGGCCGAGCTGCTGAGCGGCCGCTGCGGCGCGGGGTAGCGGGGGCCAGCGGGCCCCTCCGGCGGCACCTCGCCCGGCGGGGGCCACGCCTGCCCGTTGTGCGGCGGGCCCCGCGGCGCTTCGGCGGGCCCCTCAGGTGGGCGGGCGGCGGGCTCGGCGGGCGCGGGGAAGGTGCTCTTCTGCCGCTTCTGCTCCTCCAGCTGCTGCTGCAGCTGGTGCTGGAGCTGGTGGATGTGCTCGAGCTGGAGGCGCTGCTGGGCGAGCTGCTCCCGCTGCAGCGCCAGCTGCGCGTGCCGCTCCTCCTGCTGCTGCTGCAGCACCTGCTGCTTGATGCACTGCAACTCCTGCAGCTCCCGCTGCACCAGCAGCTGCTCCTTCTCCCGGTGCCGCTGCAGCTCCGCGCGCTCCCGTTCCAGCTCCTCCTGCAGCCGCAGCTGCCGCAGCTTCTCCAGCTCCACGCGCTCCCGCTCCAGCTGCAGCACGTGCTCCTGCTGCTTGCGCTGCCGTTCCTCCTCCCGCTCCCGCTCTTCCCGCTGAGGCCCGTCCAGTGGCGGCTTGGGCACCGCGGCCGCCTGCCCGCCCTCCTTGCTGGCCACCGGTGCCGCCGGCCCCTCAGCACGGGGAGCAGCCGCCGCCGGTTCCGCTCTCTGCAAGCCACCGGTGGGGGCGGCGGGGGCTTTGGGAGCGGGACCAGCACCCACTGCTGCTGGTGCTGTGCTGACGGGCTTGCCCAGGTAGACAGGCGTCTCCATCAGCGAGGCCGCCGGGGCCGGCCGGCCGGGGGCCGGGTAGCGGTAGAGGCCCTGTGCCGCCAGCAGGACACGGGGGGTGACGACCGGCAGCCTGGCCAGGCTGGCCAGCGGGACCGCCGCCACGCCACCCGGGCCGTAGGGTCTGTACAGCCCGCGCAGCATGGGCCGCAGCACCGAGGCCGGCTGGGTGGTGATGGGCAGCGTGGAGGCGATGGGTGTGTTGATGGTGGAGTAGATCATGCCGTCGGCAGCCCGCACGGTGGCGGTGGAAGGGAACATCTGCCGGACGGCACCCAGGCGGACGCCCGGGACGTTGTACTGCGCCAGGCTGCCGAAGCCCTGCCGCGCCTCGGGGAAGGTGGGGTTGTACATCCCGCTGGGTTTGGGGGGCGCGGGGCCCTGCTGCTGAGCCGCCAGCCCCCCTGCACCCCCCGGTCCCGCGCCAGGGCCATAGGGCAGCAGGTCGGGGCCGTTGGCGTGCCGGCCCCCGTACTGGTCCATGGAGTTGAGGGCGGCGCACATGCGGCTGATCTCGCGCGCCGTGGTGGCACTGTAGTGGGCCAGGCTGGACTCCTGGAAGCTGGCCAGGTCGCCCCGGGGCGAGAAGCGGTAGTCGGAGTAGATGTTGGAGGCCGAGCTGTACCTCCGCATGGGGAGCGGGTGGCCCAGCAGCTCCGCTGGCTGGCGGAGGTCGGAGAAGGAGCCGTACTGCAGCCCTTGGCCCAGGTAACCCCCCTCGGCGAAGCCCACGCTGTAGGAGTGCTTCATGGTGCTGAGGTCCACAGCGGCGTCGCCTGCCGGGGAGGGGAAGGGCTGATCCCCCTTCGTGGGGTAGTAGCTCATCCCGATTTCGGAGAGGTTCGTGTCCGACATGGAGGAGTAGAGGCGGCCAAAGGCGCTGGCAGGGTAAAACTTCTGCTCCTCGTAGAGCGCGGGCGCCGGGGCTGGCTGCTCCCGGTAGGGGAAGGTCTCCGGCAGCTCCGGCTCTCTGCTGCCGTAGAGGGGCCCGCTGGCTTTCCGGCTGGGTGCCGCCACCTCCCCGACTTTCTTCTCCGGCATCTTGGAGGTGGGGTTGAAAGCGCCGGTGCAGCTGCCACCGAAGGGGAACTTGTAGACCACGTCGCAGCAGGCCACCTGGCTCTCTGGCTTCACGCCCGTCAGGTCCAGCACGTTGGCCGGCGGCTCCTCCTTCAGCACTTTGGTCACCGGACCGGCCGCCGCCTCCTCCATCTGCACCATCATCACCTGGGACTTTTTGCCGCCCAGGGCGAGGAGAGGGCTCTGGCTCTTCAGCTCCACCGGCACCGCCCGGTACAGCTCCGAGCCCGGCTCCGGCAGGAAGGGCTGCGGGAGGCTGACGACGTTCTGCGCCCCGCCGGTCTGCGTGATGAGCACGTCCTTCTTCACCATCTGGCCCGGCACGCCATACCTCGCAAACTTGGTCTGGGGGGCAGTGGCGGGCTCGGGCTTGCCGCCGGCCGCCCCGCTGGCTCTGACAGCGGCCGTCTGGACACCTTGCTCCACCTGCTTCACTTGCGCCAAGCACACCGGGCTCCCGGTCCCCTGCCCGAAGTCCACCCGGCTCTGGAAAGGGTCTCCGTAGACCACGGGTTGCTTGGGCTGCGAGAGGAGCATGGGGGAGGCGATGGCCAGGCCGGCGGTGCTGGCTGCCGCGATGATGGCGTGGGGCTGTTCCTGGGCGTTGAGGTTGATGATCAAGGGCTGGATGGCCGTGGACTGCCGGCTCGGGATGTGGTCCAAGGTCAGGCAGTACTTCCTGGCCTCGGTGGCCAAGGAGGTGAGATCCATGCCTTGGTCCGTTATGATGATGGGGGCCGACTTCAGCGCGGTCCGTAAGTCCACGGCATTAGTGCTCGGCGCCTTGGGCCCTGGCTCGACCCGGGATGTGCCGGGGACGGAGGAGATGCGGCAGAGGGAGATGTTTTCCGCGGGGAGCGCTCCCCAGCCGTACAGCCCCGCGATGCCGTCGGTGGCTGAAGTCATGGCGGGCGCCTTCGGGGCGTGCTCCTTCACCGGCTGTGCCCTGACGTAGGCGCCCGGCGGCTGCTCCGGCTCTGGCGCCTGGCTGTAGCCGTGTGCTGGCAGCTGCCGGCTCGGCCTGGTCGGGGATGAGGCAGGGGATGTCGAGGAGCCGGAGCTGGCTGGCTGGGTTTGGCTGGCCGCGTCGGCCGCCAGCGTGATCAGCATGAAGGGGGCGTCCTGCGAGGAGGGCTGCCGGGCCAGGCGCGGCGAGCCCGCCCGGTGCGGCGTCTGCGTCCCCTGCGCCACCATGGGGGAAGAGGTGGCGGGGCCGGCAGCGGCGGGACCCTCGTAGGGGAGGAGGGGACTCTGCGTCTGCGTGGAAAACTCTGCTGTGGCCTTTGCGGCGCGGGTGGGACTCTGCGTGGGGGAGGTGGGTGAAAGAGGAGGGCTGGAGCTCTTGAAGAAGGGGTACATCTTGGGCGGCGGGGGCTTGCCGTCGCTCGCGGCCGGGAGCTTCTCCTTGGCTGTCTGCACGCTGATCTCCACCACCGCCTTGCTTCTGCCGGCATCCTCCGTCTGCGACCCGTAGCTGACGGTGCTCTTCACGGGACCGTAGCTTCTGCCAGCTACCGACGGGGCCTCAGGAGCTGAGGAGCTGTAGCTGCGCGGCGTGCTCCCGGGGCCACCCGCCGCCACCGTCGTCACCGTGCTGGTGCCTTTACCATAGGCGTAGGGAGTGGCGGCAGCAGCCTTGGACGCCGGGCCGGGCGCTGCCAGGGCGCTCTGGAGCTTGGCTAGGTCTTGCCCCTCTTTCGCAAAATGCTGGGTGACCCGGACATCAGGAATAGCCTTGCCCGCGCTGCCGTCGGAGGTGGCAAATGAGACGGGAGCGGAGAGCTGTGTGGGGCTGGTGCCGGGGGTGAGCGGACCGCCGTTCTGCTTCATCAGGTCGGCATAGGCGCTCTCGGCGTTGAGGAAGCGCTTCTCCTGGTACGCCTCCTCCTGCCCCTTCGCCTTCTCTCCCTGCTCGAGGGCCAGGTCGAAGGAGGAGGACTGGTGCATCCTGGAGATGCTCTGCGAGGTCTGCAGGATCTCCTCGTACACCGCTTCTGCCTTCGGCAGGGCGCTCGGATAGCTGGGCTGGGAGGGGCGCCCAGGGCTGCCGTCGTACTGGTATTCCTCGGCGTACTGGTACTCGAAGCCGTTCTGGCCCTCGGTGCCACGGTAGCCGACCTGCTCGTAGGTGCCGCCGTAGGAAACAGCCGGCTGGGCCTGCTGGACCTGCTGCTTCTGCATCATCTCCGCCTTCCTCATCATCTCCTCGTAGGCTTCCTCGGCACTCTTGAGGGGCTTGCTGGTGGGCTGGCTGGGGCCGCTCTCCCCCTTCTCCGTCGGGGAGTACAGCGACATGAAGGTGGGCAGGTTGTACTCGCTGCCCGACTTGTACAGCTTGGAGGCCACGGCGTCAAAGCTCTCGGCCTCCGAGTCGATGGAGGGCGAGTACTCGGAGCAGGAAGAGCGGTGCAGCTCCTCCATCTCCGCCGCCTGCCGCAGCTCCTCGGTGGGGGAGGCGTCCTCGATGGGGGAGAGGTTGCTGGGGGGGGTTTTGGAGCGCTCCCTCCTCCGCTGGGCCCTCAGCTCCTCCTTATCGCGCTTGGTCTTGCGCGCTGTGCTCCGGATGCGCTGCTGCTCCACCTCCCGCATCTTCTCCTGCTCCCGCAGCAGCTCCTCTTCTTCCCGCAGCTCCTCCTCCTCAGACGAGTCCTCGATGGTGGGCAGCAAGGGGCCGTGCGAGCGGTGGCGAGCCTTCCTCTGCTGCTTCACCTCCTCTAGCCGCTGCCGGCGGCTGGGGCTGCTGTCGCTGTCCTCCTCCAGCGAGGAGATGGAGGTGGGCGAGGTGCCCGAGGTGTAGCTGGGTGTTGTGGCCGGCAGGGTGGAGGAGTACTCGCCCCGGGAGCGCTCCTCGGGGGAGCCCGTCAGGCTCTCCATCTCCAGCTCGGGCTCCCGGTCCAGGCTGGCGTCCGCCTCCTGGCCCATCTCCATCTCCCGGCCGTAGCCGGTCGTGCTGTTCAGCTCGATGGTCTTGAAGCGCCGCAGCCCGCCCTGGGCCGTGCTCAAGTCGTCGCCCTCCGCCGCCTCCAGCTCCTTCCTCTCCTCCTTGTACAGGCTGCCGGGGCCGTGCGGCAGGCGCCGCTTGGCCGACGCTGGCTCTTTGCCCTTCTCTACCTCGGCTTTCTGCCCGGCTTTGGGGACGCCGTACTTGGCGCGCCCGTAGCTGCCTTCCTCCTCCTCCTCCTCCTCGAGGTTGTCCTCCTCCGCGCTCATCTCCAGGATCTGCCTCCGCATGAACTCCTCATCGCTTGCATCCGCCTCCCGGCCCTTGGGCCGGGGGGGCACCGGGGAGAAGCCCCCCTCGCTGCTGTCCTCCACGTAGTCGTGCCGCAGCTTACTGCCGAACTCGTCCGAGGACTCCGCGCTCTCCCGCCGCTCCCGCTGGTTCTCCCACTCCAGCGAGTCCTCGTCTTCCTCCAGGATGTCCTCCAGCTCCTCGTCCGAGTCAAAGGCTTCGGGGGTGATGGAGAGGTACCGCGGCCGCTGCCGCTGCCGCTGCTCCTCCCGTGGCTCTGGGCAGCCCTTGCCGCGCTCGGTGGGCTCCGGCGGGGCACCCCGGCCTTCCAGGAGGGGCCGCATGCTGCTCTCCAGCTTGGTGAGCTCGGAGGGGCTGGGGGGGCTTTGCCCGGCCAGCCCGGTGCCGCTCAGCTTCTCCTCCTCCTGCTGCACCAGGCCGGTGATCTCGCTCTGCGAGCTGGAGATGCCGTCGGAGGAATAGCCGGTGTCGCTCAGGCTCTGGGGGCTGCGGGACAGGTCCGGGGGGTAAGGCTTGCTCCCGTCCTGCGGGCGAGGGAGAGCACAGCGTCAGACCCGGGCAGCTCCGGAGCTGCTCCCCCCGCTTCCCCCCAAATCCTCCCCCGGGGAGCGCGCAGAATGTCTGGGCAGCGTTGGGAGCCAGCCCAGCACGAAGGCGGGGGGCCGCCCCGTGTCCCCCCCAATGGCTCGTCAGCAATCTGTCTGCGCGCTAACGAAGGCAGGGGACGGAGCGTGCTGCGAGCAGGGGATGGCACAGCAAACGCCCTCGGGGGCACAGGCATGGTGGGGCTCACAAATTATGTCCACAAAACCAGGCCCCGTCAGCGTTACCTCCCCGGTAACTAACACGAGAAGGCTTCTAATAGCAACATCGCTTTTTTTACTACCCACTACTTAGAGAGCGGCGGCCGAGCCCGGCCGTAAGCCTTGGGGTACCGATGGCTGCGCGCCCTTCCCTCGGGGGAGCACTGGTAATGGGCCGGCTTTTAATGAACTTTTAATTTCCCTGACTGACAGCCCTGCAAAGCAGCCTTCAGAAGCAGGGCGGCCCCCAGGATCCTCGTTAGATGCCAGCAGAAATAAACAGGCTGTTTTAATTGACGTTACAATTAGGGGCAAGCCTCCGAGCCGCAGGGAAAGCATCGTCACGCCTGGCCCCGGTGCCCATCACCCTGCCAGCACGGAGGCACCAGGGACCTTATTTGATTTCAGAAGTGCCAGGAGCCTCTTCCTGCGGGGCTGCACAGCCCCTGCTGCTGGGATGGTTGCTTGTGGGGGAAAACCATTCCAACGCAGCCAAATGTTTCCCCAAATTGTACTGAATTTTAAAAAAGGTGGGGCGAGGAGCTTGAAAAATGCCCACTGCTGCAACATGAAAAGTTGTGAAACGAGTTTTCCATTTAACGACAAATTCAGCTCCCCTTAGATTATTTTAAAAAATCCAAAGGCCAAAGACGACCTGAACTATTGCATTATGCCCAGATTGATGTAATCCTAATAAAGAGAAGGCAAATACCAGCATGCAGCTATAGAGCGTGTGAAGTTCCTAAGCGGTTTGGAAATGCTGAGACAGCAGCCTTTGCGCTCACCGTTTCCCAAAAGGCAAACGGTTTTCCGGAGGCAAACGGGCCTGGTGACGTGATTTCTGCTCTGACTTGGAATAAACCCCCCTGTTTCTGAGCACGGCCGCTGGCGGAGGCACGGCTCGGCACCGCGCCAGCCCTGGGCGGGATGCGGTCCCCAGGGATGCTCGGAGCCGGACGCGCCCTGAGAGCTCACCTCCTGCTCCTTCGCCCGCAGCGCCTCGGGGGGTGCCCGGCTCTCCTTGCTCTCCACCTCCGGTTTGGGGGTCACGCTCTTCCCCTTCGGTGCGGCACTCTCGGGAGCTCTGGAAGGCTCCGGGGCAGCTTTGGGCAGCGGCTTTTCCTCTGCCGGCACCGGGGGCTTCTTCTCCACCGGCGCAGGGCTCGGGGTCCTGCTCTGCTCGGCAGCCCGGAGGCTCTTCGCAGGTGAGGGCTGCCGCTCGGGGGGTGCCGCCGGCTCGGCGGGCGCCGGCGCGGGCGCTCTCTGCTGCTGGCCGGCAGCTGGCGGCTGGTGCCGTGGGGAGCCGGTGGGCGGTTGCTTTGGGGCAGGCAGCGGCATCGGGGCAGGGTCGCCGAGGCTGCCTTCGAGCAGCCGCTGAGTTTGGCAGTTCAAGCACAGCCATTCGTTCTTCTGCAAAACACAGAAAGGAAAAGTTCTGTTGAAACTCTGGGAGCTTCGTCCCAGCGGGGACCTCACTGAGAAGTTCAGCTGATGGGACCCACGGCGATGGTGCAAAGGACTCAGCCTGCCCAAACCAAATAACCAGCTTTGGAGAGGCCAGGCGGTGAGCAGGCAAGCGCCAAAACGCCGGTGCGGGCTGCGGAGGCGCGTGCACGGCGCTGGAGCCGTACCCTACAAACCACCTAGAAGAGACCAACCACCCAGCTTAAACCTACCCCTACCCTCGTCCAGACCCCCGCGATGTTCAGCCAGAGGGACCATGGCTACGAGACAGGGATTTCACACTCTCCCCCACGACACCTCAGCATCACCAGCGTTCTTCATCTCCAGTCTTGCCGGTATTTCGGTTTTAAATGAAGTTAAACAGTGAAGGCAGATTACTGCCGTAGCTCAGCACTTCTCGGGCTCCATACAGTTTCCTTCTCGCTCTGATTTGTTTTCCTCGATACAAGAAAGGTTTAATAGCATAATCATAATACTTAAGGATCTTTTTTTTCTGGGTTATCAGAAAATACTGGCTACAGAAGTACGCAAAAATTTCCCAGAGATATTACCCAAAGTACACGCTGTGCGGGAAAAGAACAAGACAATCTCATCTAGTGAAATTCTCAGCAAGAGCCGAGGTTTGATGGCCTGGAAAAAGCAGCTTGCAAGCAGGGCTGTGAGTGGCAGAGAGCCTGCGGGGCTACGGCAGGGGCTCGGCATTTTCTCTTCCTGGCTTTTCTTTCGGCACCCCAGGGGGGTCTCCCGTGCTGGGGAGACCCTGCCGACAGTCCAGTACCCCACGCTTCAGTCTGAACCCCCGCGGCAAACCACTATGCTGTTATGGCCTCGGGTGGCAGAAAACCAGCGAAGGGATAAATGAATTTTCCCGAGCCGTGGGAGAGCCCCCGGCCCGTCAGCAGCCAGCGCCGCGCGGAGCCGTGCGTACACTGCGAGCACAGGCTGTGCCGCAGCAGCCAGCGCAGCATTTGCCATCGCGTCCCGGCGCTTGCTGCAGCGAATGCCTCCAGCAGCAGGAGCTGCAAGCTGCCTGGCTCCTACACGCGCATGGGGAAGGGCAAGAAATCCTGCCCGTGGCAGCTGCGGGGAAGCAAGCAAAGCCACCCATGCCCAGCGGGAACATCTCTGGCAAACCTCTCCGAGCTCTTGGTCCCCGTCTTTAAGAGACCTCCGCAGCCCCAGCAGCACCCGGCACTGACACCCAAAATGCTGCTGGATGCTAAAAACCCAGGGGCTCCGGGAAGATGCTGCGTCTGAGGCATCTCACAGCCCCGCGCCAGAGGTGACAATGAGCTCTGCCGGTGACAAATGAGCCGTCCCTCTCCCGCGGTCCCGCAGCCTTGTCGGCGCGGTGTTTGGTTATCCCGCAGCTCCTCTGCTCCCTCTCAGAGGGATCGGCTCTGGAGCAGCTCCCCCGTAGGTCTGACTTGGCCGCCGGCATTTCCCAGTTAACGCGGCCAACGGGATTAAGCTGCCCCTGAGAAAAATGCAAACATTCGACGACCGGCTGATTTTCTAACAGCTTGTAAATCCCCCCCGAGATTAACCAGATCCCATGAAGATAATAATAATTAGGCTGTATTTAGTGCTTTACATGTCCAAACCGTTGGGTGCCCAGGAAGTCCGGGTGCCCCTCGCCGGGGCGGTAAGCGGGTAAGGAGCTTACGGCCAAGGCACGGCGGTGCCTGTCTGAGTCTCCGTGCTTAAAGATGCTGGAAACCACGGCCCCAATCAGGACGGGGATGGGGCCTCGCTCGACGCCGAGGTTTGCTGCCTGAGGGCGCACCGCGGCGCAGGCACGGGGGTTTTAAGCGCGCGGAGTGCAGGTGATGGGAAGCCGGAGCCGGTGAAGACTGCGGCGCTCGGGGAAAACCAGCAACGCCGCTGGGATGCAGAGCGGACTCCAGGCGGAGGAAAGCATCAATAATTAAAGAGAGGGATGAAACCAAAGTGCGCCTGAGATGCCATCTTAAATGAAGAGGTGCTGGCACGGCGGGGCGCGCTGGAAACGGGCCAGCCGGGCAGGCAGTGGGGCGAAGGCGCCGGGGGGGCTGCCCAGCCCAGCCGGGTGATCAGCTTACACACCTGGGAGGGTCACCGCCCTGACCCCTCGGTCTCCCAGCCTTCCTCACCCCCAAACCACCGGGATTTGCAGAGGAGTTATGGAAAAAGTAGATTTCCGGAGAGAGAAGCGGTGCTCCTGTGGTCATTAGGGGCAGGACGGAGCCCGGGGTGCAGGGCAGCCCCGACCAGCGACCAAGAGCGAGCGGCTTCATTCAAGGCATCACATCCGAGCGGTAACGACTATCCCGGTTTTTAATTGCGCACCACGCGCTGAGCCGCATTGGGAAATGCAGCATGCGGCCGCAATTCCCGCAGGGTCTGCTGAAGGGGCGGCGATTGCCGTGCCGATGGCCGCCCGCGCTCCCTCCCGGGGGGCGAGGGCGGATCTGCAGCAGCCCTGCTCGCGGGGGAGCCCCCGGGGCTGCTGCAACACCCCAGGGCAATACGCGGGGACGGGGCATGGGGTCGGCGAGCATCGGGGGGGGTGTGCATGGGGGGTGCGCCCGGCTCCCCCCGAGCTCTGGCATCCGCTGGCAGGTGGCCACAGCCGTGCTCGCCAACCTCCGCCAGGTTTTACCCTGCAATTGTTTTAATTTACTAATAGGAGACAACAAAACTGTAATTAACTAAAATAGAAGTCTTCCCGTGTAATTTTGGTCAACATTACTGCTTGGCAAGTTAATTAAATGCTGAATCCCCCAGCGCCGTTGGGGTTTTTTTTAACGACGGAGCCAGCGAGCTTCAGCATTACGGTTGTACATGAATCCCCCATTCAGCAACTCGGAGGTCTGAGAGCCTCGGCAGGAGCCAGCGGTGCCAGAGGCTTCCCAGGCTTCTCCAGAGGCTTCTCGGCTTCCCCAGTTAGCTCCTGGGTACCAGTCGCACCGTCCCCGTCACCTCCGCGACCCTCGCTGCAACCTCTCCGGCTTCTGGGAGATGCACGGCCGTGGTCTTCATCCCAGCGCAAACCTCTCCTTCCAACATCATCCCTAGGACTCTGCCCGGTTATTTATGTTCTACGGCACTATTTTACACAATCAAAATGGTATCTGTTAAAATACCAGGACAAAAATCTGTACAAAATAAGATAAACAGCGTGAGGTATAAGTACCTCGCAAGCCAGATCTCATCTCCCAGCATTAAATGCGGTGAATCTCACCAGAATATTTCATTTATTTGCTGACAAGTACTGTGCAGGGCTCATCACTGTGACAGATGGGTGCCTGGAAAATATGGAAAACACTTCTGGTATCTGAATCAAGATCCAAATTAACAACAGGAACCTCATAAAATCACTTCTCAAGCATTCCTCACAGCCCCGCTTGCAGGAAACCTCCTGTTTAGGAAGGCTCCTGACACCCAGACACCTTCTCCACCCCCTCCCGCAGCAGAACTGGGGGCATCTCACTGTATGATCCCATCTCCCAGGCGCTCAGCACCCCGGCGCTAAGAACACCCCAGCTCTGTCCATACTGTGGATGGGTTTTAGCACAGTTTTAAAGGAAAGGGACCGAGTCATGTTTGATCACTGGATGCCAGGGCTGTTTGGGACCCACCTCGGGCAGTGCCAGGGACCTGGCTGGCAGGTTCTCCATCCTCTAAGCGCTCCTGTGCCCTTCCCTCCCCTCGGCAAAGAGGCTCCCTCTGCCAGCAGCCTCCCCGGGCGAACCCCGGTGCTCATTCATTTCGCTCCCCCGATGCCGCTGCCCGAGCGCTGCCTGGTGCTCTCTCCCCCTTGGTTTCAGCCCAGCTGAACCCTCCCGAGCCCCTTCAAATCATCTCCCTGCGGCTGGAGGCACCGCACCCCTCTGCCAAACCCCTGCCGCCGAGCCGCTGCAGTTTTAGGAGGCGACGGGGGAGCAACCGGTGCTTCTCCGGGAGGCTCACCCACGGAGGGGAGGATGCACATCACGGTCCCGACCACAGCACGTTCACAAAGCACATTTTCAACCTCGTGTGCCGTCAGCAAATAACCACGGGCCTGGTTTTACCTCCGCCCCCAGCCCTTATCTCTCCTAGGATGGGATTTGAGATGAGGGCGAGGAAACGCGCCGCGACGGCGGAAGCGCTAGAGATCAGGAGACGAGATGGAGCGAATGCAGGAGATGCTCGTCGGAGCTGTGCCTGGGGTGGGAAGAGACCGGAGAGGATTCAGCTGGCCCCAGCGCCAGGAGGGGACCGTGACCGAGGGGAAGGCGGGGGCAGCGGGCAGGCAGGGGCAGCCCTGGGGAGCCGGGGGACGGGCAGGGGGGGCTGTGCACGCACGCCTGTTCACACACCGCCGCGGGACAGCCGCCTCCGGGACAGGGCAGGGCAGAAAGTGCAGGGTGTGCTATTGCGCCGATGGTGTCTTTTTTCCCCTAAAAACACCCTCAAAATCCCGCTCAAGCTAGACGCAGAGCTGCCTTCGCTTGTGCTTGCTAACTACATTTATGCTGGCATATGGGTGCTGCTTCTGAAGTTTATGCATGCCTATATATGTCTCTCTATATCTATGTATATCTCTATATCTATAGAAAAAATCTGTAAATAAAAAAGAAGTGCTAAATGCAACTCAAGCACCGTTCAGCAGATCGGGTCGTGTTTCTCGAGCCCAGTCGGCCACGCGCCGACGCCTGCCCGGCGGGAGGCCGTCGCAGGCAGCGCAGCAAAGAGCCAGCACTCCCCAGCGTAAAAGCCCCCGGGACCCTCCGCAGCAGGGCAAGGCAGCGAGGGGACCGCCCGCATCTCCCGCAGCAGTTTCCTGGGCTGCCAAGCGCTCCACACTAATTGACTTCATTACCACCAACGGGGCAAGTGTTAGCAACCAGGGTTCACAGGTTAGCCCAGCTGAAAACCACCCCGGTTATTTCAGTCCCTTGCTAAACAGAGCCTTTCACTAAGCAACCCAGCGATGTGTTTTCCAGCATCAGCCTATTCTTATCTGTTCCCGTGGCCTTTCTCAGGCCTCTCTCAGGCTGATGGAGCCGACAGACCCTCCCCAGCCCTATTTTAGATGTGTGCGATGTATCGGTGGCCTTCACGCCGCAATAATGTGATTAAAAGCAGCGCAGGGTAATAAGCTCGCCGGGATGAGCTCTGCGTCGCAGGGCTCGTTTTCTGCCTCCCATCTGCTCCACTCCATCCCTTTTCCTTCTCTGTGCTGGGACCTCTCCCGGTTGGAAAAAAGACACAGAAAGAGAAGATGGGAAAAGCTGCACGCGCTGGCTGAGCGCTGGGGAGGGAAGGGAAGGACGTGGGCAGCGGCAGCTCCCAGCCCCGGCTCCAGGGCAGCCGCAGGGGAGACGCCGTGTCCCACACCAACGCTCCCTCCCCAAAACTACCCGGAGGGGACCTGGAGCAGGAGCAGCGGTGCCTGCCCTACCGCCCATCTCCTTTACCGGTGCCACGGAGAGGAGAAGGCAGAGCGGAGACGGGGAGCTGGACAGCAGCCAGGTGCCAAAGGGGCCATCGCAGTCCTGTTCCTGCGGCGCCCGGGAGCATCCTCCTCCCTCGGCTCTCCCTTCTCCTTCCCCCTGCACATGCCTCACGTTGGGAATTTTTTTTTTCCTTCCCTGCTCCTGGCCACAGCAGGGATGCATCAGCCCTCCACGACACAGCCCAGGGGTCAGAGAAACAGCAGCCGGGGCGTTCCCAGCCTCCCACCCCGCAGTTCGATAGACCACATAGCCTGCGGAGGATTATTCCAGCTGAAAGTCTTGGACTGATGAGTAATAGCAACGCTCCCCTCCGCTCGCCTTCGAGGAATAGCTGTGCTCTTGCCAAGTCCAGCTTATTCCACTGCAGCGGCCGATGGGCCGGTGAACGCCGCCACGGCGGGGAGAAAGTGGTGTGAGCCCCTGCGGCCGTAGGAGAGCTGCAAACGTGGTTTCCACCAGCATGGCCAGCCTGGACCACCTGCGGCTTCTTGCCCAGCTGCAAAGCCCAGTAGCCATGCCCTGGGGTCAGGGCATCGCCGCCCTGGGCAGCCCCTCCTGCGGCAGACGTGGAGATCTGCAGAAAACTGATGGGCTTTTTGGGGCGCTGACCTGCGGACAGGGGCATACACTGCTCTGCTCTGCCTCCTGAGCTGTCCCATGGCTCCCAGCAAGGGTCCTTCCCAAATTTGGCTTGAGAGAGGCTAGAGAAAAAGGCCACCAACTCTTCCCACGTTATTAGGAACTGTGGCGTTAGAGTCAAGCTTAGACTACTTTTCCATATTATTATTTCACTGTCGCGCCCAAATGATTTCATTCCACAGAGCTGGGAAACGAGCTCGCCTTGAAACGCCTGACTGGAATGCCAAAGGGCCAGTTGGGTAACCAGTTTGGATCGTCTGGCTAGGACCCCGGAATAAAGCCCCCCCCACCCCTGGCATCCAGCCGAAGCACCCACAGCCGAGCGGCTCTCGGCACAGCCCAGCTCTGGAGCATCTCAGCGCCCGCATCCTCGTGCGGCCGTAGCCATCAGGCTCCCCCAGCTCGTCTCTGCCCCTGCCCATCTTCCACCACCTCCAAAATTAGGGCAGCTGCTGCGGCAGGAAGCACCTTCTGTATTTTCGGAGCTTAAAAAAAAAAAATCTTTTCGAATGGCAAGAATGTTTCTAAGTCAAAGGATTGAAACTATTTTGCAATCAAGGAAGTGTATTTCCAAACGAGCCCGATTGCGAGAGCCTGGGTGCTGTGTGGGCTGTGTGAAGGGGCTGCTAAAAAAGGGTACACAGCTGTCCAAAATTTGGAAACCGGTGCTTTTGCAGAATATATATAGATATCCCTCCCCACTCAACATATTTCCTTCCAGTTCATTAGATAAAAAAAAAAAAAAAATTAAAAAATCAGTAGGATATTGAGGAGAGCACTTTGATGCTTTTGGCTGGTCTAAAAGCCATGGGACCGATTCCCATCGCCCTGGGAACGGCCTGCTGAGCATGGCCACGCTTCTGCGGTAACACAGACATCCAGCAATGAACCAGCCGCCGTCAGGAACGGGAAGCAGAGACGCCGTCTCCCAGCACGGCAATGGCAGTGGGGATGAACGCAAGCCGGTTTGCCTCGAGATGGTGAGGAGGTGAGACGTGGAGGCCGACCACCTCTGGGTGGGACATGGGCCATCCTCTGCTTTACCATTTGAAGAAGAGAAGACTGGTTTTGGGGCTAGACGTGACCACCAGAAACGCCCATCCTCACTCAGACCCAACAAGTTCACCCACCACCTTCTGCACCAGGTCATCCCTCAGCACTTCGGTTCAGATAAAATACAGCCTTGATTTCACTTGGTTGCCACTGCTGGGCAGCAGCTTTGATACTCATTTATCTCCGTTATTTCCAATCTGGATGTGCTCCCTTTTTTTCCTGGCCATTGGCTACCACCATGCATCTTCTGCTACCTTGACCATTACCCGATGTCCCCTTCTGCAGCGAGCAGGTGGAGATAAAGCTGCCTCTGGCGTGGGACAGACTCAAGACGGAGCATCTTTTCAAAGAAGTGGGAGAGACGACAGGCCCAGGCTGGGCACCCGAGGGTGCCATCGCGGGAGGAAACGCAGGAGCACGGCGCTGCGTGTTTAAGAAAAAGGAAAATCACAAAGAGTGAGAAAAATAGGAGGAACAAGAGAGCAAGCCTCAGACGCTGAAAGCGCTTTTCGCTTTCCTTTGCACTGAACCTTACTATTTCTCTGTTTTATCTCAGAGAAAGAGCTAAATTAACTACCAGCTCAGTTCCGAGAGACTGGATCCAAATGGATGAAGAATTAAGAAGATTTTCTGTTCACAATAAAATCCAACCAACGGTATTAAAGCAGCAGAGGGTTTGGTCTGGTTTTCAAAGATTAGCTATGGCTGTCCCAAGGAAGACAAGCTCCGATTTTCCCATTTTGCTCCAACGTGACGTTTATAAAGCTGTCTGGATCATTTACAGTCGTTACAGACCAGACGGCCATGACCATCATTTAACCACCTAGAAGAGAGGGACGTGACTCTTGTCCTCTATCGTATCCCAGCTCCCCGCTCCCTCTTGCCCACACAGAGACCAGTTGCTCCCAGTGCACCCTCTCCGAGGACCCCGCCGGGTGCCTGCTCCAGCCACACCAGGGATGCACCCGCTGAGAAACTGCATCTTCTCAGCAAGCCCCGCCGCTAACATCACGACTCAGCTCTGCATCCAGCACTAAAACCCACCAGCACAGCCGCAGGAGTCTATTTTTCCCCTACTGATAAAGGAATAATATATTGTTCATTTTTGTTTGCATCGATCCGGCTGTGCATTGTAATTTACTCCGTGATGTAGTACTCCTTAACGAGATTTATCAGCCTGCCAGCCAGTCTTATCTTTAACAGTCCCCATTATCGGGATGTATTTCTCAGCCAAGGTTAACAGCAGCAGGAGGATGTCCGAACGCCGGCTGCATGATAATAATCCTGCAATAACGCCCAGGAGACATATGTTGGGTCCAGTGGAGCCCGTACCTTGGTCACCACGGATCCTAACCCCCTTCGGTGCGTTGGCATGGTGTAGGTGCAAGGTGTTTCTCGTGGCCACGCTGCTATTTCACGCATACATTTGATGAAATAACCGTGCCTCTTCAGGAACCGTTTGAACCCCTATGCGGAAGATTTCAAGTTTGCAGCAAAATAATGCTTGCAGAGAGAAACCTGGCAAAAGTCTGCAGAAAACAAATATAATATTCTATTCGTTTTTCCAAAAGAATGGAAGAAAATCCAAGAAAAGCTAAGTTTATTAGAGAAACCTTATTTAATCAAAACCTTGGGTTTTCATAGGCACTAGTGTTGACTAAAATATCCAGCCACCCAACTAGTAATTTTCTGCATCTGATAAAAGCAGATTCAAGCTGTCTGATTGCTCTCTTTCAAATTGCAAAGAGCCCCAAGTGTCTATCAGGCAGCAGCCACTCACTTCCAAACCAGAAGAAAATCTGCATCTTCAAGAGCTTCAGCTTCCTTCCCACTACGAGCTGTTCAGTTCCCAGTCCTCCCATCCCCAAACCAGTTCGGCAGCAGCAAAAGGGTTTGAACCTATTTCATGATCACGATGGATCCTTTTCAAAGCCTGCTGGGGGGCCAGCAGTTGTACGGCTTGGAAGCTGAGGACATCACAAACCGACGTCCTGTGGTACCTGCACAGTCATATAAGGCTTTCAAAACTTTAAAAATAATTAGAAGATTTTCCATGGAGACAACTCTACATCGGCAGGGACCGAAAACCCCACGGGGAGGTGGCTGGGGGTACTCAGGGCTCCACTGCTGACACCTACCAAATCCACCTTCCCCACCCATCTACCACGTTGGGTAGATGCACCACCGGAGGAGACATCTGCTAACAGTTGTCCTCAGCTCTCCCAGGCTCTGCCAGAGAGCGGGAGGTCACCTCTGGGCTTTCCTGGCTGTTTAGCACTTGGAAAATAGGGCACCAAAGGCCAAGGGCTTCACCTTCGGGTCGTGAGCAGTGCTGCGCAGACACAGGCAGACATCTCGGGGTAACCATGACCCCACCGACGTCAGCCCTTTGCCTTCCTCTCTTTCTCCATCCTGTTCTGTTTCTATTTCTATGGCCCCCACCAGGATTTTTACCCTGAAATACGTGTGCGCCTAGAGAACGGGAAGCTTTGGTTTCTGTGGGCGATGCTGTGTGACCCCGTTCCATGACTGCTGCTTCAAAAAAAGCCCATATGCCCTCTTCCCAGCTTCAAGATTGAGAGTCCCGATTTCAGTGGCAGAAATATTTTAATTAAATAAACTACCTTTATGGAATAAATCAAGTGATAAGCTTGAAAAATTAACTCTCATAATCTTTCATGCTTCTATGCAGGTCAATAAACTATTACAGTAAAAGGCTGGGAAACGTTCTAGAAACACAGGTTGTTCCAACAGAGACGAATGAGCCATTTTACTCCCCAAATTATACACATCAGCATTTCTCCATGCTCGTGCCTCGCACGCCCTCTCTTCCATCCCCTCGCCTGCTGCCCACAGCAAAGCTGGAGCACGGCCGGCGGCTCCCACCCTCTCAGGTCCGGCTCCCAGCCCTCCTCGTCGGGAGAGCATCTCCCCCCCGTCCTCACCGGCGGTGCTCATCCCATGCGATTCCTGACTCCACCAAAATGCCTAAAATCTGGGCCGTAAGGGCACGCCTGGGGAACCCACGAGTTGCCTACAGAGGGGGTACGCGTCTTGCTGGGTCCGATATAATTTTCATCATCTTTAAGACTTATTTTAAAACTTAAGCTTGTTTTCAAAACCCCCTTATTTTAACTTAAACTTATTTTTAAAATAGCTGATAGCCCCCCAGCTGCCACGTGGTGATTTGATGATGGCCCCGACCTGAATGGATGTTCCCACCAGTGGTGCCAGGTCTCTCTGCAGCCGGGAGGCAGGAACTGGCTACAGGCGCTGGGGTGGAAGAGCTGAGATTTTCCATCCGTGCTGGTTTTGGCTGGGATAGAGTTAATTTTCTTCACAGTAGCTAATATTGGGCTGTGTTTTGGATTTGTGCTGGAAACTGTGTTGGTAACACAGGGATGTTTCGTTCCTGCTGAGCAGGGCTTACACAGAGTCGAGGCCTTTTCTGCTCCTCACCCCACCCCACCAGCGAGGAGGCTGGGGGGGCACAAGGAGTTGGGAGGGGGCACAGCCGGGACAGCTGACCCCAACTGACCAAAGGGATATCCCATACCATATGACGTCATGCTCAGCATATAGAGCTGGGGGAAGAAGAAGGAAGGGGGGACGTTGGGAGTGATGGCGTTTGTCTTCCCAAGTCACCGTCACACGTGATGGAGCCCTGCGTTCCTGGAGATGGCTGAACCCCTGCCTGCCGAGGGGAAGTAGGGAATGAATTCCTTGGTTTGCTTTGCTTGCGCGCGGCTTTTGCTTTCCCTGTTAAACTGTCTTTATCTCAACCCACGAGTTTTCTCACTTTTACCCTTCCGATTCTCTCCCCCATCCCACCGGGGGGAGTGAGCGAGCGGCTGGGTGGGGCTTGGTTACTGGCTGGGGTTAAACCATGACACCATCTCAAGAGTAAATGCAGCAAGAATGAAGCTAAGAAGCCAAAACAAAAGGAAATGGTGAAGTCCGCATAAAATGGTTGCTTTAAAAAAAAATTAAAAAGAAAAATCACATGAATCTTTGCTCAGTTTACCATGCATCTGCGAAGGCATTTCCTTCCCCAGCTGCCCTTTTTGCAACGGCAGACAGACTCCCTGAAGCCACAGGAGGAACCACCTCATGCAAACCCTTTAAGTAATTTAAGAAGTTCCACCTCAAGACCAGTTCGGGGCCACTCCAGAAACCTGCTTCTCTGAAGGCCGGCACACTTTGCTGACTTCCAGCCCCAAGAAAAACCCAGATTTTGTAAAAATATTGCTGCCTAGTTCTAGTTTGCTCTTCTTTTCCTCATGTCCGATTTGCTCTTGGCAAACAGATGACTGTTGGTCATACTTAACAGCTCCGAGTAAATCAGGAAATTATGTAAAGAAGGGAATTTCACAGCTCCTTTGCAGACAGCGAGCCCTTTCGGTGCAGCGCGGGTGTTCGTTCCCGGCACCCAGCAGGATCTGCCGCCGCAGCCCACTCGCCCGAGCCTGTGAAAGCACTCAGCCCTGCTCATCCAGGCAGTCCAGCTCCAGAGCCTGGATGTGGCCCCGGCTAGTACAGAGCCACAGGCAAAACCACAGCGCAGGTCCTATCCTTACACCCACGTTCACGCTTTCAGGGATTATTCCCAACCCAACACCTCATTTCTTTGCCAAACTAGAGGGTTTTTTGAGAATATTTGTTCTCCGAGTCAACCAAACCCCACTGAAATCAATGCTTTTCTGCTTCGACAGGCTTGGGAACCAAGTGCTTTTTGTACTCCAAACAATTAAAAATATCCTAACCAAAAATAAAAAAAACCAAACCAAACTCGTGTCAGAGATCGGAGACTGCCTGCTAGTTACCTCCCAGTCACGGCACAAATAAGGGCCAAAAGCTTCCAGCCGTGGCACAGGAAAACATGAAGCATTCAGAGATGCAATCTAAAGATCCCAAAGCAGATCTCTAAATTAAAAAACCCCTCTCATCACTCCCAAAGGTATCTCCATTTTCCCCAAATCCTCCCTCCGGATTCCAGCATTTTGTTGTACTCTCTGCTTCAAGTAAGTCAGGGCAATGAGGTCTCCAGGCTAACTCTGCAAAACATCTTCTCCCCGCTTCCCAACCTCGCCTTTCTTCTTGCCTTTGTGTTGTGAGAAATGTAAAAGCCAATGCAGGACCTTGCTCTGCTGTGCCACTTCTGCTGCAGGGCACCGAGCGACTCCCATCCCACTCTGTCGTGGGCATTCGCTTCATCAGGCGCAAAGGGGCTCTTGGAAAATCTACCTTTGAGATGTTTCATCATGCCAAGGAAGAGGGTGGTGAAAGTGGTCCTGTGTCCATTCCCCTATGGTCACTCCTCTGCAAGGAGAGCACGGGACAGGGCATCGAGGAATGAGAAAGGCATGAAGGACTTGGGTGGCTCTCCACTTAAGGTCTCTCAAGGTTCAGTTCATTTAACTGCCTAAAATTTGGGCCGCTGGTCTCAGCAAATCATCATCTGCCCCAGGCATGAGATGAGCATCTCCAGGGCGGGGAGCCAAGACCCGTGCAAGGAGTCACCCTGGCTGGGTACCACTCTCTCCATCAGCGTGGAGAGGTGCCTCCGCCGCCAGCTCAGCCTGGGTACCAGACCTGCAGACACCTAAAACCAGAGACAAACCCTACCCTCAGCGGCAGCATCAGCTTAGAATCATAGAATCATAGAGTGGTTTGGGTTGGAAGGGACCTCTAAAGGTCATCTAGTCCAACCTCCCAGCCGTGGGCAGGGACATCTTCAACTAGATCAGGTTGCCCAGAGCCCCGTCCAACCCGACCTTGAATATTCCCAGGGATGGGGCATCTACCACCTCTCTGGGCAACCTGTGCCAGTGTTTCACACCCTCATTGTAAAAAATTTCTTCCTTATATCTAGTCTGAATCTACCCTCTTTTAGTTTAAGACCATTCCCCCTTGTCCTGTTGCAACAGGCCCTGCTAAAAAGTCTGTCCCCATCTTTCTTATAAGCCCCGTTAAAGCACTGAAAGGCCGCAACAAGGTCTCCCCGGAGCCTTCTCTTCTCCAGGCTGAGCAACCCCAACTCTCTCAGCCTCTCTTCATAGGAGAGGTGTTCCATCCCTCTGATCATTTTTGATCATTTTTGTAGCCCTCCTCTGGACCCCCTCCAACAGGTCCAGCTTCCCCTAGGCCACGGCAGAAGATCCGGAGGGTCCCCATGTGCCGAGTCGTCACGCGGAGCTGGCGCTGGGGCAGCCCGGGCAGGGCGGCGCGGGGCTCCCCGAGCACAGCACACCTCGTCCGCAGCACGCTGCCTTATTTTAGCAGGCGGAGCAGATGGCAGTGGGAAGATAAAGAGGCAAGGCAGAATCGAAGAGAAGGCTTTTGAAATAAAGCCCCGTGCTCTGCCGAAGTGGTTTGATGCCTTTTGACGGTCGTAGCCAGGATGAGCTTTGAGGCAGCTCAGGGGTTGACTGGTGGGGGACCTACAGCCACGGAGAGCAGGGGCGGGGAGAAGCCAGCCCTGGTTCCCAAATACCACTTGGCAGGGACAGCTGGCGTTGGCTCAGCACGGCCTCGGTGAGGCACAAACAGAAATAATCCTCAGCAAAAGGAGCCAGAGCCCTCGCGGAGGCTTTCAGCCCTGGCGAGAAGGTGCCTCAGCTCCGCCGCCTCCTGCCCGCGGGGCTGGGGGGAGCTGGGACCGTCCCCTTGCCTGATGCCACCGTGGGTTTTGGCATGGCTGAGCCTGAACATCTCTCAGGGCTGTCCGCAGGATCTTCCCTGCCTGAAATGCAGGGGATGCTCTGGAGAGCACCCTGGTTTTTCCTCCTCTCTGAGCCCCTGCAGAGCTGGGCACCGTGACAGCAGCACGCAGGGACTGGTCTAGCGGCGGCAGTCCTGAGCTCGGACTCCAGGGCACGTTGAGAAGATGGTTTATCCCCCACCTGCCCTGTGCGGCCCCGTCCCCAGTGCCGGGCGGCAGCACAGCCTCCTTGCACCCCAAAGACCGTACCCCCCCAGCCCGGCTACCAGGATGCTCAGGGAGATGGTGCCAAAGGCTTTGCAAGCGGACGCCATCCACGTGGGACCTGACGGGAGCCGTGAAGCCCCAGCCTCCCTGCTGTCCCCTTCGCCCGGTGTCACGTTCACCAGCGCCAGCAGGACAAAGCACCACGGGGCAGGGACGGGCAGCCTGCAATAACCACAGCCGTATCCTCCCGGACCTCTGCCTCCGCCTTGCCCTCCAACATACAAAATATAACTCCAGCAGCTGCGCCTTTAAAATTGTTTCTCTTCCAAATGCCCTGGAAAGTTGTTTAAGTTGCAAAGTATTACCTGGGGCTTTCGCATCAGGTTCTTAATTAGCTGAAACGATTTGCTTTGCCGGGGAATCGTTTCCAGGAGCTCCTAAACAGCTTTTACTATCAGTTCCAGGAACAGCCTCAGAAGGGAAAAGCATTTCTTGTGGAGGGCGAGCCGAGCACCAGGCTACACCTCTGCCCTCCCCAGCCAATTTCTTTCTGCCATGCAAAGAAGTTGGGCAATTTTTAACAATAATTTTCATATTCCCTTCCGCCGGGAAAGGGCTAGCAAGCTGCTATTTCCCTCGACACCTGAAGTGCGGGCAGGGAGACATTTAGCTCTCGGCTCCCCAGCATCGCCCTCGCCGGGAATTCCAGGTCCCGCCGCAGGCAGGCGGTCGCAGGGGAAGAACGCCCGCGTTTGGCTGTGACTGCACCAGAAAGAACAGCACCTTCAGATCACACCAGGGATATAAAACAACCTCTTACCTACCCAAAAGCAGGACTTTCTGGCACAGAGAGAAGGCGATAGCATTCCCTTTAATGGGTTGCTTACTTATAATTGCTCATTTTGCATACTTTCTAGAAGATCTCACTTCTCTAGGTGCCATTTCAAGCAACATATTTAGAAACTCTTGGCAAAGTAGAAACTAATAAATAATTTTGGATGTCCTTTTCTGAGAGGGCAGGCACGTCAGCTCCTGCTGACGGGAGCAAAGCAGTCTCCTGCGGGTACGGCAAAGCCGTGGCTACGTTCCCTCTTTAAACTGTCATTTTGTGTCCCATTTCTCATCCAGTTTCTTATGCCTGGCCAGGATGGCCTTTAAAATTTGGGGGATTTTAAATTAAAATTAATCGGGTGGCAGAGCACCCAGCCACTTGCAGGCAGCACCCCCCGTCGTCACCCCCTGATGCTGGAGGTGATCGGCCTGGAGCAGAAGCACAGGAGGGCATGGACTGGGAAAGGCGCTGGCATTCCCTCCGCGCCCCTGCTGCGGGATGGAGATGTTTCCCAGCTACAGCCAGACCTAGCTGAATTAGGGAGAAAAGGATAACGGGTAAAATCAAGGAACTCCAGAAAAACTATTCTAGCAAATTACCAAATAACTCTACAGATAATTTGGATGCGACAAAACCTTGAGTCTGCTGTTTCACCAACAAACAGTCCGCGATGCACCAAACACCACAGGAGGACGTTACCCAAACGTACCTATGTTAGCACATGCTATAGCTAGCAAGCTTCAGAATGCACCTACGTTAGCACATGCTATAGCTAGCAAGCTTCAGAATGCACCTACGTTAGCACATGCTATAGCTAGCAAGCTTCAGAATGCACCTACGTTAGCACATGCTATAGCTAGCAAGCTTCAGAATGCACCTACGTTAGCACATGCTATAGCTAGCAAGCCTCTGTCTTTGGAGGAGCCAAACAGGGTGGCAGAAGCTGTCCCCGGGGTGGTTATCTTCTGCTCTTTGGTGTTGGTGTTTGCACAACGGGTAAATTTTTTAGAGAGAAATACATTTTATATTAGGGCAATCAATATCCTTAGAAAGCAGGTGAGCCTCCGGCTGCACAGGAGCCCTCCCCGGCACCCTCCTCTGCTTTGTGAGCTTTTCAAGGGACATTTCCTAAAAATTCCCCATTTTCTCAGGGAACGATCGCACATCTGATGGAGTGTTTTATCCCCCAGGGCTTCTAAATACTGCCTACGCAACCAGACCCTAGTCCAACACACCCGGGCTAACCTTATTTATTTATGGCTAAAGCCAGCACAGGAGCGGGGGGAGCACGTGGGACGGGAAAGCGGCCGCCTGTCCCCGCAGAGCCACGTTTTGGCGCCGGGGGAGGTGGGACGTGCCCATTGCCCCAGGAAGAGCCCCCCATTGCAGGGGCCAGCAGCGCTGCTCGGCAATCAGCCCAGCTCCTGGCAGGGCTCCCCGAGCTCAGGCACGGCCACGCGCGTGCAGGATGGACGGTGGGTCCGGGGAGCACCCGACGTGCCGCGCGTGAAACCCCCTCACCCGAAAACCGCAGTAGGGTTGTCACCGATGTTTTGGGGGTCAGTCCTTGCGGTGCCAGAAATAACAGGTAGCAAAGGCAGGAGGAGAGATGGGGACTCCCCCGGCCCCAAACACGGGCGCTGGCTTGCAAGTCGCCAAGCACTTCAACACGCAGCAGCCCGAGCGCTGGACAAGCCTTTGCACTCACGGGAGCAGAAACAGGATAAAAATCAAAGATGGAAAAGACTGCAATTGTTGCAGGATCAAGCACGAGCATCTATGTTAATGGCTTGGCTTATAATTAAAACCACGTAGGTTAATAACAGCACCTCCTTGCTAATCCCTCCTAAACTTCTGATTATTGGAAAGGAGCTGGTTTACAGCCTTACGTGAAAAATGAGACGACGGAAGTGTGCTGGGTTTTCTTCACAGTAGCTCGTACGGGGCTGTGTTTTGGATTTGTGCTGAGAACAGTGTTGATAACACGGGGATGTTTCGTTCCTGCTGAGCAGGGCTTACACAGAGTCGAGGCCTTTTCTGCTCCTCACCCCACCCCACCAGCGAGGAGGCTGGGGGTGCACAAGGAGTTGGGAGGGGGCACAGCCGGGACAGCTGACCCCAACTGACCAAAGGGATATTCCATACCATATGACGTCATGCTCAGCATATAGAGCTGGGGGAAGAAGGAGGAAGGGGGGACGTTGGGAGCGATGGCGTTTGTCTTCCCAAGTCACCGTTACGCGTGATGGAGCCCTGCGTTCCTGGAGATGGCTGAACCCCTGCCTGCCGAGGGGAAGCAGGGAATGAATTCCTTGGTTTGCTTTGCTTGCGCGCGGCTTTTGCTTTCCCTGTTAACCTGTCTTTATCTCAACCCACGAGTTTTCTCACTTTTACCCTCCTGATTCTTGCCCCATCCCGCCGGGGGGAGTGAGCGAGCGGCTGGGTGGGGCTTGGTTGCCGGCTGGGGTTAAAGCATGACAGGAAGCACCAGGCTTTGTAGGAAATCCTGTATCAGCACCAAGGAAGCTGCAGCACGGCTTTCAGTCTGCCCAACAGAGCAGCTGCTGCTAGGCACATTTTATAGCAAAAAAAAAAAAAAAAAAGAGACACGTAGCAAAACGAAGCTGTTTCAGTTTAAATGGCAGGGGCAGAGATGATGTTCTGCACTGAACAGGTTCACTGAAAGCTGGGAAACAAACGGGAGTGGAAAATGCAGGGACGTGTCTTTCCCTCTTCTGCTCTGTGAGTAAAACGCGCGCGGGGGAAGCCAGAGTCCACAAAATCGAGGAGCCCGAACGCCACGATGGCAGGCGTGCAAAGGCTTTTAAGCAGATGAAGAGGCAGATGAATCCCCTGGGGGGTCAAAGTGCCTGTAAAGTGGTACCCAACTCCCCCACACGCCAGGATGGGGGTCCCCAAGATCCAAGAATTTCCTTTGGGAGAGCAGAAAATAAGTATAAATAAATAACAAAAATAAACCAGTTTCTAGCGTCCAGGGTTTTGCCAGCCAGCCCCTGCCCTGGGGTGCCACATGGGCACCCGGGTTCTGCGAGGATCTCACACCTCCAGAAATCAAACTGTCCCTGTGAAACATTTCTGTCTCAAGTTAAGTGGCAAATGTCAACCAAAAAGGCGTTTAATCGCGCGTTTCCAGTCAGTTCCTGACCCCTATGTCTGAAAAATCATTCAAAAGGTGCCTGTGAGGTGGCCATGGGCCATGCTAACAGATCCATCACCGAGACTGAAAATCAGCCTGGATAATATAAGAATGAAACGTCGCTCAAAATCTCCATTCAGAGACCTGCACGGGCTCAGAGCCTTGGTGTGCTTCAAAGAAAGAGCTTGCTTTCATTTTCTATTTTGCTTTTGCATTTATTTTTGCTGCAGGCCGGTACCACCCACCTTCCCCAGCTCATCAGCCTACCAAGCAGGCCAGGAGGAGGAAGAGGAGGAGGAAGCAGCCAGCCACTTGGTGCACCCCCCCGGTCCATTCAGCTTTCTGGCTTTTAACATGCTGTAATGTTTTATTTTTTTAAATAAAAGGCTGAAGTGCCCTGGCTCACACTGCTTGCTCCTTGCTGCCACCCACGTTGCCCGGCGAGAGGATCACCATGTGCGGGCACATCGCGCCAGAGCTCTGCTGAGTCCCGGGCACCCCGACAGTGCAGAACCCCAATTCCCCCAATAATATTAACTCTACAAGGCTCCCCTTTCCACTGGGAGAAAGGTCCTGTTTCTCTGGAGACCAGAGTTTACACTGCGTTGCAGGGAGACACAAGGAGAGGGATGATGGTGAGGGCTCAGCTCTTCATCCCGCACCTCCTGGCAGTACCACCGCTCCGTTGGGGATCAGGCTGCGTCCCTTCAGCAAAGCCCCACGGCCATTTAACAGAGAAAGAAAACAACACCCAGAGAAAGAAAACAAACCACTGAGCGTTCACTTGTAACCGCGCTGATAATGCCGTTTCTTTGCATAGATCTTCTGCCTTTGCCCAGCGGCAGTTTCTCCAACACTCAATGTACTTCTCAGGAGATGGGATCTTATAGTCCTCGCCTCGCATGGCTCGCCCCAACACACGTGTAGTCAGGAAAATAGGGCATCCCGGCACACGGCAAGGACTGAATGCTGCACTATGTGAAACGTTATTAAACCAGGGTGAAACACTGCAGTGGTTGAGTTGTAGATACCGTAAAACTGTCTTTCAGGTCCTGTTGGCCCTTGGAGAAGGACACAACCTTCACCAACGTGCACGTGGCTGATGAAGGCTTGGGCTTGCTTCAGCAGCACGGTACAACGTGCCTGCAGCGCCAGGAGGCTGTGCTGCCCACGCGGGCTTGCCCTGCCCTTGGGCTTTACCAACAACGGTTTCAACATGGGAAGGAGGGAGTCAACACGAGCCTGGGCTGAGCTAGCGATGCCCATCCCCAACACATGCACATCCAGCTGGTAATCCCATCATTGGCATCACCGTTGGCTTCTTCCCCAGCATGCCCACACACTTCACCGTCGGCAGCCCCTCTCCTCACTCTAATTTTGTTCCATGGACCTTTACAGATGCTAAAAACTGTGGGATACAACTGCAAAACGCCACTGGGTTCACTAGGAGGAACGATGCTGCTTTGGAAGGTGGATCAACACCAACAAAGTCAGTCTGAGATGCTCCCACCACAGCCGGAAAACCGAGCATCTCCACTGCAGCCCGGCCCTAAAGCTGCCTCCCCCTCAACCCACTCAGAAATCCAGTGTTACAAAGCCAATTAAATGCTCGATTAAGTGTCCCAATGTGTTCCCAAATAAAGTACTAACATAGCACGTTATTAAAAAAAAAAAAAAAAAAGAAAGAAGAAAGCTCCAGGTTGTATAATGGCCTGCGAGCACATCAGGATAATCTCCGCCTGCTCCCAGGGGGTGGAAACAGGAGCTGAACAGCCAAATCACCTCCCCATCTCCAATAAAAAGAGCTGTTTCTCTCTGCCCACCACACCTTCAGACCGAGACTCTGATTTACGTGGTCCCACCAGCCTCACCATCTGCTGCTGCACCTCCACCATCAGTCCCCAGGCCGCTGCTGAGAGCACGCTGCTCCAAAGATCCCTTCCAACCCGACCCCATTCACAGACTTCTTGTCTTGGTAAGAGCAGTGTCCACCACAGGCAGATGTTCTCCACCTCCACCAGCAGCCCCTGCTGCGGGCAGGGGAGAGGTCCCATGCCACAGGAGCCCAGGCACCCCACCGAGCGGCCTGGATTCAAGGGTCAGCGCTACTGCGTCCTACCGGCCCCCAAGAAGTCATCCCGCCAAGCTGAGCGTCACAGACGTGATCCAAGCCACGCTGCCCCTAAAGCAGAAGTAGTCTGTAATCCTACCTGGAGGCCACCAAACAACCCCAGCCCATATCCCGCTGATCCCACCACCGCCTCTCCCAGGGCAGAGATGGTGGTAACCTACTGATGTTGGGTGCCAGTCCCTGCGCTGGGGACTGCTCCTGAGCTTCTTTAGCCACTGAACGTTCAATACAAGACGCAGCAGGAGCAGAAACGAGGGTCCAGGCTCTTCCCCATCTCGCTGAGAGCCCCCACGCCTCCCCTGTAATGTCACACACCTCCTCCCCTGCTTTCCTCCACCACCTCTGCTGCATCTGGCACACCTTTAGGAGGATGCCCCGGGAACGTCTTGCTTTGCCCTCATGCCAACTGTGTGCCTGAACAAGGTGTCCGCTGAGGTCTCCATAAACTCCCTGGGCGTGGGGCTCATCTGACGAGTTACGAGGACATCGCTCAGGCTGGTCCCGCGGTGGACTTCATGACGCTGCCCAAGTTAGCAGAGAGCTTTAGGGTAGCATGGGGCTTTAGGGTTGCCCCAGCAGCACAGCTGCCAGCTCTGACTTGCAGAGCAAAGGCAGAAAATCCTGTGCTAGAACCAGGTACTCCTGAATTTTGTGAATGAACCGGATTTTTTTGCTCTCTGGCACTTCTTTTAAAAACCTTTCTGATATCCATAAAGCACTATGGCAGCTCTAGCTTGTCCTGCTTCCTCTCTGTGCTTTTACTTTGCCTATTTTTGCTGCCTTCAACCTTTCATGTGTACAACAGTAATTCTTTTCAAAGCTTCTCAAGCTCAAGAAAGTCCCTAACAAGGCGCGTTAGGGCAGTAATTGATCTTCTCTCAGGTTTTTCCAGCGCAGGTCCAAACTGTGAAACCTCAGTTAGGAGATGGAAAGTTACTTCCCGGGTTGGTGAATTTTAATATTCATGGCACCCGACTCACGAGAATATCAAATCCTCTCGCAGCGATAGCCCTGTACGTCTGTCTGCACGTCCCTGCTGCAAGGTCGCAGTCCGCTCCATCTCCTTGAGGACGGCTCAGGCAGGTTTCTGAAGGATAAGTCTGTTCCATGAAAGTTTCAGGGACAGAATACCATCACCCCTTAGAAGCAGATTTGCAACAACTAACAAAATAAGTGTCTGCTGGGAAAAGCAAACGAAGCTTAGCAGGGGACAGGAGCTGGCATGAAGACCTAATCACGTTATATGGGCAAAAAGCGTTTCCCTAAACCATTCCTTGGCACTTTCTAGGAAACACCATGATCAATACCACACGGATGGAGTTTCACCATCAATTACAGCAGAACTAAATCCACGCTGCTGCCTAATGAAGCAATACCAGTTGCCCTTTGCATTCCCAGCCTGAACGGTGGTGGGAACCAGCAGAGCCTCCCTTCCATAGGCTCCCATTGCTGGCCCAGCTCAGCAGAGCCAGCAAAGCCCCCCTGCTCCCCTGTGGGTGGGCACCGCTTGCGCCCACCCACCCACCCACACCGCTACCTTCTGCAGGAGCAACGGGTGGTGGTTTGCCACTAATGACAGCGAGCGATGCTGCTACAATCCACAGCAAGACGTCGGGTCTTGCAGGTTTGCCCGCAGCACCCTCTTGGGGAACACTGGCCCGTGGGTCTTGTTCACCCCGGCTGGTTGTTGGGAGCAGGCTGCCATGCCTGGGCAGCAGCTGGCACACAGGGGCTGTGGGACCGAGGCAGCGGTGTGGGCAGCCACCCACCCCGCACCGAGGTGGTGGCCCTAAGAGCTGGCACTCTTACGGGCTGTTGAGAAGGACATCTACGGTGGAGGCTCAGGTATCATGTCTGCCCTGGTACGCAGCTGACCTCCAGCAGCGGGCTGGCCCACAGCAGCAATACTGATGCCCCAAAAGCCAAAGGGCTCCCGGTTTTAAGCCCGAATCTTTGCACTGCCTGCTCCATGGTGAGCACTCAGGCTTTGCTCTTGACGTACCCGCTGGCCTTCCCGGCAGGACAGCTCAGGAGGACACCTTGGCACTGCTGGCCCGGGCAGCTTGCTAGCCCAGCACAGCAACACAACAGGCAGCGGCTCCAAGTCCTAGGGCACAGCAAATATGCTCTGGAAAACCAGCCTGGCATCAGGGAAGCACCATTCACTTCAAATACATCTTTATTTAGAAGCGAGGAAGGCAGAAATCCCTTACCTCGCTCAGCCACTGTCACCCCTCTGAATATATAGTTTGGTTTTATGAACCATTGCAAACAATCTGCAGGCGCGGGCAGCGGCTTCCTCCGAAGCATTAATCAGCAGGGTTCACATACGGCTGACATTTGTCCGTTAATAATATAATTGCATCTAAAGGAGGAAAGGAATCTGGAGCTCTGGGGTTTTTTTTTCTGATTACAGAAAGGAACAGCGGTTCTTAAAATGATTTTCTAAGTGGCCAGAAGCTGAGAGCAGGCTCAGCAAGGCGAAGCCCAGCATTTGGAGTAGTCCTAGAACCTCCAGAGACAGGACTAGCGGAAGACAAGAGTCTGCAGCAGACACAGAGGTAACATCTAATGGGGTTCTGCAGCAGTGGGGTCCAGAGGGGCTGCGACAGCCACAGAAACATGGATTGCATGGGTGGGACACCCGTGGACACCATGCATCACCCATCTGATGGGACTCCACTCTTAACTCAGGCCCAGTTACACATCACCACCGACCCCCAGCCCCGCTTCAGCCCCCCGTGCTTGCAGGAGGAGCCGGCGGGGAGCCCGGCATTGCCCAGCCCAGCAGCAGGAGCCGGCTTAATTACAGCAGGTTAAGCAGCCCAGAAAACTCCTGAGTCACAGCGAGCTGTTAATTACCAATCCACAAAGGGATTTGAGGGCTCACGCCGGTGAAGCCGACTTCATCTCGCGCTGTCATAGGCAGCGCTCTCGGTTTGACTTAAGTTCATGTGACTGACCTGAATATTTATACCTCTGGGGCATTTTTTAAAAATCCTGATTTCTACGCAAAATATCAGGAGAAACCCAGCAATTGCTGCACTCTGTGGCCCGCATCTCTGGCTACCTCTTCCTCCCGTGGGAAACTCTGGGGTCTAACCCCCTGCCCACCCTCCAGCGTGGCACCTCACCCCTCCTCCTGTCCCCAGAGCGGGGACCCGGCCGTCTCAGCATCCAGCCAAGCCCTGGGGACCCTGCCAAGCTGTCAGCGCAGGACACCCGATTTCAGGGAAAACAGCCTCAAAGGGGTGACGGACAACAGCTGCTCCCTGCTACATCAGGGGCCGCAGAGTGTCCGTCGGTACCCTTCGGCCCTCTGGAATAACAGAACCCGGATTCCTATGGAAAAACGATGCCTGCAAACTTTAAGCGCCTGTCTCCGCTTGTCACCCATCCACCCCGGCACCGCGCGCAGGCAGGCGGCTCTTTGGGAAGGGTTTCGTACGTAGAGCATCACGCGGAGGAAGGACATGGGGCTCTCTGGGGCAGCGAGCTGCCGGACCCCCTCCGCGGGCACTGCCCGCATGTCAGGAGGCAGGTTCTTCTGAAGGCACCTATATCCTGCTTTTCCCCCGGGAAGGAGGCGGCGGGGCAGCTGGAGGCACTCTTAACCCGGCTAATCCTCTTTGGCCGGGAGCTACCGGCTAATTACATTCCCAGTGCGAGCACGGACCCTTGGGAAGGGGGCAGGGAGGTATGGCACACCGGGGGTCGAACACGGGCTCGTGGCTGCCGGCTCCCACCTGCAGCGAGGGCAGGCGAGGCAGGAGCCCAGCACTCCTCCCTGCTCGCTTTTCCCCCCCCTTTCTGTGAAATTTATGTGCCAACACTGAAATAATTTCGGCACAAAACCTTTCCTCAGCCCTCCTTCTCTAACCCATCCTCCGGCTGCCAGCAGCGACACCCTGTTCTGCACAAAGACTGATCTCGCGGAGGTTTTTCCATCCAGCTGAACTCCCTTTTTCGCAGGCGTTCCTCCCTGCAGCCAAGCGCAGGAGCTGCTGCGGTTGCTCCTGCAAGTAGGGCAGGCTCAGCCCCATCCTCGGCCTCAGCATCTCAAACCTGAGCTGCACAGCATCATACCCTGGGGAGCTCTTCTGCTCAATTTTGCCCGGCGGGAGGTCTTGGAGCCTGACGGAAAGAGAAGTCCAGGGCTTTCCGGAAAGTATTCGATACGGTGATTCACAAGCTCTTTGCAAAAAAGCCATCTGAACGGGCTTGTTTGTACCTGGCTGCAGGTGCAGGGGGAGCAGCAGAAGGGGTACATGTCCCACGAAGGACCCAAGCAAATGCTGCTCCTGCATCTGGTTGACTTGTGATATCACATCCAAGATAATGCATATAATGCATATATATAATATGCATATAATAAGGAACATAACGGCATTCACTGGTGAGACCAGATAGAGAGCTGCAGCAGCACACCCATGACAACACAAGCGTTATAAAAAGGATGCTTTTTGTAACACGGGGGGAAAGCAAGAAAAGAAATGCAACGTTAGGATGCGGATGCTGCGTGGCAGGCACCACAAATGAGTACGAGGACCCTCCTGAGGGTAAGGCGCCTGTTGGAGGTCACAGCCCGGCACCCAGGGATCAGCAGCGTTCTTCCACAAAACGTGTCACAGCTCCTGTTTCAGGCTGGTTAATTAGGCAAAGGGGCATCCTGCCATGCCTATTTAGTAGCACAACATGCATAGTTCATTTGTTCCTTAATACAAAACCCCTGGAGTCAATTGGGGTCAGTCAGGGTTACTGGGAGAGCATCGTGCAGTGCAGGGCAATCACGCTCCAAGCCAGCTCTTGCCAGATCACTTGTCCCTTAGACTCTGCTGTAAACAGGCGCGATTTCTTAAATCCCCAGTGAAACGTTGCTCTTCCTGCAACGGAAACCTCTTTCCTGCCTGCATGTCACCAGGCTGAGGCTGCAGGGAATTTGAGAGAACTCATGGTGCTGTTCCCGGGAGCTGGCTCCCGGAGGAGGTGTGATGAGGTGGGAGGAACCTCCAGGCACCTGTACTTCGGGTAATTCACATAAACAACTTATTTAAAGCTGGGTAACGTGTATCGTGGTGAGCAAGCAGGAGAAGTAAGGTCAGGCACACCTTTGGGCTTCCTCTCTGCTGGTCATTCACAGCCACCAGAGCCATGGGCCACCACAGCCCACAGGCTTCCCCTGAGACACGCTGCCAAAATGCCATGCTTGTACCTGAACTCTTCAAGTGTCCTACGTTCCCAGTCCTCACCATCATTTTCTGACCATGCCCAGAAACTCTCTGAGACCCAGGGCCAAAGGAAAGCCAGCCCTGCTGATGGAGCTCTGGGCTTGGAGGCACTACCCAGCTGCTCAGAGGTGGGATGGTCTTGGAGCAACCTTCAGCTGGACCAGACTGCAGGAGCCCTCAGCCCACGGCAGTGCAAAGACAACGAGGGAAGTGCAAGTCACCCTTTTCCTTTGGTGGCTCGGCACCTACGCAACTCAGCCGGCGAGTCCACGGAAAAACAGCAATTTTAGTATTTTCTTCTCTTTTGTTAGGTTTGAGTGCGCTCGGCTGAATGAAGCGCTGGGGAGGAGGCAGCTCCTTGGATATCTCCCCAGGTGGCTGCAGAGGGTGGGAGGGAACAACAGGGACCTGGAGCCTCCGACTCCATCTTTAGATCAGGAGTGGGATGGGGATGAAAATACCATGGGTAAATAATAGCGCATCTTTCCAGGGAAATCAGAAGTTTTAGGGGGCTGCAGATAGGGGCAAAAGCCTTCCCTACTTTCTGTATTTCGCTCTGCATTTTCTTCTCCCCCTTTCATAACGGCGATTGTCAGACAGCAACACCTCCCGCATCCCCCCGCTGCTGAGAGCGGCTCAGAGGTTGGACCAGTTGCCCCTCCTGATGTCGACCGTGCGTCCAACTAGTTGGGACCCGTCCCATCCCGCTGGTGGCCCATCCACACAGCAGAAACACACAGACACGCAGCAGGAGGTCTGCTTCCAGCAGCGTGCAACAGCCTAACACGGTCTCACCTCCATCAGCAGGCTAGTGCATCTCATGAGGTCTCTCTAAGCGTGCAGCTCCCCTTCCTGAAGACCTGCTCTGGCCACATGCTCCCTCCAAGATCCACCTCAGCCACTTGCAGGGACTATTCCTCAACAGCTGTGACGGATTTGGAGGAAAGCACGAGGGATAGTGGGTGTTAGGATGCCCTTCACCCTCAGGATTATGCCACCAAGGAGCTGGGGTCCCCCCAGGGAAGCGGTGCTGTCCTCCAGCTCCCATCGTACTACTGGGGTCATCCAGCCCCCCCACCACGTTCCAGTCTCAGTTTGGGTGATGCCTCCCACTGAGCTGTGACAGCCCGCACCGATCCGGGGAGAGCAGCCTCCCTCAGCGCAAGTTCATTAGTGCCTCTCCGGCAGTGGCGATGACCTAGTTAGCGACAATACTTGTCCTGTACGAGGATGCAAACATTATTTAGGTTTTTTTCCCCTCCCAGGATGGTTACGCAGTTTTGCTACGAAACTATGATCACACGCAGCCCACCCCCAACGCTGTGACGAAGCCTCAACTGCTTGCAGCGACGATACAACTCTACTGGCAGAAAATGGATTCTTTTAGCACCAAATGCAAAACTCCATCCTTCCTCCAAAAACCAGGCCACCGCGGCCCATGCCCTCTCCCTCCCTGTGACTCACGCCGGGGGTGAGGACTCTGCCCAGGCTCCAGCGGTACATACAGAGGACGTGCCCGTCTCGCCCGCAGCTCGCGCTCCTCCGCACGTACCCCACCTCGGCTCAAATCTCCTCATTAGTTTGCAGGCAGCTTCCAAGGGCAGTTTGCAGTCAAGGTCCTAATTCATAAAGCAATTAATGGATCAAGCCTCGCCACTTCAAAGAGCGAGTTCTGGTATTTGTGTGAATCTCCGGGCTCGGGACAAGCTCACGTGAGCTGCGGGCAAAAAGAGGATCAGACCACAGAGCAATTTTCTCAGAAGATCAAGCAAGCCTAAAGCCCGACTGCATTAACAGGTCTTGCAACGTTTTCCTTTTCACAGAAAGGGTTTGTTAAGAACATTCACAGCTCCAATGTTGCATTTATTCCTCTACTCTCAAAAAAAATATCCCATAAACCAACCCATCTATTCCGAGCTGGATAATGGTTCTGTGTAAAGGGAAACAAAACCCGAGACACCACAAAGCCCAGGTGGGACCTCGCTGTGGGTCTTCACTCTATGTGGATACCGCAGTGATGAGCAGCGGCAAGAAACCCTAGGACGGACATACGAGCAAGGGCGAGTTTGCCAAGGGTGTCTGAAGGCATTTACTCAAGAGCTGAAGGAGCCAAGACAGAGTCCAGCCTTCAAAATCTGGAATTTAATCCCAGGTTTCAGCTCGTGACCCTGGAGACAAGCGCTGGGGAGAGGTCACCAGCATGGTACCTGCAGAGAGCATCATGTTATCCAGTACAACCCAACTCCAAATTAATTCTCTAATTAATTAATTAACAGGTGGGTGCCAAGGGGAGCACATTAAAGCCATTTCATCAACCCACGAGCTTTCTGAAGCCTGGAAACACATCGTTGCCTAAGGGCACGCCAACATAGGGCTTCAGCCCTACCCAAGAGACTGCACAACGCTTGGACACCTTCTCTTCCCACCCAAGCCCTCTGGGCAGGAAGGAAGCAGTGGTAGGAGCAACGAGCAAAGCGTTTCAGTTGAAAACGGCATTATGTACAAGGAGGCGGCCATCTAACAGGTTTACACCTCCACGCGCACGCTGTGCACCGCGCCGGGAGAGCGGCTCTCCTCCACCGCAAACGTGACCATGAACAGCAGCAGCTTCAGGAAGAGGAGAAAATTACTGGGTGTAATTGAAACTGCAGGGAGGAGCTAGGGACATAAAATGTAATTATCCACCATGGAACGGAGCCAAGATTAGCAATCCTACTTCTGGTCATTTAAAGTTCTCATTAACTTTTTCATGTGCTGATGATATCGGTTTTGTGTCTTACTGGCTGTGAGATGCAGCACTTCCAAAAGAAAGCCCTGGGCGTCCTCTCGTAATGGTCTTGAATCGCCTGTAGAGGAGGGAGTGAGGGTCTAGACTTTAACTGAGGTCTTCTCCAAGGGTCTGGAAGATCTCCCTCCCTGGCTAACAAGGGGGAGGAGGGAGTAGGGGAATGCTCCAGCTGAGCCCCAGTTGCACCACTCTCCTCTCCTGGCATCGGTGGCTAGAGTCGGCTAAGGTGCCTTTTTGGTGCTTGGGAAGATGATCTGGGTGGGCATCATAACAATTCAGAGACCTCCTAGACTATAGTTGGTGAGACTGGGTGGACCTCAGACCACCTCCACCTCCTCCTCCTCTCCTTGCACTCCATCTCAGCAGGCTGCATGATCCCCAGCCAATTCATACCCAAACGACACCATGGACATCTCCACATCCATCCTCTGCTCAGCCCACCTCCCCGCTCTGCCCCCAGGCACAACGGCGCAGGACCCTTGCCATCTGGAGAGGGCAGCAAACTCCAATGGGACATTGCATGCCCTCAGCTGATTTGAAATCTTCTTGCTGAGGTCCTGCCACCTTCCCGCCCCGTACCATTTTCCTTGCACCCTCACCATCTGAGGATGCAGGAGCCGCAGTTCATCCTTCACCAGCCTCCTCCCAAGCCTGGCCAAGGCGTCTATCCGCAGCACCGGGAGGAGGATGCTTGTTGGTGACGCTGGCATCTGCATGACCTGTTTCTATTTCCTCACCCTGTCCTGACTCCTTGGACACCTTTGGGGAGCAGTGGGCACTGCCAGGGGTGCCCCGAACAACAGCCACCGCTTGCTCCACTCCTGGCCTGAAACCAGCATGAAATCAGTGCACCCATATGAAATCCATGTCTTTGTCAAGAGGTGGAGGACCATGGCCTCCAACCCTGGGGCTTCACCCAGGAGGGACCTGGCTTCAGCAGCTTCTTAAAGGCTTTTTTAAACCTTTGAAAGAAAAGGCACTATTCTTTTCTCCATTTTAAGCGAGGAGAGAGCACCGACCCTCGGCTCGGAAGGCGCCCGCCCCCGCCAGCCCCCTTACCTCCACCAGATGAGGCGTGGGGTTGAAGCCACACATGTTGCAGACCTGCTGCCGGCAGGTCGTGCAGGTGTTGTAGTTGGGGGGCTCGCCGGAGCCCACGTTGATCTCCGCCTTGCAGAGGGGGCACGAGACCCTTGCTTTCGGCACTTCCTTTGGCTTGACGCCCTGCTCCGGCTTGCCCGGCTTCGCGGCCGCTGCAGCACCAGCCCGGCCCTGCGCCCCTGCGGCTTTGGGACCAGCTTCTTTGCTGGCATCGCTGAAGACGATTTTTGGAGGCACTTTGCCAGGAGACGGCTGGCTCGGAGGGGGGGCTTCTGGCTGGACGGACATGAGCGTGCTCGCCTGGGTGAGCAGGGATGCCCCGAAGCCGAAGAGCTTCCCTGTGAGCCCCTCCTGGGGCTGCTCTTGTGCTCCAGCCCCGGGGGCCGGGGCAGCAGGCTTCGCCCCCGCGTCTCCCGTCATCTTTCTCTGCTCGGAGGAGGAAGGCTTGGCTTGCTGATGCTGCGGGGAGGACCTGGCCGCCTCCTGAGGTTTTGGCTGGCCTTGGCCGTGCGGTTCCCTCTGCGGCGTCGCAGGGTGAGGTTTGGGTGGCTCGGGAGGCGGGGCGCGGGCCGCTGGCGGGGACTTATCCGCACCCGCGGGCGGCGGGTGCTTGGCCGGGGAGTGGGAGGGGGACGGCGAAGGAGAGTGCAGCTGCTGCTGGCTTTTGGAGCGAGGAGCGGTGGTCATGTCCATCCCCAGCGCCCGCTGCATCTGGCAGTTCAAGCACAACCATTCCTTCACCTGCGAGACAAGGAGAGGACACGGGCAGTGAGCGGCGGGCAGGCCACAGCTGCCCGCAGGCAGCCCCAGCGCACCCGTCGGTTCCCCTAAACCAACCCCACGTAGCTAGAGGAACAAGGCATCAACCCCCGAAAAACATTTTGGTACCACGTTCTTCACGAAAGTATCTTGCAGTCACGGCGAACAGACCCCATCCGTCACAGGTACCCACGGCACAACATGCCGGCGCGAAAGCCAGCTTTAATTAGCGTTGATTTGCTTCCAAGGCTTCTGCTGTAAAACTCCTGCTAGCCACGAGGCTCTGCCTGCAGGCAGCGCATTTCGTGCCTCTCCCCGGGGAGAGGGGCCTTTCCGAGGGCTCCCGGCCCCACCACCTCCCTAAAACCCTTTTTTTTTTTCCTCCCGCTTGGCAACCAGAGCTAGCACGGAAAACAGCCGGGGCCCCTCAGACCGGAGCAGGCTGGCAGCAGGCCCAGCGCAGCTCGACAGAGGGATGCTGCTAGAAGGCACAGGTACAATTGCGACGCTCCCCAGCGCCGGCACGCTGCCGCCGGGTACCTCCCCGGGGAAAAGCCGCCGTGACGTGCCCGATGCTTCCCCGGGGCCAGCAGAGATGGCTTTTCTAGAATTGGTGCGGTGGTTGCGATATTCCACCCAAAAATTTGGGGCTGCAGCCCGTAAGGGACAGCAGGGTTCTCCTTGCATGATCTATCTGTGCTGCTGGGCAGGCAACGCACCGACGGGGAGTAAAGAGTTAATCTTCACTCTCGCAGCGATGAACTTTTGGATGCAAATGAAAAATACAATGCTCCCTGGCTAAATGGTGATAAATGAAAGACTTCCCCCTTGAGAGACATTCCCTGTGACACGCTAATGTCTGAATTAAGTTAATTAAAGAGGCCGTATGAAAGCTGTGAACCTTCCCATACGAGGAATCCCCAGGATGCTCAGCGGCTGGGCAAATATTACTATATAGCACAGTCAGCAGGACAACCGGCCCTGCCTGCAACAGATTTCTCCGAGACAAGCAACGAAGGTGGCAAAAAGGACTAGAGCATTCCCAAAAACCGGAGCAGGATCCGGGATAAGTGGGCCCAGAGCCCGGCACGGGCTGCTGCACCCGACAGCTCCCTGCGCATGTCCCACGGGCCAGCAACGCACCGCACGAGATGCAGATTTTCCTGCCTTTCATTTCGGGAGCCGTCTCCTCATCCCAGTGTTAAGGGCCACCTCTAAGGCTCGGCTTAATCCCCACTACAGAGACATTAATCGCCCCATCGCCTCGCCCAGCCCCACATCTCCACGTCTGCGTGGCCTTTTGGTCCTGCAGTTGGAGGCACGGGCGCTGCACAACCGATTCATAACCTGGCCACAGGGGTTTTTCCCCCCCCACACACACTCCAACCACAGGCACGTTTTAACCTTTTTCCGCTCACAGGAGCTGCCTGCAGAGATGCAGTTGGGTGTTTCGGCAGGTCCTGTGATGGGACAGGACGGCGAGTCCCCGAGAAGGGAGGCAGATGTGCCCTGAACCCCCCCTTACAGGTCTGCTCCCAGGAAGACTCTCATAGAGCCCAGTCTTCAAATAATAAACTTTTTGAAATAGAGGAAATTCAGATCAGCTAGGAAAGACGGATTAAAATTAAAATTAAACCTCCACCTGCCCACTATGCCCCTTCCGCGCTCTGCCCAGCACCCGGCCGCCTTGCCAGCTTGCAGAGAGCTCTGCGTTGCCTCTTAGTCTCCAGCAAAGCTCTTCCCATCACCTTACAGGCCTGGTGACACACGTCAGCTCTGTGCTCTTCGCAGCCTCCGCTGTGCTTGCTGAGCTCCCACGCCACTATCCCCACCAGCCTCTGCTCGAGTATTTGACTCGGAGCCCAGTGAAAAGCAGCCTCAATTTTTCCCCAGCAATTTTGCGTTACATCGTTGTTTCTCCAAGCCTTTCCAAACAAGCCACATTATATTTAGTTCTTGAAAATATTGCTTTAGTTTTTATAATTTCTTATGGTCTTGCTATCTCTCTTCTGACATACAGAATTCCTCGCGTTATTTTTGCTTTCACATCCCCTGCAATTTCTTCCCACTACTCTATTTTAGGACAGCGTCTCCCAAAATCCCATCGGCTTTGGGCACTGTCCCCATCAGCTCTGATAAGGGAGAACCAATCCCTTCTGTTCAGATTGTCTCTCCCTGCAAAGTTCCCAGTATCCAAGAAATGCAAATCTTAGCTCTCCACATAATCTCCTTACCCGCACTTTAAGACCCTCCGGTGAGGTGGAAATTGGGGGAAAAGGAAATCTTCCCAGACCCGCCGTCGGGGCTGTTTGCATCTCGATTTTAAGGGACCACGACCGCAAGGTACACGACAAAGGACACGCTCCACACTCCTGCTTTTGTATAGTCTGTGTCTATCGTAGCCTGGCACAAGATTTAGCTTATTTTCTGGAATAGGAAAAATACTTTGCCCCTCTCCTGCATAAACTCCCAAACAATCAAACAAAATATTGAGGGAATTCAATTGATTGCCCTCGACTGTCTGCCAGCTTTAACGAGAAGCAAGTGCTGCTGGTGAATACCGAACAGCTCACAGCTCCGGCTTTGCTGGCTCACCCCCTCCCCGCGCCACGCACGGTGCCTGCTTTGCCCCTGGTCAAGGCTTGTGCAGGAGAACGGCTCCCCGGGCACCGGGAGGTACCGTCCCCAGGTCCTGCCACCATGCAAGCTGTGGATGAGCCCACCAGAATCTTCCTGAGCTCAGGGGCTGGGGAACAATGGGATCATTGAAGCTTTCTCACCTTCCACAATAACCCTGGCTTATGGAGCCGAGGCAGAAGAAAGCCAGGGGGCTTTCAGATGGGATGGAAACCATCAAATTGTTCTCGGTGACTTGGTGAACAACTGCTGAGGAACATCTGTCCTGAGGAGCAGGAGAAAGCTGCAGGGAATACAGTGGGTCAGTGTGCTCCCAGAGCAAGCATTTGAAATGTAAATTTAGATGGGTTTATCACAAATTGATGCAACTGATGACACAACGTGTGGATTACACAGATCAAAGATGACTTAAAGGATCCTGAAGGGAAGATAATAAAGAGGAAGGGCCAAGTCATCTTGCCAAAGATCCTTCCCCCAGGAAAGAGAAAAGAGAATGGAAAAGCCTGGGTGTAAACCTTTACCAGCCCAACCCCTGAAAGTTTTGATTTGGTGGAGAACTGGCCAAATAAGATGCAGAAATAGATGAAACGGTGGACTATTCGGTTGGCTTGCATCGCTGTCCTCTAAATGTTCCTCTTCTTGCCTGCAGACTCATCACGCAGGGGGAAGATGCTCAGAAAACAATACAGAAATAGGGGCAAGAATAGGAAAAGAATAATTTATCCTATTGCTTCTTCATCACTGCTAACAGTCTGGGTAACTAGCAAAACAAAATGTCTACTGGTGAGAAGAGAGAAACCCAAAATTATTGAAAACTCTAGTTCCAGCTCACCTGGGAATGCTGAAGTCGCCGTTATACCCTAAAATAAGGGGAGGTAAAGCTGTGCTCTCTTGAACAGCCTGAGACTGGCTGCTCAGAGCATGCTAATCTCCCTCACCCCAGGAAATCTGACTGGGGGAAATACTGAAAAATACAAAGAAAATGGGAATGTGGATAATAGCTCTGAAACCAAACTGATGCCTCACTGAAGAGCGAACGAGGCCAGCTAAAAGTGAAGGCGGCTGCTGTGCAAAATGAAGGGTACCATGAGAAATACAAAATCAGCAAATATCGGAGCTCAGCACACCAACGTCAACCGAGCAGCTGTGAAGTGCTTAAACCATATGAAAACAAAGGAGCTTCAGGAAGAAATCTCTTGGGGAGCAGTAGGAAGGATTGATCGAGGGCATTAGGGACAAAGGCCATCCTAGAAAGGACAGAGGCCCATCGCTGGATGGAGACGGTAAAGCTGTTAACGAGACTGATATGGCAGAAGTGCTGTAATTACTGTCGTCGAACATTTGGGAAGAAGCAGGATAACACTCATTACGAGGATGAAGCATTTCCAACTTATTAGCAATCGAGAAGAACATTCAACAACATCTACCAGCACCAGAAGATATTTAAATTTGGCAGATCTGAATAATTTTGCATCCAAGAGATCTAAGAGAGCTAAGAAAACTGCTGTGTGCTGATGTTCTTTTTTAAGAGGAAATTTTAGAAGACTGGAAGAGTCTTCTGCTTGAATATCCAAGGCGGCAGAGGTACGGCCTGAAGGGGACAGCTAGCCAGACATCTGTCCAAGACAGGAGGACAGCGCTGGATTCACGCAGCAGAAAACTGAAGGGCACGGGTATATGCCAGTCAACGCGGTCTTGGGGAAAATGGGTCACAGCAGGCAAACCTGATTTTACTCTATGCACTGTAATGCATAGAAGCAATATCCTTGATGTCCAAAAGGTCTTTTGACCTAGTAATGCATGACATGCTGACAAAAAAAAAAAAAGGACTATAAAATATGAATAGTGAATATGCTAAATGGATTTCAGACTAGTTACCTGGCTGCTCCGGGAGACAACAAGGATTCATCACTGCTTAAGTATCTCACTATGGCTAACACCACTCACCCACGGCAGATTTTGGTAAAACGATAAATAGAGGAAGATGAGTCTCCGCTGCCTGGCAAACCTGCGCTCGATCCGTGCGGGAAGCCCGGAGCTGGAGGGAGGAGTGAGGAGGTGGCTCAGCCTCCTCGTCCAGCACCGAGGGACTCCTTCCAGAGCCCTCTACGGTTCCACACCGACATTTTAAGGAGATTAGTAAAACACTGCGGGAGATATAGACCGGATCTCTAAGAGTGATTCTAGGGATGCAGAAAAAGTCTGAAATGAGAGAATTAAAGAGGTTGATCTTTTTCGTTTATCAAAGAGAAGATTAAGAAGTGACTTGATTACGATATAGCAGCACATTCAGGGGAAACAATATCAGGTACTAAAAGGTTCTTAATTAGGCAGAAAAAGACATAAAAAGAACTAATGACTGGAAATGGAAGCCAAATATATTAAGCATCACTTTTAACAGCAGATGTTTCTAACCATTAAAGCAAATTATACACATGCTGTTGGGCTCAGCAGAAGACTCAGGGAAGTGAAGCTTGCAGGCCTTTCATCTATGAGGTATTTTATACCCGTACTGATCTCAAAAGCTTTGAAGGTTGGAACCATCCCATCTTTACTGACATTTGGTACGTCCGCATCCAACACCTGACCTGCCCCAGCCCTGCACGCAGTGCCCAACACGCCCACGACCACCAGCCCTACCCTTCCCACCCCAGACCCCTGCAACGTCCCAGACTACTCCTCTAACCCCCCTCCCAAATCCTGCTATTCCCTAATGCACGGACGGGTCTGCAGCCTGCAGCACTTGTGGGGTCACCGCTGCCAGATGTGCCTCCCCCTCTCGACGCCATCCTGCGGCTGCCGGCACCGACCTTTTCCGAATCCCATTAGGAACGAAAACTTTCAAATCAGCATTTCCTTAAAACAAATGGTAGGCAGGAATATACACAGCACACGCTGGATGTGCTCAGGGCAGATTTAAACACCGATAAGAATTATAGATGGGCACACGCCTGGTGGGCAGGATCCTGACCCTCTGCAGTACAGGAGAGCAGTGTTTTGCACAGGTACGTAGGGGCGACCAAAAAGCCTCCCTGTGCGCTGTGGCTTACCGATCCTTCTCGAAAAACACCAAGAAAAGCCCCCAGTTAAAAATGATCTGAAACGATAGAGATAGCTTGAGTTTATAAGACTTCTGAAGTTATTCTAACACCACCTATTTTAGGAAACTATGTGGAAGCAGTCCGTCCCCTGGATTTGTTACCAGGAGATGCAAGGGAGCGCTGGTAATGTGTGGGTTGTTTTGTTCTCCTGAGGTAAGACAATACAGCTCTAAAAGTATCCTAAGTATAGTGTTCAGCCTTTGCAGTAGACAGGAGAAGCTTTAAAATGAGCTGCAAGCAGAAAGATTTCTTAATTGAACGTCCGAGATCTCTTCAAGCCAAAATTTAGGATTATAATGAAGAATAATTCTGTCTTTGCTGAGGGTTGGTTATTTTGGACCATTTCGACCAGGATGCTATCCTACTACCTAAAAATAATAAACCCAAAAAGTATGGGAGAGCATTAGTTGACCATATTTAGGACTTTGGAGACTTGAGACTGAATGGTTCCTCACCAGCTCTACCCACTTACAACCCCTCACTGCAGCCAAAGCCACCTGACCTTGCTAGCCATCCGACCCTGTATCAGAGGAGGCCATTGGGCACTTCAGGAGCACAGTTCATCTGACTTGTTTTAGATGATTACGTTAGGCTGGGAAGAACAGCTCCCAAGTCATCTCGAGTCAAGCGTGGCCAATCCCATCCAAGGTTGACCACTTTGAACAGGACAGAGCAAAGGAGCTTTGTTCAGCAGAAGATACAACCCATCCTTCTCTGGTGTGAGACAACAGGATGGACAACTAGCTGAAAAACAAGAAGCCAAGTTCATGGGAAATCAGAGAAGAAAAGGAGCATGGGTTTTCTCCGAGTTGCCCAAAACATTGTATTTAATATTCTACAAAACTGGAAATCCTGGAAAAAACATATTTGGGAAGAGCAAGACAGCGAGACTTTGGCAGGAGCTCTTCGACTCCAAGAGCCCTAAGCAGGCTCCTGCCCCAGAGCCACCTCTCATGGAGCCAACCCCCAGCAGATGCACCCCAGGGCCGGGGTCACAGCTCCCTCCTCTGCCTTTCGCAGCCAGCAGTACAGCCAGAACGAGAGGAGTATAAAAATAACCAAAGCTGGAATTGGGTAACGAAGGTACTGCGTTAATCAGACTAATAGGGAGGCTCAGTGCCAAGATCACTGACTGGATGAAGAAGGGTTTCATTAATGGGTGCTACTGGCTTATCCTGGAGGAACACTGCAACAGCCTGGCCTCTCCCTAGAGCTGCAGGTGCCGCCAGTGACCTGCCCGAGAGTGTCCTTACGTGCCTTCAATTCATCAGTCTGCCTGCAGACAAAGAACCGTCATCTCGTGAAATCAGCCAGTCAGCGAAACGTCCCTTCCCCTCCATGCCTCCGGGATCCGCTCCGGAGGAGCTCTCCAGGGGGCACGTCTTGCGCTTTACATTGTCACGCTGAAATCTGCCAAAGCCACGTACCCTACAATTAAAGCAACATCCTGATCCAAGAGAAGAGGCAGTGCTAAAGGCAGCCCTCGGCTAGAAAATAGAGGGAACAGCAAGCTGCGGTGGGGAGCTGGGACGCTGCCGGGAAGGCAGGAGGTGGGAATGGCTGTAGGAGAGCAGGGAAAGCTCAGCAAATCTTGGAAGAGCTGCTGATGCATGGAAAAAGCTAAAAGCGCTGCGTGGAGAAGGCTTCCCACACCATCTCAGACTGGCTGGTGGAGCATATGACAAATACAAATATATGCCTTATTCTGAAGTTTTGGGGTTGTTTTTTAAAGCCGGGCTATGGCTGATTTCTCCTGCAGCAGCACAGGGACAGCTTGCCACAAAGCTCAGGCAGCGAGGGTAGGAAAAGCAGCCCCTGTTGTTTGGATCAGCGCACATCCTGCGTGCAAATGCAGCGAGAAGCCTGCAAAGCATCCCGTGGGAGGCTGCAATGTGGTGTACCAGTCCGATCTGGGGGGGGACAGATAACGTCAGGAGATGAAGTCTCCTAGGGCACCTCTGGAGGACCATGAGCGGCCCAGGGTGCAGGAGCCATCGTGTGTCCTTGGCCAGGCTGCGTGTCAAGACATCACCAAAATGCAGGCGTGCACCCAGGTGGAAAGAAGGCGGATGCAAACATGCAGGCAGCGTGGGCTGAAGCTTCCTGGTTGAAATCTAAAGCACAGTTTGAGGAGAACCCAGGGCTCCAGAGGGACTGTGCAATTAGGAGTCTTTCGGCACTTAATTGACAGGGGAATTGGTCGCCGAGGCACTTCTGAAAAAGGCCACCTTATGCTCATCTTTATCTTCAAACATCTCAATACAAATAAAATCTAGTCCTTAGCACTCCTGCCCAGGAGGGGAAGCCACCGAAGCCGTCAGTAATCATCCTGCTAATGCTTGCCAGAAAATAATCAACTTGCTCGCTTGCTGGCGAGCAAGAGGAACCAACCCCCAAACTCATGTCCTTCACTGCAAACAACAGATGGGAAACAGCGTTTGTTCAGAGAATCGAGCTGTGGAATAAGACGGTGCCATTTCATCCTATTAGTCACTTCTTAACCGGTTTCCTTTTCTCTAGTTAGCGCTCCCCGAACTAACCGGAGGCTGCTAGAGCAGGCCTTCTCCTCTCCCCAGAGGGTGTCAGGAGGTGTTAACCCACACGAGGCTCTGCAGTTTTTAAAGGCAACCTCCAGCTCCTGCGCCTCGCTGTTCGGACAATCTTTACCCACACCACGCAGCCACTGACGCAGAGATGAAGCAAACGTTCAAAGAAAATAACTGCAGCTGCAGGGCTTTGCAACTAACCTTGATCTGCTGTCACATGCAGGACGGCGCTCCCCCAGCAGCATCCCCCATGGCTAAGGCGCCGATCGAGCTGCTAGCCCCTCGGGAAGCGCGAGCATCCCCTTCTTCACCACTTGCCCTTGCTGGCGGAGAGAAATGGATGGGCAGAAGGAAACCTTACCAGCATCAAACCCAGCGCTGCTCCTCTGCTCCCCCCGGAGCGGGGGTCCCCCCCCCCCGCCAAAGCAAGGCGCTGCCTAGCTAAGCACGCCGGCAGTGCCACCGCCCGAGGCGAAGGGACAAGTCCTTCCAGTTCATTAGGGAAGGTTTCTTGTGCAATTTGCTGCCTCGCTAGCTCCTGTTTAGACAGCCTTTGTTCCCTGTCCGCAGGAGCGCATGAAAGGTTTGGACGTCTGTGCGTGCTCAGAGGATGCTCTCCCCTGGGCTCCGTCAGGAGGATCGCGAAGAGCTCACCCCAGGTTTTAACCTCCTGAGCTTTGCACGCCGATGGTCTCTAAGTGCAGCCCCGGGTCCCCTCCCGCTCCGTAATGCAGGATGCAGGACTTCCGCACGAGCCCTCTCGGTCAAGGAAAGCCTAATGGCTTGCTTTGCCTTTTTCTGCGGCTGCTCCCGTACCCTGCTGCCAGCCGAAGGACGGACGTCCAGAGTTACAGGAGCCTCCGGTCCTGCTCACTTATTGTCTTCTGCAGAACTAAAATAGCAGCCTGGGAGGGAGCAGGGGAGCTCAAAACTTTCCATTCACCGGTACCTCCTGCCTAAAGCAGAAAAATACATGAGGCCATGGGGTTTCTCTGGATGCAAAGTGGCTACCACGTAGAGCAGTGATGCAATTCATAGCTATAATGCTATAAAGAGCATAGGCTGCTCTCAATAAATAGACTTCTAATAGATTAATTTAAAAGCAGCCCAGTTTCCTATTGGTAATACAGAATAAAATCATCATTCGTTTACTGCATGGCTCCACATTTATTCAGTTATGAGTGGGCCCTGCTGCAGCCTTGCCCATGAGTTTCTGGGTCCTTTGGAAACCCTCCCGGACAATTACAGTAATAGGAGATAATGGCTGTAGCTCAGGGACTAAACTAAACACGCTTGAATATTTGAAGGTCCTTTTACGCCCCAAACTTTGCATTACCTTGGCAGCATCAGCATCTGACTAGGGTACAGCAGCAGTCAGGGCGGAGAGGATCCTGATCCTCTGACGCAGTAGCAAGCGCCTGGGACAGAAGTTTTTAAACGATAAAGACAATCCTGGTGCTAGCGTAAATAGCCCAAAGTATTTTCAAAGAGAGTCACAGACCAGGCGTTATGGCCTCACATTTTCTGCAGACTGAAGGACTCAAGTTAGGTCTCATTTATCCTGCGCCAATATGTATTTATGAGGGAAGCCACTGGAATGAACAACTGCAAATGAACATATGGGAGTGGATCAATGCATCAAAGCAGAATGTATTTTCTGTCTTTCTTTTTTTTATTATTCTGGATTAAATATGTAATAAATGCTCTTGTAGAATTTAAGGCCTGAAGATAGACAAGCCATTGCACAATCTTTTTACATACCTAAACAGATTTAATTGCTCAATTATTCCAGATAAACACGATAAGTTCCCTGCCATGAATAATTTATAATCCAGCTAGCCACACAATCTATGAAACACAAATCTATGGCTGCAGCAAAGGAAAAGCGAGCAGATGCCACGATCCTGAGACACCCCGGCTCGTTACCAAACGTTGGCCAAAGGAGCAATAGCGTAAGCTGCCCAAGGCAGGTCTGATCTTGCTCGAAATAGCTCAGCCTGTATCTGCATTTGGGTTATCATGTTGCTCAGAGGATGCAAATATCGAACAAATTAAATAGGCACGAAGTTCAGATGCGCACCTGGGAGGAGACAGGCACAGGACATCCCCCCTTCTGTTCATGGTCTGGACTGTGCTGGGACAGCCCTCCTCAGGAGCTGGCTGTACTGGTTTCTCCAGGAATTTCATTAGATGATCGTGACAGAGCTTAAGAGCCGCAGTGAAGCCCAACGGGGCGCAGTGCACTGGAGGCTGGAAGCCTGCAGGGGCTGTCGCGAGGGACGGCACTCAGGACCCCGCAGAGGAGGCAGGGGAAAGGAGGACTGCTGGGAGAACGAAAGGTCCTGTCCAGCCAGGACTTACCACGCTTGGATAGGAGAGACCCGAGCGAGGGACCTGGAAGGTGTCCAGCAGGAGCGTTAATCCTAAACCCATGACGAAGCCATCCCAGGCAGCCCCCTTCCCACGCAGAGGAGTAACGAACCGCAGCGCTGAGCACCGCCCTGGGAAAGCTGTTGTACCAACCAACATCAACGGGTAGGAGGGGCAGGTACCACCTCCCGGCTCCAGCGACCCCGAACGAACGCAGAAGGCTTTCCCACGGGGCTCGGGGCCCTATCGCGAACCTTGAGCATCTTTAAGACTCTCCGAGAGGCAGACGAGAGGCGCTGGGTGGGTTTCCTTCAGCCTGGGCACCCAGCACTGCCTTTCCCTGCCCCACTCTTTCCAACAGATGCTCCTGCGTCTGAATTTTATTTACGCTGCTGCTTCGTTGCAACAAACCCATGTTAAAGGATGCAGGATTTCGCCCCGATGTCCTGCAGCAGCAAGAAGAGGGCCGACAGATGTTTGTCTAATTTGGTCTTTAAAACTTCCCACCAGTTGTGGATTTACTGGGTGGGCAGCAAAAGGGGGAATAAAGGGGCTATGGCTTAACTATCCTCACCGCTAGAAAACATTCCCAAAGTATTAACCTAAGTCTTCCTTGCCGTCCTACAGCCCACAAACACTGAACAGCAGCTATTTTATTCAGTAAAAACAGCCTGCGAGCAGCTTCCCTGCTGAAGACGTCTGAGCCTGTCCCGGCACCAAGACCACAATGTGCAAAATGCCTCCTAGAGGTGACTGGTCACCACCTTCATGCTGCAGAACTCTTGGTCTTGATCTCCCCGGGGTTCCACAGCACCTCCATGGCCTTCAGACCCAATTCATGGTTTTCTGCGTTTCCAGGTGCAGTTTCTGTGCATGTTTAGGAGCTGCTCGGGCAGCGCTGGAGGACAACGTGCTATGAAAGGAGCTCAGTCTTGCATGTTCCATCAAAGCAGCCTACAGACCACCTGCCCCCTGACGTACCTCCTGTTTCGCCGCCTTCTGGAGAGACCAACTTGGGTGACCCTGGTGCCCAAAACAGGCTTACAGGTATGGCCACGAACACCAGAAACAGTTTGTCCTGTCACCAGCTACCTATTTTAATAAATTAGAATAGGCTTTCTGTGTTGGAATTCCTATCCCCATCCAAAAGCACCTGGACCCAGCTCATAAGTCACCATCTACTAAGTAAAATACATACCAATTCTAACATAAAAATCTGCAAACGATTAGAATTTGAACAGATACCTGTAAGCCACATCACTGTTAATTGTGTTTTTATAGCCACTGCATAACCTTTAAGAAGAGGGTACTTAATTGCAAGCCAGTCTACAATAGCAATTACCTTGTCTTCAAAAGAAATGCTAATTGCAAAGCAAGATTAAAATTGGTCATTCAAATCATGATTTTTTGCTTGCTGATCTAAAGTCATTATTGCCATGGAGATCTAAAGTGATACATCCCGGGAAGGTGCATAAACTCTTAATCAGAAAGAATCCTGCTATCCGCAAGGCTGCCTCCTTTATCATCACCCAAGCCAAAAGATGAAGTTACCCAATTAGGGGAGCTCTCTGCTGCCCCCCTGATGGGGGGCTCAAAGGATCGCCAGAGAGCAACCTGCCCGGGACCCCTCAGCCCAGTTTCAAAGCCTGGGCAAGCTTACAAATGAAAGCTACTTTTGTTCTGCTCAAACAAGGGGCCCAGTCCTTGATTGCAAAACTAGAAACCATTACAGAAGAGAAAAAATTTCAAATAGAAATTGCTCAGTTAAAAAAAAATATCGCAGAAGCAAATCTTTCCTCCACCTTTTCAGGCTTCTTAGCTTTTCTTTGAAAGATCTCTAAACAGCAGCAGCTTTGGGTCAACACAAAAAACCCAACCAAACAACACAAAAAACCCAAACCCACCATGCAAGAATTCTCTCCCCTTTTTGGGCAAACACGCCGCTGTCAAACACTATTTTAATGCTGCCTTTAGCCCCTTATTGCCCGCACAGCCGGGAGCATCCCCCTTGCCAAGACAGCACTCCCACTGCTGAGCTGCAGCAACATTTCTAGCACTGGTGGCTGGAAAGAGAAGATGGAAAGAGAGATGGAGATGTACTGGTCACAGTGGTGCATGCAACCCCAAGCAATAAATACCAGGGAAATAAATCAGGTTGCTCATTTGAACAAAGTCTTTAAGAGCTCCTCAATGAAGGCATCCGTCCATGCCATCACAGCCGACAACTCGGTCCCCACGAGCGGACCAGTGTTTAATGAAATCTCAAATTAACTTGTCAGGCAAAGAAAAAAAAACTTCTTTTACTTGTAAATAGTGTATTTTTGATTAAAGCATCACAGCTATGACAGACAGCTATCTCCAGGCAGCCATCCTATGCCTCTGGCAGAACATTTTTTAAAAGGTGCTTCTATAGAAGCATTTCTTAGTCAAGCCCAATAGCTCAATACATCATCTTTAGGTGCCAAAAGCGCCCAGCACCTCCATGCTGGTTCCACTCCACCGGTGCTGCCGCCGCAGCCGAGGAGCACGTTGGACTGGGTGACAGGCAACGCAAGCTGCAGTGCTCCAGGAACGGCCCCGCTCCGTGTCCATCCAGGCAAAAAGGAAAGTACAGAGCAGCAAACTGCACAGTTCAAGCTGATTTCACCCTGCTTTGATTTGCTCCAATGCCAATTAGAAACCGCTTTTGGAGAGAAACAATACATCTTGTCACCGCGCCCCGGCCTCAAACCCAGGCGACTCGAGTGTAATTACCAGCCACCGGCACCCTCCGATCTACAGCGCGTTTCTCGCAGGCGAGATAGCAGGAGCGATTGCTGCTCCCTCCGTGTTCGGGTGTTCAGCTGGAGAGGTCTCTCCTGATTTTCGAGTGTTGTGCATCAAAACCTCCAGCTGAACGGTGGGAGCTGCGCCGACTGCGAGCAATCAGACCTAAACTGCCTTAAATTGGGCAGATAAGGGATGGATTGCCCGGCAAGAGGGAAGCAGCAGGACCTGTGCACCAGGAGGGGAAAACATTTTACATCCAAATAAATACCACCTTCCCATAAGCTTTTATCTGCCCACAGCCTTGTCTGTTGGTGTCAAGCCCCCTGCCTGGCTGGGCTGGCTCCTGGCACTCTGCAGAGAAAGGAAAGGAGGAGAAGCAGGTCTGAACCATGGTGTGCAGCAGGCGTTGGGATGCAAAATGGCACACTGTGCACGGCCAACATCTCCTCAGGGGATGCTGCTCATCCTCACAGGGAGAGGGTCTCGCTGTGCTGAGAGCTTTGCTTCCCGGTGGGATGCAGGCTGGGTGGCATGGGGCAACTCCCTGCAGCTGGAAGACATGGGAAAAGGGGTTGGCTGGAGAAGGGGGACTTGGGGCAACAGCTTGAGCTGGCCAAAACCATCAGTAGGGGCAATGAAGCCTTCACTTTTTACAAAAAGTAACGTAGCGCTCAATGTTGGCTTTTGGTTGGGGTGGCGTGGCTTGGAGATCACTCAATGCGGTGGTGCTGGAGCTGTTCAGAGCCCTCCAAACGACACATCCTTCAGAACTATCAGGTCACGGGACTTTTCTGGGCAGACCGGTAAAAACTTTATGCCCAAGATCTGCATAAAGCATCATTTCAACACGTCCCCTAGGTCTCAACGAGAATTTAGCACCTGGAATTAGTTATGGAAAACAATATTTCAGAAGTTGCTGGATTTTTTTCTTCCTAATTCAATAAAGCAATAACGATCGTCTGCTGAGAGCAAGTAATGGGATCCCAGAAGCAGCTCAAAGACAGATGGCAGCAGCAGCATGCCTGTTTGGTGATATTTCTCAGAGCGCTCTCCAATTTGAAAGCCACAATCATATCATCTGGAAAATTAATATGGCAGGTCAGAACATAAGGTAGAGTTTGTAAAAACGAATTTCAGGGCATGAGCTGGCCTGGCCCAGCATCTCAGTACTGACTTGGGACTCCGAAAAAAAGCAGGATTCATGCCCCAGTCTGCCAAAGGTCCCTTGGGCAGGTTGCTCAGGAGTAGAGGAAAGCAGCATGTCTGGGTACAAGGGCTCAGTTTAACCGGGCTTCACTTTTTTGGGGGGGACCCCTCCTCTGCCCCAGCACTGTTGGCCTTGCATTAGCACGCTGTGCTCCATCAAACACCAAGAGTATTTGCTTTTCTCGAAGCTCAAAAGGTTTTGCAATATGTAGAGTACGCACTGCCCATCGCAGGCAAAACGGAGGCAGACGTGCTCAAGGCAATATGCAGCCTCTCCCCACAGTAAGTATGCTCATTATTTCTGTGGAATCCAGAAATTCAGGTAATTCAACTCTTCCTCAAGTCCCCAGGGTAACTTTAGCACAGAGCACTAGTTTTTAGCCAGACCTTTCCACTAGACCTGGTATTTTATCTACTGGGCATCATACTCTGTTCACAGGGGGAAGGAGCAGCAAGCAGTGCCTTACAGGAGATCAGGAGAAACATGGGATGTCTGCCAGGGAAGAAAGAAGACATGGTACAGCTGAGAGCACAGGAGGGGCTGAGCAGAACCAATGTGTGACCCAGAGCCATGATGAAGCTTGTTCTGGAGGAACCCCACACCCAAGGAGTTGCAGGGACATGACCCTTCCACCTTCCCCCCCACCTAAGTCTCTAGGCATCACAGTACTCCGCAATTAAGAGAGAGGGGAAAAAAAAAAACAAAACTAAAATCCCAAGGGGAGTTCCCATTCCTAGATCCAAGCCTAGCCGTGCCCCCACTCCGGCATATCCAGCTGGTTGCTGCACTATACGTGCACCCCTATACGTTTGCATCCTTAGCAGGCTTTTAATAGCGAACGCTTGCTGAGCCCGTATTTCCTGCAAAGCCGAGTTATGTGCAGTGACAAGCTCGTTTGCTCTTTGGGGACAGGGCTTCAAATAGCTGCTCGCTTGTGGCAATTAAAACGGGCAGAGCGCTGCCACCGACTCCGCTAGCCTGTGCTGTGACTGATGCAAGCGCCGGCTGTAGCGCTCTGATAAGGATACGGGATGATTCAGAATAATCTAGGCTTTGCTGAACATATGAGCCCGAGTGTTTGTGCTTCTCTTTCTGTCTAACAGGAATACTGCGTCGTGCTTGTTAGAAGGGGGAGAGGGCGACTGGAGGTAGGTGGACACAAAAACTTCCTCTCCGTAAGGCTGATGGGCACATCTGTCCTGCCCACCACTCAGGTCTCCTTCCATGGAGGTCTCCAACTCAAGGGTCTGGCCAGTCTGACCCCATGGCTCGGACACAACAAGGGGGTGACAGAGCAGGTGGGGAGGGAGCAAAAAGTCAGTTAAGTCAATTAAGTCTTCCTCCCATCTTGGGGGGATTTCCATGAGCTGCCACCAGGCAGCAGGGCTGCTGCACAAGCAGTTGGGGCTCAATTAAGACGCAGAAGATGGGCATCAAAGTGGGCAGGGCAGGGGGCAAGGGAGGAAGGGGAGGGACACACTGGCTCTTCAGTCTTCAAAACTGACTTCCAGCTGGTTTAGTGCCATGTTATGTCCATGCCTTAACTCGTTTTCACAAACCTTTAATCCCACAGACCTGCTGCATAGTCTACTCCCATCCCATCAAGACCACATCTTTCCCTATTGAGCCATTCCAACAATTTGGCTTTGATTTCACCTCGAGCAGAAAGCCAAGCCAACGGCACAGACTATTTACAACATGAACCAAATCCAGAACTGAAACATCCCACCCTTCGGCTGTCCTTGATCAAAAGGTTTACAGCCTAGATAAAATGGCATTTCAATCAGAGTTAAAATAACCAGGTTTTATAGTCCAATTAGCACCATACCCCCTCAGATAAGGGCTGCCCAAGAGCACGGCTGCATATTACCTCTCTGAGATGAGGAGCTGGGTACGACAGGAGGGTGAGGTCCGGGAGCAAGGCTGTACGAGCTTGAATTAAAGCGGTGAGGAACACCTCAGCAGGCACAAACTGCTGTCCCACAAACACCTTACTGCAGTCACAGGGCTATTTTCAGAAATCTCCGATATTTTTCAGTCCACCACACTACATAAATCCCCTCTCGGCACCTAAACGTGACCATGGCCAAGAGACAGATGAGAAACAGGGTTAGGAAGAAGCAAGTTGGGTTTCTGGTGATGGGAGCCCACACAGTTCTATAAATAGCATCGGTGATCAGCTAAAATTCAGGTCAAAAGAGATGCTGCTGAGATGTCACCACCTCTGCCAAGCAGCGCTATCTTTAAGGACCAAATGAACCTCACACGTTGTTACCAGCCAGGGTGGGAAGAGCAACATCACGGCGTCTCCTCCTGTGCCGGGGCTCTCCTACCGGGCACCCCTCTACCGCACCGGAGACACGGCCCCCGAGACAGCAACATAGGGGATGCAGAGCGGGTGCTAGAGGGGAGCGTCGGACACCCCCCATTACAACCACCCTGCTCTGCTGCTTGTAGAAAGATGGTAAATCGGAATTAAATCGGCTGGGATTAACTCAATCTCTGTTGAGGCACTGAAAGCGCTTGAAGTGTCCTCCCAACCGCTCCCCGAAGGCAGCGCAGCATTGTACCACCAAGCACACATTGCAAACAAGACCGTACAAGCGAGGGCTATAAAGTCCTGCGCAATCGCTGCTCTTCGGGATACTTTGTGTGCGGTGAGCGGGATCCAGAGGGACACTTAACCACCTGTGAGATTTCACGCGCTCGACTGGTAGGAAAAACTTCAGCAGCATCCACGTGAGCAAAATAGCTCCATCGACCGCCACAGGCTGTAAATGATTTTATTCCTCTGCCCAGGGACATCCAGGGGAGGGAACTGAAAGCAAGTAGCAGACACAGCGAAGCTTTCAAAAACACGGGGAGCCTCTGACTCGGTACCCTGCTCTGCTTTGGAGAGCTTGACAGCCGCTTCCGATCCTCAGCTTGCTTTTCTTTTTAATGATAAAGTGATATGCGAGTCGAAAGCTAGAGGAAAACCACATCTCATCCAAGCAAACAGCTTGCCGTAACTTAATGTACCGAGGGAAGGATGACGCAGGGCGGTGGTGGCTCAGCACGTGCGGCTTGCTGGGCTTGGTATTTATCAAGTGACAGAAGATGCCAAGAAGAAAGCAGGTCACTTCCCATCTCTCAGGGGTATTCATCCTTACTTGCAGTTGTTTTTATTACCCCTCTCCACCACAGCATCGCTCCGGCGTGCGGGAAGCCACGCTCTCCCATCCCCTCCGAACAATTTAACGCGTCACCGTGGACTTTTATGTGTCCCCACAGTCGGGTCCCTGCTGCCACGGCTCATCGGAGCCAGCCGTCAGCGGAGGGGAGCCACCGTGAGCAACACCAGCCCCATTACTCACCCGGAACCGTTTAGCCAAGATAGTTTTTGACATTTTCCGCAAGTGAATTTTGCATTATTTGAATCATCCATGCAGAGCAGAGCGAAAGGCGGCATACTGGGAGGAACAGCCAGAATTACTCATGAGCTTTTTTTTTTTTGTTGGCTTTAACTTAAATTGCGATCTATCAAACAGACAAGTCGCATGTCGCTGCAGACGGCTGGGAGAAACCCCTGCTTAGGCTGCAGCAGGGGCTGAAAAGGCAAACGAGTCATTTATATGCAGAAATCCTCAGCAAGTGTGCTACTCTCCAGCTTCGTATTAGTTGCTTTATTCAGTGCTAATCACCCCATTAAAAAAAGATAGAGCAGAAATAAATAAAAAAAAAAAGTCCAAGCAAGAGATAACAGAAGCATCCTTCACTGCAACACTGCAGATACAGGAAGAAATGAGGGCTGGGATACTTAGTGTACGGATAAGGGGATTAAGAGGTGAAGGGCAATGGTGAGGAAGGGCTAAATTACGGGAAATACACCCCCACCCCACCCCCACCACCCCCCCCATCTGTTGGTCCAGGGTGATAAATTCAAAGTTCTTATCAATATTTTCTCACCATAAAAAAAATACAGAATATTCACTGCAATCACAAAGAGCATATTTTTAGTGCCTAGCTTTTCCATCGTGCTCACAGCACGAGGTGCTCTTGAAGAGAGCTGTAGGGCTTCTTCAGGTGGGCACATCCCCAGCGAGCGCTGGTCCCGGGAGCTGCCCCGCAGCAGCAGACCGGGCCAAGCATCCCTGCCCTTATGAGGAGGCAGCAGCCATGATGAGCCCCGGCTCCTCCAAAGAGGATCACACCCAGCACAAACAGGTCACTGCTGGCTGAAGCTCTGCTAAAAACAAACAATAAATTGGAGTAAAACTCGCATTTCTCTCCTATTGCGCAGCCTGAACCAATGGAAAATTTCTCCCGGATCTGCAACATAACGCTAACGACAGATTTATTTTTACAGCAATATCATGAAGAAGGATGATCTCAAAAGAGAAGTCATTCTGAAACGGGCAACTTGACTCAGCACACAGGGGTCTGGCTGGATATAGGGTGCAACCTTACCATGCACACACGCAAAGAGCTGTCTCACACCACAGCAGCACACAAATCCTGCCTGCCCGAGGGTGTCCTGGGTTTTCATCTGATCACAGGCAGAAAAAACATACCACTGAACTTGCTGAAAGGTGCCCAGAAGAGAGGACCGCTGCCTACAGAGCCAGCCCGACAGTCTTACCTCCCCAGCTACCCGCTCCTCTGCCACGGCCACCATGGCCCCCACGCCTGGGGGTGAAATCCCCCGGGGGATGCCAGACCGGAGAAACAGTTGCTGTTAAATATTACCCCACTATAGGATCTGCTTTTTGAGATCCGGCATTTTTCAGACCCAGCACCCATTCTTTAAGGGAAGGGGGAACTATAATCTCCGAATACAGCCTCGCGTTTCTGCACGAGCACAATAACACATCTTCGAGCTGCGGTGCTGCACGCACGCCAACAGCTGAGGCTGGAGGCTGCTTCACAGCCGGGAAAATGAATAGCCGGCGAGGTCCCAAGGGCAGGAGAAAACCTTGTCGGCCTTGCTGTTCAGCAGGAGAAGAGACCACGTAAATGGCTCCTCCTCTGCCGTCAGTCCCGTTGCAAAGAGCTAAATCAAACTCGGAGCTGACGCACCCAGAGAAAACTTAGAAATTTAGGAGGTGCCACACCGGCATTGCCCCACAGCTTCTCAATGAAGAGCCAGGAAGGAGAAGGACCACTTTGGTCGTTTAAAAAGGCAGAGAGAGACAGGGGAGATTAAATGTCTCAAAAATCATGTTTAGTTATCTATTGGCAAGCAATACATTCACCCTTTTTCATCCAATCCTCTGGTGCTCACCCCTTGGTGCTCCCCGAGCTCGGACACAGCCAGAGTCCCAGAAACCGCCACATCAACACCCAGGAAGGACGAGGCAGCGCGTCAGAGCACAACGTACTGCAAAACGTGACTTCAAGCCACACAAATTACAGAAACATAAATTACAGTCGTGCTCCAACAACTTCAGGGCTACCCAGACCACAAGGGACCTGCGCCCAGCTACTCCCCACCAAATGGTTTCAGCATCTCTTAGACCCTGGGGTAAAACCACTGATGCCAACGGGGATTTTGCCCCCGCTGACACAGCGGGCATCAGAGACCTGTAAATGTTTGGATGTTCAGTGAATGACAGGCAGGAGATGAGAGGGATGAAAGAAAGATTGGGGATTTACTGCTATTAAGAATGGCCATCATTTTAACGTAGAACTAATAACCCCCCTGGCACCCCTAAGCACAGCCCTTTGCTCGCGGGGCTGCTGAACCAGTGGTCACTAGTCAAGCCAAAGCCTCCTGAAGCGTAATTATTTCAGATTGGGCCCTTAATTCACAAAAACAGCAGGTTTTACTGAAAATCAGACACTACACGCTACAAGGTATAAAACTGAGACAATGAACCAAACGAGAAATGGGCTCTTAGGAAAAGCAGCATACGAACACCTTCACAACTTCGGTGACGTTTGGTGGGGTTTTGGGTGTTTTTTTTGTTGGTTTGGTTTTTTTGAAGTCATTTGCTAAATAAATGAGGCGATGTTACGGGCAGGCACGGCTCCTGCCGGTGGAGCTTTGGACCAAGGCCACCCCTCCAGCGCTGACGAGCCCCTCTCCCCCCGCGCTGTCCTCCCGGCAGAGATGCCCGGCTGAGCACCTTGCCATCCTCGGCTGCCCTTAACTCCTCCTCCTTTGCTCCACTTTACCTGAATTTTCTTACAGTATTGAGCAGAAAAGCATCTACTGGTACGTTATGATAGGACAAATACAACCCTATACTGTACATTCATACTTCTATTATTTCATTCTCACCTCCTCAGCTGATGGTGTGCTTTCCATTAATAGAATTTAAACATTTACCTCAAAACTTTAAATGATTTTTGTGGATATCTTCTCCTGCTACAGATAACTCAAGAGCTACTGAGAGGTTTTCCTTGCCTAAAAAAACAACCTTGACCGCTGTTGGGAAACCAACCAGCAAGTTTTTAATCCTCCCTGAGACTTTTTACGTTTCACTTGCCAAAGGTCCGTGATCAAAGGTTGGTGATGATCTTACTCGGCACGGAGTACATAGGGAACAGATTTACTTTCAAATATTTTAAATATTTCATATTTTCATATGACATTATATTCATAATATAAAAAGTACAAAGAATCTCTTCAATCTCCTTAAGCAGAGCTAAAAAACGAGGACCAGAACTGAAGTTTAACAAGTATTACCACTTCATACATTCACTCAGAACGGCTTGAGGACAAAAGCAGGGACTTCAAAAAGGAAGTAATTTGGTGAAGAACATACACGTGTAAATATGCTCCTTCTCTTCAGGGTGGGGAGAAGATATCTGCATCTGAATACTTATGAAACTGCATCTGATGAACACGATTTCAAATTGAAAAAAAGCACAATGGAAACGTAAGGAAGAACGCACAGATCTTCTATAATCCCAAAGCGGTTCCAAGCAAACCTATTAGGCAGCCAGACATCTTGAGTTTCATTTCAGCACTAACTAAAGCACGTATTTTAATGCTGTGCCTCTGCTCTTGATCAAAACCAAGTTCTAAATTTTTTCGGTTTAGCACTTAGGATGGGGAGGAAATGAATTAAAAGAAACTTGAAAAATTTTAAGAGAACACTGAAGAAGAAATTAATTTCTCAAATTAGCAACGTGCAGTGGCACTTCAAAACCCCAGAAAAACAGAAAGGATGCCTGCAGGTTACTCCTTATGATACCAAACAGAGCAAATCCAATCAGATGAACATGCTGCAGGATCAGTCAGGCGAAAGCCACAGGAGTGGCATTACAAAGTGAAAGATGTGTAAAAAGAGGATTTTCTAAACCTATTGTACTGGCTTGAAACTGAGCTATTCCCCCCCAGAGGAAACGACAGCCTTGCCGGTATGGTTCTGCAGAACAAACTGTCCAAAAAAAACCCTCAAAGACAACAGAGAGGACAACTAGAAAAAAAGTTTTAACGAGAAATTTAAAATCCTACTAGAATGCAAGGGCTGCAATATTGCATTTAAAATAACACATTTCCATTCAAAAGCCTATTTCCTACATAGGCGTGTAAGCCAACTTAAATTTTACCATGCTATTTCATAACTTCTTGTCTTTAATGGTGCCATCATAGCTCCCTGCTTCACATTTCCCCTTGCTTAAAATAACCGTCTATGGCAAGAGCACTGACCTTCAGGAATAAGTGAATGAATGAGAAAACTGGCACGCCAGCATGCGACCAAATTGAAAACGATGACAGCAGTTATTTCCACGCACGGAGATGAAGGGAGGGAAGAATATGATTATCTACATGTAAAATATTGAGTGACACCAACAGCAGACAGGAACTTCTGTTTGCCCAGTCTTGTGAAACAAGAACGAGCTGGTGCTCAAAGGAATAAAAAGACAGCAAATAAAAAAAAAAAACAAAAGAGATTTATTATTTTTTTTTGCTCAGCAAGAAATCAACTCAAGACGCCATAGAGGCCAACTGCTTCGTCATGATAGAAATTCATTACTTGCCTTTAAGATAAAATGATCATCAAGCCACATGAAAAAGAATAAAATAAAAGACAAAGAAAAAGAATTTTTCAATTTTTCAAAGGAATGTACATACTTCTGAGCAGAAGCTATCACCTAATTATCGAGCTAAGGTGTTTTGCTAGGGGGTACGGCTAACCCTCCTCTGAAACATGTGTTCTTGCTTCTTGTAAGTGGCAGGATGGAGCGTGATGGACTACCGCTCATACGCTAAGTCTGTTGTTATTTTATTTATATATATATAGAAAAGATATATTAAAAAGCTATTTTATAATATATGTATTTAAAAAAAAATATAAAAGACATCAAGTTTATATAAACACCAGGCTCTCAAAAGGGTTTCAGAAGTCAATGCACGTGGCTGTGTTATGCCAGACAAGTACCGGAGTTCCCACCTCGCCACACCTGCGGTTTCTGGCAGTCCCACAGATTGTGCAGGAGAGGATGTACCACGTAAAACACAATTTTGGTTTTCTTGGGTTTGGTTTTCTTAGAAAATGTGATATTTTCAATTATTTAATCCTGCTAGAAGGCCTTGAAAGCAGAAGGAGAAGTTACAAATCCATATCTACTGCAGCACAAAGTAGAAACATCAGCTATTCACATGAAAATATATTCATAAGGAAATGCAAATGGAAAGTGCAACCCCACAAATCCCCTCATTAGCAATACCGTGCAGCCACCCTGCAGCACCTGCTGGGCTGAGGGACCAGGCTGGTTGGATGTTTTGCCCTGTGAGGACGGTCAAGCAGTGGAGCAGGTGGGACCGGGAGGTCCATCCTTGGGAGTTTGAGACCCAGCTGGATAAAGCCCGGAGCTCCCTGGCCTGATCTCTGCTTTGGGCGGAGGTTGGACTAGGTGACCTCTGGAGGTCCTTTCCAACCTGGCTCCTACCATCAAGAAAGAGATCAACCTCCGAGCTGCCTCCCATCAACGCTCTTTAAGGCCACCAGACCACTTCAGCCGCCTCTCCAGGTGACTCTAGAATAGCAGCACAAGTGATGATGCTGCGGAAAGCGAGTCGCACTTCAACAAGGCAGTAACCACCGTCGCTCCCCCAGCCAGCCCATCACACCGGCTGCCAACGCAAGCTGCAAACAGCAATCTTGGACAACTGTTTTCATCCCCCAACTCCCTCAATAACCTACTTACAAGTCATAAGGTTGCTTGCTGTTGAAATGCATATTAAACTCAGAACAAACAAAAAAAAACCCACATCTTTTTTCATCCCAGGTCCACCCCAGGGCCCCTTGTTAAGGTCTGAGACCTTATGCTGATCTTCGCAGGGGTAAGTACCTCTTTACAGGGGTACAAAAGCAGCACCCAGCTAATTATGTCTCGCTATTCCAGGGGTATCAGCTACCCCAACTCTCCTTCCACCAGGAAAAGGGACTGGGAGGCAGGAGTCTCTCTCAAACATCGGTGTTTAGAAACCGCTATGGCTGGTGTCAGGAGCAAGCACTGCGCGCTTACCAGAAACAGCTACCGGCAATAAAACGTGGGTACCCAGGGGACTTCAGTGCCCAAATCCTGTTTCCTCACTGGAGTGGCACAGTGGCTTTCCAAAGCGTGGCTTAAAGTTTCTGTTGTTAAGCCTGAGAGTAGGAATCCCCATGGTTTGGCTCTTAACAGCTGCAAAAAGCATCCATGTCCCTTCCCATCTTGTGTGGAGGTCTCTGACCTGATGGATCGGCAGGGGGGGGCCCCCATGGCCCAGCACCCCCCGCTGCTGGATCCACCCCCGGGAACCCGGCGCATCCATCTCACACATCCCACACGGCGCAAAAAGCTCCCCCAGCAAGGCACCATCTCACGCACGACTTCGCACTTCTCTCCTGCCGCCGAGCCTGATGCTGTCTGAAACTCACCCGCCACCAAAACATCATCACCTGGGATGAGTCAGGGTCTAAGAGGATCGGCACCTCGGGGTTGCCAACAACCCCTCTGCTCCCCTCCCGCTGTCGAGTCCTTCAACTTCAGGGCAGTTTTGTGTACGTGGACCTCACCTCAGCCAAGCATTCTGGGGTCCCAGCAACGGAGACTGAACCTCTCTGGTGGTCTATCACTTCCCTTTAACTAATTTACCTCCCCTGCCTCATTATAGTTCACAATATCACAATTATCCCCTGATTAACCAGCAGAGCCCTTGCTCTTGGGCAATGCTTCGCAGCTGCGAAAAGCAAAGGTGCAACTTCTGTGCTTGGAGAAATCAAGAACCTCTCCCTGCAAACCTTGGCAGCGGCCACCCCACCGCCCACCCGAACCGGCCGGGAAGGCTGCCCGAGGAAGAGGAGGCATTACCTGGGTGAGGTGCGGGTTGGGGTTGAAGCCACACTGGTTGCAGACTTTGCTGTGACACTGGGTGCAGGCATTGAAGTTCGGCTGGCCGGGCGAGGAGGTGAGCTCCGTCGTCTTGCATATGGGGCAGAGCGTGCTGCTGGGGAGGGGGGCGATCTGCGGGAGTGAGTAGGGAGAGGTAGGGGTGCTGCCCCGGTCCGGCGATGCCGAGGGAGACCTCCCCGAGCCCTGGCTCCTGGCATCCACCTGCAGCATCCTCCGCGGTCCCTCCGCCGGCGGTCCGGGCTGGCCCCGGCCCCTCATCTCCCGGGGGCTCTGGGAGCTGGGCACAGTCTGTGCGAGGGAGGGGGACGCTGACCGCTGGCCCGCAGCCTGATCCAGCTGCTCCGGTCTCCTCGGCGTGCTGAAACACCATTAAAAATACACATAATAAGCCAGGTTTAGTATATTCAAATGATGCCTGTCAATGCAGAAGACATCTAAAGCACCCTCTCCGCCCCCGAAGCCCCAGCTCAGCCAAGGAGGCACGGCGAAACCACGCTGCAAACCAGGGAACCGTTCAGATCAGCAGAAGGATACGCTTTACCTTATGAAACACGGCGCAATTTCAGCTTTCTCTTATATAACCCAGCAGCAGAGATCTAATTGAATTATTTGGTGTATTCCAAGTTGAAATTTAGTCGGAAAGTTGCAGAGAAAACATAAATGAGAAGTTTGGGGCAGCTCAGCCTCCTGCCATTAGCACTTCTGCAGCGCAAACCGGTGCTCGAAGAGGCAGCAGCAATTCGGGTTTGCAGACTGCGGGGCCCTTCCTGCAGGGAGACGGCCAACGCGCGCTAAACCATCTTCTCACAACCTACTTCTAGGAGTTGCTGCGAAACGAAAAGACTGCGAAGAGCCCTATCTATTGAAGGAAAACCCCTCCAGAGGCCCAAAGGCGGCAGGAGAACTACTTATACCTTCTCACTGTCAAGCTGCTCCCGTGCAAGTCACAGGTGACGGCAACCGAGGGCTTGTTTCCCAGGGGCCACAGCAGTGGGAAATTAAGAGAGAGGGCATCAGCTCTGCTTTAGTAATCATTACTAAAATGAGAAGCCTGGGGAACAGGGGCTTGCGTGGGCTGGCTGCCCCCCAGCTGAACCCTCTTCTGGGTGATGTGAGTCTTGGCTGGGCAGAAAACCCGCTGGGATGCATGGGGTCACCAGGACAGGGCGATGAAACCTCCCTGTGAAAGCCCAGCTACCCAGAAGGAGCAATGCTGAGCTCGGCATCGCACCCGCTGCTGGTCAGGCAGCAGTCCCCATAGCCTGCATAGGATGCTCAGCACCCTGCAGCATGTGCTCCCTGCCACCCCAGGGCTTGGGGAGAAGGTCCAGTGACCCCAGGGAGCTCTGGAGCAGCTTCAGCTGCAAGAGCTTTGAGCTCTTGTGTTGGAGAGCACGGCACGAGGTCCCACGCACCCCACCTCCCACGTTATTTCCCTGCAACGTGCTGCTGACAGACCACGAACGCGTGAGAATGAATCTGCGATGGAAGATGTTTATGTAATTACAGGGGTTTTAGGTAACAGAATCATCTGGTGCACGTGCTCATCAAATATTTCTCAGAAAAGCAGAAGCCCTAATGCCCTTACTACCTGTGATCTACAGCTGTTTAAGGAAAAATATTACTCAGAATCTCAAATTTAATAAATTGTTGATTTACCCAAGCAGGGTCTGACCTTATAAAGGTTTAAAAAGGGAACTTAAATGCATAAAAGTAATGAAATTCAAAGTGCACATTGCCACAGTAATAGGAAGTCAGATGAAAATAAATATTAAAATAGCACTTTGGGAATACTTTTCGGCTGCAGATTGAAATCCACTTCTCTGAAGGAGGAATCACACAGTAATAATAAAGCAAAGCAATAAGGGAGTAACTGATCTGCTCCAGACTAAAGAGCAAACCGCACCTGGCCCTGCAGCAAGCCACCTGCAGTAAGTGCCGTTTGCACGCCCTGCTCCTCCACCGCGAGTCCTGACGCCCCTGAGTTCAGAATTGGGATTTGCCTCCTGATGCTGAGGGCTGCAAAGCTGCTGCCCCATAAAACGTGTGGCATCCGTAGCTGGTGGAGATGGGAGAGTCTGTCCCAGACACTGGGAGAAGGTACTGTCAGAAAGCAAAATGCATTTTCTCTCCTTAAATTTAATTCTTATAAAAACAGCATTTATGTATTAGAATACATACTATCCTAATGGTGTATTAAACAGCATTGAAATAAAATTATTTGAAAAGATTCATGTATAGACGGTCAAATAACTGTTGTTTGGAACAAGAGAATGGTTTTTCCACTGCAAATTTTGAAATTCAAATCTTTTTTTCCCATTTGATATGCAAAAAATGTTTGCCACCAAGTGGGAATTCTGATTCCAAACCGGCTCTGACCACAGAAATACCACTCAGCTACGGTTTCACCTCCCAGCTCAGTGAGAAATGGAAAGAACTTACAGCAGCTACCCACAGCAGAAGTGTTTAGCAGTATATTAGTAGGTATCACCTATTTTTGCAGCTGGTATTAGTAGTACTAGCAGTCTGGCTTATTTAGTTCAAGTACCTTTCTTTAAATAAAGAGTGAATTTTTTCCTTAGTGAATTTTTTGCAGCAAAACCGTACCTCTGAACCTGCGCTACATCAAGAGGAGCTGTCACACAAGGCACAGACAAGTTTACTGTGTTTCCTACCCAAAACAGAGTCTGCGGCTCTCTTGAAAAAGCAAAAAATACACAAGGTGCTGTTATTTTGCCTTGAGCATCATTCCTGGCGCAGAAGAGGAGGGAGCGCAGTTGGGCACTCACTGCCTGGCGGGACACTGCTGCTCCGGGGATGCTCTCCCAGCCTGGGATGGAGTTCGTCCCGGCTCCCTTCGCCCTTTCAGGGCAAAGAAATGCCATGTACCATCTCCATCCCGCTCCCAGCAGCGGTTTCACCCTGTGCACCTATACCATCACTGCATTTATTTATTTTACAATTATCCAAGATGCCCCAGCCGTCCTGTGGCACGGCCTGGGCTGCCTTTCACTTGCGCCAGCCGAACGTGCCATGTACGTCTCGTACCCATCTATGAACCCTTTTGCTGTGTTACACAAGTCCAAACTGCTCATCCACTTTTTTTCCATACAGCCCTCTTCATCACTGATAAAAACATTAGCTAGCATCAGGCTGCTAACCAGTTCCAAAGAAATTCCCCCCAATGCCAACAGATCACTTGTTAACAATTAGATGGAGATGTCTTGATAAGGCAGGATTTCACCCGTTTGATGGGGGCTGTATTGATTTTGCACCACCCTAATTGTTGAATTAAAAATATTGGGCGATGCTCAGTCAAACATCTCCGCAGGGTCCAAATTCAGCAGCGCTCTCACAGTTACCAACAGAGTTATAATTTTGTCCAAGTAAAAAATATCAAGCGCATTTGACTAAGCTTATTAACAATTAACATCGAGGTTTCCAGTTATTATATTCTGTCCATTAATGCTCTATCAAGAGAAGGTCAGGCAGGCAGCTCTATTAATCTGCCCACAATCACCGGCAGGTTGGGCAGCTGGGAAGATGCCTTCTTCTTCCTTTTTTTTTCATTTTTAAATTGAAAAACGATGGCTTTCTTCTTGCTTTCTAAAACTCCCTCCATTTTCCAGCATAAAGCCGACACGGCGTCAAACCAAGCCACAGCCAGCCTCCTGCCAGCCTAAGCCAGCCTAAGTGATGCCCACCACCAGCATGCCTGCTCCTCCGCTTCTTGCCCAACCTTCTCCAAGTTTGTTGGAGCTCAACTCTGACCGTCCTTTGAACACGGAGCATCAAACCAGGCAAAGCAGCACACAGCACCAGCCTCTGCCTCCTGCAGAGGGGAATACAGCATTTCACCGTCAAGAAGTACGCGGGTAGTCCTGGGTCTGCAACATCAGAAGCCTGGGTTTCACTCCCAACGCCGCAGCGTATCCCTGCCACCTCTATTCCCTTCCCTACGCAGCGGAAGAAGCATCTGCCCGTCTCCCGACGTGAAGCACTGCAAAACACCCACAAAAATTAACCCTCAGCTCCATGCAAGAGAGGAGGCTAAACTGCAAGGTTGCTTGCCACGTAGCCCAGAGCTAAAAATCACCCTGACAGATTAATCTGTGCCCAGGTCTGCTTCTCCATCCGATGCTTCTCCTGATTGAAAAGGTGCAGAACTTTCCTTGTTCCACTCGGGAACAAGCGCGGATATGAAACCAGCCTTTCTGTTTAGGGCTGGTGCAAATGTCCTGGCAGGCTGGGAGGAGCTGGAGAAGGACTAGGAGGGAATGGCTGACTGAGATGATCAGAAGCATGACCAGCATAATGAAAACCAAGGGTCAAAGCCATTCTCCACAAAATCGAGCTCAGCAGTCTACGATGTCACAAGCATCTTGGATTTTTTACGTCTGATTTTTTCCCTTCCATAAAAATGATGTTTTTTCATTGAAATAACAAGAATTGGGAAGGCTTTAAAAACAAAATCCTATTTACAGCCAAACCAAATGTTAGATTTTCAGTTGGCTGGTTAAAGTTTAATTTCAGAAAAGATGATTTGTCCTAAACCTAACTTTTGATGGCATGGCTGTGCCAGTGAAAAGATGACACCGGCTGCAGGAAAGATGAAAGCAATACAGTGACATAGTATTGGTTTACAATCCCGTTCCAGTAAACTTATTTGGGAATTCCTAGGTAAAGTCAGAGCCTGTAGAAGGGAATTGCTCTAATTTAACTCCGGGAGGTTCAGTGGTGCCACTAAATTTTACAGACAAGACCTAAGCGTGGAGCCAGCATCCCAAGAGGTGTCAACGGGTTCTTTTTCATACAAGATGCTAACTTGGGAGCAATAACCATCGCAAGGTAAATGCCAACGCCGTTAACATCTTTGCTATAAAATCAAGTAATAATGGTATTACACAAAATCTACACTGGTAACTCAAGTCTTGTTCAGGCGTGGTGTGTGGAAAAGTTCAAGAGAGAGCATGTCCATTGGTTTTCTCCTAATTTATTATTTTTTTCCTAATTTCACATTCCCCCCTTGAACACACTGGCCGCATCCATCTGCTCAGCTACCACCACTCACATCCAGGGGACTTGGCATTTTTGGTCCGAGTAAAGCCTTCAAGAGCTGCAGCCCTTTTATTCAACTGGGAAACATGGATTGCATCCCTTTCTCTGCCTGGTGCCAACTGAAATGTGTCCCTGCTCGCTGGGCAACTGATCTAATTACTGCATTACAGTATATAAAAAGAACATGAAAACAAATGGCGCTGTCGCCATAATTTTACAAAGAGCACGCCCTGCTCAGGCTTTCCAAAGAAGAGCTGGGTTTGTCCATGGAAGGGAGCTGCTAGCTTCACATCTGTATCCAAAATAAGCAAAATGGGGACAAGCAAGTCTTTTCTATCAGTAGAAAAAGAGGGAAAACAAATGACTGCTTACCTGCAGTAAAACCAAGGGTATGAGAAGCAAACAAACCCAGATAAAGCATGAAAAGAGAGAAGATGTGTAGACGCTCACACCCAAAAGAGGGAGAGCGGGTTAACGAACAAGAATTAAAGCTGCTCAGCTACGAGCAGAGATTTGACCTAGTTGGTTCGACTGAAACCCGATGTGAACATCCACATGACTGATTTTAAGAATCACTGAATATAACCTATTTAGAAAAAAACAGGTAGCTAAGCAAAAGGGGAGTTGCACTCTTAGGTCAAAATGGCACTGGGTTTGACTCAGAAAAACGTAATTCCTAATGCTTATGGGTCGCATAGGAACTGCGGGAGATAATATCAAATATTAGACGGTTATACTGCCTATCAGCAAGTCAGACTAGAAAATAGGACATGCAACATTTTAATAAATAAACAGAAAAAGAAGTGTCTGATGTGGAGGGCCTCCGGTTTCAGCTACACGCACTGAAAATCTCACACTAGCGATGCTAAAACATCCACCGAGCTTGGGAGTTTTATGGGCGGCAGCTTCGTAGCTCTAGAAGTGCTACATCCAACACGGGGAATCCTGTATCAGACTCTGCTTTGATAAAAAAAGAAGCAGTTACAGAATTAAAAATCAGCACCTGCTTAAATCCAAGTGCCCCCGACTTAATCACATTTACGTCCATGCAGGAAGAAGTTCATGCTGGAAATGTGTGTGTACTGGATGGTTTAGAAACAGCAAATGCCACACAGCTGAAAAGAAAATAGAAAATATGAAATGGTGACTAGAAACTGTCAGGGAGTATATTATTAGATGGCAACACAAGCACTCTTGCGAAAGGCCACGGTGTTTAATGACTTGCTTTTGTGAGTAGTGGAAAAACCCTTTTCTCCCGCAGCTTTGTGCTCCAGGCTTGCTTTATCCCTGTCAAATAAGATGCAGCTTCTGTCAGGCATTTTCCCTGTGACCAAGGCATTCCTAATGCGCGTCTCCTGATGCTGGATAGTGCATTTGAGCTCCTGCTCAAGGCTTTCACCCAATCCGGGCGACCATTCAGGTCCCTAACCTCCACCCACATACCTGTTCTCATAAATACCGAGGAACACGATATCCTCGAGCCCTCTGCCTCCCTGTTAAACCCCGCTGGGGCTGGGGTTCCAGGAGGGGCTGCCAGGCAGGCAGTGCCATAAGCCACTTGTACTTAACGCACCAGACTAACGACCTGCCCCAGAGGAACCGCGTCCCAGCACGATGCTGCCGTGTGGCAAACAGCACGGCGATGCACGGCGTGCCACCTTCCTCCTCTGGCCCCTGGCTTTGCAGAAGATAACACGCTTAGCGCTGTCGCCAGCTTTTCCCTCAGTTTAAAATGCGGAGGTCTACACAATCCATGGAGAGGTTACAAGAACCAGTAGTTTTCCAGTTTACATCCACCTTATAGGTGCATGACTCAGTATACTGCAAAGTCAAGATTAGGAAAAGCCTCAGTCCATCACAAACCAGCTATTCTCCATCTTATTAGCATCATACCCAGTTCAGCCGAGAATTCGCAACAGGCTAACACATCAATGTCACTCACGCTGCTGTATGAAGCACGGTTGTTGAGAAGCATCTGCCATCTTATTAGCTGAATCCTACGTACCAAAAGAGGGGGTTATGACTGATTCCAGCTCTAAATAAACATTTACTTGCTTATTTTCGTTCCCGCGCACTGCCTTTTTGTAAGTGTTTGTGAATTGTTATCAATTGCAGTTGGACTAGATGATTGCAGGTCCCTTCCAACTGAACTATTCTATTCTATTCTATTCTATTCTATTCTATTCTATTCTATACTATTTTATTCCCTTCTGTTCTATTCTATTCCCAATTTTGCTATGCGGCAAATAAATACTTAATTTGCACCTAACTTGGTGCTGGTTGAGCTAAGAGTAATTTCCCTTAGGGTGCTTTGCGACATAAAACCAGAGCAAGGGCTGCTCACACCCACCAGCCCAGCATCCCCAAATTTCTCTCCAGAGAATCCCATGTCTGATGTCTACTAGTCACCCTATGTAGACCTCGATGAACATCTGCAACAGAATGCAAGGCAACTAATCCCCATAGAGTCCCCAGCAGCCTCTACGAACCCCAAGACCTAAACTGGAGTCAGGGGAGACTTTTGCATACCTCCCACGAGCCCTTGCAAGCCAGAAAGTCACCGAGTGACCTGCAGACCCCCACGTGCTGCTCCTTCAGCTGCCGACGCCTGAAATGTGCAGCCACCGCTGTCAGGATCTTGGCCAAGCCCCCCAGAGCCAGCGGCAACTGGCATGACAGAAGAGCCTGCAGGTAATGATCTCAGCGCAATATATATCAAAGAGATTTCTTCTGAGATAGCTTTACAGGAGCAGGCACACTGAAGGTTGAAAGACTTGAACAGGTCTCCTTTTCAAGTGATATAACTGTTGCTAAGAACATTTACGATCTTGAACTTCAAAGCATTAAAATCTCTCGGGGATAAGGGGGATGTCCGATATCCATTCTGCCTCAGCATCAGGGAAAATCTGTCTCCTCTGTGATAGCAGGAAACTACATGTAAATCTTCCAGAGACAGAGTAGAAGCCACTTCTTGATCGTGATGCAATTAGCTGCACGGGGTGAGAGGAGCGGTAGAGCTAGCCGCGGAGTGCCAGGAGGGTGCAGATGCAAAGCAGGAGCCCTGGCTCTGCCGTGCCTGGAGAAACGCCGTCCTTGGGGTGAACGTGGAGCTATTAGAAAGATCCACTGGATTTCTGATCCAGCGTCTGCGTCTCTCTGGGCACTTAGGAAGTATCTGGAAAGCAAGGAGGAACGGCAGCTCTTCCAGTGTATGGGTGCAGTCAGCTTTGGAGCATCGGTGCAGGTGAACAGCAGCCTTGGAGCCCTTGAGAAGAGCTGGAAGGAGAGGAGGCAGCGGGCACCCCAGCCGCTGGCCCCAAGGATACTGCCGAAGGGAGGATGCTCAGCACCGCTGCCCGACTGCAGGACTCATTAGCTCCCCCCCGTTGAGCATACCAAAGTCCACGTGAATTCAGGTGAGCGCTGGGGGGGACCATGCTCGGGGGATGCTGCAGGCTGGATGGTAAAGTGGGCTGCCGCCTGCAGAGCTCCTCTCCTCTTTATTGCAGGACTTGGAAGGTCTGCAAGAAATGATGAAGAGCCCTGCCACAGAGATACGGCCCTGCGACCAACACCAGGGAGCACGCAGAGAAAGGGCGGCTGAAACGAGGATAAATGTCCCCAGGAGTCACGGTGAGGAGCGGGCTGACAGCCGTCCCTTCCATCTGATTTCCACCTAGCTATTCCATGTGTGGCCTCCGTCTCCTTCCCAGGACCAACTGATTGCTGTGAGCAAGTCATTTACGCATATTAAAAATCGTATAATTTATAAAGGGTCATGACAATCTTGAAAATACTGCGGACACCAGAAAGGACAAGATGGGTAGAATACCCCAGCCAAGGAGCAACTGCTCCCCTCTGCCTCCATCCGCTTACGTTTTATAGCCGAGCTCTAGCAATTAAACGGTCAAAGAGCTGATTGCCACCGTCACGTTTAACTGAAGACCTTTGTCCCAGTAAAGCTACCAGCATGAATTACTGTCCTGTATCTATGAAATGCCAGCAAAGCCAAAAGATAAACCACGGCATGAAGCTAAGGAGTTTTTACGGCACATGGTTCATGAAAGCTTATCTTGTAAATCTCTGATTATAACCTCCCCGAGAGCCTCTCTGATTTTAACTGGCAGCAACACAATTTTTTGTTTAGGTTGTTAACTATCCCCTAAAGCAATGCAGAACAAAGCTACCTGCTCTTGACTTAGTCCTGCGCCGTGCACGGCGCCTGCTTTGAAATGCCAAAATTAAGGACAGAAACTTTCAGCAACGGTGACCATAATAGGTTCAGCTTCAATCTGTTTGCAAGACTGGAAAAAACACACAAATACACATGACGACTGTAATATTTAGATTTAAATGGAGGAAAAAAAAAAATCAGAAAAAGTGAGAAAGTTTGTTAAAAAGAAATTAAAAGCAGCAGGTGGAAGGGTAAGAAAGGGAAGTTTCCATGGCACCCGTTAGCATATTAGGCTCTCAGGCAAAACGTACACTATCAAGAAAGGGTTTAAGACATGGCCATAACAAGGCAACATATTTAAAGAGTGGAGCAAATAAGGCTACAGGAGTAAAAAGAAATCCTTCAAAAAGTAAAAATTGTATCTAGATGAGGAAAAAACAACAAAAAAACCACCCCAAATTTTGGCAAATTAAATTTAAAGCCCTAATAAAGCATACAAAAAAAAAAAAATCCCTGAAGGAACAACTCGTAAATTGGGCCAAAAAAAAAAGAAAGATTTTCTAAAACTTTAGAAATAGGAAATCTGCCAAAGAATCTGGAAAACTGAAAGAAGATTGAAACGCAACAGAAATATTTAAGGAATGCAGGACTGTAAAAGAAAAGATAAATCCAATGCTGTTTGCTAAGCAGAAATTTATGAAGGTTCCCACACCAGAACCGATTCATATACGGATTAGTCTGAAAAATCGTCTCAGTGGGAGAAATGTTAGCATAAAAATCTGGAAAGAAAGAAGGAAAAAAAGAAGTAAAAGATGGTGAAATAAGGGGAAGCCTTCTTGTGGGTTAATAACTGACCACGATTTAGGACGCCGAGGATAGAGGTAGGTGGACAGGTTTTCACAAGCAGAGTTGCAGGATGCTGCCATGGAATAAATGGGATATATTCATAAATGTCCTGGGAAGGAGGGGAATAATGAAGGGACAAGTTTGCTGAGCCACACAAATTTATTCAGAGTATTCAAAGCTAAAACCAAATGCAAAGAGCTTTAGAAGGCTCTCCTGAAATGGATGTCTCGAAACACCGTGGCAGGTGAAATCCAAGGTCAAGAAACGCAGAGTAACGCGCAGAAGATAAGACAACCGTAGCCACGCGTAGTGATGGGCTCTAAATGAGATACTGCCGCTCTGCAAAGAGTTCTTCAAGCCATTTTGGACAGTTCTCAGAAAATGTCAATTTAATGCTCATCAACAAATATAGAACGATCTACAAAAAAATAGACAATTAAGTTATTTTGGGAAAAATGCATTCTGGAAAGCAATTCAAAGAGAAGAGCAGAGGCAGCCCATTCCCTTGACTTGCTTCTGGCTTTTTTCCCCCCCTGGAGAGTGGCACGAAGGTCTGGTTTTGCAAGGCTCCCTTTTGAGTTTCAGGCTTGATTCAGTCCAGGAGCTGGAAGGATTTCTGCAGCTGTTGGCCCGCTGTGGGTAAGTGCTCCGATGCCGAGAGCGGTTTGCTGCTGGTGGGTAAAAAGGGGTCAATCCCAGGGGTCTGGCTCCACCAGGACAGCATTCACGGTCCTGGCCACACCACCCACGGGTCCCCGTGCTTCTCCAGCAGCAAGCAGTTGGTATTCGACCATTAAGAAGCTGGGAAGACTGCAGGGCCCTTTTTTTGGATGAGTTCCACCCATGCTCCAAAATGAAAAGCTGATGCAAAAAAAATGTATCATTATCCATCTCCGTGACAGCTTGAGTCAACCAAACTCAGCCCGGAACGAGGAACAACACTCATTCCAGGCATAAAAAATAGGAAGATCCATCAGAAAGAGAAGTGCTGTTAAAAAAGAGGCAGTAATGACATACCAGAAAGAAACTGGCTTGTATTTTTAGAAAAGGGAAAGAAAAACCCAGTTAAAATGGCAATTTCCAGGAGAGGAAATCAGGCTACCATACCGCCGAGAGACAAATAGCTCCTGGTGACTGCAGCGAGTGGCAGCAGAAAGATCCTGACTTTGCACGCCTATTTGTTTGAGCCTGGGCAGAGGAAACACGAGACCTAATATATATTTTTTTGCGTCTGTGAAAAACTGTAGCATTTTTATCCATCCTGCAATTGTGTCTTGGCACCTCACAGCATTTTGGCTATCTCATAATTGTCCCTTGAACTCTTCCCCAGGCCATTTAGGTCCTTAATATTTTTTGTTTGTTGCCTCAGGTTATCAGAAGAGGTGACACTAAGGTGTGGAAGAGCAATCAAGAGAAGATCATTTGGGCAGGGTCTGAGGAAGCAGTGATCAACTGATGTCCTCCCCGAAGAGCTCCAAGTACTGCGCACGTAGAGGGGTACGTGGTAAAACTGATGAGCCCACACTTTCCTGCAAGGAGGAGAGCTTCGTGTCCAGCACGGCCAGATACCATTTGACGAAAACTTGACATCAGGTTGTGGTTGTCAGAAACACTTCTCAGCTGCAGAAGTTTCTCCAGCCCTGGTGTTGTCCACACCAGCGCATGTGGTTCAACAATGTCTATTATGGGAGACAAGACCGTGGTTGCAAGTGCCTGCTGGGGACGCGGCCCTGGGGCTGCCAGCCAACTGCCTTGCGCAGGACGGGGTCAATATAGTTGTTTGGGTGTCTTAGATTTGCACTTTCTGGTTTTCTGAGATTTGAACTGGAAGCTCAAATGCGAATGGCAAACCAAACTCGGAATTAATTACATTTTTGTGTGTAAAACTTGTTATTCGCAACAGGAAAGATAAAGCAAACCCAAAGAATAATTCATTACCAATACTGTCAGAGACACCATCAACTTCAGTATTTCAAGCTGTTCAGTTTAAATGCACTTTTGAAATAGGAGAGCCTGAAATTCCCCTGCCAAATTCTTTATAGGATCAAAGGAAAACACTTCGCCAGCGCCTGCAATTCTTCGAGGTGCCTTGTCCCTGCATGCATTTCCCTGCCGCACATACCTCAGACCAGAACATTTGTCCCCAAAGACACTGACGCATCTGGATATTTGATGTACCTGTCCTCACGGTCCCATCGAAAGGCTTAACTTGGCAGAAATGGAAGCAGGTAAAATTTAAGGCTGAGAAGTTTACTTGATAAGTGGATTTTAGATATGTTGATAAGTAGAAGGCATTTTATTACTACTCAAAGCAGCGAGCTGACTTTGTTTGCATATTTCAAAGAAAAAGAAAGGCATGATAATTTGTTAATTCAGGGTGTTTGGGACTGTATTTTTAGTTAATAATAAATCAAAATTAAGTTGGTAATTATCAACATGGGTTGGATGACACAGAGTTGTACAGGAATCACATCCTAATCCATTAACCAGTGCAGCTAGGAGATACTTCAAGAGAAAGACAGATAACATAAAGTACAAAAAGGACACATAAGGAGAGACTTCTTTAGAGTTTTCTCCCAGAGTGATGTTTCTGGATGCCTTATTTTTGCCAGGTTAAGGTAATCAATGAAATATAACGTAGTAATACGGACCATCTTTTCCACTCAAACAAGAACTGATGTTCTGTCATCATTTTAGTGTAACCAGTTCAAACCAAGCCTAATAAAGTGGTAAAGGGGCTCTACCTGCTCCGAAAATCACCACCGTGAAAGGTTCAAAGGACAGCAAAGGACCACGTGCCCCCCTGCTGCTGCGCCCCGGGTGGGAGGGTCTCACCCAGAGGGAGGGGGGCAGGCTAGGGGTGCGCTTGCAGGACCAGCAGACTCAAAGATCTCCACTCTATACAAATGGAAACAACCCATCGCTCCTTACATGCTCCCCAGCTACAGGATTCCCAAGCAAAACATCCACAACAACTTGCAGACAGGGGGGAAAAGGAGAAGGCTTGGAATTTTCCACTCTCTGGGACTACAGAGCTGCCCGAAATGCAAAGGGACATTTGTCAGGGCAGGTGCTGAGCAGCACGGACTGATTTACAGCGATGTAAGCAGAACCCAGCATCGCCTCCTCACGTACGCCGGCGTCGGGAGTATTTACGGAAAGCTGCGGATGCTGCCGGGCCCCGACACAATGTGCTCTGGCACTATCTCCTGCAGACATCTCGTAGGTTCATATCAGAGGAGACGCAGCCCACGATGTGTTTTGGGAGCAGCCTGACAGCGGTTTCCCCACCTTCCCAAGAGCCATTCCCAGCAGAGGATTAGAGGAGAGCGGAGAAGGTCTGCAAGGGTAGCGGTCCAAAGGATCGCTACCGACACCTGCCCGGTCCATCGAGAAGTCTTGCTATGAACGGGTAAAAAGAAACCCAAAATGCGGTGAGCAGAAGACAACAAAGCTGATGCACTTCAGAGGAAATATGGGAAAGATCTGCGCGCTTCAAGGACAAGACGTGGTTCGCTGCGCCCTATTGCTGGTCCCACAAGGACCACATTAATGGGTCCCAAACTTGGAGCCCCACAATAAGTCCCCAAAACTTGGAGTCAATAACACAACAGAAGTTACTGTAGACAAGGTACTGAAAAAACATACTGCAAAAGTAAAATGGAAAAAAAAATTATTACCCCATCCTGTAGACTTGGAGGTTATTGCCCAGCACGACGAGAACGGTTCAGGCTGTAACCACCTCAGGTGCTTAAACTAAGTTGATCAAAGCCAGCCTGGCCAGGGCAACACATGCTAGCACCGCGTTGCCCAACCGCAGCGCAGACGTACCTGGAAAGGCTTCAAACCATCAGCGTTTACTCTGGCAGTTAACTGGGAGTTTAGTGTTAAAAAAAAGAAAAAAAAGTAAAAGAAAGAAAAACCCCAACCAAACAACAATTTGTCTCCCTAAGAAGATTAATAGGTGCATTTAAAGAAAACAGTCTGTAGGCTTAATGAGAAAGAGGCAGCAAAATCCTAAATGTGAGACCTCCTACAGTTTTTCAGTCCAGCTGTACAATCAAATAATAGTTTATGTAACTAGGATTGGAACAAAATAAATTAAAAGTAATTTCATGTTTCATGAAAGGAAAAAGTACAGTTCAGAATCAACCTGGAAAAAGATCTCGTTCAGCACTGCATTCTCCCCAAGCCTTCCATAAGCTTTGTATTATCAGCTGATTTGGTTTTTTCACAAGAGGAAGGCAAATTACCAAGTCCCTTAACAACTTATTATACATTTCCAAATTTCAACTATTCCTATTTTATAACTCATAACTTCACATATCTGTAACTGAAATGTTTTCTGTAGGAGATGAAAGAAAAAAAAAAACCCATGCTGTTTTTCCCAGGCTGCAATCTGTTTTTTCTGGTTTTTTTTAAAAAAAAAAAAAGTGGTTAACAGCTACAACATGTCAATCTTTGAAAGTAATTCCCACACACAATTTCATCCTTTCGCAGACATTAAATATGGCAAAATCTCTTCGTACTCCTCACGTCTAGACTGATGAAGGAAGGACGCAAGCTCTTTCTCACACTGGGGAGCCCATTGCAGACCCAGGTGGGTCTCACGCAGGCTGGCGAGAGGGGCAGGACCCCTCTGAATCCATTTAATAGCTGAAGAAGACACACCTAACGTTGACTTCACGCCCATGTACAACTTCCAAGGACAGAGCACCCTGAGACCATGTCAGAAGAGGTCACATACTCCAAGCGCCTCCTAACAGAGCTCAAAATCCATAAATAAAGCCAAATTCCAAAATAAATCCCCACATTCACAACGCTTCAATCCTCAGGAGAGCACCAGTCCTGCAAAGGGACATCCACTGGAGCCAGGCTCTGAGCTTGGCGTCACCTCACGTCCCTCTCGGCAACTGGAGAAACCTGTGAGCCCCCACTGCCGGGAAAGACTCAAAACAGGCTAAAAGCCAATATTCTACTGCCAGGGAAGAAAAAAAAAAAAAGAAAAAAGGTTCAAAGGCTGCTCTCAGTTATTGACATCTGGCCTCTGAAAGTCTCCCTGCCCTGTAATACCTACACAGACGTCTGTGCCTGCGGCACCGGGGCCGGTCGGAGGAGGGCATGCCAACCTCCAACGGGCCGGCTGAAACACTGAATTTTGTCACATCTGCACCAGGCAACACTTTGGTCCAAGGTGATTTTTTTTTTCTGCGGCCTTCAGAGGAGCTGTCAAATCCTCATCTGAAAGCCATTCAGTGCGGGAAACTGCTTTGTCACGTCTGAGAAGCCATGGTCCCTGGCAGGTCCCGGAGCCAAGTGAAGAACAGTTAGTCATACCTGCTCGAAAAAACTCAAAATTCAGCAACATTTCTCAAGCAGCATGGATGCATTTTCCCTGTGAGCCATACAGTATCTCCTTGCTCAGTGTTACAACTGTCAAAAAAGGGGGAAACTCTCTGAGAAGAGGGCAGGAGATGCTCTTCTTGTGGAGTGCAGCTTAGCATGCTCAGGCAGCAGAGGTTCAGGTGACTGCAGGTGGGACAGGCAGCAAGTCACAGGCAGGAGATGGCAGCCTGCACCTCACATGGGGGTTCAGCAGCTGCAGGACATCCTGGCCAGAAGTCGCAGCACAGCACTGAAGCCTGCTCACAGAGAATGATAAAACCAGGCTCTCTAGAGAAGAGCCTAGGGTCCGCACGCCATTGTCGGGGGAGAAATCGGCAGCCCAGCTCAAGTGCATCTATACCAATGCACGCAGCATGGGCGGCAAACAGGAGGAGCTGGAAGCCATTGTGCAGCGGGGTAGCTATGACTTAGTCGCCATCACGGAAACGTGGTGGGATGAGTCGCACGATTGGAGTGCTGCAATGGACGGCTATAAGCTTTTCAGAAGGAACAGGCGAGGAAGGAGAGGCGGTGGAGTAGCCCTGTATGTTAGGGAATGCTTCGACTGTCTAGAGCTCAATGATAGTGATGACGAGGTCGAGTGCTTGTGGGTAAGGATGAGGGGGAAGGCCAACAAGGCAGATATCCTGCTGGGGGTCTGTTATAGACCACCTGGCCAGGAAGAGGAGGCAGACGAAATATTCTACCAGAGGCTGGCAGAAGTCTCCCAGTCGCTAGCCCTTGTTCTTGTGGGGGACTTCAACTTTCCGGATGTCTGCTGGAAATACCACACGGCAGAGAGGAAACAGTCGAGGAGGTTCCTGGAGTGTGTGGAGGATAACTTCCTGACGCAGCTGGTAAGCGAGCCCACCAGGGGAGATGCCTCGCTTGACCTGCTGTTCACGAACAGAGAAGGGCTGGTGGGAGATGTGGTGGTCGGAGGTCGGCTTGGGCTTAGCGACCATGAAATGGTAGAATTCTCGATACTTGGTGAAGTAAAGAGGGGGGCCAGCAAAACCGCTACCATGGACTTCCGGCGGGCGGACTTTGGCCTGCTCAGGACACTGGTCGAGAGGATCCCTTGGGAGACGGTCCTGAAGGGCAAAGGGGTCCAGGAAGGCTGGACGTTCTTCAAGAAGGAAGTCTTAAAGGCGCAGGAGCGGGCTGTCCCCATGTGCCGCAAGAAGTACGGGCGGGGAAGGCGACCGGCCTGGCTGAACGGGGAGCTCTGGCTGGGACTCAGGGAAAAAAGGAGAGTTTATCACTTGTGGAGGAAGGGTCAGGCAACTCAGAAAGAGTACAGGGATCGCGTTAGGTCGTGCAGAGAGGAAATTAGAAAGGCAAAAGCCCAGCTAGAACTCCACCTGGCCACTGTCGTGAGAGACAACAAAAAATGCTTTTATAAGTATGTTAATGACAAAAGGAGAGCCAAGGAGAATCTCCATCCTCTATTGGATGCGGGGGGGAACGTTGCCACCAAGGATGAGGAAAAGGCTGAGGTACTCAACGCCTTCTTTGCCTCAGTCTTTAGTAGTCAGAATGGTTATCCTCAGGGTACTCAGCCCCCTGAGCTGGAAGACAGGGACGACAAGCAGGATAAACCCCCCATAATTCAAGAGGATGAAGTTCATGACCTGCTATGCCACCTGGATGTTCACAAGTCTATGGGGCCGGATGGGATCCACCCGAGGGTTCTGAGGGAGCTGGCGGAGGAGCTTGCCGAGCCGCTCTCCATCATTTACCAGCAGTCCTGGTTAACTGGGGAAGTCCCGGACGACTGGAGGCTCGCCAATGTGACTCCCATCTACAAGAAGGGCCGGAAGGAGGATCCGGGGAACTACAGGCCGGTCAGCCTGACCTCGGTGCCGGGGAAGATCATGGAGCGGTTGGTTTTGAGTGTGCTCACGAGCCATGTCCGGGACAACCAGGGGATCAGGCCCAGCCAGCACGGGTTCATGGAAGGCAGGTCCTGCTTGACCAACCTGATCTCCTTCTATGACCAGGTGACCCGCCTAGTGGATGAGGGAAAGGCAGTGGATGTGGTCTACTTGGACTTCAGTAAGGCCTTTGACACTGTCTCCCACAGCATTCTCCTAGAGAAGCTGGCGGCTCACGGCCTAGACAGGTACACTCTTCGCTGGGTAAAAAACTGGCTGGACGGCCGAGCCCAGAGAGTTGTGGTGAACGGAGTTAAATCCAGTTGGCGGCCGGTCACGAGCGGTGTTCCCCAGGGCTCAGTTTTGGGGCCGGTCCTGTTCAATATCTTCATCAATGATCTGGACGAGGGGATCGAGTGCTCCCTCAGTAAGTTTGCAGACGACACCAAGTTGGGTGGGAGTGTTGATCTGCTGGAGGGTAGGAAGGCTCTGCAGAGGGACCTGGACAGGCTGGATCGATGGGCCGAGGCCAACTGTATGAGGTTCAACAAGGCCAAGTGCCGGGTCCTGCACTTCGGCCACAACAACCCCAGGCAACGCTACAGGCTTGGGGAAGAGTGGCTGGAAAGCTGCCCGGAGGAAAAGGACCTGGGGTGCTGGTCGACAGCCGGCTGAACATGAGCCGGCAGTGTGCCCAGGTGGCCAAGAAGGCCAACGGCATCCTGGCCTGTATCAGAAATAGTGTGGCCAGCAGGAATAGGGAGGTGATCGTGCCCCTGTACTCGGCACTGGTGAGGCCGCACCTCGAATCCTGTGTCCAGTTTTGGGCCCCTCACTACAAGAAGGACATGGAGGTGCTGGAGCGCGTCCAGAGGAGGGCAACGAAGCTGGTGAAGGGCCTGGAGCACAAGTCTTATGAGGAGCGGCTGAGGGAACTGGGGTTGTTTAGCCTGGAGAAGAGGAGGCTGAGGGGAGACCTCATCGCACTCTACAACTACCTGAAAGGAGGTTGTAGCGAGGTGGGTGTTGGTCTCTTCTCCCAAGTAACTAGCGATAGGACAAGAGGAAATGGCCTCAAGTTGTGCCAAGGGAGGTTTAGATTGAACATTAGGAAAAATTTCTTTACTGAAAGAGTGGTCAGGCCTTGGAACAGGCTGCCCAGGGAAGTGGTGGAGTCACCATCCCTGGAGGTATTTAAAAGACGTGTAGATGAGGCCCTTAGGGACATGGTGTAGTGGGCATGGTGGTGTTGGGTTGACGGTTGGACACGATGATCTTAGAGGTCTTTTCCAACCTGTATGATTCTATGATTCTATGATTCTAACCTTGAGAAACACAGGGATGGCCTCAACAGTCTTCTGTTGGCCTCTCCCTCAACAGGGAGGAGAGGAAGAGTGTCGCATGGGGCAGAGGAGCCTGTGCAGAGCTTGCTGCAACTGGGGAAGTCACTGCGTAACCGCGATGCAGTGAGAAGGCTTGGTGTCCATACCCTTCCTAACCTCCTGTACCACCTGCTGCCTGGCTGTGAACACGGAGGAGAGGGGCATGGTGGACAAGGATAGGACCATCACATCATCTCCAAAGGCTCAACTTCGAGTCCTGACCCACATACCAAGGGCTGCCCCCGCTGCGTCCCGGCCATGCAACATGCCCCATCAGCTGGCTGCAGAACCAGAAATAGGTGAACATCCCAGTCACCATCGCTCCCTGCTGCAAAACCGGCTGGCTATGATGGCCCAAGTCCAAGTCTTCGAATACACCCGGGCCTGAAGGTGTCGTTATCCCTCAGGAAAACATATGGAAGTTAAGCCACAGCTGCACATCTCAAACTCATGGACTATCGCAGGCAAATCAATGCTGCACTTTGGCTTTGCAAAATAGAGTATCTCATCTAAGATCTTAGTTGTTACCTTATTAGTGGGACCATACGATGGGGTGTATAATGGTGTCTACCAGTGGGTAATGGCCCAGAGGGCTCCTACCTTTGCCCACCAGTACCTCACACACCCTGTTATAGTCACTTGGCTCTTGGGCAACTCAGCCCATCATCACCAAGCACTAATGGACTCCGAGTGGAGAAGTTCATCTCGGTTGCTCTGGGGTAAAGGCGTAAAGGCTCTTCCTAACGTCAGGAAGCGAGAGGAGGACAAGGGCAGGCTGCTGAGGCGACCTCTAAGCAACGGGTTTCCAAGAAGGACTGCTGCCGCAGGAGACACCAAGGACAGGGATAGGAGAAAGGTCTGGGGACAGACTGGGCAGGAGAGGGATTTCTTTTTGTTGTAGCTCTTAGAAGATGCCTAATACACTTTACCGCATTAAATATACACACATTTTTCTTCTATAGACAATGACCTAGAAACACAACTAAATCATTTTTGACAAAAGAGAATACACCAAACTCTTTAATCACATCTTCACGGGGAATAAAGCCAACATGGATGGCTAATCTGCTGTACATCGCAGAAACTATAGTTTTGGGCTGAGGGAGACTTTATGTTTTAGGAGGTGAAGCTTTTATTCAAGCTTTGTGTGATCATACGTCCCATCGCACCCTCTGGTAAACTGCTGCTACATTTATTTATGCTCACTCTTTATATACCTTTCATTGCCATTTGCTAGGTTGGACCTCTAAACTCCAGATTTTGGGTTGCCTTTGCCAGCCATCATGACGATCTTTACCACCCAGTGCCAGAAGTCAGGCTGGATGTCATACCGTCACTTCCCATCTCAAGCCAAACCATGACACTTCAAAAAAAAAAAAGGAGAAAACAAAACAAAATAAAAATTGCATTCAGACGTGGCTTTTCTTGACTTGGTGGATGATGTTCCTCTGCCTCTGAGGAGCTCAGCATGGGCAGGGAGCTGCTGTCTCCTGCCCCATCCACCTGCACTCCCCAGTCTGTTAACGGGGCCGGGGTCTACCTTCGATATCAAACATGCACTAGTAAGATATAAAAAGGCCAAGAGTCAGCGAGATACCATCACAAGTATCCATAAGTCATCTTTGACATTAAATATGAGCAGAGCATGGGTGAGGAGCCCCCCAGGAACATGCCTTCCAGCCTCGCTGTAAAGAACAGGCCAGTGTCAATGGGATGCAGTGATACTGCTCCCTCTTGTAGGCTCCTAAACAGCTCGTCTGAGGTGCTGGGTGTTCTCAGCGAGGAGCCAGCTCGCTGTATTTATAAAAAATCTTCAGCGTCGGTGACATGAAAAGCAGGCTGGCATGCCCGGTGATGACTGACAGGCTGCACAGCAGAGCTTCAGGGTCACGCCAAAGCTCAGCACCTCCAGGCACTAAAAAAGACCAAAAAAACCTGTTCATAAGAACAGTCGTGCCCATGGATTTATGCAAAAATAACAAATCTGTCATTCAAACAGACGTTTAAAAACTCAGCGATGGCTCAACAGCAACGATCTCAATCTCAAGAAAATACGTGCAACACTCATAACAGTTTACGATGTGTGGGACCGGGATGACCACCAGCACTTGCTGTCACTCGCCAGCCAAAAAAAAAAACCGGGCAGCATCCAGGAGCAGCCGCGCTCATCAGCGAAGACGACGTGATAATCTTATTTCCACATCAAGCGAAAAACCAGAATGCCATTGCCGTAGAGCCCATTTCACCCTAAGGAGCTACCCGGCTTTAGGAAATGCTGTTTGCACCCTGACTGCCTGCCACATCCTTCCGAAAGTGCATCTCATACGCTAGGAAATGAGTTTGATATTGCAACAGGATTATTAGAAAAACACCCTCGGCCCGTGGTGTGCCATAGTGCCAGCCCCAGCAGGGAACCAGTGACGAGGGCTGCACAGGGAGGCAGGGTTTGGGGCAGGCAGGCTGTATTTTTCTGGCAGGTGGGTGTCCAGATGCACACCAAGTATTCCCCAAACCGGTATAAACTGCAGGAATACGCCACGGCGCTGCATATCTGTTTGCACTGAATTGGAAACATAATGGGAAGCATCAAGTATGTGCTCAATTCACACAGCAGAGAAAAGAAACCGCTTTACTGAAGTGTGTTGGAGAAGCAGAAGCCAGCCCACCGCGCCGCTTGGCATGACCCGCAGCGTGGAGGGACCCACCGGTCCCAGTGGATGCGGTCACTCAAGCTGCGGCACCCACTGCTCCCGAGCATCAGCAGAAGAGGCTGACCACCAGTACTCAGGATTTCGGGGCGCAGAAAGCGGCCCTGCCACAGTTGCAGCTGCACAAGAAGGAGCCAAAGAGTCCTCCAACTTTTCAACCAGCACGAGCCAACAGAGAGGAAATCAACCCTTACAAATTCTTCCACACCTTTCTCCCTGAGCAGAAGCAGACAGCGTAGGTACGTCCAGGAGCCCCTCGCACAGCAAAAGCAAAGGGTGAAGAGGCATGCCTTCAGCACGACAACCAGGTTGGTTTCAGCAGTGAGAAACCCCAACCGTGCAGCGGATTGCAAATCTGTGTATTTGTTTTGGAAATAAAGGCATTAATATTTGATGCCAAACATTTTGAATATTGATGAACACGTTCACAGAAGAGGTTTTGGAGTTACTTAAGCACCCAGAATTGTGCCATCTAAATTCAGTGGCCTAATGGCTGCTGTCAGAGCCATCAAAAATATGTAAAACACCTCTTGCTAAAGGGAAGGCGCGTTGCAGCTGACACCGCCTGTCCATCACGGGAGAGGAAGACTAATTGAAGCCCAGTGGGATATTTAACACAGCAAATATTTTGACTTGATCCGTCAAGTAAGCCATTTTGTACTCCTCCTTTTACCTTTTATTTTGCACACACAAGGTTCATGAGTTTGAAACATTGCACATCTGTTCTTCCCCTCCTTGCTCAAACCCAGCCTCAGCTCCCTCCTGACCCTCCAAATCTTTTATACCAAATAAACTAATACTTACTAAGCACGGGTGCACAGCAGGCTTTTCCAAAGTGCCAGTCCGTGGTTCAGCAAAAGGCCAGGAAAAAGCTATTTTAATATTCAAGGAAAAGGTTTTCCAGCGATGCCTCTGACAGCAACGCCTCTGCATGGTCCTGCTCAGGGCTCAGTCTCTTTGGGGACAGCAGAGCACGGACACAAATACGGAGCTGGCTCTCCAGACAAGCGTGAGCCCTGTCCATAGCCTGGTTTCCCATCACACAGTCTTGTTCTATTTCTAGCACAGTCATATGAAAATGGACATCGACTGCTCGTTTCTGCAAGCTTGTGAAAAGTGCCCATTTAAAAAGAAATCGGCAAACTTGCTTTTATTTTTAAATTACTTTTATGTATATACTTATTACCTATTATTGCTATGGTACTTAAGGCAAGAAAACAAGCCAATACCCAGAAAATGCAAGTGAGCTGCCGAAAGGGCAGAACGGAGCATCTGAACTGCACTAACGTTTTTTCCAAACTTGAGCTATTTTCTCTAATTTGGAGGAGTGCTTCTTTCAATCCTGTTTCTACTATACCTACTATACCTGATTTTTTCACTTCAACCTCCATCACCTGCCAAACAAGTTGATGTTAAATGTACAGCAGGGTAAACAGGATCAACACCTGACTTGCCGTTTCAAGCCAAGCGAAAGCATTGGGGAAGTGCTCCCAGCACACACTGGAGTTCCTGCTACTCAGTACTGGAAAATTCCCTTCTTGGTCACTTCAAGACCTTCAACTCGCAGCAAGCCTACTTGGAGACTTCAGAAATTCTGGGGTATTCAGTAAAGTGGCTTCTTTATCACGGAAAGCAAAGGTCCCGGCGGTCTCTGCCGTGGAAGAAGGCTTCCTCCCGACCTTGAAGCTCAGCAGCCAGCCCGGTTGTTTGCAACACGCATCTCCCAGGCTCCGGAGGAAGAGCGATGCTAAAAGCACCGCTGCTCCCACCGGCAGCCTGGGTATTTGTGGCCAGTCCTCAATGCTTCCCAGGAGACTGACCCTCTTCCCCTCTCCTGTCCTTCAGCTTTAGCTCATGCATCCAGGCATCAAAAAAAGTCTTTTACGAGCTCCCCAGCTGAGCAGTAGACGGGCCGAAAACCTGAATGAATTGGGCATAAATCAGGCACAGACAAATATGATCAGAAGCAGCAATAAAGTCTCTCTTCTGGATACCAGGAAAACCAGCCACCTAAAGTGCTGTGCCCTAAGCTACGTTTCTGAACTTGGGATCATCCCTATCCTGCCATCCAGCTCCCTTTCATCAATCCATCAAGCTGCACCGTGAGATGAGCTTGTCCTCTGCTGCTGAGGAGGAGCAGACCAGGACTCCGCTGCCAGGCAGGCCGTGAAGTTTTCAGTCCGAATGCTTCTGCAACCAATTTGTGTTCCCTTGATCCTACAGGTTAATAACGCTCCATCTTTTCATCTCCTCTGAGGCAACAGAGGCTCCGTTTGTCCGGGCAGACTAACAGCAACCCTTCCCTCCCTCCTCTGATTCAGCATCACCTTACCCCATTAGCAGAGCTGGGCACAACCCCCCTGCGTGAGATTTTAGCAGTGCCTTGCACAAGGGTAAGGTCTTCCCATCTGCGCTGGAAACACCTCGCCTGATGCAATCCTGCACCGCGTTTGCCTTTTTCAGAGCTGCACCCCGCTGGCAGAGCCTACCCGTCTCACAGCCGAGCACCGCACGCATCTTCCCTTCATCCTCCAGCACCTCCGCGCCCCGGCTCCGCCGCGCCTCACCCAAAGCACGCAAGCAGAAAATCACAGTTTATAAATATCAGTAGATGTTGCAACCCGGCGAGAAGACGTTACTTCTATAGGATGTTTTCTACTCTCTGAAGTCTCTCCATTCTGTGCGTACGCACAGTTTCTTGAAAACAATTATTATGAATTTAAACACAAGACCCCGAAATCCAGCACACCACATATAAGGTGTTCAGGCTATTTCAGACTACACAGACTATTGTGTATAACACAAAGCAAGTTGTGAAAAATTACACAGAAAAGTAACATTACTCCGGTGTTCATTGGCTTGCACACAGATTTAGGTGACTTAATTCAGAGAAAAAAAAAATTGCCCAGATATTGAGAGAAATTCACTTTCCTTTCCCTGGTCACTTGGGATTTCTGGAGCGGCACTTTTTGCACCGCACACTCGCTGCTCGGTCAGCACGAGCCGTGCTTTGCTAAACCTTTTACAACATCTGGTCTATCTTATGTGCCCACTCCTGCATCTCACAAAGACGACTTTCTTCTCCAGGCCTGTTTTTTCCTTCATTTCCTTTGTTACCTTGAATTAAAATCCCTCAGCGTTATCTCAGCTCCCCACACCCCTCCCACACTCAGTTTTTAAACACCGGTACAGATCAGCATCTTCCCCGTCCCACCGCCGCTCCGCGGCAGCCTTCGCTGCCAGCCCGCAAGGCCCCGCACGGCCCACCTCTTTAATTGCGTTAATTAATTGCAAGGGAGGGCAGCTCCCCGGCAGCAGCTCCCCAGGAGGGGCAGAAGCGTCAGCTCAGCGTGCGAGGGCTCGGGCACGGCTGGCAAAACCAACCTGGTGTTTCTGGCAGGAGAGGAGAGAGGATGGCAGTGCTCAGGACTCCTCCACCTCGCCAGCCCCGTGTGCTCCGGCACCCCCAAAGCTCCCAGGACCCCCAGCCCCAGTACCCAACAGCAAACGCAGACCCTGGGCAGCAATGGGGGAGCCCCACAGCAGCCCCAAAAATGGACAGAGACGGCAGATCTGCAGGGCTCCCTTGGCTGATCTTGTTACGCCAGCCTAAATAGCCGTATGGGTATTTAATTTTAAATTGTTACAAGCAGCCTATGAACAAGTTCTCGCTGGCAGAGTCCAAAGCAGAGAGGTCGGTGACTCTTTAGCAAGGGGAACTGGAAAAACACAAAGGAAAACGGGCACGATTTCGCTCAGGGGTATTTTTTCATGCTCCCTGTGTAAAAGCTACTAGAGATTTTACAAAGAAAAGCCTGCCCGCAGCTCGGCCGCCCTGTGGGATCCCTGAATCCCATCTGGATGTTAAGGTGCAGCCTGCAAGCAGCGATTGCAGCCTGCCGGCTGGGAGTGAGAGGAAAGCACCGCCAGGCGAGACCGCAGCCTCTCGTTCGGGCTCCCGCTTGCATTTTCCTGTTTGAAGTAACACGACCGGCAACACAAGCAGAGCTCATCGCTGCACGGGCGAGGCGGAGAGCCCGAAACGCTGTTGCCTCGGCCACGCAAACTGCCCGCCGAGTCCCCCACATCCCTCCGTGCAACTTTCTGCTTCTCGCATTTATTTTTCCAGATAGGATGATATTTTAGGATCAGCTTTTTTTTTAAAGGAATATCTCCAATCCCACGCCCGCTTCCGAAGCATCTCCCTCCCGGCCTGGCAGAGGGAGAGCGGCTCGGCGCGGTTCCCCGCGAGGTTTTGCACCGATGACTCCTGGCAGGGCTGCACGTCCCTCCTGTTACATAACGACCTTTCCCGTTTGGTGCCGGCTCCAGTTGGGGTGGCCGCGTTTGGGGTGGCCATGTTCGGGGCGCTCGCACACCCTGGTGCTGTCAGCCGCATGCTGCCAGGCACCATCCCCCCAACCCTGACCGGACCCCCCAGCCCGGGCTCCCCAACCCCGAACCACATCCCTCCCTCCCCCTAACCCCGCTCCCCCCGCGGCCGCCCCAGCCCTCACTGCTGGACTGGGCAGCACCCACCTTTCTCCTGCCCCCCAAAACACTGCACTCCTCACTGAGGGAACACCATCCCTCTCCCGCACCCAGCCCCAAACCGCACCCTTGCCTTCCCCCAGCACCCACGGTGTTCCCGAGCTGCCAGCTCCCCTGGGGCTGCACCCTCCAGCAGTGACCGGCCTTGGTGCCTCTGTCTTCTCCCTAAGCCCCATCCACCTCCCTTACCTGCCCCCACCCCACTGCCTTCTCCCTGCCTGCCTGCACCCCACACGGCTGCACCCCGGTCTCCCATCGGTTTGCACCCCTCGCGCACCCCTCTCTTACCCCGCCTGCCTGCGTTTGCCTGCAGGCACCCCGCAGACCTGCACCCAAGCGGCAGCTCCTGCCTGCGTGCCCCCCAGCCACCCCCTGCACCCCAGCCCGCTCCCTGCGCCTCGCAAACCTGCAACCAGCGCGCCCACACCCGCCACACCCAAAACACTCGTGCCCCAAACCCCCAGGCCCAATGCACTGGCACCCAGCTCGGCCCCCCGCCCCCACACCCCACGCCCCTGTCCCCCGCACCCCAACCCTGCACCCACCCACGACCCTACAGCCCATCTGCTCCCCCGCCCCACGCGCCCCGGCCCCTCCTGCACCCCCGCCCCTCGCACCGGCCCCCCACCTGCTCCCGCGCCCCCAGCACCCCACACCTCCGCACCCCGCCTGCTCCTGCCCACGCACCCCACGCGCCCCACGCGCCTGCCTGCTCCTACCCCCAAGCCCCACGCGCCCGCCCGCTCGCCGCACACCCGCCCCCCCCACGCCCCACGCGCCCCCGCCGTCTGACCTGGGCCCGGGCGCGGGCGCGCTGCCCGGGAGCTGTCCGCCGCCGCCCGGTGCTGAAGGCGGCTTGGCGGCGGCGGGCGGCGGCGGGGCCCCGGTGGCGGCGGCGGCGGCGGCGGCGGCGGCGGCGGGCGGCAGCTGCCCGTCGTCGCCGCCGCCCTCCAGGCTGGCCTCGTTGCCCATGGCGGGCCGGGCGGGACCGCTCCCTCAGCGCAGCGCCGCCTCCGCCGCCATCAGCCCCGCGCCGCCATCGCCGCCTGCCCCGCCGCCCCGCGCATGCGCCGGCCCGCGCCCGCCCGCCCGCTCGCGCCGCGGGCACGCGCGCCGCCCGGCCAATCGCCGCCCGCCGCCCCGCCCTCCATCCTCCCCCCTCCCGCCGGCACGTGCCCCCCACCCCGCGGGCGTGCGCCGGGGCAGCCAATGGCGGCGCCAGGCGACGGCGGGCGCGCGGGAGCGCTCCGCCCCGCCAAGCCCACCGGCCAATCGGTGCTCTGCAACGCTCGCACCCGCCAGGCGGCGCCCCGCGAGCTCACACCCTGGCAGCCAATGAGCATCCAGTCTCCCGTGAGGTCACACCCTGATGGCCAATGGACGCTCACTCCCACATGAGGTTTACACCCTGACAGCCAATGAGCATCTGCCCACCCATGAGGTCACAGACTGCTGCAGGATGTCACACCCTACCAACCAATGAGCATTTCCCTCCCTTATGAAGTCATGTGCTGCGCCAGGATGTCACATCACGCCAGGCAATAGGCTCTCCACTCCTTTGGGAGGTCACAGTCTGCCAGCCAATGAGCACCCTGACCTCCCCCATGAGGTCATGGACTGCCTTGGGATGTCAAACCCTGCCAGCCAATAAGCGTCCTGCTCCCTGTAAGGTCACAGGCAGCCTTGGAACGTCAGCCCTGGGATGTCACACACTACTGGCCAATGAGCACTCTGCTACCTCATGAGGTCACGGGCTGTCCTAGGAGGTCACTCACAGCCAGGCAATGAGCATGGAGCTCCCTGTGAGGTCACAGGCTCCCCAGTGAGGTCAGACACTGCCTAGTGGGTAAGCACACTGGCTCTGATGTGAGGTCACGGGCTCTCTGATGAGGTGACAGAGCCCTCAGCCAACACGCACCCAGTCCCCCACAAGGTCACACAGTGCTCAGCCAGTGATCATTGTCGCTGTTCCATGATGTCACAGGGACCAACCAGTGAGCTCACACGCTCTCCCTGATGTCTGGGCTCAGCCCGTGAGCACCCAGCTCCCCCGGGGAGGTCATGGGGTGCCCAGCCAACCAGCACCCCCCTTCCCCATTAGGTCACACAGCGCTCAGCCAACAGGCGTGCCCTCTCTGCATGAGGTCACAGGCTGCCTGATGAGGTCACAGAGCAGAGGTGCCTTTGGGAGAGAGCCCAGCCCCACCCGGGGCTCCCGCCATGCAGCGCGCCGGCGCAATTACACCTCACCCAGATCTCGCCCGTAGTTAACGAGAGGCGGCAATAATTAAAGCTCCCGTTAAAAGCAGAGCAGGCTCCCGCGGGAGGCAGGCGGGGGGACGGGGCACCCGGGGGGTGCCACGGGGCGGGCGGGGAAGGGGCTGCAGCCCAGAGGCCGTGCCGAGGGGCTCAGCACCCCCTGCCCCCCCCCCCCCCGTGGCCTCTCGCTCCCCCTCGTGCCAGGATCGGGCCTGGCAGGGGGAGCAGAGGAAGGACCCCCCCGCCCCGGGCGACCCCGGGGTCCCCAGGCAGGGCAGGGACAGAGCGGCCCCCCCCACCTGACTGCCACCCCTCAGCGGGGGACGCGATGCCGCTCCCGGTATTTAACACCAGCAGCTGCTTTTTATGGGCTGTGAGTCAACGCGGGCGCAGCGACAGCCGAAAATAAACGTGAAACTGGGTCCGGTCTCACCTCCCACCGCACAGAAATAGAAACGGGCTCCAACCTGCCCCCGGGAGACGGCGTCTCTGCCCCTTCGCCACCGGCTGGCGTCCCTCCCGCCCAGGGAGCAGCCCTGCCCGCGGGCGGGGCTCGCTGCTGTCCCGCTGGGGCCGGGCGGAGGGTGTGGAGGGTGTCCTGAAGGAGGAAGGCGGCTTTTGAGGAGCTGAAATCATCACCGAGCAAGAGCAAAAAGGCTCCAGTTCTGGGCAGGGGCGACGTGTACGTGCAATAAAACAGAATAAAACCGCCTCAGAAGCAACTTCCAAAAGCAGCAAGTACCTGGGGAGCTGGAGAGTGCAGGAACGGATGAAAGATGGCCAGAACAGAAAAAAAAAAACCTGGTTTGTTTCATGGTTTTTGTTGTTTTTTTGGTCTGTTTGTTTTTTCTCCCCAACACAGAAGACTCAAACCATCCACCTTAAACTTGGGGGAGGTCTGAGCAGCCGCCAGCAGCAGCCCCAGCTCAGGCGGTGCCCAGCAGCTGACTGCCCAACCAAGGCAAGCAAGCCCTGGCTTCCACTTGCCTCAGCGCCAAAACCCAGGGAAGCCGCTCAGGGGATGCCAGCCTAAGAGACGGTGGGAGATGGAGGAAAACATCACCCAGGAACACAGCGGGCAGAGCCAACACCAAGCGACACCAAAACGAAGGGCCTTTGCTCACCGCAGTTTGAGCGGGAGAACTTTTTAGCCCAGGATGAGTTTATTTTCAAATAAAAATCAGCTTAAAGTAATGGGGGGCAACAGACCCAGCAGAAGTCGAACACGAAGATACCAGCTCACGCAGGTGCTGCTGTCCCTGCTGGAGGGGACACTGGGCTACGCAGCCCGTGGGGCTGAGCTTTGCAGGTGGGTTGGACCCCCAGGGCTGCCTGCAGAGTGGCCCCGGGGCCGTAGCTGAGCAGGGGACAGGGCTGGCTTGATCAGATGCAAATACCTTCCCCCTGGCTCTGACAGGTCCCCAAACCAGGGCTAGAGCAGGACAGCCCCAAAAGCCTGTCTCAATCCCTCCACTGCAGACTGGGACCAGCTCTACCTTTATGGGTAGACACAGCACCAGCTCTCCAGCACCCCAACACGTCCCTCACCAGCCATGCTCCCAGAGCCTCGCTGCCACCTTCTTAAAAGGGTCTCCCTGAACTTGATGTCTCTGCCCTGAAGCAAGTCTGTCACTTATTTTACACACACAGGGTACCTACCTTGAAGGGACGAGGGCACTCTGCCTGATTAAGTCCCCCCTCCCTTCCCCCCAGGCTTGTTTCCCAGCCCTCGGAACCCTCTTCTCATGCTCCTCCAGACTCTCCGCCCGTTCCACGTCATTCAGCAGTCAGCCCCAGGTGATGCAGGCAAGACACAGCTCATGCTCTGCAGGCACTTGCCTTGCTCGCTGCCCTGGGGGTCGGCACCGCTTTCATCACGGCTTCACCCCACCGCAGCCCTTCCCTGCAGCAGGGACCCATCTCCTGAGAGCTGGCACCAGGGGTTTCAGGAGGGACAGGCAGATCCATCACCCCACGCTCAGCACCTGAGCTCAGCCCTCCACCCTGAGCTGCAATAGGGAGGAAACCACTCAGAAGCCAGTTGTGTTAACAAGCATGCACGGCAGTATATTTTATTCCCTAAAGACATGGTTTTAGCCAGCCCAGGTACTGAGGCTTTCACCCCGAAGCAGCTGGAAGTGGGAAACATCACAAATTTGTACAGCAAGTGCTGTAGCGAGGTACCCCACCAAGTGTGTTCCTTGCGGCTTGAACAGCCCTGCTACAGCCGTGGGGCAAAGGGGGATCTCCTGTCCCATGTCTCCGGCTGAAGAACCCCAGACAGGTTCAGCCCCATCAGTCTCCCCCTCCCCTGAAGGGAGCCATTCTCCAGCACTTCTTCAGGCCCTTCCAAACCCTCAAATCACTAGGCAGACCAGTTTCAAAAGAACAAAAAACTCTACAATCTCATTAAAAAAAAATAGAAATTCATAAATGAGTTTCACACCAACATGTGCCAAGAACAGAGGTCACATCAGCACACCGATCTCCCCATTTCCAAGCAGGGCAGGGGGTCACCCCCAACACCCTCCTCCCCAAGTCAGCGATTCAGTACCAAGCCTGCAAAAACGCAGAGGACTTCATGGCCCAAACCAGGGCAAGGCAGAGCATCCCCAGCCTTGCCTGTGGGTCTCCCCAACCCACACAGGCCCCGCAACAGAGGGAAGCTGATCAATTTGATGAACGTACAGCCACCCTGCAACAACGTGGGCCAGGGCTGCTCTGCCCTACAGGAAACTTTCCTCCAGGAAACTTTCTTTGAACTATTTACACCAGGCATAGAGCTGCTTCTCCCTGCTCTCGCTCCAGACTAACATCCCAGATACCCTTCCCGCATCTCTAGCTTGCAGCTGCATCCCAGAAGTGCAGTTCCACCTGGTGTCAGAGAGCCCAACAGCAGCAGCAGCAATCGTAGAGCTCTGAGCAGGCCAGAATGTGATAAAACCCTGTTTACTCTGCATGAAAATAGGAGGAAGGAGGGGTAAAATGAGGGGTGTAAATCAGTCCAAGCATTAGCCAGAGGCTTGGTCTCCTGTCGGCTTGCTGCAAGGCCAGGATTGTCCCCCGGGCAGCTCGTCTCACCCACAATGCAGCATCGGTTGTGGTTTTGCAAATAGTAGCCCCCCCGCACAGCGGTGGTTGCCCATTGCTTCGTGCCAGGCGCTGGGCGAGTGCGCTCTGCCCTGCAGCCGCCTGCCCAGCCGCTCCCCGGGACAGCGGGGGCTCTCACTGCAGGAAACTGTCCAGCCTGGCTTGGCTGCTGCTGGAGGAAGATGCGGAGGGAGCTGCAGACGCAGGCCTGGAGACATTCTTCTTCTTGCTCCTCACTGCTAACGGACGGATTTCTGCCAGGTTTGTCTGGAGGTAAAACTGTCAAGGAAATTACAGACCAAGGCCCTGGGGACACAAGTGATCCCATACCTGCCGCAGACTAGCCTGAACCACAGACCTGGGACCGAGACATCTGCACCCAAAGAAAAACTCCCTGCAGCACTGGGTGGGCTTTGCCCCCTACTCAACAGCAGCAGAGCTCAGGCATGCTCCTGTCCCACAGGTCAAGGAATGCTTCCCCCTTGCACACAAAACAGCATTTAAGCACATCCATCAGAGCTTCAAGATCTTCCCTGCATGTCAGCCAGGGCACTGTGCAGGGAAAGGCACGACAGCCAGAGCCCGCAGCATCCCAAAGCAGAGCAACCCCAAGAGAAGAGCCCTTAGAGCAGCAAGTCCTCTTTAACTCACATGCCGTTCGGAGACACAGAAGTGGCAACAACTAAACCCGCAGCACGGAACGGCAGGTGCAGGCTATGCTAGCAGAACTGCAGGCTTACACAAACCAGCACACCTGCAGCACTCAGGCTTAGAGCTGCCACAGGCAAGGGGCAGCACTGGGATGGCTGCCCACCTTCTCCATGCCCCTCAGGCTGGCAGCACGGGCACATCTAGCCCCAGAGATCTGGCTCAAGCACCTCCCTGCCATTAGGTCCCTCCACCGTGAGGCCACAGGAGCAGCAGCCCAAGGCTTCCCAGCAGGTCATGACTTCCAGCTCATGGCTGCTTCTCTGCTTCAGCCTCCTGGTTTTCTATAAAGAGCAAAAACCCCCTCAAAACCAGCACCAGGAGCTAGAACGGTGTCAGAGCCATAGGCGCACCACACACCCCCCTGACAGTACTGCCTGGGGAAGGCAGGTGAGGGGCAGCCTCCGCAGGGGACGGTACATTGCTCCTGCGTGAGGAGTGGGAGTGAGAGCAGCTCCCCACCCGCCGGGTGAGCTCAGCCCAGCCGCTCCTCACCTGCTGCAGGGCTGCCCACCAGGACAGGCACAGCAGAGCAGCAGCGTGGAACGAAGGCTTCGGCTGCATGGGCTGGCAGGCACGCGGCCAGGAAGAGGCTGCGCTTCGCTGCTGCTCAGAGATCCCAAGGGCATAGGCAGTCCCTGGAAACTGTACTGATTTCTAGTTAATTTGCTTCTCTGAATGAGCCACCACTGATAATGCTCTAAGCAAGTTCAGGTCCTTGATGCCTTTGCTGAGCTCAGAGTCAGATAGAGAGAAATCTGATGGTTCCTTGAGGATCCCAGCCCATTTTTGGTTGACCGGGGGACACGACTCCCCAGGATGGCTGAGACCGAAGAGAAGGAACAGAGATGAGGTCCCCATAGCATCACTTCTGCCATGCCAGCTGCAGGAAAGGATACAGGCTGTATGAACTTCGTTCTGCCTCCCAAGCCATCGTACCCCATCCTCACCTAGGAAAGAGAAAGACATGAGCCTGGAGCAGCTGCACAGAGCCTTGGCTCCCTCTCCTCGTGTTGGTTATGGGGAAGGGGGAGCCTTGCAGGCCACAGGTTCTGGGGAGGGGTTACAAGCACCTGGAAGTGTTCAGTACTTGTGCTAAGCCCTTACCTTTGGAAAAGGACAGACCCAGGGGTATTAGCAAAGTTTGGGTATCTTGGGCACTTTCTGAAGCAAGCTGAGCCTTCCAAGCAGCAGCAAGGCTTAGGATTTTGTCACTGGGACTGAGGAATACAAGGAAAACACCCCAAGCTCCAAGGAGGTGGAGGAATGGGACATAGAGGGCCATTTAGTCTGCTGCCAGGAAGGGAATGAGCATCTGTCATCCCTGGAGCTCTGCAGGACTGGGAAGCAGCCAGGTGGTGCTCCAAGACTCATTTTCTACACACTGTATGTGGCAAGGTAAAAGCCTGATTTGCCTCCTCCTGTAGGGTCACTTCAGGACAGAGGTGGGCAGTGCCAGGCCTTGACAAGCTCACCAACTGGACAGTCATACTTACAGTGCCCATGTTCTTGTGGGGACCCAGCAAGCTACCCGAAGACGGCTTCTTGGAGAGAACAGAGTTCCTGATGAATGCTGGCAAGAGTCCTTTAAGAGCATCATCCTCCAGATCATCTGCCCAGTTCTGTCCCACAAAATAATGAGAAAAGCCCTTTAACCAGCATGATCTGCTGAATTTAGTCCGCGTACAGGGAGCACTAATAACGCAGACAGCTATCTAGGGTAATAGTTACCGCTGTACCACATGTCAGGCCAAGGAACAGCAGCTTCAAACCTCCCACTGGGGCTCATGTGGAGCGGCGCCTGGCAGGCGGGACATTGCACCCAGCAAGCCTGGGAGAACAGCCCCCTTAGCTGACCCCAGAGCCCTTGTGATCAGCCTCACGTTGTGTTTGCCAAGCACGTCTGAGGCAGGATAATCAGCAAAAAGCCCGTGGGTCTCTACCCTCCCTCTCCTGCCCACTTCCAGGAGGCCTGAGGCAGCAATACAGTGTTTCTAGGAGACTGCCAAGCAAAGCACTTTGAAGCATGTACTGTGGTTCTATAGATGGGCCAGTCTACAATCACAGCGTCTCCTACATGGAAAAAACGGGTCCTTTATCTCAAGCTTATTAAGAGCAGAATCAAAGAGGTGATACAGAAAAATCAAGATTAGTCCTGTTACCTCCACTGTTTCCTTCAGAACTTTCTTCGCCAGATTTACCACAGGAGGCCTGTAAGAAGCCCAAGGAGCAAATCAGCAGAGATTTATTGTTCAAGTGGAGCTGGCAAGGACAAACAAGGCCAAGCAAATGATGACGAAACTTGCAGCACGACATCAGGCAGCTGGAGAGCTATCTGATCTCACACAGCAACATCCAAAGCAGCAAGACTTTGATCTCCTTTAGAAGCAGAAAGAGGAGGGAAAACTCACGGCTTTTTATCCAGCTTCTGCCTTTTTGCAGGGCTGAAGAGAGATCTGCAGGGCTGATGTTCAGGGGTGTCCACATCAAAAGTAGCATCTAGATTGATCTCATCGCTGTGGGCCGGGCGGTGGAGCTTCGGGTGCCGCCGTTCCACGGGAGCGGGGCTGCAAGGCCATGCAGAATGTCAGCCATCAGGAGGCCACCGCCTGCCACCCAGCAGACAAGAGGAAGACAGAGCTGCAAGCTACACTATTGAGTTGCAAGACAGCAGTGGGACCAGGATCAGAGCCCCATTCTGCTTACAAGTAACAGAAAGGACAGTCCAAATCCCAGAGTTTATAGTCAATGCCCCAAAACTACTGTTCACCCTTGAATGGCCTGTGCTATAACAGCAGCACCCTGAGCCCAGGGAAACACACTGGCACACTTGCTCTGTGTACACAACTCAGCTTGCTGTACTGGGGTAATAGCACAGGCTCCTCAAAAGAAAGGGCTTGATAAAAATGTAAAAAAATGCCATTTTCAGGCTAGGTTCCTCTGCCTGACAAAGACCTCTGGTCCCCACATGCCAGGGCACGCTCACTGGAAGGCCAACTCTGAGGCAACCAGAAGAGCAGATTTAGGGATATTTCCCTGACAGGGCATAGCAGCAAAGAGTTTGTCAAAACCTAGCCCATTCCTCCATCCCATCCTGACCCAAACCCTGCAAAACACACACTTTTTCCAGGTAAATGAAACACCATCTTGTCAGCAACAAGAAAAAAAAACAAAATAGGACGCAAGGAGCAAGATGACCACGCTCCTGTGATGCCTGCCAGACTAGTACATCTCTGCCTCCCCAGCTAGTTAAACTGTCAACTCTTACTTTGGACCTGCCATCTCCATCCTTGGCCTGTATCTGAGGATGCACTTCACTAACCTTTCAAAGACTAGTCGACTGAGTGTCTCTCTGGTTACAGATGGCACTTTCAGAGTATCCTGAAGGATGTCTATCTTCTTCTTCAAACTCTGGAGGGAGGAGGGAAAGCAGACAGCAAGATAAGGAAAGATTTAGTAGCAGATGCTTTGCCCCTTTTCCATAAATCAGCGCCAGGTGGAGCTCAGAGGTGGGGCACATAAGAGAGGTAAGGTGGGCTGGGTAACCTAGTCTCTGAGCAAAAAGCCAGCGTAATTCCTGGCTTTGCAGCTGCAGGCCATGGCCAGCTGCCAGTTACTGCAGACTGAGGAGTGATATTCTCACCAAGATCTCCTTGTCCGCATTCTTCAGATCCTTCTGGGTGCTTTTTAACTCCTCCTTTGTCTTCTCCAACTCTGAAACTGTTTTCTGCAGCTGCAGAACAAACACCTGGTTACAACACGTAGGTAAAGGAGACGGCAGATCCCCCAGGAGAGCGGTATGCTCTGCAGCACATGCTACTTTCCCCTGTTTCAGGGCTCGGTTTTTCTGTGGCAGTCTGTCTTGTATCAGAGCAATGCAACGCCTGCCCATTTCCTCAAGCTGCCTGCAGAGGGATCTCCAGGGCTGCTTGCCCAGCACAAACCTTCCTATAGCATTTCCCGAGCATTTATGCCTGATGGTGACAGCATTTCCCTGCTCTAACACTTGGTGGCTGAATTCCTGCAGGATTTTGGACACGCCAGAGCACAGGAATTACAAACCACAGGATGGAAGATGGTTGTGCATCAGCAGTACTGGCACATGGACAAGCCTGATTCAACAGGGAAGCATGCCAGGAGCAGGGGTCGAGAAGTGGACTGGTACCACATCAGAGACTTTTGTGGGTTCAGGGGTCTGGGCCAGCCCACAAAGTGCCGGTACAGTCAGGTCTCCGTCAGCCAAGCCCGGAGCCCTGAGCGCACTGACTCGCATCCTCCTGACCCAAGCCGGTGATTGCAGCTTGGCACTGACTCAGCCAGAGCAGCCCGATTCCAGCAGCAGCACCTCATGTAGGGGGTTAACTCCCTTCGGGAACAGCACAGCAATCTGAGAACCTCCTTCTCCATTTGAGGGGACCACAACAGCCACGGTCAGGTAACAAAAATAGACCAAATCCACCCACAGTCTCCCACTTTGTGAGCTTGGATGCGGGCATGCCCCAGGGAACACCTGCGCCCTGGAGAGCAAGGCTACAGGCACACACTTTTCCTGGGGACTTCCTACCAGAACTGACAGAAAACGATTCCCGACCTGAGCTAACAGAGCCCAGCCAGGCCTGGGGCAGGGGGAGCACAGCAATAGAGGCACATCAGCAGCTCCAAGCTCTGCACCAGGTCAGGACCAGCCCAGGCAGGCTCTGTACAGAGCCACCTGCATGTCCTCACCACACTTCGGGGACCTCTCCTGCCTGGGCCCAGCACCACGCAGGAGCCCTGGCCCAGTTCGGTCCGCCGAAGGCACAGGGCTGGGTGTGACTGTGGTTGTGCCAAGCCAGGGCCAAGCCCTGCTCGAATGGTGCTGGCTTCAAATCCCTTCCCACCTTTCCTAGGGGCCCAATTCTGCATCAGTAAGGGGCTGGCAGCTGAGCTAGCTCACGCTCAGCAGTGTGGCAGGATGAAGGCAGGGCTGCTTCCAGAGCCCAGTGGAAGCAGCGGAGCACCGGCATGCTGCTGCCTTCCACTCCAGGCTCCCTGCCAAACTCTGGCTGGCTCTGCACATGCTGCCCCACCAGTGTCCTCAGAGACTGCACTCCTGACAACAGCCCATGAGCCGCACACTCACCGCAGCATCACACCCTGACCCAGAAACCCCAGCCTGACACTTCCACACCACCTGTACCACTCAAGAAGTGCTCAGTGTGGGAGGGGGTCACTGCGGAGGGCTCGGCCACTGTTATTGACAGGGATCTACAGACCAGATGTCACCCTAGCGACTCACATGCTTCCTTTACCTTGCTATTGACAGAAAAGAGCTCCTTCTTCAGCTTCTCTGTCATCTCACTAGAGATCTTCCGAGCCTCCTTCAAGTTTTCATATTCCCTGCAAAGAGACCAGAAGAGTCATGCTGTTTGCGAGAGGATTGAGCTAGAACTTCTCAGAGATAAGCCAAGACCCTTAATACGAAGCTCTGCAACTGCAGAGCCACCAAAGGAAACCCAGGAGACCCAAAGCCCTTTAGGGAATGGAGCAGAGTGTACCAACACCGACTGACAGCGTGTCAAACATACCACTACACCATGGGAGAGAAAAAAGCTGCATGGGATACCATGCCTGAGAACAGGGCCTGAACAGACCTCACCAACAAAATGGAAACCGGATCCGGAGACATTTCAGTTGCCAGTGGAAAAGACAGACAGACAACAGAGCAGCCTCCATGCTGGCAGCAAATAGGGGATTTTGTTCTAAGTGACTTTTCAGAAACTTCACACTATTGGCCGTGCACATTCATTCCCAATTACACCACAGGGACACTTGCCTCATTACAGCTTTGTATCAAAGCTACAATTATTCAGCTGCCATCAGAACGGACCCAAAGAAGCTGTGGTTTTGCCCAGCAGGACCAGATGGATTTCCAGGTAGGGGAGGGCAGCACTGCAGACTCGCCTTGCCAGAGAGCGCTTGAGGCCACAGCTGCACAGTGCAACGCAGCAGAGGGTACAGCCCCGAGCCCCTCATCCACTCATGTCCCCCCAGGCACGAGAGGAGAACGGAGGGAATAATGATCGTCACCTCATAGGTGCACTGACAGCTCTGGAGACAGTTCCCATGGTGACACGCATGTCACTACAGTGACAACAGGAACAGTTCAGTGTGACAGGCTCCAATCTAGGTCCCCAGGATCTGTCAGTCAAAACCCAGTGGAGGCTCAAACAGGCGGCAAGAGGCCCGCAGAGCCTGTGTGCCTGCCGGTACTGGGCAGAGGGTTCTCCCCGGGCACACCAGGACAGCACGAGCCGGCTACGCCAAGCCCGCAGCACCTACTTTTTCAGTGAGACACAGTAGATTGCAAGCTGTTCCACCGCTGCCTGCCCGACTCCCATCTCTCTGATCATCTCCTCCACTTCGGGGCGCTGGCTCTGAAGCAACAGCTCAATCCTGCACAAAAAAAAAAGTACCCTGAGCTCCTGAGTCACAAACAGAGCTCGGAAAGAGGGGGGAAGCAGGGCTCCAGCCAAGGAGCTGGTGCAGCCTAAGCTCCTGCTGCAGGCACTCTGGATGTTGTGGCGGGGAAGAGAGAGACAACTGCCCCACCACAAGCAGGGCTTTTTGCTAGGGAAGAGTAGCGCTACGTGGACAGACTAGAGAAGGGGCAGCTGTACACACATACGGCACATGGGGCCGATGGCGCAGCTCTTGGGCCTTATAGCCCTGTGACTGACTGTTCCTGGGCTGGGATTCTGCCCCAGCGTCCTCTGATAACAGGAATGGCATGTAGCCATGCCCGAAGCGCTAGAGATGAGGCCAGTACCGGGCCTTGCCCCTGTTCAGGGAGAGCAGCTGTCTGGAAACATAGCAGGGGCAAGAGCACGGACGGGCAAGGGCAGGCCTGCTAATGCAGCAGTTTCCAGCCTTACGGGGTAAGACAGCCCAGCACGTGGAGATGGATGTTGCAGCAGGCGCAGCAGGACCCCTCCCTCCCTCTCCGAGAAGGGGGGAGGCATGCAGCCCACCGAGAGCCCGGAATCTCACCGCTCCATGGTTCTCAGCTTGTTTCGCAGACGGCGGGCCTCCTCCTTTGAACTTCTGCTATCCTCTTGCTGCTGCTCCAGGAATTTCATCTGCTTCTGCAGAGAGGCAAGCACACAGACCGTTAGGAAGGCTCCAGGGATTGTTAGAGAAATATCCTGGCTTATGCGCACTGCGGGCAGCTGGGAGCCTACATTAGCTCTTAATGCTATCACCACCTCAGCAGCCCAGGATTACGGAGAGTTTAGCTCCCTCCCTGCTGCACCCCTAGCTCTGGCTCCTTGCAAGAGCAGCAGGGTCTCAGTGCTAATCGCAAGACAAGTCTGGTGCTGAAACTGCATCTTAGCCTCCTTTCTGCTGGGAGCGTTTGTGGGGCTGTGCAGTACCGTGTTCACAGCGACAATTTGTTTTTCAAAAGCAAGGGTGTCCACGGCAAGCAAACCTTGTTATTGCTTTTTCCTCCATGCACAGCTGATCCCTTTGCTTTCACCTCCCAATTCTCCTTGCCGTTAGCTGCTTAAATAGGAATGCTGAGTGGGTCTCTTCTGGGAGACCACAGCCAGATCAGACACCCACCGGGGCACTTCTCACCTGCCTGGAGAGGCTGCAAGCCTGTTACAGCCATCACCTTTCCAGGCTCTCCAGTAGTAGGCAGCAGTAACAGAGAACCTCAGCTGAGCTGGAAAAGCACAGATCTGCAGTGTGGCAGAGGACAGGGGAAAGCTGGCCTGAATTAGCACCGTTCCAATGCGTCTGGTGTTGTCTAGATTTGTGTGTGCCTGGGCACCTCACGCAGCAGCTTCAAAAGGCTCTGGGCCTGGTTTCAGCACAGTGCTGACTCCAGGGAGAAGCCTGGCCAAAGACCATCGCCTCATAAAGCTCCCTTCCACGCGGAAGTTAAAGGATTTTATCTGCATCCTCCACAGAAACCAAACAGCTGTGAAACTGCTGGGACTTTGCAGAGGGCCAGTGTTGCAGGCTCATGTCTTACTCTTGCTTAAGCAGAGCCCACCTTTGGCTCTTCCTAACCAGAGCTCTCTACACTTCAGCTCCCCAAAGCAGTGTTTTGTGCCAGGTTAGAGCAGAGTCCCTAGCCTCAGACAGCCTGAAACAGCAGCAAACTCTCACACAAAGGTTCAGCAGCAGCTGACAGCGCTAGCAGAAGACATGAACGGCTCGCAGCCTGTGGGCTTGACCTGCGTCACAGCTAGTTAAGCCTGTATTTTCACTGCAGAAGTTTAGTGCTTTAATCTTTAATGATGCAGTATAAGACAGTGCTTGGCATTCAGCTGGGAAACGCCATACACCACAGAAAAGATACCTCCAGGTCCCTAATCCTTCTGCCCTGCCCAGCTTTCATTAAGAGGACTTAAGCATACACAGAGGGTTTTGCAACAGGCAAGATAACCAGAGAGCCTCCTCCTGAGGTGCCAGGCAGGAAAGCTAAGCACAGAGATGTTGACTTGAGCAGCAAGCACCAGCTTCCACTGTCACAATTGTTTCTGCAGGAGTAGGGAGCATCAGAAGTATCCTGCCACCGGTACAGTCGAGATCCCAGGAGCATCTCTGGCATGGCACAGACCCAGGCTGCCTTTACACCCAAGCAGATTGGATATAATCCCGTGGTCAGGCAAAAAAAAAGTTGTGCTGGCTCACAGAAAGGTCTGTCTGGCATTAATTCCTTACTATCCCTCTCCTTCCACCCCGTGACAGCACCACATTGCTAGCGTCAGGCAGACCTCCCGGACTGGTTCCTCCCAGGGAGAGCCCAGCTGCAGGTGCCATACAGCAAGACGACCCCGCAACCCACCTACAAGCTCTCCCTGGGCCACTTGGCCTTGCAGGTCAAGGAACATGGTGCTGTTTAAGCTATCGGGTCAGACCTGTAGTCCAAGGGGCAGACGTCTTGGGAAGCGCAGTTGACCCCTACGCTGCCTTTCAGCCTGGAGCTCCAAACCCCACCTGCCTGAACCCCATCTTTTGTGACAAGCACGTCATCTTCACACAGTGGAGACTGCCCGTCCCAGCCCACCGCCAAGGCAAAGTCGCTCTGCTCACTACAAGACATCCCAACAAAGCGGCTCCTGCTCTTACCCTCTTCCACTCGCTGTTTACGCACAGTACATGACTACACACTGAGTCACTGCACGCTGAAACACAACAGGAATATTTGATCCCTGGACTTCATACATTACTAACCTAACTGAAGGAAAGCCCTGGCAACAGAACAGAAACAGGAGAGTTAGCTGGATCAAATCCCACTCAGCTGAAGCTTGCAACTCCCCCTCCATATATTTCAGTTTGATTTCTCCTCCAATCAAACTAAGAAACTAATTTTCCTTGAATCCCGCCTGGCCTAAACCCATTTCAGAAGAACATTCTACCGCAGGGAGCCAGTGTTTCGGCAATGGGGCGCTGGGGCCAGTTCCCACTCTCGGTTCATGCTGCTACCTTTATGATCAGCACTGCCACTTCATTAGCAAGGCTCAGCCAGCATCCCCCAGGCTGGGCTGGCATCTCTCTCCCACTCCGGCCACCTCTGCCTTGAGCGTGCAGCCACTTGTACGCAAGCCACAGGCCTGGCTTTTACGCCTCTGAATCACCCCGGGTGGAGCGCACTCAGGACCGAGACCAGCGAGACCACTCGCTTCGGATTAACAAACCCAACATGAAAACCCAGCTGCGCTGCCCTTCTGTCATTCAGAGATCGAGGAGATGGGAGTCTCGAGGCACCAGATCCAAAATGCCACCACCACAATCTCTTTATTAGCAGGGCCTGCGGAGACCTTCAACAAAACTAACACCGACTGTGCAATGGTTAATGCTGAAGTCCTGTCAGGGACGGGAAAGGTACCTTGAGAGAAGAGCACAGCATCTCTGTCTCTCCCAGCACCTTCTGGAGCGACTCTATTGTGGCATTGCGCACATCCAGTGTGTCCCTCAGCCCATCCACAACGGCCTGGCATTCCCGTTTTTCTTTCTCTGGAAAAGAAAAAAGAAAAAGGTCATGGCCTGGTAACCCAGACTTCAGCTGCCCCACAGCAGCAGGAGCACCACAAACAGCCTCAGGCTCCAGGCTGGTAGGAGTTGGCTGTTCCTGTAGAGAGCCATTTCCCTAAGTGCTGTCTGCACCAGGGTCTGTACTGAGCAATTGCTTCTCCCAGTGCCAGCAGGCTTCAAGATTTTCTTTACTAAAGATAACAAGTTCCCTTTAATAGCTTCCCAGTGCCAGCCCTGCTAGCATTAAGCTGATGCATCTTAACTCTTGCATGCTCTCACAGCCAGGCTTGCACAGGGAAAACTGTTCTCGAGCTACACCGAGCTGCCACAGAGCTGGAGAGCCGAGCCCCCAGCCCGTCCTCTCCACGTGGAGCCTTACATGCAGGGAAGCCCTTTGGGGGCTGTTGGGTGGCTGCGTACAGCGATCCACCACGCTGCTGCGTCACCACGCTGCTGCAACTACCCTCACCACAGCACCTACGTTGGAGGGCAAGAGGCAGCAAAGCAGAGCTCTGCTGGGCCCTGGGGACTTCGCAGGACATGTGACGGCTTAAGTAGATTCCCCAGAGCGCCCACTTTTTGCGGGTCACAAAACCTTTGAGTCCTGCTGTCCCTCCCCACACAGGCAATCCAGGAACAAAGCACATGCCTCTGACCACCAGAGAGAAGATGGTGGAAAACAACACCAGATTTCAATTCGTTTTGTCGAGACAAGGGAAGTACAGCTCACAAAGCAAGAACCATCATCAGGAGCTGACAGACCTAAGCACGGAACAGCCAGCATCACTGGAAAGCTCGAAGCAGTTGGGCAATGAGGGAAAGCAGCAATGCCTCTGTCTAACCCTGCTGAGAGCAGGGTAAAGCCTTCAGCTCAGCATCTTCTGTCTTTGCTAAAATTCTCTGTGGCTCCAGCCTGACAATAGTGGAGAGCAAATCAGTGCCTCTCCACAAGCTGTTTCTCCTTGCAAGCAATCCGGCTTCAAACTGTGCCACCACATCCCATGGAAGCGTGACCTGCAGTGCAGTTTCACTGCTCGATCAGATGGGAAGAGCCACGTGGGACTGGCGAAGAAGAGAGGAACATATCCCAGCAGAAGCACGCAGGTGGCTAGGGAAACACAGATTTATTTCTTAGCAAAGCATTTTTTCTCCATTGATCTGAATAACCCTTCCTCACCAGAGGCAGCACAGCCTGGAGACGCTCCCCTGCATTTGCAGGGACTCCACATCCACCAAAAAGAGTTAGGGCTTCACCCTCCTCTGTTCCCAGCTGCCCAGAGGCAGATGGCAGGAGTCAAACCTCCCTGTGCTGCCGGGATGAGTTTTCAGCTCATTCAGAGTGCCTCCCACATCGCCTGCTGGGTCTGCTCGGAGCTCCGCACCTCTAGAGCCATTTGCAAGCTGATCAGAGACTGGCAATTACACAGCTCCTCTACGGCACACAGCACAGAGCACGTCTTTAAGTAAAGAATTTATACACAAGAACCACCAGAGAGCAGAGTGCCCACAGCAAAGGAGGCAGGAGTGGGAAGAAGCGTCTCGTTTTCAATAGGAAAAGAGAATGGGACAGGGAACGTCGAATCCAACCTCTACTCACCAGAAGTCGAGAAGATGAGCAGGCCTTCGAGCAGTTTTTCTTGGATAACATCCTAGCAAGAATCCCAGCCACCTTCCCCAGAAGATCTGGCTCTCTACCAAGTCACTAAACTCAACCAAGCTGGCAAGAGAACAGGCCTCAGAATAGAGACGTGCAGACCGTCCAATTCTGCTCTCAGGCTAAGGACTGAATCCTCCATCTACTGGCTATTCATGTCTGTCTCGTGCACGCAGGGAAGGCAGAGGAAAGTCGACTCTCAGAGCGTGGGTGAGCCCCCAGCATTCTTTAAAGATTTTTCTTTTTCCCCTTCTGCTAGTGTGTCTTTGGATTTCTGTCACTCAGACTGACATTTTCCTTTCGCTGCTCATGACTCATGTTCTGATGACAGGCTGCCTACAGACGATGCTTAAAACCCATCGACAAGTCTCCAGGGCTTTTGCTTTTCCTGCCTCCCTCAAACATCCTCTAAAATTAAAAATGGGAAAATGGAAGCACACACACACTGAACTCCGTCTGCTCTTCGCGCGACATGTGGCACTGCAACAGCCAAACAAATCCAAAGCCTTCCCACTGCTGCTTGGGCACCACTTTTACCCCCTCATCTGTTAGAAGGAACAAGCCTTTGCCATCTGCAGCTGTGAGTTTTCCAGTGAGCAAACCAAGGGTTTTGCTTTCAGCAAGCCTGCTCCAGATATAGCTGTGCTGCACTTTTGTAGCTTGTGATTAGGAAGAGGGGCAAAAAAATTGCATGTATGTCTCTAAACTTGCAGAGAGCTCCCCACTTACAGCAGAGCTGGGCCAGGCTGTGGACTCTGGCTCCGTCATACAACCTTTGTACAGCTTTCGGAGGTCTCGCCTCAGAAAAAGCTGTGAAGAAGCTGCTCCAGCAAAACAGTTTGCAGCCTGCACCGTGCCCTCGGCTTCAGAGAGGGGCAGGCTCTGCACAGGGCTTCCTCAGGCCTGGGCAAGCCTCCTAGCACAGGCAGAGCCCAGGGCAAGCCACCTAGCACAGGCAGAGCCCAGGACCTGTCGATCGTGGGCTGCCGATCCCCCGCCGGCAGCTGGAACTCACCTTTCACAGAGAGCTGAGCCTTCACCTTGTCCAGTTCATTCTGAAACACAACACAGAAAACCCGATTAGGAAATGCCCTGCAGAGGAGCTTTCACCAGATCTCAAAAGGACCCGAGAGGTTTCTCGGCAGGACGTTTGCACCGGCCAGGCGCTAAGAAGGGAACGCAGTAACAGCAAGCACCACGTTACAAGCAAGTACTATCACAGGGAACGCAAAGAGCACCTCCAACTGGCATTCTTCAGGGGGAGAAGAGAAGATCCCAGTTTCGTCTTAGCCTTGTCAACCTTGTGTTTCTCACACTGTCAGTCATCTTGTTTTAGCTGAATAATTTTGGAAGGCTCTCAGGGAAACACAGGAAATCAGACAGGAACAATTTTTATAACGTTTTACCTAAACAAGGCAATAAGGCAGGGATGTTGCCAGACTAACTGGCTTGAGAGTTGCTTTGAACTGAAATGAACTTTAATTGGGTGCAGGTGGCAGACAGGAGGGCATGTCCAAATGCCTGGAGAGGTAACCAAGCATGCAATCAAGAGGCACCAGCTAGCATTCTGACGGACACTGAAGTCACTGCAGTTGGGGATGCTGATATGAGCTAACAGCTCGGTCGAATGGCCACGAACAGATCAGCGATAAACCAATCCATACCCAACTGAGGGCACATAACTCCTGGATGCCACAAGGGTCTGGGGAAGGTCAAATGTTTCTAGTGCCTTCGTTAAGGATCAGAAGGAGACAGCAAATGCCCCACAGCTTAAATTATAGATAACGAAGCGATATGACTTATGAACACGGGCAAATGGGCAAAGGAAGTATGGAGAGGTTACAAAGAAGGGCAATATATAAATATATATATGTGTGTATATATATAAAAAAAATAGAGAGAAAAATATATACAAGAAAGAGTCAACAGAAGATTACTTAAAAAGCTGTGTTAGAGAACTGCAGAGGAAAGCACATAACAAGTCAGGCAGGAACTGCAGTGGAATAAAACCACAATAAAATGCCAACACAGTACTGAAGCAGAGCACACAAATCTGTGCAACCCGGAACGCTACATGCAAATCTGAGCTGAGAATAGCAGCACCAGTGACCACGGAACTGACGGGGCCAGGGCGAAGCTCTGCTACTGACAATAAAGGCAGGAGAGAGAATATGGGATGTCAAGCTCAGTAAGCAGAAGGGACTAAATGCAAAGCCTAGCAGAGCTGACTTGGATTTGCCCCCGGGGGGACAACAGCTGGAGGGCTGACATGGAATTAACTCTGCTGCAGGAACTATTCTGGAGTAGCTTCCTCAGAGTCCTATTCAGGAACGATTAGTGAGCTCACAAAATGGGCTAATTAGCATGATAGCAAAGAAATGCCTGGCTACTGTGGGCAGCTATGTAACATTACCTCATTCATCAACTTAATCTGAAATCCCTCATCTTCCACCACTGCTCCTAAAGGCTGCTCCCAGTTTTCACTCCTGTGATAGAAGCTCTCCTCTCTCTGCCAGCCTGAGTTACAAGATCACATTTTCCTAAGATCAAATGAGTATATCCTGACCACAGACAGACAGCTGTCTGCCCAGGTTTCTACCCTTCCCAGTGGATTTACAGGCAGGAATCCTGCTCCTCCTTCCTCCTTTTTGCCAAGCTGAACAAGCCCAAGTCTCCGAGTTTCCTCCAGAAGAAGGGCTCTCGGCTCCCCAGATCACAAGCAATGGGAAGTGTCAGGTTCCAGACAGCCTCATCGAGCTGTTACACCCCAAAACCCACACTTTTCCTGCTCTGGGAACACGGAGACTGTTCTGATCACTGAGGACAACCTTTAAGAGCAATACAGGATAAATCCAGGCTCAGCACCCAGAAACACTTGGACACGTTGCAGCGTTCAGCCTGTGGTCTGCAGCTACTCCAGGGAACCAAGTTCCCCCGGCGTTTCAGCCGAAACTGATGCCCGGTGGTGGGAAGCAAAGCAGCCCCGGCACTCCTTCGACTGTAAACATTTCAGGGCAGAAGCAAGAGTGAGGAATAGCACCAAAGACAATTATTATCCAAAAGATAATTTGGATAATTCTGCAACAACACGAAGAGGTTTCAGATTATGAGGGAACTTTTTTGATCACTTATAACTGGGTGCATAAGACTGGTTCTCAGAAGAGCATCCCAAGCTTGTCTCCCCGGACCGCAGCTGCGCACTCTGCTTTCTAGCACATTGAAGCACGCTCCCTTGCCCCAGTCCCACCTTTTCATGGCAGGAGGCCAAATGCTCATTTCAGGACATCTGCAGGCTGCACAGATACAGCTCCAGTTGATTACGGAGCAGAGTAGCACTCTACGTCCAGGCTCTTGGAGGGAGAGACAGTGGTTGGCAACAAACCCTGGATTTGAGGGCTTTTTGAGGTGAAATCAGTTCTGGCTGAGGAAGTCACCAATTGTTTTTGCAGACAGAACTCCAGTCTAAATGGACATTAAATCCCACCCACGATGGTCACCCATGTTCTTAAGGTGCTCCATGTCCTCCAGAAACAAGGCAGCACACAACGTGGAACTGGTGACAAACCAGCATCAGCCCAGCAGCAACCTGAATCAGTGCACGGGGCACGATCAGTAAATACCCATACAAACTGACTACGCTAATTACACAGAAAATATTTTTCTTTCCCATTAGATAGTGACCTCAAGCACTCTCATTAGGAAAGCTGCACACTCAGGGCTAGATGTTGCTCTGAGGGCCGCACAACAAACTTTGTAGGAGCACAATGAGTTACCATCAAGTTACCATGCTGCACAGCCTGCCTGGCGGGGAAGGCTGGGGGGGACCCATCTTAGATCCTGGGGTGGGGGTGAGAGGGAACAGAAAGCTTTTCTAGGGCCATTTTCTCCAGTCAACCCATTTCTGAGTCATTCATCTATTTACACTTGCGAGAACAGATCTGAATATGTACTAAAGGCAATGTTTATCCGCTCCAAGCCACTGCTTTGTTTCTAGGGCACACAGCTTCAAGTGCCCAGAGATGCTTTTTCGTTTCCTCAGCACACATACTTTGGCCTTCAGTTTCTTTATTAGCGGTCTTTAAGAATGACATTATCATCTGGCTGGCTTTATTTTAAAAACATACGATACACATATAGCATTGTCATGGCAACTGCTAATTATGGTAATTGCTGCACATGCTGATACTAAACACAAGAGGGTACAAGCATCCCATTATATCAAGGTCAACTGATTACTTTTTTTTGGAAGAGTTAACTCCAAGACATAAGGAGCTATGCTTCATCCACACTGAGCAAAGGAGGAGAACACAGAACGGCCGCCCTGCGTCCATCCCTTCTCACCCCCAGCTCTCCACACCTAAGGGTGGCACTTGGAGAACATCATCCAGCACCCCGGCTCCAGCCAGGTTCCCCCCACAAGGGCCCAGCCTCAGCACCGTTCACCACTGCTGGTGCAGCTTCAGGTAGTCCCTTTCCTAATTTATCTTGGGGAACCAAGACTGCTCCACCTCCTTACAGGCCGTGGAAACAAACCTACCTGCAGAGAAGGGAGGAGGTGGCACTCCCTCTAACAGTCCCTTCTTTCCAGAGGGCTTAGCAGGGCTCGCACGCAGCCGAGCCACAGACACCGGCAGCAGTTCATTGCATTTGGGATTCTCCTTCTCCTGCCTTTTGGAAAAGCTCTGTAGCCTCATCCCCCAGGCTTTGAGACCCAACGGAGGAGCAGCAGTTGGATGTTTATTTGATGCTGCTTCAGGAGGTTTCCAGGTAAGGCGAGAACCAGAAGGAAGAGCAAGTGAAGCATAGGAGGCTTCTTGAATCACCACAGGATATTTGGTCAGGGGGAACTCTAAACCACCACATGGAGACTTCCTTACAACAGAGCTGAGACTGGGCAAGGACCGAGAGGGAGAACAGAGACAGGCAGGAGACACTGATGTGCTTCAGGTCTGAAACACGAGCACAGCGAGCACCAGCTCAGGAAGCAGCCGTTGGCAGAGGACCGGCAGCCCAGGCCGCACTTCCAAGACGCTGAAGCATCACACAACAGGAGAACCACCCAGTCAAGTTACCTGCAAGGTCTCCGCGTCCGGTGCTGTCTGCTCCTCCAGGGCAACATCAAAAAACAGCTTATTGATGACATGTCTTTTGCTGACCTAAACACAGGAGACAGAAGAGGTTGATGGGCACACGTATGGAAACACAACGGATATGGAAGACAGATGGAGGGGGAGAAGGTACCATCTTGTCACAGGGCCATGAAAGGCAACTCGGATCACGTGCTCAACACCATTAGCAACGACACTCTGCTTTGGCTCATCAGCAGAGCAGCAGACCCCCCACTCAGTTTTGGGAGCGCGACTCCAGCCAGGCTCCTGAGCCGCAGCAGAAAGATTCAGGCATTTCTGAATCAAGCGCAGCCTGTTCTCTGGCAGCCAAGGCCCAAGCAGCTGACGCTGAGCTAACATGATGCCAAATCCTAAGACAGAAGTACGTGCTGCTTTCTGCAGGCAGAAGGTGCTGTAATTGAATTTGATAGCTCTCCACACCTCCCCCATGCAGTTACAGCTTTGTGTTTTAAGTATTATATACAGTCATGACACCAGCTAATTGCATAGTTACTGCTACATAAGATGTTATTTCACGATAACTCCATGGTAACCCAGAGATGTAAGAGGCAGTGAAGAACAGAGGGAATCAACAAGTCAGGGAAGGAACAAGGGCCAAGACCTTGAGAGGAAGAAAGAAGCACGAACACAGAACAAGCCCAAGCTGCAGCTGGCTAAAGCCGACATCCGAGTGTGAGGCAACATCTCCTGCGGCCACTACATGCCAAGACCTACTGGCGGCATCAAGGCTGGTGACACAAGGGACTTCGAAGAAGTTCAGGTCCCGATTAAGCCACTGGATCCCCAAGCCTTGGCTTCCCACCTCAGAAGCAGAGCACATCCTTCATTCCCTCCCCAGCCTTCGCTTTTCTCAACGAAGGGCCGAGTGCTGCAAAGCAAGGACTCAATTATAACGACCATGTGCAGCAGAATGGGCTGCTTACCTGACGGCGAGCAGCAGGGTACCGTAGAGATGCAACCCTGATGTCCTGATTAACCCCTTCCAGCCCCTTCTATCATTATGCCAATACTTACTCAGCCTAAATAAAAGCCGTGAAAACCCAGAGACCCTTCCTAGAGGAGCTACAATACGGGCAGCAGTAGGGCACCCTCGGACCACCCCTTCTGATCGGAAGGGTGGCTGAGGAGAGGTCACCCTCTAGGCCTTTGAGGAGATACTCTTGGGGAGAGCAAGTTCTCTCCATACCATGAACTTTTTCCTTGCACCACCACAGGCCCAGACCACGGCTCCTGGGTGCCCTTTAGCAGAGCATCGTGCCGTAGAGATACGGAGGTGTACAGAGGCGATGGTTTTACCTGGATTCTGCACTGCGGGCAAGTCCGGCTTGGTGCTGTGTCAAACCACTGGATAAGACTGAGAAAGGAAAAGAAAACAAACAGTAAATCCTTAAAATCCAGGAGCGCTGCTCCCTGGGGCTACCCCCCAACTCACCAGGAGACAGAAGGATGCGACTCCTTTTTACAAACTAAAAACAGAAACGCAAACATTTAGTCCAGAGGTGCAGCTAACGGGAACGCCGTGTTCCAGCAGGCGCACTCTACCTTCGTCTCCGAGACAATTCCCAGCTGAATTTAGCGTGCAAGCTTATCTTTAGCAGGGCAGAGCTTTTACAGAGCTCAGATCTCCCTGGGAGAGAGTCTTTGAACAACTGTAGCTTCGCAGGAGTGAACGGATCCACACGCAGAGTGGCACAAGAGCTGCTATATCGGGATATGACAGCTGAGAGATCCCCAGTTTGGCCAGCTCCAAAGGGTGCCACTGACACCAAACACGCGTCCGCGGAGCGAGGGAGACCAGGCCGGTCTCTGCTCCAAGATGATGAATGCAAACCTGTCGGGCTCCCCAGGATCGCTACTAATGCATTTTGCAACCAAGCCATCACGTCACACTCGGAAGGGTTTATTTTTGGAGCAGAGTAGCAATCTGGAGCTAGCAGGTTACCTGTGGAAGCTCTCCCTCCTGCGCTGGTTGTTAGAGGAGAGCGAGCCCTGGTCAAGAAGTGACCATCAAGACCTGGTCAAGCAAGCGAGGCTGGTCAAGAAGCGACCATCGCACCTGCGAGCGAGGGTCCCTCTCCAAGTTAGTTAGCCAGAAAAGCAAATGCCCGCTCCCTCCCCACACACAGGATTTATTTCCTCAGAAGAACCGTTTCCTTCCAACACAAACACTTGCAAAACCGTTCCAGCAAAAGCATGAAATTGCCTGGGAGGCTGCACTCATCCTCTAACGCCGCTCCTTCCAGATAAACACCCTGTGTAGGAGCAATCTGCTGGCACCGGCCCTCCCGGAGAAGGGAGGCCACAGGCAGAGGAGTGACAACGCAGCCGAGGCTCCTGCGGCAGCTTCGTGGGCTCCTCCGACTCCCCGCAAAGCGGGATCGCTGCCGCTATGGCTTCCGCAGCGGCCCGGGCCTCCGCCGGTCAGAGGGACGCGGCAGCGCCCTCAGCAACCGAGCCCGAGCGGGGGAGGAGGGGGCACAGCAGGTACCAGAGGCGCAGCGAGCACCGGAGCCCCCTCGGAGGGGGGCAGCCCGAGCAGGGTGACCGGCGGCAGGGGCTGCCGGGCGGGACGGCCGCGGGCTCGCCCCGGCTGGGGGAACCCGCAGCCCTACGGGGCTGACACCCCACGGCGGCAAGAGGCTGCCGGACCCGCCCCGCTCCCCGCAGCCGGCCCGGGCCCCGCGGCCGGCGGGGCGCTCACCAGGCGCGGTGGAAGGTGTGCCCGCAGGGCACGGCCGCCACGTCCCGCTCGTTGTCGAAGAAGTCGGAGCAGATGGTGCAGTGGGCGCGGATGGGCATGGCGGGGCGCGGCGGCCGGGCCGGGCGGGACGCGGCCCCGGTACCGGAGCAGCCGCGCGGCGCTGTGCGATTCAAATCCGGCCGCCCGCCCGCCGCTTCCGGCCCGGCCCGGAAGTGACCTCACAGGGCGAGCGCTGGCCCCGCGCTCCCGCTCCGGGGGCGGAGCCTGAGGGGGGCGTGTCCTGCGGGCGGGGGCGGGGCCGCGCCCCCAGGTCTCCGCGCCCCCAGGTCTCCGCTCCCGTGTACCCTGAAGCCTAACGATGGCAGCTGGGCCGCGAAGCTCCTTCCCGGGGGGTGGCCGGGACAAGCTACCACAGGGCCCCGCCGCCCCTACAGCCTGGGCGGTCATGTCGCTTCCAGCCTGCCCGGGCCGCCCCGCCTCACTCAGCCCTGGCAGGGCTGATACCAGACCCCGGGCCCCACAGAGAGACAGGGCAGGCGGCGCTGGTGCTGTCTCAGTTTGTCCTCAGCGGGGTCTTTATTTGCCAGAGATACAGCGCGGGGGCGCGGGGGGCGCGCGGGGGGCGCACGGGGGCGCGGGCACGCGGGGCGCCGGCGGCAGCCGCAGGCAGAGCCGGCCCTGCAGGCATGCAGCTGCGAGGGAGGGAAGCGGGGACCGGGGTGAGGGGGACACGGGGGGGGGCATTTGGGACCCTCCAGACACAAGGCGTGGGCGGCCGTGTGGCTGCCCCCGGGCGGGGGGGGCCCGTGCTCCCTCGCCCCCTGCCATGCGCCCCCCCAGGGCTCCGGGACAGAGAGGGGGTGCCAGGTGCTCTGCCCGCCGGGGCCCCCCCTCCGTCCCGCGCGGCCCCACCTGCGGTCCCGCACATGCACGCGTGTCCCGGGGGGCCCCGCGCGACGCCCCCCCAGCCCTGTGGGGCGTGCGGCCGGGGGGGGCTGCCCCGTATCTCTGGGCATCCCCGCGGGGGGACGGTGGCGGGGGACAGACTGAGAGAGCAGCGGGGGGACAGACCGACCGGCAAAGCCACCGAGGGGGCCAGGAGGGGCCGGGGGGGGGCCAGGGAGGACGGGCTCCATGCAGGGCACTGCCCCGCGGCCGGCTCTCCGTCGGGGCACGTAGAAAAGGGGGCGCAGGCGGGGGCGCGGGGGGACCATGCTGGGGGTTATGTACAGAGGGGGGACACGGGTGCCGCCACCACTCAGCCGGTTTGCTCGCTGGGGGACTCGGTGGTGGCGGTGGCACCGGTGGCAGCCCCGTCCCCGTTACACGTGGTGGCGGGCGGCGTGCCGGGGGCCGGGGGCTGCGCGGCGGTGGGCGGCGTGCTGGGGGCCGCGGGGGCCGCAGTGTCCGTGGCGGCGGTGGCAGTGGCGGCGGTGGCAGTGGTGGTGGCAGCGGCTGTGGCCGGCGCCGGGGCCGTCTCCGTCTGCTCAGGCGCCCGCAGGCGCTTCATGAGCGTGGTCACTCGCACGGCTTTCTGCGGGGGGAGAGGCGGGGGGCCGTGGGGTGCGGGCGCTCCCCTGTTCCTGGACCCCTCACCGGGGCATCAGGTCCCCCACCGGGGATGCCTGCTGGGGGCTGACGGGGTTGCAGGGGCTGGCAGCCCCCCCACCCCGGGCTGGCAGCCCCGTGATGGGGGAATGGGCTCGGCTGAGAGGGGAAACTGAGGCACGGGGCGCTCCCACCCACCTTCCACTTGGCCCGGGCGAAGTTCTTCTCGATCTGGGCGCAGACACCGTCCTTGATGTTCTTGTCGGAGGCGGCATTGCCAGAGATCCTGGGGAGGCGGGGAGGGGTGAGCAGCCCCCGCCAGCCCCCCGGCCTCCCACCCGCCCCTGCCGCCCCTCACCACTCGTGGGAGATGGCCTCCTCTGCCGTGATCCGCTGGTCCTGCTCCACCTCCATCAGGCGCGTCACCAGCTCCTTGGCTGGGGGCACAGGGCGGGGAAGTCAGCGCCGGGGGGGGACAACGTGGGACCCTGTGTCCCCCGCCCCGGCGTGGGGCTCACCCGCCTGCGAGATGTCGTCCCAGTACGGCGGGTCGAACTCATAGTCCCCAGCCAGGATTTTGCGGAAGAGGTTCTTGTCATGGTTCTCATAGTCTTCCTCATCCGCCTCCTCGTAGAAGGGGGGGTTCCCCGAGAGACTGGGGGACGGGGCGGGGGCCTCAGCCTGGCCCCTGGCCCCCGGCCCCCCGTGGCCGCCCCGGCCCTCGCCCCGCACTCACAGGATGTACATGATGACGCCGATGGCCCAGCAGTCCACCGGCCGCCCGTACCGCTGCCGTCCCACCACCTCCGGAGCTGCGAGGGACAGGAGAGCGGCCATGGCCCAGGGTCCCCAACCCCCTGACCCCTGGGGTGATGGGGAGCAGGAGGGACCCGCCAGGAGCACCCAGGATCAGCTCCTGGGGTGATGGGGAGCAGGAGGGACCCGTCGGGAGCACCCAGGATCAGCCCTGGGGTGATGGGGAGTGGGAGGGATCCGACAGGAGCACCCATGACCATCAGCAGGGACCCGACAGGAGCCCTCAGGACCGGTCCCCAGGGTGGCAGGGAGAATCAGGGACCTGCTGGGACCCCAGCAGTGCCACCCAACCCTGTGCGCCCGCCCGGCTGGCTCTCACCCACCCAGGTACTCGGGGGTGCCGCAGGGCTCCTTGATGAGCCCATTCTCCAGCTTGGCCAGGTGGAAGTCGCTGATGACGATCTTGGAGTTCTTCAGGCGGTTATAGTACACCAGGTTCTCCAGCTGCTGGCACAGGGGCTGTGAGCGCCGGGGCGGGGGGCACGCCAGCACCCATGGGTGCTCCCACCCCCCCACCACCCACCTTGAGGTTCCTGTGGACGATCTTCAGCGAGTGCAGGTAGGCGACGGCCTCCAGCACCTGCCGGATGACGTTGCTGGTGTCCCTCTCCGAGTAGTAACCCTGGTCCAGGATCCAGTCGAAGACCTCCCGGCCGGTGGCCCTGCCGACAGCAGCTCTGCCGAGACCCCCCCCCCGGCAGGGGCACCCCCAGCCAGACCCCCCCGTCCCCCCCAAACTTACAGCTCCAGGAAGATGAAATACTCCTTGCGGGTGATGTAGACGTCCACCAGCTGCAGGATGTTGGGGTGCTTCACCCTGCAGAGAGATGGGGCGGGTGAGCGGGGGATCCCCGCTTGCCCGGCAGCATGGGACCCCCCCCCGGCCACGGCACTCACATTTTGAGGATGATGATCTCGTTTTTGGCCGCCTTCCGCACTTTCCGCCCGTCCCGTTTCAGAAACTTCTTGCAGGTGTACAGCTTCCCCGTTGTCTTCTCCTTGGCACGGAAGATTTCACAGAACTCCTCCCTGGAAGGGCGCCCGCAGCCGTCACCCCCCCAGGGACCGCTGAGCTCGGGGTGCTGGGGTGGTCCCCGAGCCCACCAGCATCCCCCCCATCCCAACAGCGAGGGGAGATGCCGCAGGGGTGGAAGGAAGCTGCGGCTAAAAACCTCTCCGGAGCAGAGGGATTAAAAAAAAAAGGGCAGTGAGAAGGAATCAACCTGGAATGAGCAAATTGATAGGGAAGGGGGAAAATTTGCTGATTAAAAAGCCCCCTGCCCGTGGCAGCGGGGGTAGGACCCGCTGCGGAGCCGCCCGAGCCGGGGCAGAACAGCATCAACACGAGCACCGCGGTCGGGAAGAAAGAAGGGGAGACGTGCCGGTTGCCCGGGGATGCTGCAATATTTCTGTTCTATTATTAATGGTGCTCGAGCCCAGTGGCTGGGCAGGAGCCGTGGGGGAGCCCGCGGGGGGCACTTGGCACCGCTCCGGCAAAGCCTTTGGCTTTCCAACCCTCCAGTGCCGAAATCCTCGTGGCCGCTCCCCTGGGTGCAGGGGATCTGGGACTCACGGGTGTTGGGACAGGCTGCCCAGAGGACGGAGCAAAGCTCTGAGGGCACCCAAAAAGGTCCCCGCTGCCACCCAGCGTCACCCTGCCAGGCGTGACCCACGGCCAAGCAGTCCCCGTGTTTCGGAAGCCGACGGAAAAATTTCTGGCACGTGTTTTGGGGTCAAACCGCCCTCAATGGGTCTGGGGCTTCATTTTGTGGAGCGCTTCCTCATGGGTCCCCCAGCACGGCAATAAAAGTTGGGGGGAAGCAGCAGCGCTCCGCTCCCCCTCAAATGATATCTGCCCTTTCCTTTGCCGGAGCAGAACCCTCCTGCTCCCCGGAGCGCTGCGGGGAGCCGGGATCGTGCGGAATTGCTGCAATCCCTGCAGATCTGCCAGGGAGGAGGGAGGGATACGGGGAGCCGCTCGGCTGCAGCCGGCAGCAGCAGGGAAACCTCGTTGCCCTCCTTGGTGGTGAATACCCCCCCGCGCCCGCCAGCGAGAGGGATTAATTAGGGGACAGCCACCCCGAAATGCACCCTGCCCATCCCAGCTGGGGACCGGCACCCCGCCAGCCCCCGCGGGCAGCATGGTGCTGCTCCTCAGCCTGGGGCACGCAGGTGTTGGGGTCCCCGGGGCACCCCCGGGACTGGGGAGGGACCAACTCACGTTTTGATGACCTGGCCCAGGTCATATCTGTCGGTCACCTCGGACGGCTGGTTATAATCTTTCTTGTCTCCCAGCGTCACGCAGCCAAACGGCATCGCAGGGCCCGGTGCTGGCAAGGCAGGGAGAGGCGGTGAGCGCCCCGGCACCGCCGGCCCCCCTGGAGCCGCACCAGGCCACCCCCGAGCTGCACTAATTAACGTAAAACCTGACGAGGTGCGGTGGCTGCTCGTGCTCCCTGGCTGCCGCAAGCCGCCACATGCCCAGCCTCACTGATGTACGTCCATCCCCGCGGCGTCCGGCCGCTCTGCCTGGGCTCGGGCTGCCGGCGCGGCCACAAGCTGGCTCCTCCGGCTCTCGTTTGCAGATCATTAATAATTTATTAAGTAGCCAGGGCTAGCGCAGAGCCTGGAGCACCCGCTGGGGAGGCAAGCGGAGGCAGACGGACCCTTTCCCATTTCTCAGCCTGGTTTTGCCCCGCGGTGACATTTCCGTAGCCGGGGCTTCCCCAGGGAGCATCGTCGCACACCGTTACAGGTGCAGCGAGTTACACCAGCCTCAGCTCCCCAACTCTTACCAGCCCTGACGGCCCCACTGCAGCACCGGGCAGGTGGGCACCGCGGTTCGGCAGTGCCAGGCTTCCCGCCGCCGGCAGCAGACAGGACACCAGCCCCGGCTCCTCCGGCCCTTTAGGAACGACGGTTTGCCCCTTGCTTTCCTGCCGGGAGCCCTTTGAAACCAGACCCTGCTCAAAAGCTTCCCAGCAAAAACCAGGTCCCATAAAGTGGTTTTTTCCCTTTCCCACCCCATTAGTGGGAAGAAGTTTCAACTGACGTTATTTTCTGACGGCTCAGAAGGAGAAAGGGCTCCCAGGCCCCCCCCAGCCCTCTTGGATGGGCCCGAGCGGGACCCCACAATGGGATGCTGGCACGATGCTGGAGGCACCCATCGCCTGGTGTTAAAGCTCCCAAAACACCACGCTGCGACACGCCGGCCTCGCTGTGCTGTGCCGGCAGCGCCCGGGGCCCGGCGGCGAGGACCACGGGCAGGATGGCAGTGCGGGATGCGGGAGCCGGTATCGCGGGTACCCAAGCGCTGAGCCTGTTGCTATGGCAATGGGAGCTGGAGATGCAGAAAGCGGCACATCCTTTGGAGGGGGCAGGGACGGGCAGCACCCGGCAGCACCCGACCCACCTGCGGGTGCATGGCCCCGTCCCTGCTGCACGGGCCCCGGGAGGAAGGTGGTCCTGCCCGTAGCACCCAGGGCATGCACCTAAGCACTCCCTGGGGTGAATGACCCCAAATCTGGGTGGGACGTGGGTGCAGCGAGCCAGGGAACGGGGGATGCTCCTTCCTGCCTCCATCCCTCAGGGCTGACCTGCCTCCATGCCTGCCCAAGCAATGCCCGCAGGATGGGTGCTCCCACCTCACACGACACCCGGGCACCCTCCTGCTGGGAAAGCCCATGCCAGGCAAGGGCACCTGTCCCCGTCCCGCTCAGGGTGCACCCACTCCCCAAAGAGAAGCAGAATATCCATGGAACACCCTTCCCTGCGCCACAGACCGGGTGAGACTTTCCAGCCCATGCTCGGCTCATCCCAACAGCCTCCCCGGCAAACGTGCCCTGCCTGGCACCTCTGCGTCCCTGTGCCATGCCGACGCCAGCTCTGCCGTGCCACCGTGCCCGGCCAAGGGGGACGAGGGCTGTCCTGGCAGCCGCTGGTGTGGCAGCGGGCTGGGTGCCGCGGGCCAGCAGAGGCAGAGCTGGCCTGCGGGTGGATGGGAAGGCTGCCAGCGCCGGCGGCATGATGCCAGGATTAGCCGGGAAGGGGACACGGGCGGGATGATGTATCGGGATTTTATTGCTGTCCCTGCGAGCGCTCAGCTAATCTGCGCTCATAAAATTAGTTCCCGTTCGTTTAGCAGGGACCCATCCTGCCGGGGCTGAGCACCGGCACCCTCCCCTGCCCCAGGCTGGCTTGCAGGGGCTCAGCGCACCCGGGGTACCCCGCAAGGGAGGCTGGCGCCCAGCCCCACATCGGGGCCAGCACCTGTGCCCCACAGGTGAGAGCACTCCCGCCGTGGCAGGGGCACCCAGACAAGGGGTGGGCGAAGGGGTGAGCGCTCCCTCCCTGGGGTGCTGAGGGGGGAAGCTGGGTGCTGCGCTGGCACCCGCGCACAGCCAGCCCCCCCCCCCACAAAGCGTCTAATTTGGGAGCAGAAGCAACAGCGGGTGTAAGACAATAGCGGGGAAGTGGGTGGCCGGGTGCGGATGGCACGGAGGGATGACGCAGCCGCGCAGCCCTCGCCAGCGGCCCCCCCAGCCCACCGGGGCCCCCCCAGCCCCCCGGGCCCCGGCTCTGCCCCACAGCGTGGGGTGCCACCGGCCAGCGCTCTGTCTCCAGCCCCACTTCCACCTGCAGCCGCCCTGGACGTGTCCGTGGGGGGGGTCCCTGCTGCCATCCCGCCCCCCTCAGCCCGGGGGAAGGATGTACCGGGGAGAGGCACAAACGCAGCCGGGCCGAGATGGACCGAAATATTGCTAGTGCAGGCAGCAGCAGGCAGCGGGGAGGCGGAGGGGCTGCGCCAGCCCCGCGCTGCCCGCAGGAGCTCCCGGGCTGGGGCAGAGGCAGGGCTGAGGGAGCCCCACCGCCCCGCGGGGCCGGGCCGGAGCCCACCACCCCCCAGCCCCGGGGGGGGGTGCGGAGGTGCAGTCCGGGCCGCGCACCGCAGGGGAGGTCTCGGCCGTGGCCGGTTCGGAGCGATGCGGCAGCGGGAAGGGAGCGGGCTGCGGGAGAGAGGGGCAGGGGGACCCCGGCAGCACCGCCCGCCCCGGGGCCGGCCGGGCTCTCCGGGCTCCGCGCTGGACGCGGCGCCGGCAGCGGGTCAGGAACGGTCCGGGGGGGGCGAGCAGGGGGGAGCCGGGCTCCGGCATCTCACCGTGCCCCGGCATCTCGCCGTGCCCGCGGCGCCCGTCGGGGCTGGGGGTCTGCGGGACGGAGGGTGCCGGCGGGGCGGCAGCGGGCTGCCGTCGGGGCGCACACGCACCCGGGCACGGACCGGCACGGCCCCGCCGGGGTGTCCCGGGCCAGCGGGATGGGGGGGGAAGAGTGTGGGGCAGTTCCGGGCCAACAAGTGCCAAATCCCAGCAACGCCCCCCACCCCGGGCCCGGCCCCCCCCGCCCACGGCACGGACCGGCACGGCTCGGCTCGGCTCGGCTCGGCTCGGGGCTGTCCCGGCGCGGCGCCGCGCTCACCTGCACGCCTCTCCGACCGCAAAGGGGGGCCGCGGCCCGGGGCCGCCGCTCGGGGGGGGCTGCGCGCCCCTCCCTCCCTCCCGCGCGGGGTCGGTGCCGAGCCGAGCCGAGCCGAGCCGAGCCGAACCCAGCCGTCGGTCCGTCGCGGCGCGGCCCCGCGCGCCCGGCGCGGCAAGTTGGGGGGGGGGCGGGACCGCGGGGCCCCGCCCCCCCCGGGCGCCCCGCCCCCTCCTGACGTCACCGCCAAACTTCGCGCCCCGCCCGTCGGGCGCGGGAGCGGGACCCGCGGGGACGGGTCACGCGTGGCCGCGTCCCGCGGGGCGGCCCCCGCAACGTGGAGAGGGCGGCGGCGGCAAATTCACCAAAAGCGGGCTGGGGCACTGCCACGCCTCGGGGACCGGGGACCCTGCGGGACCCCACGCCATTGCCCACGCGGCGGCGGCTCGGGGGGCGTGTAAATACCCGCGAGCCCCCGGGGTGTGCTACATTCTGGCTGCTGCCCAGCCGGGGGAGCGGAGCTGCCTGCGGGTGTCCCTGAGCCACCGCCTGTTCCCGCTGTCCCTGTACGAGGGCCTCACCCCGGGAGGTGACCCCCAAAGCGGGGCTGTGCCCCACGGGCCGTGTCCTGCCGAGCCCCAAGAGCCGGAGTGGCCCTGGTGTCCCAGCAGGCTTTACCGAGCTGGTGGGGACCGATGCGAGATACAGAGCACTGGGGTGAGCTGGGGTCCCCTGGGCTGTGCTGTGGCCACCAGCCCTGGGTGGGATGGGACGGGATGGGACGGGGTGGGGTGGGGTAGGACGGGATGGGATGGGATGGGATGGGATGGGACAGGGTGGATGGGATAGGACAGGTTGATGGGATGGGATGGGATGGATGGGGTGGGATGGGATGGGATGGCATGGGATGGGATGGAACAGGATGAATTGGATAGGACAGGTTGGGATGGGATGGGGTGGGATGGGACAGGATGGATGGGATAGGACGGGTTGGATGGGATGGGATCGGACAGGATGGATGGGATAGGATGGGACGGGATGGAATGGGATGGAATGGGGTGGTTCGGGAGCAGGTTATTAGCGGTGCAGGGTGTGGGCTCAGTGTCACAGGTACCTGTCCCACCAGGGCACTAAGAAGCGCCATGAAAAGGCGGGCAGGCGCATGATCCTGCCTCTGCGCCATGATCCTGTGGGAACCAGGCAACTTCCCTCGTCCTCCTTCTCCCGCTCTGCGGCCAAAGGCCCCGCTCGCTCCCCACGGCCAGGGGAGATGTTTGCATCCATGGCATGGGCCAAGGGACAAGAGAGGGGCGATGACGCTCAGTGGCCTGGGGCCACCCCGATACCCTTAACTCTGCCCAAAGCCCGGGCTTGGTGCCCAGCCCAGGGTGGGCAGCGGGGCCCCGGGGGTGCAGCGGGGCCCCCAGCCCCTTCCCCAGCCTCCGGAGCACCTCTCTCCTCACGCAACGCAGCCGCCCGTGCAGAGCCTCCCAACCGGCTGCGCGCTGCGCACTGGCATCTGCGGCCCATATGGTGCTGCTTCCGAGCTGCATCCCCCCATCCCCTCCCGCCCCTGCACCCGCCAAACCCCAGCACCCCAAAACCACCCGGCCCGCCCCGTCCTGAGCCACCGTGGGGATGTGGCCATCCTCTCCTGGGTCCCACGGCCACCCGAGCCTGGGTCGGGCAGGCCCATGGACGGGGGACACCAGGGTCCTGTCCCCAAAGCCAGCACCTCCCCTCTGCGCACAGGGAGACTGGCCAGCACCCCAAGGCGGAGGCAGCCCGGGGCACCACCTGCACCCGTCCCCTGTGCGGCACCAAGCCCCGGGCCCGCCGCCACCCGCACCGGGTAATTAACGGCGCGTGAGAGCGGGGGAATTAGCAGGGCACTGTAGTTTGAGCTTCTAATCAAGAGTTTAATCATAGCGGCTGGCAGCAGCGCGGCGCCGTTATTAATCTTTGCACCTTGCGGGAACCTGGAGCGTAACTCACAATTACCCGGCGGGCGCCCGGCGCGGCTCAGGGCTGCCCGGCGGTGGCTCGTGGCACGAAGGACGGGCCAGCACTCCTACAGCACCCGTTGGCCCCAGTCGCGGCTCCTGGCACCGGCCTCCTGCCTGTGGCAGAACAGCCCCTGGCTCCCATCACTGCCCACCCCATCCCCTCCTGGCCCCGGCTCTGCCTGGGTTCTCGGGCCACCCCGGGCCCCGTTTTGGGGTGATCAGCTCTGCTGACCCCAACGGCGTTTGTTCCTGCTGTGCCCTCCCCCTCTGCCCCGTGCACCCACTGCCCTGTCTACACACTGCCCCAGGCACCCCCTGCTCTGTGCACCCACTGCCCCGTGCATCCCCTGCCCCATACACCCACTGCCCTGTGCACCCTCTGCCCTGTGCACCCACTGCCCTGTCACCTACCACCCCGTGCACCCACCGCCCTGTGCACCCCCCATCCTGTGCACCCCCTGCCCCGTGCACCCACCACCCTTCCCACTGCCCTGCGGTGAGCCCAGAGCCAGGTGCAGGGTGACATGGCCAGTCTGGGGCGACATTCCTGCAGGACCCCTGCAGTGAGCGAGCCTGGGCTGCCCGAGGTGGGGGTGCCAGGGCTGGGGGCACCTGGCTGTACCCCTCTGCCTGGGGTGGGGGACATGGGGTGGGGGGCACGCGGCTGTACCCCTCTGCCTGGGGTAGGGGACATGGGGTGGGGGACACCCGGCTGTACCCCTTTGCCTGGGGTGGGGGACATGGGGTGGGGGGCACCCGGCTGTACCCCTCTGCCTGGGGTGGGGGACATGGGGTGGGGGGCACCCGGCTGTACCCCTCTGCCTGGGGTGGGGGACATGGGGTGGGGGGCACCCGGCTGTACCCCTCTGCCTGGGGTAGGGGACATGGGGTGGGGGACACCCGGCTGTACCGCTTTGCCTGGGGTGGGGGACATGGGGTGGGTGGCACCCGGCTGTACCCCTCTGCCTGGGGTGGGGGACATGGGGTGGGTGGCACCCGGCTGTACCCCTCTGCCCCAGGCGGGGTGGGGGAGGTGTGGGGCCAGCCCGGCCTGGCAGCGCGGTGCCGGGGGGGTGCGCAGTGGGGTGCAGTGGGGTGCAGCGGGAGGGGGGGTGCAGCGTGTCCGTGACTCAAGCGCCACGCGGCACCGCATCCCTGCGTGCTCACCATCGCCATGGCAACCGCCAGGCAATCAGTGATAATTGCGCACGTCGGCCCGGCAACGGGGCCAAATAAACCCCATCCCTCCTTTCGGGGGGCTAGCGGGGGGGAGAAAAAAAGGGGGCGCAGCCTCCAATCACCTCTCCCGGCCCTTTATTGGGGTCAGCAGCAGCGGGGGTGCATGGCAGCGGGGCCGCCCTCCCCGTAGGCGTCCGGTGGCACCCATGCACCCTGGAAGGCGTCGAGGGAGGCGGCCAGCGAGCCGCTCAGCCAGGTGGCCGCGTGGCAGCGGGGGGCGGCCTCGGAGGGGACCCCCAGCTCGGCGGCCAGGCGCCGGGAGAAGCCACGCAGCAGCGTGGTGCCCCCCACCAGCAGCAGGCGGGGGGCGGGGGGCGGCCGGGGGGGGTCCCTGCAGCGGCGCAGGCTGCGGGCCGCCTGCTCCAGCAGCCCCGGCCCCGGCAGCCCCAGGCTGCGGGGGCCAGCAGCGCCGCGGGGCAGCGGAACCGCTCGTCCCCCCGGAGCAGCCCCGAGGGCAGGGTGAGGGGCAGGGCCCCCCGGCCCCCGGCGGGACGCGGCAGCAGGTCTCCTTCAAGCGGCGCAGGGGGTCGGCGCCCAGGTGGGCCCCGCGGGACCCCAGCAGCCGGCTCAGGTAGAGGGTGAGGGTGTCCCTGGCCACGTCCAGGCGGAAGGTGGCATGGGGCAGCGCGTAGCCCTCCCGCACCCCCGCCACGTGGGAGGTGCCGGCACCGCAGCCCAGCACCACGCCGGCGGTGCGGCCGGAGGAGTAGGCGACGACAGGGAACGGGGCAGCACCAGCATGGCCGGCACGCCGAAGCCCTCGAAGAGCAGCTCGGCCACCTTCTCCCAGTTGGCGGCAGGGGAGAGCGGGGCGTCCGTGGCCAGCACCGCCACCTCCTCGGGGCAGACGCCCAGCTCCCGGTAGAAGACGCGGTGCCACAGCTTCTCTAGCCCGTCCCAGTCAGTGACCATGCCATGGGGAAGGACAGGGCCACCCCCCACCTGGCTGGGCAACCATGGACCACGGCTACTCGTCCCCGGCCTGGTGTGGCCCGACCCAGTGTCGATGACGATGGCGCACAAAGCCTTGTACCTCTCCACCAGCTTGGCCCCCATCGCATCCAGGGCTGGCTCTGGTCCCTGGGGGGGGTTAGTTGCCATAGCGACCGCCTGCATCACAGTGATGACATCACCCCTGGCATCACGATTTGGTTCCCCTTCCCACTGGAAGACCTTTGGGGGTCCCCTGAGGCTCCCCAGGGTGGTACCTGCCCCCTGCGGCCGTAGGGACCGGGGCACGGGGAGGCTGGTCAGGGCGAGGATTTTCACGTGCAAATCGAGTGGGGCTCCTCGCCAGGAGAGAACTGGCCCCGGGTGAGGACTGGGACCAGGACCGGGACGTGACTGATACTGGTCCTGAGTGGGTGCCGAGACGGGGCGAGCCTCCCCGGCTGAGGGCAGATGCTGTCTCGGGCAGAAAAAGGAGAAAAACACATTCTTTAGAAGCTGGAAACTTCAGGCTAAAGAAAAGCTCCCTGCAGGCCAGCAAAGCTGCTTGGGGGCCAGCAGGGTTCCCCAAGGGCCACCAAAGCTCCCCAGGGACCAGCAGAGCTCCCCAGGGACCACCAAAACCCCCCAGGGGCCACCAGAGCTACTTGGGAGCCAGCAGAAATCCCCAGGGCCACCAAAGCTCCCCGGGGGCCAGCAGAGCTCCCCAAGGACCACCAAAGCTCCCCAGGGACCAGCAGAGCCCCCAGATGGGTGCAGGGGTGCCCCGGGTAGTGCGGGTACCCCCAGGTATGGATGCCAGCACCAGGTGGGGAGGATGGGGGTGCCCAGGCTAGCTCCCGGGGCCGGGCACGCAGCCTGCCCGGGGTGCGGGCAGCAGGGGCTGGGGGGGGGCCGGGGTGCAGGCAGCCCCCCCCGCCGCACGCAGGCATCATTAGCAAAACTTGCCGGTTTCTAAAAATGGCGCCGTGGCCGCGCTTCACGCCCGCTCCCCAGCGCTCCGGCAGCCGCTAAAAACAGCTCGGCGCTGCCGGCTGCCTCCTGCCACCTCTTGCGGGGCCGGGTGATGCCGGAGAGCACCGCTCTGCTCAAACGCTGATTCGGCACAATTTTGCCCACCTCCAATGGAGCCCCCCTCCCTGTTTGCCCGGTGGGCCGCGGCGGAGGTAAGAGGGGGCAGGCTGCCCACCTGGGTGGCACCCGCTTTGCCACCGGTCTTTGCACTCGTTTTGCCATGGGGAGCCCAAAACCGTATGGCGCCGGCAAACGCTGTCGCAGCACGTCCCCGGGTGCTGGTGGCAGCGGGACCGTGCCCGGCTCTGCCTGTGCGCCCGCAGCCCTGCGCATGGCCACTCATGTTTTATAGATGGCTCTGATTTTAATAATTAATCCCTGCTAACGACAGCACTTTCCCCAAATAAAACATTTAAAGTGCTGTGTGTGCAAGGCGCGCTGCCGGGGCGGGACGCCGGCTGCTCTGCTGCAGCCGTGGCGGGTGGGCACGGCACGACGTGGCATGGCACAGTGTGGCACGGCACGGCCGCACATGCCAACAGCTCAACCAGGTGCTCCACCAACCATGCCCAGCCATGCAGCACCTTAGGGTGCCACTTACCCAGTGCCCAACCTTGGGTGCCCACCCGTGTCCGGGCAGCACCTCTGAGACACTCCCCAGCTGGGGCAGGGGTGCCGGTGCCGTGCGAGATGCCACCCTGCGAGGTCCCCCTGCCCGTCCCCTGGGCAGCGTGCGCAGCACCAGCACCGATCCTGGCCGGCAGCGGCAGGCAGGGGCAGGCAGGGGCGGGCAGGAGTGGGCAAGGGTGGGCACTTGCCAGCCCATGGCATTAAAGGCCGGGCGCTGGCTCCTTGCCTCCAGCAGCGTAATTAGGGTGGGATAAATGCAAATTAGCGTGAAATCTGTCATCTCCGCAGGCACATTTGCGGGGGGGGGGGGGCTCAGCTTAAGGCAGAGGCCCTCCTCGCGCGCGTCACCGTAACCACGCGAGCCTCGTTAGCTAACGAGCGGTTCCCTGCACCGCCCCACCGCGGGGCACTGCCAGCCCCGCCTCACGCGGGGTGCCCCCGCGGCTGCCCCCCGTGTCGTGGGGCAGTGGGCCTGGCACCCATCCGCCACTCGATCGCAGCCCTGGGCACCCACCCTGCCTGGTGCTGAGGAGGGCAACACCCAGAGTGCCCGTCCGTCCGTCTGTCCATCCATCCCTGCATCCCTGCATCCCGGCTGCTGGCAGTGCCCCAACCGGCTGCCCCGGCCGCACCCCTGCCGCCACCCTGGCACCCAGCGTCCCCCAGCACCGGCACCCACCATCCCCCAGCACCTCCCGTTTCTGATCCAGCCCGTAATAACTGCGCGGCGCTGGGCCCTTCCGTTGCCACAGCAACTCGACAGCCTAGCCAAAATGGCGCTGCTCGGCCTCGCACGGGCAGGGCCGGCACCCACACGGGGGGCACGGCCACCCCAAAACCCAGGCCGGGGGGTGCAGCGTGACCCCACCACGGGGAAACTGAGGCACGGTCCCGGCAGACCCCCTGACCGCGGGATGCCAGGACCCAGCCGCGCTAAAAATACCCTCTCGCGAGCGGCGGCGGAGGTGCAGGTGTGAGGCGGCGGCGGAGACGGACAGCTTGGCTGGTGGGAGCTGACGCGGCCCTGGGCTCCGGCGCCGCTTAATGAGCAGCCGAGGAGGTTTTGTTCAAAGCCGGCGCTGGCTGCAGCACCTGCGTGGCCGGGGAACGGAGCTGCCCGCGGCCGCGGGGCCAGGGCAGGTTTCAGCATCCCCTGCCCGTCCTGGACTTGCCCCGAGCACCCCCTGCCCGTCCACCCAGTCCCAAACCCTGCCCTCGCCCCCCACCCCGAGCTCCGGACGTGCACCCAGGGGGGTGATGCCCATCGCCAGCCCCCTCCTCTTTCTCAATGTCTTGTTCTAGGGGATTTTTGCCCCAAAATTGGGGTGGAGGGGACCTCCTCGGTGGGACGAGCTCCTCGCAGGTGTGACATCTGCCACCGCTGCCAGCAAAAGGAGCAGAGAGAGGCGGCTCGGGCGGCGGCGAGCATCGGTGGGGGGGCTCAGCCACTCTCCCCTGCTCCTGGGCAGCCCCAGTGCCAGCGTCCGGGCATGTCCCGTGCCAGGAGCTGCACGGTGCCCTGCACAGGCAGCGGCTGAAGCAATTAGGGTGTGATTAAGTGAGGCTGGTAACGACGCTTGGTCACCACGTCAGCCCCAAGCCTGGGCTGGTGTCCCCCAGCAGGGTCCCATGCAGGTGGGCAGGGTGGGCAGCGTCGTGGGGGGGACTGCAGGCTGGGCACCGCCGAGTCCACCACCGTGATGCCGTGGCCTGGGCACGGTGACCCCAGGGGCACCTCGATGCCAGGGACACTGTAATCCCATGCCCTGGGCTCTGTGACACCAGCGGCACTGTGATCCCATGCCCAGGCACCCGTGATCCCAAGGGCACCCTGATCCCGTGCCCAGGCACCCATCATCCCAGGAGCATCATAATCCCAGGGGTGCTGCAATCCCATGCCCCGGGCACCCATCATCCCGTAATCCCAGGGGCACTGTGACCCACGTCCCGGGCAGCAGGATCCCAGGGGCACCGTCACCCCCCGCCCAAGCGCACGGTGCTCCCCACGCCATCTCGCGCCCCACGGCCCACCGTAGCCGCGCAGCCAGGCGGGCACCTTGTGCCCACCCGGCGGGCAGAGCTGCCGGGGCTGTATTTAGCCGCAGCTGAAGAGGGTGGGAGGGGGATTTTTAGGAAAATCCTTTTCCTTGATGCCGGCCTCACCTCCCGGATGCCTGGGTCCCCCTTGAGCGCAGGGGGCCGTGGCAGCACCCAGGATGCACAGGGTGGTCCCGGCGTGGCGGGCACCGGGGGACGGTGCCCGGGGTGGCCACGCCAGCACCGGTGTGCAGGTGCCCTCCCGTGGCTGGCACGGGAACGGTGGGCGCACCCTCACCCGTGCCCCCTGCGAGGTGGGTGCCCCCGGCGGGGTGGGGACCCGGGGTGGGGAGCCCCCTCTGCGCAGGGGGACAGGGGTGCTGTGCCCCCAGAGACAGCTCCAGCCCGGGAAAAAATATAATTAGGTTTTAATGAGCGATTTGAGCAGCCAAGGGGTTGGAAACCCCACGGGATCCCTGGGTGGGTCAGGCCACCCCACGGCAGCCGCTGGGGCTGAGCGGGGACCCCACAACACAGCCTCACCACTGTGGGGCTGAGCCCCCCAGCACCCAGCCAGTGCAGGACTGAGCCCCACAGCACCCCACCAGCACGGGACCGAGCCTGGGGAGCACCCAGCAGCGTCTGGGTGTGAGCCACGGGAGAACACCCCACAGCACCCAGCCACCTCCCAGCACCCATCCCATAGGGAGGGTGCCCCACAGCACCCGCTTGCGCCTTGCATCCCTCCTAGGGAAGCACGCCCGCAGTGTATGAGGGTCCGGGAGCCCCCACGGTGCAGGGCACCCCATCAGCACACAGCTGTGTCTTCCTCCTCTTCTTCCTCCTCTTCCTCTTCCTCCTCCTCCTCATCCTCCTTGATGTCCTCGTCCTCATCCTCGCCATCGGGCAGCTGCCCCGGGGGGGCGGGGGGGAAGGGGGGGCCACGCTCCAGGTTGACGTAGGTGACGGCCAGGTTGACATAGTGCTCCCCCTCCAGCGTGGCCAGGACACGCTCCAGCTCGCCCACCAGCCCCGCGAAGGACGGCCTCTCCTCGGGCACCGGCGCCCAGCAGCTCAGCATCACCCTGTACCTGCCCCGACACCCCCGTCAGTGCCGGCGGCTCCCCGGGACCCCCCCCCCACCACCCTGCCCACCCCCCAGCCCCACTCACAGGGTGTCGGGGCAGTGGCAGGGCTGCGGCAGGCGTCTCCCCCGCAGCAGGTAGCGGGCCATGTCATAGGGGTCCACCGCGGGGTACGGCGATGCCCCCCGCGTCAGCAGCTCCCACATGAGCACCCCGAAGGACCACTGCCGAGCAGAGCGCCGGCATGGCGGGGTGGGCGGGATGGGGACAGGGGTCGGGGGACGGGGACAGGGGTCGGGGGACGGGGACAGGGGTCGTGCCTACCACGTCCGACTTGGTGGTGAATTTTTGGGTCTGGAGGCTCTCCAGCGCCATCCACTTGACGGGCAGCTTGGCATGGCGGTGCCGCCGGACGCTGTAGTACTCCTTGCCGAACACGTCCCGCGCCAGCCCGAAGTCGGCCACCTTCACCGTCAGCGTCTCATCCAGCCTGTGGGACACCAGTTTGGGGGGGGCACCGGGCAGCACCCCCGACGCCCACCCCCGGGCCCGCGGGGTGACCCCATGGTGGGCACGGCCACACTCACATGCAGTTCCTGGCCGCCAGGTCCCGATGCACAAACTTCTTCTGGGCCAGGTACTCCATGCCCAGGGCCACCTGCAGTCCGAAGCCGATGAGGTCCTTCACGGTGGGGCTCTGCAGGGTGGCAGTGGTGAGCGGGGTGAGCTCAGACCCCCGCTGTCCCCTCCCCCCAGGGTGTCCCCGTACCCGCTCCTGGGCGCGAATGAAGTGGCGCAGGTCCCCATGGCGCATGTAGGGCAGGACAACGAGGGGCAGCCCGTGGCGGGGCAAGCAGACCCCCAGCAGCGAGAGCACCTGGGGGTGGTGGAAGCTCTTCATGAGGATGCCCTCGCGCAGGAACTCCTCCACCTCCTCCACGTCCGTGATGCCTGCCGAGAGCCGAGCCGTGGGGCGCCCCGCTGCCGTGCCGTGCCGCGGCACCGCGCCGTGGGAGCCAGTGCTACTCACGGTGCAGGGACTTGACGGCACAGTGGAGGTCCCCCAGCAGTGGGTCCGTGTAGGTGCCATGGTAGACGCTGCCAAAATGCCCTGCGGGGACAGGCAGCGTGAAGCTGGTACCACACACGGCGAGCGGGCGATGCCACAGCCAAATCGGGGCACGGCGTCACCTTTGCCGATGACCTGGTGGCGGTGGGTGACGAGCCGCTCCTCGGGGATGAGGATGTCCTTCACCTCCTCCAGCAGCTCTGGCCGCAGATCCTCCAGGCAGCAGGATGTGGCCCTGAGCAGGGGCACGGGGGAGCCACCGCCCACCATGCCAGCTCCGGCACTGGCACCGGCAAAGCGTGCCCGGGGCCCCGCTGGGCCGGGACTGCCTGCCGCGGGCAGCACTGCCGGGACAGGCAGAGGCAGGGTGAGGGCTGGGCAGGCACCCAGCACCCCACCACCCACCGGTGACACCCACTTACCCAGCACCTCCCTATAGTCGACGCCGGGGCGCTGGGTGGTGGTGGGGTGGTCGCCACGGCCGGGCTGCACCAGCAGCTCCAGGTTCTCCGTCCCTGTGGGCAGCAGCAGGGTGGGCGGGGGGGTGGCACGGCGGGGGGCCGGGGGAGCAATGGGGTGCCCAGCGAGCATGGCACTCACCCCCCCGCTTCCTCCAGCGCCAGCAGAGCACCACGGCGGCCAGGACGCAGCAGACCAAGAAGGTGATGCCAGTGCCCAGGGCCAGGCTGGCGGCCAGGTCCAGCGAGGCGGTGGGGGGCAGCACCCAGCCCAGCTCCTCGCAGGCACCATTCACGCAGATCTGGGGCAGCAGGGGCTCAGCGGGGACAGGGTGGGGGACACTTGAGGGGGGTCGCCTACCCCGAGGGGGTACCTACCTCCACGGGGGCCCCAGCCGGGGTCAGGCGCAGCTCGCGGGGCAGGCGGCACGTCACCTCATTCTTCAGCACGTTGGGGTGGCAGTCCCGGCCCCCCACCATCATGGTGATGTTCATGCAGGCGGCCACAGCGTCCAGCCCCAATTGCTGCCCGGACACAGCACCCTGAGCCCAGCGGTCCCAGCGGCGGGACCCCCCAGCCTGGCTCACCCCGCCGCCCCACATACGTGCACCTCGATCTCGTCGTCGCCAGGCTTGAGGCGGAGGCGCCTGCCCTCCTGCTCCAGGGGGAAGACCTCGGGCTGGGGGTAGTAGCGGAGGCGGAAGAGCCAGCGGCCGGTGGCGCCGTCCAGCAGCACGCTCAGGTTCCCCGGCGCCGTCTCCACCTTGCTCTCGAAGGGGAAGGCCGGGCTGCGGCACAGCAGCCGCTCCGGCACCCGCGGGCCCTCGCACTCCTGCGGGTGGCAGGATGCTGGGCACCGGCGCGGCACGGTGCCAGGGGGATTGGGGCGGGCAGGGCAGGGCCAGGGGGTGACGGCCTCCTGCCCCGGCACTTACCGTGGCTTCGGTCCTCACACTGCTGGCTTCGAAGTGGATCTTGGCGCGATACACCGAGTCCAGGTGGGTGCCGATGATGGTGAGCATTGAGCCCCTGCGGTGGGCAGGGGTCAGGGCCCCGGGGCGCACATGGTCCCCAGGGTGCATACGGCACCCAAGGTTAGCATGGTCCCTGGGGTGCATGTGGTCCCTGGGGTGCAGGCGGTCCCCAAAGTACACGTGGTCCCCAGGGTGCACGTGGTCCCTGGGGTGCATGCGGTCCCCAGGGTGCATGCGGCCCCAGGATTAACATGTTCCCTGGGGTGCATGTGGTCCCTAGGGCGCACATGGTCCTCAGGGTGCACGTGGTCCCTGGGGTGCACATGGTCCCCAGCACCTCATCCAGCCCGGCCGGGGTGGTGGGGAGGCCGGGGCTGTCCCTCCCAGGGGAAGGGACCCCACGCACTCACTCATAGCTGCAGTTGGGGACGATGGCCGAAACGAAGGGGTCGGGACGGTACTGGAAGGGCAGGGGGGCCAGGAACTCCTCCCCGTCGATCCACAGGGCCACCCAGGCTGCGCCCAGGCCACTGGCGGTGGGAGCCATGCACGAAATCGCCCCGTCGCCCTGCCTGGGGACAGGGTGGCCATGGCTGGAGGGGACAGTGGGACCGCGGGGGGGTCCCTGTGCCCATCCCCGTGCCAGGGACCCCACTGTGCCCAGTGGGGGCAGGACAGGGGCGTACCTGTGCTGCCTGGCCAAGGGGCACTCGGAGCCGTTGACCATCACCCGCCAGCTGCTCCCTGCCGAGAGGTGGGTGCCACGCAGGGAGAGGTGGGTGCCACCCCCCCGGGGGCCAAATGGGGGGTGCAGGGAGCTGATGTGGGGCTCCTGGGCAGAGATGGGGTCGGTGGGTGGGTGGGTGAGCTAAACCCCCCCCAAAACCCTGCCAGGGGTGACCGCCAGTGCGGGGCCGTACCACGAAGACGAAGCCGCCGAGGGTGGCCGAGCCGTGGACGCGGAAGCCGGAGGGTCCGGCGGGTTCCTCCACGGTGAGCACCACGTCGGCCGGGCCCCTCGCTGCCGTCGGGCCCCCCGGCTCCAGCTCACACACCAACACGTCCACAGAGTCCTTGTGGTGGGAGGTGGGCAGGGGTCTGCGGGGTGGTGATGGGGGCTCAGCCCCGGGCCGGGGGGGCAGCCCCAGACCCCCCTCTGCTGCTGTCACCCCCCCGGCACCGCCACGCACCTGTGGCTCCTGCTCTCCTCCGGCAGCACGGCGCAGCCTCGCCGTCCCACCGCCACCCGGTAGGTGCCAGGGGGGCTGCGGCGGGTGTCGGGGTCCAGGTGGGAGCGGAAGGTCATGCCGCAGAGCGTCACCCGTGTCCGGCCCTGCAGCGGGGCGCTCCGGGGGTGGAACTGCGGGAGAGGCACCCACGTCGCCCCGAGCCCTGAATGCCCGGTGACAGTCGCGGGTCCAGAAAGCCCCTTCCCTGGGGGGCATGACACCCATCCTGGGGAGGGGGTCTCCAGATGGAGCAAAGGTCCCACCATGTGCCACCCCACGTGTCACCTCCCTCCCCATCCGAGTGCCCGGGAGATGTGGGGTGCTGGGGGGACGGCGGCGCAGACCTACATCGGTGAGGACGGGCGGGCAGCTGTCCTGGACCCAGGGGCCAGCGCACTCGTGGCGGCGCGTGCACCCATCCCCGCACCAGCCGCAGCCCATGAAGCGCTCGGCCTGCAGGCAGCGTTGGCACGTGGAGAAGTGGCGGCAGCCGGGGCCGGTGACGTTCAGGCGCCACACCTGGGGACGGAGAGTGGAGGCGAGCGGGTGCGTGGGGCTCAGCGCCCGCCCTGTGCCCCCAGGGCCCCCCACTCACCTTGGTGCCGGCGGTGAAGAAGAGCGAGTGGCTCTGCAGCCCCATGGCCCCCCGCACCGGCCCCGGCTCCCCCAGGGAGAAGTTGGCCAAGGTGAGGAGGTAGGAGCTGGAGCGCTGGAGCACCATCTGCAGCGGGGCAGAGTGGGGGGCTGAGCGTGGCCCCACACCCCGCCGGGCACCTCCCACCCCTCCCGGTCCCCCATCTCACCTGGAAGACGCGTCCCTCTGCCGTGCCCAGGTGGGCAACGGTGACGTCCCCCAGGGCGGTGACAAAGATGGAGGTGAGGAGGACGCCGGCCAGGTGCCCGTTGAACAGGTCCACCTTATAGGAGGTAGCGGGGACGAGGGTGGGCTGGTCCCAGCAGCTGGTGTTGGTCACCGGTGCTGAGAGGTTCACCTGCGGGATGGGCACCTTGAAGCCAGCCCCAGCACCCCGACTCCCTGCGCCCTTGCAGGTGGGCACCAGCTCCAGCCATGAGATATTTTGGGGAGTGCCCAATGTCGCAAACTCCCCTCCAGGCTGCAAAAATTTGGGGGGAAAAAACCACATTCCTGGCCCCTCCCGCAGCCCCCGCACGGCGTCAGATCCTGCCCTCCCCTCCCGCCCCATCTGGATGTGTTTATCGGTGCTGGCACCGTGGGGCGGGCACCCCAAAGCCAGCCATCCCCAAGCCCCGGGGCTCGCCAGGGTGCTGGGGATGAAGGGGGACACCAGGAGCCGGGGGGACCCTGCTGGCCCCCCCCACCGATGCTCGGGGCCAGGGGTCCCCTCCCGGCTCGCCCTGCCAGCGGCGTGAGTCAGCGGCAGTGAGCTGTCTGCTCCGTGCGTGGGAAGAGGAGGGGATTTGGCGGCGCCTCGCCCCGCGCCTGGCTGAGAACGCCAAAACTCGTGTCATGGGTGCTTGCTGGGACCCTGCCTGCAGAGAGGGCCCTGCCAGGGCGCCCACCCGTCCCCATCCCAGCCGTGCCAGAGCTTGTCCCTGGGACACGGTGTTCGTGCCCCAGGGCTGCGGCAGACGAGAAACCCCGGTGACTAATTGCGCTTCCGCCTGTGGTTTATTTGCCCAGAGAAGGCGGTGGCCCTGGGGCCAGGGGGGGCAAGGTGGGAGCGGCCGGGCACCCGCGCACCCGGCCCGGGGAGCACCGAGACCCCGTGGCTTCCCCGTCCCCCGCACACATAAACAAGCTGGAGAGGGTGGTCATCAACAGCCCGGCGCTGGGGACAGTCACTGCGGGGGCCGGAGCCGGTGCTCCCTGGGGCAGCCATACCGAGGAGAGGGACTTTTGGCACGGTGCATGGCAAGCGGCGGTACACCCATGTGCCGGGACACGTGGCTGCGGCACACAGCTCAGGCAAACGTGGGGTGCCTGGGGTGGGGAGCGCGGCCGGATCCCTGCCGGCACCCTGCCTCCTCGGCGCGGTTGGCGCTGGCGAAACACAGCGGCCCCTGCAATAGGCGGCGGGGCGGCCGGCGGGGCTGACTCACACCTGGGTGACGCCGCTCTCCCCCTGCCCAACCCATCCCCGGGTCCACCCCGCTTTACCAGCGCTTCCCAGCATCCCAGATCCACCTCCCCACGTCCCAGCCGACCCCCAGGCCCCCCCGGGATGGACGCGGCGCGGGGCGGAGGACTCACGTTGTGCGGGCAGTACTCCACCGGCTGGAAGAAGCTGAGCCCCCGCAGCAGCGCCTGGTGCCCGGTGCCGCAGCACTTCTCCATGCCCTGCTCCATGGCCTGGTTGAGGAGGCGGAGGGGGAAGGCGCAGACGGCCGAGTCCTCCCGCGGCACCCGGCTCTCCGGCTGGCTCTCGGCGAAAGCACCGAAGAGCACCATGTCGGTGTCGTTGATGCCGAGGTTGCGGGCCAGGTGGGCGCCGGGGCGGGCGGCGTGGGCAGCCTGCAGCACGTTGTAGGCGATGTCCCACTCGGCACCCTCCTCGCTGCCGCGCCGCCGCCGTCGCTTGGACTTGAAGCGGCAGTCGAGGACGAGCTCACGGTAGCGGCGGAGGTCGCGCTCGTGGGTGCTGAGCCGCGCCAGGCGCGTGTGGTACGCCGCCGAGCCCGGCCGCTCCGGCTGCACCGTCAGGAAGTAGACGTAGTCCCCATCGGCGAAGGAGTGCACGTAGTGGATGGTGTAGTTGTCCCGGTATTGTGGCAGCACCGTCAGCCACTGGAAGTCATCCGAAAAGCCGTCCAAGGTGCCCTTCAGCCTGCGGATGGACACCGACTGCGGGCTGTACCGCGCCGCCACGCTGCTGTTGACAGTGGAGCCGAGGTAGAAGAAAGAGGCGTAGGAGGTGGCCACCACAGTGGCACTGGTCCCCAAGGGGCTGGCCACGCAGTCAGGGCAGGACGCGGGTCTGTTGCCCGTGGCCGAGTACAGGCAGTGCGTGGTCGCGATGGCCACCTCGCCGTCCCGCACCTCCAGCTGGTGCTGGTAGCACAGCCCGTGCCGCGCCGTGCCGCAGCTGTACAGCCACGGCTCCAGCGGGTCCAGCAGCAGCAGGACGTTGTCCGTGTCCTCAGGGCCGTCCACGGCAGCCGGGCACAGGCGGCAGATCTCACACTCGGCGCTGCCCACCGGGCCAGTGACGAGGACCGAGAGGAGGCGCAGCTCGGGGCTGGCCAGCAGGATGCGGTTGCGGATGGCCACGAAGACAGCGGCCGGGCCAGTGGAGTCGGCGAAGACAGCAACATTCTGCACGGGGCTGCTGGCGTCGAGGCTGGGCAGCGTGTAGGGGACGGAGAAGTTCCTGGTGGAGCTGTAAGGGATGTGAGGGCACTGCCAGGCACCGGCGCCCAGCAGGGCCAGGGCGAGCACCAGCAAGAGGCATGCGTGGCACGATGGCCCCATGCTGCGCGGTGCTGCCGGCGCGGGGTTATCAATGGTGCTCAGCACCAAGCAGGGTCAGGACACATGGAGGACGGGTCACCCATCACATCTGCCAAAATAAAGGAGAAAGGGTTTTACCTGCCGCGGTTAGGCGAGGACCCTGGGGCACTGCCACAGCTGTGCCTGGGACAGGGGGTGCCGGGTCCCCCGGGGCCAGACGACGATGGGTGCTGCCGGGGGAGGATCGGCCGCACCAAACCTCTTCCCAAACACCGCAAGCGGGAGGTGAAGCCAAGCTGCCTGCAGCGGGGGGACAAATCCTGCCTGCTGCCACCTCCCAGACACCCTTGCCTGTCCCCTGGGGGCATCCTTGCCCCGCACGACCCCGCCGAGCCCCCTCCTGGGGACGGGGATGGGGACCCCTGCCAGCCCCCCGGGACAGCAATGGGGACAGAGGATCCCCGCGGGACTGGGACAAGTCCCCTGCCAGCCCCCAGGGACAGGGACCCCGGCGTACCCCGGGGGCCGCCCCCCCCCAGCTCACCGGGCTGGGAGCGGTCCCCAGCCGGGGTCGCCGTCGGGTCCGGCTGCCCCCGCCCGCCCCTCCCCGGGGCCGCCCCGTCCTGTCCCGGTCCGTCCCGCCCGGTGCCGAGCCGTTCCGAGCCGTGCCGGGCGGCGGGCCGCTCACCTGGGCGCTGCCGAGCCGTACCGGGCCGTGCCGTGCCGGGACGGGGCGGAGCGGGGCCGTGCCCGGAGCAGGCGAGGCGGGCCGGGGCGGGCCGGGGCGGGCCGGCCCTGCCCACGGGGCTCCCCGAGGGCGGGCACCGGCACAGGCAGCCCGGGGGGACGGGAGTGCTCGGGGAGCCAAGGAGTCCGGGGCGACACAGGGGGAACCGGGGGGCACACGCTCCCGGGGTGCCCGGAGGGACGCTGGGCACCCTTGGGGGCACAAGGTGGGTGGGCACGGTGCCCCAGCAGGACACGGGTGGGAGCAGGGGCCCCTGAGCAGGACACGGGGTGCAGGGCTAGTGCGATGCCCCGGGCACCCGCTGCAGCCCAGCGCTGACTGGGTGGCCGTCGGAGGGTCCCCATGGCTGGGAGGCGGCTGCCAGCATCCCGGGGTGCGTGGGGAGGTCGGGGAACATCAGCACCCATTGACCCCGCTGCCACCGGCGGCAGGGGCTGTCGACACCCTGACACACGAAATCACCGCTTCCCCGAAGCTGCCCGCGCTGGCACCGCGCTTGCGACTCACTTCCAGGCTGGCGGGGCGGCCTTCCGGGGGGTGCCAGGCTCAGCTCGGGGGTTTCCAGCCGGGGGGCAAGAGCGGGGCCGAGGCAGCTGCAGCTTTGCGAGGGGAGCCGTGGGGGTTATTTCGGTTGTGCCCATTCTTTGCGTCAAGTCCCCTTATCCCCCCTCCGTCAATGGCTGCCTGTGGTGGCAGGAGGTGCCAGCGCTGCCGGGACTTGCTGCTGTTTCTGGGGATGAAGGAAGATGATTTTCACGCAGGGATTTGCCTTCCAAGAGCCCTGTTGCCCTCGGGCGGTGGGGCTGCGGGTCCCAGCTGCGCACACGAACTTTTCCTCCAGCTGAGCAGGGCGCTGCCGGGGGGACTTTGGTCCCCGGAGGGGCTGAACACGCCAAAAACGGGCTCCCCTGCCCTCGCCACCTGGGCAGCCTCAGCCCTCCCAGGCTCCCGCCCCGCGTTGTGCAAGGCCCGGTGGTTACGCTGGCCCCGCGCCTTACCCAACAGCTCCTTCCTCCGGCTGCGCGTCTCCCGCTCGGTTTCGACATTAGCTGGCCCTGGCCAGCTCGTCCCGGGGTTTTCGCCGCTCCCACCCTCCGGCCGGCACTGCCTCCTGCCAGCACGGCCCCGGCTGCCCTGCACCGCTCCCCGCCAGCTTTCCCGGCCCCCAGCGGGTCCCTGGGGCTGGATTGCACCGTACCCAAACTTGGACCAAACTTCCCCCCCCAGCTTGGCCATTTGCAACCCCCCAAGTGGACACCCACGAACGTGACAAGACTTGACTTAGGGTCCAGATAATGTTTATGAGCAAAGACAAGCGATTACACTCTGGCAGGAGCATAAATACAGGAGCAGAGTCCCTGTGCTAGCCCTGCCGGGTCCTTCCCAGCTCCCTCAGTGTCTCGGTGCCACCCCGGTGGCTCTGCCCCTCCTTGAACACCCGTCCCAGTGCTCGCCAGACCGTCCCAGAACGCAGGGTTGGGCTGTGCCCGGCGTGCCGCGGCATTCATGGGCGCTCAGCCCCACACCAGTGCCTGGGGACGGCTGGGGAGGAGGCGGCCCTTGTGCAGCAAGCTCAGTGTTGCTGGCTCGAGGGGCTGGGTTTGGGGGGCAGGTGCCCCCACACCAAGGGGAAGACCCTCCTTGGGCTGGGAGGGCACCAGGGTCCCGTGCCAGCGGGATCTCCAGGGGGGCTGCGCTTCAGCCGCCCCTTTAGGGTCCGCTGCCCAGGAGCCAGCACCATGAGCCCACAAGCACCCCATGGGCACCCCGGTACCCCGAGTCTCCCTGGGGCCACTCGGTGTCCCTGTGGGGAGGTAGGCAGGACCCTGTCCCCCGCCTGGGTGGTGTCACCCACCCTCTGCGGGCACAGCAGCACGGGGGTCCCCCGAGTGCTGCCACATCTCTCCTGGGGACCCTCACCCTTGGCACAGCCGTAGGATGGCAGAGAAAGGAGGGCACCAGGCAACGGGCAGCAGGACCGAGGGCCTCAGCTCCCCTCCAGCAACCCAGGGTTCCAGCAGCCCCGCTCCAGGACCCCCACCATGAGGGATGGAGCCGGGGGCTGCAGAGGAAGGGTGGCCCCCCCAGCTGGGAGGCATTGCCTGCAGATGAGAGAAAGTCCTGCTCACCCCTTCCCCTGGCAGCTGTCACCCCGTCTCCAACACCCAGGTTGGACAGTCCCATGGGTGGGTTTCCCCGTGCTGCGGGGTCCCAGCATGCCCTCTCCCCTGGACTCATGGCCCGGGCTTCCTCGGGGATGGGCTCCCCGGCACAGCGGGGGCTCCCCCAGCTGGCACCACGCCCTGGGCGATGCCCATCAGTATGTCTGGGGCGTGAGGATGAAGAGTCGGTCTTCCTCCTTGCGGATCCACTTCATGAGCTTGTTGACAGCACTGATGGCGCCAGCCTTGGTCCCCAGGGGACTGTAGCATATGTAGAGCTCGAAGGCGCTGGTGACCTGGGTGAAAAAACAGGGTACACGCTGGGCAGACGCCTGCACCCCACTTGGGGCTGGCACTGCATCTTGCCCCCGCCCCGGGCACTGGGAACAGGCACAGGGGCTCCAGTGCAGGGACGCGGGGTGGCAACGGGGTACCCTAAATGCGTGGCACCTGGTTTGCTCAGAAGTGGGGGGACCGAACCCCAGGGTTTTTTCCCAGAGTGGATTTTCTCTGTGGCACTGGGGAGTTCAGGACAGCGCATGGCACAGCCCCTGGTGCCGGCCTTCGCCAGCCCCTGCTGCTCTCCCTGCCCGCCCCTCCCTGGCACAGGGGTGCACGGGGGCAGGCTGGCCCCCAAAAGGCCCGTGCACGAGCTGGAGGCCACCCTGGGGACCACGGAGCTGGTGCTGTGTTGGCTCACCCAAACCCTGCAGACAGCCCTTACCCAAGCCAGGAGGTTCTCACGGGGGCCCGTGAAGTAGATGTTCTTCAGGGGGCGCGAAGAGTTGTGAGCCCGGCTGTGGAGGTACTGGTAGAGCCCCAAGAGCCTCTCCTTCTCCTCCTCCCGCACGTAGGGTGCCTCAATCTCAGGGCTGCAGGAACACAGCACCCCGTTAGCCCCCTGGAGAAGGGGATTCGTGGAAAAAGCTTGCCCCACGCCATGGCCTTGGCCCGATGGTTCCCCAGGGGCCTCACCTGGTAAAGAGCCCAGAGCTTTTCGACTTGTAGATGAAGTGCCGGAGGTCAGGGATGCCCACCTGGGCGACGCTGTAGAAGGGGGTGCGCAGGGCCTCCTGCAGAGCGTGGTGCACCCCTCGCCGCCGCAGGCGCTCCTGGAAGCGCCGCTTACAGTCGGAAACGGTGAAGAAGTCCTCGCGGTCGGTGGAGACCAGCAGGAGGCACAGGTCCATCTCCTGCTCCAGGTAGGAGATGTGGGCATGGAAGAAGCCACTGGAGTTGAACTTAGGGAGGCAAATGGGAGTCCAGGCTTCACCCTCCCGGAAGGAGGAAGAAGAGCTGATGAGGTTGAAGAGCAGATGGAGGTCAATGGGGTGGAGGAACTGATCCTTCTTCCTCACGAGAGACACCAGCTGGTTCCCTGACAGGAGGATGGAGAAGACCAGGCTCTTGGCCTTGGCCTGCTGGAGGCTGGTGCTGACAGCGTCCCGGACGCTGGCGGCCAGGGGCAGGCAGCGCACGGCGCCCATGAGGAAGCTGGGGTCGTGGGCCATGAGGTCCAGCAGGTTGTCGGTGATGCGCTCGGAGCCGGCCAGGAGCCTGCGCAGGTCATAGTTCTGCTTCTGCTGGAAGATGTGGTTGAGCTGGGTCCAGGTGAGCAGGCTCAGGATCTGGTAGTAGATGTAGAGCAGCTCATGGGCGATCTCCTGCTCTGACTGCCGGGTCCGCGCCACTGCCACCAGCACCAGCGGGCTCCTCCGCACGAAGACCACCTTGTAGCCATCTGCTTGGGAGGGAGTTCCCCGGGGGGGCCGGGGACAGACCCGTAAGCCTGGCTCCCCCAGGCTGCAAGGGGGAGCCAGGCTGCAGCATCCCCCCGCCACCAATCTGCCCCTGGGGACAGCTAATGTGGCCTGCGGTGGCAGGGGCATGGCCGGGCAGGCCGTGACACCCCCCTGTCCCACTCCCCCCCCCGGGCGGTACCTGCGTGGATGGACCGGATGGCGTTTTTCTCGGCCTCCAGGAAGGACACCAGGGCCATCATGACGCCCATGGTGCTGGAGAGGGCCTCCTCAGAGCCGTAGCGGGAGTACACGGGCTTGCCCGCCTCGCTGAGCACGAAGACGTGCTTCCGGTGCATGCGCCAGGCGTCCATGGTCACATCCTCCTCCTCCTTGCCAGACAGCACCGAGTCGCGGCGGGTGGTCTGTGGGGACGGCTCCAGCTTCCCCTCCTTGCTCTGCCTCATCTCCTCCTCCAGGTCGAGGGCCATGCCCGTGAGCTGCGTGCTCAGCTCGCTGAAGTCCTTGCTGATCTGCTCCATGCTGGTCGGCTCGGCCGGCTCCCCCCGCCTCTCCTCCGGGCTCCGCGCCACGGCCGCCCCGTCCTCGGGACTCGTCAAGTCCTCGTAGGAGCGGGTGTGCACGAACATGGCTCCCTCCTGGCCCGCCCCTGGGAACAACGGGCCGTGCAGCGTCCGTCCGCCTGTCCCCCACCCCGAGACAGCGGGCAGACGGAAGGTGCAAAAGGGACAGGGGGTTGCAGGGAGGGACCTGCCCTCCTCTCCTCATCCCACGGCACCCACGGGTGCGGGTCCTGCTGGTGGGGAGTCGCCAGTGGGCCCGTCTCCCCTTGCCGCGGGGCTGTGGAGGGCCCAGCCTGCATAACGAGGAACTGCCTTTTGTTTTTTTCCCTCGCTTACCCCTGCGGCGAGCTCTGCCCCGTACCTGGCTCCGTCCCCTGCGCCAGCCCTGGCGTGGGGCTCTCGGACCGCTCCGCGTGCTGCCCATCTCCCGGCGCCAGGGACCCGTTGGGCACTTCCCAGCCTTTCTTCTTGTGGACATCCGCAGCCATTCCTCGGGGCAGGACCTGCATGCGACCCACAGTGTCACCCCTCTGCTGCCTCACCCGCAAAACGGGTCCTGAAACACTCCACTCTCGAGCGGGGCTATGCCAGCATCCTCGTCCCAATCCTGCTGGCTCAGCAGGCAGCACCGAGCCCTGGTGAGACGTCAGGAAAGCCACTCTAATCCAGCCGGATTTCCTCCCTCCCGTGGGAGGTCCCAGCTCCTTCCAGCCCCCCAGCCCCAGCACCTTTCATCCAGGCTTGGCCCCGATTTCCCCCGAGCGCTGGGAAAGCCGCTCAGCCTCCCTCGGCTGCGTCCCGGCAGCAAGGGGGAAGGGAGCCGGCCCCGGATGGGGCTGGGGCTGGTCCCACACACCGACGATCCCAGAGGCCTCATGTTTGCAAAGGGCGGGTTTTATGGCCCTCCTTGGCCTGGATTAGGAGGCTGAGATGAGAGCAGGCTGGTGACGCTCCTCCTGAAGCCACTCAGATGGCGTAACCGCCTGCGAGCAGGGTGCCCTCTCGAGCCCCTGTCCCATGGGTCAGCCCTCCGGGGCAGCGCCTGGCCGTGCCTCCAGCCTGCGCTTTCTTCCCTGCCCCGTGGGGAAACCGGCCCAAAAGTGAACACAAGCGAAAGCAACAGCGGGAAGGCAGGCTGCCCGGGACCCTGTGCCGCTTCGGTGCCGGAGCCTCCCCAGCCTCCAAAACCAGCTGGTGGGGAGGCTCGTGGAGCCCCGGCTTCGCTCCATGTTTCGTGACACCTCCTGCCCCCCAGGCACCCAGGCCCAGCCCCAGCAGGTAACGCCGCACCTGGGGGGGCCGGACCCCGACCCCCAAAGCCTGTGAGACCCCAACAGTCCTGGAGGGTGCTGGGGTGTGGATTAGGGCCCTTTCCCTCCTGCCTGCACTGCTGCCAGCCTGCTGCCCTTCCCCGCAGCCCCCCGCGGGGCTGCCCGGGGGTGAGGGTCTCCCCGGGACCCCCACGGCCCAGTGCGGGGCCCGTCCCGGTCCCTCCCCCGCCCGGGGGGTCACTGCTCCCGGAGCACCGACGTGCCCCGGGGAAGCGCCAGACCCGAGACCCCCCCGCAGCCCCGAAGGACAACGCACAGGGACCGACCTTCGCGGCTCCTCACGTCGGCGCCGGAGGCCCGGGCGAGCAGCGCGGCGGGCGCAGCTGCGGCGGGGGCCGCCCGGCAGCCCCCGGCACGGCCTAGGCGGGGCGGGGGGGACGACGCCGGCGGTGGGCGGCCGCCTCCCGCCCTGCCCCTGCCCCTGCCCCTGCCCCTGCCCCTGCCCTTGGCCCCGGCCCCGGCCCCCGCGGCGCCGGCGGCATCGCGGCACGGCGGCCCGGCGGGAACCGCCCCCCGCGGCCTGGCCAGGCCTGGCCTCACCGCCCCAAGGTCGGGCGCCGGCCCCGCGGAATCATGGGAACTGTAGGCAGCACCCACTCCCCGCCGCCGCCGCCCCGCCCCTCCGCGACTACGACTCCCAGCAGGCTCCGCCCGCCGCGCGGAGCGCTCTGGGAAATGGAGTCCGCCCGCCGTCTTGCCGGCGCGGGGCATGGCGGGAGCGGTAGTGCGGCGCCGGCGGGACAGGACTTCTCTTCCCAGAGTGCCGCGCGGGGGTGGAGGGTAGCGGAAGTTCCGGTTTCTTGCCGTGGTTGCGCTGGGCCTGGCGCGGCGGGAGCGGCGGCGGTGGCGGAGGTGAGGGGCGGCCCCACCCCGCCGGCCCGGCCGCGGCCCCGCCGGGGCAGCGGCGGTGGTCTGCCCGCTGCGGGGGAGCCGGCCGGTGTGGCGGCACCGGGCGGGGCTTGCGGGCTTTGCCTGGGGAGGGGCGCGCGGGTGCGGGGTCTGGCGTGGGGCCGCCGGGGTGGCGGAGCGGGGGCGGCTCCCGGGGGTCTCCCGGGGTACGGGAGCGGGGCGGGGACGTGTCCCGGGGTACAGGGGCGGGACAGAGTCCCCCGTACGGCCGTCCGGACAGGGAGGTGGGGAGGGGGTGTTTCTGGGGTGTCCTCTGGGATAAAGGGGGGTCTCCCTTAGTGTCGCGAGAGGGGAGCGGGGCGGGGGTCTCCTGAGGGTCTCCCGGGGTGGGGAGGTGTCTTCCCGTGGGGCTGTCTGGGATAGAGGAGCGTGCGGGGGGGCCCCTTCCTAGGAGCCACCTGGGATGGAGGAGCAGGGGGTTTCTCCTGTGGAGTCCGTCAGGACAGAGGGGGGTGCGTGTGTCTCTTTTGGGGTCACCCGTGACGGGGGGACGGTCCGAGGCTGGGGGCTGCCTCGGCTGCGAGCTGTGAGGAAGCAGGTCCCAGCTCCGTGCCCCGGCGTGGCCCCGCAGCTGCCTGCGGGTCAGCCTCCTCGTCGGAGCCCCACGCCCCAGTGGGCCGCGGGCTTGGGCAGCTCGGTCCCCGGTATGGGGGTCCCACACGGCTGTGCCGGGCGTTGGGGCCTGCCGTCTGTGTCGTTGTCGGTGGTTGTGGTGTTTCTGGGTATCTCTGTGTTCTGAGGCCTTAATCAGAATTAGGGCTTCTTTCACACCACGTTCGTATGCGTTTCCGTGAGAAGTGTCTCAGAAGACTTGTGTTTTTAAAAGAGAGGCACAAAAAGCGGGCCGGGTTCATGCTGGGATGTAGAGAAGGGTGATCAGGGCTGGTGTGCGGGGCTGGGGGTGCGTTAGCTGATAGCAAGGCTCAGCGATGGGCTGAATGGGATTTTGGACTAAGGTGCAGGCAGAATGTGGCCCGACTTGTGCTGGAGGCTGGTGAAGGCCGGGTAATGCAGTGGCAGCGACCTACTGGGAGTAATAACGGTGAGCTCTCATGTTTTCTTTTTTAAAACAATTGGCACTACAAGAGTTTGATGTTGTTGCTGGTGTGTGGTATTGATTTTGGAAATTCTGCTGAAGGTGGAATCCGCTTTCCTATCCCAGCAGGGCGTTGGTGGTATGGAAAACGATACAAGGAAAGTGACTGACACTGTACTCTCCATTGCAGTTTCTTTTTAACAGTGAAAAGTGAAAGTCTCCCTAGTTGGGAATGCGCACGTGAAGTCCTTTGGGACAGGCAAGGTCAGGATAGTAATGGGGGGGTTAGAAATTCACCTGATTGTTTCTGATACATGTTTTTAAAAGTATCATACAACTGAAAAGCACACACATCCCTTTTTTTAAGTGAAAACCTCCAGCCTGACACCCAGAAGAGCTGAAATGGTTCTCTCTCCCTTCGCTTTCAAACTTCAGCGACATGGTTTTGATATTTCTTCACTTCTGGATTAGACATCTTCAACTTTAACATTGGAAATAACAGGCTCTCTTGGCTACTTGCAGTTTCTGTAGCTTGGGGAAATGTTTTCTTTTGTACCTCCTGTAGTACCTGAATTTCACAGAGGCTTTTTCCTTTCTTCAGCCTTACAAAAACTTTACTGGGCGCAGAAAGTTGTTCTGCAGCAAATTACTTCCTCTGTTATTTGAGCGTAGTCTTGTGTGTAGTTATGCGTTTGATTTCCTCATGGTCTATAAATACCAAGTCTGGCAGCCTTGGCAAAATCTGTTTGGAGAGAAGTTGTGAGTACCGGAGTATTTTTCTGAAACTAGCGTCTTTTTGAAACTTCACTTTGCCTAATCCTTCACCAATTTCTCCTCTCTCCCCTCAGATTTGGAAAACAAGGTGCAAAGTTGGGTGTAAGTCAGTGAGGAAATGCTCGAGGACTGTGCTGGCATTCCTCGCTCTGCCCCTTGCCAGAAATCTTTAATTATTCCTTAAGAAGGCCGGCTTCTTAGTCTGGCTCAGTTGCCTGCTTCTGATACACAATGCCATTATTTTACCATCGTGTGATGTAAATTGAAATAAGAGATCCAAAAGAGTCTGCTGTCAGGCTTGGCACCTGCATGTGGAAAGCCGAATTGGGAGCGTCCCCTGAGCGGCAGTGCGAGGCGCTGGGCCGTCTGGGGGTGCGCCGGGGGGGACAGGGGCACGGTCCTGAGGAAGTCCTTGGGTGTAATTGCCAGGGAGCATCCGGAGGTCCATCAGTCTCTCCTGTCTGCTGGGAGGGCTGCGGGACCACCGGTCGTTGGAGGAACTAAAACCACAAAAGAGCTTCCCCTCCTTTGAGACTCACCCTCTGTATCTTCACTGGAGCCGAGGCTTTGCCAGCAGGAAACAGCCAGCTGGGAGAGGAGGAGGGAAATAAAATGCAATACTTTCAGGCTGCATATCGGCCCTCCTCAATATTCAGTATAATTGTAACAGCTGATTATTGTCTTAAAAGAACTCTAAATCTGGCCTCTGTGAGTAACTGGATGTTGTGCGTTCTGCGTGACTGTGTCACTCTGAAACATCCGTTGTTGCCATCTCCTTCAGGTGCGTGGTTGTGACTGCGGTACGGTAAAACTAATTGATGCCTAATTCCTAGCACTTGAGGGTGGATTTTTGCCGTGCTTTTTTGCTGGCTTGGCCCCAGCCCCGGGCTCTGTTGGTGTGTCTTTGGCAAACAGCCTTACTCACACTGACCTGTCTCCCAGCATCTGCCTGCGAGCAGGGAGGTGGGAGCTGAGCTGGCTGTTGCCTGCAGGGTAAATGCTGATGGCGTCTCATCACAGCGTGCTTCTCTTGGAGCAGTTGCAGCAGGGCGTACCTTCAGGAGATCTTGGCGTTGATGGAAGCCAGTCTAAGAAGTTTCTGTCCCTGTCCTGCAGTTTGTTGTCACCTTGTTTTGTGGGGCTGTATAGTAAACCGTATTGCTGAAATGACCCGGGTTAAATATAACTGTTTTCGGAGGGTCATCTGTGGTGCAGACCCAGAAAAGCGCAAGCTGGCACAACTAACACGTTGCGCGTTGCCAAAGGCAGAGCAGAGGGAGCAAATCGTATCAGGCTGAACAGGGGACTGTCGGAGCCAGTGTTCCTGCCTGTGTTGTTGAACCATGACCTCATACTCATGGATGTTGCTGCATGGCTCAGCTGATCTATGCCAGGCCTGATACCAGTCCAGTGGTATTTTTTTCCCCATCTGATAATTTGAATATTATGTCCACACAGTTCCCAGCTGGCAAGGGATTTTTTTTTTTTTTTAAAGCATCGGTAAGCTTGTTGACTTAATAAGAACTGGAGTGGGGGAGGAAATCCAAAAGGGAAGAACAAGAAACACCAGGTCTGCAGATGTCTGCAGGCTGCAAAAGATCGTAGATAAAAGGACTGGCTGATGACAGCCAACCGTAGTGATGACTGCCATAACAATCTCTGTTCGCCTGCCCTCTCCGTGGAGGGCGCAGTGGCAGTTCTTAGATTCACCTCCAAGAAAGAAAAAATGATAGAGCTCGTGGAGGAAATCCCTGGGACCAGGGAGGTCCCAGCTTGTTGCATCGAGAGCCATGTTAAATGTGAGCAGACCAGCGCTCTCGGGTTTGGGTGGCCAGTTGAATGAACCTGTTTCTTTAGAAATGGCACCACGGTGGATGGATCGGCAGTGGTCGTACAGATTGCCTTCATCAGCCTCCGCACCCTTGCATGCTGGGGCCTGCCAGGCTCTGCTCTCCCCGGCTCCCACGTGAGCGTTCGCTGACTGGTGATGGAGCCCGGCAGGAGTGGGTGCTCCCTCTTGGCAGGGCAGCTCCCTTTAGCTCCTTGGCACAGGCGGCTGCCGGCAGCGGCATCTGGAATGGATCCCTGGTGTAACATCTGTCATAACCTGTTCTTTCAACCTGCCACCCGTACAGCAGCACTGGCCTTTGGGAGTGAGAAGACACAGGATCTTGTGTGCTTTTTTGACATTAGCTGCTCTAGCCAGGCCTGGCGGTGACTGTCCGTGCTATCTGCTGTTCCACCTAACCACTGCACTTAGTTTAATCCTGCTTTTGAGCTGCTTTGTAGAAGCACGCGAGCCCCAGGTCTCCTAACCTTGGTCTGGTGGCACGGCAGCCCTCCTGAACCACTGCAGCCGGACTATCCAGAGCAGGTTTGAGACCATCGGGTTGCTAGTTACCTCACTTTGCTCTATGGTCTGCTGCAGCCGTTTTTTGGGAGAGACGGAAGTACTTCCTGTTCCAAGTCGTGGCTTCGGCAGTCACCAGGAAAGCCCCACATTCTCCGCTGGTGGGAGGAAATGGATGAAATTTTAGATCTCTGTTGAGGCAAGTGTTATTTGCGGCACTCAGCTTGATGAGGGCAGTGTTGGAGAACAGTGCCTGTGATGATTTACTGGCAAAGCCTAGTCTGTTATCTACGTGCTTTTGAGGGCAGAGTAAGCATAGTAGACCAATAGTAGCGAGCGTTTCCTTGAACAGCAAAGAGCTTTTGGCAAGAATAGTTTGGATTAAACATTAATTGCAAACTGTTGTTCGGCAACGGTCCTTGTTGTTTATAGATTGTGGCGTTCTCACATTTCTAGCTGCACTCTGAATAGTGTCAGACAGCACAGTATGTTGGAAAGCTTTATGTTAATCAAAGCAGATATCAAATTGTTTGCCCACCCATATTGACAGTTTGATTTCAGAAGTCATTTGACGCTGGCAAATTTGAACGTGGAGAAATGCGACAATTAAATTCATTCATGCCTCAGTGTGGTCCTGTATGTTTGTGGATCCTGATCAGATGTTCCGCACGCCCATTCTCCTAACCAGCGGTGTTTTTCTTATGTGATATGTGGCTTATTGTCATGTTATTTATTCAACAGGTTGTGCTGTCTTGGTGTTCTTAGAGTGAACTATCCACTTCTGGAAACCTACCAGACAAGATCAAAATGTGGGGAGACCATCGACAAGGCAACAGAATGGGGTCTTTTCGGTAAGCGTTTGAATGTACAGTTTGTTTCAGCAACATTCTTAAATACAAAAAGCCATAGGAACTTTTTGTTTGTCAGTATTTCTGCACATCCTCCTGTAAGCAGACTATTTTGGTAAAAGCTCTGAGGTCCGTGTGGAGCTAGGTGTGATTGCCAAAGGATAGGCAAGTTAAGTGACAGTGTAACTTTCTGCATTTCTGTGAAGTTTTGTAATTTCTTTTTTTTTTTAAACAACAGCTGCTTTTAGTATTTCTATTCCTTCTTCACACCACCTTTTCTAGCAATACTTAGTTTAGCTGTTGTAAGCTAAGGTGATGATATGCCATATGGATTTTGGTGCTCTTAAGACCTAGAAGAGAAGTGCCAGATAGTGATGTTGATTCTGTTCAAGTGCTTGCCTTAACTTCAGAAATACTGGCCCTTTCATTGCAAGCAGGATTTTATGAAAACTTTGAGAGTTTAGCTTTTTCCATGAGGTTAAGTAGATCATATATCCTTCATAAGACATTTTTGAATGTCACTGGAACTGTTTTAAAGGTTCGTATGCAACTGTACCTGCATAGCATGATATTTTTCTTAGTTTATATTCCTCTGGTTGTTACTAGGCCCTGTGTTTGCAAGAGGGCTCTGGGTATAAAAAAAAAAAATGGAGGCACCAAGAGCTAGGTTTTTGCCCTGTTGTGCATAATTTCATCCTTTGCTCATGTGTCCAGCTCAGTTACTTGAATATCAGCATGATAAAGGTACTTCCTCATGGCTACCTTAGGTTTCTGCAATAAGAATACTTCAGATAATTGTCGGACTGTAATGTGTTGAGAAAGCCGATGACATTTGAGCTACGAAAACCAGTATCCTCCAGAACATGTCTTAACGGTATTGATAGGAGCATGATTGTGTTTTGTTATGATATCAGTAGTGCTGTTCTGCTGATTTTTTTAAGTGGATTTTACTGGCATCATTCTGTACTGTATTGGGTGGGGAATTCTAACCTTGAACCAAGTTTTAATTACTGTTCTATATGGTGGTGAAACAGGGGTGTGTAGCTTAGGAAATCTGTATATAGTTTGATTAACTGTGCAAATGTCACCTTGCATTCTGTTGGTGAGTGATTCTGTAGTGAAACTTGAAGAAGAACATGACTTGCTGTAGTTGCTAAGGAAATGTCCACTGATTTTGGTAGCATTTGGTGTTATTTTAAACTGTGTTGATGTTTTATTCTTCTATTTTTTAAAAAAATGGATTGGAGCCTCACTTAAATGAAAAATCTCCTCTCATTGGGTTTTGAAAAACTGTCTTAAGAGGAAACCTCTTCCTGAGTGGTTTTATGCAGATATCAGGAGAGCTCATAGCTACAGTATTGTAAACTCGGTGTAAGACAGCCAGTCTGGAGGCACGAGCACAGGATCGTCTTGAACGTTGATTGTTGGCATATTCCTGTGAGGCATCCTCAAAGTCTGAACTGATAGCTTTCAGCATTTTGCCAGTTTAGACTCCAGCACAAGGAAGCGTAAATGAGCCTCTGTAGTATGTTAATAGAGCATGTTTGGTAACCTCTGCTTTTATGTGCCTCAGGATGATGTGTTAGCCGTTTGTAATACTGCCCGGAGAGCTTAAGCTCGAGTGGTTCCTCACAGGCGTGTGCTGGTGATGCTAATGAACAAACGCACCAGCTGGTGGAACCTTGAACAGCTGCAGAGCTGTGTGCAGTGCAGATCTATGTGGATTGCTACCATCATTAACCCATTAATATTGCAGGTATTCCCTGTTGAGTGCTTCTGGAAATTGTGCTGAAATGGGAGCACCCAAGTTTACTTTCTCACATCTGTCGTATGCTGCCTCATCTTAAACTGCCAAACATCAATATCTTCTGCGGATCTTAGACTGTTACACAACTCTATAAAAGTTTAGAGAAGAATGTGCTGCTGTGTAGATTTCAGACTCTAAGCACGTTATGAATAATACTGTCTTTATTTCTACAGTGGGAGCCAAGAAGAAAGGTTTGCTCCCGGGTGGAACAGGGAATATCCTCCTTCCCTTGATAGTCTTGCTCAAGAAAGACACTCTGGCAACTTCTCTGGCAGAGAATCACTTCCTTTTGATATCCAGGCACTCACAGGCCTCCTCAATCCTCAGTTTGCCAACAGAGAGGAACCTTCTTTCAGCTTTGGAGCTAGAGATGGACCACGTAGTGACTTCAGAGGTGGGGAGGGACACCATGATTTCAGGGGCAGAGATTTCCCATCATCTGACTTCCAGGGCAGAGATGAGTCTCAGATGGATTTCAGAGGTAGGGAGCCACCCTCTTCTGAGTATAGGGGCAGGGATATGTACTCTGGAGACTTCCGGGAGAGAGAAGGGCCACCTATGGACTTCAGGGGTGGGGACGTTCCTTCAGTGGACTACAGGAACAGGGAGACGTTCCGTATGAACTACAGGGATAGGGAAGCCCATAATATGGATTACAGGGGCAGAGATGAACCTCCATCAGACTTCAGGGGAAGGGGGTCTTTTGATCTAGACTTCAGAGGTCGAGATGGATCTCATTCGGACTTTAGGGCAAGAGATGTGTCTGAGTTAGACTACAGGGGCAGAGAGCATTCCTATTCAGACTTCAGAAATAGGGATGTACCTGATTTGGACTTCAGGGGTGTGGGCACCTCTGATCTGGACTTCAGAAACAGAAATGCACCATCGTCAGACTTCAGAAATAGGCACAGGTCCCGATCTGATCAGGATTTTAGGAGCAGAGATGTGGCTCCTCCTATGGACTTTTCAGATAGGGAAATGCCTCCTGTGGATCAAAGCCTTGTAGATTTTAGGCGCAACCAATCTACTGTACCTTTAGCAGAAAGAGAGGGCTCCGGTTTAAGCACCAGCAAGAGAGAGGAGTCTGCACTTGGTCTAGATAGAACTCCCTTTGGTAGCCAAAAAGGAGAATTTCAACATTCAGAAGCACCAGCCAGAGAAGAGGAATCCCTCGGATTGGGTCTTGAAGACGACACTTCACACAATTTCCAAAATAGCCGTGGACCTCTTCCCACTCTTCAGGACCAAGAGGAGCAACCTCAGACCTTTGCTAACAAGCAGCAACAGCAGCAGCTCTCTGGGGGGGAGCAGCAAAGATCCGATTCTGATCTTGGGTTAAAGGGTGAAGGTGGCCTGGATTTCCTTGGAAGACAAGATACTGACTACCGAAACATTGAGTATCGCGATGTGGATCACCGGCTGCCAGGGCATCAGATGTTTGATTATGAACATGGCAAGTCCTTTTCAGAAGGAAAACCCAGCAAAGATGCTAGGCCCTATAAGAGCCTTCAGGTGGGTGGTTTTGTCAATCGATGTTTCTGTTAAACGTGTGTTGGCCAAAGAGTGGAAGGAGCTGGGAAGGAGTCTTCCGTTCATATCCCATCACTTCAGTTCTATCCTAATTCATTGTCCTTCTCTGAGATCATCCTCATGCTCCAGGTTGTTTTAATGGGTACCCTTTCTATCTCAGAAATACTTTCTTCTTAAGAGAAATGCAATTTAGCGATTGAGAATTGCTAAATACATAAAACCAGATTTGGTTCAGAAAGTCCCCAAGTTGAAAATGACCGATGAAGGGAGGGTGTTATGGGGGAAGTAGTATACAGAAGAACTTGTTTTCTTATTTTCTCCTGGACATCGCTTATGAGCACTACCAGAGAGAAGCTACTGCCTTAGATGGACCTGTGTAGAACAGTACTGCTGTTCTCATGCATGCTTTCTTTTCCTTCAGAGTTAACTTTGAAATCTGAAGGTAATGGTAACCACTGAGTTAATAACTAGTACTGAATTTGAATCTCCCACTGCTGGAAAGCAGAGAGAGGTGATTTGCCTGTTTTGTCTTCCTGGAGCTAGACCTCATTGTACAGCTCAATGAGCATATGAAGCTAGTAATGCTAGTCCTCCAGAGCTCTCTGAATCTTAAACAGTGCCGTGCTTAAAGATCTGAGCCCGTCTGCTTATGGGCCTTTGCCTTTGAATTATACCCCGCTTTTTTTTTGTTACTGTTTGTGTATTTTGTGAGCTAGCATCTCTGATTTGTAAAAACCATCTTAATTGTGTGAACTCAAGGACCAAGATTACCGGACCTGTCCCAAATATGTGAAGCCGAGCAAGCTCATTCGGCTGGGAGGAGTGCCTGAAACTGCCACAAAGGATGATGTAAGTGGGATGTTTTTCATCCAAAAACTTCTATCAAGGGTTTCTAAATGTACCATTTTTAAGCCTAGCTAATGTAGTTCAGACGGTCTGTCATTTTCCCCAGGGAAATCCAGATTTAGAATTGATTACAATGTTTTTTTTTTATCTAATTATTCTGGTTTTTGGGGGGTCTGGAAGTGATGAATTTTTCTGCAGTCAGCTGTGGGGTGTTGGTGGCTAAAAGCCTTGACTCCAGGCTTTTTAACATGCCTTACTTCCAGCATTGCTTTATGCATACCAAATATTGTTACTACTTTGTTGCTATGTTTTGGGCTTGGAAGATGTGTAGTGTCTAAGTGAACTTGTTCGTTCTTAGTTACTTGAAATTGCTTGAAAGAGATCTTAGAAAGATGGAAAAGAGGTCTGCTGCTACTGCTGATTTTAGTAAAAAAAAAACCAAAAAATAATCTAGGCTACAAGGTGAAAGAAGTTCTCTTTCCAAAAGCTTCCACTTTGAATTAGGGTAGTTATTTTGGTGGCAGTTCCAGATGTGAGAACCCCTACATGCAACAGTTTTTGCTAGCTAGTTTAGCTGTGATGATCAGAGCTTCTGAGGCTTGATACTGAAGAACTCATGACAAAAACTTTGTCCATCAGAGGATGGTAAGACTGAGAACAGTCACCCCATGTCCTTTGATTTTCTTAAAGGCAGTAAGACATCTCTGACCTTAAATAAGGATCAGAGGTGAACTGTCTGGCTGAAACCAGCGTGATAAACCTTTGCACAGTTGAATTGTGGTGTAAATCGTGCTCGCTTATTTAAACAAAACCCAAAAATACTTCCCAAAACTCAATAAACAATTCTCAGGTACTTCTGGAACTTAATGTGCCAGAGTTAACCTAGAAAGAAAAGAAGTCTTGGGGAGAGAGAAATGTACATTAGCAAGTGCTTCACTTTCTGAGGTTTGATTTTGGAGACTGAAGTGGATCTTGGTTTTGCTGTAGATTCTCAACGCGTTCCGAGGGCCCGATGGGACACCTGTGAAGGACTTGCGACTGAAAGATTACAGTTCAGGTGAGAATGCTTTTCCAGTGCTTCTGGTTTCAGGTTTACAAAAGAGTATTTTTCACACCGATACTCTCTTAGGCAGTTTGGTTAAAGTCTTTGGTGCCATAATTGCAGGTATTTTTGAATGAAAATGCCTACCGAGTTTTGTAGTTTGTCCTCTCGTCTTCAAAACTGATGGCTGCGCTCACTGCTACTTCAGAGGTAAAGCGTGTGTCCTACTGCCTCTAGATAGATGTAGGAGCAGCAGGAGAAACAGTAAAGCTGTTCTAATAGCCATCAAGAGTAAAGCCAATGCTGACATGGACAGCAGGTTAATTCCCTAATAGATTTTTTTAAATTATTAAAAAATCCTTTTGGATTGTTCTACATCTTGTTTCTGAGGTGGTCTTACCGTGGAACATGTCCTGCACAAATAGTGTCCTCAGGAAACCTGATACATCCTAACATTTCTCCTTCAGTAACATGAAACTTACCCTTCTTAGATATGAAGACAGGTTAAAAAAAGGAAAAGTAAGTTTTACAAACAAATACCCAAATACTGGTTCTGGATGCTCTTCCTCGTTCAAACAATGAAGTTTTGCTGTACTTCTGATCAGTATGTATAGGATTCTGAAGAAAGAAATATTTTACAAGGCTGCTTTGTGAGAGAGTTGTACTGGAACAGAGATGTGCGATGGTAGGAAATGCGGGGTGAGTCCTGGGGATTGGTTTGGATTATACTGGTAGGGAATACCTGGAAATGAGAGGGGACCATCTGAAGTTACTTCTCCTGCTCTGATGATGGTGAACAGAGTGAATTTCTGTCATTTTCCAAAGAAAGGGAGAATGGCAGGGCTGTTTTCTGTGTCTTTTTTAAACCTCGGAAAGCAGAGCTTCTACCTTCGTCAGTGCTTTTTCTATTACCAGTATGGGTTGCACGTGAAGCAGCTGGAATTCTTGGTGCCAATACATTATATAAAGGCTTCCTATGTGTTTAGTAGCTGGGGAGAGAAACTGGGGCAGTTGGGTATTTCTCAAGTATATTTTTGTTTCTGGAAGCTGTCAAAGGGGATTTCACAACCTTCTCGTGAACCTTTGAACTGAAGAACACCCCTGTGTCACGTAATCTGGTCTGGCTCGACAAGCAGGGCTTAAGGGGCACAGTCAGTCTTTCTTGCTTCCTTTCCTCTTTTCTAAGCATAGTACAGCGTGGCTGTCGTCAGCCACAACACTGACTGCAACCCAATAATTGCAACATACTCATTTTTTGCCTGTGCTGATGTGATTTGTCAGTTGTTTTTTTTTCTGAAATACATCATTTTTCAGTGATAAATCAACTTGACCTGGGAATCTCTTCATAAGTCTCTTCTCATGTACGTTGTTAGGACTTACTGCTCTCATTAGAGAACTGTTGTCTGCTCCTTCCCATTCCCCATTTCAAAGGCTACTCAGGATGAGACACAGTGTCTGAAGTTACATGCAGAAGCCCTGGTGTCTGCTGGTGGTCGCACGTAATATGGGGGTTGCAGTTTTCTGCTGTCCCTCTAAAAGCTGCATTCTGTTTCAGTCTGTCTCCTCAGCTGCAAAGTTTTGGGATTTTTTTAAGTCTTTCTGGCAATTGTGGGGAGGGAAAGAATGAAGTTAAAATTAGCTCATATTTTATGAGCTATTTAAAGCTGTTGTTTAACCCTGTCCAGTCATCATCAGTAATGTAAGCAGTGTAGCATTTTTCTAGGTTACGTGGATACTCCAAAGACTTTGTTTTGCATTATGTCCTGAGGCTGCAAATGCAGCTGCTGATTTAAACAGCTTTCCGATCCTTCTTACGCAAGATAGATACATCTAGGACAATAAAAGCTTCCTGAATTGGGAAAACTTCTTCTTGAAATTGGGTAACTAGAAGCTGTAGTAAATTTAATCCAGCTTTTCACATTAGGTCATTCTATAGAGAAGTGTGTGAAATTGAATTCATATTAACTTCTGAAAAGCTAAGCCTGTTTGAAACTAGAGGCCAGTCATGGGCTAAACAATGCTTTTATGATGGGGTGTGTATGTAAATATTCATAAGAATTAAAAGCAGACTTGCTGGATTGCTAATGTCTCTGGGATACACCTGGGCCCACTGGCTGCGTTGCTGTATCAGCTCAGTGGGATGACGGCAGCCTGGCTCAGAAGAGTGCGTGCTAAGCCTGTCTGAGTGGGTTGTATATTTTTGAGTGCTGTCCAGAAATGTTAAAAATAACATTAATCATGAGTATGCATGTTGAGCGTGTTGGAGAGAAGAAGGCCTGCAGCTGTTGGAGAACAATAGCAGCCGTAACAGATGACATGCAATTAGCTCAAAATAAGTGAGGTTCGGATCAGTTTCACAAAAAGATGATGCTTTTCATAAAGCTTATCTCAGCAACTTCAACATGATGATTTCTCTGTATGATCTTTCACAAGACTCTTTCTGTTTTGGGGGAGAATACATGGTTGGTTTTTCTCGGAAAAAGCAGCTCAACTTCTTTTTATAAAACCCTTTCTTTTTACACGCTGTGTATGTGCTAAGGGAAGCGTATTTTCACTGAAGGTTGTGCTGAGCACGAAACATTTCTTAGTATACTGCTGTGATTTTAGTATGCATTCAAGCTGTTTATTCTTTAGATTATTTTTCTCTGAAGTCCACAGACTGAAACAGTGTCTAGATTTTCAACAAGATAGTGAAAGGAAAGACCTTAAGAAGTGGCATGGTAGTTCTATTTAAATCAAAAAGGCAGATATTTACAGACAATGATAAAATCTCAAAGTCAGACTTTATAGTATTACCCTACGCAACATTAACTTGTGATTTCCATCAGTTAGATTTTTGAATTGATGCCTGTATGTTCAGACTGAAAGCATCAAATCCATTTGTGGGGGGAAGAGGGCTTCTTCCAACGTAATGTGTAAGCCTTGGCAGAAATAACTGTATTAGATTGTTGGCTTATCTTTCAGCTTGCCTTTTCAAGTGTGTTTGGTCATGTCTGTTCTATTAATCATTACAAAGAATAAACCCTGAAGTGATAGTGGAATCTTCTCAAAGACCATTAACTGCTTTAGTCTGCAGTGTCTCCTGGTGCCTCTTGCTGCCTCATGCAGAGGCAGAGCTGTGGATGTACTTCTGCTTCGGTAGATACTGGCGGTGATGACTTGTCAGCAGCTCTCTGAGAAGGGGTTGTGAGCTCCCCCCGTCCCATCTGAAGGTGCTTGTCTCTGCTCACTGGGGTCAAGGCTTTCAAGTGTCTTTACAGTGTGGGCCTCCCTCTGTGGAGCTGTTGGTGCAGCGTGTAACAGCACCAGGCTGCTTGTGGCACGGTGTCTGTCATTCTCCTGTTACTGTCCGTGCGCTTGTGTTGGTGCTGACTGCCAGGAACTTGAAACCGATACCTTTTGACCTTCGAGGAATCTAACATGAACACACCTTGTCCTGGTTTGATTTTGATCATATTTTAAACTTAGCTCCTGCCTGATTCTCATCAAGCTTTATTTCTACTTTCCTGACTAATGTCAAATGTAAGAAAAGTCTGAGATATCATCTTGAGTGTCTGATGTGCACAGAACTCTTCGGCTGAACACACACGTATGCCCTGGAGAGGAGAGCCCACGGAGCTGCCTTTATCTTAAAGGGCTGCTTATGATGAGTCGTTCACCCTTAAAAGGTGCTGCAGTGATGTCCAAGTAGTAGGTGAAAACATGAAGCGTACTCTGAGCCTTCTGTTCAAATTGTTCTCCTGGATGCAGTCTGCGGTGGGACAAGCTTGGAACATGTGTTTTCCAACCAGGATTCATGTTAGTGTTAGAACCAGCAGTTGGGAAAAGCTGTTCAGGGAAAGCGAGCCTGAGAAATTGCTGGCAGCCCATGAGGCTTTTCTAGCTTACTCTACAAGCCCATCTGGGGAACCGAGAGGAGTTTTTGCTGAGCTGGGAGAGCCTGGTGGAGAATGGACACACTGACCGAGATGGAGGGCAACATGCGCAGAGAGGAGCTCTGTGAAGCGGACCTGGAGGGACCAGGTGAGCTGGATTGCAATCAGAAGGAGCAGTGAGGTCTACCCCAGCCCCTTTAGGTACCCTCTAAATTAGTGCAGCACTTCAGAAATTGGGAGATTTGGATTTGTTAACCCTCTCCTGACCCTTCTGAATACTCACTTTTGCACCCTGGGTGGGGATGCGGGAACACAATGCTGCACCCCTGAGGAGCAAAGCACCCGTGGAAAATGGGATGACTGGAGCAGGGAGGAGCTCTCTGAACAGCAGTAATGCTTGGGGCCAGGCCAGAGGACCGCCTGGATACAGGTGGCTGATCCTAAAGGACAGGCATCCTCCAGTGGTAGAAATGTAGTGTGACCTGAAAAAACCTAGTGGCTACTTAATGGCACCTGCCTCTTCCATTTTGAAAAGCTTTTGTTTTAGCAAGTACTATTGGCACTAAACGTACTTTACTGCTTGCTTAGCCACCTTCTTGCACTAGCATTTATTGTTTGTTTCATTTCTCCAGACCTGGCCCTTATGTGGTGCTTGGAACTGCCCCCTTTATCCCTCCCTTTGTTAAACTTAAACTTTGTTAAACTTGCCTTGGCCAAGGCCTAGAAGAAACTGGATTATCTTGCTTGTTCTCACTAAGCTCTGCCACATTGGTGCCCTGTTAAATATTAATAAGCCCCTTAGATAATCCTTTAAAAGGTGCTTTTTTTTTTCTTCCGAGTGCAGTCTATCTTGTAGATCAGAACAGTGAATCATTGGTTTCAGGAACATTTCAGAAAGCCTCTGAAATTTAAAATTGTATTCTGTAGTGTTGCATTTTGCTAAAACTCATAATCTAAGGTCCAGAATTTTACACTTCATGATGGAAAAATTGGTACAGATTTTTGAGTGGTGCACCTCTCCATACTAGGGATAAGTTCTCCATTTTCCATGGCTGGAGTGCGTCCCGAGGCAGTGAGATCTCCTCTCCCTTAAAGCAGAGCTCCTGTTGTGGTAGCAGGCATGGCTGTGCATTTGTCTGGCCCACATATAACTGAGTCTTAGCTCCCTCACTGTAGCTGTATGTGTGGGTGGGGTTTGGGCTAGTAATGCTCTTGGAGGTCAGAAGCGCTGGTGAAATACTGCGCTTGCCCCCATGCATGCCACAGGAGCCGCTGTGCTGCAGCTTCCAGCCTTAGGCAGCGCTGAGGAGCTGAGCTGCTCTGCATGGGGGGGGATGTTTCTGGAGGTGTGCAGCAGAACTGTGCTAAACTGAGACCTTTTGTTTCCTTTCAGGAGTGATGCAGTGCCCTTGGGTAAACCCCTCTGAAGGGTGGATTTGTGGCCAGCTAGTGGCTTCCTCACAAAGAGGGCTTGGCACCAACCCTATGGAGTTTGATTAGGAGCAGATCCTGCAAGGACTTAGATTCTTTGGTTTGGTACAAAGAATGTGCTGTGGGTTGATGCGAGATGTCTCTAATACATGCTGTGGCACAGAGGTGCATCTTGCCTGTTGCGCTAATTATACAGAAGACAACTTGACTCACCATCAAGGCTGGTGCTAATGCACCACAGGAAGAATAATCTCCTCTTGCTGTGTTTAGTGCTTTGCACAGTGAAGATTGCGTGGCCCACTCTACTGCGTCAGCCACGAATAAGGGCACCCAGATCTCAGGCACTTGCTGAGAGCTGAAGTGATCGTCCACGAGCTCACAAGATGCTGTAGCACACATGGAGTTTCCTCTTGAGGCACGACCAGATCACCCGCTCATCAGCAGAGTTCTTCAGTCTGGAGGGGCTTGCCTTTCAGAAACTGAGGAAATATCTTCAGCGCTGATCTGTGTGAAGCAATTGATTCTTGTTTGTAGCCAAAATAGCCTGGCAAGGGCTAAAAAAGCACTTAACTGGAATTAGTCCATGGTCATCGATACCAGTGCTTGCCAGTTTTCCCAGCTGTGCGGGCAGTAGGCTTTTGGCTGGTCTTGCTTGATTTCAGGGCAGTAGTGCATTGTCTCTTGGAAGCAAAAGGCATTCTTGCCAGTCTTTCTTCATCTGTGATGTGGTGGCTTAGGAAATAGGAAGTACAAGTCTGTTTTAAGTCAGTGTTTGTGACAGTGATCAACCTTGGTTCAGGGTTATAAGGCCTGTTCAACAGGAGAGGCAACAAACACATTCATCCATAAAACACACTCACAGCCTTTTTGACATGCAGAATCCTTCCCTCTGTAACATTTTTACAAATGTGCTCACCCTTTTTGCATCTCCAGCATAAAACTTCAAGGCTTTTCACAGCGTGCTGACATTATTGCATTGATTGCTTTTCTGAGTCATTTGTGCTAAATGACAGATCATATATCCTGGACACCACGTTCACGTTAGCAGCACTTTAAAACCAAGCTCCTGTCTGCAACACCTTCCCATGTATGCAGCTTTCAGTCCTCTCATGGAGTTTTGCGTTGGCCCCAGCCTTCCTTGGATTCCAGGTGTCTGTACAACTTTGTCTTTAATAAAGCTACAGTGTGTACGATCTTACTGTTGTGGGTTTTTCCCTCCTCCTCACTGTGCTTGTGTGCAAACTACCCTCCTTGTGGGCCGAGAAGGGTTGACAGCCATTTGGGGCTCTGACTGTTGTAGTTCCTGTACTTTGCGGGGCTGCCTGTGTCTGTCTTTGAGGGTATCTCAGGCAGGTCCTTTCTGGGTCTTGTCCTCGGGGGTGGAGGGAGGAGGATGGACTGCACTGCTCTGCTTTCCAGGATGTAGCTATGCTTCCTATCCTGTGGTTTCAGTGCCGTTCTCTTGTGCAGCGCTGCGATGAACGAGTGCGTAAGGATGTACTTTTTTATACAGAGGGACAGTATGAAGTGGCAGGCCTTTTCCCAGCAGCCAGCTGTGGCTTGTAAATGCTCAGCCTTTGAAAGGAATTGGGGATATGGCTCGTGGCAGATCGTCCTGTTTAGTATTCAACAGCAAGCTTTTCTGGTACAGCTCTTCAGCTTTAGTAGCTCTGAACACCAATTTATCTGTGCAGTAGACATCTGACAAATTTATGGACGCTCAGAATCCACCAGCTGGTATTGAGAGAGCTCTCAGTTTTGGCTTCTGAGCTTGTGTTAGCATAGATAGATTGCCGCTGTTCCCTGCCGTGCTGCGGGGGTGCCCTCCAAGTTTTCAGACTGTGCGGACAGCTTTATTTTCTCTTTATTCTCTCTTCTCACTACGGACGGCACTACACTGTTGCCCATCCTCACTGTAATGGCAAGACTCACTGCGTAAGCACAGATACAGCCACTGCTGTGCATGTTCAGGAGCTCCTGGCTTCTTGGAAGCAGCGAGTGTATTATGTCTGCTAATAATAGTACACCGTAATAGCGTAGAGATGCAGAGAAAGCCCTGTGTTTTCCAGTATTTTCTTGTGATGAGGTATTCACTCTTCAGTATGGATGACCTGCATCTGCATCTTTCCTTGGAGGAAACAGAAAAACTCGTGCATGGGGTTATGGGCGTATTGCCAAAATCTCACACAGATGAGGTGGCTTTTCCTATCGACCAAGGAATAGCAGGTTCTCTGAGAATAGCACATCTCTGAGTGTGCAAAATCCTGTCTCCACTACCTAAGCTGTGCAAAGGTCAGCGTGTGAGATTGCAGATGCCTTCAAGGGATGTAGAAGCCCTTCATATTCACTCCATACTTTATGCTGTAGTTGCCTTTGAAGCAATAGAACTTTCTTCTCTAACGTGGGTGAAACTCTAGAGGATTTCCCCAGCTGCCCTCTGCTCTGCCATGCTGTCTCAGGAGAGAGCAAGCAGCGAGAATATCCTTGCTTCAGCAGGCTGGCCATGGCTCTGCTTCAATGTGCTAGCTCTCCGACTCTTAGAAGTACCCAAAACTGCTTTTCTTCTGTGATAGTTCTGTCTCATTCTACAGGAAAAAACACAAGTGAAGTGTTGTTGAGATGGTTGAGAAGCTCTCTGCCTACGGAGACTCCATCATTATCATCTGCCCTCAGGCTGCTTGGCCCCATCTGGCAGGTGCAGGGACCTCCCCCACGTTCGCAGCTGGCCCAGCGGTTCAGTTTAGCGTAGTTGTCTTCTGGCAACCTGTTACGCAGAGTTACTTTAATAGGAGGCCGTCTTCTCTCTCCTCTGGCCTGGAAGGTAATATGTTCGTATTGCACCACAGCAGACGGGTTTTGTAGCAGTTTTTGAGAAGGCAGTGGCGGTTCACCACGGACTTAAAGACGTGTAGATGTGGCACTTAGGGACATGGTTTAGTGGTGGACTTGGCAGTGTTTTATGGTTGGACTTGACCTTAAAGGTCTTTCCAACCTAAATGATTCTATGATTCTAAAGGTTACCTAATGCCTTAAGCTTGTAGGCGCGGGCAGTAACGTGACTTACTGCGTGCTCATTCCTAGAACCAAGGAGCTGGATCACCTCTCAAATCAGATGCCTTTGTCATGTTGCCATCATGCCTTCTTTCCGAAAGTATCTTTGGTTTGGCATAGACAGAGCTGCTGTCGTTACGTGATCTTTTCATTTGGCCTCCTAAAACTCCAGAGATATTTTTTGATGTCTTCACACCACTTACAGCCCCTATCAAAACAACATTATGGTTTTCCTTTATTTAGATCTTTGACATAACAAACTATCATGAAGTAACACATTACTATGTGTCAGTTGTACCGTAGAAACTGTGTGTGTAAAGAAACAAGTCTTATTTTAAATCCCAAGTCTTTGATCTTTTTTTCTGAAGTCAAGGAATGGTAATTTTAAGTCAGGCTTTCAGGACTTTTAGCCAAACCATGGCATGCTAACAGGGACCTGCTATTTGTTGTCAAAATTCACTTCACTAAAACACATCTGTTTTAGAGGCAAAATATTCCTTATTCAAATGTTTGCAGAGCAGCTTCCTGGAGCTCTAAATGTGTCCTTACTCCCAAGTATTAAGCAATCGTGCCCATTTTCAGTACAGAAAACAACTGAGCATGCTTTGGGAACATCCGTAAAGGATTGTGTATGCATAGAAGCACTTAAGGGAAAACAGAAGTCCTCTGGGTTTTATGTGCACGCCCTCCTTGTGTTCTCGTTTCACCTGTCGTACACAGCCTGTGATACTGTAGGCTTGCGCAGAGAGGAAGTAGTACCTTAAATAAGGTACAAATTTTTTGTATCTTACATAGTTGACCTAAAACATGGGGGGAGATGAGGGCATGCGTGTTTTATGACCGTGCTAGGGCCAAAATCTGGATGAGTTCAAGCGCTGGAGGATTGTTCCCATTGGAAAGTTCATTTGGACAGAGTAACTGCGCTGCAGCATGCTCAGAGGTTGCGTGGGGGGAAGTACTGGTTTCTTTTGACAGAGTCTGTGTTGATCACGTATACTTCTGCCAAAACATAAAGCACTTCTTACTCCATTGTATTTTTTTGTGGATCCTGAAACTGTATTATTGTACTAATCAGTAAGTGAAGGATCAAATTAAGAAGATACCAGGATTTATATCTTCGTGTGAAACCTTGCAGATGAATTTAGGCCACTTGAGTCAAAAAAAACCATGCTGTAGTCTTCAGCAGTGATTTTGCTTTGCTGGTTTGATCACTTTGGTTTTATTATTATGACCTGAAGAATACCAGTGAGTGTCCGAGAGCTCTCATTCACAGGGGACGTCAGCTTACCTTGGGGTGCCTGTTGAACCAATTCCTGCTATTAGGTGCCTGGCCCCATGCCTCTGTCAAAATCCCCTGCCCTGCTTCTGGTAACAGCAGCTGAATTGCTGCGTTCTGACAGGGAAACTGTGTGAAGGCTTCGGAAATAAAAATACGCAGGCTCAGCAGCTGACACAAAGAGCTGAACCAGCCCTACAGAGGAGGCGGGGAAGAGGCACAACAGTTGGTGGCAGGAGCCTCTATAGCTGCTCCCCTTAAGAACCAGCCTCAAGTCACTTGGGTTTGTTTCAAGCGTTGTGCTCTGGGTAGTGTGATTATTGCAGATGGTGTTAAAATCAGCAAGCATTGCGTTTTGAAGGTGCTCTGTAGCAGCGCCATTGTTTCACAGGCCTCCATTTCAGTGGCCTTTCCATCATGGTCTAAAATGGAAGGGTGCTGTTGTGGAGCTGGCGGCAGGGGACAGAGCAGGGGTGCCGTACCGTCCAAGGCTGATGTTACTCCGTAGTTCTCACATGCTGGGCGTGCTTGTCAGATCTATGCAAAGGGCTGGCTCTGGAGGCAGGGGAAAGTGTGGAGTCCCCACAGATCTTCATCAGCGGTTTGGAGTGGAGCAGCGGCTTCTGGCTGCTCTCTTCTTGCATCACTACTTCAGTGCTGTCTGTGCAAGGAATTGCAGAGCGCTGCGTCCCTCTGCAACCTGACCACAAGAGCTGAACATCCGGCCTGAAGCTGCTTTTTGGCAGGACATGGGGCCACCGTTTCTGGTTTTGGTTCTCAGTGTACATGTTGCGGCAGCTATGCTTATTAGGGGGTTGAGTTTGGTGGGGGAGGGCAGAGGTAAGGAAGTGCACAGGGAGAAATGTGGTGGTCTTCCCTTAACCGTCTCCACAGTTCCATTGCTTGGAACAATCCTGTAGTGTGCATTCCTTCAAGCATCTCTGCTTTTGTATCTGCATTTAACACTCAGCGTTGCACTCTCAGTTGTGTCATGCTTGATTAAATCCATGTCTAAACCACTCATTCATTTCACGAGGTCTGGGGTATAAACTGGCTCTCTCTGTAGAGCAAATAGAGTGAAAACTTCTTGTTTTCCATCTGTCAGGGGACCCCCTACTTCACATGCACATAGAAGTAAGATAGCACTCTGATCCTAGCTTGCTGATTTATGGCAGCTTTCAAAAATCCTCTCCGTGAAGAAGAATCACGAGCGTTACAGGCTGACAAATATCATTCATGCAGCCCTTTTCCGATCAGGAGGGAGAGAAGTGACTCTCGAGTTCTGGATTTGAGTAAGACTTTAAAATGTACCGTGTGAGCCTGCATGCTGCGCCGTGAAGCAGCAGAGGTGTCTGCCCAGAATGCAAAACAGTCTCCCAGCAAGGGGCAGCACTGCTCCTGGAGAGCAGCTCTCTTCTGCGAGAGGAGGACTGCTTCATTTTCAAAATGTGATTTAGTGTGGCTGGAACTGCAGAGCAGAATGGATGCTGTGGGAGCAGCTCGGTGAATTTGGTTCTGTCGATTCTGCCAGCTGAAACTGTACCTCTAGTTCAGGTGCCCACTTCATGTAAGAATATCAAGTGGCTTTAGCTGCGTTCCACCACAGATGGCGTGCTGCTGGCCTGTGTCCTTCACTGAGCTGAAAAGCACCCAGATTGATAAATTTCCCTCTAGTGTAATTATATTGACTGAAATAATACGGGGAAGGGGAATAAATTCCTGTGTGAGGTAGAGGAGGAGCTAAATTCAAATTGGAGTCTCGTTATAAAGGCAAATGTGCAGAGTCAGGATTGTGTCATTAGAACAGTGTGCAGAGCTCCCAGAATAATAAAAAAAAAAATCAGTAGGGTTTGATGATGAAACAGTTTTGTATGGCCTTGTCTCTGATGTGGTTAAGTACAAAGATGGTAAAGAAACAGAAAGAAAAATTGGAGAGTGTGGCAAATGTTGTTTGGCGCAGGCTTGGGGGAGATGGGGGTTGTTTTCCAGCAGACTGGAATGCCTTGCCTGAAAGAAGTGCGTGTGGAGTTACCTTCCCATGGAAGGTGAGGGGCTGAAGCAATAGGAATCAGATAGGTACCTGGTTTGAAGGTACCAGTGTTAATGTGCATCTTTAGGAGAGGAGGCAAGCTCTTCACCAGGACAGCTAGGTGCCTAAAATGGTACAGTCCACAGGCAGACTGGCTTTCCTCTTGCTCCTAACCAGCCAAAAGAGCAGCAGGAGGAGAGAACCAAGCCTTTCCTCTCGCTGTTTGTCCGCGTAGAAGCATCTCAGCCCATGATCATCTGGAAAGCACTGTTTTGGAGTGAGGTGGCCTTGGCATGTGAAGGGTGAGGTTGTGACTTTAGGTTGTTCCTCAGCGCTTCAGTTCTTGGAGATAGTTTCAACAAGGCTGATGGCTCTTAGGATGGTCTTAGCTTCTGTAGTGTTCACCCTGCACGTCACTGTGGGACATAATATTTCAGCGCAGGTGACTGGAGTACACGGTTGAATCAGTGGGTCCTTTCTGCCACTGACTGAGATGACAACTTTCCAAGGAGTGAGAAGAGTAAAGGCTCTCTAGTTTCTTGCATTTAAACTTAAGCTCCCACACTCTCTTGTTACGTGTGCAATAACATCTATACCAAATGAGAAATTTGGAATTCTCATTCCTGCTCCACTGCACTTTTTCATAATATGAGGGACTGGACTTCAAAAGAAAGCAGGTGTTGAAGGAAAAATAGCAAAGGCAAAGGAATCACGTTAGCTCTTTCTGAAATATTGCCCAATTAAAATGGGGCTATTCGTGTAAAATACATTTGCAGCAATGTACTTCAAAATGACTTATCCACGCTTGCTTTGGAGAGCACTGCCTCCAAGGTAGCACAAAATGGGAAACTAGCAATGGAAAATCACTATGCCTTTAAAAAAAAAACCAAAGCAATTATTTCTTGCCCTAAGGAAGGGTGTGCCTGTCACTGGGTTGTGTAAGGGGAAGTGGGAACACTGTACTATTAACATTCATGATAAACTGCACAGTTAATCATCATCCAGCTAGTCCCTGATTTCTCTCCTTTTCATTCTGGAGTAGAGGGGTGGTGGTTAGAGGGTTTGTCATTGGAGGGAAAGGGAAATTGCATATTTAATGTGGCTTTCTTTATGACAAGGCACTAACATGACTCCCGTCTGTATTTAAATGCTGTCCCCAGGTTACGACTATGGCTATGTCTGCGTGGAGTTTTCACTCTTGGAAGAGGCCATCGGATGCATGGAAGCCAACCAGGTTGCTTTAAACTTCGGTCAATGCTGCTAGAAGATTTTAAAAGTTTTTTTGGTGGGGTGGTGGAACGCCAATGAGGTTTTTTTGAACCATTCAAAGGAAGATCTGTTCTTGTATAATACACAACATTGCGGTTTAAATGTTGTTTCCAGAAACTTGTAAAAGGCTTAGAAATGCCAGTGTGAAAGAGCTGCTGGACACCAAACGGTCTGCCCTCCTCCCTAGCGTATGTTGGCACACTGGCTAGAGTCAGCGGCTGGAGGCTGACAGACTCCTAATGCAGGTTTTGGCCCTGATGTTTTTGTACTCACACCGAAATCCAGTCGGAAAGATCTCTGCTAGCGTTAAATGCCTCCCCCGGCTGTGCGTGCACACACACATACAAATGTGACCGTAGGTGAGGCCTCGGGTATGCAGCTCTGAGTCAACTGTGAGTTGCTTGCTCCACTTTTTCATATGCCTCGTGTGTGGGAGAGATTCTTTATTGTGCATCTCCCCCATATCTATCCTGTCCTTTGGCAAGCTGGAGCTGCAAGCATGAGGACTACCCTACATGCAGTTGCGCCTGGTAAATCTGAACGTTGCCAGCCCTTAGAAGTGCAAAATGGCTTAAATCCCCAGGGAATAAGTACCCAAGGGGAGCCTTTACTCTGACCTGGTAATTGAAGCTAGAGCTGTTGTCCACCATCTAAGAGCAAGATGCACAAAATTTGTTAGGTAAAACATAGATTCCCATCTCGCACCACCCTCCCTGTGCCTTGGAACTGCAGATGATGGATTGTGCAAGAAAAAACACTAAACAATTGATCCCCCTTCCTTCACTACATCCCTTAAGTCTCCTCTCTGCTGCCTTCTTGCTCCTAATTTGCCTGAGTAAGAATACATATAAATTATCTAAAGCCTTTTTACCTGAATCCCAAGTCTCGCTGTCATGGGATGAGAGTCATGAGTCAGATTCAGAGCTGTGCATCTGCAAAAATGTACTTACAATTAATGAGTCTTCACAGCTGGGGTTTCAGAGGTCCCACTAAGCGCTCACATTTGCCTCTATTTTCAGTTACAGAGGTATTGCAACTTAGAAAAATGTTTTACAGAAATAATTCTGTTGCTGGGAAAGAGCCTGGCACATTCCCACTGGGGTGGTGGTGGTGAGCCCAGAGAGAGAAGGCTCCAGAATTAATTATTACTTTTACCATCAGTGACAACTTTTATTTCCCCTTCAGTGTTGCTACAATTCCCAGTTTATTTTGTTGTCACTGGGGAATCTGTAATTATGTATGACACTCCTTTTAACTAAAGGCCTCTCATATTCTCTCCCCAATTCTGCTCACGTGAGATAATGTCTCCCTACATGAGAGCAATTCCCAAATGCTTGGGAATTGGAGAATTCCTCTTTTTCCTGTTGTTGACGCCTGCTCTGCCCCTTCTCCCATTTGGAGCATCCCTACATACTTGGACAAGTATTTGACTTGATCAGATTCAGTCCCTTGCGAGAGCAAAGAGCCTGTAAGCACCATTCCTTAAATTGAACTGAGTGCCTAGAGGTGCCCAGTAAATCACTGTACGCGCACGCACATGAGGAGGTTCTGGCTGGCGTTCAGCTGCTGCTTGCATTGACCCTCCCCAGCAGCAGTTATAGCAGGCCTTCAGGCTGGATAAATTTTTACTGTGTTTCCCTTCCAACATTCAGGAATGGTGTTGCCAGAACCCTGCTAGCGGTGGGGGTAATGGTCCCAGCCGTGCACTCTACCTGGGACATGTTAAAAACAGATAGGGTATGAAGTCTTCCAGTTTTCCTTCCTGCTCTACATGGCTCTGTGTGTGTGGAGAGGAAACCTGGAAGATGGAGTGGTTGGAGGGGATCAGCTCCAAAGCCTGCATGTTCCAGTCTTCACTCTGTTTTAGTAGAGCTACAGTAGTTTGTAATTAGTGAAGCAAGAAATGTGCTTTTTGGCTTGGGGTGATCCAAACTATATGAATTTGGTCAGGAGAGTTGTAACCTCTAGATTGCCTCACATAGGTTAACTTCTCTATGTTGCTCTTGATTGAACATGAAAAAAAAAAAAGGCCTTCCAGTTATTTAAATATTTTTTAAAAAAGAGAGAAGTAGTAAGATTTATATCTGACCTGCTGCAAGGGAGGGAGCTGACTTTTAAGTTCTCAGTAGAAGCCAAATAGAGATATTCAGAAAGGGAGTTATGCAATTCAGTTGTCCTCAGACAATAGATATCCCATTTTAATATCTTCCAGGGTAGAGTCGTAAGATCATCTCCTTAGACTGGGAATTAATCTGCATTTTTACAAGCTGCAAAACCCAAAACCTGTGTTAGCTACGACTTAGATTCTTTGGTAGTTCAGTTATTTTCAGAAGGTTTCACTAGCCCTGTCAAACTCAGTCACTTCTGAGAGCATAAATAGCAAAACAGTTTCAGCCCACAGTGACATCCTAGCCCCTCACTAGTCAACCTGATTCTTTCTCAGTCATCTGTAGGCTAGGAATAAATAGCTTTTGCAGAGACAGTGTTTTTGGTGCTGCTTAATGCCTGTTTAACTGCCCCTACCTAAAGAACTATTTGCTACACGCCTATATTTTATAATTCCTATATTGTGAAATCCTTTTATTTTACTCAGCACAGACCAGCACTCGATTAAGATCATTCCCAAACTTGCTAACTACAGATTTACCAGGTCCAACTCCCTCCATTCAGTAAGTCTAGCGTGTGTATGTGACCGCTGACATTTGAGGGGGCTTTCTATTAAGTACATCGTGATAAGGAAACGTCCATCTTCTATGTTGCCCTAATTTTGTAGGGGATTTTCATTCCACTTGTGTTAATTGCTGCGGCTAATGTAACGAAAATACCCCCCTTATTAATTGCTTTGCCTTGTTGATTGTTGCGTTGGCAATTTATTACAGCTAAAGGGTCCCATCTAACGTTTGTGAACGTGAGGGGTTGCCGTTGTTGCTAGCGCAGACGCGTTGGGCGGCAGGTTTGGCAGGGCGAGGCGCGGCTGCCAGCCCCCCTGCTGCCTCTGGAGGCTCTTTGCCCCGGCGGGGCGGATGGGCTGGTGGGTTGTTTTGCAGAACCCGAGCGCAACCCCTCTTGCAGCCTGGTGGTTGTGATGCTCCTGTTGGTCTTTTGTTACAAGTTGGCTGTCGTTTGATTTTTCTGAAAGGAAACCTTTTTTCTGTCTGTGAGAAACTGCTTTTCCTTTGGGGAGGCACAGGTGTTTTGAATGGAAAATGGGGTTTCTGTCTGCTAAGTCACATGGTTTCTCCTAAATAATCTTTCCCTCCATTATTCTCGTTTTGAAATGCAGTGTGGTGTGGCATTTATCTTCCTGCATTTTCTTTGCATTAAGGGTTGGTGTAGCCCATGGTGTAGTAGTGTTCCTGTCTTGGGGCACCTTTTTGGCTTCTTGGGAGACAACTTTGGGAATACATCCCACAGCTCTTGTTCTCCACATGCTTTGGGATCCCACTGAGTACCTGAATTCTCTCTTGCGCTCCTCCTTCATCTGTAGAAGAAACGCGCGTAATATCAGGGGGGAGATGGAAGTACCCTTTGTGTATGTCACGTATCATAAAGGCAGGTGAAGGAGGAGAAATAGAGAGATCCTGTCTCTGCTGCCTGGAGACATTACTGTTTTAGCTGAGGTGTGGAGCTGGTTGTTATACATATGGAAGCAGAAGAAGCTTTTTTAAGCTTAGGAGCAAATTATTAGTCTTGACTGACTATGTAGTATTGTCTCCAAATCCTCTCAGGCCTCAAACTTAGCAACACTGGCAGCGTGAATATTTCCTAGCTTTTGTTGCTAGTAACTAACATCTTTGTAATCCTTTCCTCCTGTTTTTTAAGTAAGGGGGCAAAAATGGGAGAGCTATAGCGTGAACTTCTAAAAATACATACTTTGTAAATTATTGTGGATGTCTCCAGGTGTGTGCTAGAGCAGTCATTCCAAGACTTGCTCTTGTGCCTTCCTGCACCGGGACCGGCACGTTTCGGAGAGCAGTTTCCCCTGCAGTGCTGTGCGGTCCTGGTTCAGCTTGCTGAGCACAGCGATACCTCCATTCCCTGCTTGTTTCTTGCTGGAGAGGGTAAGAGGGATTCTTACTGGATTTTGTGGGTGCTCGCTTGACTGGAGCAAATCCCACCACCGTGCAGCTGGAAGCATCGGCTGTGCGTTTTTCCGGCTCTAAGCCCGTCCCCTGTTATCACTGTAGTGCTTTTCTGCATTTAGTGTGAACATAGCTTCTGGTTCAGATCAGACTTCACAGGCTTTTCGCTGTAGCTGTTGGTGTTAAAATCCACAAGATGCTGTGACAAGCAGGCAAAGCCTAGGACTTTCTGTCCGGAAAACATTTGCAGTAACCAGTCACAACTCTGTGTGGCTTCCCAGTTAAATACAGAAGGAGCTTGCGATTTTCCTGAGAATGCATCTGCTCTGGTGACCTGTAGCCTTGGAGTATCTATTGAAGCCTGTGGTGCAAGGAGTGTGTTGCAATTTGTAAGAGAAAATGTGTGTCCAAACATCAAAAATAAGTGTTTTCCTTTTGGTAGGATATGCCGAGTTGTGGAGCCTGGCATTTTTTTTCTAGAATATGCAAAATGCCCCCTGTAATGGAAGATGACACCTGCATCAAGTGTATTTTCACGGGCTGTCTGGTATCCATCATTTACTTGCTTGACAACGTCACTCCATCTCTTTAGCTTTAACCTGCAGTTGAGGGTGGTGGTGACAATTGAGTATGTCCACAAATACACTGAAATCTGTTTGCGTGTTAGGCTAAGAGTGCTGGAGGTGGCCTTGCTTTTGATATGTCCTCCTTGGATTATCAGCTGACATTATCTTCTGCTTTCTTATTGTATATTAGGTGTGTGGATTTTGCTCAGGTTGTATTGTTAGCACACTTTTTTTTCCCCCTTATTAAACCTGTCCTGCCTTTGACTGTGTGGATTTCTAGAATAACCTTTTGGAGTCTTCCACTTTGAGTGTGTGTATAGAGAGGGGAAAGGCTTGTATCCCTAGGCAGTGTTTTTTCTATAAACATCCTAATGATTTGGGAAACGTGCACATTATGGGGTAATTATAATGATCCAAGTGACCTGTGGAAAGTTCCCTCCATAGGCTACCTTGTAATCAGATGAGTGGATTTCCAGGCAGCAGAGCTGATTTGGGGTTTTTTTTTGTGTCTGATTCAGTGTGTCGCCTTGTCACGAGCTCACCCTGGTCTTACATCACTGAGGCTTGACATGTTGTTGTTCATTCCCACTTGTGTCTCACTAATCACTGCGTCGTACCGTCATTTAATTGGAGTTGTAAGCCTCTGAGATCAGTACGGAAGTCTGCAGTGGGAGGCTGCTGGTGCTGGGCAGAGGCTTGCCTGTGAATAAGCAGTCGGATCTGCCTGCGATGACTGTGACAGGGCTGGGTGCGTGGGTGTACGTGTGTATATCCTGCAGTGATGTTATGATAAATGCACTGCTTGCTTTTCTGTTCGGAAGGACTGGCTTAATCTCTGTGTGCTACAGACACCTTCCTTGTGCAGAGAAGGGTGTCTTTTGTTGTAAAATGTAACTGCCAAAAATACTGAAAATACTTCTCTGGACCTTCTTCTCTTCTGTCATCTCAGCATCTTCTGTCATCTCAACTGTTCAAGCCGTGTGAATCCTCTTAGTCTCTCTTCCTTTGGCACAGGAGGTCGTAAGAGATCTTCTGCCAAAGACTTCACACGCTCTTCCTTTAGCCAGTGGTAGCTGCCCATCAATGTCTTTTTTCTAGCCCTACCCAGATAAAAACCTACAACCTTCTTCTTGGCAGCTCTGTCCTGCCTTGCCTCAGAAAGCAAACCATGCTAACCAACGTATTTTAAAATAAGTGCACTAGTAACTGGAAGAGTTGTGAAGCTGCATCTTCTTGCTTTACTTGTGTGATCCCTCTACCTCCCTGCTCTTATTCCAAAATCCTGTCCTCCTTTTTTCCTTTCTCCTTTATTCCTTCACCCTCACCTTACCCGTGTGATGAGGATTGTATGCGTTTGCTGCTGCTGAACTGCTGCTCTGTAATGGGATTGTCCCAGAAGACAGCTTCTGGGTGAGCTGCTTGGAGCATGCAGCAGATGCTTAAGCAGGACTTTCTTAGTATCTCTGGTTGCTGCTGGGGACGTATGGCCCAGCAGGGTTATCTCAGGACTCAAATATTGCTGTATCTTGCAGAATTATCTATTCCATATGCTGAAGTTCACTTGGGGTGCTGTATAAATAGGTTGTTCCACGTAAAGCATCCCTCCCTACCTTTCTCTAAAATGAAACTGCTCTCCCTCTGGCCTCTGGGCATTTATGTTCTGGTTATGGGTTTGTTGGGATTTTTTGCCAGTTGACATTAACAAATCTGTGTGATGATGTATCTCTGAAATATCCATTCTTTCCCTGTAGATCTCAAATGGCTTGTTAATCAAGTTTTTTGCTGTTGGAATGGATGTTCTATTTACAATGCCAGGAGCTTGAGCTGGCAAACATTAAGGAATAATTGTGATTTCCTGAAATTTGTTTGAATAACTTGATCCATGAGCGATTGCCAAGATAAGTGTCCAGTCCTCTCTGGCTGATTGGTCGTACGATGTGATATGCCAGTACTTGCAGTGCATCACTCACTCCTGTTGGGTACCGCATGCCGCTGTGCAGCATCCAAAGGTGCATGGGGGTGGATACTGCCTACACTTTTGGCTCAGAATGAGGAACCACTGCTGGGCAGCTGGACCTTTGGTCATGCCTGGCATGGCTGTTGTAAAAATGGGGGTACTTGAAAACTTTTGCTCGTGAATATGAAGTGCAACGTGTACCACAGATAAGTCTGCTCTCTGCCCCTTCCATAGGGCTGAAATTGTATTGTAGAGCACTCCTTGGCAGAGCAACACCTGAGAAATACCTTTGTTTTGGTCATTGTCAACATGCGAAGCGTTTTCCTGAGTGACTTGGCATCTGGCACACTCATCCTTTGAATTCGTTCGTAGGTGAGATTTTGCCTTGAGCTAGAAAGGATTTGAAGTAGTCCTTGGATGCATATGGAGGATAGGGGTGCTACTCTGTCTGTGTAGCTGTCAGGTCCTCTCCTCCTAACATGTTAATGGAAATGTTGTGTGACAATCGGGAAACCTTAGTTACAGATGCTATATATAAGTGTAGTTTCACCTTAAAACGAAGAGCAATGTTTTACTGCTGGCTGCTCTTACTCACAGATTGTATGTTTGTTATTGTGTTTACGTTCATGATTGGTTGATTTTCTATAAAGATCTGTAGAAACTCTAAATATATTCTTGTGTAACCATTTGGAAGGTGTTTGTCATTGTAGCATCAAAGTGCTTCAAAGGAATATGGTAAATCAGCTGTAGGACAGATAGTGTGTTGCCGCAATTGATAGATTGTGTACATAGTCAGAAGGTGATTTTGGATTAAGATGTAAAATCCCATGGTCAAGCTCCTATATGACAGTTAGTAGGACTCATGCCCCTGATTTGCTTTGATGCTTTTGAAGTCATTCTTTCAGTAGGCTGGTGGCTAACAGAACTGCAGATGCACTACCAGAAATTCCCTCTGTACTCTTGGAAGTGGATGGTGCTGATGATATGACTGAAGTTACTTAAAGGAGACGCAGAGGCAGTGAGAAGGAAATGTCTGTATGGGTTCAGTTTACATGACTAAAGGCATCTCGGTGCACACACCCTAACTTTCATTTCCAGAGCAAGACCATTTTCTATCGTGGTTTTGCCATAATGGTTTGCACAAGACCTGTCATTGTGAAAGAGACGGCAGCCTTTCTCAGCCCAATCCCAGCAACGTCGAGGCGAACACCAGATATGTTTTACAAGCATATGAGCCAGATTATAGCACTAAGACTCCACCTGGACTGTTGATAAGTGGGAGCACACCAAAATGTTGTTGCAATTTTCACTTGGTGAGTCATTTTTGTTAGCTTCAGCATCAGAACTGTTCGTTCATGCTTTTATGCTATCTCAGCGGAGGTTGCTTTTTCCATTCCTTGGTGCAGTGTTGATGTTGGATTGCTGGAACAGGAAGGTAAAAGGTTGAGTCTAGAAGCTGAAAAAATAAGTCAAACTGCACACTCCCTGGGGTTAAGGAAGGCAGAAGCACTGTATCCTTCTCTTAGAAGAGCGATGGTCTGCCTGCTTTTCTGCAGAAACTATGTATTTTTTTTGCATAAGGTTATGATAGTGAGAGAGAGCTGGAATTCCCTTCAGATGTGGATTTTAGTCTGTTTTCTTCCCAGTTGAGTTTGTGTTGGACCTTTTCAATGTAAATCATGGAAGTTTGGCTACCTTGAAATGGGGTACGTTCAAAAACAGTACCTTGAATTTTGCCATTTTCTGCTCGGGTTATGAGACTCACACGAGTAAAAGATTAAATTCAGTGTTTCAAGTTTGAAGATGCAAGATCAAAGCTATGGCAGTCAGCAACTTTTAATTGTGAATTTCTGTTTCCATTTGACTGTAACTGGGCTGCTAAATGTTCTTGACTAGAAATGAAACATGATTACAGTGGAAAATGGGGGCTGGCATGCCTGAGCGGACTATTGTATCATTATCCATTAATCACAGGCAGCAAGGAAACAGGTATTTAACACAGAAGGACACACAGTTATTATCCGCCCTACTCCCCTGCAAGCCACAGGGCACCTTCAAGGCTCTTACCAAAGCTTTAATACCGACAGAGATCCCAAGAAACACTGTGTGCTACAGGATCAGAGATCGGGAGCATTGCTGTCACTCTACGTCTGTGCAGGACAAGAAAACACGTTAGGTGGAAGAGCACCGAGGGTGCTGGCAGACAACAGCCCTCTGCACTTCCAGGAAAGGCACAAACTTCCCCCGATCCTCTCTTGTTTTAGAGGGGGAGAATTTCTTCTTGCATCATATCTGGCAACCCGTTTAACCTAACATCTGTGAACAGCAACTGAGAGGTCCTTGGTACCACTGTGTGACCAGCTTACTGAATCTTTGGCTACGATTGCTCCCAGAAGAGGGCAATGGGGGAAAATCCTTGTACAAGGAGACACAGGAGGGAGGTGGAAAGTTCCTCCTGGCTTCTGCAGTGACAGAAGCTGTACAATGTGCGATTGACTTGTTGCAGTGAAGTGTCTGATGTAAAATAGCGTTCTGCCTTAAGGTTTGTTTTGCTGTGCTGATGCACTGTGTGTATGCGTTGACAACTACCAGATGTTGCATCCAAGTGTCCTCCTGCATCTCCATCACTTCAGGCCACCTGTAAGTTCAGTTAGTTATGTCTTCCACAGGATGAACAAACAGCTTCCAGAAGTAGATTCCCCAAAGGACACGGGTCTAAAATCAAGTGCGTCATATAATGAATTACATTTTAATGAGGGTCAAAGCTATAAAGCTGTAAACATGAGATTTACGTATTTAAATCTCTGAAACTGCCTTCTTTAGAACAAGAGGATGAAAGTAATTCTCTCCTGTTTTCATAGACAGCAGGGGAAATCTTAGTTTTTGTGATGTGCAATCCATGTCTTAGCAGGAAATTAGCAATATTCAGATGTACCAGATTTGAGCCAGGATGGCAGTAAAAGCCCAAGCAAACATTTGATGTACTTTTCCATCAAGGATCTCAGGAGCAGAGTTAACAGAGAAAGTAATTTTAAGTCCTCAGAATCCCAAGATATATTTTCATACATGTAAAATCAGGTTGAGAAGCCTCACTAAGAAGCTGTCTCACGGTGCAAAGCTGTACATTAATGATAGGATGACTAAGGTATTTTACTGTTTATAGTCCTAGGTTTTTGAAAGCCTGATTGATTCTTCCCAGCTTCTGATATCACTGGAGAAGAGAGCTGAGGTGGTTTGGTTTTTTTTTCACCTGACAAGGTGGAGTTCTGTGCCTGGTCCATGTGAGATCGGTGTTTGTCCTCTACCACTGCCTGCTTCTCTGCCCATTGCACTAACTTAGCTTGTCTGTTTTTCTTCCTTCTGGTGCGTACTGGGCCTGTCATTAAATGTAAGATGTGAATTCCAAAATGTTTAATAGACATCTCTTAGTGACAGGCAAATGATTGATCCATCTGATTCTAAGAGGAGCAGCTGAAAGCATCACCTCTCTGGTGCTCCAGTGCTTGCTGCTGAGAGAGGAGCAGCCGCACGCAAGGAGCTGCAGGCAGTACCTCTGTGTCTGTCTGCCCTGGGTCTGCACGGGCCAGGCTCTGTACTGAGCCACGTGTTGCTACCTGGCTTGACACATCCCCGGCTATTAGAGTCCCACAAGAGCTTCAGGTGGCAATACCTGAGCCACCTGCTACCGTGCTGCTTATCTGACAGTTCAAGGAGATGTCTGTGCATGCTGTTTCCCTTTCCCAAGCCCTCAGGAATTCAGCCAAGCTGGGGCACTTCTGACACAACAGGGAATCCTGTTCTTTTCCTTCCTCAGTGCCAGGGTTATCATAGGAGCTGCTCTCCTGCACACTCACCTCTCTGGCTAGACTCTCCTGAAGAGCTGAGGTCAGTTACTGCAGCCTCAGAGCCTGGATATTCGCACAGGAGAATCGCTTCTTCTGCCTCTTGCACCCTGACAAGGCACTAAGCTCCTTTCTTCAGCAATTCTGGGAAATTGGCCAGGAAGGAGGGATCTGGATGTACCTCTGGATGTTGTGCAGTGCAGTTGCCTGGATGAACCTCTTAAACCTCAGTGCCCCTGTAGAGGAGGAGCTGCTGGGCCCTAAGGTGAGCTGTGACACCCACTAGTGTGACGTTGCACCCAAGCCAGGCTGGCAGGAGAAACCTATTTCCTTCCGAGGGACTCAGATAGCTCTGTTCTCACACTGTGCCAGGTTTCTTGGGCAAATACTGACCAAAGAGGTTAAAGCAGCTGTTTCCCAAATCGCCTGCTAAGAAGAGCTCTCTCTTAAGGCAGCACCTGCTCAGATGTAGAAATCAGTACAGGTGCCAGCCTGAAGGTGTGCCAGCTGCCTTGTGGTTCTGTCCAGGCGTGACTGTTAAGGATCTGGATTTAGCTCTTGGACAGGCCACCTCGAGGTCACGGTGACGCGCTGGGAATCATCATTCAGACGGCACAGGTAAGTGTTGCACTGCTGGTGCATTTCCCCTGGCAGCTGGCTGGGTTCTTTCTCTGACCCTTTTGGAGTCAGTATCAGGCACCCACTTTTGCCATTAACTGGGAACTTGGGGATGTTGAGAAATGAAGTCTCCAAGGACAAAACCCTTTTTTCATCCAGAGCTGCTTCCTCTTCCCAGGGTTTTGGGTTTTTTTCCTTGCAGTAGAGAGGCTGTCCTGCAGGGAGCTTGCCTGAGCACTGGCTGCAGAGAAAGCATTGCAAGCGAAGGCTCCGAGTGCTTAATTCAGTGGGTGCAGAAGTGAGTTGGGAGGCATGTCTGGGGGAGCCTTTGAACTGCTCTCTTCCCCATTTACAGTTGGCGTGTTCTTAGCAAATGTTTGCTGCTGCGCAGAACATCCTGCGCTCTGGTTGCCATGCAGGTCAAGCTGTGTTGGAATCAGTGTGTAATCCCGTGGTTACGTGCTCCAGTAAAAGGACGTGCTTTTGTTTGGGTCTGGGATCTTTAAATGCTTAACCAAATACGTTGAATTGTCTAGGAATAAATTTACCCCTTTAAGGCAGAGCTTTCCAGCCTGACTTTTCTCCAGCATGATTTTGCATTGGGATTGCTCTTTAGTGTTTTGATATTGTGCTTCAAATCTATGAGTAAGGAGCTGGGCCTTTCCTCATTGTTGTCCCAGCTTCCTTATGACCATTGCTAATTGTAAGGTGCTCCTGGGGGAAATGCACAGGAAGGTCCTGGGGTGGATTAGTGCATTGTACTAACGTGCTTAATCTTTATATTGTTTAACAGCGTTATGGGATGAGATGACCTTTGAGGAAGAAGGTGGCCATGTAACAAAGTATTGAGAAATATGTCCAGGCTCTAGAGCAGCATTTTGGGGAGAGAAGGGAAATCCCTGCATTGGGAGCAAAGGGAGTCTTTGAAGAAACTGTTGTTCAAACAGTGTCCAGGCAGTAGACCGTGATGAATCAGAAGGGAATATAGATGAGGCAGAGCTGTGTGGACCCTTCCCTAGAGCCATCTATGAATAATGATACTCGATATGCTAAATATTTAAATACTCTTAAATTTTGATAGTTTAAGTATACTTTTCAAATAGAGGATTCAACCTGATTCATACTTTTTTGGGCATGAGAACAAGTGTTTGATATAGAATCATAGAATCATTTAGGTTGGAAAAGACCTTTAAGATCATCGAGTCCAACCATTAAAGAAGGTCATATGCATGACCTTCTTAGCTTACCCCATAACAAGTCCTTAACCATCCATGCTTCTCTTTAGCTGTGGAATGGGAGCGCAGCCAGTAACACCAGAGCACAGAACTTGTCCCCCTTTGAGCTGTTATCTCCTGATGCCCCCAGACCCTCACTGTCTGAACTTTAGAAATCCTCTTCTGACCTCTTCGTACTGTATAGGAAAGGCTTTCATTTTAAAATTTCACATTTTTCCAGTGATCCTTTAATGCTGATCTGCAAAGATGCCCTCTTCAGAAGGGTGAGGGAAGCTGGAGGTTAGGATTAGCTGGACATGGAGACGTTAGGGCTTTCAGTGGCAGGTGAAAGGTCCACTGCACTTCACTGGATCCAAGAAAACTTTCAAATGTGTTGAAATCTCCTTAAAGGGTGAAATGCAGAAGCCACTCACATCACCTACCACCCAAAGCTGGCCCTAGAGCATGTGAAGTCCTAGGCACATCGTGTGTTTTCTCAAGCTGCGACACATCGGTGTTATCCTTCCTGCAGCCATAATTGGGAGCTTGCCTGTGCCGACTGTTTTGGTGGTGTTCTCAGAGCAGGACTGAGTGTGCTGACAAGTGAAGCAAATGCTGTGTTTAAAAGATAAGCACTTTGAGAGTCCTAACTTGGAAGTGAATTGGAGTTAGGAATTCAGGCAATAAAATGCAGAGAGCTGGCATAGTCTGAAAGGCAATTTCTGTGTATATTTGTGAAAAGGATGTCAGTGGGGGGGAGATGAGTTGTAGAAAGATACTTGCTTAAAAAGAATATGGCTGGCATCCAGGGAATTCAGAAATCGTAGGAAGAAAACTGGAGGTGTCTCAGCAGGCTAGATTGGGTGTCTATCGATGTAAGGTACTTAAAGGATACAGACTGGGACCTTCTGCGCAAGGACAAATGACCTGGATAACCAGGCAGAAAGGGAGGCCTGAGGAGGGCTGTCTGGGAGCAAGTAGAAATGGAAACTTGTGTGTCACGGTGGATGGTCCCAGTGCAAGTAGGTAATGGGTTTTGCATGAAAGGAGTTTGAAAAAGAGGCACTGAGTGCTATCTGGGATAAAATAATCCTTGTATAGCATCTTAATCTGTCATATTTAGCTACTACATCTTTAGGACTCTCTAAGTTATCCTCCTAATGCCTCAGTTCTGTGTTAGTGCCGACTTTGTTTAACATGCCCATCAGTGATGTGCCTGAAACTATGTTCTGTTAACTCAGGATTGATGGTGACATCTTTGAGCTCTGAGTCTCAGGCCTCCTCACCTTGAAGACCGTGAGCCCTGAGTGTGCCATGCTGGTTGACATCGGATCACTGTTGAAACAAATGCCTTACTGCCAAAGGGTTCAAAGTGGTGCCACGTGCTCTTGAGCTCCAAGCATCGCTGATGCTCAGGAGCCAAACATCTTCCTTTCCAGGTACCACTAACACAACTATTGTGCAAGATTCATCTCAGTGTTAGTCTTGATAGAGACCTGTAATAATAATACACAGCAAGGTTGTTTGGATCCACTTGGTGATGTAACCATTCCCCTGGGATCCACCACTTGTCAGACCATCCTTTTCCCCTCTATATCTTGAATCTTCTGCCTTGGCTGTCAGCTACTCAGCAGTAGAGTACTGGACACTGATAGATCAGGCCAGTAAAAAGAAGTCCCTGAGCTGGAAATGGTTAGGGAGCTGGAGAAGAGGGCTGAGAGCCTTGGGGAGAGTCCCACTACACTAGGAATTTGCTTGTAGTTAGTGCTGCTGTAGGAGATGCCAGATTGCTGCAATACCCTGCAGCAGGCTGGATTGCTCTTGTTTCTTCATCTCTCCGTGTCACGCTCGGTTTTCTAAATGTTTAATTACAGATGGATTGTGGTTTGTGGGTTCACAGCTCTTCTCATCTGCTTTTTGTCAAAGGTAAGCAGATGTACTGCCTGTTGCTCTGTAGAGTTGAGTCCCTTGCACAGCAGCTGCCAAGAGATAAAAACTTCAGCATATGGAAAAAACGGGATGAGAAGCCAGTTTCTGTGGCTGAGATGATCTTGTTTTGAAATATATCCAGCTGGTCTCTTATCCTCCCGGGTGTCTTGGCGTTGGCCCGCTGCTCCGTCCTGGGAAGCTGCTGCCTCCTAATTCCATGAGCAGCTGGGGATGTGTGGGTTAGAGGGACCTTTGGTGTTTGACTCTGCCTGCCCGCTTTATCTGAAGGTGAATACCTTAAGGGAGAGCGCCTTGTGCTCTCCCTGCCAGCTTCCCTCCAGCCTCTGTGCAGAGATGAGAACCATGCCAGGGAAATAGGATGCGATTACATAATGTACATTGTCTTGTGGTTGGGGTTGTTAAATTCGCATTTATAATCCATACTTAAATAGGAGAAAATCCTGAAAGCAGTCTGATTTGCAGTTACAACTAGATAACCCAACCTCTGCTGTCCGCTGCTTGTCTCCCTGTGCTGTGCCGTCCAGTGCATTTGGAGGCCGGGACTGGAAAATACCCTGAGGATGGTGAGAGCTTGCTGTTCTAGGAAGTGCTGCTGGGACCGTGGGCTCCCTCTGCGTTCCCAGGCTGCCTCCTGGGGTACTATCTGAGGCAACCCAAGGCAATAAACACTAGTCATTAATCTGTTTATATAATTTTTAGATGATGGATGTATAATGATTTTTGAATAACCATTCTAATTATAGTAAATATGCATAAGAGGGCTGAACTAACATCACGTAAACAAGTTTAATTCTGATATTTTAATGTGACTGCTTCGCTGTGTTGCCCATAAGCATTCTTTTGTCATAATCTTTGTATGCAATTTTATATCTGTTTGCAAATTATACTTTCAGTTCATTTTTAACATGTGGAACCATGTCAGTCTTCTGACTTGGTTATTACTCAGCAAGAAGGATACTCAGTTCATGGCCAGGATATTTTCCATTTAATCAAACTATGAACAATGTAAGGAAATAATTAGCTGAATTAGTGTTTGGTTTTGTGCACGAGCCGGCCGCTGGAGGAGATCTGAGTATGGTTCGCTGGTGGTGCAGGCACCTCCTTTGAGGAGCGTGGGGACAGTGCTTCCTGCACTCCCTTGGTTGCTGCTCTGTGGTTGTAGCCAAGGAGAAAACTTTGGCTTGTTAATCCTTGTGGATTTGGGGGCTCCAGAGCTGAGCCTTTTGGTTCTGTTCCAAAAATGATCTGAACCGCTCCAGGTGTGTGATCTGTAAAGCTGAGGCTGACAATTGCTATTCCACTGAGTCAGGTACCCAAGGCCTTTCTTGTGACACGGGACGGTAGCATCTGGTTACCGTTCCACTGCAAGAGCCGGAGCACAATTCCTCCACAGCAATCCACAGCGGTGCTGGTTTCTACATCCCCGTCTCCGTGCGGTTTGGCAGCCCCTGTGATAGCTGCTGAAGCATGACCTGTGGGGTGGAATACTTGGAGAGCTGTCAGCTCGTTGTTAAGAGGCTCCGAAGTGAGATTTTACTGAAGGTTTTAATGTTTGGCCAAATTCAGTTAAAGCAGAAGCTTGGTTTGATTTGAGGGAGTGTGCCGTGCTCTAAAAGCTCTCCACGTTTCAAATTTTCTAGGTCACTCTTGGATGCTCTAAATTTTTTTCAGAGAAACAGTTAGCAAAAACTTTGACATTGATGATTTGTATTCTTCTGTCATCTCGGTCTTGGAGAGCACAGAGATACTTTTTTGGCAAGTTCTCTCCCTCCTCAACCCCCAGTCATCATCATTAGGAGGCTGTCAACAAGCATGAAAAATACCAGCGTGCCAACTGTAAATGTTAATTGAGAGAGAAGCCGCCGAAGTGGGTAACTTGTGCCATGCCTGACCGGCGGCAGTTGGTCTCCTGGCCCTGTCAGAAGCTGCGTTGCTTCCCTCGGAAGCGTGATCAAAGCGGTCTGCGCTCACATACCCGCGCTACTCGGTAGCACGCACGACTTCTCCTGCCCACGTGAGTTAGCTGTGCTCTGTTCAGAGCAGGAGGTGAGTTCTTTCCTTGCTAAACTAGTACGATTGCAAAGAGGTTAAACTAGAGATGAGTTAAAACCAACCTCGTGAGTGGGCATTACATGTGCTAGGAGTGTGGTCTGGTTTTTTTCTTACAGTTACGGTCACCTTTACCACTTGGAACTTACTGATATTCTTTTAATGCTTCTGGTTTAACTGCCTTTGGTGACAAAGAGCTTGGAAGCTGCTCTAGTAAAACCGGAGTTACGTGGCCGAAGCCTTGTGCCCAGCTCACGTGCAGTCTCCAAAGTGCTTTTGGAAGGATTTCATCACCTGTGGATATCATGGCTAAGGGATTTTCCCTTTTTCTTTCCCTCTCTTAAAGTAACTTGTTCTTGTGGGTTTTGTCCCCGCTCAGTGAAGGGCTTTGAGACGTTGCTACGTGCGGTGTGTGCTTTCTGCAAACAGGCTTTATGGTTTCGTGGCATCGCTCTCTAGAACCACCTCATGATGGGATTGCTCAGTTGATCAGTCTACTGACAGTAATATTTACATACTAGGCCATCAGCTATTATTCCAGATGATGCAGATTTTTTAGTTGCTTTAGCTGAAATGGCTTGTACTGAATTGTATCACTTAGACTAGGATCCAGTATTGCATCTCCAACAGACCTCTAAGTGAAAAAACATGTAGAACTGTGAAAGATATCAAACAGTAGCATAAAACATTGCTCCCAGCAGTAAAGTCCTGATGCTCTGTTTTGATGAATTTGGCAATTCAGAAAAAACAGTAGAATCTGCTTGTGCCCTTGGAAATCTAGGCATTTCCATGGCTGAGAGCTCGGTGTTCTAGTACTGCAGAGCTGTGCTGCCTTTTAAACCCTTCGCTGGTGAGTCAACTGTGTGTTTACTGCTCGTTTTGAGGGGGAGGTTCCTGACTGGGAGGACCAGAGGGACATTTCTGTAGCATACTGATTTAGAAAGAAAAGGCCAAGCTGCTCAGAAGTACAGGGTGTTGAAAATCCACAAGGAGAATTAACGGGCATAGTGCAGGTGAGTCGGTGAGAGAGGTCCAGGATAAAACGCACGAATATGGACGAGATCGTTACAGTCTGGTTACCAGACAGTACATGTGGCATATCTTGGGCTTACCTTTTTTTTTCCCCCCAGCACTGTTCCCTGAAATTCTTGGAAAATCTTTGTGATTTCACAAAGATCTGCTCAACTGAAAGTGGTGAACTGAAAATTAGAGTATTATCCAAAACATTCTGCAGACAAAAGGAAGAAGATATAGATGAAAAAGAATAAGCAGTGACAGGGACTAGAGGAAATAAAGGTTCTGAAAATATTTGGGATGGAATCTAGTAACAAAATGGGGGAATGAGGAATTTAAAGTCACTGAATCCTGACAATGTGTGTCCTAAATGAAGGACTCATTTTGGTGTGTTAAATGATGATTGCAACCTTGAAAATGACTTTATCAAGAAGAAATCAGTAAGAGAGAGCTTGTTGAAAAAGTGAGCAGGCAATCAGCAGGGTGTTAAGGAAATTAAGGAGTAATTATGCAAGTGACACTTTCTGCAGTCTCTGAGAACTGAATTTGCAGTAGAGACCAGCACCACATGCACTTAAAAACCATTTTTCATAAAACCAAAAATAATCTTAAGACTTTCGGGCAAGTTTATCCTCAATGGCTGGTAGAAGGATGAAGCTGTTATGACGGATTGCCCTACCAGAGGGATTGTCCTCAAATCTAGTTGTCCCTGTTTCTCAAGCTGATAGGCAGGGCCGCAACTGCCTACTGAGGAGCTGCTGTTCCTGAGGGCTTTCCTGGGCTCACGGGGTGGCCGCAGCTCTGCTCATGGGGATGTGCACCCTGCCTTCTCTCCCTGCCTCTGCTCAGTGGGTCCTGAGGCAGATGCGGGCATTTCTAGCCTGCTCTCCTGGCACTGCCTGTCTCTTGAGTGTGCGATGTGATGTGATGGGTGCCCTGCCTGGGGGAGGGAGCACGTCCATCTCAGAGGGACCAACAGTCCCAGTGGGACAGCCTTGATTTCCACTTCCCTGTCTTACTTGTGTTTCCTCACATATCTTAAAGAAGGTGCAAACCTTCTCCTAGACATGTGAAGTAGGCAATACTCCAGGCTGTGAATAGACCCCGAGGAGATCCTTGCGTCTGAGGTTGCAGCACTGTGCTCTGGGTACACGTGCCAGCCCTCAGCAAGGTCTGGGAATGGCTCAGCTTTCTGTAAGGCAATGGCAAGTCCGTGCTGGAAAGCAGAGCTTGAACAGCTGGGTGGCAGAAAGGAAACCCCTGAAGTGTTCAACACACGTAGGCCTGGTAGGAAAGGACAGCCTTGGTTCACGAAAGGCAGGCTGCCGAGAGGGGAGGTGGTGGAGCCGGACCTTACAGGGCAGTGTCTTTGGTCTCCAACTTTCTCTGCTGCCTTTTTTCTTAGGGTGGTGGTACCGTTGCCGAGTGATTCCCTCCCCTGCCAAGTGATTCCCTTCCCGCCTACTTTACATATTCCCTAGCATCTCCCTCACATTCTGCACAGCAATTTATGCATGGGTGTATCGTGACTTCAGAATAATAACTCTGGGGACTTGTTTTCTCATGTTCATGGTTTGCTCTGGGGGCTCTTGCGTGACTAGGCTATTGGGTCAGAGTACCTGGGAAGCTTCTGACTCACCAGGGGTCCCCAAAATAGCTTGGGGCCGTTTACAGCTCCCTGACATCTGTCTGTACCGTCCAGCAATGGGCCAGAAGAGCGACTGCTCTCCTGGCGCTTGGGAGACCTGGGTCTGAGTCTCATTGTTGTCACCGAGTCTCATATTGTGGTATTGGGAAATACAGACTGCCTGTGCCTCCAGTGACATGAGATGTCTCACGGCTCCGTGCATTTGCAACTCGGCTTGCATCCTGCATGCCCAGGCATGGTCTGTTGTCCACAGCAGATGAGAGCCACCGGGAATCCTTGCTGCTCACTGCTTTTATAGGCTGCTCCGGGCAGGAGCTGGGGGACTTGCACCTGTGACTTCATTTCACCCTTAAATCATCTGCATTTCAGCAAAGCTCGTGGATTTGTCGGGCTCCTGACATCTCTCCAAAGCGTGATGTGTGGAGCTGAAAGCAGCGTGTCTTTGTAGGCAGGGTTGCTGCTGCACAGGTGCTCGAGGCCAGCCCCACCAAGCACTGGCTGCGGAGCCGGTAGCCTTGCCGTGTGCTGGCATACTTCCCTGAAGGAAAGCCACAGTTTCATGAGTGGCATGAAGACTAACCCAAGTATGAAAATTCTCTCACCTCGGTGGCATTTTTCCTTGTATTGCTCCTCAGATAGCTGCCTTGTGGCCAGCCTGGTGGTGGCTGGCGGGAAGGAGGCTGTCCAGCTGCCCCTTTCCAGCATGTGGACAAAGCAAGTTAAAGCAGTTTCCCTTTCTGCTCTGGTTACTCTGTCTCTGCTCTTCCTGGGAGCGGCAAAGCCTCTTCTGCCTAGTTCCTCTGGAGCTAACACGCAGCTTTGTAGCCCCGTGCTAGAGCAGGGCACAGGCAGTTTCCCTTCCACTTCCATGGCAAAGCTCCAGCTAACTGAACCGGGAGACTTTCTCCCCCTTTCACCCTGTTTCACTTGCGAAACCTTTAGGAACCAGAGCTTTAACCCCTTTCTTTGCCTCTGAGTAATCTGTGTGTGCTGGGCACCTTCGTCATTTACCCCCTTGTCTCAACAGGGAACTCTTTCGATCGGTGGCAAAGAAGTGACCCTTGAGTACACTCCGTGCCCAGAGTTTTGGCGCTGCAAACGTGTAAGTATGTGATCAGAGAGCTGTGTTGTGCTTCCCCTGCTGGCTCTCATGGCAGCGGCAGCAGAGAGGAGCGTGATACTTGCTCAGTGGCTGAAGATCCTTCAGAGTAATACCTGTCCTGAAGCTCTTGCCTCTTCTAAACTTCTGTGGTTTTCCCTGCCTTGTTTTTGGTACCACGTATGAGTGCATGTTGCTTTGGTACAGGTAGCCAGTGTTTTATGCGCAGAGCAGTTTCATCCCTATGCAGTGCGTTCCCTTTTAACATTGGGAAAATAGCGTGTGGATCCTTTGTCATTAAAAACCAAAATGAGACAGTGATTCTGCCAACCAGAATGGAACAGGCTTTCACTCTGGTTCACGTGTGTTAACCGCAAATGTCTTCACTGCCCAGGTAACCAGAGCTTTCACCAGCGTAACAGTGCAAACCACCCCTCTGTCTCACGCAGGAACCTGTCATCTAGAGTTGAGTCAAGTAAGTGCAGCAGGGAAGGAAGCATGGACATGAGTCCAGGTCCAGGCAGCAGTTAGTACAGACTGGAACTGGCCCATTTCTGGGGAGGCGCAGTTAGTTGCCCAGGGGTCAGTTTTGTTCCCATGCCCTTCCCGCGATTCTCCCAGAAGAGGCGCTTTCGGCTGCAGCAGGCTGGGGAGGAGAGCTAGAGCAAAGGGCAGGGCTGTTGCCTGCATTCCCACTGACTGCAGAGCAAGAGGTTGCAGCAGGGTGGGAGGGGATCAGTTCTGGTTAGACTCCCACCTTGACCACTGGATCACACTGGACTACAGAGACCCTCATCCAGGCTAATTGGATGCACACCAGTTGCCAGCAGAGCTGTTGCTCGGCACTTCATCTGTGCTTGCAATGCTCCAGAGATCAAGTAGAGAGAGCAGTTTCAGGCAGTGGTTTCACAATAGCTCTCAGTGCAACGAGAAGTAGCTGGAGCATGTGTCCGTACTGTTGCTGTGCACAAGCATGGCCTGAAAGAGCTTTCTTATGCCCCAGAGCGTTTGCAGGGCTTTAGTTAGAGAAAAAAAAAAATGTATGAAAGAGAAGCAATGCATTTACAAAGAGCTTGAAGAGGAAGTTAGGAATGCTGTGTTCGGAGAGAGCTGTGAAGACGGGGCACTTGGCTCTTTCCACGGTGGCTCTGGGTGGGATAACCGTCCGAGCCCGTACAGCTCTACCTCTTCTACCTCTAGCAGACACCTCTTCATTGACTCTCCCTGTGCAGCAAATTACATCAGTATCTACAGTTTAGCTCAGAGAAGGACTTTGTCACTGCTTTAGGACTGAGTTGAGATTAGCGAATACAAAGGTAACTTTGGATCCTTTGAAACAACAGGGTGGCTAGCAGTATGGTGCCTAGAGCACCGAGCTTTTTGGTCAAGCATCACTTGAGAGGGGGAAGGGTCCTCTCTCAAGGACTAGTGAAGTACCTCCATGGTGTGAGCAAATCTGTGCTCAGAAGTTGTGTGAAAATCCTGTTCCCAAGGCAATCCCAGTTGTGAGCCATGTGAGCATTTCCCTTCCATTCCAGCCAAGGCTCCTGCTGCCATTACCCATCCTGTCTCTCAAGCTCTCACTGTAACTTTTCCGTGGCTGTTACTTTCTGAGATCACTGCAGTTTGGCCTTCTGGAGTAGGTTGTACCCACTACCTTCAAAACATGACTTCCTCACGCTGTCCATCTTCCATTGCAGTGTAAGGTGTGTACTGTGGGCTACAGATCTTCCTGCTCCTATTGCAAGCTCCCAAGAGATGGTGAGTATATCTGGTCCCCCCGTGTTTGGTCGGTTAAAAGTTTCATCTGCCCTAACAAGTAAGTTTCTCTTCTGGCTTCCCTCTTGGTGGACTAGCTGAGCACTGTGTAGGAGAATTATTAGTTGTGCTTCCTTTAGACCCTTCTCCCGATCCACAGTAAAGATGATGCATGCAGATATGTTGCTACCAGGTTCTCTGTTCTTGTGAGGCTTGGAGGAGAGGCATCTTACTGCACAAGGCCTTCCCTTCCTATTGCTTTGGCATTTGTCCTTCCTCCACGGAATTACAGGTTGTGTCTCCTCTAGGACAGTGAGCTAGTACTGCTGGCCGTAGGTGAGATGGCTTCCCCTCAACCCACCTTCCTCGGGAGATGCAGCTGCATGTTTTTAGTGTTACTCTTTTGAGGCTCTCGGATTAGAGGTGAATCCAGGACTTGAATCGCTGAACTGACCTTGCTGACAGTAAGAAGTGCATGGAGAGGAGTTCTGCTTCTCCTCGCCCCACCAACACCTTTGCTTTTCTGGGTGGGAGGATGTGAGAGCCAAAACACACTCCCTTGAGGAACTGATTTCTTTGGGACGAGAAGGTATTCCAGGCACTCTGTAAGCTTTGACTCTGTATCTTTGAGCAGACTTCTGATGTTTTGCATTTCTTACCCGCGTACCCCAGGCAGAAGGGCATTAAAATAACTGCTGATGCAGAACTCTATTTACTGAAGCACTGTCCCCATGCTTTCCTTGCACTGTGGCTCCTCCATCAGCGTTATGAAGACAAAATCCGCATAGCTGGCCCAACGCAACTGTGGATTGTAATAAAACTGCTGAGGAGCAAATTAAACAGAGCCTTTAAGATGCTGTGAGGACAGATTGTGGTGCATGCTTCTTACTGACCTGGTTTTCTTGATTGTGAGAACATGTGCAAAAAGGTAACCTCTCTGACTGTCCTTTAATTGCTGGGTGAAACAAAACAACTCTCTAGGCATATACAGACGTTACTGCAGCTTTGCATGAGTTCTTGCGTGCTTTGTGACTGATGGTCTTGAAATGGATTTTAATGTGCCTCTCTTACAGGGAGCAAAGCAGGCCCAGAGTCCAGAGGTGGTTCTGAAGGAGAGGATGCATCAGCTGAGCAAGAATTCAGTAAGAGAATTGCTCTCCCCATGTCCGGGGTCGTGCTCATGTCTGTGTGACTCGCATGGGCAGTTTTCACAGCTGCATGTGCAGACTGGTTTCATATGCAAATTTTACAATAGGTTCTGGTCATGAAACGTAGGTAAAACTCTGCACGCTGCAAACTGCAGACAAATTAGTACGCCTGTTCAACATGAGCTGTGCTGACAGCCAAGCAAGTTGGTGTGCAGCTTTCCCAACATTTAGGTGGAAAATGGTCGTGTGTTCTGCCATGCTGCCCACTGCCCAAACACAACGAGAGTGGGGAGGTGCTCTGGGAGACATTAAAGAGTGAAGCTTCACTGTGCCAGGTCTTGCACTCTCACTTCTTTCTCTTTGTGGGAAGAGGCTTCAGCAGCAGGTACAGGGCTGGTGATGTCTGACTTTGCAGCCCCACAGGTTTGGCTTCCCTTTCCAACAGCTTTAGAATCTCAGGTAGAGATCTCTTTTGAAGTGAAGCCAGATGCTTCAGAGGCCTTCAAGCACAGAAACTTGATGGGATTTATCTTCTCTGTATTGCATAGCTAGGCTGGGGGGCAGGGTGTTTCCACATAGTATCTGCCTCATCTGAGGTAAGTGGGCACCTGGTAAAATCAGTGATTGTATTATGATGCATTTCACTTAGTGATTATAGGGTTCTGCACCCAGTTTTCCTCTAGCATAGAGATAGGGTGACAGTTGCTCGCTGGTATTGCTCAGCTATGGGTGTTCAAGAATACATCAGGCATAGTAAGGATATCACTGCCATGTAGATTGTCCTGGACGTGAGTGGAACATACCCAAAACCGTCCCTGATTAACGTTTGCCCAGGCAAGAGCCAATCCTAAAAGGAAGCCAGAAGGGCTCTTGTCTCTGACAGGAGAGGTCAGGTAAAGGAGCCCAACATGAAACATGGCAATGGAAGGATGAGCAGTATCTAGCTTGTCCTTTACACAGCTTGTGTCTGCAGACTGTTAAGACAGGGAATATGCAAAGGGCAGAACAGGTTGGCCTTTTATAAGGGGCGCTGCTGCAGTGGCCAGAAAATAGCAGAAGAAAAATACATGCTGAAACACTGTATGTGGAACCAGTCCATTTCTCCTCTCTAACAGCAGAGACAAAGCTTGAAAAACCTGAGCAAGAGTTGTCAGGACAACCAGGATCTCCAAAGCAGCCTCTCCAGCCCTCGGTTCCAGCTCCGCAGCAGGAGTGCCAGCCTGAGGAACAGGAGCCAAGGAAGAGAGATGAAGGGAGAGAGCGGCGGCCCTCACAGGAGAAGAGAAGGGACATGGAGCGGCACCAGGAGCTGCCTTCTCAGAGAGAAGCAGAGGAAGCCACACCACAGGATGGTGGAGGAAGCAGAAGTGAGTGGCACAGGGCCCGATTTTGGATTCCTCTTGCTTGCGAGTGCATCGTCTTGCTTACATGAGGCCATCAGCAGAAAGGGCAGCATTCCACTAAAACCGCTGGAGGCTGTTTCTATGCTGTGCAAATCATGGCGTCAAGTAACGGTGGGCTGTCCAGCTCCAAAGGTGCTGGCGAATTGCAGGGCAAGCTGGCTTCAGGATGTTACAGTTAACTTAGCAGCAAAAGTCTCTTTGGCCTGGGCTGAGCTCCTCTGAGGAGGGGCCTACTTTCTGCTCTGTTTTCTGGGAAGGAAAGGTTAGCAATTGGAGGTGGTACTCTGAGCATCTTGCAAAGTGGAGAGGAAAAAAGCGATAGCTTCCAGACTCAACTGCAAGAAGCTGTGCTGTTGCTTTGAGTGGGTTTAGTTTTACCTGTGCTGTCACAATAAACTTAGATCTGAATTATCTTTTTTTACCACTTTTTCTTTCCTGGCCACCTCCCTCATTGTGCTTCACAGCAATTATGCTGAAGCGTATTACTCGATTCACCCCACCAGAAGTGATTGTGGGGCTCCTGGCCCCGTATGTGCGTCTCTCCACATCCAGCGTGCGCATCATGAAGAACAAGGCTGGCCGGATGGGGCAGACCTATGGCTTCATTGAACTGGATTCACATGCTGTAAGTAGTTTCCTGCTTTCACATGCTCCCCCTGTTGGCATCTATAGTCTGTAGAAGTAGGGAAACCACAGGAATATAAGAAATAGTTGTACTTGTGAGGCAGCTGTCCTGGAGTGAGTCCTCTCTTCTGCTTGTCTGGCTAGGTACGGGAAATATCTGATACAGCTGTTGCACTCTGGCTTGAGGAGCCAAAGATTGTCTGTTGTCACAAAGTGTGATGCTGAGTGAGTTTCTTGCCTCAATACATTTCTGTGTAGACCCTCCTAAACTTGAACACCTCTTGCAAACAGATACTTTGTTTGTAGAGAACTTGAATTCAATGGTTTCTGTCTGCAGAAGGCAAGAATCTTAATTAACAGACAGTCTCACGTTGGAGGGTTCACATTTTCTGGTTCTGGGTGACTCCCAGACTCCATAACTGTGCTTTGGCATTGGTCCAGAGGGTGTTCACCAAAACTCTTTGGGGCAACAGCAGCCACGGTTCTGCATTGTCTAGCAGCCCTAGGAGAATATAGTCCCTAGCTGGCTGCTGAAAACGGTCATAGGACAAACAGAGAACCTAACAACGCATTTATCCTTTTTGTCGTCTCCTAAATACCTTTCACTAATATTTAGACACAAGTGTTGTGTTTCCTGTCCTACTATGGTCATCATGTAAGCACAAAGCCTTCCTTTCAGGCAGACTGGATCTGGGAAACGGGCTTGTGTTTCCTTCTCATGGACGTGAAATTCTCCTTTCCTTTTACAGGAGGCACTGAGGTTGCTAAAGATACTGCAGAATCTGGATCCCCCTATCTGCATTGATGGACGCACGGTGGAAGTGAATCTTGCTACAGGGAGGAGAAGGTATAGACAGATGGGGCAGTAGGGTTGTCCTTTGCGTGATGTGCTGCGAAGCTAGAGCTGTCTCGTCAGACCAGGTGCTTAAAGGTTGGCATGTGAATTAGCACAGATGTTCCTACAACCTAAAAATATGTTGGAGAGCTGAAGGCATCGGAGCTAGAAGAAGCTTCAGTGATTGAGCAGTATGGGATTAATCGTCATATTGCATGGCCTCTTCTTGTTGTCCAGCCATCAAATCCCATTGTGAGGGAATTAATGGGTTCAGCTTTTTAAAAAGCAGTTGGAGAGATTCATCTTTGCAGACACAGCAGAGAGTGTGATTGTAACTCTTGTGGGGACAGCGATCTGCAAAGGCTCTCTGCCTCCTGGGATGGACACAATCCAACATGTGGCCAGCAAAGATGGTCCTTCTGCATTTATTGGTCCTGCTGATCATTTTGAGTATACTGAGGTTAATGTGAAGCCAGATTGACATTAACCTGTAACCTTTATCTCAACAGGAATGACTATGGGGAGCACGGTGATAATTCCTACTATGGCCCGGTAGGTCTGCACAGCTTCCCTGCAGGTAGCCAGAAAGGGAGGGAGCACCGGGGGTGATAGGCCTGACTTTGTTTGGCTTTTTCCCTTTGGGCTGCTGAAAATTCAACATGTTTGAAGATGGGATGATAATGCTCAAGTGTGCTCTTCACTGCTACTGTGCCCCTAATGCTGTTTATGATGTGCATGGAAGTGCAAGTCAGCGTGCAGATGCTACTTGAGGGAGTTCTGGGCTGGATTACTCTATACCACGCTTTTACAGAGTGACTGAACTGATGACTGATCTTGGTTCCCGGAGTGAATGTCTCTTCTCTAGTGCTTGTTACTAGATTACAGGAATCTTCCTGTACTGAATGGGCTGGAGGCTTCGATACGGATTGCCCTGAGCACCTCATTTAAAGATTTGTGGAAGCTACAGAGGTGTTCTGCTTTGCAACACTCTCCGTTGCTCTGTAGATGAAAAGCTGTGTCTGCTTGTGCCTTATTTAGGGTAGCTAAATGAGCTGTTTTCCTGAACGTTGGGCCTGTGAGAGGGAGGAGAAGCAGTATGACGTTTGTCAAAGAGTCTCTGATCTGTTTGTGTTGTTCACTTACTCCAGGGCAGAAGGGGCATGAGAGACAGGAGGGGCGGCGAATCACAGAGACGCACCAGAGCACAGTGTAAGTTAAGCTCTGCCTCACTCCTACTGTGGAGACTTTTCTTCCTTAAAAGGGCACTGACATGTAGAACTCAGCCCAAAAATATTTTTAAAGGCTAAGAGTAGGTTTGTTTGCTACACCCACTTCTGAGTTCCTTTGCCAACTTTGTTTAGTCACATTTTCCTATCTGATGATGTGTTTCTCTCTACTCTTACTGTGCAAAACTACATGCAGATAAAGGAAACTTACTGTGTGCTTTTTCTTGTTGTGGTAAACTGATGGGATAAAATCAGCCTGGCAATTACTAGATGAGACGGAAGAAAATACACTTTATGCAGCAGTGCCAGTAGCTGGAAGAACACTTCTGATCGTTTTACTAACTTATATGTAGTACCACCGAGCTCTGTCTAATAACACTTTGGAAATGAGAAGCATTCCTCGCATTACGGGCCTACCCTTAAGGCCTTTGGCTTTTCCTGTAGAAACAGTTTGCTCGCCTTTCTTGTCGGGAGCTTTCATGCACCCACAGGGCTGAAGGGATGTGGGAAGCGTCATCACTTTAAAGAGGAGACTGAAAGAGTACAGATCTTCCTTGTTCACAGGGGTGGGTGGACACAGAGCCTGGTAGTCATTACCCCATTCTTAGGGAAATTACCGAGTTTCGTATCTTTGTCCGGTCAAGTGTTGTGGTCTGGTGATCTCAGCACAGCCCCTGTAAGTGTGTTTTGATGTGGAAGTTTTGCCAGAGTCCTAAAACAGAAGAATTGTGAAAACCTATTTCCCTTTTTACTCCTTAAAGAAAAGATGATGTAGGTCGAGTGATGTGAGGATACTCGTACCTCTCTTGCCAGGAGAGAAAAATTCTTCTTCCCCACTCTTGGTCCTTTCACCAATGTAATATTTGCTCATGCTTTTGCGTTTGTAAAAGATTGTGGTTAACTCTTGTCTCTCTGTTCAGCTCCATCAGATGTGTCCACATACATTTATGATCCTGAAACTGGGAATTACTACGATCCCATAGCTGGGACGTACTATGACCCCAGGACTCAGGTGAGTGTGTGGGAAGGAAGCTTTACACACAGTACGTTCCTACAAACTGCCCTTCTCTGGAGAGATTTTGCAGCCAGATCCTGAAGACAGGCTAGCATGGGACAGCATAGAGGTGGCTTTGTTTCTCTTACTCAGTCCTCTGACCTGTATAAAAGGGATGCACGTTCCAAAATATCAAGTTAGTGAGAGGCTAGGAACCCATTAGCTGTGTGTTGAACCAGTTCCTGTAGCTGCCTCTTTGGCCTCTGAAGCCCTGCTGGTCTTCTCTTCATTGAGTAGACTTACGGACAGAGCATTCTTGCTAGATTTTACTGAAGACGTGATACGTGACTGTATTAAAAGATGGACAGCAGAGCTCTGTTTTCATCTGTGGTCTCTTTGCTCCCCGACCCCAGCCAGCAATAGTTACAAGGATGCCAAAAAAGAGCCATCAGCAGAGGTTCTCTGGGACTGTCATCTTGTTTTCATGATACTGGAGATGTCCAAGTTTTGGGTGAGCAGGGTAGTGCTCCGATGACCTGGCTGTGGGAGACTGTCTTCTGCCCCAGCAAAGTTCTGAAGCCTTTGCCCTCAGCTGTCGGAGGCTCTGCATTCCCTTCTTACTGTGCTGGTCTCCCCAGCCCAATAAGGACAATAAGCCCAATAAGAAGATTGCAGGGGTTTGGCTAAGTCTGTTCCAAATGCGTCTTTCAGAGAGAAGTCACAATAGACCGAGAAGCCTGCTCATCGCCTACAGAGAGCAGAAGGCGGCGGCATGGAAGCCAAGAGCGGACGAATGAAAGGAAGGAGCCGCACAGCAGGGACAATAGGGACAAAAAGGAGAAAGGGAAAAATACTTCTGCTAAGGTAAATCCCTCCAGGTGTCAGAACGATCAGAGATCTGGGGCCAGGAGGCTGAGCTAAGAGAGGTTAGAAAATAGAGAGTAATATATAGAGGATTCAAAAAGGGAGGGACAGTGAGAGAAAACGATGAAATACATGGGGTCACCAGCAGGCCAGGAACGTGGTTGCTGTCTGGCCAGGTGGGACTAAGTTCCTGAAATTTTTCTCTTGTGACATTAAGTCAGGGCTTCTCATCCCTTCTTTATGATAAAGGATTCAGAAACATCCAGGTAACCGAGACACACATTTCACTCACACTGCTGAAAGCACCCAGCTATTGTAACAGAGCCAACAGAAAAATAGCAGAGATGTTTAAACACACCAAGTCAGATAATAACGGAGATTCAGCTCTCCCCTAACCGCATTTCCTGCCCCCTTCAAACATCACAGACAGGCAGGAAGATGAGGCAGGCGGTGCAGATGGACTGCAAGGGTGAACTGAGATCGAATGCAGATAGGAGTCTGTGACGGACATCCTGTGCAGTCCCTCCCGGAGTCCAGCCCCGGTCCTGGGGCAGGGCCCGTCAGTGCTGCTCCCAGTGAGCAAACGCTGTCTCCCCAACGTGGGGAGCTGCTGGTCGGGAGTAGCTGTCCAAAGCGATGTCTGTGCATGGGTGCTTGGAGCAGGATCTTCCACAACAGTGCTGTGATACTGACTGCGCCCGAGGAATGCCAGGAGAGTTGGTAGAAGTGATTGAGCCACGAATGCAGAAACTTTGTTTTCCTCCTTGCCTGTGGCTCTGGATACGCTCTGTGGCATGGCCAGTCCTGGGCAGTTGGGACCTGAGGGGTGTAATTGTCTCTGATATTGATACCAAGCCAGCCAAGGAGTCTCATCTGGTATGGAGGATGCCTGCTTTCAAGGGCACTGACCTAGGAGAAACATGGTGGTGTCTGGAGGATGAAAGCATCTCCAGTAGAAATCCTGCCGTCATTTTTCCCGGCTGCCTGGTTTCCGTGGATGCTCAGAGGTGGCTTTCCGGCTGTTCTGTGCACTTTTGGACCCCTGTGCTGCTGATGTTCTAATGCCCAATCTTGCGTCTTTCAGAATGAGCCTGGAGAGGAGAGGTTCTTCACAGAAGACGTCTTCAAAAAGCCATTGCCTCCCTCTGTGAAAAAGGATGAGGGTGCAGGCCTGGTAAGATGTTGCATAGCACTTGTCTTTCCCCAGTCAAGCATGAGTAGCTAATGAACTGCGAAACTAGAACATGTCTAGGGCTTCAGACCAGTTCTCTGTAAAGCATGTAGATGTGAAGCTTCACCCCAGCCTACTCTTTGTGCTGCTGAGCGTACAAGTGAGCATCAGAGTCTCATCCTGTTGCAGTGCTGGGTGACTGCGGTCTCTCATGTTCTCTGTCCAGTATAAGGAAGGTCCTAGAAACACCACCAAGCTGGTTGAGCCTAGCCACGTTGTTGTCATTTCTCCTCCCCGTCTATAGTACTTGTGCTTTGTCTCATCTCTCACAGGCAAGCAGGACTGTAACTCTTCCTGGAGTGGTGGGTTTCTCTGCTCCCGTGCTGGCTGGCTGTGGGGGTGGCTTTGCACCACACACAGAGGGGTCTAAATGTGACCTGGCCCAGTCCCACTCCATCACTGCTCTGAGACACGGCTGGGGCCGCTGTCAGCATCACAGTCCAGCAGAGTGAGAGTGGAGCAGGCTGGGACAGCATGGTGAGCTGCTGCAGCCGTCCCAGAAACCAAGGGCATAGCTCCAGGAGAGCTATGAATTTCCCAGAGTGGGAATGTCTCCCACCAAGAACACCACCTCATTTCTGCCTCCTGCCCGGTTTCCTTGGAGGCCTGTTTAAATGGGTGCTTAGCTGTTGGGTGCACTGCGTCTATGCAATGGCAATCTTAACACCTGATCTTGACTGTTTTAGAATGAGACTGGAGAGGAGAAGTTCTCTGCAGAAGATGTCTTTAAAAAACCATTACCTCCCTCGGTGAAAAAGGATGAGAGTGCAGCCCCGGTGAGTGTCTCCATAGGACGGGGTTTTGCCTTGTTCGAGGCTCGGTAAAGGACTAAGGAGGCTCACCAAAGCCTGGCTGTGACCTTGGATGGCAGAGGTGCCAGCTTCTCATGCCAGAGGAGGGAACATTGGAGATGAAATCGCGAAGGCAGTTTGTTTTATAACTCTGAGCTTGTTTGCAGGCTTCTAGCATGGGGAAATTTAATACCTGCATTTAAGCAGGGTCTCCTCACTCAAGCAGTCCTCAGGCATAAAACTCTTCCAGCTGCCTCCAGACTGAGGAAGGCCAAACCTCACTCATCTCCATTGCTAGAGGAAGTGACTGACAGCAGCTCCTTGCCAAATAGCCGCTGCTTCAGTCAGCTGCTTGTGCTTGGGTGTGTGGCAGATTGGGAAAGCCTGGCACCGAAGCACAGCCTGTCTAGAGAACTGAAGGGCTCCTACCCCGTGGTGTTCAAATGCTGGCCAGCCAGCTTCTTTCCATTCCCTGCCCCTGCTGCCGGGACGCTGCTCTCTGGCTCTTGGGCTGGAACAGAGATGGAAGTCACGGGGAGATTGGTTGGGGAAGCAGAGCCCCGCATGGCAGGGCAAGCTCGATGCTGCAAATTGTCACACTTCTCTGCCTCTTCCCTCAGCCCAAGGTGGTGAACCCTCTGATAGGACTTCTGGGAGAGTATGGAGGAGACAGTGACAATGAAGAGGAGGAGGAAGAGGAGGAGCAGCCACAGGCACAGTGGCTGCCGCCTCCCCACCCACCAGCACAACGCGAGGAGCAGCCAAGGAAGGCCAAGGCCAGCGACGACAAGCTGACCGACTGGAACAAGCTGGCCTGCTTGCTGTGCAGGAGGCAGTTTCCCAACAAGGAAGTGCTCATCAAGCACCAGCAGCTTTCCAACTTGCACAAGGTACGGGGGAGCTGGTGGCTGGGGGGCTGCGTGTGTGCTGCAAGCTGCCTTTGGCTCAACAGCTTTGTGATCTGCAGGGAAAAATGCGACGGTTGGGTGGGAAGAGCTGTGCTGAGTTTGACACAGTAGCAGGCAAAGTTCCCGTCAAAGCTCTGTTCAAAGCATTGTGTGAGCTGCTTGCTCCTGCCGCGGGAGTGCTGTGACATCGAGGTGTGACTTTTTAAGCTGTAGTGAGATAGCTCGGGCTTGGGGAGGGTGGGGTGCTGGCACACACGAGTGTGACAGCAGTAAGAACTTAGCACATGCCTCCCCATGTTCTGCGCTGCCTTTGAGCTCTTGCTTCTAGGCGGGCCAAACTGCACGCAGGTTAAAATAGGACTGGTTGCCTTCCTTACTGTGGAGAGGAAGGGCTCCTGGCCTCTGTGGGGGAGCAGGTATTCTGGGCTGCAAGAGAAGCTGTCGCATCTGGTATAGTGCAGGTGCAAGAGCGTGCTGCTTTACCTGTGCTCCTTATGGGTGGAGCAAATGGCCCTGACAGCTTGTATCCTCTGCTGACACTGGCTTCTGTTTTCCTCCTTCCAGCAAAACCTGGAGATACATATGAAGATCAAACGATCTGAGCAAGAACTGGCATATTTGGAGAAGAGAGAGCGTGAGGTGGGTCTGCAGCGGTGGGCAGACTTCTATTTGTGGACCTGCACTAGGGGGGTGTTGGTCCCAGGCAGACCCTCCGCTTACGCACCTGTATCTGCAGCCTGGGCATCAAATGCCTCCCAAAGAGTCTTAGACGGAGCTGTGGGCACACTCTGCATTTGGACCTGTAGATAGTGCTGTGACTTCTAAGAGGAGGTCTCCCTCCTCCCAGAGGGATCTGAATGTGGTTTTGTTGCCCTGCAAGCCAGCGTTGGGCTCTGGGCTAAGTGGGACCCAGATTTCCATCTAAAACTGATGCAGTGTATGGGCTGCTGCTGCCTGGCCAGAAATGGGAGAGTTGTAACTGTTTGTTGCTCGGAAGGTAGCAGAGCTGCTCCTGGTGCTGTAGCTGGAAGGTTGCAACCATGGGTCAGCCCATCAGGACAGAATAAGCTTGGATTGTGGGTCCTAAAAACATCCAGGGTTTGTGGGTTCCCAGGACACATTTCCAGCCAGCTGAGGATGAGATGAGACCTGACTGCAGAGCAGTCTCCTGTGGAGTGTTGAATCCTTTGTAGCCCCCGTACTTACGTTGTTCTTTCTGTTATGAAGGGGAGATACAAAGACAAAGGAAATGACCGGAGAGAGAAATTCCAGCAGATGGATTCACCAGAGAGGAAACGACTCAGATACGATCGGGACTCAGAGAGGTAATGGCTGCTCTTGGTTAGATCTCCTTGGGGCTGCTGATGCCAGGATGGCACGTGTGCTGCTGGCACACCAAGGCCAGGAATCGGCTGGTGGGGTAGATCTGCAAGAGCCAGACGGGCTGTGATTCCTGTGGGTAGAGTTCCCCGAAGTGTGAGCCTGTTGTGCTGCAGGACTTCTCAGAGAGGGCAGGAGAGGGCCAGGGGTGTGTAATGCAGGGGTGGAAACGAGGATTTAGGGGAAAGCAGAGACAGGCTGCGTGGTGCTGGAGGGGTGAGATGTGGGGTTTGAGCGTGCCTGGCCAGGCACAGGGAGCAGAATGCAGCCTGTTCCCATCCACCTCATCCTTAAGGCACTTGCTGTCCTCCTGTCCTGGCATCTAGCCATCGAAAGAAAGAGCAAAGCTGTGTTTCATCTGTTCCACTGACTCAGAGCAACGCTAGGAGCTGTTTCCATCTCATTCAGAGTAGGTGGAGGAAGAAAGTGCGTGCTGTGCGGAGCTCTCGAAAGGCCTGCCTGCTGCAAGCTCGCGTGTTCCAGTGGGCTGAGGAACTGCTAGGCTTGTGTTGAAGACAAAACCGGTTATGTGCCTGTTGCCTTCTGGTACAGCACCCCAGAAGGAGACCTTTCCTCCATGTCTTGCAGTTTAAAAATCCACATCTTCTCTTCCCTCTGTTTTCCTGGAATAGCTGTGGATAAACTAAAGCAGTTTGTGTGCAGTGTCATCAGCAGCCAGAAAGTAGAACTTGCCTGAAGGAAGCTATTTTTGTGCTGACCAGTTTTCAAAACTATGGGTTTTGGTTAATGGTCTTGGATGAGTAATGACCAGGTGGGAGAAAGGGTGTCCGAATCAACACTGCATCTATTCAGCTCAATGACCACAGCACTAGGAGGAAAGAAAGATCTAACAGAGCAGCAGGAAGTAGACTTCACTTTCTTGCTATTGCTAAAATTCAGATTAAGAAATGCAAGCACAGAACACTCCTGGCTTGCTTGTACCATAAATATTTTGAAGCCTGAGCTCATTTCCTGTGCCCTGGTGTATTTTCCCCTGAGGTGGGACAAGAAGTTACGCGGTCAAAGGTGTCTGAGCCCCGCACACAGAATCCACCGTGTTGGTTTCCTTGGGCGGTGTGCTTCTTGCAAGCAACTTGGGTATCCCTCAGGAGAAGTTGGAATGTCAACGAAGGAGCTATTAGCAGAGCTAAAAATCCCTGGCATGTGTTCGAAGCATTGCAAAACTGGACAATTGATTCTGCCTCTTTTGCAGTGACTATGACCCAAGGATTGATAGTAACAACAAAGGGAATCGAATGTTGCAGTCCACGGGGTGGAAGAAAGGCTTCGGCCACAACCAGCAGGGCACAACATCACCAATGGAGGTGAGTCTTCCCTTCCTTTCCGAACACATCCCTGTCCTGCAGCCGGTAATGTCTCCCAAGACAGCTGGAGGGAGTTCCTAGCCGGAACAAGAGTCAGGCTGCAAGTCTCGGCGCCCACTTGATGGAATAATATGCGTGTGCTGATTAACTTTGCAGGCTAGGAGGGGCTGCAAGTATGTTGGCAGTAGAAGGAGGTTAGAATTTATATGGATCTGAAGGGGCTGAGAATAGAGTAACAGCGAGTAGGGAGGGTGTGAGCGTCTGATTAACACCTGCCCAAAGCCAGGCTGAGGTTTGAGCAGGTCACCAGCTCAGTGCTCTGCAGCCACAAGAGCTGGGGGAGAAGGTGAACCTCCTCCGGGGAGGTGTGAGCATAGCCAAAGCCACAGGGCACGTGATACTATTTGTCTACTCTGCCTGTGAGGCTCTCGCTGCCGTTCTGGACTCTGGACTTCGGAAGGGAATGCCAGGGTACGTCGTCTGATGAGGAGCAGAGTCCCCATCAGCAGAGGGCTTCAGGGATAGGCAGGGCTGGGTAGATCCTGCCCTCTGGGACAGGCTGGTCTCTCAGTGGACCTTAATTTGCCGGAGAGGGTTTATCTGGCAAGCGGCCTGGGGCAGGGACTGCTCTCCCTCGCTCAGGGGCACGTGAGCAGCACCATGCCCTTGCGGCTGCGGTTGCTCAACGCGGCGGGTTTGTCGCCTGGCTGCCTCGCTGCCGTGGTGTCAGCGCTTCGCCGAGGGGCAGGCAACTTGCAGCGCAGCTCACGTTGTGACATTCAGCTGGCAGTCGAGTATATCATTAACGGCAAATATTTGAGGCTTCGTGACGTGTGTTTGCTTGAGCCCACGCACACAAGGCAAGATTCCCTCTTCGGTTCAGACAGCAGGAACCGGCCCCAGCTGTTGCTCAGTCCTCGTGGAGAGTTTCCTGTGGCCATAAAGCGGGCTTTGTCGAAGAGCCAGCTCCAGCGATGCGCTCTGGGAGGTCTGACCTCCGATCAGAGCTCCCTGGACCGGATGGGGGAGCTGGGCAAAGCACAGCCCTCGTACAATTCCTATAAAGGCCTCCCAAAAGAGCCCTAGAGATGTGCTTTCTTCCCTCTTCCAAGTCATGCTGGGCAAAGCCATGTGCCCACTTCAGCCCCGCAGGACTTTGATCTATTGGCCTAATTGATCACATCGCTGATATTCAGAAAAGTCGGACTTAAAAGCAAAGAGAAACTTTCAGCCTTGGGCCTGCTCTCCTGGGCTAACTCTAGGCAGGTATTACTGAATAATTCAGACGCTGGCTGCAAAAGCCAGTCGTTAAAAACTGATTGAAATTCAAAGTGAGCTACCAGAGCCCATGGGAACTCTGTTAGAGGAGAGAACAGCGGAGCTTGCGCAAATGCAGGCTAACTGCGAGCAGCTCCCCGGGAGCCCAGCTCTCTTGCTGCACTTTCCTTTGCTCTGTTTCGATCCTCGCTCACACTCGGCTGCCTCTCGTCTGCCAGCGCTGCCTGTTTTGGCTGCCCGCTCCCACCCCGCCGTATGCTGGTGTTGGTCTCCGCAGCCGATCCCTGCGGTTTGATTCTCACCGGGCATTTGCTGGCTGTGTTTTTGTTGCCCGCAAAGGACCAACGGTTTCTCCTGAACAGCTTTTGGAGGAACACAGTGCAGTTGCTGTTCCTCCTCGCCTGGATCCACGCGGGAGCAATCAGCTGTCCTGAAGCAGCCCAGGGAAGCTTTCTCTTCATGGGCAGCCGGCGAAGAGGAGAAATCACTAACACAAGCTGTGTCTGTTTTCAGGCAGAAAATCGGAAGAAGGGCCCTGGGCTGGGGGCCCAAGGGAAGCCCAGCAAGAGGCAGTCCAACGAGACCTACCGCGACGCCGTCAGGAGAGTCATGTTTGCCCGCTATAAGGAACTTGAGTGAATGGTGGAGAAAACCCCAAGCCTGTCTCTCTCCATCTCTTTCTCTCTGTGTTATGTTCTCTTGGGGGTTTGGTCTTTTTTTTTTTTTTTTTTTTTGGAATTGTTACAGGTTTTGCTGCTAGAATTTTTTTTAATAAAACTGAAAATTTGTCAGTGCTTGTCTCTTGCCTAAAATGGCATGTTTTAAAAGCACGGGATGCTTTGGAAGATTCCCATCGTGTTGTGCTCTCTGCTGATGAGGTCCCTGGGGCTTGTGGCCGTATCAGTGGGGCTGGGTCAGTGGTCACTGTCCTGCGGGGCGTTCCCTGCCAGCTCGGGAACAGATGCTCCTGGTGCCGTGGACTCGTGGGTCAGGATGTCACCTGGCAGCAGGGGACAGCCCCAAGGCCTGGGAGGAATTCAGGAGCAGGAGCGACCTGTGTGGGATTCATCCTGTTAGCAAGGCTGTTAGCAAGGACAACTGGGTTCAATTAGTAGCGACAGCTTAATAGCTAAAGGTGGTCTAACTAACGCTGGGTTCTTCTGGGCTTCCCAACCGGGGCAGAGCCCTCCTCTTCCTCCCCACAGAGCACGGGGAGGGCGGGATCTGGTGGCAGTGGTGATGGGGACCCTCGTGGGGACATAGCTGTGCTGGTCCGGGGTGGCAGGGGCTGTGTAGTGGCCTGCAAGGGACTGTGTTTGTCAGAGGAAAAGCCATTTTGAGCAAGTGCTGCTCGCGCAGCCCCGCGAGGCGCAGCGGCAGCTCCTGGGCAGGGACGTAACGGGGCGGTTTGGCCGAAGCACGGTGAAGGCGTGTGTGCGTTGAGCTCGGCAGGGACGCAGGTGACAAGGCTGAGCATGGCCTGTACAGATAAGGACCATGCTGATGGTGGTGCCAGCGGGAGCGAACAACATGCCAGATGGGCAAGAGGGTGTTGTCCGAGCTGCGGTGGCTGGCACCCATGGCTGCTTTCCTGCTCGCCCGGCAGAGAGCAGACCCCAACGTCGCTTTCAAATATCCCAAAGGAGGGAAAGCCGGTGACATGAGGAAACTGAAGACAGCAAGATGTGGAGGTGAAGGGCCACCTGCAACAGCTGACAACTTCTACAGGGAGCAAAAGGCCTGGCCAAGCTGCGTTTCCTTGCCTCTGACACAGGCAGCCCCGGAGTGGTGTGGGGGACTTGCTCGCTGGCACCCTGGTCCTTGGTGCTGCACCCAGCGATGTGGAGGTGGGGACAACCATTGCGGTGCTGGTGAGTACGTGGGTGTGAGGGGAGGGAACGTGTGCGCCAGGGCAAGTCGTATCGTTTAGAAAGGGTTTGTAACAGCCCCCTCCTGCCGGAGAGGTCTAGGGGCTCTGTGCAAACCGGGGGTGAGGAACTGCTCAAGAAACTTGCTTCAGAGAACCGTGTGGAAGTTTAGATGGAGGAAGGGTCATCCTAACGCTTGTGCGTTAAAACAGAGACATTCGGGGACTGCATGGCACAACCAGCAGCCAGGAGCAGCTTGTCTGGATCTGCAAATTGGGAGGGTCTGGGTAATGGTGCTTTTAATGGGCATATGGATGATGACCCTGAACCACAGCGGCCCGATAGCTCTGTTAGGGTGGAAATAGTGAGGAATTACCGCGAACTAGAGCCTGAGTGAGTAATGCAAAATCTCAAAGTGTAGCAAGCCTTCACACTCCTCCTAGTGATCTCCAAACGAGGGCAAAGAATTTGACAAAATGTGCGGAAGGGGGCCCTGCCTGTTACGGAGGTCTGCAGCCTGGGCAGCAAGCCGGGGCTTCGGTCCTCGTGGGAGTCCCGGGCACGCGGGGGAAAGACGGGGAAGGCGATGACCTCCTGGGGATGAGCTCCCTAAAGGGAGCAGTCGTGGTGGTGCGGGGTCTGGAGGAGCAAGCCGGTGTTCTCGAGTCTGGAAATTGTTCATGCGCAAGGGGGGAAGAAGGGTGACTGCGATGGGACAGCATTTTCAGCGGCACTGGAGGGAAGCGGGGAATTTGGGAGCAGATTAGTAGCTGCTGTACAGGCTGCCCTGCGCCCGGGGGTACCGGGCACCTGCGTGTGCCGAAAATGAGCACCCACAGAGCGTCATTCCCAAAAGGAACAGGAGGGAGCCTTTACAACCACCAACTGCAGGGACCCTTTATCTGGTTTTATTAATTTGCTAAGTGGGTACATCTGTCTTGGTGAAAACCTGTTAACGACTGATGATACGTTATTAATTGGGAGATAATAAAACAGATAGATGTAAGAGCAGCTTCCTTTGGACAGATGGACCTCACTAAATAATGTATGTTCCTTGGCTTAGCTGCCTTCGCTTGCTCGCTCGCTTGTAATCCGCGTGATGTGCATATGTGAAAGGAGAGGCAACACAGCACTTGCCAGGGCTCAAGTCAGGAACAAGAGAGGAGCAGGAACAGACTGCAGTGAAAAGAGGAAAAAAAATTAATTAAAAAAATATAATTGCAGGGTGCATCTGTCTCCAATCAAGAGAAATCCTTTTTCTCTCCGTGGAGGTAGACCTACCTCCCATTGGTTATATTAATCATAGAAATACTAGGTTTGTTGGCTTCCATTGTTCTGAGGATCATAGTAAATGATTACGGGAAATCAGAAATACTGCTTGTGGCTTAAGATGTTGGAACAATACCGTGTTACTCGCAGAAGTGCGGGATTTCAAGGGGATGTGCTGTGTGTGGCTTGAAAATGCCACTTGCCTGGGCCGAAGAGAGCATCCCAGTACCAGCCTGGGGAAGATCAAGATAATCCCTGCATTTGATACTGGCTTAATTCCTCTTCCCCAAGGTAACCCAGCGAGTGCCTCTCTGTATTCCCTTGAAGTTGTGCGTGTGTATATAGGGTATGTAAATATATACGTAGGCATGATGTCTGCCCATGTTGTGCATCAGCCGGGGCATGTCCAGGATTAGGAGCCCTCCACCGGGGTTGGGATGAGGTGACTGGAATGAAGTTATTAACAAACTGGAACAGATAAATAGAGTAAGAAGCTCAAAGCGTTAAAAAGAAGCACCAAGCCAGAAAACATCGTATTCTCTTAGGAAAACAGCAGCATAGGTGGTGATGTGGAAACCCCGACTATTTATCATTGGTATAGTGGGTTTGATGTCTTTAGTATTTTTTAAAGAATGGTCACCTAAAGCCACAGCTGTATTGCAACTACCTTTATATCTTATAATGCCTTTGTTTGCATTTTGAAGATTATTCACAGCTATGCTGGTGCTGTTGCCACGTATAGCATGTTGCCTTTGTGCCATCCTGTGGTGATGGGTATGACTGAAGATTACAATTTCTTTTTATTTTTTTTGGAAGGCCCAGATAAGAGTATTGGAAGAGATCACAAGGTAAGTCCTGTGTTGGAGCAGTTGATCGGCACGGAGACGCACAGGAGGAGGACTGTGGCGATCTGGCCTGTATCAGAACTAGTGTGGCCAGCAGGAGCAGGGAGGTGACCGTGCCCCTGTACTCGGCACTGGTGAGGCCGCACCTCGAATCCTGTGTTCAGTTTTGGGCCCCTCACCACAAGAAGGACATGGAGGTGCTGGAGCATGTCCAGAGAAGGGCAACGAAGCTGGTGAAGGGCCTGGAGCACAAGTCTGATGGGGAGCGGCTGAGGGAACTGGGGGTGTTTAGCCTGGAGAAGAGGAGGCTGAGGGGAGACCTCATCGCGCTCTACAACTACCTGGAAGGAGGTTGTAGCGAGGTGGGGGTTGGTCTCTTCTCCCAAGTAACAGCGATAGGACGAGAGGAAATGGCCTCAAGTTGCGCCAAGGGAGGTTTAGATTGGACATTAGGAGAAATTTCTTTACTGAAAGAGTGGTCAGGCCTTGGAACAGGCTGCCCAGGGACGTGGTGGAGTCACCATCCCTGGAGGTATTTAAAAGACGTGTAGATGAGGCCCTTAGGGACATGGTGTAGTGGGCATGGTGGTGTGGGGTTGATGGTTGGACTCGACGATCTTAGAGGTCTTTTCCAACCTTAATGATTCTATGATCTGTAACCAGTGCTAAGGTGGGTATGAATAGGAGTGTGTGTGCAAGGAAGCAGGGGAAGACAAGGCAGAACAAGGGTTTGGAAGGATGGCCCGTGAGGGTGAGGAAGGACACTGTTCTGGGAGCACTGCTGCCAGGCTGTGCTCGGCACAGGGACATTTTTAGGAACAGGCAATAGGAACCCTGAACTTCATGTTGGCCAGTTTGGGGGGACCAAAAGGGAGGTTAAGTCCACCGATTAGAGGGTGGGAGGCATAGGCAGGGCACTTCTACTTGGCCCCCTGCCCAAGGTGGGGGCCCATCTTTGAGCTCCGTCAGCCACGAAGGTTGGTGTGCAGGAGGCTGATTCGGATGTCTGAGAGTCTCTGGAGCAAGAGCTGCTTTTTCCCTTTTCCCAATGAAAAACAAGTAGATAGTCTTTGATTTCCAATTTTTATTCATACTAATATTGATACAACAGGGATTCAGGACCTTGTAAGTGGAACATAGCGATGTGAAGAGCTGGAGTTGTGCTTTCTAAAAGGAAGAAAACAGCAAGGCGGGATGAGGGAAGCATTTGTAAGGGGGAAGGAGAGAAAGAAACCAGTGAACGTGCTTCCCTGCACAGCAGTAACCTGCTTCAAGGGGCGAAGAGGTGCAGCTGGAAGGAGGGTGGGGACGGGGCTGCCCCTCTCAGCTCCAGCACAGCTGGAGCAGGGTGACAGAGGTGAGTTGTCCTTCTGCAAGGTGGGAGCAGGACTTTTCTGCTCTGGATTGAATAAAACAAGTGCTGCTTTATCTCAGTTATGGCTCTCTCCGGAGTCCGTTCCGAAGAGCAGAGGTGACACAGCCTTTTGCTAACGTGTGGTCCCCGCTCAGCTCCCCCCGGGACCTCCACAGCAAGGGGGGTGCGGGCTGCAGGGAGCAGAGCAAGTCGGCAAACACAAACGCTCTGCAGCGAATATACACCATGGGGCTGCTTCCCTCTGCAGCACGGCCCCAAGGGGGTCCACGAACGCAGGAGCTCGTGACGTGCTTGCTTTGCAGAAGCAGCAGCTTACCCTTGCAGGTCTGGCTGGAGTGTGTGAAGATGGCCCAAAAAGCCCGTCAAGGGGTGGGCACAGGATGAGGTACCTGTCCTCCTGCAGCCTGGACCTGGGAGAGCAAAATGCGCGTTACTGGGGAAGTGCAAAAACTGAGACCAGAGCTGGCCACATCTCCCTGACCTGGCAGGTCTGTTTGGGGACCCTCTCTGAAATGCTCTGTGCAGCTTGGCATAGAAAAATATCACATCTCTGCAGCCCAGGCGCACCCACTCCATCAACGGTGGCGTTAAACCCCCTGTTTTTCTCAAACAGAGGTAAAACCTGATGCTCCACCAATTGGGTTTGTACCCTCAGCTGCAAGTGAACTAAACAAACCCAGCCCCGGGGATTTCTTGCCTAATACAAGTGCAGCTACTGCTGGGCATCAGGGGCACTGCACGCTTGTACAGGTGCGGCTGCACTCAGGCAAGTCCTCAACAGGCAGAGCTCTGCCGGGACACCCCCAAAAGCATGGGGACACCAGCGAGGAGATGATGAGTGGGCCACAGTTCTTCTACTGGTAAAATCTTTAGGAGTGAATACATTGCAATTAGCCATTTTTTACATATCTTTCAAACAAATCTGTAGGTCTTCTCTTTATCTGAAATGAAAGAGAAGAGTAATAAAAATCTGTATGTGCCGCTAGTTGAATATGGGAAGATACCCGATGAGTATCGTGAACGATTTTACTCATTTAATGTTTTAAGACAAGGAGTACAGGAATTTAATGTTCAGAGGAGGTTGTTGCTCAAATCATGCCCCCGTTTTAATGTAGGTTATATATTTCCATATTTATCCATGTACATACAAGAAAGACCATTCTATTCTTTGTTCCTTGCACTGGGGACATTATGCTTTCAAATGTCAACAAGAATAATCTTTGTGAAACTGCGCTTTCACGGACTTCCATCCAGTAGCACAAAGATTCAAAGGAAGATGAATGACATTATAATAAGTCACATAATGACCGGAATAGCTGAGATAAGCACAGACACAAGCCCTTGTCCAAATTCTAAATTGATTTTTTTCGCCAGCACGTTTTGAAAGGGATATGGTTTGGCCAAGCTGCTGCTGGGGCGTGTGTGGGGAAGGGGTTGAACGGGACGAGATGGCACCAAGCTGACCCACAGCAGCACCCCTCACCATCGGTAAAACAGTGCTGGCCCAGGGAACTAACACCACGAAAAAAAGCTTCCCTGCAGCGATGGGCAGCCACAGGACACGCACCTTCCCCGCTGACCTCCCTGTGCTTGATCTCTGCCATGTGTGCTCAGGGTCCTGCTGCTGCAGCTCATCCCTCGCCGCGTGCTCCAGGCCACCCTGGGCATGACGTTGTCCACCAACTCGCGCTGCTCCGCTGGCCAGGTCTGCTGAGGGTGGCTCCCTGCCTGGCACCCGCTCCCCTCCTCCCTCGGGGGGGTGCCCGGCTGCTGGAAGGGGAATCAGTTGTGCTGGTTACTCCCAGCTGAGGAAAAAGGCAGCAGCAGTTGGTAGGACAAGGGGGAATGGTTTTAAACTAAAAGAAGGTAGATTCAGACTAGATATGAGGAAGAAATTTTTTACAATGAGGGTGGTGAAACACTGGCACAGGTTGCCCAGAGAGGTGGTAGATGCCCCATCCCTGGAAACATTCAAGGTCAGGTTGGACGGGGCTCTGAGCATCCTGATCTAGTTGAAGATGTCCCTGCCCATGGCAGGGGGGGTGGACTAGATGGCCTTTAGAGGTCCCTTCCAACCCAAACCATTCTATAATTCTATAGCATTTCCAGTCTCGAGAGGAGATCTGCGGCTTGCCACAATTGTGCTGGCACGCACCAGCGTTGTCTTCTTGCACTGGGGCACACGGGGCTGGCCACGTCCCCAGGAAGCAGAAGTGGATCAGCAGCACAAAGACCATCCCAGCTGTGCACAGTGCTGCCGCAAGCACTTCTCGGTACCTCCAGGAGCACGCTTCTGCTCCATGCATGTGTTGCTCAGCTCGTTTGTGGCCTGGAGGAGGCCAGTCCCATCCAGCTAAAGTGCACCTCGCTTCCCCGCGGAGCGCTTGCGTGTGCTGCAAGGAAGCTGGGGAATGAGAGCGTTACACCCCCGGGGACCGGAGTCCCCCATCCCACACAATGGAAGGATGGGCTGGTCCAGCAATGGCAGAGCACTGGATAACAGCTTGAAGCTCACCCTCTGGAGCCACCTCCAGTCATCAGGTTACAAACACGGCTGTTGCGGACAACGCCGGTGAGCAGCTCCCGTGCTGCAGGCTGCCTGTCTGCCCAGGTACCGGGTGACTTCACATTGCATCATGCTGGGCTTGATCCGGAGGGAAGGAGAAGATCAGTCTGAGGAGCTGGAGTGCCTGTGTTGGGGTGGTTTGGATTCCCATCAAGCGGGAGCAGCAAGAGCAGGGTCACCCCAGCGCCGCGGTGCCCTCGCCGCAGTCCCACGCGACCCGAGCAGGGCCAGCGTGGTGGTAGTGACAGGTCCCACCAACAAGCTGGTGACAAAGCTGCTTCTAACTTTGGTCCGAGGTCCATTGGGGGGACGGGGCTGCCTACATCAGGCCGAAGTCCATCCAGGAGAGCAGTGTGGACCCAGTGCAGACCTACCGCAGTACAACTTGGGAGAGGAGGGCTCATGGCCCAGGCCTGGGCTTAAATGGAGCCCCCAACCCAACAGGCAGCGGGTGGGTGAGTGGGGGCCCAGGTGAGGCCAGTTAGTGCCCCCCAGGGCCCCAACACCCTCCCTGGCCCCGCTGGGATCTTGGGCCCCTTGGGCCCTTCCTATCGCTGGGGCTCAGCAGAGGGGCTGAGCAGCTCTCTGGGCGTAGGATGGTTACGCAGCAAAGTCCCTTTGCTCCAAAGCCCTGTTGCTCCAGCGTATTAATTTGGCTCAGGGGTGCACGTCTGACACCGATCTCCCGCCTTTCCCCACTTTACTGCGCTTTGGATTGTGTCCTGGAGCAGTTCTGGAGAGCTCAGGCTTGGGAGAGCGTCAGCTGGATTCCTTTCAGATGAAACCAAAGCAAATGTGCTCCAGGAATGCACCTCACCCTCCCCAGCCACTGATGGGCGTTCAGACCAGACCAGAGCTCGTCTGGAGTGAAAAACCCCATGTAAATGTATAGCACATACATCAGGTCCTCGGCTCTAGGGGTCTGCTCCCGCTGCACCACGCTAGCGCGCAGCCACCAGCGCCCAAATCCTCCCCGCTTGCCCTTTCCATACATTTAGTGTCTTGAGTCACTCGTGGACCAGAGCTTTCCTTTGGCGATCCCCCCTGCCAGGCAGCAGTGGGACGCTGCCTGCGTGCCTCCGCTCCCCTTCCGCCCCGCTGCATTTCGGTTTCCCAGTTCACAAGAAAAAAAAAGGAGCGATGGATCCGATGGGCTGCTTTACTCCCCTCCCCCCCCATTAGGTGTGCCTTGAGCTTCAGGAATGAAATATTCCGGCGAAAACCCGAATACTTTCCTATGACTCCATGCAAACCTGGCCAAATAAATCCAGTTACCGCTAGATGGCAATTGCTGCTCGCGGATCCCGGGCTGAGCCCACCGGGACGGAGGGTTCCCAGCAGCCTGGGCTGGTTTCATGAATGAAGGGCTGCCCCCCGCTGCCATTCCCCCCCCCCCGGCTCCTCCCTGCTGCCTCCAGCCTCCAGGTGCTTTGGGTTTGCTGGGGGCAATGCGCTGGAGGCTGCTGGGCTGGCAGCAGGGTGGGCTCATCACCGCTGAGATCCCGCAGGCTCCTTGGCTGGTGAGTAGCTGAGAGATGGGTTTAATTGTTCATGAGCTTGGCAGCCCAGGCTGGACCAGGCTGCCTCGTTTCTCGCCCCGGGAGACCCGGCTGGGGTCGCGTTCCCAGTGGGAGCTGCTCAGCCCGGGCGGCTGAACCAGGTCCGACCCGCTGTAAACTCGCCTGCTTTCACAGGCTGCTTCGTTGCATTTTATATCTCTGTGCAGAGTAACTTAGGAGTGACTTGTCTTTTCCCAGCTCCTACAGAGCTTATCCTGCCGCTCCGTTTGCCATAGTACGCAATGAGAAGTTTGGGGTAATAATCTTTTATGGTTATATCTATTAATGCCTTAACTTGGATTCCAGGAGGGTTTATTGCTATGGTAAAGCTCTCTGTCTCCAGAGCTGGTTTTTCTGGAACCCCTTGACTTTGGTGCTCTGCTTTGCTGCTGAGGTTTAACAGCCCGAAATCCCATCTGGGACAGATTGTCACTGAACATCTAGTCCGTGCTGGGGACTTCTCCGCTGCTCAAAGACAGCTTTGTCGGATTTCCCCCAGCCCCCAAAGAAAAATCAATCATTTGCCTCCAAGCAGTTGTCACAGCCTTGGTCTGAGGAGAAAAAAATAGCTTCCCTGGTCCGTGGGGGAATTGTCCCCTGCTCAGGCTTCATGAAATCTGTCGGGACAGGGAAATTGTGCTGCTTCAACCTCCCTCTGCGATGCCTCAGCTCTCGGAAACTTCGGGACGTACAATATAGCAGGCAGAAAAGAAACAGAGCCTGAGAAATGCCGGGTGCTCTCCAAAAGAGTCCTTTAACTAATGATCCTTCTACCTGGAAGCATTGCAGAGCCCGGGAACGGATGGCCGGGAGTCGGGAGCCTTACACGCCTCGAGCGTCTTGAAAGCGATGGGTGGACATCTCGGTGCGCTGGGGTTGCAATGAGGGCGGGAGGGAGAAGACTAAATGTTTGTTTGTCTAGAAACAAATAACAAAGCACTTGAAGAACTTAAATTAAGACAAAGAGGGTTATTTCTTCCTATCCTTGAAATAAGGCCACCTCTGGTGCGAATTACGGCTCCTGAAAGTGTGCGGCAGCCCCACAGGGCAGCCTGGCCGAGGGATGCACTGACCACTGGAGATCATCAGGAGGCACCTAACAGGCAGGGTGGAGCTGGGCTTCGGTCAGCCCCGAGCCTCAGCCTGCTCCGTGGCTGTGTTTCATTAAGCAGTTTATTGCCCATAAGGAATCACTGCATTAATCTGGCTGCTGAGCACGGGCATGAAATTTCTGCGAAGCTGGAAACCAGCATTTTTTTGTTGCAGCCTCGTGCCCAAGGGGAGGGGGAAAGTGCTCTAGGAGATTTGGGCACAGAACTGCAGCTCTCCCGCACGCATGCCGGCCGCGCGACCCGCGCGCAAGCCGCGGGGAGCTTTCTCTTTGCCAAGTGGAGCGTGTCCCAGCTTTCCGCCGGCCGGTCCTCGCACAGCCTTCAAAGGGAGGGGGGTTTGGCAGCCCCGATGGGTCACTGACTTGACACGATGGGTTGCTGTAACGTATAGATTCCTCCTGCTGAGTTAACGGTATTGAAAACGACAGAGGCACAAACACCCTTGTGATTTATGAGCTGGGGATGGGGAATTCAATTGGAAAGCCAGGGCAGAGATATCGGCTCTATAAGAAATATGGGAAGAATTCATCCCTAATCTAATCTCACCGAATTCCACAAGGATGCAAGACAGGGACCATTTGCTCCGGTTCCGGTTGAGATTTAAACAGGAAACCCCCAAGGATGTAAGTTGTTCTCCCAAATACCAATGCGCTTGTGTGTGGAAGCCGGAGAGGCGATGCCACGGTCTGAGCCATGTCGGCTTGCTGTAAGAGGCGATGCCAGGCTGTGGGGCTGCCAAGCTCAAGCGGAGGGAGCGGGAGCCAAGCCTGGGGTCCTCGGCAGGACTTGCTGCTAACGATGCTCTTTGCAAATCCAAGCCCTCGAGCCAGCAGGGCTGGCGGATGTTCTCGCCGGCGAGGGTTTCTGGCTGCCTCGCTCTCTGCCGTGCTCCTGTGACACCCTCTCAGGGGCTGTTTACAGCAAGGACGAAGATTTATTGTAAACCTTGGCTCCCAGACTCTCGGAGCTGCCTCTTCCTCCAAGTTTGGTCTATCCCCACTCCCGCTGGGATTACAGCGAGAGGCGGCTTCGAGAGCACGGGGTAATTAGGTCTTTACAGACACTCGCTCGTGCGGTTACAAACCTGGTGTTGAAAGCAAAGACACAGAGGTCAGCCAGCTGAGTAACCCCCTGGCCCTGGGGGCAGCTGGGAATGGCTTTTGGCCGGGGAACGGGGGGACATAGCCGGCCTCACCTGCCCTCTTTGAGGAGCCCTGCTCTGGGAGGAGCTGCTCGGGAGACCCCCGCTCCACCCTGCTCGGGGTGGCAAGGAGCTCCTGCAGAGGACAGGCTGCAACGGGAACGAGGGCGAAAACAGCGTTCCCTGTTCCGGACTGGGTCTCCGGCTTTGGTCCTCTCGGGTCCCTGTGAGCCCCCATCGCCTCCCCACCCACGTCTGCCCTGCTCACCGGAGCTGGCTGCACCTCCTCCGGCTCTTTTTGCCTGCGGAAACTGAAGCACCGAGTGGCAAAATGACCAGTGTGAGGTTGCAGAGCTGGGCTCACAGCGCAGGGGACCGAGTCATTCTGCCTCCCTAAAGATTAGATTATCCCAAATCACAGCCATAAAAATCCAGCATCTACCTGTAGCTAGATGCCAAGGAATGACAGTGGTACCCGGGAGGGAGCACTCCACACTCCCGGCAGAGATAAGCCTTTATTATTCCCCAATGTGGGCACTGTAGGACGTTTGGGCTCTGCCATCCCCACGCTCAGCGACCCCACGTACCCCCCGATCCACCCCTGCAGGCACGCCACGCGCGCTCCGGGCCGGCACAACCCAGCTCCGCCAGCGGGATGGCACGGCACGGAGCGCAATTGTTGCGAACGTCACCCCCAGTTGACTTGGGAGCCTGCCCAGGGTATGGTTTCCCTAAAACAATGCCGTTCCAGCCATGTGGGGTTATTGTTCTTGTCTCGCGCGCTGGCGAGCTGCCATTTATTGTGCGCAGGAACTACGCTGCTTCTCCCACCGTCGAGTTCAGGTTTATTTCCCCCTTTTCCAGGAGGAGACCACTGATGTCAGCTGATTTGGCCTGAGCGTTTTGTAGTGTGAAAAAGGAAAAAAAAAAAAAGGCTTTCGGTTTCAATCTGTCCATTGTCCACTGAGAGAAGAGCTGGTCTTCCCACGGTGCGTGCTCCCACACGGGCGGGTGGTGGCAGCTCTGCCACCGTGCGCTGCAGCTACCCGCTCGCTGGTGCACGGGCGGTGGTAGAGTCGGGCTTAGTGCTGAGCTGGTCTGTGGTGTAGGAGGCTGATCTGCTGTTTGGAGGAAGATGGGACGCTTGGGGTCAATCCCTGCCCTGCCAGGGTTCCCGTTTGGCCATGGGCAGGTCACGTTGTCCATCTGTGCCTCAGCTCCACACTGGAATAATGACAGCCATGGTGGCCTTCCACAGAGTACGTGGAGGACTGAGAGGCCTTCACATGAACTAGGGGTTGGACAGGAAGGATGTGTCCTGTGCCTTGGGCGTGGGACGCGGCGGTGGTTGCTTCTGGGCTGCACTGGGGATACTGGCACAGGGAGCCGTGCTGTGAGGAGGTACCTCTGCTTGTGACCATCCGCTGGGTTGGGCTCTCTCTGTTTCGGCTAGCCAGTTAAGTGATTGCAACAAGGGGAGCTGGCTGCCTCAGAGCATGCTGCTGCCAGCAGTCGCCCTGGTTCCCCTCGCACAAAAACCTCGGCAGCCCACCGGTGACCGACCTGCCCCAACCCCTGAGCGATGTGCCTTCATCTTCAGCTCAGCCTGGAGCTGACCTGGTGTCTCCTGGGGAAGAATGAATGCGCAGCCAGCTGGGGTGCACGGCCCGGCGTCCACCCACAGTGTCTCTGCTGGTCGCTGATCCTAGGAAACACCCTGCAGAGAGGCTGCAGCCTTGCTCCAGACAACTCCCTTTGCCACAGCAGAGCCGCTGGGCTGGGGACCGCGAGGTTGCTCAGCCACTCGGGAGCTCACCGCCGGGCAAAGAGGTGTCCCCCGGCTCCCCGAGCAGCGTGCCGGAGGAAAGGGCAGCCGGTTGAGGAGGCTGCCGGAGCGTGGTGCTCTGCAGGGGTCCAAGGCTTGCAAGCCAGAGAGCTTACCCGGCAATCCGGGCTGTAATTACCGAGGAGCCCAGCCAAGAGGCTCTGAGAAGAAGCAGATATCAGTGCAGGCACCCTCCATCCTCATTAAAATACTTTCTCTGGCAAAGCCCCCCACGCCTGCCCAGCCTGTTCCAATTAGCGCAGCGGGCCGGGGAGAGCAGAGAGCAGGGCTCCTGTTGATGAAAAGAAAACACTGCAGAGCTTTCAAGTGTCGGGGGAGGCGGGTGGCCCCGGCAGGGACAGCGAGAGGCCCTGGGAGCGCGACCGGCAGCCGTGTTGCTGGCTGGCAATGGTGAAACGGATGAGCCGGGTCACTGAGCAGCGGAGCAGGTGCTTCACAGCCAGCTCCCGCCTGGAATGGCCCTGGGATTATAGCTGGGGAAATGCGGCGAAGCCAACAGCTCTCTGCGAGGTGCTGTTGGATCCCTGCCCGATAGGTCTGGAGGTGGGGAGTAATAATCCCACTGTGAATGACGAAAATGCGTGTTACAAATTGTGCAGGTTTGCTGCAAAATGCCTTGGCAGCTTAAGGTAGCAATAGGCTCTGGCTTGGGAGTGCTGGAAAAGACGGCAGCCTGCCCGTCCAGGGAGCAGGGATGCTTCTGCGCTCCCCAGGGTGGTTCTCTGATGAGACACCCTGGGGACGGGGCTGTCTCCAGCCCTTGGCTCTCTCCTGGGGTACTTCAGAGAGGCCCTGAGGGTGTTGGTACGTGCGCACCAGGACCCTGACCAAGCCCACCACTTCCTTGCCAGGGGCCACCGAAGGACCAGCAGCCCAGGTGATGGCTGAGCCTGCCCAGGTTCGAGCTGGTGACCCAGCGCGGGTAAGCTCTGTATGAAAACCCTGGGTGTCACCCAGCCCCTCTCCGCAGCAGAGGCTTTTCAGCCATCCTGGGGCAAGAAGCTTTAGCAAACCTGTCCCTGGCTAGAGTCCATGCTGACTCCTGGCCTTGGAGCCCCTGCCAGGTTTTAGCACATGGGTGATTCACCCAGACCCAGCCTGGAAAGTCTGAAGCCCAGAAAACGGCTCCTGAGCGGGGCAGAGCTCCCCGAGCCTCCCGAGGGCCGTATTGAATGTCAGGCCATGTGGCGGACAGGTGACAAGGGTGGGTTTCAGCTGGCGGCATCGTGGTATAAATGGCTCTGAGGAACGCGGCGCTGCCTCTGGGGACTCCCGAGGCTCTGGGGAGCTGGCCTGGCAGCGCAGCGGGCGGCACACAGCCTCTTCGCTACCTTATTTGGGTACTTTTTCTCCAACACAACATCAGAGGGTGGCAAGCCCCTTCCCAAACGTGCAAGAATTTTAAGCTTCTCAGTTGCATTAGGAGGCAGGTCAGGAGTTAAATATGCTAAGTCAATCCAGAGTTTAATCACCAAGTTAATCTGGAGTTTAATACGCCAAGTCAGTCCTGGCTGGGCTGAGGTGAGCTGTACGGCTGCTGCCCGGCGTGAGACACGCTTGCTCCACGCTCGTCCCTGACCCTCCGCGTTGTCCGGGGGGGGAGCCCAGCCTTCTTCCTCCGAATTTGCCTCTGCGCCGCTGCCAGCTGGCGTCCTGGCATGGTTTGCCCCTGCTGGCAGCCCTGGCCTGGGCAGCACCCCGCAGCCGCCCGCCCGAGCTGGGGCTTGGCAGCAGGACCTTAGCACTGCTCTGCGCTGGGGATGCAGGCATGAAAGCCGTGAGCAGAGGTGGGGAAATGTGGCGCGGGTGCAGCAAGGAGAGAGCCGGAGGGTGTGGAGAGTCCCAAGAAGCCCCTGCCTGCCTGGTTTTTCCCCGAGGTGTATTTGCCCAGGCTCAGCAGTCCGGTGGCACGGGAAGCTGCCCCTACTCTGGCAGCGTTTTAGGTGAGAGGAGACTTGCAAGGTGCAGTTGTGCTGCATCTCCATCCGACTTTCTCTGCATATTGGACTTGCTACCTCCCTGGTGCTGGATGCCCTTGGGGTGAATTAGAGGCAGGAATGGTGGAGGTTACTCGACTGGCACTACCCACCTCAAGCAGCACGTTAAGAAACACCAAAAAGCCCTGCGGGACCTGCTGCCTGAAAACATGGGCCAATCCAGCCCATCGCCGTGCCCATCGCCGTGCCCATCACCATGCCCATAGCCGTGCCCATCGCCGTGCCCATGCCCATGCCCATCACCACGCCCATCACCGTGCCCATCGCCGTGCCCATCACCGTGCAGTGAGACAAGCCTGGCTGCTGGGCCACCTTCCCAGCCCAACGCCCGAGCGCCAAGCCAGAGCAGGCTTCACCTCTCTCTCTCAGTAGCAAAGGAAAGGTAGGGGCTGAGCCAGCGGCCTCCCGAGAAAGGGATTAGCAGGATGTCAAGCGAAGCCAGCTCCTTATCCCTTCATAAACAGTTATTAATATCCTGGCCAGCCTTGGGCTTGGTAATTCCCCGTTTGCTTTCAAAGGATGTGATCCCAACTGGAGCGTGCCTTAAGCTACGGAAACTTCAGGGAGACAAACACCGTTAGAGGAGATGCTGTACTTGCCCTTCCAAACCCCCCTGCTAAAGATAAGGAGCTGAGCCCGGCTCCCACCTGCCAAGGCCCCAAGCAGAGAGAAAGCTCCTGCCTGCGCAGAAGGGCGGGGGCAGCTGGGCTCTGCCGGGGCCGCGCTGACGGGCGGGTTCGCAGCGGGGATGGACACCGCTTTATCCGTGCAGAGGGGAGGAGGAAAGCCAGCTGCAGAGGCCGAGGTCCGTGTTTGTGCGGCGGCGCAGCTGGCGTGCGCTTAACGTGACGTGCCAGGTCTCAGGGACCAGGGATGTTTGCACAGCAGCACACGTAAGAAATAAAAAAGGGAACAAAGCGCTCACGCTCTGAAGTGTCACCACAGGCAGTGAAGTCCCCATGATACCACCCAGACCACAGAGCTGTCCCTGCCCCATCGCCGTTATCACCAGCTGCCCATCGGCGAGGAGCCCTCCTGCCTGGCAGGGGTGACGTGCCGATGGCGCGGAGCGAGCGCAGCCCGGCCGAAGAGTGCAGCCCGGTGTGCCAGCAGCAGCTGGAACTCATTCCTTCCCACTCGCGCCGCTTGGCACGCTTCGGCAGCGGTGGTTGGCAAGGACGGGTGATCTGCGGCTAATTGCGGTCGTGGGCTTTAATCTCAGGAGGCGGGAGCATAGGAGGCTGTCAGGAAACGTCCCGGATGGAAGGGACGCCAGCCTTGCCGTGCGGTGGCAGAGAAACACAGGCGAAGCCTGAGCAGCCTCAGCCTTGCTCTGCTATTGAACAATTCTTCCTTTCAAACCCTCTGAAATCCGCTCCCCCTCGACCTTTGGGGGTCTGCGTGGGCACGTGTGACCTGTGTTACTGAGGGGTTCAGTGAAACGCGCCATTCGCAGGGCACACCGTGACACCCCGGTGCCGCTCGAGCTCTGGCGCTGGCTTTTGTGGTCCCAACCTGTGTCATGCTGCAGGAGCATCCCGTGCCTCTATCCCCATCCCACAAGCACCGCAGGCTTTCCCGGCAGCGGTCCTGCCCCGGCCAGGCAGCTCTGGGGGAAGGCAGGGAGGGAGCCGAGGGCCCACCCCGCTGGCTTTGTCCTCCCGCTTGGAGAAGGGCGACAGCTGCCTCTCCCTGCAGCTGCTGGGGCATCCATCATCCTGCGCGGGATGGAGGGGAACAACCAAAGCCCTGGGCTGAGCAGGGAGGGTTCCTGTGCCTGCCGGGGCCGGGAGGGGGGCAGGCAGCGCTTTAGGAAGAGGGACAGCCGTGGGCGGAGGTGCATGCCAAGGCACACGACCAACAAGTGTTGGTCCAGCTGTGCACGTGGCGTGCCCACAACCAACGTGCGGATGTGCATGCAGGGACGGGCACAAGGGCTGAGCCGCGGGAGAGGGGGAGAGCCCCTGATGGCAGGGCACGGCTGCCTGAGCCCTTGCTGGTTGCCTGGCTTTGTGCCTCAGTTTCCTTGCTGGGGCGAGACTCCTTTCTCCCGGCTCCCAAAAGTGGCAGAGCAGTACCTGCCCTCCCTGGGAGAGAGGAGACCACCCGCACCCAGGGCTTCTGCGGGGGGAGGCAGGACCATCTCAAGAACGTGAGGCTGGGGTCTGGGATTCAAGGCTTGGCTCTCGGGAGCCTCGGGTGGTGCCAGCCCATGGCGGGGGGTCTCAGCTCCCCGAGGCTCTCCCCTCTCACAGTGAGCTCTAGCACAGCGTTGGTCACTGCGGCCGAATGCTGACACGGGTGCAGCTCCTCTCCTCCCCCCCGCTCCTCTCCCTTCAGGTCCCCCAGCTGCTGGGGTCCAGCATTTCACCTCCCGCCGGTGGCCCGGCCAGCCCCGCGGTGTAACTGAAGAAGGCACTAGGCTGCAAATGGCGCGTGGGGATTAGCTGGGACACAATCGGGGGCTGTGAAGGTGCTGGAGCACATGGCGGGCTGTGCTGGGCAGGGAGGCAGCACGGGGGGGCTGCTCTTAAGTGCGGTGGCATCGCCGAGGAGCTTGAGTTCAGTATGCTCTTCCCTCTCGGGAGATAATCCGTAGCCTGGTAAATCCACTGCCAGGGCCCTTCCCCCTCTGAAATTTGGGCTGGTTTACACCATTCGCGGCATCGCAGCAGATAGGCGTTGTCAGGAGGAAATTGGTGCTTTCATGGATAAACGATTCCCTCCCGTACCCGCATGTCTCAAACAGGAGGGATTTGTCTTTTCCCTGTGCTGCTCAGTTTCTGGCAAGACCTTCCAGGGGACTTGGTCTCCAAAGGGAAAAATTCAGCGCTGTGCCGTGAAACGGTGACTCTAGATGACAGCCCAGAGCTTTAAACCTGTTGGACTTCTGCAGGTCACCGGTGGAAGGGGAGGGAGGGGAGGGCACAGGATAACCACTGGGACCAGGGCATCCCAGTCAGCCCAGCGCCGCGGTGTCACCACCCGTGCCACCCACACCAAGGCACTCCTGGTGACTGCCAGCCCCCCGAAACAGGGCTGCAATCACCCACGTCCTCCCCCTCAGGCCCCATGGTGCCCGGAGTATGAAATCTTAACCCCCAGACGTCCCCTCGCCCAGCAGCCTGCCCTCATCAGCACTTCCCTCTCCAAACTGAGATAGAAATAGTCGCAGCTCCGGACAGTTGATTATTTAAAGCTGTCGGGAGTGTTTAATTTAACCCCGGTTTCATCATCAGCAGCTTGTTTCCATCCACTAGACACCCGCGCTCCCCCTCTCAGTGTAAACTCTGCCCCTGCCCGGCTCTGCACCTCCAGGCAGATTTGGGCAGAGGTTTACGGGCAGGGGACGTGACCCTGCCGCGTGTTTCCCCGGTGCCCCCGCTCTGACTGGCACGGATGCCAGGTCGGGAGCTGCTGCTGGGATTTTAAGCTGCACGCCGAGTCCCTCACCGCTGCCTCGGCACGATGGCAGGGAGCCCCCAAAGCTTGATATATAGAGGAAGCCTTTCTTATTGGAAGCTATCCTCTGGCAATTGGTTTTTTCCTTGCCCACTTTGAGCCCCTCCAGCAAGGTTCCCACTTTTTTCTGACCCTGCACCCAGCTCTGCCAGGGCTCTGGGTTCCTCCTGTGTGTGGCTGCTGCCGCCATCAAACCCGCCTTTGGCATCCCCAGGGCGAGGAGACGGAGCGCTGGTGCAACCGGGCCGCACACGGGAGCGTGCACGCCTGCCCCACCGCCCCGGCCCTGCTGCAGGCATGCGAAGCATCCCCGCTGCTCCCTGAAGCTCGCCCCGCGGCCACGCGTGAGCCTGTCCCGGCGGCAGGAGCGGTGCCCTGCCTGCCATCCGCAGAATCCCGACCCACCCTGGCATCTCCTGGAGCTCCGGGTCATGAAAGGTTCCTCCCAGGGCCGGCTTAGCCCAAACCTAAGACCAGCACAGGCTCTGCTCCATTTATAGAAAGCTGCAATTAGAGGCCAGCGTTTTCCCGAGTCCTCCAGCAACCGAATGCACGTTGGCAAAAAAAAATATTCCCTGTCGGATCCCAGGCACGTCCTTGCGATGACCCCCGGGATAGCAGGGCTCGCGCAGGGCACGGCCGCGAGCCAGCAGGACGGGCGCGGGAGGCTCTGCGGCAGAGAGCCGAGCATGGGGAAGAGCTGAAATTGCTGGAGCATCCCTGGCCCGGGAAAGCCGCTCGTCAGCTCTGCCTGCTGCGACGGGGTTTGCGGGGGAAGCGAGGGCCTGTTAGCAGGTCCCCAGTGTGGCTGGTGGGGTTCCTACCCGGGAACTGCCCCCCTCCACGATCAATGTGTCAAACAAGGAGCAATTTAAACCTAGCTAAACCCATCGTCTTTGTGGTTGTTTTTCTCCCTAGGCCTGGTTGGCCTGTCAAAACGTCTGCCCAGGAAAGGGGCAGATGGGTTGAGAAAGCAGCCCCAAACCAGAGAGGGACAGAAAACGGCACAGCCTCCCCCCCCGAGGTCACAGCCAGGTCCCCGGGTGGTGCCAGATCTCCTGGGATGGAGGAAGGCTCCGGAGCACAGAGCGAGAGCAAGGCAGCAGCGAGGGCAAGGAACGGGCAGGAGCGGAGCTGTGCCGAGGGGCTGCACCGCGGGCTGCTGCCTGCTCCCGCCTGCCGGGAGGGGGAGAAACCCCAACCTCCGCAAACCCCAAACCTCCTCCCGAAGCAGAGCCGAACGCTCCTTCTTGTGGAAGGCAGAGACCAAGGCAGTTGGGAAGGTCTGGCCGCACCATCCCTCCGGGACGGCAGAAATCCCCTGCTCCTTGTGCCAAAAGCCTCTGGCCAGAAATGAGAGCCAAAAAGCTCATTTTAAAACTTTCAGCCATGGGACTGAAAGAACATAATACAGAGCAAGAGGGGGAGTAAGTCAGAGCTGCCATTTAGGGACCAGGACGTTTATAAGCAGGAAAAAGCACCTAAATTGCCTGAATTAATTGCTGAGAGCTGCCAGGGCAGCCCCGCTCCCCGCGGGAGGTGTGGGAGCTGGCGGACGAGGCTGTGGAACCCTGTACGCCTCGGAGGGGGTGTAAATGTAAGAGAGTCCTTCCAGCCTGCAGCATCCCGGAGCCAACGGACGCTGGTGGCCTTGGAGAGGTCTGCGGTGACCAGGCCATTTGCAGAGCTACCGGCCGGAGTGATGTATCAGGTACACAGGCAGCCGCAGCGGATGCTGAAGGGATCATAAAAGTGGCATTTATGGACAGCACTCCAAAACATTAATTCCCCCTTTAATAAGAGGGACAAGAATTAACCCCAAGCTGAGATAAGACGAATATTAGAGGTCCCTCACCGGGCTCTGGCCGAGCACTGGGGGTCTCAGCAGATATTTAGCGGAGGATGCTCAAGCGCCGAGAGCCTGTTGGAGGGTGTGTACTGCTCCCAAAGCACCGCCTGCCTTTTCCCTCATGTCAGCCACCTCTGGGATACTCAAATCCGAGCGCTCCTGAGTACCACACGCCGTGGGCATGCCGGCACCGCACCACACCCCTCCCCGAGGCAGGCTGGAATCGCTGGTCTTCTGAAGTGCCTGGATGTGAAACGTGTTGGAGCTCCCGGCTGGCAGAAGGGGCAGCCAGTGAGCGGGTCTCCCCGCCGCGGCCACATTTCCCAGTACCCAAACTGGCCCTGTGAGCACCAGCCGCTCTGCCAGCTCCGGGAGGTGGAGGGGGCAGGGTGTCCCAGCTGGGACAGGCAATGGAGACAGGCTGGGCGTCCCCGCTCACAGCAATGGAGATGTTCAGAAACCCTCCTCGCCCTACCAGGACCATCGATGACTGCTGAGGCTGCCAGGCCAGCCCAGCCAGCGAGACGCCCGCCTCCTTGGGCCCCCGCTTTCCCTCCCAGCCCGGCTGGTTCGGGCTGCGTGAGCTCTTCAAGACCAGCCTTGTCTCCCCCCGAGCCCGCGTCCCCAGGGAGGGCTGGGCCCCGGCCCCTGGCAGCCTGCAGGTGCTCTGCTCAGATAAACGCTGACGAGGCGGTTGCGGCGGGCACTGCAGGGTCCCCCCCAGCCTGCGCCTCGCCGCCCCGGCCCGGCGTGCCGAGCTCGCCGCGGCTGTGTCCTCCCCCCGCAGCAGGCTGCACAGCAGCCCCGGCTCATTTTGCAGCGCTGTGGGTGTGCGGGGGGCTGGACACTTGTTCTTGGTGGCTCCTCTCCACCAGGCAGCTGGCCTGACGTCTTCTCGGGGACGAGCTGAGCTGCCGAGCCGTCACTCGCGGTCCCTCCAGCACCCTCCCCAGCCAGGGGCCAGTGGGACGGGGGTCCCGACCCGCACACAGCCCGCCGTGGTGCAGCCTTCCCCCTTCTCTGCTTGCAGCTGGCGGCGGAGGCGGCATCTCGGCGCTGGACCATGGTGCTGTGAGGGCGAGCTGCCCCCTCCCCAGCTGCAGAGTGCCAGGATGCAAACTGCCCCCGGCCACGGGCTGCCCCTCGCCGCGCTCCTCCTCTGCCTCCTCCTGCAGCAGCCGGGCAGCAGCAAGGCATGGAAGCAGCATGCCCCGCGCCTTCGCCTCGCCTACAAAGGTAAGGGGGCCGCCCAGGCGGATTTCCTTGGGGTCTGCGGCTTGCTTGGGAGGGCTGGGAGAGCGTCCTGCAGGCAGGGAGCGAAGGGGACGGCCAGGGCTCGGAGGAGGCAGGCAGTAGCCCTGCCGTTGTGGCTGCAGCATCTCCGCACGTTGGGCCCTCGGGATGTTTCATGGCTGCAGCCCTGAGCACAGCCCCTGAGGATGCCGGCATCGGAGAAGGGAGCTGAGCAGGGAACACCCTGCCCTGGCTCAGCGCAATGCCGGGACCAGCAGAGATGTCTCCTGCTCAGACTCACTCTGGGCATCTTACGGCGTGTCCTGGGCTGGAGCTGAGCTGGGCAGCCCCAGGTCTTCACAGTCACAGGGCAACGGGGACGCTGAGCCCCAGGCAGTGCTGCCGGCCCCTTCCTCTGCCTCCCACCAGCACAGTCCTGCCCCCGCTCAGCCCTTCTGCCCTTACCCCTCCTTTCCTGCCGAGGAGAGGCTGATCCGTCCTACAGATCATTTCCCTGCTGCACTTTACCCTTCCCCCCTGCATCTGTCTTGTCTGTTTAGATTATGAGCTCTTCAGGGGAGGCACCGTTTGCTCTTCTTGTGCCTGATGCAAAGCGGGGCCTCTTCTCGGTCATCTGAAGAAGCAGCAGGAGCAGAGCGACAGGTAGCACAGAACACACCCCAGCAGGGAAGTGCAAAAGGGGAGCGTCTCTAGGGAAAGGGTCTCTGCAGGGGAATGACCTGCGTGGTTAGAGCAGAGCCCTGCTAGCCCGGCAGCTGGTCACCCTGCCGTGGACCCGTAGCACGGACTTGGCCAATTTACCTGCTTTCAGTTTCTCCTATGTGAAAAAGAGCAAGTTGCTTTGAAGGCCAGAGAGCTCAGCACACCTTGGTGCTCAGCAACGGGCATGGCGGTTGGCAGGGCTCAACCAGCCCTTCTCCGTGCCTGTGAGGTGACAATGTGGCTTTCCCATTGGCATCGCGCTCAAAGGCCTGGGGCCATCCCTCTTGGCCTGCTCCATCACCCTGAGAAGCTGCTCTCTGGGCAGTGGCCACCGGTGATGCAGAAGATGCCCCTGACTTGTGGCTGGAGAGGGCTGGACCTCCCAGGGATGCAGGATATCCCTGCGGGGAGATGGTCCCTGCTGATAGCCCAGCTCGGAAACACGGTGCAGGGTCTGCCTTTCCTTGGAGCCGGAGGAGGCAGAGCAGGGCTGCTGGGGCAGCGGGAGCACCGAGGGGCCGCTGACTTCAAAGCCCCACAGTGTGCTGGGGCCAGACATGCCAAAAGCCCTCGAGTCTTGGGCAGAGGCAGGAGAGGAAGCTCCCAGCCTCAGGAGGGCTCAAGGACAGCGCGAACAATGGCAGGGGATGTGACTCACGGACAGCACAGGGTAGGTTCAAGGACACAACGCCTTGAGAAGTTTAGGTTTAAAAACCCCTAGGAAAAAAGAAATAAAAGGAGGCCTTTGAGCATCCGTCTACGGGATCAGCCTTGCCCTCAGATCCCAGCATGGGGGAGGCAGGCAGAGCCCTTGGGGGGCGGGGGGAGAAGATGCAAGCAGGCTTGCGAGAAGGAAATGACAGCACCGAAGGCTGGGAGAGCAAAGGAAGGATGGGGCACGGGGCACGGGGCCAGGAACAACAGCAGCGGCTCCCACCTTGCCGAGGAGGCGAGGAGGAGGTTTATAATAGCACGCCGGCAATCACAGCCCTGCAAGAGGCAGCCTCTGGGTAAGCTGGGTCAGGCTGGGTCAGCCCTGGCGCTGCCCGGAGCTGAGCCTCTCTGTTTTCTGAGGCCAAACAGCAGCGCAGCTATGCAGTGAAACCACAGCACGCCTCCCAGCTCCTCTTACTGCAATAATCCGGGGCAGGCACAGCTAGGAGTTGGCAAATGGGTCTTCTGCCAGCCTTTCATCTGCAGCCAGCCCAGAAGCCATCACCATGCGGCAAGTGCTCAGGAGCGCGGGAGGCTGGTGGGTCTCTGCTTATCGGCACCAAAAGCTGTGCTAGCGCGTCTCTTATCAGCCGATGGCAGTGAGGGGCTGGAGCCCAATTTAGCGCCAAGCTTCCCCTGGGCTTCAGGGATCTCCTCTACGGTCTGCTCCGCCTGATGGCTGGGGGAAGGGGAGAGGACAGCCCTCCGGCACAGCCGGGCTGTGACCCCAGGAAGCCCAGGGTCGCCCTGCACTGAGGATGCTGTGGCTAAGGGACAGGCGGAGATGATGGATGGGACAAGGCGGTTGCAGTGGTCCCGACAATAAAGAAAAACACGGTGGCCTTGGGAGATACTGAACACAAAGGAGAGGATGTTTCTCCAGGCTCACCCATCGGTTTAGCCACCGCGCAGCTGCTGCGGAGACCGCCTGGTTCCCTGCCTCGAGGGTCGGGGCTTGGATCAAGTGCCCTGTACGTACAGCTGGACTGGGGGCAAGAAGGGGCTGGTTTGTGCCACAGCAGCTTCCTGCGTGCAGGGTCTGGATCCACAGCGCTCGATGTCCCCTTGGTGAGGGGGCAGAACTGCTCCACAGAGTCAGGCTGAGACCCCCATGGTCATTGACGCTGCCAGAGGTCTCACGGTGCAAGCACAGGGCAATGAGTCCTCCCTGGGTCTCCCCACATACTGTCACAGCAGCAGGGAGGGCTCCTCCCGTCTCCTTCCTGACCTTGTCCTCGGACAGGGCCAGGGCAGGTCAGAGAGTGACCAGCGGGTGACGTTCCCTGGGACCAGCCTTGCCCCACTCTGCTTAATTACATATTGGATGAACCTTTGACCTTCCCTCCCACCCCAGCCTGACTCCCCAGCACCCTGCCCGACATTTCCCCCTGGATCCGGCAGATCCCAGGAGCGTTGGCAGACACAGGAGGGTGGGCAATGCACAGCAGCCCACTGGGGACCCAGCGGTGACAATGGCCCGCAGGCAGGGACAGGAATTCAGCTGTTAATCCCATTCAGCCGGTGGGAAATGGCTTGGAAATCTGCCCCCCATATCCCCGGTACCCAGAGGACACCCCTTGGGAACTCAGGGGATAGTGGGGGGTGAAGTGGGGCTGTGCACCATTTTTGTGGGAGCAGGAGGAGGGCCAGGAGCTCCCCGACACAGCTGGGAGCAGCTCCGGGCAGAGGGGGGGGTTGTGTCCGCAGTAACTGGAACTCTGACCCCGGAGGAAGGGGGGAAGGAAGCGGTAGCTGGGAGCAAGCCTGGCTGCATCGGCGTGGATGCGGGCAGGGACCCTGCCTGCTGCCTGTGGCCCGGCAGGTCCTTCCCCCGCAGGGAGGAGCAGACGTCAGTGGCATTTCCAGCTCGCAGGCACTGGCCCCGCTTCCCCTCTGCCCTGGAAACGGGGTGGAAGGAAGAGAGACGCAACCTTCCGGGGCAGCCGGGCCCCTTCGAACGGAGCCGTGCCCGTGCCCACGTCCGCCCCACCTGCGCCCGGGGCCGCACGTCCGCCCACGCTCCCATCCATGCCGGCCAGCACCGGCTCCCCTTGACAGCTTCCCTCCCTCCATTCGTGGCACGCTGCTTCAATCCAGATGATTTTGGGTAATTTCTCAGCCTGGGTCTTACAGACCACCCCGGGTTTCCAGCCGCACTCCACCTCCCTCCAGTCCCCATCCAGCAGCAGCCCACCTCCATCTCCCCTTCTCATGGCCCTAGTTCTGCACCTTTCCCTGCACAGCACCAAAGCCAAGAGCAGCCTTGCCAGCGTAGCCAGCCTTCACCCTATTCCTAACCAGATCCCACCACTTCTGAAGAGGAAAGCGATGTGTTATGATTTCTGGAAGCTCTAAGGCCCGCCTCGGTGCTGGTCTCCCCTGCCTTGATCCCTGGGAGCAGGCGCTCGCCGGGGCAGCAGCTGCTGCGATCCCGTGTCCGGAGCAGCAGCCGTCCCTGCCGTGCTGGGGGCTGCTCGCCCCGGCAGCCAGCCCCAAAACCTGGCGCTGCACGTCACGGACCGATGCGGGCCCCTGGGATGTTGTTTCAGGAGTGGATAACCCAGATACAAGAGCTTATTGTCCCTCTCGCACACCCACACGCCTGCAACTGTGCCGGAGGGGCCGTGCGAGCCGCCCCCAGGTTCTGCACAGGAGGAGCTACAGCCTGGAGAGCAGGGCCTTTCCCGCTGCCCTGCCGTGGGGGGTCCATGGCACACGTTCCCCCTCGGCAAGGTGGCTCTTCCCTCCAGCAGTGCCAAAGGGGAGCTCTTAAAAGCCCTTTTCCTGAGCCAGTCTAACACTGGGTTTAGGCTGTGTCTGAGGATGCGGGGGGGAGGGCAAAATGTGGGGTGGCAGAAGCAGGGTCAGAGCAGCACCCGGGACACAGCTGGGGGCTTCCCTTACAAGCTCCCTGGGCCAGTGACCGGCCATCCGTCTGGCTGTCTGTCCTGGTGCACCCATCCGCCTGCCCATCCTGCTGCACCCACCCGCCTGCCCGCCCCGGTGCCCAGGGTAGCGCCCGGCAGCCAACAGACACCTCTCAGACTAAGAGGCTCAGGGGTGGCCAGAGGAGAGAAGTGTCCAGGCTGGGCTGTGGCGGCTGTGTTTCCATACAGCCTTTCCTTGGATGCTTTGCCCCAGAAAATAGCCAAAATCTTTTTTATATAAACTCTCTCGATCTGAAGCTCAGGGAAAACGTGCTGGGAGTTACGGCAAGCGAGTCTCCTGTGCTCTCAGCCCTCTCCCCATGGTTTCGGGGTGTAGAGGCTTTGGGGCTCCAAGAGCTCCTCTGAAAGTCAACCTGGAAGCTGAGCAGCCAGGGCTCCTCAGGCTGGACCTCTGTCCTGCCCCGCGCCCTGCAGACCAGCCCAGCCCAGGGCAAGGTCAGGGTAGTTTTCCTCTTTGCAGGGGTGTTTCCTCCAGGTAGGCTCACAGGAGGAGGCTCCGTGATGAGCTTTTGGTGTTCTTCTGCTAAGGCAGTGGCAGGAAAGTTGCATTCCCTTGGGGCAGGGGTGGGTGGCCAGAGCTGTCCCGGAGAGGGGGAGCACGGGGCCTCTGGCTGCTTGTTGTGTCGCTCATGGATGGGTTTCTCTTTCTCCCACCTTCTGCTCCTCAGATCTGCTGAAATCCAACAGCTCTCGCCTGTTGCTGGCCTCAGGGGACGGGCTGGATTTCCAAGCCCTCTTGGTGGATGAAGACAGGGCCTGGCTGATGGTGGGAGCCAAAAACCACGTCTTCCTGCTCCACCTGGACCATCCCAGCAGAGAGCCCGAGAAGGTCAGTGCTGGGAGGAGGGTGTGAGCGTGACCCTGGCCAGGCTGGCCCCTTCCTCCCCGGGAGCCGCTCCTCGTTCCCGTGCCGGGGCATGGAGGTGAACGTGCTCCCAGCCGGGCTGGTGCAACATCGCCAGGGACACATTGACACCAGGATGTCTCAATCAGTGGGGTCAACCCATCCCTGGCGGTGTTGAGCCCCGCAGGGACGGGACGACGCCGGGGAGGGACAAGGCGGCTTGGCCAGGAGAGGAGACCTGGGTGGACCCGGGGCGAGGTGGAAGGGCAGTGCCCGGAGCCCTGCTGTCACACCTAGTCCCTGCTGCTGCTGCAAGAGCTAAAACAACTCCAGCAGCGAGTCCGCTAATGTCATCCCAAGACATCCTGCTGGCGGGGTGCGCAGCTCGAGCCCAACAAAAGGAAAGCCCATTAAGGCGCTGCAGCCTGGCGTTCCCACGGGCCGGGATCCAGGAGAGCCTGCCCACCGACCGGGCGTGCCGTGGCCCACCCAGGCTCTGTCCCCACGCCAGATTCGCTCTGAGCCTATTTGGCAGGCTGCCCGCTGAGCTCAGCCGGGCCCTGGGGACCCAAAGGGGTGTCAGACCCCGTTGCAGGGCAGCCCCGTGTCCTCACCGTGCGCCTGAGCCTGGCAGCCGCTTTTGGCTGAGCCCGTTCCCACTGGTGCCCGTGGGAGCCAGCTGACCCAGGCAGCTCACGGAAAGCAGGGGCTGCATCGGTGGGGTTTCTGTGTTGCAGATTTTCTGGCCAGCCTCCAGGGAGCAGGTTGAGCATTGCCAGCTGGCGGGGAAGAACGTGGAGGTAAGCAGGGCTGGCAGCCCCCGGCTCACGGCCTTTTGCGATTCGCCATGGATATTAAACACCCACATCACCTCCAAAGGGAGCGTGGGGTCTGCCTGAGACGAGGGTGTTAAGCCAGACGGAGTTAAGCTCAGCCAGAGGAGGATCCGGCCGGGGCTCCCGCAGCCCAAGCGGACGCACCTTGGGGCTGGGCACGAGTGCCCAGACCTGGGCTGAGCTCACTAACAAACATCTCCCCTCGAGCAGACGGAGTGTGCCAACTTCATCCGCCTCCTCCAGCCCTTCAACAGGAGCCACGTGTTCGCCTGCGGGACCGGCTCCTACCAGCCTGTCTGTGCCTTCATCCAGCTGGGAGCCCGGGGGAAGGTGAGGGACACCCCGGCCAGCCGCGTCCCCACTGCAGAAGGTGGCAAGAGACCCCCCCCAGCGAGAGGGGGGCAGAGGGAGTGCCAGAGCCTGGGGAGGGTGGCCAGCCAGCCTGGCGCACTCCCTGACGCTTGCATGGCCTTGCTGCGCATGGCGAGAAGCAGCCCCGGCTTGGCAGTGCCTGGGTGCCCCATGGGGATGGGACCGGGTCCTGGCAGCCCCCTCGAGGGACCCACTCGTTGCAGAGCTGAGGACACCGGCCTCCTTCCCACTCTTCTCCAGCCTCCCCCTGGGCTGACAACTCCCCTTTGGCTCTGGCAGGGTCCCGGGGCTCCCCCCATGCGGTTGGTGACCCACTCCTTGGAGTCGGGGAGAGGACGGTGCCCGTACAGCCCCCATGAACCCTTCACAGGACTCCTCGTCGGTAAGAGAGAGCGGGAAGCAGCGGTGATGCTGGAAGTTGGGAGCACTGGGAATGGTCTGTGCTGGGAGGTGATGGCAGCAGTGCCTGCACCCCTGCTCTGCTGCACATGGCTGCGGTCCTGGGCTGGTGCCCGAGTGTGTGCGCGTGAGAGGAGCCATCCCGCAGAGCCCGGTCCTGCCCCGGCTCACCCCGACCTCGCAATTCCTGCACAGAATCGCGAATGCGGGGTGCAGATCGAATGGCACGCACACGGGGGTGTGCGGCGTCACCAGCCTGCCCACCTCGTACCGGCACTGTGGAAGGGCTAGGTGGGTGTGGGGCTAGAAGCCATGCTGGGTCACGGGTCTGGAGGAGGCTCCCAGCCAGGCTGTGCCACCTCCACCCTCCCCGAGCCTCTGAGGATGCAGGGGTGTCCTGCCAGTGTACCTCCAGCAGTGGCACCCCAACCCACCCATGCCCCTCCCCTGACCCCGCAGATGGGGAGCTGTATTCGGGCACCTCCAGTGACTTCATGGGCAGCAGCGCTGCCTTCTTCCGGACCTGGGTCCATGGGGCCGAGCAGAGCTACATCCGGACGGAGCAGAACCAGGACCACTGGCTACATGGTAGGAGTCGGGGGACCCGTGGAGCGTGGGGGGCTCTCCTGCCTGCTGGGGAGAGGCTGGGACCAGCGCTGGGTCCAGAGCTCAGTGGTCTGCCCCCCCGTCCTCTGCGGGGGAAGCACTGATGAAGCCTCCGGTGGGACCCACGCTGCAGCACACACTCTGCAGCCTGAGCACCAGGAACGGGGCTCTGCCTTCTGGGTAGCAGGGTCTCCGCGGGGCACCCTGCGTACCCTCAGCACCTCACACTGCTCCCGAGGGCTTCCAAGGGCAGTACAACAGGGTCGGATCAGGGCACAGGGCCATGTCGTGCTGCTCCTTCCCCCTCAGAGCCCGCGTTTGTCGGTGCCTACGCCGTCCCCGATACCTACAACCCACACGACGACAAGGTCTACATCTTCTTCCGCGAGACGGCCATGGAAGCTGGGCAGTGGGAGAGGCGGCACATCCACGCCAGGGTGGCCCGGGTCTGCAAGGTCAGTCACCAAAGGCCAGCATGGTGTGGCCAGTGTCCCACCAGGTGGGCTTTTACCTCCTCTGGGCCAAGGGGCATCCCAAGCAGGGGCCCACAGCAGGACATGAGGGGTCCCCGCACCCCTACCACAGAGCAGAGGGCTCAGGGCTGGGGGTATCCCGCTGTGGGGACCGAGGAGTGCACGGCGGTGGGGGAGGCTCGGAGAGGCTGGGCTGAGCCTGGCTCTTGGTGCCCGCCAGAATGACGTCGGAGGGAAGCACAGCCTCATCAACCGCTGGAGCACGTTCCTCAAGGCCCGCCTGGTGTGCTCCATCCCCGGGCCCCAGGGTACCGAGACCCATTTCGACCAGCTCGGTGAGTGCACAGCCCGCTCGGCAGCTGGCAGCACTGCAGCTCCGCCACGGCTGCTCCTTCCGGTACGCCCCAGGGAGGTGGGCATGGCATCGAGGATGCCCACCTGCATCCCCTGGACCTGCGCCCCAGTTCCAGGGCGCCTCATCTCCACCCCTCTCTTTGCAGAGGATGTTTTCCTCCTGCGCACCAGGGACCCCCAGAACCCCCTCGTCTTCGGCCTCTTCACCGTCTCCAGGTGAGCGGGGCTGCGGCTAGCCCCTGCCTGGGGCAGTCCAGCCCCCCCAGCTCCCCAGTGCTGCCCCCCGGGGAGCCCTGGGGGGAAGAAGGGCAGGACCAGGACCAGCTGGGAGAGGAAGGGCCACCAGCCATTTCACTGCTTTCCCTGCCCAACTGCCCACCAGCCCAACTGCCAAACCACCAGGTTTGGCGTCGGCACAGCTAGTGGTCCCCCAGGCTAGACTGGCTGTGCCAAAGGGATTCCTGGCACCTCTTGGGTGCCATGCACGACGCTGGCAAGGGGCTGGCAAGGGACAGCGTGGGTGTGCATGTGCCCGTCCCCCGCGGAGCAGCAGGGCACTGACAGCCCCGCGCTCCCCCCGCAGCGGTGTCTTCAGTGGCTCTGCCGTCTGCGTCTACTCCATGGCCGCCGTGAGAGCTGCCTTCAGCGGCCCCTTTGCTCACAAGGAGGGATTCGACTACCGCTGGGTCGAATACAAGGGCCGTGTCCCCTATCCTCGTCCTGGCACGGTAAGGGGCTGGGAAGCAGGGTGGGGGGGAGTGGAATGGGCTGGCCTGGCCCTAACGTGGCCCCCTCCATGTTGCCACGCAGTGCCCCAGCGAGACGTACGACCCCCTGCTGCAGTCCACCAAGGACTTCCCCGACGAGGTGATCAGCTTCATGCGCACCCACCAGCTGATGTGGGAGCCCGTGTACCCGCAGGGCCGCCAGCCCGTCCTGGTGAGGGTCAACGTCCCGTACCGGCTGCGGCGGCTGCTGGTGCACAGGCTGGAGATGGAGAGCCGGCACTACGACGTGCTCTTCCTCGGCACAGGTGGGAACTCACCCCAGCTCTGGGGACGCTGTCAGCCCATGGCAGCTTGCATGGCACACCAGTCCTGCCGGCTCGGGGGCTCCCAGCCCTGACAGCTCCTTCTCCCGCTGCGTTCACAGATGAAGGTAAAGTCCTGAAGGTGGGGCTGGCCGGTGGGGTGAGCCGTGGCACCGAGGTGATCAGCCTGGAGGAGATCAGCGTCACTAAGGTATGGGAGTCCAGGCCAGGGCTGGACCACGCAGCCTCCCATTGCCCCGTGGCTCCCTCCCTGCAAGCTCCTGCGGCAAGTCACTGGCCTCTGTCGGGGAGGTTCCTCGCATCACTGCTGGTGGCTCCCACGCGCCCTGGCCGGCAGGCAATGCTGTGAGCAGGGAGGGGACCCAGGGGGACGGCAGGCAAGTCATCTCCCAGCCCCCCATCCAGTCCCTAGGGAGGGACACTGGAGCCCAAAACTAAAATGGGAGGGCTGAGCCCAGGTTTGAAAGCACGGCTGCCCTGGGCAGGGCTGCCCTCAGGTGCCCATGCTGAGCAGGGCCAGCCCAGGCTGCTTGCACGGAGCAGGAGGAGCTGGGAGCAGGGAGCTGGGAGCAGGGCCCTGGCACCCTGCCACCTCGGGGTCCCACCCCACTGGCAGGCTGGGGCACCCAGGAAGGACTGACACGGCTGCAGCACCCTCTCCTTCCCCTCCAGGTGCCTTCTCCCATCCTGGACATGAAGTTGTCACCGAAGCGGGTGAGTCCTCCCTCCTGCTTCTTCCTAAGGCAGCCAAGGGACAGGCACAGGGGGCAGCTGGCCCCAGCCCTTCTGCCTGGGTCCCTTGGCCTCAGGGCTTGCACATTTAGGGAATGGGCTCCTGCCAGGGCAGCCTAGGGGGTGGCAGGCTCTGCCCCCCCCCGTCTCCCAGTGTCCCCACCCCAGCACGGGGCAAGGAGCTCCATTCCCCAGCTAGCCCCAGTCTCCAGCCATGGGTACTGACTGTTGCCGCTCTGCTTGCCCGAGCAGCAGGAGCTGTTTGTGAGCAGCACCCACGGGCTGCTCCAGCTCTCCCTGTACCGCTGCGAGCTCTATGGCAAAACCTGCACCGACTGCTGCCTGGCCAGGGACCCCTACTGCACCTGGGACAGCAAGACCTGCGCCCCATTCCTGCTCACCGAGAAGAGGTGAGCGTCCGCCCGGGCCAGCCCTGCTGTCCCCCTGCAAAGGGATGGCGTTCGGGGCAGGGAAGGACAAGCCACCGGCCCTGGAGGCTTTACCTGTCCACCCAGATCCCTACTGCCACCCTGCCCAGCCCTCCCTGGTCCCCCTTCTCCCAGCCACTCGGCCGTGGAGGGGTCCCAGAGCCCGGGGCGGGTGCCAGCCCACAGCCATGTCTGCTCTCCCACAGGCGTGCCCGCTGCCAGGACGTGCTGAAGTCTGACCCGCTCAGCCAGTGCCAGGACACCGCGGAGGGTGAGCGCCCGCCCCAGCCCCTCCCAGGAGCCCCAGTGCAGGCAGCCAGCTCTGCCCGGGGGCCAGTGATGCCCAGGAGGGCGAGTGGCACGGTGCTGGGAAACCAGTGCCCACCAGCTGCACCAGCACCATCTACCGCAGACCCTGTGCCACCCGCTGTGTGCCGGGCGCTCCGTGCTGCCCTCCCTCCCCACCCACCACACAGCCCCCACGCAGGGTACTCACCCCTTCCCCTGTCCCGTCACCCGCACAGGGACCGCTGCCATGGAGAAGCTGGTTTTTGGGGTGGAGAAGAACTCAACCTTCCTCGAGTGCCTGGCGCGCTCCCCGCAGACGACCATCCGGTGGCTGGTGCGGCACGGCGAGGAGACGGGCCCGAGCGAGGTAGAGGGGACAGGGCGGTGGGGATGAGGCGCAGGGGTGGCTCGGTCCCTGGAGACTGACCCACGGCACTCTGCCTTTGCCCTAGGTCAGGAACAACGGCCACTTCTCGGTGCTGGAGCAAGGGCTGCTGATCCGCCAGCTGGCGAGGGAGGACGCGGGCACCTACGAGTGCCAGGCGGTGGAGCGCTCCTTCTCCCGGCCCCTCACCCGATACAGCCTCCGCGTCATCAGGCAGGAGGCCATGGAGGTGCCACCTTACAAACGGAGCAAAGGGGCTGAGCTGGGAGGGACTCACCAGAGCCCCCGGCCCCGGATTGACCTGCAACCGGGCTACAAGGGCTTCCCGCGGGCCCTGGGGGCACCGGGCACCAGCCTGGATGTCTACTGCAACGCCCTGCGGCACCAGGAAAGGCAGCGGCAGAAAGCCTGGCACCAGAAGTGGCAGCACCCATCCCCGGACAGCAAGAACGGCCGGGTGCGGAGGCACCCCCAGCCCCTGTGAGGGGGGCAGAGGGAGCCGGGGCCGCCCGCAGCTCCCTTCCCGGCCTCTCCAGGGCCCCTCTCGCACGCGGGCATCAGCTCCGAGACACCTCTCAGCTTCCCGTGCAGAAACGCCTCGCTGTGACTACCTCAAACCCCGCCAGTCCCCGCTGCCTCTCCGTGTGCCCCGCTGGGCACACCGGGGCGAGGGCACGCAGCTATTTACGCCCTGCAGAATATTTATTCTCCTTGTTTTCCCCTGGCCCTTAACGACGATCGTTATCAGCAGCAATAATAAGCACGGAGGACAGAGAATGGAAACAGCCAGCTCTCACAAATGGTTCCCTAACACCCAGCAGCACCCAGCCCTGCCACGGACACCCGTGCACCCAGCCTCCCTCCCCTCTGGAGGCGGCAGGCCCCAGCACCGCGGTGCCCCGGTGCGGGGCTCACCTGGGCGGCTGCGGAGGTGCCAGCGGAGCCCAAATGCCGCTGGAGGCAGGGGGGCATGGCTGCTTGCTGAGCCCGGGCTCCAGCAACAGGGCACCTGGGGTTTGCAGAGATGCCTGCGCCCAGCCCAGCTCCGATCCACTTCAAACCACACTGCTTTTTAAAATTTTGACGTTTATTTTACCAAAAAAAGAGAGAGAAACAACAGACAGTTATACCAACTTACAATTTATTATTTTTTTAAAAAATGACATGAAACACAAGTAAAAATAAATACATCATATAAACAACAAATTGTTCAAAGTCTCTGTTCTGGGAGATCAGGCGAGCACATCCCGTTCGACAGAGAGAAGAGGGAAGCACATGATCATGCGTGGGGCCAACCGACCGACCCACCCTGCTAGCGATACTCCTCTTTCCAACCACAAAAAGACAGGCCACAAACTAAGGTGGTAGTAAAAAGGAAAAGAAAAACAAAGAAAAGAACCCCAAAACAACAGAAAACCCAAAATGAGACTCAACGATGGATTCCTTCAGGCTCCGGTGGATCTGCCAGAGACTCCAGCTCCGCGCCGGGTGCCACCAAGGTGGGAGCCACAAAGCAGCAGCGCAGCCGGGGCGGTGGTGGTGGTCCGGGAGGCGGCAGAGGTTGCTCTCCCTCACTTGCACCGTCGTCCCTTCGAAGGGAGCGCTTGCTCTACTCGAGTTGCAAGGAGCCATCATCCCCACTGTAATCTAGCCGGACTACGTTCCCCTTCTAACCTCTGCCCCCCACCCCAGCCCTCCCCCCCCAGGTCCTTCCAAGACTGGATTAACAAAATTCATTCCAGAGTGGCGAGAAACACCAGTTGTGAAGGTATTTGCTGTACTTGTCCCTTTTGGCCTGGAAGCCATCCACAAACCAACAGCAATTCTCTTGCATTCCGCCATTTGCTGACATCATTAAGCCAAAATATACATCTTTTCTAGCGAAGCCCCCGTGGAAATCCTGTCCTTTGCTTGCTGGAATATTTGCTTTCTGTGAGTACCTGCGTCCACCCCACCGACCTCCCAGGCGCGCCGGGAGGCCAACGTGCAGCGGATCCTGCCCAACACGGGCCAGGCGGGGCTGTGTTGCCCCCACCCCGCAGCCCCCCACGATGCCTCAAAAGCCACACAGGCAGGGGGGGCAACAAGACCACCAAGACTGGGGCACACAGCAGCCACAGCCCTCCCTGTGCCCGTGGCATCACGTCCCGCAGCGGTACCCAGCCTTCGCCCGACTGTCCCCGGGAGTGGAAACCTCCCACCTCAGGGAAGGGCTGAGGGCTGGGTGCCGACGGGGAGGGCAGCTGGCTGCCCCCGAGGGCCCTGCGGCTCTGCCCTGGCCTCTGGGCTGTGCTCAGAAATCTTCCTTAGCGTCCAAAAACCTCAGCGGAGAGTCCTGCACTGCTGTCCTCAGTGTCACCCGCAGCCCCGCTGTGAACTGGCAGCTGCTTCCGTCCGGTCATTTGGAGACAGAAATTCAGCAGCAATAGAAAAATTTAACCCGTGCAGGGAAAGCCCCTGTTCCAGGCTCAGGAAAACCAGGACGGGACCCTCTGCAGCAGAACCATGTGCTGAAGAGGAGAAAAGTCGGGGGGGGGGGGGGGGGGGCAATGAGGGGAAGAGGGGGTCCCACAGGAGAGGAGTTTTAGGGCTCTGAGAGGACCCCCCACTCGGAAAGCCCCTGGATAACCCGCACGCCCTCGGGGCTTCAGTGGGGTGGAGGAAATCCTTCCCACAGCGCCGTGGGAGAGCAGGTGCCTCCAGTCACCTTGGAGCAGCCCCAGCCACTGCCAGCCCCCCTGGTCGGGGCGTCACGGCTCTCTCTGCAACCACCTCTCAGCCGAGGCTCTGACGGGGCCCAGGGGACCCGACCCCTCGTTAAAGGGGGTGCTCAGGGCTGGTACGTGGGGCAGAGAGGTGCCGCCCCATCCCGCCGTGCTCAGGGATGGTGGCTGGGGCTCCACTCAGGCACTTGCTGCACAGGGGCACCGTGCTGCAGCTGCCTGGAGCCGCGGATGTTGGCCAGCGAGAGGAATCCCCTTGCAGCGGGTCGCACCCGGGGGCAGCCGCACCATGGGAGGGCGGTGAGGGGTCTCCAAGCCACCACGGCCACGCAGGAGCCGGGAGAGCCCTCGCACCTCACCCTGGTGCCGGGAGGTTAACGGCCAGCCCGTGGAACGAAGCCTGTGCCCTGCGGCAGCCGAGCGCCGGCTGCCTCCAGCCCCTACGGCCACAGGGCTTGGGCTATCCCGGGGAGGACATCAGACGGCAGCATGAGGCTGTGGCAGGGCCTGCTCAGGAAGCCCCGGGTGCTCTCCTGGAGAGGCAAGGAGCAGAGAAAATGGCGTGCAGTTACGGGCACCACATCCAGAGCTGCAGTGCCAACTGCCCCCAGCCAAATCTTCATGCCTCGTCTTAGCACAGAGCCACAGAAAAACCCAGTTCAGAGAGGACTCGGGAGGGTCCCTCGGATGAACCCCACTACCCTGACCACCACCAGCGAGGACCGGGGCTGCGGCAGGGCTCTGGTCAGGGTCTGCTCACGCTCCGGCCTCCCCCACGCGCCCGCAAGTCTCAACACTTGCTACTCTCGACAAGGAAAGCCCTTGCCTAGATCCATTCCCCAAATCCACCGGAAAACTGACAGCCTCACAGGGATGCAACGGACATCTGGGCAAGCTTGTCATACAATCAGTGTCACAGGGTTGTGCATGAGGTGGACACACAGAGCACAGGAGGGCATGACTCACAGACGCAGCACTGTCAAGTCTTTGGAGAAACTTGCATGAACACCATCAGTTAATTTGCTTTGTTACTTTTGTGGGGGGGTTTGATTTTTATTTCCATGGTGCATCCAAAGACAAGTTGTCCAGCAGTTTGCTCAGAACCCCTCGGTTTTCAACTCCTAGGATATGTTAAAGAAGAAAGCACTATTTTAATGTTTGTTTTTTTAAAAAAATAATTAAAATAATTTGCATAGCTAAACTGTTGATCTAAGGCTTCTATGAATGGTGTGGTTATGTTTGACAGACAATGTCCATTAAACAGAGAAAGACACTAGGAAAGCCCCATAACATTTTTTATTATGTTTTTGTAACACGCGTGCACACACACACCCCTCTCTCTCTCTCAGGAAGGGAGGTCCCCATCTTCCAGCATCCCTTTGATGGAGGATGTTGGGACATCCTGCCCTTTCCTACACCCAGTTGGTCCCAGCAAACACCAGCGACTGCAGCTTCCACAGCCCGAGAGGTCCCCTACAAGCTACCACTGCTCCAAGGTCCCGGCCACGCTCCAGGGACGTCCCACACAGGCAAGCACATCTCCTGCCTGGTGACATCCAGATGCGACACGGAGGTTCCCAGATTTCAAGTCTCCATCCTAACGCGTTCACACACACAGTCACACACACCGAGTCCAGGGTGTAGCCCAGCCTCTCCTAAGGAGCCCTGGCACCGAGGCGAGCAGCCAGCGCGTTCGCTGTCGGGGTTAGGGCCAGCCTCTGCACGCCTGTGGCAGAGCAGGGCTGGGCTGAGTGCCGCTCCCTGCGTGGGGAAAGGCGCTTCCCCGGCAGGAGCTCTGCCTTCCCAACTCCGCACGCCTCACAGCCCTCCTCCTCACTGGGAATGAGCACTGGAGGCTTCCACACGTGCTCCTCCACCTGCCCCAACACGACAAGAGGACTCCCTCCTCCCTCCGGCTGCTGCAGAACACCCGGAGCAGCTCCTCCCTGCTCTGGCACGATCCCCCGACGGGGCGCATCCAGCCAATGCAACACAGGTCAGCTACCGGCAATCTCCGCAGCTGGCCCTGCTTCGAGGCTATGCTTTGGTCAGCCGGCTGCTTCTCCCCACACAGACAACCCAACAAGCAACCACTGCGTGATGGAGGCCAGCATTTTATTTTTTTTAATATGGAAATTAATTTAAAAGTAGAAAGAAAGAGTCCCCCAAACAATAAATATTAAGCCTTCATGAAATAAATTAATGTAGAGATTCTGTGCAGGGGGAAGTCACTCCAATCACAGATTCAACAGCAACCGGCACTGGGTCCAGTGTCCCCTCCCAACCACCTCCACTGCCTGGTGCAGTGGAGAAGCAGCAGCGAGCCCACCTAGCCCCAGATCTGGTGGGCCACAGTGAGGCGAGATGTGGCCTTCACGCAGCCTGGCAGGGCCGCGGAGCCGGGGAAATCGCCAGGATTCCCCTCCGACGGCCACCAAGACGTCTGGGATTGCTCCACGCATCTGGCACACAGCGCTGGCATTAGAACCACAGGACCAACCTACCTTGGATGGGACCCTCCAGGAGGGCTCAGGGGAGGACAGGACCCTCCAGAAGGGCCCAGGCGAGCCCCCCACCAGAGCCCTGCCCTCCTCGCTGCGGCAGGAGCCTGCCTGGAGCCCTCACACTACTTTCACATGAATTTGAAGAGGATGTCAAATTGTTTGTGGGGTGTTTTTTTTTTGTTTGTTTTTGTTTTTTGTGTTTTTTTTTTTTTTTTACATCAATTCCCCCCCCCACCCCAACATACACGACGTAGAAGACCCCCCACTCCCTCCCCAGTAAAAACGCTTCATCCCCAACCTCTGCTGGAGTTGCCCCCCCGGCCCACACCTCCCGGAGTGAGAGAAGTTCACAGATAAGGCAGTTCATGTGAGAGGGAGCTCGGCCCTGCCAGCGGTCAAGCCCGTGCCTCCAGGCCTGAGAAGGGCAGTGACTCGCAACACCAAGCCTCGCCCTTCCAGACAGGACAGAGAACAGAGACAGACAGACAGACAGAGCGTGGGAGGGAGGCACTCCTATGGTTTGCATTGCTGCTTTCCCTCCTCCCCTGGCTTTTGCTCCCCCGGCCCTCGCAGGTCCACTCTATCCTCCTCCCATCTCCCAGCCCCTAATACAATTCAGATCCTTGACAGCTAAAAAACAACAAAACAAAACGAAAAGAACAAAACAACCCCCACGCCACACCCTTCGCATCCTTCTCCACCCACTGCCGTGGCCCAGAGGGGAAATCCTGACTCCCAAAAAGGTCCTGCCATTTTTGTCTCCTGGCGGAGCTGAGACCAAGCAGGAGCTGGGCCCATTATTTCCCTGTGATCTCTATAACATCGTCGTCTTTGTCCTCATCATTAGAGCTGCATCCCACCTCTGGGACCTCCTGGGGTTCAAACTGAGGCACCTGGGACCGAAGGAGGCCCCCGGCCGGGTAGCCCGAGTGAGGGGACATGTAGCCAGGGTAGGCAGATGCCATGCTCCTGGGAAGGCTGCTAGGCAAGACGGGGCTTGGGAAAGGAGCAAACATCCTGGGCTCGGGCAGGATTGACTGCGTGAAGGGAAGCGAGTAATTGGGCAGCACCCCCGTCAGAGAAGGGTTTAGCATGAATGAGGGGACGCTGGCGGTGGCTGAGGTAGCAGCAGAAGAGCTGGCGGTGCCGGCTGTCAGCAGAGGGTCAGTAGTCACAGGGAACACCAGATGAGGGTCTGGGAGTAAATTGGGCAGCTGGTAATAAGAGGAGCCAGTGCCCATGTACAAGGAGTTTCCTGGTTGGGAGGCAAATGGATGGGTTAGGTTGTGGTTTAAAGAGACAGGAGGCATGGCGAACCCACCAGAGACGGGGTACCCGTGTTCGTACGGCTGCACCGACGATGGCAACTGGCGCTTCTTCTGCTGCCTGCGGGCTTGCTCCTCCGGAGCCGACGGCGAGGTCGACTTGCGCTTGTTGCCCCGTAAGTCCAACACCGAGTGCGCATCGACATGCTGGCTGGTGGCTGGCAGGGCTGAAGACACGGAGGGAGCCATGCAGTGAGTCCCCACGCGCTGCTCGGCTCCTCGGGCTGCTAAGCCGGGCGCGTTGTCCGTGCGAGCAGGGTGGCCTTGCACCGCGTTGGTGCTGGGAGAGCTGTGCCGGGACTCCCGGGCAGCTGCTGCCTCCGCGTACTGCTGCAGCTCGCTGATGATCTCGGGGCTATCGGGGGATATGGGCCGAGTGAGCTCCTCCGCGCTGGGGAGCTGCGGTGATGAGGCACTGTGTCTGCCATTGCTTGTGGACTCCAGCGAAGAGCTCTGGGAGCCTGGAAACAAGGAGATGGAGCAGGTGAGAAAGACAACCTTGGAGATATCATGGGAAGATTGTGAGGTCAGCTCCGAACACAGGCATGATGGAAGGCAGCCAGGGAACACCGCCCCAGACACGTGGGTAGGAAAGCACGTGAGCAAGCCCCACGCAGCGCTCACAAGCCCCTACCTGAGGCAGCTGTCCGACGGTCGTCATTGCCCTTTGGCTTCCCAGTGGTCCGGATAGCAAAAATCCGCCCGTCGCTGGTCCGGATATATGTCCCTGGAACAGAAGCAGAACAACTTCATTCACGGTTTCTGTGAGCCCGTGAGGTTGCCCAGGCAGGAATAGGACAGCAGTGCTGCGTAAGGCCAGCCCACAATCATGCAGGAAGAGCAGTGGGGGGCTTCTGCCCCCTTCCTCACTCCTCATTTCCACCCTTTCAGCTTTCCCGGGTTGGAGCTCACCCCCTCCTAATGTGCTGCCGGTGGGAAATGTGGAACTTCGTGCTTGAGACGAAGTTTGCTCTGGGAGCACCGGGAAGTGTGTGGCCGCCCCAGTACATGCAGTGGGCGTTGTGAGAATGAGACACCCAGCCACAAAGTTCAACAGCTCCTCTCAGAGGCAGCAGCAGCCACAGTTGCAATAGCCCTGAAGCGTCAGCTACAACAGCACACCCAAAGCATGGGCTGCAACAGAGCCACTGCAGAGTCCAGATCTCCTCCCCTTCTTGTTTCTTTTCCTCTCACGGGACCGATTCATGCTTTTACATCCTTCTCTTTGCTAATTAGCGTTGGCTAAGACCCTATCCACAAGTCCTACTAAGACAGAGAGACTTACCTTTTGTCCCTCGGATGATGTGGATGCTCTCGCCAGCACTGATTCTTGCCTGTACATCAGTGGATGTGTTTGTACCCGGAATCACAATATCTGGCAGCGGGAGAAGAAACAGAACAGTGTCTGTGAAATTACACGCCAGCCACAGACAGGAGTGGGGAGGTGCACCACGAAACCCCTTTGCTTGCAGTGCGGTTGTCTCTCCTACACGCTGTGCTAGAATTAAGCCCTCGGTTTATTTCTGAGCAGCATAGGAAGGCAGCAGAGGCTCTGAGGAAGCAAAAGCCACGCAGCTCTGGCACAGCATCTCCCCTATCCCAAAAAAGGGCAACTGGCAACAGTATTGCCGGCCCTCTCACGGGGAGTTCACTCCCAACAACCTGCCAGGCCCATGCCCCTTGCACACCTGCAGGGAAAGTCCTCCAGGTACAAGGGAACCACTCAAATGCAGAGAGGCAGTATCAGTGGCTCTGATGCCCGTCTGCCCACAGCCCGCATGGGCATCAACAACTCACCCTGCTCCTCAGTTCACCATGGGTATCACAACTCAACTCACCTGTGGTGGTGACAATCTTCTGCACAAAGACACCGGCTCGCTGTAGATAGTTGATGGGGAAGTTGACAGCGGGGTTGGAACTTGAGGTTGATCCTGCACTGCCCATGGGGACGTGCCGGGGCATCATAGGAATGGGGGTGGACTGAACTGGGCGGACGCTTGCCACCGGCTTGTCCTCACCCTTGAGGGCTGGTCGCCTAGTGAGAGAGGAGGGAGGAAAGTGCAGTGCCCCCACTGACAGGGCTAAGGGTCCTCTGCCCCCTCATTTCATGTCTACAGCATGGGAAGAAGGGAAAGAGGCAGGTACTCACCAGTTCCTCTGGCTAAAGGCAGGGATGCTCGTCAGACTCTGGTCGCTGGCTGGGTAATACTGTGCGTAGGACGGCCGGGTGTAGGGGACGGATGCTCGCTTTTCCTCCTCATAGCTTTTCTTGGCTGCTTTCTTCTCTGCCTTGGTCAGCTTGTGCTCCTTCCGGTCGATCAGCAGCGACTCATGCTGAAAAGGCTCCTGCAACCCCACAGCACTGAGGTTTTGACACCAACACACCACAAGAGGGAACCAACATGCCCCAAATGGCAGCCACCCGGTCTCTGCATCAGCACTGTCTCCATCCCAGGCTGGAGCAGGGGAGAGGGGAGTTGGGAGGCAGAGCTGGTCATGGTGAAGCATGTGTGGGGCAACGCTGTGGATGTGACCATCAGCTTGAAGAGTGACAGAGTCAGCTAAGCCATCGCTCACCGTTGCTAAGCCCGCCCAGCCAAGGCCATCGCTCACCATGAGCACACAGCAAAACCCACAAGCCAGAGGCCAGGCTAAGAGCGCAAGCACAGAGCCTGCCGAGACGTCACACAGCCACCAGAGCCCATCGGCACCCGGCCACAGGCCCACTCTGCAGCACCACCCTGCCAATGAAACTCTTCACAACACAGGCAAGTGCTGGCTATCCCAGCTTTGTTTTAGAGCCACCCCAGGAAGAGAGCTGGCAGCAAGCTGGGATATGCCACTGCCACCTTCCTGGCACAGCACCAAGTTGAAGAAAGGGGTGCCCTACAACCTGCCCCCAAACCTGTCCGGGACAGACGTGGCTCTAAATGTGTAGAAGACATTGCAGGGAAGGGCAGGGCTCTTAGGGCCCTCTCTAGAGGATTTTTTACCTATTCCCACCAGCACACAGATGCGTCCTTCTTGCCACCATGTCCCCATCACACAGCCAGACTCCTCCAGATCTCCTCCCACCTGTGCACTGCTGTGCCAGGAAGGAAGCAGGTTGGTCTTACCTTGGTGATGAGGTGAGGATACTTGAGACAGGCTAATTGTAGAACAGACTCTTTCATCTTGCTTGGATTGAGGGAGAGCTGAGCAGGGTCGGATTCCTCTTCCACAAAATGCAGCAGGTTCTCCACCTCCCGTCGGGTGAAGTTCAGCACTGGGTTCAGATCATCCACCACCCGATCTGGAAAAGAGAGGGAACAGAGTGAGCAGAGAAGGGAAGGGATGGGTACTGCTGCTTGCTGCCCTTCCTACGCTCCTCTCCTAATAGAGCTCCCTCCTTGCCATCTGCACGATCCTCAGAAGCCTTCTGTAAATGTCAGGGCAGGGAGAAAAATCATCAGCCATGTTCAGAGATGAGCCTGTTTGACCAAGCCAGGCTGACAAATGCCTTGTGCTCCAGACTGCACAGCAATGCAGTGCAGGTCACTGAGCTCCTGGCATGCAGGAACATGAAGCTAATTATGGATGTGTCCCATCTCACATCGCAAGGCTGAAAACATACAAGCCCTGGGACAGAACCGCAGCCACATCAGTACGTGCTCTCCCACAAATTCCACCAAAAAGGTTCAAGTTAATAACCAGGTGCTGAAATTTACAGAACTCTGTTGAGTCGAAAGCTCAGAAAAGAGCCATGGTCCCACCCTCACAAGAGCCTGAAAGTTTTCCTTGGACCTTCCTTTCTGCATACAGGGCAAATAGGAGCACACGGAGAAAACATTTATATCCAGGACTCTCTTGGGAGCCAGGCCAGCTGCCAGGGGACTCCACCTCGAGTGCAAGACAGCATACTGAGCCGATCACGCTGGGCTGCTGCCTCTGGAGTTGGGTTTTGAGACAAAGGAGGACACAGGCAGCAGAACTCTTTCTGGGTCACCACAACCCTCAGCTGCATGCTCTACGAGAGCAGCTCGACAGCTGGCACAAACCAGCACAAAAGATACTTTTGGTACAAGGGCAGGTCAGAACTGGAATGAATTAATTATTCTTGGCTTCTAAGTAAGCACTATCAGGCAAAGGTAGCAATATATGTTTTAATTTTGCTATTTTCCCTCTCTTGCTGCTGGAGAAATGGAAGTACAGAGTTATTTAATAAGTAATGTCCAGTTTAAGACAAGTAATGCCCAGGCAGAGGGGAAAACAGGGTGACTACCCCCCAAGTTTCCAGTCTCTTGTAGCAGCCAGGAGACTAGCAGGGAAGGTAAATGGCACCGCACTGGACTGGCAGCACAACCCTGCTGGAGGATGCTGGCTCTACAACTCCTACTGCTCTGCCATGCATTTCTTATAGGGTCTCATGTCACTGCCAACTCATAAACATCAAACATAGCATCTCTGTCACTTCTTTGGCTGTCTGGTTTTCAACCTTAAAAAAAGAAATTACGAAAACCACAGAAACAGGACTTAAAGGAACTAAAAGGAGTGACAGCCAAGAGTGGAGTGCCATGTCCATCCACACTTACCTGACATGCCCTGCTTGGAGATCTGACGGTCATAGATCTTCTTCTCAAGGGTGTAATCAGAAACCAATCTGTAAATGTGGCATGGCTTCTTCTGCCCGTAGCGGTACACTCGGCACACGGCCTGGGCGTCATGGCATGGGTTCCAAGAAGCATCAAACACCACCACTCTGTTTGCTCCAATGAGGTTGACACCCAAACACCCAGCACTGGAAATTAAAGGCAAATTTCAAATTGCTGCCTTGGCCAATTTTCAAAGCTTCTAGGCAGGACAGTCATCACAGCCAAGAGTCCATGAAGTGTCTATGGAAAGTTCCCTCCAGTCATACAGGCAACTTCAAACCCATGTTTGGTTTCCAAGACTGTTGTTAAGTTGTTGCAGAGGACTAAGGCTAAAATTCTACACCCCTAGGGAATCCAGAAGCAGATGGCACTATCATCCCATGGAGTCTTGAGAGCACGTTACAAAGGAAGTTAAGAATTGAGAACGCATATGCATACAGAGCATCAGCGTGAGTCCTCCACTGTGCCTTTCTGCTCCAGCCAACTTACCGTGTGGACAAAAGGAAGAGCCAAACAGAGGTGTTGCTGGGGTCATTGAACTGGTTAATCAGTCGTTCCCTTTCTGAGGCAGAGGTGCTGCCATCCAGTCCTGAGAAGAAAATTAAGGACACATTTAAAAGCTCTGTATGTTTGGGGGAATCCCATCAGAATAAAACCCCTTCTGAAACACTGAGCTTTGGCACTGGTTCCCAACCAATTCTAGGACTTCCTCAAGTCATGCACTCCAGGACCTCAACTGGACCACTCTGTACCTCTAATTTGCCTAGCTAGGCAGGTGCAAGGCAGCCAGCCAGATTGGGATTTGTTCAATCAAAAGATCAAGCAAAACATGACTCAAGCTTGGCAAGGCCAAGACCGGGAGTGCTACAACACACCTAGCCCATTAAGGCTTCGTATTAGGCAAGACAGACAGCAAGCAAGAGCAGCAGGCACAAAGGCCTCACGTACGCTGGAAGCTCGAGGAACCAAGAGAAAGCAAAATTGTGAAAGCCTTTGGCAAAATCCCATAGACTGGGTCTGAGCACAGAAAGTACTGGTCTAAAGGAGTGCAGCGGGGTATCATGTCTCTGTTCCTGGGCAGCAGCTTGCTTCTGGCAGCTCTGCAAAAATCAGGAACACCATATCCACCACTCCTCTCAGTCCTGGCCTGTAAAGTAGCCACACAAAGCAACAACCCATGCCAGAACAAGATTTAAAGCTGGGGAAGAGGAGAAGAGGAATTCACAGCCCTGAGGTAGTGAAAGCATTCCACAAGTGATTCTGGTTTGGGAAGCGAGATCTATAAAACAGCCAAACAAGAAACTAAAAGTACCTTTTACAACTTAAAAAAGCACTAGTGTGTAAATGAGATGTTAAAGATGTCTAACATCATCTGAGTAAGATGTCAAAAAGAAGGTTTAGAAATTATCAGTTAGTTGCTATCAAACTGACACTGTCTTCCCAAGCAATTAAAAAACACTCTGAAAGAGACTTCATCAGAATAATGCTTCAGAAGAGCATTTTCACACCCAGGGACAAGTACAAGAAGATGGCGGGTGACTTTCAGGAATTAGTCCGTCACAGAGGATCAAACAGTGTCACACCAAAAGAGAGGAGGATTGTCTGCACTCACTGTAGTAGTTGATGTTTCGGACCCAGTTGTGAACTCCTCCATCTGAGCCTGGAGGACTCGGCATTGGTCTCTTCGCCAAAAACTCTTCAATGACAGATAACGTGGACAAGCTCTGGCTGCAAAACCAAGATCGCTGTTCAGGAGAAAGCCCCCACAGCAGCAAAAAGTGCAGCATCAGAACTCTTCCCCAAGCATGACAGCATTGACAGCTGTCAAACCCTGTTTGTGGCAGCACACCTCTCTCACACCACTAGTAAACTTGATAGCGGCAGAAGTACAAAATCCATGGAGGAAAACCAGGATCTAATACAACAAAGGAGAAAAGGGGAACTGCCACACCACTCACCCCATGTAACAACCTCCTAGTACCAGAGAAGCATTTAGTGACTGTAGGATCAGTTGTTGATACTTTGCTTACCTGAAGACCAAGATCTTGTCTCCAAGCTTCACACTTTCCTCAATTAGGTGGAACAGTAATACCATCTTGGGTGAGTTCTCCAAGACTCCCGTCTGGTAATCACATAAGATGTCTTTGGCCTACCGAGAAATGGGAGATTATTACAGGTGGAGTTGCTCATTCCCTGTTTAGTTCAACAATCCTGTCTCAAGGTGAGAGAAGTAAGTCATTGCAGAGTGGTTATATACAACCAGCCAGGTCCGGGTGACAGTGTTACTCCCCCAACTACTGCTGCTACCTCCCATTTCAGAAGCTCCAAATGACAGACTTCTTGGACTATGGATGAATGAGCATCCTCTTAACCTCTCATGACTTTCTATCTCAAGACCTCTTCTCCAGCCCACTAGATTTACCACCATCTTATCAAGATTAAACTTTGCCCTAACACCTTTTTTAGAATAACAAAGTTCACAGCCTTTTTGGTCAGATGAAAACAATGGTGTAAGAGCGTTGCCTGCACTCCGGCCTCATGACAGTCCCAAAATCCTTACCCAGTGCCATGCAGACATGCTTATCAAGATGCTCTGTGGCAGAGAAAATGGATGCGAAATCCCCAACTCTTAAACAGAGGAGTCTTTTCTTTGCTCTAGTTCAGAAAACTGCCCTAACAAAAAGAGGTACAGTCTTTCAGAGTAAGTATCTAGTCTATGTTTATCATAACTCTCCAAATGAAGAGTTTTCCAGCAGTGGTACTCACCCACTCATAAGTAACGACCTGATTTGCTCTCTCCTGAAAGGGGTTGAAGCCAACGCTCTGGAGGAACCTGCTATTGGTAGCTTCTCCAACTGGTGATGCCAAAGCATTACTCTCTGTTTTGACTTTCATTCCCTGAGGCTGGCAGCGGGAATTAGTACTTGCTGTGCCAAGGTCATCCACATCCAAATCCTGCTCGTTTGCCAGATTCTCCTTTTGCAGAGCTTCATACAACACATCTGGATGGTTCCAGATCTGAAGGAGTAAAAAAAGAAAGTGGTTAGGCCTGCACTGGCCTGCTGCCTGCCAATGATTGTGGACTGAAAGCCCCCACAGTTATTCAAAGGAAAGAACTAATACTTCGATCACCTCATCACCAACACCACATGGAACTGTAGGGCACTGCAGAGAAAGCCAGTCTGACCGCATTAAGGTAGCAAAAACAGAAAACATGACTCTGCCATGACACAAGGTATAAACGATCTTAACAAAGGCTCTCCTGAGTTTAAAACAGCCGAATTCTTTCCCTGAGAACAAAACAGAAGGCCACTATGCACCCCACAGAGCACAAACGCAAAGGAAGATGCTTGTTTGCACTGCAGCAGGTAAATGGTTAGGGTATCTGCCCAGTACCGGTTCAGCTGATGGCTGCAGGTTTCTTGTACAAATTTGAACAAGACATTTAGCATCCCTGCACCCCAGTTCTGGAAGTGGGGATAACAATTCTGCCGGGCCATTGCAGGGCATTCTGGGCAGAGAAAATGCACCTGGCCAACCACACTTTTATCCGATGTTTTCATCCATATTCCTGCCTTTCCCTTACATACCAGAATATTTCTTTGCAGCTCCTGCCAAAACCTACCTTACAACAGACACAGAAAGCTTTGAGTGGGTTCAGTCCCAGCCAGCCGCTGTTGCCTGCATCTCGGAACCGGTTCATGAACTCCGTATAAAGGGCCCGCTGGATCTTTGAAAGACGTACCAAAATGACGTGTTCTTCCTTAGATGGGAGCTGAACCTTCAGGACATTGTGGCCTCGCCTGTGGAGAAAACAAAGAGAGATAAACAGAGGGAAGGGAATTTCCCAATCTGATCTCTCTGTCGCTGCCTGTAGGGTAAGATTTTGACTTCTTGCCCACCTGGTTGCAGGGAGAAAGACCTCTAGTTGCATGCTTCTCTAATGAACAACACTTCCGAGATACTCTCCCTGCAGCCAAATACCAACTGTAAGCACAATTACAGAGATCTCAAATGTTACAATCTTCTAGCACAGGTCACAGTGTTACGAGGGCGGTGAAAGCCCTGTTTTCCATGGCAATTGAAAAATAAGACCTAAGGTCTCTTTTTAGCTCTGCCAATGACTAAGACACTCCATCCAAATCACTGGTCCAGCATCTTAGAACCCTCATCTGAGAAACAAAGCTGATTTGTTTCCAGAGTGGTGGAGACACTGTCACTTTTCATAACTGAGGGTTTGTGAAACACTTTCAGATCCTTGGGTAGAGGACGTCAGAAAGTGCACATCCAAATTAACTATTAAGACATCAAAATAAACCTGAGGTCACTCTGGTGCAGTTAGAGGTGTCGTTCTCCATTATCAGAGTCTGTGGTACCAAAGCAAACCAACTTTACTTCTACCCCCAAGGCAAAACAGAGCTATAAGGACCACTTTGCAGTTGACAGATTGAACAAGACAGAGATTCTGAGAGAAATATGGAGCTGCTAACCTAAGAATCTCCTCTGTGGTTTTCTCTGTATGCTTAAGACCCTCCCACAAAGACAGATAAGGTACCTGTTTAAAACTCAAGCCTAAGAAGCTGGATTGATGGGCCGAGGTCAATTGTATGAGATTTAATAAGGCCAAGTGCCGGCTCCTGCACTTGGGTCATAACAACCCCAGGCAACGCTACAGGCTTGGGGAAGAGTGGCTGGAAAGCTGCCCGGAGGAAAAGGACCTGGGGGTATTTGTTGACAGCCGACTGAACATGAGCCAGCAGTGTGCCCAGGTGGCCAAGAAGGCCAACAGCATCCTGACTTGTATCAGAAATAGTGTGGCCAGTGGGAGTAGGGAAGTGATTGTCCCCCTGTACTGGGCACTGGTGAGGCCGCACCTCAAATCCTGTGTTCAGTTTTGGGCCCCTCTCTACAAGACAGACATTGAGTTGTTGGAGCATGTCTAGAGAAGGGCAACGAAGCTGGTGAAGGGCCTGGAGCACAAGTCATGTGAGGAGCGGCTGAGGGAACTGGGGCTGTTTAGTCTGGAGAAAAGGAGGTTCAGGGGAGACCTTATCGCTCTCCACAACTACCTGAAAGGAGGTTGTAGTAAGGTGGGTGTCGGTCTCTTTTTCCAAGTAACAACTAATAGGACAAGAGGAAATGGCCTTAAGTCGTGCAGGGGAGATTTAGATTGGATATTAGAAAAAATTTCTTCACCGAAAGGGTTATCAAGCATTGCAACAGGCTGCCCAGGGAAGTGGCTACGTCACCATCCCTGGAGGTATTTAAAAGATGTGTAGATGTGGTGCTTAGGGACATGGTTTAGCAGTGGACTTGGTAGTGTTAGGTTAACGGTTGGACTCGATGATCTTAAGGGTCTTTTCCAACCTAAATGATTCTATGATTCTGTAAGGCAGCATGATTAGCTGTACTGCATAAACTCAGCAAACAAGCAGGCTAATTTGACATGCAGGAGCTCTTTGCACGGACTACACCGTTAAGAACTCCTTGTGGACTCACCGCTGCACAAAGCCTTCCAGCAGACTATGCAGGACATGACTGCGATACCTCATGAGACGGACATCTTGAGGGGTGCTGTCAATACACTGCCCATTCAGGATAGGGCGCTCAAACATGTTGCTGAATTCCTGCCGTGAGCCTAGAAAGTCAGGTCGGACAAAGTCTACCATGCACCAATACTCAATGAGGTTGTTCTGGAGCGGGTAGCCAGTCAGCACCACCCTCCGGCGGGAGCGGATGTTCTTCAGGGCCTGCGAAGTGCTGGCATGGCAGTTCTTTATCCGGTGTCCCTCATCACAAATAACCACATCTGGGCCAGGGCGAGACAAAGCTTTCTCAATCCCTGAGGACAAGGAACATCAAGTGTTAGTTAGAGATAAGTAAGACAAAGTTCTGGTTTTATACGGTCACCAACTTCACAAAAAGAAAAAGAGGGGTAGTTCTGAAAGACAAAAAAAGCAGCATTCATGGGTGGCAGAGAGCAAGGCTGATTCAGGAAATAAAATGTGACTAGACACTAGCTCCGATCACTAGCTCCGATCTAGCATAATGTGGTAATGACCAGACATGACTGTCCCTTGATTTCTGCTCAATGACCTGCACTGCATCAAGTTCGGCGTCTTGCATCAGATCAGACTGGTAAATCTCACACGGACAAATCCGCAAGGTCGGTGTACTGACTTCCATGCTTACTTGCAGCTATGGCAAGAAATGAAAGATTCAACCAAAGCTCAATAACCTTCTGTCTCCAAAGACACAATCCTGCCCAGCAAAGTTTGATCATTCCAGGGATGCTAGAAGCAAGTTATAGGCTGTTTCCCTGTGCTGCCAGAGTTGATAGCCAGCTGGACAACAGGATCACACTTTCCCTCTCGAGGACTGGCCCCCCACCTTTCAGAAGCTCTTGCTGCCGGTCTTCCTCATCCAAGTCAATAATGACAGGGCCAGCTTGTTTCTTTGTTTTCTTCTTCCTGCCAGTGGCAAAGGACTTCTTCAGTGAGAGGAGACGGTACATCTCATATCCCATCAGCAGCACACCACCCTCTATCACCCAGTCATTCACCACCTTTGCACGTGCAGCTGTTGTCCTGCAAAACAAACAAACAAACCAACCTAATAAACTGTAAGCTTTCTCTCCAGTTTCAGTTTGAACCACTGGATTGGAGTCTGCTGAGAAAAAAGACCCGTTCAATTAATTAAAGCACTTCCTCGCATCAAACCAGACAGAAGAATACAATGAAGTTTCTCGAGGAGACAATGTGGTACAGAGGAAAAGAAAAAAGCCTTTTATGTGCCACGGGTAGCAGGGTTGAGAATGACAAATCCTTACAGGAACTGAGCTGTAGAAGTCTGTCATGTACAAAAGCATATCAAATTTGAGAGCATCCTTTCTAAAGAGCTGTTGAGGAGACTGCCTCTGCAAAAACCGTTTTCAGAACGAGCTGCTAATGTACGTGGTTGTAATCGTCTAGTCGTTTATCCCTTGTTGTCTCTTCCAATGCTAGTGTCCCTCAAGTATTCCTTCCCTGCTAACCTGCTCAGAATTGGCTCAGATCAAGACACTGTCCTCACTCAATCCTCCCAGAGCACACCAGATCCCATCCAATACTAAACACATGGCTGGAGTAGCATCAGCAGATTCAAAGTACATTCCACCCAGGAGGTGAAGACCTCAATAGATAAGTGTATGAACGCAGCCGATGAACTGAGAGTTCCCTAGGATCACTACGCTGTCCTGATCCATGCAAAACAAATGACCCAGAAAGAAGCAGAGATCCACGAGCCAAGAATACACTCCACACCAGGCTGTAACTGCAATCACTGATCTCTCCCTTCTGGACAAGGAGGCTTTGTATAACTTGCCAGAATCCTTCAATGACAACACAGTTCACAGAAAGTCACAGTGTCGGGTAGAGGAATCCCTAAGTGTGTGAAAAATCTCAGGGAGAAACCCCAACATTTAAAATACAAGAGACGTGGTACAGGGGGCACATGCTTACGAGTCCCAGGACTCTGACCGGACTAGCAGTGTACCACCAGAAATAAACCGTAGCACTTCTGCTCCTCTTTGCAGAAGTAGCTCTGTCTCTGGAACTGGGTTCCTGATCTCAGCATATACGGGAGAACAGAAAGGTGTATCAGCAGTGGGAGAAGGAAGTACAAGATATAAATATCGAATGAAAGAGACAGTAAATCTCTCCCAGGTACCAAAATCCTCCTCTCAAGCCGGTGTCCACAACAAATGCAGAGTGGGAAAAATCTGGGAGTCGAGGGCACAGAATTAGCCCAAACTAAAGAGTCTCCAACAGCAATTCTGATAACAGTTCCATATGATGCAGTCCAAGAGCTCAAAAGGGCTTTTACTGGCACCTACTTGTGTTCATCATTCAGGATGTGGACTTTGAAGGTACGGGGCTGGACCTCTTTGGAGTTATAATCAGCAGGAAGGTTTTCAGGTGCTGGGAGCCACATGTTGAATTCTGCTAGCCAGTTTTGGAGCGTATTCACCTGAAAAAGTTAGCCGTAGAAGGATTAAAAACCCAATTTGAGTCACTCGGGATTTTAAGAGCAGAAATGAGAATAGGGAATGACACGCAGCTGGGCCCAGACAGAAGGAGCAGACCACAGCATGCAAACTCAGGGACACAGGGAATGAAAGACGCAGAAGAAGAGCAAGGGTACGACAGAGCTTGATGTGAGACAGGACACTAATCAATCTCCTCTATGCAAAGAAAGAAGTAGTGCAAGGAAGGCCCTCAACCAGCCCTTCACACGAGCTACTTACAGGTACAATGGCAAGAACAGTCTTTGCCTCCGTGTGCCGAAAAAGTACATCCAAGAAAGAGATGACCTGTATGGTCTTGCCCAGGCCCATGCTATGTGCTAAAATACACCCAAACCCACTGCTGGTTTTAAATCTCTCCAAGGACTCGACCAAGTTGTCATACAGGAATCGGATCCCACCAATCTAGACAGAAAAGTAGAAAAGGTATTAGAATGGTGGGAGAAAACAACAAGATGGGTATGTATTTACAGAGTGGCAAGCACATTAGGATTGCATAAACCATGGAAAATATAAAGGGCATGGTTTCAAGTTCACTACAGTATTCTAATCTAGGGAAGACTCAGAAAGTCAGTATTTTTAGATACTCATAAAACTTTCTGAGAATATAACAATAAATCAAAATTCATTTGTAGCCAGAGAATCTGAATTGGGGTTGATTAGTTTGTTTATAAATATAATTTTATTTTTAAAATTTTAATCTAAATATACAAAGGAAAACATTCCTTTCTGTGCCAGATACCACCACACTATCCATCACCAAGACACCCAGGTAAAAAACTTCTCGGGCATCACAATGAATTCTAATTGTTATAAAATATTTTGCTTTTGAGAGCTGAAGGAATTTTGTTACACGTACAGCCAGAAACAAGCAGTACATTCTCATCTCTTTTATCCTGTCATTGAAGATGACTATGGGCTCTTGAAATACTCTGGTTATCATATGATAACAATAGCCAAACTATACAAAGCCCTGGCCTTCCCTTAATTTGTCCTTATCATTTGACTGTCCACAACAGCCAGCACAACAACCAGACTGGTCACAGGTCTCACCGAAGAAGTTCTGCTGAGATTACAAGGCAGGCTTGCCTGAATTCATTGCATTTTCAAGGCTAATAATAAAGCCTACCTGATGGGGTTTTACTGCATGTGCAAGCTGGGGAGCCAGGAAAATGTCCTCCTCATTTGGTGGATGATTGATGTTGACAATTACTTGCCCCAGAGCATCTGACTGATTTAAGGCATCATTCACATGAGAGCCACTGCTCTCTTCACTGCCGTCGTCCTCCCCTTCATTGCCAGAGTCACTGCTGTCCACAATTTGGAGGGCATCATCCTCTCCTGAACTCAGCTCAATCACTTCTGTAAAGTAACCAAAGCAGGAGAGAATAAGGGCAAAGGTTAACTTCACGTCAGGGTTTATCATGCATGGAAAAAAACTCATATCTGGAAAATAAGGCTACCACCTTTTGCAATTCCACACTGGCCTAATGACCTATTCTGAACAAGCAGGCACAATACAGGCCCGCATCAGGCCCCTCAAGCCAGCATATAAAAGCAATGAGTTTCCCCATGTTTCAGAGAACATTAATTTGGGCTGATTCAAACAGAACATGAGACAGTTTCTGTAAGTGTTTTACTTTCTCCTCCATGTGTCCTCTTAATTCCCAAACCCAGACATGCATTTTATCTGTTGATACAATGTCTAAGGACCACCCAGGAAATCAGGCAGAAGTACTCTACCAGAGTGGTACAAAGGAGTCAGGTTAGATCCATTTGGGACAAGGGACATAAAACCCACTTTTAGTTGCAGATCTGAATACTTAGATGCTCCTTTTATACACAGCAGATGATGCCACTCTCATGTAAGCATTCTTCAGCACAGCACTGAGCAAAATTAAGTGCATTTATAAAGCAGAAATAAACACAAGTTCGCAAGAGTGCCTGATAGGCCAGGTTGTAAATGTCAGCTTAGGACTCAAAGGCCAGAACTGGCCATATATTTGGAAATCAATAGGCCTACAAAAATCTGAAGTGATTCACTACTAGAGCATCTTACTAGATGAAAACAGGAGACTTGTGGCTAAATAAACAGCATATTGCGAGAAGACCAGGGTGAGGCAGTTGGTCACTTACCATCTTTAATGCTATTTTTTCCTTTAGCATCGTCTTCACTGCCACTGCTGGTACTATCTAGGCAGATCACTTCCTCAGCCAGGACCTGAGGGGGGAGCTGGGTAGCCTCTGCTGTTCTGAAAACGATGTCCTCTACAAACATAAATTACAAACAATAAGTAATTCATAATAATGGGGAAGGAGACAAAACTGTTCAGAAACCAGACAGTATTTCCTTCCACTTTTGCTCCAGTAACTTAGCCCTGGAATTTTCCATAACAGACTCTCACTGTCTACAGTACTGCTATGACTCAGCTTCCTGGGTCACAATCTCCTGCTTTCTCAATATGCCGAAACAATAGCCCATTGCTGATGGCACCCTCTCTATTGCATGCCCCGGCTGGGACACACTGACCATGCAACATGCTAAAGTCCCCCTTTTTTTTTAATTCTTTTTTTGGGGGTCTCGGAAGTAAAAGCTGTTTTTCATCCAGCAGAGAAAGTACCAACTGCTGAAGGGATGCTAACTGTCCTTTGTTAGTAGGGACACTGTAATAATTATATCCCACATATCATAAACAACTTTTGCTGATCAAGACCATTTGTTTGTATGTTTAAGTATTGCCATGTAGGAAGAAAGGGTAACTAATAGGGCCAAATAAGCACCGCTGCAGTGACTCAGCAAGCAACGACGTTCTTCTGGGGCTGCAATCTACTCCGCAACAGTTAAAGCGTTTTAAATAGCTCTTATTCCTTCCCTCCCATGCAAAAATGTTTTGAACACTTGCACTTAAGGAAGAATATACATTTTCTCAGGAGGCAAAGTCAATTCAAGAACTCCTTACACCCGACACAACTTCCACTGCACTTCTCTGCCCTTTACACCAGTCTGAGAGGCTGTGCTATAAACTAGATCACTGAAATGATCCAGGTTAGAAGACAATGCAAGATGACATATTCACCAGAAGACAAGGGTGATGCTCAACCATTTATACTGCCTGTTTATTTCACTGCTTGCTGAAACATGCAAGAAAGTACAGGGTTACATCATGAACGTATGTGCGACCAGTCTAACATCATGAACATAAGCACACACAGCCTATTCTTCCACTATCCCTAGTACCAGACTCATGCATTACCAGACCACAGTACCAATATGATCTGGACCAAGGACGTGGCATTTCTGTCAAGTCCGTTGGTTTAAGCTTCCATACCAGTTGGAAAGACAAGAGAGACCTTTCCAGCATCCTGCTTACACACAATTAACTTGTCAAAATATCTTCAACAAAAGTTACCTGGCACCTTTCACCATGCAGCCACAGCATCTTGATTCAGAACTAGCTCAGAAGTGGAACTGACTACACTGAACCGGCAAGTGGTTTGGAACTGCCGTTTCAAGAGTTTACACTTGAAAGTCCAAGTGCAGCATCGAATCATAGAATGGTTTGGGTTGGAAGGGACCTCTACTCCAATCCCCCTGCAATGAGCAGGGACATCTTCAACTAGATCAGGTTGCTCAAAGTCCCGTCCAACCTGACCTTGAATGTTTCCAGGGATGGGGCATCTACAACCTCTCTGGGCAACCTGTGCCAGTGTTTCACACCCTCATCATAAAAAAATTCTTCCTTATATCTAGTCTGAATCTACCTTCTTTTAGTTTAAAACCATTACCCCTTGTCCTATGGACAAGCATGGCACTACCTTGTATCCTTAAAAAAATCTTGCTTTGGGTGGCATCTCCCACTGCTTACCAGGAAGAAACTCTAGGGGTACAGTTGGGATAGTGGCTGGATAATCCTTCCGCTGCTGCTCTAGCCGTTTCCTTCTCTCCAACTCTTCCTGCTGGGCTGCTTTTGTCACGGCTTCTAGTTGGTCCTCACGCAACAGCTTTCTGAACACAGGAGCAAACAGAGAAACATGATTTGGTTACACTCAAACAATTTCTTCCAAAAACCTGAATGGCTGTACAGCTGGCTCAAAACATGATTGACAAGCTCCAGGTAGTCTGTCAGCTACGCAGACTAGGAACATCATCACCAAAAGCTATAGACAAATTCTACAGCTATTTCAAGACTGTGCTTCCCAACAACAGGTGACACTACTATTACTGAAGGAAAAGATAAAAGTTTGACAGAAGCAAAACAATGAAAGGAGGAAAAATGTGAGTGGGTAAGTACACACTTAAGCTAGGTTATCATAGACTAGTTCTTCTGTCTGAAAGGATGTTATTTATTGCTATGCAGTTTATAAACAGAAAATGCACAAAGTCATGCAAAGAAGATATATGGGAGGAAAAGGCATCAATTGCCCTGCAAAAAGTCATCACCCTGATTCTTCTCTGACGTAGTATTTTCAGGAACTAGGACCTGTAATGGTTTTAACAATTGTTTCAAAGGATGCTCTCAAAGCATCTTACTTTTACAGGTACTTTTCATTACTTCCGAAAGTTGCTTTTCCCCTACTTCAGTTTCACATGTGCAGCCCTGGAAATGAAGGCTCTTTTGCCAGAGGAGAGATGCAGTACAAGCAGTGGTAAAATCCAGCTCCCCCAAACTAGGTCTCAGTTTCCAACGTCTAGTCAACGCTCACTCCTTCGACTTTAAGAAAATCAGTCTGCACAAGCTTAAATATGAACCAAAGACCACCAGCACATTACACACAGGGCAAATGAGCCACTTGCTGCCACATGTGTTCCTGCTCCATTATGACTCCTCTGAGCATTTTAGATCCCCTTGAACAAAATTTCATAGTGAATTGCCACCTCCCAATCTGTCCCAGAATCTATGTGGTAACTTACGCAATCAAACAATTACTGCTTTAGAAAATTCAGGTGAAATTGATTTCCAATATTTCAGTCACCAGTCACAGCGTCAGCATTCCTGCCAACAAGTACCCAGGACAGTAGAGGGAAGGACTACATTTTAGGCTGTTTGCAATAGGATCCTCATCAGCAGGTATCTGAAACTGGATATTTACTTAATGGTGGTGCTGTTTTTCAATTACATGTCTTAAAAGTCATCAGCAAGTACACAATTTTTGCAATATATTCCATAACCAAATATTCGCTCTTCTGAAATGCCAAACAAGTCTGCACCCACATGCAGCACTCCAGTCTGAGATCATACTACTCCCACTGGTGAAATCCTAAGGTTTTGGAAAAAAGAAGCCATCTGGTTTGCCAGCAGTGGCAAAATGTAGCTCAGAAGCAAAGTCCATTTCTACCCAAAAGTCTATATAGGACGCTAGCTCTTTCTGTCCTGCTGCCGCTAACCTTATGTTCCTCCGCATGTGAGACGGTTTCTGAGCCCTCTTCTTTTTGGTGTCCTCAGAGGCCAGGCTCTTGTGCTGGTTCTGCAAGAGTCGCTCTGCCCGCTCACTCTGAGATGAGGTAGTTGAAGTAGAGCGCTGCCATTCTCCATCCTCCGTGTGTTCAACATGGTCACCGCTGAACACGGTTTCCTGGGGTTGGTCTGAAAAGAGAAGGAGGTAATGACATGAGAAAAACTGTGCCAGACTGGCAGCTGGCTTTTACACGAGCATTCATCAACCAACAACCCCTATTCTCACTCATTTGCAAACATGTTTCTCTGAGGGTCAAAACTGGGGTCCTTTACAACAGTGCCACTCAAAGAGTGTTAAAAAGTTTTACGGTGAAGGGTCTGTTCCCAGTGAAAGCCAAGACTAACACCACTCAACACAGCCCAAAAGTGCCCTGACAAGAAAACAAGGCAAAATTATTTCAGTCCACGTAGGGCACTTGCTGCCCCTAAGGGCCTGTTTTCTTACACGGGCCCAATGAGCTCCAATTAAGGAACTCATAAATATCTTTTTCTTTGTTTCACAACATTCATGTGGGGCAGAAATTTCCATTTATATGACACCTGTGTAACCATTGTCCAAGTTAAGAGATTATCTGGTTCAAACACTGGGCCATAGCTTAGCAGGCAGCTCAGTGGTTTTATCACCAGGGTCCACTCTCATGATTTAAATGGTAACTTCTGGCAAGCTTTTTTAAAAACAAGAAGTAAGTGGCAATACTCTTTCCACATTATAAACCACATGCGCTCCTTTTTTTCTACATTCTCCTATTTTCAGACTTGGCTGATTTCAGTCTTAAAGCACTATGTGAAATGACACCTTGTTCTATGTGACATTTTGCTCTTCAACAGGCTGCCGGTGACCAAGCTAATGCTCACAGAGCACAGAAAGGAAATGTTTCTGTTCAAAAGCTTCCCTTGAAGTAAACTGTTTCTGACAAGCCTTGTAATAGCTTCTTTGAAGCATCTTGTTCCCTCGTGTCAGGCGAAGAGATACCCTGAACCTGGTCTCAATCAGCTTTCTTGTCTATACTGTGTATCTGAGCTAATGACTGAACTGCAATGACACTTAGACAGAACTTTGAACGAAAGAAGGGAAGAAGACATCAACGCCAAAGAATGTGGCAGATGAAGTAATACAGAACCAACAAGCACCACATTGTGACTCCGTGGGATCTGGAGACAAAGAGCATCCCTTCTCAAAAAGCTGGGAGCTTAAATGAAGGATGCTTCAGTACAGCACATTGCACGTACAGGCACCTCTACAGCTGCCACGTTAATATGCCTATTAAATGAACCTTACCACCAATATCACCTCTTAAAATTGAGATGACAAGAACTAGATTCACACCTTGGTGAAAAGCACCATCTTTGCAAGCTTCCTCTCCAGACATCCCACCAGACCTGCCCCAGCATTTGGTTGAAGCCTATGTCAGAATCCGTTTAGGACTTCAGGGCTCACCCCACCATGGGCCAACACCAGCAGAGCAGCTCAACCATTTCTGTGAACATCGGTCCCAGCAAGTCTTACACATACCAGAAAAACAGGTATCCACAACTTATGTGATGAAACAGATCTCACGATGAATGCAGGACAGAGTTACGTTGCATGTGAAGATAAAGGCAAAGGAGCTCGCTGCTACAGTCACAGCAGTTCTCCTACCACAGCCAAGGTCTTGGAGCCCTGTCCTCCCACCATGCCTCCTTAAACTTACAAGCTCAGACATCACACATCACATTCACTTGCAGACAGAGAACTGTGCTGGGAATAAACCCAGTTTCCCAGGCTTCCCAGACAACAGCTCTGCTATTTGAGCTAGAGACACATTTTGGTCACATTACCTGCAATTCTTCAGCACTGCTTCCTTCCCCCCACCCCTCCCGACTCCTGGTTATATAACTAGATCAAAAGATTGGATGAAATAGGGCAAAGGGAAGCAGGGAGGCTGCACACGTGACCGCATTCTCCGGGATGAGTCATTAGACCAGTGACTATCCCGGAGACAAACACTGCCATGGTTACACTGCTGCCATCTCACCCTGGGCCCAGGGGACCCTGACAAGGCATTAGAAGCACAAAGTCATGCTCGTTTGGAAGAGGAAGCACTTCTCTCCCCACACCCCAGCAATTACCCACGTCAGCGACTCTGCCACCTGCACCGTGCCGGGAAAGGGTGCCTTCAGGACGAGGGTGATGCTAACAAAATCCAAAGGTGAGGCCATGATGCGTCTCCTCTGTTTTCATATTTGTTGTGCAGTCCCTACGTATACTCATTCCACCTCTGCATTTTACTTTTCTTTCCTCTTAATCATGTGTAATACAAGCTCTGGTGAAACATACACACAGCTGGATCAGACAGGTTTTTTTAAAAGATAATTCTCATCTGAACAGAAGCCTGAAGCCTAAAATCTCATGATAAATTTGGCCCTGCACTGAGTACAGGCTCTCACCCACCACAGCCATGTCTGCTCAGGCTGGCGTTTGTCCTGCCAATACAAGTTCTGAGGTGAGGAACACACTCTGCGCCTCAGCCCGCATTCCTGACCCATATGCATCTAGATACGGAGATCTTTTCCACGCTGGTGACATTACCGAACATCACACTGATTCAGCCGCAGTGGGGTTCAGAGGACAGCCGGCTTCCCGAGGCTGGTCCCATCCTTGCCACTACAATGAATAAAGCTGCTTTTCACAAAGCTTAACTAACACAATGATAAAATCACAAGTCAATTCCATCTAACCATGCAACAGCTCCCACCACACCTGTGACACAAGCTGGCAGTTACTAGCAGGAATTGTTTTGTTGCTGTTTTGTATTAAACTCCTGATTGTGTACACAGCCTAAATCTTACCGCATATGAAAAGCAAGACTCCCCGCTGCAGCCATGTGGCTGCACTCCAGCATGGTGAGCTCCAAGATGTATAACTGGGACCCACACTGGGACAGAAACGCATTAAGAAACAATAACCACACACACAAAAACCTATTTTGTACAAGAACAGGTTTGGTCTTTGGGTTGGAGGGAGTGTGGGAACAGCCTCGCTGAACAGGTCCCATCAGGTAATCAATGGAATAATCCCCGCCCCAATTCTGCCAAGCCTACATCTACAACAGGAATGCAATTATGGTTTTGTAACAGGAGCTGAACACACTACTCTGACATGGCTATACAAGTAGCTTTCTACACAACACACAAATTCGCCAGCCATGTTTGCAGGTTGACAATTGCCTGATCATGCTTACGCCGTTAGCGCACTCTAGGAAGACCTGGGCAGTTATCCACATTGCCTCAATGAGAAAAGCATTGCCACCAGCCCACAGGTAACAACCTAGCACAGCCTTGCACAAGGAGATCAGCCACATATGTCCAAGCACAGCTGGGCGAAAGAGCACGCCCAAGTCCACTCAGCAGAAGACAGCCATGGGTCAGTCGTGGTCGCCGACGAGGACGTAAAGCCATCCCATGCTTACACGCTGTGGGCATTGAGAATCAGCTGGAACACCAATTGGTGGGTTCACACCATCTCTGTTGCTTGTTTTGCATGGTGCTCACCAGAATAGGCACCAGATCTACAAAGACTGTCTCCTGAGGGTAGCGGTGACAGCATCAATGCAGACAGTGAGCTTGACAAGCAGCTGCTCCTTCAGGTGGCTTACAGCTCTCCGTCTGAGAGGTCCCCAAGCAGTTCCCACTGGTCCTTGGTTACGGACACCTGCATACACCCAGGCACTCTGTCCTGCAAGGTACCCTGTACGCCAAGAGGGGCACAACTATCCGTTCTCATGCGCTTCATAGAGGTTTAAAATGTGCCTGCACTATCAAAACCCAGTAGACCCGATTACAGCACGGCTCTAGTTCATGCTGCAGACCAGGGGTTGCCAGTTTTCTTTGCTCACTAAGCAGCAGCAACCACCGCCCCCAGCTGTACATACAAGCAGGGGGAGGCATTTGGCTTCTCGACCAACACTTGCATATTACAGTTTAGAAGTCCCTGTAAGGAAAAGAGTCGTGACTGCTCTGTGTAACTCTGCTTCAGATGCTCCCTGTGGTATGGTGCCAGAGCTGCCCCTAAATACCGCACACAGCCGTGATTCATAATGCATAACACAGCAAAAGATTTGTCCCACAGTGGGACACTTCCTATTGCATCCAAGCTCACCTCATCACCTCCTTCTTGCAAAATACTCTCAAACTTCCCATAAAACAGCATGGGATGCAGCCTGGAGAATATTCTCTAGCATCTTTGATTCAGCAGTGAATTGCTCTTGACACATACAGCCTGCTCTGCAAGGGGGCTCAGGTTGCTGTGAAGTGTCACAAAGCAGCAAGTACATTTTTGGGGGTGTGAAATTTCTGTAACTAACACAGTCTTCTCCTGACACCAAGGTGTGTGAGAAACAGTGTTACAGCTGCATCCAATCTCAATGCTCCAAAGCAAACGACAGTAAGTCCAAGTGTCTGTGCACACACAAGTAAACATCCACAGCTCCAGCAACAGTCCAACACTCCTAGGAGTATAGAAATTGCCATTCAGGATAAGACCTGAGGGTCCCCTACCTGAGGCTGTTGCACAAGAAGGTGCAAGAGACCCCTCAGTAGACAAAACATTGTGTAAGATGATTACTTCCTGGCCTCCTCAGTTATTCAGAGGTTCATCCTCCTCCTGGGAGGCCAACTTCTCTGCCAGGGTAACCCCAATGACTCCAGGGAAGGCATACCACTGAAAACCAGACACCTGTTTATTTCTAAAATCATTTCACTACGGAAACTCAGGATGCTGAATAGCCCTATTTTGCTGAGTCTTTGGGCATTATTTCCTACCCCAAGTACAAGGATGTGCATGCATGGTAAGGAAGGTAGCTGCATGCAGAGCAGCAAGGAGTCAATTCTTGCTTTGGGAGCTCTCCTTTGTCTTGCACAAAGAGCAAGGAGCAGTTAAATATTATTGCAGGCATTCTCGGAACTTCCATGCAGTTTGTGGGCACTAGCTTGTCAGAGACTAGCTAGTACTAGCTAGTACTACTACAGCCGGTACTGAGCTGTCAAAGCAAGAATGGGAGGAGCACTGAGGGATGGCAGAAGAAAGACTAATTGCACAGCTCCAGCTGCAACACTCGCAGTCACTGACACACTGAACTACAACTGTGCCAAAGGCTAGAGAAGTGACTCTGCAGAGCACGCCCGACTGCAAAGGCACTGACAGGCTGGAAGATGTTCTCTGGGGTTATGTGATGTTTTCCCAGCGCACTGGGCACTGGAGAGGTGTGTAGGTGATGCCAGAGTTCAGCTGTACTTGGCACCTGAAAAACAACAGTTCTCTAACTGCGGCACAGCAATCATCTCAGAGGCTGGCAACAGTCAGAGTGCTCTGGCTCATCCTGTATTCAGCTGTGGAATATAAATTAAATATTTTCAGAATATTCTTTCTCTGTATGCAACTGGTGCAGCTGCTGTATTGATGCCATGCAAGAAGGGAGGAGAGGTGTCTGCACAGAGCACCCTCTCATAGAGGTGGCATTACAAAAACACTTGAGCACCCCAAGGCTGGAGGCAGGAAATTCCTTGTGAAACCCCTCAAGGACAGTGTAGGCGAAAGCAAGGGGGAAGCTCAGACTCCCTTCCTCCAGGCCCTACCTGCTGCAGCATCCAGGAGAGCCACAGAGCCTCCTCCCGCCGCTTGACACACATCAACGCCTGGTTCCTTCCCCCCGAAGCACCGGGAAAGCCACCCCGCGAGGGGGACGGAAGGGGACGCAGTCCGTCCGGAGACTCAAGGCTGTGGCTACCCCCTGCAGCCGCTATCAGGGCAGCTAATTAGCAACAAGAGTTTGTTCTCCTCAGAAAATAATCGGGCTCAGTCTTCGGCGGCAGGACGGCCCCTCCCAGCCACAACTGCTTAACAAAGCCCTAATTATGTAAGCATTATATAACCCGGCACACCTACCCCCCCGCGCCGGCCGCACCGCAGCACCCGCTTGGCCGCGCTCCCCGCCGGCACGCTGGGGCCCAGCACACCGGGCGCCTCTCGTCCCTCTCCAGCCACGAGCAGCCGCCCACTTGCTGACAACAGGAGTGGGAACCAGCCTTTTGCCCACACCGGTGGTTTCTTGCGTGCACGGGGTACTCCTGTGCTTGTCTGGGTGCCCCTCGTGGATGTCCTCTCCTCGCCAGGGCCACGGCTGCGGGGAGCTCCCAGGCCAGGCATGCTGCGCCCCGGCCAAGAGGGCAGCCACGCCGTGCGCCTCGGGCAGCAGGACCCGCAGCTCCCAGCCCCTCTCTGCATGCTGGCCCTGCTCGACTCCAGCGAAATGCAGCACTCTGATCAGGGGAATGACCGATTTCCACCATCGCCCTCGTCCCGGCTCCGCTGCCTGCTGCGGTGGTTGGTGTCCTGCTGAGTCACAGCCACGGTACTGCGAGACACAAAGGCATCTTTCGGGCTAAGCCTGCCCAGCCCCAGAGCCTGCCTGCTCCCAGGGGAAGCATCCCTCGCCTGTCAAACGGCACGTACGTCAGCTCTAACATCTTCACTCCTGTTGCTGATTTATCTAGGAGTTAACCACCTCAGGTCTGCCGTTCATACTTGTCACTGTAATCAGAGACAGAGACTGTCGTATTGGTGTAACGAATAGCGCTGCTGGAAGTCTGAGTAACACATTTTTCATTTCTCTAGGTATCTGTAAAGCGATCAGTCGCTGCGGGTTCAAGGCACCTACGTGAAATCTGCAGATTGCCAGTGAGAGATAGCAGGCTGCCTCCATCCCCAGCCCAGGACCAGGGGACGGAGGGGAGAGAAATAAAACGAGCTCTGAAGAAAACACCACCAGCAGAGGCTCTGCGGGCCACAGCACGGCGAGGGAGCCAGACCAGGAACACACAAAAGCCAAACCCATCTCCAGACTCTCCTTCTTGGGCAGGAAGTAAGCCCCAATCAATGGAAAACTTTAAAAGATAAATTATAAGGCAGCACTGCCCTTCTTTTTTTCCTTCAGAGGTCTTTCAGCGTATCAGTTACTGATGAGGTTATGCTGCAGAATAAAACTCCTTTCCTGGCCCGAAGGAATCCTTCAGGAGCAAAAGGCAGCAGAATTGAAGGGCAGGAGCAAGGAAGATACCACCCAAACACTAAAGGGAAAGGAAGCAGCCAAGAAGTGCCAAGAGGCAAACTGGAACATCAAACAGCCAACTTTGGTGACAGACAATATATCTTCTAACCCTGGGATTATGCAAGCAGAACCAGGCCCCAAGTACCCAGGAGCTCTTGTTCTGGCCGGGCCTCAACGCTGCGGACGCCGAGACCCGGGTTACATAAACACCAAAGAGCACTTATATAACCATTGTATGGCACGGGCTCGCAGCCACCGGCACCCCGCGCCGCTGGAGCGCGGCAGGTAGCTGCTCCAGCCAGCCCTGCGCCTCCGGGACCTCGCACGAGCCCCCGAAACGCGGCCCAGGTGGGGTGCCCCTCAGGTTGTCCTCCCTCTCGCAGCCACCACGGAGGAGAGGTAGATGGTTACTCCGGAGCACCGGGCAATCTCGTGTCCGTTTTCAGCTCTGATATGCTCTAAGGAGGGTTGTGAAATTTCAAATCATTTCAAAACATTTTCATAGTGCTTTGAGACAGCAAGAACTGGAGAAATGCAGAACGCTGCTACCTGGCATCCCTCTTCTAGATATATAATCAAAATTACTTTTCCCAATAAAAGTCCTCAAACCTAAAATGTAAACTGCCTCCTCCTCACGAGCCCCCCCCCCCCCCCCGCACAGACACTGCGGGCGTTAGTCAAGATGGGGAAACAAAGCCAGGAAACGCACCCGTTAAGGTAGCGAGAGAAGCAGGGATGGGTTACATTTGTCCTTTAGCCGGGGGTGTGTGAGAGCAAGCGAGTTACATAAAACCACTGCACCGGAGTCAGGAAGTGTTTCAGGCTCGAGTTCTGGGAAGTTTTCAACAAGCTGCGCGCAGGAGGGAACTGAAACCTCCTCTTTCTGGTTATCCCAGTTAACTAGTAACCCAGAATATAGTTTTGCCAGCCACATTAAAAAAATTACCATAGGGATCTAAACCACAGGTAACTGTATTTAACCTTCAGACCTTACTTATTTTCATAATAGTTCAAAACCTTAAAAAAAAAAGAATCTGTTCTTTTCTATTAAGGTGAATAAATATTGATTTAGGTAACAAAGATAAATTTGCCCTCCCAACTTCAGAAAATAGATGCATATGGGGGCTTGACATGTTCCCAGCGTAGTGAATCCAGCTGGCTGCTACCATGACTCTTCTAGGGATAAATTTCAGGGACTAAGAAAAGAGGACGAGTAGGGGAGCAAGCATTCTGCATTATGCAATGATTACATAAGCATTAGTTTACACTAGGTAGCTGGGAGTTGTGGTATTAGCTTTATACCAGGATACCCTCAGAGCAATGAGAAATAATAAAGAAGGGATTATTGCTGCCACACGCTCCCAAGGCCACCAAAACGGCAAACAAACAACAAGCCCAAGCCGAGCTTTAATCTCTGCCTCAAGCCCTCATCAGAGTTTCGTTCAGGACCTGTTAACAGGGAGGGGGGAGAAGACATCAGATACTCACTCATAATTTAAAAAAGCGGCATGTGAAATAATCCAAGAGTAAAGCATCCTTCAGCATCTGAGTGCTCCCTTGTTGTTGCTCATGGTGGCAATGATATAAGAGAGGAGAGATTTCAAAATTATAATACCTGGCATTTGCACTCTACTTCAGTGTCAGCTGAGTTCACAAGCATGACACGGTCCTCACAATAACCTGTGAAACACCCTCACGTCCATCTTGCAGAGAAGGAAACTAAAGCAAAGAAATTAGGTAGGCATCAGTGCTGAGTAACTCCGAAGTTGTTGGCTCCCTGTCCTATGCTCCGACCAACAGGCTCTTTTTCCTTTCCTTAAATATAATTTCCTACTTGGAAAAACAAAATATAGTTTGGATTTTTTTAGAACTGTAACAAAGCACAGAACTTCAGCTGCTGCACTCCCTTTTTCTGCTTCAGTCTCTAAAATAATTTCAGAGGAATTTTTAAGGACTCTTTTTAATGAGGGAGGCATCACTTGGGAGAAAAATGCAAATTGTTGAGTTTGAGCCTGTGTGCCACCACATTCCACTGGCACTTCTCCCATCAAGTGCAGCCAGAAAAGTGACCGAGAGCACTGGAGAAAGCTAATAAGACCAGGATGAAACACCATCACTCGAAGAACAATCTGTTTCTAGTTTTCCTTTTCAAAATATTGGTGCTGCTTTGTGCACTGCTAAAGGAGTTTGACAAAGAGCTGCAAAGTTGTTCATGGTAATCAGACTCACACAAATTGAAGCCACAATGTCACAAGGACACCCTCATCCAAAATACATAACACCCCAAAAGCTAAGCTCATTACAGCCTGGAAAAAAGACAAGCATTGGTTCCTTCATAAGGCTGCTAAAATTACAGCTACCTCTATGGTCAAAAAAGCAGCATACGTGTATATGGGGAGGAGACAGGGTCTTTTTAAATAAGAGACATTTTTCTTGCAGGGCAATAGCCTCTTTTCAAATGGAGGATAGGTAGCGTACTGCAACAAACCTTGACTTACTAGCTGGTGGGTGTCACCAGAAAAATAATTAAAATGTTCTCTAACTTTCCAGAAACATTCATAAAATACTAAACAGATAGCACAGCACTGCATATACAAAAGCACTTGCTACTTTGAAGACCCCAAGGAAGTGTTCAGACACCTGGAGTGAGAAAAAGCCATGTAAACCAGAAGGAAAAGAAATACTGACCAGTGGTTGAAGCACAAAGGCAGGGAAGAACATGATGCCTCAGTTCTGCCCCAGACTCACTCTGTGACCTTGTGCAATTTTATTGTCCTCTCTGAGGACAACACGGCTATGGAAGTGGGATGGAGACCCTCCTGGATCCACCAGCCAGAGCACAAACATGTTAGATCAGTTACAAATGCTTCCTCAAAAAGAGATCATTTTCCCACTGGTAGAGCAGACCGTAATAGACCTTGCCCCAGACTTTATAACTTGATGAGTACAGTGCTGTACAAGGAGGCGTTCATTTGCACTCTTGCTCTCTTATGTTTGTACAAATGACCCCAAAATATCTTTCCATCCAAAATTTTTGGAAGGCCTCTAACCTTGCGTTCTTTCTCCATCTATGTGACCTACACTCTCATTTCCAAAGACAGCTTCCCCTCCCCTGTCTTCTCTTTTTATACCTATTATCTAGACTGAGTTACATAAGCCACTTTTATCACCCAGATTCCTCATTTATCCAAACTCATTTTGTATCCTAATTCCTTTCTCTTCTCAATTCACACTCTCCCAGAATTAGCTTCTTTGTCCTGCCACCACAACCAGAGAACTAAGAAAGCAAGAAAAGATTGATTTTTTGCCAGAATCCACCCCTCCCACTAACGGACAACAAACACTGCATGGCTTATTTCTATGAAGACCACACTGCACTGGACTCCTATAATAAACCAGGAACCCCGAGCTGGAACTCCCCAAGAATGGGGACCATTTTTGACCTGCATAGCATGAACTCTGGAGGTACTTGCCACATGAACAAGGTGGAAGAAGCTTGCCTTCCCCAAGTACCTGGCCTCAAAGTAACAAGTTAAATTACAAATTTAGAAAGTCCTCCAAATCTGAACAAAGTTTTTTCGCCAACACACAACATCCTCCCACCAGCAACCAAACTAAGCGCTAACCATCCCAAAACTGTAAACTGGTGTTAGGGCTTCACCAGCATCTTCCATTTGCTGGGGGCGGGGGGGTGTTGAAGAGAGCCAAGTAGCTCTTAGTCTGTTAGGCACTATTTAGGGGATCTGGAGCAAGCACCAACAGCTCTGCCTGGTGCCCAGACTGCTGCCCAGTCAACAAGTCACCAAATATTTCACTGACAAAAGAACCTCTCAAAACTCTTATTGAGTAGGATGTTGGGGGAAAGTATACACAAAAAGTTGAAGGGGGTGGGGGAGAGGACACTGGATATAAAATCATACCGGTATTAACAACTGCCTTCTCTCTTGCTAAAAATTACTTTTGCAGCATTACAATATGACAGCAGCAGAAACAGTAACAGCCAGACCCAGAATGTCACATCACCAAAGTCTTCAGAATTAAAAGCACAAAGAGAGAAAGAGCTTCCTTCTTGATCCCCTCCATCAAGCCAACAAGCACAGCAAGACTCTGAAAATTCAACCATTTCCATCCCTGCCTGGTAGGTAGCAAATTAAAACCTAAGCCCCACAGAAGCGTCTCTGTTCTGCACTTTGCTAGCCACTGAGCAGGGCGCTCCAGCACAGAAGTGGGAGAATGAATGGTCTGGAACAGGAAAGCAAGAGGGAAAAGAAAACAGGGGGGGAAAAAAACCACCCCAAAAACAAAACCACAAAAAACCAACCGACGTCCTACCTGGAAACTGCTGAGACTCATCCAAGAGTAACATGCTGCTCAGTGCACTGAGGCAAGACCTCTGCCCGTGACTCTGCCCCAACACTTGTTCAATGTGGCCGCACGCTCTCAGCCCTTCTGCTATTCTTGTCTCAGGGTCTTCAGGACAAAAGTTTCCAGTCACTCCCGACAACTCGTTATCTCTGCCCGCAGCCCAGCGAGCACTAAATCCACTCTCACTGGCTGTTCAGTTCGCAAGCGGGAAATGCCTCCTGATAAAACAGTCCAGGGTACAGGCAGGGAAACCTGCACTTTAAGTTTCTGAAAATAACTTTGGTAAATAGCTCCTAGTGCTTGAATCCACCCAGCCGGTGTGACGGTAATCAGTACGCATATATCCTCCCTGCACCCAGCCGAGACGGACCAGGGTCACTGTTATATAACTAGTTAAATATGCCTCGTGTTCAGCCTAAATAAAAATTGTCACTATCTCCTCCCCTGCTTGGAAAGTCAAACAACACAGCCCTGCCCGAGGTAGCTGCTGCTCCACTGGGGACCGATGCCTGGAGCTGCGCTGCCCGGCTGGTTTGGCTTCGGTACGTGTTCCTGATCAGCGGGAACAACTTCAGTTACGCCCGGGAAAAGAGTTTTAAAAGCGAGAAGAGCAGGGAGGCTGAGTGGGTGTGTACGGGGGAGGTCTCTCTCCTCTCCTCCCTCTCATCTCCAGCGAGCGGCAGAGCTGCACGCCGTTCGGATCGGATCCCATTCACTCAGCCTGTGATCCAGTTCAACTAGTGGCAGAGACCAAGACCGAGAATAAAATAAAAATCCTTACATAACCATTCAGGCTCCGGCGGGGCCCCGCGCAAGGGGAATCCCAACAGACAACAGGACGTTCAGCGCAGGGGACACGTGGGACCAGAATCGCGCTTCCAAGTTTCCCAGCACAAAAGGAAAAGAGGCAGGGGGAACGAGTTGCAAAAAGAAGTACAGCCTTTTTGGCTTTGAAAACAGTCTTGGTATCTGTGATTTTATGAACTATTTGCATGATGCCTGCTAACTCCCAAGAAACCTGGACAACTGAGACTGAAACCTGAGCAATTCCTTGGGAGCTGGTAACCTGTTTGCACAATAATAGGCGAAAGAGCATCCTGTTGACTTCGTTAAATCAGCAGCAGCTCGTACAGCACCGCTACTCTGCAGAAGGCTCTCAGTGCAGCAAATGGACTATGAATGAGATTCCCCAGTTTTTAGGAAACAACCTTTCAGAATTTGTGGAGTGCAAGCTTATTCTAAGTAAGCCTTCCTCCCCATCATCTATCTGCTCCAGAAGGACAGATACAGGAGAGAATAAGTACAGGAGAGAATAAATTCTTTAAAGCTGTGGTTAAACCCCTAAACCCCATCATGCCCAGTCTTCTTCAGTGCTACGGAGACTTTTTCCATGCCTGATTCCCTTCACAGGCATACCCAACGCCAGTAACAAACAACAAACCTGGGCTGATAGACACGTAATGAAATCAGCTCGCTCCTAGCAAGCATTTGTCCACGTAATGAAGTCAGCTCTTTGCTTGAAACAACTGGCAAGTGAGAGTCGGGAAAACCAGGACGAGCACAAGAAGCCCAAAGCAGGCTGCGTCTGAACAGCTCTGGAACAGATCTGCAGGACTTCAGGACAACGTGCTGCACTCGTAAATGTTGGGTCCGCAAACACAGCCAGGGCAGAGCCTCGTTACCCTTTGTGTGACTCCAGACATTTTTATCAGACTTTTCATTCGAGAAGGTGACAGAGCGCAGTGAACGCTTGCTACCATCAAAATATCCTCGTTGCTTCAGGGTACATCACAACTTTGAATCAAACACAAGGTGCTATTCTCATAATTAGGGCCATATAAATTTTACCAAAGAAAAGATAAACTGTATTAAAATGAACTCTTAATTTTAATACAGCCTTTCACCTATGTCACAGATTCAAACAGCCTGGCTGGTACACAAGAACATACAGTGTTTATCAAGGGGGAAAAGAGGGATAAATATATTAAGAAAAGCACATAGCTGAGGATCTTGCAGCAGGCCTTATAAGGACTTTGTAGGGTTGGAATAAATAATCAAACGTGACCTCAGCATCTGACCTAACAGATTTATGAAACTGGGAAGCAAGATTTAAAGACAAGTATTTGTGTAAATACAGCTGGGTACTTTCCAAGGCATGCTTATTACAGCAATCAAGCACAAGGAAAATGGAAGTTCAATACACTGGGGGAAACAGGCGACCTATACCTGTCCTTCTGCTCAGAGCAATAAAAAGGGAATTTCCTTCTTCACCTTAGTGTGCAAAACGGAAAGGAATTTTTCTAGCTTTTCTACTCACAACAGCCACTGGTGAGGCCATTACTGTTAGCCATAATAAATACGTATTCACACAGCCAAGAATTAGATCTGCCAGAAACAGTCAGTTTATAAAATGATCTCCTCATGGAAGGTAATCTTGTTATAGATAAGCCCATTTACTGAATAGCTTTTCTGTGAGGCCAGCCTTGCCAGTAAGGAAGAATGTTCTCCCTCCCCTACAGGGTCTGAAATCTTACCTAGCTGTCATACCTCACCTACCTCATGCTCAAACCACAAGCTCTTTGCAATTGTACGACTGTGCTATACATCAGAAGAGGCTTCTCAAGAAACTGTTGTCACTTGAGAGGTTCCCTTGCAAACAACATAGGAGATTTGCCTGTTAAAAAAAAAAAACACTATAAAATTTGTATTTTCATAGAATATCAAGATAAAGGCCCTTCACAACATGGTTTTTATTCAACTGACAAGTCTTTTCAGCAGCAATGTCAGCATCCCTGAGCACTGCAAATTCATAAGGGTTAAAACTCACACCTAAATCTGCCTACACACACAAGAAACTCAATTGTAAAGTTTTTCAAGACACTAGCTCCTCTGTATAGCAGAGAACATTGGAGATAGCAGGGGGGAAAATCAAACTAAACTCAGTTCAACTAAAAAGTTTCAACAAATTATCCTGAAACATACCACAAGTGACTCTCCTTCCCCATCCTTTCAAGCTGGAGTAGCTCATTCCCCATCCCCAGGCCTGTTCTCCACCTTGAATGTGGTTCTCTCAACCCACTGCTCCCCTTGCTGAGCTCTGCAGGCCGAGCAGCTCCAGGACTGCTCAACACTGACCTGATCCAAGCACGCCAAGTGCAGTGCAGGTAAGAAGCACTGGATCCATAATGTGCCACCATGCTCTTGGTCCCTGCAAGCTGGGGTGGTTCCCGTCTCTCCAATGACTGCCCCGTGTGCTGTTCACCCTCATCGCTGCCCTGCAGAACAGAAGAGACTTTCCTTGCCCGCCCTCGACTGCTCCACGCTGGCTGTGCAGTCCCCTCCCCATCCCACAGCTTTCTCACAGGCGTGCTCCACATCCACCAGCTGCTTCTGTACACCCCACTGATCACCAACAAGTAGAGAAGCTGCCTACAAATCTGAATTGTTTGTGAGTTACTAAACACAAACCAGGCTTGACAACCAAATTTCACTCGATTATCGGCTGCTAGTAGCACATACAAATATCATTACGGCTACTTTCTCTGTCTTGTTTTCCATGTTGTTTTAGCAAACACACAAGAGTGTTAGGTTTTAGTTGGTTATGTTTTATGTGGTGTTTATCAACCTAAAACAGTTCAGACAGAATCAAACTCCACATCACTTTTTGTTGGCAAATGAGTATTGCTGCGCTTTGAGAATCATTTGCTTTTTAGACAAACACTGCACTGTAAGTAAAAAATCCTTTTGAGTAAGACCTAAACCAACCATGGAAAACCACAGGACTCTTCCCATTAATGTTAGTGAGTTTTGGACTGAACTGTAAGGCGTGAAATTTCATCAGTCTGTTTTTTCTCATTTTATTTGTATTCATATAACCCTTGGTTTATTTTCTTTCCCGCATTCATCTAAATCATAACTGGGGGGAAGTTGTACATAATGTAACAAAAATCTGATCACACAAAACACAGGTATTGATGAAACGCAGTGCCTTCTGCAAACACTTTTCAGACTATCACGTGGCAAAACATATACAGCTTCAGACTTCAGTCCCAGGCTTTCAAAGGTTGTTGAAATGTACTGAAGAAAACAAGCTGTTATTAGACAAGATGTAATGATTTTAAGTCGAAGGATTTATACAATAGATATTTATCATCATCTTAATCAAAGCTAAATCTATTGAGTTACAACCCCAGTTATATTCAAGAAATTGGTTCTCATCTCATCCTATAACTTGGTACATTTCTGCTGCTGAAGATGACACAATGAATTTGTGCACCACAGAAGAGTGACTTTGTACAACTTAAATTTCATTCCAGTTTTCATCTAAGTGCAAATTTTACATAAATCACGAGCTAAGAGTACACAAAAGTGCCATTTTAAAATTGCTTCTAACAGTTCAAGTATTTAAATATTTTACACAGATGAAGATTACCTACAGATGTTTTAATTGCAAAATTTGTTTTGACAGAGATTTAAACTACAAGTTTCTGTTCACCTAGCCCAAAAAGATTTTATCTTGTAGCATTCTCCTGTCTCATTCCTATTTGCATATTTGCAAGTGAAAATAATGTCTTCTGACTCCTACTTAGAATTTTTTTGAGACTGAGTCAGTGAACTGCATGTTGAAGAAAATGTGAACAAGACATTTTCAACATCTGTAGTACAAACTACTGTTATTAAAATAAAAAACGGGTATTGCATCAAAAAACTTTGATCCAAACGATGAGCCAGACACTTCTGAAAGTTCAGTGTGGCAGTTTTCTATGAAGCCTAAACAGGAAATTAAAACAACAAATAAAGCAAATAACTGTGATGTGATATTGTGTTTTAAAATCTGAAGAATACTTCTAATTTAATTAAAACAGTTCTCCCTCCTTCCAAACTTATTGCTGCTTCTTGGCTAAAAATATTATACCTGTACAACATATAGCTACATGCACATTTTATTTAACCAGTCATTACAAAACAGCACAATACCAGATAAATTAAGGAAAAATGAAAATAAGGACCCTTGCATAGTTTAAACTCAAATGCAAAAGAGAGAAGTGTTTCACCCAGGACATTTGAAAATAAAAGGGGCGCTGCCTAAAACGTAAAGCAGAGGATTTTGACTCCGGCTTCATCACGTTCATCGGGCAACCTTGGCAAAGTCACTTTGCCACTCCTTACCTGTTCAAGAGGGAAAACACCACGTTACAAATTTGCTAATTAGTTTCCTTGTGATTTCGTCATGGTTTCGGAAGTTGCCAATGACGGAGTATGGTATCTATTAGCTATGACTAGCTGCTGTACAAAGCTGACTACTGAAAACGTACATGGGGAAAAAGGTACCAAACGTGACAGAGAAGTAAGTGTGACTGTCCTTCATTAGAGATTCTCTGGCTGCCTTGTGAAAAGAGAAAAGCAAGTTTTTGGCCAAAAAAGCACAACCCCCATATCCTGCAAAGCCTATCAGAAAAGCAGGAAGAAGCAAGATACTTCTCCTCTCCATGGAATACTTGGAGCAATTCTTTGTTCAGCTAATAACTGCTCGCTCACTGATCCTGCTCCCTCTGCATTCATGCTACTCTCAAGTTTGTGGCAGCTTTAAGAAAAGAGAGCATGTAGCTACAGGTAAAAAAACATTTGAAAAAATCCATATATATATATAGAAAATGCAGAGCCATGGACGTGGGCTGTTCTTGAACCGCATAGAAGGATTTCTATTTTGTAGTCCATCATACGCAATAGATCAAAAGGAAGGAGGAAGAAAAGAGGAAAAAAAAGCATAGCTAGTTATACTACCACATCATTTCACGACATCAGCCAGTCCCTGTGCCCAATCGGCAGGTCTGAAGGAAGCAGAGCTCTGGCATCATCACCTCCTTTTAAAGAAGTAAAGCAAGTCATTACTCCAGGTTATGTAACGCTTAGCCTATGCCAGACTCTGTGCCACCCTCTCAAAAAGGAAGCCGCTGTCAGAGAGCCTGGGAGGGGGGCAGAGGAGTCACGGACGTTTTCACTTGGAGCTTCCCCCTGCTTAGGATAAGGAGAGGAGACCGGGAAAGAGTCCGCACTTTCGGACAGAGCAGGCAGATGGCGAAAGGCTCAGCGTCTGACCTGCAACATCGTCAGTCTGTAATTCCCTGCGAAGGGGGCTGGGGGGACAGCACTCCTCAGGATCTCATCCTTCCTTCCCACAGCAGCCGTCGAGCCACACCTCACCCCACTGAGAATAACCTAGTTCACAGGGTTAGTTAAAATGCTGGAATCAGTCAGTAAAACCCCCACAAACCCCAGGTGCCACTCCTCCCACACTCCTCTCCATTCCTGTTACCTTCCCCTATTCCTCCCAGATTTATGGGCAAAGAGCCTGTAGACAAGGGACTTCCACCTGCCTCTATCACCCTCCGACAACTGAAACTGCCCCAACACAAACAAAATGCCCGGCAAGGCAATCCGCAGCTTTGGGTTCGGCAGAAAGGGAGCTAACAAAGCGTACAGTACTGGCTGTTCCCAGCAAAGCACCCGAGAGGATTTTTTTTTTTACTGTCACCAGTTAGTGAGTCCAGTAAAGCCACTTCAAGGGAGCTGGGTGCCTGCCACGGGGTCTGCACGGGCACTAGCAGCTCCCATACAACGTGCTGGGTGCGCAGACACTTGCTGGCTGGGCAGGTCCGAACCCCTCAGACTGCACACAGAAACACCGTTTGTCCTGAAGACTGTACTACAGGGAGACTGCCAGAGTAAAAATAATGGGTAAAATATGCAGCCTTCTCTAACAAAGCAAAGTTCCCAGAGAAATCAGCGGGGCTTTTGCCTAAATGTGAGCAGCAAACTTTCTTCCCTGCACTTCCAATGTAACCTTTCTGCACTACTCAGTAACAGGGATTGCTAAATCTGCAAATGCTAGTATCCAGTCTCCTTTCACCTTTGATACTAACTATATGTTTTATTCAGCTGGATTGTGGAAACAGCCAGCTCCTAACTTTCTGGGTCTTAGGAAACCAACACAAATCTCTAATGTAAGATTTGTGGAGGTGGAAAGTGTATGCTAAACAGACACAAAGCAACTTTGGAGATGCTCTTATCCCTTTTAGGAATTGAGAAAACAATAAAAACCTCTCAACTTCTTAGTTATAGCAAGTCACCTGAGAAATGCATCCAAGATCTGCAGTTAGACGCAGGTTTGCTGACTGAGTTATCCACAACCAGCTGACTTGAGGTTGAGCCCCATCGTCTGCACCCATATGATAAAGCCTATTTAAACACTCTGATCCATAAGGATCATTTTCTAAGATAATGCAGTTTCCCATAACAATTTGATAAGGTTTAAACACATGCCAATATGCAGGATATTAATTCAGAAGTAAATTCTTTCACATGTAGCAATTACTTTTGTATCTCTATGATACCACACGTGCCATCCTCTTTGCATGCAACTATTGGCTTGGAAGACAGTCTACGAAAAGTCACTGTAAGCATTAAAATCTAGCTGGTTGTTTAAGAACAGCAAAGCGCACAGTGGTACATAGAAGTTCAAGTTTGGTTTCCCAGGCTTACAAATATCAGGGCCATTGCAGAGGCAACAAACTTACTTTTGAGGTTTGCCTCCCCCCGGATATGCCCTTCTAGCTCCTTCAGAAATAGTGCTGGTGGACTCTAGAGGGAGCTGCATCCAGCCACAAGTAACCAAAAGAAAAGAATCCAGATAGGAAAGCCCATCAAGAAGGAAAAAATGGAAAGATGTCAATCACCACTCTTCTCTTCCCCCCAAGAAATCCACCTTGCGCTCTGCAAACAGTAACTTGTAGATTAAATTATAGGATTATTGCTTACTGGCACCCACCACTCTGGCATATGTACACACAGAATACGTTTTAATCAGAGCTTAAAATTAAAGGAACCCTCCTGATCGTCTTCAGTGCTTTTCTAGATTTAGGGAAGTCCTGACTTTTGTTTCTTTCCACACCTTTTTCTCTGACTCGCCCACTTTCAATCAACAAAAAGAGCCTCCTCTCCACTCCAAGCTTACTCCAACAGACCTGCGCCTTTCCTTAGCCCCTGCCACCAGCCTCCAGCTAAACAACAAGGACAAGAGATCAAAGCACATGTATCACCAGTCTGAGGCAGAAAGCAAGAAGCAATCAAGTCCACTGTGCCCAGGTACTGCAGCAGATGGGAACACCTCATTAAATGGTTCCTCAAAGAGCAGCTATCGTCTCTGAGGCTGCCTCGACCTTGGGATGCCCATCTACCCTCGATACCACCCGAAGACACAGCTGTGAAAAACTGCTTTCTAAAAGGAGTTGAGAGATTAAAGAAATAAGTATGTATTTGCTCCTCTTCTTCCTAAGGAATGCACTTCATTTTCTAGTAGATAGGGAGGACAACTTAAAACCAGTGTTTCCTAAGAGAAAATGGTGTGCAGCCTGGTCAAAAGTAGAAGGCAAAAAGATTTCAGGTTGCTGGGACTAATCTCCATTTACCTATACAAGCAGGACCATCCAAACCAAATAAAAAGTGCAGGTAAATGACTTTCTAACAGAGCTCCTTTTTTTTTTCTTTTTCCTCCAGCAGCATGGGCCTTTCTAAATCTGCATATAAAATGATAAAGAATAGCATATCATTTAGCAGGGTATTATTCAGGAGACTGTCTCCACACTCTGCCTCTCAGTTTCATACAGGTGAGTATAACATGACCTAATTTATAAGAATAACATCAGATGAAAAGCAAAAACTTGTGTACATGAGCAGGAGCAGCCTGCTAAATGAACAGATTTATACCAAAGGCTTTCCTCTCTTCCCCTATAAGGACAGAAATTTGCTCTGTTCCCAACCCCACACATCCAGCTGGGGACTCCCCCACACACCGCAGTTTTGTTTTGTTCCAGCACTTTGTTGGGGAGAAGAAAAGATGGAATGACTTTGGGGTGGGAAGCACATGAATAACACTGTCTTCCAAGATGAGCAGCAGCTCCCCGCACCTCAAGAACGCATTCATGTATCATTCAAAAAAATACTAACCCACACTTCCACATGACTTCAAAAACAGATTTCCAAAATAATTTCAGCTTTAATAACTCCAGGTGCTTATGAACTTTCTAGAAAGTATGGCGTTAACTACTGATTCTTCCCCTCAGGTTAGACAAGAAAATTATCCAGGCAGCTACAAACCGATTTCACTTTCAATGTAACTGCACCCCTTGCTACATGCACCATGATGATGAGCCACAAAAAGCCCCAAAGGAACATCACATTAAACAAAATCCAATCTTGCTATAATTTCATGCCAACATTTTTTCCCCCAATCACCAAGTGAAAATTGTATGCAAAGCTGATCTAGCAGCACCCCTTTAAATAAACAGGCTTTCCTCTAGCAAGAGTTCAAGGAAAGCAAAGATCTTTTCAAACCTAAATTTACAGTGGCTGTCATCTGAAGTCAAGTACTCCTGCCTTGGTATCTTGGGAAACTCAAAAGTGTGAGTACCAAGTGGCATACTCAAGTTCAAACAAAAAGCATTGAAATACATTCTGGATCATGCTCCAGAAACAAGAGGTAACTGTTTGAATCTGTCATGATGCTATCAAAGGTCATAGACAGGGATGAGCACAGTTTTAAGAGGCTAGGGTGAGGAAAAGGGTCTCTTCTCTCCCCTCGCTAACCTCCTGTGCCAATCTTTTAGAGGTTCTGAGACTTGGCCCTGGTGCCTTCACCCTGCTAGGAAGTTGCAGTGCAAAAGAGCACAGGCACCTCTGTGTCCTCCACTCTCCTGCGATTCCGTACCACCAACACAACTGTGCTCCTGATTCAGGCCTCTCTTAGGGTCCATATGTCCACAGAAACCCCACACAGAGCAGTTTTGTTTCGCTCCAGCTCTTTGTCAGGGAGGAGCAGGAACAGTATGACGTTGAGGTGGGAAGAGGGAGCGCAGGCTGCCTCCATCTTCTCCTGTTCTCCACTAGTCAAATAGAGATGCCGTGGAGCTGGCACACCCCCAGCCCTGGGGAAAGAAAGAGGGGATGGGACAGGAGAAAACACGCAAAGTGGACAACATAGTGCTGAAGACAAGGCTGTGTGGAGGTTGTCATGTCACAATAGTAGCATCTAACACGCTATTATTTGGTGTTTCCTGGTATGTCTGTACATTAAGAATTGCAGTACTACCCTGGTATTGGAAAATTGTCCACTACTATACCCCAGAAGTAGATTCCAATCCCTGCCCGCTGTACCACACCCCCTGTAATATAAACACAACTAGTACCCTTTGAGAACAGTGTCTGAAAGCCTGTGCTCATTAAGGTATCTTTCAGAGAACTGAAACAACCAGCTCTTTACACTTTTACCCCTGAGTTACACTTTAAAAAAGTGTTTAACCCATATACTCAGAGGTAAGAAAACAAGCAACTTGCCATGACTATTAATAACAGAATTACAGCAATACATATGAGTAAGAGACAATGAATTCTAGAGACTTCAATCAGAATAATCCAAAGACATTCAGAAAGTGAAAAAACAGAGCACTACAATGGGATTCGTTCAAACACTCAACAATTTTCCTTGGAAAGCTCTGAGATACGAACAGTCCATGCATTTAAAATGATCTGTAAAATCCATATTGGACGTTTGTTTGTCTTTGCTCAAATTAGCTTTTATTCCTTTGGAGCTCTACACAGCCCTGAGCAACTACTGGGATCAGAGAAAAAGTACAGGACTTGAAAAAGCCCTTTATCTCTACAGTCAGCAGTACATCATATTTCCAGTGAAAAGGATTTAGGGAGTTAACGAAAAACGTTATTAGCAGTCACACACTGATACCACAAAATCGAACATGATAAAACTAGTGCTGCTACCCACAAGTGATGAGAAAACAGATGCAGCGGGCAGGGATGACAAGGCTGGAAAAGCAGCGGAAGCCTCTGGTTAGGATTGAAGCGTGCTGCTAGGATGGATGTGCAATCTGGCAGCCACTGGGAAGGGGTTATAAGTGTCAAGGTAGGTATTCTACCTACCTTAGAAGAAGTGTTCTAGAAAAAAAGACTAAAGCTGTAAGTCTCCTAACACAGATTCATTAACTGACCACCGCTGAAGAAATGTACAAAGGACATAAGCTATGTGGTTATTAACTCTCACTTATTCAGAAATATTCAGAAAACTTGCCTTCTGTGCTCTTTTTCTTCCTTGAGGGCAGGGGGAGACGGTTTAAGAACTGCTTTCATCAAGACTGAAAGTTTGTACCATAAAAGTCCAAAATAAAGTAAACTCTAGACCATCTATGAGACAGTCTATACTAAATGCAAACAAAACTTCAGGTTCTCAGAGCAGAAATGAGAACAATTGCACCAAAACTGAAGATCGCAGTTTTAATTAGCAGAATGTGAAAGAACACAAAGAAAATTCTGAAACTGAAACCACCACAAGTATTAATTCCACACACAATATATATCAAAAAGACGAAAACAGGTTAAACGTGCAAAACACAAGTCACTGCTAAGTCTGAGACCAGACTATCCACCATCAACAGGTGTGGGTAATACTACATTAACCCTGGAAGGCTCATAAGTAATCTGAGTCACCACCAAAACATGGAAAACCTACATTCCCAAAATAAAGCCACTATTTTGCAAGCAAGCAGTAAAAATGTTAGTTTTATAATTGTTATAATCACTATTATTTAAAACAAGTAATCAGTTTCAGTTTGGAGAAAATGCATACGCAGTCTGTCGCTCTTTCAAGGAAATAACTGTGAAAGATTTATTAATCTTCTAAATCTTGTAGTGTTAGAAATATGCAAAAGCCCATCCACAAGGGAATGATCCCCCCAGGATCCCCAGCAGAACATCTACAGAACAACCACAATAGCAGGAGGGGAGGAGAACAGCACAGCTGGGAACAGGGAGAACGAACTTTTAACAGAAATTACTAAAATTGAGCTTTTAAAAAGCTTCGTAGTATAAACATTAGAGCACTTCCTTCCTTCTTGTGAATAAAAGTAACTGTCTCTTCCTAAGAGCATTTTTATGAACAAGGGTCATCTACAAAGATAAGGGGACTATAAACATCAGATGGGCAAAATAAAATGATCCTCTTAATTCTGAAGTTAGCTATATTTCATAGGCCAAATAGCAGGAGACTGGTTTTATATTAGATTTAAGGTAATATAGATGTCAAATGGCATTTCTGAGGCCGTATGTAGCTGTGAACAGATGTCAGGAAAAGCAGAGCGGACACCTCCACAGAAAACAATAATTACACAGCTAAGCACACAGAAAGCATCCTGATATTCTGGCAGACAGAATTAAAGCTGAAACAATCTGAAACCTCAGAGGCAATCTAGCTTTGCTCAGATTGTGTAAGAGAGAGTTTTTCCTGTACCTAATGAACAACCATAAAAACATTTTATGTTAGTTATATGTAAATTGTCTTTTTACTCTTCCACATTATTTCCTTCATTTGTTAAAATTTATTTTTAATTAGCCACTGAAGAAATGTAAAGCATAAACATGTTTCTAGTGTTTTAAGATGAAAATAAACAGCTGTCATTAATGGTTAGCGATGTTCTATATACCTACGTTAATTTTGTTTGCTTTGGAAAGAATAATCCTGATAAACGATTATGAGTATTCAGCCACAATAATATAGATGTAGATGATAAAATACATAGGTCTATGATAAAATAACCATGGGGAAAGAACCACTTGGACATGACATACAGCTACTCCTCTCTGTTAATAAGTGTTTCGCCCACAACGCCACGCTTCCTATTGCTCCGCTGGGTGCAGGTTCCCGTGAACAAAGCGACAAGGTCACCACCAGTCCCTTTGAGACAAAGTAATCTGTGGCCCTACAACTCTACCTCCTGGGAATTCCCTTGTTTCTTATCCGAACTAACACTTCTACTTCTGCTACTTTCTCATTAGAAAAAGCCATCATGTGATTAAAACCAGAGGAATAAAATTCATTTGCGTAAACATTTTATAAGCATTTTAAATCAAAACAGCATCTTCGAGTAGCACGTGGCTGAAAGAATATTAAAAAAAATCCAAAACCAACACTTGAGAACAACAATGTACTTTGAAACCAAAAATACTTTAGTAACTAGAAGAAGAGAGAAGTATCTGTCTTTGACACATTCTACACTAAGAAAAGGAAGACTATTCTCAGTAGGTTGAAGTAGGTGCATTCAAAAATCTGCACACCCTTTGAAATTATTAAAAATCACAATTTTAAAGGAAGGAAATACAGCATTCCCTTAAGCTCAGGCTGTAGTTTTATGATAAAAGGAGTCTGGTGGCAAATACAGCACGGGGAATTCCCATCCCAGCCATTCACTCCTGTCTACGTGCCCTAGAACATCACCCCTTCTGTTGGACCAACAAACATATTTCTAGGATCATGCCATGAACCAGAACAGTTACCTAATCATGCTTAAATGTAACCTGCACAGCACAGGTCCACAAACAGCCATATCGGTCCCAACTGAAGAGGAGAGCGGGGCAGTTATAACTAGGTGAGGATAGAGGGTGACAACTTACTTAGTCAGCACTGCCACCTTTCATACTGTAAAACAAACAAACCAACCAACCCCAACCTGCATGCTGACAGAAAAGAACATTTTCCGGTTGTTAAAGATGATTATTGTAAGTGAGCAATAATTGCCCATAGCGTCCATTAAATTGTTTACCTATAGGCAAGCCAGTGATGATGCCGAATCCTTTTAATAATTATAAATTGATTTATTTACTTCTTTATATAATTGCTTCCCCAGAATCTGTAGCTTTTTTAAAAATTCTATCCTCCTTACAATTTATGCTTGCGGCTTGTTTCCATGATGGAAATTTTTTTTGGCCAGGAGTCCAAGTTTAACCTACATTAAATCCCTATTTAAACTAAACATACACATAAGCACTTCTCCCTACCAAGCCCTGGACAAATCCTAACCCTTATGCTATCTACCAAAATCATTCACCAAAATCAGTAACGCCAGTTTTGTATAACAAACGTATGCAGAGATTCACAACCCCCTTCACTTACCACTCTCATCAAGTAAGTCCTCCTCGTCATCCCCATCGTTGTCCTCCTCCATCGCCTCCTCCTCATCTTCCTCCTCCTCCTCTTCCATATCCTCCTGCTCCAAGTCCGGGTCCAGGTCCGGATCACTCCCTGAGATTGACTCGTCTGACATGATTCCCAGTGGTGCTCCTTGTGCATTACCTGCTCATGTTCTACCGTGAGGCAGCCCTGCGAGAAAAGGAGAGGTACGTAATGAGCCCAGCAAATCCCAACCTTTGAGCCTCAAGGCTCAGAATCATAGCAGGATTACTGCATATAAAAACACAAATCTGCCATCAGTCTTTTAAATAACAGTTATCAGACTGTGCACAAAATCCTGTGTAGAAAATGGATGCCATAAGCAATGTATCATAATGATATAGGCCCAGCATTGTAGAATCAATATCAGAACCAATATATTAACTAATCACTCAAAAAACCACCTCTTTCTCGGTATCCTTAACACGTACACAGCAGAAAGATTCCTGGTATCAATGTCTGATTATACAAAGATGCAAAGATAAATACATTATGTGAATAATTTCACAACACTACCGTCCAAACATGAAGCACAGAAAAAAGGATCAGACTCAGAATCCTATACGAATACCTGTTACCCTGACCCCCGAGGCCTGCAAACGTCATCGCAGTATGCAGACCGGGGGTCGCAGACAGAAACCACCCCCCTGACTTAGCTGTACCCGCTGCGAAGGTCACCCAGCTCCTCACCACAGACTGCCTGAAGTCTCCGTTCTGGCCAACAGAACAGAGACAGCATTACCTTAGTAACAGTACGGACAGAAGACAACACAGATCCAGTTTTTAAAGGTTGTATGTCCCTTTGTAAAGCAGGGTAAGAAGAAAAGTAAACACAACGGAAGGATGGATCAGAGAGAATTTGCATTTCCTTCCTCTAAAGGACAAGACCGGAGCTGGCTGTGCATAGCTCCTCTGTTGCACTACTCCAGTGCATCACAGCAGAAATCATGGTACAAAACAACATAAAGCCTAAAGAGAGGACCAGGGCAATCACGAAGTCACAAGTTTATCTGTTCAATCATGCACTGTCACTTCTGGACAGTGATGGGTACTCCTCTTCCATACACAAAGAATTATCATAAAGGAGCTGTGTAAGATGGATGAAAAGAAAGAAACACAACCAAGAAAGGAAAATAAAGAAGGCATCTTGATCTCAAGGAACATAAAACAAAGGATGTGTTCAAAAATCAAGCCTCAGAAGAATTACTACCCACACATTCCCCAGAAAGCTTTAAAGAAACAAGAGGGAAACATTTCCTCGTCATTCATTTTCCACTGCCCCCTGCTTACACCACATTTCCAGTGTAAACTATAAAACGTTGGAGAACTAATCAGTCACTTTAAAAAAAAAAAAAAAAAAGAAACTTCTAAGCAGATAAGGCAGCATACATATCTACAAACACTCCAAGAAACAGAAAAATTTCATTTTCAGCTGTGTTTCAGCAGTAACTAGCTGAGCTTGGAAACTTGAAGGTTAAAGACACAACTCAACGCCCCTGTAGCAGGGCTGAAAATCTAACTGTCAGGTATACTGAATTATTCCAGCTGAAGTCATCAGTTCCTGCTTTGCCTCTCTCAGCTCCTCAGTAACATTGAAGAGTGTCTGAAAGAAAATAAACACAAGGGAAGAACAGGCTTTGCGGAGATTGCTATTGGAATAGGAAGCCTTTCACCACTAGGTCCCAGGAGCACTTTACCACCAGGCAGAGACAACTGAAGTCCCTACACTATTACACGTGTCGCACAAAATAAGTTGGCTTAGTCAAGCAGATGGCAGAAAAGGCCAAAATCTAAATTAGCTCAAGTGGAACCCTGCCAGTTTACACAAGCCAAATAGATTTATTCAGCTTCTGTGGTCTGCTGGTAGGCAGGTACCGAGCCCTGCTGCTGTCAGCCTGCTGCAGTGCGGTGACCCCCGGGCACTGCAAGGTCCGGCACCGCTTACTTTCTGATGTCTGGTGACTTCAGTCAAGGACTGCAGACGCAAAGCGATCTATTATCAGAAGTTTTTCCTGACAAATGCCCGTTCTGAAGTCTATGTGTATTCCAAAACAGCAGCTTATTTTTACTTTTAAATAGCACCAATGTTCCCTTCCAGCTGGTATTCAGCCTGAAGGAAAACAAACATTGTTTTACTCTTTACAGGTTGTACTCAGGCCTGCAACTGTAAAGCTGCATGTGTTTCCTTACATTTCCGAAGGAGATGGTCAGCAGCATTACCTTTGTAGATCTCTGCTGGTCACCTGGGATTTCAAGGGGATTTATTTATTCCCATGTTGTCCATACTGTGCTATAAAGCACCGCGCATTCTATCTGCCAGAAACCATATCAACAGAAGCATATCAAAAAAATTCCATGTTTTACTATCCCAGCAAACTAAGCACCAACAAAAAAAAAAAAAAAAAAAAGGCAGGAATGAATTCTCATCTACAAACGGGAAAAGCAGAAGTGCTATAATGCCACTGAACGCTCCAGGTCAAAGGACGACACGATACAGTTTCTCCCAACAGTACCCCCCTGTCTATCATCTCTCATGTTTCATTGCTTGTCACAGAACCTTAAAAAAAAAAAAACCACCACAAAACACACTCGGAAAATTGTTTAAAGGAAAGGATATGGGTCCTTGTCTTTCTATAAATAAAATCAAACCCAGTGGAGAGCAGTTATCTCTCAGACTGGAGTACAAAAGGGCTCTAATCTAAGCTTTATTCTTGTAAGTACGTGTTCTTTATAAGCGAACTTTTGACACCCGTTCAGCAGCCCCAGCCATAGGCAGGAGAGTTAAACAGAGGCTTTTGAAAAAACTTAATTAAATCTTGCAAAAGCTGGGTGAAACAAAGATGGTTAACTCCTCCGTGCCTACTGTCATGTAGCTGTCTTGTCTTTCTCCCTCCCATCCTCCTCCTCGGCTCTGGCAGCTCCGCAGCCGCTCTCCATTGCATAAGCCCCGGGTCCCAGGAGGGCTCCCACCCTGCCTGGTGGCACCGGGAGCAGCAGCAGGGACACGGCACGACAGGCAGGTAGGCGTTACACAGCCGCGAGACTGCCCTCGTTTCTCACACCGATCTGACCCAGTTCGGAGCCTTCCACCAAGGGGAATTACACAACAGGGCCAGATTGTAGCTGCCGCTACTGTTTTATGGCTGAGTTATTCCAACCTGCCCCATCTCTTGCCTTTGCACACACAGGCGCACCGTACTCAACATTTAATCGCTGTAGGAAGGGCACTTTGCTAGAGATAAACAGATTACCTTTAACTAATCAAAGTTACCGTTTGCCTGGCCTTGCCGGCTGTCCCACATCAGATCAACCTGCGAGCCTGCTGCCCTGCCGCACAAAGGCAAGCTGCACCCCGAGCGGCACGCCGTAGGGGGGTTCCCAGCGCCAGGGAATACAAGCCAAACCTGCGGCACCACAGTTTGTAACAGAAAGCCAGAGGTCCGTACGGTACAGTGCCCAGTTCAATACCTGGTGGGGCCGCTGAGACAACGGAGTGGGGTATCAGGTGAAAATGCTCTGAAAAATTCCTCTTGCTTACTCAGGGAGGAGAAAAGAACTGTTATGTTTATCCTACCCAGGAAGTTAAACCCTGCAATCAACTGCACATCAAATTAACATCCAAGACAGCCTCTCTCATGTATTATGTCCTGGCTTCCAACAAAGATAAAAATAGTTCAGCAGTTTTTTCGGCTTGACTTTTTTTAAGGTAGAACATTTCAGATAGTAAGTAAATGCCGTGTGGCGATGACTGCCGCCTCCTCAGCCTGCACAGCAAGGAGGCCCCGTTCTGGACGAGGAAACTTCAAGGGCTTGCAAATTTGGACACCTTTCTGTTGTCCTCGTGTTTTTCTTTCACTCTGCAAAGGTTTGAAATCACCATTTCTTCTTATGTGTGAAGTTAGAGAGAAAGTGAACTTCTTCCTTTCTAAGTGATAGTTTTTCACCACAGGGTCACACATGCCATGAGCCAAACTATTAAGTGAAACAGCAAACATCATGGGATCTGATGACCTTGCCCATTTCTGTACATCACCGCTTTCATCAGAGGACTCATCAGCACTATAAAACTAAACTATTATTTAATTAACTGTTACAAATACAAACAAGTAAAAAGGAAGGATGCAGAACAAGGCAGACTGGGGTCCTTCCCCACTTGAGCCAGGAGGAGCAGGACTCCCCTGTACCTCCAGGAAGCCACAGAAGCCAACGTGGTTTTGCAGAAGCTCTTTGCCTGCTACGACACCAGTGATTTAGGCACAGGACATGCTCATTCCTGAGTACTCACCCATCCCATACAAATCCCTTCAGAAAGGGCAGGTTTAACACTAATGCTACTACAGTGCTGATAGTAAAGAGGATTCCATCACCTCCCCAATCTCCAGGCAAGTCCAATATCTGGGACTCATCAAGATTTGTCTCTTAAAGCCTGTTTTGTAACCAAGACTTCACATTGGTCATTGTGGTGCCTGGCCATAGAAACAGGATCAAGCATGCTGGCAAATCACAAGAGGAGTTGCACAGACAGTTTAATAAAACCAGGTATTTCAAAGTCAGTGCTGCATAACGCTCTTCAGTTTCTGCTATACAGTCATGTTTTATGGTAATAATAATTTCCTTTATCTTTTTTTTTTTGTTTGGCAGCAAAACAGCAAAATGGTTGCTTGGTTGGGGCCATAAGATTTCTCTTACATACTCAGCTCACATACAAACACTTCAAACTGATGTATACGAAGGTAACTGCTGACTACTCAGGAGAAATCTCATCTTTTTGCTAGATTGCATGCTAGCACAATTTTGGTACCTTATAGGTAGCCTTCAGTAACTAATGGAAAATTATTATAAACCATACAGAGGGATCACTAAAGAAGTCATGAGCTTAAGCTTCTCTGTAAGATAACAGAATCTTGGAACAGTTTGCAACTAATAACTTGCAATGTTATTGCAAAATAACAATGAATACTCTTCTGTTCAATTTAAAACTCTAATAAGAAATAAACCGGAGATCAGTGGGTTTGGACAGTTTGATTCTAACAAATGTTAGAACTTCTCTAATTTACATCATGTAATGTATTAACATCTCTATTTTACATTATCATGTAAAAAATGGCAGGGGAGGGGAGGATCACTTAAAAGGATAAATATTTTCTCAAAAAAGCTAACAGTGTTACTGACCAATACTAGTCTAGCAGATCCCCTATATGTTTTTAACAAAGCAAATGTAAGCGTTTACTGAAAAATCAACAGGAACTTCCTTCGCCCAGCGATAACCCCCACAAATTGTATTTAAAGGCATCCTTAATTGATTATTTTGTGATTTAAATCCCTTCTTCCTTTGCAGTTTGAGACTGTTAAGACTCGAGCAATAGTTTTTCAGCTGTGACTCATGGATAACAGGTAGCCACACACTGCTATCCGGGAAGGAAGAAAACAATTCTCCTCCTTCATTTCCTCTTGTTCAAATTGCAATGAAACTAAGTGGCATCGATCCCCTTCCGAAGTGATGTGTTTACTACAGGAATATTAAACTGGAGAACGGAAAAAGCAGCAGCCTGTAAAATCATAAATTGGAGAGCATCTGTGCCCTGGACCACCCCGCTGAGGAAGGCAAGTGTGCTTCTCCCCACCCCTCACAAACATAGGCACAACACATCTAGTCTTTGCCCACATTTGACACGAATATTAAGGAGCCCACTATGATTTGCGGGGAACAGGAATAGAGAGAAAAAATAACAGAGTGCTTTAAAAAACACTTCCATATATCAGTTTTGGAAGAGTTGCAGGACCTGCTCTTTTATTCTCTCTAGGTTAACAATCTCCTTCCTAAAAGGCACCACAATACTAAAAGCAGCCTGAAACTGGTTGTTCCCTGACAACAAAAACAACAAAAGCTGCTGCAAGAAGGGGTGGGAGAAAGCAAAAAAAAACCCTAAAACCAACCCATAAAGAAAAAAAAGGGAGAGCTAACCCTTCCCCTCTGCTGACATGACAGTGCTGGAACAGAGAATGTGACAATGAACATTACATAAGGCCTGGCTCCCACTGCGATCCCGAACAAAAAGAGCTAGCGCGAGTCAATGGCAGCATCTGCAGATCATTACGCAACCCGGACGGGTGGCAGCGGCACACACCGGCATCATCCATCAACTGCTGCAACCTCCTGCCACAGGGTCCTTTCTCTCCTGCGTTTCAGAAGGGATGCGAGTACACCCTACTGCCGATAGCATCGATGTTTTATAACCTGTAAATAAAAAAAACCTGAATACTCTTCATAAGATGTCAGCACTCACTTCCACACAGACTTCGTAAGGCACTGACAAGCTCTTTACCTCTGGACAGAGCCAGCAGAAGGAGGAAAACTATTTTTCTGTTTGTATATATGTATGTATATAATTATTTGCCTAAACAATGTTGCATTGCTTTTAAAAGCAATTTTATTTGATCACATTGAAGTAGAAATTGGCTTCCTATAAATTAACTCTTTCCTTTGAGATACTCAAAATGTCCTCACCAGTGAGTCGCCCTATCTAGAAGAGCGGTTTGTTTCGCACTGCATAAAATTTCAGGCTATCTGAGGTAAGCAGCATGTGATCGGTTTTGCTTCCAGTAATTACTGATACTCATCTGGATTAACACCATGACAAATGAACAGAAATTTTGTCTCTTACTTCACAGAATCCCCATTTATGTTTTTAGCTCTGGCAACTGCTGCATAAATGGCACTTGCATTCCCTGCTAAAGAAAACGTTGAGAAAAGGAAACTTTCCTTCCCTGATCACTGCTTCTGCTTTCAAAGCAAACAGCATTTTGACATAAAAGCCACTTTCAAGTGTGCTTTTACAGGTTTTGCCCTCCTCTCCTGTGAGAGGAGTAAAATCCAGAGAAAAGACTTCAAATGATGGGGAAAACTCAACAGTAGGGCATGGCATGCCAGGCTTCCAAATTATATTGAATACATTTTATATAGCAGATTAATTTGGGGCGAATTTGCCGATCCTGCATTAATGATAACCATTCTCAAATTCCAAAAGATAGATTATAAAAGTCAGCTCATGTGAGAGGTATGCCAAGCCTTCTCTTTGTGAGTACCCAAACTATGGCAAGAGGTGAGCCAATTCCCACAAGCAAGGAAGATCCAGATAACCAAAAGATCCCTCTAGGAGTTTAAGCTGTTATATATAGGTGCCAGAGAAGAAGTTATGTAATAAATCAAGAATAAATTACATAAACAGAAGCACAGTGGAACAGAGAGGAGTGAAAAGGCAAAGAGCTAATCTCCTCTCAAGTAAAGATCAGTCACTGTCACTCCATGAGGACAAGCTATGGCTTTGGTCATTGAGATATGCTAACATTATGGCTTACCTCCTTGAAGAGTATCCCTCAGAAACAGACTAATATAGCTCATAAACAACGTTTTCATCTTTCAGAACGAGGAAAATTGCATGTTTTCCCAATGCTGAAAGGCCTAGTTGATCTATCCTGTTTTCTCAGTATCGCCCCATCCACACACTCTTCTTTCTTTGCCTCCCAGAGAAGCACATTCCATTACGGGGGAATGATTCACCGCCTTTGACTGTGTCTCTGCTCAGGAAACAAGTTTTCCCATTGGCAGCGGTCCAGGGCAACCCACCATCCCCTATGAGACAGATGCCAGTCACATTGCACACTGTCATCTACAGATCACAAAGTAAACACAATTTAACTTCCTTTGGTCATACGTCTGCATTTCACTACAAAGAGCTGCAGAGGACTGGGAGTTTGTTTTCGATGCCTCATCTTTCTTCCTCTTCAGAACTGGACTTAAAACCTGTGTTTTTCATTTATGCAGTTTTTAGAAAAAGGAAGAATTCAACATGGTTTTGTTCCTCTTTATTCCCTACCCACCTCCAGCAATGATAATTACACTAGTGACAAGAAAGCATTGCTTATGCCACCTACAGTTTACCAAAGAAACTTGAACACAAGCAAAAAAAGAAAGAAGAAAACCAAAAAATCCTGAAGTAGGAGGAAATGGAAATAAACAGTTTTGAACTCGCATGATATGAAGATGACAATTAACATATGTTAGACCCAAGTTGCTCCAGTCTGTCAAGCAATCAGACATTAAACTAATTTTTATTGGATTCCACTGTAGATTAAAAATCCATTAAAGGATTAAAAACTGTCAGAAACATGGGTTTCTTTCAGAGTCATTCCCTCCAACAGAACATTCTACTTGCACAGTGCTGGAAAAATTTATAGTAAATGCCACTTATAAAGGTCATTTTTCTGCTGGTTTTAAGAACAGAGTCACCAAAACCCATAGATCTTTGCCTTTCCCACTAAACAGGTCAAAATAAAACAGTCACACCGATCCTTATCTATCCTGCACAAATACATTTGTTTTGATAATGCTTAGGATTGACACTATAGGCAGCTCACATGGAAAGCAACTGGATGAAATAGCCTCCCGTGGTTTTGTCCTTAGTAATGGAACCGCCACTTTGGTTGCGTTTCGCTGGCTCAAAACCTCCCAATGGTTTGGACAGGCCTGCAAGGGAAAAGAATGCAGCTTACTGCCTCTCACCATACAGTACAAACCATCCAACACACTCTTCAGGGGAGCATTTGCATATACACACACAAAGCACCCCAATTAGAGATAATAAGTATTATTTCACAAAAAAAAATTACCTATGAGTCTCATTATACATATTGCATTTTTAGCTTATAAAATTGTGAGTATATGACTCCACATACTTGAGCTTACTTTCAAAAGCTGTTTAAAAGCAGCACAATGCAAGTTTGGTTAAGGAGATAGGCAAATATTAACATAAAGATAACATACCCTGCAGGTCACCATACCCTTTTGGTAAACATACCCAACGTACGTTAAACAGGACATTAATTATCTTTACGAACAGGCACAAGCATATCCAATGCTAAGACAGGAAGGTGCAATTGAAAAGGGACATATTAGCAAATTATTAAAAACACTGTATGGTGAATAAGCACCATGACAGTCATCTACAGAAGTAGCTGCTGGCTACTAGACGCCACTCTTTTAGAGTAAAAATGTCACTATCTCCCAAATGTATAAATTCACTTAACTTTCATAAATGCTAGGAATGTCTTTTGTCGTACTGGTTCGTACTGAACAGACAATACCGTATAGATATTCATACCCATGCAGAATCTAAATGTTATGTTTCCGAGATTCAGAAGCAGAATGATAAAGAGCATTCAGCTGTGATCTTCAAAAAACCATAACCTTTTGGGTATTCTTTCTCTCAAAGTTAAGTGCAAGTTTCAATCAACTACTTTCCCCAAGTGACCACTTTTTCTATCAAAGCTCATTTAGCGTTTGCAAATGCTGCTTCACTGGCTGCCGTACCCGGCGAGCAAGTACAGAAGGAACTGCAGGCAAGCCGGTTCTTCTAGCGTCCTGTTGACATGTTACCATCCCAAGCGAAGGGGACCACATGTTGTAAGAAGTCAACATCCCTACACTCAGCTGCTGATATCTCCCAAAATATAACAGGAATGGAATTTCTTGTCCCATATCTATTTTTCCTCCCCGCCTCTTGAATTATTAGTTGGATTATTGAATTATTAGTCTTGAATCAAGGTTGCCAAGTCATTTTACTCAAACTACCCATTTGTCTAATGGTAGGAATTGTTGATCATTATTGATTTGGGCTGAACTCAGAAATTTGAATAGTAGCTCTTCTTTTGATGGGAGTTCTTGGGTACAGTTAATAGCATTCTTTAACAGAGAAAACTAGTTACATGGCACTTCCAGAGCAGATTCACTGGCAATGCTGTAAAATCTCACTCAGTTTCATTCATAGTTCTCTCTGTGCAGAATGAAGGAGGCAAATGATAAAAGTTCGAGACTTTCTAGAGGACGCACCTTCTCATCACAATAAAAGCATATATATATTCACAAAAAGGTTCCACACTAGCAGCAGAGGCTAACAGCTCTGTATCTCATTCTGTTAAAATAAGCATTTCACTGACCAGAAGTATTGATTTAGTTGAAATACAAGATCTCTCTTGTTTTTCACGAGTGCTATGGTAAGTACAGGAGGAAGAAAAAGGCACCTCTAAACCATTTTTTTTTAAGGGAGAGTCAGAAAAAAACAATTTCTTACCGAGTCTGCATGACTAAGCAGATCACCCATTTCCTCCATGTTCTCTACTCATTATCTGGGTATTGTTTCTCTCAAATAGTTAACTATAGTCATTATAGAATAAACAAATTCAGATCACATAATAAAGGCCTTAGCTACTCACATTCCTTAGAGAACAGGATGTGAAGTTACAGTGGACAGAAACTTAAAAATGCTGGCTAGGGTAAATCTTACTATGCATTGTCCAAAGTTAAAAGCTTCCCCCCGTGAAAAAAAAAAGACAGCTTCCCCAGGAAATTCTCCTCCAGAGATAACAGGCCCACATCCCAGGATTGAGGGAAAATCAGGAAAAAAGTCTCGTCTGGGATAACAGCTTTCCCCCAAATATCTCATCTCAAAAGTAGCTAACTTCTTCAACCCCAGATCTCCTCTATTCTCTGCAACAGTCAGATTGCCGTCCAGTTTTCAATTGCTTTACCCTGTTTAGAGCTTGCGGTACACTTCATACACTAAGTGCTGAAAGGCACTGATTTTCTAAGGTTTATTTTTTGGTCCTGTTCCCTCAATTTGTTGACCCCTATGGACAAGAAACTTAAAACTCAACCGATGACACCACTCCTACAACAACTTCTTGATTTAAGAAAATATTCTTTGATCCTGCTACCTCCCACACCCCAACATCCCCTGCACAAACAATCTGACTTTTCTTATTTCCTATGCCCGGAAGCTTGTGCTTGAGGTTGCTGAGGTGCGCTCCCAGCCCTGGCACTTTTTTAAAAGCAGGAATATACAACTATTACACTACCTCTGGAAAGGAGAAGCCACAGCCAGCCACCTTTTCACACAAGCGTTAAGTAGCGATGCTGCAAGAGTAATCTAAACCCCTGAACAGTTACGTTACACTATGAGTGCTGTTTCTTTCGCTTTCATCAGCAACTGATGCAAATAAGAAATGCAAAGACTAAATAAAAGAGGAGAGAGTGATAAACAGAAGATGGCAACCAAAACCTGATGCTAATCCCACCAGTTTGAGAGACTGACATGCTCTGACATTGACAGACAGTTTTCAGATTTCACAGGCACCAGAAGGGTAATAAACGTTTGGCCTTGATTAAATTACCCATTTTCCCTCCTGCCGACTGCAGCTTCTCAGGCCTCGGACACACTCTCTGCAGCAGCTGCTCTTTCCCACTAGCACCCCACTCCGTATTGTGCCAGCACAACTGTCTGCCTGGCCGGACAACAAACTGGTTCTGCTCAAAAACAACCCAGAAGCAAAATTCAGTTCCCAAGTGTAATTTACTACAAAGTTGCCTGAACTGCTGTGCAGGCACAAAGGAAAAAACAGCCAGAGGGTGGGAATGAGCAGCCCTGGGTACGGCCTGACCGAGCCGGCATCACTGTCCACAGGGCCATGGTCTTAGCAGCCAGAATGCTGCTCCAGTACAGGGGACAGACAGCATTTTGATGTGAGAAATTGAGATAGTCCTTGTCACAAAGCTTCCTTAGTTTCGTTACAAACACCCATCAAAAGGACGGTGCACGTATCAGAGGTGAGACATGAACATTCGCATACTTAATCCTCTCAATTGTCTCTTTCTTTAAATAGTCATGGTATCACTATGTGGTTTGTGTGGAGAGGTATCTATTTCTGAAGTTCATTTTGTTGTTTTTTTTTAATTGAAAAATCAATGCAATTGCCACTCAAAGGGCAAAAGTACCATAAATTATATCATGCAGTTAGAGACCCTTGCGGCACGCATCTCTCTCCCCATAGCAAATACTTTTAAACTGCCCAGAGCTCAAAGCAAAATACCACTAGACGTCCTCATGTAAGTCCTCAACATTTAACATATTTAATGATAGCCTGTATGAAAAGGTCCTTGCAATTACATGTGGGTAGCAGTAAAGGGGCAAAGAAAGGGTAAGGCTCTGTTCTGGGGAGCAGGAAGATAAGCTGCCCTGACCTAGAGAAACTGGTAACTAGCACTGACAGAAACTTCTCCAGGTCAGGCAGGTCCTCTCCTAAAGGCACTCAAGCAGGACTGATGAAAGGAACACCTCTATGTGGTGACAATGGGAAGCGATGCAATCTGCACCATGAGAATAAATGGGTAATTTCTTTAACCTCATGAAGAGGAATTTGCTTTGGCCATGATGCTCTTGCCTGAAATCAAGGGCTAATTTTTAGTACCTGAATAATAGAAAATCACTTCCTTCAATCCTCTACCTTTCTTTGTTGTCGTGTTCTTTGTTATCATGTCTGGGATAAGTAGATATTCCTGAGCTGTCCTAGAACATAGACCTCTTCCCGAGATCTTCTTCAGGGAATCAATATTTGATTTTATTCTTGATCTCAGAAACCTTTGCTTTGTTCCCAATCTACACTATACCTTGCTGTCTGCTTAAAAAGCATGGCTCCCAGCATGCACTGCTTTCTCCACTTAAGGACCAACCTTCCCACAAGAGCAGGGCCCCCAACCCATCCTATGCAACCAAGGGCCACTGTGGAGTTCTGGCCATAAATACATACTGGTGTACATAGCCTCTCATGCATGTTCCCTGCTGCTTTGTGCTTGTTTCACTCAACACTTGAACTTCACCCAAACTGCTCAAGGGGGCATAACCATCTTTGCCATGAAGTCCTAAAAGCCTTCTCTCATCCCTTCTCCTGCTAGGAATGAAGTGGCCACTCCAGAAACTGCTACTCTTCGTCTCCATTTTCTGACCCAGGCCACAGGTAACCCCTTCCACATTTTACAACCTCATACTAAATAATGTCACAGGCACGTGAAGATATGGGTGAGGAGAGAAGAGACAGGTCCCCTCAGCAGCCCTGAGAAAGACACCTGTCTGGTATAGGATGTAGGAGGAGTTCCAGCACAGTAGGACAAAAACTCGTAGAAAAAAATAGAATCTTTATCTCCTGTGTTCTACAATCCTTCCCCCATCCCCCAAATCTCATCCAGACTCCTGGACAATTAACTCTGTTCCCCCTCAATCTTCCCTGCCATAAATAATGAGAGAGGTGGAGTTAGCTGGTAATACTCATGGGGAGCAGCAGCATGAAACTGATGGGATTTCACAGAGGAACAGCCAAAAATTGTTTGCTTCCCCTCTGCCCCATCCTTTTTTATCGTGCTTTTTTATTTTCCAAGACATTAAACACAAATCTAAAAGCCACCCATGAAGAAAACAAAAACTAGAATCTGTAAGACTTCCAAAAGCCCATTAAAGGGTAGGTTTGAGTTTCTTTTGGCTAGCATGTAACAAATACAACCCAGCTAACCTGAAACCTAAAGACAGTAAAAAATGAAGGCAAGATAGCAATATTATTTTTATTCAAGGAAAAGACATCAGAAATTTCAACTTTCAAATCCATTTTCTGTAAGGTAAAGGTGACGGGTTTTTTTTTTATTAAGTTGAAAAAAAATACAAGCTGACGTTTAAAAGGAAGATTCATTATTTCTGGAAATCCAGAAAGAGCGTCTGTATTCAACATTTTTTTTTTGTACCAGTTTGAAGTTTCCTTAAGGAAATCAGGAAAAAACGTTAGCTAAATTGCAGTTTCTTCATTCTCATTTCTCATTCTACTCCAGTTCTTGTGGTGCAATTTTTCCACAATAATAACAACAGTTGTAGTTAAAGCAGCAAGACTTGAAAAACTAGAGAATTCCATTAAAAGTACATGACAGTATATTTTAAGAAAAACTGTATTCCCAAATATCTAAAAACTGAAAGAGACCAGCAACAGGATCATTACTTTCAGAACCATTCTAGTTCACAATTATTACCTTTAAGAGAAAAAAAGAGAAAGAATCCTCGAGTTTAAGCCTTGTGTCCTCCCAAGTCTTGCCTGCTGTGGAGGCTGACAGCCCTCCAGAATGACATACAAAGCTCAAAAATGTTGTCTAGACTATGATTATAACTCATCATTGCTGCCTTGCTCTTGCCAATCACCAAAATCTCAGGGCTACACAACGAGTTGCATTAACTCTCCAAAGCTTGCATTGAGGCATGAGACCCCAGGCCAGATGCAAGACTCCACCAGTCCTTCAGTGATGCAACTGCCTACAACAGCCACAGGCAAGGAGAAAAATGCACATGTGAGGAAGGACTTTCTAACTTAAAACACTCCTAGAGCAGAAGTAACTGTACAGATGTCATGGTTTAAATCCAGCCAGTAACCAAGCCCCACCCAGCCGCTCACTCACTCCCCCTGCAGTGGGATGGGGGAGAGAATCGGAAGGGTAAAAGTGAGAAAACTCGTGGGTTGAGATAAAGACAGTTTAACAGGGAAAGCAAAAGCTGCACACACAAGATAAGCAAACCAAGGAATTCATTCACCACTTCCCCTTGGCAGGCAGGGGTTCAGCCACCTCCAGGAACGCAGGGCTCCATCACGCGTGACGGTGACTTGGGAAGACAAACGCCATCACTCCCAACGTCCCCCCCTTCCTCCTTCTTCCCCCAGCTCTATATGCTGAGCATGACATCATATGGTATGGAATATCCCTTTGGTCAGTTGGGGTCAGCTGTCCCAGCTGGGTCCCCTCCCAGCTCCTTGTACCCCCCAGCCTCCTCGCTGGTGGGGTGGGGTGAGGAGCAGAAAAGGCTTCGACTCTGTGTAAGCCCTGCTCAGCAGGAACGAAACATCCCTGTGTTATCAACACTGTTGTCAGCACAAATCCAAAACACAGCCCCATACGAGCTACTGTGAAGAAAATTAACTCTACCCCAGCCAAAACCAGCACAAAAGAGAAGCCAGAAGATCACTATTTTTTTTAAAAAAGGAGTCATTGTTAAACTGCAAGTAAAGAAACTGTTCACTTATAACAACTTCTGTCTCCCTTTCTTTACTGCCTTCTCTTTGTCAGCAAAATGGGTCAGACAAGATAACAGTAAGGAGAGCGAGAGATACAAAAGGAGAGGCACAACCTCTCCAAGAGGCAAGGAAATTCAAAGATTAAAATATAAACAGCTTCCCTCAACAAAAGGATTTTATCTTTAAGTCTTCCTGCACAGGACAGTCCAAGAGTGCAAAGAAAAGAATACAAGACCTTGCCTATCTTGATGAAATAATAATACAAGCAATAGAGGGGGAAAGGTAGCACTTGGCTGGAAAATGCACTGAGCAGGTGACTTCTTCCACCAGGACAGTCTCTTTCAGTGACAAGAAAGTCATTTGCTATAGCACCTGCCCTTCCCCAAAACCAGCACTACTGAACATACATATTACATCTGATGCTTGCTGGAAATGTCTTTTCTGCACAAAAGCTGTTCGGTGTACGCACCCATTTCCTACCGAAGTCGAGTGAGCACCTGGGGAAAAGGCCATCTAGCAGCAACCTGCCACAAGCAAAGCATCCAGCTCCTGCAGACTGTATTTCCCATGGCCCTTCCTCCGTTCACATGACTGGGCATGCACTCGTCCTGCGATGGGGGAAAAGATCAAGATGTCTGGAAAGGTGCCTACCAGGAGTAAGCTGCTGTTATGACCAGACGAGTTCCCATCACACTCCCAAGAGTTTAGGAAAACATCCCAAACCAACTGTCCTGATGTCCACTGAGAACCCACAGGCAATCAATCATCTCCATAATGGCTAAGGCAGGAGAGGACTCTCAGCTTTTTTTCCTATGTCCTTCACCACTTTGGCAGAGAGGACACAACAGAAACCATTTCTTTTGGTGGACAAGAAACACGCTGATTTCATACTGGCATACAAGACACTGCATCTTTATGCATTCACACTCAAACTGCCTCTGCCACCATAAGCACATGCAATTTCTTCCCCCAATGAAAAAGTAATTTTTATAGAATATAATGACTTAGCCCCCAACACTGACAATGTAAAGTTTACCTCTCACTACTGGTGAGTAGACTTCTTAAGAGTATGTTATCAAACTTTTGAGGAAAAAGTCTGGGGCAGATATTCCAGTTTGTTCAGGAAATGAATCAGCCATCCCTGTCCTTCCCCATACAGCCCCTTTCTTTACCCATCCTCAAAAATGACAGTGCTTCCCAAAAAAAGAGATCACACACATTTGATTTCATTTAAGTACACGGTTCATACAAGCACATTTATTCCCTTGACAGAAAATGTATACTTAATAGATTTAAAGGAGTGCTATAAATCAACAACTATCATAATCAGATTATTTGACTAACTGCAGTTTGGGCAAGAAGAGATACCTAGTCTGAACACAACTGGGCGAGATCTGTTTGGCATGTGCAAATACTCCTGTACTTGTGTGGTGGCATGTGCACTCGTACATTTACAAGTACACGTACAGCGTATATGTGCAAATACTCCTCATGTATATCTTTCAAATGATATTTCATCCTGACTTGATGACTCTGAGAGATGGAGACATCCTAATTTCCCTTAATAGTTACAAGCATCTTCCTAATGCCTTCAGTGGTTGGTTAATCACATTTGTTGTTAACAATCTGTGCCTTTTTCCTAATTTGAAATAATCTTTTTAACTTCCAGGCACTGGCTGCTATCATATCTTTTTCCACTGAATTAAAGAGCCCATTGGTACACAGGCTGTTTTGCCCAAAGAAAATTGAGAAACTTTTAAATACCTCGCGATAAGCTAAACCAATTGAGCACTTTAAGAAAAAGTTTTATGAGTGACTTAATCACCCAAACAACACTGAACACATCATCTTCGTTGCTTTTGAACATCTCTTTAAAAACACTAACATTAAACCTGGCCAAAATATTCCCAAACTGATTTCACCTCTGCCCTTATTCAGTATTTCCTGTTATTATGGATGCACATTAGTATTAAAAAAGTAATTAGCTTATTTTAGTAGCCCTCATATCTACACTGTTACTCCAAGGACTCACATATTGCCACACATCTGCTCTGCTCCTGCCATCCTTCACAAGGTCACTGGTTTCTGGAAGCACAATTCTTTATTCTAGTCCTACAGCCTCCAGTCCTTCCCACAACAGGCATAACTTTGTTCTCCAGCTCTATAAAAACATATTTGGCCATATCAGACCCAGTTACCCAAACGATTCAGAGGACACTCTACAGCTGCCATTCCTTCTTCATGCTTCACCACTCAGCACAACCTTTACATAATCCACAAATTTGATCAGTTCTAATTTCATGTTTTCTTCTTCAGGCCACTGATCAAAATACTGCAAAGCACTAGACTACTATAAATCCCTGAAAAATCCTCCATTCATATGCTGTTTCCCACATCTACTATTTTTAATCTCGGTTTTGACTCACTGACCATACATGAGACCGTATCTGCTGAACAAGATTCACTTTTCAACAATAGCCTCATTGATTAGTATTAGAGAGTAATGGGAATATAATTATCACATAAATCCCACACGTAAGTATATGTTTGATACAAGAGCTTTAATTATAATTTTTTTTAACTTCCAGAGCATTGACTCTCACCAGCCATGCAGCAGTTTGAGTAAATCCTACACCAGCCCTCTATAATCAATTCCTTTTTGAGTAACATCCCGTTTTCCAAGTTGACTCAGCAGGCTGTGTGAGCACCTCCACCCCACGACCCCTTTCCAGGCTTTTTCAGGTTCATATTTTGTTTGGTTTGGGGTTTGGTTAGTTGTTGTTGTATTAGCCTTTGAGTGCAACACACAGCTAGAGCCATTCACATGAAATCAATACCCTTTAATAACCTATTTTTTCCAGATTCAACAACTCCAAATATAATAACCCACACTTAATTAATGCTGATATCCTGGATAAGACTTGAGTTTGTCAGAGACTGGAGAAAATCTTTGATGAATGATCATGTCTCTAAAACATTATTTCCACGGTTCTGATGGGCTAGAAAAGCTTTCTTTGCAAGCAAAAATTTTAGGTAAAAGTTTTCATTGTTAAGGGAAGAAAGTACAAGTCAAGATTATGGAACAGGTTGCCCAGAGAGGTGGTAGGTGCCTCATCCCTGGAAACATTAAGGTCAGGTTGGACGGGGCTCTGAGCAACCTGATCTAGTTGAAGATGTCCCTGCTCACTGCCGGGGGGTTGGAGGTACCTTCCAACCCAAACTATTCTATGAGTCTATATTACCTCTACCATGTTTCAATTATTTCCCATGCTGTGCTTGCCCCGCAAACTCTTCGCACCTGATCAGCCATATTGGCTAAGTAACAGAAAGGTTCTGTAGTTTCTGTTAATCAATTCTGCCCTTGCATAGCTTCAGTTCTTTGTTAATTAGATCAAGCTAGCTTTCCACAGAGAATGCCAGAGTAAAGTTATCTGCCTGTAATCTGCCAATCACTACAAAACCTCTTTAATTGCTTTTATAAGTTTAGTGCCTCTCTTAAGGCTCTCTTGTTACATAAAGTGCATCGTTTTGCATGTTAGGCCTCAATCAAAGTCCTCCTCATGTTCAGCACAAGTTTCGATGTATCTGTATCACAAGAAAGCATGTGGGTATATTGAGCTTTTCCAGCTTTGATTTTCTACTTATCTGCCAGCAAAAGTCCACCAGCATAGAACCAATTACAGTGGCAGAAGAGAGCTTCTGTTAATATGCTTAATCCTTGGCTAGAAATTTCAGTTATAGTAGTAGAAAGTGTTTTGTGCCAGTGTATTGCATCTGCTAAAGCTTCTACCAGTACCACTGCGTGTGCATATGTACAGGAGGAGGAAGACAGAGTCACATCAAGTCATATCAGCAAGAAGCTGGTTCATCTCATCAACTCTCCTCCTTTTCAAATAGGTGTTCAAGAAGCTAATAACTGCATTCCACAGCTCAAAAACTCCTTCTAGGATTTAGGACAGCAGTAGCGGGCACTGTTTATAAGGTTTGAACGCTGTACTCCGTGTTTATACTACAAGCCACACTGATAGCATCTACCATTCCTTCAGCCTCGTTTTGAAGCAAATGGCTACAAGTCTTCGCCTTAAGATTTCTGCATCCTTGAATGACATCTTCAGTCATGAAGTTATTCAGCACTTTTCTCAAGCACAGAATCAATACTTCCCCCAGACAGGTGCATACCAGCCTTTACATCTTTTCTGATGTTTGAATAATTAACTCTCACTAATACCTAAGTTGGTTCATTCTTCCTTTCTTTGTTTCTGCATTCAAACTTGCAGATACACCTGCAGAACAGCAGCTTTGGGACAAGCTGACAGGCCACCACAGGGTGCTTCAAGTCACTGCTCCTACTTACACATTTTAGAGCATGTTGAAAATGCTGTTGTTAAATTTAAGTGATGTAATACTTTTTTTTTTTCCCCTCCTTCAAGTGAGTTCTAGTTACCTTCAAAACTCCACAAGATTTTTGGAGGTGTCAGACTGACCCCAACTCCTGCATTACCACTGAGCAAGAAGATGATCTAAATTATCACAGCTGCTTTTAGATTACAATAGCACTGAATCAGTCTCGCTTGCAGGACTAAACTGACATTCTGCTATTCCACTTCAGACATAAAATTGAGTCAATGGGATGTCTGACCTTCAAGAATTTCTAAAAGCCTATTTGCTATACTTTGAGGTATTTTTCAAAGCAACAATTCTTGATAAGTTTTATATCTGCATGGCTGAAAGCAATATATACTTTTGCACCTCCCCCCCCTTTTTTTTTCCCAAAACTTGTTTTCAACTTCAGATATACTAATTCTGTTAGCAAATATGTGCAAATAGCATTCGCTGGTTACCACATATGAAATATTGATCAGTAACTTTCTCAGTATTACTTAGAATGAGAAGTCACCAGCTAGCTAGTTTAAAAGAACAATGACTTAAAAAAAAAAAGTCCAACCAGCTTCTAAAGGTGCCTGTTCAACAGTTTTTCCCCTCTCATGGCTACCTGTAATTCCACCTTCTTCCTTCTCACAGTATGTAATGACACTTGATTTCATCAACTAATTCTGCCCCTTTCTCAAACAACAAAGGGTGTTCTTTATTGTTTCCCTTCATCTTTAAGATTCTGCTTCTTAATAAGCATAAAACCCTAGAAACTAAACTTAAGGTTTCTAAAAGTTAACAAGAAATGAAATTTTCATTCGTTTTTTCAAATTACCTAAATATCAGATTCTACACATGCTATCTACAAGTGTGAACCCAAATATTGATTTCTACTTCTTCTGTGTTGGTGCAAGTACTTAATAAACACTGATTTGGGGGCAGGGGGAAACCACAGTTCTCTATAAATTCTTTTATTTTTATATAGCTAAAAATGTTGCTTAAACACAACAAATTCCTGTCATGCAATGAGCATTCTCTGAAACAAACCCACCTGTAATTAACATACTCAACAATCAGGAAAATATTACGCAGAAATTATTTTGTGTAAACAGAAGACACGTCTCAAAATTATATCTGTACCAAGTATCTAGGAATATCAAATGGTACTTAACCTCTGCAGAAACTCAGTTCTCCAGAATTAAGTTTAAAATAAGAAACTTTGTTAGCAGAGAATATTTATCCTACAGGATATTATATCCCAAAAACTTCTAAGCACCCGAGGGAAACAAGTTCAAAGAAATTACACGAACATAACTGCACTCTTAACAATACTAAATGTTTCATTTAACTCATACCCATAACCAACATTATTTGAAAACACACCTACGTTATTACATTCTGGATTTGAATTTGATCAAATGGGATTCAACTCAATCCTCATGGGAAAAGTCTCACTCCACTGCCACTCCCTGCTTAGCCTAGTAACCCGATACATCTCAAAGAGGTATTTGAAACACCGTAGTTTTGAGAAACAAAGTCAAGGCAATGCAACAGGCAGACCTGCTGGCTGGGAGGCACAACCAGTCAGGGTACGTGTGACAGCAGAAGAGTTAGGAAAGGTCAGGTAGCCACAGTCACCACTAGCAACAACTGGAATGTGGGGGAAAGGATGGAAAAACTACTGCTCAATGCTGCAGAAGGTGCAATTTCAGGCACATGCGTATACACAGGCACATACATGTGCACACATACACATTAACGAGGCTTTTTTCAGCGATGCATGGCAGGAGGCTGAGAGACAATGGTTGTGTGCATGCGTATACAAATACACACATGCACATACATGCATATGTACACACAAACACAAAACGTAATGCAGTGGACAGCAAGCTAAAGATGAGTCAGCAGTGCGCCCTGGCAGCGATGCAAGCTAACAGCACGCTGGGCTGTACCAGCGGGAGCACGCCTGGTCAAGGGAAGCGATCACTGCCTTTCACTTGGTACTTTTCAGACCCATCTGAAACACCATGTGCGGTTTTGGACACCCCCACTACAAGAAAGACACAGATAAACCAGAGTGAGTTCGGTGGAGGGCTAGCAAGATGCACAGGGGGATAGAGCACTTGCTGTGTGAAGAGAGGCTGTGAGAGCTGGGCTTGTCCAGACTGGAGAAGAAAAGGCTTTGGGGAGCCGACAGCAGATCTCCCACACCTACACGGAGGTTATCAAGAAGACAGAAGGCCATGCACAGGCTCCGCACAGCGGCGTGCGGCAGGAGGACACGAGACAAACTGCAACAGCGGAGGTTGTGACCTGACACAAAGAAAAGGGTTTTCTCTGTGAGGACAGTCAAGCACTGGAACAGGCACGCAGAGACTGATGAATCTTTGTCTTTGGAGGGTTTAAGACCTGAATGAACAAAGCCCTGGTCTGAACTTGGTGTTGATCTCACTTTGAGCAGCAGGTTGGACTAGACACCTCCTGAGGCCCTTTCTGACCTGAATTATTCTATGACATCAACTTGGATCCTGGAGAACACTATAATGGCCTGTAACAATTTTCTGTGCCAGATTATACCTTTCAAATCTCCACTAAAATGCAACTACTATTGACATGAGACAGAAAACATATTGTTTGGTTCTCCTCCTCAAAAGAGCACATGATGTTCCCATCCAAGATCTGCAATACTCTCGAATATCAGAACTGGAATTTCAAGAGATTTTAGGGCTGCAGAAGTTACCAGTTACCGAAGTGTAGTACAAATGGAACACTGTGGCTAAACATTCAGCTTTTTTTGGGGAGGATAAGGTGGTATTCAGTCTGAGGCAGTGTTAACCCAGAAAACATCACACATCCACAACAGCTCTTCCTTAAAGCAGCAACTGCATTTTTCTTGGAAATTTCACATTCAGCACATACCGTTAATGAACAGCCCCTATATTCTGATGCTGATAAGGTCACATGATAAGAAGCTATGTTGTTCGCTCTGTGTATTCAGCTCTGTGTATTCAGGATGTATAGCTTCACACCTGGGGAAAGAAGCCTCACTTAGCAAACCAAGGCCACATCAGAGCTCCCATCAGAAGCACCTGCAGTGGTCTAAGTGGCCTGTTCTGTTTTCATCCCTCTGCTGGGTGCTACTGCCCCTAGAGCAGAACTACCAAAACAAAGGCTGTTTATTCTAAACTAATTGATCTTGCATTGAAGCAGACAGAGAGTGCTCACAAGGTCCATTACTCTAAGTCAGGGAGGGGAGGGGAGATACCACCTTCAACCAGGCAGCAGGAACGTGCAAAACCAAGACAGAAGTTTCTGCAGCGATTTCCTATGGGCTAAGTGATTATTCACTAGGCACGATGCTTGGATGACCGTACAAAGAATATCCAACAAAGAATATCCAACGTTAAGAAAGTTAAAAAGACAAGCAAATGTGATCATTAGCATCTTATTAGCATAAAAAAGGGGAAAAAAAAGAGCTCCATTATTTCCTTTTGAAGATTTCTTTTTTTGCAATAAAAATTCCCCACCTGCATATAGACTAAAGTGATGTACTAAAAACTTTTTAAAGCACCAGTTTTGTACAAATCGATGAAGGGGCAGGAGGGGAAATCAATGGCGTTTACGAGTATCTTACAAATGTGAGCACCGAAACATCCAGTCACCAACGTAACCACCAGCAAAAGCAGCCCATAAACTATTCCATGGAGGAAGAGAGTTAAAAAGCACTAACCGCTCAACAAACCGAGCCGTCTCCCTCCAAAGCTCACCAACAAGTCTCAGACAGACACCAGATTATTACTTTGCGTGTCTGTTTACCAGTCCTACAGACCACCGCTGTTCAGTCACAGCAGGAGTGTGACAACCACCATACCCTGCCACAGCTGGACTATGTCAGGCCCCTCTGGCTCAGTACCCCCCTTCCAGTACGGACCGACACCCGAGGAGCCACGACACCCCACGGGAGGCAGGTGCAGTCCCCCGAGCCGGCCCGCCCATGCCCCCCAAAATCAGAAACTCGCTTAGGCCCCGAAACTCGGCGGAATGCTGAGGGAGGCGAGCCGCGCTGCCCTGCCGGCCCCGAAGCCCGGGCTCGGCGGTGCCCGGGCCGGCCGCCCCGCTCCCACGGTAGCCGGCGGGGCCCGGGGGTCGGGTGCAGCCTCAGCCCGACCCTCGCCCCCAGGCTCAGCCCCGGGCCCAGCCCGGCAGCCGCGCAGCCCCCGGCTCCCTCGCACCGCCGCGCCGGCAGCGGGACCCGCCCCCCCCCAGGCCCGGCGGCGCTGCCCCGCCGCTCCGCAAGAGCCGGGGCCGTTGCCCCGCCGCCCCCCCGCCCCCGGGCCCGGGCCCAGCAGCCGTAACACCTTCAGACCGGGGGGCCATTTCCCCGCCGCCTCCACTCTGCCCCCCCCCCGGGCCCGGCAGTCGTTGCCCCCGTAGCCCGGGTGTCCGCTTGCCCACCGCCATTGCCCCCCGGGGCCGGGCGGCCGTCGCCCCACGCCGCTCCCCACACACCCCCGGCGGGGCGGGGCGGGCGGCCGCGGGCCTCCGCCGGCGCGCCCCTTCCCGGCCCGCTCCCATTGTGGCGGCGGCACCCCCACCGCGCCGCGCCGCCGAGCTCTCACCTCGGCGGGGGGCGGGGGGCTGCGGGCCGCGGCGGGCGCCGGGAGCTGGCGGCCGCCCGCCCGCCTCCGTCCCGGCCTCGGCGCTCAGCCGCCGCTCGGGGGCCGCATCACCCAGCGTCCGGCCCCCCACCCCCCGCCGGAGCAGCCGCAGGATCCCCCGGGCAGCAACAGGCGCCTCCGCCGCAAAGGTTCCGCAGGGCGGAGAAAAGTTCCCCCTCGCCCCAGCGGGCGGGAAGGCGGCGGGAGCCGCGCGGCGGGTCGGGGCGCCCCGGCCCTGAGGGGGCCCCGCTCCCCTCGGCGGCCGTCAGGGCCCGCTCGCCGCGGGACGGGGCTGCTCCGCGCCGCCGGGGCCCGCACGAGTCCCGCGGGCCCCATCCGCCGCCCGGGCAGGCCCGGGAGCGGGGCCGACGGTCCCGGCGTACGGGGCCGGGAGCCCACCTAGGGGCTGGAGCGGGTAACGGCGGGAGCCGCGCCCCGGCCGCGCAGCCGGGGGATGCGGGGCCTCCCCGGCCGCCTCGCTCACCGGCGGGAGCCTCGGCTGCCTCTGCCGGTGCCGCCGGCTGTGAGGAGAGTTACTTCATGGGGCGTGGGGTGACCCCCACCCCCCGCGAGATGCTGTTAATTAGCCACAGGGTCCCATGGTAGTTAAGGTTGAGGGGCCTCAGGGCGTCTCTCCTCCAGTCTCCCCCTCAAGGCAGGGACAATACAGAGCTCAGCTCTGGGCCTTGTCCTGTCAGGTCTTAAAACCCTCCGCGTATGCGATTCCATCAGCCTCCGAGCCCTGCTCCAGCGCTGGACTTCTTCACAGGAGAGAACTTTTCCCTCACATCCAGCCTAATGCAAGACACATTTATGTTTACAACCACTGTTTCTCAATTCTCCTGCCATGGACCTGGCTCTGCCACCTCCATACCCTCCCCATCGGTACCGGACGACCACCACTGAGTCCACCCAAACCCTTCTCCAGCTCAAACCACCCCGTTCCCTCAGCCTGTTGTGTCCCAACCCTTTCACAGCCTCCACAGGACTTGCTTAAATTCGCCACTTTCACATATTGGGGGCGTCCAAAATTGCAGAGAGCATTTCAGATGTGATCTAATGAGTGCTGAGTAAAAGGGGAGCTCATCACTCGCCTCCACGGGCTGGCCGTGGTCCCATGGACACAGCCCAGCATGCCGATAGCCTTCGTCGCTGCCAGGAGACGCTGCTGACACCGCACTGAGAGCATGCTGCTGGCCCTGTACAACAGCAGGAGCCTGGTGTTTCCTTTTGTTAAAGGCAAGAAAAAGAACAAGACCAGCAGAAAAAGTGCCTGCCTGGTTCCCCAGGCCGGTACTCAAATATCCAGGGTGTGAAAAATAAAAGTGGAAGTCTGGTGTGTCTGACTCTGGATACGTAGTGGCAGCCTGGGCATGATCAGCGTAACTCAACCCTTAGTCCTTCAGGGGTCTCCTGGATTTCAGGCAAGCCAGAGCTGATCCAGAATAAAAGGACCATAACACCACAGAGCCATCTTGCAAACAGTGTGCCCCTGCGGACTTTGCAAAGGCATGAGGTATCACAGAAAGCCTTCACCCTCCTCCCCACCTAGAGACATCCAAATCCTCCATTGGACCTTGTTCTCTTAAACCTGACATGAAATTCCAGGTTTTCCTTCCCTGTCCCAGCCTGTCACACAGAGGAGACATTCAGAGAGAGGGATGACGGCAGAGGCCTCAGAGGCAGAGTGGAATAAGTACAAGTTAAAGCAGGCAGAAGAGCCCCCAGCAGAGCAGTGAGGAGTTCTTACTGGCTTTTATTCCACATTACAACATTAAAAAACTCATGCTTCAGGCATTTGCTCCACAGTAGCGTTGACAAACACAGTCCAGCTAAGGATGGCTGCTTCAGGGGCCACTCCTGTAAGCACTCCAGCAGCTAGCACCTTCTCCTTGTTTCTGTGAAGTTAACTAAGGCAGCTAAAACAGACCTAGAAAATTATTCTTGGCTTCTGTAGGTGTACGACCGCTATCTTTCAAAGTCAATGAATCTTTGCGATCAGACAGCCATGTTGTCTAGCGAATGTGTTGGGCTGGGTTTGACACAGGGGAGCTGCCTGCACAGTCCCGCTGCAGTGTTTGCTGCCTTCACGCAGCTCCACATCACTCATGCCTTCTCAGCAGGTAGCTCACAGTCCAGCCTCAGGACACCCACATTGACCACACTGAAGTAGATGCCACCAGGAACTCACACCACCACCACCATTCAGTCCAAGCAGCAAGTGTGAGTTATTACTGCTGGTTTGCAACACTGAGGCTGGAGTTACACCATCCAGATAGAACTGGGGTAGAACGCTCAGGTGTTATTCCTCAAGGGAACATAAGTACCCTCAAGTCCCACCATACGTGGCAGCTCTGGCTCCTTAAACAGGTACCAGCTGTCCTTTACCATCACTGTGGAAGATTAGGTTGAAGGAGTGACCTCTCCCAGAATAAGCAAATTAAGAAATGGTCTGAAATCTTCTAAGTGGGATCAGTGCTTCCCACCCAACTTGAATGGAGCAGCCATCCACACAACCTTCCAAGTCCCTTCACACATATATCAACCATCACCAAAAGTGCTACACAGACAACAAATTCATGGCTCCTCAGGCCAGTGGCTGATTGTTTACCGCAGTGGTGTGCCCTCTGTCCTTGCCTCACGTCCTTTGCCTCAAGTGAATACCACTGGGCACCTGCAGCAGGCTTTGCTCTGAGCTGGGCAGGCACCCAAGAATGGGGAAATTCCCTTAGTGTGGTGTTGGGAAACACCAAAGCAAAGGGATGTGGAGCACTGCCCTCCCTTGCAAGACTCCTAGCCCGCAGCGGTTATGCCAGTCTCAGGACTGACACAGAATCCCTGGCTTTTGCCAACCCAGCCAGTGCACAGGCCCAAGGGGAGACCCATAACATCTGTAGAGCAGTTGATTTTGACCTGGTCTTCTCATGACTCGGCTGCACACCAGTATGCGGGGAACTTTGGCACATATGAGCAGCGACAGATCATTGCCCACCAGGGTCCCAGGCTTCCTCCAGCATCCCACTGCCCAGCTCTCCTGTAGACATCCCTGCACATTCAAGGTACAGCAGAGCCTCATCTCTAGGGATAAATAGAGCTGACAGATATCCTACAACTGGGCCCCAAAAGAGCAAGGCAGATGTTATCTTAATACAGGAAAGGCCATCAGATTCCAAAGCAACAGCTTCAACTTCTATCTCTTTAAATGCTCGTATCATCTACACTCTGAATTGGGTTCCTGGGCAGTATCAGTTACATGGATTAGGAGCTGCAGAGGACATTAGTACAATTCCTCTTCCTGAGGTTTTTACAGCTTTAATGGACAGGAAGTGTTGCTGGTGAGCCTCCAGCTTCTGACGCTCTGACCAGAACCCAAAGCTCCCCGTCTTCCCTTTGTGTTTTTTTTCTGTCCTAGAATCACTCTCAATTAACAGTACAAAAATAAACCCGATGTCATCCATCCCTCCTAAGCTGCACATGCATTATTCATCAACATGCCTTAATTGATTCTCTCATAACCCTGAGCACTTCTGCACTTGGCTATGTCGTTCTTGTCCAGCAGAGCACAATTTATAAGTTTTATGCTACATGGAAAAGGCACTTTCAAAGTGTTACCTTTCACAGCTTTTCTGATCAGAGATTCAAGTTAGATCTCAATACACAGAGCCATCAGGCCTCAGTTTTGTGTCCAGACAAAAGTGTGCATCAAGTAACTCTGCTGCACTGATGCTCAGTGTCCTGACTGGGAAGTCAGCACTGCTCTAGATACTCTGGACCCTCTTCCCACACCATGGTCTTTAGAAGAGGTGAAAGACAGGATTTGGGAAGGACTCTGCACCTCTGAATAAATGCTCTGAAATGTGTAATCCACAGAACATGCAAGGAGTTGAAATGCGCTTGCACAAACTTTCCATGAAAGTTATAGAAGCATCTCCTAAACCTACTCACCCTGCCGTAGGGGACAAGGCTCTGTGAAGGTTGTCTCTAGAGCAGGAGAAAAATACATATCCCATCAGGAGGATAACAGATTTGCCTTCAGTGCCTCTGGGTTCTTCCATCCTAAGCTCTGTCCAAGAGTTCAGGAAACTGAAAGCCTGTGATGGGATGCTTGGAAACAGAGCAGATACTATTAAGGTACGGTCCACAGACACAGTCAAAGTAGCAGGTCTGAACAGGAGCATAACAGCAGGGAGCCAGCATGCGACACCCCATTCAAAGCAATTAATAGATCACTAACTTCATCACTGGCACAAATGTGTTGGCTTTGATGGGACCATAAATCACAGCAATTGTTTCTGAAGTACTTTGGAGATAGCATTACAACTGCTACAGCATAATTCCTACTGCTGGTGGACATGCTCTTTCAAGTGTTGGGTCTAATCTGTGTTACTTTACCTGACATGGAGGAGGCACAGTCATCAGTGTGCCGTGGTGACCTGACATGGAGGAGGCACAGTCATCAGTGTGCCGTGGTGACCTGACATGGAGGAGGCACAGTCATCAGTGTGCCGTGGTGACGCTACTCTTGCTTCCTGCAGACCTTCCCTGGCCAGTGGTGCTACCAGCACTCTGCATCACACCACCATTCACCTGCTTAACCACATCTGTGTTGCCTCCCTTTCCACATGCCTTTACTTGTCTCTGATTTTCCCCATTTCTTCATTCGGTGGTTGCTCTGGATACTGTTCACTGTTCCCTTTGCTTGCTGCTACACCATCCCACTGTGGGAGAAGGGAAGGTGCTCCAGCCAGTCCCTCACTCACAGCAGGCACATCCAAACTGCAGGATGGGAGACCTGCAGGCACTGCCAATCCTGAGAGGACTCAACCAGTCATGCAGAGGGAAGGAAAGTGAAAAATCAGAAACAGAATTTCACCCTATTTTTAACATCACATTTAACATAACATTAAGCTTTGTGCTGAAGGACTTAGTCAAGGAGTTACCAGGGAGCCTCATCTCAGAAGAGCCTGTTAAGTTTATGGTGGTTCAGCTTCACGGACATTTAACCAGCACCATGATATTCAGCTTGGATTTCACTTGCACTTCAACACTCAGTCTGCAACCTTCTCCTTTCCCCACTAGAAGGGGCTAAGAACCAGATACTGGAGAACAGAAACAAGGGAGTTTCGTTATTGACAAGTTGAAGGCAATCCTCATTACATGAAATGACTTGAACGCTTCCTCTGTATGTTAGGCTCCGTGCTAGCCCAATCTAGAAGAGATTCAGTGTCCTTACAGAGCAAGATCTCTCTGCTTGGAGAGCAAGCATTTATTTGCCTTTCTTAACCCCATGGTGAGCTGCTTTGGGAAGGATTACAGTATTGAAATGTTGTAATGCCATTGCATAACTTAGCACAGCTCACTTAAAACACTCTTCAGCCTTCAACACCCCATTCTCAAACACTGGGTGATAGTTGGGTGCAGGAAAGTAAAACAAGGCACCACCTCTTCTACAGGAAGCTGGAAAGGTTTACAATTTCAGGTCAGGTCAGGAAAGGGAGTAGCAAAGATGTGATGATATACAGAGTAACAGGAGGGAGTGAGGGCAAGATAGGGTGCTTTGCTCATAGGAGATGCAGTGGTATATTTAAAGAAACAAAAGTAATGAATTTAAGAACTAATGCAAGGCAACACCTGATTAGTAAAGGTCACACAGTTGCTCCTGGCAATCCCCACAGCAGGATACCTGGCTAAAGCAGGCCTCACCCTGCTTACCCACCTACTACAAGGACAAGGACTGCGAGGCCAGCAGCGAAACCCACCTGCAGAGCCTTGCAGTGCTCAGACCTCCCCTAGAGGGGGGCAAAGTTAAACCTGCAGCTCCAGCCCATGTAAGCACATCATTGAATTACCTGTGAAGACCCATTAGCAAATTCACAGCAAGGTCAAAAACATTTTGAAGTTATGTAGTTGTCTTCTTGCTCTGCTTAGCCAGCGCCACAGAGTGATGCAACTGAGAAGTAAGCAAGCAAAATACAGTCTTACAATAAGGCATTATCAGATTCTTGTTTATTTCTAAGCCCAGCCTGAGAAACCAGACATCTCCACACTCCCTCCTAGGTTCAGCTCACTCCTTTTAAGCCCTCCTTCCAAACCAGTTGGTTACAGCAGGTGCAGCAAGGTGAGCACAACAACATCCACCCCCACTCCACCCCCAAAATGCACTGACCCTTTCCTGGCCAGCGTGGGCTTTCTGCATCCCAGGGCATTTCACTCACTTAGGACAAGAGGAGGGCACAGGGTGAAAAATCACCTCCTCACCTTCCTTAGTGGAAAATAAACCCAGTGGATGATCAGGACTGCCCTGCTCCCAGCTGTGCTTTGGAAGCTACAAGGAGAAGGCACCAAGGGGTTATTCTTTCCAGCAGACAGCTCTTGGCTTGTCCTTATCAGAGGTACAACCAACTTTTATGCCACTCCAAAGAGACAAGGCAACCTCCTTCTACAGAGAGAGGAGCTGTGTCACAGAGCTGGAGGAGGCTGGTGTTTGCTTTGCTTTTGCCTATAGCCAGCTCTACTTTTCTGTCATTAGCTGTGGGGCAGAGAAGATGACACAATCCATGACCAATGCCACTCCTCTACCAAGACGTCCTTTCCAATGCTACAATAAGCTTCCTCCTGGGGAATTAACTTTGATAACACTCCGTACAAGGGGGTTTTCCCCTGTATGATAACACTGTCCCTGTGTTGGGCTGCAGATGTCAGGGCCCCAGTGGGCCTTAATGACCCTGACCAGCCTCACCTGGGACTTCCACTCACACCCCTCTGCCCATTGGCACAGGGGCTCTATTTAAATTCAACCCTGGGCACTTAGTCCTGATTATGCCCCATTCTGGTTGGTACTGCTCAATGTGGTCTGTGGATTTGTTTCTTAGCTTTACTTTGGCTCTGCCTTATTGTCATGGGCTTGCCTGATGATCTGGGTTCTTCATTGGTGTTGACTGCTGCCTCTCAGCCTGCCTGACTCAGGTATTGTGGTATGAGCACTGACTGGTGAGACCCCTGCCCTACTGGTCCTGGGATCCTCTTGGCTCCTAGTTTCTTGTCCCTTTAAAAGCAGCAGGTATTTGCTATTGATAAAGAAGTGAGGGACAACTCACTCCCTGCTCTTCTCCCTGTGCTTGAAGCTGTTGGCCTCTGCCCTCAGTCTGTCTGTTGATGAAGACCCTGGGGCTTTACCATGACTATGGGCCGTGTATGAATGATGCTGATAGGTAGGATGGTTATAGACCAGGTAGAAACAGCAAGGTTTTTCTGTTTTTGCTCATTTCACAACTGCACTTTAATTGCTTATCCTGAAATTTACCCTCCCAGATGAGGATTGCAAAGGAAGGAGTTTGTTTTGGGAGGGGGGGAAGGATATGTGCAATTAAATGACTAATAATAAAAGACTTTTTGGTTTTGAGCAGGTATACAACAGGCAGAAGGACGATGGGTGGATTATCAAGGTTTGGGAAAAGAATTTAGTGCACTTTTCATATTAATGCTGATAAGACCTACATTTGCTTCTTCATTCTGTAGACTCATCCAGGTTTACTATTAATCTGCAGCCATAAAACAAGATAGCTGGCTCTTCTCTTTGCTTTTCAGTATGCTTTCCACTCTCTTCTTTGTTCTTCCTGTGGGAGCTAATCTTTTGTTCATTAGAACACCTGTAATCACTGCAAATTCTTTGATTTAAGCAGCCCATATGTAGGGATTAGTGTTGATTTCACTTTTTATTTATTAGCAATAATGGTTCCTTTTTAGTATTGTAATCCTGAGGCAATGCACTGTGTAAGACTCCTTAGTCATACACGACTGCTTGTTCAGGCAATGAAGTGTTAGTGTCGCCAGGAACTGCTCCTTTCCTGATGCTCCACTGGTATCCATGGCTGCATCCCATCCGGAGCACTGCAGCCGTTGCCCACTATCCAGCATGCAGAGCCTGGTGTACTGAAGGGGTTTCCCCAACACTCTGTGTGCTGTAATTAGCATTTTAATGTTTAAAACTCCATACAACTAAATGCAAGCCACAGTATCTCCTGATTTGTAACCACATTTTCTTTGTGGCTACTCTGTTCTCCCTTGTTTTATTACCAGTATGTATTAGTCACATTTCTTGTGATGCCAAAACATCATTCTAAAATATTGCTGGAGTTGAAGATGAACATAATCATGCTAATGGCAGAGATTTATGTGCTTGAGATCCACAATTCATTATGCTCTACCATCCCAGCATGCCCTGTCTTTGGGAAGGGATCTTCGCAGCAGTTATTCCGGCTTCCTCACTCAGTGGGAAAATACTGGTGTAATTCAGTGCTCTCTGCAGTCTCTGTCCTCCTGCAGTGGGTGGTATCTGAGTTTTGGAATAATCTAACATGACTGTAGTCTGCTTTTCCCCCACAATAGGTGATTTCACTCATCTGAAAAACAACCCCTGAACAACAACCATTTAAACTACATCAAACAGCATTTCTTCCTTTCATTGACTCCTCTGGCTTTACAATTGTTTGAGGTTCAGAAGCTTAAGGAAACATCTCTGTTTCAAAAGCACATTTTCATTCCTGCAAGGCTCTCAATCTCTGGGGCATGATTTAACAAAACAGTTTTGATGGTGGATGTATTTAGGTAGGGAAATTATGGAATTGTGTGTATGAAGGAGGTAATCTTGGGGCTGCTTGTATGCATAAAATGTTCTGATGCATACAGTGGGAAGCAACATTAACATGTTATTGCTTCCCCTGTATGGCTGGAGCCTGGGCAGGTGAATGACCTTCCCTGCTCAAATGCAACCTGACCTGCCCAGCCAGGCCATTGGCAGGCAGGAGGGGAGGACAATGCAATCAAGAGGCTGGGCAATTATTTTTGGAAACTTACTGTTTACAGATCAGAAAAGCAGTTAAGGTGACAACACACCTGTTGGAAGAGCTTTGGGAATTGTACAGCACTCCCTTTCAGGCACTACCAAAGGGTTATGAAACAGCAAATTGTTGCCCTTTAATAGTCCAGGGACTGGGACATGTGTTCAGCATGTGGGGGAATGGGACTTGGATACTTCCCTTTCTCCAGCTTCTGGTAGAGGAAGCAGCCTCTGGGATTCTCCCCATCACCCTATGTGATGGCCCAGCACAGGAGCCACGTAGATGTCCAAATGTAGCCTTTCTGTACTGTGCCACTTCCTTGCTCCCCTCTACCCGCCTTCCCTGTCTATTGGTGAGAACAAAAGTGGAGAGTAAATTAAGCCATACAGTTTACATTACTGTCTGCACCCTGGTCTAGACCACACAAAGGATGTTGAAAAAGATTAATTTGCTGAAGTTAATTGGCACTAGGAGGGGGAAGGTATTAGTAACAGTTTTATTTTCAGTTTATTTCCAAGCATCCAAAATAACTATGCAAAAAAGGCAAATTAATCAGCAAAGCACCCATGCTGCAGCCAAGCTGCACACACCCATAGTGGGGGATTGTTACAGATGGCTGAGCCTGGAAACACTGCATAGCAACCAGAATTATGTGAATTATTAGGGGAGAATTAAAGAAAAAACAGAAAAGAAGAAACAGAAGAAGCCAGAGAATGACTGGAACTGTAGCTGCAGAGGGTTAGAAATCAGCGAAGTAATAGGAGTGAAGTTTACCCAGACAAGTTTGCATGTACCTGCCAACATCCTATGGATGCAGCGACCCTGGTGTGCTTTGACATGGGGTCACAAATGGACGGGACATGGGGCAGAGGGCTGCAGCAGGAGGGGACAGCCCTGGTCGTTCCTTTGCACAGCCGCTTGCTCCACAGGAGTGAAAAGCAGTGGGCAGAGAAGGTTTTTTCCACTGATACACCACTGGAAGACCACCAGGCAGAGGAGGTGTTTCTGAATGTGGGTGCCGTGCTCTCAGCTTTGCTGGGAGATGAGCTGGAGGCAGGGACTCTGGCTCTCGGGGTGCTTTGATGTTATCAGGAGATCTGTGCACCTCTCAGGGCTTTGCAGGAGAAGAGCAGAGCTCTTCAGCTCTCCCAGGCTGAAGATGTATTCCACAGCACACAAACTTGTTTTTCTTAGTCATCGTTCATTTTCTTAGTCATATTCAACTAGTCCACACCCTGAGTTTAAAATTGCTTGCATACAGTCTGGGTGCAGAGCTGAGCAGGAATGAATTGCTCCCAGCTGGTGCCTGCATGGGAAGGAGATTGCTGAATTCCCAAGAGAGGTTTGGGACACAAGTGCTCCCAGCAGTTCCCCACCATCAAGCAACCTGAGATGGGATGAGAGGCCCTGAGCAGAACTTCCAGACCTGGATGCTGGAACTGTGGTGGAAGCACAGGGTGAAGTCAGAGTGTCCTTCCAGAAAACACAGTTCAGGGATGAGGATGCAGCATCTGATACTTACATGGGGAAGAGGGGAGGCACAGCCCTCCCTCTAGCAACCCCACCCCCCCGCCAGCATGCTGCAAATCCCTTCTGGGGATTCTTTCTAACTGAGCAAATTCCCACCATCAGGTATTGTTTCCTGAGGAAGGGAGGTAGAAGCTGTAGAGTATGATAGCATCTGCAGGGTGACACATTCTCCTACATGCACAGGGTGAGGGGTACAACTCCACTGACTACAAAAATCCATGTGTTACGAAAGTCTTGGTGAAGGTTCAGCCGGTGAGGACCAAGAGAGAAAAGCAGCATTGGGAATAGGAGCAAAAGCTTTTCTCTCAAAGTGTGGGGAGCCTCTGCAGCCGGTCCAGCAAGCCAAATGGTTTTGTGAACTTGCTGGCTGCAAGAAAGCTAGTCTTCCTCCTCCTCTCCCATTTTGCAAGGCTCTTGGGAGAGTGATGCTGATCAACTCCAGGCATGGAGGGAACTAGTTCAGAAGAGCTGGAGCTGGGAGACCTCAGCACTCCCTTTTTAGCTGGTTGCCCTTTGTGAAAGGGAGACATGGGGAGTTGCATGGTTATATGTGGAGACGCTGCTCTAAAGCAAACACTAAATATTCATCTCCTGGATGGTGGGTAACCACAGCTGATTTGTAAAACTTTCCACAGCGGGCAATATTGTTCCCTGCAGCTCTCCCTTGGGGATTCATCTTCCAGGAGATTCTCCCATCACTCATGGGCAGTTTTCTATAGCCCAGAAGAACATAATGCTAGTTAACCGTAACTAGCGGGAGAAGGTTCTGTATCACAAGGAGCTCATCGGGCAGGTAGTGTGGCCTGATACACCTGTCTGCTACAAAATTGGCTGGGAACAATCCCAGCCAGCATGCTGGGAGAGGCTGGGATGGAGATGATTCAAAATGTCTATGGTGAAATCTTGCCTTTATTATCTTAGTCACTAACATCCCACATATTTCAAGGAGACCAGCATTTTACTCCCACGATCCAAAGACAAAACTAAATAAACCTTGGTATGCACAGCCACAATGCAAAACTCTGCTTTATGGAAAATAGCATCCTAGCCTCAAAAAGTGGCTAAATACGCCTCCCTCTTCCTTCCTGGCTCAAAGCTCTATATCTGTATTGCTAAAATCTCCTGTAAGTTCTGCTGTCCACACAGTCTGTAAAAGCCATAAGCGTCTCTCATCACTTCCTCCCATCTTTTTAACTTCTCTTTGGGCTAAAGCATTGTTTCCCTCCCAGACTACGCTGAAGATTACTGCCCAGACACTACATTACATGTAATGTTGTATTATGATAACCATACAAACATTACATTAAACACAAAACATAGACTGTCAAATAAGGTTATACAGGGAAATTTCTTGTCAGTGCTATCCAATCATACTGTATGTCCAAGAGTTCAAAAGGATTTTTTTCTCTGAAGAAGACTTGAAGCAGAAAAAATCAAGACAAATAGTCTCAAAAAAAAAAAAGATACATTAATTCTTCTCAGTGGGGAATATCAAAATTATCCTTCCAGAATGCCCTTACTTCATAATTAGTTGCATTTTATCACAATTTAACAATCGTATTGCAGCAGTTAGACACATATGCCTAAGAAATGGCAATTAGGCCTGGAGTAATGTACCACTTTTTAGACGATATTGTTTGCCGGGTTTGAGGTTTGCCATGCAAATGCAACTTGCAGTATTGTTGCAACTCAAGTGTACTGACAGTCTCTGAATGATACACACTTACATGTAAATGCTCAGTACTAAAATTGGTACTTTTCTCGTTTGTTGTTCCTTTGTGCCCAGAAGTGGTAAAAACATGTCTTTCTCAGAAAGCTCTTCCATTACAGAGTGAGGTGAGTGCGTGTTACAGACAATACGCTGGGCTTTCAGCTTGAATGGTAATGCAGAGCTTCACATCACCCATTTATTATCATTTTCAGTCATTACTGGGCATCCGAAGTGCTCCTAACCCCAGCTCCAGAAGCAGAGAGGACATTCAGATATTTTTCTGGTTATCATTTACCCATGCTGGTTTTAGAATAAGGGTAAGGACCTGCATCCCAACACTTATCTGCATCCCAAAAGGAATAGGCTGCTGTGTAAAAATACCGTGCGCTCCTATAAATGCAACTAAATGTTCACAAACAAAGCTCCCTGGAGGGCAAAGCCCATGAGTATGTCTCTGCAGTTGCTAACACAGTGCACCGTGCCCCGGGAGGCAGTGGGATTTTTCTCCTTTGTGGATTGGCACTAGATTGAATTCCCAAAAATTCAGCGATTTTCCCTTCCCCTTCTGCCCTGTCTTCAAGTGCTTCTGTTTTGTTCATGCAGAGAAATTTATGAAACTTCTTTCTTGCTATATTCCCTCCCCGCTGACTAGGGCCACAAAGCGCCTGGAAGAAAGAAGAGACGCTGTCATCTGCATGACGGGTCGAGTGGAAGAGGGAGGGGAAGAGCCCTCGAGCCAGTGCTGCCATCTTGACTCGGCATTTTGAGTTCAGCAGCAGAACCAGCACTTTATGAAGTCACCCACGACAGCGGGGATCAGGGTCTGCCGCTGTTAACATCATGTGCCGAGGCCCACCTGCGTTTCCAAGGTACGTGGGCTTGGTGGTGCTCAGTGTTTCAGTAAGCTGCCCTGAAATGACCCTGTCCTGGAGCCGCAGAGGCCATTTGGGGTCAGGGCAGCACAAAGAGAGGTGTTGCCAGCTTTCGGGTGAAAAAACGTGAACTGTTTCATGGGAAAGGGAAACTTAGGGCAAGTGTCTCGGGTAAATCTCAGCACAAGCCTCCTGCAGCCTGTCCCTCTTCACGCTTTACATTACCTCACTTCAGCTGATGATTTTTCCCGTGTCAAAAGCTGTTGAATACTGTATGCTGCCAGGGCAGCTTCAGGGCTTCTTCCTAGGTGTGGCTGAATTTAAGTGAGAGTAAAGTGGTCTGCGTTCAGACTTTACAGTGGTCCAGGTCCAAATGTCTTGGTGATTGCAGTAGTGCCGTGCACACGTGGCTCCTTGGAGCTGATACCTGCAGAGCTCTGAGAGCTGTAACCACCACCACTGCCAAGCTAAAGATTAGGATTACCAAATACTGAAGAAGCTACATATGACAAACATCATGTAGCTGTTACTAAGACCTGTGATGGAATCCCTCAGTGATTAAACAACTAATGAATCCAAAATGTACATGTTTACACACATCTTCAGTGCCTGTAATCATTATAGCTCACCTTCACCAATTTGCTTATTGTTTCCCAATGCATCAAAACTGTCACATACAGACACTTGACCCAATTAACTCCTGTAGAGAGAAGTCATGACGAGAACAGATATATAACCTGCACTTAAGGCCTGATAATCTCTCTTAAAAAAGAGAAAAACCAAAACAAACACCTCCTTCCCCTTAAAAACCAGTTTTCTGGTTTTCTTAAGTTTTCTTAAAACCATACTTTTTCCTGGTATTGTTTAGTCTTTGTTTTTTAAAGCTGCTGATGTTACAAGTAATCCCTAAGATCCTTGTTGCTGGAAAACATTAGGAGGAATTTGTTTATATTCCCAGTGTGTGTCTTGCAGGCATTTCACAGCATGCTGTGTATAATCTTTTCTTGCTTCCTCCTGTATGAAGAGTTTTCTTTGCTGATTGAGTGGCTGTTTCCTATAGTAACAAAACAGCTAAAAAAGGAAAACCCTTGTTAAACCACAAAAACTAGCAAGGGATTTTGTGTAATGCCTGAAATGAACTTTTAACTCATTCCCAGTTACAGAAATGAGTTTAGTCAGAAAACCATGTCTTGTTGCCATAATGCCACTTTCTGCATACTTACTATTCCTTACTTTTTTCATGTTCTCCCTTGTATATTCTGTGTGCATGGTTTATCTGTGCACTTCCACTCCCCCAAAGGCACTTTCCCGATTGCTGGATCATGGCTGCATCCCCCTGGGTAATACACAGCCCATACATCATAGGACGCATCAATAACCCCACTTTACAGTGATTTGGGAGAGAGGAGAGGTATGAATATCTGCTTGAAGCTGCTAGATGCCTGTGAGAAGCTGAGCATAAAGCTCTCAGCAAGACTCTGCCCAGCACTAGCTACCGTGCAGCATTACTGCAGTGTGGTCAGGATTCAGGTGTCATGCTACTGGAAAGCAAGAGGTTTATGCCAGTGTGCGAACCTCTACTTCACGCAACAGTGATCACTTTGTATTATTTAACTTTCCTGTTGACTTTTAGCTTGCGAACGCAGATGTGCTGTCATTCAGAAGCTCAGCTAGGCAGAGTTATGTGCTCTTGGCATCAGACTGAGTGTCTGAATGGAGGGGTTTGGCACTAGCCTGTTTGGAAGAAAGCTGTTTGCCTGCTCATGTTCTCATTAGTATCTGAGCTGATGAACTACATTCTTCTGCATTTCTATGTTCCTAGATATAGATCTGGCTTCTCTCTTCAGTCTGGGTTAAATTCTCAGCCAAACCATTGCTCGGGGGAGCTGGCTGGTGGGCATGTGTCTGCACTGCTGAATTCATGCAAACACTTGGAGAGCCTGAGGTGCACTGTCTGCCTGATGGCAAGTCCTGCAGACCCTGTGAGTGTCCAGAAGAGTCAGCATAGCTGGCCACGACACAGTCCTTGATGCTTTCAAGAGTGAACTGCTTCTACTGATCTACAGTAGCAGAACAATGCACAATAGTAGCTGGGCCTCTGCCAAAATGTAGGTCTCTCCCTAGCCCCTCCTCATAAATACCTTAGCTGGTTTTAGCTTGTGTTGCTGTGTTAGCTCCAGCCCAGAGAAAAACCTGCCCCAGAAACCATGCCATCACTCTTCTTCTATCACTCTTTTCCCTCCCCGCAAATAACAACCCTTGAACTCCTTTTGCAGTAGGTAATGTCGGCCTGCTGGCACTGTCCCTCACTCCATCTCTATGTGGGAAGCAGAGACGTTTTATCTGCCGCAAGAAACTTCTCTTTGCACTTTGCTTGGCCTTTTCTGCTGGAAGGAAAACCCAATGCTCTCTCCACACACAGGAGCAGGCTTAGCTCTCAGAAGAGGTGGCCACTGCATTCCTTGGAGCAACTTACACCCCTGCTGCACTCTGTGCATTGCCTCTTCACACTCCATTCATGAGTTGGTCTCCCTCGCCATACCCACTGTCACTCAAAAACAGCAAAGGACACCAGGCAGAATCTGATTGAATGAACAAATTTTGTTTGCACTTTTACATTTTATTTTTCCATCCAGTTGTTGGATGTTTTTGCTCTATGTGTGTGCACAGAAATGACTCTTTCTAAGCATACTGGCCCCAGATGATTGCTTGATAATTTGAGCTTTGGGCTATTTTGCTTTCTTTCCTCTCCTCACAAGAAGATGCTGGTCTGGTGTGATGATCCTGGTGTGCCACCTAGTGATTGGACTATTCCCTCGTCATGCACCATTTATCATGGGCACTGAGTGCACATATTTTGGCCCCATTTGCCCACGGTCACCTGATCGCAGGTAACCTGGGGCAATGCCTGCAGCCCCTCAGTCTGTCCAGGCAGGGAGGATCCCACTGCACTGCTTTCCCCTCCTTACTCCCACTTTCTGTCTCTTTTCTCCCATCTTTCTACTGTAGTATCTGCCTTCTCAGATGTAGGTAAGAAACAGGAGCGGACAATTTGCTGGTATGCTGGCTGCCAGCTTGCAGGTCACCCGTGGCCATAGTCTAATCCATCAAGCAATATTTTTTCACAGCATATGACAATTTAGCATTATATACATGGCAAACAAGTGCTGTTGGGGAGTCCTAGACAGTGTTAAAAGCCCCTGTGGCATGAAGGATATCACTGCAAATATTAGCTGCCAAGGTACTGCATCACACCTCATAAAACAACTTCTGAACTATTCGGGCAGATCAAGCTGAAAGAGCGATAGATGGTACCAAGGCTGGAGCTGAGGCTTTTCTGGGAGAGCTTCGTGTCCGCTGCTCGCTTCCCAGGTACCCACGGGCACTGCAGGAGACCGGCAGGGTGGAAGGGAGGAAAGCACTCCGCAGAGGAGTGCATGGCAGCCGAACTGGTGTGCAGGCAGACTGACCTCCACTGCACTCCTGGAAAATGTCCTCTGTTCCCAGGTGCAGCTCCCCAGACGTCTGACCTCCCGCCTGGTTTCTGCAGTCCCCTGGGGCATGGGAGTTGTAAAGAAACACCCTTCAGTTTACAAGCATCTTAGCAGGGCGGGTTCAGACCCTCCCAAAAGCTCTGTTCCTGGCATTGTACCCTTCCCTAGACGCTGCCAGGGAATCCAGCTGGGTGCTGTGTGTAGTTGCAGCAGCAGTGTGATACACACAAGTGCTGAGAAGGGACTGAACTCTATTGCTGGACTTACTACTCACCTGTTATGAGTCACGCAGCGAAATCATGCTGCAGAGGTTGGTAGCTGCTAAGTCAGTAACTACAGTCTCAGCTACCCTACAACAGAAACTCAATTGCAAATAGAAATATGGTGATGAGCAAACTGACTGCCACAAGCAGATGGGGTAATTAATAAAAGGTGAAGTGTAGGAAGTCAATAAACTTTGTCAGTGTAGATCTGTGTTGGAGGTCAAGGTAAGCAATTAACTCTCCTGAAAGCCTAAAGGCTTCTTCCTCTCATTATAGGGCGGTGAGGAGTCTCTCTGAATGTTGCGAGCATCCTCATCACAAACCTTTTTCTCGTTCTCAGAGCAAAGGTCTGTTCGGGCAGGCAGGTGAAGCTGCTGCCTGGAGGCTGGGTCTGGGGCGCTCTGCCTTTGCCAGCAGCCGTGAGCGGGTGAGGCATCCCAGCCACGTGCTTCCATTCTTAGCTGTACTTGAGGCTTCCTCTGGAAACACAGCTTGTGTCTCCCCGGGTTCTCTTACCAGTGCCGTTCCTCCTTCAATTCTACAATTAATTGTCCTTAAGACTAGAAGCTTATTAGAGCCTGATGAAGTGGTTTTATCCTCTCCTTTATAAATTGCTGATCTTACCACAGTATTGTGAGGTGATCTGGGATATGACAGCAATGGAGAGAAGTGGTTACTTTGTTAAAGAGAGTTCAAGCTTTGATTCAGCCTTAAGTCATTGTTACAGTTGACCATTGTATGCGAGTATATTGTCTTTCTGGCTGGGGAGCCCATGGAGGTGAACATGCAGAGATAACCCTCCCCTCCTTGCACACCACAGCCCTCTCTCTCAGCCACAAGATCCCACAGGATCAGAGGTGCAAGCTTACTGCTGGCCTCCTGTTTTTATTGCTCTGCAATCCACAGCAATGTTTTTTTTTTCCTTCTTCAATTGCAGTATTAAAGCAAAGTGTTGGTGTGAGGGTTGGGGCTCACTCGCTACGTCCAGTGTTCAGGGGGATTTCTGCAGCAGGATTCTCACTGCTGCAGTCGCTATCCTGCAGTTAATCAAAACTTCACAGGCAAATATTGTAAGTGTGGTAGCAGAATCTGTAACTGTCCAAACACTGCCTGGGGCAGAGGTTTATACAGTTGCAGTGTAAGAAAGGGGGTTAATATGGACACTGGGGGGCAGGAAGCATCTCAGCTGGGAATGGTGCCAGCACTTATGAAGCCTTTCCCTGAGAAGGAGGACCCTGTTTCCTCTTATTTACTCGTATTTATTCTTTTAAGAGAAGAGCTTCTGCCAGTACCCGGGCAATTACTAGAGAACTGCAGTGCAAGCTGGGGTTTCATTGCTTTTAAAGAGAAGCCAAATTAAAGGAGAGCTCATGCTTTCTTAGCCCTACAAAGTGAGCCAGTAGGACTCTCACCTGCCCTGTGGGGAACAAGGATGTTAGCCTGAGTACTTCCCAAATATCTCCTGAGGCCTAGAAATGCAGGAGCTGGAGGCCTGAACACTTCAGGCAGTTTGAATAGGAGGTTGCAGCAGAGCTGCTGGGGGGTAGCTGCAAGCTGTCCTATTCCAACAACGTACCAGGCTCTTGCACTGAAGCAGCAGGCTCCGAGGCTCCTTACCTGCTCAGGTGAGCCTGGGAACTGAACCCCACTTTCTCTGAGAAGTGACCCTATCTCCAGTGCACCACAGATGTGGCAGGAACTGGAAACTTTAATTTTGCTCTTAGCCCTTTGAACTTGGTTGATGAGGAGATGGGAGTGCTAACCTCTGCAGCCTCTTCCTGAACAGCTCTGTGGCTGGCCTAGAGGCTGCTGGCTGCCTTGCAGGGGGAGAAGAAAGTCCAGCTGTGGATGTGCTGCTCTTCCCTGTATAATAGTGCTGCAGGCAGGTCTGATACCTTTGATCCTCCAACCAGCCATGGGTGCATGGGTGAGAAGTGTACCCTTTTAGGTCTTCCTCCCTCTCAGAAATGGTAACCTTGCTGAGAGTGCATAGATCTTCTCCATGTGTAACTTGATATACCAGGGGCAAGGGACAGTGCAGAATAACAACTTATTACCACTGTAAAAGCACACAGTGCCCCCCAAAGAGCTGGGCTACTTCCACCACGGAGCCAACAGACAAGGAAAAAAAATCTCAGAGGAATGGAAGACTTTACATGGGGAAAGCAAACAGGGATGGGGCTACACAATGCTGAGGGGTTTCTCTACACACAGACTTTCTCTCATTGCATAGCTTCTCCTGTGGGGTGTCACATGAAAGGACTGGGGAGAGGACGGACTCCCGCAGCCGGGAGGAAGGGTGGGGATGTGGGAAGAGGAGCTTGCCCTAGAGGCCCCGGGGAGCCTGAGAAATCCTTCAGTCCAGCCTCCGCTTCCTGCTGTGGGGCATGGCCCAGGGCGGAGGTGGAGGTGGGTGCTTGGCACTGCTCTGGGGTTTGGCTTCTGCTGCCAAAAACGGTCCCCGTTTAACTGGGAAGAAATAGGATGATGTTCCTGTCTTGCAGATAAGAGGAGAAACCACTCTGGAGAGGGAGCGAAGGCAGGCGTGCTCGTCATCTAAGCTCATCTTCAAGCTGCCCTCTCGCTAAAACACCCCGCTGCCTACCTGGAAGTAACGTTAAGCAGGTGAACAATGCACAAGTGAACGTTCAGCCTTGACGTGAGAAAGGCAGAAAAAGACACAGCTGGCAACAGTCCCTGCCATGCCCGTTGGGGCTGGAGGATGGGATGGCGGCGTGCCCGTCGCTATGCCGCTGTCGGGGCAGAGACCCCGGTATCGGGGCCGGCAGCCGCTGCTCAGCGGCTCCTCAGGGCCACCTGGAAAAAGCAGGGTAAATAGCCTCGCCTCTCTCCCAGGAAAACACCCCTTCGCCTACGAGCCGCCGCAGCCGCGGTGCTCTGGGCTGGGCTGAGCTGAGGGGGCGCAATGGCGGCGCCCGCAGCGAACTACAACTCCCAGCCTCCTCCGCGGCGCCGCCTTCGACAGGCGCATGCGCAGAGGGCTCACCCCACGCGAACTCCGTTTCCCGGGAGGCCGAGCGCGAGGCCCTTGCCACATCCTCCCCCTCCCTCACCGCGGCTCGCAACGCCGCCTCGCGCGTTGTGACGCGACCCCTAGCGTGGTGACGCGCAAAGTGTGTGCCCGCCATAGCAATCGCGGCCGCCGCGGGGTGTGCGGGGCCGAGCGCAGGGGCCGGGGGCAGCGGCGGCGACCCAGCGGGGCATCGGGCAGGTACGGGGGCGCCGGGCTGGGGGGGGCTTCGCCGCGCCGCCGCCGCGCTTCCCCCGGGCCGGGCCCGGCCGGTTGGCGGCCGCGGCCTCCGCGCCGGGCAGGGGGAAGGGGTCGCCTCAGGCCCTGAGGGAGCCGTCAGGGGGGGCGGGTTGGCCTGCGCGCCCCGCCCCCGCGCTAGGGGGCGCCCTCCGGCGCGGCGAGGGGCGGCGGGGGCCCAGCGGGGCGCCGCGCCTCGTCCCCCCGCGGCCTGTCAGCCTCCCGGCGCGGGGGGCGGGCCTGCGCCGCGCCCGCCCTGCCCGCCCCGGTCCCCCCCCGCCGGCCGGCCCGCCCCCTCCGCCGGGGCTCTTCTTCCTGCGGCGCCGGGGCCCGCGGAGGCACCGCTCCGCGCGGGGCTCCGCCGGGCCTGCTCGGGAGGAGAGGCTCTCCGGCTTGGGGTTCCCCCCACCCCCTTTGCTAACCTTTAAACCTTCGTTTCGAACGGGCAGCGCCGGCGGTTCCTCCCGTTGCGCCCGCAAGGCGCGCCGCGGCGAGCGCCTGCACGCTGGGGGCGTGCTGCCGTGTTAGACCCCGTAGGAGCTGTCATTAGCTGCACGCTGCCCTTGCCAGATCGAGCCTCGGCGCTCCTCGGGGGAGGTACGGTCCTCGTGCTTTTCTCGCTAGCAGCGTAAAGAGGAATTGATGTTGAAACGGAGCGTTGTTTTTTTACCTTCCTTTGTAGAGAGCAGCAGTTTGTTCCTGTTTTTTGTGCTTGTCCTGGCAGATCAGCACATAGTTCCAGGTTTGTTTTGTAAAAGCAGAAATTACAGGAAACTAAATAACTTCATCGTTCTCCCTGGCCTTAAAAATATTCTAACTGTAAAAAATTACGAATTTTTAAACAACTATTTAAAGCAACATTAGGAATGTGTTCTGTAAGAACAGTCAAATTGGAGTTCTGTTAGGGGTTAAAGTGGGCAGTTGAACAAACGAGGACTTCTCTCTGAGCTGCACTCACGTATGAGACCAAAGCATGATTTTATTCTCCGTAGATTGTGAAGATTCTGTTAGTTCGGGGCATGCTTTCTTCCACAAGTGAACTTCAGTGTTGACAGTTCATTATGCTTCAGCATTAACTTTGGCATGGTTATGTCAGACTCAACAGGTTTAGGCAAATAGCTGTCTGGTATCTCATCCATTTAAAGAATAATTGTGATGAGAGGGAGATTCTTTTTAAAAAAGCAAGGAATTCTTTGTGTTAAAACATAAATATGGAAGAACATATAGATATACTGCTTGGCTTGCTATGTATTTAACTAGATTCCAACACACAAGTTCTTCATTTTCCCTTACAGTGTTATATTGTTACGTTAGACTTCTCATCTACATTGTGTCCTCAGCCGTACTTAGAATCATGTTTAGGAACAAAATGAAACTTGATTATTTAAGCTAGGTCAAAGTGTAGTTATTAGAATTTGAGTTAGCTCTATACATGTGGATGTGCAAATCCTCTTGTAATTTTTGTCCACGTATGAATTTAAATGTGCAATCTTTCTACAAAGTTGATTAAAATTGATTTTTTTTTTCCTAAGGTATGATTTTTGGTTTTGTTATGTGGCTGTTTCATTTTCCATTTAAATTGCTAAGGTATGGATTTTGCATTTGTTTCCAAGTAACTAAATTGTTGGTTTTCAGATTTTACAAATAGATTAATCTTCACCTAAGCGGTGTCATACTTTAAAATGCATATCTGTATTGAAGTCAGTGTGTTCGGAACCTCACAATCCTTTTCATGAACACAACACAAAATCAATAAGTGGAGGAGCGAAAGGGTGAAGCTGAACTGCTTGAACCGTACTGTGCACTTATCAAGGTTTGCAGTTAGAGGTCAGTGGGACTTGTATTTCTTCGTTGTTCAGAGATGTCTGACTAAGGTGACTCAAGCACAAGTCTGAGATTTCAGAAACGTGAGTACTTCTAGGTATCTGTGTCTGAATACTTCTTTGGGTTTCCCTTTTCTGTCAAATTTTTACATCTAAGTTCAGAAGAGTAAAATGCTCACAAAACCTGTGCTATGATATTGGAATACTAAGTAGTGTTCAATATTAAAGCAGTACTGCGTGCACCACTGTGCTGAAACACGCATATGCAGATTTTCAGTGCGAGTGTTCACAGTGAGTGATAGTTAAGGTTGTAAATATTTGTCTTTCAAAGTCAAATTCTTTGAGTAAGTGCCTTATGTTTTGTTTATATCAGTTCTATTGATTCTAAATATGATATTTTGACAATAATGGTGTTTCAAAAAAAAATTCCATTCCTTAGCTTATTAGATATTATAATTGAAATCTGCATTAGGCCATGATTTTCAAAACTTATTAAAAACAAATTAAAAACCCCTATGGATTTAAATCCACAGTGAGGTAGCTGCTCCCTGTTCTGCTAGTTCCTGGAGAGCAATTTAAGATCGAATTTGTTCACCAGCTTGTCCAAGGGAAATAGTGAAAGTCAGAGTTGCTCTCACAGGCCTTCCTCTCCAACAGGCTGGGTACATTTCTGACAGTTACAGTTTAGTTCATGCCATTTATGATCTTGTCCTTTCTGCAGACTTCTTCACTTTGATTTAAGATGGAATTCTTGCAAAAAGCGAGCGCAGTAGGAATTGGTTTGGTTCTTGTATTTAAAAAGTCATTCACCTGTCATAATATTCCATCCATATGTATTTTACTGCTAACATGCGTTAGTATGAGAACTGTGAAAGTAGATGCCTTGGCGAGACATTTACTTTCATTGCTGTGTGCCTATAGAAAGGGTGGCATTTTTATGTTTTAACTTTATTTCAGAAAAATGCTTGTGCATCAGCACCAGTTATTTAGATGCATAATGTGCATTAAGTGAGGTAATAGTCCAGGTTTTAGGGACAGCTGGGATTTTTCTATTTTCACTTGGTTATGGTATGGCACTGGGTGTCCCAGAAGGCAATGTGAGCAGTTCCTGTGGTCTTCCTGAATGCAACTTTGTTGACCTGTTGCAGGTATTGCTGGACCTTTCTTGTTTGCTAGCTGGAATAATTAAGGGTTGTTAGGGGAAGTAAACTATTCTTCAGATGGCAGAAGAGCCTGTACAGGCCTTACACAAGCTCTGGGGACACAAGGCACTTTCTTCTGTATCCCTTGGGTATAGAATGAAGGTGGAGATGTCTGAAACGATTGAATGCAGATACCGTTACAGCACTTACATTCTGAGGCTCAGAGTAGGTTTGTCTGAATGTTTATCTGTGATATTTAAAAGCTCAGAAGTGCTGCTGGCAAGTGTTGTTGAGTTAATGAAAAAAGGAATAGAGCTTTATGAGCTTGGAATAGTTTTCCTTTTCAAAGGTGTTTCAGGATGTGTACGTGTGCGTATGCAATCTCATTATGTTTTGTTGCCTGCATTTAGGTAGTGTTTTTTCCAAAGCACTTTATGCATTTGCATCAAATTTCCCAGTCTAGTTCTGTGATGAATGAATAATGAATGCTCTAGATAAAATCATAACTACTTGTCATTTAGAAAACATCATCTTCCTTTATGCTTAGGAAGGTTTTTTGTTAGCATGTGCTCATTTCATATAGTACTTATCAAAACGGTGTTCTTCAGACTGGGTGTCTTGTAGTCACAGGTTTATTTTTCCATAGTCTTTGGGTGATGATTTTTGTGCAGTTTCTGCCGGTTTCATCTTCAGCCGGGTTGTTGTCTCCCATTTAACTAACCAGTCACAATACATTAAACTTGGAAGCACTTATGAGACAGCAGGTAGAGCTGTAGGGTTGTTCATCCATTCCCAGAGTGAGAAAAGGTTTTAAACCAATTAGAGGTATCCAGCACTCAGTTAAACATGGCGATTTTTTTCACAATGAACTTGGGCTATAAATGCTTATGTAATCCATGCTGACCTAGGGCTCCCTTCATAGTCTGTGATTTGACTGATTCCTGAATATGTATTTCAGGAGCTGATGTGTATGTCACTGTCTTAAACAGTATTTAACATTGTTTTGGAAAGTTCTTTCTCTGGGTCAGTTATGACAAATGGATATTTAATCTCATGGCAGATGGATATTGGCCGTGTTACGGCTAATGAAATGCTGGAAGTTCTTGTGTGTTTTCGGACGTGAAGGAATTTCTTTTGCTTTGATTTCTCCCCCCCATCTCCAATACAAGGTCAATTTATAAATTAGGATTGGGTGTTCCTTCCTCCTGAAGTTGCAACTCTTCACAGCAATCACAGTCTGTCAGATTGGAAACTAAGCGCATGGCAGTGTTTTGAGGCAGATTGTGTTCTAGTTTGGTCTGTTGATATTTCTAGTAGATTTTTATCAGACTGACAAAAATTGAAATTTAGAGGCTTAAACAGAATCTAGAGTGATAGTTCCCTTCATTAAATGGTACCTTAACAAGTCACTCAGTATTGTAGGGGGATCCCACATTTGAGGATGGGAAGATAAATCTGTCAGCTGCTGTCTTGCAAGTAAAGGCTGATCAGCCTGAAGTAATTGCTCCAGTGACCATTCTTCCCTCTCACTAGAGCCACTGACTGTTCTTGGAAACCTTGAACAAGTAGTGATGCAGCGACCTGCTCCGTTTCCCAAATACCACTCTTTTGGTGCTCCTTCCACTGCCCGCAGTTGCTCAGTGCTGCTGCCTTCTGCCTCCTTGGCAGTGTGAAGGCAATATGATTCTTGGCACTTTCACTGCTGTCTGGAGGGTGTTAAACTGGAATAATGACACTGATCGTAATCTTGCTGCCCTAGCTTTGTTGTTTCTTCAGTAAATCCCTGAGCAACAACAAAGGACTAACTCAGGTCTGCTCATGGAATTGAGGTAGAGTTTTAAAAAGCTTCAATGCTGAACACACTTGTGGTTAGGTGTGCATACTTCCCATCATGGTCAGGGTTGTCATATACCAGTTAAGACTTGTGTTCAGAGCATGCGCATGTTCTTTATTCTTCAGGCAAAGGACCAAAAAGAAACATCCAACTTTTAAAGTGAAGTTCAGCAGTATTCTGTCACATAATCTTCTCTTTCTCACTCCTTGTTGCTGAGTATTTACTTACCTCTTCCAAATGACTTGTGATCTTTGATTTAGATTATTTTAATGCATATGGCAAAATTGTGTGGGATTTCTTGCTCATTTTTCTGCCCTTTTTTTTTGTTGTTGTTACCTCTGCCTTAGACTAAGCCATGACTTCAGGATCTGGGCATGTGGACTCCAAGGCTGAGCTCACTGCTTTGCTTGAGCAATGGGAGAAAGAACATGGCAGCGGGCAAGACATGGTCCCTATTCTCACCAGGTAAGATCTATTATTAAATAAATTCCTAAATCTGCGTATCTGAAGTTACTTGACAGCAGCTTTTACCATGTTTTTGCTTGAGGTTTTTACATACCCGATGACCTGTTGGTAATTCATTTTCTTGGTCTGGAAGTTGAACTGTAAGTGTGGTATTTAAATACGCACAATTTTTTGGTAAGAAATTTATATTGTAAAGATCTTACGCAGACTGTCTTTAAAACATGAATTTAATTCTCTGAAAAAATAGAAGTCAGGGAAATCATTAAATAGTTGAAATAACTTTGGAATCCTCACCTGAAGCTTGTAAAACATTGATCAAGATCAAAAGCTATGAGAATGTTGTTCCATCAGAGTGGTGGTGTGGGGTTTGTGATTGTAGTAACATTGATCAGATTAAATGAAAGGATGAGAGTGACTCATTGGATGAATCAAGGGGATTACATTGTGAAGATTTTATTGAAGCTCATAGGGCATGTTTAAAGTGAAATTTTAAAACTTGATGATTAATTTTTCTTTAAACTGGATGTTGATTGACTGGCATTGTATTGTATACGTGAGGAAAATATTCCCTGGACCAATAAATTATTTTAGGAGATGTGTAGGTACTAGTAACACCATTAATTATAAGACATCCTCTATTACAAGAGAAATGTTTGAATTATCAATTGCATTTGTGGTTTCCCAAGCCAGGCCTCTCTTGGGCAAACTGATACTACTCTTGCTTTAACGGGAGATTCACAGAAATTCCACCCAATTCCTCCCTGTGCCTCTGCTGGCAGACCTGTGGCCTGCCTCGTATACGCAGAACGACTTACTGCAATTGTACATTAAGAGCAATCCAGCTTTCTGTACTGCGCTGCTCTGCATTGTTGGGTCAGACAAGTCAGTGCACAGATTCTGAGCTGGCACTGGGTGGAAATAACAGGAATCTGGTGGATCTTCTTTGCACAAATCTGTGCTATGCCTCACCTACTGGGCACAACTTTTTTGCTGTTCTTACTATGTTTTAAAAATAGCAGCACAGAAGAGGAGAATGAACAGCAGAAAGCCAATCCTAAATACTTGAAAATCATGAGACATGTTTGGTGTATCTTTGTGTATTGTCTGATTTGTGTCTTGAAGGAAACATATGTGCTATTTCAAGGCTTTTTCTTGCAGGCATAAACAGCAGAAGTTTACTATATTCTAAGAAATTTAAAGAAATTTGAATTAAACGTGTCTTTTCTTGTGTTTATACCAGTCTGGCACTTCATGCTCCTCCTCAGCTCCTTGAGTTCCCTACATTATTTATGCCCAGACAAGTCTGATAACTCTCTTTTCGTTCCTCAAGGTTTCTGTGCAGCAGGCAGAGTGGTTATGGATGGCAAAAGCTTGGGTATTTTGGCTTTAGTGGAGATAATACAGATTTATTTAAGGTAGATAGCAAGGGGATCTACTGGCTCCAGCCGAAGTTGGATTTACAGTGCTTCAGGTATCAATGAAAGCCATACGTCTTTTTGGAGTAGAGGATTTTAGGTACATCATATGTTTAAAAGAATTTGCTGGAAGAGAGGAATCCTCACCAACTGGAGCTTGCGTTAACTGATGTCCTGAGGTAGAGTCGTGCCCTTGCATATTGTTTTAGACTTAAGGCAGAGGAAACTGTGGTCATGCTTGTTGGTGAGTGACGTTTTTCTACTTCTTTCCGCTTTCTGAGGTAGATGGAAGAAAACTTCCCTGTGTGGATGGGGGCCTGTTAAATGTGATGCCGAGGCAGCATATGTGAGGGTGCAGTAGTGAGAGTTTCAACAGCAATAGGACAAGAACAGCAACAGTGTGGTTTATAGGCCACAGCTGAATTGTCACTTCTAAATAAGCTAGTTTTCTGGATTTACGAACTCTGGAGTGTCAGAAGGTATGAATTGAAGAAATTGCTTGGAAAGCATGTCAGCAAACAACAGATATTTAATATATATGGTTTTCAAAAACATTGTAAATTGAAATGATCCTGCAGGAGCATTAGTTCATAGTCTGGATGCAAGTCATGTTCAACCATTCTGGCAAATCCTGGGAATCAGAGCCTTCACTGCATCTCAAGAGCCTCTTTCATAAAGGGAATAAATCAGCAGCTCAAAATCATACTTCATCTCCACATACCAAGTGTGTTGTGGTATGGGATCCTAGAGCATCTTACACTGTTGCAATCTGTTGTAAAGGCTCAGGTTGGTCATTAATGCCAAATGATGGCATAGAGCAATATTAGGATGGCTTTATATTATGCTGTTTAGAACAGCGGGAGTCTTGCAAAGTTGACATACTTTTATGTATACCATTGCCCCTTCCTTCCCCACCCCCAAAGTGAGCTCAGCTTGTGGCAAGTGAAAATGAGGATCTGACTAACTTTCCAAAGATGATCGCAAAGAAAGTTGTAAAGAGAAAAAACAAATTAGTCAGAAGTGGGGGGAAAGAACCCCTACCCCCATGTAAAACCTAGATCTTGTCTGCAAACTCTGAAGTGGCTAGAGAACCAATATAATGCCAAGTGAACGAAGGAAATCTCAAAACCTGAATAAAAGTTGTGGGTTTGTGAACTGGTTTTTGTTAAAGCCCTGTGTACTACATGCCTATGTTATGAGGTAGGAATGAGCTTTGTTAGTTATTTGATTCTCCTGTTGCTTCAACTGAGAATTGACAAAGCTGTTGATCTAGATAGATTCATCCAAGTCACTTCACAAGCGACCTTTGTATGCATTAGTTAAAAGAAGGGCATTATAAGCAAGCTTGATTTTTTTTTTTTTCTTTTTGAAAGTAAATTTTAAAGAGGCAGTGCTTTTTTATTTTGGTCAAACAATTGTGACTAATTGTCTCAAAACCCCCCTGTAATTGGTGATTCATGTGCCTGTTTCATCTAGGCTGTGATAATGTTGTCGTCCCTGAAACCACTCGGCAGCTTCAGCTGGCATGCTGTTTGGCTGCCTACCTAAACAGGATGGACTGATGAGAATGTTATGCTCACTTCCCATGCTTGCTCCTCAGTCCTTTCTGGCACACAATCAAAATGCTGATTATCACCTAAAAAGACCTGACAAGTCTAGGGTGCAGCTTCTCAACTCCCTGTTTGTCCCAGTTGTCTGTCAACAGGTACCCCTCAAGTTATTAGTTCTCATGGAAAAAAATGAGGAGCTGGCAGTGGAGTATTTAAGTAACTTGCTTTTGCCAGAAATTCATGAGAGCTCAAGCTGTGCCACCAGTTAGCAAGGGACACAATTTGTATCTCTTCACATTCAGGCTTACTAAAAGTAAATATTAGAACCCCACAGGATAAACAGTTTACTGAAAGGTAATTGTCAGATCAGAGACAAGCAGGAAAGTTCTCTGCTCATTTCTGATAAGCTAATTCGCTGTTCCTACAATCTGGGCAGGCTTCATAACATCATCCTCTGTCATACTGGCAAGTCAGTGTAGTTCACAGAGGCAGAACTAAATACATTTTTGCCTCTAATTGGAACCTTGGAACACAGGATATTTTCTGGAAAGTAACAGGAGTGGAGTAGAAGTCAGTGGCATTCTGTAAGGGAAATCCCCTGCGACAGACAAATATTTTTCCAGGGATTACTGCAGCCTTCCAGCAGTTTTCCCTCCCCTATAATAAACTCTGCCTAGATCACTACCCTGAGGTATTAAGACCTTGTTTTAAAATGCTGTGCTGCACATAGATTCTGCACCACACTCTAGACCTCAGTAGAGGGGAGGGAATGAGGTTTTATACCAAGGAAATAAGATTTAATTTGCTAATGTTTTTTGAATACTGCTCTTTATTTCACCTCAAACTACATATATTTCTGCTGTAACACTCCATGGAGAAAGACAGTGGATGACTATGGAATTATTTATTGCTTGACCATGAGATAATCTCCTTGTTCTCGATTTTGTTTAAATAAAAATAATAATTCATTCCCTTACTGCTCATTTTAAATGAATTACAGCATAGGATTTCTTGTGTCTGCTGAGTCTGCTTCTCAGTTTAGGGGAAGGCATAACTTCAAAACAGCCTTCAATTTTTGTGTGATACAGAGGAGCATTTAATGTATTTTGAAGGTCTATGAATATGGAGCTGGCTGAGTTTCTCCTTGTCTTATCCATTGCGGTAACTGACACATGCTAAAAAGTTGAGCTTCGATGGAGCTGATGGGATAAACTGAATAGAGATGACACAATACTCTATTAAATATTAAATACTTTTATTGTTACACAATATTATTAAAATTTAATATGCAAAAATAACAGAAAATTGTGTAGGCAGTTTGAGCAGCTGCCCCTGCACAGACTGAATAGGAAGGAGGTATAAGTCACCTGTCAGGACTTACTCTACTGCAAAAGAAAGACTATGTGTGAGAGGAATACTACTCAAGCCCTTTATTTACTCTAGTTCTCTACAGTATGTGTTGTAGAACATCACCATGTTATTTACTCTAACATGAGTAAATAAAAGGTATTGGCCTCTCCAGAGTGTCATTCTTGTGCATCACTGGGATGTTGATATGGGTTCAGCGTGTTTTGGAGCATGGTGGGGGGGATGAGATATTAGAGGCAAGTCTCTTTTTTTCACCCTTCTATTGTGAACAGTCTGAAGTCCTCTGGTGGCACTGAACACCGTTCAAATGAAAGTTGATGAGCTGTTTTATAGTACTTTGACAGATAGGCTATTGTGAGGAGCTGTGTACTATGAGAAGACCAAGTGTGAAGTCTGCTCATTTGTTGTCGTTCCTTCTGCAGAATGTCCGAGCTGATTGAGAAGGAGACTGAAGAGTACCGCAAAGGGGATCCAGACCCATTTGATGACCGACACCCAGGTAAGATGTCCTGAATGGTTTTGGCAGCACCAACTCTGTCACAACAGATTCGTGGTAATTCATATTTAAGATAAAGCAATTTTTAGCCTGAATGTGCCCACTGCTGATCAAGGTCTGATACTACTTCTGCAGTGGGCAATTGTGCTCTGTAGTGCTGATATCTGGCAGTCTTGATGTTTGCTGCAAGATTTTGAGGCTCTGGGTAGAGTTTTGGAAGAGTGTTTCAGAGGTTGATTTATGACATAAGGGTATGATCATGTTAAGTTGTAGTTAATGTGAAGTAGTAGGTGTTAGATGGACAGAGAAGACAGTCTGTCTCAGGTTATCTTGAATTTGCTGTTCAGTAAGTGGAGTGCTTTAGAATAGTTACGTACATACTGATGCTTTTTATCTTGTTATCCTTAGATTTTTTTTTGGAGATGACTTATTTCCAAGTTACTGGAACAGTTTGCTTGGCACCTGCATCCTCACTGTCTACAAAAAAGAGAGTTCCATACTATTGGACCACTAAAATGTGTTGTGCTTTGACTGGTAGAAATTCTAGGGAGGTAATGCCTATTAGAAAAAAACGTTAAGTCGGTGAATAATTCATATGATTTCTTCTGTAATTTTCCTTCTGAGAAAGGTCCTGCTAACTAGAGTATTCCACAAACAATTTGAAGATAGCAGTTCAGTATTAATCTTGACATCTTGAGGTAGGTAGATAAGTCTTCTGTTCTTCCCACAGGTCGAGCGGACCCAGAGTGCATGCTTGGTCACTTACTGAGGATACTTTTCAAGAATGATGATTTCATGAATGCGGTAGGTTTGCTCTGAGAACTGTATCTGTCAATTCCTGACACCTTACGGTTTTTGTGTACTCTGTACTGGTTGACCTCAGTACTTGTTTAATTTTACTGATGTAGGGACTATCTCTTCTGTAGCAGTGATTTTTAAAATGGGTTTAAGTGTGACTCATTTGCCACTGTTAAAGTGACTCAAGGAAAGGGGAGTTCATGAGCTGTTCAGGCGTGCTGGAATAGGTGTAGTAACAATTGAATTAGTTCTTCTCAAGGTTTATCAGTCTCTTTAAAGAAAATGTAGCTCCTGTAATACAAGTTTAAAAGCATAATTAATTTCTGTGATGGAAATTAATACCACTAATTCCAATGCCTTGTCTCTGACTACTTGGAAATGCTGGACTGCTTGTAGGAGCAAAGGAGTATGTCAGCTCTAGAAGACTCAGGCAGAGGATTAAGAGGCAAGAGTGTGGCTTTTCTCTTCCATTGCTATACTCTAACATGAGTTAATAGCTAGAATTTTTGTTACCCTCACCTCCCTGCAAGCACCTGTATCAGTACACATTGCTGTAAGGGTTCTGACAGATTGCTTGCATATAGCTTTCTGTCTTAAACTGCAAGTGATAAGCAAATATAGATGCCTAAAAATGTGCATTTTTTTGTTAATTTTTTTCAGCTATTACCTTTTCATGTTTACGGTGTTACTGAACTGTAATTTTTTTTAGGCATTTGTCTTTACAAATCAGTTCAAGATAGATATTTAGTCAGTGAACAGCAGACCAGAGGGGAATTCCATTTCTCTGAGAAGTAATTTCAACTTCGGAGGCACTGGAGGGAGCAGGTTAAAGGCTAGTCATCTTTAGATCCAGGGCTTATATACTGACATTTCTTACTTTATCATTTTGCTGCTGTGGGAGTCGTAAGGCTTTCACTGCACTGGTTTTGGTCAGAGTTGAATTTCAAACCAATGCTGTTCCTGATCTTCTCTAGCTAGTGAATGCTTATGTGATGACAAGCAGAGAACCTCCATTAAACACTGCTGCCTGCCGACTTCTTCTGGATATCATGCCGGGACTGGAAACAGCTGTTGTCTTTCAGGAAAAGGTATCATCTATACTAAGGCTTGGTTTTTAAGCTTGGTGTATTACGTACTCCAACAGTTCTTCCCACAGGAGAAACCAGTCAAAAGCCATAATGAAATCCTGTCTCTGGGAGACAATCTATTCAATCTTACTAATGGTTTGGGGTTTTTTTGATGTTCAGGCTTGTTCAGCTGATCAAATCTGGAGTATTTCGCAGCTTGAAAGGTATAACGGGACTGATTCAAACAGAGGAGCTGGAACTTAATGTAATGTTTTGGAAAATGTTATACTTTGAGTTTTTATTTCATAGGCCTGTGAATGGAGCAGGCTGTATAGAATGTGAAGACTTGCTGTAGGAGTCTTGCCCAGTAATCCCCAGCTATGGCAGAGCGATAACATTAGAGCTAAGTGATAAGCAAGTCATACTTTAACTAAGCAGTCTAAAATCCACGTGCTTTGTGGGGATTATCTGGAACTATGACGGACAGCTGAATCAGACTTCTGTATGTTGACAAATATGGTTTTCTGAAGGAATGCACAGAGGGTTGAAAGTGAGGAGAAAGTTGGTTTCACTCCTGAACCCCAGTTTCCTCATCTGTAAAAATTAATGTATTATTTTTCTGAAGTTTGTAGGTAGTGCTTTATATAAAAGTTCCAGATTAGTTTCTTTACTATTGGCAATATGGATATGAACTCTAAAGCATGATAAAAGGACAGAATAATGTGCTCCCTTTGTGAAGGATTGAATTTAATTTCAGATCCTTGTGATCTGTCCAAAGACTCAGGCTGTGAGACTTTGATCGACAAAAATTAAAAGCAGAACAATAGTTCCCTATTTGTGGAGGATATGGCTTTTTTTCAGAGACTAAATCTCTCTGTAAATTGAAATAAAATTTTTAAGTTAAGTTTTGCGTTTCAGGACTTTTTTTTCTTTTGACTTGAGAATGTATGGGGTTCCATTATGGCACTTTGGGTTCCTTTATGTAGGAGGCTTTAGCATAGCTCACAAATCCGTTTGAAGAGGGTACTGTTCTGGTCACAAAGAGGTCCTCTAGCGGCCAAGGTATTTCACATCTCATCGATTTTATTTTTTTTTAATGACATAAGAGCATTTAAATAATAATGCAATTTTCTTTAAATATACAATAGGCAACTCTTTAAAAATCCGTAAGCTGAGAGTTCTCATTGAAATGTATGTCTATTCATTATTACTTTTAACTGATCTTTTATTGTATTGTACCTATGATTCAAATTATGTGCAAGATTCCTGTCATGATGGTGATGTGTTGTTGTATGATGTTTCAAAATCCAGTAGTGATTTAGAGGAAAAAATTGAATCTTTCATTCTAAACAATTGTCTTTCAATTGACTGTTTTTTAATTTTTAATTAACACGTATCCAGCCTTGTTAAGAAAAGTTGCCTGGCAGGCTGTGTTCAAACACTGCTGATTTTGTTCCTATTAAAAATATTAACCATATTTAACATTAAGATTTTCATATGTGCAGATTGGCATACTTGCATGCATTTCTCTCTTCTCCAAACATTATGGATTTCTGACTATGTTGAGAATTGTTCTTTTGGTTGGTGAGTAGTCATTAGTGTAAAGAGTTCCTCTGGCACCAGGTAGCTTGCTTATTTAAGTGACTTTTCAATTTAGCCCTAGTAAGCTTTTAGCGAAATGAAAGAAATCTAGCCAAATTCCATTCTGCTTGGTGTAAGTTCAACACGGCTTCTTTGAAATCTGCTAAATTGCTGGAGATTTCTGTTAGTGAAACTGATGGGAGCTTTGGACTTGTTTGTTTTAACTAATCAATTTATACCTGTAACGTTTTGCTGCTTCCTAGGCAGTAGGTTGACTGGCCACTTCAGAAGATTTTTGCAGGTGTGCAAATCCTGATTCCAAATATTTGATGTTTGGAATAGTTTTATGCAGCTTAAAATGTTAGATTTCCCCCCCCCCCAGGTATTTTTAAATCTTGATTCATTACATAATTGGTAGGAAATCTAGCCTGCTCCTTACTAGAGATAGGGAGAATTGTTACCAACAGATGCTTTTGCTGGGACTGAGAAGTTAAAAATGAAATATAACTGTTGGAATTGCTTTCTTATTTTCTTCATTCTAGGAAGGCATAGTTGAAAATCTCTTTAAGTGGGCACGAGAGGCTGATCAGCCACTACGGACATATGCAACGGGACTATTAGGAGGAGCTATGGAAAACCAAGATATTGCTGCAAATTACAGGGATGAGAACTCACAATTGGTAATGATCTCTTGATCACTTTCCTTTTTTAGAGGGCAGATACCGTTACTTTTTTTTTTTTTTTTGTGGGGAGCTCACATTCATGAGTTAATATATGGGTCTCACAGTGGTTAAAATAATATTTGTAAGAGTCAGTAGCTCATGCTTTCCATCCTTTCCTGACCGTGCATTTGCTGAGGCTGTGACCTGATTATTCTCTTATACCAAGGTGTTAAAAATGCCAATGGAAACCTAAGAAGGCAAATACTATACTTTTTAATGGGACTCATATTCATAGCCCCCTTAAAGAAAAATTTTCAGAAGCTTTACATCCGTAACTATTGCATGTTGTAACTTAATACTGGACAGAGATTTTTAAAATGAAAGGTAAATTGGCATGGGGACAACTTAATCTGAAATTGCATTCAGTTCTATTGTAAACCTTTCACCAATTTAGTGTTGATTCTGTATGATGTTTATCAGCAATCGAGATGACTTTCAGAAGAAGGTAGGATAGGCAAATTTGTCTCCCAGGACGGTGTACAGAGTTTTGAAGCATAGGTGAATTCTAATTCTTGCACAGATAAAGCCTTTAAAAGTAAAAGTATGGCCTTAGGTTTTGTGGAACTGCAATTTATCAAAGCTGCTGCTTCAAAAGGGAATGTTGCCTTTATTCTAGGCTAGGCAGAGGTGATGGAAGAATGGTGGAAGATGCTATGTGGTTCTGTTAGCACGAATATAGCTCATCTGCTCTTAATGGCTTTTAAGCCACTTCTTTCTCATTCAGGAGATTAGGTGCTGATATTTTAGAATGAAAGTAGCTGTAGCAAAAAGGATTGGGGTTTTCTTATTCACTTGGAAATCATTCTTTCTCTTGGCAAATGTACACCACAGCATGCTTGACACTTAATGCTGTGGAGTTGGTTATATGATAAAACCAGAAAATATGGTCAATGTGAGATCCATGACAAAGCAGGAAGTATATTCTCATGCATTCTTCTTTTCTGAAACAGGTGGCTTTGGTGCTTCGACGGCTACGAGAGTTACAGGTTACTGAAATGACTACAAAACAAGAAAACAAGCGTCCCAGTCCTCGGAAAGTGCCATCAGATCCTCTGCTGCCTCTAGATGAAGAGGCTGTGGATATGGATTACGGGGAGATGGCAGTAGATGGAGAGCAAGAGGAAGTTTCTGGGGATATGGAGATCTCCTTTCATCTTGATTCAAGTCACAAGACCAGTAGCAGAGTAAACTCTGCTACAAAGTTAGATGATGGGGGACTGAGAAAAAGCAAATCAGGGAAACAGCATGAAAGAGACGGCTTCCGGAAGGCCAAGCAAAAGCTGGGCTTCTCCGCTTCAGAGCCTGAGCGGATGTTTGTTGAACTCTCCAACAGCAGCTGGTCAGAAATGTCCCCATGGGTGATTGGCACTAATTATACACTTTACCCTTTGACTCCTGCCATAGAGCAGAGGCTAATTCTTCAGTACCTGACTCCCTTAGGGGAGTACCAAGAGGTGAGCATATGAAGGTGGGAGGAAGCACTCTGTGCTTGAATTCTCCTGACAAAACTATGAGTGGTATCGTGGGGAAAAATTTGCAGAACTGTTACATTGCTCTCTGATGTTTCCTGATATGAATAAGATCAGTAACCTTTCCTGAGTTGTTGATGACTTTCAAATTGATGAAGTTGTTAGTTTGAGTATTATCTAGTAGGTAATACTCAAATCTGAACCTAGGAGGTGTGTGGTCTAGTAGTTGGAGCATGGGACTAGGAATTTTATTCCGGGTTTCTGTTAAATTTGGTGATTGTTTACATGACGCAGGGCAAGTCACTTTGTCTGAAATACAGACATTTTTCCTGTTTCCTCTGGGGGATGTGATACACTCCCGCAATTAAAAGTCTGAGGAAATAGTGAACTTGAAATTCTAAATGAAGTGGTTTGTGTAACCTCTGCAGTAGTTCTGATGAGAAAGGGCAGTGCCTATGTTATGCAGATGCTTTTGCGAGCTGTTGTTACTTACATGGACAAAGTAGTTGGACAGTGTCAGATTTACTGAAGTGTGTTTCCCTTTTCCTCTGTCTCTTTTTTTTTTTTAAACCCATAAAACTCAAGCTAGCATAGGTCTGCAGGCCACCTTTATCTCTGTCTAATCTTTTTTTAGGTGGTTTAACTTAATTTGAATTGGAACAAAGCAACACAGTTTTGCTTTGTGATATACGTAATGTGTGTGTGCACGTGTGTGCCTTGCTTCTGTGAGAGCCAAAGAAACCATTATCCCCCTGATACCTTGCATGCTGACTGGATCACTTCATATGCCAGCAATAATAGGATATAAAAATAGGAATTAATACTATAAAGCTGTTACACAAAGAATTACGCGAAGGGTTTTGGTTTGTTGCCCTGCTCTCCTGTTTTTTCTGTTCAGTTGTTGGGTAGTTGTCTTTGCACAGATGGAAGGTGGAACCTATCGCCAGGGTGGTATCTGTGTGGACTTGCCATAGCCGCACTTGAAGGAGAGTCTTAAGATTTCCGTGTGGCAGCTGTCATGCACCTTGCTGCAGTCAGCAGATGTATTACAAGAGGTCTGTTAACCTTTATTGCTTCCTATGGATGGAGCTGGTTACCACTGACCTCTCATAACAGGTATCTGCCAATAGGGGAAAATGGGGGTTTGAGAGAGTAAAAACCAAAACAGACCTTGTATTTCCCATGAAACATTCAGCTAGTCTCCCATTTTTATCTTTCTCAGCTACTACCCATCTTTATGCAACTGGGATCAAGAGAGCTGATGATGTACTACATTGATTTGAAGCGAACCAACGATGTGCTGCTCACTTTTGAAGCTCTTAAGGTAAATTACTTCCATAATGCATAAAATGTACCATAAACATTGTAAAAGCATTGAATATATGTCTGCTGCATGCGTCAAAAGGCAAATGCTCACCTTCTTTAGGCCTGTGTATCTTGCAGCATTCTCTGGGATTGGAATTGGCTTTCACTCAACTTGAGTGCATTGCAGTTTTGTTTTTATAACCCTCAAGTATTTAAAATAAAAAAAAGAAAGGGGGAAGGGGATAAAAAGATCTGAATTGTGCAGGAAGTGCTGTTAATTTCACCTGCCATCTGCCTATCTGAAGATGATAAGAATTCCTTTTTCTGTCAAATGCTTGTGTTCCTGCTGCCCTTAGATGGCATTCCTGAGTTGTTCCACTGCCTGTCATCTCAAGGGACATTTGTGAGGGGGAAGAAGCATCTTGCCCCCAGAAGCCCCAGCATGACATGTCTGAGCTTAATGTTTGAAATACAGTAGTTTTGTGTGAGTAGTCTTTAGGTTACCTCCCCGAGGTACAAAACCACACAAAATAACCTTGTTCAAGCCAAACCTGCAGTGCAGCAGCACAATTTGTATTTTTCTGGGCATTCTTTGCCTCTTTCACAGTAACTTCTCTGCCTCTCGTCCTCCAGTGTCATCTTTCTCTCCGTTTCATTGTCATTTGTCTGAGAATTTATTTCCAAGGAGCAGTGTTCCTACAAAAGGTGTAGGTTACCTCAGTTGGGAGTGGAGCGCGGTTTACAATGGTTCTTACTGTTTCCTCTTAAGGTGTTGGTAATACAGAAAAGTAAAGTGTGGTAAACTTCAGTGCAGCTGCAGACTTCAGTTTTAACAATAGCCTTTAAACTTCATTTGTAAAATTCTTCTTGCCAGCAATATGTCATATACAAAGTTTGAATGCAAATTTAAGTATTTCTTGGTGGTAATAAAAAGTTAATCTGAAAAGAATAGGAAGACTAAATGTGGCCTATTGGATAATTTCTGAGTTGCTCTGCTTTTCTTGTATTTCTTCTGCAAGATGTGTAAAACAAAGTGATAAGGCCTTTTTTGCTTTTGTCATTGGGATAAATACTACATTCTGCAGTTAAACATAATGGGAGGAGGAAAGAAGGTGGACAAAGCACAGAGTGCTTGTTTTTTCTGCCATCTGTTTTCCTATGGTGTGGGGGATGGAATTGATGACAGTTTGAAGAATTCCAGTCTAATCTGCTTTTATCCTTCCTTAGCATTTGGCATCATTGCTGCTGCACAACAAGTTTGCAACGGAGTTTGTTGCTCATGGAGGAGTGCAAAAGTTGCTGGAGATTCCTCGTCCTTCCATGGCAGCAACAGGGGTCTCCATGTGCTTATATTATTTGTCTTACAATCAAGATGCCATGGAGAGGGTAAGAGGCATTCTTTTGATACAACTGCAGTGATTCCTGTTGTTTCTTAGTGTTTCTACCTGTGTTCAAACAGTGAATAAACATCTCCTAAGCTAAAAAGCAAATTTATATAGAAGACTTTGGTATGTGCAGAGGCAATAGGAAGTATATAAATCATGGTGTATTTGAGTGTTTTGTTTCAAGGGTGTGGATTTCAGTTCCTAGGGAATTAACTGAAGACCTCTGTCTTGTCAGCATTGTCTCAATACTTTCATCACCCTTTCTGGCCTATTATTCCCTCTTTCCCTCAAAAAAAAAAAGGAAAAACTCCTCCGTTCTCATTTGTCTTTCCTTTCCTGTCTGTTCCAATGGAATCCTATACTTGAGACTGAGACTGTGCATGGAAAAAACAGTGTGGATACCTTCAGTGTTACACAATGCCTCAGTCAGATTCCAGACAGCAGCGCAACTTCTGTGGTGGTGTTAGAGTGCAGCAGAAAACTAATGCAGGTCTGGTCTGTGTTGTGCAGAAAATCAAATTAAATGACTCTAAGGGTTCTCTGTGGCCTGAGCTTATAAATATTAAAACAGCTGATAATGAAGTTCCTCACCTCATATTTTAACATAGAAAAAAATTCTTAAAAGAAATTCTCCTCTCAGTTCAGTAGCATTTCTCCAGCAAGCATTCCTTCAGACAAGTTTTCATATGGCAGTCCACCCTTAAGCTTCAGTTTCCCAGGTACTTTAAACAGCGATCCTACTTTCTTTTTTGTGCTGGCAGCAGCATGTGTGTGCTGAGCCAGATCTAGGAACTGATCCAGTTTATTCTAAAGTTGCTACCATTCAAAAAAAAGATGAACTTTCAGGTTGTGAGCATTAGTACTGGCGTATGAGAGCATCCTGCTCTAAGATTCATTCAAAGCAGCTGCAAAGTTGTAGCCTTAAGCCTTCCAACTCTGCTCTGCTTTGAGTGATGGCTTTTGATTCCTGGCCTATCCCTGGCATTGTCCAGTGTTGGTTTTTTTTTTTTTTCAGCTGAAAATGGAAGCAGCTAAACTAGTAACTGTACATTTCTGCTTATTCTTTCTTACTTTTTGACGCTGTCTGAATGTGTGTTGTGATTTAACATGCTTAACGCTTCTGAGCACGTAGAGGCTGGACTGGTAGTGGTTGTCTAAGGCCCAATCTGTAGGGATTCTGCTGGCATTTGTGTTCTGCAGGCATTTGTATAAGCGAGTCCAAAAACCTTGTGGTAATCACGGTTGATCAGGGCTGTCTGTGCCCTGTACTGCATCTCCCTTATGAAGGCAAGAAAGGTGAAATGGGCATAATGTTCTCTGCACTTTTTTTTGCCCGTTATGTCAGAAAGATGGATGCTGGCTACATATGACCTGCTTTGGTGTTTCTCTGAACTTTGTCATGAGAAAACTCTCTACGCTCCCTTTGTTTCCTTCTTTTTTTTTTTTTTCCTGATTCCACTTGCTGCTTGCATGGTTGTTCAAAGGGAAAACCAAAAGCTGTGACAGGGTGCTGCATGAGGATGCCTTCTGCTTGACATCCTCAGGCCATGTCATAAAACCATGCAGCTGTTTTGTAGTGACATTGTCTCATCTGCCAGGTGTTACCCCCAACATCTACAGATACCAGGTAGAGCAGGTTTCTGTGGTACATTCCTCTCTTGTCTTTGGATTTCAGAGGAAGTTTCAAGGGACAGTCCCTTGTCACTTAGTCCATGCCAAGCTTCAGGTCTTGGGGCGGAAGCAAGGCTGGAGCTGGTAGCACTGTATTCTCTGAGTATGTCCAACACCAGCAGAGAAGAGACAAAAAAATCTGCTAACTTGGCGTATAGCAGCTGGTCCCTGTCCTCTTCCTCTTGGCGCTGACCCTGGCAGAAGGTTCCGAGTTCCTCGTCGTTAGAAGCTAACAAATGTATGCAAAAGTGCAGCTCTGAGCCCATGTTCTGCACATCTCAGAGGCCGGGTCTGAGAAAAGAAAAAGACCAGCTCAGTTGTCTATTTCCAGAGAAAGTCAAGCTTTAGATTTGCATTTGATGATCCTTGCAGTTCCCCTAGGCTGCAGTGCTACCAGAGTTTGCTAGAACTTCAACCTAGCGTATGATACTGTTACACTGAGAAGAATTTTTGTTTCTTCAGTGGAAACTTTTCTTCTCTGCCTCTAGCGAAGCATTCTTTGGATAGCTTGAAGTGGTACGGAGAAGAACTCTCTGGAATTATACTACATTAAGACTGCTGTATTTATTGTGTTTAGGTCTGGGAATGGACCAATTGCTAATCCTGCATTGCTACATCATGGCCTTTATTGTCTCACTGGGGCTTTCTTTTACTGGTCTGGAAATGGGACTTTTTATTTCTCGTCTCAGATGTCCCAAGTCAAGCTGAGAGTAACCGATATTTGTCCTCTGGCTGTTTGCCCCTCAAAGAACCCTCATTCTCCTTGGACAAATTCTCTTCAGCAATCTCTTTGAAGTCCTTCCTAAGAATGTTCTTTTGCTTTCTAGGTGTGCATGCACCCCCATAATGTGCTTTCAGATGTAGTAAACTACACCTTATGGCTAATGGAGTGCTCCCATGCCTCGGGCTGCTGCCATGCTACCATGTTCTTCTCCATTTGCTTCTCCTTCCGTGCTGTCCTGGAGCTCTTTGACAGGCATGATGGCCTTCGACGTCTGGTTAACCTGGTAAGGCTTGTAGTTTTATGTGGTGAACAGGTTCTAATGTCAGGTTTTGCATCCTCTACAGTGCCACTGTGGAAAATTCTGTTCGTTTTGCTTTGTTTGTTGGTTTTTTTCCCTCCTAAATTCCCAAGAGATGGAGAGGTGGGGTGAGTTTTCTAAGTAACAGATGTGTAGATTCCTTTATCTTTATTCTTTTTCTTATTATTATGATCATTGTCCAGAGACTTGCTACCTTTCGAGAGCTTTTTGGTGCAGCTCTTGGGTTAAGCGTCACTTACTCACACAGTGGTGGCTTAGCAGCTTAGTTAAAATGTTTCTCTCCATTCCACACACGTGTGGTATTGCCATGCACCCTTTTGGATGCGGATACATCCAGCCTTGTTCCAGGAGAAGTACAACTGTGTTTGTGCTGTGGTAATCGCAGTACCTTATGAGCACAAATTACACTGTTCATGTACAAAAGCTGGTATGTCTGCATGGTGTTGCTGTGCAGTCCTAACAGTTTGGGTTGGTACTAACTCAGGGACATCAGCACTGCAGGGTGTAAGCACACTTTATGTTGTGTAATATAATGCCTAACAGTATTAGGCACAACGTTGCCTCCAGATCTACATTGATGTAACTTCTGGATTTCTTTCTTCATAGATAGTGAAGGAAGGGGAATGGTTCTTTTTAGACTTAACTATTTATCCAGCGCAGATAGCCTTTTCTGTTCAGACAGCATTCGTCGGCTCTCAGTGTGCTTGTATGTCTTGTATAGCAAAGTAAGTTTGTCTGAGATTAGTACAAGTGCAGCTGAGAATTGTAGGTCCTTTTTTTTCTGAAGAGTGAGCTGATGAAACTTTTTTTCCCCTACCCAACCTCTTTCTGAAGATAAGCACGCTTGAGATCTTAAACCTGGAAGACCAAGGAGCCCTCTTGAGTGATGATGAGATCTTTGCCAGTCGCCAGACTGGGAAACACACCTGCATGGCCTTGCGTAGATACTTTGAGGCTCATCTTGCTATTAAACTTGAACAGGTGAAGCAGTCACTCCAGCGCACTGAAGGTGGGATTCTGGTCCATCCACAGCCTCCCTACAAGGTGAGCAGCATGTTGCAAGCTTTTAACATGATTGTTGCATTTTTCAAGTATCCAAGCTGCAGGACTATGTGGATGTCCTTTGAAGCCAGTGAAATAACTAGGCAGTGTGCAATTTATAGGGATAGGGATTTTTTTATTTGTACTTTTTTCCTGCCTTGTGGAATGACACCGCAATAGAAAAGTACATAGGAGCCTTTGAGGTTCATCTGAAGAACATTTGATTAAGGTTCCTGCTCATCTGCTGTAGTTCCCCTTCCATCTCTCAAAAACTTCAGTTACAGGCAGGTTATTTTTGATACTCGCGGGCTTTTCTATGCTTTTAATCTCTGAAAGGACAAAATCTGTATGTATAGAAGAGTGCATAATGTTGAAAAACTTGGGAATAAGTTTGATGCGATAATGACAACAGAAATGTGTCTTTTGGAAACCATAGTTTTTAGGAATGGCCTGGGAGATTCTTGTGTTGGTCATTTTTCTTTTCCTACTTTTTGCAAAAAGTGATTTTTTTTTTTTAACTGAATTTTATGCCTGCTTGTTTTGAGGAAGCACATTCACCTGTGGTTTCTGGTTTAATTTACGATGGTTTTCTAGGAGAGATGAAATAAGAAAAGATAAGGCTTTTTTTGCTTCTGCAAAAATCACTTATTTTCAGTAACTAAAGAAATGTGTATAAGCTGTTGCTGCCGTGTGTAATTTTTAAAAAAAATTATTGAAAGGCAAACTTGTTAGGAATTTCCTTTTTTCTTTAGTATGTTTTTCAGTCAGAACTTAGAAACTGTAATTGAATATTTTTTTGCAGCCTTTTTTAATACTTTAGCATAAATTTATTTTGAATGATGGTCTAGTAACTACTAGATTGGTAGCTTAAAAGCAGAATAGAATTTTAATTTAATGTAACTTTTTTCTTCTTAAATTGGCCTAAGCCTTCTAGGACTGCAAAGAAACTTAAAGGATATAATTTTAAGCTTATTATTGTATATTATAGTGACAATTGCTGTATTCTTTTATAGTTGGGGAATAAAACAGAAAGCAAATAACTTAATCTGCAAGGAACAGTGATAGTCTAATCTTTGTGGATGCAGTTTTCAGTTAAATCCCAGCAGTGGGGGATTTGATATGCAGGTTTATAATGCTTGTGATTTCTTTTTAATGCTTCCAACTCACTTCCCTGCAGGCCTGTTCCTATACTCATGAGCAGATTGTAGAGATGATGGAGTTCCTGATTGAGTATGGTCCAGCACAGCTCTACTGGGAGCCAGCAGAGGTTTTTCTCAAGTTGTCTTGTGTCCAACTCATGCTTCAGCTCATTTCAATAGCATGCAACTGGAAGACGTACTATGCAAGGTGAGCTGTTTGCTGTAGTACTGTATTTTAGTGCAGTAAGTTGTGACTCTTGGGCAGGACATTACATTTCTAGATTTTCTACCTCTCTGAGAGCATTTAAAACAGGCACACACTGGTTAGTGCTGTTAGGGCCTGTGCTGTGTCTAGGCAGTGTTTATGAAAGTTAACACCGTGGAAAGCAAGACTAAAATCTTGAGGTAGAGAGAGGGATGTCATGAGATTTCTGAAGAGCCAAAATGCCTCAGGCTTTTGATTTCAGAGAAATCAGCATCATAGTAAAGCTTAATCACAATTCTTTTTATCTGCCTCAAAATGTGTTCACCTTTTTGTTAGAGAAAGGCTAGAAAACCTTCGAAGTAGAGGGTGAAATCAAGACATATCTTAATTCTGGGAAAAGGTGGAATATCTGTTTGGATGTTGTAAGTTTAGCTGACTCAGGAGAGGACATTGTGTATCACTTTGTTCATTTGTTGGTATTTGAAGTTTACTGAGCAGATATAAATGTGCAAAGGAGTTGTGTGAATATGCAATAAGCCAGCATTTGAGAGAAGAAAAAGACTGAAGATTGTTACTGTACATTGCTCAGGTTCTTGTCCCTAGACGATACACCACCAGCTGTTAAACTCAACATTTTGGTACAGGGGCTCACCTTGTGATGCCACTTTTAAGTTTCTCCCTTGTCTTGGCCACAGACAAGCTGTGAGGGCACCAGGATACTCTGTTATCTTTCTGTGGTACCTCTTCCCTCCACCTCCCCGCCCAAAAAAAATCTGCAGCATCCTTACTGTTACAAAAGAAAGGGAACTGCCACCAGGCTCTGATAGGATACCATTAGGATCCTGTCCCCAGTTCAAAAGGAGGATGGGTGAAAGTTCCAGCCTCTGTTTATGCTAATGACCGTCTGCTCCCCAGAGTGAAGCTGTAGTCCTCTCTAGAGATGTGTTCACTGGTGAGTCACTCTCTGCTATAACTAGTTGTCATCAGCTGTATTCTAGTCACAAGGACTCCCTCCTTATTTCTGCTGCCTGCAGGAGCTCCTTGCTTAACTTAACTTGAAAGAACTTTGAAATCTGTTTTGCTTCTGCAATCCCCTGCCTCCCTCTGTCTCTCTCAGGTTGCACTCTCCTGGGTGGTTTCTGTTCTCCTGTTTCTTACTCTCTGCAGCCGTTTCCTAATTGCCAGCTGGGTTAACTCCTACTTTTCCATACTGGCTTACAGACCTTCCCCCCTTTTCTTGCATTGTTCTGCTCTTCCACCTCTTGCTTAACAGCACTTTTCATCTTCCACACACCTGTGTCTCTCTTAAACTGGTGCCCGAGTTGATGCCTTTTTCCCTATCACAATTGTTTGTTTTACTGCTAAACAGTTTCCCTTCATTTCAGAAAAACTTCCTTTCTAGTTGACAAGTGACAGAGTATTTTAGACAGCAGTTTCCCAGCTAAGATGTAGAGTTAGATTAGACTGAGAGGCTTAATTTTGAATGCTTTTGTGGATAAGTCTTAACATTCTTGTTTTTATAAATAGAAAATGAAGGCTTTTGGGCACCACCAGGGTGGGGTAAATGTTGACAGATGGCAGGCAATGGTGTGCATGTGAACACTGCCTTCTGTGGAGACCAGCCCTTTAAGAGTGGAACATTCTAAAATCAAAAGGCACCATCAAAAACATCGGATGTGACTGATTTACTCCTATTTGTTGGAGTAGATTGAATACTGTTTTATGTTATTGAAACAACTCTGTATGTACACCTCTAAGAAGTTGTTCTGTTGTTGTCTTCCAGGAATGACACAGTACGATATGCTTTGGATGTGCTAGCCATCCTGACTGTGGTTCCTAAAATCCAGTTGCAGCTGGCAGAACCTGTGGATGTGTTAGATGAAGCTGGATCTACTGTTTCCACTGTGGGTAAGCTGAATATGGTCCTGATGACTTACACGCTTACCAATTGTCTCCTGCTACATGGTTTTTCAGTTGGCTGTTTCTCACCTACAGTGAAACAAGGGTTAAAATAATTCATGTATTCAGGTTATTGTTAGGGATGCAAATAAATGGGAGAGTAGATGGTGGTTAAAATTGTGTCATGATTAGCAGTGTGGTTGGATTACTAATTTGAAGGCATGGTCTTTGACTTGCACTTGTTTTCAAGAGCTCATTAAATACAGGTGGAGACAAATCTACTTTTGTAATGGGACTATTAGGTTCCCTCAACTTCTTAGAAATTTAGGTCTCCTGAGGATATATTTGAGAATGTGGGAGAGGAACAATTATTGCTATTTATTTGAGTTATACTCTAACTGGCTACCTGCAGATTCAGTATGCAAATGAAAGAGATGTGCTCGGATCAGATCTAAAGGCTTTAAATGGGGCGTGACTTTTTTTTAAAAGAAAAATAAAAGGCAGGCAGAGTATTAGATATAGGCAAAAGACAATTTCTTTTGCACAAAACCTTTCTCTAGACGAAACACCAATTCTTTCTTGAGTGAGGATTTTGATCTTCTGAAACGGACATGAAACTAACAGGAACTCTGTCTGGGGGGGGAACCAAACCCAAAGCTTCATTTTTGCCTGACTCCTTTTGGAAGCTGTGATATGATTTATTTTTTTCCTTTCATAACATGGTCCCCTTCCTTCCTCTCTGTTTCCGCTTTGTTAGTATTTATACAAGAGTTGCTTTCTGCAGTAAGAATCAGAGGCATGCCTGTGCATCTTTCCCTGTGCCAGGTGTCTCAGATTTTGCGTTCCTGGGCCATGCTTGATCACCTCCTCTGAAAGATTGCTTGACTCCCTACTTACTGATGATGAAGTGAAGGAGCATCAGTGTAGGAAAATGTTTTGCCAGGGAGGTAGAAGAATACGTCTTACGCTAGTTAGCAGAACTCAGAAATTCCCAGAATGAAGAGAATTACCTATTTTCCTCAATTTTGTTGAAGCCTCCCTTACTTGTCCGATGAACTGTGTAAGATACATTTTAGAGTACTAAAGAAATTATTTCTTTCCCTCACTAGGTATTAGTATCATCCTTGGAGTTGCTGAGGGTGAATTTTTCATCCATGATGCCGAAATTCAGAAATCAGCCCTTCAGATCATCATCAATTGTGTATGTGGTCCAGATAATCGAATCTCCAGTATTGGCAAATTTATCTCTGGAACTCCTCGGCGAAAGCTTCCTCAGGCCCCCAAGAGCAGTGAGCACACATTAGCTAAGATGTGGAATGTGGTACAGTCCAACAATGGCATCAAAGTGCTGCTGTCATTGCTGTCTATAAAGATGCCCATCACAGACGCAGATCAGATCCGAGCATTAGCCTGCAAAGCCTTGGTGGGGCTCTCACGCAGCAGTACTGTCCGGCAGATTATCAGCAAGCTCCCCCTCTTCAGCAGCTGTCAAATTCAGCAGCTGATGAAAGAACCGGTGCTTCAGGACAAGCGCAGCGAGCACGTGAAGTTCTGCAAATATGCTGCTGAGCTGATAGAGCGTGTCTCGGGGAAGCCGTTGCTGATTGGCACAGATGTCTCTCTGGCTCGGTTGCAGAAAGCGGATGTGGTGGCCCAGTCAAGGATCACGTTTCCTGAGAAGGAGCTGCTGCTCCTGATTCGGAACCATCTCATCTCTAAGGGCCTAGGAGAAACTGCATCTGTCCTTACTAAAGAGGCTGACCTACCCATGACTGCAGCATCTCATTCATCTGCCTTCACCCCTGTTGCGGCTGCTGCCTCTCCTGTGACCCTGCCTCGCACTCCTCGCATAGCTAACGGCATCTCAGCCCGTTTGAGTAGCCACACTTCTGTAGGTTCCACTGCCGCCTCTGTCCATGCTCAGGCAAGGCCGTCTGCATCCCAAGGTCCACTTGCCCTTCCAGGCCCTTCTTATGCCAGCAACTCTCCTCTGATTGGCAGGATTAGCTTTGTCAGGGAGAGGCCATCTCCCTGCAACGGCAGAAAAATCAGAGTGTTGCGACAAAAATCGGACCATGGCGCCTACAGCCAGAGCCCAGCTATCAAAAAGCAGCTGGACAGACACCTTCCTTCCCCACCCACGCTGGACAGTATAATCACAGAGTACCTTAGGGAGCAGCATGCCCGCTGCAAGAACCCCGTTGCCACCTGTCCCCCTTTCTCTCTCTTTACTCCCCACCAGTGTCCTGAGCCAAAACAGAGGCGCCAGGCGCCAACTAACTTTACCTCACGGCTGACCCGCAGGGCAGCCTTTCCGAAGTACGGAGGGGTGGATGGTGGCTGCTTTGATAGACACCTTATATTTAGCAGGTAAGGAAGAAAAATGTTTCTTGATCCCTCTCAGGATGTACCCTGTGCCAAAAAGCCTTACCTGGATTCAGGCTGTGCAGTCCCACAGCGGAGTATCCTTGGAGAGAAAAGTGTTTTAATTCAACAGTGACAAGTGAGAGAGCCTTGAAAGGCATTTTTAGAAGTTGTTCTGTTTCTCTTGTCCTTAGTACTGACCCTTAGTACACAAAGCACACATTATTTTCAGTATTATGTTAATTCATTAGCAACATTGACTAATGAAGTTCACAGCTCTTTGTTCTCCTTTGGAAGGTAAGTATGTAACACCAGTTTTACACAAGACTTGAGGATGGTTGGTTGACAGATGCAGGACAGCGGAATCCATATTTTGCTCTTGCAGCTTAATCTGCAGCACTGCAAGTTGCTAGCCTTTTTATGTGACCTTTCTTTGCTGAGGTTAAATTGGAAGATGATGTGAAGTTTATAAAAATAAAGATGACACATAGATGAAAGCATCTTCACAGTGAAACCAGTATCACCTTGGGAAATTATGATGACAAGAGGTTATTTGGCTGATGTGCCATGCCTTCTTGTGTTGAGTGTTTCAGAACTGTTACAAAATTTTTTACTAGCTGTCTGTACTTATCCAGGTGACGGCATTAACAGGTTTTCCGTCAATCCAACTTTGAAGACAGACTTCAGGTGCTTCAACATAATGATGTGCTTGAACAGAAGTACTTAATAGTGCAAAACAAACTCTGAAATGTTGCAAACACTATTGTAACATACTCACTTGAGAACTAGTCTTACAATTAACACTTAGCTTGTCCTAGAGGAAAACTATAACTTGTACCTACACGACTTTTAAGGACTGGATTTAATATCATCACACAGCATTTCAGTTTTGCTTTTCTTCTGTCTTTCGGGTGACCCTTGTATTTCTACTTTCTCTAGGTTCCGTCCGATTTCTGTGTTCAGGGAAGCAAATGAGGATGAGAGTGGCTTTACGTGTTGTGCGTTTTCTGCAAGAGAACGATTCTTAATGCTGGGTACTTGCACGGGGCAGTTGAAACTCTATAATGTATTCAGTGGACAGGAAGAGGCCAGTTACAACTGCCATAACTCTGCCATCACGCACCTTGAGCCATCCAGGGTAAGTAATCAAAGACCTGTTCTGAGTTTTGGAAGTTCTCACAGCCTAAGCCCTGGTATGTTTTGGGCCCGTCTAGATATGTACATCTAAAATGCGCCTACTGGCTGGCCTGCAATGCCTGTCATTAAAGTACTTGTAATAGTTACATACTCCCTCTCTGAGTTCTACAATTATTTTTTTTCTTCCCAAGATAATAGAGAAGATGCGTAGTGGCTGTGTGCCTTCATAAGTAATGAATATGTATGTCTGGAAGTGGAAAAATGCTTAAACTGACTACTATTTAAGATAAATGTGAGATAACATATCAGAGTTTATATAACCTCCCTTTGTTGAAGAAAGAAATCTTTTTGGGGCATGATTCTAGGAAAAAATAAAAGGTAACTGATTTATAAGCAGGATGAACTCCACTCACAGGGCATCAAAGTTCATGCATGGATTATCCTGATTTTATCTGCTATTAACATCATAGATAATTCCCATTGTTATCTGTAATGTTTTTCTTCATCTGCCGAGGGCTCTTTATATTATACGTAGTATTAGATACCTAGATTTTGTCGCCATAGGAGTAGTTTAGTAAGCACAAAATCTGCTATAGTTCCTAAATTGGTCGTGTAAGTTGAAGTGTACAGGTAAAATTATAACCTCTGTTTTCCCTGGTATTCTTTTCCCTTCCTCCCCCTCCACTCCCATCTGGAAATACAGGATGGATCTTTATTGCTGACATCTGCTACGTGGAGCCAACCTCTGTCTGCATTGTGGGGAATGAAGTCTGTCTTTGATATGAAGTAGGTATACTCTGATCCAGCTGTGGGGTACGTTGCAGTTAGAATAACCGTTCAATATAGGCAGAAACCCTAAGAACAAACTCTGTGAAAGAACAGTACAGCACAGCTCTCACAATGTCTCTTGTGAAAAAATAAAATATGTTCCCTCTCTTATGTTTAGTATCTTCCCTATTTTATTGGGTACAGACAGCTTTGCTAAATTCTAACTACCTAAAGACCTATTTAATGCAAGATAGATCAGTAAAATCACTGTTGTCCCTGAAGGCAAAGAAATATGTTTGTATTTTTATTCTCATGTTTGTAAATTATCCTGACAATCTTTCTGTAGCCAGTTACAGAATTGTAGTAGCATGGTGATTCGCATGGTGAAATTTTCAGACCTGGATACAAGCTATACCAGACCTGGAAGAAGCTATTTAAAATTGATTTCAGTATTTACAATTGTTTCTTCCCATAAAAAATGGGTGGAAGGCTTTCATTTTTAAAAGGTTTGACTGTTGTCTACCTTAGTTGTAAGCAACAGTTTTGGTGTGACCTGTTTTAGGTCAGCTAAAGGGCATTCTTCAGATGAAGTTTAATGTGCCTCAGGCCTGCCTGGGCGTTTGAACGTTCATGATGCCATTCACTGCTCACTCCTCTAAATAGTGTTATGTTTATGGCAGATCCTGTTGCAGTAGTAATTTCATGATAAGTCTGTGAATCTGTTGCTTGTGTCTTTTTTCACTGGTCTGCTGTAAGGGCTGTGTCTGTAAATGTCAGTGGAGCATTTTAGCATTGTAGTATGCCATGGGCAATGGCGGAGGAAAGTCTTTTCTACATTTTTAGTTTTCGATACTGTTGAAACCTCTGCTGGAGGTGTTGGGGTAGTGTTTGGTTCACAGCGGCGGTTTCAATCTGCAGTTCCTTGACTTCTTCACTGACTGTATCTACAGGCATTCCTTCCCTGATGACCACTATGTGGAGTTCAGCAAGCACTCTCAGGACAGGGTCATTGGCACAAAAGGAGACATTGCCCATGTAAGTACCAGTAAAGGTCATGGTTGTGAAGCTGTGACAAGAATAATTATTCTTCACAGGACTTTTATTAACAGATCTGGGTGCTATGATGCTCTCTGTAACTGATGAACTAAGAGGCTTTAGAGGAGAGCTTTGAAAGTGTCAAATAATTTCTCCCTGTGTCTAAGGGTATAAATTCAACCATTCCAAACCAACTGTAGCACAAGCAGCGTGCAGTGTTTTGCCTCTGTGGTTAGTATTCTGGGCAATTGTAGAATCTGCTTTGTTTTGCTCATTTGAGAGAGATCGTGCAGGACTTCCCGCCACCTCACCCCCCCGAAGTTGCCTCCTTTTGCCTTATTTTTCAGTAATACTACTACTAATAATAAGTTCCACTGTAAACAATAGCTCAGTCAACAGCTGTGGGAAATGGCCTATTAAAAGTGTCCTTCTTAGAAGTGTCCTCCTTTTGCCCCTCCAACATTTGCAGCTTGCTTTTGGGTAATTTAATTTTACCGATATATTTTCAGAGAATGCTCTGTTGTAGTGTTTTGTATGAATACCTGCAAATTTGACAGATGCAGGCTTCAGAGTGCTTGTGCTTCTTCTCAGTGCTAATTTACATTCATTATAGGCACTGTCTCTTTTGAAAGAGTATTTGCATAAAAAATTGTCATGAAACATAACTTACTCAAATTATTTATGATTTTACTTACTGCGCTTGATTTGTTTAAGCAAACTATCCATTCCTGCCCGGTTTTTAACTTGGATTTATCTGGAAGTCAAATCAGTTTGTGTATTGTGTTTATCTGGTAAACAGATTTGTTTTCCAATTCTAGAGAATTTTTTCCTCTCTGTAAGTTTGAACGAGAGCTAGGCTCTGAGGGATCTTGCAGGTGAAATTTATCTGAGAAGATGGTCATAAACCCTTGTACTAGTTAAAAGCCCTTTTTATCTTTTTATCTTCCAACAATTTGTTGGGGCAAAGCTCAGAAAGTTCCCCTTCTGTGTAAATGCCAGGAATTTTAACTTGTTTTCTACAGTTTCTGGCTTTTTTTCCCTCACTGTGTGCTTTGGAGTTTTTATGTTTGTAAATACCATCTGCTCTGAAAGCAGTTCCATTTCTGAAACAGTTTCTGGCTACGTGGCACCTTGTGCCTGCAGCTTTCCAGCCCACTTTTCATGATGGGGTTAGTTTCTTTGGAACTAATCCTGATTGTATTGAAATTCATCAGTGAACCTGCAGTAAGCTAAGTACTGGCCAAAATGCGTTTTGTGACTTGGTTCCAGCTCTGCAAAACTATTGAAGGACTGGCAGGAAGGGTTATCTTTGGAATGCTCTCACTTGAAATGAAAAAGCAAAATGGGAAATGGGGTGATTCTGGAAACAATCTAGAAGGGGGAACATGGGGTGATCTTAGGCACAGGTACATTACAAATTGTGACTAATCTTTCTTTTTCTTTTTAATCTAAAAGATCTATGATATTCAGACTGGCAACAAGCTATTGACTCTGTTTAACCCAGATCTTGCCAACAACTACAAGAAGAACTGTGCTACCTTTAACCCCACTGATGACCTTGTCCTAAATGATGGTGTCCTCTGGGATGTCAGATCGGCACAAGCCATCCACAAGTTTGACAAATTCAACATGACCATCAGTGGTGTTTTCCATCCCAATGGGCTAGAGGTCATAGTCAACACAGAAATTGTATCCTTTGGCCACTGTGGTAACTGATGTGCTGGGACCTAAAGAATTGGTATTGTTAAACAAGTAGCTGTTTGCAGAAGTTGTATTAATGGTCTGCTGTGTTATAGGTTATGGATGGTAACAACAGTTTTTGTCTGTGAATCAAGTAAGTAGGGACTGTCAGACAGCTAGCTAATTTAAATCTAGATTCTGCCTCTGATATGGCCTAGGGGAAATACTTAACACACAGAGAGAGCAAGGGAGATTTTCTTTTCTAGTATAGTCTGTGGTACCTCTGCTCTCTTTCCATCCCTTACCAAGATCAACCTTGAAGCTCCTGCAGTAACCTGTCATGACTGGGAATGACATTGTGAGTAAGGGCTTCCTCATTTTGAACACATGGAGGGAATTGTTGTGCTGGAATACAACTCTGTCGTATTTGCAAGAAGGTGGCAATGAGGTTTCTTGAATGCAATTAATCGGTTGTTTGCCACTGTGTTGAAAAAGAAATAGAAACTTTCAACCATTTGTTGCTCCTTAGCCTGTATTTTTTCAGTGGGACCTCCGAACTTTCCATTTGTTACACACAGTACCTGCACTGGATCAGTGTCGTGTGGTCTTCAACTATACTGGCACAGTTATGTATGGAGGTAGGACTTCTCAGTCTTATATTACTCTCCTTGATCACCTCTGGTTTGAGATAAGTAGATGCTTGTTCAGTGAAATTGGAAGCTTCAGAGAGTCTGTCTAACTCCAGGCCTTACTGGCATGTGTGAAATGGAATTTTTTCAGGAAGTTTATGCTATGTATATTGCTGACAAAGACAGTTTTCTCTAACATCAGCAATATCACAACTCACTTGTGAAATTAAAAATCAACCTATTGAAAAAGAAAATGTGTATAACGGCAGATCTGATGATGCTTGAGAAAATAATTTTGTCCTCTGTATTAAGTTTCAATGATCTGCAGTATTAATAAAGGCAGCTCTGGAAGAGTAGATATTAAATGGGTCTCGCCAAGCTATTAAATAAAAAGAAAATTCATGTCAGAGTCTGATTTAATCTTAAGTTGATTAATGATAGTGACGAATGGAAGGTGGATTTGTGGAATAATCTTTCCTTGTATCAGCTATGTTGCAGGCAGATGATGAAGATGACCTTCTGGAGGAGAGAATGAGAAGTCCCTTTGGCTCTTCTTTCAGGACATTTAATGCAACTGATTATAAACCTATAGGTAAGAGTAACAGAGGAGCAAATAGCTTGGTCTGGAGGTTTGAAGGCTTTTTGAAAGTTCTGCTTAGTAACATTCACTTCCTCCTCCCCTTTGCATGTGTGACAAATTAAATTCTGCTACGACCTGTTCTGACTGAAGCATGAGAGTTGGGTTTAACACTGAAATAATTTCAAGTATCATATCCTGTTCAGTGTGTGATTGCCTTACTTGCTACTGCTGAACAAATAGTTCTGGCTTTATTTTCCTTTATTCTTTCCAGGTAGGGCATAATCTAAGATAGTAGATCATTTGGCCAAGATGTCATTGGTCTCATTTCAGGAAGAGCCTTTTTTTTTTTCATCCATTTTCTTTTTTTTCCTTTTCCCAACAGCATTTCCCCATGCTGGTAGTTCAAAATGCTGTCAGTTTGGCCTCCAGCTTGCAAAGTTCCTGGAGCTAAGCTAATCACTACTACGGACATAAACAAATGTGGCTTTTGCTATTGAAAGGAGATATGGCTCACAACTCAGTCCCTTGGTTGCCACCTATTCTAGAAGATTATCTGTTGTTTACTGTGCTTAGAGAAGCCAATAAATGTATTATCAAGGGAGGAGGCACTGTGCAGAGCAGATTAAGAACTTACCTGACTATTTTTTATGACAGTCTCCAACACTTCTGTTCTTTATTACAGGTTGAATTAGTTACAAATGTTCATTTCACTTTTATTTCATGTGTTGTTTCTTGTCCCAACATTTTATTATCTGCTTTTAGACATATATTGTTAGATCTTCTCTTTCAATGAGCATTAAGTAAAATGCAGTTAACCACTGAGTTTGTTTTGTGATGTTTTCCAGCTACCATAGATGTAAAGCGGAATATCTTTGACTTGTGCACAGACAGCAAGGACTGCTACCTGGCTGTCATTGAGGTAAAGGAGCTAAGAATAAACTCTGGTCTCTGTAGTTGTGGTTTGAGTGCAATGCTTTTTGTTTCTTTTTAAAACCTTCAGAACCGGAGGTTCTGGAGTTCCTACTGTTAAATTCACATTCTAAGCGTTGATGGTGTTTTGATGATGGTAAAGATGCCGTTAGTTTTTTGTTGTCCACGCACAGCAGTCTTGTTTTTCTGCCTTTGATTCCTTAAACTTCCAAACACGTTTGCCTCTCTTCTTCAAATACTTCCCACTTCAAAATGTGAAGAGGTTTTCCTTTTCATAAGCATAGAGAGAAATGTATTTTTTTTTCTATTTATAGCAATAATTTCCTATTAAAATTTGCACTGTATCGAATAACTGGGAAATGCAGTCTTCCTGGGGCTTCCCATAGAGCTTGTCTGTGAATCACTCTCATCGTTCCTTTTTCACTTGCCTTCCTAGCAAAATCCCAGAAGCTAAGGATTTGAAGCAAAAATTACTGAGCGAAACTTCTGGTCTGTTAAGGGGGAAGTCATGTTTAACTAATGGGTCTTGAACCTGACTATGTAAGTGTAGTGACTAATTTAAAATCCTGTGAACTTAATCGTCTGTGAACCACTGATCCTTACAGACCAAAAAAAGCGAGTCAAGAATTTGTAGTAGGGCAAGCTTCTTGTTTAGCTACTGAAGTTGGAGTTGCTAAGGTTGTGAGGCCAGGATACGAAAATTTTCTTTTATAGGAGTCATTGGAAATGTTACTTCCTGGCCTGTGGCAGCAGTGGTTGCTGGGGTATCAGACCAGAAGGTCTTCTGGAACTCTTGCTATGTGACAGCTTTTAGCATTCTCTCAGGGCATATGGTTCCATGATATAACAGGGAGGCAAACTTGAAAGGAAGTGGTGTGCAGTTAGGTGAGAACTAAACCAAAAAAGCATGTTAAGGATCCAGTAAAGGTTTTGTTAAGTCTCCTAGTGAGAGTGTACCTTGTGGATGACAGAAGCAGAAAGTAGCTATTTACATCACTCCTGGGCTGGTCCTTGAAACCAAAAAGACTCCTTTTTTAGTGCTAATTGTACGGCTGCTAGTAAATGGGATGGAAGGATTTTGGTAATGTTTCTGTAATTGAGATCAGATATAGCACTGAATATGAATGCTGAGCTTAATTCCTGGGGCTAACTGCTGTGTGGGCATCTGTCTTCAGAATCAAGGGAGCATGGATGCCATGAACATGGATACAGTTTGCAGACTGTATGAAGTGGGCAGGCAGCGTTTGGCGGAAGATGAAGAGGATGAAGAAGAAGATCAGGTGAGAAGTACAGCATTAACCTGGTTGTTCAAGAGTAGCTTTTAGCCACCTACATGTGAGAGGCCACAGGTGTTCATTTATTACCCATAAAGTACAGATGCCTCATTTGGTCTCACCTAATGTGAAGTAGATGGCTTTACTGTCAGTGTAAACTAAAACTATCTATGCAGAACCTGTGTGAACAATAACTTTGTGCACTGTAAACGGACATGATAATTTATAGTTTGTTTATTAATATCTGTGTTTCAATCTTGATCGGAAACTTTGCTGTTTGTTCTGCTTGTTTTGTTTTTTTTTTTAATATTTTGACACCCAGTAGAGACAGTAGTGTTTTGAGGTTTTCCTTTTTTCAATTCCAAGTCTCACATTTGGGCATAACTTGTCACCAATTTCTGAATGAGACACAACTTGGACTAATGCAGTGAAACTGCACAGTACTTCTGAACAGCAAAATGTTTTAAGAATTTTAAAGAAAGCTGTAGGTTTGCATTGGGATGTATTGGTTTTCCTTCTCAGATCAGCCCTTTGATCTCTGGCAACTTGACAAAAGAGCTAAGAACTGTAATGAGTGCTCCTCGGGGTGCAGTTGGTAGAATACACAGTAGCACAGAATACTTACTACAGTACAATGAGAATTAAAGACAGATTTGTAGCTTTTTGGGTGTCAGGTGGTTTGGTTTTTTTTCTTTGAACAGGCAAAGGCCTTATGCTTCAATTCCCTGAAGATTTTAAATGCATTGTTCTCTGCTTTTTGATGTCTGTATTCTAGTAAATCATGTATTTGTATCTCCTGTGAGAAAAGCTGACTTCACCTTTTTCCAAAGAATGCCAGAAGGTAATATTTTGGTGGGGTTTTTTTCCCAGACTGTGTGGAACTCTGGATTTCTGATACCCTTTCTGTCTCTGAATCTTCCTGTTGCTAGGTTAAAACTTTTACTTTCTAGTTTAGAAGACTGGATAGCAGATTGCAGGAAAGAGTAAATTTTCTTTGCAGGTAGTTGTTATTATTACGATTTCAGTGTAATTCTGAAGATAAAGGAGTAGTTCCATTTCTCATAAACAGTTTGCTGCCCTGTCCTCTCAATGTGCTACAAGATTGCAGGTGAAGTCTTGGCATTTTTATGAAATCATTGGTTGCTGTTTTATCCCTAGATTGGATGGATTCAGTTTAGGAAGTGTAGAGTGGGTGAAGAGTAGAATTCCCTGGGAAGCAACGAAGGGGGGGAAATTACTTTCCTTCCAAAGTGTTTCTACTTTCTAGCCATTCAGTGCTTGCCTCAGGCAGTAGTTTCTATTTTTGTCTCTGCTTCCACTGTTTTTGTTCACATTCAATATATTTTAGTAAGCTTATTCACATTTTCTTTATAAAATCTCAGAAAATAGTTTGTAGCAGAAATTGATTTTGCATTGTACAACGATTAACTAGCAGCTGTCAAGACGCTGTTTTGTGATATCGCTGGTAAGTGATATTTGTATAAGAGGAGGCAGTCTGAATGCTGTTTGTTCCAGGCTGTAACAGTAGGTACCAAGCAGAGATAAGGTACCTATCATCCATCAAATGTGACTGGGGATGCTTCCTGTCTTACAAATGGAGGTGGCCCCCAGGCAGAATTTAAGTATGCTGAAAGCTTTTCTGAAAAGCTTAAGGAGTATTCAAACAAAGCTGCTTCGGGATCGATTTGCAAGCTAAGAGTGACTAGTTAATATTGCGTAATTGCTGCTTTTTATGGACTTCGTTTCTGGGGTGTATAGATGTTTCCTAGACAGTAACTTTTAGGGATGGTTACAGTCAAGTTTCTTTTAGTAAGAGAGATTTGGTTTTAATATAAACAACACTTATGAACTCCAATTCAATCTATATATATTTAGCAAAACATAAACTAAACCCCTTGCTCTCTGTCCCGTAGCTGTTCACCGCTGGTCCTCCAGGCTTCTTCTAGTCTTAGGCTTACGAAATACAGCTCTTGTCTCCATAGAGACATCCAGCATTGAGCTAGAATGAGTAGAGGTTTTCTAGGATAAAGACACAATCTCTCTGGCACACTTGTCTGTTAAGACCAACAAGAGTAATTTGTTTCCTGATGAACAGGAGTTTTCTGTGTATACATATGCTCACACATATGTAGGTGTTTACTACTTGCCTCGTTAGTTTCTGTGATTTAGGCTTTGAAAAACTGGAAATAAACTTTCAAACTTATTGGGACTTCTCACAGATATTCTAAAACACCTTCTGGTTAAAAGAAGGTGCTTTCTGATCTTTTTCATGAAAATGGTGTGGGGGGAAATCCATGTGAATCAACATTAATCTGGTATCTCTTTTGTCAAGATTTTTAGAGCGGATACTAATCCGTTTGGCCCCTGTATCTTCACACCTTGACTTTATGCATATATATATCTCTCTCTCTCTGTCTTTGTATATGATCTACATGGGTCCACATGTACAGTTTCTTGCCTGTACAGAAAGTAATAAGTACTCAAATAGAAGCATGTTTGATGGGCAAGCCTTGCTTGGAAGTCATGTGACACAGAAAAAAATTGCTTTAAAAAATTGTGCTTGGGACAAGTTAAGAACTGTGGAGAAAAATATCTGCCTGACATTTTTTACTTTAAATTTTGATGCCTCATGATGTCAGTTTTGATAAGTGTCAACTGATAGCTCTGTGACAGATTTTTGAAAAGCGAAAGACTGAGGGCCCATAAAATGAACCTAGCAGGGGTATTTGGCCTACTGATGTCTTTCAATTCCTTCTCTTATTTAAGTGAAGAAACAAAACTACCATATTACTCCCCCTTTCTCAAACCAAACCTTGTAAAATCAAGGTTACATACTGATCTGTTAGATAAATTACCCTCAAATTTAATGATCAGGCTGACTTAGCTGGCTTGTGTATGATAATGCTGCAGTAAAAGTTTATGGTTTTGTTTGAGATACTTGAGAATAGCACCACTGTAGCTAGATTCTTCCTTGGCTGTTATACTAACCTTTCATATGAGATCTCTGGAAAGCTGCCTTTTCCTAGTTATGGCCAGTAATCCAGAGTTGTCAAGCCTTGTTAAACGGACAAATGCTAAATGGATATTGATACTCTGTGGTCTGTAGTTGCTACGATAACTGAGGGAAAGTGAAGATGTAACATGCTTAGTAAGAGTTGGTTTGTGAATTTTTTTTCTTGGATGTTTTACTCCAAAAATACTAGTCTTTCTGCCTTGAACTTTCATGAGTTTTGTGTATTATTTCACTGCTGGGTAAGTATCTAAACAGGTCCATCAGTGACCAACACTCTCACTCACACGTATTTGCAAAACGGTCAGTCTATGGGGAAACAGGCAGAGTTTCCTATTCTTAAGTCCCACAGCAAGATCCTCCTCTTCCTCTTCCTCCTGTATTTGCCACTGTTTTGATACACTCCTTCAGAGTTAGGCTTAACAAAAATAAGATGGGTATCTGAGCTAATGGTACAGATGCTGAACCATCCTTGGTTGTTAGCTTGCTTAATTCTTATTTATTTCCCTTTCTTGGCTGATTAGTATCCCCTGTTTCACTCAGTAATCTACTGTCTTCTGTATTCAGAGAAAATGGTGCAAGGGAAAGTGAATGTACTGATCTGGCCTAGAAGTGGCACATGGCAGTTGCTATGGGCTAGAAAAGGAGACTTAGAAATATTAAGTGATCAGACAAGCTAAAACCAAGGGAACTGGCTGACCACAGAGTAGACTCAAAACTGAAACTTAAGTCTGGATGATCTTCTGAGTGATCTTCTGAGTGGGTTACAGGATTTTCAGTCTGTGCATTTTTACCTCTTTATTTTAGTTTTTCTTTCCATATTAGTTCTTTAAGGCCTATTTTTCTCTCTATAGTACATGATGTGGATGGTGTTGCATCTGTGAGGCTCAAGTAGTATTCTCAGTTATTGTCGTGTTCAGAGAGATTTATGGCTTCAGCAGCAGATTGCTTTACCTAGCTGTCCCTGTCCTATAAAGTGTGTTCTACTTCTTTTGCCAGAACTGAAGAACTGTTAATTATCCTGCAGTGCTTCTGGGCTATCGAAATTGTGATGGTAGGTGTGTAATTTGTCTTTTTGCATTGGCTTAGAAAATTCTAGGTGATGTGAAATGAAAGCTTTGAAGATAAGGCAATAAAGACTCGAAAGACAGTCGCTATTCTGACATGTGGTTTAGCCAGGATAGAGAATGTTTTTCCTCAGCTTTCTATGTGGTCTTTGTGATCCCAGTTTCTGCTTCCCCCTATCTGCCTGCAACAGCAATTCCACTGTACTTTTATTGCTGTTGGTTTGATGTAGGTTTGTTTTTATGTGGATACTTATTTGCTGGGGGAAAAACCCACAAACCTTAATCCTTATTGGCACATGTGTTTGAGAACCATCAGACCATGGTGGTGCTTTGTCACTACAAGCTGCCTAGAATGATTTATGTCATCAGAGACCCCTAGTTTTTCAGGAGCTGTTCCTGTAACATTTGAAGATATTGTTTGTTTTGAAATCTTGCTCGACATGAAATGGTTTACAGGATAATAGCTGGGAACAAGTATTTTCAGACAAATGTCTCAACTGATAATAATATACATGTGTTTATTGCACACCTTAATAGGAATCTTTGAACTTAGTTGCAGCTGGGGAGGCTAAGTAAAGAGCGGTTTCCATCAAAGACCTGTTTACATAACAGACACATCTTTTGAACAGGCATCCTCCAAAACAGATATTTAAGGGGAAAAAAGAAATTTTCCCAGTACTTATACTTCTTACCACATTTTTAGATAGTAGCAAATAACTGTGATTGCTTCAGCCTATTCTGCTGTTTCAGAATTTAGCTTCACTAGCTGTCAGTGCAAACAGAGGAAATTCTTGGAAAGGGAAAAGTAATTGGAGTTGAGTTTTCAGAAGGCTCGACCTAGTATTAGTGGAGTAAAACAGCTTCAGCAGAGATAAAAGCATATTCTGCCTGTTCAGTGACAGAAATCAAAGATTGACTTCCTCTCACCTCATACATCTTTCTAGAATTCCCAGAGTAGCTGGGATCCAAGAAAATAAAAGCTGCTGCAGCTGTGATGAGAAATGTCAGTCAAAAGCTTGAGAAAATAAAGGAACAAATTCTGATCCATAGAGGGAGAGGTCATTTACCTGCCAAATTTTAAAATTCCTTTACACACTATTGGTTTTTGTCATGCAATTAAAGGAATGGGCTTATTTTTGTGAGTGAGAGTGTGAGATCAGTGAGAGGAAGGAAGAGAAGCAGATTCAGAAATTGCACTTACTTCTGGACTCCTTATATTATTTCTGAGCCCTACGGCACAGAGAATATAATAGTCACGTTAGAACACATTTATCCCTAGCATTGAGGAATGTATCAGCTGTGAAATGATGACTTGCACATGCCTCAGAGAGGACAGTGACTCTGGAGTTAGATTGATTATCATCAGGTACATAGTCATGTTAAAATGAAAACATTTCATAGGCAAAACCAGAGTATTGGTCAAAAGAGTCCCAACTGAACATGCCAATCCAACAGAGGCCCAGTTGCTTTAAAGTTTTTGTTTATCTGTGTCATGGATGCTTTTTCATTCATCACAGGTAAGTAGTCATTGTTAGACAAGCTAAACCTACTTACATAGACTTAAGAGAATAACTGCTTTTTTATTTCTTCACTCCATGTTTTGCCTCTGTGACATACTGTATGCTGTGTGCTGTTTCCTGTATTAAATCTGCACATACCTACATCTGCATAGAAGCCTATGGTAAGATTCCTTGCTTGTTACATATAGTAACTTCTGCGCATTCCCAGGCTTCTACGTTTTTAGCTCTGTAACCTCATTAATGGCTCTGAAGAAGTAGAAATTCTAACACTGAAGTAGCCAAGAAGGTAAAAGTAGGTGCATCTCTGTGGTATGAGGGAGATAAATTTAATGGTGTGGTAATAGGAAGTGAGTTTGGGCTTGCTAGCTGAGGGGAAGGATGGAGACTAGGTAATCTAGGACGTAAAATTCCGTATGTGCTTGACCCCCTAGAAGGACTGTGGGCTATATTTAAGCTTTTTCCACTGCCCATTGTTCAGGGGATGTTAAGAAGTGGATGGGGGAGGAATTGGATAGAAACTCGTAAGTGTCTGAAAGTCAGACATTGTCACTTTGTTACTCCCGAGAATTGCATAGCAAAGGATCAGAAAGTACCAATAAGCTACACACATGCTTTGGAAGCAAAGAGAACAATTGTCAGAAGATATGACAAGGGGATTGTCTGTGGAGAAGGATAAATTACTAAAACAAGGAGAGACTTATTTCTCTGGAGTGAAATGTTCTTCAGTGAACTTGTATTTGAACAACGATCATATGTTCTTTTTTATGAAAGCAAAGCCCCTTCCCATGCTGGAAATAGGTAGTAATTAAAATAATACTGATAATTTGGAAGAGACCAAATTACTAAAAATGAGTTTGCTTTTCTCTGGGAGAAACTTGGGGGAGGAGGGTGAAAGAGAGGGAGAAGTAAACTAGTAGGTGGTTTCTTGCAAAAGCAAATAAATTGACCAAAACAATGAGACTCTGGGAAATATGAATTTCTTTCCCCCCAAAAAAAAAGACTAGAGAAAATAAACAGTTTATAGAAACAGCTGCTTACCAGCAGGTGATTAGACTTAGCTACAAATAGCCAGAAGTGAATTAAATATGAGCTGAAAGATTTGAAAAAGTCGGAAGAGCTTCACTGACGTTTGATTAGCTGTTTTGCAGGTAGAGAAAAGGCAGCCTCATAGACGAAAATAATAATAGTTAGAGTAATACCATATAGCATGATTCAAACAGAGAGGTGCAACAGAGATTGTGTTTTCATAGGGAGGGACTGTTGCTGGAAAGCATCTGCAGGTGAGAGGTGTTGACTTGGGAGTGATGATAGGAGGTGGACATGGGGCTGGGGAAGGAGCAGCTGTGAGATGATGACAGCTGAAGTAACAGAGGAAGTTGGGCAGAGAACTATTGATGTAAATACTTGTTTTGGACTGTGAATCAGCTCGTAGTAGAGGAAGAAAAAGTGAATGATGTGTTAGATGAAAAGATGAAGCTTTTTGTAACAGCTGAAACCATGTCAAATAAGCAAAAAACTTAAGGTTTCCAAATCTAGTATCGATAATCGAAGAAGACCTGTGGGATCTTCTCGTGGCAGCTAACAGCCAGCCTAGTGTAAATTTGAGGGATTATGTGGTCTGCAGCTGAGAAGTCTCAAATTCTGTTCATCTGGTCATAAAAAAATTTTGGATTCAAGAAATGGAAGAAAACTATTAAAAGTCTTAGGAGTGCTTATAAAGCAAGCGGATATATTATATACTGCAGATCTGCAGTGCTGTAAGCCATACTTCCTGAAACCACTTTGTACATATACTGATTTAATGTAAAAATACAGTGCAGAAATGTGTTAAAATCAAAATTCTGCCTAGTTAACATGTATTTTGCATCAGAGTTTGGATAAGTGAGCCTTTGAATGTTTTTTGAGAGATGAACACGGGAGAATATGTTAAGTGTCAATAACCGGTACTACCCAAAAAGATAAATTTTTTGAATTTTGTATATGCAAAATGAATGGGTAAAGGGGAACAGTAAGAAAGTCTACGATGATGATGAAAATCTATGAAATGCATGCAAATGTTCATCAAAGGACAATATGGAAGAAAATACATAACATTTGGACAAGAGCAAAGGATATTTACTAAGCTCTGAATGGGTTGTAAATACTGGCATATGAACAATTAGGTCAAGCATTTTTTTGTTACAGTGCTGCCAACCCTATATATGCTTTTCCTTTAGGGGATGTTGTTTAGTTTTTTCCTTTGTAGTTATAAATAATAAATTAATAGAGCCAAATCTACTTGGCTCTCTGAATCTTTGCCTGAGATCGCAAACTGGTAGTGGAGTTAAGTTACCAGTAATTTGCTTTGAGGTGATCTTGAGATAATCCTTTGCTATGTAATCAACTTTTCTGATTCTGTAAGTTAATGTCCAGCTTTTCTTGTACTACTACATCTCTGTAAATCTGCCTGTATGCAGGCATGTTAAAAAGCTGATGTGAATCACTTTTGCCCTCTTAATCATCCTCAAAGTAGTTCCAGGGTCATAGACTGTGCGTTGAAGCTATTTATGCGTTACTGTGTAAGTGAATTAGTGAATTTTGAGTTAGTGAGTGTTGAGAGATTTCTCTCAGATGCACACTTAAATTAATTGTCCCATTCTGCAGTCTTATACTAGAAGAACTGATAGTTCCTGCATCCTTTATACTTGTCTAAAGTGTGTAACTGATGGTACTATACATTACTGACTTACATTCTTAAGACTTTTTGAGTTAAGCGGATACAAACCCTTTGCATAGATGATCTTTTTCACCTAAACTACTCTTTTTCACCTAAACTACTCTTTTTCACCTAAAGTACTTCAAATTAACTCTTTATAGTTGAGTCAAACAATTTCTAAGTTAAACTGGGACCTGTCTCTGTGTGGACATCCTACTTACATCTGAGGATAGCTATTCCGCACTAAAGTTGCTGCCTCCCTCTTTGCTATCCCCTTATAATTATAACCGGGGTTTTGTTTTGTTCTCTTGTTCATTTTAAATTGTCAGCTTTGTCTTTGTTCATTGCCTTGTTTTTGCAGTCTTTTTGCTTTAACTGGGGTGAAGTCAGCACAGTAAGTATTTATGCAGAGAAGTGGGGCCAGGAAGCCATTTTGTGTATGAAACAGGGTGGGTGTTTCCTAGATTAAAATTCCTTTATTATAATGGAGGTACTGTGTTTTCGAAGAGCAGAAAAAGTTGGCCATCCAGGTACGTCGATACCATAATGTCCTCTGCATTGCAGTTGTTATGTAGTGACATCTGTGTATGCTGGAGATGAAGAAGAGTAACACTGGTACAGTATTGTGAAGGTAACAGAGAAAACCCCTAGTATTTGTATTCACTGTAATATATAATAATGAAATTAATACATGTCTGTATAATATATAATCACAAATTTGAGTGTCATTAGGGGTCAATGGGTACTCTACTTTAAACTGTTCTACTCTTGGCATCTATCAAGGTAAAGCTCCCTTAAGTTAATCCTAAGTTTAGGTATCTACAAGCAACTAATATACCTGAATCAGTGTAACTAAAATGGGTAGCAGTGTGACATCCTTAACTCAAAAGCTGGGCTCCATCACGTCCGTCTGAGTGTTGCCTTCTCTATTTAAAAGGGAGCATTACGTTTTTTTCCTTTTTTCCTCCATCATAGCCTCAGGTTGGGATTGTTTATGATCTGACATGAATTACATAGGAAGATAGGGTTTTGGTCTGGCTGTATGGTAATAATAGTGCACCTGGCTGTAGAGCAGGCACACAGAAATATCAGGCAGTGACTCAGAGTGCTGGTAGTGAGGTAAAATGTTTTACAGAGGGAAGGTTAGGAGATGGTCAGTTTGTGATTCTACAATACTACCCTTGTGCCTTCCGTAAAGATAGCTGGCAGCTGTGAAGTGGCTTCTGTTGGAGAGGGAAGAGAATATTCTCTAAGGAAGCAGAGGAGGAATGTGAGGACTCCATGAACAGTTCAAGTTCTGATCTAAGCAGCTTTTGTAGAGAACAACCCAAATAGAAGAGTATCTTTAGGCATCTAAAGGAGTTAGTGATGGCTAAAACAATTCCCTGATACTGTTTTTTAAGTCATATGGAGTGTGCTGGTCCATGGGTTCCGTGGATAAGTTTACTGCAATGAGGAAGATAAGCAGAGGTGCATGCTTGTTTTGCATAGATGTGCATGCTGGTTCTTTTTTCTAGCAGCACCTGTGTCATTGCCCAAAGCCCTTGGGAACTACTGGTGAGCAGGTAGGAGCTTGCTTTTGCAGGTTTTTCCTTCACGAATCCAGATATGGTTTGGAATAACTGTTCTGCCTATCTTCCCTGTGACACTGTGCAATGATTTTTTTCACTGCTCTTATTCAGTATGTTTGTATGAGTCACGGGGGAAGGCATGGCATTTTTTGTCTGTATATGGATCCCTTATGTGAGACAGTTGTGGTATCTGATGAGGACACATCCTAGATATCCATTAACAGACTGGATATCACTTACATATGATGGTGTTAGGTATGAGGAAATACCAGGTGGAGTCTTTCTCAGCTATATGTCCCCCAGACTGGTTTTGGGTGCAGAAGGTCAGTGTGCTTTCTTAAGAGAGATCTTGCCACATATATGCAAGCCTTGTGTTTCTAGACTGGAGTATTGCAGTGTGCCTGCAGAGGTTTGTGCTTGGATTCTTCAGAAGCTAATGCAGAATTAATTCACATGTTACTTAGCAGAAGCACCACATTTTCCAGGTTCCTGTTTGTGTTCTTTAAAACATGACGAGTTAGGGGTTTCTCAGTAGTTAAGATCACTCCTCTTGAACTGTGTTCTGTGTCACTCATTCAGCTTGGTAAGGACGCGCATTGTGCATGTCGCGTTCTCTCTGTCACATGCACATGTGACTTCTTGTAGCATGGTTTTCACGCTATTTTCTGGTTTACCAGGGACAAGTATAATTTAGATCTCATCTTACTGTTCTTAGGTGTTTTTTAAATGAGTGTAGCCTACTTCAGATTAAGTAATTTAAACTGAAAAGGTGGAAACATTGATTTCAGTTCTCTAGTACTCTGTTGCTATTTGTATTTTCACAAAGGAATTTTTTCCTCACTGATTGGTATAATCCTTCAAAGTTAATTTGCAGCTAATTATACATCCTTTCTGTGTAATTTGGCGCTTATTCTTGTTAGCCAAAAGAAATCTTTAGCTTTATACAACTATATTTCATTTCATCCTATATTTGAAGGATGATACTACTATATATGTCTTGCCTTAAGCTTGAATGAAAATGTTGATAAAATAGTATTTTAATTTCCAATAAATACATTAAATATGAAACATAATCAAACTCAGTAGTTTTGACATTGTCTCTTAAGTCATTGTGGGCTAGATATTTAGGAAAAAAATGCTTTCAGAAATTCCACAGATGTGGAAACTAAGAGGGTACCTAACTCGTTTCAGAATCCTTTAGGTTTCAACTACACGGACTCTAAATGAATCTTGTAGACAATACACTTTTTTCCTAATGTCTACAGTTGTGTGTCTGTCTCCAGACACTGAAAAACTTGGCTTAATTTTTCCAAGCTTTTAAAATAAATTTATCTCCTCCTTTCCAACTTCGGAGTTATTTAGAAACTGAAAAAGGAAAATAAACTCTCCTGCCTTTTCAGTTTTTAATCAGTTTTTCAATTCTGAATAGAGTAATAAACTTTAAGACGTTGGTCTCTCTGCAGATACTGCATAGAACAAAAGTAAAAGTTATTAAGGCAAAAGCTTTTATACTCAATTCAATATATTTTACGGAAAATTATACTCAATGTGGCACTGCATTTTAAAACTGTGAACTGCAAGTATACAGTGTGTATCCTCTCCCAGTGTGTATACAATTCAAAAAGCAATGTCCGTTTATTTGAGGACTTACTGACTCAAAGTAAGGTTTGTAATTGCCTGAAATAAGCATAGGCTTTAATACAGGTTGTTTTAATTTTATGCTTAATATAAGCTCTTTCAGAAAGAAAACTGTATCTAGCAAACCAATGCTTTTATACTGTAATCTCCATTTAAATAACACAGCGTTTCTGGTCAGTAGAGGAGACTTGGCTGCCTTTTGCAAGTGAAGAAACAATAAAATTTGCCGAGGCTTTTTGGCATTCATTGTTTCTTTTGCCTATGACAGATGTTGGATTTGTGTGGGTGTGGTGGATTTTTTTATAGCACTGACTGAAGGAAAAGTAGGTTGGGGAGATGACAGTAAGGTCTTTTTCCTCTGTGCTTTTAGATCTGAAAATGCAGCAGTCTAAAAAGTGTGAGTGTGGTGAGCTTCAGGACCAAACTAACCCTTGAAGTGGGTTGTTAAATATCTATCTTAATTGCTTCATATTTGCAAAATGTGTTCCCTCCCAAAACAAAGGGGCAATTAAGACTGAATGACTTGAGAGCTGCCTTCCTGCCACATGAGAGCATTCTGTTAGAGAAAAAGCGTGTGACTCTGAGGAGATGTGCAGGTATATTGAACTCTTTCTTTTGAGTCTTGGAGGCTTCCTGGAGCTTGGCTTTTGATGGCACTTTTTGGCCTCTTGTTTGTTTGGAAGAACAGTAGGACTGTAACAGGTTCTTCCCACTCAGTTTTATCTGCTAGACACGGATTTCTGGATTTGATCTGTACAATGAGAAATTCCGTTGCTTTATTGAATGCAAATTCTTACTGTTTGATAGAGAAAGATTTTGATCCACAGGTAAATGCCAAAGATGAGACTTCTGAGCTGCTTTAAACAGTTCTACCATCTGAAGCTGAGTGATTCAGGAATTGGTTTAGGCTAATAGTATCTTTCCCTACATTTTACATCTCATCTAAATCAGGAATGACTGAGAGACTGAACATCCACGCTGCATGCTGTTTGATGCAAAGTAGAGGTTTTGGTCCAGTTGAAACTAAAGCAGTTTGTACAAGACTAGCAACAAAGCCATGCATTAACGGGTCTTATTGCATGTCCTTCTCAAGAGTGCATTGTGGTGACACGTGTTGATGGCCAGTATTGGAGAGGAGCTTGAGCCCATGGTGCCTGTGTTGCACCAGCATTTTGCAGATAAGACTTTGCAGGCCTGCAGATGATCTAGCACGTGTCATGAGAGAAAGTGTTTATATGGGTGATGGGAAAGTGTTTATAATGGGTGATGTCTGGATGTGGGGAGAAGTGAGAACTATAGGTATGTTTTCTTCAATTATTCTTATTCCATTTTACATTTGTTTTAATGTCTGCAATGGACTGTTTTTGCTGTGTTTATAGGAGGAAGAAGAGCAAGAGGAAGAAGATGATGATGAAGATGATGATGATACAGATGACCTTGATGAACTAGATACGGACCAGCTGCTGGAGGCTGAGCTGGAGGAGGATGAGAACAATGAGAATGCTGGTGAGGATGGAGAAAATGACTTTTCTCCCTCCGATGATGAGGAGCTTGCCAACCTCCTGGAAGAAGGAGATGAGGGTGAAGATGAAGATTCTGATGCTGATGAGGAAGTCGAGCTGATTCTTGGAGATAGTAAGTGTGTGCCCAGCTTGGTGACCACAGGTGACCTTATCCTCTGTTTAATGTCTTGACAAATATACAACATCTAGGTCTTCCCTTAGCTGGCTTTCCCCCTCACTAGTATGAAAGGCAGAAATCATCATGCTGGTTCACCTGTGGCCTATCAAAGTAATCTGTCGGTAAAAACAGCTCTTATCTGAGAGAACAACTATGAGTTCTGGAATGGAAGGTATCTCCTTTCTTTAAGTGCTCCCAGGTGCGTGTGTGAAAACTTAAAGGCAGGCCAAGAAACTCCATGTGAAGAACCCTTGTCTGATTGCTTGCCTGTTCTGCCCTTCAAGGGACACTGGTTGAACTGTTACCTCACCTGTCTTCTCTGCCTTATTTGTACCTGTAAAGACAGAGAAGCATTTTTGCTCGTTGGTGCTATTCTTTCTCTTTTGTAATTGCTTAAAGTGCAAAACCAACATGGCGTTTCTGACTTCACTTCCTTTTTTTAGACTGTTCTGAAGCTAACATAACTTTTGGGGTAAAATTTAAATTGTTCTCTTTTTCTGGCATTCCACAAATGCAGAGACTAGAAAAGTTATCAAAGCGTGTGTGTGTATGTGTGTATAAGAAAGATAGATCTGAACTTTTTATGTAGCAATTAAATTTGGAAAAAGGCTTCACAAGAAAGAGAAGGTGAGTAGGATAGCATCAGGCGTGGCATTTGTGACACTAGATTCTGTTCCCTTTTTTGCAGCACAATTTTTGAGTATGCGCAGCCAAGCCACTTAGTTCTTTTTAATTTCCAAGCTGTAAAATGGGGATAATATAGATACTTTAAGTTAAAAGGTTAGTAAGGATGAGTAATGACAGTGTGCAAGGTTTTTGAAGTCCTGCTGTGATAGGAGATGAATGTGACAGCTGAGGTGGGAATCGATCTTCTCTGCCAGCGCGCTGGAGCATTAAGCATGCCAGGCCTCTGTTTTGGCACTAATGTGGCTGGCAGACTCATTCACGTCCCTCTTTTCTGTTAGAATGCAGCTCAGTCGTTTTACGGATGCGGCCAAATCAGATTGCCAGAGTTACTCTGTGGGGTCAGTCTGCTGTTCGCTTGAAGGTAGTAGGTATACAATGCAGGGCCATATAGGACGTTTACATAGCTCAAATTCATTAATAGCATATTGCAGTTCAAGATGGTGGGATTGCGGGTAACTTCTGCCTGTCCCAATAGTGGGCAGGACCTTCTTGACACAACTCCACTTCTGTTTCCTCAGGGTGTGCAGTGCCAGAAGCTACTAAGAGAGCACCCAGAGTGCTGTATTTGAATTGGGCAGAATGGAGGGGAAGTTGAGGCCATTTCAGTAACTATTCCTGTAACAGAACTAGGTGCTACTTGACACTTCGTTATTTCAGGTGTGCTCTGCAGAGCACTGCGTATTATGAGATGGCCACATCTGTACACCATTTATGGACAGAACCACTTGATCAGAACTTTGATCTGGTATCGCTGTGGAGTGCAGCTGGCCCATCCTGTGGCTGTTAGGTTGCTTGGCAGCATCTTTGGGAACTTAAAGCAGGGAGTGCAGCTCTGCCAGGCTGATGTATGCATGGTCCTTGCACAGGGTTTGATGAGTGGGGTTCTGCGGCTTCTTCTCTGTCACTTGAACTTCATCTGGCTTGCTTTTGTTTGTCACCCAGCAAGAGCAATTAGAATTTCCCTCTGCTTTGCTTATGCTGTGTTCCAGAATTAAAAATTGTAAGGACACTGACACTGTTGCAAAGTACAGATCTGAGGCACGGTGATGTATTTAGAGTGCTTCCTACTGCAGGCCCTTGCTGTATTTTGCATGAACCTCCATAACATACAGTGGGTGTGCTTCAAAACAAAATAATTCAAAGAACAATTGAAACAGGAAAGTTGAGTGGCTTTGGTTCCTTGTGCTTTAGAAGAGGTTTTGTTTCCTTTTCAGGAATAATCCATGGAGAACTTTTAAGTATAAATTTGTCTTCCTCCTCCTTTGTCACCACCTTAGGGAGGGTGGATCTGTTTGTCTTGTCCAAAGCAGTTTATGCATTGTGCAGATCTTTCAAGAGCTTGTTCCTGGGCCAGTGGGGTGTCCTTTTTGAAATGCACATGTGACATGGGATGGAAGAAATATATGGAATTCTCACCAGCAGTGTGGCTGACTCTCGTTTCCTCTTTTCTTCTGTAATCGAAAGTGGCAACTTCCAGGAAGGTCTATAAGTTCTGCCAAGCAGTTAACTGCAGTCAGGTTTCCTTATAGACATGGAGCTCAAAATTGGAAGGTTGTGTGGTGGACTGGAGAATAAAGAGTTAGGAGATCCCTTTACAAAGCTTTCCTCTGGTGTTTTTTTTAAAAAAAAGAAAAAGCAACAACTTTTTCAGCTTTTCTTCTCTAGAGTTTCTGGATTGTTATCTCGCTTGTGCTTCTTTCCCTCTTACTGTGTAAGTGTAGCTGCTGCAGCACTGGCTGGTGTTTTCCAACTCTCCTTCCATGGCTGTAGCTGTTCTGGGAGCACTGATGACCCCTCAGCTTAGGCTCAGTGTGATGGATGGTGAGACTAGAGCATCCCTCGCTGATCTCAGTGGAAGGGCAGCTGGCTGATCTTCAGGGAGGAGGGTTGGGGGAAAGGGTTTGTGCCCTCTGCTGCTTGCCTGTGATTTTTTTTTTTCCTAAGGAAAGCATCTGAGAAGGGGTGAACCTTCTAGAAGGCCTTACTTACCTTGACAGGCGTTTTAGAGATCCAGTATAACTGAGATGGCTAAGAGGAAGTCTTGGTGTCTTTTCTTTTTTTTTTATTAAATATTTTTAACACCTAGTTAACTGCAGCATCCAATGAATTCACATAAGAAAAAGAACCAACGTCACCTCTAAGGTAAGGCAGGAGACCTCTTGCTGCCAGAGCTGCTACCACTTCCCTCTTGCACAACTGAGGGAGGAGAGATCTTATGTTTTAAGATAAAAAGCAAGTGTGTGTGTGTGTGTGTGTGACTGCTTCTGGCAAATCCTTTCATGTCTTCATTCTGTACCACAATGAAGAAAACCAGGAAAAGCACAATTTTCAGGTCACCTTTAATGAGTGCCATGTAGTTAAATTCATTACAGAAACCTTTGGGTTGCCAGAGGAGGGCTCTAGTTGCGAGTGTATGGATTGCTTCCCCCTCAGTGGGGAGGTCTCCCGCTGTGCTGTGCAGAGGGGAGCGACAGGCAAATAAGAACCTAGTCTGAGAAGGTCTGGGTCTAACTTACTGCGTAATGAATTAGCCCCATGCACATTATACAGCGGCCATATTTCACCAGATCAGGTTGGTGGAACTGTCAAGGTTGCTTTGAGATAACGCCTGTGGGGAATGACTGCCAGATCCGTCCAGCCCCCGGCATGAAGAGCTGTTGCACTTAGATGTGCAAAGTTGTGCAGGCAGCTCACGTGCAGGTAACTTACTGCTGGTGTCCTCCTCCCCATCTTGTCATAGGAAGAAAACCTGCCAGCTAATAGAAACTGCACTTGCTAAAGCTGCTCTCCTCTTGACCCTCTGTTTTAACCAGGGAAAGAAAGCTCTGGTGCAGATTTGCTAACTGCTTTTGATTGATCTGAAGTGCACTGATGGTGCTAGCTGCCTCCCTCATTGCTGGGGAGCTGCTGCTCTCAAGCAGGTGGTGGCCATCTCTTGTAACTATGAACGCGCTGCCTTGCTTAGCGCCCTGACAACTGTGTTCTTCCACAAACCAAACATAACAAACATAACCTACGTGTCTCCTTTTCAGCCGACAGCTCAGATAACTCTGACTTGGAGGACGACATAATCCTGTCTCTGAATGAGTGAGGAGTGACTGCCAGGCGGGGTGTTGGCAGGAGGAGACGCTCCCTTCCCAGCAGAAGACCGGAGACCAAATTGGAAACCGATTCTGAGCACCCCAACCCTTTTTCTCCTGGGAAAACCTAAGGAACTCCAGCCCATCCGCTGTGTTGGTTTGAGTCAGTTTGAGGCTCGGGGCTAAGTCCGAGGCTCTATAATAAAGAGACCTGGGGTTAGGCCTCTTTTCTCTCTGCCTTTTTTTTTTATTTTTTATTTTAGGCTGAGATGACTCTCCTCTTCAAGGAAACTTCTGAAGATATTTCACAATATATTTTCTTTGTATAAAGTTCTTTCCTAAAGAACAGAAATAGTTTTATATAAAACAAACAAAAAAAAAACAAAACAAAAAAAAAAAGGCAGGTGTTCTAGTAAAGAGGGGATGAACTTTGTATTCCTGTAGTACCTTGTTACCATGGGGTAGGTTCGGGGGAGAAAAATTGTTTAAAATTAAAAGAAGAGGCATTTTTATGCAACTGCTAAATGAAATAAGAGGATCATGGTTTCTAAAATTGTTGAGGAGTGAGAATATTTTTATTTTAAATATGATTTTATTTTTTAAAAAAAAAAAAGCAACAGGTGTTAACACCTGCTAGTGCGCCAGTGTGTTTCAGATGCTCTTGTCCTCCAGGGAAGAGCCCCGGGGGTGTTTGGTAACTGAACGTACCGGCTGTTTACAGCGGAGATTCTTGCTGCGATACCAGGTATAGTGGGAGGCTGAAATCCTGGCTTGGCCTAGTCAGAGCCTGGTACTCCTGAAGACATGGAGATCTGGGATAGAAGTTTGAGCCCTCTTTCTCCCCTCTGCCCTTTGTGGTTCAAGTTTTTTAATCTTTTTTTTTTTTTTCCCCTCCCTCTTGCCCTCTGTGTGGAAACTGCAAATTGAAGGCCTTTTTCTTTAATGTAAAGTGTATTTATTAAAAAATTAAATACAAATCCTGTCTTCTGTGAATTGTAGCCATGCATTCCTCTGCCACCCATGCAAAAGCGGCGCTGTGCACACCTGAGGAGCGCAGCCCTGTGCAGGAGAGCAGCTCGGTGTAGCCAGCAGCCCAGCTGCGATAATGAAGGGCAAGGTAAACAAGGGGTGAGATGTCTGAGAGTGCAGGCTCCACCCGCTGCTCCAGTCCGCGGGGACTCCCAGAGCTGCGCGACATTTCACACCGCCTGCGGGTTCAAATCTGACTTGTTGGTTTGCCTGGCAGCCTTGAATTCTCAGAGGGGTTGTGGGCAGCATGGCGCCGCGTCCTCGCTGCGCCGTGTGGGAGCTGGAAGGTGCTGCTAGTGCCAGGCTGTGATTTTGTTTAAAGATGCACCAGAAGATCCACTCTGCGGTTCAGCGACAGGAAGCGCGGTGAGCTGCAGGGAACCCTCACCACCTTGCTGGCGTGCGTCAGGAGGAGGGAGCTGCCTGGGCCTCCTCATCCCTGTGTGGTTTGGCATTACGTAGCTGCCTTGTGGCTATACTGGCAGAAGGCAAATAGGTGCTCCTGTTTGTACACGACAAGAGGCCCTGCCCTTAGAAGGGGATGAAAAAAATTGCACTTGAGTGTTTGGTTTCACTGTACGGCACACAACTGCACAGCTTAGTTCTGTGCGAGCTGGGAGGTAAGTGTGCTCATCGCTTGCTTGGGCAAGGCTGCTAAATGTGCTGTTTATTCCCAGGTGTGCAGATAACATCCACTCAACTTTTTACCCTTTCTCGTTTTGGCCGCTTTCAGAATAGGTTTGAGACAGAACAGGGAGCTGGAGGCTTCTCGCTCCTTGACACTACAGCAAGTTTTCCAGCAGCAACTGTGCTCATTTCAACTAAGGCTCAAGGTTTCATTGCTTGAAGAGGAAGGATTTTCTTTTTAACCAAGAGAAGGGATAGCTTTTCTTCCCTCCAGCATCGCATCTACTTAATGCACTTACCCAGGGCTGCTTGTTAATAATTAAAACGAAAGGTTCTGCTGCAACTTATAACGGATAATTGTACCCTACAGAGTCAATAAAGATGAACGAGTTGCGATTACTGCAGCATTTAAGACCAGCAATTGGAGCAGCATTCTGATTAAAAGAGGGGATTGAAAATCGCATATGCCATCCAGCAGCTGTGGAAGCCAGCCTCTGCCTTATCAAAAAAACATCTTATGCAACTTTACCTTAGAAAATGTGCTGCTCAGGAGGAGAGGAAAAAAAAATAAAGCACGTACTCAACTACTAATAACAGAGGGAGATCCTGTGCCAGATGTCCATATCTTGTTCTGGCATTATACCACAGCTATAATCAGCTGCATCTGTTGCTGTTCTGGGCCTGGCTACCTCGGAGAAATTAACCAACCAGTTTTTGAGACAGAACCAAAACATCTAGAATGGAGCTCCTATTATAAATTTGACTTGAAACCGGGCTGCTGTAAGTATATGTGCAGTCCCTCCCCTCCCACACCCATCCCAGCGTTCCTGAATGGAGCCAAAGGCACCGTGCTGCGACCTTAGCCCGTGGCTAAGGAGGCAGGGTCCGGCTGCTGCAGCCTGCGGGTCACCCACCAAAACCTGCTAAAGCGGCCCCCTCCGCCTTCCCAGGCAGGGTCTCGGCTTCTCTGCTTATCGCAGAGCTGCCGAAGTTAAATACGCAACCGCGGGGTAGCCTGTACCCTCGGCTACCTCCTTGGTTCTTGCGGGGCATCATTTAAGAGTGCTGGGGAACAGGGTGGCTGCAACGGGCTGGGGGCAAAATGGGGATTTGTTTGTTTTTGTCAGGCCGTACGTCTGTAACTAGTTGGGATGGGGGGCAATCTCAGTGTTTGGAAAATCACCTCTTCCCCTGGCATCATGTTTTAATCTATTTAAAAGCGTGATGTTTGGGAAAAGGCCTGTAAGCTTCCTGAATACGCGCAGCACGTTGCTGATGTGAAGCCATACAGTATTTCTTCTCCTATGCAGCCATTACAGACCTTGGGTTAGGGGGTGGAAGGGGCATTTATACGGCCCGCCAGGCTGGCGGAGACGTATGTATACCTACCTCTCCCTGCAAGGGAGGGGAGCCTTTGCAGGAAGGATGCCGCGTTTCCTCCCGTGATGGGAGCAGACTAGCCCAGCCCCTGCCCTCATATCGGCATGGTCCTCTTCACTCCGCGGCCGGACCATGAGCCACTGCTCGGCCCATTTGCCGTACTGCAACACAGTTCCATGGAGCGCAGGCTGCGTCACCATCATGCCAGCACCCGGGGAGGCTGCGCGCACATCCCTGCGGCACAGTGGTTCAAAAAAATCTCATGTAGGCCATGGCTTGGAGAGCAGGGTAGAAACCTCAGGGCTGGTCAGTAGTTTAACCTGTGTGTTGGCTAAGGGTAGTAATTAAGGTATGATTGGCTCATCAGCACATGCTGGGCACCTGGGACCGCCTAGGGCTAGCCCTCTTGCCCATGTTTCTGTTGCAGTAAAGACAGCCAACAACTGATGTTAAAAAGAGGCTTTGTAAGACAGAATATTTACTGAATGGGTGATTAAAAAAAAAAAAAAATGGAGCAACTCAGTCTAAACAGTAACGCGCTCAGACCATGGAATCCACCATCCCACACCCTGGTCCCGCTTTGAGATTCAGGTCCCCCTCAGAGAGACAGAGACCATTACCCTGTTACGATTACCTTACTGCCGTGACTGTACCGGGCTGAAAGATACCCCCACCCCCCAAACAACCCCCCAGCACTGTTACACCCACCATCTTCCACCATCACTGAGGGTCTTTGGCCTCCCAACTAGGGCCATGGTGTTCCTCCCACCCCCACATATATCTTCTCCCCAGAACTGCATCCCATCCCAATTTAATGGCCAAGTCTTGCAAGCTGTAAGACAGAGGTGTAGCGTTATTCTGCTGTAACCATCTACCTACCCTTTTTCAGGCACGTTTCTCTCGGGAGCAGCCTGGATGCATGTGTGAGGGGATGGGGGACAGGACCACCGGGGCCTTTGGCCTCAGCGCAGTCTGTCTGTTCAAGCAACGTCTGTGGCTCGCTTGCGTCCTGGGGAGCCGAGAGGCTCAGGTCATCAGGTTAGAGGGCTGATGCTGCTTCTCTCCCAGGTATTTCTTCCCTTAAACTCTCCAACTTCTCATTTATGCCCGTTAATTTGTTTGTAGGAGGGAGATTTGTTGGTCCCCCATTCATGCCTGCATGCTTACAACCGTCAGCCACCTCGGGGAACAGAAATCCCATCATTAAAAATCTTATCCAACCCAAAGCATGACAGTTTGTCTTCTAAAAAACCCCTACATTATTATTTACTTGCCTCAAAAGGAGCGGGAGATGGGGGATTTCTAGTGGTTCCCTAGCTTTGCCATCAGGCACCGTTGCAGCTTTTATCATGTATTGATTTTTCTTTTTTGTTCCGATTCCTCACATTCACACGCTGTAACGCACACATGCACAGACACAGACACACGAGGCCACTCCGCAGCAGCACGAGCTCCAGCTCCCTGCCGGCAAGAAGCCAGCCAGGCATTCGTTACTGCACCACCACGCACTCTGCCTCAGACTGAACGGACATCTCCAACACGTAGGATGCTCTGACAAAAAGCTCTAATCACTCTATGACTCTGGCCATAAGGGGTATTTAATAGCACTTGGTTTCAGATAACACTTAACGGTTACAATTGTTGACATTTGGCACTGTCTACATTACAACAGCATCGGGGACTCGGTCACAAGGTTAAAAGTCGGTGTCCCTGTAACCGTTTAAAACCAGGGGCAGTCCAGCTACCCTACGCCGTGCAGCCGTGGTGCGGTGGAGGGTACCTCTGCGCTGCCCAGTGCAACCCAGTGCGGCGAGCCTGGAGACACGGCTTGGCTGCTGGGAGCAGCGGGGCTGCTCCTCTGCTCCCACAGCGTGAATCAGCTTTCCCGGAGCCCTGCCGCTCCCAGCAGACGAGCCAGCTCGCCTCTCGCTGAACCGTGCCCGCACACCACGGACAAAACCCTCCGTGGCCTTGTAGCTGTACTCGGGCCCTTACGGACAGAATTACATTTTCTGGGGTACAGAAGATGCATCATCAAGTGAAATACTAACCCCCTCATGATCACACTAACTCATCAGATTTACTTTTAATATAATCACAGTATTAAATGTTAAAAAAAACCAAAACAACAAACCAACCCATACTTGTTGATATCAATACCTTATTAAATTAAGCAACTGCTCATACATCATCAGCTGATGATGTCCCTACTGTGAAATTGCAGGGTTAAAAAATAAAAAAGAATAAAAGCATCATTAGACTGAGTTATGCTCCCTGCTATAGGTTTTGATACCAATCATACCTGAGAGCACAGTTTTAAAAGGGCCTTTGGCAGCTGTCAGCAAGTGAGTCTGCTTGGTCACAGAGACTGGTGCAAGAAAGACTCTGGTTCTCCCAGGATTTTGTTCACTTGCTTACCACCAAAACAAACAAAAAAAACCACCTGCAAATTTAAAGAAACTTTAAAATTTAGTGTTTTTAATCCCACACGATTTTCTGTAAGCCTCCTAAAGTCTACAGGCATAATTTTAAAAAATAAAAATATCCCCAAACTGAACAGTGTGGATTTTAACTCAAATTTGAACTAGTTACCACACCCTTAGGTTACTGAGCAATTGGAGGTGCAGATGTCCTGGCTTCTCTCCTGAACAACGGTCTCATACCACAGATAGAAAAGGTGATGGAACCATCCCATCCTAAATTTCAAATTTTCATCTCCAGAGTTTCCTACAGTCATAAACAGGTTACTTGCGGTAACATAACACGTTTTCAGACAGCCAGACATGTTTATCTCTTTTTTTTTTTTGTAGGCCTGCAAACAAGTTTCAACTTTAGCAAAAAAATTTTGCCATTTGTCTTTCAGTAAAGGATTTCAGATAGTGCAACATGATCGACTACGCAAACGGGCACCTGCAGTTCACCAAAACCTTTGTGCCCTTTATTTGCTTGTCCTACATCTAATACAGGCCCAAGAGGGTTCCCCCTTAAATGAGTTTTTTTTTCTCCTGCTTGTTTTTTTTTTCCTTTTATAAAAACTGGGAATGTCAAGCCTCATTTTTGTTTTACCCAGGAACTTCTACCTGACCTAGACATGTATCGGGTACTCTCAAACCTCACAGAATTGAATACAGAGTTGACTCCTTAGTAGCAAACTTTTCGCCAAGTATTAATTGTAATTTTTTTTGTTATGTATAAAAATCAATCACTTTGCTTCTTGATCAGGATTTGCTTCCTTGGTAGCTGGCTTCCTGGGAAGCTTCTATCCTCAAATAGAGAATCAACCAGAATGCATCCAGCCTCAGATTTACGAAATAAAAAGCAAACAGGACAAAAAAAAAAGCTACAGAACCAACCTTTCAGTCTCTCATACAGCACAAAGAACCCCCCTTCCCCCTCCCACCTGGCAGGACACGTATAAAGAGATGGAGGAGGTGCAGGAGGCTGGGGTCTGAGAAACTGAAACGGGTTGGGACCATCACCTCCCAGCTCTTGACAGCACAGGGAACCAGCCCTTCCTGGGCCGTAAAAACTAGGATACCGCACAAGTTTAGAAATCCATCAGTGAACAAGGCTTTACTGACAACTTTTCATACAGTTAAAAAATAAAAATACAGAACAACAGCGGACAGTGTCACATATTAAAAACGAATAAAATGGGCTCTATTTAAATGGTATTAAAATTAATTAGAAACTAAAAATCTTACCACTTTGGTCGAGGTGTTTTGAGCCTCCACCAAAATGATCGGCCTTAAAAACAACTGGGTTGTGTGACACACAAAGAAAACATGGAATTGGAAAAGACAGTGTGGGCTAGGCAGTGTCTTTGACTATAACTATCACCATATGTTCTTCTTCTAACTTTCCCAATGTCCTTAGTGCTGACTGGAGGTACTGCTGAGAGAATTCACAAGGAGGGAACGCGTAAAGCATGCCTGTGCTGTCTCTGCCCTTCGCCCCTCCCACGGGCAGGCTGATAACCCCAGCAGCCTGCTTCTGTTTCAAGTAGGAGACCAGATTCCTGAGAAGCCGTCGCTGCAAGCCAGGCTCTACAACAGGGAAGGTCCCCTCAGCCCCTGCCCCTGCCGGGGTGGATTGGGTCGCCAGGAGCACAGCGTAGCCGTTGGGGCTGCCTTGTTTGATACGGCGAGTTACTTCATCCAGCTTGGGCTGGTCGAGCCGAAGTCTCTGAGCAATTTTGAGCTGCGTTAACTTCCCGCCGGATGAATGGTCTTTAAGGAGTCCGTTGATGACACCGAGGTCTCCCTCCAGGATGTGCATAGAGGTGGGGAAGCAGCTGTTTTTTAGCACAAGAAGCCCATTCCAAGCAAGTTGCAGTGTCTGAGCATATTCCGATAAATTCTTTAGCTTTTTGGTCTCAGATTTTGGCTCCTCGTGAGTTTTTGATTCCGATTCACCAGTTCGATGATTGCGTTCGCTGTCCCTTTTTTTAGGCTGGGGAGCATCGGATGCCTCACGATGGGGTTTCTCCTCAGTCGCATGACGATTGTTCTGAAGGGAGTTACTCTGCTCTTTCTCGGCTCCGGATTCTGTAGTGTGATTCTCCTTGCGAGCCCTGTCTGGGCTGCGGTCTAAAGCTGGCCCACTGGCCTTTGTCCTGCTTCTGTCCTCGTAAGGCGAGTGAGTAGTCCTCCCGCGGTCACTGGAAAGACTCCGGCGTTTCCGCCTCTCTTCCCATGGTTTGGGCACGCTGCGGTCGCTGTCGCTGCCCCAGCGCTCTCCGCTCCGGCTACGCACCGATCGGCTGTAGCTTTCCAAGTTGTTTCTGCGTTCAGCGTTTTTGGCAGGGCTGGCCCAGTCTGCCTCTGCAAAGCTCCTGTCTCTGTCCGAGTACAGGAGATGTGGAGGAGTCCTATCTCGCACCCTCAAGTCTTGCTCCAGGCTTCTGTGTCGGCTGTACCCGTCAGCTAGCAGTTCATAGTGCACGGGCAGCGGTGCAGGCTGGTACTGCTGCGGGTATCTTGTCTCTTCTGCTTTGGCAAAATCCACTCGGAGTCTCCTCTCCGGTCCGCCCAAAGGAAAGCCCCTCATCTGCGCGCAGGCAGCCTGGGCAGCATCCAGGCTTTCGTACTGGATATAAGCGAAGCTGTCTCCCTTCACGTAGTCAATAGTCCTGATGCTGCCGAAGCGGTCGAACTCCCTCGCCAGGGCAGCCAAGGAAGTACTTGGACCAAGACCACCCACCCACAGCCTGGTAGTAGGGTTGGCTTTCCCGTAGCCAATTTTGATAGGGTTCCTGCCGACAACGCGGCCCGACATGGCGACCTTGGCCCGATGCGCCATGTCCAAGTTCTGGAACTTGAGGAAAGCGTAAGCCCCGCCTTGGCCCCGGGCAGGGCGCTTGATCACCACTTCTTCGATGATGCCGTACTTCTCAAAAGCACGTCTCAGCTCCACCTCCGAGACGTTGTGGTCCAGGTTGCCTATGAAGAGGTTGCGGGTCGCTCTCTGATCGTCCTCTGGCATCAGGTCTTCCTCAGCCACGATGGGGTAACTGTAAGGGCGGCCGCGCTCGTCGTACAGCCCGTAATAATCCAGGGCCCTCTCCCGCTCCCGGGAGAGCCCGATGGCGGCCGCTTCCAAAGCGAAGGCGGCGGCCGCAGCGTGAGCATGCCTGGGCCGCGGCTCCCGCAGCAAGGGGCTGGTGACAGGAGAGAGCGATCTCTGCTTGTACTGGTAGGTGCTGTGGATGGGCGGCAGGTAGCCCAGGGGCTCCGGCGAGGGCGCGGGGGGCGGCGTGCGGCTCCTCCGGCCCCCGCGCAGATATACCGGCTCCACCTTGAGGGGCCGATCGTAGAGGAGCAGCTGCCGAGCCCGGGCGTGCCGACGGGCGTCGCGGGCGTCCCCGGGGTGTCGGAAGTTGACGTAGGCGACGCGGCCGAGCTCGGGCGTGTGGGAGAGTTTGACACTGATGTCCCCGGCGCCCCCCCCCGCGAAGCGCTGGAAGAGGCGGAACAGGCCGTCCTCCAGCAGCTGGTCGGGCAGGGCCGCGCTCAGCCCGCTCACCAGCAGCGTCTTGTACTCACAGGAGCCGGGCGGCTCCCCGGCCAGGCCGGCCGAGCCCCCCAGCGGCGCCAGCAGCAGCGAGGGCGCGGCGCCCGGCGGCGGCCCGGCCAGCAGCAGCGAGGGGGCCACCACGGCGCCCGGCAGCGCCTTGGCCTTGGGCACGCCGAGCGCCCGGGACGAGGAGGAGGAGGAGGAGGAGGAGGAGGGGGCGGCCTGGCTGCCGCCGCGGGCGCCCGAGGCCGAGCCGCTCCCCGCCGGGCGGTGGTTCGAGTCGCCGCCGCCGCCGCCGCCGCCGGCGCGCTCATCGCCGCGATGGCTGCGGGAGCTGGAGCCGCCTCCGCCGCTGCCGCCGCTGGTGGTGCCGCCGCCTCCGCCGCTGCCGCCGCCGGGCGTGGACTTGTCCCGGCTGCTGCGGGAGGCGCCCGAGCTCCGGTGCGGGCCGCGCCGGCTGCTGCTCTCGCGTTCGCGTTCGCGGGGCCGCTTGGCGGCGGCGGCGCGGCCTCCCCCAGCCCCCGGCGGGCTGGAGTCCCGTTCGCTGCCCCGCTTCATGGCGCCGGGGCCCGCGGCTCAGGAGACGCCTCCGGCGGCCGCCGCCATCTTGGACAAAAGGGAACGAAGGCGGCTCCGGCCGCCGCGCCGCGCGGGCTCTACGTCATCGCCCCGCGTCCCGCCGCATGGCGGCGTCAGGGGCGCGATGGCGCCGCACAGCGACGTGACGCAAGAGCGCCTCCCGCCTCCGGGACGGCCAGCCGCACGTGACGGCGGGCGACCAATCACGAAGGGCGGCGGCGCGCGCCCGGCAAAACCCCGCCCCCTGCTGAGTGGAAGGGGCGCGCGCGGGGCCGCTCCCGCCGAGAGGCGCGCGGGGGTGGGGGAGCGTGGGGGGTGGGTGTGCCCCGCAATCACGTCACACGGCACGTGTCCGCCCGGTAGAGACCGTTGTACTTTAATGAACGTCCCGTACAGCGCGCGCCGCCTCAGCTACCGCCGCCGGGGGCGCGCGCCTCGGCCGCCTCAGCGCCCGGCCCGGCCCGGCCCGGCCCGGCTCCCCTCAGAGGTCTGCGCGGGCGCCGGCGGCCCGCGGCGCGTACTTGGGCATCAGTTCGTGGATCCTGCGGATGAAGTCGGACTTCTCGGCGCAGCCCTTGCACGCCTCGCCCCAGTCGTCCAGGATCCGCCGCAGCTCCCTGACGCGCAGCTTGCGCAGGTCGGCGGTGCTCAGGTCGATCTGCTTGTCTGCGGGGAGAGCAGAGCCGCGCTCAGCGGGGGGCCCGGCCGCTGCCTCCGCCCCGGGGGACACCCCCGCCTCCGCCTGGGGGGGCCGCTGCGGCCACCGCGGAGGAGGAGGCGGCCGGTGCGCTTGTGTGCGGAGCCGGCGAGGAGAGGGGTCCGACGGCTGCTGCGGAGACCGGTACGGGAGGCGAGGAAGCCAAAATGCAAGAGGGAGAGAGGTGCCGGGCTCCCGGGGGTGGAAGGAACGTCTGAGTTAGGCTTCTGACAGCAGACAAGGTTTTTAACACTAAAAGTCATGGTTAGAAGCCAGAAAATTTGGTTGCAGCTTAGATGAAGGAGTTCCACAACTGCCCTGAAAGCCCCTGTGTTTTATGAGCAGCAATACTTTTAATTCTCTCTTCCGCTGGATAAATAAAAGGTAGCAGAGTGATTTCAGAGGAGAGACAAGTAACAACAAAAAAAAGCTTTTTAGGAAGCAACAGGACATTAGTACAAGAAACGAGAAGCATGAAGACCCACAATCCAAGGGGCGTCTCCGGGGAATGCAAGGGCAGAGATACAGGAAAGCAGTCAGAAGATTATTTCCAAAACTATTCTTCATGTTAGTCTTTTCAGTACATCATCTAGGAACGCGAGAGTTCAAGGTGGCAAGAAACAGAGCGCTGAATGCTCTAAGCAGACACCAGAGGAGGTGAGAAGGAAGTGTTTATCAGCCCGCTACCGGCAAACAGAAGAGCAGCTCGGATTACGAACCCAGGCCAAGCCCTACTGCACGCTCTTCTAAATACAATATTCTAAATAGCGATTTGTGTGCCGTAGTGCTGATATGCCCGGGAGTTACCTATTTCAAGGCAGATCAGTGGCTCTGCAGAAGCTAAAAAGGGTTAGTAGCCAACAGTCGTACCTAAGCATCTCTGTAAAACTCTCTAGGATGTTCGTGGAGAGCAACCCAGGTTGTACAACCTAATTAGGCTAGCGATCTTGCTACAGAACTGAGGACTGAGTAGCTTTAGCATGCTGTTTTACCCCAAATGATCCATACCCCATAAAAGCATGGACATTTCCCCTTATGCTGGCAACTCACCGTATTTTAGTTCACAGATCTGACTGTCTTTCTTCTTTAGTTTCTCACAGATCTTTTCCACGGGGATGTGATGACTCATGGGCTTTGATACCTCGTTAATGATTTTGGTGGCTGCATCACTTGTGGCCCCAACATAATAGCACTAGAGGGAAGAAAAGAATGAGGTGGGGATGCATAGAAAAATGCTTCTAAAAGGAGAATTTTCTACCCATCTTCTCTCCTCGCTTGGTTTTGCAGCTAGATGTTTACTGTTACAGAACCTTTCCAAGGGACCGCTTCAGGCAGGCAAAAGGAAGCCTAACTCTGAGCCCAGGGCACTGAGCAGATATGTTCCATCACACTGCTTTTAAAGCTGTGGAGGCTGGTTGTCTTGTTTCTCAACTTTATAAAAAATTGAATTGGATTAAGAATAAAGTCTTCTTCATTCAAGGAGAAAGACTTTCTGAAGCGTTCCCCCTCTGCATTTCTGATGGTGTCTCTCTGCAGTTTTCTTCTTAGGAGAGTTCAGGGCCTTTTCCTTGGGGCTCCTCATTTGCAGATTGACTTCTGGTTTTAGTTAGGGCAATTTGGTTTTCCTTTCTTTAGTTTTCAGCTAAACAGCTGAAGAGCATGAATATTTTAACAGCTTATATAGCACCCCAAATACAGTTTAAGGGACAAGGAAGTCCTACAGCAAATAAAAGCTTTGTAATCCCCAGCGCTTCAGTAACAGGGAGAAACAAGGTCAGCCAGTAAGATGTCTGTTGACAGACTAGTTTTTAAGGTGAAGAGGTCAAACTCAAGTCTTCTCTTATAAAAAATACAGGATCAATTGTGGCCACAGAGCTAGGAAGAACAGCCCCTGGGAAGCCATATCATACAAACTCAGAAGCACTAGTTTCCCCTCGTTTGCCAAGTGTTCTACAACTTAGTCCCTCAAGAGGCAAGTATCATTGACTGCTACTACTTACCAGGCGGTTCTCTTTGCCTTTTGCTTCTTTGCAGGATTTCAAGAGCTCCTTTTCAATACTGGCAGGTGTGAACTCAACATTGTTGTCCTTTAGACTCTGGTAGAACCTTCCCAGGAACGTAACACACACTGGAAGGGAAGATGGATGGAGTTACCTGCCACTGCAGTAATCTCGTGGCAGCTCTTAGAGGGCACTTGTAGGGAAACAGAATAAAGGATTTGGAGAACTGAACTTCTAGAAGCTGCTTTAGCAGTCAGTGACTTCACACATATTTCAGTAAGTCTTTCAGAGCACACGTGAATCAAGAATATGCCCTGGTATTTTTGGTGGATTTTTGACAATCTGAGAAACCAGATCCATGGAAGTGTCCAGTGGCTTCTGTACACTGTCCTGAGTGAGCAGCAGGATTCAGCTGAGGGATACAACACAAAACAGTACCTGTGCAAAAATGTAAACTTAATTTTCTGTCTTATTCTTGCTGCTTTGGGAAGCAACTTGTCAGACCACAGGCTTCAAAACCAGTTCTGACTGAAAAACACTCTACATAATCCTCTTACAGACTCCACGTGTGCTGGTTTTAGCAATATGGTATCACTGATTATCAAGTTGGTTCAGTTCATAGGTAAGTTATTTCCAAGAGAAAAAAAAAATTATGTGATCACATGCTATGTCCGCTTGGTGTGTTTCTCCTCTCTTCATTTGCACAAGCTTCTGAATCGGTTTCAGACTGAAAGAGGGAAGAGTCTCAGAGATAATGAAACTCTCACCAGTGCACCAGCAGTTGAGAGGACAGATCCAAGTTCCTGCCTGTGGGAGGGCAGGTACAACTCAGTCATTACACCTTCCCTTGGCAGCAGTCACTCCGCATACGCTGCAGACCAGGCTCAGCACACCCGCCTGTCACAGGGGAGGAGGGCAGACAGCTGCGGTTACGGCAGCACGCAGGATCTGTGCGACAGGGCACTGAGAGAGACTCTGCCAGTTTGCAGAGTGTCAGATTTTGCTCATTCTGCTGCTCACACAACTCGCCTGTGAACATCAGCATCGCCTGGACCGAGAGCTCTACAGCCCCACCAATTCCTGCAGCAGGACCTGTGGATTCTCACGACTTCCAGGTGTGAGACAAGTGCCAGGCACTGGCCTGCCTCTAGAGGAAAGGTGCAAGTTGTGTCCTTTATGTGGTTTGTTTACCCCAACAGGAAGGGATCGGCAGATATTATTGTCATTAGCAACTTGTATTCAACTCTGAACACAAGCCATGGCACAGGGGACGGGCAAATACAGGAAATCGAGTATGACCAGCACAAAGCCAAGCAGAAACTTACTCTTGTTATATTAAAACTAGACGTAATTATAAGCTGGGCCATTTAGGAAAACATTTTTTTGTATGCATACAACACCATCATTTACCTCACATCAGTTTGTCCCCAGTCACAGACACACACTGATGTCCACTGTGCGCTGTTTGGAAGTGAAAACCTTTGGAAAGAATAAAGATGCTGCAGGCAGTGGTACCGACGACTACAGTACAGTTGAAATAAGTTTCCAACCTAGTGCTGGGACAGCAGCCGAAAGTTTTGATTTACTATGTTCCCTCCCCCTCCTTCTGTCTTACTGTTTCTCTCCCTACAAAAAGGAGGAAGGGGTGAGCGTTAGTACCACGAATTCCCAAATAGTTACTATAGCCCCACCTCAAGTTTTTCTTGCTTCACCTGGGGAATCTGTTCTGTTCCACCAGAGCAGTTTCATTTGCTGTGCAGCTCAGCAGCTTCCACCCCGGAGGCTTTTGTATTTAGGTGGTACTGGTGCCCAGTTTGTTTTAGATCAGCTGAACACCGCTTCTTTACAGAGAGGACACCCAACACTCCAGCAGTCAGTGGACAAAGCCGAGGCAAACATAACACTGTGATGAGTAAGGGGGGAGCCCAGGTGAGTCACTGCGCTGGCTTCCCCTGCTTGCTGCCTGGCAGCAGCTCCCTGCTTCGGTGCTCCAGCCACCGTCACCCGGCTCGGAAAGGGGTCGGGGAGAGCGCTTCCCCGCGCCCCGGCTCGCACACGCCGGGCTGGGAAAGACGAGAAGCCGATCTCCCCAGCCTGAAGAGGAGACGGTCCAGTCTACCGGGGTCGGTGCTCTCCTTTGCCGGGGGAGCTCTGCGCTACCGCTAACCCGGACGAGAAGGGACCGGCAACTTCCCGACGCGGCCGCAGCACCCCCGGAAGGGAGGTCCGGGCCCCCTCCCGCGGGACGGCCGGGCCCCAGCCCGAGGGAGCGGGGCACCGCCGGCAGCCCCGCCCCGCGCCTCCCGGGGGCGGCGCTGCTCCCCCGCGGGCCGCCAGCTGCCCGCGCCGCTCCGCCGCCGTCTGCGTACCGCCCCGGCACTTGGGCGGACTTCCGAGACTCTTCCTGCCCCGGGAGGAACCGCTCCTGCCGGCCCGGCCCCAGCCCCGGCGGCGCAGGGCGGGGGGGGGCGACCGGAGCCCAGCCGCGGGGCTGCTCGGCGTCCCGGCCCCTCACACCAGCAGGCGGACCGGGCTGTGGGAAGCGGCGGCAGGAGCGGCCTCACCTCGCCGGACCCGGGGGCCGCCGGCCGGGCCCGCCCCCCCCTCCGGCCCGGCCCCACTCACCCTCGCACTCCCCGTCGCGCAGGGCCCGGCTGCCGGCCGGCAGCAGGAGCAGGGCCAGCGCCGCCCAGAGCCCGTGGGCCGCCCGCATCCCGCCTCGCTCGGCAGCCCGCGCGCACTGCGCCCGCCGCACCGGCACCGGCACCGCCGCCCCCGCGCCGGCTCCCCCCGCCGCTGCCGCCCCATTGGCCCGCTCCCCTCCCGGCTTCCACGCTGCCCCCTCCCATTGGCCGCTCTGCGGCCTCCACGGGAGAGTTGGCGGCCGCTGATTGGGGGAGGCGGCGGAACGCCGGCGCGTGGCGAGTTTCCCCGCCTCCCTTAGCCACCATTTTTGTTAAGGGAAAACGTCCTCGTGCGCTTCCTCACGTTCGTCTGCGGGCGCCATCTTCTAAAGGGGCAGATTCTCACACCTGCAGGTGGGCCGCATTGAGGGGCGCGGCGGGGACTCGCGGTCCTTTGCTCGCGGTCAGTACCTGCCTTGGGGCCGGGCTGAGCAGCACCCAAGGGCTACGGCCGCCCAGGGTGGGCGCCGGGAGCAGGCAGGCAGCGCGGGGTGTCCCTTCGTCTGCTGGCTGCGGCAGGGCAGCCGTTCGGGCCGCGTGAGGGCGCGCTGAGGTGAGGCCGAGGGGATTGCTCGAGGCGGCTGCCCGAGGCCCTCGAGCGGCGCGGGGTTTGGTGCCGGTGGGAGCTTCAGGCTGTCGCGGTTTTATTTTTCTGGGTTTCCGTGGGCTGAGGGTGTGTGGTGTGAGGCAGGGGGAGGGAGCTCGGCAGGGCAGAGGAGAAGCCGCCTGAGTGGGCGCCCATTGGGAGGGCCCTCCCTCCCGTGAGGGGCGGTGGGTGCGGCAGGCTTCGCCTCAGCCTTCGTTTCAACCCTGATAAAGCCCTGCACGGGCGGATTTTGGTTATGCCTGAACACCCTGTGAGTTATAGGGCCTGAATTCTTTGAGGTCGGACAGCTGGAAGTTGAGTGGTTAAATTAACAACTTGTGAATGCCTTGTTTCTGGCGGTTTTGGTGGTTGTTTTTGTAGAGCCAAGGAAACAAATGAAGCTGGGTTTTTTTTGTTTGTGGTTTGGTGTTGTTTGTTTTTTTTTTTTAATTTTTATCCCAGTCACTGTGCCTAACACCTTTTGTTCCTGAAGCCGTGACAGGATGTGCTGGGAACTGCCTTGAGCAATCCCTGACCCTTTGAGTTTATCGCTTCAACCCTTTTGAAGTTGTAGGCCAGTTGCAGGAGGAGAGCACACTGTTGATTGGGGCTTGTGGGGCTATATGTTTAACTTTACGTGTCCTAGGATATCATTCTAGTAAAAGAAGGTAGAGGCAAAGTCATATAGCCCTATGGTACAGCGAGGGAGCGTGCATCTTAGCTGCGTGGGTTCTCTTGGTACAGGAAGACTAATGAGGCAGCCTAATTGTGCCTGCCCCAAGCAAAGCCACGGTAGGAGCTGTGGGGAATTTTTCAGTGTCTTAAGTCTGAATTTTCTTGCAGGTCATCAGCTGCAAATTGTGAGCCTGACGAGGTGAGACAGGCAGGATGGGGAGGAGGAGCAACCTGGTTCAGCAAAGGTCGTGTAGCAGGTGGGTAGTAATTAAGACATTGTATCTTGCCAGTGTGAATACATCACATGTGTTTATCAGATAAAAGAGGTGGCTTTTCACCTTTCTAGATCTTGTTATCTCTCAAAATGTGTTTATTAAGATTCGTAATGATATTATTGTCTTGCTTTTTTTTTAAATCAGTCCATAATGATTCCCAGAATTACTCAATATCAATGTACTTTAGGAAGATTATTGGCTTTTCTAAATTTATGCTGATTGCTCACTGAAGTCACTTAGTAGTGCGGAGAAGTGGTTACTTAGATTGCCCTTGTTTCTTAGAAGGGTAGTGGCCAAAAGAGCTGCAAGATTAAGTGGCTTATTAATTAGTTGGAAGTAGGGCTTAAATTCAGAATTAGGAGAATTTAGGAGCCTCACAATAAGGAGGAAGTTTAACTATCTAAGGAGAGTAGTTATGAAACAGATCTTAAAACAGTAGGAATTTTATACTTTTTTATAGAACAGACTGTGTGACAGGATAGGAGTGATTTTGTTTGGTTTTGGATTGGGAAATGAGCCTCTCTATATGTTTCAATATGGGATCTTCAAATGAATCCTCTGAGGAAGAACAAAGACTCCTTTTGATTTTTTTTTTTTCCTTTTTATTTATAGTTTATTTTCCAACATTCCAGCAGCTACGAGGGATTGCTTTCATTTTACCTTCTGCTTCTTTTTTGATCCATGGCGAGGTTTCTAGGGTTCTGTTCATTCCTACACCCTCCAGCCACTGGAGCATTAGGGATTTGTCATGGCCGAAGCCTGGGTGCTGGACAGCTTGTGCTGGTTCTCAGTGGTGGTGGGACGTTCTGACTGTTACACTTGTAAGTTGGATGGGTGTTGAGAAAGCAAAAACCTTTTTTTTCTTCTTTTCTTTTTTCTTAAATGTAGTCCTTAATTTCCATATGTATAAGCAGTGGGCGGTAATGCTGAGCCTCAGAGATCTTCCTGCAGTGTCAGGTGCTCAGGATGCTTTGAGTTGCGTCAAGATTCATGATTCTTAGTGTTTATCTCTTAAAAGTAACTGGGATGAGGATTTAGTTTTTATTGTTTAAAAGCCCCTCAGTTGTTGGGGAGACTTTAGCTCCTGTTTCACTGTCATAGTTTAATGTTTGAGTTAAAACTATAGTTGCAGGAGGGTATTCATCAATTAATTGCCTCTTCGGAATAAAGAGGAATCTGACAAGAACAAGGAGGGAGATGAGATCTTCTTGTATGTGAGAATTTGAGATAGAAATTCCACCCACATTTTGTCTACATTGTTATTAGGAAGATGCAAAGGTTGTAGGAGCCAGTGATGAGGGTTTCTAGTCCTTTTCTAAATTGTGCGGTTAGGCTGATGAAACAGAAAGTACTAGCTCATTTTTGCGGAGGTTGCTAGTGCTATGTCCGTTATGGTTACTCTACCCTACAGGATGCTGTGAGGGACAGGGGTGGTTGTGTTTGTTCCCCATGCTCGTGGAAGTGTTTGGCTGTGGGTTTGGTCATGGTACTGCCAAATAGTGCTGAAGAAGTGAGGTGCTGGGAGATAGGAGAGTTACTGTGCCAGTGAATGATCACAGATTTAGAGCTGGAGCACGTGGCTGAGTGAGGAGTGACTTCTGGTCAGTTTTTTGTAAGCTTTCAGAGCTAGTTATGATGATAGCAGAGTGCCATGATTATGGACGGGTAGTCTGCTAAGAATTTACTGTTGCATATGACTATTCTTCAGGCCATGGGTGGTTTTACAGTGAAGGCTAGGCATTATTCCATTGTATCTGGGCATGTATGAGTGAGGGAAAGGTGGGTAATTGAAAGAATACCTAAATAGAACATCTCTCTCCAATTTTCCATGCAGAAAACGGCAAGGGTTAGGGAGAGGGAGCTGTTAGAGAGAAGCAGAAATTGATTCCAGCATTTAAATGGTTTGCTTGTGTTCGCCATTGATAACAACCGAAGTTGGGATTGAGGTTGTTTCTAACCAAGCAACTTCTATGAAAATGCTCTAATTGAGAAACGAAAAAAAAAAAAGAGGAGGATCCATGTAGCTATAAATGTTTGGTTTTGTGCTGGGGCTCCTGCAGCGTATGGTTTTGGTGGGCTAATGGTACAAAGGGAGGATGGGAGCAGGCTAGGGCTAATAGCGGAGTTGGAATATGATGAGCTCTTAAATAGTGGTCTAATAAGAAGAGGTCATAAATCATAGAATGGGTTGGGTTGGAAGGGACCTTAAAGATCATCTCGTTCCACCCTCTGCCATGGGCAGGGACACCTTCCACTATACCAGGTTGCTCAAAGCCCCATCCAGCCTGGCCTCGAACACTGCCACGGATGGGGCATCCACAGCTTCTCAGGGCAACCTGTTCCAGTGCCTCACCACCCTCGCAGTACAGAATTTCTTCCTAATATCTAATCTAAATCTACCCTTTTTCAGGGCAAAACCATTACCTCCTTGTCCTATTACTAGGCTCCCTGATAAAGAGTCCTTCCCCATCTTTCCTGTAGGCCCCTTTTAAAAGTACTGGAAGGCTGCTCTAAGGTCTCCCCGGAGCCTTCTCTTCCCTGCTAAACAACCAATAAGGGGCAAGGGCAGCATACTAAGAGTGAGCAGGAGAGTTAATTGGGCTTGGTAGATCTGTGGGGATTAGAGTTGGTGGTGGTGTTGGGAGGTTTAAGTTATGTAAATTGTGGAAACTGTGTGTTCGTGGTGAGGCTGCTGTGTGGGCTGGACCTTTGCTGGCTCTGCAATCTGAGAAGGCAGGTCTGTACAGCTATCCGAGTGGATGAAGGGGGTTCAGCTTCAGGTGTTAGTCTGAGAGGACAATGAAGTGTGTTCTGTCAGGGTGGAGGTGAAACCAGGTGAGTTTCATGGAAAAACGTAATGTAATACTGCTGTGGGTGAATGCTGAAGTGTAGTAGAACAACTATTCCAAATTTGGTTTTAATTTATGTGGGATTGATAGTAAAGACTGTGAAAAGGGAGATGTGGTATGTGAATTGTCTCATAATAGTAAAGAGAAGACCTGTGGCTAGGACCTCTTGGCATTGGGCTCTAATGTAGTGTGTGTGTATATATATCCTTCTGAACACTGTCTGTGTCTCTGTGTCCGTAGTTTGTTAAGAAGAGTCTACAAATAGAGGTATATTTATACAGAGGTGTAGAGGGCTGAATCTTTATTGGCTTGATTATAGTCCTTCCTAGAAGTTTAATTTCTCCTCTTATCATCAGCTTTATAATGAAATCCATACTGACTCACACTAGTCATATATTGAAACTGTGCTGATGCTTTCTTACTTAGATAAGGAGAGGTATTTGAACAGGGTATTTAGCCTTCAATCTGACTAGTGTGGCCTCAGCTTAAATAAAGTATTTGACTTGCACTGAAAAAATTGTTGGTTTTAACAGAAACTAGAAGTTTTTTTTTTTTAAACTCTTTTTTAAAGCTGAGGGCGTCACATGTGTTTTGTTGTGTCACATACACTTTTTATTTCCTATGCTTGGTTAATAAATGTGGTTTTTTTAGTTGAATAAAAAATATTTGCTTAACTAAGATTTGGTAAGTTGGGCTAGGAACAATCTCAAAGGGTCTGATTTATACAGACTTTTTTCAGGTGTCAGGTGAAGACTTATGTCACATTTTTATATTTTAGATGCACTTTGAAGTACCTTCTCAGTATTTGTATGAGGTATGTAATGAAAAGGGTGGTTTGGCAGTCTATGTACACCCCAGGGCTAGCTTATTATTATATTTTACTGCTAAATGTCTTTTGGGACAAGTTTCATAAATTTTTTTGTTGGTTCATCGAGACAGGATGGGAGAAATGGGTTACTTTTTCTGTCTCCTGCACCTTGACCTGGTTTATTAGTGGTAATGGAAAAAATGCACATCTTTGAAATTACGCGCATGTAGATGTTACTGTAGCTCTTAATTCCCAAATCCTGTGTTCCTACATGTCTTAATTGCTATTCTTTCACACCCATTCTTTTAAAATGATTGGTATTTAAATACTTAAAATTAAGAAATGAAATCACTGCCAAAATGTCATGCTATTGCAATAAAAAAGTGAAATAAGCCATCACTCATCAAATAGCAATCTATGCAGTGAGGTACATATTGGCGAATTAATCACATTCAGTTAGTCTTTGAAAGTATTGCCTCAAAATTGTGTATTAAAGCTTGCAATAGACAAGCAGGCATCTCAGACTGTTGTTGCATATGTCATAAATCTACCAAACTGATTAGACTAGCTGGTTGATATGCCTGATGCTTGCTTTAAGAAGTTGGTATTAAATAAAATAGTGTACTGTCAGCTAAGAGGATAATGTGGAAGCTGTTCCCTCATCACACATGATAGCCACAAGGTCCTTTTGGTTGCCCCCCATTTTCCTCACTCACACAAAAGTGGGAAGTGATGACTGTTTCTGCATACCTCGTGAATCTTTGGAGCAGCCTGAGGATAACCCCGCCTGGAGAACAGCAATGAATATACAGCTGTACCATTTTAATATCAGGTATTAATCTTTAATTCCACATCACAGCAGTCGAGTGAATGGGTAAGGGAAAGAAACCCAAAACAAACGGCAGATATTTACATCTAAAATTCACACCACTTATTTGTTGGTTCTGGAAACATGCTATCACAATATATACAATGAAGTACCTTTAGGACACTTGTACAAATTATTTTTTTCCTTTTAAATTTGATTTCCATTATAGATAAGATAGCTGTTTTCATTTTATTTTAAACATGAATACACAAAAGAGAAGTGGTTAGAGGTTTTTGCCTTTTTTAAATAAGCACAGAATGCCAGAGGTTAAAAACACATTTACAGGGCAGAATACCAGTCAGACGTCACAATCTATACATTTTTTGCTCAATTTCCTGTACAAATACACAGCATTCAAATGGGGGTATTTACAAAGAAGCATGATCAGAAGAAATTTTAAATATCACATAATTTGTTTCCCAAAGGCTCTTGCTCTCTCCAGCCTCCTCAGTTTTGGCTGATTCTCTCATAGAAGGGATGTGCAATATCCCTTACCTAAAAAAGGGTAAGTAAACTAAAAAGCAAACAGAAGAAAAGACGGAAAAGAATCTTAGTCTTGCACACAGTAATAAAACCAACCCAACCATTGAAAAAAAATTTGTAGGATTCAGAGAAATTGTTTTAATTGCTTTTCTTCTACTACAGTAGTTCCTCCTCAATTTCGTTTCAGGTGGGGCCAGCAGGTGCACTGACAATGGAGAGATTTGTAGCAGAATTCCACCAATTTTCTCAGGAATGCACATGCTATTTTGTTACGCAAACAAAACCCAATGAAGGCAAGTACACATTAAGTTTGAATTAGAGTTAAGTATAGAATGACAAGGTCCTGTTCAAAACATCCTGTTGCTGTGGTCTATACAAGGAATCTTCAAATCCTGCTGGGCAAGTGCAGTAACTGCCGTTGCTTCCACCTACTCCAGGACTGAGCTTGATGTTGGAGTTGTACTATGCTATAAGACACCCCACCTTACAGAGAAGTATTAGTTCCAACATTCACAAAATCTTAATAATAGTCTTTCTATCTTTTGCGCCCTTTAAGGCAAGCACTGAAAAGGGAGACAGAATACTTGGTAGGTAACAGAACTTTAACTCCAGAGAGGCTTAAATTTGGTAAATTCAGCAATTTATTCCATCCTTCTCTGTGTGGACCTGCCATAAACTGGGTATTTGTATACATCATCTGATGGATCTTCAAACCCTTACAAATACATGGGAATGTCAGACTCCCAAAATGGACTCACTGCTGTTGTACAGTGTCTCTAATCGGAGCAGGGCGATACATTTTGAGAGACTGATTAGAGCCCCAGTGGGCAGGTTTTCCAGCTGACTGGGACTTAGTCCCATGTTAGTTGTATTTTTGTTTTTGCAAAGTTTTATTCGCAAGACCTGCTGTTTTTTGCAATAAGGAAGCTCAGTAAGTCACTACATTTTCCACTTTTAATCTTCCTGCCAAAAAAAAAAGGGGCTGGGAGATGGAATTGAATACTTAGTTCTCTTAAAAACATCACTTGAAGAATCTCTGTCAGATTGGAGAATAGCATATGTGACAATATGTCACTCATTTCTAAGGAATTACCTTGATTTACCTTTACCAAAAACATAATTTTGAGTTGAATTTTCATACATGTGTTCTATACCAGAGATCCAGCTTGGTTCATTAACATTTAGGACTGTCCTAGTATTGGAAAACTCTCCTTCCTGCTAGAAATGAAATGTCCGCTATAGGCCAGGTTTTATTATCGTTGTCTTAATTGTGAAGGATATAATGATTACAAGCAGCCTGTGTTAATAACAAAATAGAGGAAGCAAGAGAGACTTTGTTCCAGCCAAATAGGCCATTTAAGAAACAAATCCATAACTTAGTAGTTTTGCATGGGCTAGAGCTTGAGAAAGAAAAGAAACAAATCCTCTTAAAATCCCCTTCATGCAACCGCTGAGTCCAGACTTTGCACAGACAGACCATCTTTAGGAGAGTTCAGAAGCAATGTACTCTGCCCAGTCACTGTATTTAGAGGTAGTGCTAAAGGTGACCTGTAGAAGATTTATAATATCCTTTTTTGCTTCTTTATGCTGTTTGTAGCATGAGAAACTGAGTGGTTAGGGCAAAAATTGAATATGAAAGCTGAGTGCTATTCCTGTTTCTGACTCTAATTTATATGGTGGAAGTAAGTCTCTTATTTGGATGTGCTTCAGATTTTTTCAGTGGTAAGAGAGACGATGGTCTGTTACCATCCTCTGGAGTGTGCTTTGCAATCTGCAGGTGGAAAGCGTTATAAGGAAAGCTAAAATATGTACGGACATGGTGGGGGAAGGAACATTGCTTGTTTATCTAAAAACATCAAATATTTTATACTCTCTTGATTGAAAGTTTCTTGAAAAATATTGAGTATAGGAATAAAAGATTTCTTACTGTTCTTTTCAAAGAACAGATCTCGGCTCTATTATCCACAGATTTTTTCCCTGCTTTGTCATGTACTGAACTAAACAAATACTGATTAAGAGGCTTGTTTTGTGTTCGTAGACTTGTACTGTCTTCACCTCTGCATAGTTCTGTTTCTTGCTTTTGTGTTGTAGGTGGTTTTTTTTTTTTGTTTTAAACCATTCTTCAGCCCTTTCTGGAGCTGGTCAATAAAAAAAAAAGGGGGGGGGGGGGGAGGCTGTATTGCTGCCTGAGGAGAAAAGAAAATAAATCAACCTTCCAAAAGAAGAAGCTCTTAAAGCTTCTTTTTACATTCTAAAGAAGCAAAAGAGGAAGCAAACATTTCTTCTTTACAGGTTGCCTTTAAGATCCCTGACTCTAGGGTGTACACTATATACTGGGCATTTCTTGAATCTTGGTGTTTTCTGTCTACTGTGAGAGATGGAGATTCTTTCTGCACACCAGCTGCAGTGAGTTTTTTGGGAGGGACTGAGGACATTATGTTAACAGGGAATGAATCTCAGCTCCTGGGTGATGGAAGTTGGTGAGAATTGTGATGTTCAGCCCTGAGGCAAGGATTGTTGGATATGATGCATTTAAGCCACCTTTTCTTTACTGGCTGGGTCATCAACCAACCAGCTGTGGCATGAAAAATTCAATTTGGTTGTGGTTTGGTGTTTTTTTTTTTTTTTCTTTTTAAACTGGAATAGAAATGCTGGTGTCAACAGCCTGCCCAACATTGGGCATGGGAAAGGCCTACAATTCGGTTGCAGCTCCAATGGCTACTAACCTCCTCTCATCCTGTAGTACAGATGAATAGCATATGATTCCAGTGAGAAAGCAGGTTGGTTTAGCCAGTGAAAGCAAAATTTAAGAAATCAAACAGTACATAAAAAACAAAGGAGGCAGAGTTTGTTGGAAATGCTATCTTGGAAATCAGTGCATCAGCACTGGTTAGATTGCCTCAGCACCTATGAACCAATGCAGGGAGATCACTGCACAGATATGTACAATCCTGCTCTCAAAAGAGCCAATTTCTTCTTAGAATTGCCATCTTTCCACTGCCTGCAGCTCATGCATCTTCCAGCCTGACAGTTCATAGAATCCCTGATTTCAGCAATGAGCTTTCACTTCTGTACAGCAAAGAAATATGTCCCTAGTGCAACTGCTTCTACTTGTGTGCGTCTCAGAACTGGGAGGAAAGCAGTTTCAAAATCAACTTGCCACATTCCCCCCTTTTTCCTCCTCCGCTTAAAATTGTATTTTTCAGCTTCTGCAAGTCTCTATGGCTTGTGTGCCATTTGATGTGGTTAAGAAACTGCAGAAGGAATAAACTGTCCACTGCACAGAAAGTTAAAAAACGTAACGGAAAGGTGTAAAAAGAAATTAAAAAGGAAAGCAGCAACCTCCCATGCTGGCCCAATTGCTTTTGCGGGCTCCAGACATAAACTTGCGGCAGTAGAAAATCGGTTTGCTGTTCCGAGTCCTTATCTCTCTCCTTTGTGGTCAGACCTGGAACGATGATGCAAGCTGCTTACCAGGAGTTGTCCCTACTGCTCACTGATGCCATGCTCCCATGCTACCCTGGCCTGCTCTTCCTTTCCACCACTCACTGGTTGGGACACTTTACGATGCAATGGGCGGTGTTTGTCATCATCTTCAATTATCATCCCCTCCTCGTTCTCCATGTTTGGCAGCCGGGAGTGGTAAGGTTTGGGGGGTAGAGCGGGAGGGTCCATGGTGTCCTGAGGAATGACTCCAGATGGAGCAGAGTGGCTTCGGCATGGCTGGGATTTGAGCGACTCTAGGACATCAGGCTCAGAGAGACTGTACCTGACAGGGAGGTAGGGTGTCTCTAGATCTTCATCAGTGTTCCAGGCCTGGCTGGGGACAGAATCCATGGTATCTGTGCGAGGAGGTGGTTCAGAAGAATGTCCAAAATTACTCTCGCTCAAGGAAGAGACACCACTGCTGGCACTGCCGGATAAAGTGGAGTTACTTCCATCTAGACCAGACTGCGGACTGGTGGGAGATGCAGGGATAGGATGAAGAGGGGACTGTTTGGAGAAAAACAAAACCAGGTTAAAACTGACAAAGGAGGCAACACTGCATCTTGTGTGTTGTACCACATTTCAGCTTTTGACAGTGATGTTTACAACAGTGCAGTTCCATTTGCATTCAAAATGTCAATGATTATTGGTTTATATGTGCACTCCCCTTACTTGTATGGAAGTACCTCTTGTGGGCAAAGTGCACTTAACAATACCAGAGGTGTTAAAGAAACACTATAACTGAGGTGATAATCAGGTGCCTGAAATCACAGTGTATGATGCAAGGAAGGAAAGTGGAAGGGCCTACAACACGTGTAAGTTATTTCTATAGAATTCAACTCTGGAACAGGTTATGAGCTTTCAGTGGATTTTCTCATGTGTAAGTTACAGGCATGTTAAAAGTAGTGTTTCTGTATTCAAAAGCTGCTTGGTGGGAGTGGAGGAGGGGGGATTCTTTCAGGAGCCTATTATTTTCTTTCCACATCCCTCTCTGCTCTCCTGCCACTTCCTTTTTACCTTGCGCAACGTTCGTGCAGGCAGTGCCGGAGGAGCATCACTGAGCTGGTGATGGAAGGCATCAAAGTGCAGTGAGTAGTGTCCTGGAATGAGACAAGGATCAGAAATGCAGACTTGTGCTGCCTCACTGCAGCAAAAGAGCTGGGGTTTTAGACTCTGTAATGCCAGGTAGCATCTCCAAATGCTGGTAACTCCACTCCAACCTAGGGCTTCCTTTCTGATAGATACCGTGGAGTGCATCTGTCACATCACAAAATGCTAACAAGAAGTTAAGTGCAGTGATAGATTTCCACCCACCCTTGTTATCAAGGATCTCATGGCAAGGCAACAGGCTCATAAACAATGAACATTGGAAGTTTCATTTAATAGCTTTATAACCTTAAGTTACTGCTGAATATGGTCATTGGCAAGAAGCCAGGCCAAGCTTCAGCACTCACACACCTAATTCTAGTCCCAAAATACACGCAAGTCCATAAGGACTGTAAAAAATTTGAAGGGGGGGGGGGGGGGGGGGAGGAATTTGAAAACTTTGTCCAGTGCTAACCTAGCAGACCAGGAAAGACTTTGGGTTTTTGTTTCTGATTGTTTTTATAGGGGGAAAAAAAAGGCTAAGGTCAGCTTTCAGGTGGTCTAGATTTATCTGTGCATGACTGCAGGCATTATGCTGCAGGCCTACTGGGCATTTCCTTACCATGGGGCAGGCTTCGGGGAGGTACTGGTGGGGCCAAGATGCTCCCAACGTGGGCAGACAGGAATGGCAGGGCCTCTCTGGTTCCGCTGTCTAGGCTCCAGCTACTGGGCGCTGCTGGCACAGCTGAAGGATTGAAACAGATTTAACTTGGGTAACGTAACAGGGAGTTTGTGGGGGCCAGAAGGACTGGCTTTCCGGTGTGCTCTTTAGTAGTAAAGAGACAGATTCTAGGGACTTAGTGAATGGTAGGATTGAAGGCATACAAAGACATCGTCTAGTCTGCAGTTTAGACTAGTGTTAAGTTTATAGGTTGCTTTGTTAAGGAAGCAGGAGTTAGGTGATCATAGTGTTAGTCTGCCCATCTCCCCTCCGTGACCCCCTTGGCTCATTTCTAGCAAATCTGAAGAGCAGTAGAACTGCTTGATTTTTTTTACAAACCAGTGAGTAAGTAGAAATCTCACTGATGGAATGGCAGCTAGATCTCAGTTGTGAGCTGTTCTGCTTGGCGGTAAATGATGGCAGAGCAGAAGGGAACATGTGGCAGAACCCTCATGAAACACAGGAAGGCCTGTTGCTGCACTACAGTGGCTAAGTGAAGACTGAATAAAGGCCCTCAATCTGTTACAAAAGAAATCATGACATTAAAGCCCCAATTTCCTAAGCTATGGAGTTGATAAAAATTTTGATCACAAAATAAGACTGCAGTTCGGACTCCTTGTATTACAAAGTTGCCTGAAGAAATCAAGTCTTTGTTGATCAGGAAAGATAGGGAGAGTATTTCTTCGTGACTTTGGTTTTTCAGAGAAATAAAAGCTGCTTTTTTCTAACAAGGACATTTTTCAAGATTTTGAGAATTCTGTCAACCTTAAACATTATTAAAATGCACCTTCCTTTCTTCCAAACACACTGCAAGACTTGATTCATTCTGAGAAGATAGACATGCAATAAGTGTATGTTTATTTAAAAACAAATAAGCAATTTCTTCAGATTAGCAAAGAAAAGAAAAAAGAAAAACAAAGTAATTCAGTGAGCCTACCAAAGAAATCTGAGAGAAAAAATAGCTTTTTCCATCTTCAGTTTGGAAAATAAACATGGAGCTTGACATCTGAAGAGGATTTCTCCTTAATTAAAATGCCTGCAGCCATTTTTGGTGCGTTTCTTTTCTAAAATGGCTTTGAAAGGTTTCTTTGTTTTTTTCTTCTTAGTTCACGAGTTAGCATGAACACAGACTCCCCAAGACCTAAAATTCCCTAAAGTAAAAAAGATCACAAAGTGACAGCTTCACAGGATGGAACAAAACCCATAAAAATATAAAAGTAAATGCTGTTTTTAAAGAGACGCCCTCAAACGGAGAAAGGCATACAAAGATGATATGAAGGATCTTGACAGAGAACAAGTTCAAAACAAGGGATACATCTCAACACAGGTAACGTGGCTTCAGATGAATTTTCCGAGCACCCCTGTACCCATACCAGAGTGCTCTAATTCGCACTACTGCAATTGGTGTCAAAAGACTAAAACAGAGGGACAAGATGCATAACAATGCCAGCCACGCTAGTCTCTCCTGCAGTATAACAGGACAGAATAAAATCGATTTGGTTGGCCTGTAAAATGATTGTTGTGCTTGGTTTTGTTTTTTTTTTTTTAAACACTGAGATGCAGGAGAAGAATGTGAAGAAGAGAACATGGTACCCCAGTGCATAATCCATTCATACTTTCTCATTGTTCCCTCATTCATGGCCTTTTGAGTATTTAGGAGTGCTAGAAATCATCCTGAGGTCAGATGATTTTTGAGAGTGGCTGTTGCGTGTTAAACCCAGTGTTTTATCCAAAACGTTTTGGGGAGGAACCTACCCAGGGAGCTCCTGGTGCTGTCCTAGCAGTGTTCAGAGGCTCGGTGGCCAAGTTTAATGAGCCGGGAAGCTGCATTTGAACCATTCTGCTCTGGGCAACTGATGTCCCACTGCTGTCAATGAGAATTACTGAGCAGAGCTTCTGACATGGCAAGGAATGGGGGTGGGTGAATTCACAGGGCATGACTGTTAACAAAAACCAAGGCAGATGGCATCCTGACTTACAAAGAATGATGAGGGCTGCAAAAAACACCTGTAACTGCATTTATGCTACCAACCTGGCTGAAGAGCTGGGATTCCCGTCACACCATCCCCTAAGAACAATTACTGAACATCATCTGTGTCTTTCATGGCTGCTTTGGGCCTCTGGAGGGAACTCTGTCTTTGATCCCCTTCTCTTTGTGCTGTATACTACACTCTTGCATAATATCGCCCACAAATACAAATTCAAGTATTTTTCCTAGACAGGTAATAAATATTTATCTACCTTTCTTTTCTAGATCTTTCTCCTGTCCAGTATAAAGATCGCATCACCTCTATGATATGTTCAGTTCAAACTAACACGGCTAAGATGGAGCTCTTAATCCCTCACCCCCTAGTCTTAACTCTCTGTTGTCATAGTTTGTTATTGTCATCATTCTGCCATTTATTCAGAACTGTACATTGGCTTTTGGTTTCAACCTGGACTGCTCTGTAAGGCTGTTATATTGTTCAAGTAGTGTATTCTGATTTATTAGAAATTCTAAAATAAAATTTGGATTTTTTTTTCAAAAAGATACAGTTTAGCTCAGGCACAGCTATTGAAACAAAAATACCGATAAAAGCCTAATGGAGTGCATTATGTAGGTCAGACTAGAGAATTGCGATGGTCTTTCCTGGCCTTAAAAATTTTTTAAGATACCATTTTTCCTAGCCATACACATGACTGTTGCTTAGGCAGCGTCCTTGTCTCAGATTTTGACCCATGAATTTTGCCCACTTCTTCTTTTTCAAAATGTTGCCTTTCAGATAATTTTTTGAGCCCATCACTTTGTCCATGGCACCCCTTTCGCAAGCTCCTCCTTTTCTGTTACACCAAACAAACTCCTTCGCTTCTTTCATGTTTTTTTCTGCAGGGGCTCTGCCTATTTTTTTCAAAGCAGTGAGTTAAAAAAGCGTACACTCCTGATGATAAATAAATATAAAACTGCCTCAGAGAGGCATTGCAAGACTTGTTAATATTTTGAACAATAAATGCATATTCAAAAAAGCAGTATATCTTATTATTTTAAAATACAGTCCAAATTTTGCACTCTTCTTTCAGATAACTTCTCATTTGCTGCTTTGGAAGTTTTGCTTGATAAAGGCTGCAGGATTTGTTTCAATAACAAAATGCTAAACTCAGAGAGCTTTCTGAAATAAAGAGGTTTGTGCAACTCCACCCTTCTGTGAATGATTTGAAATGACTATAGGTTGGCAGAAGGCCCAGTTAATTAAACTGTTAATTAAAAAAATGTGAGAGAATGCACTCTGCCAGGAAATGTAGAAGCCTGTAGCATGACCAGAGTAATAATATTTTAGAAAGCATGCATGCTAACTAGGAAAAAGAGTACCTTTCTCAGCCACAGACAGGTTGGGATCACTGCAAGGTTTGCATGGTCCAATCATTTGCTGGATCAAGGCGCGCTGGAAATTTGGAGGCTAGGGAAGAAGAAAGTTAGCACAGAAAAGTGAAAAAAAAAAAAGTTACAGAACAGCTGGTGCCGAACGCTGGCGCTTTCTGTTGGCTTTTTTTAAGAAAAGAAAGTTTTTTAATTAAAAAAGTCATGGGAACCTTAGGCTGTGTCTACATTAGCAAGTACTTCAGCGCAATACTAGTGTATCTCTAGAGTGTAACAGTGCTGAGGACCCACAATGCACGTTGCTTGTGTTCTCGCAAGGAGTTGCTTCAAACTAGCTCTAGCCTGGTCTTGTGCCCATTACCAGCTCGAATGCATCACGTGCCCTTCTGGAGCTTACCTTTTGCTTTGGTTTAATTTGAAAGAATTGAGTTTGCATGCTCCGAGGCAGTTCTCTGAGGTGAACTGAAGTGCAATAAGTGGGCATGATCAGGAGATTCCCTTCAAAAGAGCATGCCAGGGCCAGATTAAAATGCTTACATGTAGGCACATCCTGAATTTTTCAATTTGTCCAGAGAAAGTAGCAGATACGGGTACAGATTGTTTGGAGATGGTGCATCAGTATATTATTTCAGCCTCCTGTGGTTTTTGATACCTCTGGAAATCACCACAAAGCTATTTAAAATCAACTTTGAGGCTAGACTGCAGGATGGCCATGGTTCTAGAAAAATGAATAAATAAAATGGTATGACTACTTGCAGCGGACCAGGGCTCATAGGATCAAGTTGGGAAGTAAGAAGAGTCCATTTTCACAGCGCGTATCTGCAATTTTAACAGCCATTACAATTTGTATCACTTGACTACCAAAGTGGGTGGCTCTAGGGGGCGATTAACATGAAAAGTTCTGCATTGCCTCTGAAAATGATCCTAAGTACGTTGTTGTGCTTTCCAAAAATAAAAAGGGAACCTTTAAAGTGGTCAAAAATAGTAAAAAATAAAGTTACAGTTTTAGGTGGTTGAACTGACATAAATGAAATTAGATCTGCTACCTGTCCGTTTTCCATGATAGCTGCGGGATACATGGCACTGCTAGGTCGGTCCCGATGGGTTGGCAGCAACATCATCATCTCCCGAGAGTGGCGGTACTTATCTGGTAGAGAGGGAGAGCCTGTAAACAAGTGAGAATAATCACGTACACGTGACAAACAACAGCCATGTCTCCGCATGCCCAGTGATCTAGTCCTCCTTTGCAATTTGTTCAGACAGATGATCTTACAGGACTCAAGAAAACATGGAGCCAAGCCCACTAAGCAGCTAACTGTTGGTGGGGTGCATAGCACGAGGATGAAATAAGAACTGGCTTGTTATATACAATTAAGGACATACCATGTAAGGTGTGTAAGATGTATGCGTCCCTAGTTGTATGTTGCGAAGTGCTTCCTCTTAAAACAATCAAAAAAAAATGGGGGCATCTGTGTGGAATCAGCTGCGGCTGTGGTGTACAGTGCCTAATGCTCCCTCACCCCATAAAGTATTGCAGAGTTATAGAAATGCCACAAAATTGTGCATTTTAGGACTGAATGTGGAAGAAAGGGATAAAAGCTTGAGATACACCATTCAGTTAAAGCAGGAAGCTACAGGAAGCTACGTCATTCCTCAGTTCTGGTAGAGGTAGTCTGAGGTGTTGCCATTTAGTTGGCGATACCTTGGTTAGCTTCCTCTTTGTTGAAGCAAAACAAAACCCAGCAATAAACAGAATTTTCTATAAATGTGGGTGGCACTTTGCTTATAATGCTGCTAGATAATGTATGATTACTACTGGGTGTGTTGGTATACTGAGCCATTTTATGACAATAGGACATTTCCAATGCTTGGAGTTATATAGTGGGAATATGCTTAACTATTAGTTATCTGCATAGTTGTCATTTAAGATATTGGGGTGTTTCATGTAAACAGCTTCCTGGCACGTGGAATTATTTGGGACTCATGTCCTTCAAGATGAGCGCCACATAACAATATGCCTTCTGATACGCAACAGCTGACAATGGATTTGGTAGAAGAATGGTTCCCATTAGTGACTTCCTAAAGTCTGATACTACTGATACATGCATCCCTTGGGATGCACAATATTAGGCAGGAATTGATGTTCTGAAGCTGCTGGAGTGAGCTTTAATTTGCACTGATTATTTCATTGCGTCACAAACACGCACTTAACAGATGACAGCACACAGCGCATTACAGAGCCATGCCGGCTTTTGGGGAATACATGCCCCCTTTTGCAAACTTTCCACAACCACACGCATTACCTGAATGTATGAGCAAAGGCATTACTCCAACGTATGAGCAAAGGCATTGGTGCTGGTTAATGCAGCTTTTAACCCAGCAAAAGCAAACATGCAGTTTGGGGGACTGATATTCAGCACACAGTGGAAGGAACAATGTGTCCAGCAGAATGCAGGATAAGGTCCTACAATTGCAACAATTCCATCAGGGGTGGCAGATCCCAGATTAATCTACACCCCCAACCCAACATGAACAGCCTCAGAGTATCTGCATTCTAGTTCCGAACTCATTCTCTCCCCAGACATAAAACAGAAACATAATTAGACAACATTATTTGCTTTTATATACAACATCAGCTTGGAAAACAGAGTGTTAACGCTTTATGCTGAGTCTCTTTTACTCACACATCACAGGTAGTCCTGTTTCTGCATGTCAAATGTAAGGATGCTGAACTTTTAGGTGTGCCCAGAACTACATCACAGCACAACCTACACTGTAAAATTTTCCCTTTTATTTATCTTGTCATCCTTGTTCTTTTATATCCAAGATGCAAACCACCTCTATGTGCCATCAGTTTATATGGGATTATAGTTTCCACAGACCTTCCATTGCATGACCTGAAAAATCCCACATGTGCTACACATGGTGGCGGAGTCTAGTTTACAAAACAGCTCTGCTATTTGGTACCCTAAGTTTGCAAATAACTAGAGCTAGAAAGATTGTAACAGATTATGGCAAGTATCCAGTCTGCAAACAAAATTAAGTACTGATACCTCTGAATTGTGGGCCACAAGAGGAGTGGCCATAACAGAAGCTTTTATTAATAATCAGGCCTGCTTCTTTGGCTAGATAGAGAGCACAATCACCATGGCTCCTTTCAGGGACTGGCAAAACTTAAAAAACAAAGTCAAAAAAAGCATTTAAAAGCTTCCAGAGCAGCCAGTGGCCATATAAAACGCTGCAGCATGTATCAGGGCTTATTCCTTTTAGCTTGTAGCTTGGTACACTTGATGTGTGCAGCACTGTACGTACTACTAATGAAAAAGGAAAACCTATGCTGAAGCCAAAGGTAGTTTTTTAATTATGAAAATGTTAATCCACTTGTGACAAGTATTAGTTTTAAGGGACAAAACTGAAAATTAACGTAGTTAAACTTCAAACTCAATGAATCTTTTCTCCTGATTCATTTTCATTACTGTTATGAAAACAGTTCGCTCCTGCACCAAATCAGAACTTCTTTGCTTTAATAATGAAGTTTTTAATGTAAGTATATGCGTTCTTGCAAAGTGCTGAATAAGACACCAGCACTCATTTTCTACACCTTAAAAAGGGAGCTGTGTTGAGGAAGCAGTAGGGGTGCCTTAAGAGGCGAGTCATCAAGTGTCAAGTGGGAGTTGCTTTTGGAGCGCATCAGAGGAGTCCCAACCATATTTTAAATGAAATTACTGAAAAAAACCTAATACGCTCCTAGCTTTTTCCAGGCCTTTTTGCGTTACAATTTCTGCTTAACGAACATCAGCTTACATAATCTTTTAACTCCGGTAAAGTTAGAGCACTGCCTCATGAGTCACCTCAAACGAAGCCAAAACAAACTCTGAATTTCTTACTGATCCTCCAAACAACAACAGTGTTGCTTTCTTGATAGGGAAGAAGCTACACAAGGTCAAGCCAGGTGAAAACTGAAAGATACGTACTTGTTAATCTGAAAAATAGAGTAACTAGTAATGTCTTTACAGTTAGCACAGAGTTAGAAAATTCTCACTGTATTCTGATTTAAATTCTATTAAGACTTTTGCTCTAACTTGTGTCTATTGTAACTAGTGTAAGGTTTGCTGCTTTAATCTGCTGTTCAGTGAAGTAATCAAATCAATCTACTGTCTTGATGACTATCCCTTAAAAAAAAATTTGGATTAATGGCTTTATTATTTTCTTTGGACACGCCAAATAATTCACTTGTCTTGCTGTTTTAAACATCAATGAAAGGGTCATTTTTTGGAAGTGGAAAATTGGAAGTACAATTTAAATTCCTGCTGGATTCTTAATACAAATGCCGTGGCTTCCTTTGGTCACTAATGGAACTAATCTATATTATAAAGATACCCATCTCCTTAGAACAGTGGTAGTAGCTGAGCTCCAGAAGGGACTCTGCAGTTAAACAGAGAAGGTGGATAAGTATCTGGATAAGGGGATAGTGGTTCTTCACCTCTATATTAACGTTTGAATCAATGAGAGCAGCATTTAAACATCTAGCAAAAACCTAGCAATCCTAAACAACCATGCTCAGGTTAAAGCCACAGGTGACAAAAATGCTAAGTTGATAAATTTAGGTGGACTGTACGAAATGAATTTTGTTGGCCTTCGTATGCTTCCTGTCTGAAAAGTGATTAACTCTAGCATCGTGGCTATCGTAGCTTTGTTGGCAGTCTCAGCAGAAAGGCCAAGGATTGGATGGGTCATGGTGACTGAACTATCCTCTCACCTCTAGAGGTGGTCCCTCCAGGACAGAGATGAGGCACATTGGTGGGGGCAGCGTGGGGAAGCTTGCACGGCTGCCGCCCATGCTGTATCTGTTCTGTGGATAAATAGAGGGCTTCAGCCTCCAGTGTTGTCAATCCAGCACCTTTCACCAGCACTAAATTAAAAAGAATATAAATAAATACCAAAAAAAAGGAAAAAAAAAAAAGGATAAAGGTGCATTGGCAGAGCTGCACATGTAATGTTTGTGAAGTACCTTGCTCCAGCCAGTGATACTGGTCTC